>NC_059073.1:183944667-186444667 GCF_020497125.1 Mauremys mutica | reverse complement strand
CTGTTGGGGTGGTCTAGATAATACTTAGTCCTGCCATAAGTGCAGGGGACTGGACTAGAATTCTATGATTCTAATGCATCAGTTGTTCAATTCTGTTGAGATGCCCCACAATGGGAAAACCACAATGACAATTATCATTAGGATAAAGATCCAAACTTGATGAGCTGAAGTTTTTCAGAGTATCTGAACTTATGGCAAGAGTTCCCCACAACCTCATCCTCCCATCAGGCTTCAAGTCCCACTACCTGCTTTATTATCCTCTTGAAAAATAAGGTGTGTGGGATGGACAGGAGGCACACTTCATTTCTTCTGAAAGGAGGACTCTTCCTGGGTCTATGTCCCTTTCTGATGTTCTGCCACAGGACCTGTTAACACCGTGCAATATTTTCACTAATGGGGTCTATCTGATGTGCATTATTCTACCTGAAAAATTCCTAATAGCTCCTTTGTGGGGATCTTGCTCCTTTACCATGCTGAAATATACAATAGAAGCAGCCTAAGGTTTAAGAACAATTTATGCCACCAAGTGCACTGCAGGACTTAAGTATCCTGAACGTCCTCTCCCTTTCTCAACCCACAATTGCCATTAATTTCATGGGAAGGGTAGTATCTTGTGAGCTCCAAGACTTTGTAAACACATGATTTAATCTGTCACATAAATCACGGAGAATTCTAGTGTCACTAGCCTTTTAAAATGGCATCAGGTTTTGGTGCCCTTTCCAGTGATGAGATTAATGGATCCTGGCCACAGAAGATTCAAGGGATATTGAATGATAGGAAGCTTTTAATGAAACTTTTTGGACCTTTAAAATTATTCAGTTTAGAAGTAGAGCAAGAACATGCGGCAGGAGGAGGGTTCTTATTTAATTCCAGCTCGTTCATCCATCCTTACTTGATAAACAACAATCCCATTGACTTGAAACATTGTCACAATAATGAAAATGGGTCCTATGGCACAGTTAACGTTTATAATCTCAGTGTTTAATACTTTGAATGGAAACAATTCCACTGAGATGATCAACTCTAATGGCTCCTTTATGTCATCATTGCTTATTGCCCAAATGTCTAATACTCATATTATTTGCAAGTCGTGGATCAAAATGACCTCTCTCCTTAGGTTAGGTTAGCAAACTTTGTATAGCAGAAAATCACATTAGTACTCAATCTCTCCCTCCTCCCCTTGCAGACCTCATGGAGCTTCATATCTGTTTCCAAAGACCTCTTCTGTTTCAGCTATTCTAGCCCTTATCACTGCTGCTTTTCCCTGCTTTTTCCCTGCACCCTTTGTATCTTTAATCTCATTCTTTTCACACTGGTCCTTGCCACATTGTGGGTCCCAATAAGCAGCACATTCTGTTGCCAACAGCCCCACAAGTAGTCCTACAACCAGCCTATACTAGGGATGGATGAGAAAATGCACCGCCGTAATGTGAGAGCGTTGGTGTAAAGAATTAAAAATAAGCAAACCCCATGTGGAATGTATTTTGTTGTCTTAATTCAGTCTTTAGTAGCCTATACCAACACACCATAAGGCACTCCACATTCATGCTTAATTGCTTAGAAATATATTCTGTTTGGCCTTAAAAAAACTACAGCCCTGTTTTTTCGAGTGCAAATTGGTTTCTGCAGATCTCTGTACTATAGGATGGCAGTACCTTGACAGTGCAATGCAAGGGAGCCACCACCAATATATCTTCCTAGACTGTACCTGGATTGTCGATTTTAATCTCTGGGACGCTCCATCGCTCTCCTTTTATGAACACTGGTGAATTATTCATCTGCATTTTTCCAAGCACACATAAAACTGTTTTTTGGGGGGGAGGAGGGGCAGAGGAATGCAATGGGGGATGGAAGGAGGCATTCCTTTCATCTGCATTATATGTCTCTCTAGATTTGGCAAAATGGTTGTGGCATCGGTAAAGCACACAATGTAAAATTATAGTTTTGCTGCAAACATTCACTAGGAAGATAATTCTTTTTATTTCCTCAGATTAAGCATGACAAAGAAATGGGGATATGGAAGTGTTCACTAAGTATCTGTCTTGTGCAACTGAGCATGCATCTGAACAGTCCTATTTCATGGAACAAACTCAATTGTCTGAGATTCAAAGTGATAATATTCCAGATCTTCCAAACAGCACATAACTGAATAGTCAGGTGGACTCAATTGACGAGAGACACACAATAGCCAGCCAGCAATGGGGATGTATTACCTCTTCTCACAATAGAATTTGGTCCTGCAGGCTAAAGCTGCAGTAGTTCTCAGTGCAGCATGAGACAGAGAATGCTGGCCCTGCAATTAATCCTTGTGCCATGCTGGACTCTGTGTAAACTGACAATCAAGGCTTTCACACCAACTAGACCCTTAATCTTTCACAGCACAAAAGAAAGTGACATCTAAAAAATGCAGACAGAACAGTTTCACAGTTCCTTTAGTAGGGAGTAAGGAATAGCAGCATGTCAGAGATGCTAAATATTCATTCTATATCAATCATTAAAAAAGAAAATATCTATTGTATCTTTTTCTAAGTTAGATTTAAAATTTTATAAGGCTAAATAAGGTGCTTGAAAACGAGGAAATTACTTCTACTGATAAGATTGAGTAGCTAAGGGAAATAAACAACATGATTTTCTAACTATAAAACTGCTATCAGTTCTCATTATTTCTCATACTGAAAGTATTCCGTTATAAAATTTTAAGCAGCTTCTTCTGTAAAATTTTACAATTTGGATACTGTATTTAGACATGGATTTCTTTTCTACTGGTCCTTATGCTGTGCAGAAGTAGAAGATGAGTTTGGAGCTCCACCTAAGGGTTTTAAAAATAAGGCTCTACTTCTAAAATCTGATTAAAGCCATCTAGCCAGCGTTGCTTCAGTAAGTGTTGCGAGACAATATTTTCACTCCTCCGCAGAATTAGCCATCCAATTATTTTCTCAGATTAAAGCAATGACTAAAGCCTGGATAGACTCAGCGTTCAAGACATGTTCTTAAGCAGTACACTGATACATTGGACCATATTCTGCTCAGTTACAGCACTGTAAATCCTGACCGGCCCTGTTTATTTCACTGAAACTTCATTGAGTTTCTTGGCATCTTTGCTGATATAAATGACAGAGGAATCCAAATTGTAAACACAATACTTTCTTCTTGTGGTCTCTGTCTTCTCAAATTGCCTACAAAAAGACCTCCATCAAGTTATTCTCATCTTTGAGTTCCTGATATCACTAATCACTTGCCATAGTTCACATCTGATTTACCAGCATAAATACAGTTACCCTTCAAATTCAGAAGGTACTGGAAGATCTGTCTCAGATACTACTAGTGGCAACCCAGAGAAGAGAATCATAGGGCCTTGTGACAGGGTGCCTAGCAGAAAGACTATAGAATCAGCCCCCTGCCACTCCAGCCCCATTTAGGTGAATAAAGTGGAGCTGGCTGGAAAAAACCTGCCCTAACTGGAGGAATGAAGCCAGCTGCCATCCCAATTAGCCCAGAGCTATATAAGAGACTGGGAAGGGGGGGGAAAGGGGGAGTCTGGAACAGAGGAGAGTGAGGGAGTGCAGGCAGGGAGAAAGCCCTTCCCTCCTGGGTTCAGACACAAGGAACCCAGAGCTGTGTACACTGTATGGTGAGAAAGGGGTGGGAGCACAAACTTGTAAATAAAAGCACCTCAGATTCCTGAACCTGAGGGTCTCTCAGTGACTCTATCTGAGCCTGGCAGAGGCAGAAGCCAGGAAGGCCAGCTGTGCTCTGCTACACATGGGGGCTTGTCTGGGAGCCTGTACGAGAGCAAGAGTTTGGCAGCCCGGAGATGGAGGAGACCCTGCCTTGGGTGGTATAACAGCAGGAAGAGGTCAAAAGGCTATGCAAACCTTTCAGCAGGTCCACCAGCTGGAGAGGCAGGCCTTGCTTAGCCGGCAGGCCGAGCCGCAGAAGAGCCCGCAGGGCTTTATAAAAGAACAGGCCAGTGTACAGAAGCAGCTCCTCCAGAGAATGCTGAGTCCCACAGTGGGGGATGGTATTTGGGGGCCAGGCCTGGGACTTTGTAAAATGGGCCCTGCAGATGATGCCGATGCCTTCCTGGGCACATCTGAGCGGGTAGTCATGGGAGCAGGTTGGGATAGACAACCTGGGCCCTGCAGTTCGCTCTCTACCTGGCTGGTGAAGCCCAAGCGGCCTACATGGCCTAAGCAAGGAGCAGGCCAGAAGCTATGATGCGGCTGTCTTAAATTGGGTGCGGCCAGCCACCGAAAAATACCACCAGCAGTTTTGGGCGGCAAAGTGGACAGGGGGTTTGAGGCCCTGGGTGTTCACCCAGAAATTAATGGACTGAGGCCTGATGCACAGACAGTTGTGGGGATTATGGATGTGCTTGTCTTCTAGTAGTTGTTACATGGCCTCCCCGAGAACATAAGGGTTTGGGTGCGAAGGCAGCAACCGAGTACGGTAGAGACAGACTTCCCCAGGAAGGAGGGATGCCCCTATAAAGAGGAGGACACCGGGAGAAGAATCAGGGAATCCCCGACCAGGAAGGCCCCAAGGAGAAATAGGAGGCCAGCCAGGGAACTGCCACTGGGATCAAGATAATCGTCTGCTGGCAGTGCGGGTGACGCGGACATAAAAATGGTGTTTCACCCAGTTCAATGGTTGGACCAACACAGGAAGGCCAGGAAAAAGGATGCAGCTGTCCACCATTCCCCTGATCGTGGGGAGGAGACCCCAGCGGGGTCTAGTGAATACGGCCTCAGCCTACTGTCTGATAAGGAGGGGGCTAGTAAAGCCCGAGTCGGTGATTCATGGAGCCAAACTGAGTGTGGAGTGCATCCACCGGGATAAGAGGCAGTGCCCAATGGCCCAGGTGCCCCTGGAGGTCCAGGGCCAGTTCCGCTAGATGCAGGTAGGGGTAGTACAGGGCCTGCCATACCCCATGGTGGTGGGAACCGACTGGGACCCCTTTTTTAAGAGGGACGAGAGGTTGGGGGATGAAACCCATGATGGAAAAGGGGAGACACACCCCAGAGGAAGGGGGACAGAGTCCCTGAGGTCAACAACCCTAGACAACAGAGCTAGGGCCAAGAAAGACCGGAGGAACAAAAGCAGGAGGAGGTATGTGCCCCAGGGTCAGCCGGGAAGCTGAAAGGCCCCACGGAACTCCCTACAAGGGGACCCCCGGAAGACCAGGCTCGGGACCCGCTTGATAGGCCTGGGGAATATGAGGTCCCGAGTATCCAGGGGAGAGCTGAGATTGACCCCAAAGCCCTGGTGGGGCAAAGGCAGAAAGGGAAGGGGGACCCACAAGGGGCTGTGACAGGTATGAGGACCTCTGGGTGGCAGCAGAGCTATGGGGCCACCCAACCTCCACACAATGTGGCTTCTATGGATGGGGAATGGCAGTTGGAGAAGGGAGAGAGGTGTGTGACAGGGTGCTGAGCAGACAGACTGCAGAATCAACGCCCTGCCACTCCAGCCCCATTTAGGTGAATAAAGTGGAACTGGCTCGAAAGAACCTGCCCTAATTAGAGGAATGAGAGCTAGCTGCCAGCCCAATTAGCCCAGAGCTATATAAGAGGCTGGGAAGAAGAAAGCAGGGTGGGGGGAAGGGGGAAGCAGGAGGGGTGGAGGAGGACGGGACAGGACAGGACAGAGGAGAGCAAGGGAGTGCAGGCAGGGGGAAAGCCCTTCCCTCCTGGGTTCAGACACAAGGAACCCAGATGTGTATGTTGTAGGGTGAGAAGGTGATGGGAGCACAAACTTGTAAATAAAAGCACCTCAGGTTCAGGAACCTGAGGGTCTTTGAGTGACTTTATCTGAGTCTAGCAGAGGCAGGAGCCAGGAAGGCCAGCTGCACTTTGCTACAGCCTGAATACCAGATACAAGAAGATCACTTTCACACTGCCAGAACATCATAAAGTGGGTGTAAACAACTCCCTGATGATACCTCTGTGTACAGGGCATCCCTGGCTAATGCATAACTGATATAACAGTTCTTCCCAGCCCTGAACTCAAGCCCCAGAACAGGGTGCAGAGCAGTGGTACACTGTGCTATAGCTATTATCTGCTTCCTAGAGTCCACAGGGGACCACAGTAAGCAGAGTAAGTTAGAGAAATCTCAGAGCTGCTCTGACGTAGACCCAGCTGGGTGCAGCCTTGCACAGCTTCAGAATACAGGGAAGCACAAGAGACCCTACAGTTTGTCATTTGAAGAAACGTTTACGTTACAAGACTGCTAAAAAAAATTACATTTAACATATTCACATTTTGCTGACATTCCAGCAAGTGCTCAGTCAGCATATGTTCTTACTGCCAGTGCAGCTCATCAGCATTATCTGTTAACACGGAGGGCTTGTAATGAAGTGCATTAACCACCAATGTGTCCCCTTGTGTCCATGTGAGATGTTGCTGGGAGTTTCATCTCTGAGGGCAGGTCTACACTAAGGGCGGGGGTCGAACTAGGGTACGCAAGTTCAGCTACGTGAATAGTGTAGCTGAACTCGAAGTACCCTAGTTCGAACTACTTACCCGTCCAGATGCCGCGGGATTGAAGTCCGCGGCTGCAAGGTTGACTCCGCCACCGCCGTTTGCAGTGGTGGAGTACTGGAGTCGACCGGAGCGCGCGGGGAGTTCGAACTATTGCATCTAGATTAGACGCGATAGTTCGAACTCCGAGAAGTCGAACTCACCATGTCGACCCGGCAGGTAAGTGTAGACTAGCCCTGATACCCCCTGCAGGCCATCAGTCTTTGCAAACCATTCTGCCCTCTGGCTGAGAGGTGACTAGTCCAATATCCTTTTGTTACTTCCCAAGGTAACAAATTGTCCAGGGTCAGTCCTAAGTCCCAAAGAATCAACCTATCCTCTGGGCCCTGTGCTCAACCCTACTCCAGGGTTCCATACTGCCTTTCCCCAGCCTTGATATCAACTACTGTCTTGCCTAAGTCTTTCTGAGGCCTCTAGCCTCCCAGGGTATGTCTATACTGCTGCTGGTAGTGAGCTTCCCATAGTGGTTTCCTATGAACAGCCTAAGTTATGAGCTGTCCTAAGAGTATCATTATTTATTATTTATACAGCACCCAGCACAAGCTTAAGTGCTTTAAAGTCATGTGAGAAAACAAGATCCACGTCTGGAAGACTTAAAAAATATAGTCAATCAAAACAAAGGGTTCAGGTGCAAAATAACTGAGTGACAATATTTGGTGCACAAATTTTGCAGCTTTCTGAAAAAAAGCATACAGTGTTCAGATTCCCAAAGATGGTTTTGTTCCTGTAGAAGGTAAGTGATCGATGCATTGATTTCCCAATATCATACCTTGGAATTTGATTTTTCCCTAGGTAACAGGAACAACTCCCACCAACTTTAATGGCAAGTGCATCCTTTATCTGGACAAGAACTAGGCCCCTCTGCATACTCAAAATGGCAGTGTCCAGAACACAGCTGCCTTGAGAGACCCAAAACCAAAGAAAATCCTCCAAAAGCAAAGGTGCTTCTAAGGGCATAGCAGAGTGAGAAAGAGTGAATTAGTTCTCAAGCCATGAGGTTGCATTTTGTTACCTATCTTGATCTACTGGAGTCTTCAACTGGTTACTGGGATAGCCAAAGACTTCTTCTGCACACCTATGTCCTAGGGATGAAACTATAGTTACTCAGGCAAGTAGCAACATTGTCTTGTAGTTTCAAATTATTTAAACACTTGAGTCTGGCTTGCTGACTAAATGTCATGGAAGAAATGAGTGACAGAGAGAGATTGGGGAGCCAGGAGAAAATGTGGTAAGTGCCAAGTGGGAACAGTGAAATGAGAGGACTGAGAAAGAAGTGATTTTAAGATCAGGTGACGAAGACATTGAGTTGGGGAATTCTCAAACTTTAAATGGGTAAGAAGCCTGGCTCACTGGCCTGGAGCCGGGCATGGAATGTGAGTGCCCAGTCACGTGGGCCACTTTTGGTAAGCAGAACTGGCGCTGCAGGATGAACTGAACACTGGGTAAACAGGGGCGGCTCTAGGTATTTTGCCGTCCAAAGCACGACAGGCAGGCTGCCTTCGGCGGCTTGCCTGCGGGAGGTCCCCAGTCCCGCAGATTCAGCGGCACGCCTGCGGGAGGTCTGCCGAAGCCACGGGACCAGCGGACCCTCCGCAGGCATGCCGCCGAAGGCAACCTGCCTGCCACCCTCATGGCAACCGGAAGAGCACCCCCTGTGGCTTACCACCCTAGGCACACACTTGGCGTGCTGATGCCTGGAGCCGCCCCTGTGGGTTAAGGTGCCCAGTGCCGACACTCATCAGACCCCAGAAAAGGAGTTGGTTGATATAGACAGCAGGATGGTGGCCATGGAAGTTGGAATCCGCTAACAAGTGAGTAACAACTCACCTACTGAATCAACTAGTCCTCAAAGTGGATGGCACTGGAGCGTCGGGCCCATATCCGGCTGTCGACAACAATGAGAGCCATGGAGGCTATGCCACGATGAGTAGGAGGGCCACTGTGGTGCACCTTGAAGCCTAGGACGTGGGCCTGGGGGGAGCTGCCGCAGGCGCAGATCTTGGTGGTAGTAGAGTCAGAGAGGAATAGAGTCAGAGATCAAAGGAGTCAAAGGTGAAAATAATCGGGGGAAGCTCAAATGACAGCCACACAGAGAGAGCGAGAAGCCAGTTGTGTGCATTTAGAGGGCAGAGGAGGAGGAAGAATAGGCAGGAAGTGGCAAGAGGAAGAAATGAGGAGTCTGATACTGACATGGTCTAATGGGTGAGGGGGTAGGAAGGAGATTCTACCAAAAGAAAGAGAAGCCAAAGAGGTGAAGGTAGAGAGCAAGGTTTCAGTAAGGGCACAGGCAACAGACAGACCACTAGAAAGAGAGTCTGGCCATGTTAGAGATGGCACAGGCATTCCAGAGGGAACAGGAGAAAAGAAAGAGGGATGGACTATGAGTATTCAGGACTGTGTTGGAACTGCAAGCTATCACTTTAAGAATGGGGGTGGGGGAAGTTTCCTGACCCTGCTTGCAAGCTAGAGGGCTCTGCGAAGAAGCCTGAGATCAGAGTCAGTCTGGAAAGGATCAGTATAAAATAAGGTAGAGTGAGAGTCGTGCCTCTCAGCCTTATGGAGCAGCCTGCTTTCTCTCTCTGTTTTTGGTTCCTGGGTGTTGTTATCCAGATTCTAAGAATAAAAGTAGTGTTAACACTGCAACCTTCCAGCAAGAATATCTGATGTTTTTATCTAACTTATCTGCATATATTCTGTGAACGTAACAAGGAGGAACCAGGTGGGGGGGGGGCGGAGAGGGGTGGAGAAAGAATGGCAACAACTATATTAGGGATGATGTGGCCTCCAGGAAGGAGACAGTAGACGAGAAAATTTGAAGTTGTGTAAATAAGAACTGGCCATTGATCACCTTTTTTAAAAACCTGTATTTAAAACGTTATTAAAATGGGCAAAATTCCTCTCTTTCAATGGTGTAGCCTCACTGAAGTCACCCTCTATTTTGTTGAGCCTTCATCTACTGATGTAGCCTGAAACAGCAGAATGTGATTGTGATGGAGTGTATAGGCCTCGCCTGGCAGTCGGGTTAGCGCCACTCCTGTGGCCCTGTCAATCATGCAAGATAGGCAGGAGGCCTTTAAAAGGGAGGATATTGAAGTTAACTGGGGAGAAAAGGAGCAGGGTTGCCTTAAACAGTAGACTCCAGAAGCAACTCATGCAGCTGTGGAGGGAACTCCTGGGCAGGAGACCTTCATCCCAACCCTGTAGAGAGTACAGCAGGGTAAAACAGACAGACGGACAGGCTGTGCCAGCCACGTATTCTCATCCAGAGCAATCTCCCCAAACCCACTGAGCTGGGACTAGATGGTTGGCAGCACTGTAGACAGTGACTCTCAACCTTTCCAGACTACTGTACCCCTTTCAGGAGTCTGATTTGTCTTGCATACCCCAAGTTTCACCTCACTTAAAAACTACTTGCTTACAAAATCAGACATAAAAATACAAAAGTGTCACAGCACACTATTACTGAAAAATTGCTGACTTTCTCATTTTTACCATGTAATTATAAAATAAATCAACTGGAATATAAATATTGTACTTACATTTCAGTGTGTAGACTATATAGCAGCATAAACAAGTCATTGTCTGTATGAAATTTTAGTTTGCACTGACTTTGCTAGTGCTTTTTATGTAGCCTATTGTACAACTAGGCAAATGTCTAGATGAGCTGATGTATCCGCTGGAAGACCTCTGCGTACCCCTGGGGCTACATGTACTCCTGGTTGAGAACCACTGCTGTAGACTAGCCCCGCCCTCCCCCTTTGCTGGAACCACAGGAAGGAAGTATCCCTGAATGTGTGAGATTTTGTGACTTTAATTTTGATACCCCAGCTAGAGAGAATTAAGGTGGCCCGAAAAGGGCAGAGCCCTCTTGCAAACAGTAGGGAAGTGGAGCTTGTGTTGTGACCACCCAGTGTAGAGAACTTGGTGTGGTCATGTTCACCCATTCCCTAAGGGAGAAACCACCAAGGACTCTATCACACTGATACAATGAATTCATAGTTTATTTTCTCCAGCTTTTGCACTTTCTGTTCAGCATTTACTACAGCATGGGGTTGGGGTATTTTTAGTTTGTCTTCCCAATTAAACTGTAAGAATTGCTTTCTAAATTACTGCATGTGCACCTCGCTGACAGAAACTGAATAACTATTATGATATTTAGCCAACTTGCTGAGAAACATTTGTCTACTGGAATCACAGTTTATTTCTTTCAGTGCCTTGAATGCATTCTTCCCTCTCAAATTCCATTCAGCATGAGGCTTGTTTTAGAGAAGGATTTAATGTTCTGCAAATGCGATAAAAGGTCTGGCTAGTGCTTTAAGGTGCACTGACTTCTTAACTGTCTGCTTTGCAAGCTAGAATTGTGGAAGACATTTAGCTCCATACTTGTCTTGGGCATCATAAATATTCAGCTTTTCTATTGCTACTATGACTCATTTACTTGCTATGCTGATAAGTCCCAACACAGTGAGACAAGCTTATGGTTGCCTCTCTGGCTTGGTGAGGGGCAATATCCCTACACCAGTTAAAAAGGTAATTGTTATTGTCTTACCAAGATATAAAAAATTCTGGAGCAAAACTGTGATGTTTAGACACACTGAATTCATTTCTATATGATTTCATTTCACATTAAAATGTTTATTATTGTTTACACTTGGTGGGGAATTACATGCTTGTTCTTTGTTTTCATGTATGGTCCTTTGGTGATAATTCTTTAACATTGGCATTCTTTCTAGCATATTAAACTTATCCCAATGCCCCGCCACTTCTGGAATAATCAGTAAAGCTGCAGCTTTATGTTAAAATATGCTTTACTGCACAGATGAGCATTTGCTTTTGAAATCTGTGCAGGACCTTCCTACCTGCTGGGCTTCATTATAGAATCCAATGTTATCATTAACAAAACAAAACAAAAACCAGGTTGCTTTTTCATCTGTGCAGAAGCTTTCATCAAAAACTGCAAGATTTTTAGGGACGATCACCCTGCATACAACTCTCCCCGCTCTCTTTGCAAATTTCTAGTCTCACTGTAAACTGATCCTGCACCACTTGTGTGACACTTGAAGAGTTCACAATCTTTGTAAGGCTTGAAAGCCCCACAACACAGCACTATAAATAACAAAACTGTAGCAAATCCCTACAGCCTGAACTGAATAATGCAGCAGACCTTGCCAAAGTGTAAACTACTCCATCTGGGCAGAGCAATCCAATCCAGCTGGGTTTGCCAGATGCTCTCTGCTGGATTCACTGGAAGCAATACCTCCTTCCATACATTGGTCAAAGCCACCAACAGACCCTCCCTCCTATGCTCCCCAACCCTTTTAGTACAACATGGAAATAAACCACAATCCTTCCACATAACAAAGCTGCTCCTCTATGACGGTTAAAAAACAATTCCTAATGGCAGGTATACAGTACCTACCCTGAATGACAGCCAGATGTGTCAAACAGATGATCACTGAGTTTCAGGTGGGAAGGAACTGCCAGCTGAGAATGAGAAAGGGAAATGTTTCAGGAGGGAAAGGGAACAGCAGGCATTACAGACTCTGCACCAAAACACTATAATGAGGTCCTAGAACACTGATACTCCAATAATTCTGGATCCTCCAGGAGGCTTGTTTCAACACAGCTTTATTCCTTTACTTGCATATTCATTTAGCATGCTCTCTCTCAACTCCCACTTGTGTAACTTTCACTGAAAGAGCTGAGGAACTTCCTGCTGTTATTTCTAGTAGCCAGAAGTGCTTGCCAGCACACTTACTACAATAGTGAGTGAGGTTTTTGTTTGGCTATCCTCAGAAATGGCAGCTATGACTTTAAAACTATAGTCAGGGACACACGGTGCCAGAGAAACCAGTTTTCTACATGGCTTGCCCTGAATAAGGAGTGATAGGATGGTCTTTGAATGGTACATCTCAATGGTATAGCTCATTACATTGTAATAGCTTTAATGGACACTATCATTTTAAATCACATTAACCCTTTATAAACTGTTTATAATAAATGTACCTTTCCTGGACTGCAGGGCACCTCTGCACTGGGATGGCTCAGGAAGGCTAGCAGTGGTGAAGACTCTCCTCAGCAGGTGTGTTTCTGAATAGAAACAGGGATGAAACATAAGGAAACATTTCTGTGCCTATGTTACTAACACCAGATTAAATTATCCACACAGAACATTAGCTCATTTTTACACAATTTTGAAGCTTCAACCCAAGGTGACATTCAACTGACTTTGTGACTTAAAGCAAATATTCCCACAGATCTACTCCACGAGTTGTCCACCTTCTCTTAGTAAGATCCATAATCTAAGTGTCAACTTAGCTCCCCAGATGCTTTTAGGTGGTCAAGTGAGATAAGCTATCATGCTTTTTTAACATCTACTTTGGGCATTTTTTTTCTCAAATGCAGATAGCTATCCTTGCCTCCATCACCTGCAGACTTGGTTTCTGTCAAGTGCTTTACTTGAAGCAATACTTGGCAAGCACTCAGAAGCTTCAAGTGGTAGAGAATAAGACTGACCACTAACATATCATATCTTCTTCATAGTCTGCACTGGCTGCCAAAGTGTTGGTTTTGACCTATGAAAATCTTTACGGCTGGGTGGGGGTTACATTGGAAACTACCTCACTCCTGTTCTTGCAGATAATCCTTGCAGATAACAGCTAAGGTTCTCAAGCTAACTGACCTCAGATATAAATGTCTGAGGGCTAGTGGCAGAGCATTTTCTCTGAGGGGGCCCTTGATTCTGGAATTCATTCTTCACCTCTGGCCCAAAAGGGAATGCCTGATGCTCCTATGGCACTTGCCGTAACAGTAAGGATTTTCACTGGTCTTCATGACAAAAAATGCCTCCTCCTGCCTATTTTGTACAGCAGAGATCAGCAACCTTTGGCACACAGCCCGTAAGGGAATTCGGTTGGTAGGCTGGGACACTTTCTTTACCTGCAGCGTTCGCAGGTCCGGCCGATCGCAGCTCCCACTGGCTGCGGTTTGCCGTTCCAGTTCAATGGGGGCTGCAGGAAGCGGTGCGGGCCGAGGGACATGCTGGCTGCCACTTCCCACAGCCCCCATTGGCCTGGAACAGCGAACCATAGCCAGTGGGAACTGCAATCGGCCAAACCTGTGGACGCTGCAGGTAAACAAACCGTCCCAGCCCACCAGAGAATTTCCCTGACGGACCACATGCCAAAGGTTGCCGATCCCTGCTGTACAGTGTGTTGTGCATTGAATGGATGATGCCCTGTGACAGGATCTATCAACCCCACACCAGCAAGGCAAGGGTTAAGGAGCTTCTCTGGATGCAGGAAGCCATAATCCCTTGCCTCTGCTGGGCATGCTCCTTATTCAAAAGGGAATAGCTCAGCTCACTCTGGAGAAGGAGAGAAGTTGGGTGCAGCAGTGTCCTGCCAGGAAACCGCCAGGATGCTAAGTGGCTGGAAGCCTATCGTCCATGGGAGCTGAAGGTGATGACTCGCTATTATCAATGGAAGAGACTTTGGAGACAGATCAGAGGGGAACACAGGAAGGACCTCCAGTCCAATGCAGGACATGAGAGAGACCAGTACAAGGGTAAAAAGTGACCCGGGGAGTGCACTTATGGGTATCAGACCCTAGACCTTGTACAGTTTCAAAGGGCCCTGGGTTGGAATCCGCTGGAGTAGAGTGGGCCCATTTTCCCCATCTCAACACTTCTCAAGCTATAGTCACTAGGTACGGAGGCTTTTCGATTCTTAACACTGGTTGACACTTCCAAAACTATAACTACCAGGTAAATCAACTCTTGGACTCTCACCATTAGGCGTTAAATGCCAGAGTATCACCATTAGGTGGCAATGCTGGCCCAGAGCACACAGCCAAACCCCAATATGCCCTCTCTCTCAAAAGTGGCTGAATTTCAGCCCTAATATGCATATCTAACTTGTAATGGGCTTTTGGATCCTTTAGGTTGAAAGTTGCTCTATAAATGAAAAATATTATTAATAAAAACATGAGTATCTGCTGAAATAAAAAAAATAGTGGTTTATATTAAGCCAATTAATGAAATGTATCCACTGTAAGGCAGAGATGGAAAATCATTCTCACAGCACACAAGTTATTTGTTTCTATACAGGAATTAGACCCTTGAAAGGTCAGTAATTTTAGGAACAGACTTGTGGTCCATCTAATATGGTATCCTGGGTATCTGACAGCAACTACCACCAGATGCTTCAGAGGAATGTGCAAGAAACCTCAAAGTAGGCGGGAGTAGGATAATCAGCTCTCTGTAAAGTCTCCTGGGAGCATATTTTTATCCCATCTAAAATTCATTTTTTTTAGTATTTATGGTAACTCTGGATATTCTTAAAATACATATAAATATCCAATCCCTCTTTGAACCTTGTTAGGTTTTTAGCTTCAAGGCCGTCCTATGGCAATGACTTCCCCAGTGCAACTACACACTGAGTGGAAAAAGTATTTCCTTTTATCACTTTTTAATTTCAGTTTTATTGAATGTCCCCTTGTTGCTGTACAAAAAAGGGAAAAACATAAGATTCTGCTCTCTTTTCTGCACCATTCATCGTATATTTTTATCATGTTCCTTCTTATTTGTCTTGTTTCTAAGGTAAACAACCCCAATCTTTTCAATCTCTTTTCCCATGAGACCATTTCCAGGGCCTTGATCATTCTTGTCACTCACTCTAATTCTGCAATGATCTTTCTGAGATATTGGAACCAGTCCTGTTCACAGTATTCCAGATTAGGCCAAGACACTGATTTATATAACATTATATTTTCTGTATTATTCTTCATCCAATTCCTTACACGTACTGGTGTTTTTGTTTGTCTACTCCACATTGAGCAGAAGCCTTCAGTGAGCTGTCCATAGTGAAGCTCAGGTCCTTTTCCTGAGCTAACAGTGTTAATTTAGAACATGCTGAGGTATGTGAGTAGTTTGTATTTTTTCTTCTCTTGTATGTTACTTTGCATTTAGCAACATTTTGAGTTAAGGCTCCTGTGGCACCCCTAAAACAGTACGCTGGCACATATGCGTAATGACAAGGTAGAAAGCATCATTACATGACCTCTCTGAGCAGGACAACAACATCTTGGTAAGTACACATTTACTTTATAATTATGAGGTAGCTACACAGAGATATTGAAATATTTCACATGCTAATTGCACTAAATTATCCTAGGATTACACAGGTAAATTGACATCTGCAAGGTTCTCAGAATGCTGGGCAAGCCCAGTGGCAACATATTGTGAAAATTCACATTTTAGCAGCATGCAACATTCTCCTGCAGCGCCGCTATTCATTTATTGCTCCTGATGAAGGCTGCAGTATTGTTATTCAGTGTGATTATTTTTTTATACCTGTCAACATTTCTGTATTGTCTCCTCCTAAAAAGGAAAAATAATACGCCCCTAAATATGCACAATGGGATTGTAATTTCATGTAATTACACCCTAAAGCAAAACTATTCAACTGAACTCTTTCTTCCACATTCTTATCAGAGATTCCTCCTCCCTACTCACTTTTCTGATCTCTCCATGTCCCTTTTTTTTTTACTTTCTTTTTAAAATTATTATATCTATTATGTAATTTACATACAATTTCATCTATTATTTCTATAACACAGATAATGACAAGTCTACCTTTAAGATATTTAATAACAATACTTTGCACTTCTGTAACGCCTTTCATTCAAGGGTTTCAAAAACGTTATAAAGGTGGATAACTGTAAATATTCTCATTTTACTGATGGGGAAACTGAAACACATGGATCTCTGCCCCTGAACAGAATGGGGTTCTGCACAGAAACTGTTTCTTTACTTTGTCAAATCTTTTTTGAAACTTTCCCTTTATTATTTTAATAGTTTACATTTACGAAAATACTGTACTGTATTAGCACTTTTATTTAATGTATGTATTTATTTATTTATTTTGGGGTTTCTGCTGCTGCCTGATTGCATATTTCTGATTCCCAATGAGGTGTGTGATTAACTGTTCAATTCATAACTTTGGTGTTCGTAACTCTGAGGTTCTACCGTATACTTAACTTTGTGAGCTGTGAGTAGTCCCATTGCAGAATCAAGAATCCACTGTTCTGCAATTCACTGTGCCTGGGGGAACCACTCCACCTATGCACAACCTGTTGAAGTCAGTGGGACGCTGACAAGCACGGGGGTCTAGACACACACATTTATTTTCAGAATCCAGCCTTAAGTAGACAAGACAAAGGGTGGGATAAAGAAAGCGTACATATATATAAATTATTTCTGTGGTCATTTTTTACCCAAACTCGAAGTTAGTTATTTTGGTAGTGGTGGG
The DNA here is from genome assembly GCF_020497125.1 of Mauremys mutica. Lineage (NCBI taxonomy): Eukaryota > Metazoa > Chordata > Testudines > Geoemydidae > Mauremys > Mauremys mutica. The sequence goes on along the minus strand of NC_059073.1, from coordinate 186,427,817 downwards.
TGGACTTAACCATTAGATATTAGAGAATATTTGAATTTAAAATAGTATATGAAAATGCTATAACCAAAGAATGCTGAAAGTCATTTTGATATACAGAGAAAAGGAGGGTGAGGGAATATCGTTTGTTGGATAATCTCTGTGTAGCTCGAAAGCTTGTTTCTTTCATCAACAGAAGTTGGTCCAATAAAAGATATTTCCTCACTCATCTAATCCTGGGGCCAGCACAGATACAACAGTACAGCAAACAACTTGGTATACAGGCATTTGTTTTTTTCCTATTTTCTATTACTCCAGCTTTAGAATGGTCCATAAGACACCAGCATTTGGTTCATTTCTCTTTGTGGGACAAGTAAGTAGGTACAGACTCTAGATACTTTTAAATATATATATGGAGATACACCTATCTCATAGAAATGGAAGCGACCCTGAAATGTCATCAAGTCCAGCCCCCTGCCTTCACTAGCAAGACCAAGTACTGATTTTGCCCCAGATCCCTAAGTGGCCCCCTCAAGGATTGAACTCACAACCCTGGGTTTAAGAGGCCAATGCTCAAATCACTGAGCTCTCTCTCCTACAGTCACTACATAGTTCCTGTTTTATTTGGAACCAATATGCTTAGCACAGTAAGAACAGTAGCAAAGCAATTACACAGAGAGCCCCACCTTCAGGCCTTGGCAAAACAAAGTTCAAGATCTCCAGGGAAACCGGCCCCCTGGGTGCTGATTCTGAAGACACTGCTCATTACTGCTATCTGTGATAGTGTCTCAATCCACTCTCAAGAGCCTGCAAACCTTTCTGTGCCAGTTAAAGTAATTTCAGTGGTTAGGTGGATGGCGATGTGCCTCTCTCAAAAGTTTTTTGCAATTGGTACCCCTGAGGTTGTTTTCATTTGTAAGCTATAGTTAATCCTGCAACCAACGCTCCCAATTCCCCCAGCTCTCCTGCCAAGTGCAGTTACTAGAGCAGATCGAAAACTTTCAGACTGCAAAGTTTTTTCAGTGAAAAGAGGGAGACACATTTTTCACACACACAAAAATTAAGTTTCCCAATGTTTAAACTAGCTCTAAACATTACTGTTCTTTTGCAGCATTTGGAGGGCAGAAAGGTATCTATCTATGACTCTATTAAGTGTGCTGAAGAATGCCAGAGTGAGCAGTCCCCTCTCACTCACTCCTGAAGACCATGCAAACCTGCCATCCCTGTGGTATAATAGTAGATGGCAGAAGGGGACCCTTGCTAACATTTGGGGGAGTTCAGAGAGCTGCTGCTTTGCTTTGGGCTCACAAAATTAGTGGTGATTGTTCTCAATGCACTGTTTTCTATTTCATTTGGAAAACATGGTTGTGTTTAGCAATTCCCCCACTATGTTGACAATACCTGTTGCAGGTATGAGAGGAAAGGTACAGGGCATGCTGCATCTATATGAGGTATTGTGTCAGCTACGGGTTTTGAGATAGGTTGTAAGAGTGGGGAAATATAATAAGAGCACACAGCTGTCCCAATAAGCCCATTCTTGGAAAACCGTGTCCTCCTATCTTTACAAAAATGCGTATGTTGTGGCAAGCCGAGAGTAGTAATTTACATACTGACAGATTATGAGATCATTATTTGTGTACTCTTCTGTTCTTCGCAAAAGAGATGCATTGGTCATTTTGAATTGGCATCCCATTGACTTACACAGAATCTTTATAAAGAAAAAAATGGAGGCTGCTCACCACAGCCATGCCACTTTGTGTGAATATCTTCTCAGCTATCAAGCTAAGCTGGGCAGAGCCATGTCAGTGCTTGGATGAGAAACTTTCTAGGAACTACAAGGAGCCATTTATTCTATAGGCATTGCAGCACTCTTTCCTCTGAGCCAGTCCTGAGCCAATGCTCCAGGAGGCTGTGCTTCTGTTTGTATATTTCAAGATGATAAAATATAGAAAGGAAAATTTTATGCAGACGACCAGAAGTTTCCCGACTGACTGCTCCATTAGAGTATGGGACTCCCATTCCTCGGGATATTTAGAAATGTAGCGGACAAACAACTAGAAACATGTAGTGCAGGGAACAACCTTGAACTCACCAGAGTATGGGCTAGTTGGCCTAGTAGTCTCTTCTATTCTGTGAATACACACTGTAACTTCAAAAGGGTGAAAGAACAAAATTAGGGCTGTCAATCACAGTTAACTCACATGATTAACTCAAAAAATAATTGTGATTAAATCACAGTTTTAATCACATTGTTAAACAATAATGGAATACCAATTGAAATGTATTAAATATTTTTGGATATTTTTCTACATTTTCAAATATATTGATTTCAATTACAACACCGAATACAAAGTGTACAGTGTTCACTTTATATTATTTTATTACAAATATATGCACTGTAAAAATGATAAACAAATGAAATCATATTTTTCAATTCACCTCATACAAGTACTATAGTGCAATCTCTTTATCGTCAAAGTGCAACTTACAAATGTAGATTTTTTTGTTACATAACTGCACTCAAAAATAAACAAGCAATGTAAAACTTTAGAGTGTACAAGTCCATTCAGTCCTATTTCTTATTCAGCCAATCGCTAAGACAAACTAGTTTGTTTAATTTACAGAAGATAATGCTGCCTGCTTCTTATTTACAGTGTCACCAGAAGGTGAGAACAGGCATTCACATGGTACTTTTGTAGCTGCCATTGCAAGGTATTTACATACCAGATATGCTAAACATTCGTATGCCCCTTCATACTTTGGCCTCCATTCCAGAGGACATGCTTCCATGTTGATGACGCTTATTTAAAAGAATGATATGTTAATAAAATTTGTGACCGAACTCCTTGGGGGAAAATTGTTTGTCTCCTGCTCTGTGTTTTTACCCACATTCTTCCATATATTTCAAGTTATAGCAGTCTTGGATGGTGACCCAGCACATGTTGTTCATCATTGCAGATTGCAAAATGCAGAGAAGATACCAATGTGAGATTTCTAAAGATACCTACAACAGTTGACCCAAGGTTTAAGAATCTGAAGTGCCATCCAAAATCTGAGAGGGACAAGGTGTGCAGCATGCTTTCAGAAGTCTTAAAAGAGCAAAAGTCTGATGTGGAAACTATAGAACCCAAACCACCAAAAAAGAAAAAGCAACCTTCTGCTGGTGGCATCTGACTCAGATGAGGAAAATTAACATGCACGGTCTGCACTGCTTTGGATTGTTATTGAGCAGAATAGGTCATCAGCATGGATGCATGTCCTCTGGAATTGTAGTCAAAGCATGCAGGGACATATGAATCTTTAGCACATCTGGCATCTAAATATCTTGCAACACCAACTAGAACAATGCCATGTGAACACCTGTTCTCTCTTTCAGGTGATATTGTAAACAAGAAGCAGGCATCATTATTTCCCGTAAATGTAAACAAACTTGTTTTTCTTAGCTATTGGCTGAAAAAGAAGTAGGACTGAGTGGACTTGTAGGCTCTAACATTTTACATTGTTTTATTTTTGAATGCAGTTATTTTTTGTACATAATCCTACAATTGTAAATTCAGCTTTCATGATAAACAGATTGCACCATTATTCTTGTATTAGGTGAACTGAAATACTATTTCTTTTGTTTCTTTTTTACAGTGAAAATATTTGTAATAAAAAATAAATATAAAGTGAGCACTGTACAATTTGTATTCTGTGTTGTAATTGAAGTCAATATATTTGAAAATGTAGAAAACATCCAAAAATATATAAATAAATGGTATTCTGTTATTGTTTAACAGATTAATCATGAATATCATGAATATTTTTTAATCACTTGACAGCCCTAAACAAAATCAATCTCTTTTCCTGAAGGCAGTCTTCAATGGAACTGTCTGTGATCATACTTGACATATGTTTCATCTTTTGAATTGTTGACTAGCTATCGGTTAAGAAGATTCCAGTCAACAGCTATTTGACCTGGCAGATAACTGTCTTTATCTGGTTTGCTATATCTCTGTGTTGGTCAATTCACTTAAAAACAATATGTACTACTGTATTTCTGGCCTGTCAATTTGCCTTATTCTTGATATGCTCCTATATTCATTTTTGTCCTTCACCTTGAGCAGCAATGAGACATATTAATATTTGATTACTTAATGGACATTTAGCGTTTACAGTTTTTAGTGCAACATATTATTTTAATAGACCATTCTGCCAGCTAATTCTAAGATATCATTAGTGCTATATTTGTGTGAATTTGTTCCACAGAGAGTGGAGTCTCCATTTCTGGGTATTAGGGAGGATTATTCTGTTACTTTTTCACTTTGGTAAATGGAGCTCATATAATGCAATCTTTCCATACTGGTATGTATAGAGAACTAGATATTTTACCTCTGAGATATGGTGGAACTTAAAACTTGTTCATTCCAAAGAAATTACTCAGAACTGCATCCACCAGAAAGGTGCCCCCTTAAAAAGAAAAATTCCACTAGGACAGCTGTAGCATAACAACCCAGCCTGTAACTACTCTGTGCAGTGCCCTAATAATGTGAGATATATGCCCAATTTATAATAAATAATAAAATAAAAATTACCACCACATCTCTGTGACATAATTTAAACAAAATTGATATTCATCAGCATTAATTACTAAACATTCAGCTTTCCTGGGAGCCTGGAGAATACCACTCCCCCCTTATGTTCACTTTCCATTATGACATTTTTACATTCTCATAGGGTGTTCACCGATCTTGCTCCACACCATGTTTTTTCTTTTTTAAAACATGATTTCTTGTACAAACTCCTGTGCCAATGAGAAACTAGTAGTGTACCCTGACCTGGCACAGCACCCTGAGCTTAAAAGCTTTTGGTGATAAGATGCAGCAGGCTTCAGCATAGGGAGAAACAACTGTTTTATAAAAGGGAAAGAAAGGATAATTTTGTGATTAGTGCCCAGGACTGGGAATCAGTCATGTTGAGTCTTATTCCCTGCTTCACCGTTGACATACCCTGTGATTTGACCTAGTGACAACCTCTCTTCCAGTCATTTCCTTATCTGTAAAATTAATAAAAACTTGGTCCCATTAAAGTCAATGGCAAAACTCCCACTGAGTTTAGCAGAACCAGGATTTCACCCAGCGATAATGCTCACCAGTAATTTTTAATTAAAAATGGCTATGTACAGGAGGTGTTAAGTATTACTAATTTTATTATGATCTTGTTATCTAAAGATTTGGAATGTTCCCCATGAGTAATTATCCTCACAAATTCATTCTGACCTGCAGCACAGGATTATGAGCAACAGGAAGCCCACTTTTTTCTCCCCTGCCGTTACTATATACTAGAAGGTAATTACATTACAAATGTACAGTCAGACAAATTAAGTCTTGTGACGTTCTGTTCAAGACATCCAGAACTGCAAGCCACTGTGTTACCTCTCTTCCTCAGCAAGAGTGAGCTTTGCTGGAGATTAGACTGTGTCCTTAGCTCTCTGCCACACCAGTCTGTCGACCTCACCAACAGAGTCCTCGAGACTTTAAGTCTAAATCTTGCCTTGCAGGTAACAATCAGTGAACCCAAGTTCCCCAATGACATCTCTCTGCAGCATCCAGTTCCTATCACTGTGACACTGATAGAAATTATTAAGTTCACTGCTTCCAAAGAGACAGACCATACATCCACCTGTTAGGTTAGCTGAAAATTCACACTTTTAATTTGTAATAAAACAAGAATATGTTTATTGATAAAGAACCACAATTTATGTGATACTAAGCAAGAGAAAAAGACAGATACAGTTAAAAACAAAACACTTTCTAGTGATTAAACTTAATTGTAGCAAGTTACAGTCTTTACCTAAGTAGGGTTTGTTTGTTTGTTTGTTTGTGTGTGTTTGTTTTGCATCAAGTTACCAGCATCTCTAGCCCTCCAGGACAGGGGATCCAACTTTCACAGGCTGAGAGGGTACTGTACCCGATGCCCCCTCAGTAATGGATAACTCAAATGTGGTTTTGCTCCCCTCATATTACCCAATGTTCATTGGCTCTGTCTCAAGAGCCAGGCAGGCTCCCTGGGGTGCAGACTCTGTTCCCCACTGTGCTCAGTATGTTGTCTCCTCTGCTGCTTATTAGCTTGATGGCTTTTTACCTTATATGTAAATGTACTTTTATTGTCCTCTGCCTGTATTCAGGCCAGACATACAACCAGAATAACAATTATTTTCAATATAGGGCTAAGTGCTATACAAACACAAATTAAAGCCTAAACAGCTTATTTGCTTCAACAACAACCACAACAAAAAAAGCAACTATTCCACTCCCTTTGAAGTCAGTGAAAACTGTGGGAGCTTAACGTCTCAAAATCCAACCAGTTTTTAATTGCTTACATACAGATCTGGGTGCCTGACTTTTGGAACGTCAGTTTGAAGATGCTGGCTATTACTGAATTTTTCAGAATTATGCCCACTGTGAAGCTTGTTAGACTAGAATAATTGATTTTGTGATTCTGCCCTTTAAATGTGGAATGCTCCAAACCTGTTCCTGATCCATCTTTAACATTCAGAGTTTAGTGTATGCATGTTTTGTTTGATTTTTACATCACTGTGACAAATCCTAGGGCAGTTGATTTGCATTAGATGTGGGTAGAGCACAGAGCTAATTTGCAGTGCTTCAATTCAGGAGCAACAATGAAGAGAGACAGGTAGTATCCAATATCTTATTAACAATATTTGAAAATAAAGGAAATAAACAAATATAATCTCACTAGTAGACAGCATGCATTCATCCCATATTTATAAAGAATAAAGGAAATGGCACTTCATAATCCCTAACAGCACATTATGATACACTGAATGCAATCTACTTTATTAGTCATAGTAAGACATAGGCACAGTCTGACCATCAACCTGGACAATCAGTAATAGTGTGATGTCTCCAAACTGTCACAATGCATTAGAATGTTAGTTAGAACAAACAGGGTAGCCTCTACACTTCTTAGCTTTTAGTATATTGCATTTTTGTACTACTAAGAAATAAAGGGTTCAAGCCATAAAAGTTAAATTCAGATTTTGAACAATCTTTAGTTCTAGGATGTTTGGAAGTGGCTTTAACATATTTATAAAGTTATGGGCCAATTCCAAATTTGGGGTTTGAGCTGAGTTTTAGACTTCTAATATTATTCCCTGCCTAAAGTTTAGGGATACTAAGATGCTGAACTTTGGTTTGGGCCAACAGCAACCAGAACTGTGTGAATTAATATTATAAATATATAGAACAAATTGAATAATTCTTTTCACTATACACCAGTTCTAGTGATGAATGGGTCAAAATGAATTTCACCTTCAAATTCAAACTAATTTTTGGAATAACGTCTAGACTAGTCACTCAGCTCTTATAACAACAATATAACACATTTACCAAAAAAAAGTACTATACACTTCAAAGAGAGTCCCATGGCAACTTAGCATATTAAAAGCAACTACAAGGACATTTTCTGAATTATGATTTTAATGCAAAAATGCTAGATTTCTTAAATAAATACGGTTTGGAAGCTGATTCCATAACCGTGCTGCACAGATACAATGGACTCCATCACCAAGGTTTCTAGATTATATTTCAGGGGCAGACCAAATCAGAGACCCACTCTAGGCCAGTATTATTAACTTAATACTATAGGCCCAGATTCAGGAAAGCACTTAAGCACATGCTTAGCTTTAAGCGTGCTTTGATGCTATAAGCACATGCTTTCTGAATAGGTATACTTCCCTGAACCAGTGCCATAGCAAACAAACAGGAAATAATAGGTTTACATCAATTTTCATTTGCAATCAGTGAAGAGATTTCAAGGTCAGAATAACATGATCTACTATCTTATTACTAGTAAGAACTTGGGCCCTACTTCTAGAAAGCATCCCTATACTCAAGCATCCCTATATTCATTTTAAATTAAACACACATTTAAATGCTGTCTTAACTAGGGATAGATTTAGGATTTAAGATTATTCACCCTCCCCGAACAGAGACATACACACACACATACCTTGGATCTAAACTTTCTTTTTAAATATATTCATTAAAAGTTTCCTTTGCTTGCTTCAGCCTTCTCATCTCCCTTCAGTAGGAAAATAAATAACTTTGAGATCCTTGGAGGAAAGACACCCGGTAGAGTAAGAAAAAATGTGCGTTACAAAAAGCATTTGAGGAATGGATAGCTTGAGAGATTTTTCTCAAGTCCATCCTCCAGATCAGTTAAAGAATTGGGAAGAGAACCCAGATTTCCTCTGCCTGATTCCCATTAGCAGGACAAGAAGTAGGGAGTGAATCTATGGCAATGCTGCATGTAATAGATTCCTTTACCCTCTTTGTGTCTCACTAATGGGGGTCAGGCAGATTGAACTGTAATATAAAGAGTCTTCTATTGGGAATGAGTTTCTGGCAATTTCATTAAGGTTCCCCCTTAGTAGCGCCTAAGCTAAGAAAAATTAGGAGACAGGAGGATACACCAAAGGATATATAACTTGGGTTTGCCATGGAATTAAATCTATGTCATTGGAAACCACAGCTAATAGGTCACAAAGTAGGAGTGCTATGTGAGGGTTGCTGCTATGCTTCCAAATTTCTGTAAATTATTTGTACAGCCTCTGGAGTCAAGTACCTCTTAAATAATTTTATTTTATAGTCACACTGATGAGTATACCTGCATCTGTTCTCCAGGATCAGCTCTCAAGTTATTTCTTTACCCCATAATGATTCTCTTTTCAGGATATCATAATATCATGATATACAATATATCATGGCCACAATATAAGATTAGCGAGTGAGTCCTTTAACAGTATTTAAACTCAGGACAAAGCATAGTATGTAATCTCTGAAAGGGATTTCATTAGGACCTGTCATATGCTTAACATTAAGCATGTATTTAAGTGGTTTAGCGGATTGGTGCCTGAACGAATAATATTCCTTTAGTATTTTTTTAACTATTACAGTGTGTGGGAATGTGCACAACAATAAAGCTGAAGTAAATACTTTTACTCTTTTCTAATTTTAACCGAATTATTCCAGTTTATACTCAGACTTGTAATTTATGTTTTTTGCCTTCTTTACATTGCAAGTCTTGGCTAGCAGCATAGAAAACAGAGCCATGTTGTTGCAGAGTTGTGATATGGCTGGCTGGCTTCCATAGCATTATCTTGTTAATTCAAGATCATGCGCTTGTTCAGTCACCGTTAGTGTACTCAAGTGACCTAAAAATGTTTTAAATCCTTCATTCTTGCATAACTTTACATTAAACATTGACAGCTCTACACTGTCTTTCAGCATTCTACATCCTATTAACAGCATTTATGGAAATCACTTTGCCTTATGGATTTGTATTGTGGTGCATCTCTACAAAGCTAATTCTTGTACTGACAGAGCCTCACAGCTTCACGGCAAGCCAGGTTATTCCATCCCATTTCCATTAACCCTGCCTCTGGGATGGGTGGCATGAGATTAGCATTTCCAGATTTAAAACACTATATGTTTGCAGTGAATAATTTGACTCCTGCTGCAGTTTTGAACCTTAAAATTCTACTCTTAAACTTTATTCTAGTGTTCTCTCTACTGGCACCCCAAACAGTGCTGCTTCTCTTTCAGTCTGTCTTTCATACAATCTGCCCAGTTTGTCTTTCCCCTTCCATACCAAACCACAGGAACCCACATCTGCTTCAAGGATTGTCTTGACAAGCTTCTTTGACTTTCAGCTGTCTTAATTGTTAAAATAATTATATGCTGCTGAGAGATGGTAACTCATGAGCAGAGCAATGACCAGAAGGAAAGACTAGCACCACCGCTCTTTTTTCTAATTAAGAAGGTAAAATATTATGCAAATTCAAGGCAGCCAGTAAGAGAGCATCAGACGATGGGTGAGTAGGGAAGAAGTGGTTCTGGTTGCAATGATTTTCAGATTGAGAGACAGAATAAGGAATTTAATATTTTAACATTTCAAAGTGGACAGGAATATGCTTTAGCAATAAAAGTTTACTAATTCAGTGACTGATGCCTGTTAATGATGACATGCATTAAAAGGCAAAGATTAAGATTCTTGACTTTATGGTCTAATCTCCTAGAGGCAAACAATGTGATATACTTATGTCACAGGGATAGAGATCAGAACACCATTTTCCATGCTTAGTGAATTGGTTTCAAATACTGATGGCTTCTTGCTGTTTCACCTAAATAGTTACACATTTCATGCATTTTGTTTCCCTTGGAGACTGTGGAACAAAGATAGATGTTTAAATCAGAAGGCTTTATCAAACCTCAAACTTTACATTTCATTATATTCTCAAACATCAAGCCATCTCAACAAAATGACAGACTCCTGATGTGTGTGAGCTGGCCAATTTCTCCAGCTACCATATAGTACAGTAGTCTAGAGACTAAGTTTAAAATAGAAACGCATTCTCCCTGAGCCCCTATTTGTTTACAACAGGCAAGTAATTGTACTGTGGATTGCCTTGGTAGAGTTCAGAGATAAACTGTCATGTACTTGCTTAAATTAAGACACAAATCTATCTATGCTGCCCAGCTAGTATTCGACACTTTACCCATCATCAATTTGCGGAATAAATTTTGTAGCAACAGCACCTCCCTAGAAATGCTAGAGGGAAAACATAGGGCAAATTGAATTTCCTATGGAATTTCAGGCTCCAGTTGGCAAGCTTTACAGTGTGTTAATTTAAAACACACTGCCCCACTGAGTTTAGATTTCCTGTGGCATCTGAACCATCTTCCACTTGATAAAAGAATTCTTAACTTGAAAATGCCTCATTTTTATTTTTCTTCACACACCTGCTTGATTTTATTGTAACCATCCAACAGGATTAAGGACATGCCGAGTGGGTTTTCCTTTTTCTGGCTGCTAACAGCCTAGTGATCATAGGGCATACTAGCCCACTTTGTTTAGGAATATCAGGTTTAAAAGATAAATACAACAGAATCTTTGGCTTGGAAGCTTTTGAAGCACAGATCTGAACACTAGTCCCCATTGACTTTGTGGAAGCTTGTGTAGCTGTTGCCTTTGTTTTCCTATTATGTAACTGCTCTCAGCTAGAGCCTGCTTAGTCTACAAGGGGAGAGCTCAGTGTCTGCAAATGGCAGTCTTATTAATGTTGAGGTGGATATGAAAATGTGTGAAATCTGTTAAAAGGCTTTTTCCTCTCCATTTTCTCAAATCGTTTAAGATCAGAATAGAACTCCATTGAACATCAAATGCCCTGGGTACTGCAATATCAATATACTCCATTTATTTTAGGCAGGACTAAGTTGGGGGCTTCTCGATATTTCCTGGTCAGATACTATCACAGAAATCGATTTGGGCAGCCTACTTACATTAAAATGTAAATTTCATCAAGCAGAACTTTTCCAACTATACTCAAATTGTTGTCATCATAAAAATGTCAAATCACAATGCTTCCTCTTCTTCTAAGCCAACCAGTCCTCAGGAATATAGATGCTAATTGTGATCGGAATCAGACTGGACAGTATTATTTCAGTTTAAGAAGAATGGTTACTTATCAGTCCCTGGAGTTCAGATTACACTGCCCCAGCAAATCCATAGCACAGGCCCAAGCACATGCACTGAGGAATTCTGGGAAGAGCAGTAGCTAATGGGGCCATAGGCAACCCTACTTGACCCTCTCTATAAAAACTATGTGCAACTGGGTTGATTTCTGAAAGGGTTTGGTCCTTGTCAAATAAAAGAGTAGTTTAAAGCTCTTAACATCTAGTGTTGGGTAATTTAGCTGCTAAGTTCGATGCCAATGGACTGGACTCATATCAAAGGGATTAAAAATACAGTACCAATAAAACTCTCTTAAAACACTTCTAAAATATTTTGTCTATAAAAATGTAAAGAGCACATGGTAGTGTGGTGTCTCATAAAGGCTTTATCCACACTCACGTGGGATGACCTGCTAACCACTCCTTTGGGGTGATGCAGGCATTCTATCCCAATAACATACTGCCCCTCTATACCACACTATAATTTAATCCAGATAGACAGATTTGATGTATTACATATACACCCACTCAGAGAAACACTCTGGTAATATGCTTATTTTAAATATATTTTAGTGGAAATTTGGAGTTCCTCAGCTTGTATAATTTGTCATAGCTCCACTGGCTTCAATGGAGCGATGACAATTCACACCAGCTAAGGATCTTCCCTTTTATGTTTGTTTTCTGTAAAGGAATACATTATATTCACTATTTACCCTGACTAAAATGTTTAGACAATTCAGATCCTAAGAACTCTCTTTTAAAAATGAAAAAGGATGCTGGACGCATTTGACGTTTTATATGAAGTTATTTTTATTTAGATTGCAGTAGCACTTAGGGGCCCCAATTAGGGATTGTGACAGATAGAAACAAAAAGACAGTTCCTGCCCTTACAGAGTTTACAATCTAATTATAAAGTGAGACACAACAGGTGAGTGCAACACACAAGGTAAACAAAAGATAAAAATACCTTTGTTCCAGACAGGGACATGCTCTCTCTGTGCCTGATCATGCAAAACTTTACCTACTTGTAGCCTGGTGACATACTCACACAAGTAAGAGCTTGGAGAGTCAGGCCTTTTTAGGTTAAAATCACTTTCAAGAGTTCCCCTGTTGATGTTAATTGCAAGTTAAATTAGGCCCTGGCACAACTGCAATGCACTTTATCAATAACACTAATTAAAATATCAGTATGAACTGGAGTATCCACCAATGAGGCATTATATTCTTCCTGTCCTCTTCTAACTTTATCTAGAAAAGACTGCTCTCCCCTATGAGACTCTTGTTCTTTATTTAGTTGCTTTTATTTCCTGATTAATTGGTAATTGGGTCAAAGTGGTGCTGTTTATGACTCAGATACCTAGAAAATCATGATCTAATACTAAAACTTAATGGTAAAATTTGTAATTGCATTGGACCTATTTTAATTTCCAGAAGCTACATCTTAGTAAACAAGGGGGAGGCTGTCAACAGTATGTCAGACTTCTTGAGGGAGATTCAGGTTTCATGGTTTCCTTTTAAAATTATAGTATTAGCATGATGCAATTTTTCAAGTACTTTGGTCTCTGCTGCATCTACCATACCCAGCATAAAAATGCCCAGTCTTACAAAACTAGTGCAGAGCTTCTTGCATAATCCACAGTGAAAGAGGATTTCTCACTGCATTGCAGCAGCAACTGCATCCATCAAAGGAAGACCGATAGAAATGTAGAGGCAGATAATGTGAACCCCAGTAGTTCAGTTAGGGTGAAATTCATCCATGTCCAGAAGGTCATTGCAAAGCCTATATATTAATTGCCACCGAACCCCTACTTTGATGGCTGAAGTGACACATAAGCTCTGTATTGGCCATCTGTGTATGAGATATTTTCACCCTTAGAACACGCCCTTGATTGTGAAGGACTGTTCCCAAAGAATGCTCTCAAGTGCTTTGACCAGTCCAGTTATTTATTTTAAAATGACACAAGCAACTTCCACCAATGACTTTCTTCTGAGAAATCTTCCATAGTTTAATGCATCTCACTCTTAGGAAAATTTCTCCTGATACTCTATATTCTCCTCTGCTTGGTTTCATCTCATCAATCCTACCTAAAACCTATGTACCACCCCAAACCACTTATTAACCAAACTTCAAATGGTGGACAGTTTACACCCTTCAGGCAGTTGTCAAATAGCTCTTAATTTCTGTTTGGCCAAGTTATTGAATGTATTTAAGGGTGTGGGTTTTTTAGTCTTTCATCCTATATAATTTCCTTCAACACTTTCATCATTTTTATTCTCTTCTCTAAATGCCCCCAATTTACTGATATTTTACATAGCACTTTATACAATATTCCCCATTGCATACTCAGTGTTGCATAAATAAAAATCCTTGCACCCACTGGGGTGGGAAAATACAGGTGAGCATTCAGCAGTCCAAAGTTGTATTGGCTTTATTTGCTGCCTGATCACATTACAAACTCATATGCAATTTGCTGTTCACTATCACTCCTACTTTAGATCTATTTTAGCATTCCACGAATCCCTCCCTCACTGAATCTGGGTTTTAGTCTGGATATGTCATGTTGCACTTTTCCCAGTTCAAAACTCATAATTAGTTCCTGCCCATGCTTCTAATTGTTCTGTCCCTTCACTGATGTTTTCAACAATTTCCCTTTTAGCATCAGCTGCAGATTTCAAAAGTGTCCTGTTAATGAATATACACCATGCATGCTCCCAGCTCAGTACACTCATCTTTACCCATAGTTTAAGAATCCTTCAATCAGTTTTCAACTCAAAAAATTACACATTTCATACAAAGATTATGTTTTCTTGAGGCTCATAAAAATTCCCCTTTCTCATACAAACTGAATATCCCTGTTAAGCACACACAAGTTATATTATTCTAGAAGAGGAGTAACAAAGTTGGAAGATGATACATCCCCAGCCTTCAGCAGCTTTTCTAGCTGTACTAATATAGTGGACCAACTCAAATCGATTTTGTGCCAAGAACAAACTATTTTTCACTATTTCTGAATTACCTGTTAACTACAGAATGACGACCGACTGCAAGTATTGCCTACTGAAAGGAATTAAAAGGCTGTAAACCAAAGGATCAATTCTACTCTTGATGGTTTTGTAACTTCCATTAATGTTAATTGAAGTCAGGTGCACTCACCAAGGGGAGAAGAGCCCCCTGTACATTCAAGAAAAACGTGAATCGAAATCCAATACTGCTATGCAGTGCGCACAGACTTCCTGTATAGATTTGACGTTTTCTCTAAAAACATTCATAAACTTGCCATTCAAAGTTGTGTATGTTGTAGGCTCACTGGGGGGTTAAGTTTGGAATAACACTTCATTGGTTACACTTTGCCTGTCCTTTCCTTAGCATTTCAAAGCACAACAGAATTAATATCAACCATCAGAGGGGTAGCCGTGTTAGTCTGGATCTGTAAAAGCAGCAGAGAGTCCTGTGGCACCTTATAGACTAACAGATGTACTGGAGCATGAGCTTTCGTGGGTGAATACCCACTTCATCGGATGCAACATGTTTGCATTTTGTCCTTACTCCCACCCCCAGACAGGAAATCTGGCTTTGAACACTGGGGAAAGTAGTACTCAGTACTGTTTTAGAGGTGATAAATGTACTACTACTGCTTTAACTGTTAGCTCTT
Organism: Mauremys mutica; assembly: GCF_020497125.1. Lineage (NCBI taxonomy): Eukaryota > Metazoa > Chordata > Testudines > Geoemydidae > Mauremys > Mauremys mutica. The sequence goes on along the minus strand of NC_059073.1, from coordinate 186,412,672 downwards.
TGGGACCACCTTTTGGTAGGTGTTTGTACAGTGCCTAACACAGTGGGGCTCCTAGGTGCAATTACAATACAAAAATAATAATAATGGAGCTAGGGGAGAACAAACCTTCTAGGTGTGGCTTCACATAGGTTCCCTGAACCACTCTACCTGCATAACCTGTCCCAAGTCAGCAGTCTTATTGGCTTCATGATGGGACTACTCAGGCGAGTACATTTCTCTACATCTTCACAGAAATCTTTTTGTACTAGATTATCACTATTAGAACAGATTCGTATTTTCAGCTAGAGAAGAATCACACAATATTACCAACTCAAGCTTTCTTGATACTTACATGCATTTCTTTTAACCACTAATCCCTAGTTGCAGGACAACCAAAGTATACAAGAGATGTCTTCTGAACTGCCACGATCACAATTATCAGTGACACTAAGAGCAAGTCTACACTGCTGCTTAAGTCAAACTAATCATCTCTGTTCCAGGACTTGTGTGCATAGTGTGACCAATGTAAGTTCAGGTAAGAAAATACCTGAGTCCGTGTCACCAATTACTCCCTGAATGGGAAACCGACGTACAGGGCCCTGACATAGGGTTGCTAGGTATCCAGTTTTCAACCAGAATGCCCGGTCGAAAAGGGACCCTGGGAGCTCCAGTCAGCACTGCCAATCAGGCCATTAAAAGGCTGGTTGGTGGCACAGCGGGGGTCCGGGGCTAAGGCAGGTTCTCGGAAGTGGCCACCAGGTCCTTACGGCCCCTAGGAACATGGTTGGCCAGGGAGGCTCCGCACCCTGCCCCCACCCCTAGTGCCGGCTCTGCAGCTCCTATTGGCCGGGAACTGCAACCAATGGGAGCTGTGGGGGCAGTACCTGCGGGTGTAGGGGCAGCATGCAGAGCCTCCCTGGTTGCCCAACCCACGTGCCTAGGGGCTGCGAGGACATGGCAGCTGCTTCCTGGGAGCCACGGTAAGCACCACTGGCCCCAGCACCCGCTCCTGCACCCCAATCCCCTGCCCAATCCCAGAGTCCCTGCTGCACCCAGACTCCCTCCTGGAGCACGCACCTGCTACTCCCCCCCCCACACACACACACCTCCTTCCCCAGCCCGGAGTCCCCTCCCACTCCAAACCCCTCATCCCTGGCCCCACCCCAGAGCCTACACCCTCAGCTAAAATCTTCACCCCCCACACACACACACCTCAACCCCCTGCCCCAGCCCAGAGCCCTCTCCCATACCCAGAACCCCTCATTTCTGGCCCCACCTGGAGCCCACACTCCCAGCCCAGAGCCCATACCCACTCTGCACCCCAACCCCCTTCCACAGCCCGGAGCCCTCTCTCACACCCCAAACCCTGGCCCCACCCTAGAGCCCGCATCCCAGCCAGAGCTCTCACCTCCCCCACCCCACTCCCCGCATACCTACCCCGTCCCCCAGCACAGTGAAAGTGAGTGAGGGTGGGGGAGAACTAGCAATGGAGGGAGGGTGGATGGAGTGAGTGAGTATAAGGCCTCGGGGAGGGGCAGGGGTGGAGAAGGGGTGTTCGGTTTTGTGCAATTGGAAAGTTGGCAACCCTACTCTGACATCTGCTGCTTCTCAGAGGATCATCACCAGATATGACAAGAGACAGCATCATATCTGTAAGTATTTGTTAACTGGACTAAAATCTAAGAAATCTGATTGCTATATTCCAGAATATTAACAACAATAGCTGTGCAGGAGGATGAATTGTCCCCATAGGACATGGGCATGAAAGTTCCCCTCCATGTACAAAGCTGCCACTGCCCTTGCATTAGGGGGTCAGAGCCACCTCAAAGCACTGTTTCTCCTCTCCCACCCCAAGAAGCGCTCCAGACATCACTGAAGATACTTTGTTGAGCTGGATACTTACTCATGAGAGAGTGCAGGCTGAGTAGAATCAAGGGGCAAAAATGCATCTTCCCTGGACACCAGCAGTATACTCACCCCCAAAGTTAACACAACCTAAGTCTGTGTTAATGTTTGTACAGTAAATATTTCATGCTGGCCTGCTCTCCCCCTCCAGCCTGGTATACACACACACAAGGCCTCCAAAGACACGACTATGCACCAGTAGCAAATTTTCCTGCAACCTCCAGATTCAAGGTACAAATTGCTTCTCATGCTCAAGGGGGTAGGTGGAATAAACTTCCTGTCAAAGGTGAGCTGGGTTACGACTCAGGCAGTGCCCTGAGACTGAGTCAGGTGACCAAGACTCATGAAATGGCAGCCCTAAAAAGGTTTCACCTATAAAAGGGTCTGCTTGTTCAAACAATGAGAAAAGACCTGCATCGAACAGGAAATGCTGAGGCGGTCTCTGGATGGAATACAGGGCAAGGACTGCATAGCCTTGTGTCAGAAATAGGGAAAGAAATCTTCAAACCCAGTACTGGTGCCCCAGGAACATCAAGAATTAAGGCTGGCAAGCTACATAAGAAAGGCCGTACCAGGTCAGACCAAAGGTCCATCTAGCCCAGTATCTGTCTACCGACAGTGGCCAATGCCAGGTGCCCCAGAGGGAGTGAACAGGCAATGATCAAGTGATCTCTCTCCTGCCATCCATCTCCATCCTCTGACGAACAGAGGCTAGGAACACCATTCTTACCCATCCTGGCTAATAGCCATTTATGGACTTAGCCACCATGAATTTATCCAGTCCCCTTTTAAACATTGTTATAGTCCTAGCCTTCACAACCTCCTCAGATAAGGAGTTCCACAAGTTGACTGTGCGCTGCGTGAAGAAGAACTTCCTTTTATTTGTTTTAAACCTGCTGCCTATTAATTTCATTTGGTGACCCCTAGTTCTTATATTATGGGAATAAGTAAATAACTTTTCCTTATCCACTTTCTCAACATCACTCATGATTTTATATACATCTATCATATCCCCCCCTAGTCTTCTCTTTTCCAAGCTGAAGAGTCCTAGCCTCTTTAATCTTTCCTCGTATGGGACCCTCTCTAAACCCCTAATCATTTTAGTTGCCCTTTTCTGAACCTTTTCTAGTGCTAGAATATCTTTTTTGAGGTGAGGAGACCACATCTGTACACAGTATTCGAGATGTGGGCGTACCATGGATTTATATAAGGGCAATAATATATTCTCAGTCTTATTTTCTATCCCCTTTTTAATGATTCCTAACATCCTGTTTGCTTTTTTGACCGCCTCTGCACACTGCGTGGACATCTTCAGAGAACTATCCACGATGACTCCAAGATCTTTTTCCTGACTCGTTGTAGCTAAATTTGCCCCCATCATGTTGTATGTATAGTTGGGGTTATTTTTTCCAATGTGCATTACTTTACATTTATCCACATTAAATTTCATTTGCCATTTTGTTGCCCAATCACTTAGTTTTGTGAGATCTTTTTGAAGTTCTTCACAATCTGCTTTGGTCTTAACTATCTTGAGTAGTTTAGTATCATCTGCAAACTTTGCCACCTCACTGTTTACCCCTTTCTCCAGATCATTTATGAATAAATTGAATAGGATTGGTCCTAGGACTGACCCTTGGGGAACACCACTAGTTACCCCTCTCCATTCTGAGAATTTACCATTAATTCCTACCCTTTGTTCCCTGTCCTTTAACCAGTTCTCAATCCATGAAAGGACCTTCCCTTTTATCCCATGACAGCTTAATTTACGTAAGAGCCTTTGGTGAGGGACCTTGTCAAAGGCTTTCTGGAAATCTAAGTACACTATGTCCACCGGATCCCCCTTGTCCACGTGTTTGTTGACCCCTTCAAAGAACTCTAATGGATTAGTAAGACACGATTTCCCTTTACAGAAACCATGTTGACTATTGCTCAAGAGTTTATGTTTTTCTATGTGTCTGACAATTTTATTCTTTACTATTGTTTCAACTAATTTGCCCGGTACCGACATTAGACTTACCAGTCTGTAATTGCCGGGATCACCCCTAGAGCCCTTTTTAAATATTGGCGTTACATTAGCTAACTTCCAGTCATTGGGTACTGAAGCCGATTTAAAGGACAGGTTACAAACCTTAGTTAATAGTTCCGCAACTTCACATTTGAGTTCTTTCAGAACTCTTGGGTGAATGCCATCTGGTCCCGGTGACTTGTTAATGTTGAGTTTATCAATTAATTCCAAAACCTCCTTTAGTGACACTTCAATCTGTGACAGTTCCTCAGATTTGTCACCTACAAAAGCCAGCTCAGGTTTGGGAATCTCCCTAACATCCTCAGCCATGAAGACTGAAGCAAAGAATCCATTTAGTTTCTCCGCAATGACTTTATCATCTTTAAGCGCTCCTTTTGTATTTTGATCATCAAGGGGCCCCACTGGTTGTTTAGCAGGCTTCCTGCTTCTGATGTACTTACAAAACATTTTGTTATTACCTTTGGAGTTTTTGGCTAGCCGTTCTTCAAACTCCTCTTTGGCTTTTCTTATTACACTCTTGCACTTAAGTTGGCAGTGTTTGTGCTCCTTTCTATTTGCCTCACTAGGATTTGACTTCCACTTTTTAAAGGAAGTCTTTTTATCTCTCACTGCTTCTTTTACATGGTTGTTAAGCCACGGTGGCTCTTTTTTAGTTCTTTTACTGTTTTTCTTAATTTGGGGTATACATTGAAGTTGGGCCTCTATTATGGTATCTTTTAAAAGGGCCCATGCAATTTGCAGGGATTTCACTTTAGTCACTGTACCTTTTAACTTTTGTCTAACTAATCCCCTCATTTTTGTATAGTTCCCCCTTTTGAAATTAAATGCCACAGTGTTGGGCAGTTGAGGTGTTCTTCCCACCACAGGGATGTTGAATGCTATTGTATTATGGTCACTATTTCCAAGCGGTCCTGCTATAGTTACCTCTTGGATCAGCTCCTGCGCTCCACTCAGGATTAAATCTAGAGTTGCCTCTCCCCTTGTGGGTTCCCGTACCAGCTGCTCCATGAAGCAGTCATTTAAAGTATCGAGAAATTTTATCTCTGCATTTCGTCCTGAAGTGAAATGTTCCCAGTCAATATGGGGATAATTGAAATCCCCCACTATTATTGGGTTCTTAATTTTGATAGCCTCTCTAATTTCCCTTAGCATTTCATCATCACTATTACTGTCCTGGTCAGGTGGTCGATAATAGATCCCTAATGTTATATTTTTACTAGAGCATGAAATTTCTATCCATAGAGACTCTATGGAACATGTGGATTCGCTTAAGATTTTTACTTCATTTGAATCTACACTTTCTTTCACATATAGTGCCACTCCTCCCCCTGCACGACCTGTTCTGTCCTTCTGATATATTTTGTACCCCGGAATGATTGTGTCCCATTGATTGCTCTCAGTCCACCAGGTTTCTGTGATGCCTATTATATCTATATCCTCCTTTATCACAAGGCATTCTAGTTCACCCATCTTATTAATTAGACTTCTGGCATTTGTGTACAAGCACTTTAAAAACTTGTCCCTGTTTATTAGCCTGCCTTTTTCTGATGTGCCAGATTCTTTTTTATGTGACTGTTTATCATCTGATCTGGCCCTTACATTATACTTTTCAGTCCTCTGCTCCTGACTATAACCTGGAGATTCTCTATCATCAGACTCTCCCTTAAGAAAAGTCTGTGTCCGATCCACACGCTCCTCTGCAGCAGTCGGCTTTCCCCCATCTCCTAGTTTTAAAACTGCTCTACAACCTTTTTAATGTTTAGTGCCAGCAGTCTGGTTCCACTTTGGTTTAGGTGGAGCCCATCTCTCCTGTATAGGCTCCTCCCATCCCAGAAGTTTCCCCAGTTCCTAATGAACGTGAACCCCTCCTCTCTACACCATCGTCTCATCCACGCATTGAGACTCTGAAGCTCTGCCTGCCTACCTGGCCCTGCGCGTGGAACTGGGAGCATTTCTGAGAATGCCACCATAGAGGTCCTGGATTTCAGTCTCTTCCCTAGCAGCCTACATTTGGCTTCCAGGACATCTCTCCTACCCTTCCCTATGTCATTGGTACCTACATGTACCACGACCACCGGCTCCTCCCCAGCACTACACATAAGTCTATCTAGATGCCTCGAGAGATCCGCAACCTTCGCACCAGGCAGGCAAGTCACCATACGGTTCTCCCGGTCATCACAGACCCAGCTATCTATGTTTCTAATAATCGAATCTCCCATTACTAACACCTGCCTTTTCCTAGAAACTGGAGTTCCCTCCCCCCGGAGAGGCAACCTCAGTGTGAGAGGCAACCCCAGCACCATCTGGAAGGAGGGTCCCAACTACGGGAAGGTTTCCCTCTGCTACCATTGACTGCTCTACTTCCCTGGGCCGTTCTTCCTCCTCAACAGCACAGGAGCTGTCTGAGCGGAGGTGGGACAATTCTACAGTGTCCCGGAAAGCCTCATCAACATACCTCTCTGCCTCTCTTAGCTCCTCCAGTTCCGCCACCCTGGCCTCCAAAGTCCATACATGGTCTCTGAGGGCCAGGAGCTCCTTGCACCGACTGCACACATACGCCACCCGCCCACAGGGCAGGTAATCATACATGCAACACTCAGTGCAATAAACTGGATAGCCCCCCCTCTGCTGCTGGGCTTCTGCCTGATTGTCTCCTAGTTAATGGAAGGGTGGTTTACAGAAAGGAGTTTTGGAATGTGGTTCGGTTTACAGGTTTTAGGAGGGGGGGACCACAGGGAAGGGGTTAGGGCTGGCAAGGGACTCCCACTCCCTTCCCACTCCCAAACTCCCTTGCGAAACTCCCTGTTAGCAGCCCTTGGTCGCTTGTGCACGGCTTTATAAAGCCCTGGCCTGAGTGAATGCCCCGCCCACTGATTAAGGCTCAGCCAATTACCAGAGGCTTCGAGCTTTCAAACCTGGCTCCAACTGCCAGCCAGAGCACACGGTCCCTCAAACAACCAAACAAACAAACAGACTGACAAACACAAGCTCAGCACACAGCAAGTAACCCCCAAACACAAACAAACACACACTACAGACAGTCACCCCACAGATGCTGTATTTGCTCCTCCTTCACCTGGAGAACTCCCTTGCGAAACTCCCTGTTAGCAGCCCCTGTTCGCAAAGCTACACGAATGGACTGATTGCTCCCCATAGATAGAACTGTTTGCACCTTAGCATACAGCCAAGCAAGCTATGTAGTTTGCATTCTGTTTCAATAAATTAGACCCCAAGAAGGGGAGTCATACTACAAACACAAGTAGGGGGTGTTCCTTGGAGAGTCAGAGGGCAAACCGAGGCATGCACATCCAGATGTTAGGATGGGATACATGGACCCCATGCCACCCACAAAGTGAATGATCTGATGGAAACTGAACAAGAGGAACGCTGGAGAATGTCACAGCCAATGCCACCTCCCGTATTTCTTTTTGCAGAAAGAGGCACTCCCCACACTAAATCTCTTAATTTTGTATTAAGATCTGCTTGGTTCCCACATAAGACAACATACCCTCAATGCAGAATTGTGTTTTTCTAATAGAATAGTTCTTCAGAAACTCAGCTAAAATATTCTTACCTAATCCATGTGATGATGTAGCCCAAATTTACCTGGAAAACTCCAGCACAGAACTTTTTTCCAGAGAATGAATATGAAAATCCCCATGTATTAAACATTCCTGACCACTGAAAGTTAAAGTGCTCCCTCAGGGGTGAGAAGGAGATTGAAATGCTCTTATTGAACTCAATGGGAAACTCTTATTGCAATCTCTCATTCATGCCCTCTAGGGATATTGTGCTTTTCAGTGGTCAGTGCTGTGACCAATACATATCAAATAGAGGGGATGTGGAGGTTACATACTGAACCTTGTACCCTAGTAATCATTTTAATGAATTATTCATTTCTCTCTTGGCAGAGTTTCTCAAGCCTACATGAATTATTTATGTAAATTTTACAAAAAAAATTATTTCATGAAAATGTGTTCTCTTCCTTAATCGGAACAATGGTATCTAATTGTTGATCTGACGCTTTTCCCCTAACACAGGATGAGCCAACATCAGTGGCATGCAAAATGTGTTAAGTGGGAGATTTCCCTCTGTGCCAGCCATGCAATATGTTTATACAAAGAAGTAACTGCCCCAACGTTAGAGAAGATCACTACTGTTGACATTTGCTACATCAGATTTTATTTTGCAATTTGGGGGAGGGAGGCTAGATCAACCCAAAAGAAATGTTTGCCATGCAACATTAGTCATTTTAGAATCTTTACAAAATGGTCCACCATCAAGTGATTCTAATCAGTTTTACACAGAGTGCCCAACATTCCCAGATACTATAGTTGGCCATACTTGGAGGAAAGACAGTAAAAGAGCAGCTCAGTGAGAAAAGAAATTGAATTAAAATAAATAAAATGTGAAAGAAATATTGAAAACATATAATATCAATCGAGAGAGAGAGACCATTTAATTTCTTTCCCTTGTCAGGTATCTCATATACTAAGGACAATGTTTGGAAATGACTGATACCCTCAGGATGGCTTTCTTTCTATTCCTCCTGCTGAATAACCCTCAGGTTCTGACAATTAAAAATGTACTGAAGGGGCATGTCTAAGTTACAAAAAAGTCTCATTGAAAACAATGGCTGTGGACAGAACAGGTGCAGATGATTTTGCATGGACATGAACTACTTAATAAACGGGGTAAAGGGTACATTACTTTCTGGTTTGTTACTTTCAGAGGACTGTAATTATGGGTAATTTGTCCTAGCAACAGGGATTCGTTTTCATTTGATGGGATTAGAGGTTTTAGTGTGGCGCAAGGCCACAGGCCTTTGCTAGGTATTGGTATTGTAATGGCCTTTCAGGGCTCTTCGTTGAAACTGGCATTGGTTAGTTAGACTCCTCTGAATTTCAGCATGCTCAATTTGGAGACTTTCCTCCACCCATTTCACTGTTGCCAGAACAGGTTACCTTTGGGTGGCATTCTGTTTGATGTTTTTAAAACAATGTTTTAACTACTTTGCCAAATCTAATGTTTATGTTTATCTCATTGGCCCCTGCTATTTCTGAAGATTATACTTTATATAGTCAGAGAAACCATTCCTTCCACCCACCTTCCAAATGTACAGCCACATCTTCATTTTACTACAAGTCAGCAACATATCAGTGCAGATTTCGTACAACCAGGATCCTGAAATTTTAAAATGAACACTAACCAGAGAGGATGTGCAGAAAAAGCTTGCATCTCCTTTTGTCTGGTCTGCACAGAGCTAGGGTCACAGGAAGATCACCAGAGTACTGTAACCATGGAAGTAACAACTTTTATAAATAAGCTACATAATTCCCCAGCTGGCAAGAAAATATGACTGTCAGTGTAGCACAATACCAATGTCTCATATTTATTGTCAGTGATCATTATAGAAAGACCTCAAATGTCATGCAATATCAAACAATGCAATACACTTAACTTAAGAGTGTCCTCATCTGTTGGTCCTTTTTGGAAGAGACTCAGCTACTTACCAAATGGAATATTTATTTTTATTTTCAAGTAGCTGCACAGTGTTATTTTCAAACCAAATACACCTCTACCCCAATATAACGCAACCCGATATAACACAAATTTGGATATAATGCAGTAAAGCAGTGCTCCGGGGGGCCGGGGCTGTGCACTCCAGCGGATCAAAGCAAGTTCGATATAACGCAGTTTCACCTATAATGTGGTAAGATTTTTTGGCTCCTGAGGACAGTGTTATATCAGGGTAGAGGTGTGCTTTCCTTTTCTACCTAGTGCTGTGACTTTATCTAAACTATTATCCAAATCTTCTCAGTGGGGTAGAAGTATTTCTTGACTTGTTCTGGTCTTCCATTTCCATATAATGAGTTCTGAAGTTAAAAGACCTTGAATCTATCAATAATATGTAGGTGTTACTGTTTGTTATGATCGCTTACCCATTGGTTTGAGCTATGCCTTCACTAGTACCGCTCTAGCTAAAATCACATGCATTCCTTCCTAGTGTGGAAGCAGGGAAAGAATTAATGAGGATTTGAAGGGGATCTTAATACATGTCAGTCAGTTAGCAAGAGTTAGCCCAGCTGTAACCCTAATGACGTGAGACTTCTTGAAGCAAGGATAGTGTGAGACATAGGGAAAGAACTGTGTACAAAGTTATTACGACCTTGTAACTGATAACCAAATATGCAGGCTTGCTTTTCTTAGGAGTGAGACAAATAAGATAGCAGAATGGCTTATGTATAAACAAAATGTAGTTGTTGTTCTCTATTGTCTGTATTATTGCTAGTTATTGTCTGTAACAAAAGTATAAAGGCTTGCTGTAATTGTTTACCAGTTGAGAGACCTGTCCAGGACTGGGGCGACCCTGTGTCCTATGGCACTCTCTCTCTCTCCATTGTAATTACTGGAGAAATAATAAAGTATTTGATTTTGCTGCACCCAAACGAAAAAGCGAGAACTGAGTTTTTCTCCGACAATTTGGGGGCTCGTCCGGGATGGCAACGCCCACGGACCCACAGACGGCTACTACGGATCATTCCCCTTCGAACTCCATGGCGCCACATGAGAGGTATGAGACCTTTTGAAATCTCTATTGGGGTATCGGAGGAGGACTGTCCGTGAGGACGTCTGTCTCTGTTGGGCTCACGCCATCTGAACTTATTGACTGTGCAGCAAGATCAGATGCAGAGTGGTATTGGGGAAAGGCCCCAACAAGGTTAGTTTATAGCAGTATTGGGAACTGCTGAGTTGACCGACAAGGTAATGCATAGGTAAATGCATAAGGTAATGCATAGGTAAATGCATTAGAATGCACCGGTGCTGAGGGGTTTTTACTGCCTCAAGAGGGGTTGTCATACCGCCTCATGGTATTGGTCCGGACCAGGTAAAGATGCATCGTGGTTAAAAACAAAACAAAAACAAACCAGAGGTAAAGAAGAAAAAAAGGAAAAAAAGAGAAAAGAGGCCTTGGTGTGTGTGTGTGTACACCAGTGTGAGTGACTGTTACCGGAAGATGCCCAGAGTACCCTGTGAAGCGAAGGCTAGTGATCAGGACTACTCTAACGCAAGCCCGGTAACTAGTGGATCTTTAGGAGATCCGACCCACGGTGGGCTGACTCGGCCTGGCATAGTCCGGCGAGGAAGCTGCCTGGGTCTAGGAGTGTGTGAACCCATCTTCCCTCCCCTTCCTTTCCATGTGGGCTACTGAAAGTCTGATCATCTCACTGGATGCAATCAGAGTAAGCGGCGCCGTCTCCCAGAGACTAGCCGACGCTCTTTGCTGAAGGGAGGTGTAGGAGAGTCATGGTCATTCCCGTTAGTCTCTCCTGTGTGAGTGCCCTGTAGGGAGAGATCCTTAGTTTCTGAGCCGCTAGCGCGGACAGGGCACCCTCTCTTTGTGTGTAAATGGAAAATAGGTAAGGGACAGTCTAAGCATTCCACCTCACCCCCTAAGGGTACCCCAGCATATTCCATGTACGTACATTATGGTCCTAAAACCTGCAGGTATTTAAATGATTGGAATCTGTACACGCGTGAAAATCCATCTAAACAATGTCCATTAGAAGGTACCTTCAATCTAGATAAGATCATATATCTCAGAGGAGCTTTTAATCACCAAAGAAAAGCCTCTGACACAGTGTGAGCAATTTGCCTAGGAACGGGTTAATTTGAAATTCAGCTTAGCCCAGAGATAAAGGGAAAGTTGCTCTACGTTCAAGGTCAAGAACCAGTGCAGACTATGCTAAGTGCAAAGAAAAACTGCTTTCAGCCCCAGCTGGTTGTGGAAAAATAGAGACACAGGCAAACCAAAGGCAATACAAGTTACAGAATTGAAATTACATTTGCAAAGCTTAACTTTCCAGTGAGATCCAGCAGTGTGCTTCTGCAACCCTGTAGCTGGTGTGGCTTGGAAATTCCTGGAAAAGCCACAGGCAGCTAACCTGAATTGGAATCTCTGAAAGAGACACCGCAGGAGATTCCAGGGTGTAAAAGAACAGCCATCCCAAGAGCAGAAGTATGTTGGAAATTCTGAACAAGCTGTATACAGGATAATCTCCCGTCCACCTATTCCCCCTTCTCTGACCGTTATACACAGATGTGGCCAGTCTGGACATGTGTGAGTATTAAAGTGGCTTAAGGCTTGGAGCATTCATATTTTTCCTGAGTGATGTGGGAGCATTCCCAACACTCTCCATTGTTGTTTTATTATTTTTAATGAAGCTTTAAAATTTGATTATATGGTTTGTTTTCTCTATCCTCCCCCACCGTCCTGCAGTGTAAGTCTGATTACCTGACATGAGGGATAAATTGGTAACAGATATTTGTCACAGTTTGGTGAGCGATTGAGAATGGGGGAGCCCTGCAGAATTTACACCATCTATCTGTTTTACCCTTGTTATTTTATGTTTGCTTTGTTTGGTATTGTTGGTGTTATATGTTAAGAATTGCATGATTAGAGGTGAGCCCTAATAGAATAAGGAAACACTATTTGGTTTTGGTGCACTCTCTGGTTCTGGTTCTGTTCTGTTTAACCGGTTACTGTTGTTTTTCTGCTCTGTTCACTTGGGCGTTAGGTGTGTGGGCGGATCTGAACTTCTCGTTCGTAATTCCTCAGGGTGGAAGCCATGTGTGCGATGAAGCTCTGAGGTTGTATTGAGATTCTTCTGTCCCGCCCCCTGTAACGGACAATGTAATAGAAGTAGGAAAAAATCTGGCTTAGACTGTAATTCTCTCTGTTTTCTGTGTAATTTTCTTTTTTGTTTAAGTGTCAGCAGACAAATGGGTGGGTCTCTGGGTAGACCCCCTAAAGGGGTTTGGATTATCTGTTAAGTAAATGGCCTTTACCCAATGGCCATGTATTTTTGCCCAGGTGGCAAGCCTTACTAGGGAGGACTCGGGTAGTCATGTAAGTAAAAATGTTTTAGGGAAAAGACCAGAAGGGTGGGGGCTAGTTGAGAAGCCCACCCTCCGAGCTAAACTGGTAGTGGAACAAGTTTGTGCCCATGAAAGGGACGGTTCAGAGAGAAAAACAGGATCGGGCCCAGGCGGGCAGGCAACAGACAGAGAGATTGGAGAACAGGTTGGAAACTTTTGAGGGTGTAGTGGAAGGAAAGAGTAAGTGAGTATAAGCATGAATATTTCAAATACTCAGGAGGATATTTGGAATGGTGATTTGAATTGGTAAGTGGCTATTGAAAGACAAAGCAAGTGATTTACAGGACAGTGAAAAGTTGACTCTGTAGTTGCTGGGAGGAACAGCAGTTGAACTTTGTAAAAATGCTAAAGAGAAAAGTTTTTGGTGTCTTTGACATGTTTGTAAATAAATTCAGGCAAAGAAATTATTAGATTGCAATCATTTGGCTATGAACAATTTTGTTAAATTAGTTAAAGAGTGTATAAAGTGCTATGTAATTAATATTGTATTAGGCTCTAAGGGCACTGTAAGTGGTGATGTTTTCTTTCAGTGTTTAAAAGCAAAAGTTAAAAGTAAAAAGCAAGCCAGAAAGCATCTGTGTTAATGCAAATTATCTAACTGATAAGGAAGAAGCCGCTGTAACCTGGGCTGCCTATAAAACACATACAAGAAAATATGGGGTAATTCCCCTGTTTTGCCTAAAATCAACAAGAGTATTTGTATATTTTAAGTAATTGACTGCCCAGAAGGGGTAGACTTCTGTTTTTGTCTTTCAGATAATCAAAGAAAACTAATGCCAGCTGAACAGCATTCAACGTACCATGCGTTTACTGACAGAGTAAAAATTATGTTTTGTGTTCTATGTTCTGTTTTGTGGTGTTTGTCTCGTGGCCAGAATTGTTGTGTTTAATATTTTCATGGGATGGTCTGATTTAAACTCTAGCGGAAGTGTTGGATTGAAATGTGGATACTTGTTTTGTTCGACTTAGAATACAAAGTGTTTGGATACATCAGAAAAATGTGATATACTAAAGTCTAGTACATTTTCTTGGGTGGGAGAAAGAAACTACATTGGCCAAATCTTTTAATTACAAATTGTTGTTAAAATTTGCATACCGACGGTCTTTGGAAGCAATGACATGAAAACTTAACCCACTCCCCATATTGTGCATGGGATCTTCTGGCTACCTCAGATTTCTAGCCAGAGGGCTGGGGATGGTAGGAAGCTATTGCTGTTGTTAAATGTACCGCTCACAAGACCCCTCATGATGAAGTTACCCATGGAAATGCTTTGGCAGACTCTGCAGCCAAAGCAGCGACCCTTTCCGTACCTCAGGCTGAACATACTTGTGTCCTAATTGGGCAGCCTTCACTAGCCTCCCTTGAGGATCTGGCTAAGATCCAGGAGGCTGCATCAAGAACCTAGAAACACTCTTGGAGTGCTGCTGGATGCATTTTACATACTGATCATCTTTGGTGTGCCCCGGATGGTCGCCTGGTGGCACCGAAGATGTTACTGCCCTTTCTTGCTCGCATATACCATGGAATGGCACACGTGAGCAAAGGGGGGATGGTTGCTGCAGTTAACATAGATTGGTGTGCACCGAGTTTCCCTTCTGTAGCACATTCCTACTGTCAACACTGTGTGATTTGTCAACAGCACAACATTGGTAAAGCTGTTAAAGCTAAGCGGGCAGCCCACCCTCCTCCTTGGGGACCTTTTGTAAATATTCGGATTGATTTTATTCAAATGTCTAAATGTTGTGGTTATGAATATGTATTAGTTTTAGTTGATGTATTTACCAATTGGGTTGAAGCTTTTCCTTGCAGGAAAGCAGATGCCAGGACTGTTGTGAAACTTCTGCTTAAAGATTTTTATACACGTTTTGGCATCCCTGTGAGTATCAACAGTGATCGTGGAACTCATTTTACTGGACAGATTGTAAAGGAGTTATGTGCAGCTCACTGCCCTCACCACCCACAGTCTGCTGGGACAGTGGAACGCCAGAACCGGATTTTAAAGAATAAACTGGCCAAGATTTGTGCTGAGACAAACTGTGGTATTGAATAACACTGAGGCTAGGAAGGCATTGCAGTGGGATCTAGACCAGACTTGGCCCACTGCCCTTACAGACACATCAGGAACCATCTGATCTATGGTCATGGAAACATACTTGGAAACTTTCTGGATGGAAATGTGGACGTTCACAGTGCTCCTTCCAAGCATTTGGACCGGTTAGGGGGGTGTGGGCTCCCACATACCGAATCCTGCCGGGTCCATGAGGAGGATGCATGTGGGACTGAATTATTTACCGAGACATCTGGGAAATTAGACCACCTGGTATACCTAACTGATTTATAGACAGTACCCCTAGAATAACACCTGACATTTTGGATAAGGATAGAGAGTCAATGGACATTTTAGCCGTTAGAACCACCACAGCTCAGTGTATCTATAAACTGAAGCCAGGGGCAGTTGTCACTGTTTATGACAATATTTGCTGAGAGGGTGGAGGTCAAGGAACTACCCTGACGGGACACCCATTTTTTCAAGCTAATGATAGCTGTGTGTACGTTAAAGCCACCACATTGCAAGATATACATATTAATCTTACCACTGCTGCAGGCAATCATATTATTTACTGGCCTGCAGATAGAATGTTGTAAGTAGCTCTTCGATTTCAGGTATATTTTAATTGGACTAGTGTAGTGCCTGATCGGTTTCAAAATTTGCTTTCATTGTTACCAGAGGTTCAAAGAATCTATGGATTGCAAGGGCAAATTCACATGCTTCAGAATATATATCAAGCTGAAAAGAATGCCTTTCATACAGCTTATAGAGTGTCTACTTTATGTACTAAGTATGATGTCTTGTGCTTTGTAAACAAAATTGTACAACAGCCCCATTATATTATTCCTATGGGAATGTTATTGTTTGTAGTGTTGTTAGTTAGCTTAGGATTATGTTATTGTTGTTGTTGTTGTAAAAAAACGTAATAATAGCAATACCTTTCATGTTCATGCTAATCATGCCTTGTCATTACATCCAATCAAAACCCCTAAGGTTGAAACATCTGATGTAGAATCTGAAATCCACGAATTAATGCAAATAGAGATTTGAAAATATTTGTTGTACTAGAAGTACAAAAGGGGGGAGTGTGGAAGCAGGGAAAGAATTAATAAGGATTTGAAGGGGATCTTAATACATGTCAGTCAGTTAGCAAGAGTTAGCCCAGCTGTAACCCTAATGACGTGAGACTTCTAGAAGCAAGGATAGTGTGAGACATAGGGAAAGAACTGTGTACAAAGTTATTACGACCTTGTAACTGATAACCAAATATGCAGGCTTGCTTTTCTTAGGAGTGAGACATAAGCAGAATGGCTTATGTATAAACAAAATGTAGTTGTTGCTCTCTATTGTCTGTATTATTGCTAGTTATTGTCTGTAACAAAAGTATAAAGGCTTGCTGTAATTGTTTACCAGTTGAGAGACCTGTCCAGGACTGGGGCGACCCTGTGTCCTATGGCACTCTCTCCCTCCATTGTAATTACTGGAGAAATAATAAAATATTTGATTTTGCTGCACCCAAACGAAAAAGCGAGAACTGAGTTTTTCTCCGACACTAGCAAGTTAAAAGCTTCACTAGAGGTAGGAGTCAACCTAATAAAGTATACCTCATCTATGGATGTGAATCGAGTCAATACCACCAAGAATCTGCAGGTAATCCAGATAACATGATCTATTGGATACATGGCAACTTTAAGAAATTGCCTCCAGTATGACTGCCAGGAACTGGATGAAAAACTAATGTCACATGTAGAGCTCAGCACAAAGCCTAAAAAAAATATGTATCTAGAAACTTGAGAGAGAAGAAAAAGTATTTCTTAACTGAGGATGAGAGAAGAGGAATGGATATAATAAAATGGCTGCCCGGAGGTCTTGTTTTATTAATTGTCTTTATAATCATTTCTTGCCTGTTAATATGATTCCATATTCTGCCCAATATTCAGGAAGAGATACCAAGTGAGTTTCAGTGATGTAAAAGCAAACTACCATCTTTTACTGCATGTGTTATATTGGCACAAATGTCTGATTAAAGATGAGCCTTTTGAGCTGTGGATTTTCTTGAATAGATTCATAATTCCATCCCACTTTATATAAGGAAGTTTACACAGTTATGAGCTGCCAATACTTTGACAAGTGTGTCCCACAGTGCTGTCCCCTCAGCCTGTATAACAGGTGCTCTCTGAGGCCTGGTCTACACTAGGACATTAAATCGAATTTAGCAGCGTTAATTCGAATTAACCGCTCAACCGTCCACACCAGGAAGCCGTTTAATTCGACCTAGAGGGCTCTTTAGTTCGAATTCGGTACTCCACCCCGACGAGGGGAGTAGCGCTAAATTCGACATGGCTATCGAATTAGGCTATGTGTGGATGCAAATCGAATTTAGTAGCTCCGGGAGCTATCCCACAGTGCACCACTCTGTTGACGCTCTGGACAGCAGTCCAAGCTTGGATTCTCTGACCAGCCACACAGGAAACGACCCGGGAAAATTTGAATTCCTTTTCCTGTCTGGGCACTTTGAATCTGATGTCCTGGTTGGACATCGGGGCGAGCTCAGCAGCACCTTTAACGATGCAGAGCTCTCCAGCAGAGGAGTCCATGCAATCCCAGAATAGAAAGAGGTCCCCAGCATGGACAGACTGGGAAGTCCTGGATCTGATCGCTGTGTGGGGCGAGGAGTCTGTGCTTTCGGAGCTGCGCTCCAACAAACGGAATGCAAAGACCTACGAGAAGGTCTCCAAAGCCATGGCACTCAGAGGCTACAGCCGGGATACAACGCAGTGCCGCGTGAAAATCAAGGACCTGAGACAAGGCTATCAAAAAGTCAGAGCGGCAAACGGACGCTCCGGAGCCCAGCCCCCGACATGCCGCTTCTACGAGGCACTGCATGCCATTCTAGGTGGGTCTGCCACCACTGCCCCACCAGTGACCGTGGACTCTGAGGATGAGATAGTGTCGATGGGCAGTTCCTCGGCAATGTTCGCCGATGGGGAAGATGAGGAAGGGTTTGTGGAGGACGACGCAGGCGACAGCGCTTACAATAACGCTTTCCCCGACAGCCAGGATCTCTTCATCACCCTCACAGAGATCCCCTACCAACCCTCCCCGGCCGTTAACCCGGACTCAGAATCAGGGGAAGGATCAGTCGGTAAGTGCTATAAACATGGAAACATTTATTTTTTAAAAAACAGGAATAAAAACTATATAAAAACAATATAAAAACTTTTCCATATAAAACTATATAAAAAGAAGGTCCACACATATAGGGATGGAACAGAAATACTCTTGGGACACTTCCATGAAGCTCTCGTAGAGGAGCTCGAAAAGCCTCCGCAGGAGGTTCCTGGGGAGAGGTGCCTTATTTGGTGCTCCGTGGAAGCACACTCTTCCGCGCCAGGCCATCCTAACGTACAGCGGAATCATTGCCTCCACCAGCATGGCAGCATACGGTCCTGGTCTGTGCAGGGATTCTAGCAGCATCCTCTCTCTCTCTCTCCGAGTGACCCGCCTCAGGGTAATCTCGTTCGGTGACTGCTGCATCTAATTAGGGCAATTAGTGTACTGTTACTATTGTGAATGCTTGACTTTTACTTTGCATAGCAATGACCTTCGTTTAACAGCCACGTGTTGGAGGCCGCAGAGGAAAAGCATACAGTGATCTTTCCCGGGCACAGCCGCGAGGGGCTGGAACAGGGTCAGACTTTATGCTTTCCAGATTGCCTTCAGCGGGAGGGCACATCTATCCATTAACTGTTAAGCAGCCTATAGTGTAGGGCTTACCAGGCCTGGCTGCTACACGGATTCAGCTGTACCGCCCCGCTTGTCCGATCTCCTGTGCAAGACCGCAGCCAATGAAAGCGTATTCCGAAATCTCGAACTTGTCCTGAGAGCTCGTGAGACTAGGTGCCCTGTATGGTCTTGTTCACAGAAACTGAGTAGACTGTGTTCAGTGTTCGCAAACATGTATCTTTTCAAGGAAATCATTTCCTTTTTCCCATCACACAGCTGCGGCTCTTTCACGAACTGCCCCGGCTTCCCCCTCACAGAGGCTGGCGCAGATTAGGCGGCGAAAGAAAAAGACTAGGGACGACATGTTCTCGGAACTGATGGCCTGCTCCAGAGCCGAGGCGGCCGAGCAGAGACAGTGGAGGGAGACCCTATGTCAGCACCAGCGCTCACACAGCGAACGGGAGGACAGGTGGCGGCAGGAAGACCAGCAGGCGACTCAAACGCTGCTTGGGCTAATGAGGGAGCAAACGGACACGCTCCGGCGCCTTGTAGATGTTCTGCAGGACCGCAGGCAGGAGGAGAGAGCCCCCCTGCACTGTATCTGCAACCGCCATCCCCCGCCACAAAGTCCTGTCCCCCCCTCACCCAAAATAACAAGAAGGAGGGGCGCTAGGGGCCGTGAAAACTGTCACTGCACCTCAGCAGAGCGCTCATGTACCACACAGCTCTCATGCCATAAATTTTGAGAAGTGCTTCCCTTCCTGGATCACCCAGTCCAAAATCCAAGTTTCATCCCCCCACTGTGTAGTTGAGTATTAAAATAGTTTGTTGTTATTCACTGTTCCCGTCACGTTTTTCTTGTCAGAAGACTTTGTGTGAAGGGGAGAGGGGTTTTTTAATTGCATAGGACAGCCTCCATTACCAGGGTACAGACTTGGGGGCAGGATCAACAGCAGGACACACACAGACTGCAGTCACTAGGCACCAGGGTCAGTCTGGGAGGTGTATGCAGTCCCGGGTCAGTCTGTGAGGTGTATGCTGCCCCAGGGTCCTAGCGCCTGCCATCCACAAATGGCAAGGCAGGCTGCCCCTTACCATGCCCTTCCACCCTAGCCACGAGCCTCTCCGATGCCCTGAGCCCCAGCAAGAGCCCTCATCCACGGACACATACTCACCCTTCCCACACACCCCTCACCCCTTCCTACGTCCCAACCCCCAGTCCAGAGCCTGCATCCAAACTCCGTCCCAAAGACGGCACCCCTCACCCCTTCCTGCAAACCCACCCCTTCCTGCACACCCACCTGCAACCGTCCTCCCCCCAGAGACCGCTGTAGGAGCAGGAGCCTGTCATTCCTCTAGTGTAGAAGCGGTCTGTACATCAGTGCACACCGTACCCACCACAGTCTGCGTCCATGTTTCAACCCTAGAACAGGAATTCATAATTAAAGAAAACTTTGTTAATAATCAGTGTTCCATTAAATTTATTTTAAAACGTGTGTTGGAAGGGGGGAAACCTGGAGAACGGGGTATGTAACCGCAGATCGAAGTCAACAGTCACTGAAACAGGCTCAGGTTCAGCTTCTCTGTAAATCAACTGGAGAGTCATAGGTTACCCTGCTCTCCGAGGAACCTAGCTTTCAAAGCCTCCCGGATGCACAGCGCTTCCCACTGGGATCTTCTATCGGCACGGCTGTCTGGCTGAGCGTAATCAGCAGCCAGGCGATTTGCCTCAACCTCCCATCCCACCATAAAGGTCTCCCCCTTGCTCTCACAGAGATTGTGGAGCACACAGCAAGCAGCAATAACAACGGGGATATTTTTTTCGCTGAGGTCCGAGCGAGTCAGTAAGCTCCACCATCTCCCCTTGAGACGTCCGAAAGCACACTCCACCACCATTCTGCACTTGCTCAGCCGGTAGTTGAATAGTTCCTTCTCACTGTCCAAGGCGCCTGTATAGGGCTTCATGAGCCAGGGCATTAGCGGGTAAGCTGGGTCCCCGAGGATCACTGTAGGCATCTGCACATCCCCAACCGTTATTTTGTGGTCCGGGAAGAAAATACCTGCCTGGAGGCATTTAAACAGACTAGAGGTCCTGAACAAACGCGCGTCATGAACCTTGCCCGGCCACCCGACGTAGATGTTGGTAAAATGTCCCCTATAGTCCACCAGTGCTTGCAGCACCATAGAAAAGTAGCCCTTTCGGTTAATGTAATGGCTGGCCTGGTGGGCTGGTGCCAGGATAGGGATGTGAGTCCCATCTATAGCCCCACCGCAGTTTGGGAATCCCATTGTGGTGAAGCCATCTCTGACGACCTGGACGTTTCCTAGAGTCACTACCTTTGAGAGCAGTTGCTCAACGATTGCATGGGCTACTTGAATCACAGCAAGCCCTACGGTAGATTTGCCCACGCCAAAGTGGTTCGCTACTGACCGGTAGCTGTCTGGCGTTGCAAGTTTCCAGAGGGCTATGGCCACTCGGTTCTGCACAGTCAGGGCTGCTCGCATCCGGGTGTCCTGGCGCTTCAGGGGAGGGGACAGCAAGTCACAGAGTTCAAGGAAAGTGCCCTTACGCATCCTGAAGTTTCGCAGCCACTGTGATTCATCCCAGACCTGCAGCACTATGCGGTCTCACCAGTCCGTGCTTGTTTCCCGGGCCCAGAATCGCCGTTCCACACCATGAACTTGATCCATTGCCACCATGATCTCCACTGCGCGGTACCCTGCTTTGTGAGAGGTCTGCGCCACTCTGTGACTTCCTGTCCTCACCGTGCTGACGGAGCCTCCTCGCCCGATTTCTCAGCAGCTGACTGTGGAAGAGGTGGACGATAAGGTGCGAGGAGTTGACAACGGCCATAAGTGCAGCGATGATCGCAGCGGGCTCCATGCTCGCAGTGCTGTGGCGTCCGAGCTGTAACCGACCAGAGAAGGGCGCGAACAGATTTCCCGCCGGCGCTTTCAAGGAGAGAGGGCGGGAGTGACGGTTGAATGATGACAGTTACCCAAAACCACTCTCGACACATTTTTTCCCCCAGCAGGCATTGGGGGCTCTACCCAGCATTCCAATGGGCAGCGGGGACTGCGGGAACTGTGGGATAGCTTCCCACAGTGCACCGCTTCCAAAGTCGACGCTGGCCCCGTTACTGTGGACTCAGACAGTCGAATTAGTGTAGTTAGTGTGGATACACAAATTCAACTTCATAAGGTCGATTCCACAAATTCGAGTTAAGTAGATTCGAAATAGTCTTGTAGTGTAGACGTACCCTGAGAGAAAGGGCAAGGTCCTATGGATCTATTCATTCGTTTTCTCAAACCTTTAACACAGAAGAGGCAGTAGCATTTGGCAAACAAACTTATTAAGCTGCACATTACTGGAAATGTTCAGACCTTGTTCCTGAAAAATACATCGAGTATATGCATAAGACAACACTGTTCAGCTTGTATAATTTAAAATGGGTGACAGGACCTTTCATCTCCTGGGGCATTACATTTTTAAACAACTAACATTTGGAGGACCTTTCCCATTCCAACGTCAAAATATTTGCTCTTCAGAAGTATCTATGAGCCTGAGGGCTAAGCCATCAATTGCAGAGATGATTGGGGGGGGGGCAAAAAGAGGCGGACTCTGAGGCAGAGAAATATCAACCCTCTTTACAATTTCATTATGCCAGAGTTCTAACAAGGGCTCCTTTTATCACAAAATGGACAGTGTGCTGGGATCAAATAAGCAAAAAGTCTGGCACAATGTGAGAAATATATTGAGGGCTTTAAAAAAAAATCAGTCACAAAGTTGTTACAACGTTGATTTATCTTCCTAATAAAGACCCTTTGATGCTTTGAATTTAAGATTTCCCAGTATTTAGGATGTGGAGAACAGACTGATTAATTCATACACTATTGTCTACGAAGAGGATTCTGAAATGGACCCAGGATCCTTAGTTAGATCAGAAGTCAGACGGAGAAAATTCTTGATATTCATGAGTTTGGTGTGAATTAGACCCCCAAGATAAACATGACAGCCCTGAAATCTTCAAAGAGAAACCATTAGCAGGCAGATGGTTATCACAGGGTTTTTTTTCACCTCCTGAAACTTGGTTGGCCAAAACAAGGTCTTACTCACAAGCTACCTACTAGAAGTGTATTATGAATTTAATCCCTATTCTATGCAGTCTTCTTTATATATAGACAGACTGTAAGGCCAAAAAGGACTGTCATGGTCAACTAGTCTGACCTCCTGCACCCACTCCTATAATAGACCCCTAACCACTGGCTGAGTTATTGAAGTTCTCAAATCATTTTTTAAATACTGAAAGTTACAGAGAATCCACCATTTCCATTAGTTTAAACCTGCAAATGACCCATGCCCCATGTTGCAGAGGAAGGCGGGGGAAAAAAACCCAAGGTCTCTGCCAATCTGACCTGGGGGGAAATTCCATCCTGACCCCCAATATGGTCATCAGTTAGACCCTGAGATATGGGCAAGAGCCAGCAACCAGACACCTGGTAAAGAATTTTCTAGTAATTCAGAACCCTCCCCATCTAGTGGCCCATCACCAGCTGTTGGAGATATTTACTACTAGCAGTAGCAGATCAGGTATATGCCATGGTAGGTGGTCTCATCATACCATCCCTCCCATAAATGTATCAATGTTCAGATTAAAGCAGGGTTTCTCAAACAGGGGTTGCCGCTTCTGTAGGGAAAGCCCCTGACGGGCCGGTCCAGTGTGTTTACCTGCCCCGTCCACAGGTCCAGCCGATCGCAGCTCCCACTCGCCGCGGATCACTGCTCTGGGCCAATAGGAGCTGCTGGAAGTGGCACGGGCCAAGGGATGTACTGGCCACCACTTCCAGCAGCTCCCATTGGCCTGGAGCAGCGATCCACAGCCAGTGGGAGCCGAGATCGTCCAGACCTGCGGACGGTGCAGGTAAACAAAACGGCCCGGCCCACCAGGGGCTTTCCCTACAGAAGCGGTGACCCCTGTTTGAGAAACCCTGGATTAAAGGGAAGGGGGAGAGGAAGCTCCAAGTCGATACATCTACTTTCAAGATAACTGTCTCACTTGCCCCGGGGTCATGCACTGACCCTTCAGTAATTTGGAATGCTGGATTTACATGTGACAGAGGAAAGTCCTTTTTACAAAAATACCAGAGCAAGCTGGAGAGTCTGAGATTCTTGATCAGCTGGAAGTATATACAGAAGAGTTGAGATGGTGGGTACATGGCTGCTATGCTGAAGCTGTTTGTTCTTATCCTTCTTATAGTTTGTAACCACTATTACATTTCATCCTATTACTATTACTGTTACTCCAGTTTACAAGGTCATCCAGATCTTCCTGTAGGATATCCCAGTCCTTCTCTGTATTGGCAATACCTCCCAGCTTTGTGTCATCCGCAAACTTTATTAGCACATTCCCATTTTTTGTGCCAAGGTCAGTAATAAAAAGATTAAATAAGATTGGTCCCAAAACCAATCCCTGAGGAACTCCACTAGTAACCTCCCTCCAGCCTGACAGTTCACCTTTCAGTATGACCTGTTGTCATCTTCCCTTTAACCAGTTCCTTATCCAACTTTCAATTTTCATATTGATCCTCATCTTTTCCAATTTAACTAATAATTCCCCATGTGGAACCGTATCAAATGCCTTACAGAAATAGAGGTATATTAGATCCACTGTGTTTCCTTTGTCTAAAAGATCGGTTACCTTCTCAAAGAAGGAGATCAGGTTGGTTTGGCATGATCTACCTTTTGTAAAACCATGTTGTATTTTGTCCCAATTACCATCAACCTCAATGTCCTTAACTACTTTCTCTTTCAAAATTTTTTCAAAGACCTTGCATACTACAGATGTCAAACTAACAGGCCTGTAGTTATCCGGATCACCTTGTTTCCCCTTTCTTAAAAATAGGAAATATGTAAGCAATTCTCCAGTCATACGGTACAACCCCTGAGTTTACTGATTCATTACAAATTCTTGCTAATGGGCTTGCAATTTAATGTGCCAGTTCCTTTAATATTCTTGGATGAAGATTATATGGGCCCCCCAATTTAGTCCCATTAAACTGTTCAAGTTTGGTTTCTACCTCAGATGTGGTAATATCTATCTCCATATCCTCATCCCCATTTGTCATCCTGCCATTATCCCTAAGCTCCTCATTAGCCTAATTGAAGACTGAGGCAAAGTATTTATTTAGATATTGGGCCATGCCTAGATTATCCTTAACCTCCACTACATCCTCAGTGTTTAGAAGTTCCACTTCTTCTTTCTTTGTTTTCTTCTTATTTATATGGCTATAGAACCTTTTACTATTGGTTTTAATTCCCTTTGCAAGGTCCAACTCTACATGGCTTTTGGCTTTTCTCACTTTATCCCTACATGTTCTGACCTCAGTAAGGTAGCTTTCCTTGCTGATCCCTCCCATCTCCCACTCCTTGTAGGCTTTCTGCTTTTTCTTAATAATCTCTCTGAGATGCTTGCTCATCCATCTTGGTCTACAACTCCTGCCTATGAATTTTTTCCCCTTTCTTGGGATGCAGGCTTCTGATAGTTTCTGCAACTTTGACTTGAAGTAATTCCAGGCCTTCTCTACTTTAATTCCACAAGTTTTTCAGTCCAATCCACTTCCCTAACTAATTTCCTTAATTTTTTGAAGTTAGACCTTTTGAAATCAAAAACCCTAGTCACAGATCTATTTTTGTTTATCCTTCCATTTAGTTTGAACTGAATTAGCTCATGATCACTCGAACCAAGATTGTCCCCTACAACTATTTTTTCTATGAGGTTCTCACTACTCACCAAAGTCAAATCTAAAATGGCATCCCTGTTGTTGGTTCAGCAAGTACTTGGTGAAGGAATCCATCAGCTATCGCATCCAGGAAAATCTGAGCCCTATTATTATTACTAGCACTTGTTCTCCAGTCTATATCTGGGAAGTTAAAGTCTCCCATATCACAATTCCCATTAGTATTTACTTCATTAAAAACATTAAAGAGGTCTCTACCCATATCCAAATCAGATCCCGGTGGTCTGTAGCACACCCCAAGCATTATCCCAGGAGAGGCTCTAGTAACTTTCTTCCCCAATGTGATTTTTGCCCAGACAGACTCTGTCTTATCCATTCCATCACTTCTTATATCTTTACAATCTACCTCATCATTGATATACAATGCTACTTCACCATCATTGCCTTTATTTCTGTCTTTCCTAAACAGCACATACCTTTCAATACCTGTACTCCAGTCGTGACTACTATTCCACCATGTTTCTGTAATCCCTATTATAACTGGTTTCACTTCCTGCACCAGTAACTCTAGTTCCTCCATTTTGTTACCTAGGCTCCTCGCATTGGTGTACAAACACCTTATTTTTGCTGTCTGACTTCGTTTGCATTCTTTACCCAATTAGGCACAGACATTCTACTCCCAGTATCACCTATTAGACTGGTATCTACAGTACCCTTCCTACGTATGTCCATTCTCCTACCCACGGCTGTATCCTTTCTTACTTCATTTTCTTCCCTCTCAATGTTAAAATCTGGCGTGAAGATTACCTGGATATCTTCCAACCATCTCCCCCAAATTCCTAGTTTAAAGCTGACTTAATCTGCTGTGCCAACCTCCATCCTAGAAGTCTATATCCCTTCCTACTCAGATGAAGTCCATCCTGAGAGAACAGTCCTCTGTCCATGAATGCCTCCCAGTAGCCATACATCCCATAGCCCTCTTTATAGCACCACTGCCTGAGCCATCTGTTGATCATCATAATCTTGTCACACCTTTGTTGCCCTTCTCTAGGAACAGGCAGAATCCCACTGAAGGTCACCTGAACCTCAATTTCCTCAAGCATCTTCCCCAGCCTGGCATAGCCTCCCTTGAGACGTTCCAGTGAGAATCTAGCCGTATCATTTGTTTTATATGAAGGACAATCATGCCAGTATGACTTTCCAAATCCAAGCCTTTGTTGTCAGAGTGGTACCGGTATGGTGCTCTGCTTTCTCCTTGTTGATATCACCCGGCTGCGTGCGTGAGTTCCCTCTGTGTGCTGCCCCAGCTCTGCGCAGATAGCTGACACAGCAGACCCGACGAGAACCCCCAATAACCACAGAGTCCAGTAAGATGCAAAGTCACGTCAACTAGGTTTATTGCGACCTCGGACACAATGGCAGTTCCCTGTAGGTTTCTTAGCCTAACTCAGGGCATACTACGAGAAAGTGCCTCTTGGCAATGGACCCAGCTCAGTCAGTGGTGGGAGTTTCCACTGCCCCCTCGGCTGGACAAAGAGCACCTCCCCACGAATGCATTCTTATACACAGATACAAACAAGTTACACATCACACCTGACGTATTGAGGTGCAACCCTTCTACGTAGCAGGTTACAACCTTTCTACGTATTAAGGTACCGCCTTCTACCTTGTACATGTTGGTTCGAACAAAACAACTCTATCCATCATTTTACCCTTTTGCCCCTGTCATTTGGATGGGTCGGCTTGTCCTTTCGTTATCTATGGAATGTTTCAGTATAATATGTTCTAATGCTGTGTTTATCCTTTGGTATGCTAGGTGAATATATATTTCTGCAGCATCAGCCCTTTTCGTTGCCAGCTTCTGTGAACCGGGCCGGCCTCTGGCTCACAGCTTAACTTTGCTTTTTGTTAGCAAAGTCTTGTTCATTACTTCAGTTCAGGCCTCAGGCCTCATAACAGGCCTTTATCAGGGCCTGCACTTACTACAGCCTTATTGGCTGCAAAACTCCTCATCCAACATTCACAGGCACCTGCCTGGAGAAGGGTTTGAGGAGGGTTCCACCAACCTGGAATTTAGCTGTCAATTCAGCCTTCCCACTTTCGTGTGATTTCTTGGTGCTCTAGGGTCTGGAGCAAAATAGGCCAGGACATGGAGGAGGCCTTCCTTTCAGTCCCAGGGATATGAGGAAAACATTCTGGAGGTCTGGATGTCTCGGAACTGCATTGCAAATTCAGTCTATTTTCCCTGTGATGATTTGAGACGGTGGCGTGAGGGAGGAAAGTTTTTTAACCTTATGAATTGGAGAGTCTTGTCCTTATTTGCATTTATAAGTGCCACTGTTTATGCACTTAAAAACATCATCTTTAAGCTTTTATATACCTAAACATAGATAAGTCAATCCCGTCGCCAATACCCCTGCCAACGTGCAACTTATAATTTACAAGATAAATGCAGAACACAATGTTAAATTATGTGTGGGGCCCATAAATTTCTTTCATAAACTCCCTCCAGAAAGTGGCATATTGACAGTCTGCTGGCAGCAGAACCTGAGTCAGAGCAACTGGCCATGGAAGAGACATCATCCTATTACAACATAGAGGCAGCGGGAGTCAAATTCCAGGTTTCCTGCTACAGATTTAGTGTGGGAGAGCAGCTGCTTCGCCAGCAACATCTTGACGGCATCATCACATGGATGTGTTCAGCACATCTCCCCAGAGCAGTAAGTTCAGCAGTCTCTGATAACCAAAATATTTTCAACTCAGGATGGGTGAAGTAACCAACTCCGGTCATTTTAGATCAAAGGACTGGAAAACAAGAGGAGAGAGGATATAAAGTTTGGGTTATGACCAGGAAACACACAGAGAGTCTGGATCATGCCTGGGCAGATCCCTTTGTTAGGGAGCGGAGAGCAGCTGCATCATCAGTCCAAGCGGGAGTTCAGAATGCCCTGGTGTACAGAGGCTACAATGCATCTGACCCACTCAGCCAGCAACTGCCAAGAGGCCATAAACTAGTCTCTTTCCTGCCTCTCCCTGGCACAATGTAGCCACCCCAGGAGCACACAGAAGGAACAATCCCTGCACTCCCATGTGCAGAGTAACAGCAATTGTGGCTGGCCCGTTGGCAGCCCAGAGCACACAGAAGAGGGACCAAGAGCAGTGTTATTTAACACTCTGAATTCTCCCTTTATATTACATGTGTGACTGAACAGCTGAAATCTGAACTTCGTTACAATTGCAGATGGCCTTAGGGATGGAAAATTCACTGACGTATAGTCACCAAAATTCTCCCTGTAAAGCTGCCGAACACATTTTTAGGGGCTTCGATTCTCTCTTATGTTTGGGCTTTTTTCACCCGATCTCACAAATGTGATGCTGCCTGTCTAATATTGCAAGTGGACTCACAGTTACAGCATTACCCTTAACCCTTTTAATGAAATTCAGATGTGTATTCCAAGTTAACTTGACTTAGTAAAGGTGCTGTGCTTGCAGGCCATTATTAGCATTACAAGACCTTTTCTTATCACCAGGTGGATGGTGATTGTGTAATTGCTGTTCCACACTGTGTTTCATTACAATTATCATCAAACAGTTAAACCCTGCCATTCTTTTTATCAAACCAAAAATAAGATTCAGTTAGAGGCAAATTGTGCCACCAACAACGCTTTCTAATTTTGCAAGCATAAAGGAAATGAGTCTCAAAGACCAGTTGAGTTGAATATCATGAGTAATATCATAGCTGATATATGCAAGTGCCCAGTACAATATATATCTTGTGTTCTTCCCTCTACCCCCATCTGCCTAAATAGGATGTATTAGGCACACAGCATGTTTAAACAGAAATATTTGGGTAGCCACTGTTACGGTTTTTTAATCTCAAAAATGTCTCTTTAAAATGTTGATTTGTACCATGCGGATCTGAGAAAAATACAGAAGAACCCCTGTTTTATTAACTAATTGGGGATTGAATCTCTCACAATTACCATAGGTAGAGTGCATAAATTGCTCTGCGCTGCATTGTAGCACCACCTTCTTGCCCATCAAACCACCACATAACAACTTCCAATGCACTGAAGGCTTTGGAATATGAAGGGATGTTGATTTTTTCTTCATTGACATCACTTTTGTTATGTGATTTTTTTTCCCTGTTGGGAAAAATGGTTCATATAACAGGTTATTTGTAAGACTCGTTTACATAAAATTGGGGTTCTCCTGTAAAACAATTTTTTGAATGGAAATATGTAAACTGAGTTATTGACTGGGTCTGCTATGAAATGTATATAAACATAGTCACTTAGTCCATCCTGTGCTTTGCAGCACATTGGGCTACCCACATTTGCCATCCATGAGTGTCAATGGGAGGGATAGCTCAGTGGTTTGAGCATTGGCCTACTAAACCCAGGGTTGTGAGTTCAATCCTTGAGAAGGCCACTTAGGGATCTGGGGCAAAAATTGGTCCTGCTAGTGAAGGCAGGGGCTGGACTAGATGACATTTCAAGGTCCCTTCCAGTTCTAGGAGAGTTGTATATCTCCTATTATTACTAACTACCCTTCTCTCCAAATCTTCCCATTTCATGTTGATGTGCTTGATGTCATTCAGAACTGTTCATTTCCATGTTATTCATGGTCTTCCTCTTTCTTCTTGCATTTTCTGGCTTCCATTCAAGGACAGTATTTGGTAAGCATTTTTTTCCCATTCTCAGCACATGTCCCAGGCACTGATTTCTTCTTCTGTAGATTATTTTTGAGAGGGTGCCTTGTCCATTAATTTTTCTGATTTCTTCATTCATCTTCCTATCTCTGTATGTTATTTATCTAATGTATATAAAACCTGCCTCTAAATGTAAAAGCATTCTGGATTGTCTCCTGTTCTGCACATAAGTAATCTGTAATATATGAACTGCTTTCCAAACACTAGCTGTCTAAAAAACAAAATAATATGGGACAGAGCCACTGGGCAAAACTAGTGGAACATTCACTTATGCAATTTCTCAGGATAAATAAATTGGAAATAGTCATATTTATTTACAAGATCACATTGGATACTGCAGAGTATTGCTGCACAGGTAAGTCAAGCAGACTCGGGATAGTTAACTTT
This sequence comes from Mauremys mutica, assembly GCF_020497125.1. NCBI lineage: Eukaryota > Metazoa > Chordata > Testudines > Geoemydidae > Mauremys > Mauremys mutica. The sequence continues at coordinate 186,382,209 of NC_059073.1, read as the reverse complement.
ATAAAACTAGTGAAAGAACTGTAGTCAGTATCATAACCACATGATGATAAGCTCCTAAGAATACACCATCCAGTTTCAACTGGGAATCTGTTCGACCACAGAAGTAGTTCAGGAATAAAGAATCAACAATTAATAAGAAGGGTTTTTTTTGTTGCCAAAAAAACAAAAGGAATCTGGTGCAATGTCCATTCCTTAAAATCAGAGAGAGCATGCAGCCCTGCAGCATGGCAGTCTTCGAAAGAAAAAGCTACGGTGGACTCTGTTCAGAACTTGTTTGCTACACAATCCTTTCATACTTTTCCAAAGTTTGATCTATTTAAAATGTGCAGAGTGGTTTGAAGTATAGCATCCATAGAGAGAGCTACACAGATCATGCTTTCAAAGATTCTAGCAGATTGAAAGTTTTTACCTGTTCTATCAGTATTCTCCATTACAGGTGTGATACAGCATGGCCAGAGGGCAGCAGGAGAGGGTTAGAAGGGAGCCTTATTCCCTGTAAGGGGAAGAAAATTTGCTATAGATTAACTAGAGCACCTGAAGCCAATTAGAGCACCTGAAGCCAATTAGAGCACCTGCAGTCAGTCACATGATAAAAAACCCTGCTTCAATCAGACAGTGTGGGAGTTGGAGCAGAAAGGATTGGTGTTGGAGCAGAGAACAGTTTGAAGGGAAGCAGAGGACAGGTTGGAGAAGTGCTGCAGTGGGCTAAGAAGTCCAAGACCCTAGGTAAGGGGCACCTGGCTTGTGCAGAGGGAGGGCAGGAAGCCCCCCACAAGCTGAAGGGCAGGAGAGGGAAGTAGCCCAGGGGAAGGAACCGCCAGTTCAAGTGGTTCACCACTATCCTCAGGGCCTCTGGGCTGGGACCTGGAGTAGAGGGCAAGCCCAGGTCCCTCCCTCTCCACTCCTCTCCTCAAGGACACTAGTGGGGCAATTAATATTCCAATTGAGGGGCAAGAAATGGTGCCCTGAACCCCCCCAAAAGAAGAGAAAGAGCGAGACCCATCATAATAGTGCTGGCAATTTGCCACACAGGCCAGATTGTGACCTTCTACCTGACTGTGAAGTGGTCTAAGGACACCCCTTCACTCCCCTGTGCTAACTACTGCCTGTTTTCTGGGTAGTAGCATTGCAGGAGAGCAGCCTCTGTTGTGTCACCACTCACTACTCCTCTTCCTGTACTTTTAGGCAGGCAGTGGGAGGATCCCAAAAGGGCTGGCTGGCACAGCTGGCTAAGTAATCTGTGACTTCAGCTGTACAAATCACTGGTTTTTCAGTTGCTTGGCAGTTTTGAAAAACAAAATCATTTTGGGTTCCATTGATATTTTTCAGAATTTTCAGCAACTACCAAAAAAAAAAAAAAAAGAAGTTGGGAAACTTTTCAAGCAAAACATCTTGGTTTTATTTCAGGCATTTTTAACCATTTTTTTAAATAAAAGCAAAAGATACTTGGAAATGAAGCGCAGGAGTCACAAAGCACAGGAGGAGGAGGTGCCCCCTGGTTACTCCACAATGCCACTGGTTTGAACACTCACCTGGGATGTGGGAGACTCAGGCTCCCATGTTCACTCCAGAGCAAGGACTTGAACTCAGGTTTGCCACATCCCTGAAAAGGGCCCTAACCAGCAGGCTATGCAGGGGCAGGTCTCTCAATCTCATCTGCTATAGTGGTTCCAGTTTCTATAAACTAATTAAATATTCATAGGAGCAGGGATGGGAACCCCAGTGGCCCCCTTCAGGGTGAGTGCCGTACTGGCTAGGATAGAGAGGCATTCTTACTCTCTGTGTGGGCCTGCTTTAGCTGTAACAGGTATAGGCTGGGACTACTTACTTCCTTTCATCCCCACTTCACCTTGAGCTTGTGGAGCAAGAGGGAACCAAGGACCAAATTGTGAGTCACAGTTTGATTCCTGGTCTGCTACTGGGGCAGCAGAGCTACAGGCTGCACCTTGCTCAGGGTTTGTAGCAAAGGCACTGTCAATGCCTATAATGAAGATGAAATTTCTCATATCTGTAAAGCCTTCCACAACAATAGTGGCATTTTAATTGTCACCGTAAAACATGGGTGCCGCATTTTTGCCTATGCCATACATGAAGCAGGGCTAGTTCAGAGAATGCTGCCAAGCCTCAGGTGGTGCCTGACTCATGGGGATCCTACCCTACCAAAGACATGTTGAAATGCTAGATTGTTTAATGCAGGATGGGGTGGACTACATGCAGCTCTGCAGTGACCACCTGTGCCCCCAGGAGAATCAAGATGTCTCCCTCTTATCTCAGCCATGGCTGGGGCATATCACAAGTTTTCCCCTCCTCTTAAATGGGAAATTGCCATCAACTATTTCCCCCTCATGCCCTGTACAAATATACCTGCCAGTTCCGGTCTTCTCTCTTATTCTCCCCAGCACTGTAGAAATGACCCTCTTCCCTCAGCTCAAATAGCATTTCAATTTGGTGTAAGCTGGGCCAGAGAGGTCACACACTGAACCTTGGGCCCTGAAGTCAAGATGACCAATTTACGGTTTTAAAATATGATCCAGATTTGCTTGCATTAGTGTAGTTAGTTATCACTGAAATTCTTAAAGCTGGTATGAAGTATTTGTTTTCATTCACAACAGCCATCTAGTTCACGTTCTTCACAATTGTACAACGGGTGAGGGATGGGGAAGGCTAATCAAAAGTATTCAGGTTCTGGACCCAAAATAAAATCTTAATACTTTCTGAAAAGATCTATGTACTATTAACATAAATTACAAGGGGACTCGCATCTTACGCAGGGGTTAGGTTCTGAAGTCAGCACGTAAGGTGAAAATCGCGTATAGTCAAACGCTCATTGAGTGGAATGGCGGGCAGAATTGCCCACACTACAGGTACAGTATTTAAATTGTTATTTTTCTCTTTTTGTTTTGTTTTGCCGAGTGCGTATAGTTAAAATTGCGTAAGTTAAATGTGCCCATGATGCGACTCCAATTTTTTTCAATAGCACTGATGGGTCACATCAACATGAAGGTATTAAGTGGTGCTACCACTGCCAAAAATCAGTCACACACAGAGCACACTAGTAGCTACTACTACCTAGATTATGATGTCTGGCAGATGTAGAGAGCTAGCGCAAGGTCTATAGTAGTATTGCCTTGTGGCTAGAGCACTGGACTGGGACTCCAAAGACCTGGTTTTGATTCCTGACACTGACCTGCCGAATGACCTTTGGCAAGTAATTTCACCTCTCTGTGACTCATTTTCCCCATCCATAAGCTGGGGATAATGATACTGACCTCTGTTGTAAAGCGCTTTGAGATCTACTGAGGAAAAGCACAATATATAACAGCAGTAGCAGTAGTAAAAAAAAGTCTGATTCGGGGACATTGTGACAAACAGAATGCAGCACTTATTTGCAGTGATTCATGAGGTCATTTATATTTATTATTCAGGAGAAGTATAACAAGATATTCATAAAAATGCTTGCTAACCCCAAAGTGTCACAAATTTTAGAATGAATGCGTATTCATTCTCAAATTCACACCAACTGTACATTATCCTATTTTTAAAGAAGAGCAATAATAATAACAGCTTGCAGAATATTAAAAGAGCCCTGTTTGCAAACAGCAAATTGATGAATAATTTTCCACCTGTTATTTCATGAACACCTACTAATAACAAATAGATACTGAAATAAGGATTCCTTTGTGACTAGAAAAGGACTAAATTCAAAACGAATAGTGTTCATTATGAATTATTCAACTAGCACTACATAGAAGGCATTAATCTACTCTGTAACAGAGAAAAAAGGAATATAACTACCATCTAGTTTAACCGATGAAAAGCAGACACTAATCTAGTGACTATACTTATGTATAAAAACTGAAATAAAAGGCATAGATGGAGACAGAAGTATTCCTCAGATATGGTTCTATCTTCAAAATGCACTCAAAAGCATTGAGAGATATAAAAGTCACATAAATATTGCCTTGTCTTAGTTGTACAGGGAAATAGGTAGTAACAAATTGAGGTGCTATGCATTTCATGCAGATTAGTGTAGACCTGAAAAGATTTGAAGCTTCAAGCCAGTTATTAATCCTCACAATACACACACACACACACACACCGAGATTACTCTTATTTTGGGACAAATCTTAAAAACTACACCCAGACACCCTAATTCAGTGGGGCAGAACTCTAAGCTGGCCTGCCTGATTCTGAGAATGGATAGTCCAGCATGAGAGAGGAGTAGCACAGCCCTGACCCACTGAGCTACAGAAGAGGTTAGGGAACTCATGCAAATCCATTCTTTGCACTGGGTCTTACTGATCCTGGCCTGCCTCCTCCTCACATAAGTCCATAGAGCAACATGCCCTACCATAGAACAACCACCACTCCCAAATACTAACTCCCTTCCCTAGGTAGTCTTGAGAGACTTCTTCACCAATTCCCTGGTGAACACTGATCCAAACCCCTTGGATCTTAAAACAAGGAAGAATTACTCATTCCCCCTCTCTTCCCCCCCCCCCACCAATCCCTGGTGAGTCCAGATCCAATCCCCTTGGATCTAAAAAACACAGAAAAAATCAATCAGGTTCTTAAAAAGAAGGCTTTTAATTAAAGAAAAGAAAGGTAAAAGAAAAAAACCTCTGGGAGATGGCATACAAGCTGATCTCACAGACAACAAATTTAAAACACAGGATGTTCCCCTGGGCAAAAACCTTAGTACACACACGAATACCCAAATTTCATTATTCCCTTAATGCCAAGACAAGTTACAAAAAGAAAATAAACATAAACCTATTTATTCTTTTCTAAAACTTACTACTCTGATAAGAGGCTGGTTCCTTGATCTTTTTCACTCTGGCTGAAACTGAAACTGACCACGACAAAGGGAACTTCCCTCCTTCCTTTTGAAACATCCTGTCCCCACATTGGTTCCTCTGGTCAGGTGGCAGCTAGGCTAGGTGAACTTCTTAACCCTTTACAGGTAAAAGAGGCATTAACCCTTAACTATCTGTTTATGACAACTTCTCACAACTCACCATTCAAAATCCATGGGTTCTACACGTCTGTCACATATCATGTACCTCATCCAGTGCATCAAATGCCCCAACAACTATATGAGTGAAGCCAAACAATCACTATGCTTTTGCGTGAACTCACACAGAAAAATGATAAAAGACAAAAATATCATATCACCTGTGGACAAACACTTTTCAAAAAGCAATTGCTTTATATCTGACCTCTCAGTCCTGTTTCTCAAAGGAAACCTATACAATACCTTGAAAAGACAAGCCTGGGAACTTAAATTCATAACTCTGCTGGACACTAAAAATCATGGTTTCAACAGCGATGCTGGTTATACGGCTCATTACCACAATTTGTAGCCTGCTAACCCTCCTTTGTCATATGACTACAGAGTTGTTAATTGCCCACTTCATTTTAAGTGGTTTCTTGCAACATGTGTTAATATCTAATGTGTGATAATCTATGTCACCTTGTATTTAGCTGTGACATTCTGGTTACCTTTTCCAGATCTGGAGAATAGCTATGTGAAGGTCAAAAACTTGGCATTTCCACCAACAAAGACTGGTCCAAAAAAAATATTTACTTCACCCACCTTGTGTCTCTCATATCCTGAAACCACCACAGCTACAAGAACAGTACAAACAGCTATATTTCAATTAATTTGTAAACAAGGAAAGGCAAAATTCACCCAATAAGTTATTCATTATAAATTATTTGTCCAGCTCTATAGTTTTTCCTGTGGCATGGCTTCATGACAAAAGCAGCAAGAGCACCAGGAGAATCTTTGGGTAATACCAATCATAGTCTAAACCAGTGGTTCTCAAAGCCAGTCCGCCGCTTGTTCAGAGACAGCCCCTGGCGGGTCTGGCTGGTTTGTTTACCTGCCGCGTCCGCAGGTTCAGCCAATCGCAGTTCCCACTGGCTGCGGTTTGCTGCTCCAGGCCAATGGGGGCTGCAGAAAGCGGCCCGGGCCAAAGGATGTGCTGGCCTCCCTTCCCTCAGCTCCCATTGGCCTGGAGCGGCGAACCGCACCCAGTGGGAGCCGCGATCGGCCGAACCTGCTGACACGGCAGGTAAATAAACTGGCCCGGCCCACCAAGGGCTTTCCCCAAACAAGCGGAGACCGACTTTGAGAACCATTGGTCTAAACCCACCATCATGTCCCCCAGTGGCAAGTTGCAAGGAGGTGGGTAGCTACCAAACTCCTCTCAAGATCTCACTTTATTGAAAATATACACCCACACCAGTCTCTATACTTCTTGGGGGTGGGATGTTTTGTTTTTCTAAAGGCTGGTCAGTCTACATATGGCTTTCTTCTATCAGGGTAACAATCACTTTAATTATGCTGATTCACACCTCTAACATGGAGGTGCTTAAACCAAAGTAAAATTGCACAGTGCTGCTCTCTCTAAATATTTGTTTTTTTCTTAACGCCCAAGGTGATACAGCCAAGTGGTTATATGAGAAACTTAGATTTCACTTAAAAATAAAACTTTCTAGCCTTCATGGTTGCAGACAGAAGATTGAATACCTGACCCAAGTGTACTCTCTAAGGCCTCAGTCACCAGAAGGAATTCCCCCCCCACACCTTTTTTAATTTATCTCATGATATTTTGAGGCCTGACTCATGATTTTTGAATGCTTGGGGTTTGCCATCATGATTGTGCTTAAACTGATTTAACTTAATTCAGTAATTTACCAGACTAAATGAAAACATCATAAGCACCATTTAAACTGGTTTAAGTTAATCTACATTAGGGTTTGGATCAACATAAGTAACTGAATTTAGTTACAGTGGGGCAAGTTTTCTAATACAGACATGTCCTAAATCTACCATTCTGACTCAAATCCTGCAGCCCTACTGATGTTCATGGAAACTTTGAGCAAAGAACAGTCTTTAAATAATAAAGACATCTGCTGCTAAAAAATGTTTTCATTTAATTTTTACTCTCAGGCCACGTCTATACTTATCCGCCGGGTCGACGCGGCGAGTTCGACTTCTCGGAGTTCGAACTATCCCGTCTGATCTAGACGCGATAGTTCGAACTCCGGAAGCGCCGCGGTCGACTCCGGTACTCCACCGCGGCAGGAGGAGTTGCCGGAGTCAACCTTGGAGCCGCGGAGTTCGCTTCCGCGGCGTCTGGACGGTAAGTCATTCGAACTAGGGTAGTTCGAATTCAGCTACGTTATTCACGTAGCTGAATTCGCGTACCCTAGTTCGAACCAGGGGCTGTGTGTAGACCAGGGCTCAGAATGAGTTAATATCAGTTTGGGTGTATCTAACCCCTGTATTGAAAACTGGCTGCAGATTCAGACAGATTTTGCTACATTAATTTACCAAGGCCATGTTTTCAAACTTTCCTTCCCAACCATTAGGCTAGAAACTTTCATTTAAAAAAAACAACACACAGCAGTAAACTCAGATTCAGTTACAGACACACCAGAAGTCAGGGCCCTAGACCAGATCCTCAAAGGCATCCAGGCACCCAACTCCCAATGATCTGAATGGGTGGTAGGTGCCTTAATCCTTTTGAAGCTATCAGTCATAGTGCTTATGTCTTAACACCACCCGGACTGAGGCTGTTTCAGATTTAAAGGGCCAGCCCCCAAAATATAAATAGGCAGTACAGAGTAGGGAGGATTGGCTAGCAACAAAGGAAGTTGGCCCTGTAGAAGAAGCTGCTTCTTGATGTTGATGAGAGAAGGAAAATAATATTTTTGAAGAATAAAACTCACAACCTAAGTCATCCTGAATGTCAGGATGTCCAAACTGTGCGACTCAGGCTATTCTCTATACATACACAGTATAGCAGAAACCATAAAAAAATAGTTTTCGGAAGGGGTTATAGTGACTCCTTTTCCCCTGAACTCACTTATGTTCTTCTAAGGTTTTTCTGTACACTTTCTGAAATTTACCTTTTTAAATATTGTGTTTAAATATTGTCTTGCCTGTAAAATTAGCACAGCACAGTTTATAACTAATGGGACTACCAGCTTATAATAGTACTGTTATGGAAGAAAACTTTGTCTTAACTTTTTAACTACCAAAGATCAAGGTTAAAGTATATATTTCTAACCAAGTTTTTCTTTAGCTTTTCATCAGCACAATCAATATATGTCATAATCTGCTGGGCAAGGAGAGAGTAAAACAGCAGTATGCTTCTCCTGCTTGGCTATCAAATGCAGGAATCTGTAGTATTCGTTCACCTCACATAATTTGGGGAAGGCTCAGACAAGGTTTCTCCTCTCACTTGGAAATGACTGCTCTTATTATCAAAATCCTCTCCACCAACCTGACATCTGGAAAATTCAGGAATCATAATTTCCATTTGGATTTTGCATTCTTACCTTGGATATTGATCTCCCAGGAACAGAAGGGTGAGTGCACCAAGAACATAAGAGCAATGAGTTATTGATTCCACACACCAGTTCAAATGATTTGAGAAATAACACTGCATTTTTTGGCAGGGGGAACCCAAAGGATTTAGAATATACTGATTCAAAGAAATCATTTTTCCCCCATCAGTATTCATGTGGGTTCTGCTGGCTGGGCTAACTATACCTGTGTATCCTGATACCAAGCAGTATTACATTCTGATTGCCTAACATTCTATTAGGTGAGAGTAGAGGTTATCAAGCATCCATTTTCTTATATTTAGACACAAAGCTATTTGCTGCTTCGGGCCAAAAGGTGTTTTGTTTCACACTTTGCGGAAATGAAGGTCTTCCCCTTTTTATCCCCCATGGAAATTTTCCTCTTTTCCCTCCTCACATCCCCTCCTCCCCAATACAAGTGCCAAGCAAATTAGTTACCCCACAAATACATCTACTGTGAACCGATTTGTTCAAATCCTTTCTGAGTATGGCAGAATGACAGCTATTGATTCCAGTTATGGTATTTAGGGTTCCGGAAGTGTACTAACTGGCCGGAATGAAATTGCTGTGATAATTCAGTGGACCTGGAGTTTATATGAGTCCTGGAAAAGAGACAGGGCTCTATCCCCCACATGCCTGAATAGTAGCATATAATAAAAGTCAAGTATGGATAAGACTGTTAAGGTTCAGGAACTACTCAGCAATTTTTACACAAATCTATGATTCACAGACCATTTTGTACTCAGATAAAAATAACTGATATCCGAGAAGAACCAACAGGCTTAAAGGCTAAACTTCTCTGTGGTTATAAGTCCCCTGTAATTCATGGAGTTACACGAGGGGTGAATTTGGCCCTTTATTCTTTAGGTAAATTATCAAATTGCAAGTTTTGTTTAAAAAGGAAAAGCCAATATGAATATAAATATATTCAGGATTATTTTAATATGTCAGTGAAAACATTTCCTGCCTTGTTGAAAATCCAAACTACCTCCCCTCCCCTTACACACACACACACACACACACACACCCCATCACCGTGCTATTGGAAGAGAAATACAATATAAAACTTACTGGACAGACCGTTCTGTTTCACTACTCAAGCTGAGTGAAATGCAATAGGTAAACAGAATATCAGTAATGAAAATCTAACTCTGATTGTTAAAGCACTTTGTGTTTAAAAAAAAAAAATCTGATGTTCAGTCCTGAATTTACTCCACTGACATGCTGGAAGGGCTTCCCAGGAGCCTCTTGTTATAGTTTGTCCTCCATATTTGAAAGGAAGGTTGAACCAATCCCTGTCTCTGATGAATTCACCCCCTCTCTGGCCACTGCTAAAGATCTCTAATGCATACAATGCTTTGGGAAAAGCAGGTGTGTGACTAGGGTCCGGAGGGTGGAGTGGTGGCAGACGCTGAGGTTGCTCAATTAGGGCAAACTGCAAAGAATGGGGGAGACAATCCCCAAAGATGGTGATTATTCTAATATTTAGGGTATGTCTACACTACAGGATTATTCCGATTTTACAGAAACCAGTATTTAGAAACAGCTTATATAAAATCGAGTGCACGCGCCACACTAAGCACATTAATTCGGCGGTGTGCATTCATGTACCGAGGCTAGCGTCAATTTCCAGAGCGTTGCACTGTGGGTAGCTATCCCATAGTTCCCGCAGTCTCCCCCGCCCATTGGAATTCTGGGTTGAGATCCCAATGCATAATGGGGCAAAAACAGTGTCGCGGGTGATTCTGGGTAAATGTCATCACTCAATCCTTCCTCCGTGAGAGCAACGGCAGACAATCATTTTGTGCCCTTTTTCCCTGGATTGCCCTGGCAGATGCCATAGCATGGCAACCATGGAGCCCGTTTAGCCTTTTTTCACTCTCACCGTATGTGTACTGGATGTTATTGACAGACGCGGTACTGCAGTGCTACACAGCAGCATTCATTTGCCTTTGCAAGGTAGCAGAGACGGTTATCAGCCCTACTGCACCATCTGCTGCTTTGGAAATTGGTAATGACGGTTACCAGTCCTATTGTACCGTCTGCTGCTGTCATGAGTGCTCCTGGCTGGCCCCGCTGAGGTCGGCTGGGGGCGCATGGACAAAAATGGGAATGACTCCCCAGGTCATTCCCTTCTTTATGTTTTGTCTAAAAATAGAGTCTGTCCTGCCTAGAATATGGGGCAAGCCTACTAAAGAACCAGAGAGCACAGCCGCTCCGGGTCAGAGCCTCAGACATCCAGCAGAAATGATGAGCTGCATGCCAGTCTAGGGGGTGCCCCTGCAACAACCCCACCCGTTGCTTCCCTCCTCCCACACCCCTCCTGGGCTACCATGGCAGTTATCTCCCCATTTGTGTGATGAAGTAATAAAGAATGCATGAATAAGAAACACTGACTTTTTAGTGAGATAAAATGATGGGGAGGCAGCCTCCAGCTGCTATGATAGTCCAGGCAGGACTGAATCTCCATTACTCATTAAAGGGTGTGGGGGAGAGGAGCGCAGCCTCCCGCTGCTATGATATTCCAGCCAGGACTGAATCTCCATTAGACATGAAAGGGGTGGGGGGGAGAGGAGCGCAGCCTCCAGCTGCTATGGTATTCCAGCCAGGACTGAATCTCCAGGAGACAAAGCTTAAAGAAGGAAATGACCAGGAGTCATTCCCATTTTTGCCCAGGCGCTCCCAGCTGACCACACCGAGGCCAGCCAGGAGCACTCATGGCATGATGACGACGGTTATCAGTCCTATTGCACCATCTGCCATTAGGGAAAGGAGGGGAGGGGATGCTGCTGTTTAGCACTGCAGCACCCCGTCTACCAGCAGCATCTAGTACACATACGGTGACATTGAAAAGAGGCGAGAAATGATTTTTTTCCCTTTTCTTTCACAGGTGGGGAGAGGGGGGTAAATTGACAACATATACCCTGAACCACCCGTGACAATGTTTTTGAACCTTCAGGCATTGGGAGCTCAGCCAAGAATGAAAATGCTTTTTGGAGACTGTGGAAACTGTGGGATAGCTTGAGTCCTCAGACCCCCCTCCCTCCCTCCAAGAGCGTCCATTTGATTCTTTGGCTTTCCGTTACACTTGTCACGGAGCACTGTGTTGAGTCCCTGCTGTGGCCTCTGTCTATCATAGCCTGGAGATTTTTTCAAATGCTTTGGCATTTCGTCTTCTGGAACAGAGCTCTGATAGAACAGATTTGTCTCCCCATACAGCGATCAGATCCAGCATCTCCCATACGGTCCATGCTGGAGCTCTTTTTGGATTTGGGACTGCATGGTCATCCATGCTGATCGGCGCTCCACGCTGGGCAAACAGGAATGAAATTCAAAAGTTCGCAGGGCTTTTCCTGTCTACCTGGCCAGTACATCCGAGTTCAGATTGCTGTCCAGAGCAGTCACAATGGTGCACTGTGGGATAACGCCCAGTGTGTGGACGGGTGCAGGGTTAATTCGGTTTAATGCTGCTAAATTCGGGATAAACACGTAGTGTAGCCCAGGCCTTAGATCCACCAAGCTAGCAACAAAACAGCTTCTATAATACCTTACTGGTTAACCAGAAGCCAAAAAAAACCACAGCTTCCTTAAAGCAACCCAGCCTTTGGCTTTCACCCAGACAGCCAAGTGAAATATGATGAAAATTATTGAAAATCTTGTTCATCATATAAAAAGGTCTACCAATGCCAAAGGATCGGACACATTACCTCCCAGGTTAATGAATATTTCAGATCTTACCCAAATACACGCTTACAGCCAATTCTTATTAATGACACTAAAATTTATTTTAACAAAAAGAAGAGAGTGTACTGGTTAAAAGACCATTATATATACAGACATGCATATAGTCCTTAGATCAGTTTCATAGTAAAAATGGTGCTTTAAACTTGCAAAAAATCCTTTTTAGAATCAGCTCATCAGGTTATAGTCCAATGTCCAAATGTTCAATGTGAAGGCGGTCCGGGTGGAACTGGACAGCTCAGTCTTACAAGTCAAATTTCCCTTGAATAATGCTTAAGGAGATCTGAGATGAAAGGATCAGGTCCCAAGAGTTTTTATAGAGGTTTTTGCAATCTCTCAATAGCACACAGCCCTTGGGTGAAAAATAGGCTTTTGAAGTAACCTTCTATTTCCTAAACATCACTGGTAATTAACTACATGGGTTAAAATAAGGTAGTTATCCATTAAGCAATTCATAGACAGTTTACCACAAACTTTAAAGAGACATATAGACAATGACCTAGACAGGCCAAGGACTGACTAGCTAAACAGCAGTTCTGCAGAAAATGACCTGGGGATTACAGTGGATGAGAAGCTGGATATGAGTCAGCAGTGTGCCCTTGTTGCCAAGAAGGCAATATAACAGCATATTTGGCTGCATTAGTAGAAGCACTAGAGGGAAGTGACTATTCCCTCTATACGGCACTGGTGAGGCCACATCTGGAGTATTTCATCCAGTTTTGGGCCCCCTACTACAGAAAGGATGTGGACAAATTGGAGAGAGTCCAGCTGAGGGCAACGAAAACGATCAGGGGCCTGGGGTACATGACTTAAAAGGAGCGGCTGAGGGAACTGGGTTTGTTTAGTCTGCAGAAGAGAAGAGTGAGGGGGGATTTGATAGCAGCTTTCAAGTACCTGAAGTGGAGTTCCAAAGAGGCAGGGGCAGCTCTAGACATTTCGCTGCCCCAAGCACGGTGGCATGCCGTGGGGGGCGCTCTGCCGGTCGCCGGTCCCGTGGCTCCGGTGGACCTCCCGTAGGCGTGCCTGAGGAGGGTCCGCTGGTCCTGTGGCTCCACCAAAGCCGCGGGACCAGCGGACCCTCCGCAGGCACGCCTGTGGGAGGTCCACCGGAGCCCTGCCTGCCGGCGACCGGCAGAGTGCCCCCCACAGCATGCCGCCCCAAGCACGCGCTTGGCGTGCTGGGGCCTTGAGCCGCCCCTGCAAAGAGTATGGAGCTCGGCTGTTCTCAGTGGTGGTAGATGACAAAACAAGGAGCAATGGTCTCAAGTTGCAGTGGGGGAGGAAACACTATTTCACTAGGAGGGTGGTGAAGCACTGGGATGGGTTACCTAGGGAGGTGGTGAAATCTCCACCCTTAGAGGTTTTTAAGGCCTGGCTTGACAAAGCCCTGGCTGGGATGATTTAGTTGGTGTTGGTCCTGCCTTGAGCAGGGGGTTAGACTAGATGACCTCCTGAGGTCTCTTCCAACCTTAATCTTCTATGATTCTATGACATTATTTCACCCAAGTTTGATATAAAATGTTGGTATTTCCTTTTGATCTCTGAATTAACAGAATACAGCCCTAGACAGGAACCGTTTGGTTACATTGTTAACCTCTAAAAAGATATAGGTAAATATAGACTACTACAATCACTATCTTCTTCAAATTCCTTAACAATACAAGTTTATATTTCAAAGCTCTAGGCTATCTAACATGGAATGGCCCTAATTACTATTTGCATACTTTTCTAACATGTCTCTAAAGGTTGAATCTGGGTCAACTAGCCAGCAAGATGCTTAACCCTTTTTGGCCCTGTGTCACAAAGTGATTTTTGCATTTTGAATGGACAGTGCACCAAATGGCAAGCATTGTAATGTGACTTCCATGGGGAGGAGGATACTCCTGAACCCCACTACAACATCTTCAGGTACCCAAGCAGGGAGAAGCTGAGGAGAGGGAGAGAGGAGCTGCCCAGCCTGTGCTTGCAAGAAGGCAGGACGTAGGTGCCTGTAACTCACTAGAGTACTCAGGAGCAGAGGGAGCCTATGACCCAGTAAGGAGCAGTGGAAAGGTGAAGCCTGTGACCTACTGAAGAGGGATGATAGAGGAAGCAGGGGGGCATCTGGTAAGGAGGCAAGTAAGATAGGCCGCTGATCAGGTGGAGGCCCAGGATTTGTTTCAGACATGAGGGGGAAAGCAGGGAGCAGTGTGGGTGAAGGCTGCATTTATTTTCAGGAGGGTTAGCGTACCCATGGTGGGAGTAGAGTAAAGGAGCTATTTCTGGGAGGAGGACTATCTAGTCATCATTCACAGTCCCTCCCACCCCCCAAATTATTTTGGTTTGTTTTTCCCTTTTTCACTTCATTAAGTCCCTTATCCTACAAGGTGCTGGATACATCTTGACAGACATTGGTGGAAGACAAAGACAGAGCATGTAAGAGGCCATAAATGCATACACAGAACGCTTCATCTGGCACAAGGTGTTCGACTCATCATAGAGCCAAGTCTTAGATTCATTTCTCTAGCACAGTGTTCCTTAGTTTTGGTTCCTCTTTTAAATTCTATTTGGTGGCTGGGCCCAGGCTTTCTTCTGCTGTTGTATGCTGCAATGCTAACTGTGCCCACTCAGCCACTTGTTTGGCCTTATTCTTCCCCATGAGTGTAAGTAATGTTCATAAATCAGAAGGCAAATAAATAAAGCATAATTAGTTGGGGATTGGTTTTTAATTTCAATTTTTAAGTCAGTCTCATTATTTATTTATTTATTTATTTTGGAGGTGGAGACAAACTCATGATGTTTTAACTTGAAGTTGGCAATGTTGGTACTACCCTATGAAATAGAAGGTACTGCCTTCTGAAATGGCAGCAAGGGAGATGGCATTACTCCTGAGGGCAGGCAATGATATGCATTGCAAACATCTTATGACCCACATGCATCAATAAGATGCTTTTTTGTTTTTGTCTCCACACAATGTTGTTCTGCTTTAAATATATCAGTACTGTTAAAGTGGTACAAAGCCTAGTTTAATCCTTCTTTTGGGTGGAGCCAGGAGCAACCAGGGCCAGGTTCAATATCTAGGGGTTCCTTTCCATTGATACAAGACAGAACCGGCTCAAGCCCCCACCCAGTGACCTGGGAAAATTACACACCACCCCGGGGCACCTCTGAGAGGCAATACTTCCCCCTCTCGCAAGCACAGAGTTCATGTAGAAAGGAAACTTTTAATAAAAGAAGGGAAGTAACTCGGTGTTAATTTGGGAAAATACTGCAAACAAGGTTCATAAACATAAACCATGAGTAGAAGACCCACCGTCAAGTAGGTTAGGCAGTACCCTTTTCCCCTCAGGTTCTTAAATCCAGCAACCCAAAAGTCCCTTTCACATGCATGACCCTTCTCTGCACCCCACTCACAGTTGCTGTCCTTTGTCAGTGCAGACCTAGAGTTCAGAGGTGCAACTGCAGAGTTCACCTCCTCCCACTGCATGAGGGTACGGGGGGTAAAGAGGCATCTTACTCGCTCTGCTGGCCACTCACCAGCCACCTGCTCACTGCTCTTGCCACGCCCCTCCACCAACCACCCTGCTGGCCACTCATCACACCTTATTGCCATCACCCTGCTGGCTGTCAGTCACCTTCTGCCTCTCTGCTGTGATCTCTGCACATCAGTCTCTCAGTGATTTTTAGCTCTTTTGCAGGCTGAGCAGAAACACTGGCCCATCACAAATGATTTCAGCTCTTAGCAGGCAGGGCAGAAACACAGTCCCAGGGGTGGATCCAGGCAGCAGCACGCCAAGCGCATGCTTGGGGCGGCAAGCCACGGGGGGCGCTCTGCCAGTCGCCATGAGGGCAGTAGGCAGGTTGCCTTCGGCGGCTTGCCTGCGGAGGGTCTGCTGATCCCGCGGCTTTGGCGGACCTCCCGCAGGCTGCCACCGAAGGCAGCTTGCCCGCCATGCTTGGGGCAGTAAAATACCTAGAGCAGCCCCTGCACAGTCCTACTGCAACCTAATGAAACCTACTTAGCTCTATTCTTAGAACAGTGAGAAACAACAGGTTAAGCCAATCTAGAGAGAATACGGGGCAGGGGGGTGCAGCCTCCTGACCTGGACTCCATCAGGATTCCTGTCCCCACCCCTCTTACTTTCACAGGAGTCTGACATTCGAGCCCCTGCTTAATGATGTTCTTTCAACTGAGAGTGCCCCCCCCCACTAATTTGGGACAGGTTAAGCCCAGGCCTGCTTTCCTGTGTTGCTACAATAATTACAACTGGTAGTCAGTCTCATGATTTATTTATTTTTATTTTTTTGGAGGTTAAAATTGGTAACCATATTTCACTACCCCAGCATTTAGTACTAAGGTCATTTGTATCCAATACGAGCCAAAGTTGATCATTTGACACAGCTGTAAATGATGACTATGTAAACAGAGCAGGAGCAAACTGTATTTACATAAACATACCCATAATCTCTTCCCCTCCCAGCTAGCTGTCAGGGAAGCATTCAGTCACACCCTGCCTATACCAGTGTGGGCACAGATAAATCACTATAAAGGTTCTTCATAGCAGTACAGTTATTCCCATGTGGAAAGAGGAATAAGTAATACTGGTATAAGGAATCTTTATACTAGAATAATTGTGTCCAGACTAGGTGCTATACCAGTATACCTGTTTTGGTTAAAAAAAATATCTTCCCCATACCCCTAAATAGCATAGTCATACCGGCACAAAAACTGAGTTTAGACTTAATCTCTACAAGGACATACATGACATTCACTTAATATAGAAACACTTGCAGTGATTCAAGCTGCTGAGTCAGAAATTCAATTCCTTAAATCACACCTGATTCATAAAAAGTGTTCACTCCATTTCCTCCCAATATTTCTTTTCTTTACTTAAAAATTCATCAGTTTTTCCATGTAAAGGTGCTTTTCCATGCCTCAGTAGTCACCTCTGTCATCAGGCATAAATCCTTCTGTTATGCACTGGAGTAGGGTTTTCCTAAAGAAGGTTTGTCAAGCAGAAAAGTGACATTTCCAGGCTAAACCTTCCAAAGTTTTATTACACAAGTTAGAAAGTTACAGAAGGAGGATTTCAGTGTTTGAAGCATTTAGTGGTGGGGACACGAGCTGACAGTCATACAGGCAAATATTAAATAAGTAGGAGAATTTACTTGGGTTTTGCAGAACTACAGCCAACTGTGCTGTCCGAGATCTGTAAACATGAGGAACTGGCTGCCAGCTATACTGAGGACAGAGAGGCCAGCATCCCCTCCTCTTCTCTGTGGAAGAAGGGGCTCTATGGTGTTATATGCTAGCCTGATCTCAGTTCTATCCCCTCCCTGTATTCATTCCAATAAGAATCAGAATGGGTGAAGCTGCAGTCCAGCCTAACTAGTCTCAGAATAAGGAGCAAGCAAGCCATGTTTGCAGCTTTCCAGGAAGTACTGTTGTGTTATCAGATACCACCTTGTTAAGCACGGTATAGAGAGACTCATTTGTATATGTATGCACGCACATTCTAACATAAAGAGCTCATCCTCTTCTCTGGCGACTGCTACCAAACCTGCTATCAGAGACTACCTGCCCTTGGAATGCACCAAAATGGTATGTATTTTCAAAACCTTCTCCATAAGGAGGATACTCCTGCTCTCTCACACCAAAAAAGATGCATCCTTCCCTTTGCAAGTCACTCAGTGGCTTACAGTCTGCCCCAAAGCTGTCACTTGGAGTCAATCTTCCATTTCAGCCATGAAAAACCCTGAGTAGCTTTCAGTCTTTTGGTGCTGAGCACCTAGGATGTACGCAGGAGGGTGGATGTCAAACTAATGTTATTAACTTTCCCTGGTTGAATCTCTGTTAATCATCAAGCTCCACAAAATATTTATTCTAAATGCAGGAAGGCCTAACATCTCATATTAAGGTTTCAATAGCTTGTATTACAGATCAATATATTGTATTAATAAAGCCAAACTGGTTATTAGAAACCCAATTATTGAGATTCAACTACAACCTAGCTGAGACACACTGCTTTTATGCCATTTATGATTTGGTTAGTCTGTGAACATTTGTTAATTTAATCAGCTTGGGTTTGAGACTGCCACTTCAATATCCGTATAGCACAGGGACAATAACCACCACTGCTATATAAGCAAATATCTCTTCAGTTTGACCATTTTCTTCTGATTATGCTGCATAGTTAACAGCCATTTCCTAACTAACAATTGAGCCACAAAAGCATTTTGAATAATTGGTTTTCATGCAAGATAGAGAAAGGTGGGACTTCCTAAGGATGTTAGGTTAGGCACCCAAGTTCCTCGGGAATAACATTTCATTTCTGGTATCTTCATTTGAGGAGTTACCAAAGGTATCAGGTACACTTCCAAAAAGACAAATATATCTGAGATCACTCTCTATATTCCAGCACAAAAGCAAAACACGAAGTCCCTTTTTAGATCTCAACTTGTCTTTAACTGATTATCACTTTACCCACTAAGGAAATGTGTCCAGACTGTAAATTAACTTACACGGTGACATAAGTAATGGTGCTATCATAAGGAGATAATACAATGCCATTACAGAGTTCCCACAATCATGCAATACTGTTTCCTATGAAAATGTCAGCGGACAACATATGGCAAATTGCGCTGACCATGAAATTGATATGTGGGGCAGTAATAATGTTAAATGTTAATGCAGATGTGTTTCTAGCACATATACCGTTCAGAGTTATAAGGCCACATTGAAAACGCCTTCCTTAATTTTCACTGTCTCTATTCAGACAAAATTGCTATGGCAATCATTAAGCACTTTTTATAGTAAGGGTTACGTAAAAAAGGATCACAGGGTTTGGTCCACTTTTAAGGCACTGAATTATTGCGTGGTCTCTTGGTACCAGTGGTTTCCCCAGGAATTGAAATTAGGGGGGGTGTTCGAATTTACAGGGGGGGGTGTCAGGACCAATGAGATACATAAAAGAGATATGAATAAAGTAAATGTTTTGTTAGGATTATGCAAATTTAACATAAGAATAATGCAAGTTACACCAAAACACATAACAGGTCTAGATTTCTAAAAAAATATAATTTTTTAAAAAAAGGATTTAATTTAAATTGACTTTTGAAAAGTAAGCCATCATGGGGAAAGAGGAAAGTTCTCTCATGGATCAGTAACTGGTTAAAAGATGGGAAACAAAGGGTAGGAATAAATTATCAGTTTTCAGAATGGAGAGAGATAAATAGTGGTATCCCTGAGGGGTCGGTACTGGGACCAGCACTTTTCAACATATTCATAAATGATCTGGAAAAATGGGTAAACAGTGAGGTGGCAACATTTGCAAATAATACAAAACTATTCAAGATAGGTAAGTCCCAGGCAGACTGCGAAGAATTACAAAGGGATCTCATAAAACTGGGTGACTGGGCAACAAAAATGGCAGATGAAATTTAATGTTGATAAATGCAAAGTAATGTACATTGGAAAACAATCTCAACTATACATACAAAATGAAGGAGTCTGAATTAGCTGTTAACACTCAAGAAAGATCTTGCAGTCATTGTGGATAGTTCTCTGAAAACATCCTCTCAGTGTGCAGCGGCAGTCAGTGATTCCCAACATTCTGTTTGCTTTTTAAAAAAGAACAGGAGCACTTGTGGCACCTTAGAGACTAACAAATTTATTTGAGCATAAGCTTTCGTGGGCTACAGTCCACTTCATCGGATGTAGCCCACGAAAGCTTATGTTCTTTTTGCAGTACAGACTAACACGGGTGCTACTCTGAAACCTTCGCTTTTTTAAGAAAGGGGAGGCAGTGACCATGAGATGGTCGAGTTCAGGATCCTGATACAAGGAAGAAAGGAGAGCAGTAGAACAGAGACCCTGGACTTCAGAAAAGCAGACTTCAACTCCCTCAGGGAACTGATGGGCAAGGTCTCCTGGGAGAATAACATGATGGGGAAAGGAGTCGAGGAAAGCTGGTTGTATTTTAAAGAAACCTTATTGAGGTTGCAGGAACAAACCATCCCGATATGTAGGAAGAAAAGTAAATATGGCAGGCGACCAGCTTGGTTTAACAGTGAAATCCTTGCTCATCTTAAACACAAAAGAACAGCTTACAAGAAGTGGAAGATTGGACAAATAACCAGGGAGGAGTATAAAAGTATTGCTCAGGCATGCAGGAGTGAAATTAGGAAGGCCAAATCACACTTGGAATTGCAGCTAGCCGGAGATGTTAGGAGTAACAAGAAGGGTTTCTTCAGGTATGTTAGCAACAAGAAGAAAGTCAAGGAAAGTGTGGGCCCCTTGCTGAATGAGGGAGGGAACCTATTGACAGAGGATGTGGAAAAAGCTAGTGTACTCAATGCTTTTTTTGCCTCTGTCTTCACAGACAAGGTCAGCTCCCAGACAGCTGCACTCTGCAGCACGGTATGGGGAGGAGGTGACCAGCTCTCTGTGGAGAAAGAAGTAGTTCGGGACTATTTAGAAAAGCTGGACGAGCACAAGTCCATGGGGCCAGATGCACTGCATCCGAGGGTGCTAAAGAAGTTGGCCAATGAGATTGCAGAGCCATTGGCCATTATCTTTGAAAAATCATGGCAATCGGGGGAGGTCCCGGATGACTGGAAAAGAGCTAATGTAGTGCCCATCTTTAAAAAAGGGAAGAAGGAAGATCAAGGGAACTACAGACCAGTCAGTTTCACCTCAGTCCCTGGAAAAATCATGGAACAGGTCCTCAAGGAATCAATTCTGAACCACTTAAAGGAGGGGAAAGTGATCAGGAACAGTCAGCATGGATTCACCAAGGGCAAGTCATGCCTGACTAATCTAATTGCCTTCTATGATGAGATAACCGGCTCTGTGGATGAGGGGAAAGCAGTGGATATGCTATTTCTGGACTTTAGCAGAGCTTTTGATACAGTCTCCCACATATTCTTGCCAGCAAGTTAAAGAAGTCTGGGCCGGATGAATGGATGGTAAGGTGGATAGAAAACTGGCTAGCTGGTCGGGCTCAACGGGTAGTGATCAATGGTTCCATGTCTAGTTGGCAGCTGGTATCAAGAGGAGTGCCCCAAGGGTCGGTGCTGGGGCCGGTTTTATTCAATATCTTCATTAACGATCTGGAGGATGGTGTGGACTGCACCCTTAGCAAGTTTGCAGATGACACTAAACTGGGAGGAGTGGTTGATATGCTGGAGGGTAGGGATAGGATACAGAGGGATCTAGACAAATTAGAGGATTGGGCCAAAAAAAATATGATGAGGTTCAACAAGGACAAGTGCAGAGTCCTGCACTTAGGATGGAAGAATCCCATGCACTGCTACAGACTAGGGACCGAATGGCTGGGCAGCAGTTCTGCAGAAAAGGACCTAGGGGTTACGGTGGACGAAAAGCTGAATATGAGTCAACAATGTGCCCTTGTTGCCAAGAAGGCTAATGGCATTTTGGGTTGTATAAGTAGGGGCATTTCCAGCAGATCGAGGGATGTGATCATTCCATTCTACTCAGCACTGGTGAGGCCTCATTTGGAGTACCGTGTCCAGTTTTGGGCCCCACACTACAAGAAGGATGTAGATAAACTGAAAAGAGTCCAGCATAGGGCAACAAAAATGATTAGGAGGCTGGAAGACATGACTTATGAGGAGAGGCTGAGGGAACTGGGATTGTTTAGTCTGCAGAAGAGAAGAATGAGGGGGCATTTGATAGCTGCTTTCAACTACCTGAAAAGGGGTTCCAAAGAGGATGGATCTAGACTGTTCTCAGTGGTAGAAGATGACAGAACAAGGAGTAATGGTCTCAAGTTGCAGAGGGGGAGGTTTAGGTTGGACATTAGGAAAAACTTTTTCACTAGTAGGGTGGTGAAGAACTGGAATGGGTTACCTAGGGAGGTGGTGGAATCTCCTTCCTTAGAGGTTTTTAAGGTCAGGCTTGACAAAGCCCTGGCTGGGATGATTTAGTTGGGTTTGGTCCTGCTTTGAGCAGGGGGTTGGACTAGATGACCTCCTGAGGTCCCTTCCAACCCTGAGATTCTATGATTCTATGATAATAAGACAGAAAATATCATATTGCCTCTATATAAATCCATGGCACATGTACACCTTGAATACTGTGTGCAGATCTGGTTACCCCATCCCAAAAAAGACATACTGGAAATGCCAAAAATACAGAGATGGGCAACTAAAATGATTAGGGGTATGAAACAGGAGAAGAAATTAAAATGACTGGGAATTTTCAGCTTAGAAAAGAGACAACTAAAGGGGGATATGCTAAAGGTCTATAAAATCTTGACTGATGTGAAGAAAGTGAATAAAGTAAATGTTTTGTTAGGATAATGCAAATTTAACATAAGGAAAATGGAAGTTACACCAAAACACATAACAGATCTAGATTTCTAAAAAAATATATAATTTAAAAAAAAGTATTTAATTTAAATTGACTTTTGAAAAGTAAGCCATCATGGGGTAAGAGGGAAGATCCTCTCATGGATCAGTAACTGGTTAAAAGATGGGAAACAAAGGGTAGGAATAAATTATCAGTTTTCAAAATGGAGAGAGATAAAAGTGGTATCCTTGAGGGGTCAGTACTGGGACCCCTCAAGGGGTCCTATTCAACATATTCATCTGGAAAAATGGGTAAACAGTGAAGTGGCAAAATTTACAGATGATACAAAACTATTCAAGATAGTTAAGTCCCAGGCAGACTGCGAAGAGCTACAAAGGGATCCCACGAAACTGGGTGGCTGGGCAACAAAATGGCAAATTAAATTCAATGTCGATAAATGCAAAGTAATGCGCACTGGAAAGCAATCTCAACTATACATACAAAATGATGGCATCTGAATTAGCTGTTAACACTCAAGGAAGAGATCTTGGAGTCATTGTGGACAGTTCTCTGAAAACATCCACTCCATGTGCAGCAACAGTCACAAAAGCAAACAATGTTGGGAATCATTAAGAAAGGGATAGATAATAAGACAGAAAATATCATATTGCCTCTATATAAATCTATGGTACGTGCACACCCTGAATAGTGTGTGCAGATCTGGTCACCCATCCTAAAAAATATATATTGGAATTGGAAAAGGTACAGAGATGGGCAACTAAAATGATGAGGGGTATGAAACAGGAGGAGAGATTAAAGTGACTGGGAATTTTCAGCTTAGAAAAGAGATGACTAATGGGGATATGATAGAGGTCTATAAAATCTTGACTGGTGCGAAGAAAGTGAATAAGGAAATTTTATTTAATTCTTCACATAACACAAGAACTAGCAGTCACCCAATGAAATTAATAGGCAGCAGATTTTAAAAAAACAAAAGGAAGTATTTCTTCACACAATATAAAGTCAATCCAGGGAACTCTTTGCCAGGGGATGCTGTGAAGACCAAAACTATAACAGGATTTTAAAAAGAACTAGATACATTCCTGGAGAACAGGTCCATCTGTGGCTATTAGCCAGGATGAGAGGGATGCAACGCCATGCTCTGAGTGTCCCTAGCCTGTTTGCCAGTGTCTGAATTAGCTGGGGGTTCGTTCAAGCTTGGTATTGAGTGAGGAAAAGACAGGCAGGACCAGGGTAACACTGAAAAGCCAAGTGGCTGCGTTTATTTAAGGGATAATTACAACTTGGGCTGGGGGAATAGGCACCTTTGGCTGGGAGGGTATTAAAAGTACAAACACACCCCAAAACACAGTAATAATACACTTTATACTGCTCACCACACCACACCAGATAGGCAGACACACCAATCACACAAGATGGGAATCGGGTTCGTCAGGGCGGTGCCCGGTGCAAACACAGAAAAGAGACCCATGGGTCACTGCCTCAGCCACCCTTGCTTTCACACTAAGGGTAACCCAGAGTGTGGTGCGGCTGCAGCTGGGCAGATTCCACTCACTCAGACCGCGGGGACTGGACCCCCTTGGTCAACTACCCTCTAAGTAGAGGCAGCTCCCAAGTTTGAACACACACACACACTGAACACAGACAGAGCAGTGATTCATTCACATAAACAGTTTGCAATTAACAATTCAATAACAACTAGAACTATTATACAAGCTAGCTAAACAATTGTGCAATTCTGAGCTCACTAATACAATCCTGATATCCTGAGTAGATATTTGGTACCAAGTTAGGGAGGGGAAAAAATAAGAGGCTAGATAAGCTAACTATCAGATATCAAAAAGCAAATACCACACTCCAGGCGCAGCTGACCAGCAGAACAGACACCAGAAGCATGACGAGCAGACAGGGATCGGGTCCAAATGACAACGAATCCAAACGATACGACACGAGTGCACTTTACCGGGAGGAGACCCTGGCCGAACGAGTGATCAGGTCCTTCAGCTAACACGCGGATGCTCCACACAAATTTTGGGGGGAAACCTAGTTTTATAGAAGGGTCTCACTCCCTCGTATCAGCATCTGATTGGCTCCCTGGTCCCTCCTCCCTTCAGGTTTCGAGCTGTTGCCACCCCACGTCAGAAGGGTTTGCACACGGCACACTGGAGTTGACGAGTAAACAAACCTGACCCTTAGATGACTGGGTCCAAAAAGAGCAGGAAAGTGAGTCTCTGGGCAGAATTATCCTGACCTCCATACGACCGACCCAAAAAAAAAAACAGGTTGCTGGGCAGAATCAGGCCTTCATACACAGAACTAGCCTGACCTTTAGATGACCCAGCAGGAGAAAGAAAAAAACAAAAACACAGGAGAGCATACACAGCCAGTGTTGCTGGGCAGGATTGAGTCTCTGCCTTCTCCTATACAACAAGAACCTGGTCCAAGATGGAGGCTGCCTTGTCCTTTTAGCAGGACAAGATGGCCGTGGACCGACAATTGGCCATAAAGAGCCATAACTATGCATCGGATTGCGACAGCCAGAAGCTGGGAATGGGTAACAGGGGATGGATCACTTGATGATTCCCTGTTCTGTTCATTCCCTCTGAAGCACCTGGCCTTGACCACTGTTGTAAGACAGGGTACTGGGCTATATGGACCATGGGTCTGACCCAGTATGACCATTCTTATGTAAAAATTAATTATAATAAAAATGTTTAGTACAGAAACTCCCCAACATAATGACCTCCTAAGATAGCAACAATGTGAGATAACAACCTTGGCAAATACTGCATTTTAAAAATCTTGGCCTACTGGGAAACATATTTATATAAGTTTCCATTCCCAGTCACATATCTAGCATTCTGGAGCAAAGTGACTAAAATATAGTCCAACAAACAAATGTTTATTTAACGTGCCCCTCACTTTTCCCTCCACCGCACTCCACTCACCGGTGTTGTCCTTGGTCAGTGGAGACTCAGAGTTCAGAGGTGCTTTCACGTGAGTACACCTTCCAGGTGGGGGACAAAAAGGCACAGTTTGCTCTGGCCACGGCTGTTCATTGTGCCACCGTTCACTCCACCACTCTGTTGCCAATGGCCCTGCACAGTCACCTTCTGCTGTCACCTACCACTGTGAACTCTGCGATTTGGTCTCTTGAGGTTCCACCAGCTCTCAGTGATTTCAGCTGAGCCCTCAGTGCAGGAACCTCGCTGCTAGTGCAGTCTGGGCTGTCTCTTACACAAAAACACTGTACCCACAGGAACACTGTCCCCACAACAGGACTAAGCACTTAGACCTGATTGTCAGTGATTTCAGCTGCAGTGGTCACTTAACAGAACAAAAGACTATCTATTGGAGCCTAATCAGCTCTGTCTTTAAACAGTGGAGAGGGACAGGTCCCCACCCTCTCTCTCGATGCCTTCAAATCATCACAGGCTAAGCACAGTTCTACTGCCCTTTACTCATATAATAAGAACAACATTTCATCCCCCCTTCCCCCCACATTCAAGTGGTTTGTAACCCAACCCCAGCCAAAATCTATCACTTGAACAACACAGCTGTTTGCTGGATACCTAGGTAGATTAAGTGTGAATGTAAATATAATCTGGCCCTGAAGCCTTAGCCCCCAGCTCATCACTAGCTGTCAGGGAGAGCTCATTTAGACTTTGCTTACAAATCATCATTTGAAATTATTAGGTTGGCCAACATCACCGAAATGAATGCACTGACATCATAAAAAACAGCTGTATAAGGAAGCAAGGAAGCTAGTCTATGTTCATACTTTTCAAATTATTATACTTTTTCAGATACACATATTTTATCATACACTGTATAAGCGTTTAAAGTGTGTATTAATGTTTCAGTTTAAATTCAGATTTCCAAACAGTCACTAAATTGGTATGTAACTAGCTCACAAAACTGGGGGGGGGTGTTGGGAAAATTCAGGGGGGGTGTAGGGAAATCACTGCTTGGTACCAAGTACACATTGAGTATAAGTGCACTTTTAGTGCTGCCTAATGGGGAGATCTCATACAGGAGAAGGAAGACAGGACTTTCCATAAGGTGAATACATGTATAGGTTAATTCATGTTTCAGTCCTGTGCTGTGTTGCCTGAAGACTCTGTTCTTCTTAGCATATGTGCAAGAAGGTGGCACGTGACCAAGACTCATCACTGAATTTGGTCCACTGGTAATGGCCTCTGAAAAAGTGATGACCCTGCTTATTTAAGACTGTTTTGCTTACAAAGTATAAGTATAAACTGCCACGTTTACTGAGAGATATTCAGAAGGTGGACTACCAAACAGGTAAGAAATGCTGTTCATTTCACTATGTGGCTGGGGTTATTCTGGGATGGGCTCACTGTTTTCAATAACTGTTTTCTAGCAGCCAAACTAGTGAGTGAGATGACACACTGTGACTTACCAAAGTACTATTCAGACTAAAGAGCAGCTCTGTCACCGCTTTCCTGCAACCTTGGGTAGCTTACAATGCCTTGCTGCAGTAGCTCCCACCTCGGGTGCTCACAAACAGCCTTCCAGCATACAAGCCACATCCTGAGTGTCTGTGTGTAACCACAGCCTGCCAGCCACACTTGGGTTACACTCTGTTCTCACCAGCCTTGGTTATACGGCAGTGTGACTCCAGTACATGCCCCAGTCTTAAATATTCTCCCAGAATGGTATGTCCTGTGCTGCCCAGCCCTCTCCTGGACAATACAAGTTATATTAAGTCTGTTATTTCTTTAATAGAAATAATATGCACACAACTTGTCACCCTGAATGGAGTTTCCCTGACACTTCAATTTAAACACACTGGATTAAAGAAAACATGTTTATTAACTAGAAAGAGGTAGATTTTAAGTGCAAGTAATGAGGCATAAAAGTCAGAAATGATTATAAGAAAAATAAAAGATAAGATGCTTAAGAAACTATCTTAGCTTCAAGCAAAGTTCTCTCACCACATGCTTTCAGCAGTCTTACTAACCAAACTCTTTGGATCAGTACCCCTCCCCCAGTCCAACATCTGCTTCCTTTGTCCCTTCAGATGCAGTGAATCAATGGGCAAAGGGAGAGAGGGAGGGGTCCTTTGGGGTGTCTTCCCATCTTTTTATAGTCCTGTCCCCTCCTTAGAGAAGCATTTCCAGCTGGGAGCAAGGTGACAGCAGTCTGTGTAGAAGGGAATGCCATGCTGTTTCTTTGCTAAGATGTAGATTCTTTGCCCCTACCCCCTTTCTTGCCAAAGAATGGCCACTTAGCAGGTAATGGCCCGTCATCTTTGTGTACACCTGGCTGAGGCATCAGCTTGTCCTTTGTCGCTGAGGAACGGTTTTTTCCACTCCCAAGACTTCTCTGAAAAACATACTTTTAGTCATGATCTCAGCTTATGTTCGCAACTTCACTGCTACGTGTATTTTGATCAGCAAGTTAAGGGTTTTTAAATGCTATCTCACAAGACATGCCTTGTACAAACGTTATTACAATCATGTACAGTGTGAACACAGGGTACAGTCTGTCACACACACCCTTGCCCACTATGGGCTCAAGACCATTGCCATGGCTTACTGATTCAAGAGCACAGGTAATCTGCACATCAGAAGCCCTCTACCAGGAAACTGTCATTGTCCATTTCACATCCTATCAAAGAGTTAGAGAAAATTACAGAACCATAAGAAACTTAGCAATGTGGGGCTGGAAGGGACCTCAGGAGGTCATCTAGTCCAGGCCCCCGCCCGGCTTTGAGGCAGGACCAAGTATATCTAGACTAGCCCTGGCAGGAGTTCATTCCAACAGTTCTTAAAAACCTCCAGTGATGGGGATTTCAAAATCCACCTTGGTAACCAACTCCAGTACTTAGCTATCCTTATAGTTAGGAAGTTTTTCCTAATATCTAACCTAAATTTCCCTTGCTGCAGATTAAGCCGATTACTTCTTGTCCTGCCTCCAGTGAACATGGAGAAGAATTCATCACTGTACTCTTTATAATAGCTCTTAACATATTTGGAGACTACTATCTGGTGCCCCCTTGTTCTTCTTTTTTCCAGACTAAATATGCCCAGGTTTTTTTTAACCTTTCCTCATGGATCAGATTTTTTAAACCTTTCATCATTTTTGCTCCTCTCCTCAGGACTCTCTCCTAAGGGCAGACAACTTAGCTTCAATATTATCTTAGCTTCAATATTTGGAGAGGCAGACAGTTGTTTTATGCCTAACATATGAGGATTTCAATCCACTGTAAACCTCCAAAAACAAAGAACTCATGTTTACTGGAAATACTGACCATCTTAGACT
Organism: Mauremys mutica; assembly: GCF_020497125.1. NCBI lineage: Eukaryota > Metazoa > Chordata > Testudines > Geoemydidae > Mauremys > Mauremys mutica. Next base: position 186,353,489 of record NC_059073.1, on the reverse strand, counting down.
ATAGTCCCAGTTTGCGAAGGAGTGCCTTTAAATAGGAGATGTGCTACCAAAGACTGGATTGGACGACTTGGAAAGATGTCTCTCCCCTTCCAAAAGACTTCTGTTCTGTTCATTCCTAGGGGGTCAGCAAATATTATGAAGCCCCAGCGAATGAGGAATTTTTTATGCTTGTGTTTGCTAACTTAGGAAATGGCAAATCAGAATGATACTAGCAGGATCGAGCCAATGAGGTTTTGCAAGCAGTCTTACAAAGTTCTCAACTACATGTAAATTGTTGGGATTTAAAGAAGGAAAATATGTACACTTGAACACATTTTCCTAGTTCTAAGTCCCAGGGCCTAATTCTCTATAGCGTTGCAGCTTCTCATGCCACTCTGGCGCAAAAGGGACCATAACGGGGCAGAAACAATCCCAGAAAATACTCCCCTGTAAGGGCAGGTTCCCTGGCTGGTGTTGAACTGTCAGACTAGCTCAACACCAGCCCTCTTGCCACTCTTGGCACAGAGGGCATAGCCAGAGCTCTCTGCACTCCCACTATTCTTGGCTGCCCATGGAAGCCTCAGGCCTGCTTCAGTTGCCACTGACCTGCTGTGTGACCATGGACTAGTCAATTCACCTCTGTACCTCTACTTCCCCTCCCATCCTTTGTTTCTCTTGTCTTGTTAGACTGTAAAATAGTCAGGGTGGAGAATGTCTCTTACTGCGGTTTGCTTGGTTGGGGTTTGGTTGGTTGTCTTACACAACCTAACACTAGAGGGCCCCAAACTTGATTGTGGTTTCTAGGTGTTACTTTAATATCAATAACTGAAAATCATTTTTCTTCACATTTACCTAAACTATCAGGAGCAGTCTTACATTCATATCACAACACAACAGGCACCAGAAAATATTTAAGCGCCAAGCCATAGTTTAAAGACTAGGAAATTAGACATCTACCCTATAAAATAAAATGTAGGTTCACATAGTTGTCACTAATACATTACAAATTTACAACTAGATTTGAGATTGAATGTACTATGGTGACAGGGCATGATTAGTAGCACTGAGGCTGCTGCTGCACTGGGAAGAGAGCAGGCTTAATTGAAGCCAATTAATCAATTTCCCTTGGGGATTACTGACATTTGGGTGGTGATTGCTGGGCTAACAGGGCAATTGGCTCAGTAACTAGGAGGATATAAGGGGAAGGAATAGAATGCTCAGAGGGAGCCCAGAGCAGGAGCCTGGGTGGAAAAGTGAAGGCTGCATGGAAGCCTCTACTTGCTAGAAGCCTGCAGTACACTGTTATACTTTGGAAGGAAAGAATAAATACACGTGTCACCTAGTGTTGGTGACTGTGAAGCCACATAAACCAGTCAAGCAGTGAGGTATACTGAGTAATGATAGAGGTGTCCAGTGACAGGCATATTAAAGAAATACAAATGATAGGGTCTAGTAAAGACTTCAGCTTTTCCATCTCAATTCTTAGCACTAGGTCCAGTGGAAAAACTTTCTGCAGCACATGTATTACTGAACTACTGTTTCTGAATCCAAAAGAGATGTGGCATTATTATGTCCGCATTTTGCATATACAAGATTTCTTTATATTTTTTGTGGATTAAAAATGGTGAAAAAACAAACAATTTATATAAAATAAATTATTTTATATCGTGCTGTTCTTCAGAGGACTGTTAACAGAGCAGCAAGTAAATGTTGTTTTAAACATTCTCTGGAGTTCCAGCCAAAACAGCTGAGCAGCTCCCATTCTGGCAACAAGATTTACTAAAGTTCCATGCACCATAGTGAGCATTCTTTACCGAGTGACAATAGCAAACATCAATCACTGAAGAAAGACAGTGGTATAAATGGGAGCCAGATGGGGCGCCTCATCTCTAAATTAGCATCCGTCCTCTGACCTGTGAACTGGTAAGGATAAAAAGTAGTAGCCTCTGGTGATCCATTATGAAGAATGTCATGCCATGTTTTCTCGCCTCCTTCATGCTTTCTTCTCCTCCTGCTCTCTGTTGGTAGAGCTATGGATCTTCTGAATCCTAGTCTCAGCCACATGAACAGAGTTTCTCTCTAATCAAAGTGCTTACAGATTCATATATTATACTGTATAAACCCATAAGGGACCCCTATGATCATCTATTCTGACCTCCTGCATAACACAGGCCACAGAATTTCTCTGAATGAATTCTTCTTTGAACTAGAGCATATCTTTCAGAAAGATAGCCAATTATGATTTAAAATGAAGAGTCCACCACAATGCTTGGTGAATCGTTCCAATATTTAATTACCCTTACTGTTAAAAATTTGCATCTTGTTTCGAGTCTAAATTTGTCTAGCAACAACTTCCAGCCACTGATTTTTTATACCTTTTGCCTGCAAGATTGAAGAGCCCTCTAGTATCAAATTTCTGTCCCCCATGCAGATAATTAGACTAATCAAGTCACCCCTTTGCCATCTCCTTCATAAGCTACAGAATGGGTATGTCAGAAACAGTGATCAAATGCTATGGACAAATTCCATATTATCATAACAGATATAAGATTTATAGATAGGCAGATTATTACCTATAGGTACATGACCATATTTGTCAAATATTTGGAGATGTTTCATAGTTACTCATTTGAACTATTGTTCTTAGTCCTGACACCAGGAAAAGCAGAATGTAGCACCACCATTGCAAACATTTCACACACAACTTTACCGATGATAGTCAGTGATTCAGTAGCTTCACTGCCAAAAATGTGTCTTCATTATCTATATTCAGTCTACAGAAAACATCTTCAGAAATAACCTACATGTTTAGAAAAATACTATAGAACTTAATAGACAATTACCTTTCTATATTTTTAAGCATCCCACAGAATTTAATTAAAAAAAACTATATCCCTGTTACAGAATTCTGTAGGATAGTTCAAAAAACCTATTGAAAAGTTTGATAGGGAATGATAGTCTGCAGCTTTTATGAGTCATTTCTAAGAATCTGACCAGTTTCATCCATGTTATATAGGATTTGTCTCCATAGAAGAATACTGTCCTCGTGCATCATCAGTAAGGCAACTGTTGTCCTTTCACTAGTAGTCAGCCTCCACAATTGACAGCCCACAAAAGCTGCAGGTGAAACAGCCTTGGATTCAAACCCAGGAAAGCTAAATGACAGTTCTTGATGGGAAATATTAATAGTTTTCCCTTCAGAGTCTCCAGAGCGCAATATAGGACACATCCCACCACCTCTTATCTTCATGATGAAGTCCCTGATTCTGCTCTTCAACATTGCTACAATGTGCACACACAGAGTACACTATGGAGCAGATCCTCAACTGGTGAAAGCTGTTATAGCTTTATTGAAGTCAACTGAAATATGACAATTTACACCAGCTGATGATCTGTACCTGTGTGTCACTTGGAGAGTGAAGAATGATGGAAGGTTTAAGCCCCATAGTCAATTATACAGAGGTGCTTATTGTGGAAAGGGGAAAGTTTCGGGATAGCAGGTTTCTACCCAGATTAGTGATTTTACCCCCTGAAGCACAATAATTTATTACGTTTAGCTTGCATGACTGCAAGTGTTCTCAAAGTTATCCAGCTCTTTTAAAATCCATCTAGTCAGAGTTAAATACACATCTTCCAGCAGTGCATTACAAAGGCTTCCACATGAAAGTGTCCTAGAGAGAGTTTAAAGAGAAGGAAACCAATAGCATTTGATAGAAGTGACTCTAAAAACTTAACCTATAGAATTTAAACAGAGAATGGTTTTCCTGTGGTAGGATATGTTAGGTCAGTTTAAGATTTCTCCAGGATAGGTTACATTCAATATGAAGTTCATAAACTTTTCCATAAAGATTACATATACCATTTGTGAAGCATTTCCTTTTATTTCTGATAAATGTAAGTTCTATCAATGTGACCAATTGTCTTATTGATGTACCATATAAATATAGAACAACATAAGATTGAGGAGGAAAAAAACAAATTTTACTAAAGCCTTCATATTTGTAAATACCTAACTCAAGTCCCTTCTGACTCTACTCCAGGCTAAGGCACCTGACATTTGTAATTTTTTCTTACATGGAAACCCTGCTATTGCTAAGCATCTTTGTTACTCTTCTCTAGGCCTTTTCAATATTGGTTATAGTCATCAAAGTGAGTATAACCAACATTTGATAAAATGTGCCAAATGACACCATGATAGGTCACTATAAGTACTATCCTTTTTTATTTTAAATGCACTTTAGCATCTTATTTGATTTTTTTGTAAATGCTAGTGCCTGCAGCACACCAATATTTTCCTAGAGCTACAATGACTCCAAAAGCGGCAAAGAATCCTGTGGCACCTTATAGACTTACAGACGTATTGGAGCATGAGCTTTCGTGGGTGGATGCATCCGACGAAGTGGGTATTCACCCATGAAAGCTCATGCTCCAATACGTCTGGTTAGTTTATAAGGTGCCACAGGACTCTTTGCCGCTTTTACAGATCCAGACTAGCATGGCTACCCCTCTGATAAACAACTCCACAGCGTTTTTGCAAGTTCAGAGCCTATATGAAAGGCTTAGGGGGATGCAAGCAGCTAGGGAAGGGTAGGATTCTACTTAAATCTTATACATATCCATGTTGAATTGCCAAGCCATACTATCATCCAGGCATGCTATACAGTACACATCGAAAGTGCCTCTACTTTTTAAACACTAAACTACTGTATTCCCTCTTGCTTCTTATTTTCCCTTTCTTATAGGAAGCTGTTATCATCAGCCTTGATCCTACAAGGTGTAAAGAGATTCTTGGGAAGCATGGAGCACCCTCAACTTCCAGTAATGTCTGTGGAAGTGAAGGGCCTTCTGAAGACATTGCAACCACCTCACTGGATCATGCCTACATTGCCTTAGGTCATCAAGAAAGTTGCTTGTTTAAACAGCAATAATAATTAATGTTCACAGCATTGATTCTCTTTGCTTAGCTTGACATTTTCCCAACAAACTCCAGCTTCCCTGAGAGGACCTATATGTTAAGCTAATGATGAAAGGCGGGGGCATTTTGAAAGGTAATGACTAGGAGCAAAGTAGCTATTTCTTGCGTAGTTTTTGTCCCTTTAAATCTAAAAACACACTGTCTGGGATCTGAATGTCTTCAGGAATCCCAGAGGTCTGCAGTCTTTCCAAAGTAACTTATAAAAAGAGATCCCCATATTAACCAAGTAGTACCATATTAGACAGAAATCAGTACTGATTTTGTAAATCAATACCCACATTTCAAGAAATGCTTTTACAGTTTAGGAATACAATCAATTTTCAGTTCTCACATGACAAGGTTTCAAGTGTCAATTGAATTAATTGCTTCAGGAACCCTGGAGACCTGCAATGCATTTTATATTTTATTATCCAAACAAATGTAAAGTACCACGGTGTCACTTTTTTCAGCCAGGGACCAACCAGCAAGTGAAACATCCACATTGCAAAGTAATGTCAGATGACAATGTTTTAATTTTGAAACTGCTTTCACCTGAATAACTTGAACTGAACATTATTTGAAAAGTTACAAGGATGAAGATTATATGGTACTTTTTCCGTATAAAGTTACAACATAGTCCACCTGGGGCAATCCTGAGCCCAGAGCCTCCTCTTTCTCCCTTGTCCAGAAGTGAGTGACCTGCTTCCAGCAATCCACACTATACCCAAGGGCCCCTCCTCCATCCTTCATTCTGATTCCCAGGCAAAACAGGTCACCTGGTCATCCTCCCTAGCTCATTGTTTTCCTGATGGCCAAAACTGGCTGCCTTCCTGAGGAGAGGGAGTCAGCAGTCCCAGATCATTCATTGCTAGGCACAAAATGTTCAGGCCATTATTTTCTGGGTTCGTAATGGGCATAGGGCCCCAAACAGCCAGGCATCAATCACATCTGCACTGCTACAAAGAATAGCCCACATTTCCCCACCACATAGTTAACCATGCAGCACATAGAGGAAACTGAAGCACACACAGTAGTCATACAAAATATTAAGAAAAATTCCCACTTCATCACACTTTGGCAGAAAACGCAGGAGTGCACTAATGGCATTTGCTAATGATGCGAAGTTGGATGACATCCTCAATACAGAGGATGATCGGATTATATAGGAAGATCTAGATGACCCGGAAAACTAGAGTAACAGAAAAAGGATGTGTAAAAAACGACAAAGAGTCCTGTGGCATCTTATAGACTAACAGAAATATTGGAGCATAAGCTTTCGTGGGTGAAATTCCATAGTATAAAGTGCAAGGTCATATACTTAGGGCATAAGAATTTCTGATACAAACTAGGGGTTCATCAGTTGGAAGCATCAGAGGAGGAGAAAGAGCTGGTTGTGTGGATCAGTCATAGGATGACTATGAGCCACCAATGTGATGCAACTATGGAAAGAGCAAATGTGATTCTAGGATGTATCAGGCAAGCGATTTCTAGTAGAGATAAAGTATTGATGCCATTGTGCAAAGCACTGGTAAGACCTCAGCTGGAATACTGTGCACAATTTTGGTCATACATGTTCTAGTTTGAATTCATCTTTCTTGAACAGGTGCAGAGAAGAGCTACTAGGATGATCAGGGGAATGGAGGGCCTGTCTGATAAGAGGTGACTGGAAGAGCTTGGCTTGCTTAGCCTAGTAAAACAAAGGCTGAGGGGAGAGATGATTGCTCTGTATAAATACACCAGAGAGAAAACACCAGAGAGGGTGAAGAGCTACTTAAGCTAAAGAACAATGTAGGCATAAGAATAAATAGGTATAAATTGGTGATGAACAAATTAGGCAGCTTTTAACCACAAAAGGAGTGAGCTTCTGGAACCACCTCTCAATTGGAGTTATGGGGACAAACAACTTAGTTAGTTTTAAGAGGTAGATGGACAATTTTATGAATGTGATTGCATGACAGGGTTGTTTGTGATCATGGGGGCAGGTCTTGGGAGCCCAAAAATCCATTCCAGTTTATATCTTAGGTTCCTGAAAGCTCATATTTCAGGTCTTCAGGATTTGTTTTTTTTCCAATGTGTTCCTGGGTGTGGAGGGGGGTGGTGCAGGAGGAAGGGGAAGGGAAAGGGTCTTGTCTCCTTCCTCTAAAGCAACAGACCTGGCCTCAGGTAGAGATGGGACACTGGACAGGGTGGGCCAGAGCTCTGAGGTGGCACTGAACTTTCTCTCTTTTATGTGCTTAGCTGGCTTGTTCTTGCTCACATGCTCAGGATCTAACTGATTGCCATATGTGCAGGCAGGAAGGCATCTTCCCGCACGTCAGATTGGCAATGATGTTGGAGGTTTTTTGCTTTCCTCTGCAGCATGGGGTGCAAGTCACTTGCTGGGATTGTCTGGGTTTATGTCACATAATGAATTCCCTGTCATTTCAGGAGCCTTGGGAATTGAAGCCTCTGAGTCCCTCCTATTCTCTGCCTGTGGCACATAATAGTTTAATCTCTTGTGAGCTGTAATACATTTGTCTAATTTTGGTTGTTGAGTTTAGTGTGCTGGTGTTGTTAATAGTCTGTGATATACAGGAGGTCAGACTGGATGATCTGGTGGTCCCATCTAACCTTAAACTTTATAACTGAGTTCTCATGCATCCAATTGGCTTTTGCTTAGACAGGTGTCCTATACACTACTCTTTCACTCAAATTTTAAATTAGATGTCTTATGCTGAGAGCTCCTTGCAGCAGAGACTAGACATAATGAGGGCTTGGAAGGTAGACACTACAGTAAACAAATACAATTTATTATATAAACTTCCTGCTCCAGGAGCAAGAAAACTTTCCCTGCTTCATTCAGGGTTTTTAGCATGTACTTTCTTGTTCCAGCATGTCATGGAGTTCTTGATTGCTTTTCATGTGAATGGCAACAAATCCAGAGAGAATCTTAAGGGGAGAGAGAGAGAACCACATTCGTAACTGCTTGCAACTCTAGGAAGTTGCTCTGACTTCCTGGGACAACAGTTTGCCTTGGACTGAATGGGGCCTATCTAAACTTCCTCAGTGGTTCAGATCACCTGGTTCCTCATTCTGGAAATTCCATAAATAAGGAAGGCTTGTAGAGTACAGAAGTGCATCTCTATTATGGAACAGTTTCTGCATCTGGCCACTGTCACACAAGTAATTGGAGTCCCTGGAGCATGAATACTTAATATTTCCCAGAAGAAATTGTGAAATATTTCATTGGACAACTGGATTATAACCAGGATTCAATTAAAACAAAAAGATTCCACAGAAACAAAAAAACCTTATTGGACCAGCTCCTCAGAGAATCCTCAGGTTGCCCTGATGTAATGGTATTGATACCAAATACAGAGGATCCAACCGTTTGAGTGATTGTAATTGGGGTATTTTCCCATTGTGACCGGAGCTCCAGGAGGTCATGCTGAGATTGCTCAATCAGGACGAACTACAGAGAATGGGGCAGACAATCCCAAAAACTAGTGGTTATTTCTAATACTTAAATTCACCAAGACAGTAGCAAAGCAGTTACTCCAATATCTTACTGGTTACCCAGAAGCCAAAAACACAGGTCCATTAAACAATCCAGCCTTAGGCGCCCACCCAGACAGCCAAGTTAAATATGAGAAGGATTATTCAAAATCTTGTTCTTCATATAAAAAATTCTATCAATCCCAAAGGCTCAGACACATTATCTCCCAGGGTAATTGATATTTTAGATCTTACCCAAATATCCACTGACAGCCAATTCTTATTAACTAAACTAAGATTTATTAAAAAAGAAAAGAGAGAGAGAGTATTGGTTAAAAAATCATTCTAGATAAAGACATGAATAAAATTCTTAGGTCAGTTCATAGTAGAGATGGTGAGCTTCAGAGCTGCAAAAAGTTCTTTTAGAATAAGTTCCACAGGTTATAGTCCAATGTCCAATATCCGCATGACCCAGACTGGAGCTGGGTCTTGTGGCTCAAAATTCCCCTAATGAAGTTTAAGCAGATCTGAGATAACAGGATCTGGGACCAAGGCTATGGCTACACTTGCACTTCAAAGCGCTGCCGCGGCAGCGCTTTGAAGCGCTAAGTGTAGTCAAAGTGCCAGCGCTGGGAGAGAGCTCTCCCAGCGCTGTCTGTACTCCACCTCCCTGTGGGGAATAACGTACAGCGCTGGGAGCCGCGCTACCAGCACTGGGGCTTGGACCACACTGGCGCTTTGCAGCGCCTCAATTTGCAGCGCTGGAGAGGGTGTGTTTTCACACTCTGCTGCAGCGCTGCAAATTTGCAAGTGTAGCCATGGCCCAAGAGTTATTTTTATAGTTCTCTGGCAGCCTCTTGACAGTAGGTGAATAATAGGTGAAGCATTGTGGCTTTGAAGTAGACCTCCTATTTCCTAAGCATCACCAGTAATTAGCAACACGGACTAGCATAAGGCAACTGCCCATCTCCCGCCATTTACAGGTAGTTTATTAAATACTTCAAAGAGAAATGAAGACAAGGATATTACTACATTTGCAGTTCATCTAAATGTTAATATCTCCTTTTGATCTCTGAATTAACAGACAGCAACAGACAGGAACCATTTGGTTACACTGTCAACCTCTAACAATAAATATGTAAACACACAAAAACCACAATCATTATCTACTAATATGTCTCTAAAGGTTGAATCTGGGTCAATAAGATACAGACCACAGGCAGGACTAGCTAAGGGCCATGCTGGAACAAGTAGAGCAAAAATGCCCAGTTACTGTGGCAGTCTGAAAGGAGTAGGGGGTCCTGCACTGTGGGGTATTCCTGCCCCTCTGACTCACCAGTCTCTTGAAGACATTTCTGAAAATCGTATTTCACACCAGTCGGAAAAGAAAACACTAAAATCAAACAACCAAAGACCCTGGATTGTTGCTTCCAAAATATCAGGTCCTGCTGCTGAATTTGCACCCCAAGCAGCTTAAGGCTTGCCTTCTTCACTACTGTTGAGTGGCAGTGCACCATTGCACAGTTGAGCCATGAGCAAGAGTCCCTCTAATCTTAGATGGTCATACTACGCTGCTCAGTTTTCTTCTCAAATACTGCTTCTCTACAGATTCCTGTTCTTAAGCATCCTCTGCTTACTAAGGGGGCACTGAGTAAAGGGAGCAGAAACAAAATCAGAAAACAATGTAAATAGCTCCTTCCTGTAGACAGAGAGAGGATAAGTCTAGTGGAGCCTCTTGCCTCCTGAGCAGAGGTAAAATACTGGGGATCTAGAGCAGTGGTCCCCGAACTTTTTATCTCATGCCCCCCCTTACCCCAGTCCGCCCACCCCGCCCCCAGAGCCTGGGACAGGAGCAGGGCCACAGCTCTGGGAGGGAGGGATGTGGACAGGGATAAGGGGGCTGAGGCTGGGGCCATAGTTGGGGGTGGGAGCAGAGCCTCAGCCAGGGGCCGAGGCCAGCAGTCAGGGCTCTGGGTGCAGGGCTGGCAGCGGTGGCTAGCAGCTGAGTCCTGGGAGCAGGGCCAGCATCCGGGACCCCGGCTGTAGGGCTGGCGGCCACAGCCGGGAGCAGAGCTCGACGAGTGGGGCTGCCAGCTGGGGCCGAGACCAGGAGCGGAGCTGGGTGGTGCTCCCTCCCCTCTCCCTGTGGGGGCTGGTCCAGGCCCAGCCATGCCTCCATGAATATTCTTCCATCCCCACATTGGGGGCATGCCCCACAGATTGGGGAGCTGTCATCTAAAGAGTACATCTACAGCAGCCTTTCTGGGTATCCCTGCATAGTGAATGGCAGCCTGCGGTAGCGTGTCTCAGAGCCCAGGCTGACAGACTCAGGCTCACAGGCAGACAGTAGCTGTGTAGATGTTGTGGTTCAGGCTGGAGCTCAGACTTTGAAGCCCAGAGCAGGGGGTGGGCTTCAGAGCCCAAGACGCAATATCTATGCAGCTATTTTTAATGCCGTAGCATGAGTCCTGCGAGCCTAATCTTGTTGACCCAGGGTCTGAGATTTACTGCCGCAGGCTGCCACTCACTGTGTAGGGATACCCAGAAAGGCAGTCAAAGCTGTTCAGAGACCTGTTTGTTGGCACTGTACTGTGAAGCTAGCAAGATTTAAACAAAGAGAGCCTCCACGTATGGAAGATGAGGAAGATTAACCCAGTTTTAATGGCTCTCAGAGCACCAGGTGCCCATATGGTAGAATGTGATGATTTCTACATTGCCACATTTTTTCTCAATATCAATTTTTGTTCAGTTACTACAGAAAATGCAGTAGAATTTCAGAGTTATGAACACCTCAGGAATGGAGGGTGTTCGTAACTCTGAATTGTTCGTAACTCTGAACAGAATGTTATGGTTGTTCTTTCAAAAGTTTACAACTGAACATTGACTTAATACAGCTTTGAAACTTTACTATGCAGAAGAAAAATGCTGCTTTTAACCATCTTAATTTAAATGAAACAAATATAAAAACAGTTTCCTTATCTTGTCAAATCTTTTTTCAAACTTTCCTGTTATTGTTTTAGTAGTTTACGTTTAACACAGTATTTGTTTTTGTTTTGTCTCTGCTACTGGCTGATTTTGTACTTCCGGTTCCAAATGAGGTGTGTGGTTGACCAGTCAGTGCAATATTCCGGTGTTCATAAATCTGAGGTCCTACTGTAATTCTTTATTCTAAGTCCATTTTAATACAATTTAAAAAAACCCACCCCGGTGCCCTATCGACTTTCAGAAACACTTGCAGATGGGTGGTAACTTTGTGGTCCTCTGCACCTCTGAATTCTATTAAAGTTTCATGTCACACCTGACTACTCACCAGACGTAGTGCTTTATGGAGTTGGACTGACAGAGGTCAAACCGTGATGATAGGAAGAGAATTAGTTTAATATTGAAATAGCAGCAGGTGTTTTTGTCAGTGTTTTTACAGAGCGCTACCTCTGTCTGGTGATAGACTCCATCATCTCCTTTTTTCAGTTGCCTGTGTGAATTTTGGGTCTGAAACGCCAGGTGGGGGTGTGGACACATAGAGATATTACATAACACACTGACTGCTACAGTATTGGTTTTGAAAGCCAGAGGTTTCTGTCACTGATGAAAAGCTACTGATATTATATCAAAATGTACAGATGCTTCAATGTATCAAGATCAACACCAATGAGATCTCCCCAGAATTCTATGAAGAGTGGAGCTTCATTTAGTTTATAGTTTGACCAAGCTACACCACTGGGCATGTTAGGAAGGGGGAGGCTTCCCATCAACTTTCACAAAGGGTAGGGATGAGGGAATGCAGTGCCAGTGAAGCCTTGTACTCCCCATGCATTGAAAACAGTATGGTATGAGGGGGTAACAAGGTGTCTAACCCCAGCACAAAGAATCGGCCATAATCTAGCCCTTTGTGACCCATCTAGCAGTCCCATAGACCTTAATGGGAGTTTTGCCCATCTAGAAGACGTCAGACTTGGCTCCTATATAGAGACATCCCCATAGAAATGAAGACAGACCTGGGGTAGAAAGACAGTAGTTAGAAGACCAGCCATTACAAAGCACTCTGCACAATACTGAGGGGAAGAGGTAAGTGAGATGAAATAAGTGGAAATGTCTAGTTGTTAAAGCATTGGACTGGAAGATCCGGGTAACCCCAGCATTTCATTTGGGACAACATTTTTCAACTTAGATGCCTTAAGCTAGGGACCTGTGTCCATATTTAGGGTCCTAAATATATGTGGCCTGATTTGCAAAGGTGCTAGTTGGAGAATTAACTATAGATACTGATGCCTAACTTCAGGCATCCAAGTTGAAAACATTAACCTTAACTTCTCTCTCAACTTTCCTGTGGTGATAACACATCTCTCTCTGTCTCACAAGAGTGTTGTGGGGCTTAACTCAGTAATATTTGAAAAGCACTTTGAGACAGCCAGATGAAAGAGTGATGCCTAATGAAATGGATTATTAGTAGTTATTTTATTAAAATTAGCACTAATATTGTCTGGTTTTAAGAAAAACTTCAAGTTATATGAATATAAAGAAAGTATGAATTGTGATAGCTCACTGTAGCCTGCTAGTCTGGGCCAAGTACCCTGCACTACATTGTTTTCTGTTAAACTGCAGTATGCTGCTTTAAGATTGCTTTAATGCTATCCCTCAGGGCCCTCACAAAAATGAGATATGGATGTCATGATGCTATCCCACTACATAAAATAAATAGCAGGGGCACTGGAAGAGAGATACAGTCACAGAATACTACAGAGGAGTCTAGTATGCAAAAAGCACCCAGACATGTAGAGCTGTGAGGTTCAAAATTGGGTATGTGGTTGGGGTTTTTTTACACTTCTGTGTTAAGTATTAACAATTTCATTAGAGATACACATTTCACTACATTTTAAAATCATTTGCCATCAAAGAAGGATTCTTTTCTCCCCATGCTAACACTTTTGTTGGATGAAACAGAATGTTTTTAAAAGTTCTAGATTATAAATGTAGATCTCAAAACTTAGCTTCCATCCCAAAGAAAAATGGCTTCCTTTTGCCATACCAACAAGTTCAAAGACTTGTTTACATCTTTTGCATGCCATTTTCAGATATAATCATGAACCATTATTTATGATGAAGCAAGATCATCCTGGGACATTTAAAGTTTAAATTCTGATTTTATAGCTCTAATAAAATCCCATCTGCCTCTTCAAACTAGCAAGACTGCTAAAGAATCAAGGGGAGCATTTCCACAGTCACAAGAATATATAAAATGTACACGTTAGGAAGCATCAGATTGGGGCCCAGTTCTGCAAATCCTATTGCGTTAAGTGCTCGCTACCTTGAAGAGTCCGTTATTCATGAGCTTCCCAATCCTGCAGACTTTTTGCAGGCAAGGCTCCTGTGCATTAGGACTTCATGATCATGTACAAAATGATCTTGACTGTTCTTCTTTACAGAGGAAACCCTTGCCGAAAGTTGCCTTTTGATAGCAAGTAGACTAATATTTCTTACAATATATGTTATTTTCCTCAAGTGAGCGCAACATTGGGATTTCCGGTTTGCTCTCTGCACATCTGCTAGGCCCAACCAAAATGAAGGGAAATGCAATGCAACCTATTCTTCAGAGTTCCTTTGAGGCATATCCACCAGACCTGCAGTTTCTGCAAATCAAGTAGCATGCCTTCCCAAGTATAGATTAAAACTGAGTTGTGTTGTCTCAGATTGTTTTGTAGATTTATGAGGGGAATAAACTATCACTACGGACAATACTGAGACACAAATTCAGTCACTTAATATAAACTATATTTGAATATGTGTAAGTCAAAAGTGAAATCTGTTCCATTAGAATATTGGCATTGTCCAGTTTATGAGGCAAATGCAAATGCAGGAGGACACAGGTCTGAGTCTTCAAAGAGGGGAGCACTGCACCATTTATCAGACCTTAACTAGACTTTCCAAAGTGACTGGCTTTTGGCATCAGAGAATCCCATAGATAATAAACTGAATCTAAGCAACCATCCTGAACACTATAGTGCATGAGGATTAGACTTTTAAAGGGGGACATCAGCTTCTTGTGAGTAAGGGAAATGAAAGTGTCAATTTAATAAAATCAGAGATTTGGAGACATCTAGATATGAGTTGAACTTATAGCCATGAAAATAAAAACCAGAGGAGCTTAATATTCTACAGCTCAGCATAGCATTTCACATGTAATCTTACTTTCTCACTGGGAAGGTTCACCTTGCAAAGAGCAGCTCAGAAGTCTCACCCAGCCCATCCAGAACCTCATTGATTAACCACCCCAGATATGGAGCTGTCCCTCTGAATTAGGGTGACCAGACAGGAAGTGTGAAAAATCAGGAGAGGGGGAGGGGAGTAATAGACACCTATATAAGACAAAGCCCCAAATATCGGGACTGCCCCTATAAAATCGGGACATCTGGTCACCCTACTCTGAACGCAACTCTTGCCCCTCTGGTTTGAATTGTTAGCTACATTCAGGGCCTTACAGGTTTGTTCCCATTAGGATGAGAAATCAGTTACATGAATTAGGTATATTCTGAGCGTAACCTTGTTTGTTTACAAAAATGTACACAAAGTCCTTTTTTCTACTGTGTCCAGGGAAACAACACTAGCAGGCAGTTATTGCTCAGAAATCATCAAGACTGCCACTACAACGAGTTCTGTGCTGCCTCTCTGGGTCACGCTGACAACTGCTTCTCTGGCTTTCTGCCTCTAACACATAAACAGCCTGCAACCAATATGCTAGCTCCAGGAGACTGCTGTTAAATCATGTGTAGTACAACTCTCTGTGAGCTAGCCTCTCTTTCCTGTAGATTCTGAATTCGGGGATCATCAACTCCCTTTGTGTGCATCAGCCCACCACATCTCTGCCCCCTCTCGCTAAGCCAGACGCAGGCATGTTCAACTCTTTCATTTTCATGCCCTAAGGCAGTGGTTCTCAACCTGGGGTATGTGTAGCCCCGGGGGTATGCAGAGGTCTTCCAAGGGGTACATCAACTCATCAAGATATTTGCCTAATTTTACAACAGGCTACTTAAAAAGCACTAGCGAAGTCAGTACAAACTAAAATTTCATACAGACCATGATGTGTTTATACCACTCTATACTCTACACTGAAATATAAGTACAATATTTATATTCCAATTGATTTTTTATAATTATATAGTAAAAATAAGAAAATAAGCAATTTTTCAGTAATAGTGTGCTGTGGCCCTTTTGTATTTTATGTCTGATTTTGTAAGCAAGTAGTTTTTAAGTGAGCTGAAACCTGGGGGTACACAAGACAAATCAGACTCCTGAAAGGAGTACATTAGTCTTGGAAGGTTGAGAGCAGCTGCCCTAGAGCCACTGATAACACCATGCATACTCCTCTCCAAGACATATGCTTCTCATTTTAATGTCACCTTCCCCACATACACACCCCGAAGCCCCTTTAAGCTGGTCAAAAAAGCCTCTGGAAGCCCTAAAGGGGTCCTGGAGGACTCACAACTAGCAGGAGTGATACTGTTTGTAACCTGACACATGCTTCATCACTGAGAGAGAGGAGCAGACCAGCTGGCAGTGCTTCATAGAACACCACTTGTCCACAGACTACTCTTTGAGAACTATTGGGGTAAAGAAGTTCAGCTGTGAGATCCTTGCTATCACAGAGCATACCCAATAAATTGTGAATTAGAAATTGGAAGTCTCTCTCCTGAAACACATATACCAAAACAAAAAGCAAAACAAAAACCTTGTTGTTATAGATTAGATGCATCTCATGGGTGCAGTGGAGCCTTAGACCCAGATTTTTAAAGGTATTTAGGTATGTCAGTGTTCCAACACTGAACTGATTGAAGAGCCTATTTTCAAAAGGGATTTAGACACTTGGGAATCTAAATCCCATCGACTGGCACAGGCATTGGAACACTGATCACTCAAAGTAGGGTGACCAGACAGCAAGTGTGAAAAATCAAGACAGGGTGGGGGGTAATAGGAGCCTATATTAAAAAAAGACCCAAAAATCGGGACTGTCCCTATAAAATCAGGACATCTGGTCACCCTAGAGCACTGCAACATTTGAAAATCTGGGCCTTAGCCATTTGTGCATCACAAACTTGAGCTCTGTAGTAAAAACATGGTGTCAATATTTTGCTTGTGCTCATCAGGGATTCATTTAAGTAATACGAGTGGCAATATCAACTATTTAGACATTAGCATATTGTACTAAGACTTATACAAATAGCCTACGAAATAACATGTACCTCCATATACTTTGCCCTAATGGAAGGAAGCTGATAAAAACAGATAGTGGACCCTGGGCTATATCCTCAGCTACTGCAAATCAGGGTCGCTTGCTTGAAGTCAATTGAGCTACAGTGATGTATACACTAGTTGAGGACCTGGCCTTGATCTAGGAGAGGATATATAGGGTTTGCAGAATTCTCACTGAGTTTAGAAAAATGTGCCTATTCCATATTTTTATTAGTACCTTGAAAGAAGCAAGGTAGAGCTGCATGAATTCTTCACAACATTAATATGTGCATAAATAAAATGTGTCCATGATGACTGTTTTCATGCTCCTGTGCTTTCACTTTATGCAAATATTCTAGTGAACAAGTTTAATGGCAGGAATGTTACTGGAAACATCTAGTTGTACAAAAGTAATAAAGAAAATTCACAGAAAGCAAATCTTGAACTCAAATACAAATATCCCTGTTGGGAATCTGATCCTAAGAGTTATTCTACTCCAAGCAAGGAACAGAAACAATAGCCCTTGACATCATGATAGCCAATCCTGTGTTTTGGAATCCTGCCCATCCCAGGGTTTGATTTCCCCCCAACTTTGATTCCACCATTTTTTGTGGCTCTCATTATTGATTTTGGTCTTTCAACAGCATGATTCACATTTGCCAGCTTTACATTTAAAGGTAGACCTGTTTTTATTTGTTTCGCATGCACAACCTCTAACATTGATGATCTCTTCCTGAAATCCCTTGACTCTGTTTGTCAGAGGGTGGAGATGGATGTTAGGTTCACTCCCTCTGGGGCACCTGGCATTGGCCACTGTCGGTAGACAGGATACTGGGCTAGATGGACCTTTGGTCTGACCCAGTACGGCCGTTCTTATAGCCAACCTTTTACTGGCCATATCTTCAAGCATTTCAGCTCCTAGGGAACATTTTGTCCCCATTATTTAGATGCATGTGCTGGAATCCTAAACCATGGGTGGAATCCTGGCCCCACTGGAGTCAATGGGAATATTTTCACTGATTTAAACTGGGCAGAATGTTTCCCCATTTAGGTCCATTGTAAGTGTAATGATAGGAACAAAATATTCTTGAGAACACTGTCTCATGCACTGAACTATAACATCATAAAGTGACAGAGGAATGTTCTGGAAGAAAGACATATCATTTAACCACATACACAAAGAACTTAATGGAACTAGACATATCAAGCAATGGACTGGTAGATAGCATAATGTACTTACCATCAGTAGGAGGCCCAGATTTAGCA
The DNA here is from genome assembly GCF_020497125.1 of Mauremys mutica. NCBI lineage: Eukaryota > Metazoa > Chordata > Testudines > Geoemydidae > Mauremys > Mauremys mutica. The sequence goes on along the minus strand of NC_059073.1, from coordinate 186,335,593 downwards.
ACCATTGGGACCTTCACTCTTTGGGTAGTTGGGTAGTGCTGTCAATAGCCCTTTGTCTGGAGGCTTCAACATGGATCCTTTCCTCACTTCAAGAGCAGCTTGTGTAAATTGAAAGTGCTATTTTGGAGTAGACTCTCTGCCCTCCTGGCTTTACATGGAGAATATAACCACCATGACTGCTGTGAACAAAAAAATCAATTGATTTGATAGGGAAACACATAAGCCCAAAATAAAGAAATGCATGGAGCATTCAGAATCCCACTCAAAGCAAGCAGCATGATGAAAGTAGAGTTATCTCGCTGCCTTAGAAGGGGAAGGCATTTTCCAGCACCTTTATGCATACACAAGAGACAGAAAGACTGTGTACTCTAACCTCTTACCAAAACTATGATTTATACCCTCCTACAACTACTTCCCCCCAAATTGTTTGTATTTTATTTTTTATATTACAACAGTTTTGCTCCAAATGGGAAATATATATAAGCCATCGATTTAAGAAAAATGTGCTTCTCTCATTTTCATAATGTTGTCAGTAGTGCTTTGTACTTTTCCTTTTAATAGCACAGCACCAATATATGCTTTTAACTAGTAAATTCTTTGCCCAGGGTTCCTGTAAGAAGATTCTGTCATTTTATTTCTGCTGTAACCTTTCAAAATGCAAAAAGCCAACATGAAACAGCTGGATGATGCAATAAATGGAGAACAAAGATCAGAGTCTTTTCATAGCTAAATAAGCAACATGCCAGTCATCCTTTTAATACTAAAAAAAAGACCCAGTTGATGGCAAATTAGCTGTAACCTTGTATAGTGCATTAGCGTTTCTTCTTTTCCTTTCAGGCACAGAATGAAACTTCAGATAACCTCGTGTCTGGTTTGTAACATTTTGTCTTGGCTGGCTATTATACTTCATAAAGAGGTGGATGTTTAAAGTATGGTAACAGACAGTACAAATTATTCTTCAGTGTTATGTCTGCAAAATACACACCAAATGGAGAAAAATCAAACTTCAAAAACTTCAAAGACAGACAATCAGTGGGTACTAAGCAACTGTTAGTGATGTACCAGAGCTTCAGAGTTCTAATGCATATCCAGGGGAGTTCACTAACTTTCTCCAAGCCCATCTTTAGTAAAGAACCTTCTTTAAAACCCCAATCCAGCAAAGCACTGAAGCACATATGATATTTTAAGCATATGAGTAGTCTCACAGGAACTACTCGCACACCTAAAGTTACCTTCATGCTTCAGTCATTGTTGGATCTGGGCCTAGTACATTGGTGGCTTATAATCCCATCAGGATAACTGTAACATGCTATAAAATAATCACTGTATAAAGTTTGTAAAGTAAGAGTAATTTTAAAAGTGTGTAGAGGTCTATTCTCTCCTTATTCAGGGGATTTTATGTACATAGGATCTTGTGGTAGGCTGCAATCCTGGACCAGCCACACCCAAAAGGTTCTTTAAATTACCTTCCCCCAGGACAGGCAACAAAGCCTCAGAAATCAATAAAACTGGAATAAAATCTTCACAAGATGCCCCTGCCTCCCCAGGCATCACTGCTGGCAGAAAAGGTGAAAGGTTTGGAGAGGGGAAGAATGGGATGTTCCTCTAACACTTCTCATAGCCTGAAGGGACAGTACAAACAGCTTGCACACTTACTAGCTAAGCAAACAAAGCACTCCTCTCCTACTAACATCACTCCCTATTATGAGAGGAAAAAGCTGCTTATATACTGCCCTCCTTCCCAGAATTCACCCTGATTGGCAGAGAGAGAGGAGAGTCTGGCCCCACCCTAAACTACAAGGCTCTCTGGCTGCTAATCTGAACAGTAACGCCCTGGGGGTTTTCCTGTCCACAGAGCATTACCCTAGGATCACTTGCTCTCAGCAGCCCTTTCCTAGGTCTCTGTCTTCATGGGACTCTTGGAACGGGATAGCCTGGCCCCTAGTTCTTCCCCTTATTGATAATAGGAATTGCTCCTATAAATGCCTACATATTGAGATGTAAATAAATTCCAGTGACTACATTTACTGTTTTTGTACTTGAGTTTAGTTTTTGTGAAAGATGCTATGCTGGCAGCCATGGAGACAGAAGTCCTCTATTTCTCCAAGAAACAAGGGCACACACCAGGCAACTTCAGTGCAAGCTGCCCCGCTAGAACTGGGTGAATACTACAAAAAAATGCAACGACATTTTGAAACAAATTCACTTTGACAGTGTTCACATCTCTTTTTTTTTTCTTTTTTTTTCCTGTTTGCTTTCCTCAAGTATTCCAATAAACTAGTTTAATGGCAGTGACTCTGTCCGAGATAGAGCTAGGCAATTTTTTTTAAATGAATAGTTTATTTGCTGAAAACTGTAATTTTGGTCAATCCTAAACTATTCATAAATTTGACATAAATTTACCTAACAGTTTAGGCCAAAAAAGGTTTGGGGGACTTAGATGTCATTCACAAAACAGTTAGAGGTGGATGCCTCCCTTATAAGCTTTAGCCTGCTGAGTAGACAACTAACCGGGGATGTGAGATACCTGGGTTCAATTTCCTCCCTCTGTGTGATGTGAAAAAGGGAGTTGAATTCAGGTTTCCCCAACTCAGGACAGTGGCATAACCACTGGCCTATAGGTATGCCTTGTTCAAGCTCTCCTGTTGAAGTTGTTCCACTTTGTATAGCTGATTAAATAGTCATTGGAGCAAGAATTTCAGCTAGGCTCTCCTATCACCAAAGCAGTTACCTTAACCACCAAGCTATAGAGTCCTTCTCATGCTTGTTTCCTGACTGAATGAAAAAGAATAGATATTGGGCCAGGAACTGAGAAGGATTCCATAGCCTGGTTGTTCAAACATTCACCTCACATGTTGGTGAAGCAAGTCTTTCTGCTGCATCATGCGGAGGAGGAAATTGAACCTAAATATCCCATCTCATCTGAGTATTTTAGCCACTGAGCTAAACATTATAAAGGAGCTACTACTCAACCACTTTTTCAGGCTGCTTTGTGATTGTGGCACTTTAAAACTGCCCCCAAACAAAACAGTCCTTCAAACCAAAACTGATTCTTCCATTTGGCCAAAATTCTTCACAATTTTCAGATTCAATTTGTTATGTCCTAGGGGCAGCCGGTGTAGGAAGCAATCACTTGAGGCCAGAGAGCAGACAGCTAACCAAAACCTCCATTTTATTTACAGAAACAGAGAGCTCACTCAGCCGGTTGAAACCGGCTGAGCTATCCCTTAATAGTCTAACTCAGTTGCCATAGTAACAAAACCCATGACAACCAAATACACAACATATTCCCCCCCCCCTAATAACAGCATCCCCTAAATAAAACACACACTAAACTAGAGAAGGAGGGTAGACTGCCTCCATTCCCGGCTAAACCCTGGGGATTATTTTGCCCCATAACCGTGGGTTCGCCCTAACTAAAGATCCAGCCGATGAGGAGGCCTTCTGTCTCTAGGTGGATTACGGCGAACTTCTGGTGTTGTTGCACCTGAAAGTACTAGGGGCTCAGGGTCCGCAGCACGAATAGGTGAGGAGGTGGTATCAGCTCGTGCTGGGCAAAGGGGTATCTCAGCTGCCGGCAGTAATGGAGGAGAACAGTCAGGAACAGGTGACTCATGATTCGGTGTCTCACCAGGAGGGGTGAAGTCAGACCCCTCAACTGCAGATGGGTCCTGAAGACTGGCATGACCTGGCAACAGCTGATCTACATGTCGCCGCCAGGTAAGATTCTCTGCAGTCCGGACTGTATAGGAAACAGGTCCTGTTTGAGTGATGACTGTGGCCGGGACCCATTTAGCTCTGGAAGTATAATTCCGAGCCAAAACTGGCTGCCCTGGGCTAAAGGTTCGGTCTTTTGCTCTGGGTGCCCGTCTGATTACTTGATATTGCTGCTGATGTTGCACAGTTTGTCTGGGTTCAGAAGGTTTCAGCAGATCAAAGCAAGTGCGCAGCTGTCGTCCCATCATTAGAAAGGCTGGGGAAGCCTGGATCGTAGCATGAGGTGTGTTTCTATAGGAAAGTAAGAAGGTATCCAGACGCTTTTGAATGGAGTGTTGTCCCTTTGCTGATTTCAAAGCGTTTTTCATTGTCTGCACAAATCTTTCAGCTAATCCGTTGGTGGACGGATGATATGGTGCTGACGTGATGTGGTGTATCCCATTTGCCTTCATAAAATTTTGAAACTCCTGAGAGACGAACTGCGGTCCGTTGTCGCTCACAAGTTGTTCTGGCAGACCAAAACGACTAAAGAGTCCTCATAGTTTTTGGATAGTACTCTCTGCAGTGGTGGACTGCATTATAGAGACTTCTGGCCATTTAGAATGGGCATCTACTGCCACCAAGAACATGCTTCCTTCAAGGGGGCCAGCAAAGTCAACGTGAATACGTTGCCACGGGTTTTCAGGCCAGTCCCATGGGTGTAGGGGTACCCACTGGGGTGCATTTCTTACACCCTGACATGACATACAAGCTTTTGCCTTCTCTTCAATAGCACTGTCCAATCTAGGCCACCAAAAATAGCTTCGTGCAATTTCCTTCATGCGCACTATTCCACAGTGACCGGAATGTAGCTGTTCTAACATCTGTGATCTCAGGGGTGGTGGAATAATGACACGCCTCCCCCACAACAAACAACCAGATTGGACCGATAACTCCGTCCGCCTGGACATGTAGGGAACAAGGTCGAGTGAGACCGGAGAGGTTTGTCGAGATTTTCCATGCATCACCAGGTCCATAACTTGGGATAATACTGGGTCAACGCGGGTTACCTTCTTTATCTGAGTAGCAGTGATGGGTGTATTCTCTACCTGTTCAAAGTAGAAGATTTCCTTTTGGGCACTATCTTGATGTTTGACCGGTAAAGGCAACCTTGAGAGGCCATCTGCATTGCCGTGCAGAGTGGATTTCTGATATTTGATTTCATATGTGTGTGCAGAAAGTATCAATGCCCAACGTTGCATACGACTAGCAGCTAATGGGGGAATGTCTGTGTAGGGTCCAAAAATTGATGTCAGAGGTCGATGGTCTGTAAGAAGAGTAAACTTTCGCCCAAACAGGTACTGATGAAACTTCCTAATTCCAAAAACAATTCCTAATGCCTCACGTTCGATTTGGGCGTAGTTAGTTTCTGCTTTGCTTAGAGTGCGTGAAGCAAAAGCAATAGGTCTTTCTTCTCCCGAAGGCATAATGTGTGACACGACCGCTCCCACTCCATAAGGGGAAGCATCGCAGGCCAATTGCAGGGGTAAGGATGGATCAAAGTGCGTTAGAACTTCAGAATTTAACAATGCATCCTTAGCTTTGTTAAATGCACCATCACAGGCTTCAGTCCACTTCCAGGCCTTGTTCTGCCCAAGGAGCTCATGAAGTGGTTTTAGCAGTGTGGCTAACTATGAGATGAACTTTCCATAATAGTTCAGTAGTCCTAGAAATGAGCGCAGCTGGCTTACATTTCGAGGTGGGGGAGCCTCCACAATAGCTTTAACTTTTGCAGGGGCCTTATGAAGACCTGCAGAATCGATGATGTGTCCCAAATATTCAACAGAGGGCTTGAAGAATTCACACTTGTCTTTGCGAACTCGTAGGCCATACTCTTCCAGTCTTTGTAGGGTAGCCTCTAAATTCTTTAAGTGATCCTCTTCATTTCTTCCAGTGACCAGGATATCATCCAGATAGCACTGAACTCCTGACAAGCCACACAAGATCTGGTCCATAGCCCTCTGGAACAGGGCGGGAGCCGATGTGATTCCGAAGGGTAGACGACAGTATCGATAAAGCCCCTTATGAGTCACAATAGTCAACAGCTCTTGGGACTTTTCATCGACGTGCATCTGTAAATATGCTTGACTCAGATCAATCTTACTGAACTTTTGTCCCCCAGCCAGGCCTGCGAAGAGGTCATCGATGCGGGGAAGCGGGTATTGCTCTGCACACAACACTGGGTTGACAGTGACTTTAAAATCACCGCAAATCCAGAGAGAGCCATCTTTCTTCACGATTGGAACGATAGGAGTGGCCCATGAGCTATGGGTAACTGGTATTAGGACTCCATTGGTGACCAGGCGCTCCAGGTCTGCTTCAACTTTTGGCCTGATGGCATATGGCACAGTTCGGGCTTTCAGATATTTTGGTGGACTGCCAGGTTTAATGTTCAATGTCACAGTGATTCCCTTCATACTTCCCAAATCATCTCCAAAAACAGCAGCATGTTTCCTTAGTATAGGGGTTAGACTGGTTTCTTCTTTAGTCATCCGGTGCACTTCTGCCCAGTTCAGCTGAATCTTCCCAAGCCAAGACCTACCCATTAAGGCTGGGTAGTCACCTCTCACCACAAACAGTGGCAATTTAGCCGCCCGTCCATTGAGCTCCACCTTAACATCAATAGTGCCCAACATGGGCACAGCTTCACCTGTATACGTCTTCAGAACAGTTTTTGTTGCCTTAAGCGGAAGATGCTGTAGCTTTTCCTTATACACAGTCTCAGGAACCAGCGAGACAGCTGCACCGGTGTCTAGTTCCATGCGTATAGGTTTGCCCTCCAATAAGGGGGTTACCCAGTATTCATGTGAGCCCGCTGCCAAAGACAAAACATGCAGTGGCACTTCCTCTTGTGAGGAGGTGTCACCTTGATCATCCTGGGTCTGCTCTAGGGTATGCAAGGTTCCTCTTTTTGTCGGCCAGACCACAGGCCTCTTTTTCTTTTGTTCACAGGCATACTCAATGTGTCCCTTTTTGCCACAGTGTCGACACACCAGGTCCTTACACCAGCATTCTGATGCCTGGTGACCCGGCTTACCACAGCGGTAACATTCTTGACTCTGCACCGTTTTGTGGGTCGGTTCTTGTGACACTTTTTGCACCCTAGGGGATGCACCGATGTATTGTGCCTCCCTTGTAGCCAGTTCCATGGAGACAGCAATATCAACAGCCTTCTGTAATGTAAGCTGAGCCTCTGTCAGTAGGCGCTTCCGTATAGCTTCACTGCAGAGGCCACACACTAACCTGTCACGCAGGGCATCATTTAACATCTCTTTAAATTCACAGTGTTCTGCTAGCTTTTTTTAAATGGCTACAAATTGTACAACTGTTTCATCTTCCTTTTGGTCTCTTTTGTGGAACCTATATCTTTCAGCAATTACCAGTGGTTTTGGGGAGAAATGAGACCCCAGGATTTCCACAATGTCACTGTAAGATTTAGTCTCAGGCTTAACAGGGTGTAGTAAGCTGCGTAGCAGAGAGTAGGTTTTAGCCCCTACAACAGTTAAGAATATTGGTACCTTCTTCGCTTCTGTAATATCATTTGCAATACCAAAAAGCTCAAAACGCTCAGTATACACATGCCACTGCTCTGTATTCTCATCAAAAGGCTCCAGGGGCCTGGTCAGAGTAGCCATGATTTTTAGTTTCACTTTCACAGTCAGTGCAAACAAGCAGCTTTTTTTCTTTGTTTGGTCTTTACCTTGACTTCTACTTCCTTCTGTTACTGGAGCAGCACCAGGATCCCACCCTCGTCGCCAGTGTTATGTCCTAGGGGCAGCCGGTGTAGGAAGCAATCACTTGAGGCCAGAGAGCAGACAGCTAACCAAAACCTCCATTTTATTTACAGAAACAGAGAGCTCACTCAGCCGGTTGAAACCGGCTGAGCTATCCCTTAATAGTCTAACTCAGTTGCCATAGTAACAAAACCCATGACAACCAAATACACAACACAATTCAACCTCAAGGATTTTTTTCAGAACTTCCAGACAACCAAAAAAAACCCACAACCCACAGTTATATGCACAACTCTAGTCAGAGGAGAGTGGTTAGCATTTAATCAAGAAGATTCAAATTCTGATATCAGCTTTTTTAGCATGAATGGCCTTTGGGCAAATGTGTGGGGTAGGTGGGAGAGACTGTGGAGTGTCTGCTGCACAACAATTCCGTAAAAGCTAGTGTGATGAGATCCCCAGGGTGCAGCCTGGGACTGCGGGACTGCTGTGCCCCCTGAACTCTCTCCAACCTGGGCTGTCTCTTACAATGCCTTGCTAGTGACCAACAGCAAAGCCCTCCAAGTGCTATTATCACTCAGCATAACAGCATGCGAAGCTCCACACACCCAGCTAGATTGCATGAATGCTCCAAGAGCCACTCATGAATCACACAGAGAAAGGCCCCAGCCGAATCCCCCTAGCTCTCAGCACTGTACCTCAGGAATATACCGTCTTACACTACTCAAGATGGGCAGTGCAAATTTATTAATTGGCTCACCACTTCATCAATGGAATGTGGACATACACCAGCCTTTGCAAAACCTGAGCAGATTTGTCACACATTTCATACAAACTCACGGGTAAAGATAAACAGTAAAACAAATTTATTGACTACAAAAGATAGATGTTACGTGATATTAAGTGATAGGCAAAAAGTCAGTTAGTTACCAAAAGAAATAAAATATAATCACAGTCTAAACTCTCAATCCTATTAGACTGGGCAACAACTAGACTAAGCAGTTTTTCTCATCTCACTGGATACTGCAGTTCATAGTACACAGATTTCACCCCTGAAATCTGAGCTAGTCCCCTCAGTTGGAGTCTTCGGCGTGTACTTGTTGCTTGCAGCGTAGGTGAGTTAAGGAGAAAGGCCTTATTTATGGCCACTATGTTCTGTTTTATAACCTCAGTCCCATGTGCTTGGGTAGCGCAAGTCCAGGCATGTCTGGGGGCATTGCTGAGTCTCTAGGCAAGGTTGAGCAATTCGTGTGATGTGGCCTCATGCAGGTGAGTCACTGAATTGTAGCTCCCTTGCTGGACAGTGGTTGTTGATGGGCTGTTTGAAACCCCATCAGGGTGTTGCTTACTTTCCTTGCTGTTGCCTCTGAGGAGCTAATATCTGGCTGATTCCCCAACTTACAGCATGTTTTAGTGACAACCACACCACAGAATTCTCATTACTTCATATGCATTACTGATATACATAGATGGCTAGAGAAATGATTTTCAGCAGATCATAACCTTTCCCTGATACCTTACAAGGCCTGCTTTATATGTAAGATCACAATTATATGAAAGTGAGTAATATGGGGGTTACAAAATGCTTCTCCAAGGTATAGTATGTCACAGCTAGTTCAGCAAGCAGGGCCGGCTCTAGGCACTGGCGCAGGAAGCAGGTGCTTGGGGCGGCCAATGGAAAGGGGTGGCACGTCTGGGTCTTCAGTGGCAATTCGGAGGCGGGTCCCTCGGTCCCTCTTGGAGGGAAGGACCCACTGCCGAATTGCCGCCGAAGAATGAAGCGGCGCGGTATATCTGCTGCTGAAGTAATCTCCCTAGGATCTACGCAATAGAAAATGCATCTCCATTTCCAGACTGCTTTTGCCTTGCTGCCAATTTTCACTTGAACATTCACAGGTGTTTCTCCTCATCCAGAAAATGTAAGTTTTCTGCCTACACTCATTTCAGGTAAAATTTTCAAAAATGACTAAGGCTCGGGTCTTCAAAAGTATTTAGGCTCCTAATTTCTATTGGCTGGAACTAAGTGACTTAGAAGCCTATGTCTATTTTCAAAACTCCTTAAGTCACTTAGGAACTTAAGTCTCATTGAAACTCTGTGTGGCTTAGTGTGTAGTGATTTAGGCACTTTTGAAAATTTTACCCTTTTGTCCAAAAAAATAAAATAAAAGTCAAGATTTATTTTTAATTGAGGAAAGTAATCTTTCCCCATGCTCCTCATTCTCAAAAATGGTACAACCCTTTTTGTTCAAACTTTGGAAAATATTTCACCTTCAAGCAGAGACCAAGCTTGGGAAATTTCAGCTTGGAAAGGAACATTTTGGAAAGTAATGAGAAACTGAAAAACAGATGGTTAGAATAAAAACCATTATGCCAGTTTAACTATAGCAGTTGCTACAGCTCCCACTCCAATTAGCATTATAAATGCAAGCATTCATAAATGGAATCGGGTAGTATGGCTTTCAAATTAATCTGTTCTGGTGCAAAAACAAACAAACAAACAAAAAAAACCAGTGCCTAAAGTTTGTTCAGAATTTTGATCTTAGTGAAGCTACAGCAATGTATGTATTCAGTCCAGGGATAACATCTCTTCAAAGACATGGAAGCCAAGATTATTTGCAAGCCACAGCACTTATGGTAGTTTGAGCTTCCATTAAAATATGATTTGTGAAATGGAAGGCAAGTTCTACAGACTCAGTGTCATTTATATATACAAATGAATGTAAATTTCACTCCATTAAGTTTTCTTACTTGAAATGAAACTAAACATCGAAGGGATGTTTCCCTACCAGAGCAAGCAGCATTACTAGGCATTCTGAATAGCGAAATTTTCAGCAAAATCTTTCTTTGTGATTATACTCAGAGGAGTATTTTGCTGCATCCCTCCTTTGCTGTAGCCTATAAAACTCAGACCTGAAACATCTAATAAATTATCCCTCAGCACTGCACCTGAAATGTCCTCAGGATTCTGCTCCAGCCACAGCAGGAAACGTTGCATAAGGGGGCACTTGTATGCTGCAGAATTCATTAACTATACAACATTTATGAACCATCACAATCAAAAATATTTTTCTTCTCTCCAACACCATTTAACTGGAGTTGGCCTATGCCAGTGAGGTTTTAAATTTGCTTTTATGAACAAAATGTAAAACTCCAAGTAGAAAACTTACATTGAAATTATTATTAAAATACAGAGGATTGGCAGCAGTAGCAAAAAACGTAAGAACAGCCATACTGGGTCAGACCAATGGTCCATCTAGCCCAGTATCCTGTCTTCCAACAGTGGCCAGTGCCAGATGCCCCAGAGGGAAAGATCAGAACAGGTAATCATCAAGTCAACCATCTCCTGTTGTCATGTGGAAAAATATAGTACAATGTAGAGAATTTGGGGTAGTGATCTTGCTTAAAGCCACTCAGCTGCTGGAAAAGCATTTTCTTAGGAAGGGAGAACCCAAGTATCTTAGTCTATGTTGTCACTGGAAAAAGAAATGTTCTCAATATAAAATACTAGTGGAGACATGGCACTGTCTTGATCCAGTAAGTCAAGGTCAACCCTGGGTGTGAGACATAGGGTTCACTGTGGCTACCTACATTGAGGTTAAAAACCCACCAGTGCTTGTCTCCATTTTACATCAAGAAAACACCTACGTTTTGCAATGAAGATATAACCAACGTTACTCATACACACACCGTTCTACCATCATCATGGGAAATCCTGGCATATCAGGCACCACCCAGGTCAATCTCTGGCTAGGTCCTTGAGGTGGTTTGGCTGGGTATGCAATTTATGTCTATCACTGGTAATCTTATCACACAACCAAACTTTTTGGCACTCACGCTTCAGAATTAGTTGGCCTTCCATTCTAATAACATGTCTAGAAAAACAAAGCCGCCAAAGCTGAACCAGCGCTGATAGAGGCAGTTGCTGGAATCAGCTTCAAATATTTCTAATCTTGTCCTGCTACTTGATATGAAGCCTCTGATTAAGAGAATGAGACTCAAAATGTCAGTCTGGTGTTCTTCAGACTTCCTCAGTGCCAATGTTGAACTCTCTACAATAGAGTTCGATTAGCTGTGGTTCTATAGATCTGTAGCTTCACAGAAAGCTTGATGTCATAACGTCACCACAGAATTCACTGATGGGCCAGACATAGGGCAGCAGTTGGTGTTATATAAATGTTCACATCTTTGGAACATCCTCCAGTGCTGTCTATGACAATGCCCAAGTATTTTACAGTTGCCACTTGCTCGACATCCCATCCAGACAGGTTAATACTGAGCTGAATGTCATCTGGAGCTGGAGACTGCTTGACTGTTGTGGCCAAGGATTTAGTTTTATCCAGATTAATAACCAAACCAACATGTGGTGCTTCTTGCCTGACCAGATCCTTTGCACATCCATCCTTTGCAGCAATTCACCAAATTGAGTCGCAAGACAATGTCATTGGTATATTCAAGATCTCAAAGCAGAATGGGGTTCAGTTCAAAGACACAAACAGCTGCCTCCTCAAGCCTATCCATCAAGCTGATATCCTGCACGTTTTTCTATGCAGTTTTGCTAAAATTTAGGGAGCATTGGTCTTATTTCTAGTTTTGCTATGTTACCACTGAGGTTTCCTCTTGTGGTTCTAGGAGCAGAATAAGAGCAACAGAAGAGTATTATTGCAGTCAGAGAAGCAAAACTGTGACTCCTGTTTCAACACAAGGCAAAGGAAGTCTATTTAGCTGTACCTGGGCTGTGTCCCCGCTACTCCAGCACATACACAAGTACACAGTACACTAATTTGTTGTGATGAAGTCAAAAGCAAGGGGAGAGAAAAAGAAAAAAGGAGATTTTAGGAGGTGATGGAGGACTTTGGAGCAGAGTTTCCGTGGTTGGGGATATTACACCTAGGATGAAAACAGGACTTGCAATGTTATGATAAATCCTTTTAGTTTGGAGAGAGAGTGTATCATATGAGCCACATGGAGGGCCCAAAGTTTATTATTTCTTATGAAAACCATTACAGGAGACCATCCCAGCAGTTAACATCTTAGTGGTGGTTGTTGCTTATACAACAAAAAAGTGAATACTGCTCATGATCCTCCGCAGTGACATTCAGGCACCTGTGTTCATTGAACTCCAGTAGGGGTGTTCAGGAGCTACAGCTGGACAAGGGGGATTAACCAATCATTCCATTTTCAGCTTTAATCTGTTTTTCAAGTTATTGAAGACATCGTTTACAACAGATGTGTTGTTGCCACTGTTATTTTATTCGAACTGGGGATTAAATGCATGTAGATGAGTTTGTTTGGGAATAAGATCGCTCTGGCAATCCCCCTTTATTACTAAATAAGTTACTCATTACTACATTACAGGTTCCCTAGAGATATCAGCAACTGAAACTTTCTCTGAATATTTTTCAATATTTTCTCTATTAGGTATAAATATTTAATGCAGTAGAGCTAGGAAAATACTGTCTCAGGATTTGGAGTAGATAAGGCTATTTCTCAGCATCTCTTTTATTTAGCAGTTTCAGGAGCTGCAGCAAGGTGGAACAAAACATGTGAAAGTGCAGAAAATTATTAGGGATTGGAAATTGGAGTGGCCCAGTAGACAAGGAATCCTTTCCTAATAGAGTTGCAACCTTACTGAGCTATTGCAGGCAGGGCCCATCTGATAAATAATGTATCAATTTTCTTTCTTTGCAACTAAAATTTGACATGAATCTATTTTAAGACATTCAAATTTCACGAAAGGTGATTATGAAACGACAGCTTTTAAAGGTTGAAACCAGTCAGTGGATATACCAAAGATAAGATAGAAATGGACCCAAATAGAGACATCCGACTCATCTGGATGCTCATACACATCCTCCAAATGTCTCATTCAGGCATACGCGTTCCAGACTGGTAGGGGTAGCCATCTTTTCATGTAGGATCTTGATATACGTTTCATTGTAAAACTGTTTTTTCAAGACTCCTTCTGTGAGGTCATTCCTGCCTTAACACAGCAGTGCTAAGCAGTGCATGTGGGAATGACATGACTTCCAAGAATGACAATATGAAAGGCAGAAGTGGCATAATTCTCATTTTGGTGGTACATACACATAAGCTACATACACTGCTTCTCCTCTATTTTAGGAAGTGTATGAACCTGTTTGACTCATTTTAAAATGAAGCAAGATATTTCCCCCCTGTGGGCTGGCCTTAGGGAGGACATAGGAGTAGGAAGGGCACCTGTATTGATGAAATTGGTGTGGCCTGCCTTGGAGGTCCTATCTGATGTTCAGCTGCAGCAGCTTCATCCCTTCAATAGCCACTTGATAGTAAGCATAGAAAGTAAAACAACACTGATGAGTTCCTATATACAGAGCTGGGTCAGTTGATCTCTGTGGCAGCAGGTAAGGGGGGACTATTGTGTAGACATGGAAAGAGGTACACCACACATCCAAGTTTGGGTAACAACAGGAAAGGTTTGATAGAAGTACAACACTCCCTAAGAGTTTATAGCTACCCAGAAGGAATTGTCTGTACTGTCACTGAGCCAGATAAAGACATACAGGAAGGTCATAGAGAAGTGAGGCTCCAAAAAGAAAGACACCCCAAGAGGGTATACACAAACTTTCATTACAGAGATGAGGCAAGAAAAAATCTGATGTAAGACATAAGCCAGAATCAAGATGTTACATTTTGATCCCTAGAGGGTAGTGTGATGATCTTCCTTTTTGGTTCATGCATTTTAATACATGGTCAGTGATTAAGAAACATAAGAGTGGTCATACTGGGTCAGACCAGTGGTCCATCTACCCCAGTATACTGTCTTTTGACAGTGGCCAATGGCATGTGCTTCAGAGGGAATGAACAGAACAGGGCAATTATCGAGTCATCCATCCCCTGTCCGTCGGTTCCAGCATCTGGCAGTCAGAGGTTTATGGACTCCCGGAGCATGGGATTGCATCCCTGAACATCTTGGCTAATAGCCATTGACGGACTTATCTCATATGATGACCAATAAAGTGTTGACCACCTATGATGTGAATATGGATGGTATCCCATTTTCATATTCCCTCTGAATGAGGAGCATGAGAACATTCAGGTAAACTTCTGGAAAATGTCATCTCTAATACTTCATTTGAGAAAAATTATGAAGTGTGATATTTTTGTTACCTTGGTTATTCTTCATGGTAAGCATATTCATTGCCCAGAATAATAATAGATGGAAAGGAAATATAATGCCTTACCCTATTCTGAATTCTCTGTGCACCCAAAACTTCTCTTAAAATCAAAGTTAGTTTTGGTTGCACAGGAATACCAGATTATACCCTTAGGAATAAACATGCATTTAAGTTTCCTTCCAAAACACAATGTCAAGCTTTTAAAATGAAAGGGGGCAGAAACAGACTGTTATAAAATGAGGAAGTAAAGTGAGACAAACAATAAATGTCAGTGATTTCATTACTCATAACAACACTTTGTCTCTATTTTAAAATGTATAATCTACTAGCTTGTGACCCACACACCAAATAGATTTGATATATATATAGATAGATAGATATAGATATATAAAAACTAATCATCTCACAGAATCTATATTTAAAGCACCATGATAGGCATGAAACAGGATATGCTGCTTTCAGAATTGGCAAAGTTTTGTGTCTCTGCACACTTTCCCTGATTAAATCATTAGTCTTTTACCATTGGTTCAAAACTTGCAATATAATCAAAATTACAAGAGCACGTAGATAGCACACTAGAAGGAATAAATCTTCATTAGATACTTAGTGTTAATAAATATCTATCATCGGAAAAACTGTTAATAGAAGGACATTACAGACTAATCAAGGTGTCCTTGGTTGACTTACACAGTGGTATTTCACATAATGAGGATTGTGACAAAGTTTGTGTTCCAAAACATTTTATGTAATTTTAACCTTACTACTCACCAAGGTCAGTGCTAATCACTGCAGTCCAAAGCCATTAACTTTGAAAAGTTAAGACCTAAAAAAGTGCACTATTGAACTCAGCAAACACAAAAGAGTCAACAAGGAGGCACTTTAACAGAATTCATTACTGCTGTGCTGTACAACACTGGCCTCTCAGGATACTAGTGCTCTTATGTGGACAGCCCATTTACTTTACCGTACAAAAGCATTCTATAAAGCACCCTATACACATTAAACAGATTATTTCTTTAATGAATTGCAAATCTCTAAAAACTTCATAAGACCCCAAATTGCTAAGAGAATTTCTGAAGACATAAATACTAAAAGATGCAGTCATTTTACAGTCAGGACACTTTGAAATAATTTTTTTGAAAATCAGTATCTTCTTTACTTATCTGCCAAACCAAATGTAACCTCTTTAGATGGACTCATCCCTGGTCTACAGTGAAAAAACAGGAAGGATCATTACACTATGCCCAAAACTGATGAGGATAAAAATGGGGCCACAAGAAACGTTAAAACTAAGAAAAACAGGAAAACACCTAGGCTAAAGATGTGAGCCATGTAGATAACAATATGAGCAGAGAGATGTGTTATTAGGCTCTGCAAAGAAAATATAAACCAGTCAGAAGAAAAGAGTGTAGCATGTGATTTTGGAAATGTAGAGTGTAGATAGCATGAAATATACTGAATGTGGACCAGGGCAATGAATGTTCAGTCACATAATACATGTAAAAGCAAGGACAGCTTGTGCACAATATACGGGTTATGTGAGCATGTAAGGGTATAAAATACTGTTAATTACTGACCTCAAACAGAGCAACACAGTCAACGTGGTATGGACTTGAGAACAACAGAAAGAGCTTACCTATGCCCCAGGACTGGGTAATGGAGCACTATCCTATCCTGCTCTATCTTTTTACTTATGCTTTATGCTTGATTAAGGTGGTGATATATTGTACTAAACAATTTCTTAGTAAATCTTTAAAGTAGGTTAAGCTTGGTAATTGGGTGTGGACCACACTTTTCATCCAATAGGAAAATTATAAAGGAACACAGGGCTATCCAAGAGCCATTAAACTGATGCCTAAATCAGTGGTCCTGATCACAGTAATACAAGGCAAATTCCCACGTGTATCATCTTGAAAATATATATGCCACACTGAAACAGTGAGCACAAACACCTATGGCATTGACTCTCAGCTAATCCACCTACATGGCAGGCAACATACATAGGGAAGAATAATCAGTATTCTGTGGTACAGTAACTCCTCATTTAACGTTGTCCGACTTAACGTTGTTTCAATTACATCCCTGCTCAATTAGGGAACATACTTGTTTAAAGTTGTGCAATGCTCCCTTATAACTTTGTTTGGCTGCCTGCTTGTAAGATTCTGTGGAAGAGCAGTGACTTTACAAGGGAGCATTGCACAAGTTCCGCTTCTCTGTCTCCTCCCCCTCCCTCCCAGCTCTTCCCTCACCGCCAAACAGCTGTTTGGCGGCACTTAGGACTTTCTGGGAGGGAAGAGCAGGAACGGGGAAGCAACGTTCTCCACTCCTCCCCCTCCCTCCCAGAAAGTCCTAAGTGCTGCCAAACAGCTGTTTGGCAGTGCTTAGCACTTGGGGAGCGGGGAGGATGTGGCGTGCTCCAGAGAGGAGGTGGAGTGGGGGTGGGAAGAGGTGGACCTGGAGTTGAGTGGGGACAGGAAGAGGCAGGCCTGGAGCATTCCTGGCAAAATCCGAACCTGTTCTCTGGGGAAGCTGCTGCTGTTGCTGCAAAGGTGCTTTTTAGTGTCCTTGCCTGCAGCGGGCTGTGCCTATGTGGGGTAAGCCAAGGGTACTTCCCAAACACAGTACAGTACTATACAGTATAATGCCTTTTGTCTGCCCCCTAAAAATGTCTTTGAAACTTAACCCCCGACATTTACATTAAATCTTATGAGACAATTGGATTAGTTTAACATTGTTTCACTTAAAGTTGCATTTTTCAGGAACATAACTACAACCTTAAGTGAGGAGTTACTGTACTCAGCTGCAGACCAGGTGCCAATATACAGAGTGACCCTGATAGGGTTAGTAAACAGGTACAAATCAATGATAGCCAGTGGTAGCCCTCACACAATATGTTGATGACTGTGCCAAAGATATGACTGATTGATAATATGGTTGATAATAAGCTATAGATGCTTCATCTAACTGTGCTAGCTCTTTCCATAAGGACTTCAGATCAAAGACTAGCACATTAGCAGTTAGGTGTTGCACTGGCATAGGTACCTGAGTGGTTCCTCATGCCAGCTGGGTCAAATACTGCACAAGGTACTTTTAACACGTTAATTTCTACCAGCAGGACAGAACTTATTCCATGGCATTTGTAGTCACCCAGAAGCTGCAAAGTGACCTATACAGCATCTTAGAGCACAGAAGCCAAGATCTTCCCTTCCCACAGCAAAGCCTGTAGAATAGACACTGGGAGGAGCAAATCCCTGAGGACCCCTTGCCATATCATCCCACTGGGAAGGCAGAATTTCCTTTCCCTGCAGAAAATGCCATGGGATAAGACCCCATGCTGCCAGAACCCATAGGATCCATGGGAGGGCCTATGCATTCAGTGCCCACTGCTTCCAGAACAGCCCTGGATCCATGCAGACAAACCCCTTAAACCCCTTTCCCCTATTCACCCAAAATCTCCCTGGAAATGTTGCTTCATATTTTATCCTTATTTCTAATGTTTAGGTTTTCAGATGCATTCATTTAATGATTTGGAACCTTAAAGGTGACCTGCAAGACTTTTGTGTAAAAAGATGTGATAATTACCAAAGCAAGTTGTAATCTATTAGTCAGAAAGATTAAGTGGTTGCCTGCAAGATGAGACTATACAGCAGGGTGCTTGAAATGCTTTCCTTTTGGTTAATGAATTGGACAGTTGCATTACATCATGCCACCAGACAGAGGACATTAGCTCAGAGTGGATTCACCATTCTAGACTCTCTGTTGCTATAAATGTATCTCTAAAATAAACATGAACATAGCTTCTAAGTTCTGTTTTTGTTAATAATTAACTAAAGAATCTAACTGAAGGCAGAACTAGGCCCTTCATATTTTAGGTCCCAATCTGAGAATAAGCTCTGCACAGACAGACTCCTATGTCCAAACAGAGCCCCTCTAAAGACTGTAGAAAAGTCAACAAGCCTCCACATGGGTGCTGGGCTTCACCTGGACAAAGTTCACTGCAGGACTGGGGACTTTGATGCTAACTGGTCTCAATTCCTTAGGTAATCCTTATAATGTACTCACGACCTTCCTGCCAAAGTTGGGAAACTTTAGTATGCAACAAGATCATACCCACATAAAAATAGTGCTCTACATGTATTGACTGAATTTTTAAACTACTTTTGGGAGCTAAATTCTTAAGTGAATCTAGTTCATCTGGCTGAGGAGTCTAACCTAGTGTAACCTATACCTTCTTCCAGCCTCCTCAAGTTTTAAGGTGCATCAATAGATGCTATGTCTATACTGCCCCTCAATTTGGACTACGGGAGTGTGAAGAGCAGTGCTCACCAAAATACTGAGCTGTAACCCCTGTTTGGACACTGCAGGCATAAACTAAAAGACTCCTAATTCACATTAATATAATCCTGTTTGAAGAAGAGTGCATTAATGTGAACTAGGAACAAACGAGGAACCTTTTATTTCATGCCCAAAGCATCCATATGGGGGAGTTACAGTGCAGTACTTTGGTGCACACTGCTATTCACATCCACTTACCAATGTGTAATTCCAATTTACCAAATTGAAGTCAAAGTTTTGCTGTTGACTTCAGTGAGAACAGGATTGACCCCCCTATGCATATGAATAAACCCACTGACAGCAATGGGACAACATTCCCAGGCAGTGTTGCCAACTCTTGTGATTTTATCCCAAGTCTTCTGACACTTGATGATTTGGCTCCAGCTTCTGGAGCCATACTGTAATCTGACAGTCTCAACTTTAATTTAAAATACGTTTCTGACTGTAGCGGGGTGGTCACCCGCTCCTGTCATAAAGGGCTTAAAACAGCCCAGGAGAGGGCTGTGGCACTGGAGGCAGGCAGCCCAGCCTCAGCTGTGGCCAAGCCCCAATCATGGCCTAGTTGGCCCTTATAAGAGGGCAGTGGGCTAAGAGCAGACAGATACTGTCTCTCTTGCCTTTGAGAGGGAGGGGCCTGCTGCTGGGGAGTGTACCTGACTACATAGAATCATAGAGGTGGAGCAGGGCTGGGGTAAGGCCAGAGGAACTGGGGAGCTCCGGCCTGGAAACCCCCCAGGCTGCAGGCCTAGTATAAGGCCGAATAGGTACTGAGGTTGCAAAGGGGCAAAGATAGGCAGAGGCAGCAGGTCCAAACCCTCCTTGCCAATGATGAATGGCTGATATACTGCAGTCTGCCCCAGTGAACGGGGGCTAGATGGGGACTGGGCAGTAGTCATATACTGAGGCGAGCTGGGGATAGGGGGTGGGGGTTCCCCTGGAAGGGGGAGACCCAGAGACTGTGGGGTTACTGCCAGGAGGCAGCACCCCAGTGGAAAGGGGCACCGAGGTCCGGGAGGGCCCAGCGGTAGTGAGATACTGGCTGACAGAGAGCACTCCAGAGGCTGGAAGCTAATTCCATGAGAGACCAGCAGAAGGCTCCGCAGGGGTGAATCTCGCATTGCTACATCGACCTAGTGGATAGAGCACCACATTATATTCCCAGCTCTGCTACTGGCCTGCTGGATGACCTGGGCAAGTCACTTAACCACTCTCTGCCTCCATTTCCGCATCTGTAAAATGGGGGTAATTATACTGACATCCTCTGCACAGCACTTGAACGTCTACTGATGAAAAGCAATATATAAGAGTAAGGTATTATTATGGATGTGGAGAAAAGCTTGAAAGTTTGAACCCTAAAGGCTCAAAACCCAGAAGGCAAATAAACCCCCCACATTTACTATTTTTAAAAGCTTATCATTTTGAAGTTTGTTTCTTGATCTTGGGGGGAATGTGACTC
This sequence comes from Mauremys mutica, assembly GCF_020497125.1. NCBI lineage: Eukaryota > Metazoa > Chordata > Testudines > Geoemydidae > Mauremys > Mauremys mutica. The sequence continues at coordinate 186,315,161 of NC_059073.1, read as the reverse complement.
ATGAGTTTTTTTTAAACACTTCAGGTTGGCAATACTGGTCTTCACAAGCATGAAATTAAGCATATGCCTAAGTGCTGACAAGACCGGATCCTGAAGTCTTTACTCAGTCCAAACTACCAGTGAAACCAATGGAAGTGCACGTTTGGTACCTATGAATGCAAAGAAACTTATTTAAGGGTTTAATTTTAGGCACTCAACTTTGGAAACTTGAACCTTAACCTCTAATCCATGTGTCTTGGTTTCCCCGTGGAGCAAAGGAAATTATAAATTAGTGAGGACTCAAAATTAAAGTTGCCTCCAAGCTGTTTTAACTTGCACACTACTGAGCAGTAGGCAGCATAGAGAAGCAGTTTAAGTAGTATGTGCTTCATGTAGATGTAAGCACCCTTTTGCAATATTACAGAATCATAGAAATGTAAGGCTGGCAGTGACTTTGAGAGGTCCTCTAGCCCAGCGGTTCTCAAAATTTAGCAACTCAAGGACCCCCATTTTTATTTAAAAATGTTTGGGGAACCCCAATCCCCTGCACTCAGCCCTTGCCCTGCCCCTTACTCAGGGCAATGCCCCAATCTGCCCCCTCTCGAAGGCCCCACCCCCACTCACTCCATCTCCCCTCCCTCCATCGCTCCCTCTCCCCAACCGTCACTCACTTTCACCAGGCTGGGTCAAGGGGTTGGGGTGCAGGACGGGGTGCAGGCCCTGGGCTGGGGCAGGGGGTTTGGGCTGGGGTGTGGGAGCAGGTGAGGGCTCTGAGAGGGAGTTTGGGTGCGGGCTGGGCTGTGGCAAGGGGAGGGATTCCACAGCCTCCCTTGGAAACCTATTCCAGTATTTAACTATCCTTATAGTTAGAAAATTTCTCCTAATATCTAACCTAAGTTTCTCTGGATGCCAATTAAGCTGATTCTTCTTCTCCTACCTTCAGTGCACAGGTTGAACAATGGATCCCTGTTCCTTTTGTAATAGCCCTTAACATGTCCGAAGACCATCATCAGAGCCCTCCATCTTCTTTTTTCAAGAGTAAACATGCCCTAGTTTTTTTTAACCTTTCCTCATAAGTCAGATTTCCTAAACCTTTTATCATTTTTGTCGCACTTCTCTGGACTGACTCCAGTTTGTCCACATCTTTCCTAAAGTGTGGTGCTCAGAACTGGACACTGGTCTCCAGCCGAGGCCTCACCAGTGCTGAGTAGAGCAGAATATGGATTACCCGGTAGCTTGCCACTAAAGCCTGTACTTTTCCACCCCCCTCTTCCAAGTAAACTTCATGAGAGTCCTATTTACCTCTGATAAATAACTAAACTGCTATCTCTTTCAAACAAAACTATTTCAGTTAAGAAATACTTAAGACATAATGTTAATGGAACAAGAACATTAGTTACAGCTACAAGCATTCCATGAATATGACAATAAAATCAGCTGTGTTTTGTGTATTGACTTCACTTCATACTATACCACCTTTCTTTCAAAAGCAACAGGTACAACTGTGTAAGATGTTATTTATATTATCTGGTAACATTCTGACAAACACAGTTTGGCTCTTTTTATGCTGCATATATTTCTTGCAATAACTCATTTAAATGTTAATCAAACTTTCCTAGCCAGTTCAGGCTAGTCTATACTGGCAATGCTAACGTGCCTTGTGTGGTCGTGGCACAGCACTAGGAGAGAGCTCTCCCAGCACTCTAAAAAAAAACCACCTCAGTGAGGGGCGTAGCTCCCAGTGCTGGGGCACTGTTTACACTGGCGCTTTACAGCGCTGCATCTTGCTGCACTCAGGCGGGTATTTTTTCACACCCGAGGGAGAAAGTTGCAGCGCTGTTACTTGCCAGTGTAGACAAGCTCCTAGGGTATGGCTACACTTGCAGCTGTACAGCACTGGGAGTTAAACCTGTCTTCGTCCAGCTGAGTAGGGAAAGCGCTGCAGTCTGTCCACACTGGCAGCGCACTGTCGTGGCCACATTTGCAGCATCTGTAGCAGCATTGGGAGTGGTGCATTATGGGCAGCTATCCCAGCGTTCAAGTGGCTGCAATGTGCTTTTCAAAAGAGGGGGGTAGGGTGAAGTGTGACAGGGTGCGTGGGGGAGAAAGAGAGAGAGAGTGGATTTTTGGAGCCGACACTGTCAGCAGCTGCCTTGAAAGTTCCGACCCCCTCCCCCACCCCTCTCTCACTCACTGAAAGCATACAGCAGCTGATAAGCAGCCTCCCCGAAACGGACCCCCACTCCCTCCCTCCCACGCACCGTGCCCCTTCTCTCCTCAAGCTCCCTCCTTCCCCCTCTCTTCAAGCAAACACTAGCTGTGGGCTTTCCAAAGGGAGCCCCCAGCCTGCCTCTGCTCATTCACAGCAAACAGTAGCTGTGTTTGGTTTTTTGATAAGCAGCTTTGGGAGCCCAGAGTTCACAACAAAACAAAGAGAGTAATCTTTACATAAAAGGATTATGGGAAGCTTCCGGAGGTCAGTTACAGCGTACTAAGATTATTCCCTGTTTACACTGGCACCCTAGCACTGCAGCAGCAGCACTATATTCTTTATTCCTCTTGTGGAGGTGGAGTACAAGCAGCGCTGTAGCCAGGGAGATACAGCGCTGTATGTGCCTTGCCAGTGTGGACGGGGAGTGAGTTACAGTGCTATAAAGCCACTAACAGCGCTGTAACTCTCAAGTGTAGCCAAGGCCTTAGTGTTCCAAGCTCTGATAATCAACTCCTCTAGTAAAGGAAAAGTAGGAGGTGGGGGTTAGAGGGAGGGAGAACTCTTTAAAGGTTAGCCTTGGGCTGTTTTGGTGGTTTGCAAATTAGTTTGGGTTTAGGGAACAATGATACATTGCAGCTGCATTCAAAAGACTGTTTAGTATTATTTGCATAATTACAGTAGTATAGTTAAGATGGTTTCCAACATGGAGGACAATCGTCCACATGCTTATTTCCATCAATATTCATAATCTACACTGGTTGAAAAATCAATGCTGTTCAATCATTCTCTCTGTGCATCGAAAAGATACTCTGAAAGGGGTATTTATCTGTGCCTACTGAAGGCACTATGATGATACATTCATTCTCTTCCACATACTAGATCTGTTTATGAATTACTTTCGATAGTTTTCTTTTATACTGGGCAATGGCTGCACATGCTTAAATTAGATAACAGATCTCTACCTAAAGATCTGGTCACAGATCCCTCAGCTAGTTTTACATTTGTTTTAGAAAATTACTTCTGCTCTCTACATATTCCTAACAATTCACTCCTATTTATATCACTTTCTATTCGCAAATACACACACTTGTAAAAGCAAGGCTTAAACTCTTTCAGACTTGCTTACATGAGTGGCGCATTTTGGGAGACTGGGCATGAGTGCCAGAAGCTCCCTAGAAATAGGGGGTGCACTAGTGTCCAGACTGTGGCCTCACCCTCTACTCCACCCTGAGGCCTGCTCCCTCTGAGAACCCTTCCTCGAAGAACTGCCTGCCTGCACCTCTCCACTCTCTCCGCCAGGGCTCCCCCGCCCATCACTCACACCTCTCCACTCCCCCCACTGTGAGAGCCCCCCTGCCCACCCGCTGCTCACTCTTCTCTGCCCCCAGCAGTTGGGGGGGGCCTCAGGGGAGGGGGCAGAGAGGTGCGAGCAGCAGGCAGAGGGGGGCCTCTGGGGAAGAGGCAGAGTGGGAATGGAAAAGGCGGAACAAGGGCAGGGCCGCAGGGGAAAGGCAGAGCCAGGGTGGGAAGAGGAGTAGCATGGCCAGCGCTGCAGGGGAAGAGGAGGAGCAGGAGAGGGAACTTGGTGTGGCGTGTGGGTGGGGCCATGGCTCAGGTGCCCTTTTGGCAACGGTGCTCCGCCAAAGGGTGGTGCGCTACGTCCTGTTTGGGGAGGCCTGGCCTCTTATAGCTGCCGCCCGTGCTGACTTGGTAAGTTAAAGGTTGGCAGGGATCCATTCCACAGTCCTAGGACCGAACACTGTACTTTGGTAGGGAGAGGTTGACAAAAACATCTGTCATCACTCAACTAAATTCAGATAACACGATAGACTCCCTTACGCTACTTTATAGTCCCTTTCACTCAGACCGACAGCCTTACTCTAGTGTCACTTGCATGCTGAGGAGCTTGAAGGTGTATTAAAGAAGCATTTAAAGTAGAATGGGAGCTATTTTAATTTGATATTCTTGCTCCCTGCTTTTAGTCATTTTGCTTTTCATGCTTCTCTCTTCTGGCTCCTCAGTGTATGAATCATTCTAGCTTAGGCTCCCTACGACTGACTCAGTGGGCTAAATGCAGAGCTGATCTGGCATGTGTCAGTTACATGCTGGCAAGTGGGTGTGAGTCCATGTAAATCACTCTGTGCAGCCTTACATCAATTGATATGCTCCTTTCATGTTGATATGGACAGAAGTTGGAAGTATACCAACTTGCACTCTTTCTAGATTCTCAAATTTGCTTCAACTCACTTAGGCTGATCTGTTAAAGTCTCTAGCTTTAAAAAACTCCAAGTCAAACCTCCAAATTTGAGGTGTTCAAAATTTTGATCCAGATCTGAATTTTGTGGCTTGAGCTAACCTTTATTTAAATTGAAAAGAAGTCCACTATGCTACTATGACAAGGTCAAAGAGCTATGTAAGTAGAAGATGATGATAAATCTGACAGCAGCCACTGAAAGCAATGGATTTTGACTGACCACCATGTGTTAGAAGATAGCTATGTTTGTAACCATGACAGAGGTCATTTGAATGGGATCAGAAACAAAGCTCAAGTTTTTTAGTCCTATGTGTTTGACTGTTGTCACTATAAACATGTATCAGCAGACAAAAAGTTTGATCCATTCTCAATATGTTACTAATAAACTAGCTGTTGCTAGTGCGAAATTCAGGTCCCACTGAGCATCTCAAAATTCCTGCTTGTCTGCCACCTAACTCTGTAAATTTCCACCCTAAAAGTCTCCCAGGTTCCTGGGTTTCTGCATCTGGGCATGTACACAGTGCCTCACTGTAGGCATCCAGACACCTTGCTCATACCTGAGCCCCAGCAAGAGCTTCAAGCCAGGGGAAGATTGGTGTTCTCCTGCCTACCTTGCTTGCAGGGCCAGGGCCAGATTTCCAATTAGGCACAGTAGGCACGTGCCTAAGGGTGCTGGCTTTCTAGGGGGGCCTAAAACTTAAAAGTGGGTTAAAAGTTTCATTTTTATGGAAAATACAAATGTCTGCTGTAGGCAGGGGTGCCTGAAGATGCTGTGTGTAGGCGCACATAAGGTGTAAATTTGGCCCTGTGTGGGGCCCAATCTAGTAGATATGCTCTGGCATTTCTCCCAGGAGGCAGAGGGGGGAATCAAACCTGCACATTCTGGGTGAATATCCTAACCATAGGGCTAAAGTTATGAGGGAGGTACCTCTGCTTCCTCCTCCAGCATTTCTTGTCAAAAAAATTGGCTTAGCTGCCCAACTGCAGCACAGAGTTCACGGCTGTGGGTCCCAGGCAAACGTAGGTGCCTAAGTCCCAGAGAGGGGCAGGGCTTAGGCCTTTGTCCTTACCCCACTCATGTGAGACCGGGAAGTGCTCTTCACCCCATTTCACAGATAGAGAACTGAAGTACAGAGAGACACTAACATTGGGATTTTCAAAGGCTCCTAAGCGGGTAAATGTCTAAGTCCCATTGATTTCACTAGGAACTAGGCACCTAAACTTCTTAGGTACTTTTGAAAATCCCACTATAAGTAACTTGCCCAGTGTCCCACAGGAAGTCTGTGGTAGAAGATCTGATATGGAAGTCATTCAGACCCAATAGGCATGGAACTCGACAAACCCACTTCTCAGAGTAGAATTGCACTTTAATGTAGTCTGCTTGTATATATTTCTTCTTCTTCAAAGGAGGCATAGCTGAAGAGGGTTTGTCTGTGTGTGTGCCAGCCCAGGCTGGATTGGGAGAAGACTAGGGAGTCAAGATTCCCATGGGGAAACAGAAACATCTTCAAGAGGAAATGTGCTAACAGAATTTTATTTGAACACTGAACAAGGTGAGGGTAGCTACAGCAAAAAAGCATTCAGAAATATTCATGCAAATAACACCAATGAATTTGATTTGAGAGCATTTGCAAGGCTCTATTATTTGAATTTTGGACAGGCGAGGTTTTGATCACACAAATGTTTTTTGGAGGAAGGGGGAAAACTAATATGCTTGTTTACCTAAGCATATACTTGTTAATTTTTAATACATTTATTCACACAGAAATATGCATGTCCAGATACAGATATGAGAGCTCTGCAAGAGTACATATTCATACCACATACTATATGTTCATCCAGGCAGTGAGAAACCAATATCATGCAAATTTGGTTACCAACCACACAATTCTAATAGGACTTGATCCAACTCCCATCCAAGTCAAAAAAGACTTCCACTAATGTGAACTGGAAGTAGATTGGAACCATAATGCACAAGTAAACCACAAATGTATACTCACAAAGAACAGTTCACAAGCACTCCAAGGATTGAAGTTTGTGTGTGTGAAGTATTCAAACAATATACTACAGCTCAGAAAAGTTTAGATTTGCAGGTGCAAACAGTGGTCATGGCTTTCATAGATGTCTGTCTATTTCATTTATGTACACAAATGGCAGTGGTTCACTCAGAAATTTGGATGTGCAGATTTAGAGGCTACTTTGGAAGACAAAGGCATTAAAGTGTATTGTTTAACTTTAAAGCAGCTAGGACATTTTTGTAGATATATTATTGGTGTATAGTTCCCAGATAGGCACATAAATGAGACTGAAACATAAATACTGATATTGCCAGCTTGTTTCTAATATATTATGGGAAGTGATCAGAGCATTCATTCAAAGTGTCAAAAGGTGAATGCCTGTCAGTCTGAAATCTACAAGGCAGGCAGTAGTCCTGAAAATCATGATAGGATATATAAGTAGTGATTATTCTTCTTAAAATGCTTCTTAATACAATAATTACTGATATGTCCCTTCCATATGTGGAAGTGAATTGAGAAACCCCTAAGGACCATGACCCATGCAAGTGACCACTTAAAGACAGGATTATCTCAGTTCTGGATGCGCTATAGACATACCCTTACTTGGTCCTTAATTTTGAGCCACAAATTTTACTTCCACTTATCTCTTCTTTATTCTCTTGCATATGAAAATACATTATGCACCTTCCTTCAACTAAGAATTCAGGCAATCAGCCTCCTCTTAAGGAGGCTCTAAGGCAGAGCTTCTGGCCATAGGGCCCTCATTCTGAACAAAGCATTTAAGCCTGTGCCTAACTTTAAACATGTGATTAGTTGACCACTGAAGTCAAAGCGAGAACTTCTATGCTTCATGTTAAATACATACCCAAGTGTTTTCCTGGATCAAGGCCTTCCACTGGTGTAAATTGGGAGTAACTCCATTATAGCAAATGGAGTTACACCAGTGTAAAATTACGAGTCCCCACTGGTAGGCCTCTACAAATACTCACTCACCAACAAACTACATGCTTCCAGTAGCTCAATTCACATTTAGAAACTGCTCAGAAAGCTAATTCACTCTGCCTAGTGAGCTAGAACAGCAGTTCAATAAGATTGTTACACACATGAGCTGTCCTACCACATTACTATTAGAGGATGGATCAGATATGCTTTCAAGTTAAAGTGCTATTCTGCTCTGAAAAGTGATTGCACTAAGCTAAATTGGCATCTTCTTACTCCAAAGATCAGTTCCCAGAGAATATTCAGCATCATCTCTGCTGACTTGACTGACTGAAGTTTAACTCTCCATTTAACTCCTGTTAGCACTGCAAAGCCAACACAGATATGGGCAAGGAAACTGGACTTTCATACTCAGATACATCAATAAATGTGTTGCTTCAATTCCTACTTCAGAGCCAAATTATGCCCTCTGTAATAACTGTGCAACACAACACAAGACAATTAGATACATCTGTGCAACCTCTTCGCCCATAACGGGGTTGCACAGGTATAACAGTGTGATGGTTCTTGAGGTATCCAAGACTATGAGTTACCCACCCCCTACTGCCACCTCCAATGAGGGGATGGATTGTTTGTATTTAACTGGGTGTCAGCTCCCTGACACCATCAGCCTGTTAGCTACTCAAACAATCTCCTCTGGGTTATGCCAGGCCTGACTTTGCCATGAAGGTTAACAATCAATATATCTTAGTCGCCAAGTCCAGCCCCTCCTCCACTGAACACTCACAGAAATACCAGGTCTGCTGTCCCAAAAAGGACAGTGAACATACAAGCTTGTATGATTTGTCTCAGGATCAGCACCTTGTCCAATACCACAGCACTGAGATAAACTTATTTCTGTTTACTCTATAAATATATTTTCAAAGATTCAAGAGACAGTGAATGAGGATAATGAAAACAAAATGGTTACATAACAAACAGAATTAAAACAGGCTTTCTAGAGAGACTAAACTTAACAGGCTACGCTCCTGTCTAAACACAGCGGCGTCTTATCGCCTAGGCCAACAAGGCTTAGACCTAGGGCGGCAAATTTGCAGGGGCAGCAAATTTATAGCAGCAGCATTTTTGTAATCGCAGTATCAGTGACACTGCAATTCTACCAATCATAGCGCATATTGAAACCATCAATGACGGTGCAACACCATTTAGTAAATATACTTGCGAGAATCCTAAATGTTAATAATGTGACCGGAAGGAAGATATTAAGTGGTTCTCAGTTCTGGATCCATGCGCGGTCCCGCGCTATAAGCGAAATTGGGCTATACAGACGTGCATTCAAGCAAGGGTCCGCTATACTTGTAATTTTATTTATAATAAAACTTGTAAATGTTCAATTATTTTAATGATATTTGATTCATTTTAGTTCATTTAGTTTCTTTTACAAATTCATTTGTAGTTCATACGGGGCCGGGGGTGGCAATTATTTCAGGGCCTAGGGGCGGCAAAATCATTAATCCACCACTGTCTAAATATGTTTTATCTTACATCAAGGTAGGCAGAGAGCCCATTTTCATTAAAGACGCTGTCCATTTACTTCCTTGGGGCAGGATGTGGGGGTATCGTTTTGCCTTCTACTTATATCCCCAAAGTTCATTGTCTGTATGCAGAGACAGTAAATGGCCCCATTGCTTTTTTCCTGTTGATTTCACCTCCCTCTGCTGACTTCACACATAGATGGTGCAGCCACTGTGTTGGCTTACAGTGCTTAATTGACATGTCGACAGAGAGACAGGTGAGTAAACCTCTTTTGTTTGACAGAAAACCGGTTTGTCAACCCTGTCTTGAAAAACGCTTTAACACACATTCTCAGGATACATACATAACTCCTTGCACAGTATCTGTGCATACATTTCACAGTGGTATTAATGACCAGTAAGACCCTGGCTTTCCATTTAAGATCTCACATACCATTCTTTGGTGAAGCAAAATCTGCATACCAAGATCAGGCTATTCTTGTCACCTTCCTTGCCACTTGGCACTGAGTGATTTCTGGGTAACAAACAGAACATACTTTCAAAATAGAAAGGCATAGATCTACCTTCTATTTTTTCTCCATACATAAAGAGCAAACAAATGCAGCCTGGATGATTTATCTTAGACTGAAAGGAGTATTTATTTATTTAGATGTAAAATAATGAAAAGACATATCCAGGGCTCTAGTGTTCTAAGAAATTATACTTGGATTGTAAGCTCTTTGTAGCTGGGGCCCTCTTTTTGTTCTGTGCGTGTACTGCACCCAGCACAATGGGGTCCTGGTCCAGGTCTAGGGCTCCTAGACATTAACAACATAAGTGTTGTGTATTTGGTTGTCATGGGTTTTGTTACTATGGCAACTGAGTTAGACTATTAAGGGATAGCTCAGCCGGTTTCAACCGGCTGAGAGAGCTCTCTGTGTCTGTAAATAAAATGGAGGTTTTGGTTAGCTGTCTGCTCTCTGGCCTCAAGTGATTGCTTCCTACACCGGCTGCCCCAAGGATATAACACTGGCGACGAGGGTGGGATCCTGGTGCTGCTCCAGTAACAGAAGGAAGTAGAAGTCAAGGTAAAGACCAAACAAAGAAAAAAAGCTGCTTGTTTGCACTGACTGTGAAAGTGAAACTAAAAATCATGGCTACTCTGACCAGGCCCCTGGAGCCTTTTGATGAGAATACAGAGCAGTGGCATGTGTATACTGAGCGTTTTGAGCTTTTTGGTATTGCAAATGACATTACAGAAGCGAAGAAGGTGCCAATATTCTTAACTGTTGTAGGGGCTAAAACCTACTCTCTGCTACGCAGCTTACTACACCCTGTTAAGCCTGAGACTAAATCTTACAGTGACATTGTGGAAATCCTGGGGTCTCATTTCTCCCCGAAACCACTGGTAATTGCTGAAAGATATAGGTTCCACAAAAGAGACCAAAAGGAAGATGAAACAGTTGTACAATTTGTAGCCATTTTAAAAAAGCTAGCAGAACACTGTGAATTTAAAGAGATGTTAAATGATGCCCTGCGTGACAGGTTAGTGTGTGGCCTCTGCAGTGAAGCTATACGGAAGCGCCTACTGACAGAGGCTCAGCTTACATTACAGAAGGCTGTTGATATTGCTGTCTCCATGGAACTGGCTACAAGGGAGGCACAATACATTGGTGCACCCCCTAGGGTGCAAAAAGTGTCACAAGAACCGACCCACAAAACTGTGCAGAGTCAAGAATGTTACCGCTGTGGTAAGCCAGGACACCAGGCATTGGAATGCTGGTGTAAGGACCTGGTGTGTCGACACTGTGGCAAAAAAGGACACATTGAGTGTGCCTGTAAACAAAAGAAAAAGAGGCCTGTGGTCTGGCCGACAAAAAGAGGAACCTTGCATACCCTAGAGCAGACCCAGGATGATCAAAGTGACACCGCCTCACAAGAGGAAGTGCCACTGCATGTTTTGTCTTTGGCAGAGGACTCACATGAATACTGGGTAACCCCCTTATTGGAGGGCAAACCTATACGCATGGAACTAGACACCGGTGCAGCTGTCTCGCTGGTTCCTGAGACTGTGTATAAGGAAAAGCTACAGCATCTTCCGCTTAAGACAACAAAAACTGTTCTGAAGACGTATACAGGTGAAGCTGTGCCCATGTTGGGCACTATTGATGTTAAGGTGGAGCTCAATGGACGGGCGGCTAAATTGCCACTGTTTGTGGTGAGAGGTAACTACCCAGCCTTAATGGGTAGGTCTTGGCTTGGGAAGATTCAGCTGAACTGGGCAGAAGTGCACCGGATGACTAAAGAAGAAACCAGTCTAACCCCTATACTAAGGAAACATGCTGCTGTTTTTGGAGATGATTTGGGAAGTATGAAGGGAATCACTGTGACATTGAACATTAAACCTGGCAGTCCACCAAAATATCTGAAAGCCCGAACTGTGCCATATGCCATCAGGCCAAAAGTTGAAGCAGACCTGGAGCGCCTGGTCACCAATGGAGTCCTAATACCAGTTACCCATAGTTCATGGGCCACTCCTATCGTTCCAATAGTGAAGAAAGATGGCTCTCTCCGGATTTGCGGTGATTTTAAAGTCACTGTCAACCCAGTGTTGTGTGCAGAGCAATACCCGCTTCCCCGCATCGATGACCTCTTCGCAGGCCTGGCTGGGGGACAAAAGTTCAGTAAGATTGATCTGAATCAAGCATATTTACAGATGCACGTCGATGAAAAGTCCCAAGAGCTGTTGACTATTGTGACTCATAAGGGGCTTTATCGATACTGTCGCCTACCCTTCGGAATCACATCGGCTCCCGCCCTGTTCCAGAGGGCTATGGACCAGATCTTGTGTGGCTTGTCAGGAGTTCAGTGCTATCTGGATGATATCCTGGTCACTGGAAGAAATGAAGAGGATCACTTAAAGAATTTAGAGGCTACCCTACAAAGACTGGAAGAGTATGGCCTACGAGTTCGCAAAGACAAGTGTGAATTCTTCAAGCCCTCTGTTGAATATTTGGGACACATCATCGATTCTGCAGGTCTTCATAAGGCCCCTGCAAAAGTTAAAGCTATTGTGGAGGCTCCCCCACCTCGAAATGTAAGCCAGCTGCGCTCATTTCTAGGACTATTGAACTATTATGGAAAGTTCATCTCACAGTTAGCCACACTGCTAAAACCACTTCATGAGCTCCTTGGGCAGAACAAGGCCTGGAAGTGGACTGAAGCCTGTGATGTTGCATTTAACAAAGCTAAGGATGCATTGTTAAATTCTGAAGTTCTAACGCACTTTGATCCATCCTTACCCCTGCAATTGGCCTGTGATGCTTCCCCTTATGGAGTGGGAGCGGTCATGTCACACATTATGCCTTCGGGAGAAGAAAGACCTATTGCTTTTGCTTCGCGCACTCTAAGCAAAGCAGAAACTAACTATGCCCAAATCGAACGTGAGGCATTAGGAATTGTTTTTGGAATTAGGAAGTTTCATCAGTACCTGTTTGGGCGAAAGTTTACTCTTCTTACAGACCATCGACCTCTGACATCAATTTTTGGACCCTACACAGGCATTCCCCCATTAGCTGCTAGTCGTATGCAACGTTGGGCATTGATACTTTCTGCACACACATATGAAATCAAATATCGGAAATCCACTCTGCACGGCAATGCAGATGGCCTCTCAAGGTTGCCTTTACCGGTCAAACATCAAGATAGTGCCCAAAAGGAAATCTTCTACTTTGAACAGGTAGAGAATACACCCATCACTGCTACTCAGATAAAGAAGGCAACCCGCGTTGACCCAGTATTATCCCAAGTTATGGACCTGGTGATGCATGGAAAATCTCGACAAACCTCTCCGGTCTCACCCGACCTTGTTCCCTACATGTCCAGGCGGATGGAGTTATCGGTCCAATCTGGTTGTTTGTTGTGGGAGAGGCGTGTCATTATTCCACCACCCCTGAGATCACAGATGTTAGAACAGCTACATTCCGGTCACTGTGGAATAGTGCGCATGAAGGAAATTGCACGAAGCTATTTTTGGTGGCCTAGATTGGACAGTGCTATTGAAGAGAAGGCAAAAGCTTGTATGTCATGTCAGGGTGTAAGAAATGCACCCCAGTTGGCACCCCTACACCCATGGGACTGGCCTGAAAACCCGTGGCAACGTATTCACGTTGACTTTGCTGGCCCCCTTGAAGGAAGCATGTTCTTGGTGGCAGTAGATGCCCATTCTAAATGGCCAGAAGTCTCTATAATGCAGTCCACTACTGCAGAGAGTACTATTCAAAAACTACGAGGACTCTTTAGTCGTTTTGGTCTGCCAGAACAACTTGTGAGCGACAACGGACCGCAGTTCGTCTCTCAGGAGTTTCAAAATTTTATGAAGGCAAATGGGATACACCACATCACGTCAGCACCATATCATCCGTCCACCAACGGATTAGCTGAAAGATTTGTGCAGACAATGAAAAACGCTTTGAAATCAGCAAAGGGACAACACTCCATTCAAAAATGTCTGGATACCTTCTTACTTTCCTATAGAAACACACCTCATGCTACGACCCAGGCTTCCCCAGCCTTTCTAATGATGGGACGACAGCTGCGCACTTGCTTTGATCTGCTGAAACCTTCTGAACCCAGACAAACTGTGCAACATCAGCAGCAATATCAAGTCATCAGACGGGCACCCAGAGCAAAAGACCGAACCTTTAGCCCAGGGCAGCCAGTTTTGGCTCGGAATTATACTTCCAGAGCTAAATGGGTCCCGGCCACAGTCATCACTCAAACAGGACCTGTTTCCTATACAGTCTGGACTGCAGAGAATCTTACCTGGCGGCGACATGTAGATCAGCTGTTGCCAGGTCATGCCAGTCTTCAGGACGCATTTGCAGTTGAGGGGTCTGACTTCACCCCTCCTGGTGAGACACCGAATCATGAGTCACCTGTTCCTGACTGTTCTCCTCCATTACCGCCGGCAGCTGAGATACCCCTTTGCCCAGCACGAGCTGATACCACCTCCTCACCTATTCGTGCTGCGGACCCTGAGCCCCTAGTACTTTCGGGTGCCACAACACCAGAAGTTCGCCGTAATCCACCTAGAGACAGAAGGCCTCCTCATCGGCTGGATCTTTAGTTAGGGCGAACCCACGGTTATGGGGCAAAATAATCCCCAGGGTTTAGCCGGGAATGGAGGCAGTCTACCCTCCTTCTCTAGTTTAGTGTGTGTTTTATTTTGGGGATGTTCTTATTAGGGGGGGAGGAATATGTTGTGTATTTGGTTGTCATGGGTTTTGTTACTATGGCAACTGAGTTAGACTATTAAGGGATAGCTCAGCCGGTTTCAACCGGCTGAGTGAGCTCTCTGTGTCTGTAAATAAAATGGAGGTTTTGGTTAGCTGTCTGCTCTCTGGCCTCAAGTGATTGCTTCCTACACCGGCTGCCCCAAGGATATAACAATAAGAACAGACATACTGGGTCAGACCAATGATCCATCTGCCCAGTATCCTGTCTTCCAAAAGTGGCCAATGCCAGAAGGAATGAACAGAACAGGTAATCATCAAGTGTTCCATCCCTTGTCAACATCAAGTGATCATCCCACAGTCAACCTGTGGAACTCTTTGCCAGAGGATGTTGTGAAGGCCAAGACTATAACAGGGTTCAAAAAGGAACTAGATAAGTGATAACATCCCTTCCATTAACTTTACAAATAATAAATCATGAACAATGCAATAAATAATGAAATCCCAGCATTCAAGTAATCAGTTCAGCAGGAACTCATCCAGAAAGCCATCCACCTGTGGAAACTCCTTTCTCCCCCTTCACTGTTATAGGCAAAACAAGATAAAAACAGAAAGTAAAGTCTCTATGTCAGAACACAGCATGTCTCCTCTGACACCATTCACTGACCTCTGCCTCACAATGACTGCCTGAAGCTAACGACATCAAGTTTCTAGAAATGTGGAGGTACAGTACACTAAATACAAGTAATAATAAATACAATCTACACATTCCGCACAGCTGAAAGTTTAATTTTTAGATAACAGATTTGTAGGGGGTTCGTGAGGATGTATGAGAAGGAAAGATTCAGCTTGACTTTCAGGTCCCTGGGAAAGTTTTGGGGGCAGATAGATACATATTTTCTATCATTTTGTTTGTAAATCAAGCATAGAGATGCAACAAACATGGAAGCCTCTGATGCCATTTTTACAGTTTCATAGTAAAACCTTGCTTTTAGAGCTCGTTTGCTGTCCCAGTCATTCACAGATGTTTGAGACAAACATTCCTTGACCAGCTCTGTTTTAAAGCTGTACGCATATGCATGTTCATGTCACCAGCCAACAATGTACTGTATATTCAGTACTGAGAGATGAACTTTGAATTTTGATTTCTAAGACAACAGCACTAACAGCTCAATCCATAGAGTGAAGTATTGTACAGGTACCTTGATTTGTCACATTTTCTTTGCTATAAGCCAGCATGCCATATGTACACACAGATTCAACAATAATCATACTTGGATCAGCCTGCTTAGAGCAAAGAACTGTAAGTGGCTGGTTGAAAATTCTCCTTCAGAGAGCAAATGTGTAATTTTATCATGACCTATATTTGTTTGGGGCTGAGAGTCTCAAATGTAACCTTGAAATCTTTGGAGCTCACAAGTTACTGTATATCTGATCCAAAGCCCATTAACGTCAGTGAAAAGACTCCCATTGATTTCAAAGGGCTTTGAATCACATGAGCAGAGATGCATGATTTCCGTATGACACATTTGTCAGTAACAGAACATATATAATTTCAAATAAGATGTCCAAAGACTGCTGATGTCTGCAAGTAGATTAAATTTTTGGATAATTTGTCTAGTTTTTAGAGATTAATTTTTAAATGTTCCTAATAAACAAATATTTTAAAAGGCTCTTTTTACCCCTTTTGTAACGTGCATATTTTTGTGACATTGTTCAGCACTTCATAGTAATACAGAAACAAAATGACTGTAGCAGAAAAGATCAAGCCAGTCTAAGGAGTATGGACATTCTGCAGCATTTTACATTAATGTGCATCATAAAACAGCCATTTTCACACCAGAAGGTCCCAAATAAAGTTGGTGACTATAACCAGAAATGTAATTGTGCATCAATTTGAAAGAATGAAATCCTATAACAGGACATTATTAGTTCCCTTCAGGTTTGGATTAGCCAAAGATAATTTACACTCAAAAGGAGAACATCACAACACACATAATAAAGGTCATCCTATTTACTGGAATAGACTGTCCACTCTGTTTTAAAATTAGCTAACCCATTGTTGAGCAGGACATGAGGTATCATGTATGTTCCACTAAAATATAGCAGACATCACTGAGGAATGGAAAATGGTTAATTGATATATAAAATAATACCACCTAGCTCTTCTATGGTGCTTTTTAGCTGGAGATTTCAAAATGCTTTACAAAAAGGTCAGTGTCTTTACTCCTATTTTAAAGATGAGGAAACTGAGGCACAAGGAGGCAATGTGACTTGTTCAAGGTCACCCAGTAGGTCAGTTGCAGAGGTAATAAATTAATCTAGATCTGAGTTCCTGTCCAGTGTTCTATCCTCTAGACAACACTGCCTCCCTGAAAAATATTATTAAAACAGTGAAGATTACATTAGCAGTTATAGTTATTGGTGATGTACAATGAAACAGATACCTTCTGAAGACTGCAGCAGACGAAAAAAAAAATTTCCGGCTTCCTTACCAAGCCTCATTGCCAACAACATCCACATATAATCAGAACCAGCACATTGTAAGATAGCTATTAGAAAACCTGCTACTCCTAAAGAAAAAACACATTATCCAGGCTTTATATTAACAAACTAGTGAATCAACAATTACCCATTAATTGTATTACCCCCATTAATTGCACAAATTACACAATAATGACTAGACTCAATAATGAGATTGTTGTGCTGTGAAGTGTGTAATAAATTGTTAAAAAAGAAGAACAGAATGAGGGTATTAAAAAGCATGCAACATATCTAAGATGTCTGAAGGGAGTTCTTCATGACAGATATATGGTTGCCATTAAGGTGTAATCCATCATTTAGTTTAATTATCCCTGGTAAAAATTTGGGTGAAAGTGTAAGCTTTCTGAGGAAAGAACAGCTTGTGTCTTCCTGAGAGCAAAGCTAAAATCTTGGTTAGATGTAGATCCTATCGATCTAGAACTAGTTATAGATATAATGTTAGTAGTATCAAAGAATGATGATTCCCCAGCCCCCATTAGCTCACTTCTATCCAGTAGATTTTCATCTTGCAAAGACAATATATACAGCCAGTCATGGTCAAGCCCCCTCTCACTGCATTACACCAGTACTCTAGTGATTGTCAGACAGGGCTAAATGAGGCCTGGTCTACACTGGGGGGGAGGGGTCGATGTAAGATATGGGAATAGCATAGCTGAAGTTGACGTATCTTATTTCAACTTACCTCCTGTCCTCACGTCGACTCCACTTCTGCCACTCGCCCTGATGGAGTTCCGGAGTCGACGGTAGTGCATTTGGGGATCGATATATCGCATCTAGATGAGACGCAATATATCGATCCCCGACAGATCGATTGCTACCCACCGATCCGGCAGGTAGTCTGGACGTACCCTGATAGACAAGATGGGTGAGATAATATCTTTTATTGGTTCAACTTCTTTTAGTGAAAGAAACAAGCTTTTATGCTTCTACAGAGCTCTTCTTCAGGTCTGAGAAACATACTCAACATGTCACAGCTAAATACAAGGCGGCATAAGTAGTTAGCACATATTTCAAGGGACCATTCATGGTGAAGTGGCCCATTAAGCACCCCTCCCCGCATAGCAGGGAAAGGAAGGGGGGAAGGCAGATAGAGGGGGGGTTGTAAGTGGATTATAGACCCTTGTAATAAGCTATAAATCCAGTGTCTCTATTCAGTCCAGGACTTTTAGTTTCTAACAAAGTTATGAATTTAAGCTCCCAGGCTTGTCTTTTGAAGGTGCTGTGCTGGTTCCCTTTGAGGATGAGGACTGAGAGGTCAGATCATTTATATACTTCAACCTCCCTGGCCACACAATAGCAGATCTTAAGGTGGCCATCCTGCAGCAAAAAAACTTCAGGACCAGACTTCAGAGAGAAACTGCTGAGCTTCAGTTCATCTGCAAATCTGACACCATCAGCTCAGGATTAAACAAAGACTGTGAATAGCTTGCCAACTACAAAACCAGTTTCTCCTCTCTTGGTTTTCACACCTCAGCTGCTAGAAGAGGGCCTCATCCTCCCTGATTGAACTAAACTCCTTATCTCTAGCCTGCTTTTTGCTTGCTTATATATACCTGCCCCTGGAAATTTCCACTACATGCATCCGACGAAGTGGGTATTCACCCACAAAAGCTCATGCTCCAAAACGTCTGTTAGTCTATAAGGTGCCACAAGACTCTTTGCTGCTTTTACAGATCCAGACTAACATGGCTACCCCTCTGATACCAGATATAAAGTGATTGTTTTGTGAAAAGTGTTCACCCATGGGTGACAGGGTGTTTTTATCATTTATCATTTTCCTGTGGGAGTTCAAGAGCATTGTCTGGTTTCAGCCACATAGTTATTATTGGAGCATTTAGCGCACTGGTGTCATTCACACTGGTGTCAAGCAGGGCTGTGTCATTGCTCCAACACTCTTCTCCATTTACCTTGCCATAATCCTGATTCTCATCCATGACCACCTTCCTGATGGAATCGGGATTGAGTATCGTATGGATGGTCAACTCTTCAATCTCCCATGGGCTAAAACCCACTTCATCAGATGCATCTGATGAAGTGGGTTTTGGCTCACGAAAGCTTATGTCCAAATAAATTTGTTAGTCTCTAAGGTGCCACAAGAACTCCTCATTCTTTTTGCTGATACAGACTAACACAGCTACCACTCTGAAACCTGTCCTCAATCTCCGACGTCTCCAAACAAAATCTAACATCATGATAATTGGCATCACTGATCTTCAGTATGCAGATGACTGTCATTCTCACACACACAGAGGCCGACCTGCAAAGTACCCTAAATCTTTTTGCAGATGCCTATCATAGCTTGGGTCTCTCTCTCAACATTGGGAAAACCAAGGTACTCTACCAGCCCTCACCTGCACAAACTACTTTTCATACTCCACAAATCACCGTCAGTGGAGAACCCCTGGAAAATGTGAACCAGTTTCCGTACATTGGCAGTCACCTCTCCCAAACAGCCAGCATTGACACAGAAATTGAATACAGGATACTGCACCCTGGTTCCCTAAGAACACATGGCTACCTGTTCTGTCTAACATCACTCTGCTGATAGGCTGAACTGTTGCAACATTTCATGAAGCTCAGCAAATCCAGGAACACAAATATCTTCCTATTCACCAAGATCTTGAAAACGCACCCCCACAACATCATAAGTCCTGCACGCCTTTCTGGGAACATTTGTTTAGCCTCATGCAATCAGGCTATGATCAGAAGGAGGCTTGGAAAGCAGATTGGGTTAAACAAGACTTTAAAAATAAGCACCTTGTGCTAGATGTGCTGCGGTCAGGATCCCCACTGACACAGCAGCGAGTCTCCTGCCGCTGCTAGGGCCCCGGGCTGGGACGCAGTGGAGTGGGTGGGCCTACATCCTCCCTGCCACCCCACTCAAGCGTGGCAGTCTCCCCCTCGCACCAGTCACTCAGAAGCCTGAGCCCCAGACTGTTTGTTTGCTGCCCCGCCCTGACCCAGGGCTGGCACTTCTAGTGGACTCTTGGCTCAGCCCCTGCCTAAGGGCCTGAGCTCCAGACTGTTTGTTTGCTGCCCCGCCCTGACCCCAGGCCGGGGCCCCTAGTGAACTATTGCGTGGTGGTGGGATCCCCCACAGCCCCGCGGAGGGACGAGCCTCAGCCGAGCCCTTCCACACAGACCCTGAGCCAGCCCTCTACTTCAGGTTCCAGTTCAGGAACCCTCTAATCAGCAGCCAAGGCCTGCATTGTCTCATCTTGTTGACATTTCTCTGAGCCTTTTTCTACTCAGCTTTCCACTCCACCACTCTTCTGGGTAAACCCTTCCTCCAGAGCCTGGATCCCTGGAATTTCTACTCTCCCTTTAGATTTCCTTCCTTCTCTCACATCCTGGGAATGGCTGCCAGCTTCCTCACTGCAGCCCTTTTCTGCTACCAACTTCCTGGCTGTATACTAGCCCGACCTTTTCCTTCTCAGCTGGGCTCCATCATCACTCTGAGGTAATTTAGGCTGCCTAATTCCCCTCAGAATAACCTATCTGCTTAGTTGGCCTCTTCTCAGCCTCATTAACTCTTCCTAGGCTACTGTGGGGTGAACAACCTGACACAGGTTCCTTATCTTTTAGCTATTCCTATTCTACAAACAGATGCTTATAACATCTCCTTTTATATTTTGTTACTCAGCCATTCAACTTTGAACTGCATTTTTGACACCCAAAATCAGAACAAAAGTCCTTTCCTCCTCAAATCACTGTTTTGGGGTTCGATTTTCATATAGGCCTATACGCCTCACAAAAGAAACACTGAAAAGCTACCCATTCAGTAAGCAATTTCCGTCCAGTCCACTAAATGAGGCAGGTATTCTATGGAAAAAATAGAATGTGATCACGTAATTAAAGGCTGTACCAGTATTAAAGGTTGACCCAGTATGGCCGTTCTTATGTTCATAATGAATATGTACAACCGGGACAAATTAAGGTCAGACAGGCAATCTTAATTTGATATTTTGGTATTTCATAACTTTTGCGTGCTTGACTTTGAAACCTTAACATTGTGTTAATATAGTTTTTAAAATGTAATATAATAATGGGTCTGGTTCACTACTGTGCTATTCCAGTTTTACAATAGAGGAAGTCCATTGAAATCAATTGAGTTACACTGGTATAAGACTGGATGAATCTTGCCCAGTAACTGTAAAACATTAATTTTTTGGAAATGCAAAAAGTTTAGTTTTGCCAGAAAAAGGAATTCCAAGTGCAATGCTAAGTCTCTCCTTTGTAAGATGAAATGCTCTTCTCTGCCGCCTTATTGCATTTCCCAGTTCAGGAATAACTAAAACCTAGTCAACCTTTATGTTCCAACTGGCACATTTTTCTAGATGCTTATAAGATCAAATAGTGTGACCAGTATTGCTCAGGGAGCTCAGGGACAGGCTGGCTAGCCTCAAATCTACACAGAAGCTACATTTCACATAAATGGGACCATTTTGTACATCTAATTTAAGAATCCCTGCAAGCAACTTTTCAAGAAAACCACTTAGTCCTAAACCCTTCTCTCCCTCCCTACAATCTGATTTTTCTCACACCACATATCTGGATCCAAAAACTTTACCACTATAGGTTTTCCTTTAGGCTTTTAGGAATTATGTAGCTTCAGTGATTCCTAAGAAAATAAACTCTTAAAATGGCACAAGAGCAGACTGGAATTAAAACAAAAGAAGATGGGCATGATCAAGATCTATCTACATCATCATAGATTCAACTCTGAAAAATGGCCTTTGGTCATTTCCTGTATCACTTGTTCCTATGAAAAGAGTCTGTGACTCTAGCAAGTAGAGATATTCTTACAGTAGGTCTTCGAGATAGGTTGTCTGCTCCCTTTCCAGCTGTTTCTCACCCCATTCCCATGGAGTCTCTGTCAGTGTTTCCCTGTTAGGAGAGGAGTGAGGAATAATCCATCATATCTTGGGATCATCATACTATTCCAATTAGGAGCAAAATGCCTTCAAATTATCCAGCAGCAGCTGAATGATTAAAACAGTGACTTTACACAGTTACTTAATATTTCCTCTTCTCACTGAGAGAAGTCACTTTTGAATTAACATTCAGTAGGTTGTCTTTTGCGAATGATAAGAAGTTCCAAATCTCCTGAGAAGAAATGGCTCCGTTTGAAAGTTCCCCACAGACCAAAATTTAAAAAAATCACAATTCATATATTATAAATACATATTGTAAAATAGGTAAAGATACATTGATGATGATTAAAAAGGGAAGGGATGACTATACCTGTCTCATCCTCTCCCCCAATAATGTGAAAGCATAGCATTGGATTCCATCAAGTTATTCCTCTCTACAGGGTGGAACATTGCCATTTTTGTTGCCCTGTGTATGGTTACTTCTCTATGCTAGGTTCCCTATGGCCTAGAAGGCGTCTTTTCCCTACACCTCTTGATTTGAGAGCCCAGTGGTGTCTGAGGCACTGCCACATTGTTCTGTATTCAGGACAGGACATGGGGTATCTCATCTGTTGTGACACAATAAATGATTATTTTAATTTGCAACCACTGTGGTATTGGCAATGGAGTCCCTTTGAGATGGGCAGTCTGTACCAGACTAGACCTCCTGGAATGCTAATAATTAAGAATTATATCCGTACTTCTGGCTTTTGTGTGAACATTACATGTTGCATAAGATCCCTTGGATGAAAAACAATACAATGATTACATGTAATTACTGCTACTTATTGGTCTACATTTTCTGTAGACCAATTTAAAAACATAATACAAACTGTTATCTCTCGTCCACGCCTCTTAACTTCATTGATAAGTTGTTAGGTGGAGCTCTTGTGAAACTTTAGTTTAGTTCCATTTTTAGGTTATTTTGCTTCTTTGTATACTTCATGAGAGGACGCTGAAACCTGTAAAATCTATGAGTGTATCTCTTGTGAATTGTTGTGTGATCATTAGCCTAAAATACAATTGGCCTAATTCCCCACTCTGTTCTAACAGTTTTATGCTGGTGTAACTCCATTGCTCAGCTGAAGTCATTAGAAATACGTCAACATAATACAAATGTGACAGGTTGGATCACAGAAACCCCCTTGGGAACTGCCACCTGATGTGCCAAGACTACTTCTGCCCCTGCTTTCCTGCCCTGGCAGCTTGGGACTCCAGCACCCTGTCTTGTTGAGCCAGACACGCCAGTTTGCTCCAACACAGACCTAGGGTCTGAACCACATGCCCCAAATCTGCAGATTTAACTGAAAGCAACTTACAGAAGTGTTCCTGTCTTTAACACTCAGATGCCCAACTCCCAATGGGGTCCAAACCCCAAATAAATCCATTTTGCCCTGTATAAAGCTTATACAGGGTAAACTCATAAATTGTTCGCCCTCTATAACACTGATAGAGAGCTATGCACAGCTTTTTCCCCCTCGTCCCCCAGGGGGAATGCATACTCTGGGTTAATTAATAAGTAAAAAGTGATTTTATTAAATACAGAAAGTAGGATTTAAGTGGTTCCAAGTAGTAACAGACAGAACAAAGTGAATTACCAAGTGAAATAAAATAAAACACGCAAATCTAAGCCTAATACAGTAATACAATTGAGTACAGATAAAATCTCACCCTGAGAGCTGTTTCAATAAGTTCCTTTCACAGACTGGACACCTTCCTAGTCTGGGCACAATCCTTTCCCCTGGTCCAGCCCTTGTTCCAGCTCATGTGGTAGGTAGGGGATTTCTCATGATGGCTCCCTCTTTGTTCTGTTCCATTCACTTATATATCTTTTCCATAAGGCAGGAATCTTTATCCTCTCTGGGTTCCCACCCCCTCCTTCTCAATGGAAAAGCACCAGATTAAAGATGGATTCCAGTTCAGGTGACATGATCACATGTCACTGTAAGACTTCATTACCCACTTGCCAGCACACACATATACAGGACGACTTACAAGTAAAACAGAGCCATCTGCAGTCAATTGTCCTGGTTAATGGGAGTCATCAACATTCCAAACCACCATTAATGGTGCATAATTTCAATAGGCCTTCAGAGTTATATTTCATATTTCTAGTTTCAGATACAAGAGTGATACCTTTATACAAATAGGATGACCACACTCAGTAAATTATAAGATTTATAATGATACCTTACAAGAGACCTTTTGCATTAAGCATATTTCAGTTACATTATATGCAAACCCATTAGCATATTTTCATAAAATCATATCGAGTGCAACATCACAACAAGCATGCTGGCTTCGAGATTCAAACCCAATGTCTTTTCAAATCTTTTAACACAAAAACACAAAAAATAAGAACTGTTTTAAAATTAACGAATTCTTCAGTCCATGACCATGAAGTCCTTAGATTGATCTAAAGAAGGGAGCAGAATAGTTAATTATTGTGTGAGAAACATGGCAAAAGTTAGACTATTACCATAACAAATGAAGACTTTGTCAGAAACAGAGAAGGTTCAGAGATGGGCAATGGGAATGATTAGTGGCCTGGGAAAATTCTCATATGAAGAAAGATTGGAAGTATTTTCAGTAGAAAGGAAACAAATAAGAGGGGACACGATAAAAGTAATAAAAATAGTGAATGGTGTAGAGAAGAGAAATAGGGATCTTACATTCAATCTCTCTCAAAACAAGGATAAGGGGACATTCAATTAAATTGAAAGGTGGCAGATTCAAACCTGATAAAAAAAAAGTTTTCCTCACAATGAATAATTAGAATGGGGAATTCAGTACCATGAGATACTAGAGAGGTCAAAGAATAGCAGGGTTTGAAAAAAAGGACTGGGCTTCTATAGGGATAAAAAGAATATCCAGAATTTTAATAGTAAGTATTTTAAAAATGGAAGAGATGTAAATCTTCAAATTTGGTGCACAGTAACTGGTGGTGATAACTGCTGGGTTCATGTCCAGGACCAAGAAGAGCCCAATATGAGGAAAAAGGGTGTGCTGGAACATGAATTTGGCACATGCCATCCCACCCAAGTCAGGTTTCTACACAGGTGAAGGTGTTAAGGCAAATCCCTACTTTCTGTTCACCCATCTGGTGTTTTACAAGTGTAAAAATCTGCAGCTCTCATCCCTGGATTGCATCTGGAATTTTATACAAACATTTTCTATTACTGTTTTTTAACACAAAGAAAGAAGGATCATAGAAAACAGACAGCCAGATTAATCTCAGCTTTAATTCTATGAAGATCAGTGCAATTAAACCTGAGAAAAATTTGGACCATCAACTGTAACAGACAAAGAGAATGGCAGAGTTTAGCAACCCTGCTATGAAGCAATCAACACAGCAGCACCCAATATCTTGCTTCTTCCTGAGATTTCAGGCTCTTCATCTCATCTTTATCATCTGCACCTTTGTGAGACTGTAGACTATTGAGCAAAACTGTGTACCAATCAATCACATGGTGAGAGAAATCACAAGGATTTTGAAAAAGCCAGTGTTTCTCTCATAAAAAGATTAAAAGAAGTAAAAAGGGACAATCCATGTTTCATTTTCATTTTCTAATAAGTGGTCTTTAAAATAAAAATTCAGAAGCAAAGCTACATGGGATCACTGTTGCAGCTCAATGGAAAACAGAGCTCAAAGGAGCATTTGTAGAGTCAGATATTCACTTACACAGTCTGCTATGAAACCACCACAGTAGCAGGCTAGCTTCTATGGATTACATTCCCAGCAACTCCTTCCTTTTAATTTTGCAGAGATTTAATCCCTTCAACTCAGCCCTAGTAGTAAAAACCCAAATTCCGTACAGTGCAAAATCAAAAAACCCCAAAGCACAACTTCTAAGAAGGTAACTCAGCAACACATGTGACAGAAATCCAGCAGGCATAGTGCACTGCAGCAACATTTGATAATTGTAGAGGTCTTTGTGTAGACAGGCAAAGAATAGCTAGCAGAGTAGCTAACAACATAAAGGCCATTATTGTTGGGAGCTGTTTTCACAGGTATTTTATTTGTAGCATACTATTGGAAATAGCACATATAATATACCTTAAAAACTTTCCGACATACTGTACAGGACCTATCAACAGTTCATGTATATCAGAAAAGGTAAATAGTATTTTTAATTTTAAATTATGTGCAAATAAAATTATTTATTTATACTAGAGTAGCACCTCAAGACCTTAATCTGGAGTGGGGCTCCATTATGCCAGGCTGTACAACCTTATAGAAAGTCATGGCTTCTATTCAAAATGGTTTACAGTCTAATCCAGACTACTCCCAGGATCAGGAAAGTGCAAAGCCACTTTTGCACCCCTTGCCCTTTGTCAGCTGTAATGCCTGCTCCTTGGATGTTTCTGAGGATGTTATAATCAGATTTCAGATGAGATAATCCTTGATAAACAGACATGGGGATTAAGAGTGTAATCTATGACAACAGTAAAATTTGCTGCAGGCCTAAAAATGCTGCAATTCATTTCCAATCCTTAGAGATTCCCAGACAACTGTAAATGAGCAAGGATTTTTCAGTAAACAAGGTGGAATTTGACTGAAGCGAAGGCCTCAACGAGTCCAATTTAATGCAACCTACTCAGCTGAAGATAGAACTGGAAAGATGCAAAAACATACCACAGTGTATTTATCTGGAGACTTATTTAGAGTAAATATATGATTTTAAAAATATGCCATATTGCTGCCTGCGAATCACTAAACTAAATCTAGTTTAATATAACTTGAAAGCCAGCAGAGTCAACTAAGTGTGTAGCTTTCTTGCTGGCATAAATATTCATGTATTTGTTAATAGGATCAATAAAAGTTCAGTCTAATGGACCACATTAGTCTTGCTAACTAAGGGTCCAGTTTTGCTTCTGCTGAAGTCAATGGGAGTCTTGTCATTGACTTTAGTGGAAACAGAAGAGGACATGAAAATTCTGAACAATTAGTTTTCTTGTTTTAAATTTAAAGGAAACTGTTGGATTAAAAGTCATTTAAATTTAGTGCCAATGCTTTAAATTGTTGCAAGTGAAATATTTTTCTTAACAGGGACATGTTTCATGCTTCTATAACTCAAATATATTTTGCCATCCATTAGACCATAATTTTGAATAAATTTCTTTTTCTGCAGTTTTGCAAAATTAAGGACTAGATTCTTTCCTAAAATGAAAGTACTCATGTAGGCAAAAGGAATTGCAAGGATTTGAGAGAGATAACTGCTTGAAAAGAATATATCTGGAGTAGGTAAAATGAGTCCCTGTCGGAGACAGAGGTGTAAAAACAAGAGATATTCGACAAAAAGATAAATTTAAAGGAGCAGGCCACTAGAACCAGAGTACACATCCTAGACTCTGAAAGAATCTAATTACGGAGTGGCTAAGCTACCATGAAAAATGTACAACCGCACATTGAAATCAGCTGCTACATTGGAGGGCTTGAAGATACTAATGTTGCACCTAACTTGGAAAAAAGTGTTTGGAGTAATCTTTAGAATCAGAGACCAGTGAACCTTATTTTGATACAAAATGAGTTGGTAAAAGCAATAATTAAATTTTAATGAGACACCTCGATGAACAGAATGACATGATACGGACAGAACAACAGAGCCTTTGTAAAAGAAAAGCATTCCTCTGTAAAGGCATGATCTGAACAGGCCAGGGAAAGACCCCCCTTCATTTCAGTGGGCTCTCGATCAGGCTCAATAGACCATTTCGACGAAATAGTGGATTACGAAGAACCACTTACCACAATTAACTTGGGCTTTGAAAAAGATTTTAATCCTTATCTGCTTATTGTTTGCTTACTTTGGGCTAGATGCTAGAGTGCTTCTCAATCCTTTCCTGGGCAAACTTCCTATGAAATCAATAAAAATGCGTCCCTGTAAAAATCCACTCTGTCTCCTTTTGATTAGGCATATCAACATTATCTTGCTTGTGGGTTTAAGATGGATCACTATATATTAAATATGAATTTCCACAGGCAAATTTAGTGGCTCTGAAATAAACGCACTGAATCCTATTCCAGTATTTGTGTTGATGTACAGTGGGCCCATTAGCTTATTCTACTTATGGATTTTCTTCCTCTTTTTCTCTTGCTTTAATTTTGTTTTTGTTTTTTAAATAGAAAGAACAGGAGTACTTGTGGCACCTTAGAGACTAACAAATTTATTTTAGCATGAGCTTTTGTGAGCTACAGCTCACTTCTTCGGATGCATAGAATGGAACACACAGACAGGAGATATTTATACATACAGAGAACATGAAAAGGTGGAAGGATGCATACCAACAGGAAAAGTCTAATCAATTGAGATGAGCTATCATCAGCAGGAGGAAAAAAAACTTTTTGAAGTGATAATTAAGATGACCCATAGGAGGTGTGAGGAGAACTTAACATAGGGAAATAGATTCAATTAGTGTAATGACCCAACCATTCCCAGTCTCTGTTTAGGCCAGAGTTAATTGTATAAATATCTCTTGTCTGTGTGTTCCATTCTATGCATCCGAAGAAGTGAGCTGTAGCTCATGAAAGCTCATGCTAAAATAAATTTGTTAGTCTCTAAGGTGCCACAAGTACTCCTGTTCTTTTTGCGGATACAGACTACTCTGAAACCTTTAAATAGAAAGTGACGCACAAAATTTTTCACTTTACAAATACACCTCTACCTCGATATAACACGACCCAATATAACACGAATTTGGACATAACGCGGTAAAGCAGCGCTCGGGTGGGAGGGGGGAACTGCACTCTGGCGGATCAAAGCAAGTTTGATATAACGCAGTTTCACCTTTAAGGCGGTAAGATTTTTTGGCTCCCGAGGACAGCATTATATCAGGGTAGAGGTGTAAAAGGTTATTTAGTAAAATTCAGAAGGTATAGAGGAATTAAAGTAACCACACATATAAACCATTACCATTACTCTAACATATGTTGAATCAAACCTACAATCAGGACTACCAGAGAGAAGGCAGACTAGCTTACTCTGTTCTTAGCTTTGTTCCTAACTCAAGCTATTGTGTAACTATTCTGTCACACAAAGGCATATTCACTCCAGTAAATGCATGGGTTATTGGGCACTCCCACGGTCACCATTACTCAATACTACTGAAAATAATTTATCTCACACGCTCTCTTCTCTACTATAGATTCATTTCTAAGAGCTATCAGCATAATTTATGCTATGTGATATGAGGATTTGCTTATTCTTTTGGTGATTCCACAGCAGGGTTCCACAATACGGTGAAATGGTGAGTGACTATTTATAAAATAGTCATTACTATAACCACACTAAATATCTGTGCATATTTTGTTGCATATACAGTAAACAGGTCACTTTGCACACATTAAACTTGGGACTCAGCAAACACTCATTCAGTGGAAAAGGATCTCTCACACACACACACACACACACAGTTTACAGGACCGCTGGCCAATGTATTGACTGGTGTTGACTGACTCTGGAGGAAATGGTCTCCAGTCCTCCTCAGCCAGAGAGGGTAATCACAATTCAATGCTTAAAGACTAATGGAGTTAGAGAGAACACCTTCCCCCAAGGGAAAAGGTTCATTAGAGACACCATTGGCCAAGATTTTCCAGAGTGACTAGTGACTTTTGAGTGCCCAACTCAAGACACCTTGAAGGGGACTGATTTTCAGAATGTGCTGAACTCCAGGTCTCTTGAACGTCTAAAGCTGGGCACCCAAAAACCTGAAGCATCCAAGGATTACTAGCTACATACATATATATATACACACATATATATATATATATACACATATATAGATATACCTATCTCATAGAATTGGAAGGGACCTTGAAAGGTCATTGAGTCCAGCCCCTTGCCTTCACTAGCAGGACCAAGTACTGATTTTGCCCCAGATCCCTAAGTGGCCCCCTCAAGGATTAAACTCACAACCCTGGGTTTAGCAGGCCAATGCTCAAACCACTGAACTATCCCTCCCCCCTACTTTTTAAAGTCTTGGCCATTCTGCCCACCTGAAGAATAGTGTATGCATCTGTGTCATTTTCAGGGGCTGCTGTATCTGAGCAGCAATAGAAAATACTAGAGAGAAACTGGAAGGGATGCTTGGTGGTCTGGGTTAAGGGAAGCATGTGCAGGAATAATTGGTGGCAGAGCTCTCTCGGGTGAGGGCTCCCACCTTTGGAATTCAAACCCTTGGGAAATTTGTGGGACCCTTTCCAAAGGGACCCAGGATTGTGAGCAGTTTGCTACCACTTGCCCTTAGCATTAGGGTGCCTTGTCTGTAACTGCCAGGGGTCAGTCCCTCACACTCTCTCAACCACAGGCACCACTTAGCAATCTCCTCTCAGTCAATGTGGGCCCCACTGCGCATAAGCAGGCTAGCAATAGGTGCACGCCAATCTCCGAGTCCTCCAAGCATCCCCCTGTAATATCTAGCCCCTTAACCACTGGAAGAACCTCATAGTAAATTGCCCACAAGGTGCAAAGTTTGCAGATCTTTGTCAGCGGACTGGGTCATAGGTGGTCAGGTCTAGTAGTCAGAGTCCAAATGCCAGAGACAAGGGTCAAGACAGAGACAGAGTCAGAAGGCAGAACCGAGGTCACAGTCCAAATACTGAAACTAAGGGTTGAAGCGGAGTCGGAGCCAGAGCCAAGGGTCAGAACCAGATTACTAGGAGTCAGGGAAGGCAGGAGCAGGGATGGTTCTGAGACAGGAGCCAGGCTGGAACAGGATGGGAACAAGGCTGGATGCAGGGTAGGATCTGGGCTGGAACTATGGAGGAGCAGAGCAAGGAGCAGCGCTTGGAGAGACATGCACAGGGAGGCAGAAAGTCCATGGGCATGTGTGTTGAGCAGCCAGTGTGCCACTGCTGCTGCTAGGTCCATCAGGCAGCCTAGCCGGCTCACTAGGGCATCAGAAGTACTGAGCAGGCACAGCTGAGAGCCTTACTCCTGACAATCTCACGAGACATCTAGACAGATGTATTTGCAGTGCTATGGAGGAGCTGGTGGTGTGATACATGAAGGTACCAATGCCATAGGAAAAGTTTAGGGAGAGATCTTGGAAGCCAAATCTAGGCTGCTAAGTAAGGGTACGTCTTCACTACCCGCCGGATTGGCGGGTAGCAATCGATTTCTCGGAGTTCGATATATCGCGTCTCATCTAGACGCGATATATCGAACCCCGAACGCGCTCCCGTCGACTCCGGAACTCCACCGGAGCGAGTGGCGGTAGCGGAGTCGACGGGGGAGCCGCGGACGTCGATCCCGCGCCGTGAGGACGGGTAAGTAATTCGAGCTAAGGTACTTCAACTTCAGCTACGCTATTCACGTAGCTGAAGTTGCGTACCTTAGATCGACCCCCCCCTTGTCCATCCCTTAACACTGCAGGCTTGTTCCCTGTAGTGCATTAGTTTAATCTCTTAGGTGTAGACCAGGCCTAAAAGATTAAAGTCCAGGACCTTAATGGTAGCATTCTCTGAAATGCTTCCAGTTCCATACCCAGTGCCAGAAAAAACAGGCAGTACTGCAGTGTCTCAATAGATGATTTCTTGATTAACTCCTTCAGGGAAACCATGACAGGCAAGTGAAGATTTATTATTTGCATTACCCATAATGCCTAGGTGCCCACATCACAGACCACAATCACTTTTACTCTTAAGAAAGCACTAGAGAGTTACAAATCTTTGCAAAATAACACAGACCTGAGATGGAACATACACACCCCACCCCACCCCAAAGTGTGATCTCATTCCTGCAAATCAGAGGTTTGGTCACCATTTCTGTCAAAGTATGGTCCCTCCTGCCTTCCTTTTCTCTCCTTCCCAATCTTCTGGCATGTGGTGATGGACCATTATCTCCTGAGATGGGACAGTCACTGACAGTCATTCAAAGTTGATGGGCTTTGATGGGTTTCTCAGTTATATCCCTCTCTAAAGTGCCCCGCTCCTCCCTGGCAGGGTAGTGTCTGGAATAGATTGGCCTTTTCAAGGTCAGGCTGGCTTTTCAACGGAGAACACAAAATGGCAGTTAGCTCACAAAATGGAAGACAGGGTGTAAAAATTCAAGTTAAAAACCAAAAATGGAGCTCACAGTTGGATACAGATGTATTTCCTCACCCCAGTCACAGCAGTATTATAGGCCAAAGATGTTTACAGGGATCATCTTGAGCAACAGGATGGAATGGAGGATTTTAAAGGGAGAGTTCCTTTGCAATTAGTATATGAATTTTCAAACAAAGAGGCACAAAGATTTCTCCCTGAAGGCAAAAGCAGAGAAGTGGAGGAGAATATTATCTAGTAAAGGATATATCCTGTACAAATCGGATTCAAATAAATGAGACAGAAGGCCTACTATATTAGTTGGTCATCTTGTCCATCCCTTAACACTGCAGGCTTGTTCCCTGTAGTGCATTAGTTTATGTAGATAATAAATCCCCTATCACCGGTAATCAGATCACTAAAGGCACATAAAGCTGAAAGCAATATTGTTTTGTTTTACATAAACAAATATAGCTGTAGTCCAACCAACTGAAGATGTTTTTCTTTACTCCGCACCAACCTGCTGCAATGTACTCACCTAGAAATGTACAATGGCAACATCTGCTTGTTTGTTTAGTTTGAATTTCATTAAGAAAACTCATACACAAGTATTTTTCAGCAACTTGCCTTATTTCATTTTTTTGTTTTGTAAAGTTAATATAATCCAAATAGACTTAAAAATATACTGACTAAAATTAAAAGGAAAAAATAGCATATGCTCATAGCAATACCTTTTTTATTAGTCAAAGGCTTTGTTTGTTAGTTGAGAAAATTCCCTTTGTTGTTAAGCTGCTACAGTAAGAAGCAGCAGATGGCTGTCTAAATCCCAGAATTCCCAGCAGGAAATGTGAACAGATGTCTGAAACCAGGAATAGAATAACCCTTTCCGTAAGACTTTATGCTGGGAACTGAGCAGTTTATGAGATTTATAAAAATCTGTTTGCTTCCAGAAGCCACTGAGCTATTTTGTCTGTTATGTTGCCCCCACCCCACCCTTCCTCTTTAAATTAAAGAGTACCCATCTGCAACATAGATGAAGCTTTGATAAAGCAGGGGACCAGATCTCAAGAGTATAGTAATAACTCTGGTGATCCACCTGGTGACTCTGTATGCCTGCCTTCTCCAAAAACCACAGCTAACTGACAGTTTGCATTCCGTATTTACAGATTAATCAGTCTGAATTGTGTAATTTACATGAGATCTACGTTACAAAGTAAAGAACACAATGCAAACAAAAGAACTCTTCTCAAGCATTAGCCAGACTAAAGAGAGGGTTTTTTTTAAAATTTATTTTAATGCTCAGTTCAGGTTTTGTAAGCACAGCCCAAATTCTGTATCTTTTTTCAAATGCTCACTTTCCTTTCTTGTTTTCCAGAATGGTGCATGTCTGATACACTGGAAGGGAAGAGCACTGACACTTAATGACACCATTTCTCCTCTAACAATACATAAAACTTAATGCATGAGCATGCAGAGAAAGATCTACAACTGCCATAGGCACCGTTTAGTGTCACAGATCCATAACAAAAGTTCATAGTATTGGAAATGAAAAATCAGACATCTGGTATGACACCCCTTGGAGACTACTGAATATGAAACCAGCTAACCTCTGTTTCTTGTGCCTGTAAGGACACATCTTTGATTTTCTCTTACAATTGACTTTCAGCCCCCTTGAAATGAAAGGGGATATGTTTGAGCTTCATCATGATGATGACGACGAATAAATCAGCTTTGTTATGAACAGGGAAATGTATGGGACAACAATCTAGCAAAAAGGCCACCACAGCTGGATTGTAGAAAAGCTTCATAGTAAAAAAATCTGCTCCTGTTTTTGAATAGTCCTTGCATGCAGTGAGGAGACAGTTCGATATAGCTACCATGCACAACAGAGAAAAATATCTATAATGCACAAGAGCATTTAATTCCCTTACATTTTGCAAGGGATATGGTCAAGCATATCAGGACCCCAGATTTGACCTACTTTGACTCCATATGTGTGTAATGAAAGTCAGTCATGTTTTTAATATATTTTTCAACCAAACAATGCTTTTACTTCCTCTGCAAACTAAACAAACATCTGCCACCTAGCACACATGAGCAATGGTAGGATAGAAACTAGTGCATATATTGGGGGTGGAGAAAAGAGGGAGAGAAAAATCAGTATGGAAGCAGTTAAATCTCTAGTTTCCAGAGGGTGTACTATAAATAATGATTCCATAAGTTAAGAGCGTATTATTTTAAAAAAAATACAGAAAGTAGAACTGGAGGAAAATATGACAGGCATAATAAGAAAAAATCAAGTATTGTTCATATTTTAAATTAATGATTTGTTAACTTGGAAGTAACAATAAGAAATACAAGAGTGCACTGTTATTAACTTTGTCTAACCAAATAAAAAAAGATCATTTAAAAATACTTGGAAAAGCTAATAATCTCAAGGAAAACATTGTAATCTGCAGGCTCTGATGCTTATGCTTGTAAGAATTTTACACTTTTACCCTTTATAACAATGTTTGATGATAATGGAAAGCAAATGCTGTGAATCAACAGATCGCAAAACCACCTTGCTTAGGTGGTTACCTTTATGATCAAAATGTGGACACTTGATTACCCTTGAGATGTTTTATTAAAAAAACAAAACCACAGCCAGAGAAGTTCATGGTTCAGCTCAGAGCTATGAAGTTGACTGTGCCTTTCTGGCATTAATGTAGCCAGGAAAGGAATTAGGGGTATAACGTGCAAACACCACACAAGTTAGGCAAATATTTACATTTTGTCCATGAATATTAAACAAGGGTGCTTGACTTACCTGGCTTTCTTAAACTGTTATTTAATTATAACCAGTTTACGAGACAAGCTCATCTGTTCTACTAGTTTTGCTGCTGCACTCTCTCTAATAGCGAACTGTAGATTGTGCCAAGTTTTGTCTTTGATTAAAATGCACTCTTGTCTTTCAGCAGGAATTGTAGCCCTCATTAGCCCTTGAAATTCTCATTTTCCTGCCTCTGGTAGGCACTAACACAATAATGCTATGTATTTCAGATAGTCCCTTTCATCTGAAGATCTCAAAGCATTTTACAAACATTTATCAATTTTACTCTAAGAGCACCGCTGAGGGGTAAGTCAGTTGGTATATAGCAATCATCCACCATTCAGATGACCCCTTCTCTGGGTTGGCCCAGCATAATATTTAACAGAATACCCAAATTTTAAACCATCCCAATCTTATAAACTACCTTACCTCATTTCTTCCAAAGGCAAATGGGCTATTTACCAATCAAAATCAAGAAAGTTTAGGCTCCCTAATAATGAAAATGCTCCAGATAATCTTTAAATGTCAATGTCATCATTAACTGAGGTATTGCTAGCCTCCTAAAGAGTACCTGACAGCTATCACATTTCTTTGTCACCGAGCCTAAATGACCAAGGTAACCAATTTCAGATGTCACTCAGAAGGATATAATGGTTCTCCTTCATCAATCAGCCATGACCTTGGTGTTCAGAACATTCCATCAGACTTATAAAATAGATGGTACTCCTCACAATTTGGGCTAACAGATATTGCCCAAACCTCATGATCTTCAGGGTTCACTGAAAACTTAATCCTCCTTACCATTTACATTTGAAAGTTAGGGTGGGAGGAAGGATTTTAATTGTAGGGGTGGAGAACTGTTTAAGTGGGAAGCAGATGTGTGGTAGGTTATCTGAAATTGCTGCAGTTGTATTTTTACCTTATGCTGGGACATCTATAACAATGAACTATCTCCATATGATCTAGAAGTGGTAGAAAGGGTGCCTAACTAAATAAAACTATATCATTAGCTTCATTGTTATTGACCTGCACGATGTCTAAAATTTACAAACATTAGTTAGGCACTTGATTTTCAGACGTGCTAAGCACCCAGATCGACTTTATCTGGTGGTCTCCATCTCTGCAAACCAGGTCACTTTTATCTAAGTGATTAAATATAGAAGTAGGTGCCTAACTTTAAGACACCCACATCTGCAAATATTTGTCTGTGACCTTAGAACTGTGCTGCATTATTCACATCACTACAAAGTTCAGATCAAGATTCACTTTAGGAGTTCACATTCAAGGTTGAATTCAAATTTGGTCACATAATCTCACAAAATCAGTTTAGTCCACAATATTTTCATCAACTTGAATGTTTACCAGATCATCTGTTTTCACTACAAGTCTACCCACTTGCGATACATTCAAGCTGTATCCAGAAAACTGAATCATTCTGGTTTTGGAGCTCTGATGCAAAACTGTAAGGCCAGGGTCAGATGGGGAGGGGATTATTCTGAAGCATTTAAACCCCAAATTTCATGGTGAATGGTTAACAGTTGAACCCATCACAAATAAATAAAATACATAGTCCTATCAGTCATCTTTTGTAAGAGTTCTGGGAGTATTTCAGAGTAAGAAATATTAGTTGTGCTAGAAGTTCTATTTAACATTAGAAGTTTCATATTAAATGACCTGGAAAACCCATATCAAATATTACCATCCATATCTGCATAGAGTATTCAGAGATGAAAATAAGCTGGATAATGAAGTACATGTGAAATAATTGCTTTCTCCATCAAACTATTTCCACTAAATACCACCATGTTCTCCTCAGCCTAAATTCTGCTTTGTAGACAACTTCTGAGTCTTATGCTAAATATTCTTTACAATGGTGAGGTGTACTATTCTCTTATCCGTAGGTCAGATTAATGAGGAGATTTGTGTTTTGCATCCTAGGTCTCCTTTTTTATGTAAGAACATAGGGCTTGATTTCCATCAGTCTTCTGGGCATTCCCTGTTATCTCACCACTTCGAGACACCTTGCTGTAGGATTTTACTGCACACTAACCTAGTTGTTTTACAAAGCTCAGCCATAGCACTGTCAAGATGAGATTCCTTTCCCCTTCCACTTTTTAATCCAGTGTCAACCACAGCAGACTACTGGAAGGCACTGACATGCAGAGGTTTTCATCACTGTTAGGAAACTGGGCCACTGACACCAAGAGTTTAATTTCTGCTGATGTTGTTAGTTGTTTTGCCATCTGCTGCTGTGTGTGGAAGTTTGCACCTTGCTGATCATCTTGTACAGTTTTGTCAAACTGCCTGTGATTTTTTTGGATAGCACCAGAACACAAAATAAAAAACTGGCAAAAAGAACATTTTGCCATATGCCAGAAACTAATACACAGTTATTTTGAAAAGTTTCTCATTCATTTTGGTAAATATACCTATATGGGCATATATAACGGGCAAACATATCATCACAAAATATAGACTTAAAGGTTGTGTTCTGGGGCCTGTGATAGTCACACCAGATTATTATTTCAATCCAATACCTGACTTAAAATATTCATTCAAAAAACAACATTTGTTTCAAAGCCAATTAATGGGCCAGATCCTGGCCCCCAAGACCTGTAGTCCTTGCCTACACAGAGAGCTACCTTAAAAAGGTAGTTGGTGATTCCACTGGTGGTGGAATAAAGCCATCATAGTGAGTTCTCTACAACCTGGATATAAGGGACATGGCAGCACAGAGTCGGATCATAAGGCTCTCCCATGATGATTGGCCAGCAAAGAAATCTCTAAGGGACTGCTGTATGTGGCATAACTTAAGCCTGGTCTACACTAGGACTTTAATTCGAATTTAGCAGCGTTAATTCGAACTAACCGCTCAACCGTCCACACCAGGAAGCCATTTAATTCGAACTAGAGGGCTCTTTAGTTCGAATTTGGTACTCCACCCCGACAGGTGGAGTAATGCTAAATTCGACATGGCTAGCTCGAATTAGGCTAGGTGTGGATGCAAATCGAACTTAGTAGCTCCGGGAGCTATCCCACAGTGCACCACTCTGTTGACGCTCTGGGCAGCAGTCGGAGCTTGGATTCTCTGACCAGCCACACAGGAAATGACCCGGGAAAATTTGAATTCATTTTCCTGTCTGGGCACTTTGAATCTGACGTCCTGGCTGGACATCGGGGCGAGCTCCGCAGCACCTGCAACGATGCAGAGCTCTCCAGCAGAGGAGTTCATGTTATCTGTGAATAGAACGAGGGACCCAGCATAGACTGACTGGGAACTCTTCGATCTGATCGGTGTGTGGGGCGAGGAGTCTGTGCTTTCGGAGCTGCGCTCCAAAACACGGAATGCAAAGACCTACGAGAAGGTCTCCAAAGCCATGAGAGACAGAGGATACAGGCGGGATGCAACGCAGCGCCGCGTGAAAATCAAGGACCCCAGACAAGGCTACCAAAAAATCAAAGCGGCAAACGGACGCTACGGAGCCTGCCACCACTGCCCCACCAGTGACCGTGGACTCTGACGATGGGACAGTGTCGACGGCCAGTTCCTCGGCGATGTTCGCGGACGGGGAAGATGAGGAAGGGTTTGTGGAGGACGAGGCAGGCGAGAGCGCTTACAACGCTGGTTTCCCCGACAGCCAGGATCTATTCATCACCGTCACGGAGATCCCCTACCAACCCTCCCCGGCCATGAACCCGGATCCTGAATCAGGGGAAGGAGCAGTCGGTAAGTGCTTTAACCATGTTAACTTTTATTCTTAATATAACAGGAATCTTAACTGTGTGAAAAGGAGGGCTCTCTATATATGGGGATAGAACAGAAATCATCCTTGGAGATCTCCACGAAGCTCTCCTTGCATTAATCGAAAAGCATCAGCAGGAGGTTCCTGGGGAGAGCTGCCTTATTGGGTGCTCCATGGTAGCACACTTTTCCGCGCAAGGCTTTCATGAGGTACTCAGGGAGCACTGCCTCCCCGAGCACGGCTGCATCGGGCCCTGGTTCGTGCTAGCTTTCACGCAGCATGCGCTCTCTATCTCCTTCAGTGACCGTCCTCAGGGTGATCTCGCTCGGAGACTCCTGCATCTAATTAGGGTAATTACTGTAATTTTACGCCTGGTCCAAAGTATTTTTAAAAAATCTACGGACAGACGGCATAGCACAGACTCAGCACGCAGCTGCGTGACGAGCGTAACGGAAAGCCAAAGAATATAATGGACGCTCATGGAGGGAGGGGGGAATGAGGACGCAAGGTATCCCACAGTTCCTGCTGTCTCCGAAAAGTATTTGCATTCTTGGATGAGCTCCAAATGCTTCTAGGGTCAAACACAGTGTCTGCGGTGGGTCAGGGCATAGTTCGGCAATTTGCGCACACACCCCACCCACCACCAGAAGTGAAAACAATCCTCTGTTGACTCTTTTACATGTCACCCTATCTTTACTGAATGCTGCAGATAGACGCGATGGTGCAGCACTCAACACCAACATCCTTGCTCCCCCCACGCTATGGATGGCTGATGGTACAAAACGACTGGTATCCGTCCTCATCATCAGCCTATTGGCACATGGGGCAGTGCAAAAGGACTGGTAACCATGCGTACTAGCATCTGTGAGGTCGATCAAGGGCGCCTGGCCCTAATTTTTCATGGTAGATGGTGCAGTATGGCTGGTAACCGTCCTCATCATTGCAACAGGGGGCTGAGCTCCATCAGCCCCCACCCTTCCTGTGTAAAGAAAAGATTGAATTGCCCCTGGACTAACAGAGGGATGATGGGCTCCTTCATCCACAGTAATTAATGTCCTGCCTGGACTATCATTGCAGCTGGAGGCTTCCTTCCACTCATTTCTCACAAACAAGTCACTGTGTCTTATTCCTGCATTCTTTATTACTTCATCACACAAGTGGTGGGACAATGGTATGGTAGCCCAGGAAGGCTGTGGGAAGGCCGGAATGAACAGGTGGTGTTGTTGAAGGAGCACCCCCTGTGAATAGCATACAGCTCATAATTTATGCAGGATCGGACACAGAGCAGCTGTGCTCTCTGGTTCTATGATACAGTGGTTCTCTAGTACACTTGCCCATAATCTAGGCAGGACTGATTCTATTTTTAGATACCAAAAAGGAGGGATTGACTCAGGGAGTCATTCCCAATTTTTGCTTTTGCGCCCCTGGCTGCTCGGCCAGGGGCACTTATGACAGCACCAAATGGGGCAGTGCAAAAGGACAGGTAACCATGCCCATCTTACTACCATCTTATTACCAATTTATGGTATGGTAGATGGTACAATATGGCTGGTAACCATCTCTGCTGTCATGCAAAAGCAAAAGCATGCTGCTGTGTAGCGCTGCTGGCCCGCCTCTGTCAGCGGCATCTAGTACACATACGGTGACATACACAAAAGGCAAAACAGTGTCCATGGTTGCCACGCTATGGCGTATGCCAGGGCAATTCTGGGAAAACGGGCTTGAAATGATTGTCTGCCGTTGCTTTCCCGGAGGAAGGAATGACTGGCGACATTTACCCAGAATCCACCGCGAAAATGATTTCTGCCCCAGCAGGCACAGGGGTCTCAACCCAGAATTCACAGAGACAGCCTAGACTCAGTTAATTGTTCGCAAAAATGTATCTTTGCAAGGAATTCACTCCCTGTTTCCCATCTCACAGCTTCCACTGTCTCCAGACCTGCCACAGCATCCCCCTCGCAGAGGCTGGCAAAGATTAGGCGGCGAAAGAAAAAGACAAGGGACAAGATGTTCGAGGAACGTATGGGCTGCTACCTAGCAGAGGCGGACCAGCAGAGCCAGTGGAGGGAGACCGTCTCTCTGTGCCAGCGCTCACACAGCGAACGGGAGGAGAGGTGGCATGAGGAAGACAAGCAGGCGACTGAAACGCTGCTTGGACTAGTGAGGGAGCAAACGGACACGCTCAGGCGCCTTGTGGATGTTCTGCAGGACCGCAGGAGGATAGACACACCCTGCAGTGTATCTGCAACCGCACTCCCCCGCCACAAAGTCCCATACCCCCCTCACCGAAAATAATC
Organism: Mauremys mutica; assembly: GCF_020497125.1. Classification (NCBI taxonomy): domain Eukaryota; kingdom Metazoa; phylum Chordata; order Testudines; family Geoemydidae; genus Mauremys; species Mauremys mutica. The sequence goes on along the minus strand of NC_059073.1, from coordinate 186,274,681 downwards.
AGGAGGAGGGGCGGCCGGGGATGTGAATACTGTCACTGCACCACAGCACAGTGCTCAAGTACCCAAAAGCTCTCATACCCTACATTTGCCGAAGTCCTTCACTTCCAGACTCACAGTAGTCCCAATCCCAGTCCCATCCCCTAACTGTCTACTTAATTAATAAAAATGCTTTGCTGTTAATTACTGTTTCCGTTATGTTTTTTCAAAGAAGACTGTGTTTGAATGGGGGGCGTGGGGAAGGGGGTGGTTAATTGCATAGGACAGTCACCTTTCCCAGGGTACAGACACGGGGGCAGGATCAGCAGCGGGTCACACACGGTGCAGTCAGTAGGCACCCTGGTCGTTATGGGAGGTGGTTTCCAGGATCTGTGTGGGCGGGGGAGATGTGACTTTGCAGCGGGGGAGGGCGGTTACAGATCTTATACAGCGGTCCTTGTCCTGGACCGCTGAGTCACGCAGCTGAGGAATCTGTATCCGTCCTCCTCCACCACAAGGTCACATATCCGCCCGCACACAGAATTACATAAAGAGGGATGGCAGGCTCCGTTGAAAGAAGCATTCCGGCACTGTGGACCGCTCTAGGAGCAGGAGCCTGTCATTCCTTGAGTTTAGAGGCGGTCTTTACATCACCGCACACCCTACCCAGCACAGTCTGCGTCCCAGTTTCAACCCTTTCACAAAAAGTCATGAATAAAGAAACCTTTGTTAAGTAATAATGGGACATGTATTTTATTTTTACACGTGTGCTGGAAGTGGGGGTAACGGGGTGAATGGGGTATGTAACCGAAGAGGAGAGTCAACAGTAACTGGGTAAAGAAACAGGGGCAGGTTCAGCTTCTCTGTAAAGAAACTGAACAGTCACAGGTCACGCTGCTCGCTGCTCGCTGGTATTTGAAGAGTTCCTTGTCGCTGTCCCAGGCGCCTGTATAGGGCTTCATGAGCAAGTGCATTAGCGGGCAGGCTGGGTCCCCGAGGATGACTATAGGCATCTGCACATCCACAACAGTTATTTCGTGGTCCGGGAAGAAACTACCTTCCTGCAGGCGTCTGAGCAGCCCACAGTTCCTGAAAACACACGCATCATGAACCTTGCCCGGCCACCCGACGTTGATGTTTGTAAAACGTCCCCTATGGTCCCCCAGTGCTTGCAGCACCATTGAAAAGTAGCCCAATTTCTCAGCAGCTGACTGTGGAAGAGGTGGACGATAAAGTGCGAGGAGGAGAAAACGGCAATGATCGCAGCGGGCTCCATGCTTGCAGTGCTGTGGCATCCGCGCTGTCACTGACCAGAAAAGTGCATGAACAGATTGCCCGCAGGCGCTTTCAAGGAGGAAGGGAGGGAGGTTGTGATTGACGGTTCAATGACGACACTTACCCAAAACCACCCTCGACACATTTCTCCCCCCAGCAGGCATTGGGGGCTCTACCCAGCATTCCAATGGGCAGCGGGGACTGCGGGAACTGTGGGATAGCTTCCCACAGTGCACCGCTTCCAAAGTCGACGCTGGCCCCATGAATGTGGACTCAGAAATTCGAATTAGTGTATTTAGTATGGATACACAAATTCGACTTCATAAGGTCGAATCCACAAATTCGAACTAAGTTGATTCGAAATAGTCTTGTAGTGTAGACAAGGCCTTAGAGCAGCTCTTTAGTTCTTCTGAATTATACTGTGGGCCCTTTTGCCTCATGGCTGGCTCCAAGATTTGGGGGACTAGGGTAACAGAAAAGTAGCTTAAAGCTAATTTCTCCCCCTACCCAGGTCTTGCGCACCCACACATTTGGGGCTCTGGCCCAACATTGCTAAGTGTAGTAGTGGGCTACATATGTTTGAGATAAAAGTTTACCAACAGGATATTAATATTTCAAGAGCTGGAGCGAAGGTAGTGCCTCTGATTTAGAGGAGTGGATTGTGTGCTAACTCATAGTGTCTGTGTGTTTGTGAATCACAATTTGAGTTCTCTTTTCTCTATAATCTGTTGATAGTTTTCCAGATATTTGCCATTCCTATTGTTTCTACTGCTTTATGAGGATTTCTGTAAGTGTTTCCTATTTATTCAATATTTTGCATATTGGGTAAATTTCTCTTTGATGTAATAAATAATAATTTAAAATAAGGCAAATGATAAGAATTTCCTGACAAGAAATGAAACTTGGGGGTTATCAAAGAATTTTATAACAAGAAGTGGGAATAGGAGGATATGGAGGAACTTGCCCCCATGTCTTAGCTCTCTCTCTTTTTTTTTTTTTTTTTTTTTTTTTTAAGTCTTTCAAATCATTCTAAATCACTAAAACTGAATACGTGTTACATTTACATTCTTATAGACCCATGATTGGGTGTGATCCCTCTTTAGGTTTCCCATTTTAGGCCTCTATCTACCACAGCACATGCTTAACTAGTAGCAGATGACTCATCCCACTAAACACACATGCCTAAAGTATATGCTTTAAATGCTTTGCTGGCTCAGAAAGCTTAATGCTGGGTATGTACAGCTGACACATTTTTCAAAGTAACTCCACTATCAGTTTTTATCTCCTGTCTCTCTAATTGGTTGAGTGTGAATGGTGCAGTCATTACAATCGTACAAATACTCCTCTCCTGTCCACTCTATCACCTATAAACCGGGAAACAGTTTTCACAGAAAACATATTTTTTCAAAGGGGTCAGTAAAAATATTTTATGATTACAGATATAAAATGATCCAAAATATTTATACACTCACAGGTCATCATGCTGGGTTTTCTATCTACTTAGTTTAATAATATCATAAACACAAATGGTCAGCTCTGGATTTGAATAAAGCATGAAGGGAGATCATTGTGAGGAATTCCTCTCTAACACTACTGATGTCTCTGCTCAGCTCAGAAACATTTCAGTGAAATCCCATCCTTTCAATTTGCAAAAATGTATAGCAACATCACCATCTCCCAGCCACCTACAACTGACATCGTGTTTCTTGAATAGGTCATTATGTTGTCTGCTTGGAAATATTTGACTCAATTCTTTTGCAAATGTACCAGAAAAGTCATTTATTTTTAGCTTTCCAAAAATATTTCAGATCTGTTTAAGATTGGTTTCATTAAAATAGTCACTGTTCCAATTTTACCCCATTTATTTTTGGCGTGTTTTATTATGTCCTACCTTCCACTCAGGAAGGTAATTCATGTTTTTAGTGGGCCAGATCACTCCCTCTAATGTTAAAGCCCACAGGGAGGGACTCTGGGGAGCAAATCTCCTCAGGGACCCACTCAGAGAGCTCTCTCCTCCTCCATCATCCCATCAGGGGAGCAGAGTTTGTGGAAAGGCTCAATGCAAATCTTGCTATTCCACAGGGCTTTCGTCTGGAGACCCTGTACATTCACACTGGATCAAGGAGATCAAGAGCTAGAGGTCTACTTTTGGAGTGAAAAGACCAGGTTTCAAGGCCTGGCCACTATAGGGGTGCATTCATGTTTTCTCTAGTAGTTATGACTCTTGTCTGCAGCCCATGGAGTGTTTATATGCTATATGTTTATATGGTCAGAGGGTAGCCTCGTGCAGGCAATCTACACCTTGGTCACAAAAGCTAAATTACATCACACATTCCACTTAAGGCAAACCCTGGAAGCTCCAACTATTAGATAATGTTTTCACCTCTTAGCTCAGAGAGCCGTACTACACTCTAGAATTGTGCTATGGCAGGCTGCTATGAGTACATAACACTAAGAATCCAAATCATTGCATGAGATTCCTAGTTACTTGTGGGTGAAACTGAATGAAATATTAAAGATCTGAATAGTATGAGATCTGAGCTAAAAGCCCTCTCCCTGTGCAGTTTAATCAGCTAGAAATTTCCTGCTGAAATCTCCAAGGGTAAAACTCTCCTGAGTCAATGGTATGGGAAGATGGTAAGGGTAATTTATTGAGTTTAGTGTTTGGTTAATGTGCTGGTAGTATTTAGGGAGGTCCAGGGATTTGGGTTTATTTTTGGTTTGGGGAGCTCTGATTTCCTTTTGGTTGTTAATTTTTAACATTTGGTCTACAAAGCAGCAGTGATTTCTAGAATAGGGCATAACCATTGCCATCAATTCCCTCCTCACAAACCTATGACCCTCCAGTATAGAGACACAGACACATACATCTTCTGCTCAGTAGGAGGAGGAAGCAGAAACTCTTGGAGAAAGACCCTGACCCAAGGAGTGCGCTCATTCTGGAAGAGCAACAGGGAAGCTGAATGCAGGGGAAAATACCAGGGAAGCAGTGAACTGTGTGTGAACAGGCTATGGCTGGCAGCCATAGCAACTAGGGTTAGGTCCATGCAGAAAATATGGGAGAGCAGCATAGACTGGGAAAGGAGTCAGTACAGAGGGGACCTAACAAGACACACCACTAACTGATTAGAGGAGATTGCAGGCCCCAGAGACTGGGCTGATCTGGAGAGGCACCCCAACCCTAGGAGCCCTAACACTGTAGCAGACCCCTCACTCATCCTACAATAGGAACAGTTATTTCACCTTAAATTGCAGCTGTTTAAACCACTGTACTGGTGGACAAGCCCTGGTAAAATATTCCTCCATTTAGCCACACAGCCAAATTATTATCACAACACACTACAGCTAATAACCTAGCATCTGAAGCACCTTCAATGTTTGCCTCTAAGTTGTGGTACCCGGGCAGACCACTGGTACCTTAGAGGTTTGATGCATCCATGCAAGTAGTAGTAGTAATAATGAATGAGTAGTAATGATTACAACATTTTTGAACACAGATGTATTTACTCCTACTGTCTGCATCCCTTTTATGTTCATTTTTCATGAACACGTGAATGCCTGAGTAGCATGACAAAAAAGTATATATAAATTTACAATTTAAGTGCTTCCAAATGCACACAAAGCATTTGCATGTTCATTCTAACAAGAAGCAGAAACAATACAATGGAACTTACCTAACCAGTTACAACTCACCACACAGTATGACTAGCAGACCCTCACAGAACTATTTCTGATCAAACCAGGTGTATTGTCCAAGAGAATTAAAAATTGCAGTCTGCTTGCAGCTATTCCATGAGCAGAGAGACTAAGCTAATTTTTGCTGGCAATTATTTGCTTAGCTTTGATGTTTACAATGATACCAATAGTGGTTTTAGTCCCCAATGCTGCAGACACTCATGCATGTAACTTTACTCAGCAGAGTACTCCTAGCTGCTGCTGCTGCTGTTACTACTCATTACTACAGAAGAGAAATCCCAGAGTAAAGTTATACACATATCTGAGTGTTTGCAAATTCAGGGGATTAATGCTACCCATTGCTGGGCTTGACTACAGCAGGTCAGGAAAATAAGGATGAGAAAGAAAGTTCACTAATGGCTCAGATTCAAATACTCTAAGTAGAGTGTTATTGTATAGATTCTGGTTTAATTCAGATTGACACCAAGTTAATAAAAATATCTAGCTGCATTTCCTTCCAGGCAGTTCTACAAGCAGTAAACTCAAACATAAAAAGTACAGACCATATAGCACCACTGTTTCCTCAGCACTCCCTACCCTGATTTCTAGCTAGTACAGTCTCTCTACAGCTTTTCCCTCTTCTAACAGAACCACTCCTACCTTTAAGTGTTGAGCTTAAATATCTCAGCTGCACCTAATTATCTCCTAGCAGGCTCTGAACCCAGTGATGGATATTAAACCTGAAACCACAGGATATTGTCTGGTATAGCAGCACCTCCTCTTCAGGGAACCACTGGAGTGGGGCATGGCAGGGTTTCTTGGTCCCTCCAGCAAATCATATTAGCATATCCAATCCTGCAAGTTGTTCTGTGGGCAGACTCCTGTGCCTGTAGGGATCCTGTTGACTTCAGTGAAGGCCCACTGGCTTTCTATATGGGCTTAAGGGTCTAACTGTGTGGATTAGTGTGCAGGATCAGGTATATAGTTAGCCATGAGAACTGGAAAAACAAAAATGCAACAAAGAAAAAAATTAAATCTTGATCATTTCTAAATAAGGGCATTCCAGTCAGTCTTCAGCACTCTCCATAGGTGTTTTCCCTTAAGAAGAATTTATAATAGGTTTAATTTTTAAAAGGATAAAATGCAGTCATGATTGGGGAGAAAAATATATGCAGGTTATTATTAAGAATAAGAGCCTTTTGAATAGCTTTTCTAGTGTTAAGTTTGGAAGATGTTAAAAAGAAAACCAACAAGGGTAATTTACTTGAATCTTTATGGTAAATTGCTGTTTGTGGTTCAGAATGTGCAACATTTGTTTCATGTGTGGACATCACTGTGCTTTGCTTCAAATAATGAGCATCTGTTAACAGAAAGGAAGGCTAGCCAGCCCAGCAATAACGCGTGCTCACACACTTCATGAATACAACAGAGTCAGGCTACTGCTGGGTCTAAGTGGGCATCATTAGTGTACCCATTCGGGACTAGGAAGTGTGAAGCAAAGATTAAGGTCATGAACTGGAGATATATTGGTCTGACCACACTTTTTCTTCTGAGTCCCTATGGCAGATCTCAGCACTGCTGACCTGATATTCGTGGAAGCAATGTCCTGGGTCAGGTCATTCAGATGTCCATCATTTTTATTTTCTCCCTTAGGATGCCAGCTGCTATAAAAGGATAACCTCTTTGACCTCAGCCATCATCTCACTGTGGGTTTTCATCCTTGAAGCTGTTAATTGAAACCACAGAATCACAAGAGCAGTACTCTACACAGTTTAGCCCCATATCATGTGAAGCCTGCATCCCCGCTAGGAATGCATGTATACTGATAATTATGACTGACATTGCCTATTAGGGTGGGATATAAAATCACATCACAGTGTAGACTTTTTTTAATGGTCTTGCAACCCTTCTACATCTGGCTTAATGTTTCTACAAATAGCTTGACCTTTAGAGGGAAAGGTGGAGGGGGAAACAAGCTGTGTTCTGAGCTTTAAATGATTCCCATTTGTAACTCCATGAATGGCACATTTGGTCCAATTTCCAGTGTCTGGCATTTCTAATCTGCCATGCTATAAACAGTTAGTAGGATGTAAACTTCCTCCCCAGAGGGAAAAGTGCAATCAAATTGGCACCCCAGCCAGAAGCCAGCTATGTAGTATTATCAGAAACATGTCATTTCACAGACTCTGCAACTATTCCATGGGGTTAGCATCTGACCATTAGTGTGATGCTAAATACAGCAAGCCTGATTCTCCACTGCCTTGTACCTTGAAAAGTGAGCACAGAGTGGGTGTCAAGACTACGGAGAATTGTGATTTAATAGTGTTTACATACACTCTACACTTCCTTTGCATAGGTGGAGATGGTCATACCAGATGCAAGGCATTGGAGAATGAGTCTCTTTATCTGGCATTCCTTTCTGTTTGAAAATCAAAAATGATATTTTTTTTTTTAAAATGTGTGGAAAGGAAATGAGAACATCTACTGAAAGCCACTAAAAGAAGGTGCTCAAACTCAAGGGCATATACTGAAAATGGGAGTATTCATTGATGACAGTCTGAATCACCTTCTGATGTAAATAAGAAAGAAAACAAACAAATATATCATGTAATGGCCACATCTGATTGTTTGTTTGCTAGAGATTTGGGCACAGTCCAGTTACATTCTCTGCCTTCCCTTAAAAATCTTTTCAGCTAGAATGTTCTGCATGCTTAAGTACACTTCAGTTCAGCTGGAAGATTCAAGCCTGAAAGCTCCCACTTTAACTACCGATGCCCTTGCCAGGAAGGAAGCTTCCCTATAATTACAGTATATGGTATATATTTGTAGTTAGAACAGAAGTCCAGAAGGGCACTCTCCCTTATACAAAGAAATCCAGCTCACAGATCTTGAATTAGCCTCTAAAAAAAAAAAAGAAAAAACACAAGCAATGACGCCATCACAAAGATTTAAAAGGCGAGACGAGAAGGGGGATGAGGGTTGTTAGTGTCTCAAGAAACAGCAACAACAAAATCCCCTTTGCTCCCAGAGAGCACTGTAACTTTTCTTTTGAATTTATTTCCATTTATTCCCTATATAATTTTCTATTTAGTAGAAAAAATTGCCTAGGCTATTTTTAAAAACACACAGAGGACTCTTGGCATCAGTGTCTCTTGGCTTTTATCTTGAGGCCCCAGTTCAGGAAAGAATTAAGCACATGCTTAAATCCATCTTTGCTCAGCAGAGCATGTAAGCAAGTGCTTAAGCCCCAGTGAAGTTAAAGCACAATGCTCTGCTGAACTGATGCCCTAGTGAATCTCACTGGCTTCCTCACATAAGAAGTTTTATCCTCTTGCTTTTGTGCTCACGTTTCCTCATTTGTTGCTATCAGGCTGATTTGAATAGGAATGACAAGTCTGAAAATCCCATTTTCAGTCCTATCATGCCAAAGCCTTCAGGATAAATATTTAGAGATGTCTGAATTACTAGATCTAAATTAACCCTTTTTCACCCTCTAAAAATTATTCCCAAACCTATCCTAATTTATTGGAATGTATTCACAAGGATTCACTGATTGATTAAGAGGAACAATTTTCTGTCTTTTCTCTAAACTTCTATTTGCTATTTATTATTCATTATTGTGGTGTGATTAGTCATCTAGGTCATATAATATTGGTTCTATTCTTCAATTGTACAACTGACTTTTAAAGTATAAAATGAGTAGTGAATAACAAATAATTCACTTCCTGTATGATTTTTTTGAAAAAATGATGCATGCTAAAATTGATGAAAATTTTTAAATTTGGGAATATGTTCATGAACACCCAGTGGATGCCGGAATACTCGTGAATAATATGATGCTACATATAATAGCAAATCTAACTTAGTGCTTTTATTCATAAAAGTACTATATGATGACAGAGGCTTGGTCTAAACTTAAAACTTACATCAACATAGTATGTCTGTCAGGGGTGTGAAAAACCACACCTGTGACCAACATCGTTATGATGACAAAATCCCAGTGTAGACATAGTTATGCGGTGGGAGGGAGTGCTTCTCTCTACAATCTTCCGTTGGAGTACACTACATCTACTCTAGGAGGATAGTGCCAGAATAGGCCCCATATTGTGGGCACAGCTGAAAACTCTTTACACCAAGAGAACGAAGAGTGGCAAATAATAGATAACAAATGCACTTCCAATATTAATCTTCTGGCGTCTGTACTAAAGTTTGTGAAACATTCAGAATTTATAAAAAAATTCACAAATAAACAGGTGGCCATCTAAATACTAACAAATAATGTGAACCCACATAAACAAAGCAGAGTGAACTCACTATGTTGATTTGTTAAGATATGCACAATATCATTAACCCCCAAAGTTCAAAAATCAGGAGTCAGATTCAACAATCTTGATTCACCCCAAAATTGTGACATTTTTTAATTTAAAATCATGGTTCTGGTCATTCTTCATTTTTTAACTCCCCTGCCTATGCCCAGTATGAGAGATCATTAGTCTTGCCAGCTCTCACAAATTTATAGAAAGTTGACTTCGGCCCCCCACAGTAGAAGTTCTTGCTGGAGGACCCCACTGAGATCAGGGCCCCCGTTATTCACTGTACAAACACATAGTAAGAGATAGTCCTTGCCCAGAAGCGTTTATAATCTAGTGCAAATGCTTTCCAGTCACATCTGTGCCATGATTAGCTGCCTCCCAGCCTGAGAGGATGGAACTAATGGGATCAGGTGTTAGCCAGAGGATCCCTGGGCTTTATAAAAAGGGCTGAGAGGACTCAGAGTGGGGAGCTGCAAGAAATAGTTTAGGTTCCTGGGGAGACAAGGTGTGTAGGAAGCAGGGAGGATAAGGGTAGTTGTTAATTGGCTAGGGAAAAGGGTCTCTAGGAAGAAAGACTTGGGAAGCAATGCTCAGCTAAAAGAACAGGGGAGAACTCTGCAGGGAGGGACTGGGAGGTGGGGTGAAGATCAGGGAATGCTAGTGTGGTGAGGTGAGGTTGGGGGGACTTTGAGTGGGACTCTAGTGAATGTAGCTTGGGACTCTGTAACAGCAGGGAAGACCTTAAAGATAGCCTAGAAGAGGGTTTGAAGAGTAGTCCAAGCAGCATAGAAGAATCTCTTGTTTAAAAGTTTTGATTGGACTTCTGTTACCCTTCAAGGGGTCTGAGCTTGAAAGGTGCCTAGCCTGAAGGGCTGAGTCATGCAAGCTTTAGACCACTATAGAGCCAGAATGCCAAAAAATAGGAGTTGTCAGAGTGAAAGAACCCTGGCTCAAGGGAGTGCACCAGTGGTGAGTCCCTCTCCAATCCCCAATAACAGTTCCACATAGTAGCAATAATAAGGATTGTGAAGGGCACATAATTAAGAGCAGTTGGTAGAAGGTGCTAGGCTTTGAACTCTTGGTCGCAGGGCTTACAGTTTACTGCATCTTCCACTAGACTAGAAGACATTGCATTTGAATAAAACTTACTCTAACTTTGCTTCCTTGAAATTAGGTGATGGGACATAATTTAGTGTGAGACTACCTGCATCAAGAGCCAAAAATCACATTAACCCTGAGAGTTGGCAATACTATAACATATGCTTCTATTAGCCAACAAGCTCTGCATCAGACACACAAGCCACAAACTTCACATAAGGGGCTCCCCCACTCCTTTGTGTTGATGGCATATTGAGGCATAGCTGGAGCATGACTGTGCTCTGTTATTCCCCATCTGCTGAAATGAATGGCCCCTTGGAGCTGGATGCAGTGCAGAACAGCCCTAGGGATTCACCAAGTTGCATGATGGGCTGAATCACCTCTCGGACAGTCCCAGGATGGGAAAGCTGTAAAAAGGGGGAAGAAGGTAGCCTTTACAAAACATGCATGCACCCAGGGGTGTGTTCATGTTGTCTCATAGCCAAAACCAAAAGAATAGAGCTAATGACTGTTGAAGAAGACCCTTAGGCAGCACATGCACTTGACTGCACGCAACATATGCCTTGCCAGGCAGCTCATCATCCATTTACTTGGAACAGATGTGGTGAAACAGAGGTCGCTTATTATTTCTGGCCAGGTGTATATGGAATGGCCAGGGTACACATTGCAGAGACATGCTCCTCAAATAAAGACCAGCTGCTACATAGGCTTGAAAAGGACAGTTGGGTGTGTAATATAAGAGTGACTGTGTACGTGTACAATTTGCAGGATGAGTTCCATATAGCATTGGGAAACCCAGCTCAGTTTCTATATGTAACTGAGTTCAGCGTCATAGGCAAGGTGAGTTCACAAATACACAAGACAATAGGGCATATGGTGGTTGTAACATTTGCAAAACCTCTCTAATGTACTTTTACACAGCTCTCCAGCATCAAAATATTTTGAATTGAGTTTGGTCTCCACTAGTCACTGCCATTGTCCAGTTTCCTTGGTACTGACCTTGCCTAGACACACAGACTCTCTATTTTCTGTTCCCCTTTTACTCTGCTGGAAACTTCTAGTACTTTCTCCACTTCCTCCAGCAGATTGTGTTGCTATGGGAGGAGTTCATCAAGACATATTTAAAAGCAGGTAACACCTAGGGATTAGAAACATTTACATGTCAGGAAAACAAATGTTCATTAAAAAAAATGGACAAAATGAGTGAAAATCTAGACTGCTGCCATGCAGCAAAAATGTATAAAAATGAATATACGGTCCACTCCTGCACAAGGCTGCTTAATTTTAGATAAACATCCAGTCTTTTAGGTCCTTAAATGAATGGAATTAGATGTGCTTGTCCCATCAACAGTGAAGCTGAATCCCTATAAAAGCTTTCATATAATATACTCTTTATGAGCAATGTGCTCAAATAACCATGCCCTCAGCTATGGTACAGCTGAGAGTCTGAATGCAGTAAAGGAGTGTTTCCCAAACTTGGGATGCCGCTTGTGCAGGGAAAGCCCCTGGCGGGCCGGGCCAGTTTGTTTACCTGCCCCGTCCACAGGTCCGGCCGATCGCGGCTCTCACTGGCCGCGGTTCGCTGCTCCAGGCCAGTGGGAGATGCTGGAAGCAGCGCAGGCTGAGGGATGTACTGGCTGCCACTTCCAGCAGCCCCCATTGGCCTGGAGCAGCGAACTGTGGCCAGTGGGACCCAGCTGGGAAAAGAATATGTGATTATAAAAGCCAGTACTTGGAGCACTTGAGAAGATACTGCAGAGGGATATGGGATTCCGTGGTAGGTCATAATGCACAGGGAATGAAAGGAAGAGTGTTCTCCATTCAGCACTGAAACAAGGAGAAAAGTTTATGGGCTCTGAGGCCTATGGTTGGTATAGGAACTGCTTTGTATAGACTAGGTCTTATGATGAAGAAAAAAATATCTTGAAAGAGATGAGGGTATGATAGTGTTGTATCAACCAGACAAGGAACTAACAAACTTCAATAGGACTTTATTTTTAAAGTGGAAACCTCTTTACCAAGCTGCTGCTGCACCCTGTGTAACTCTCCCTCTGCCTCCTCAACTCCTCCCCTCTCCTTCCTGTTTCCTGTCCTTTCAGACTCCCAACAGCCAGTGCTCCCAGTTCTAATAATTTCAAGCAAAATCTTAACACCACAAATAGTGTCCTCCTAGGGCTGGAGGAACAGAGCAGCAGCCTCTATCAACTGTCAGAAGTATGTCGTGTATTAGAAAGACAGTTAGCAAGTTACCCTCTTTTATGCTGTTTTGGATGTAAGACTAAAAAACATCTGTGCTGCTGTGCTGTTCTTAAGATTGAAAGAGGTAAAAACCAATTCATGTGAATTACTCTCTTAGGGTGACCAGATGTCCCAATTTTATAGGGACAGCCCTGATATTTGGGGCTTTTTTAAATATGGGCTCTTATTACCCCCCCACTCCCTGTCCTGATTTTTCACACTTGCTGTCTGGTCACCCTATACTCTCTTCTTGTGCATTCTGTTACAAAAATGGATATGACTTTCCAAAAATATAATGCCAAACCTGTTGCACCATATATGTTCCTTCAAGGAAGGAATGAGTGAATAATTTAGAACTGCAGAAGAGAGTAATAAAGTGCTCCTTTCCAACTCTGCATATGAGAATGTAGCAATCAGGAGTGGGAATGTTGTTTGGTTATGGTAGTGTTTTGGGGGCCAAGTACCTTTGTTTCGATCATGTTTTTATTTGCTATAAATATAGGATCTCTTTTTAAAGACAACCCAACAACAACAAAATGTCAGATCCCCAAGTAGAAAACACTACAGTATATTTTGCACTCTGCTATTAAAAAGCATTTTTGGGGACCACGATTACATCCTAATGTGACTTTACAAACAAAAGGGGGTCATATGGTCTTGAGAGTGTGTGTAGTGGGTAGAAAAGGTGTGTGGAAACTGACCTACCACTTGAAAGAGAGAGAAGAAGAAATAATGTCTCTCTATTCTTTAATTCTCATTGTAGTTCCCTGGGAAATTTAAGTTCAGTGTATATTTAAGGATTTGGTGGGGGGAGGGTTGGCTTCCAGATTTAACTACTTAGTATACTTCTAACCTGTTCTGAGACTGTAATCAGATATTCATAAATGGAAAAAGCCATTTATACTTACTATAGTAGTATAGTGAAAGTGGCAAAACTTCTAAGTGTAGACAAGCCCTTAAGCACTTTTAAAACTTTACCCAGAAGTACTAGCAGCATATGAAAACTCTTATAAAATTTCCAGTCCAGTGTTGTAGATTCAGCTAAGTTAGCAAATATTAGTCTAAAACTATTATGGACAATTCTGTTGGCTCTTGAGGACATGAAGAATTACAGTATTACATTTAAAACTAAATACAAATACTAACGAATGCAATAGAGGGATTTTCAGCCCTGCTTTAATACACATCTAAATGCAGCCTTAGGTATGGAGCCATTAGGTTTTTCAGCAAGAATCAGCCTTCATCTCAGAAAGGAAAGTACAATAAGTAATATTTATATAAAGCTTTTTAAATGGGCTGGCACTGTTCTAGGCCAGGCCTGGCAAACACAGTGAAGATCATTTCAAACAATGTGAAAAGACAAAGCAGATGCCTATCTAAAGGTAATGCGGAAGGATGCAAACAGGAAGTGTCATGCAGGATGTGGTAATATTGGACTGAGCATTGAGGAGAACTTATTGGGGGAGGGAAGACATTTGGAATTTACCTCCTCAGCTGGTGTAAATTGGTGTAGCTCCATCTGAGGGTCTGGCACTTACATTTTAAAGGCCATTTCCTCTTTCCCCCTCCCCACCATTAACTTTGTTCTGTTTCTCTTCTGTATTTTTAGCCTAGTAAGGAACACACACTACAAGTTGTTTGTTCTGTAATTATGAAGCAGTACTACCTGGCTAATATTCAGATCTTGAGTATGCAGGTCAGGTTCTGGGCAGATGGGCATGCAAGAGCAGGGGAAAGCAGAATCTTACTACCCCATGTAACAACTCCAGAGCCGCTCTCCAGAGGCTACTTCCGCCCAATGTTTACATAGGGGGAAGGAGCTGTGGGGGAGGGGAAGTTGTCACATCCTCTACCCCTTTTGTGCTGCTTCACAGGCACAGTGGGGTGCAGAGCAGAACCCCAACCCCTTTCATAGCCACCTTTCACAGAGGTGGCAGGAAGGGATGGGATATGGGCTGTGAGAATCCTGCCATCCTCACCCAGGACTCCTCCTGACAGCTGCTTCTCAGCCACTGCCTGTCCTATCTTTCACATCAGAATTGCATCAGTTCCACTTCATCAGGGCTTTCCCCTCAGAGGTGGGGTTGGATTTGTTCATACACAGTAAGAACACTACCCTATTTAGCAGTGTTTTATATAAGCTAAACTTACAGTAACACAGATTTCATACTCAAATTACAAAGTTTAAAAAAGAATTTAGGTGCCTAAATCCCGAGTTAGTTTAGGCTACATTAGGCACTGCTGCTATAGAAAGAGGTTGCACACCAGATAATTTTCAAAGCCCCACATCAAAATATCCCATAACGGAGTGATTAGAGCACTTTCCTCAGGTGGGAGTCCCCCTGTTCAAATCATTTCTCCCCCTCTGGAAGAGTGGAGGATTGAGCCTAGGTCTCCCATATCCCAGGTGAGAGCCCTAGCTACTCAGCTAAAAGCTATAATGTGGGCAGCACCAACAGCTCCTCCTTTCATACGTGCAAGGAGGCACCTTCCTTAGGGTTGCCAACTTTCTACTTGCACAAAACCAAACACCCTTGCCCTGCCCCCTGCCCCGCCCATCCTCTGAGGCCCTGCCCCATCCCTTCTCCAAGGCCCTGCCCCTGCTCACTCCATCCCCACTCCCCCTGTCGTTCGTTCTCCCCACCCTTCCTCACTTGCTCATTTTCACCAGGCTGGTTCAGGGGGTTGGAGTGTGGGAAAGGGTGATGGCTCTGGCTGGGGGTGCAGGCTCCGGGGTGGGGCCAGAAATGAGGAGTTCAGGGTGCAGGAGGGATCGCCGGGCTAAGGCAAGGGGTTGGCATGCAGGATGGGGTGAGGCCTCCAGTGGGGATGTGGGCTAGGTTGGGGCCAAGGATGAGCAGTTTGGGGTGCAGGAGGGGGCTCTGGGCTGGGGAAGCCAAGAGGTGTGGAGTATGGGAGAGGGCTCTGGGCTCAGGCAGAGGATAGGGGTGGGGGGAGTTGTGAGAGCTCTGGCTGTGGGTGCAGACTCTGGGGTGGGCCTGGGGATGAGTGGTTTGGACTGTAGAAGGGTGCTGCAGGCTGGGACAAGGGGTTCAGAGGGTGGGAGGGGGACCAGGTCTGGGGCAGAGAGTTGGGGCTGAGGGGGGTGCAGGCTCTGGCTGGGGTGTGGGCTCTGGGGTGGGGCTAGGGATGAGGGGCTCAGGATGCAGGAGGGTGCTCCAGGTTGGGACCAAGGGGTTTGGAGGGCAGGAGGGGGATCAGGGCTGGGGCAGGGGGTTGGGGCACAGGAGGGGTTCAGGGGTGCAAGCTCCAAGCAGCACTTACCTCAGGCAACTCCCAGAAGCAGCAGCATGTCCCCTCTCCAGCTCCTACGTGGAGGTGCGGCCAGCTGGCTCTGCGTGCTTTCCTGTCTGCAGGTGCCACCCCTGCAGCTCTCATTGGTCATGGTTCCCAGCCAATGGGCCACTGCAGAGCCGGCATTTGGGGCAGGGGCAGCGTGCAGAGCCCCCTGGATGTCCCATGCGTAGGAGCCGAAGGGGGGAAATGCCAGTGCTTCTGGGAGTCACGCGGCACCATGACAGTCAGGGAGCCTGCCTTAGCTCCACTGTGCCACCAACCAGACTTTTAACGGCCTGGTTCCAAAGCCAACTTTTTCTGACTGGTTGTTCCAGTCGAAATCCAGACACCTGGCAATACTAATCTGCCTAACTCCTTCCCACAAGAAACACCTTAGGCACTAAACCACCTGACTCCAGGAGCCAGGTTCCCATTTGTGGAGCACAAAGATAGACACCTCCCTGAAGCCTGGACTCAGGTGCCTGTCTTCATGATAAGAGTGGGGCAGGTGGTAGCAGACACCACTCTTGTTGGGATCTTCCAGTGGCTAGCTTTGGCTAACGGGCTAGCTTTCCTGGATTGCAGTGTAAAGTGCTGCTCTCTCCCCATGCATTACATAGGGAGCCTAGGCACCTAACTCAGGATTTGTGGGTCATGGTGGTGTTCTTCTGACTTTCTAGATGTATATAAATTAGGCACTGTGAGGTTCAGCATTGTGGTGCCTAAGTCCCTTTGTGAATTCTACCCTAAGGGATACCCCAAAATAAACAATTGAACTTGACTTTGCAATAAAGAAAACATGCATGTTTTAAATGAAACCAATAAACAATTAAATCAACAAGCATTATGCAAATGAGATACACCATCTAGAAAGATGAGCAAAATGCATGATACAATATAACAACATTTGAAAACAACCTCTTAACTAGACATGAAATTCTAAAATAAATAAAACAAAGTTGGTTAACTATATTGAATGAACTATTATAAAACTGAGTATAAAATTCAGAAAGCTATGAGCATCAACCACAAAAGTATTTATTTCATTATTTGGGATATTAACTGCATTAACAGGTTGTTCACCATAATTAAAAATTAACTAATAGCTAACCATTATTAGTTTTTATTAACAAAATTTCACAGCTAAACTTATGGAAATAATATCATATAACCGAGTATAAGTTTAATGAAACCACGAGATTACAACTATAATTCAACTTGATATCAACTTTTGAACTAAACAATGATTTGGAATGAAACTAGATAGAACAGTATTATTGAAAGTAGTGGCAACTTCACAGATTCATAGATTCCAAGGCCAGAAGTGATCAGTCTGACCCTCTGTATAACAACATAACAGAAATTCCCCACAATAATTCCTAGAGCATATCTTTTACAAAAAAATACAATCTTGATTTTAAAATTTCCAGTGATGGAAAATCCACCACAACCCTTGGTAAGTTGTTCTGATGGCTGAACACTGTTACTATTAAAAATTTATACCTTTATATCCACTCTGAATTTGTTTAGCTTCAACTTCAAACCATTGGATCTTGTTACACCTTTCTCTGCTAGATTGAACAGCCCATTATTAAATATTTGTTCCCTGTGTAGATATTTATAGACTGTGACCATGTCACCTCTTAATCGTCTTTTTGCTAACCTCGATAGATTGAGCTTTTTGAGTCTACCACTGTAAAGCATCTTTCTAATCCTTTGACAAAAATACTTAAAAGCTAGCAAAACCATTACTATTACTTTTACTTCTGTTTTAAGAAAATAGATTCTGAGGGCTAAGCATGATTCTTAAGGCAAATCCACAGTCATACTATCACTACAGGTCACAGTTAAGCAGTGTTTAGATACAGATGCCTAGCCAGGGGCGGCTCCAGACCCCAGCACGCCAAGCGCATGCTTGGGGCGGCACGCCGCGGGGGGTGCTCTGCTGGTCGCCGGGAGGGCGGCAGGCGGCTCCGGTGGACCTCCCGCAGGCGTGCCTGCAGAGGGTCCGCTGGTCCTGCGCGGCTTCAGTGGAGCCGTGGGACCAGCAGACCCTCCGCAGGCACGCCTGCGGGAGGTCCACCGGAGCCGCGGGACCGGCAACCGGCAGAGCGCCTCCCGCGGCATGCCGCCCTGCTTGGGGCGGCGAAATGTCTAGAGCCGCCCCTGTGCCTAGCCAAAGGGAGGTGTTGTGATAACATGGAAAGCAAAGATACAATAACCACATACACTACGACTCTTACAATAGTAATGCAGACTGAAGGTGGAGTCAACAGGCAATTTTACAACTGTGAAAGTTCAAAACGCAGTTTGGTTAATCAAGGTGTTGAAATTAAATCAAGCAGGTTGTGAGAGTGGTTCTTAGAGAGCTAATAGGCAGACAGAGAGATACTAGTGTGTGAGTTAAAGAGACAGCTCTCAGATGATTAAAGGTAATACCATATACCAAAAAAAGAGGAGTACTTGTGGCATCTTCAAGACTAACACATTTATTTTGGAATAAGCTTTTGTGGGCTAAAACCCACTTCATCAGATGCATGCAGTGGAAAATACAGTAGGAAGATACATATATATAGAGAGAGAGAACATGAAAAAATTGGGCTCCAACGAGACTAATCAATTAAGGTGGGCTATTATCCTCAGGAGAAAAAAAACTTTTGTAGTAATAATCAGGATTGCCCATTTCAAACAGTTGACAAGAAGGTGTAAGTAACAGTAGGTGCCACAAGGAGTCCTCATTTTTTTTCCGCTGATACAGACTAACATGGCTACCACTCTGAAACCTGTCACCATATACCAATGGTTTTCAAACTTTTTTTTCATTTGTGAACACCTACAAAATTTCAAATGTCAGTGTGGACTCCTTTGGAAATCTTAAATATAGTCTGCTGACTCCCAGGGGTCCGTGGACCACAGGTTGAGAACCACTGCCATACAGCAATGGGTAAACGTTCTAATGTTCAAATACAGAAAGAGAAATGTAACAAAGTTCACTGCTTTTGGTATTTAAAACAGACAAAGAAAAGAAGTGACTATTAATGAGGATAGGTTTGGGAAGTGTAACGTGTTAACACAGAAAGGTAACTATGCGGTTAGAAACATGCAATGCAATTAAAGCCAGTATAAAAGTATTCTAAAGTTCATAACATACACCAATATAGATTGAGGTGAGGTTTTGAAATTAGAAGATAGCTTTTCGCCTCTCACACTGACTATAATGTTACAAGGGAGAGAGAGCTGAGGATGCTTATCTCACCAGCAGGTACTTCTCGCTGTCAAAGACAGCACAGCAGCAGGGGGTATATGTGTAAGATACAGGGCAAAGCAGAACAGTGATATAAGGAAGCTGGTAGTTCTTAGTAACTATGGTAGTTCTCAGGAACTGAGGGTATGGCTACACTTGCAGCTGTACAGCGCTGTGAGTTAAACCTGCCTTCGTACAGTTGAGTAGGGAAAGTGCTGCAGTCTGTCCACACGGACAGCTGACAGCGCACTGTCGTGGCCACATTTGCGGCACTTGCAGCGGCATTGGGAGCGGTGCATTATGGGCAGCTATCCCACAGCTATCCCACAGAGCACCTCTTCCCATTCTGGAGCTGTGGGTTGTGGGCGTGTGTGCGGGGCATTCTGGGTCCTGTCCCAACACCCCGTGATGCATCACTTCGCATCCCAGCAATCCCTGTGTTTCCGTCCACATTTTGCACCATGTTTCAATGGTTTCTGTGCAGCGCAATCTGTGTTCCGTTTCAGTCTGCGGGAAATGGAGCCCGAACTGCTGAGGAGTATGCTGACAAGTTTTGCCAGCACGTCATGTTTGGCAGTCGAGCTATTCCTTAAGATCCAAACTGACAGTGAGGACTCCAACGATTATGTCGACTCGTATAACACATACGCCACGAGATTACTTGTGGCATTCATGGACATGCTCAGCACCATGGAACACCACTTTTGGGCTCGGGAAACAAGCACTGAGTGGTGGGATCACATCGTCATGCAAGTCTGGGATGACAAGCAGTGGCTATGGAACTTTCGGATGAGAAAAACCACTTTCATGGAGTGTGTGAGGAGCTCGCTCCCACCCTGCAGCACAAGGCCACAAGATTGAGAGCTGCCCTGACGGTGGAGAAGCGGGTGGCTACTGCAATCTGGAAGCTGGCAACTCCAGACAGCTACCGATCAGTCGCAAACCAGTTTGGAGTGGGAAAGTCGACCGTTGGAATCGTGTTAATGCACGTTTGCAAGGCCATTAATCGTATCCTGCTGAGAAGAACCATGACTCTGGGTAACGTGCATGACATTGTGGCTGGCTTTGCACAAATGGGTTTCCCTAACTGTGGAGGAGCAATAGATGGGACGCATATTCCTATTCTGGCACTACCCCACCTAGCATCTGAGTACGTTAATCAGAAGGGCTATTTATCTATGGTTCTCCAGGCCCTTGTGGATCACCGTGGGCGTTTCATTGACATTAACACAGGCTGGCCTGGAAAGATGCATGATGCACGAATCTTTTGGAACACTGCCCTGTTCAGGAATCTGCAGGCCGGGACTTTTTTCCCAGAGTGGAAGATCACTGAAGGGGAAGTCGAAATGCCCTTTGTGATCCTTGGAAACCCCGCTTACTCATTAATGCTGTGGCTCATGAAACCCTACACATGAAGCCTTGACAACAGCAAAGAACGGTTCAACTACAAGCTGAGCCAGTGTCAAATGACTGTGGAGTGTGCTTTTGGCCATTTAAAGGGCTGCTGGAGATTTCTGTATGGGAAGCTGGACTTGGCCGAACACAGCATCCCCACGGTTATATCCATGTGCTGTACCCTCCATAATATTTGTAAAGGGAAGGGTGAAAGCTTCACTCAGGCATGGACCTCTGAGGTTCAACACCTGGAGGCTGAATTTGCACAGCCAGAGAGCAGGGCTATTAGAGGGGCCCAGGACAGGGCTGCAAGAATTAGGGATGCCTTGAGGGAGCAATTTGAGGCTGAAAACCAGCAGTAATGTCTGATGCCCTGCACGGGAGTGAAATGCAGTGGTTCCAATGTTAGTAGGAATCTGTATTTGCTAAGCTGACTTTCAGTGGCTGTTTCTTTCCTGGGCTAAGGTATCTTTTACTTTATTCAATAATAAAGAATGTTTTCAAAGCCAAAAAATCCATTTATTGAAAAGAAACACAACTGCTTGGGAATCAGAAAGGGCAAGGGGGTGGGGTGGCAAATGGTACAATCACAGATTTGCATATGTCCTGTCTGGAGTGCTGTGCAATGAGTGCTGCACTTCAGGATGGCTATACTGCATGGTTATGGAGGTTGAGTGTAGAGGGTAAGGGTCGTAGTATTCAGGGCTGGGTGATGAAGATACAGGTGTTGGAGGCAGCTGGTGGCAGTAAGAACCCGGATGTTGGGGAAAGTGGGTTGGAGGTGACATGGGGGCACAATGGAAAGAGTTTTGGGACAAGGGCTGCTACACAATAGCATAATTTTCCTGTCCCAAAGCGAGTGTACATAACCCGTGGGAGCCCCAGAAATGGTGAGTAAGCACAGGGTCGATGGGGACTGATTGTTTCACGGCTGTACTGTCCTCTGGGTTTCTGTGCCTTGGGGAGAGCTAACAGATGCAGGGGGCACCTGCACTGAACACTGTCCCAACATTTTCCTCAGGAGTTTGTCCTGGAAGCTCTCTCGCTGCTGAGGGTGACCTGGGAAGCAAGGGAGGGTCTTCTACTGCAAGGCGGCTTCCGCCCTGGCCTATATGCAGCTTGCTTGTGTGCAGCAATGGTCCCCCCACCTCTCGTGGCACAGTGGTGCAGACACATTAGCCTGACTGGGACAAGGACCACGGTGGCTCTCCCAAGAAACCTGCGCAAGCGCATTGCCAACGTTCTGGATGAGACTTTCAAAGAGATCACCGAGGCCGATTACCGTGATGTGATAGACCACATCAATGTGCTATTCCGCATCTAGGCATGCATGCAGCCCTAGCCCTCCTCTCCCAAAGAGCCCGCACCGAAAAAAATCTTTCCCAAAAAAGAGCCGCTTACCAGGAACCTGCTCTTCTGTTTGTCCTCCACCAAGTACAGTCTGCTGCAACTGGCTACCTTCCTCCTGGCTCGATAAGAGCTCCTGGCTGCATGCTTCCAGGGATTCCAGGGTGTCTCCCCGTGCCCGAGCACCCTGACTCCCGCTTTCCTCCTCCTCCTGTGCAGTACCCTGGGATTCAGTCCAGAAATAGCTTTGAAAACTCCATGGCTGGATAGCCCATGCAATTGGGCCCCAGGAGAGGCTGGGCAGGGCAACTTTGCCCCATGCAGTCCTCCAGATTGACCCCTTCCCTATGGATGCCTCCATATCCCTCCACCTGCACCAAATGTGTGGCAAAGTGTAAAGGAGAACAGGTGAAAGTGCGCTTTATTTTCATTTATGGTTCTGTTGTTACTGGTGTGGAAGCAGGGAAAGAATTAGTAAGGATTTGAAGAGGATCTTAATGCATGTCAGTTTGTTAGCAAGAGTTAGCCCAGCTGTAACCCTAATGACGTGAGACTTCTAGAAGCAAGGATAGTGTGAGGCAGAGGGAAAGAACTGTGTAAAAAGTTATTACAACCTTGCAACTTGATAACCAAATATGCAGGCTGGCATCTTTTAGGAGTGAGACAAATAAGATAGCAGAAAGGCTTATGTATAAACAAAATGTATTTGTTGCTTTTTACCGTCTGTATTATTGCTAGAAATTGTCTGTAACAAAGGTATAAAGGCTTGCTGTAATTGTTTACCAGTTGAGAGACCTGTCCGGGACTGGGGCGACCCTGTGTCCCATGGCACTCTCTCCCTCCATTGTAATTACTGGAGAAATAATAAAGTATTTGATTTTGCTGCACCCAAAAGAAAAAGCGAGAACTGAGTTTTTCTCCGACAATCCCAGACGAGCCCCCAAATTGTCGGAGAAAAACTCAGTTCTCGCTTTTTCGTTCAGATGGCGTGAGCCCAACAGAGACAGACGTCCCCACAGACAGTCCTCCTCCGACACCCCAATAGAGATTTCAAAAGGTCTCGTACCTCTATTGTGGCGCCATGGGGTTCGAAGGGGAACGATCCGTAGTAGCCGTCTGTGGGTCCATGGGCGTTGCCATCCCGGACGAGCCCCCAAATTGTCGGAGAAAAACTCAGTTCTCGCTTTTTCTTTTGGGTGCAGCAAAATTATTTCTCCAGTAATTACAATGGAGGGAGAGAGTGCCATAGGACACAGGGTTGCCCCAGTCCCGGACAGGTCTCTCAACTGGTAAACAATTACAGCAAGCCTTTATACCTTTGTTACAGACAATTTCTAGCAATAATACAGACGGTAAAAAGCAACAAATACATTTTGTTTATACATAAGCCTTTCTGCTATCTTATTTGTCTCACTCCTAAAAGATGCCAGCCTGCATATTTGGTTATCAAGTTGCAAGGTCGTAATAACTTTTTACACAGTTCTTTCCCTCTGCCTCACACTATCCTTGCTTCTAGAAGTCTCACGTCATTAGGGTTACAGCTGGGCTAACTCTTGCTAACAGACTGACATGCACTAAGATCCCCTTCAAATCCTTATTAATTCTTTCCCTGCTTCCACACTGGTGTGGCCTGCCTGGCAATGGGTTAATCTTGTACTTCTCTAATATATGTTTATAAATAAAGCTTTTTATTTTATCAAGTTCATTGGTATCACTGCATCACATCATACAATGTGTATTTAAAATAATAAAGGTGAACACATGATCCAGTACCATTAGAAATCAGTATCCAAATACTGTACCTCAGCACAGGTAGCTACATTGATCCATAATGTGAATCAACCCAACCCACCAATTGATAAGTGATCATGTCATTCATGAGAACATTGCATGGCACTGAAAACCACCATAATCAATGAAACCAACAAGCACACTGATAAAGGTATCAATCACCCTTTTTTGGGGGGAGCATGCAAGTCATAAAGTAGAAGCACAAAGCCTCCCTGTGTTCTGCTGCCTGGGTGCATCCAGCTCCAGCTGTGATAGGGGCACTTTCTGGCTGAATGTATTGATTCAGTGGCTCCTTGCTGTCATACGTCCATTCAGGGGGAAATGGCTCACCTCTGCCTTCACAATGATTGTGAAGAGCACAGCAAGCCACAGTAACGCAAACAGCACTAATGACTCTGGCATCCAAATGGGTCTATAGACATCTCCAGTAGTATTCCAGTCTGCCAATCAGAGCTGGCCTCACAATGAGGCGAACTGAGGCGGCCGTCTCAGGTGCCAGACTGGTGAGGCGGGCGGTGCCACTAGGACCCAGAGTGTAGAAAATTGTGTCTGCTGCTGGTGCATATGTATTCTCTCTGCTGTAGATACACAGAGATGGTCAAGTGCTGTGCTGGAGGAAGGAGGGCACAAGAGACATAACAGACAGGCAGGAGAAAAGGTGAGAGGGAATAACAGAAAGGAGCAGGAGCTGCAGGGAGAGAAAGGAGGAGGAGCCTCTTAGGTACCTCTCTAGCCAGCTTCTCAGGGAGCTTCCTATTTCCTGCTACTTGCCTGAACCCACTTGAGGAGAACAGGCAGTCAACTGAAGCAGTAGGAGCCAGTTAGGCCCTTAAGAGGCTGATATCTTCCCTCATTCAGGCCCTGCTACTGGCTTGCTTATTTGTCCCCTTCAATTGAGAGCCACTATAGCTGGCACAGAACAGCAGTCATGAGTGAAAGAAGAAAAGCCCCTCTGGGGCAGCATTCAAAAAAAGAAAGAAAACAAAGGAAGCTTTTCTAACTCCTGAGATACATAGACACAAATGTTCACGATGAGCCTTCCGGACCCAGTGAGGATGTGAGAGGTGAGGAGATGCCAGATCTTCCAGTTAGTCAGAGTGCAGGTGACCTGGCAGCTGCTGCAGCATCCATATCTCCATCTCAAATGGATGTAACCATGCACATTCCTGAAGAAAAGTGTAGATCAGAGAAGAGTGTGGTGGAGGCACAAGAAACAGCTGCTGCTGAGTTTAGTTCCTTAAGTCTAGATGATCCAGGACTGTGGACCCACTTGAGCTGCAGCCTGAGGATCTTCCTTGCACTGCATGGGCCACAGCAAGTGAAACACTTCATGTTCCCCAAAGACAATGAAAATAGAAGTTTCCATCCAACACATTACTGGCGTGAAATCCCCAATGGTGACAAAGTGGAGAGGCAGGGCCATTCCTAGCTATTTTGGTGCCTTATGCAGCACCCCCATAGGGGGGGGCTGTGTGGGGCCCCAGGCCTCTGTGGGGGAACTGTGGGGCACTGCCCCAGGCCTCTGCAGGGAGAAGCTGGGGAGGGCAGTCCCAGGCCTCTGTAGGGGACAGGGGGGGAGGGGGACTGGCCACTTCTGCAGGAAGTGGAGTGACCCGGCCCCAGCCTGTTCTGCTCCCCTGGCTCCCAGGCTTGGGGGGAGTGGGGAACCGCCCCCCAGGACTCGCCGGCAGTGCAGCTGGGAGCTAGGGGAGCAGAGCAGGCTGGAGCCGGGTCACTCTACTTACCGGTAAGTACATCGCTTCTGGAGTACACAGGAGAGTGAGGGTGGGGCTGGGGCAGGGAAGAGGCAGGGCAGAGCAGGGGCAGGGCCCTGGGGAAGAGCCAGAGCAGGGGCTGGAGCAGCATGCAGCTGCGCAGGGGATCAGGAAATTTGGTGCCCCAAATTTCCTGGTGCCCTATGCAGCTGCATACTTTGCATACGGGTAAGGATGGCCCTGTGGAGAGGCCATGGCTTATGTACTCAAAAACCCAGAATCCTGCCTACTTTTTTTGTTGCAGACTCTTCCAGTCTAATGTTCCAGCCACATTGGGTTCTGCAGGAACAAAGGACTGGAAAAATCTGGCTAGAAATCTGGCATGTCATGAGAAGGCAGCAAATCACCAGAGAGCATTCCATAGGTGGAAAGAGCTTAAGATGAGACTAAGGTTAAAGGCCACCACAGATGATCAGCATCAAGAGAAGATCGCATCAGAGTCTCTTTACTGGTAAAATGTTCTGAAAAGGCTCATTACTATTGTGAGAATGCTTGCTACCCAAAACCTAGCACTGCGTGGCACTTCAGATCAGCTGTATGTGCCGAACAATGGAAACGTCCTTAAAACTGTGGAGCTGATGGCTGAGTTTGATGCTGTACTCCAGGAGCATCTAAGAAAAGTCACCACCCAAGAAATGTACACACACCACTACCTTGGAAAAACAATTCAAAATGAGATCATATAGTTACTGGCAACAAAAGTCAAACAGAAGATTGTGGCAGATCTGAAGTCAGCAAGATATTACTCAGTTATTCTGGACTGCACACCTGACATCAGCCTACGGAACAAATGACTTTAATGGTGCATTTTGTAACAACAAGAGAACCTAGTGAAAATGTCCCTGCAATGGTGACTGTCAGAGAGCATTTTCTAGAACAGGGGTCGGCAACCTTTCAGAAGTGGTGTGCCAGGTCTTCACTTATTTACTCTAATTTAAGGTTTTGCGTGCCAGTAATACATTTTAACATTTTTAGAAGGTCTCTTTCTATAAGTCTATAATATATAACTAAACTATTGGTATATGTAAAGTAAATAAGGTTTTAAAAATGTTTAAGAAGCTTCATTTAAAATTAAATTAAAATGCAGAGACCCCCGCACCGGTAGCCAGGACCCAGGCAGCATGAGCACCACTGAAAATCAGCTCGCATGCTGCCTGCGGCATGCGTGCCATAGGTTGCCTACCCCTATTCTAGAATGTATTGACATTGATGATACCACAGGAGCTGGTATGACAAATGTGCTTCTTAAAAAGCTGGAAGATACAGGCATTGCAATACCTGACATGAGAGGTCAGGGCTACGATAATGCTGCCTACATGAGAGGAAAGAACAGAGGAGTCCAGACACAGATCCGAGAGTTAAACTCTCGAGCTTTTTTTGTCTCATGCAGTTCTCACTGAACTTGGTGGTCAGTAATGCAGCATCAGCTTCTAGTGAGGCTGCTGAATTTTTTAATGTAATTCAAAGCATCTATGTATTTTTCTCTGCATCAATTCATCGATGGCAAATTTTGAAGCAACATCTGGGAACATCCTCTCTGACACTGAAATCACTGAGTGCCACACGATGGGAAAGTCGAGTGGAGGTGATAAAGTCTATCAAACACCAAATTGATGATGATCACAAGATGATGCCATAGTTGTCATTATGGAGGATAATGCTATGACAGGAACTGTTCGTGGGAGAACAGTGGCAGAGGGAAATGGAATCACAAGAAACATACATAACTTCAAATTTCTGTGTGGCTTAATGTTGTGGCATGACATACTGTTTGAAATAAATGTTGTAAGCAAGAGACTCCAAGGTGTTGACCTTTATATATCTGGTGCAATGGAACAACTGGACAAAGCAAAGTCAGACCTACAGTCTTACTGGTCAAATGAGGGATTTCAAAATGTTCTGAAGAATGCACAGAAGTTGGCAGAGGAACTTCACACTGAAGCTATTTTCCCACCCATTCAAGAATACAAGAATCACCAAAGAAGTCGACATTTTGATTACAAGGCACTGGATAATCCCATAAAAGACCCCAAATAACAATTCAAAGTTGAATTCTTTAACCAGGCACTAGATTGTGCAATACAGTCAGTTGAAGAACGTTTCCGGCAGCTCAAAGAACACAGCAGTATATTTGGGATATTGTATGATATTCCAAAACTCCACACTATACCTGAAGAAGACCTACACCAGTAATGCAGTTTACTAGAGACGGTGTTGACACATGATGACATGTGCAATATTGATGCGAGTGATTTAGGTAATGAACTTAAAGCCCTCTCAAGATACATTTCAGCAGGATCAACTCCAATGGCTGTTCTGGAATATACGTGCACAAATAAGAAGACCACACTCTTTCCAAATGCTTTTGTTGCTCTGTGCATACTTCTAACACTTCCTGTAACAGTTGCCAGTGGACAAAGCAGCTTCTCCAAGCTGAAGTTAATAAAAACACATCTACGTTCCACAATGACACTGGAGAGGCTGGTCGGCCCTGCAACCATCTCAACAGAACATGAGCTGGCCCAGACTCTGGACCTTCTGGAAGCCGTTCAGATCTTTGCAACCATGAAGGCAGAGAAAGCACCACTTTGATTATTCAAACAGATCAAAATGCCAGTGTTTACTATGCAGACAAGAAAAGTTACATTTGCTGTTCAGGCATTTGAAAGTTAAGTGCTACTTAAATTTTTTGAACAAGGCATTTTAAGTTGTTAGTTCTCCTTTATTGGGGTAGGTAGCAGAGCAGTACCATGAGAGAAGCAGAACAGGAAGAAGGCAGAATTGAGACCTTTCAAAGTTTTGGCCCAAGCGAGGGGGAATGGGGGCATCATTTGAGCTCCCTGCCTCAGGTGCCAAAATGTTGTGGTCCGGCCCTGCTGCCAATAGCACATTCATCAACCATTGTGCACCTGCTGATAGTGTAATTAAGCAGTCTTTTTCCAGGGCCTCCTAAATCAGGGTATGGTTTCATAAACCAAAGGCAAAGGGCCTACATGGGGTCCCCAGAATAATGTCATTTGATAGGAATAGTGTTCCAGCCTGTCCAGGAATGTAGACTCTCACTCAGCACAAAGCACTGGCATCATGAATTTTCCCAGTACAGCCCATTTTGACATTTATATATTGACCTGTGTGGTTCACAAGGGCCTGCATAACAATGGATTATTGCCCTTTGCAGTTTATGTGCCCATGTGCTCCTTGAAGAGGGCAAACTAGAGGCACATGAGTTCCATCAATGGTCCTGGTACAGTCTGAAAACCCCATTCTCTCCAAGTCAGCAATTACTGCATGAATATATTGTATGCATACCATCCTCGGAGTAAACCAGTACTTGATTGCCTCAGAAACCTCTGTCACCACTTTTTAGCGGGGTGCTAGGGAGCCTGGTATATGGTTGGTTTGACTAAGGTCTGTGTGCTGCAGTGTTAGAGGCCCGAGCCCTGGGTTCAAGCCTGAGTTGGAAAATTCTTAACATAAGATTAACAATCAATATAGATGCTCAAGCCCCGGGTTCTCTAACCCAGGGTCAGCTGACTTGAGTCCCATTAACCCTGGGCTTACATTGCATATATACAGAACAACTAAATGCCTGTGTCAGCGGACTCAGGATCATAGGGCTCAAGATGCAGGGCTGTAAACCTGCAGTGTAGACGTCGGGCTGGAGCATGGGCTCTGGGACCCTCCCTCACTGTGGGGTTCCAGACCCTGGGCTCCAGCCTGAGCCCAGATGTCTATACCACAATTTTATAGCTCCCTGAGTGGGAGCCCAAGTCAGCTGACACGGACCAGCTATGCTGTATAGACATACCCATAGGTCTGGAATGTGTGAGGACATTAAAAAGATTCTGTTTATTCCTTCCCTTACAACAACATAGTTCTCTTGAAGGTGACAAGGGAACATTCATAGAGCTGGAAAGGTCTCTTTAGCCTAGGATATTGAATAAAGGATAACAAAACCATTTAAAACATCTCAGGATTCTTTTATAGATAACGTGGCCTAAAATCAGGCCTTGGTTAGAGTTTAATGTAAGGGTACACAATTCAAATGTGAGCTATTTCACTGTATCATTACCTTAGCTCAGTGGTCCCCAACCTTTCTGTTGCAATAGCATATTCATGTTCCCAGAAGAGTGTGGCTGGCGCCGGATGACCAGCCGCCAAAATGCCGCCAAGAACCGGCGTCATTGAGAAGCGTCGCTGCCAAGAAGCAGCGGCATTTCAGCAGCGCTTCTTGGCGTTGCTGCTTCTCGGCGGCATTTTGGTGGCTGGTTGTCCTTGTCAGTAGGCGGGCGCACATAAATGCCCCAGTGGGCACCATGGCACCCACGGGCACCACGTTGGGGACCACTGCTTTAGCTTCTAAGTAAAAGAATATCAAAATTGCATATTCAGGAGCCAAAATCAGACCCGTTAGGCACCACACATCTAATTTTGAAAATGTTGGTCTTACAATGCAAGAGCTTTTGCTGGTGAAGCACTATGTAGATCTTGGGCAGGGAAGGAAGCAAAGAAGGATGAAGGGAAATGCTGAGAATTTTCAAAGATAAACGACTCCTAAATGTTAAGATTGGGGTAAGATTTGAAAGTCTGAGACTTTTTTTCCTCTCAATCATAATTCTTTCTGGAAAGGTTACATTTGCAAGATATAAGAAGGAAATAGTTCTCTCTATATTCTTTATTTTAATTTTGTTTACTTTGTATATTTGACAGCACTTGGTGTATAACATATTTCATTGTTTCCTATCTAGTCAGTTTCCTCTGTATAGGTCTTTCACTCAGTAACAAGGGAGAGAAATGTTTTTAAAAACTAGGGAAATAAAAAAACCATACAACTGTGAGAGAAACTCCGGGATAGGTGTAACACCTGAAATCACTTTTAGCTCATTTGTTAAACAATTCGCTAGATTTAAAGTTGAATAACACCCCACACCCCACCTCTGTATTCAGAACTCTGCTTATAGACCTAACCAGTTTTAAAATATTTTTTTCTTTGTTGTTGACTTTCTAACGAATTGTATGTTATAACAGCAGACAATCAAGGTCACCCCCGAATGTAACATCTGCAGACCAATCCACAGGATGATGAGGAAAAAAATGGAAAGAAAATTAACCTCAAATGAAAGCTGGTAACAGCCTTGACTTCTGAATCTTGATGCACTCCACGAAGTGGCAGTGTTTTTTCTCTTTAAAATAGGAATTCCCAGACAGAAGGCAAAAATATGAAACAGGTTTTCTGAGATGACAGTGCCATCTACAGTCATTCCAGGAATTGGGTTTGGCTTGCTATTCAATTGTTTGTTTTCATTTGTGGCACGTCAGAAAATGGCTGTTTAAAAGCAGAACCTTTTCAGAAGTGTGTGTTTAGAGTGTGTTTGTTTTTTAATAAAAAACAAATCCTTTGAATTAACCCTACCCCTAAGCTTTGGTGAAATACAGATCCAGCTTCAGATCTGAACAGAAAGGAAGTTCAATTCCAAATCTGGATTTTGCAGCATGGGCCCACTTTCTTTTTTAATTGAACTCTGTTATTCCCTGTTTTAGATTTTCTCAATGTACAGCTTGCAAATAATTGAAATTGCAAAATTATGTAATGTACAAAAAAATTGCACTATTGTGACTTTTTGAATATGTCTGTATACAGGGGTGCTGGAATGGGGGGGCAGAGGAAGGGTCTGCCACTCACAGTCCACTCTTGCTTCTGGCTTGGCTGGGGGCAGGCCCTCGGGAGGGAAGAGGAGAGGCAGGGGCATGGAGGGGGCAGGTCTGAATATACATATTTGGGTAAAATTTTCAAAAGTGCCTGTCACATTTTCAGGAATGACTTAGAAATTTAGGCCCAGATCCACCAACAGACTTGGACATTGCAATACTCACCACCTAACTTTTAAGCCCTTAGAAAAATCACAGGGACAACAGTGCAGCCAACAAAGCCTAAGTTAGGCACTGAGGCTCCCTATACAATGAATGGGGAGAGAGAGATTCTTTGGAATGTGATCCACAAAAGCCAAGCATGCTAAATGGCGTCCCACATTAGCTAGCCAATGGAAGATGCTGAGAGCCTCACCCCTCTTACAGATATAGGCACCTGTCTTTGCTAGTGATCCACAAATGGGAACTGCTCTCCTGGATTCAGGCAGCTTCAGTGCCTAAGTGAGAATATGTTATGCAGCTGCCTCACTCTGAACAGAACTGGGGGTTGGGGAAGGAATGGGAGGAGGTGATGGTGGGGTAATCTTATAATTTTTAGTCCAGTGGTTAGAACACTCATCTGGTATGTGGGAGTCTCCAAGTTCAATTCCCCCATCAGGAGGAAGGGGAGCAAGGATTTGAATAAGGGTCTCCCACTTCCCAGGACAATACTCTAATCACTGAGCTATGGGATATGGCTCCCTCAGTAACCTCCTCTTCTAATCTATATAAGTTGTTATACCACACTCATCACTGTAGTATCTGAGCATCTTCCAGTAGCAGATTAGGCTACACATTTGTTCTCTCTCTCCCAAGAGGGAAAAGTACATTAAGTGTCTTGTTTTGGTAGGTTGGTGTGGAAGTTGTTGTTGTTCTTAAATATACCTGTTGCTATGTGTTTATATTAGACAAGGCAAGGTCAAAGAAATGTACTTTGCACTTGGAGTGGAAAGTGGTGAGGTTTGTGATGGTCCTTAGTTCCTGGGTGAGTTCATTCCACAGTCTCAGACCACCTTAGAGAGGGCCCTGTCTCTTGCACAGATGAGCTTTACTCCTTTTATTGAAAGCTCCATTGTGCTAGAGGAGTGAAGCTGTCAACCACAGTCTTTAAAAAAAATTAAATAGTCTTTTTAGGTAGTCTGTCCCAGGCCATAGAGTGCTTTGAAGATCAAGACCTTAAACATGATTCAAAATTCTATGGGAAGCCAGTGTAGCAAGCAGAGGACAGGTGTGATATACTCCTGGTAGCCTGTATTACTGAGGAAATGCACTGCAGTATTTTGTACTAGTTGGAGTTTCCTAAGTGCTGAAGGTTTCATGCTAAGGTATATCATATTGCTGTAGTTCATCCAAGAGGTGACAAAGGCATGAAAAACCGAGGTCAGATCTTCTTCTGCCAGGATGTGATAGAGTCTCCTAGCCACCCAGAGATTGTAGAAAGCCTTACACATGGCCTTTGCAATGTGAGAGTGCAGTGTCAGCAAGCAATCCAAGAGTACAACTATACTGAGACAGTATACAGACTGATCATTTCTGGGTGCAAACCTTCAATCAAAGGAAACAACCCTGTGGCTTCAAACTCCTTAAAAATACTTTCCTCTGCCCACCAACATCACTTCTGTTCTTTTTTGCTCAAGTTCTGCATCAGCCAGAAAATCTCATCCAAGCCATCTTCGGGGTAGTGGTGTGGTCGTATGTGGTGAACTTTTGAAATGATATCTGGGGTACAGATGAAGCCCTAGATATTCCTTCAATCTGTGAAGACAAGCTGCCAGCGGGCTTGATTATATGAGATGGGATCTCAACCAAACTGGTTGAAAATGCTAGGGAAAGAACTTGGGATAAGCTATCTTGTAGTAAATAGGAGGATGCCTTGTCAGTTAAATTTACACTTTATTGGTTCTATTTTTGTTCTCTGATAATTTTTTTGGTTTTCACTACATATGTTTAAATGCTGTGTGTTAAGCAAAGTGGTGATCCTGAGCTGAATCTTATAGGCTGGTGTATTCTATTTCTTTGGGAATGGTGGATCTAAGAGTTCCGAGAGTGTTCAGTGAATAGGGTCTGAGCATTCCAGAAGGACGCCCGGAAGACTTGGGTTGGTGAGTGCTTATTGCTAACCTGCACAGAGAGACGAGGCCTGGAAGGTAGTGCTTGTGTTGTCAGAGACTAGTGGTTTTAGGGAGCTGATTCACATCAGAAATGGACAAGGCTCCCTTATGCTAAGGGCAGGTGGTGGTGAGGTGCCTCATAACAGTGGCGTCCCAGAGGTACAAGAGGATGAGAATGGATGTCTCTTCTCTATCCATTGACAGGAAGTGATCAGACATCAGTGCCACTGAAGCAGTTTCAATCCCATGTCCTGACCTAAATCCAGATTGTGGTACTTCTAGAATGTTTTGTTCAGTTGGATGAGCTTGTAGTCTGCCTTTAGCTAGCTTCTCTATAAGCTTGCTCAGAAATGCCAGGTTTGACACTAGGAGACAGTTGGGTAGAAGTGAAGTATCCTGGATGGGTTTCTTCAGTGTTCGTTGGACTACTGCATGTTTGAAGGCAGAAGGGAAGATTCCTTCTCAGAATGAGACGTGGCTATTTTTGATCAGGAGTGGCACCAGTTGTTCATGACTCTCTTTCACAATCCAGGAAGGGTATGGGTTGGATTCACAAGTCTTGGGTGTCTTTAGATTGTCCAGAACTTCTTAATGAGTGAATGAACTGAACTCTGGGAATGCAGGTGCACTGTTGGTTGGTGGGAGCAGGCGGAGTGGATCTATGATGTTTGAGAAGGCTTCCTGAATGTATTATCTTTTCAGCAAAGTAGGATCATAATTCTTCTCTGTGCTTGGTTGTGATGCAGGTTGTAGGCACTCAGGATTGTGAAGCAATTTACCACCCTGGATCACTCCTGCAGGCAGGATTTGGCACCCTCAGAGGAACCTGATAGGCCTTTAATACAGCCTCAGCATAGGCTTTGAAGAAGCTATTGTACGGTGTAGAGATAACTAAAGAGTCATTGGATCAAGAGTACTGGACCCTGGATCTTCCACCACCTAGGTGGGTGCTCTAATCACTGAACTGTAGAATCATTCTCTCTCTCTGGCTCAATGACTCTTAAATGTGAAAAGGTGAGTGTCAGAACCACCAGCAGCAGCTTTTAAATAACACCCAATCCAGTAGGCACTCCAGTTTGGCCCTGCACATGAGTTAGGAAGATGAGCACCTATCTTCCCCTGGTTCATTGATCACTCTGAGCTTCGGCAGGAGATTGGTGTCCAGACAGGCAGAGGTATGCAGCAGTGTGTATGCCCAGGGGCAAAAAACTTGGGCACCAGGAGAACTTTTGTTCGAAAATGTAGGCACCGAGTGAGTTTAGATATCTTCAGGCCCAGGGAATTCTGTGGATTTTAGTGGCTCCTAATCCCCAGATTTAGGTGCCTAAGTCTATTTGTGGATCTGGGCCTTCATCTCATTGACTTCAGTTGGGATTATTCATGGTAGTAAAACCAAATACATGCTTAAGTGTTTGCACAATTAGGGTCTATGTGCCTACAACATATTTGAAAGCACTTTTGAAAATTGTACCCATTAAGATGTAGTGTCATATAAAGGGTTTATCAGCATAAATCTGAGATGGATGCTTTATTCATTAATAACAAAGTCATGAGTGAATTACTCACCTAATGCAGATAACTCTTTTAGAAATGTTTTAGACTTTGATTATGCAAACATTCATGCGTGTGTTTAACTTAATTCTGGGCCTGCTCACCTTTGTAAAGTTGAGCATTTGTGTAAATGTCTGCATGATCTTATGCTTAATGTCTTTTATTGGAACTATTTTACTGGGTCTATTTTTTTATCCTTTCGCCTATAAATTCAGGTGTCTAAGTTACTGTAGAGTGATTCCACTGTACGGAGCATAGAGGGATCGATAAACTTATAAAAATGACGTTTCATAGCTTTCCCATAAACAAAAGTATTTTGAT
The DNA here is from genome assembly GCF_020497125.1 of Mauremys mutica. NCBI lineage: Eukaryota > Metazoa > Chordata > Testudines > Geoemydidae > Mauremys > Mauremys mutica. The sequence goes on along the minus strand of NC_059073.1, from coordinate 186,239,586 downwards.
TTTAAAGTATGTTAACTCATCATTGCCAGGACTAGAAGCAAGTACCAGATCCCATTAAGAAGCTGGAACCTAGATCCTGTTCCTAGCCCTGTGAGGCCTTGAGATATCATACTTTACAACTATTTATGTAGAGAAAAATCTGTGTCTGATCCAGGAATGAATCTTCCCCATCTTAGGCTTCAGGCAGGGGTAAATTTGGGGTTGCAGGAGTCTTCCACAGTTTGGAGGACAAGGAAACACTTATCTGGCAGGCTGATTAAAAACATTAAATGGTCAGTGTTTGAAGTTGCTCTGGGGTCTGGAGTGTTAGGGTGAAGACCCACAAGTGATGGAAGTGTGGACAAAGAAAAGGGGAGGAGTTGAAAGGTGCATGATAAAGTAATTTATCAAATGACTCTGCAATTTATCACATGGATATAACTTCCATGTGAGGTATGTGTGTGATATATTATGAAAATATTAATGGTATTATTAATCCATTTTCTGTTGGGACAATCTTGGTGGCTTATACAACTGTGTAACACTTTCATAGATATACAGACAGTTTTTCTGTATGCAGAATTTGTGAGAGGCAACCAGTATGTTAGCCTTTTTAAAACACACAATCATTTTTGCAGACTTTTCTTGTTGTAATGTTTTTTTAAGTAATAATGCTTGCGGCTTAGGGAATTTCTTGGCAAGAGGGTCCATCTGAGAACGAAACTCACTAAACAAATAATTACTTTGGCTTGAGTCACACCTCCATAGTCAGCAGAAACTCTTAGGCCCGCCTACTTAATAAATAACAAAGAACCAAAAAGGATCCAGTCAGAAGAATGGAAGTGTTAGAGGCCACTTAGACACAGAAAAAGATCTAGGAGCAATATCTGACGGGAGCACTCTAATACTACAACTGAATGTAATGGGGAAGTGTAGCGTAGAGCAGTGGTTTTCAACCTTTTTTCATTTGCAGCCCCCCAGGGGTCCATGGGCCACAGGTGGAAAACCACTGTTCTATGGTAACAACAACTTCTCATGGACTCCTTAGACATAGTCTGCGGAACCCCAGGGGTCTGCAGCCCACAAGTTGAAACCACTGGTGTAAAGGAATTGGGTAGTGAGTTTTTGAGCCCAATAATGGGCCTCCCTGTCTTCTGTTGCAGAAGCCATCAAAACCCTAACAGAGCAGCAGTGTGTATACATAGCTAAGCTTTGTATGTTTATACATAGTTAGAGGAAACGGTTATGTGGAACCCAGTAGTGTCCATGTGGCTTCCTCATATTCCTAATGTGTAGAGAGCAAAGACTCAACAGAAGAGCTAAGTGGAAAAAGAAATAGCAAGTTAAGATAATTTTTGTGGTGATTTTGAATTGAAAGCCTTCGTGCAGGTGAGAAGTCTGTCCTCTGAAAAACACCGGATATATGGGTGCAATCTGGAAACATTTTAATGCCAAAAGTAAAGACCACTTCCATCTTTCTCTCTTCTTTTTTATTTTCACTTGTCCTCCATTTGGTCAGGTGATTTATCTCACTCTGTATTATTCTTGCACTTTCAGATGCCTGAACTGGCCCTACTCAAGACATTTCCTCTCTGCAACCAACAACAGGCAGAGTTTCTTGAAAGATCTATTTTTGTCATGTATTTCCCTCTAGCTCTTTCTGGTGTTTCTTCCTGTTATTTCTTCGGTATTGTGGTTTTGGGTTGTTGTGTTTTTTGTTTGTTTTAGCCCCCTTTTCTCTTCTCTTCTCTCCACCTCTTTTTTTTCCCTTTTCTCCAATGGTCCTTGTCTTCCCAACCTTGCCTCCAGTACTAGAACAGTCCACACAACAGCACATTCCTATCTATTTATCTAGGGTGCCAGTCCAGCAAAACACTTAAGCATATGCTGAACTTTGAGTATATACATAAACACATTGAGTTCAGTGGAACTTCTTACATGTATAATATTAAGGTGTTTAAGTCCTTTACTGGGTCAGGTCTAAGTTCCTATCAAGTGTCTATCAACAGGATATGAGTATTCCCTCTCATCATGCATCGTCGCTCTGGTCTGCTAGTTCAGACACTAAATACGAATATAAAGGAGTGTGTGAATAAGGTCAGTGTAACGGGGTTCACGCTATGCCCCTGGGTATTCGGCCCCTGGGCCTCCCTCTTCAATGAGTCAGGGACACTTCAGTCTGGTGCAACACCCATGCTTTTTATTCTCAAAAGGTTTCCCACCACCACTTCCCAACTGTATACAGGCTTCACAGCTACTTTGCCTACAACAGGCCTGGTCAGCAACAGACTAGGTGGCTCCCACTTTCTTCTGTGCCTGAGCTTTCTCTTTCCCACCCGCTCCCACCAGCCTTTATAGCTCCAGGCTGATAAGACTAGCAGGTCAATCAGGCACAGGACTACTCACCCAGCCCCAATCCATTCCCCGTGATTGGTGCTGGCATGGCAGGAGCTGATTAAGGGCTTCTCAACCAGCACCCTGCCACAGTCAGCAAAAACATATTTCCCACAATGCAGATCATGGTAGTTGTGCTATTAAGTCCTCTAAGCCAGGTACAGATGCCACATTTGCTGTATGTTCTTTATACAGTCCTTGGTTTCCTGCTGGGGCAGAAACAAGGATGCACAGGCCAGGACAATGGCAGGCTGTTGCTACATAGAGTAGTAGGCAATTTGATTACCTCATTTCTGTATCAGAGGGGTAGCCGTGTTAGTCTGGTTCTGTAGAAGCAGCAAAGAATCCTGTGGCACCTTACAGACTAACAGAAGTTTTGCAGCATGAGCTTTCGTGGGTGAATACCCACTTCTTCGGATGCAAGCCATTTCTGTATATAGTTTCTGACCATAATAAAGGGTTTATCTGGTCACTGGTCTACTTGTAAGTGACATGGTACCAGGAGTGGAAGGCATTGCATGCTGGCAGACCTAGTGAGAGGTAACATTGAAATGGCTGCTGCAGAGCCTGTACAACTGCAAGTAACTTCCCCACTAGCCCTGAGAATCAGGGGAAATGGTTCAAACAGTAATGTGAGCTGTATACATAAGCCACTGGGGCAAATAAGATGAAAGGTGAGCAAAAAAAAATTGCTCTGCCACAGTAATCTTAGATGTGTATATACATTCCAGCTAGATGCTGCTAAAGAGAAAGGAAAGATTTGCAGATATAATGAAAAGGTTTGAAAAATCACTGTGTCCTTAGGAAAAAGTGTTACTTATGAAAGGTGTGTGTTCAGGATGAGAACACAGAATGAAGAGGAGACAATAGAGGAGTTTTCCATAGATTTAAAGCTAAAAATAGTCAGTCCTGTGAATATGGAATATTAAAGACCCTCTCATTAAAGACCAGATTGTCCTGCGGTATAACGATAAAAAAGTCCATTAACAGTTACTGGAAATGGCAATAGGTTGTGCCAAGCAGCAGAACAAACAGAAACAAATAAAAAGCTTAAAGAGAGGCAAAGAGCTTACGACTGTGAGTGCCACAGCTAAACAGCAAGGGAAGAGTTCACCAAAATTAAATTAAATACAGAAACATGGAAAACAAGAAACAGTGCTAGCGATGTGGCAACCAGTATGAATGTCGGAAATGCCCAGCATTCAGGCAATTATCTAGAAACTGTATTAACACAACCATTATGCAAAAATGTGCAGAGAAAAGGGGGAAAACATGTATTAAGTGTAGAAATGGATTCCTCACATGAAGAGCAAGAGATGTTAAACACAGTAATGAAGGAGGCTGAAAACTCAAAAGACTGTCTAATTAAAATTAAATATTCACAAATGGCACATGTGACATACAAAATAGACACGGGGCAGAAGTAAATGTAATAACAGAAACTGAAAGAGAGATGTAAAGAGCACATAAAGATGAATGAGTAAAAAGTGTCTGTAAAATACTGTGACAGAGAAACAATTCCAGTGTTAAGAGAGTGCACAGTGACACCTAAATACAAAGGGGAAATGATAAAACAAGAGTTTGTGGTGGTACGGGATGCAAGCAACCAGTTTTAGACCTACATATTGACAGAAGGAGCATATGTTCTTGAAAGTGTGTCTAGTGTCTAGTGCTATGATACAGCACAACTTACGCACAAATTGAAAAAGAGACCTTAGGTCTGGTGTATGGATGTACAAGATTTCATAACTTTCTCTACAGTTGTAGCTTCAAAGCAGAAACTGATCACAAACCGCTGATTGCAATATACAAAAAGACGTGGAGAAGCACCACGAGGGATACAGTGACTACTTTTGAAAATACAGAAATATGTTTTGACCTGGAAATTCTGACCTGGACGTCACTTAGTAATGACTGACCCACTGCCAGTACTCTGACTGATGATCTAGAACAAGCAGTAAACGTACACGTGATCATAATAAAAAGATCATGTGCTATATCTCTCTGTGTGTATAGAAGGAGCTTAAATAACTGTTGGAACAGCAATATAAGTTAATACTGGTTTTTGGTTAAATTGTGCTCTCAAGAACTGATATGGAAACTGGACAGAATATTTTGGTGGTGATTGTAATTCTGTAGTTGTAATTCTCACTTGTGTTCAACAATGCTTAGTTTTACAGTAGCATTACTGAATATCTTCCCTTGGCTATCATTTTCAATAACACTCACGAGCCAGCCATTGAAAATGGATTGGATTCATATTAAAGCCAGTTATGAAGCTTTATTTGATGTGATAATCTTTTTTTTGTCTGAAGGAATGATTCTTGTGTTACAGTCACTATTAAACTGTATATTTCATATTTTCTTAGGTTACAGTAACTTTCACTTCCCCCATGGTGAATCTGTAACTACTACTTCTTTGCCTTCCTTTCTATGACCTTCATGATTTGCATTCTCAAGCATCATGCAGTCTCATTAATATTTCTTTTAAATGCACTCTTCTCTACTTTAGTCCAATTTCCTGTCCCCATGTGTGATGGGGCAGCTGCCCCTCACTGGCAGAAAAGGGGTTAAAAGCAGCCCTACAGAGGCTGCGCCAGAGGCAGCCAATTAGAAAGGGGCTGAGAGGAGCAGCCAATCATGGCCCAGCAGGCTCATATAAGAAGGGCTGCAGAGCAGAGAGCAGTAGTTGACTGGAGCTTGAGAGGAGAGACCAGGCTCCTAGCAGAAGGAAGGAGTGCCAGCACCTGGGACACAGCAGTGCTGAAAGCAGGGTGCAGGAGAGCTATACAGAGTTCCTGGCTGGCTGCTAGGGCAAGCAGGCTGAGGAAAGGGCAGAAGAGGCTGCTGGAGCTGCATGGGAAGCAGCCCTGGGAAAAATGGACTGTAGTTGCCACTGAGGTTATGGCTGGACAGAGAATGCAGGTCCCCCAGAAGGGGGGAGAACAGAGTGTAACACAGCCAGAGGGCTGTGTCCTGAAGAGGATGCTGCAGTCCCTGGAGTGACACAGGTCCAGGAGCAGAGGCGACAATGTGAAGATGCCACCAGCAGAGGCGACAGAGCTAATTCCCATGACAGCTAGTAGGAGATGCCACAGTGGTGAGTTGCACCCCATCACATCATGCCACAGGGGCTTTCACCCCTGAAATGGAACCATGCGCATACTTCAAGACATGTTTAAGTACCTTGCTGAATTGGGGCCATAGTGCCCAATCCAGAAAAGCATTTACCGGTAAGAACATCCTTAACTTTAAACCTGAATCTAGTCTCATTGGTTCCAATTAAACCACTAATGGGCTTAAAATTAAGCACATACTTAAATGTTTTGATGGCCCTGGGCCTTAGGGACTCAGATGTGGGTTGTTAAAGCTGTGCTGGTCAGCACCGTGATAGTCAGTGCTAAAGGGCAAGCCAGAGTCTGAGCCAGGAATCAGAGCCAAGGGTCAGAACCAGGTTACCTGGAGTCAAGGAAGGCAGGAGCAGGGTTAGGCCTCAGGTAGGAGTGAGGCTGGAACATGGCAGGAGTAGAAGCTAATGAAGCCACAGGCAAATGTTTTGAGCAACTAGTGCCCTGATGCTGGTTTTAAGAGCAAGTCTGCTGATCCTCGCCCCCACTCCCCATCTAACTCGGTGGTTGGTCCAATCAGGGGGCTCGGTTGGGGCCCAGCGGTGCTCATTAGACTGCCAGGCAGTCTAGCTAGCAGATAAGCAGGATAGCAGCAGGTCCTTATTCCTGATAGGATGGTCAAAATTGCTATAGAGAGCAAAAAGGCCTTTTGAATTGGCTTCTAAAAGCTACAAAGTCTAGTTTGCCTTTTATTTTTTCTTTGTCAGCATTATTTGTGAACTGTGTGAAACAACATCTTTCATGGGATTTCACACAGATGTTTACCATTACAGTTTGCAGAATTTGCATTCCCATCAATATGGTTTATGCAAAATTTTTGACTCGTTTTTTATATTGAAAACTTGGGAAAATGTGAAAATTTTCATTTTTCCTCACTGTAAATCCATTTTCACTTGAAAATAGGTTAAAAATTCAAGGTATTACGCTAGTTTATACCAGCTGAGGATCTGGTCCTATGATTTCAAAGCTGCCTTCACAAAAGTGGTGGGAACTTCTTTTTTTTAAATGAAAACTGATTCTCTTTTACAATTTTAATTCCCTCAAATCAGAAAGGGTCCTGTTGTATTGGTTCAGGTGGAATAAATGGGACCAAAGAGTCAAAGGTGTTAACATGATCCTGAAAGTATCCAACAATAAATGGTGTTAAGCAAGTTTTGGGATTTGGTATATATAGACTTTCGCCTGGGTAGTACCATGGCAAACACCCCATTAAAAATCAATTTAACCCTTTTATTAAAGATACAGAAAAGGAAGAGAAACAGTTAAAGCATTTGCAATGTAAAGTATGAAGTAAGGCTTTTATTTTAACAGCATCCCTTGTTCCATTTCTCTTTAGCTGTAGAGAGTCTTTAGAAGGGGGGGGGGAACCTCCCTGCCTGACAGTCTCTTAGATGGTATTAAAGATAGTAATAAAGGTCTTTTTGAGGAAAAGAGAAGTTAAGATGGGCTGGAGCTATTATTGCTACTATTGTTAAAGTCCGATCCTGTTGTTTGGAAGGCTAAATGAGACAAACACACACAAAAGAACAGAAAAGAAAGAAGGAAAGAAAATGACGGCAAAGATAGAAAATGCAGCTTCTGTCTCTGGTGTTGAGTCAGAAGACAGATGCTCATACCAGCATCAGGCTGTTTAGGGCATTGTATTTAGCTGCCTTTCTGGTCAGTGGCTTACAGCAGAGTTCCAAAATATGCAGCCTTGGCTAGCTGAGAGACTCTCATTGGGTGGAAGGAAAAAGGAGAGAGACGGGAAGGAGAAGAAATAAGGTAGGGAAAGTAAAGAACATATGGAGTGGGAGACAAAGTCTCACATCCCACGTAGTGTTCAGGATTTACCAGAGCCAGAAGAAACATTGATGTCATCTAGGTCCCTCTCTCTAGCGTGGTATGGTGAGGCCATCTCTCAGGATCAGAATGACAAAGGCGCACAGTCCCAGGAGATGGTGGGCATGGCAGACATGATGGTGAAGCTCACTCCAGTAGCCAGTTTTAGTCCAAAAGTCTGCTTCTTTAAGGACCCCAGAAGGGAGTTATGGGTGGAATAGCCCATCCCCTCATTATCTTCTCCACCAATTAGGTCTAATTTCCAACACACCAATTTTGGTTCATTGATTTCCTATCCAATATGTTTTTGTTTACCAGACATGATATTAATACAGGCCTTGAATTGTATCGATGAGCCTTTTAGTTTGGACTAAATCAATATGTCTGTTTTACCACTTTTCCCCATCAGCATAGAATCATAAAATCATAGGGCTAGAAGGGTCTTCTAGTCCAAGCTCCTGCCAAGATGCAGGATTTGTTGTGTCTAAACCATTCAAGACAGATGGCTATCCAGCTTTCTTTTGAAAACCTCCATCGAAGAAGCTTCCACAACCTCCCTAGGCAGTCTGTTCCACTGACCTACTGTTTTTACAGTTAGGAAGTTTTTCCTGAGATTTAATCTAAATGTGCTATGCTTTAGTTTGAACCCATTGCCTCTTGTCCTGCCCTCTGTGGCAGGAGAAAACAACTTTTCTCCATCTTTTTTATGACTGCCTTTTAAGTATTTGAAAACTGCTATCAAGTCCCCACCCTTAAGCTCATCTTTTCCAAACTAAACATACTCAGTTCCTTCAGCCTTTGCTCATATGGCTTTCATTCTGACCCTTTGATCATCTTTGTAGCTCACCTCTGGATCCTTTCCAGTTTCTCTACATCCTTTCTATACATTGGTGACCAAAACTGAACACAATACTCCAGCTGAAGCCAACCAGTGCTGTGTAGACTCTCATGACTTGCATGCTATGCCTCTGTTAATGCAACCTAAAATTGTATTTGCTTTTTTTTTTTTGCAACAGCATCACATTGGTGATTTGTTATCTTAGGTTATTATGACATTTTATAAACTCTCAGTTTCACAGCTCAGCTCACAATTAAGGAAATTTGTAGGCCCAATTATTACAACAGGCCAAGGGCCCTAATTTTGTGCTTTTAGCCACTGGAGCTCAAAATATGATTCTAATATTTTATATGTTACTGGACCTATTTAGAGTAAACTGTCAGGAGTATGAATAGAGCTAATTTGATATTGATAAGCAAATGGCAAGGAAAAATATAGCTATGGAATGTGGCCAATGTAGAGGTTAAGAAATTCAGAAAATAGGATCTTAAATTCCCCCCATGTCAAAATATTTATTTATTTAATGGATTTTGTTTTCTATTATCCCTTATTTTCAATTGTCTGTACTCTTTGCTGTGATTGCAAAATTAGACTTCCAGACAAAAGAAACAACACCTGTCCATTTGTTGTCTTGTCTTGTTCTCAAGCTGTGCATAATGCATTTAGTACCAGGAGTAATTGCACTTCCACAGGGAAGTTTGAAGTTGTAACACTACTTCTCTGACCTTTGACCAAAGGTCAGAAGCCTGTGGGGGCCATTTTAAAGTGGGTTTTCACTTTATTTCTTTATTTCTTTTTGCTGAATTTAAATCCAGCAAAAGATATTTGGGAAAGGGAAGAGAGGACTGCTGATGACTATGAGCCTAATGAATGAGTGACAATAGATGTCTTATGCGGGATATAAAGTTGCATCCTTGACTTTAGCAACTGCAATATGTCCCTGTAAAATTAAGCTTTTTTTGAGTACTTTTTTATTTTATCCTTGCTTCAGAAATTAGTTGTACGAACACAGACTCTAGTAGCAAATGAGTGGGGTTTTTTCTGAAGTAAAATCATAAATTTATTTTTTCATGAAATACAGGTTACCTTCTTTCCTTTGGCCTTGAAGAGTGATAATTTAAAGTTCCTTAGGTATATTATCTCATATTTAAGTTCATAGTAAATAGAAATTGCTTAGAGCAGTTTCCACAAACTCATCATAATCACTGAGCTTGAATGACTATGCTCAGAAATTGTGTATATTGGTTCCCTCTCCAGGACATAAAGCAACACTGCACATCCTTGCCTAGCCACTATTTGTAAAGTCATCCTGAGTCAGACTTAGGATGACAGCAGCTCTGTTGATCCACATAACTAGTATGGCCTGGGGAGTAGCAGTGGCAGTTCACCCACATTGCCTTAATAAAGTGTCTAATTCCTAACTGAGACATCCCTTCAGGAGTCCTAGTCAAACTCTGACAGTCTGCTGAGACTGTCAAATTGTGTTGGTGGTATTTGATTTGGACACCACCAGGAACCATAATGAAATCACTACATTCATTTCACACAGGCTACAGACAGGGCCGCCCAGAGGGGGGGGGGCAAGAGGGGCAATTTGCCCCAGGCCCCGAGCCCCACAGGGGCCCCTGGAGCGGGGTCCCTTATTCGCTCCGGGGGGCCCGGAAAACTCTTGTGGGGCCGGGCGCAGGAGCTTCTTCTGCTCCCAGTCTTCGCCCGCTCCGGGGCGGAAGGACCCCCCGCTGGCGAATTACCACCGAAGACGGAACGGGACCCGCCGCCGAATTCAGCTTGGTCTTCGGCGGTAATTCGGCGGCGGGGGGCCCTTCCGTTCTGGGACCCGCTGCCGAAGTGCCCCGAAGACCCGCGGCGGGGGCCCCCCTCCGCCGAATTACTGCCAAAGACCGGGCTGCACTTCGGCGGCGGGTCCGGCTTCGGCGGTAATTCGGCGGCGGGGGGGCCCCTACCACGGGTCTTCGGGGCACTTCGGCTGCGGGTCCCGGAACGGAAGGGCCCCCCGCCGCCGAAGATCCCGGGCCCCCGGAATCCTCTGGGCGGCCCTGGCTACAGAACATATGACTTAGTTTTTGGAAACATCCGAATAAAGGTACTTGAAACTAAAAATACTATAGTGAGGGGAATTTTATAAACACCATGCAGTTGATAAAATCTTCCTCATCTGTGAATCAGCTCTTCAAGAAACATCACTTCAAATCCAACCCAGGTTAGATTTAAAATAGTGACTTAAACGGATAGCAGAGAGAGAAAGGGCTGTCTGTATATCATTTCCAATCACCTGAGCTACCCACTACCTCAAAATGGTATATTTAAATAAAACTGTTAATTTAATTAGGCCTCAGTTTTCCATTCTTAAAAAAAGATGAAATTCACTTTTTTTGCAAAAAGTCATTGTTCGTGTCCTTCAGTAATACTATGGTCAGACTAGCATGCATGGACACTCTAGAAATGCATGAAATAAACATGATGATATAAATTTCTGTCACCATACTAGCCCTTCACTAGCAGCCAGAGACACATTGATTTTGGCAAGGATAGCCTAGACTTATGAAAAGTGCCAGCACCACAAGTTATATTTTCATTCTTTTCCATTACAGAATTAATAGATATATCATATAGCTTAAATGTTTTGTTACCTGAATTTCCCGAAGAGTTGATTTATGTATGATAGAGATTTCATCAACTGCATGATATATATCAAATTCTCCTCACTATAGTATTTTACTTTCAAGTCTCTTTATTGGGATGTCTCCACAAACTAAGTAATATGTAACTATTAGAGATGAGCTGGGCCTGAAAAGTTTGGATTCACTCTGGCTGTAAAATTCTGTAAATTTCAGGAACTTGCAAATGCAAGATTTTGGTTGTTGTAATACAAAGAAGGGCCTGCTGCAAAATTCAGATCCAATTTAATTCATTTGTGAGGTGGTCAGAAACTGTAGTGGTTAGTGGCATAGATATGCCTAAAAATAATAATCCAGATCCAAATTTCCCTCAGAGTTGAGTATTACAATCCTGAGTTTGAGCCCATCTCTAACGTCATTTGACATTTATGAACCATTTCATATATTATTCCAGATGAACATTTGAGGGACATAAACCACATTATTTTCTTGTTAAATATTCACTATCACTTGTAACTTATTTATTTTTTGATTCTTAGCTGGTTTCTTAATCATTCCCTGAAGTAAAGGGGCAGCAGGCTTCTGCAGGCTCCTTACATTTTGGGTTTTTCATTCTCTATTATTTTTATAGGGGGGAAAAAAAGATTATGTTCTGATATCTGATGGGACAACTATTTACAAGAATGTGAACTCAGTCATGGTATTTAAAAGGTAGAATTTAATATACCTTGTTTTGTTATGGCTAAGTTGATTTTTTTTTTAATTGTAATTCACTTTCAGCTTGATACTGAAGGTGGCACTATATGTCTACTAATGAAATCTGTCATCAGCAATGAAGTAGTAGGAATTCAACTTACAGAGAGTTCTCTTCCCACTGTGGTAACATCATGTAACCTGTTGAAAAAATAAAATGGACACATTAGTAAACAATGCAGTTTATCCACAACAAAGAAAATAATCCACCATATCCTTTCCACAAAAAGCACTATATTGTACAATTTACTAACCTGCAGTAATGCACTCCATACTGCATGACAAGGTGTAGCAGAGTGGCTATCCGCTCCCGCCCGGTGGGGCTTTAAAACAGCCCTGGGAAGGGGCTTTTGGCTGGGCTGATTGGGAAAGTGGCTGCAGCTGGAGGCCACGCCCCAAACTGAACAGGGCTCATAAGAAGGCAGGGAAGCCAGGAGCAGTCAGTCTCTCTCTGTGGTTAGAGAGAGATGGGCCTGGCTGCTTAGAAGCAGAGTAAGAGTACCTGGGTGAAGCAGGGCTGGGAAGGCTAAAGAGCTGGGGAGCTCTGGCCAGGAAAACCCCAGGCTGCAGCCTAGCGGTAGGCCAGAAGGTACTGTGGGGGGGTTGCAAGGGACAACCCAGGAGTAGGCAAAGCAGCAGGTCCAAACCCCTTTTGCCTGTGATGAGTGGGCCAATGCTGCAGTCTGCCCCAGGGTGTGGGACTAGACCATGACTGTCAGTGGCCACTACTGAGGCAAAGTGGGGATAGTAGAGTGGGGGTTCCCCTGGGAGGGGGAGACCCAGGTATAGTTAAAAGGGCACTGGGTCCAGGGAGGGACACGGGGCTGAGAGTAAAGCAGGTGGATCACCAGCCTGCAGAGGGCGCTCCGGACTGGAAAAAGAGCTAGATTCGGAAAGCAACCAGCAGGAGGCGCCGCAGGGGTGAGTCCACCCGTTTACAAGTGGCAAGCCAGGCAGGAGAAAGAACCGCCCCTGATACAGGGGCCAGGGCAAGGACTGTGGGACAGTTGCCCAGAAACGGAGAGTTGAGAGATGGTGGAGAAACTGAGGCAGGGGCTGATGGATCCCTGTTATGCGGGGGTCTTTTATGCATAGGCCCCAGATGCAGTCTCTGGTTGGACCCCGGTGTCAGTGCCCCAGAGAAAGGGGACTGACCATTTGCAGGGGATCCGGGAGGCCCACCAGGACATGTGGGAGGTGCAGGAGGCCCTCCAGAAACAGTTGGGCCAGCTGTTAGAGGAACAGCGGGCCCTGGTAAACGTCCTCAGGACGGAGTTCCGGAGGCGTGGTGAGAACAGACAGGAGAGGCGGGGAGCCGAGACCAGGAGGCCCGCGGCTGAGCGCCGGACCTGTTATGCCTGTCGAAGGCGAGGACATCTAAGGAGGGACTGTCCCTACTGGGGTGGGAGCAGGATGCCTCACCCAGGGAAGGGGCAGCGGCAGGTCCCTCAGGCAGTCTGCCAGGTGAGGGAACCCAGGCAGCTGCCAGCGTGCTGGACTTGTGGGCAGACGGGCCACTTTTGGAGGGACTGCCCAGGCCCAGAGAAAACAGCGCAGGGCAGCCTAGGGAAGGCTAGGCCCGTGAAGGGACACAGAAGGCCCAGGGAAGTGAGGCGGCAGAGAGCCTGCTGGGGCTGCCAGAAACCGGGCCATATTAGGAGGCACTGCCCCCCTCAAGAAAGCTGAGGGTGGGCCCAGGGAGATGCCGGGAGGTCCAGAAGGGGCCACGCTGGATCCCGGGGAGGTGACACCGGCGGAGATGGCAGCTGTGAGGACCCTGCAGGAGGCTGGGACCCAGACCATCACCCCGCCTGTCATAGACAGAGAGACCCAGATGGAGTGGGCCCAGCAAGAGGCTGCGACCCAGGAGCAACGTGTCCAGGGGACAAAATGGACACAGGTGGTGCTGGGACAGGCCACCAAGGAAACCCAGACCCTGAGGGAAGAGGGCCTGGGGGACTCAAACCTACGGGCACAGCTTGAGGCTGCAGAGCAGGCCCTCCGCGAGTCTGAAGCAAGTGGAGTGGAACTTGCTAAAGACTATGCAGCGGTCGTAGAGGAGGAGGTCCGCTTGAGAAAGCTGTTGCAGGAATCAGAGAAGAAGCGAGTGGCACTGGAGGCACATGGGGATAGGGAGGTTTCTTGGCCTGGCTCAGGCACCCAAGGGTGGGAGTTTTAAGGGGGGAGGTGTGTAGCGGAGTGACTATCCGCTCCCGCCCGGTGGGGCTTTAAAACAGCCCTGGGAAGGGGCTTTTGGCTGGGCTGATTGGGAAAGTGGCTGCAGCTGGAGGCCATGCCCCAAACTGAACAGGGCTCATAAGAAGGCAGGGAAGCCAGGAGCAGTCAGTCTCTCTCTGTGGTTAGAGAGAGATGGGCCTGGCTGCTTAGAAGCAGAGCAAGAGTACCTGGGTGAAGCAGGGCTGGGAAGGCTAAGGAGCTGGGGAGCTCTGGCCAGGAAAACCCCAGGCTGCAGCCTAGCGGTAGGCCAGAAGGTACTGTGGGGGGGTTGCAAGGGACAACCCAGGAGTAGGCAAAGCAGCAGGTCCAAACCCCTTTTGCCTGTGATGAGTGGGCCGATGCTGCAGTCTGCCCCAGGGTGTGGGGCTAGACCATGACTGTCAGTGGCCACTACTGAGGCAAAGTGGGGATAGTAGAGTGGGGGTTCCCCTGGGAGGGGGAGACCCAGGTATAGTTAAAGGGGCACTGGGTCCAGGGAGGGACACGGGGCCGAGAGTAGCTTTGGTGGATCACCAGCCTACAGAGGGCGCTCCGGACTGGAAAAAGAGCTAGATTCGGAAAGCAACCAGCAGGAGGCGCCGCAGGGGTGAGTCCACCTGTTTACACAAGGCTATTCACCTGGAGTCAGATCAGTAAAATACTAACTTCTATATTTGAAACTGTCCTGGGGAGCAGCCCTAAATCTCCCCATAAACATACTGATCCTTGAATATTTTTCCACATGTGTATTATTATTTCACCTTTCCTATACTGTGGGAAGAAAGTGTCTTCTGTGTTATATCCCTTTCCCTACCCTCTGTTCATCTTGTCTGTTGGATTGTAAACTCATTGGGCCAGGGACTATGTTTGTTCAGCATCTAGTCCAATGGGGCCCCATTCTCGGTTGGTCCCTAAACACTTGTGACATTGCACTCCATATGATTACGGAAAATATGAAAGTATGCTAATGAGTGAATATAATGTAACTGGAATATGCTTCATGCAAAAGGTCTCTTGTAAGGTATCATTACAAAGCTTATAATCTAATGAGTGTGGTCATCCTATTTGTATAAATGTATCATTCTTGTATCTGAAACTAGAAATATGAAATATAACTCTGAGGTCCTATTGTAATTATGCAAAGTGTGGGCCAGTAATGGTGGGTTTGGAACCTTGATGGCTCCCATCAACTAGGGCAATTGGTTGTAAATGGCTCTGTTTACTTGCAAGCCTTCCTGTGAGTCAGGCCAGGAAGAATGAAGGCTTGGGGTCTCACAGGACATGTGACCATGTCACCTGGTACTGGAATCCATCTTAAAGCTGGTGCTTTTCCATTTAGAAGGAGGGGTGGGTCCCAGAGGCAAAAGATTCCCACCTTGTGCCAAAGCTATACAAGGGGGTGGAACAGAACAAAGGAAGTTCCGGTCATAAAAAATCCCCTTGTTACCACCTGAGCTGAAGCGAACAAGAACTGTACCAGGGGAAAGGATTGGGCCCAGACCAAAAAGGCGTCCAGTCTTTTTGGAATATTTCTGAGGGGGAGATTTTATCTGTAATCAGTTTCTTAATGTATTAGGCTTAGAATTGCATGTTTTGTTTTATTTTGCTTGGTAACTTACTTTGTTCTGTCTGTTATTACTTGAAACCACTTAAATCCTGCTTTTTATATTTAATAAAATCACTTTCTTATTAATTAACCCAGAGTAAGTAATACCTGGGGGAGCAAACAGCTGTGCATATCTCTCTATCAGTGTTAGAGAGAGCTTTATACAGAGTAAAACAGATTTATTTGGGGTTTGGATCCCATTGGGAGCTGGGTGTCTGGGTGCTGGAGACAGGAGCACTTCTTAAGCTGTTTTCAGTTAAGACTGCGGGGTGTGGGTCAGCCCCTGGGTCTGTGCCGCAGCAGATTAGCGTATTTGGCTCAACAAGACAGGGTTCTGAAGTCCCAAGCTGGCAGAGAAAATGGGCTCAGAGGTACATCAAATGACTGTCCCAAGGGGGTCTCTGTGACCAAACCTGTCACAACACTATCATAATAAACATGATTATTAATAATAGAAGTGGACAGTCTATGTAATTGCCATTTTGAATGTGGCCCCTGGAAAAACCAAAAGGAGTGGCTGATTCATAATTAGCTGCATCCATTTTTATCAGCAGATTGCTTTGTTATTTTATGGATGAAATGAACCTAAGTAAAGCTAAGCCCTGATGAGAGAGAGAAACAACGTTTAAAAAGGGGGGAAATACTTTCAGGAAGTAAAAGATTGTCTGGTGGGCTGCTTCCCTTCCCGCTGATGAACAAATAACACCTACAGGAACATAGAATTCCAGGAGGTCATCTAGACCAACCCCCTGCTCAATGCAGGACTGATCCCCAGACAGATTTTTGCTACACATCCCTAAATGTCCCCCTCAAGGATTGAATGCCCAACTCTGGGTTTAGCAGACCAATGTGCAAACCACTGAGCTATCCCTCCCTCTGCAGTAGCTATACCAATTGCATACATGGAAAAGTATATTCAGCTACTTTTACTCTAGTTTAGCAACAGGAAATAAGCAGGGCAGCCATTACCATCTGACCAGCTAGCTCTCCACAGACCATCCACAAGTGCTTTGTGAGCCACCAATGGTCTATGGACCACAATCTGGGAATCTCAGGCTTAGTGTACTTCACAGTATAAGATCTGTGTGCAGAATAAACACTACAAGTAGCTTTTATGTGCGGAACATTATCCAATCTGTGTGGCTTTCATATGACACTGTTGAACTCTTGTGCAGAATAGGAACAGATGATATAAGAAGGTTATAGGTTGTCAACCCAATGGGTGTGAGGTCCCATCACTCCTTTTTAAGTCAGACATGGACATATTAAGGACATACCTGATTCTCAACATCTTAATGAAAAATTCACTTAGAAGACATGCTTGAGGGAAAGTATGTGAAGGAGTCTGCATCTGATTGTCATACTATATAAAAGTGCCATAGAAGATAATGGTCACTATGGCCACGGTGGACTTAAAGCCACTGGAGATTTGCCTTTACTGTAAAATGTACATGATCCGCAGTCCTTAAAAAGGTGATATAAAGTCAAATTGAGGTCTAGGGACAAAAGAGCAAGTTGGTCCATATGGTTACAGCTTTCAAATATTTTTTTTTGGAATCTGAAAATGTAAATAAACTTAAGCAGCACTGAGTAAACAACATGATAATTTCTGGCAATATCTTCATGATTCTGTCCTTAAAATGTTAAAGTATTGGCCCCTGTGCCAGAAGTACCCCCTTGAACTTATGTTAGATTATTTTCCTTGTACAGTATTTACTTAGCAACAATTTCCCCTTAAATTTAGAGAAATATAACAATGAGTAAAAGAAATGAAGTTAAAATGGCAGGATTGTGAATCCATTCCAAGCAGGATAGTAGGTAGCTAAGCAAAGAGACAGACTGTAATTTATTTCTCCTTAGTAACCAATATTTTACAGTGATGGAGGTCATTAAGGTTAGCAGCTCACCAGTTCAGCATACAGTGCTTCTGCCTCCCCTGCAGGTCTCTGCTGATTACTGAGCAAGTTACATGTGACATCGTGCCACCTTGTAAACCCTGCAGTTATCTAACAGGGATCTGACTAGCGAGACACAGAGACAGGGTAAGTTTAGGGATTTGCTGAATAAAATACTGAATCCAGTTTCATCCACCTTGTTAATGTAATTGTTAACTACAAGCATTTCATTGAAAGCTGAGACTCCTTGCTCCTTGAGAATACAACACTAAAGCTCTTATACCACATGTAACCAACTTCTATATTTATTCTTACTCCTATGTAGATTTAGCTCAGTCATGCAGTGCTCAAAATTAGGTAGAAGGGGATCGTCAGTGATCACAGACCTGGAAAAGATATATTTTTTAATTGAGCTGAGTCACTGAGAGGCACAGTTTAAGCACTGTCCTTACCAAACCTGCTACTCTCAGATTATGAAAATCCTCTCCCCGTTTTTTCCAGACTGCTTTAAGCACAGCAACCATGAGGTAGATATTTGAAAAGTTATAGATATCTACAGGCTATTTGCATAATATCCCTAGACAAAAAGATGGAAAAGCTTTTCCTAGGTTTCAAATTCCAAAGTCCATAATAAAACCATTTTCAGCTCACATGCGGGGGGGAGTCAGCAACTGTAAAGTTATAGAATACAACTAATAATGCAAATGTACTCAACCTGAGCCAAAAACTGGCTAATCATTTGATCTTAACTTTTTGTTCCGAAGGGAGTGGGGCAGGAAAGAAAATGTTGTAAATTTAGTTTTACATCAATTTAATTGGAACTGGTTGAAAAGTGGAATTGCTTGTTCCCACTTGCAAAGAATGGAGACTTAAGACAAAAGGGAAAAATTAAAATACAGGCAAAGCAGATGAATGTTAAACTTGTATAAAAATGCCAAAGTATGGGAAAAGGTAGTAAAGCAAATGCTGGTTTTCTTCATTACATTCCTTGTGGTTTATGACTGTTGGGTTTCAACTAATTAATATATCCTAGGAAAGATGTAACATGAATACACCAGTAATACTTTAGGTAATGTGTCCAAATTACATTAAGAAGTAAATAAAATACTAATATTTTTGTAGCTATGTTTATTTTACCCAACACATTTACATTTACTGTAGACTTACACATTGAGTTCCATAAATTCAGGTGCTTCTAATGGTACTAAATTGCCAATAACATGAGTAGTTGTAATTCTTTGGCAATTGCATGCCAGAACTCCAAATTCCATTAGGATATGTCTAGGCTAGAATTTTTGGTCCGGTTTTAACTCAAGTTAATTTATTAACTATTCACCTGAATTAACCAACATGACTGTAAATGCTAGTCTGTGTTAGTATATGCTCCAATACACACATGTTTGTGGTTTACACTAAGCCTCAGCCTGTCCTGGAACAAATGTATGTGGAGTATCTGGACTGGCATTTGCAGTTCTGTTAGTTAATTGGCAAGCAGTTACCTCTAGGTAAAACAAGACCACAAACTCAAGTCTGGACATATTCATAGTAAAGAGACAAGGTAGGTGAGGTAATATATTTTATTGGACCAATTTCTGTTAGTGGAAGATACTACCTTTTGAGCTACACAGAACTCTTCTTTAGGTCTCGGGTAGGAAACAAAATAGCTACAACTGCAAATTATATTAATAATAGTCACACAAGAGCAGCATTGGAGTACTGTCATCTGACTGAGTGCCCCATATAGTTTGCATTTAAATAATTGGTACAATAGGAGAAATTAGCCACTGGGGATCAGTTGCAAGAACATTGATTAGAACAGTCCTACAACTGTCCCTAAGTGAAAATGCATTTTTAGTAGCTACTTGCCCAAGTTATAATGTTCTCAGCTGTAACAAACAGAAGTTACTCTGTGCAGGGTCTGCAGCAGACCTATGATCAGCATGCAAATAAGTAACATTATACAAATGAGTGATATTCAAATTAGCTGCATCTTTATGAAAGAGTGAACTGTACCATATCTAATGCTTTACAATAGCAACAATCTTTGTGATATTGGCTGCTTCATGTTTTCTATCAGTTTGTCGGTGTCTTGGGGCAACACTTGGTGAATAAAAAGAAAACTCAATTGAAATGGTTCTTAAATTGTAATGTATTTTCAGTTTTCATTTATGCAAGAGTGAAAAAAGTAGTTATAGTCACACTGTGCTGACAGCGGTGCTGGAGCAATTTTTATAGCGGGGGTGCTGAGAGCCATTGAACCAACCTGTAAACCCTGTATATAATGGAATCTACTTCAAGCCAGGGGATGCGGCAGCACCCCTAGTTCCAACACCTATGCCTGCTGACATTGTCTGACAGAGCGTGCATCTGTTATATCAGTTTTCTCTTTTTGTGACTGCTTCTTTTAAGGCTCCCTAAAAAACTTTCAATTGTTCACTCAACCATTGTGCAATGTTGTATGATTAGAGTTTTTATGTTTCATTCCAAAGGTGGCTACATTTCAGTGGTGAATAAAGTGTTCTCTGTAAAGTTTTTGTATACTATTTATATTTACAATGTGCATTGGGATCCCAAAGTATAAGCAAATCATAATTATTATTGTAGTTATTATTCCAAGAAGGCGGGATGCTAATTCTTATTTGCAAGAGGACATCTGGTGACACATGCAAAAAGTTACTGGCGTCTGAGGGCTTGTCTAAACACAAAAGGTGTATCATTTTAACTATACTGGAGTAGTTAAAGTGATACAATGCCACCACCCCACCACTACTGTGACTGCATTTATATTGGTAGAAAGGCACTTTATACTGGTAGCTATTCTTGTATGAGAAAGGGAATAACTATGCCAGTATAAGTTACCTTTATATCAACATATCTGTGGCCACAAAAATCACATTCTTACCCAAAATAGTTTTACCAATAAAACTTTTAAATATAGACAAGGCCTAATTTATTTTAGGTATAAAAATCTCTTCCACAATCTGTTTTCCAAACATTTTAACCTTTAGTTTCCAATAGAATAAAGTAAAGTTAACAATGAAGGGCAAAAATATCTGTCCATTATAAAAAAAAAAAAAAAAAATCTCCAAGATTCTCCTCATTCAAGCTATGCCTCAAATACATTTAAATGTTTTGCACTCTTATAACTTAAATGTGACTCAACCAATTAAAATAAGTTGTTAAGAAGCACGTCTTTTGAATCCTGGGATGCCAAATTTCAGCTTGGCATCAATTTTAATTGCCAAATTATAACTCATTAGTTTTTCTAATGCTTCAATTATTTATCTGTCAAGTCTGAATTATTATTTTGTTGATCATATTCAGTTCTAGCTTTCTCAGTCTACAGATGGAACTGAGTTGTCTTGCTGTTAGTGTCCTGTCTCCTAGAGGTCCAGAAATGGATTTCAGATATCTAAGTTGTAATGATTGAGTTCATAACAGTTGACTCCGGGCCAAGATTTTCAAAAACAAAAGCCTCAAGTTATGCTCCTAAATCCATATTTAGCACCTTATAGGTGGTGTGATTTTCAAAAATGCCGAGCACCCAGTAGCTCCCAATGAGTTCCTTAAATATTGAAGTCAACTGGAGCTGCTGGGTGCTCCGGACTTTTGAAACTCACACCAACTAATGAGTTGTCTAAATATGGACTTAGGAACATAACTTTTGGCTCCTGATTATTTTTAAATTTTGGGGGGGGGGGAGGCAGGGAGAAGCAGGGATTATTTGTTCTGTTTTTTATTTGGGCATGGGGGTGGGTGCCTCATTGCTAATACAGATATCAATTTTATTCCAGGTACTCATTTATTTTTGAAAAAAATCTGCTGGTTGTTATGCTTGATCATTTTTTTTCTCCTACAAGTGTCAGTCTCATCTAACCAGATCGTGTTTTACCATCTGAGGAATATTAGCAGACGTTTGACCTTTGTTTCTGACAAAGAGATAAGTTCCAAGCTGTTTTCTTGTAATTCATTGTTAATGGAATAGCAGATATTATACTTGATAGGCTTCAGTTTGGGCACACTGTTACTGCCAAGTAGAGTTGTACAGAGGATAACAAGGTGTGTGAGGTAATATCTTTTCTTGCACCAACTTCTGTTGGTGAGTGAGACAAACTTTTGAGCTACACGGAGCTTGTGTCTCTCACCAATAGAAGTTGGTCCAATAAAAGATATTACCTCACCCACCTTGTCTCTCTAATATCCTGGGACCAACATGATTACAACCACACTGCATACAGAAAACAACAATTCCGTTTTGTGACAACTTTTGAGGTTTTGAATATTTGTTTGTTCCACATTGTAACAGAAACAAAAACATGTAGAGGGTTTTCAGAAAAAGGAATTGTGTTTAAACATCCTTTTTCTAATCAAAATTGTCAGTCTCACCCTCTCTGAAAAATCCTCCCTGGACCTGACAAACGGTCCCTTTGAAACCTTGGTTGAAATGGATATATCTTTGTGAAATGTTTGTCAATAAAATGCAATATGTTGTTGAAAAAATGTGTAGAAAAGTTTCCAACCAGCTCTACTGCCAGGATTCTTGAACATTCAGATAATTTCTCTGATTTTACAGTCTTCACATTGCTGTCCTATTGAATTCCATTTTACATATACAATTGCTTTGTTGATACTTAAGACTGTCACTGAAAATTGTCAGTCTGATGCATCTTGTGGATCTTCTGATTCCTTAAGTATCAATGCAGGCAATAAATTTTTGCAGTCTGTTAAATCTGGTGACTCCTAAACACGAGCTAAATACTGTCATACCCTTGACTCTGTAACTCTCTTCCTTGTTGAGTCTACATACAGATATGACTGATAGGCCTGATCCTGTAAAAAGTGGAGAAGTCTAGGGAAAAAAAGGCTTTTCTGTGACAAGATTATGTGAAAGGGATCTTCAACCCATCCCGTGCTTCAGGGCCATGTCTAAGTCTCCTCTTATGGTGATTTTGGCCTTTACGCATTCATTGTGTGTGACCCCTGCCACCCATATCCCCCCACCCTGTATTACAGTGCAAACGCCCACTCCTCTGCAATATGCAGGAGTGATACCATCCCCTGGCATGAGCAGACTTCTGCTTTGTCCTGTGCTATTGAAAAAAACCACAGTATTTCCACTGCACTTATTTTGACACCCCATATAAGGAGGTTTAGGATTAGGCCCTTTGATTATAATACCAGGGTTAAAACCAATTAGTTTTTTGTTGTTAATCCAGATTAATACAGGATTAACATTTTGTGGTGTCCTTTATTAACTGTAAAGCACCTTAGGCTATATTGCTTGCCATGTAATTTTACAACTACTACAATGGCACTCATTGATCATGAAGTCAGATATAGAGCAACTCTTTATAATTAAACCCAATGGATGTACCAAATTGTTTCAGTATGTTGTGTTTTATGCCATAGTTTTAAATGCAGTTGAACATAAAAGATATTTACAGTTTCTCTCTGTCATGGGAATTATCAGCTGCTGATTTTTAGCTAAAGTTTTATTTTTAAGAAATAGCAGATGGTGCTAGCATGTGAATAAAAATGCAACTTGTAAATCATGAACATAGTACTCTGTCTCAGAAAAAATCAGTGCACATTCACATTCAATGCTGCCTTTCTACACAATTATTTAACCCAAGGTATTTTATTTAATTTTGTTTTAAGGTTTAGAGAAGACACACATACAGATTTGTAGAAACTCCCCCTTAGGTTTCAAATGAACTCCAATTGCAAAATTCTTACTGACTTCAATAGAATTAAGAGTGGACTCCTATATAGGGAAGTTATACTAGAATTACAAAATCATATTTTTTCAGACTTTTCTGGTCATGTTCACATTTGGAAGAAGTATGATTGGACCAGGGAAACCATTCAAAGTCAACTCTAACTGTTAAACTCATAAGAGGGAGTAATCTATTGCATTTGAGTCTGGATACCACAAAAGTAAAGAGTCACCCTCTTAACAATACATGTGCTCCAAATATCAGTCACAAAATTGTAGGACTGGAAGGGAACTCGAGAGGTCATCTAGTCCAGTCCCCTGCACTCATGGCAGGATTAAGCACTATCTAGACCATTCCTGAAAGGTGTTTGTCTAGCCTGCTCTTAAGAATCTCCAGTGATGGAGATTCCACAACCTCCCTAGGCAATTTATTCCAGTGCTTAACTACCCTGACAGGAAGTTTTTCCTAATGTCCAACCTAAACCGCTCTTGCTGCAGTTTAAGCCCATTGCTTCTTGCCCTATTCTTAGAGGTCAAGGAGAACAATTTTTCTCCCTCCTTGTAACAACCTTTTATGTACTTGAAAACTGTTATGTCCCCTCTCGGTCTTCTCTTCTCCAGACTAAACAAATCCAATTTTTTCAATCTTCCCTCATAGGTCATGTTTTCTAGACGTTGAATAATTTTTGTTGCTCTTCTCTGGACTTTCTCCAATTTGTCCACATCTTTTCTGAAATGTGGCACCCAGAACTGGACTCAATACTCCATTTGAGGCCTAATCAGAATGGGGTAGATCTCATCTCTTAGTGAAATGTATATCTCCACATATTTTACCAAGGCACTATATTGGAACCACGACCCCATATTTGGCCTGGAGAAGAGAATGCATGTCTCTTTGATTATAGCCCCTTCTGGTTAAGGGGTAGCCCCAGAGAAGCACTGGAAGAAAGAAACAGAGACAAAGCTGTAGGATGTGTGTGCTGACTGAGGCATCATATAATAAAAGAGTAGCATTAGAGTAATATACCTTTATGCAGTCTTGTTCAGTGAGCTGAACAGAACCGTCAATCAGGCTGCAATTCGAGCCTTTGAATACCAGATGGTCCTTATCAATCATCTGACCCATCCAGTACTTTGCCTCAGGACAATGTAGTCATTCATTTTAGATCTGTACATTGTAGAAGGGTCATATTTCCACCATCTGGGTTAGTACAGCAATGGCAACCAACACTACCCTTCCAGAACAAGCAGGGCCAGGTAAGACAGTGCTCACACCACTGCGAGCTGCATACGGCATGTGGGTCATTGTGGATAAAATAATGCCACTGTCTCTAGCCTTGCTCGAGCCCCAGCCTATACCTACTCTTGCTCCTGCTCCAGCCGCCTCCTGACTTCTGATTCCCAGCTCAGACCCTCAGCTATACCCTCTGATTGCAATTCTAGTTAACCACCTGTCTTAGGCTTTGGTTTCTGGCATTCAGCTATGACCCTTGGCTTCACTCCTTGACCCATCCTGTCTGGATTCAGCTGTAACTGGTGGGCTGGTCACTTGCTCCAACCATTAGGCAAAACTACCCATGACTTGGTTGCTGACAGGAACTCATTGCAAGTTTCATCATCTTCCTCTGTAACAGCAAAATTCTTTCCATTATTCTCTTCCATAATCAAATGTCCCAATCTGTACATATTACTTATTTCACCTTAAACCCCAGCAGGACCCAACATCCCCACCACACAATTTACATGGGGTTGGAGTTTGAAGCAGGGGTTAGGAGAAGGTCATGCACTGAATCTTGATCAAATGGTTTTGCTGGGGCCCCCAGATTTGTTTGAACTGACCTTGAAGATAAATCCCCTATGCCTAATCTCACCAGTCAGGTACTGATTACCTATTCTCCTCCAGCACTGGACACCAGTGAGGAAAACAAAACAAGCACACAACTTTTCATGCAGATAATAACAAGAGGTAGCTTTGTTGTACAATCTGGGTCTAACTAGTAGAGGGCAGCATGCTGATACAAACAACATTCTGGTCAAAAACTATTTTTAAAAAAATCAATAAAGGCTGTGTCTTTTCACCAGGAAAGAAGAAAACTCTCAGTGAATCATTCTAAATTATTATCAGATTATTTCTGTAGCTTGTCTTAGATCTCATGCGGAGTTGATTCTTGTAGTTAGGTATATAGCTCAACAGAATTGTAAATAGAACTTTCTGTCTGTTTTTGTTTTGTAAATTGGGAAAGAGGAAACAGCATCAAACTGGAAAAGGATGATAGGGCCTCTTGATCTAATAACTCAATGGCCATTTCTATATATTATTATTCCATCCTATACCCAGAGGTATTTCTAGGAATCCTACAATATTTACAATATTTCTACAATAATTCTTCTTTGAGGGTTTGATTCTCCTTGGTTAAACTGCTACTGCAGTAGAATAATCACTAGCTGTTTCTTCCAAAACTGAGATCTTCTCCTGTACGGATGAATATTGTATGGCCAACATCTTACATTTATTATTTCTTGAGGTAACTTTTTCTTGTTAGGAGACAAATCTTGGAATCATTAAGGCCCAATCTGCAAACACTTATCCACATGCTTAGCACATGGTGGTCCCATTAAAGTCAATGGGACTTCTGATGTGAACAAAATGTCTGCAGTGTAGGTTTGGGGTCTAGATCATTACTTTTGTGAGCATATCACAAAGCTTTTTGACGTTGTATCTGGGCTCAGGATTGAGAAAGTAGAGAAGTTGACCTTATGCAGTTTCCTGCTACAGGTAAAAGCTGAAAAATGTATTGGTTCAGAACAGCCCATTTGTTCTGTCCCTCCAGCAATGTAGGAGTTTTAGAAGAAAGAAGGGGAGATATGGGAACTTTTTCCTCCTTTCCTTTTATCTGATAAAGTTCAAGTGGAGCAACAGGAATATTTCTATGCAGGGTATGTACTGATTCCTCCACTGTTTAGTCAGCACCAAATCTAAAGGACCAAAAATGAATCAAAGATCAGCTTCATGATCAGCAAGCTGAGAAGTAAATCAGCATAGCTCCAAGGATCAGACCCAAAGACTACAACAAGTGAAACAGGCTGCCTCACACAGGCAACATTCATAGAGCCCCTGGAGTTCTCTTTTCTGCTTTGCCCAAAGGATAAGAAAAAAGGAAGTCTTCTGAGAGCTCAAGCACTCACTGGGGTACCCAGAAATGTAACCCAATTTCAATACATAAAGAATCAACTATGTGGGAAAGAACAAAGGAAAAGAACTGGATGGCCAAAAGACAACAGGACTGTCATCCCACTCGGCTCTGGAGTCTGAGATTTCAACCATGAGTCCTAATAAGGACTGCTCAGAAGGTTGTCAAAATTCAAAACGGCCTCCTGGAGCCCAGGAGACATCTTTACAGCTCCCACAAGCATAATTATATCCAAATTCCTTTTTTGCCTATGCATGCAGGTATTTGTGTTGGGATTTATATGTATATTGATTTACACAAGAGATATGATGTAAGTTGTCTCTCAGATGATTTATACAGAAACACTGCATATTTGAAATTATTGGACGTGTATTCGAGGAATCAGTGTGCATCTGTTGTACTTACTTCCTGGATTCTGAATTAACTGTATCAGCTCAGGAAAAAGATCTTGGAGTTATTGTGGACAGCTAAATGAGACCTCTGCTCCATATACATCAGTGGTCTCATTATGAATCCAAACAAAATGTGAGGATGCATAAGGGATAGAATGGAGAATAATACAGAAAATATTACAATGGCATTCTGTACAAGACATGTGTGCCCTCATCTGTGTCCAGTTTTGACAGTCCTTCCATCTTAAAAAAAAAAAAAAAAAAGACAGAAACAGAGGTGGCTCAAATGGGGAGACATGGAAAACCTTCCATGTGAAGAGAAAAAAAATACTGAACATGTTTACATTAGAAAGGATGTGAATAAGAGGGACCTAATAAAAATATTCAAAATAATGAATGTTGTAAAGAGGAGGAATTATAGTGCCCATGTAATTTCCTCATAATGCAAGAGCCATTATCCAACTTTTAGCTTAAGGAATCAAAGTTAGATAATTCCAAATTGAAAAAAGGAAATATATTTGTTTTACAACATGTTCAATTAGCCTGTGGAACTCATTGCTACAATATATCACTGAGACCAAGAGCTTAGCAGGATTCAAAAAAGGACTGGACCTTTTAAGAAGAGCTAGAGTTATAGAACTGAATATTAAAATATAAACCAGGTTTTGCAAGGGATATGAACATTCTTGCTTCAGGACTTAAGCCAGTTTGTAAATAGTGGGGATTAATAAGAAATTTTCCTTGAGGACAGGTTGTCCCATTACTGCTTTCAGCAGGTTTCCTTGTACTTTCCTCTGAAGCAAGTGATACAGGCCACTATTAGAGACAATTGTTCCATTGGCCTGAGTGAATTTCTGTTTTCTTGTGTTTTGACAATAAATCCTCTAACAGTTTTGCACTGAGAGTATGTATATCTACACTAGTCTTTTATACCTCAACTTAGCTGATAGCCAATTAACTAGAGTTGCTTAACAGGTTTGAAGGCTAGTGTGGTTACTTCCAACATGTTTGTTCCAGACTACAAACATTTATTTTTTACTCC
This sequence comes from Mauremys mutica, assembly GCF_020497125.1. Taxonomy (NCBI): domain Eukaryota; kingdom Metazoa; phylum Chordata; order Testudines; family Geoemydidae; genus Mauremys; species Mauremys mutica. Next base: position 186,211,975 of record NC_059073.1, on the reverse strand, counting down.
AGTCTGGAACAAACATGTTGGAAGTGTCCACACTAGCTTTTAAAAACATGTTAAGTACTTTGTGTTAATTGGCAGACAATTAACTTGAGGCACAAAAGTCTAGTGAAAACAAGCCCTAAATGGTCACAGAAACTCATTCAGCCATGACAAGTGTAATTAAAACCAATGTTTAAGCCTCTTTCTTCCACTCCCCTCCATAAATAGTTATTAGTTTGAAAATGTTTATTTTAACTGGCATATTTTCGAGCTCAATTTGCACATGAGTATTATATACAATGCAAAGTGGAAATCTATCACATTACAAGGTTTTTATCTCTTCCGCAGTGAAGTAGAAAATACATGTCACTAAGGCAAAGTTCAGTATTATTATGGCTTGTTGTTTCAAGGTAATAATGTAATATGAAAGCAAGGTTTATTAATTCAGTAGGTTACTTTTGATGGAAAATATAAATTAGAGAGAATTTCCCATACTTGAATTTCACACCAAAGCTAGCTATTTTCACAAGAGAAGGCTTGTTCATAGTAAAATATACTTTAAATACAAAATTTGTTGTTAATAATTGTAACTGTGCCTCTGTGGGTCACAACTGAGGATGCCAAATTCAGGACAAACTGATGGTTATTCTTTCTTATGATATATCAAACCAGCAACAAAAGTAAGCCCCTGTTTCACTGCACTGGCCAACAAGAAGTCATAAAAGCAGTTTCCTTGGGTGTTCCAGCTCTTCTATCCCCACCAAAAACACTGGATTCAGAGATGAGTGCTTCTTTACAACTAGTCTCATCAAATGAAAGGTTCTTCTGATCCTAAAGGACCAGCCACACACCCAGGTCAATATATAACTTAGATCTTACCCAAAAATCACGCTGATGCCAATTCTCTAGTATCTAAAATCTAAAGGTTTATTCAATGAAAAAGAAAGGTGAGAGTTAAAATTGGTTAAAAAAAATTCAAATACATACAGTAATTGCAAAGTTCTAGGTTCAGGCTTGTAGCAGTGATGGAATAAACTGCTGGCTTAAGTCAAGTCTTTGGAATACATCCACAGCCTGGATGGGTCATTCAGTCCTTAGTTCAGAGCAAAGTCTTTCCAGAGGTAAGAAGCAGGATTGAAGAAAAATGGAGGTGTTTCCAGGGCCTTTTATAGCTTCTGCCATGTGAAGGGAATTCCATTGTTCCTACTGTGGAAAATTACAGCAACAAGATGGAGTTTGGAGTCACATGGGCAAGTCACATATCCATGCATTTCACCTAGTCACAGCAGAAATTCCATTAAGTGTACATAGGCGTCTCCCATGGTCCACTGTCAGTTAAATGTTCTTTTGATGGGCCTCTCAATTTGAATACTCCCTCCAAGTTGTGCTGGCTAACTACCTTGTTAGTTCTCCCAGGAGCAAACATTTGAAATACAGGTATAGAGCCAATACTCATAACTTCAAATGCAAAAATGATACATGCAAACAGATAGCATAATCATAACCAGTAAATCATAACCTTTTCATAGATATCTTACATGCCACATTTTGTATGAGATTTGTTGCAAATATATAACAGTGATTGCAACAATGATCTACATGGTCATAATTTAATCAGATAACGTCACATTTACATTGCAGAGTCAGGGATGGTGTCATGCCCCTGCAATTCTAGCTACTTGGGAGGCTGAGATTAGCGGATCGCTCAGGGATTCTGGGCTGCGGTGCGCTATGCTGATCAGGTGTCCGGTGCCACTGACAGCTTGGCCAGCGGGTGACTGAAAGACTGGCTAGAACAACACAAATGATGAGTTGTGATCAGCGCTCCCTCTGTGAGGACTGATGGACCAATCAATCAAGGTGACAATATTGCAGAATTTCTTCTCTAAGGGACATAGCAGGAAATAGGTACCACGTTCCCAGTGTTTTTTAGCCTACTCCTTTCCTTTGTGCAATTTGGCCCCTATTTCTATTACTGTTTGAACAGAGAAAGTCAAAAGGTAACTGTAGTTAAAGCATTTTTAGATGTGTTACTTTACTTTCATTTTATTTAAACATCCTGTTGTTAGCTCTTTAACGATGGAAACTTTCTGCACAAAGCAGTGTGAAGCACAAGCCCTTTGGCTTACAACAAAAAGATTTTGAAGAAAGTTAAAACAGGACTGGGCTAAATTCCTTCTGAAAATATCATTTAGGTGGAGAATACAGGAAAACCTTATTAATTCTCATATCACTAATATGCACACAACAGAAAATGTGTAAACTAAAACTGGCAGTCTCTTTCCATTTCCTGGGAACATTTGCATAGCCCAGAGCCACAGTGAGGTCTCATATTAGCAAGACTTTTACAAAATATACTTTAATATGCATCCTAGGATGTTATGAAATATTCTGAAATAATTGGCATTAAATTGCAAATGTCAAAATAAAAGAATACGTGCAATATGCCAACCATTGTCCATACTTCTTGTGTTTGTTGACTTTAGTTGCTAATTCACACAACTGGTCACTTACATTGGAATACTAGAGAAGTTTTACTGCATAGAATGTCATTCAAAAAAGAATGGATTACATTATTTAATCCACTAATCCTTGAGCCTCAGACTCTACTGCTGAGGCTACAACTTCAGATCTGATTCTGCTTTCAACTAACTGCTGGTGCTGATACAAAGTAAGATATTTTTGAATCATCATATGATTTGCCATATCAAATCAGACAATTGGTCCATCCTACGTATCATGTTGCCTCTATAAATGGCCAATACGCAGTGTTTCAGACAAAGATAAAAAGCCCTGCAATGACTTGCACTTTAAATTGGACAGTTCTACATATATTGCCTCTAAATAACTTTTGGATAAAAATTTCTATGTTTACTACTAAATATTTTAATTTTTATATTTTATTTTTGTTATTTTTTTAATGACGAGATCTTCAGAGTCAATTTTTGGTCCAAGAATCAAACTGTGTTCCTTCCATCTGATGTATTATCACCAGGCCAAAACAGAGACTGACTGATGCCCATTCAACCCCCCTGGTTTCCAAATTATGCCCTCAGAGTTACCTGCGCAATCTCATTCACTGCAGTAGGTTTCATAGATGTAATTAATTGGAATTGAACAAAAAAATTCTGCTGATATGTAAGATAAACTAGAATTCACTGTTCACTCACCCTTAGCTCTGCAGGCTAACTGGAGTAAATTGAAATAAAAACTTTTATCCTCACTAAAATCAGCAGAAATGTCTCTAAGGCAGGGGTTCCCAAACTTGATTTGTGGTTTGTTCAGGGTAAGCCCATGGTGGGACACGAGACACTTTGTTTACCTGAGTATCCACAGATACGGCTGCTCTCAGCTCTAAGGACATAAGAACGGGCATACTGGGTCAGACCAGTGGTCCATCTACCTCAGTATCCTGTCTTCCAACAGTGGCTGTTGACAGATGCTTCTGAGGGAATGAACAGAGCAGGGTAATTTATTGAGTGATCCATCCCTTCATCTAATCCCCATTTCTGGCAATCAGAGGTTTAGGGACATCCAGACCACAGGGTTGCATTCCTGACCATCTTGGATAATAGCCATTGATGGACCCATCCTCTATTTTTTTTAACCCAGTTATACTTTTGGCCTTCACAACATCCCCTGGCAATGAGTTCCACAGGTTGAGTGTGCATTGGCTGCTTACAAACAGAGAAGAATTGCTAGGGGAAATAGAAGTGGGTGGCAACCTAGGCAGCAGTGACCATGAGATGGTTGAGTTCAGTATCCTCACAAAAGGAAGAAAGGAGAGTAGCAAAATACAGACCCTGGACTTCAGAAAAGCAGACTTAGACTGCCTTAGGGAAATGATGGACAGGATATGCTAATATGAGGGGGCAAGAAGTCCAGTCTGTATTTTAAAGAAACCTTATTGAAGGCACAGGAAAAACCATCCCGAAGTGCAGAAAGAATAGCAAATATAGCAGGAGACCAGCTTGGCTTAACAGTGAAATCTTTGGTGAACTTAAACTCCAAAAGGAAGCCTACAGAAGTGGAAATTTGGACAGATGATTAGGGAGGAGTATACAAATATTGCTAGAGCATGCAGGGGTGTAATCAGGAAGGCCAAGGCACAATTGGAGTTGCAGCTAGCAAGGGATGTGAAGGGTTTCTACAGGTATGTTAGCAACAAGAAGAAGGTCAGGGGGTCAAGTGTGGGACCCTTATGGGGGAGGCAACATAGAGACAGATGATGTGGAAAAAGCTGAAGTACGCAATGCTTTTTTTGCCTCAGTCTTCAAAGACAAGGTCAGCTCCCAGACTGCTGCACTGGGCAACACAGTATGGGGAGTAGGTGAGCAGCCCTCAGTAGTGAAAGAACAGGTTAAGGACTATTTAGAAAAGCTGGACGTGCACAAGTCCATGGGTCCAGATCTAAGGCACCCAAGGGTACGGAGGGACCTGGCTGATGTGATTGCAGAGCCATTGGACATTATCTTTGAAAATTCGTGGTGATCAGGGGGCAGAGGGTCCCAGACATTTGGAAAAAGGCAAATAGAGTGCCCATATTTAAAAAAGGGAAGAACGAGAACCCAGGGAACTACAAACCCGTCGGCCTCACTTCAGTCCCCAGCAAAATCATGGAGCAGGTCCTCAAGGAATCCATTTTGAAACACTTGGAGGAGAGGAAGGTGATCAGGAACCATCATCATGGATTCACCAAAAGCAAGTCATGCCTGACCAACCTGATTGCCTTCTATCGTGAGATAACTGGCTCTGTGGATATGGGGAAAGCGGTGGATGTGATATATCTTGACTTTAGCAAAGCTTTTGATACGGTCTCCCACAGTATTCTTGCCAGCAAGTTTAAAAAGTATGGATTGGATGAATGGACTATAAGGTGGATAGAAAGCTGGATAGATCGTCGGGCTCAATGGGTAGTGATCAACAGCTCAATGCCTAGTTGGCAGCTGGTATCAAACGGAGTGCCCCAGGGGTCAGTCCTGGGGCCAGTTTTGTTCAACAACTTTATCAATGATCTGGATGATGGGATTAATTGCACCCTCAGCAAGTTTGCAGATAACACTAAACTGGGAGGAGAGGTAGATACGCTGGAGGGTAGGGATAGGGTCCAGAGTGACCTAGACAAATTGGAGGATTGTGCCAAAAGAAATCTGATGAGGTTCAGCAAGGACAAGTGCAGAGGAAGGAAGAATCCCATGCACTGCTACAGGCTGGGGACCAACTGGCTAAGCAGCAGTTCTGCAGAAAAGGACATGGGGATTACAGTGGACGAGAAGCTGGATATGAGTCAGCAGTGTGCCCTGGTTGCCAAGAAGGCCATTGGCATATTGGGCTGTATTAGTAGAAGCATTGCCAGCAGGTCGAGGGAAGTGATTATTCCCCTCTATTCAGCACTGGTGAGGCCACACCTGGAGTATTGCATCCAGTTTTGGTCCCCCCACTACAGAAGGGATGTGGACAAATTGGAGAGAGTCCAGCAGAGGGCAATGAAAATGATTAGGGGGCTGGGACACATGACTTATGAGGAGAGGCTGAGGGAACTGGGCTTATTTAGTCTGAAGAAGAGAAGAGTGAGGAGGGATTTGATAGCAGCCTTCAACTACCCAAAGGGGGGTTCCAAAGAGGATGGAGCTCGGCTGTTCTCAGTAGTGGCAGATGACAGAATAAGAAGTAATGGTCTCAAGTTGTAGTGGGGGAGGTCTAGGTTGGATATTAGGAAACACTGTTTCACTAGAAGGGTGGTGAAGCACTGGAATGGGTTACCTAGGGAGGTGGTGGAATCTCTATCCTTAGAGGTTTTTGAGGCCCGTCTTGACAAAGCCCTGGCTGGGATGATTTAGTTGGTGTTGGTCCTGCTTTGAGCAGGGGGTTGGACTAGATGACCTCCTGAGGTCTCTTCCAACCCTAATATTCTATGATTCTGAGATTCTATGAGTCTTCTTTTTGTTTGTTTTAAATATTAATTTCATCAGGTGTCCTCTGGTTCTTGTGTTATGTGAAACAGTAAATATCACTTACTTTCTTCACAACAATCATGATTTTATAGACCTCTATCATATCCCCCTTAGTCATCTCTTTTCCACACTGAAAAGTCCCAATCTTTTTAATCTCGCCTCATATGGAAGCTTCTCCATACCACTAATCACTCATGTTGCCCTTCTCTGTATCTTTTCCAATTCAATTTGGGTTTTGGTGGGGGGTTGGGGATTTTTTTTAGAAGGGGTGACCAGAACTGCAAGCAATATTCAAACTGAGGACGGGGACATACCATGGAGTTATATAGTGGCATTATGATATTTACTGTCTTATTATCTATCCCTTTCCTAACGGTTCCTAAGATTCTGTTAGCTTTTTTTGACTGTCTTTGTGCATTGAGTGAATGTTTTCAGAAAACTATCCACAGTGACTCCAAGATCTCTTTCTTGAGTGGCAACAGCCAATTTAAACCCATCATTGTGTATGTTTAGCTGGGATTATGTTTTCCAATATGAATTACTTTGTATTTCTCAACATTATATTTCATCTGCTATTTTGTTGCCCAGTCACTCAGTTTTGTGAGATTCCTGTGGAACGCTTTGCAGTGTGCTTTGGACTTAACTATCTTGAGTAATTATCTGTCATCTGCAAACTTTGCCACCTCACTATTTACTCCTTTTTCTACATCATTTGTGAACATGTTTATCTATGTGTCCTGCCATGAGTGCAGGGGACTGGACTATATGACCTCTTGAGGTTCCTTCCAATCTTACAATTCTATGATTCTAGGTTGAACAGCACTGGTCCCAGTACAGACCCCTGAGGGATATTACCTCTCTCCATTCTGAAAACTAACTATTTATTCTTACTCTTCGTTTCCTATCTTTTAACCAGTTACTGATCCATGAGAGGACTTTCCTTCTTATCCCAGGACTCCTTACTTTGTTTAAAAGCCTTTTGGTGAGGGACCTTCTCAAAGTCTTTCCAAAAGTCTAAGTACACTATATTAACTGGATCACCCTTGTCCATGTGTTTGTTGACTCCCTCAAAGAATTTTAATAGGTTGGTGAAGCATGGTTTCCCTTTACAAAAGCCGTTTTGACTCTTTCACAACAAGTCACATTCATCAACCATGTGTCTGATAAGTCTGTTCTTTACTGTAGTTTCAACCAGTTTGTCTGTTACTGAAGTTTGTAATTGCCAGGATCTCCTCTGGAGCCCTTTTGAAAAAATCAGCATTACATTATCTATCTTCCAGTCATGTGTATAGAGGCTGATTTAAGCAATAGGTTACACACCATACTTAGCAGCAAAGAATCCTGTGGCACCTTATAGACTAACAGACGTTTTGCAGCATGAGCTTTCGTGGGTGAATACTCACTTCGTCAGATGCAAGTAGTGGAAATTTCCAGGGGCAGGTATATATATGCAAGCAAGAAGCAAGCTAGAGATAACGAGGTAGTTCAATCAGGGAGGATGAGGCCCTGTTCTAGCAGTTGAGGTGTGAAAACCAAGGGAGAAGAAACTGGTTCTGTAGTTGGCAAGCCATTCACAGTCTTTGTTTAATCCTGAGCTGATGGTGTCAAATTTGCAGATGAACTGAAGCTCAGCAGTTTCTCTTTGAAGTCTGGTCCTGAAGTTTTTTTGCTGCAGGATGGCCACCTTAAGATCTGCTATTGTGTGGCCAGGGAGGTTGAAGTGTTCTCCTACAGGTTTTTGTATATTGCCATTCCTAATGTCTGATTTGTGTCCATTTATCCTTTTCCTTAGAGACTGTCCAGTTTGGCCGATGTACATAGCAGAGGGGCATTGCTGGCATATGATGACGTATATTACATTGGTGGACATGCAGGTGAATGAACCGGTGATGGTGTGGCTGATCTGGTTAGGTCCTGTGATGGTGTCGCTGGTGTAGATATGTGGGCAGAGTTGGCATCGAGGTTTGTTGCATGGATTGGTTCCTGAGCTAGAGTTACTATGGTGCGGTGTGCAGTTACTGGTGAGAATATGCTTCAGGTTGGCAGGTTGTCTGTGGGAGAGGACTGGCCTGCCACCCAAGGCCTGTGAAAGTGTGGGATCATTGTCCAGGATGGGTTGTAGATCCCTGATGATGCGTTGGAGGGGTTTTAGCTGGGGACTGTATGTGATGGCCAGTGGAGTCCTGTTGGTTTCTTTCTTGGGTTTGTCTTGCAGTAGGAGGCTTCTGGGTACACGTCTGGCTCTGTTGATCTGTTTCCTTATTTCCTCGTGCGGGTACTGTAGTTTTGAGAATGCTTGGTGGAGATTTTGTAGGTGTTGGTCTCTGTCTGCGGGGTTAGAGTAGATGTGGTTGTACCTCAGTGCTTGGCTGTAGACAATGGATCTTGTGGTGTGCCCGGGATGGAAGCTGGAGGCATGAAAGTAGGCATAGCGGTCGGTAGGCTTGCCAACTACAGAACCAGTTTCTCGTCCCTTGGTTTTCACACCTCAACTGCTAGAACAGGGCCTCATCCTCCCTGATTGAACTACCCTCGTTATCTCTAGCTTGCTTCTTGCTTGCATATATATACCTGCCCCTGGAAATTTCCACTACTTGCATCCGACGAAGTGGGTATTCACCCACGAAAGCTCATGCTGCAAAACATCTGTTAGTCTATAAGGTGCCACAGGATTCTTTGCTGCTTTTACAGATCCAGACTAACACGGCTACCCCTCTGATACTTGACACCATACTTAGTAATTCTGCAATTTGAGTTCCTTCAGAAATCTTTGGTGAATACCATGTGGTGTTGGTGACTTCTTACTGTTTGTCAATATGTTCCAAAACCTTCTCTATTGAAGAGATCCCCAGATTTGTCACCTAAAAAGAATGACTCAGGTGTGAGAAACTTCCTCACATCCTCTGCAAAGAATTCATTTAGCTTCTCAGCAACAGCCTTGTTTTCCTATAGTGCTCGTTTAGCACCATGATTGTCCAGTGGCCCCACTGATTGTTTGGCAGGCTTCCTGCTTCTGATGTAGTTAAACAAAATTGCTAGTAATTTTTGTGGTCTTTTGCAAGTTGCACTTTTACACTGGACTTGCCAGAGTTTATGCTCCTTTCTATTTTCCTCAGTAGGATTTGACTTTCAGTTTTTAAAGGTTGCCTTTTTTGCCCTTAACCTCCTCTTTTACTCTATGGTATAGCCATGGTGGCAATATTTTTGGTCATCTTACTTTTTTATTTTTTATTTTATTTTTATACATTTAATTGGAGCCTCTATGATGGTGGAGTTTTTTACATTTCCATGCAGCTTGTAGGCATTTCACTCTTGTGACTGTTCTTTTTAATTTCCATTTAACTAGCTTCATCTTTTTGTATAACTCCCCTTTTTGAAGTTAAGTGCTACGGTGGTGGGCTTCTTTCATATTCTCCTGCCCTCCGCTCCCCTCAATGATGTTAAATGATGTTAATAGGAAAAATCTTAACCGCTATATACAATTGTGTTGGCTATGAGGAAAGATTATCAGAATTTCAGCTTACATTGCAAGGATTTAACATCAACAGAGGCAGCATTTGATACCAAGGCAAGATCCCACTACGTGATATATTTGGTTAAAGGGATTTTTAACACCATTCAACACCTTTAAAAACCAGAGGGGGGAAATGATTGCTATATCTCTGCTCCTGCAAATTCTTCTAGAATGGGGAATATGCAATCAACAATAATATCACTAATATGCTAGAAACTGTCAGGTTGCTCAAACATCATTATATAGGTTTTGTACAAACCAAATGGGAACATCTGGAACACTAACATCATTGGCTTCAGGACTCATCACCCCATTGACCCCTAATTTCTTAACCTAACAAAAAAGAAGCAGCATTCTACTTCACACTTCAATAGCTATTTAGTTTATATTCTGGTTTACCACCAGTAATCCTGTAATAGGTCAGTGCAGTTTTTAATGGTGTAATGAAATTTAAGCATTGGCTACATTGTGCTTGGGTCTTGCATGGTAAGGGAAGAAACAAGGAGTCTTCTGTCCTTTACACAAGGGTCAGGGCCAATCACAGTGATAGAGATTGCTCCTTCCAGTATCTCTGCATGATATCCAAACAGCCACCAAAGGAACTAAGGAGGAGCATAGGTGCTGGAACTAGGGATGCTTCCACACTCACCCCCTGGCTTGAAGTAGTAATAATAACCCAAATACATGATTTCTGCCTTCAGCACCCCCACTATAAAAATTGTTCCTGCACTAATGGGGAGGCTGGTCATAATCCATCTCACCTCATTCCTTGCACCAGACACCACTGTTGACCATACCAGTAGGAGGTTTACTTTTAATTTGAGTCTCTATTATGGTGTTTTTAAAAAGTTTCCATGCATCTTGCAGACATTTCACTCTTGTGACTGGCCCTTTTAACTTCCACTTACCTAGCTTCCTCACTTTTGTGTAGTTCCCTTTTGAGGTTAAATGCTACTGTGATGGGCCTCTTTGGTATTCCCCCTACCTTCATCCTTGACATGGGGCTTTGTGGCCACTAGATCTGCATACCCATGGACCCTATGACCACTCCTCCACCCTTCCTGCAGACCTATTCCTAAACTTTCCTGGGCTATGTGGAGATGGTGTGTAGCCTAACTCCATGATGCATAGGAATATAGAATCCTGTATGTTGTCTCCACCAATCTGAGTGCATGTTACATTGGGGTTCCTGAGGCCTGAATTGCATCCTTTCCCTTAAGTGTTTTATACCACGTTAAAACTGATCCAGAAGAGTGGATCATATTACCATATTAGAAACGATAGACAAGGCTGGTAGCACTACCTTTTAGTACAGTTGCCTAGCACTTCTCTGCCTCTGGTGGAATTATTTTGGAAGATTTCATCCAAAATGTTTCAGCTGTTTCTGAGAATGAAACTAGGGCACAATATGTTGCTGGCTCATGTTAAAAAATTCTGGTGCCTCCTTTAAAAAAAAACAGATCTAATGATTTCATGCCTTGGATCCAGGACTTGAAATCTGGCGGGGAGGTAGACTGTGTATCAGGGTTGTGCCTTTTGCCATTATCATGAAATGCTGCCCAAATTTGGCCAACTTAGACACTTCAGTTCACAGACATCCGTAGCTGCTAAAAATCTGTGACGATTCTGTCCTCATTGAGCACATTCTATCCTCTCACAGCTCGTAGTGCTAACCAGACCGTATGTGCATCATCCCCACAGAGCAACTGAGCATGCTCCATCTCAAAGCTATGGGTGCTCAGAAACATTTTCCCTGTAATGGCTGCTCTAGGTTAGGGTAGAGATGGGCACTGGATCTGTCTCTCTCTTGCGTTCAGTGACCCCTGGCTAGTGCCCAGATGGAGGAAGAAGCCATCTGATTTGAATGCAGAAGTGCATAGGCGCCGACTCTGTGGGGGCTCCGGGGCTGGAGCTCCCATGGGGAAAAATTAGTGGGTGTTCTGCACCCACTGGCAGCCAAGCTGCCCTCACCCCCCGCCCCACCTTCTCTTCCTCCTCCTCCTCACGCCTGTGCACACCGCATCCCTGCTTCTCTGCCTACCTCCCAGTGCTTCCTGCCCGGCCGCTGCCAAACAGCTGTTTGGCGGCATGCTGGGAGGGATGGGGAGGAGTGAGAACAAGGCTTGCTCAGGAGAGGAGGCTGGAAAGAGGCAGGGTGGAGATTTGCGAAAGGAGTTGGAACAGGGGCAGAGAGGAGGTGGAGTTGGGGTGAGGATTTTGGGGAATGGGTTAAAATGGGGGTGGGGCAGGGTGGGAGGGGGCGGGGCAGGGCCAGGGCCGCATGGAAGGGGTGGAGTGGGGGCAGGGCCGGGGGCAGAGGGGGGATTGAGCACCCAGGGGAAAGTGGGGAAGTCAGCGCCTATGCAGAGGGGATAAAAAAATCAGAACTGGGGAAGAAAAAGGAGTTGGGATAAGGAGTCTGGGGAAACTGGGACTGGAGACAAAGAACTTGTGGCTAGGAGTTGGAGTGGGAGACTGGTTGGACATGAGGTGATGGGGAAACTGACAGTAGGAGCCACTGAGAGAAACAGGTATGGGGGTGACTGGAGCCAGTTGGCTTGGAGGGAACACTGAAATCAGATAAGGAGCTGGAGAGAGGGGCAAGACTGGGGCTGGCAGGACAAGGAAACCACTGGGAATGGGATGAGGAGTCTGAGGAGTGGGGACTGGTACTGGGTGGGAGAATGGGGCTGGGGCAAGGAGCCTAGGGTGGGGAAGAGACAGGACTGGGACAGGGACAGGTTGGAGGGAATGGGGCAGAAGAGGTCAAGGCTGGGAGAAACGTTCAGAAAAGTCTGTACCTATTAGAGCCTGGAATGAAATCCAATATTCCTGAGTCTGTCTATTCCTCTACTGTCAGCAAATATCTGTGAAACCTACTGGCAAAGTGTGTATCTCATCCCCCTCTAGTGCTGTTTTTTTTTTCAGCTTGCTTTTTAAAAAAGCCTAAGAAATGACACCAAAATAAGCTATGTTAAAAGAAAATTAGAAATGTTGCCCCTTGTGAGTATGAATTATGATACAATCCCAAAGTATGTGATCACATGATATTTTTCCACAGGGCTCTTCCTCATTTGGTGCACAGCACAGAACACCTCTGGGGATGAATTAGGGTTGTGTAGTAAAGGAGTCTCTTGTCTGTTGAACCTCTGCCTCATTTGTTGCAAAACTTGGAAGGTGTATAGTGAATGAGGCAGGAAGAGAAAGGGTGCTCTTCTCAGTTAAGACAGTTGAACGCTACCCTAGAAAATTGGATGCTATCTCTACCTCTGCCACAGAGATCCTTATGATGCTAAGCAAGTCACTTAATTAATGACCACCTCTGAAAAGTTTGATTTATGTTCCTCATTTCTGGGTGCCCAACTTTGCTTCAGAGTCATCAGTGATTTAGAATCAGTAATGTCATTTCTGACATGCAGTTCCATATCCTCTCCCCTTTTGCCATGGCCATATTATATTGGACCCAAATCCACCTCCCACTGAAGTTAAAGAATAGATTCCCACTGACTTCAGTGGAAGCTGGCTCAGGTCCTTAACCCTGTGCTTCAGCTTCCCCATACGTAAAATGAGAATAATCAGGATAAATTCATTAATGTTTGCAAAGTGCTTTGAGATCCTTGGGTGGAAGGTACTATACAAGTGCAAAGTGTTTAGAGAACACAATTAGAATTCAAAATGACATTGGTAAATTGGAAAATTGGTCTGAAATCAACAAGATGAAATTCACTAAAGACAAATGCAAAGTCAAGTACTACAGTTAGGAAGTAAAAATTAAATGCACAAATACAAAATGGGGAATAACTGGCTAGGCAAACAGTAGTGTAGAACAGGATCTGGGGATTATAGTGGATTACCAATTGAATATAAGCCAACAATATGATGCAGTTGCCAAAAAGGCTAATATTCTAGGGTGTATTAATAGGAGTGTCATATGTAAGACACAGGAGGTAATTGTTCTGCTCTACTCAGCTGAGATCTCAGCTGGAGTATTCTGTTCAGTTTAGGGTGCAACAATTTAAGAAAGATGTGGACAAACTGGAGAGAATCCAGGAAAGAGTAATAACAATGATAAAACGTTTAGAAAACCTGACCTATGAAGAAAGGATTTTTTTAAAAAAAGGCACATTTAGTCTTGAGAAAAGAAGAGTGGGGGTGGGGGTGTTGAATAACAGTCTTCAAAGAGGACCGTGATCAATTGTTTTCCCTCTCCACTGAAGATAGGACAAGAAGCTGTGGTCTTAATTTACAGCAATGGAGATTTAAGGTACATATCAGGACAATCTTTCTAACCATAAGGATAATCAAGTACTGGAATTGGTTATTGAGGGAGGTAGTAGAAACCATTGATGACAGGGATTCCAAGAACAGTTTGGAACTGTCAGGGATGGTCTAGCTATACTTGGTCCTCCCTCAGCATGAGGGATGGACTAGATGACCTCTCAAGGTTCCTTCCAGCCCCACATTTCTATGATTCTTCTTCGAGTGATTGCTCCAATGCATTCCAGTTAGGTGTGCGCGCCGCGCGTGCACGGCTTCTCCGGAACTTTTTCCCTAGCAACCCCGGCGGGCCGGCTGGCGCCCCCTGGAGTGGCGCCGCCATGGCGCTAAATATATACCCCAGCCGGCCCGTCCGCTCCTCAGTTCCTTCTTACCGCCCGTGACGGCAGTTGGAACTGTGGAGTGCTTGATAGCTCTTCACGTCCCTAGCTTTCTCTAGTTCATTGTTGTACATAGTTAGCATAGTTAGTTATAGTTGTTCAGTTAGCATAGTTAGTGTTAGTTAGTTAGGCTAAAAAAGGGGGGGTTCCCCCTTTTTTTGCCTTAGCCGGTGCGGGCTCATGCCCAAAGCACCGGGCTTTAAGCCCTGCACGGGGTGCCAGAAACCGATGCCCGTAGGAGACCCGCACGACGCGTGTCTCCGCTGCTTAGGCGAAGGGCACCGAACTGACAAGTGCCAGATCTGTTTAAAATTCAAGCCGCGGACCCGCAAGGATCGAGATAGCCGCTTAAAACAGATCCTCATGGAGGAGTCCCTCCAACCACCGGCACCGCCCGCGCCGCCTCCGCGGCCTCCTCCCGTGCAGGACACACCGCCGGCACCGACTGCGGCACCGCCGGCGAAGAAAGCGGCTGCGAAGACTCGGCACCGCTCCCTCTCGCCCGCCAGGAAGCAAAGACTGGCGAAGGCTTTGGCTCAGGCGCGCGTGCAGGACTCCGCCAAGGCGACTCCGCAGCCTGCAGCCCCTGTGGTGCCTCTGCACAAACAGTGCATTGCACCTGTGACTCCGGCGCCGCAAGGGCCGTCGAGTCCGGCGCCGCCTCGCTCCCCGGTGCCGTCCGTGGTCGAGCCTCGGCGGCCGTCGACGCCGGAGACGTTCGCCTCTGCGCGAGAGCTGATACAGCTCATGGAGGCTCCAGGCCTCCGGCCCCCGGCACCGCCGGCGCGGGCTGTCGTCTCCAGGGGAAAACCGGCGGCAATGGTCCGGCCACCCTCCATGGAATCGAGGCGTGGACGTCGGTCACGGTCCCGGTCTCGCTCCCGCACCGTCGACAGCTTGCCGTCCCGCCGATCGCGCTCCCGGCACCGCACCCCATCGCGGCACCGATCGCAGTCTCCTCGTCGGTCGAAGTCCCGGTACCGCTCCGTTTCGCGGTACCGGTCGCACTCCCGACGTCGCACCAGATCGAGGTCGCCACCAGCTAGGCACCGCCGGTCTCAGTCCCGGCACCGTTCCCGGCACCGAGACTCCCGCGGACGCTCCAGGCGTCGCAGTTCGCACTCTCGGTCGAGCTCCCGACACCGGTCGAGCTCCCGGCACCGCGGTGATCATGGTCGGTCTCGGCATCGGAGATCTTACTCCCGGTCGAGCTCCCGGCACCGGACCAGCCCCCGGCACCGGCGCAGCTCCCGGCACCGGTCGAGCTCCCGGCACCGTGAAGACCGTCGAGCGAGGTCGCCTTCCCAGCGCCGAGGGGAAGAGCATCCCCCGGCGGTGTGCCCTGGACCCTCTTTGGCACCTCCCTGGCCTTCCCGCCCTGAGTCGGTCGCCTCCGGCGCAGAAGCCTATGGGCTCCCGCCTCCAACGCCGCCAGCCCAGCCTAGCGGGGCCCAGCAGTGGGGTTTTTGGGTCCCATGGGCACAATATGAGTCGGACGCTATGCCTGCTCCGCCGAGGCCTCCAGCGGCCCACCGCAGAGTCCCAGAGGCATCGATATCCCGACCACCACCATCCCCACCGCCAGCCGTTCCGGTGGTGCCAGAGTGCCCCTCCGAACCCCCAGCCCACCACGCAGTGGACCCCTCTTCGGCTGAGGTCGTTCAGGAGTTATTCTCCTCATCCTCTCCCGATGAGGCAGTGGCCGGCGCGGCATCAAGGGAGCCGCCCCCCGTTGATGCGAAGGCGCATCAAGACTTACTCCGCCGTGTGGCGACGGCTATGGACCTCCCTGTAGAGGAAGTAAAAGAGGACGAGGACCCCATCACAAACGTGGTGGGGTCAGACATGCCACTCCGGGTTGCGTTACCTTTTGTGCGCACGGTCCAACGAAACGCCACCACCATTTGGCAAACGCCCGCTTCCGTGCCTCCCACAGCCAGGGGAGTGGAAAGGAAGTACTCAGTCCCTCCATCGGGCTATGAGTACCTGTACGTGCATCCAACTCCGGACTCCCTGGTGGTACAGTCCGTTAACGATAGGGAGCGTAACGGCCAGCCGGCCGCTGCCCCAAAGGCTAAAGAGGCAAGGCGGATGGACCTTCTCGGCCGAAAGGTCTATTCGGCAGGGGGCCTGCAGATGAGGATCGGTAACCAACAGGTCCTCCTGGCCAGATACGTGTTCGACATACTCACGTCTCTGGCCAAGTTCACTGACCTCCTGCCGTCAACATCCCGCCAGGACTTCACCACAATGTTGGAGGAAGGGAGGCGGTCCTCTCGCTCCTCCATTACAGCCGGCCTCGACGCGGCGGACTCAGGGGCACGGACCTTAGCAACAGGGGTCACGATGCGGCGCATCGCCTGGCTCCAATCTTCCACCCTGCCTCCAGAAGTCCAGTTTACTCTCCAGGATTTGCCCTTTGACACCAAGGGATTGTTTTCGGAGAAGACGGATTCGCGGATCCAGTCGCTCAAGGACGGCCGGGTGGCGATCCGGACACTCGGGATGCATACGCCGGTTACGCAACGTAGACCTCTCCGCCCGCAGCCCTCCCGCTATCAGTCGCGGTACCGACCCTACCCGGCTCGGCGACCGGCCCAAAATCGCCGTCGCCCGTCGGGCAACCGCCGAAACCGGGGCCAGGCCGCTTCCAAAGCCCCACAGGCAGCGAAGCAACCCTTTTGATGGGACGCACGAGGGCTGCACATCACTCTCCCCTACGGATCCTCATCGTTTATTTCACAACCGCCTCTCCCGTTTTTTCTTGGAGTGGTCCCGAGTAACGTCGGACGGCTGGGTGCTCAGCACGGTCCACTCGGGATACCGTCTTCAGTTTGTTTCTCCACCTCCTTTCCACCCACCTTCCCTGTCCCTCTTCAGGGACCCCTCTCACGAGCAAGTCCTCCTACAAGAGGTCCAGACTCTGTTGAGCGTGGGTGCCATAGAGGAGGTGCCTCCCTCCAGGCGGGGCAGGGGATTTTACTCCAGGTATTTCCTCATCCCCAAGGCAAAAGGCGGGCTACGTCCTATCCTGGACCTTCGCGGGCTGAACAGATACCTACTCAAGCCCAAGTTCCGCATGGTCACCTTGGGGACCATCATTCCCTCCCTGGATCCGGGAGACTGGTTTGCGGCCCTCGACATGAAGGATGCCTACTTCCATGTCGCTATCTACCCCCCTCATCGGCGCTACCTTCGGTTTGTGGCCAACGACGCCCACTACCAATTCGCCGTGTTGCCATTCGGCCTTTCGACCGCCCCCAGAGTATTCACCAAATGCATGGCGGTCGTCGCCGCAGCACTGCGACGGAACCAGATACACGTATACCCGTACCTGGACGACTGGCTGATTCGCGGTCTGTCCAGACAGCTCGTGGAGAGTCAGATAATAGAGGTCCTGGCCCTCTTTCGGCGCCTCGGCCTTCTTGTCAACACCGAGAAGTCAACTTTGATTCCGACGCAGCGAGTCGAATTCATTGGGGCGGTCCTCGACTCCACGATGGCCAGAGCCTGTCTCCCTCGTGCTCGACACCAGACGATGGTCTCCATCATCCGAGACCTCGTCAGTTTCCCGACCACGACGGTGCGGTCATGCCTCCGCCTCCTGGGCCACATGGCATCGTGTACATACGTCACCGCGTACGCACGACTTCACCTTCGTCCGTTTCAGTCCTGGCTCGCGACGGTGTACCGCCCGCATCGCGACGCCATCGACATGGTGGTCACAGTCAACAGGACGGCTCTCGACTCCCTCCGCTGGTGGCTCGACCCGGAGGTCGTGTGCGCCGGAGTTCCGTTCCACCCTCCCCGGCCATCGGCAACGTTGACCACGGACGCCTCTGCGCTCGGATGGGGGGCTCACCTGGGAGACCTCCACACTCAAGGCCTCTGGTCAGCAAGTGAGCTCGCACTCCACATCAATGTCCGCGAGCTCCGAGCAATCCGTTTTGCATGTCACACCTTTCGGACCAAGCTGCAAGGCCGCTGTGTGACAGTATTCACGGACAACACAACAGCAATGTTCTACGTGAACAAGCAGGGCGGAGCCCGCTCGTCACCTCTCTGCAGGGAAGCGATCCTCCTGTGGGAATTCTGTGTGGCCCACTCCATTCACCTGGAAGCGTCCTTTCTTCCGGGAGTGCAGAACACGCTGGCCGACCATCTCAGCAGGTCGTTTCTCTCCCACGAGTGGTCCCTACGTCCCGACGTTGCTCTCACGATCTTCCAGAGGTGGGGGTTTCCCCGGGTCGACCTCTTCGCCTCCAAGGCGAACAGGAAGTGTCTCCAGTTCTGTTCGTTCCGGGGGCACTCGCCGGGCTCTCTGTCGGACGCTTTCCTGTATCCGTGGCAGACTCACCTCCTCTATGCCTTCCCTCCGTTTCCACTCGTGCACAGAGTGCTCCAGAAGCTTCGGAGGGATCGAGCCACCATGATACTCGTGGCTCCAGCCTGGCCGAGGCAGCATTGGTACACCCTGCTGCTCGAGCTCTCCGTTCGGGAGCCCATCACCCTCCCATTGTGGCCGGACCTCATCACGCAGGACTTCGGCAAACTCCACCATCCGAATCTGCAGTCCCTCCATCTTACAGCCTGGTACCTGCGTGGTTGACCCACGCAGAGAGGGGCTGTTCGGCGGCGGTGCAGCAAGTCCTGCTTGAAAGCAGAAAGCCTTCCACTCGTACCACCTACATGGCAAAATGGAAGAGGTTCGCGCTCTGGTGTGACCAGCAAGGGCTCAACCCATTCGTGGTACCTGTCCCTACCATCCTAGATTACCTATGGTGCCTTAAGGAACAGGGTCTGGCGGTTTCCTCCTTGCGGGTCCACCTCGCATCACTGTCCGCCTTTCGTCCGTCGGTGGAGGGTCGAACCATCTTTTCCAATCCGATGGTCTCCCGCTTCCTGAAGGGCCTCGACCGCTTGTACCCGCCGGTACGTCGCCCTGCCCCGACCTGGGACTTGAACCTCGTCCTGGCCAGGCTCATGTGTCCGCCATTCGAGCCTATGGCCACGTGTTCTCTCCTCTACCTCTCCTATAAAACGGCATTCCTGGTTGCCATAACGTCTGCAAGGAGAGTCTCGGAGCTCCGAGCGTTGACGGTGGGCCCCCCCTACACCGTCTTTCACGCTGATAAGGTGCAGCTTCGTCCTCACCCGGCCTTCCTACCAAAGGTGGTCTCGGCCTTCCACCTTAATCAGGACGTCTTTCTCCCGGTTTTCTTTCCGAAGCCCCATGCTTCGTCCCGGGAGCAACAGCTCCACACTCTCGACGTCCGTCGGGCGCTGGCGTTTTACATCGACCGGACAAGGTCCTTTCGGCGTTCCACCCAACTCTTCATCGCAGTCGCTGATCGCATGAAGGGCGAACCGGTCTCTACCCAGCGCATTTCCTCCTGGGTGACTCAATGCATCAGGTCATGCTACGAGCTTGCTCACGTGACACCATGCCGACTCACCGCTCACTCTACAAGGGCACACGCCTCGTCAGCCGCCTTCCTGAACCATGTCCCCATCCAGGACATCTGCAGAGCGGCCACCTGGTCTTCGGTCCACACCTTCGCCTCCCACTACGCGTTGGTGCAGCAGTCTAGAGACGATGCAGCCTTCGGCTCTGCGGTATTGCATTCCGCCACGTCTCACTCCGACCCCACCGCCTAGGTAAGGCTTGGGAATCACCTAACTGGAATGCATTGGAGCAATCACTCGAAGAAGAAAGAACGGTTACTCACCTGTAGTAACTGTTGTTCTTCGAGATGTGTTGCTCCAATCCATTCCAGACCCGCCCTCCTTCCCCACTGTCGGAGTAGCCGGCAAGAAGGAACTGAGGAGCGGACGGGCCGGCTGGGGTATATATTTAGCGCCATGGCGGCGCCACTCCAGGGGGCGCCAGCCGGCCCGCCGGGGTTGCTAGGGAAAAAGTTCCGGAGAAGCCGTGCACGTGCGGCGCGCACACCTAACTGGAATGGATTGGAGCAACACATCTCGAAGAACAACAGTTACTACAGGTGAGTAACCGTTCTTTCTGTGATTATTCTTGGTCTTGTGGCAGCCAAATTCACTTACACTTATAGTTGGGAAAGTCTGTTACTTTATTTGCCTGTGCACTGCTGTTACCACCTCTTGGTGTGCTCTCTCATGACTGATCCTCCTTAGTTTACTCTCACTCAGGTCAGTTCTTGGATCCTCACCTTCACTTAAGACTGTCAGGCCTTTGCTTTTTGGGCTTGCTGTCTCTTTCAGTCTCCTGACTGTTTTCGTGGAGGCAGCCTGGTGCAGGGCTGTCACCCTTGCTATTTCATGACTTTCTGCCTCCCTTTCCTTTTCTGTGTTCTCCCCTTTGTAGCAGGCCATTTTTCCTCTATTGTTTGCAACTGTGGGTGCCTGCCTCCATGATTGGCCCCTCTGGCAGCTGTGTGGGGCTGTGGTCAAGCTGCTTGCTTGTAATCAGGAGAAACTCTCCTCCCCCTGCTGTCTATGTTTAGTATGGGGTTTGTAGACCCCATTACAACTCCACATTAACTAGACCATTAAATCATTGTCCTCACTTTACTAAATGAGATTTAAGTTTTATTTAAAGAGTAGGTAAAACAGGAATAGAGTTCCCATCACTAGTGTAAAGGATCTGTCAGCACTTCCATTATAATGCACTATTTCCAGTGGTTTACAAGCCCATTTTTATTATCTTTTTAATAAAGAGTGGATTGTTGTTTTTAGCTATATTAATGTTAAGTAAATAAAACATGGCAGTTTAAGTTGCTTTTGTCCTCCTATAACTAAATTGGCTTCAAGTCGAAAAATTTAATTTGTCATGCAGTTTGTTTTTAATGTCCAATTAATTTGTATGAATAAGACGGAGATAACAAGTTAAAAGAAATGGCCATTTCACATACTTATACTGTAACTTCATGAGGATTTTTATTAGGCTGACCTTGCATTCTAGATATGGATTGATATAATATACTGGAAAAACTAATATTCCTATGGAGCTATTCCAATTGCTCAGATATCTAATAGCTGTTTTTCAAAAACTGCTTAAATACATATTTAAGTGGAGTCCGGGTGGTATTTTGGTTAAAGAATATGCTTCTAAGTAACTTTCCATCAAATATTTTTTAATAAAAAAGAGGAAATTAAAGACAAAAAACTGTTATTTTAACATTCAGGTTTCAACAATAATGAAATTCAAAGTCAAGTTTGACACACCATCCTAACTCACGCAATAATGCATTTTTATAAAAATCCACAATGAGATGAGTTAAGAAGAACATATCAGTCTTACATGGAAAATCTTAAATTATTTTTCATTCCTTAAGAACTTGGTAGCTTGAAACAGAGAACTGGATTTTTTTTTTGATCATGTGCAAAGTTTGTTATTTTGAGGCTGCTCATGAGTTGGTATTGATTCCATTGCAGGTTCTTAAAAATATTATCACATCTCTCTCATGAGAGGACTTAAATGGCCTTATTATGACTGGGACAGGAGATAGAATGTGACAACTTTATGTCTATTTCTGGAATGCCTGGTGTGCTGTTTCCTATTTGTGTTTCCTGATGTAATAAGGGGGTTGCCTAACATTGTGTTCCATAGTTGCCTTTCTTTACAAGAAAAACACTATTTTTCAGTGTCTGGAAATTCAATTGGGATGTGCTGCATTTAGATCCCTAACTCTTCATCTCAAAAATCACAATCAGTGGTTGGACTTCCTGACGATGGGGTAGGGAGACACACAGTACAGCACTCCTCTCTTAATTTCATTTCTTGGTAGTAGGAACAGTCTGGGTGATACTACCATTTAAGCCTTGTAAAAAGGTTTGGCTTCCATGACCTGTTTAAAAATACCCCCAGGATATCAAAACATCTCTGTATGCTTTATGTAATATGTATATCCTTAATTTCATTCCCTTATTAAATGGAACTACATGGGTGTGGTGTGTAAGGATTATTCACATAACCAGGGGCCCAATCTTGCAAAATCTAACAATGGCCATAAATTAAAAATAAATGTATAACAAGTTTTCACAAAATGCAAGACTAACAGAACACAAATTAAAAAACCCAGTTTAAATGATGATTAAACAATGACAAAAAATGTGAAAGTCACGTGAGTTTTCACTATACACCATGACAGAAATACACGATGTAAATAAAAATAGAAATAGGAACAAGTAAACTGAATTATTAACATTCTCTTACTTTTTATAACATAGTAGTAAAAGAGGTAAAGAAGTATATTTGTTTTCATCATATCACTGTAAGTTGACAGTGTCCCTTTGAAGTGATAGTTATGTAGTTTAGTCTCAAAGTTAGAATCTGTTTAATTAAAAATTACTATTTTTTTTACTAATTATGATAGAAATGTTTTTATGATTTTTAAAATAATTAAAATCAAAACAATTTTTGTTGGCTTGTAAACATTACTCATTGTAGCATCAGAATCATAAAGTGAGACAGAATAGAGATGGAAATGAAACTGATTAGTCTCTTTTCATTATTAAAGCTGAGTGAAATGCAAGAAGTTAACAAAAACACTTTTAGAATTCTTTCAGTTTTGATAATCTCTGAGTCAGATGCTCCATCCCTAAGTATGTCTTGAAATTGAGTAAACATAAACTAATAATTAAAGTTTGGCCTCAGAATCATGGAAGAAACAGAGAAGAACCTATGTGGCATGGTCCTTCTGCCCCTGAGCTGCTAGAAGTCCCTAGTAACCACTTTGTGAGGAAAACAGGCCCTCCAGGTGAAAATGCTCCTATGGTCTAGATGTCACGCTCACTTGTTAAAACCACATAGTTTCTAGTGGAAAACCCCACACAATCTAATGCTGTTTCTTTCAGCATTACATTACAATGCTTGACTTGTACTCCCCACAAAGTATAGAAGGATGTGTCATCTGCAGCCATAGACCACAGCAAAAAGTGTGGCAAGTCCAGCTATGTTGTCAGAGGGGTGCATGGGCCATGATACAGTTTGGAAGGTCAGACAATTCCCAAGACACTGGGGTACTCCATGCTCCAAGAAGTTTTTAGCCCATATGTTGTTTTGCTTTCTTGGTGCTGCTTCTGGGCCATTAATCCCTATCTCACATATAAGGCTTTTCATCAGTAGATCTCAAAGTGCTTCACAATCATTAAGGTATTTATTGTCACAACACCTGTCTGAGGTCGGGCAGTGCTATTATTCCCATTTTACAGATGGGGAACTGAGTTACAGAGAGGCTATGTGACTTGCCCAAAGTCACACAGGAAGCCTGTGGTGGTGGTATCATGATAATCATATCAGCCCATGAAGTTTGAAAATAAATTCAGCAACTCATATGGGTTCCTTTGTAAGCACTTCATACAAAGTGTCCAAGCTGAAAAGCTTCACACATGCAGGCAACTGTAAAAGCCTGCTCCTGACATCTTGCAGAGTGGATACATCTTGGACCCATTGCTAATGATTTCTATTCCTGCAATGTGCCCTGTCCATAATCTCACAGCAGTGGATGTTATTTACCAAGATGCTTTGATAGCAATCAGAGGATCTTTTCTCTTTTGACTTTATATTTCAGCTATTATTTCCCTTGATAGGGTGACAATCTCCTCAGTTGTTGTCATTCCAACCTGAGTTTCTGATCTTCCAGTTTTGGCCAGGCCATCAGTTACCTCATTCCCGTATACACCATTGTGTGATAGAATCCTTTGAAAAGTCAATTTATTGCCTCACTTTCCAATCCTCTAAGCCTCTTTATGAAATGCATTGTTGATAGTGTTCTGCTTTCTTCTGAGAATCACTGCCTATAAGTCAACAAACACATCTGCCTCTATTTCTGCTATGTTTATTTCTTGCAGTGCAATGAGGATAGCTTTCAGTTTCACTTGATATATCCTGAATTAGTGCTTTTTAGGGCTGTTGAATAATCACAGTTAACTCACGCAATTTAAAAAAAATTAATCACCATGAAAAAATTATTCATGATTAATCGCAGTTTTAATTGCATTGTTAAACAATAGAATACCAATTGAAATTTATTAAATATTTTTGGACGTTTTTCTACATTTTCAAATATATTGATTTCAATTACAACATAGTATACAAAGTGTACACTGCTCATTTTATATTATAATATATTACAAATATTTTCACTGTAAAAATGATAAACTAAAGAAACAGTATTTTTCAATTCACCTCATACAAGTACTGTAGTGCAATTTCTTTATTGTGAAAGTGCAACTTACAAATGTAGATTTTGTTTGTTACACAACTGTCCTCAAAAACAGAACAATGCAAAACTTAAAGCCTACAAGTCCACTCAGTCCTTCTTCTTGTTCAGCCAATTGCTAAGACAAAAAAGTTTGTTTACATTTACAGGAGATAATGCTGCCCACTTCTTATTTACTATGTCACCAGAAAGTGAGAACAGCCGTTTGCATGGGACTTTTCTAGCTGGCATTGCAAGGTATTTACATGACAGACATGCTAAACATTCAGATGCCCCTTCATGCTTTGGCCACCATTCCAGAGGACATGCTTCCATGCTGATGATGCTTGTTAAAAAAATAATGCGTTAATTAAATTGGTGACTGAACTCGGAGAATTGTGTGTCTCCGGCTCTGTTTTACCCACATTCTGCCATATATTTCATGTTATAGTAGTCTCGGATAATGACTCACTACATGTTCGTTTTAAGAACACTTTCACAGCAGATTTGAAAAAATACAAAGTACCAATGTGAGATTTCTAAGGATAGATACAGCACTCGACCCAAGGTTTAAGAATCTGAAGTGCCTTCCAAAATTTCAGAGGGACGAGGTGTGGACCATGCTTTCAGAAGTCATAAAAAAGCAACAGTCTGATGCGGAAACTACAGAACCCGAACCACCAAAAAAGAAAATCAACCTTCTGCTGGTGGCATCTGACTCATATGATGAAAATCAACATGCATTGGTCTGCAGTGCTTTGGATTGTTATCGAGCAGAACCCATCAGCATGGGATACATGTCCTCTGGAATGATGGTTAAAGCATGAAGGGACATATGAATCTTTAGTGCATCTGGCATGTAAATATCTTGTTATGTCAGCTAAAACAGTGCCATGTGAACTCCTGTTCTTACTTTAAGGTGACATTGTGAACAGGAAGCAGGCAGCATTATCTCCTGCAAATGTAAACAAACTTGTTTGTCTGAGCAATTGACTGAACAAGAACTGGACTGAGTGGGCTTATAGGCTCTAAAGTTTTACATTGCTTTATTTTTGAATGCAGTTATATTTTTTTACATAATTCTGCATTTGTAAGTTCAACTTTCAGGATAAAGAGATTGCACTACAGTACTTGTATGAGGTGAATTGAAAAATACTATTTCTTTTATTTTTTAAAGTGTAAATATTTGTAATAAAAATAAATAAAAAGTGAGCACGGTACCCTTTGTATTGTGTGTTGTAATTTAAATTGATATATTTGAAAATGTAGAAACATCCAAAAATATTTAAATAAATGGTATTCTATTATTGTTTAACAATGCATTTAATCATATGATTAGTCACGATTAATTTTTTTAATCACTTGACAGCCCTAGTGCTTTTTCTTGTACTCCCTCCATTAGGCCACTGGATGAAGACATCACAACCACCATTCCTCAAGGTTTTGTCTGATGAACCTCAGTGTACATATGAATCTGTTTGCCTTGTGACTGATACTGTTGGACGATCTTTTCTACAGTTTTCCTTAGTATAACCAAGTCCATGTGTTCCTTCAAACAAAGTTCCAAAAAGGAGAGGCATTTACTAAAGCAAACAGGTTCATGTGGAGGAATTACTATGCATACAATCATCTTCATGCACTCTACCTTCCCAACATCATCCAGTGCTTGCGTTTCTTCAGTAGCCTTTACACACCTTTCAAAACAAGATAATCTTTTCAGCTTTGATTTGCTTTTCCAGTTTCTGAACAGATCTGAGCAGTGATGACATTCAGGTAGGGAACAAAGACAATTTCCATACCAAATTAGCTGTTCTTTTCTACAGTTCTCAAGAGATCAAACATCAGACTCTCATTCACAAATTGATATTGGGGTGGATCTTATAGCTCCAATTATTGTGTGAACTGCAAAAGACTGCACAATGTTGATCTTAGCAACATTACTGGGAGCAGAATGTGACCAGACAGGTAAGGCATATTCAAATATTGGACGAACTATTGAGTTGTATGTTTTTTTCAGTGTCCTAACACATTAATCTCAATTGGTACCAGTAATACATTGTAGAAGATTTAATCTCTTCTTTGCTTTGGCTGCTATCTTTCTGGTGTACTGGGTTCCTCTCAATGGGAATGCCTTCTCTATCAAATGTCAGTCTGGGACTCTAGTTGGACCTCCTACAATTTGTGGTAAGGAAGGTGGATTTTATTTTTGCTGGATTGAGCTAGAATTTATGTTTCTTTCCCCACTTAGCTACAATTTCCAAGTCTTCATTCCATTCATTCTCCAGTCCATCTATTTCATAACCCATGATATGAAGCACAGTATAGTCTGCATATATATATACAGATGATCTCAAGTGGTTTGACAGTCCAGAGGATTACAGCAGGGAAAGAAGAGGACTGAAAACTGAACCTGGAGAAATCCCACCCTAAGAAGTCTTGTCTTTGAAAAAGAACCATTTAATCTTACTGTTATTTTCCTAAACTCTAAGAAATCTCTTATCCAAAGGTACACTTGACCAGAGATTCCCATCTTACTGAGTTTTACTAAGAGCTTATCATGCCAAACTCCATCAAATGTTGCACTGAGATCCAAAAAGACTCCTGTTGATGACTTTTGTTGGAATCTTTCAATAATAGGCTGTCAGAAGGTCACTCATGGGTCTGTAATTGAATGCAAGTGTAGACTCATAGACTTTAAGGTCAGAAGGGACCATTATGATCATCTAGTCTGACCTCCTGCACAATGCAGGCCACAGAATCTCACCCATCCGCCTCTATAACAAACCCCTAACCTATGTCTGAGTTATTGAAGTCCTCACATTGTGGTTTGAAGACCTCAAGCTGCAGAGAATCCTCCAGCAAGTGACCCGTGCCCCATGCTGCAGAGGAAGGCGAAAAACCTCCAGGGCCTCTGCCAATCTGCCTTGGAGGAAAATTCCTTCCTGATCCCAAATATGCGATCAGTTAAACCCTGAGCATGTGGGCAAGACTCACCAGCCAGCAACCTGGAAAGAATTCTCTGTAGTAACTCAGATCCCACCCCATCTAACATCCCATCACAGACCACTGGGCATACTTACCTGCTGATAATCAAAGATCAATTGCCAAATTAAATGCCAAAATTAAGCTATCCCATCATACCATCCCCTCCATAAACTTATCAAGCTTAGTCTTAAAGCCAGATATGTCTTTTGCCCCCACTACGCCCCTTGGAAGGCTGTTCCAGAATTTCACTCCTCTAATGGTTAGAAACCTTCGTCTAATTTCAAGTCTAAACTTCCTAGTGTCCAGTTTATATCCATTTATTCTTGTGTCCACATTGGTACTAAGCTTAAATAATTCCTCTCCCTCCCTAATATTAATCCCTCAGATATATTTATAAAGAGCAATCATATCCCCCCTCAACCTTCTTTTGGTTAGGCTAAACAAGCCAAGCTGTTTCAGTCTCCTTTCATAAGACAGGTTTTCCATTCCTCGGATCATCCTAGTAGCCCTTCTCTGTACCTTTTCCAGTTTGAATTCATCCTTCTTAAACATGGGAGACCAGAACTGAACACAGTATTCCAGATGAGGTCTCACCAGTGCCTTATATAACGGTACTAACACCTCCTTATCTTTGCTGGAAATACCTCGCCTGATGCATGCTATAACTGCATTAGCTTTTTTAATGGCCATATCACATTGGCGGCTCATGGTCATCCTGTGATCAACCAATACTCCGAGGTCCTTCTCCTCCTCTGTTACTTCTAACTGATGTGTCCCCAATTTATAACTAAAATTCTTATTATTAATCCCTAAATGCATGACCTTGCACATTTCACTATTAAATTCCATCCTATTACTACTACTCCAGTTTACAAGGTCATCCAAATCTTCCTGTATGATATCCCGGACCTTCTCTGTGTTAGCAATACCTCCCAGCTTTGTATCATCCGCAAACTTTATTAGCACATTCCCGCTTTTTGTGCGAAGGTCAGTAATAAAAAAGGTTAAATAAGATTGGTCCCAAAACTGATCCCTGAGGAACTCCACTAGTTACCTCCCTCCAGCCTAACAGTTCACCTTTCAGTATGACTCACTGTAGTCTCCCCTTTAACTAGTTCCTTATCCACCTTTCAATTTTCATATTGATCCCTATCTTTTCCAGTTTAACTAATAATTCCCCATATGGAACCGTGTCAAATGCCTTACTGAAAACGAGGTAAATTAGATCCACTGCGTTTCCTTTGTCTAAAAAATCTGTTACCTTCTCAAAGAAGGAGAACAGGTTGGTTTGGCACGATCTACCTTTTGTAAAACCATGTTGTAATTTGTCCCAATTACCATTGACCTCAATGTCCTTAACTACTTTCTCCTTCAAAATTTTTTCCAAGACCTTACATACTACAGATGTCAAACTAACAGGCCTATAGTTACTCGGATCACTTTTTTTCCCTTTCTTAAAAATAGGAACTATGTTAGCAATTCTCCAGTTGTACGGTACAATCCCTGAGTTTACTGATTCATTAAAAATTCTTGCTAATGGACTTGCAATTTCATGTGCCAGTTCCTTTAATATTCTTGGATGAAGATTATCTGGGCCCTCCGATTTTGTCCCATTAAGCTGTTTGAGTTTGGCTTCTACCTCGGATGTGGTAATATCTATCTCCTTATCCTCATTCCCATTTGTCATCCTACCATTATCCCTAAGCTCCTCATTAGCCTTATTAAAGACTGAGGCAAAATATTTATTTAGATATTGGGCCATGCCTAGATTATCCTTAACCTCCACTCAATCCTCAGTGTTTAGCAGTCCCACTTCTTCTTTCTTTATTTTCTTCTTATTTATATGGCTATAGAACCTTTTACTATTGGTTTTAATTCCCTTTGCAAGGTCCAACTCTACATGGCTTTTAGCCTTTCTCACTTTATCCCTACATGTTCTGACCTCAATAAGGTAGCTTTCCTTGCTAATCTCGCCCACCTTCCACTCCTTGTAGGCTTTCTGTTTTTTCTTAATCACCTCTCTGAGAGGCTTGCTCATCCAGCTTGGTCTACAACTCCTGCCTATGAATTTTTTCCCCTTTCTTGGGATGCAGGCTTCTGATAGTTTCTGCAACTTTGACTTGAAGTAATTCCAGGCCTCCTCCGCCTTTAGATCCACAAGTTCTTCAGTCCAATCCACTTCCTTAACTAATTTCCTTAATTCTTTAAACTTAGCCCTTTTGAAATAAAAAACTCTAGTCCCAGATCTATTTTTGTTATTGTTATTTTTGCTAACTTCCACTGATTAGGTATCTTCCCTTTTATCCACAGTTCATTATGTCCAGCAACCTGGCTTCCCAAAGTGCTTTATCATATGACCATAGATGAGGTCCAGCCCAGGGGACCTGCTGCATTCAAGCTTTTCTACTGCATTTTCTAACATGTGTGAGAAAGGTCTTTCTAAAGCTAAGACACTCAGTAAGATCTGTGTGTATGTTTTAAAATGATCTTTTTCTTTCCTCTTAAATACTCCATCTTGCGTGTTTTGCAACAGACCTATCCTCATAATTATACATGAGCCTATTAGTCTTGGCATAATAGTCCACCAAAATATTCACAGACTCTTTATCATCTAATGCCTTTGCACCTCCACTTTTCAAGGATATTGATGTATTTTAAATTGCAAGCCTTGGGCTGTCTGTTCTCAATTCACTTCATTATCATCGATAAATTTTTTTGGTCTATGAGGATCCAGCCTTTCACAAGTCTCTTCCCAATACCTCTTTTGAGTCTTTGTTCTGTTTTTGTCTGGCCTCCTTCATCTCTAAGGTTCTGTTCAACATCCAGTTGAACTCAATACCCTTCCTTAATAAGGTTTTTTATGCCAGTATCATTTCACTGTGAAACCCATTTCTTCTTCCTTCTTTTTGAGATGATCTTTTTTGCGGATGTGCAGCAGCTTCAAAAATGTCTTCCTCAAGGTTACATTTCATAGGTGTTTGAGAAATATTATTCTCAAGTGTGTCTGTGAAATAGGATGAGTCAACCTTATGAAAGTTCCATCTCTTAACTGAGAGCTCACTGTCTTCCTGTTCCGACAAGTGAGTACTGATCAATGATCACTTCCAACATCCTGAAAAACATTCCATGCACAGCTCATGGACATGCTGCTTCTCTACAGAGTTACATCTAATGTTAATTGTGTGCCATATGATCTTGACATATAAGTCATAATGCCATTATTCAAGACAACTAGATCATTGTGAGCAATAAAGTCTTCTAGCAAACTTCCAGTCAAATCAATTGTTTTGTTCTCCAAAACTTCACTTTTGGTATTGAAATCTCCACAGATAATTGTTTGGCTACAGTTGCCAATGCTATCACAAGATTTTCTTTATCAGCTAGACCAGTGTTTCTCAAACTGGGGTCGCCGCTTGTGCAGGGAAAGCCCCTGGTGGGCCGGGCCTATTTGTTTACCTGCCCCATCTGCAGGTCCAGCCAATCATGGCTCTCACTGTCCGTGGTTCGCCGCTGCAGGCCAATGGAAGCAGCGCAGGCCGAGGGACGTACTGGCAGCTGCTTCCAGCAGCTCCTATTGGCCTACAGAGGCGAACTGTGGCCAGTGGGAGCCGCGACTGTCCGGACCTGCAGACGGGGTAGGTAAACAAATTGGCCCGGCCTGCCAGAGTCTTTCCCTACATAAGCGGCGACACCAGTTTGAGAAACTCTGAACTAGACTGTCATCAGGATGATAGCAAGTATCAGAAGGGTAGCCGTGTTAGTCTGTATCCCTAAAAACAACGAGGAGTCTGGTGGCATCTTAAAGATTAACAGATTTATTTGGGCATAAGCTTTCATGGGTAAAAAATCCACTTCTTCAGATGCAAGAAGTGGGTTTTTTACCGACAAAAGCTTATGCCCAAATAAATCTAGACTCCTTGTTGTTTTTGTGGATACAGACTAATATGGTTACCCCTCTGATACTTGCTATCATCCTGATGACAGTCTAGCTGATAAAGAAAATCTTGTGATAGCATTGGAAACTGTAGACAAACAATTATCTGTGGAGATTTCAATACCAAAAGTGAAGTTTTGGAGAACAAAACAATTTATTTGATTGGAACTTTGCTAGAAGACTTTATTCCTATGCTCCTGCCCTAATGAATGGCCCATCCTTCTCCCCTTGAATAAAGAGCACAGAGCGTTTTTGCCCTCATTCTGCAGTCCGTGTGGGTGATCCCATACAAATCTGGGGTCTTTCTATACTCTGACTATGGAAATTTTCTCTTCTGTGGATATTTTCTGGAGGAGGAAAATATAGGCCTAAGTTATTAGGGAAAAAGGCAAAGAAATATATGAGTGAGCTCTTTTATTTTTTCTGTTTGGAAAAAAAATAGCATTGATTCATCTGTTTGGGTGAAGAAACCCCAAACACACACACACACACGAAAACCAAACAATTACATGGGCTTTATATAAACAAGAAAGAAAGCCGGCCAAACTTTGATCCTTTGTATTTGGATCCTTTCTGTTTGGATCAAATCCCTGACTTTATTTTAAACTACCTTTGAATTTAACAAATATTACACTAAAGATTTCACCAGGAAGCACAAGCTATTTGAGGTAACAGAATGCAGCTATATGCAACTGTGGGTGTTTAGAATTTGTTTCCCAATAGATGGCTCCTGTGAGGCACTGGCACCAACCACTACACCAAACAGAGCCATGGGTGGTACTGTGCCTGGGGCCCGGATTGCCTTGCCCCCAAATTTATAGATAGGTGGTTCCAGGGCCGGGATGACAGGGAGAATGTAAGGGTCTGCCTGGAGATTTGGGTGTGGTGAAGTGCTCTCTGTCTCTTTCCCCTGAAGGATGTGGGGTTCCCCAGGTAGGAGTCTCTCTCTTCCCCTCCCCCCAAATTTTCCCATCCCTGGAGGTTGAGGGTTGTTGGACATGATCTCTGGGTGGTGGACTCTCTTTATCTCTCCCAGTCTAGGAATATTTTTTGGAGGGGGGAAGATGGAATGTCTCTCTCTCTCCTCTGGCAGATGCGAGGCGGAGGGGTGTTGGTCCCCAGGCCAGGATCTTCTCTCCCTAGCTCCTCTCCGGAAGATTTTAGCAGGCTGTCTCCCCCTCCCCCCGACCCCAGTTCCCGCGCAGGCGGGACTCAGTTCCTGGCTGACTGGGTGTCCCCGTCCCCCGCTCCACTGTCCCGGGCTGGGGAATGTGGCCTCCGGGCGTCGCTCCTCCCTGTGCCCGCTGGGGGGCGCCTGCTACCTTGCGGCTCCGGCTGCGCTTGGCTGAGGACTAATCCAGCGCGGGTTTCCCACAGGCAGCGGCCCCGGCCGGGTGCAGCGGGCTCCGGCTGACTGAGCATGGGGGAGCAGCTGCCGCCGCTGCTCTCCGGCTGCCCTTGCACCGCGCCCGCCGGCCGCTTTGCCCCGGGGCTCTGCCCTGTCTCAGCCTGAAGGGCGCCCGCACCGTGTGGACCCGGGCGGGGAGGGGGCGATGATCCCGGCGTGCTAGCGGCTCGGAAGCAGTCGGGCTCCGCTGCGTGCATCTTGCGGCGGGCGGCGGTGGCGGCTCCTGCGGCCGGTGCTTCTCCTGCTCCCCCCGCCCTCGCTTTGCAGCTCAGCCCGGCCCCGGGGAGCAGAGCCTGATCTCTGCCAACCTGCCGCCGCGGGCGGGTCGCTGCCCTGCTGCTGGGCTCCAACTTTTATTTCTTGTTCGAGGGGGTGGGGGCGCCTCCTGCCCAGCCACCCACACCCCGTGCTTTGCCGCTGCCGCCGTGTTTTGCATGGATGCACCATGGCCACGCTGGTTTGCAGGGTGCAGTTCTTAGATGACACCGACCCCTTCAATAGCACCAACTTCCCCGAGCCCACCCGGCCCCCTCTCTACACCTTCAGGGAGGACATCGCGCTCGTCACCCAGCTGGCCGGGGTGCACCGCCTGCTCAGAGCCCCGCACAAGGTACGGGGGTGGGTGTGGGGGCGGTGTTAGAAACCATCCCTACCCTGTTTGGGGGGGGTGTACAGAGAAACCTACCCCAGTGTTGGAGCGGGGGGAGGGAGAGACTTAGAAACTATCCCTACACTGCCATGAGGGGAAGGGGATTTAGCTACTCAGTGTTGGAGAGGGAAAGGGGCACTTTGAAAGTATCCCTCCATTGTTGCGGGGGTGGGAGTTAACTCACTCCCTTGGGAAATAGGGAACTGGGACTAGAGGGGATCAGTAGCACAGATACGCACACCAGCTGTAGATGTGATCAGAGGCATGGTCAGTGCTGCTGCTGTCACAGTTACTAGTGGTGGAACATATGCTGATTTCAGTTATGTTACACATTAGTCAGAAGTAGGGGGCTATTCTGTGTTTTTGTGTGGCTGAAGAGGGAGATCTAGATATGTTTTCCTTCCAGCAGGAAGAGGGGTTCTGTAGAGGAAGGGATTGCTGTTCAAGACTGACTCCAGCTCTTTGATTCCTACTGCTAGAGCAGTGATTTTCAGTCTGTGGTCCATAGACCCCTGGGGGTCCGTGGACTGTGTCTCAGGAGTCCGCGGAAGGTTGTTGTTACCATAGAACAATGGTTTTCGACCTGTGGTCAGTGGACCACTGGGGGTCCTCAGATTATGTCTTAGATTTCCAAACAGGTCTGCACCTCCATTTCAAATCTTTTAGGGGCCCACAAATGAAAAAAGATTGAAAACCACTGTACTAGAGGGAACTCAGAGCAAGTCTACACTACCGCTTAAGTCGATCTAACTTAACTGTGAAAAAGACACTGCCTGAGCGATGCAAATTATGGCGACCTAAGTGTTGTCCACACCAGCGCTATGTCGGCAGGAGACGCTCTCCCGTGACATCAGGGGCGGCTCTAGGGATTTTGCCGCCCCAAGCATGGCAGGCAGGCTGCCTCCGGCGGTTTGCCTGCGGAGGGTTCGCTGGTCCTGGCGGTGCCGGCAGAGCGCCCCCCGCGGCTTGCCGCCCCAAGCACGCGCTTGGCGTGCTAGGGCCTGGAGCCGCCCCTGCGTGACATAGCTTTCCCCTCTCGTGGAGGTGGAATTATGCCGACAGGAGAGAGCATCTTCACCAGTGGTGCTACAGTGGCGCAGCAGCATTGGTGCATCTGTGTCGATTTAGCGCTTCTAGTGTAGACCTGCCCTAAGTCTGCATTCAGAAAGAAGGGATTGTGCAGCAGGACTCAGGCAGAGGCTCAGCTAGTGTCCAGTGTACTCCTTCTAAAATAGTATAGTATTCTACATTGATACCCCAAACATTGCAGTGAGGCAACTGTTATGTGACTCTTCCTGTGAC
Organism: Mauremys mutica; assembly: GCF_020497125.1. Classification (NCBI taxonomy): domain Eukaryota; kingdom Metazoa; phylum Chordata; order Testudines; family Geoemydidae; genus Mauremys; species Mauremys mutica. The sequence goes on along the minus strand of NC_059073.1, from coordinate 186,177,414 downwards.
TGGCAAATAGTGTAGCATAAGGATAGATGGAGCGGAATTGTTGCCCATACTTGTGATGGAAGTGAAGAGCAATACAGACCCTTTCTGTGTCAGAGGAATACAGGTATCCTGTGGAAAGGAACGCTGGATCCTGACTGTGTACGAGAAGAGTCTTTCAAATCAGAAACACGGAGGATGAAAAGATCTGTGCCTAGTAACATGTCATTTTTGTACTCAACAGGACTGTAGACTGAGTGATATTTCATCCTAACTCAAATTTGCCTTCTGCCTGATTTAGGAATATCCCTAAACTTCACCAGTTTAGGAAAAGATACCCCAGATCTCACCACCATCATTATCCCTAGTGGCTAGAAATGAGATGTTTTAGAATAACTGGCCTACAAAAATAAATAATTTCCTTGTGATTTATGTATTTCAATGTGTAGGCTAAAGGAGAGATTTTCAAAGGGACAAATGGTATTATGGCACCTAACTCCTATTGAAAATCAATGGAAGTTTGCCTAATTTTCCTGTGTGCCTTTGAAAATCTCCTCTTAAATGGATAGAATACAAAGTATGCCTAATATTTTTCATTAGTTTTATTCTCCACATTATACATAAAGTCATCTTAAAACTTTTAAAGAAGTGTAGGGGAAGATGTTTGAGAACTGTTGGTGGTGGACTTTGATAGCAATGTTGTTTTCCCATGTGAGTGTATCAAAGAGTTCACTCTTAATAAGTAATCCCTTGACAGAAATAAATTGTGTGTGTAAGTGAGTGGAATGGGTGTCAGTCAGTCTCAACATGGGTCTGCCTGGGACAGCATGCATTTACATCTTTATAAGTGAACATGTTTATGAAAGAATGTGTTAGTGTCTTCATGAATCGTCAGGTCACAGTATTGTACCTTCATGAGACGTCACTTTTCATTTCCAAAAATATCTACAGGGCAGGCATGGCTGATGCATTAGTTGTAACCCTTGTATTTTGGAAGTCTTGAAAACAGGCCAAATCTGTAACAAATTTGACATGTCTGCCCCTGGTTAGTAACCTCTTCAGAGTATCATGGGATTTTGAGAAACCATTTATTGTTTAGGAAGGTTGGCTAAGAGCATGTTCATGCAGAGCAGGGTTTAAGCTATTGCTGTTGTGAGGTTTTATAAGCTAAACAGTTGTAGTGAGGGCTTTGTTAAAAATAGCAGTAAGTCTGCTGTCCTTGGAACAATTTATACTGTAGCTCTTCAGAAGGGTAAGTATTGAGTATGCCACTAATGCAAATCTCAACCTTTGTGAAAACTTATGTACCTCTTATATATTTACTTTAATGCATCTGTTGATAAATGTCACTCTCTTCACTTATGGTCACACACGCAGGCCTGGTTTTGGAATTCTGGGCTTTTCAAAGCAATACCACAGTTTGTTGTTATGAGATACTTTCTTTTATTATTTTCTACCTTGTTATTTAATAATCCTTCTAGTCTGTCAATTAACTCAGCAAAGAAGTCAGAGGAAAAATAACAACTGGTATGTGTTTTTCTGCAGAAAGCAAAATAGGAAAGGACCATTTTATCCATTCTTTCATAAAGTGGGTGGGAAATATTCTCTTAACATCATTTGTTGTGTTATGGCCTGCACTCAGGAGCTTGCTGGAGGATGGAAAAAGGCTGTGTGTGCTCTTAGCTTTAAGGATGTCAAAAGACCAATAAAAAATAGTTCAAAGAAAACCTCTTTCAGCAGAAGTTTTACATTTGTAGAACATTTTCTTGCCAAGGTTACAGAAACTCTGTAGAGGACAGAGCTCTGCATAATGCACAAAAAATGTAGGTGCATTGAATCATATTCTGTTTCTACAACTCAGGGTCAGATTCAGATACTTTAGTCACGTTGAGTAGTACCTTATTCTGTGAGTAATCCCATTTGGGATTACTTGTGGAGTAAAATAGTGTGAGTAAGGGCCAGATTCTGATACCTAATTGTGTAGAGCGATCAACTGAGAGATGGTACTTAAAGGTTCTATATCTGACTTCACTGTTGACGTGCTGTAAGGATCCTATTTTTCAAAGTGGCCACTGACTTTGGGTGGTTTTTGTTTATTTGGAAAGCCCAATTTGAGATCACTTTGATCAGATTGTGATTACTTGGAGCAACAGCAGCTTCCATTGACTTCAATTTGAATTGCTAAAAATCAGGCCCATGGTAACTCAGACTTGACTCCCAAAAATTGAAGCATTCAAAATCAGTGGCACTTCTGCACATTGACTTTCTTACCCACTTCTCTTTTTACTCATTTGAAAAACTGAGATAATACATTTCTCACGGAGGTTTTATGACATTTAAATGATTAAAAAAGACTTGGGCATTTTGGGTGGAAGATATGAAACTCCATAGTTGCTGTACAAACACATATTAAAAGATAGGCCCTGTCTCAAAGACCTTATAATGTGAGGTCCTGAGCCTACAAACACCTTATGCATCTGCTAATTTTACTCATGTGAGTACTCCCATTGAACTCAGCAGTATGTGTTTGCAGTATGAGGACTTAATTCCAGTACATTATAGTTATGTCTCCTGGCATTCTCTTAGCTACTTACTAAAGAATTAATCAGACTGGTTTCCTCTCTCCAGGTATTTTTGCAGTTTACTTTTTTCCTCCTGTTTGTTTGCTATCTGTCCAATAATTTGTGTCATCAATAAATTTGATCATGGTTCAATATACACCTCTCCTGTGTGGCTTGAAACTCTGGTGAATAGTCTTCTGGGCAATGGGATATTCTGAAGTGGGCCTCTTGCAATCTTTCTTGTTGTTATTCCATTTTATATTAAATATGGGGTGAAACTATAGTAAAGATCAGAATTACCAGTCACATAATTGAACACGGTTTGTTGGGGAAGAGTCAGCACAGCTTTTCTAAAGGGAAATCATGGCTCACCAGTTTATTAGAATTCTTTGAGGGGGGTCAACAAGCACGTGGACAAGGATGTTCTAGTTCAGTGGTGAGCAACATGTGGCTCGCAGGCCACATCAGCCCGCCAGCCACCGCCACTTCCCGCAGGTGCCATTGGCCAGGAATGGCAAACCGCAGCCAGTGGGAGCTGTGGGCGGCCATGCAAATGTAAACAAACTGTCTGGAGTTTCCACCAGCAGATTACCCTGATGGGCCACGTGCCACCGGTTGCCCACCTCTGTTCTAGTGGATATAATGTACTTGAATTTTCAGAAGGCCTTTGAAGAGGTCCCAAAGGCTCTTAGGCAAAAAAGCTGTCATGGGATAAGAAGGAAGTTTCTCTCATGGGTCAGTAACTGGTTAAAAGAGAGGAAATAAAGGGTAGGAATAAATATTCAGTTTTCAGAATGGAGAGAGGGATCTGGACTGGGACCAGTGCTGTTCAACATATTCATAAAGGATCTGGAAAAAGGGGTAAACAGTGAGGTAGCAAAATTTGCAGACGATACAAAATTACTCAAGATAGTTAAGTCCAAAGCACGCTGTGAAGAGCTACAAAAGGATCTCACAAAACTGCGCGAGTGGGCAACAAAATGGCAGATGAAATTCAATGTTAATAACTGCAAAGTAATGCACATTGGAAAACATAATCCCATATACATACAAAACGATGGGGTCTAAATTAAATGTTACCACTCAAGAAAAAGACCTTGGAATCATTTTGGATAGTTCTCTGAAAACATCTGCTCAGTGTGCAGCAGCAGTCAAAAAACTAACAGAATGTTAAGAACCATTAGGAAAGGGATAGATAATAAGACAGAAAATATCTTACTGCCACTATATAAATCCATGGTACCTCAACACCTTGACTGCTGCATGCAGTTCTGTTTGCCCCATCTCAAAAACAGATATATTAGAATTAGAAAGGTGCAGAGAAGGGTAACAAAAATGATTAAGGGTATAGATTACCCTCTCCATGTGAGGAGAGATTAAAAAGACTGGGACGTTTTAGATTGGAAAAAGAGGTAACTAAGGGGGATATGACAGAAGTCTATAAAATCGTGAATGGCATGAAGAAAGTGAATACGTGTTATTTACCCCTTCACATAACACAAGAACCAGGGGTCACCCAATGAAAGTAATAAACAGCAGATTTAAAACAAACAAAAGGAAGTACTTCTTCACACAGCACACAGTCAACCTGTGGAACTCATTGCCAGGGGATGTTGTGAAGGCCAAAATATAACTGGGTTCAAAAAATAATTAGATAATTTCATGGCGCATAGGTCCATCAATAGGTCAATCTTAGCCAAGATGGTCAGGGATGCACCACCATGCTCTGGGTGTCCTAAGCCTCTAACTGCCAAAAGCTGGGAGTGGATGACAGGGGATGGATCACTTGATAATTGCCCTGTTCTGGTCATTCCCTCTGAAGCATCTACCATTGGCCACTGTTGGAAGACAGGATACTGGGCAAGATGCACCTTTGGTGTGATCCAGTATGGTGGTTCTTATGTAAGAGAGACATTGAGAATGTCTCTCTAATCCAGTAGTTAGGTACTCATCTGTGAGGTGGGAGATCTGCCCTTCTCATCGTTGGGCAGAGGATGGAGTTGCACCGGGAGACTCGCACATGCCAGGTGAGTACACTAATCACTGGGCTAAAGATTATGAGGGAAATGTCCTCCCTCTCCCGGCCATTTGTGTCGAGTTAGGCGCGTTCAGAGGATGCCTACCAGCACGGCCGTCCCTAGGGGGATGCAGGGCCCGGGGCGGAAGCAACGGATTCGTCTCTTCTGGGACTGACCGCGCTGGGCAATTGCATTGGCCTGTGGGCCCTCCAAAGCACAGGGCCTGGAAAGGGGGGGTTCAGGGCGGAAGTGATGGATTTGTGCCTTCTGGGACCAACCTTGCCAGCCAATTGCACTGGCCCGTGGCCCCCCCAAAAGAGCGGTGGCCCCGATTCGCCCTACCCAAGGGACGTCTCTGCCTGCCAGATTGGGCCCAGCAGGTGAGATAGGGAGATGTCGGTCTCAACATGGTTTGAGGATCCTTTTGGGACTTAGACATGAAATAGGTGTCTGGATATTATCTGTACATTTATCCATGCCTGTCTCTCTGTGGCACCTCTCTATCTGGCCAGATACATCAGTGTGCTTTTATTTGAAATAATCCTTCCTGAAATGCAGACCTTTTATTTTCAACAACAATTTCTTTTAAGAAATGTTTACATAAAGTTCTGAATTTGAGTATCAACCCTTAGATCAAGTAGAAGAAAAAAAGGCTGCCCTATAATGTTGGATTTTGGAAGTGCTCCATCAGAATGAGGTGTGAACCTTTCATTTATTTTTAAAATGTGCAAGTGAAATTAGTGCTCATGGACTTTACTCAGGCACAGTACAGATAGGTGATGTGCATGCCAATCTGCACACTTCTGCTAATGTCCCCCAATTCTGACCGGCACCATTTACCTGCAGTTTACCATGTTTCTTTGGGAACACAGGAACTCCATTTTGGTTAGTTAGATCTGTCTGTTTTATACTGCTGCCTATCACCATAGTATCTGAGTGCTTTCCACATAAAACTAGTAGCAATAGAAAAGTAGTGGCACTTCTCTCTTTTTGAAGTCAAAAGTCTGCTTGGGGTAGGGCTGTGTGGGTGTTTTTTTTTTTTTTTTTTTTTTTTTTTTTGTAGAGATAAGGGAGTAGAAGGGAGGTTTATTTTGTGAGTGTCACTTATGGTGGAAAGACTTACAAAGAGGAAGGCTTGAAACCTTTCCTAAAGACTGGAATTCACCTGATCTCCTCTGGAAGATTGTTCCATAGTCACAGTCCCTCAATGGAGAGCTTAATCCCTAGCTCTCGCATGCTTTGTCCTGGGCTTTGTGATCTGCATAGTCACAGAAAAGTGCAGCTGTCATGATGGTTCATAGGTTGAAATTTAATCCTTTAATTACTTTGAAAATTAATGCTCCAGTGGACCAATGGTCCATCTAGTTCAGTATTCTGTCTCTGACAGCGATGAGTACAAAATGTTTCATATTATACCTTGAAATGTAACATTTTATCTCCTAAAATATGTTTTTATTTTATCTAATGTAACTACAGATGCTCTTATTATTCATGTAAATTCTAATTCTTTTTTGAAACCTGCTGAGCTCTTGATCTTTACATTTTGTGGCAGTGAGTTTCACAGATTAATTATGTGTATTTGTTTCCTTTCATCGGTTTTAAACTTGACACCTTTAATTTGATTGAGTGTTCTCTTGTCCTCTAAAAGGGATGGAGCTCCTGGTTTGCCTAAATAAACCATAATGCCACATTGGGCTTGATCCAGTTCTCACTTAAGTCATTAGAAAGACTCCCTTTGACTTCAGTAGGTGTTGGATTATGCCCTTATGGAGCAGAAACTTCTAATCATGATGTAATGCAATGGTTTTGTAAGGAATGTTAGTAGCAAAGTCCTCATTTTAATCAGATGTGTGAGTAAATCAAACAGGATTTACTTCTAGATTGACATGATTAAAATTATTCTTTTAAAAAAAATCTGCATATTCTACAATTTGATCCCAAAGAAAAAGCTAGATCAGTTATACTCTGATTGACCTAGACCCTTAGAAATGTAAATCTCTCAGTTTTATGAGTTGACCTTTTAGGAAATTACATACCTACTTAAGCCAGGAGCTTAGAGTTTTCTGAATAAGTTTTGTCTCTATCTGTAATATTAAGTAGACAGGTCCAAGCTGGACCTCTAGATCCAAACCCCCCTCTTCCACTTTTCCCTGAATCTTGGGAAAATTCAGATGTGGGTCTAAATTTGTGGCTCAGGTCCAACTCTAGTAATGCTCTTTGAATCTAATTTGGTACTGTGGATTTGTTGGTTTTGAATTGCTTTAAGTTACTTGATATCTCTGACTTGCTGACCTAACGTCATTTAGGCGAGGGCTATATATATACAGCCAATGTCAGGTGGCATTTTTTTTTTTTAGAGAGCTCCCTTACTTATTCATTTAATTACAACATGCTGTATTTTACCTTACACTGTGTCTTCATTTGCCACTGTACATGTTGGTGTTACAACAGCTCCTTATGGAGTACATTACTGTGAAATATGTATGAAATTACAGTTGTCATTTTCAATTATTTTTCCCCCAAAGGATAATAATAATAATAATAATTAATAAAAAATATTCATGTGAGAATGCAGGGCACAAAGATAAACTGATCCAAACTCCCACCCCCTTGCCTTGTCCGACACTTTTGCAACATTTGGGGAGGCAAGAATTCACCCAGGAACCATGCCAGTGTTCAAATCTTTTCCAACACATTTATCAGGATGGACAGAACCACCCTGTCACTGAAAGGAGCAGCTAATCCAAGTATAATGAAATAAATCCAATATGCTTACTTAACAAAGGGACTCCTACCTCTCTTAGTAAACAAATAGTCCAAACTGCTCCTCCAGGCTCAGCCATTCAGTCGCAGATTAGGGCTCCTCTTTCCCATTGGACAGTGGTTGTGTCTTGCCTGCAGTGCGGCTTGTCGTGGCCACACTCCCAGGTTGCTCCCTTGTCCTGTTTCCCAGCCTTGAGCTCATGCTCAGGGCCTGCTGTGTCCCTACAACAGGAGCACTGGCCCTTTCTCTAATGGGAAGAGAACTGGCAGCAGGAAGTCAGGGCTAACCAATCAGGGCACTGGAGGCCTTCACAGCACTGCTGCTGACATGTGGAGTGATAGGGCTCCCTTCATTATATAGAAATATAAACACAATGTATCATAAAGACAGAGAGTACTGTACAATGAAAAAAGCTCAAATACTGCAACCAAAGAAGTTAAGGAAACTATAATTGGTGTGACATGTGAGTAACTATTGTAGCATTAAAGTAAACAACAAAACAAACACTGTGCTAATAAAATAAATTACTATCATAGTAAAATTAGAGTTGGATAAACACATCTTTCCTCGGTCTTTTTTTTTTAAACCAACACAAAAGTAGGACCAGAACTTCAAACTTTTTGATTTTGTTTACTGTTAGTAAGTAATGTGTTATAGCGGCCAAAAAGTTGGGAGCATCTGGTCTACTCAGACACTGGGCTCCCTGCTCCTTCCAGGGAAGAGAAGAATCTCGATTCCCGTATGCATGAGGCAAAAAAGATTCTGGTCCTTCTTCCCCAGCTGCCCCATCCTCCCATGGTGTTTGTAAGGAAAAAGAGAGACTGACAATCCTTGGCTCATCCTTTCTTCCAGGAGGAGAGGAGTGAAGATGTTGACACTATAAACCTGTGACTTGAGCTGACCTTCCTTTTTATATTGAAGTCTGTGTAGGGAAGGGTCCCCATTTCCCCTCTGTCTGTTTCTAGGCAGACTTCCTTCTGACTTCAAGAGCAGGCAACAAGAAGCACCACTGCCCCTGCCCGTCCAAAGAGAGGATTTTTTTTTAGTGTGGACAAGCTACTCACTGTTAAACAGCAGGAGGACCAGGGAAGCACACTTCCTTGTCTTGCTGCACTGTTTCTTTAAGCACTATGGAACAGAGACACACAGTACACTGAACTTACAAAACCCTGCTTGGAACACTGGTGCAGAATTTTCCTGCTCAAGGTTTTCCCTGAGCCCACTTGCATTATGAAGTGTCTTGGCTTAAAGGAAAATAGATCCTGTGAAACTAAATTGATATCTTTCTTGATGAGATTACAATTTTGATTGATTACGGTAATAGTGTTGATGTAATATACTTTAGACTTCTGTAAGGTATTTGACTTGGTATTGCATCGCATTTTGATTAAAAAACTAGAATGATACAAAATTAATAGGGCTCTCAAGCAATTAATCATACTGTTAATAATAGAATACTATTTATTTAAATATTTTTGGATGTTTTCTACATTTTCAAATATATTGATTTCAGTTACAACACAGAATACAAAGTGTACAGTGCTCACTTTATATTTATTTTTATTACAAATATTTGCACTGTAAAAAACAAAAGAAATAGTATATTTCAGTTCACCTCATACAAGTATTGTAGTGCAATCTCTTTATAATGAAAGTTGAACTTACAAACGTAGAATTATGTACAAAAAATAACTGCATTCAAAAATAAAACAATGTAAAACTTTAGAACCCACAAGTCCACTTCAGCAAATCGCTCAGACAAACGTGTTTGGTTACAATTTTCAGGAGATAATGCTGCCCACGTCTTGTTTACAATGTCACCTGAAAGTGAGAACAGGCGTTCGCATGGCACTGTTGTAGCCGGCATCGCAAGATATTTATGTGCCAGATGAGCTAAAGATTCATATGTCTCTTCATGCTTCAACAACCATTCCAGAAGACTTGCGTCCATGCTGATGACGGGTTCTGCTTGATAACAATCCAAAGCAGAGCAGACCGCTGCTTTCATTTTCATCATCTGATTCAGATGCCACCAACAAAAGGTTGATTTTCTTTTTTGGTGGTTCGGGTTCTGTAGTTTCCGCATCGGAATGTTGCTCTTTTAAGACATCTGAAAGCATGCGCCACAGCTCGTCCCTCTCAATTTTGGAAGGCACTTCAGATTCTTAAACTTTGGGTCGAGTGCTGCATCTGTCCTTAGAACAAACATGTGCTGGGTCATCATCTGAGACTGCTATAACATGAAATATATGGCAGAATGCAGGCAAAAACAGAACAGGAGACATACAATTCTCCCCCAAGGAGTTCAGTCACAAATTTAATTAACACATTCTTTTTTAACGAGCATCATCAGCATGGAAGCATGTCCTCTGAAATGGTGGCCAAAGCATGAAGGGGCATATGAATGTTTAGCATATCTGGCACATAAATACCTTGCAATGCTGGCTACAAAAGTGCCATGCGAATGCCTGTTCTCACTTTCAGGTGACATTGTAAATAAGAGGCAGTCTGCAGTATCTCCAGTACATGTAAACAAACTTGTTTGTCTTAGCAGTTGGCTGAACAAGAAGTAGGACTGAGTGGACTTGTAGGTTCTAAAGTTTTACATTGTTTTGTTTTTGAGTGCAGTTATGTAACTCAATAAAATCTACAGCTGTAAGTTATATTTTCATGATAAAGAAATTGTACTACTGTACTTGTATGAGGTGAATTGAAAAATACTATTTCTTTTGTTTATCATTTTTACAGTGCAAATATTTGTAATAAAAATAATAATACAAAGTGAGCACTGTATTCTGTGTTGTAATAGAAATCATTATATTTGAAAATGTAGAAAAACATTGACAAATATTTAATACATTTCCATTGGTATTCTATTGTTTAACAGTGCGGTTAATCGTGATTAATTTTTTTAATTGCAGTTAATTTTTTTTTAGTTAATCATGTGAGTTAACTGTGATTAATCAACAGCCCTAAAAATTAATGTGGCACATATTAAATTGATTAAAAATTGAGTAACTAATAAGTAATGTAATTATCCAATTATCAAAATGTAATTATAAACATGGAATCATTATCAAGTGGAGGTATATCTAATAAAATCCCACAGGGATCAGTTCTTGGCCCTACGCTATTTAACATTTTTATTAATGACCAGAAGAAAACATAAAATCATATCTGATACAATTTGTAGATGATCCCAAAATTTAGGAAGTGGTAAATAATGAAGCAGATAGTTCACTGGTACAGACCGATCTGGATAACTTGGTAAGCTGGGCGCAAGCAAACAATATGCATTTTAATATGGCTAAATGTAAATGTATACATCTAGGAACAAAGAATGTAGGCTGTACTTACAGGATGAGGGACTCCATCCCAGGAAGCATTGATTCTAAAAGGATTTGGGATCGCGGTGAATAATCAGCTGACCATGAACTCCCATGGCAATGCTGTGGCCAAAAGGGCTAATACGATCCCTGGATTCATTAAAAGGGTATCTCACGTAGGAGTAGGGAGAGCATTTTACCTCTGTATTTGGCATGGCTCCAGCTGCTGCTGGAATACTGTGTCCAGTTCTGGTGTCTGCAGTTCAAGAAGGATGTTGATAAATTGGAGATGGTTCAGAGAAGAGTGATGAGAATGATTAAAGGATTAGAAAACATGCCTTAAAATGATAGACTCAAGAGGCTCAATCTATATTAGTTTAACAAAGAAAAGGATAAGGGTGATATGATCATTGTTTGTAAGTACCTACAAGAGGAACAAATATTTGATAATAGGCTCTTCAGTCTAGGAGAAAGGTATAATATGATCCAATGGCTGGAAGTTGAAACTAGACAAATACAGGCAGGAAATAAGGTGTAATTTTTCAACACTGGAGGTAATTAACAATTTTCCAAGAGTCGTTTTGGATTTTGCATCTCTGGCAATTTTTAAACCAAGACTTGATGTTATTCTAATAGATATGCTCTAGGGCAGGGGGCCCCAACGCAGTGCCAAGCGGCGTCATCCAGAGGTGTCGCCGCCGAAATGCCGCCGAATTTCAGCAGATGCTCGACCGCCGCCACGGTCCTTCGTCTGGCACCTGCCAGACGAAAAGGTTGGGGACCACTGCTCTAGGGATTATTCTGGGGAAGTTCTGTGGGCAGTGTTATACAGGAGGTCAGACTAGATCACTGTGGTCCCTTCTGGCTTTGGAATCTATGCATCTGTGAAAGAGTTTGTACACTGAGACTGTCAGGTGTGTGTTTTTGGTCCTGCTACTGCTGGATGTGGGGGCAGGTAGGTGATCTCTTTCTTCCTCAAGATGCAATTTTTGGATTGGTCAGTGGGCCTCCTTACCAATACCCCCAAAGATAGAAGAGGTGGCAGGACGTAGCCTGCCACATGCAGAAAATGATAACAAGAATGATGGTTGCTGCCCTCTTGAAACTGTTAGTGGTAAGGTTGTGGGCAGAACCTGTTGAGGCAAATGGATATGGTCTGGGGCTGATGCAGTGCTCGAATTTTCATTGTCCTTCCCTTGGGAAGAAGAAGAGAGGGGAAAGGAAGCTTTACCCTTCTTGTAATGGTGACCAGGACATCAGGGCTGGCAGGGGCATTGGGCATAAATATCTGCAACAATTTTTCCAAGTGTTCTTTCACAAGCCATTTTGTGATACACAGTACTTTTGGAAAGTAAATCCAGAAACTCTCAAAATCTCAAGTGCCAAGAGTTTCACCCATCCCTAACTACAAACAACATGAGATTGTTACCCCTGGCAATGGCTGTGTTTATTTGAATTTTCAGAGAAAGGTGTTTACATTAAATTGAAGAGAGATATCACATTTTATCAGTTGTCCATTTCTCTGTGCTGCAGCCTTCTTTACCCATTTTATAACAATGCCATGCTGAAAAGGAAATTGCAATCAGTGAAGTTACTCTGGATACTGGTATAAATGAGAGCAGAATCTGGCCCTAACAGTGGATTTAAAAAACAAAATCAAAACTGAGTTGCATCAAGGATCTGTATGGAAAATGTCAGCGTGAGTGAAATTAAAGAGAGGCTAAATGGGAAAGCTGTCAGAGGGTATTCATTTTAAGGCCATGTGGGCCTCAAAGATCAGAGATCCCAGCAATATAAATTGAAAATGAGCATTGAATGCATAGGTCAATACTATGATCCATTTAATGCAAATTAGATATGGCCTTCAAGATGTTGGCAAGCTGTGGATGTCAGTTACAGAAAGTTTGGTTAGTCTGTTCTAAGGCCTAAAAATGCAGACAGTGTCCCTTTAAGTGCACATGTAGCAGTCCTACTCTTGGAAAGATCTCTTAACAGATTGGTACAGACAGCCATCAGTTACTATATCCGTCACTTCTATCTCAGTGTGCCACATGTTTCAAAAATTTCCCAATTGGTAAGGTTGAAATAATCTAAAACCCCAATCGTATTATCCTTTCATGCATTGTCTCATCATATCACATTTCATTCTTTTGCTGTGGGGCTATGTGGCATATCTTTATTATTAGCTCTTTTGGCTTTCACTCTGTATTTTTCTCCAATTGGCAATTTTAGTTTCTTAAAGTCTACAATTTCCCTGATATGTAAGGCTGTATATTCCCTCCCCATTTCCTGTCTTGGAATATAACTGAATATTTTAAATTAACTGCCAGGAACAAGGTTCAGTAATTCCCCCTACATTATCTTTTTGTTTTATTGTACATGCTTCATGTACTGTAATTTATTGATGCTTCTCTCAAGTAGACAATCATTAGTTTAATTATTAATAAGCCTTTAGAGTCCTTGCAGATCATGGCTTTAAGAAGGGTGAAACCAAGTGCAAAGCCCACCAGTTTTTAAAAGTAGTGTTAAATTCTCAAATTGTGGATCATCTATCCATATGCAGTACCTGTCAATTCATATTGATATAAATATAAAATGAGTCAGTAATCAAGTTAAGGGAGTTTACAGCAAAGAAGCAGCAAGTCTGCACAGTTATAATTTCTGCAGTCTGTTTCAAAACTAAATTTATGTATCACCTTTCATCCAGATGCTTTTAAAAGTGCTTTCAGAAAAATTACTCTGCATTCAGTAAGCAGGAGCAGACCAGAGAATGAACAGGACTCAGAATCACAGTTCCCCCTGTGCTTCCCCCTTGATCTGGGGAGGGAGCAAGGCCCAGATCCTCAAAGGTATTTAGGTACCCAAGTTCCAAATGAGGTAGATGCCTATATGCCTTTCAGGATCCAGGCCTAAGTCTCTTCACATCTTTTTGTGGAGCAATTTATTCCCATCTCTGCATGACCAGAATTGGGGGGTTGGGTCAGGGCTCCTGTTCCTCCCCTCCCATTTGTTTGCAGGGAAGAATATCAGGTGAGTTGCCCCTGGTTCTACCTACTGCAACCAAAGTCTGAAGCTATGCAGGGCTCAGCAAGAGAGCAATGGGAGTCCTTGCTTCCTCTTGTTCTCCCATCTGGCCAGGCCAAGTAACTGATTTTATTATATTTAAGGGTATGTCTACACTGCAATAAAAGACCCGCAGCTGGCCCAGGTCAGCTGACTCAGGTTCATGAGGCTCAGGTGCAGTGCTATAAAATTGTGGTGTAGACATTTGGGCTTTGGCTCCAAGACCGCGCAAGGAGGGGAGGGTCCCAGAGCCCGGTCTGCAGCCTGAGCCCAAATGTCTACACTGCAATTTTATAGCCCCTCAGCCTGAGCCCCGCGAGTCTGTGTCAGCTGACCTGATGCAGGTGTGCTTGTGCTGCGGGTCTTTTATCACAGTTTAGACATACCCTAAGTGTTGTACACAATTTTGCTCACCATTTAAATACTTGTATGATTATGTGACATCTGTTTGAAAAGTCCACAGAAACACTACGTAGCCCTTTAGGATTGGAATTGAAGAGTATCATAGGAGAACTGAGGCTGGCAGAACATAATTACACATGCTGGAATTTGACCAAGCTGGGTTAACACTCCAGTTCTTTTGATAGGTGCCATGAGATTTTCAGTGACCACAAGTGGTCAAGACTTGGGGGGTTGTACATCTTATTTGAAAGAGAGCACCAGGGTAGCCCCTAACATTATGCTAGGATATTGGTTCTGTACTGACTTGGAAGAAAGAGTGCCACCTACTGAATCACTATCACAGCTTCCTACAACACCTGGATTGCATTACATTCATATTAACTTTATATTATATTACAGTTTATTAATAACATAGCCAGGAATGTTGTTGAATATTCTTAGTGAAGGAACACGTTTGGACAAAAGTAGCAGTAAGTTCTCTAGTGGGCCCAGCTACCCAGAAACATCTGCAAATATCTGGCTTGAAAAATTATTAAGCTGGAGATGAATATGAGACATAAAGTTCAACTATCTGCATGTCATCAGCTTAACACAATTTTAAAGTATAAAATGGGCTTCAGTTTCCCATTCCAACGATTAAAAAAAAGTTAATTCTGTCATTACCAGCTTTTAAAAAGTGCTTTAAAACACCTCTAGGCTTTTTCTAACTTCAAAAAGATGACTTGCCTCTATTGTACCACCTACTGGCCCTCAGATTGCTCTTAGTGGGTGTTTATTTTAATTCCAGAGTCTTGAGCAACAGCCGATTTTGATCTTGGGTGTCTGTTTGTCATTGCTAAACAGGGACAAGGCAGTAATATGAAAGTAATCACTTGGTCACATCATTCATCATCATTTTACGTGTCAGTGTTTAATAAGATTAGAGTAGCAATGAATGGATGACTGAACAAGTACCTTCATCTCCTTGTGGTCATACTTTTGAAATATGTTCAAGACAGAGGTGTATGTCTATTTTAAGACTGGGACAAATCAGACTCAAATTATATTGTCTTGTGATGAGTTAAGGTTAGATTATTTACCTCTCAAAGACAAGAAAAGCCTCCACATGAGAAGAAAAGAAAAGTACCAACATCAAAAAAGATACACATGATTATATCTCAAGTGTCAGAGGGGTAGCCGTGTTAGTCTGGATCTGTAAAAGCAGCAGAGAGTCCTGTGGCACCTAGACTGTTAGTCTATAAGGTGCCACAGGACTCTTTGCTGTTTTTACATGATTATATCTGTTATTGAATGGGAACATAGGCTGAAACTTAGATAATTTTTAAAGGTACAAATAAATATCATGAACTGCACCTTAGGGAGGCATGCCTACGTACAAAATTTGTATCGCTTTAACTATACTGGTAGACTTAAAATAATGCAACCCCCTCTAGTTTGGAGCCAGTTATACCAGTATAAAATGTGCTTATAGCCATATAGCCTATTCCTGTATGTGAAGGGGAATAAGTTAGACCAGTGTAACTGTACGCAGGTGAGCTGGTACCAGTATAACTTTATCAGTAAAAAAAAATCACATTCCTCACAGACATTATCCGAGTAAAAAAACTGTGTGTAGACCAGGCCTTAGAATCTCAGATCTTTCTTCAAGGGTCTGAAGCAGTGATGTATAGCTTGTGGCCTGGGGTCTGCTTCAGGTCTCTAACTTGCAGCCCTCAAGAACAAGGGCATGAAGAAGAAAATTTGTTTTTTGATTATGCATTGAAAAAAATGTGCTAGAGCCCCACCCAGCAATTTTAAAACTGAAGTAGTTGGACCAGCTTCATTGCTACAGGGAAGCGGTTGGGGACATCACCTTTTCAACTTACTCTGGCTGCTTCCCCTTCAGTGGCAGGAGATGCTGTGGTGTAAGTCAGGAGAGCACTGAGCAGTCGTTGTCTTGTCCCTCGTGCAGCTGCTCAGCAATTCTCTTGTGGGCCACCTGGTGCATTCAGGGGAAAGAAGAGAGTAGTTTTGGCTACTCCATTGCCTGCTTCCTTATGAGTTTAGGGAAAGCAGGATAGATGCCTGAGTTTAGGTAAGATCCAACAAAAGATGTCTCCCTTTCCCCACACAACCACCCACGGCAGCCCAGGAGACTGAAAAAGAGGAGAAGCTGAGAACCAGCAACCAGTTACAGCCTCTGATTCTCTGTTGCAGGCCTGGGGCAAGTTAGAGTAGGGCAAGTCGTGCCAGCTGGCACTGGTCATTTTGGCACCATATGCCCACTGAGGGTAGCTGGAAAGCAGCACACTGCAGCCATTTCTTTCCCCCACCTCTGAGATTCCTTTTTGCACTAATGGCTGTGGGAGGAAGTGTAGGAGCTGACTGCCCCAGCTTTTCACCAGCTGGGAGCTTCCTTGTGCCAGGGAGACATGAGAGTGATTTCCACTCCTTTTGTGTTGCCTGAGTAGCACATAGAGTGTACAACGGGGCAGAGAATCATCCACAAAGCATTGATTGTGGCCCCTTGACCTTTTAAAAAATGTTCTGCTCTTGAAGTGAAAAAAGGTGAACATCACTGGAGAAAAGAGACTCTGAACATGAAAAATTGATGACATATTATTCTAAGTGAAAAATAAAAACTATATTACACTTACACCATCAGTTAATTACCACGTTACAGCAGCTGTCCTGGTAGCATGGCTTCTGGCTCCACACAGGAAGGGATTCTCTTCTCCACATCCACAGGACGGGGAGGAAGAAGGCTTGCAAAATTTACAAGCCTCGAGCTCCTTTTACCTGAGGGGATGGGGTCAGGAAAAATTCACAAGCCTGCTGAGTTTTCCTCCCCTTGGTTAGCCCTCTCCTCCAGGTTTGTTCCTGTGAGGGTACAATCTGGTACGCTGGCAATTATAGTTTTATTGGTAGAGTGGCTTTTTTTCAAACAGTGTACACTGTATATTAGGAAAAGAAAAAGACACAAGAAAGGTACTCAGACAAAAATATTCATGAGAGAAAGAGGGCATAATTAAAATATGCTCTGCACTTTTCAGTCTCTATTTCCTCATTTCCTTCTTACTCGTTTTCAGATACAATATATCATACTACTAATTAAAGGACAAGAATCAAATTTCTTTTACTAATGCAAAATACCCATTACTCTCCAGTGACCACAACTGAAGTATGCAGTCTTTTCTCTCAAGTGAAAAACAGTGGGAATGAAATAATTTGATGTTCTATTTCAGCCAGACAGGATTGGGTTAACCTGCTTAAGTATTCTAAATTATGCGTAAATCCATAACAATAAATGGCCTTTTGCAAGTCAAGGGCTCTTTTTTTTTTTTTTACAATGTGAAGTTGCATGTTTATATTCTTATAAAGTCTGTCTTCTTATTTGTTATAATGTCTAGTTTTACATTTATTGCCATCCCCTCCCGCACATTGGAGAGGGAGAATGGGCCGTGCTCAGGTATAATTATTGAAATGCATGTCTATAAACTTAGTGCATTTAATTCTTTGTTATTTGAATGTCCAGTAGATGCTAGCTGGATATTGCTTAGGTGGAAAGAGCACTTACTGTTCCTTCAAACTAACAAAACAGTTTAACAGCTCATCTTTTATGTTTCAAACATTGTGCTTTGTTCTTTTTATTCGTTTGCTCTCTTGCCATGATTTTCTAAATTCTGCCTTCTATCTCGCCATTTTATTTTAAATCAAAAAATGTCTCTTCCTGCATTTAGATTGGATCCTGGATAAAGAGGGCAACAGAAGCTGTTGTTGCTGAGGCAGGTGAAGGTCATGCAGGAGAGAGAAAATTCCTGAGGTTTAGGGAGTGAAGGGTGCAGAGCAACCAGGAGCAGCTCTAGGTATTTTGCCGCCCCAAGCACGGCAGGCAGGCTGCCTTTGGCGGCTTGCCTGCGGGAGGTCCCCGGTCCCGCAGATTCAGTGGCACGCCTGCAGGAGCTCCGCGGGACCAGCGGACCCTCCGCAGGCATGCCGCCGAAGGCAACCTGCCTGCCGCCCTCGCGGCGACCGGCAGAGCGCCCCCGGTGGCTTGCCGCCCCAGGCACGTGCTTGGCGTGCTGGTGCCTGGAGCCGCCCCTGAGAGCAACAGGGCCTAAGCTTGCTTTGTGTGCTTGGATGCTACTGTCTTTAAGTTTCCTCTCTCCCCATAGTCTTGATGAACTCTTCCTGGGATTTTGAAAGGGGAAAAAAAATTCACATTGGGCTCAAGCTAATTTGATCCATTCAGTTTTCTAAACTTTGAAGTGTCTGAGTAGTTATAGTTTTTCCTACTGTGATTTTAAAGAATGCTTCTGATGTTTTACTCAGTTTACCACAGAGGAGTAATCAACACACACAAAAGTGCTGTATGAAAAATAACAAGCCAAAGTCAGCAGAGTTTTCTTTGGGCTGATGAAAGTTGCAATTTAAGGCAGGGGCGGGCAAACTTTTTGGCCTGAGGGCCGCATCGGGTTTCGGAAAATTGTATGGAGGGCTGGTTAGGAGAGGCTGTGCCTCCCCAAACAGCCAGGCATAAACCGGCCCCTGCCTTCATCTGACCCCCCCCACACTTCTTGTCCCTGACGACCCTCCGGGACTCCTGCCCCATCCACCCCCCTTGCTCCCTGTCCCCTGACCGCCCCAGACCCCCACCCCTTCTCCCTGTCCCCTCACTTCTCCCTGCTGCCCCATCTAACCCCTCCTCTCATTCCTGACTGCTTCCCTGGGTCCCCTGCCCCATCCACCCCCCCTGCTCCCTGACCACTTCCGGAACCCCTGCCCCTGACTGCCTCCCATTGCCCCATCCAACCCCTCCTTTTCTTCCTGACTGCCCCCTGCCAGGACTGCTGCCTCATCCAACCACCCCTTCTCCCTCATTGCCCCCGGAACCCCCACCCTCTGGCCGCCCCAACCCCTATCCAGACCCCTGGCCCCTGACCACCCCCCGAACTCCCCTGCCCTCTAATCCAACCCCCCACCCCTGCTCCCTTACCGCGCTGTCTGAAGCACCGGTGGCTGGTGGCGCGGCTGCACCATAAGAGGCAGCCGCACTGCCTGGCTGGAGCCAGCCATGCACCGCGCAGCTCATAGAACCGGGTCAGGCTGGGCTCTGCAGCTGCGCTGCCCCAGGAGCTCACAGCCCCGCTGCCCAGAATATTGCACCGATGGTGCAGTGGGATGAGGCTGTGGAGGAGGGGGAACAGCAGGGGAGGGGCCGGGGGCTAGCCTCCCGGGCCAGGAGCTCAGGGGTCAGGGAGAATGGTCCCGTGGGCCAGATGTGGCCCGCGGGCCATAGTTTGTCCACCTCTGATCTAAGGGGTCTGTTTGGTTAGCATTGTTCCATGATGCAGATGTTGTCATTCTTCCATGCCATTGTCTCTCTCCTGGTAAACAAGTCAGATGCACCTTGGTTTGGTGAACTCAGAAGTCCTTAGGACATTTCTCTGTTTTGTTTGTTTGTTTTTGTGGTTTAAGCTCATTTTTGTGAGCAACAAATGAACTTCTACTGTGTGAGTAAATCTTCTGTGCATGAATGGGAGGTTAGACCTCTTAAGCAGCAGGAGAATCTATAGCAGGGGTCGGCAACCTTTTAAAAGTGGTGTGCCGAGTCTTCATTTATTCACTCTAATTTAAGGTTTTTTGTGCCAGTAATACATTTTAACATTTTTAGAAGGTCTTTTTCTATAAGTCTATAATATATAACTAAACTTTTGTTGTATGTAAAGTAAATAAGGTTTTTAAAATGTTTAAGAAGCTTCATTTAAAATTAAATTAAAATGCAGTGGCCAGGACCCGGGCAGTGTGAGTGCCACCGAAAGTCAGCTCATGTGCCGCCTTCGGCATGCGTGCCATATGTTGCCTACCCCTGATCTATAGTACTTCATTTGACAAAGTTTTCAAAACAAAGGTGCAGACTGATCAACTGAAAGAAGGACATTACTTGTTTAATTTAAAATAAAGAAGAATTGAAAGAGACTGGAAGGCTTGGGAGTTTGGTAATGAGATACAGAGCCATTCTGCTGCAGTTTATTGGTCAGATTCCAGCTTCACTTCTCGTAACTGAAAGTCATTACTATTTGATGACTGGTTGATGATATAAGTAAAGTGAGTAGATGATCTCAAACAATTTCCTAGTGGATAAGTGCCCACATTACAGTGTTGCCAGTCTCTCACTTTTATTGCGAGTCTGACAATATTTGCTGTGTGTCTTAAAGCCCCAGCTCCTGGGGTCATGTGATTAAATCTCAGGTTCACTGAGGGAAACCTGAAAACATGATCCCTAAAGGCTCAAGGATAGAAACACAAATAAAAAGATCCCAACATTTAAAAAATCTCATGATTTTTAACCCAATCTCATGATTTTTGAGGTGGCCGATTCACAATGTTTTAATGTTTTGGGGTTAGCAATACTGAAAAAGCATTATAGCACCACCACCACCACCGGCTCTTGTTGATAGTCTCAGCAGAGAGGTTAAGGTTTGCTTGGGCATGGACACTGAATTATCCTCTCACCTTGAGGAGTAGTCTTTGCAGGGGAAGATTGAAGCATACTGCTGGAGCAGTCTGAAGAATTCTGCTGTGCCACTGCCTGTGCTGTACCTGCTCAGTGGGTAAAAGGAAGAGGTCAGTCTATAGGTCTGCCAGTCTTGACACCTTTTGTGAGCATTAAAATCACATTAAAAGCATTAAAAGGACTTGAAATAAAAGTGCTAGTGAACTATCAATCAACAGGAAAGAAACAAGAGGATGCACACTGTTTAGTAACAAGTTTATTTGCATAGAGATTGCTGTCTTTGAAATGTTATTTTTGTTCGCAGTGTGGATTGCAAGATTGCAGTGTACAATCACATTTTCTGAACATGTTTCAACATGTAATTGCATTGGCCTATATACAGTAACTTGGCTGCCTTGTAGCTTTAATCCTAGCCATTGTAAGAGTGCTGACTGAATCACAGGATAAAAATAGCCTTTACTCAGACATGCTATATGCTTTCAGTTGCTCTCTGCTTTGACAAGATGTTGGTAACATGACATAATTAAAGGTTGACAAAAGTAGTAGGGAGAATGCCTTTGGGTGATTATTATGCACACAGAAATAAAGGTTAACTTGATGAAATTTGACTAATATGGTTACATTTCAAATCAGTGTCCCTCTTTTTGTTAAATTCTTTATTAGTGCTGGTTGTCTGATGAAACAGTGTTCTTGCCTCAGAACAGTTCTGATTCACATTGCTTCTGTTTGAAAGACACTGCTAATAGTTGATGGAATTTAAAAGTAATTATTGTTACATGTGACTTCAGTGGCAAAAAGTAGGAATAAAAAATTCAGTTCAGTGTCAGCGGAGTTATAGGGTATGGTCTACACTGCAATTAAAAACCCACTGCAGGCCTGTGCCAGCTGTCTTGGACTTGTGGGTTTCGGGCTAGGGGGCTGTTTAAATATGGTGTAGATGCTTGGGCTCTGGCAGGAGCCTGGCCTCTAGGACCCTACAAGGTGGGAGGGTCCCAGACCTGGAGTCCGAATGTCTACACACCAATTAAACAGCCCCAGAGCCTGACTCCTGCGAGCCTGAGTCAGCTGGCACGGGCCAGCTGTGGGTTTTTAATTGCAGTGTAGACATATCCATAGACTCATCTCCTTGTATTGTTATAGCTGGTGGCTACTTGTTCTTCAAATAGCAGAATTATGGTAAACTATCCTGTCTTTACAAGATATGAGCAGGTAACTTGTAGTCTGCTAATGTTATCCTTACAAGTCTCAGAGGAGACAGTAATGTAGGTCTAACAAGATTTATTAATTTCGCAGTATTGTGTTTTTTTGTCCACCAGATGAAATCTTTTGAAATAAAAATAGTGGTCTGAGGGCTTGTCTACACATGTGTGTGTGTGTGGTGGTGGGGGGGGGGCGTTAAACAGGATTAAGTCGAGTTAAACCAGTTTGAAAATGCTTGCATGCACACAATGCAATTCGTTATAGTGCACTAACTCCATACCTATCGGGAACTCTGCAGTCCTCTTTCAAAGTGAACTAAGTTTACCGCAAATTGGGTTAGTTTGGTCTGTTGTTCATGCTGCACACTACTCTGGCAGTCCTCTAGCTGCTATCCCAACGCTCCTTTGTTAGCAACAGTTAGTGACCTTTCTCTTTACCTGTGAGTCCTCCACAGCTCTGGTGTCAAGTTAACCAGATGTCCCCTCCTGCATTTAAAAACTGGCACCAGGCCAGAATTTGCCCATTTGCTCCTGGATTCGAGTATATCAGCATTGCTGCAGTATTACTCCAGAAGCTGAACAACATGCCTCAAGCAATGGCTGGAGCCATGCTGAGACCTTGGATCTCATTGCCGTCTGGGGAGAAGCATTGGGGCAGAAAGCTCTTGTGGCCAGCCACCGTAATAAGGATCTTTTTGTATACATTGCTATGCAGATGTCTGTGAGGGACCACAACAGGGATGTGGATAATACAGTGTAGAGAGAAAACATCTCAGGACAATGTACATTGAAACCAGGAATGCTAAGAAAAGGTCCAGCAGTGGAAATGTGACCTGTCGATATTTTTGAGGAGCTGGGCTAGCTAACCTGAGGAGGAAAAATGGAAGAAACCGTACGAATTGTTTGCATACCTCATTGCAGACTCCCATCCCCCCAAAAAAACAATGAAGAGGTGGAGATTTTACTTGTGGTTGGAGAGGGGAAAAAGGAATGCCACTCTCTAGAGAGATCCTTGGAATGGCCAAAGATAGTGTTGCATGCTGCCATGGCAAAAGACAGTGTTGAAAGACAGGGAGATGCAGAGGTAACTCCTGGAGGCAATCCAGGGCCCAAATTCTCTGCTGCAGCATACACTGCTATTAAGGCAGCAGTCAATGCAATGCTACAAATCAGGAACCTGCCATGTTCTACAGCTCTTGGACAGTAGAGGTAATGGGAACACCAGCAACTCCTCCCCACTGTTACCCCCTCAGCCATACTCTCAAATGCCATTCCCTTCCCAGACTCAAGCTGAGGGCAGCGAGAACATCTGCACCAAAGAGCCCAGCTCTTTTACACCATCTAACAATCCCTAATAACTTAAAGCTTTGCCACTCAACTCCCAGAAGGCCCAAGAAAAAGAAGAGATGGAGACAAGACATATACTCGCCTGTGACTTGAATCCTCCCTCCTCCTGTTGTGTCTCCCTTCCACTGCACTGTTTCACTTTGAATTTTGGTTTCATTATTGTTCTAATTAAAGGCTTATTTCTGTTCACTATATGATACATTGTTTAGTAATAACAACTTCAAATTCAAGTATAAAGAGTCATCAATGCATTTTACACAGAAAATCCATAGATTCTAAATATATCACAGGGTTTTGCAAAAGTATCTAGGCACAGACACAAGGTAAAATAAGAATTGCCACAACATTCCACTTCTACCACTCATACGCAACCCTGAACTGCTTGTAATCCATCCTCCCTCCCCCAGGTTAGCAGCTGCACATTTTCACACATGAAAATCAAAGTAGCAGCAAATAGGCATCCCTGACAGCATTGCCCTGGATGTTTCCATTGTGTGTTGAACAACTTGCTGGCTGCTCAAACTGCTGAGCAAGTTTCTGCTCCTCAGCCTCCCACCTATTGTTAAGACTTTCTCTGTTTCTGTCACAAATATTGTGCAAAATACAACATGCTGCTATAATCTTCGGTACATTTTTTTTTTGCTGCTTCCAACCTATTCCAGAAACAGCTGGCGCTACTGAAGCGATAGTTAAATGGTTCCTTCCTTCTATCCAAGTGGCCCGTGAATGGCTTCATTCACCAGGGAAGCAGAGGATAAGCTAGTGTCCAAGGATAACTGGAGCAATCTCCACACCATTAATGTCCACTGTGATGCTGAGGTCAAACTGTCCTTTCTTCATTAAGGTAAACAGAGCTGAGTTCCGAAAGATCCTGGACCTTTCCAGACCACCCGGCATTTGTGTGTTAACTTGCCGTGGGGTCAAGCAGCCTTTGGAGCACCATGGAGAAATACTCCCTTTCTGTTTATAAATTCTGAACCTGGGGGTGGGGGGGGGGTGGAGAAATAGGCAATTGGGACCCATCAGTACCTCAGTACAGTTTGGGAACTGCGTGCATTCAAAGCCATCAATAATCTGAGCATTACCAAGCTTTATAACCCAGTGCAGCGGTACCTTGTCCATGGTATCATACTCCTGCATGACAATGGCCCCAACAGTTGATCTGCACAAGACAAATTGGTTGGGTTCTGACTTGTAGAATTTGGGGGCGGATATGGTGATCTGCTTCTCCGTGGGTATGTGGCACCGCACAGGGCCAGCTTTAGGGCAATTCAGCCAATTCCCCGGAATCGGGCCCCGCGCCCTAAGAGGGCCCCTCAACGTCCTGAAGGAGCTGCCACCGAAGTCCCGCCACTGTCTTCGACGGCAGCTCAATCGCTGCCACGGAGGAAGGTCTCTCTACTGAAATGCTGCCGAAGGCACCGGCAGCCGATTGAGCTGCTGCTGAAGTCCCAGCACTGTCGGCGGCGGCAGCTCAATCATTGCCGCTGTCTTTGATACCATTTTGGTGGAGGGACCTTCCTCTGCAGCAGCGATTGAGCTGCCACTGAGGACAGCGGCGGGACTTTGGCAGCAGCTCCTTCGAATCGGGCCCCGTGGTGCCTAAAGCCGGCCCTGGCACCGCACATTGGAATGCTGCTGCTGCAGTCCGCAGCTAGTAGAGCACATATCTCAAAAAAGGTTTCCTTTGCCATCCTGAATTTCTTTTGCCACTGCTCGTTATCCAGGTGCACAGCACAATCCTTTCCTACCAATCCATGCTGGTTTTCTGAGCCCGAAAATGGTGCTGCACATTGTGAAGCTGCTCCAGGAACTCCTCCTCTAGTATCCATTGCTCGGTGTCCTCATCCCGCTTCATCTGCCTCCTCTGAATCTGCTAGTGTTGCTGGAGGAGCTGCAGCAGCTACCACGTCATCTGCGGCCCGCAAAGTCCAAAACTAAATTTATCGGGCTTCGGGGGCTGAAATATACCCCAAGCAGCCTCTATGTATTTGCAGTTGCCAGGATAGTGGCTCAAAGCATTGTTGGATCCATACTCACTGGCAACAATTGAAAATTGCACTAGCCAGCCCAGAAAGAAAGCATGGGGTAGAGATAATGGAAACATGAGATTTCTTTTTTTAAAAATTTGAACCCACCTGGCTTCCACCAAACATCTCATAATACAGAGCAAGAAAAATCCCAGAATGCACACTGCTAATCAGTGAAGCAAAGGATCATGGGATATCCTCCGAGACTGCCCAACAGCAAGCCATTGCATATGTACATAAATGTGTACTGAAAGAAGGCACAGCTTCCCATGTGCACGCTATTACTGTGGTTTACATACTGCCAGTTGAATAATGCACATCAAATAAGCCGGTTTGACATCCTCACCCCCACCCTTTTACATGTGGACAAACCTGTAATCTCTGATACATAGTGAGATAAAGTTGTGCTTAATTTTTTTTTAACTATATTTTCCACTCTGGTTTAGAGCCATGGGAGCATGATTTCCACACAGAATAACCCTAAAAGAAGGGGCGCAGTGTGTGGACTGTGATTTAGTTAGCTTTCATGTTTGTTACATTTCAGGGAATGGAAAGTGAAATTCAAATGGCAGTTAACGTAAAAAGAACCCATTTTTGAAGCATCTGATGTGTGTGTATCAAAAATATTTCTACTTCTGTTTTCTCTCAGTACTTATTTTACTATTTCTTCCAATTGAGTCAAGTCAGTGTTGAAATTTTCTCGCTTGACAAGTCACAGAAAGTTAAACTGGAATTAAATTTGTTCCTGCACGTTTTAACAGCAGACTGCATTTTTAGCCATCGCTTTTTTTAAATTTCTATCTTTTTTGAGAAATGTAACTGATCTAAAGCTACCCGTCTGTGGGGTAATTAGTGATGTTGCTTCATTTGGTTTATGTTACTCTTGCAGCTCAGATCCCTGCATAGAACTGAGGGGTGATAGGAAAGGGGGAAATGGAGGGGAGGGGAGGGAAAAGGGGGGAAAGGTCTATAAAGTTTTATTGGCCTGGAAAACAGGAATTCAGTTGTGAGCAGATTGTTAGCCAAATTCAGCAGCACTGGAGTTTATCACCCCTGACTTCATGAATAGGTGTCAATGGGAATTTCCATCAAGGGATTCAGTTCATAGGGGAATCTGTTCTGGCAAGCCACAAACCCATTATATTTGCAAGCATCTCTGCAAAATATTACTGTGATTTGTCTTGAGAGATTTTAATTAGCTGTTGGGGAAATGCGTGAGTGAGCTGGCATGGCAGCTCTCAGTACAGCCAATAACAGCCAAATAGTATAACCTTGTGCCCTTGCTATCAGAATATTTATTTTAACCTGGCACGTATGCTGTTTTCAGTGGAATTAAAGTATTTCAGGCCAGATTGTGGAGCCATTACTTAGACTAGTGAGCAGTTACTCACTTGAGTAGTCCTATTGTTTTCAATGAGACTACTCACATGAGTAAGTGCACACCACTGTGAGTAAAGACTCTACAATCTAGTTCCCAATTAGCAATTTAAATGAAAAATAATGTATTTGTTCAAACACCAACAAAACTAATTAGTTAGTTTCCTTTTGTTGATTCATTTTTGTTTGGGAGAGCGGGGAGGGGAACTGAAATCCCCAGCTGCAGAATGTTTATTCAGCATATCAAGGAACTCAAGCAACAATTAAAGACTTCTGTTTGGTAGCAAAATAAAGTTGATGTAAATCTCTAATTTTCAGCTCTTTTTCATTTTGCATCATTAGGACCCTACCAAATTCAGGATCCATTTTGGTCAATTTCACAGGCATAGGATTTTAAAAAATTGTAAATTTCATGATTTCAGCAATTTAAATCCGAAATGTCACAATGTTGTAATTGTAGGAGTCCTGACCCATAAAGGAGTTGTGGGGGGGATAAACCTGTAGTGGGGCTGCCCGGGGGGGAGGGGGGGGGAAGTGGGGCAATTTGCCCCAGGGCCTGGGCCCCGTGAGCCGCTCCGGGTTTTCGGCAGCACTTTGGCAGCGGGCCCTTCACTCGCTCCGGGTTTTCGGCAGTGGGTCCTTCAGTGCAGCGGAAGATTTGGAGCAAGTGAAGGACCTGCCACTGAAGTGCTGCCGAAGCCTCGGAGTGCCGCCCGGTGAGTACAAGCGCCGCAAGCGGCGGGGGTGGGGGGAGGGAGCTGCGATCGGTGGCACTTAGGCTGCTCCACCGCCGCCGTTTCATTCTTTGGCGGCAATTTGGCGGTGGGTCCGTCCCTTCAAGAGACTGAATTGCTGCCAAAGACCTGGCCCTGCCCCAGGCCCCCTGAATCCTCTGGGCGGCCCTGTCTTGTAGGGGGGTTGTGGTATTGCTACCCTTACTTCTGTGCTGCTGCAGGTGGCGGTGCTGCCTTCAGAGCTAGGCAGCTGGAGAGCGGTTCTGAAGTCAGAGTGGCCTCCAGCTGCAGTGCAGAAGTAAGGATAGCATGGTATGGTATTGCAACCCTTACTTCTGTGCTACTGCTGGCAGGGCACTGCCTTCAGAGCTGGGCGCCTGGCCAACATCTGCCGCTCTTTGGCCACCCATCTGAATACAGCAGCGCAGAAGTAAGATTGGCAATATCGCGACCCCACTAAAATAACCTTGTGATCCCCCACTGCAACTCCCTTTTGGGTCAGGCCCCCCAATTTGAGAAACGCTTGTCTCCCCGTGAAATCTGTATAGTGTAGTGTAAAAGCACCCAAAAGACCAGATTTCACAGAGGGAGACCAGATTTCAAGGTCCGTGACGTGTTTTTCATGACCGTGAATTTGGTAGGGCCGTATGCATCATGCAGTATAGCAGGAGAATCCAGCCCCAGTTACAAGCAATGCTGATTAATTGGTCAACATGAGTCAGTCTCCTCTAGGAACTAGATAGATTTTTCCATTAATGATACCTACATGAACAGTTATTGCTGACCCATGAACTCGCAGTGATGGATATCTTCTGCCGTGGAATATAAAATCTCCAGTAACCAACACCAATGCATCTCAGCAGTCACTGTAGATAATTGTGCAGGAAAATTAGTCCTGAGAGATGCCACTGTTTTACAAGTAAAGAACAGTCATGTGCCAGTTGGAAGTATCATGTTAAAACGTGGAAATGGTAGAGCTGTACAATTGTTCATTCATTTTCATTGCCCCTAGAAGCATCACTGGGTTGAGAATGGTGTTACTGTGCTCTTGCATGTTCCCAAGTCTGGGGTAGCAAAACACCAAATAGGGCAGTTTCTTTGCTGAAGAACCTGATGGAATTTAATGTTAATCACTAGCTCTGGGCCATGCATTGTAATCTGAGACTGAGAGACAAGGATACATAAACCAGATTCTTGGTCACAGCTGAGGAACACTCAGTGCAGGCTTTAGAAGTATGTGCAGAGGTTGAATAAAAGCCCTGATTTTGGAATCACTATGTGTAGAGCTGATTCCCTGGCAGGAGTTAGAGGAGTCTTTAGATTTGAAATTGTGGTAAGTTGCACCTCTGTGGTTTGTTTCTACAAGGGGTTTGCAATGATGCATCTTCATTGGTGTATCTACACTGGTGTAAAAAACCCAGTGTAGACAAGGTCTGACTTGTCCAAGGTTACACAAGTAAGTTTGCCTTCCCAATCCTGTCAAAAAATAAATCTTCAGTCTCCCATTTCACCTACTTTAACCACTCTTAATTTTTTTTCTGAGCAGGGACATTTCAGGTTTTGACACCTGAGTATTCGACTTAGGTTTTCATACCGGCCCATTACCATGGTATCTGAGAGCCTTTCAGCAGTGCATTAAACAATATGCTAGCATTTGTAATATGTAGTACCTGCTCCATTCCTTTCCCAGGGGAAAAATTAGTCGTGTGTGTGTGTGTGTGTGTTTGTTTTTGAAGTACTTGGAGCTTTTTTAGTGTAGTGAATGCCAGGTCAAAAAAATGTGCTTTGCATTTGGAATAGAAAGTAGAAGTGCTTAGTTCTTGATCGAGTGGGTTCTAGCCTTGGACTAGGCTCTGGAGAATGCTCTTGTACAAATGAGCTGGCATCTGACGGTTTCATTCTGCCAAAGGAGCCGAGTTGTTGTTGGCGGTCATGGTTCAGAACTGTGCAACAATATTTTAGATATCCTGGGATCAATCAGTTAAGGGGCTTGCCTTTTCTAAAGAAAATAGTGTATTTTTAACACATCTTATCTAACATGTTAAACAAGGCAAGTTGTAGTTTAAACTTGTTTTAGCTGACGGGGAGCCAGGAGCATAGGAGCACTGGGTGCCACGGCTGGTCTGAAATACTCAGCATTTGGGCTTTGAGGAGCAATTTTGGGTTGAAATTTTCTAAACAAAATGTTTTGATTGTATTTAAACACTTTTTTTTTGGATTTTCCATTCTATGGGAAATTTCAAAAGATCTATTTTTTGTTTCAAAATAGAGCTAAATTTTTTCAGAATATTGGAGTTTCCTGTGTGAAAGAACTTGGTGATGATGTGGTATAATTTGAGCAAAACATTTCAGCTTTCTTTACCTTTAGAAATTTGATGAAGTGGAAGATGGTGTTTGTTGCAAGTGTAGCACAGACTATTTGCTTATCAAGTTTGTGGTTGAGTTTGTGATAGTCTCTCAGGAATGATATTAACAAGGCCCTGGACTTGTCTTTTTGAGCATAGATGAGCGTTTTAGTGGTGAAA
Source organism: Mauremys mutica (assembly GCF_020497125.1). Taxonomy (NCBI): domain Eukaryota; kingdom Metazoa; phylum Chordata; order Testudines; family Geoemydidae; genus Mauremys; species Mauremys mutica. Next base: position 186,147,596 of record NC_059073.1, on the reverse strand, counting down.
TTTCATAGTTAGAAAAAATCTGTTTATAAAATTTAACATTCTACCAACCATTAGGAAATGAACTAAAGAAACAAACATAGAATGTCTACTTTATCAATTTCCAGTATATAAAAGGGGAAGAAAGTAAAGAACTAGCAACATGTAAATAAGAAATCTAATTTAAATGTTGGAAAGTCAATGTAAATTAAAAACCATGATTTATATTTGGAAAATCCATTTTTAATTTAAAAAATAAAATCTTATATTTACCCACCCTGATATTTGTATGGAGCCAGTGTAGCGAGCGGAAGACTGGGGTGATGTGCCTGCAGTAACCCATGTTACCAAGGGGGTGCTCCACTACGTGATGCATCAGTTGAAGCAAGATGTTGTCAAACCCAATCGGACTGTATTGCTACCTAGGTATATTGAATTGAGATGAATGGGGCAGATTACATCTCTCATAGCCATTGCTTCAGGCTACCTACAGAAACAGGGAGACAACACAACATTGGTTGTCTCTGCAATTTTGAGACCTAGAATAAATGTTTTTTTTTTGTTTAAAAACAAAGCTTCAATTTGGGAGTACAATTCTTCAGCAAACGGTGGAATTCATGGCATATTCCACACTGCAGAATGCATGTGGCTCTGATAAGTTACCTAAAAGTTTGGAGACTGTGGCGACATGACTGAAAAACTACAATTTGAGGGAGATGTTCAGGATGGGGAAGCTTTGCATATACGCAACACAATCTAGGAAAGCTAGATTTTAGCTGTCAGAGGATAGAGAATGGATGCTATCAACTCTTCTACACCAGGTCTTGTGGGAAGATTTATGATCTATGAACCAGCAGGATGAGTATCTGATCCCATCTGAGATGAAGACTAGGCTAACCTCTGTGGTTTTCAGATCTGAATTTCTAGAACTGAGGGAAGGAAAGTCAGAAAAGATCATGGTCTACTTGGACTTGAAGCAGGACCGGCTCTAGGTACCAGTAAAGCAAGCATGTGCTTGGGGCAGCACAATTCCAGGGGCGGCGTTCCAGCCTTTTTTTTTTTTTTTTTTGCTTAGGCAGTTGTGCTCTCGGCGCTTGGGGTGGCAAAAAACCTAGAGCCGGCCCTGACTTGAAGATGCTATGAGGTTCTGTGATCTGCCCTGAAGAGAATGTCTCTTGTTGCCTCCCTGAACTGAAACAGAGGGAGTGCACAAATCCAAGGGAGCTTCCAAACCTAAGGTGGCAGAGACAGACAGTCTTGTCCCAGTCTGTGAGAAGCCAGGGTGATTAACACTGCTGTGCAACTTGAGGTGACCTGTAGAGGTTCAAGCTGTGTTGAGTGAGTGACAACTGAATGAACATGGCACCAAATGGAGGTTGGAGGTTATGGTACAAGCAAAACTTTACATTTGATTCAGAGTAGAAGCTGTTTATTTTAAGATAATATATTTGATGTGTACTTAAATGTTTTTAGCAGTTCAAATGACAACAAAGGCTGCAGCATGCACTATTTAAGTATAGCTGGTTTGAAAGATTCTGGAAGTACCTAGCTTTTTTTAATCCGTAGTGAAGATGATCTGGAACTTCCATAACAGATGGGCGAGATGATAGGAATGAACTGACCTGTGCATGGCAGGTTCTAGTTCCAAGCTGGAACTAATAGTTTATTTTAATTATATGATTATGTCACGTTACCTCTAAGCACATCAACATTCTCATGAAGAGGGAAACATTCATGGGGCAGATAGGAAACAGGTCTTCCTTATTTGTTTTTTGTTTAATTCATGATATGTTGCATGCAACATAAATACCTAGAGAGGGAGTTAAAATACTACAGATGAAATGAACAAAGTATTTGCTACTGATGTTGTCTCCCTCCCTCAGCCAATTTGGTAGTACTCTTCAGTTATTATATAATGTTTGTACAAGAACTCATACTGCATTAATCACCAAAGTATGTGGTGCACTTTACAAGTTTAGGACATACCTACACTAGAAAAGGCTTGCAGGTATACCTATACCCGTAAACCCTGCTAGTAGAGATGCAGTTTATACCAGCAAAAGAGTTCTTTTGCTGATACAATTTATAACAGTTCACTTAACAAACTAAGCTATACCTGCACTTTATTGCCTGTGTAATTGCATCTGCAGTAGAACTTTTTCTGACATAGCTATGCTAGGTAGGGGTATGATTTTTTTTCACACTGATAAAAACATAAGACCGGCCTTACTGGGTCAGACCAATGGTCTATCTGTTAGCTGCTATGGTCACTAACTCCGACAGTGACCAATATCAGATACTTCAGAGGGAATGAACAGAACAGGGCAATTATCGAGTGATCCAGTGCCAGCTTCTGGCAGTTAAAGGCTTAGGACATCCAGAGCATGAGGTTGCATCCTTGCTCATCTCGGCTAATAAATATTGATAGACCTATCCTTCATGAACTTATCTAATTCTTTTTTGAACCTAGTTATGCTTTTGGCCTTCACAACATCCCTAGCAATGAGTTGCACAGGTTGACTGTGCGTTGTGTGAAATAGAGTACTTTCTTTTGTTTGTTTTTAAACCTGCTGCATATTAATTTCATTGGGTGACCCCTGGTTCTTTTGTTATATGAAGGAGTAAATAATACTTCCTTATTTTCTTTCTCTACACCATTCATGATTTTATAGATCTCTATCATATCCTCCCTTAGTCGTCTCTTTTCCAAGCTGAACAGTTCCAGTCTTTTTAATCTCTCCTCATACGGAAGCTGTTCCATACCTTTAATCATTTCTGTTGCCCTTCTCTTGTACTTTTTCCAGTTCTAATATATCTTTTTTTGAGATGGGGTGACAGAACTGCACGCTGTATTCAAGGTGTGGGCATACCATGTATTTATATAGTGGCTTATGATATTTACTGTCTTATTATCTATCCCTTTCTTACTGGTTCTTAACATTGTCTTAGCTTTTTTGACTGCTGCTGCACATTGAGTGGATGTTTTCAGAGAACTATCCACAATGACTCCAAGATCTCACACTTGAGTGGCAACAGCTAATTTAGACCCATCATTGTGTATGTTTAGTTGCTTTTCAATATGCATTACTTTGCATTTATCAACACTGAATTTGTTGCCCAATCACCAGTTTTGTGAGATCCCTTTGTAACTCTTTGCAGTCTGCTTTGGACTTAACTGTCTTGAGTAATTTTGTATTGTCTGCAAATTTTGCCACCTCACTGTTTACTCCATTTTCCAGACCATTCATAAATATATTGAACAGCACTGGTCCCAGTACAGCTCCCTGGGGGTCACCATTATTTACCTCTCTCCATTCTGAAACTGACCATTTATTCTTATCCTTTGTTTTTCTGTCTTTTTAACCAGTTACTGATCCGTGAAAGAACCTTCCCTCTTATCCCATGACTGCTTACTTTACTTATGAGCCTTTGGTGAGGGATCTTATAAAAAACTTTCTGAAAGTCAAAGTATACTAAATCCATTGGATCACCCTTGTCCAAATGTTTGTATATTCCCTCAGAGAGTTTTAATACATTGGTGAGGTATGATTTCCCTTTACAAAAGCTGCATTGACTCTTCCCCAACAGATTGTGTTGATCTATGTGTTTGATAATTCTGTACTTTACTATAGTTTCAACAAATTTGCCTATCCTAGCAGACATAGCTATGCCAGCAAACCTCTTAAGTGTATGTCAGGCCTTAGATTAAGGTTAACATTTCTGGTATGTAAGGAGACAGTACCCCATGACCCTCCAAAGCAGCATAAAAGTTCCCGGGGAAAGGTAATGACTAGGGGTAATTGTTTTGGCAATTAGATAAAAGCTTGGACAGAGAAGTGCAATATTACTGCACTTTCTGAATGTGGCCAGCGCCCAGGTATAGACGCTGGTTTAGCTTTATATCTGATGGGAGCGAATTAAACAAGAAAGGAATTGCTACCAAGAATGGCCTTTCCCCAGTTCCCTGGAACCTCTCCCTGAGAGTGTTTGCTTAAATGCCCTGGGCTAACACTGATAGCCTGTGGGTCAGAGAGGGAGAGGCAGCTTTGAGTGGCCATGAACATGCATACTGGGACAGGAAATCCATTGTGAGCCTCCTGCATTGCATCAAAGAGCACTTCCACTAGGTTATTAAATTGCCCCTCTGTACTTAGCCAGTCTTTTTGTTCCATGTTTGAAAACACTTAGCACAATGGGGTCCTGGTCCATGACTGAGGCTCCTAAGCAAAGCTACAATACAAGTAATTTATAATTATAGTAATAATGATGCACTGTTTTATTATCTAACAAAATATATGGTTTTGAATTATCTTACAATCTACTGTGTGTTTCCAGAGACATAATATATGCACGTGTCTAAAATATGAGACAACAGATCTAAATCTGCATAATGGCTATCCTAAACTGTCTGTTTCTTTGTGACTGCATGCTCCGTTGTCTGCCATCCCTTAGATGTAGTGTGCTCTGATCACGCTGTCAAATAATGTACTGATTAATCTTAATACTTTACACTTTTGTTTACCTCTGGTTTGTTCTACCTGAAGACTGTTGTACTTTGAGCACTTACTCAAAAGCACTTCTTTACCTGGTATTGAAATGATTGTTTTGCAAAGAGCCATAATTTAGTTTTGGCTTGTGTTGCTGCCAACCCAGTAACTATGAAGGCTTTACAAAAGGGCTCACTGCATTTTTTTTACATTGTTCTGGGCTTTGCAGGCACAGGGACTACTGCTCTCTGAGAAACAGCAGTCGTTACTAGAGGCTACAGAGTCCAGTGAAGCTAATGGTTTTCAAGAGTAACTCAGCAAAATGGTTTGTGAACCAAAAGTGCTTCCAGTACAAGTTTAAACACATCCAGTAATGAATACAGATTCCTTTCACTCACCAGCCTTTTCATGTATCAACACTTGCTGTATTGTTGACAGTGAAGGCTGGATCAATTTCCTGGCCTATGAGCATTGTGTATCATTGTCTATCAGGTAATTAATAATCATAAGCTGCTACTTTGGAAGATAGAGACTTTTTGAATCATAATGTGAATCAATTGAGAAAGGAAGCTCTGGGATGAGAGCTGTCAGCTAGCTTGGAAATAAATACAAATAACTCTTCCTGGAACCCATTGTAGTAAATATACCTTTGTTCCCAAATGCAAGATGTACATCTTTGTACTGAATTCCATCAGAGACAATTTTTTAAATCTGTGGCAAAGCTCAGGAACTTGCAGACCTGCAAGGTTCATTTAGATTGATATGGCTAGGTTGCTCTGATATGCCACTATGGAATCCCACCCTTTGTGCTTCTAAACCTTATGCTTATGTATGCTCTTTGTATAAATAAATACAGAATTTTATATTATGTTAAAGAAAGTAGCTCAGTAAATCCAGTAATTGGGTCTGATTCTGTTTTGACTAGTACCTTACTCCTCTCAGGTAGTCCCAATAATGTCAATAGGACTGCTCAAAGAGAAAGGTACTATCCAATGAGTGGAATCCATTCTCTGAAGTCATTGACCTCAGTGCAGTCTAGATTTCATCCAGTGTGAGTGATAGAATCTGGCCCAGATTGAGTATATTTCTATATTACCATTTATGTCCACTGTACTGTTCTTCAATTTTGATGAAACACATTATGGTTTAAATTCAAGCGAGGAGGAAAAGAGGCCATTGAAATGTGGGTAGAAAAAAAAAGTGTGTAATCTCGTAGCTAGTCTGTGTGCAGCACTTCTTTCTGCTTTCCTGTAGTGGCTGATATGTTGAGAACAGGAATTTAAATACTACTACAGCGAATAGAGATCCAAGCATTACAGTTAACAGAGATTCTGCTTAAGCTTCAATGGAGAAGATTGCATTTTTAGGATAATTTCCTGGTTTCTTTCATTGATGCTGCATGGATGAGCCATAGCTATTGTTTGTATTCAACACTAAGCTGTTTTGTTTTTTTTTCATAGTCAGTGGAGTTAAATGTAAACATAACAGTTAATTGAAAAATGGAGCAGGTATTGATCATGAGTCTACCATTGGTACTGTTTATACTTTGTGCTATTTAATAATGCCTGAGGAAGTAACACATTTATTTGCCGCTGAGCCATAGTTTCACATCATTCTGGAAGGGTATTTGGGGCAAGCAGACTACATGTATTTGCTTTTTTGGTCAGTGCACAGGACTTTGCGTGTATAAATCCTATTACTTGTTAGTGCAATCTGTGCTTGTAAAACATCATTCACTGAGAATATTCGTTTAATATTTATTGGACAAAAAATCCCATATACTTTTATTCCAAAAGTATCCATTTAATTCAGAGGCCCCAAGCAGAAGCCAGTTCAGTAATAGTTCAAATAATAATAATTATAAATATAAAGTTTTCTAATGTTGAAATTAAAGCTCAGGTTTCCTAGAGAATATGGTTAGTTTATTGTAGCTCCATAATAGATTACCATGTTTTATAGAGCCAGTCACATGTCTGCCTTGATAAATGTGAGAGTTAGTGGAGCAGAAAATAACCTTCAAACCAAACAGAGAAATACACTACGAGGAAATCAGCCCAAGTTTTACTGTTAGGGCTCAGTTCTGTTCTCTGAGACACCCATGCAATTCCTATTAAAGACAACAAGAGTTGTTTGTGCAGGTTTGAGGACAGAATTGGGCTCATAGTGAGAACTCAACAGAATGAATTACAATTATGACAAGATCTTTCACTCATATGGGTGGGAACAGTAACATTTTTGTTTTCTGTATGTGAGCCAAAGCTCTGTTGCCCTTACTGACACAGCACTACTTACTTTCCATTGTAATGTGAGAAATGTACAAACCCAGAGACTTGGCTGGTCCTGCAGATGGACATGCCCATTCCCAGAGACTTCACTGGGGAGTTGCTTGCCTACATTTCTGGGGAGGGGCATGAGACAATCCTGCCAGGACAACTAGAACATAAATGTTGTAAATAAACCTGAAGACTCTGTCAAATCTTAAATTGGTCACCCAGGATGGCAAGTGAACTTCATTTCTGTTTAGAAATATGTGATATTAGTTTCACTGTCCAGTGCTGCCTCCTTAGAATCATCCTGCCAGAGTCTTACAAGCCTTTCAAAATAGGCTCTGGTGATGTTGCAGCCATTAAAACATCAGCACTTGTTTCTAGCCTGTTGTACTGAATTGCAAATGTGGGACAATGTAGATTTAATTAATGCTTACCCGATTTACCTAATTTTGCTTGCCTGCGATTAATCAGGTTAATAGTGTCCTGAAAGAAACATACAGTAGGTGCACAAGCCAACAGGATATAAAGGACTAGCAAGAGCTAATCATTACCCATTCTGTTCAGTGATTACAAATCCAGCTCATGCAGTTCATGCCCATAAACCATTTTACCTCAATATGATTGTGTGGGTAGCTTATTGGAAGGATAAAATGAAATGTTTGTGGAAGTGATGGAGGAGAAATACGGTTGTAACACTGTATACCAAAGACATCTGGAAGTTCAATGACTTTCTCGGCCAAATCATTCATACTGAAACAGCTGGAGCTGTTTATTCCTCTACCTAAAACCAAACAACCTGAAAACTGTTTGAAGCATATGTTTAAACATATTTAAAAACTATCAGGGTGTTAGCACTGCTAATGTTATAGTTTCTACTGTAAGGGTGCAGGTGTGAGTACTTAAATCCTAATGTATATAAAAAAGAGAAGATGAAGTTTTAAAGAAACCCCTGCCAGCATCTCTTTCCAGTGCATATAGGATTATAAGGAAAGAGCTGTCTGAAAAGAAGGGTAGAGGTACTTTATAATTTAGATAGCCATCTGCACTGGAATACTTTTTATAATTTTGTTTAGGAAAAGTTACTTCCTAAAGATCTAGTTTTTTCTCTTGCACTTTCACCTTTCTACGTGCATGATTAAAAGGGTACATCTTGTTTTCTCGGTTTTGTGATTTGTGTTTGTTTCCCCAGCTGGCTGGTTATGGTGATTGGGTCAGCTTTTCCTGGTTGGCAGAAGGGAACAACCCACTGTTACTTGGGTTTTTTTTTAATGGAATTTATAATGGCTTTCCAGTCACCAGAAAATGTTCTGATGTTTAAATTGTCACGGATTCTCAAAGCACTTTTTGCCCTCAAATTTTTGCTCTCACTAGTTTTCTGCTTTTGTTCCTGGAATTACAAATGCAGCCAAAGGAGTGAGAGGCACCCCAAGTGCTCATCTCCATGGTTACAGGAGTGCTCCTCAATGCACACAGTTGCTATGGCTGTGTATCACCCAAGTACAACAGGAAAGAGGTTAGGGAAACTTTTTTCTTTCAATGACTGCATGTTGAATGAAACCCCAATATTCATTCCTCTTTGTTTTATTTAAAAAAGAAAGTGTCCAGTTTATCTACAGGAAGGTCTGAACTCTGGAAATAAATGAAAGATTTGAGCCTTCTTGTGGATTCAAAGGACCTTATGCTTACTTCTTTATATCAGTTTAACAATGGAAACAGTTCTGTTGAAGGTGATGACGCAGTCCCATTGGAGTCAATGAAATTATCTTGGTGTATACATTATGTAACATGAGAATCAGGCCCAGAGATATTGGTGCTTTGCAGACAAGAAATGTAAAAGGAATTTTTAAATATTTAGCCTTTATCCTTTTTCTGAAAGTAGTGTAGTTATATCCACAAATAGATAGCAGCTTTCTCATGCCAGACAATCCCCAGACTTTTTAAATTGCTCCTAAATTATTTGGCAACCAGAAGTTATATGGAATAAAGCTAAGCGCCATGCTTCATGTTTGTTTTGGAGATTTTTATTATAGCTAGATTCCTGCTAGTGCTAGGCATATGAGCCATTTGCCTTTAATGAATAAAAATGGAATGGTGAGGGTCTGCGCCTCCAGGGTGGAGTTTAAGTGATTTCTATTATTTTTTGGTATGATGTTAGTGATTAAGCCTATACTTCAAAAATAAGTTTTCATAACAATACCCAAGAATTCCTATGCAGAGCCGTAGAGTTAGTAATGGTAGTTCTCTTCTAACTTAGGTATATTGTTGCAGTCAGCTTACTGTGGTGTCACTTTTTAAAGTAAGTCAGGTGACAAAAGGGGTGGCATTGGGAGGAGTGCCTATCAAAAGGGACAAAGACCCGCCTGGTTTTCTCCTTCCCATTCCTCACTCATAAGCAGATCCCATGATAGCTGGATACACAGTAGAAAATGTTGTTATATATAAACCAGCTACTTTTTTAAGAGATTTTTTTAATGTAAAGATTGGTTTTAAAAATGTGATTAAATAAAGTAAATTTGAAGACCTTCTAATTATAACACTATTTATTGAAAAGGCCTCCCCCCCTCCCCCGGGAAAGTCTTTTACTTAATTCACTAGTTATCATTAACTAACAAGGTGCTTTGATAGACATAACATAGATCAGTACATATTTATTTCCATTTTGCCCTTAGAATGAAACCGATATTATATTGTTTCCAGGTATTTATCGTTAAAAGAGCAACATGTACCCTAATAGACTCTACTTTTATAAGAAGGATGATCTGTGGTTAAGGCACTAGACTGGAACTTAGGAAATCTAGGTTAAATTCTTGGCTGTGCCAAAGACTTGCTGTATAACCTTAGGTGAGCCACTTTGATTGTGATCCTGCAGTTGTTGGTACTACATAGTGCTTAAAGTTAAATGCTTGCTCAAGTGCTATGCTGGATAAGGGCCAGACTATTCAGGACCTTGCAGGACCAAATCCTTAATTCCTCTGTGCCTTAGTTCCCTGATGGTAAATCGGTATTTGCAGTCATCTTTTTAATTCTAAAGGTCCAATTCCCACTACAAGTACAGCCATGTTCATGTAGCCACTACATAATACTCCCATCTGACCCAGTTATAAACAAAGTTAAGTTGTGTCTTCACAGCAGCATTTTTTAAAATCATAACCGTATATTAACCAAGTTTGGAGGTCTGCAGGCTGTGTTATGTCTGCCCCTTCTGGGAAAATATGAGCAGTTATTCCATATGGCTTCTGCAGAAGACATACACACAGAGCTAAGAACTCTGGAATGTCCTGTTGCACAGAAGGCAGAGAGGAAGGAGCCACACTGTTACAGGGTACAGTTAGGGGGTCCCATCTACACTGCAAAACAGCTGGCAAATAGTTGACTATATGCAGATTGGCCAATTTTAAGGGCGAAATATACCTCTACCTCGATATAACACTGTCCTCGGGAGCCAAAAAAACCTACCGCGTTATAGGTGAAACCAAATTATATCAAACTTGCTTTGATCCACCGGAGTGCGCAGCCCCACCCCCTGGAGCACTGCTTTACCGCGTTATATCTGAATTCGTGTTATATCGGGTCGCATTATATCGGGGTAGAGGTGTACTGTTAGCTGCTATGGTCACTAACTGCATATCAACCACATTGGGTGGACACAGACTATTTGTAGACCCAACCATGTCGCTAACTGGTGCCAAACTTGTTGAAAATATGCAGTGTAGATAACCTCTAGTTCGTTACAAATACAATCAATTCAGGGGTCTTTAATATGCCACTTTTGTCCCTGACCCTGTTTACTCCAAAGTTTCAGCTTTCTAATGTAGATAGCTCCCATTTCTCAAACTCAACTAAAGGTTTGATGTAGCAAAAGAATTGTCATACTGTAACGGACTAGTATATTGTCATCGATAGAAGATAATCGTAGATGCTTAAGAGGAAGATCCAAGAAACCCATAATGGACAATTACAGAAAAATAGTTAGTGCTTGGTGATAGGCTGATGTCCTTAAGCATGAGGGTTTATGTTTATTTCTTAATTAAAAAACAACAACTACCTATTGGAACTGTGGATGTTCTTATTATCCATATAAATGCCTAATCCTATTTGAATACCCCGTCCCCCAAGTTTTTGAATTCAATGAGCACAAGCTAACTATGCATTGTGTAAAAAACAATTTCCTTTTAGTTAGTTTTGTAGCTGTATTATGAATGAGGTTAAATAGGAGATTTACTTTGTCTGTATTGTCCTTGTATACTGCCTGCAAACCCCCTCTCGTTTACCTCTTTCTAAACTATCTCTGTCTTTTCAGTCTTTCTTAAGGCCTGATCCAATGTCAACTGAAGTCAGTTGAAGCCTTTGATGTATTTCAGTGGGGACTGGATCAGGCCTCAAGTATGGAAGTATTTTTTTGTGCCTCTAATGATTTTTGACACTCCTCTCTGAACCCCCTCTATTTCTGCTACATACATTTTGAGATAGGGTAGCCAGAATGGAAGACACAGCAATTTACCCATTGCTTAAGCATCCATATATTTTGTTTGTAGGAACTATCTTGTAACCAAGTCAGGGAACACCTGTGTGGTCCCCTGACTCAGTATTATTAGTAGTGTAGCTAATCAAACAGAAGGAAAAAGTGGATGATGACTAAGCATTGATCCCAAATGTGTGTTCTGGAGGAGAAAAAAATCCCTCTCGGGATCCCTTGTGCACTGTTTGAAAACTTGGAAGGGAGAATTCAGGAGAAAACATGCAGACTATAGTATTTTCATTGTCATTCAGTGCTCCCAACATCATTTTCCACTTTTTCCCTCAACCATCTCTGTTTTTATCTTTCTGTTTGTCCTATAAAGATTCCAGCATACATTTGAGCACTGTATTAAATGAGCACTTACACTAGTGCTACAAATGGATGTAGACTATATTACTTTGTATTTCATTTGCTTCTGCTATAAATTATATAGTAGTTTGGTTGGCTTTTTAGGAGATAATTTTTAATTCCAATAACCTATTGATATGCTAAATCCAGTAAGAGTAGTAACTGCTGATTTTAGTGAACACCTCGTGTTTTTTAACTGTAGTCTTCAACAGAGTGGAAGATGGATTGAATAACCTACTGATGGAAATTTGAGTGCTAGGGATACACATTAAGGAGGAAAGATTGCAGGTTGTAGAATAATTCCACATCACTTCAAAAAATATTTGGAAAATGGAAATGCTCCATTGGTTATCAGAAATTCAAGAACAAGGAAGGAAAAAAAGACAGATGAAATCACATTTTTCAAACTATATATGATTTTGGTTTTCCTGGGTTTCATATTATCTTTAAAAGCATGATTATAGTAGTTTTATCCTAGATATTTTCCTACACTTAAAAAAAAAAAAGTTGAGAACAAAAGATTCCCAAAATGACTAATTCCATTGAAGCTAATCCTTCCCTCCCTGTCTTGGTATATCCCCTTCTTAGAGAACACAATTATTTCCATTTCCTTGTATACCTTCACAGTAATTCCCACCAAATGGTATTGTGAACATGTCAGCTGTAAGCATCCCCGGTGCATCCAAAAAAAGTTTTCTGGTTTTATAGCTATTTAACTCTCTGGTCACTCAAAGAAATATATGTAACAATGTCGGCTAGAGCTAACTCCGATTACTCTTAGTTAGGAAAAGCTGCACTGGTGTGAAAAACATACCAGTATGGAATCTGCAAGCCAAAAAAACTGTGATGTAAAGACAGATCATCATCTCATCCTTTAAAAAAAAAAATCCCTGAAATCTACATTGAGTTTAGTTCTGAACCACCAGCAAAAACAGCAGTTGCACTTTTCAGGGAGTTCAGGTTTTGATCTGCATTCTTTCAGTCACCTAAGTTGAGCTTTGGGTGTTTGGGTAGAATGAACCCAGTCCTCAATGCAAAACTCAATTGAAACTGTTGAAGTTTGAGTGGTTTCAGGTCAAAACTAGTCATTTTACATGGTTTGATGCACATTTTAGTGCAATTTAGATTAAGCTTTTGTGAGTTAATATTAAAAAACAGCAAGAAAAAGCCCCTACGACCAGGCAAGTTTCATTCAATTTGATATTTCATTGCAAATATTTTGAGCCTCTCTCCCCCACTCTTAGCATATTGTTTGTAATCATGCTAAGCTGGTTGCAACTGGGAATCCTGGAACTCTCATGCTTATAAAAACCTACTCTAGCAGATCCTAGACTGTAGTCCTTGGAACATTCTCCATTGGTCTCCAGAATGAAACTCTTAGAGAACCACACTATAAGGGGCTGGATTGTTGGGCAAAGAGGTGGTTTGGGAAACAGGGGTATCACGCTGTCTAAAGTGGCTCATAGCTGTCAGTGATAATCTCAGGTCAGTGTGTCAGAAAATAGAGTAGACACCCCTAGTGCTATATTCCATGATTAGATTTCTCCAAGTCAGTAACAAATGTGACCTCCTGGATCACTATACTAGTCTTACCATGGAGTCACAGTCAATACACTTAGGGTCTCCAGTTTATCTTGTCACCCAGACAAAGTGGATTTTGTGACAATGGTCACTATACCAAATTTCACATCACACTGGGATTGGGAGTAATTTAAAGGATCAGTCACTTACTCCCAGATCAGTTGGTACTCTGGATTTTACTAAAGACAACACTGGCAACTAATTCTCTAGTAAACTAACTAAAGATGTATTAGGTAAGAAAAAGAAATGAGAGTTATTGAGAGGTTAAAGCAGGTACAATATATTAACAGGTGAGTCAGAGTTTGTTAATCCAAAATGATAGCAGAGATGCAGTAATCTGTCAGTTCCAAACGTCTCTCAGGGTACCCTGTGGGTCTCTTACTACATTATAATAACTCTGTGGGTCTCTTGTCTACTTGTTCAGTATTTCCACCCTGTTGGAATCCAAACAGTCCAGTGATTCAGGACTATTCCTTGAAATTCATTTTATAGCTTCTTCGCATAGACAACTAGCCGACAGTCTCACTACCCCCATGGGCATTTCTTTTGATGATGCTGAGTGAGGAATACACTTAGTCTATGAACTTCCATTGTCACACACAGGGGCACTTACTTTGAAATTAGCACTCTTCTTCATTTGCATTTTCTCAAAGCTTCAGCTACATTTAATGGGTTATTTAGTTACAAGGACATACATAATGTGAACACCTGTCGTTACATAGGAATAGATAATTGAGAACAATACAAGTAACATTCCATTAGTTTTCATGAATTTCTAACAGCTGAATACACTCTTCATTAGCACACCATTGATCTAGGGATATTTAATTACAGGGTATACATAATGTACAAGTAACATAATAGCAAACTATGGGAGACTGACAGACAAAAACAATACAGTCAATATCTCCTTTGATCTCTGTTACTATAGGAGTGAATTAATTTGAATGCATACTAACAATTAACGCTTCTTTGATATTCACATACAAGTGCATTGTCCTGAGATTCTGGCATGCACTGGCACCTGGACTGTCAGCATCACAAGGGGATCTCTTTCTCATAAAGTGATCAACAGAACGAAGCACCGTAGAATCCCTGACTTACTCCTATGTATCTAACCATTGCAGCAGATATACTATGTATATTCACAGTATTTAATTACATCCATTTCAGAGACCCCTGAAATAGCAAGGTACAACAGGGTATATTAAGACTTGCAGTCTTAACTCTGAACTTCCTTCAACATGTTGCCTAAAGTCAGATTCATAATATTTGTTTAACAGTTTCTTTTTATTTTCTTTATTTCAGTGATAGTAAAATAATTAATGGAATATTTTGTTGCCATTTTATTGTGCTAGTGGTTCCTTTGGCTGTAATGTGCTCTTGATGTTATGTTTTGTACATCCAGATACATCACCATCGAAAGATATTTGTGCTGTTGAGGCTATAGAGCAGGAGATAGGATGTGATATGGGAGTCTGAGATCAGGTAGGAATGTAGGATGAGATCACAAAGCAGAAACCTTCATATCATAGCAGCAAGTTCTCTTAATTTAATTTGACTCTGATCTCTCAGCTGAATCCTGCAAACACTTAAACTTGTGGTTAAGTTTACAGTCTGTGGGTAGTCCCAGTGACTTAAGTGGGACTAGTCGCAGGATGTAAAATTAAGTCCATGCACACATTTAAGGCCCTGTTCCTGCAAAGTTTGTAAAGCACCTTGAGGATGAAAACAGCTGTTTAAGTGCTGACTATTAGCAGTTAACTCAGTAAGCATTAGAGTGCTAATAATATTTACACATAAAACCTTAGTTGAAAACCACTGAAATGTAGTTAAAAATATGGAAGCAGTTCTTGTGCCTGCTGTTTCATTATGTAAATTCACTGCCTGAGACACTGTGAATTTTTCCCTAAAAATAATAAATGTATACGTTGAATTTTTCTCCAAATGTAGGCCCTGATTCCACAATGAATTCTATGTGAATGGACCCTGAAGTCAGTGGGGCTTTTTATAGGTGCAGGGTTCCGCTCTTGTGGAGCTCACCGCTGGATGCAGGTCTTAATTTTCAACCTGAGCCTTATGGCAAGAGTTGTTTTTGTAAATTTTGTTTGTTTGTTTTAAAACCTTTTAAGGTTCTGAGTTACAAAAATGTATTAAACCAAACCAAACAAAGAAAAAATCCATAAGAAACAAAAACAGATAAGTGAGTTTAAAATGTATTTTGTTCATACAAATAAGTAAAATCAAATACCCTCTCCAACCAGTTTCTCCTACACTGGGATGCTGTGTTCTGAAACGATCATAAGAACACGCATAAGAACATAAGTACGGCCATATTGGGTCAGACCAATGGTCCATCTAGCCCAATATCCTGTCTCCTGACA
Source organism: Mauremys mutica (assembly GCF_020497125.1). Classification (NCBI taxonomy): domain Eukaryota; kingdom Metazoa; phylum Chordata; order Testudines; family Geoemydidae; genus Mauremys; species Mauremys mutica. Next base: position 186,132,031 of record NC_059073.1, on the reverse strand, counting down.
GTGGCCAATGCCAGGTGCTTCAGAGTGAATGAACAGAACAGGGAATCATCAAGTGATCCATCCCCTGCCATCCACTCCCAGCTTCTGGCAAACAGAAGTTAGGGACACTGAGAGCATGGTGTTGTATCCCTGCCCATCCTGGCTGAGAGCCATTGATGGACCCATCCTCTCTGAACTTATCTAATTCTTTTATGAATCCTGTTATAGTTTTTGCCTTCAGAACATCTCCTGGCAAAGAGTTCCACAGGTTGACTCTCCGTTGTGTGAAGAAATACTTGCTTTTGTTTGTTTTAAACTTGCCTATTAATTTCATTGGGTGAACCCTAGTTCTTGTGTTTTGTGAAGGAGTAAATTAACACTGCCTTATTTACTTTCTCCACACCTCTATTTTACAGACCTCTATCATATCCTCCCTTAATTGTCTCTTTTCCAAGCTGAAACGTCAGTCTTTTAAATCTCTCCTCATATGGAAGCTGTTCCATACCCTTAATCAATTTTGTTGTCCTTCACTGTAACTTTTCCAATTCCAAGATATCTTTTTTTAGATGAGGTGACAGATCTGCACGCAGCATTCAAGATGTGGGTATACCATGTATTTATAGAGAGGCATTATGATAGTTTCTGTCTTATTATCAATCCCTTTCCTAATGATTCCCAAATTTCTGTTAGCTTTTTTGACTGCTGCTGCAAATCGAGCAGATGTTTTCAGAGAACTATCCACAATGACTCGAAGATCTCTTTCTTGAATGGTAACAGCTAATTTAGACCCCTACCATTTTGTATGGATAGTTGGGATTATGTTTTCCAATGTGCAATATTTTGCATTTATCAACATTGAATTTCATCTGCCATTTTGTTGCCCAATCACCCGGTTTTGTGAGATCCCTTTGTAACTCTTTGCAGTCAGCTTTGGACTTAACTATCTTGAGTAATTTTGTATTGTCTGCTAATTTTGCCACCTCACTGTTTAACCTTAGGGAACTCCACTATTTCCCCCCGCTCTATTCCAAAAACTGACCATTTATTGGTACCTTTCGTTTCCTATCTTTAAACCAGTTAGTGATCCATAAGGGGATCTTCCTTTTTACCTGATGACAGCTTACTTGGCTTAAGAACCTTCGTTGAGGGACTTTGTCAAAGGCTTTCTGAAAGTCTAAGTACACTATATCCTCTGGATCACCCTGGTCAACGTGTTTGTTGATCTCTTTGAGGAATTCTAATAGATGATGGTGAGGCATGATTTCCCTTCACAAAAGCTGTGTTGACTCTTCCCCAACAAATTGTGTTCACTTATGTGTCTGATAAATCTGTTCTTTACTATAGTTTCAACGAATTAGCCTGTTACTTAAGTTAAGCTTACCAGCCTGAAATTGGGGATCACCTCTGGAGCCTTTTTAAAAAATTGGTGTCACGTTAGTGATCCTCCAGTCATCTCGTACAGAAGCTGATTTAAATGATAGGTTATGCACCACAGTTAGTAGTTTTGCAATTTCATATATAAGATCTTTCAGAACTCTTGGGTGATACCATCTGGTCCTGCTGATGTATTACAATTTAATTTATCAATTTGTTCCAAAACCACCTCTAATGACACGTCAATCTGGGACAGTTCCTCAAATTTGTCACCTAAAAAGAATGGTTCAGGTGTGGGAATCTCCCTCAGATCCTCTGCACATCATATGATATACATTGAAGAATGGGGATTTGCTATCAGACCTGCAAGTGTTAGAGCTGAAATATGCAGAATCTTTGGCAATTGCCTTTAGTATAAAATAGTACATTTTTTTATTTCTATCTAGGTTACTCATTGAGAATCAATAACAATATTAATCATCTGTCACATTATAAAGGCCGAGTCACATGCAGCTGCAGAAAACATCTAATGAACTGTAATAATGTTAATGAAAGTTTATTGATTAAAACACAGTTCTTTCTGAATACAGAATAAAATAGTCATTGTTCCGACCCTTTGCTGACAACCAGTTTGACCTTAAAGTCTGGAGAGGCTATTAGAATTCTGTTAATAAATCATACTATGGTGGATCACTAAGACCTCTTTCCAATTTGAAATAATGTAGATATGAAATCTGAGTTGTTAGGGGCATTTTTCCATCTTTGGCAAGAGGGGTTTAGAAAGGAGGTGGAGGAGGAGATGGCTCAGGCAAGGACAGAATTGGCTTTCACAGGGCCCAGTAATAGGATTGTTATTTCACTGCAGAAACAACTGACCCAGAAAGGAGCATAGTGAAAAACTGAGCAGTGGAAGTGTGCAGACATGACAGGCTTGTAATATATAAAATCAATAAGGCTTAAAAAGTTTAAAAAGGAAGACTGAGCAATAAAGCAATTTAGTTTTGTCTGTTACAATCAACGGTTTTTCCCCACTATGAAAACCACTCTTTAAGTTGACAAAAAGCATGCCAAAATTAACATGAGCAATTGCCAGCCAATAATGGTTTAAATTAGTGAAGAGGTTTGACTGCAATAAAAATTGTGTGAACTTTTGCCAGAAACTAGTAGTATGAACCAAACAATCAGGTAACTTTAAAAAATAAACGTCCTCCCATTCCTTTTATTCAGCATCTCTGTTCATCTCCGTAATATGTGGGACTGGAAATGGCAAAATGCAGCAGGACAAGTTGTCCTGACAGTTCTATCTAGAACAGGGGTTCCCAAATTTGGTTTGCGGCTTGTTCAGGGTAAGCCCCTGGCGGGCCGTGAGACGCTTTGTTTACTTGCATGTCCGCAGGTACGGCCGCTCTCAGCTCCCAGTGGCCGCAGTTCGCCGTTCCCGGGAGCTGCGGGAAGTGGTGCAGGCTGGGCAATCACTTCCGGCTGCTCCCATTGCCTGGGAATGGCAAACCGCGGCCACTGCGAGCTGCGAGCTGCCGTACCTGCAGACACAGGTAAACAAAGCGTCTCACAGCCCGCCAGGGGCTTACCCTGAACAAGCCACGAACCAAGTTTGGGAACCCCTGTTCTAGAACTATTAGAAATCTGATGAGAGCCTGTTGTGATATTTCCGGTTCTGTCTTGCAGAGTCAAGTTGTTCAAGTAGTTTGTGTAAATGTCAGAAACAAATCACCTATATTCTATCTCCGTAAACATCAGTGGGCTTGTGCCTAGTATAAATTTGGCTTCTGAACCTTCAGTAATTATCTGAACTGAACCCTTTGGAAGTTGTCCATCACTAGTTTAAATGGAAGATAAAACTCTGAGAATGGTTTGCTCTGATCTGTACACCTGCTGGCTATCACCTTGTAGCCAACATCACAGTGTGCGGGACAATCATTTGAGATGCATGGATTTTGCGAACACAACTCTAGAAACCGATGTGAGGAAATCACTTGGTAAGTTGCTTGCTGAAAAATACAGTCCTATGGCCCCAGGGTTTTTTTTTGTGTGAAAGAAAGTGACAGAAAAAAAAGACATTTGTAATAAGTTGGGACAGTTTTCTCTTTTTAAAATAAAATGGAGAGTGAGTGAGTCCTGATATATATCACCTTGGCTCTTGCCAAATTGACTGTCAGTACCCTAGACAGACAACTTAGAACAGCGGGGGCATCTAAATGCACCCGCGTCCTGGCCGGCAGTCGAGCATCCGCTGAAATGCCGCTGAAATTCGGCGGCATTTTGGCGGCGATGCCTCTCAATAATGCCGTTTGCCGCTGATAGGCGACGTCATCGAGAGGCGTCACCGCCGAAATGCCGCTGAAATTCGCATGCTCGACCGCCGCCACGGTCCTTTGTCTGGCACTTGCCAGACGAAAAGGTTGGGGACCACTGACTTAGAACAACCAAGGAAAGTCCACTTCAGATTCAGGCTTTATAATCTAGCTAAGCATTCTGGAGAAAAAGAAAACAGCTTCTCTAAAGTTTCAGTTGGCATGGCAATAAGTGTGTTGCATTTGTGTTGCTTAATTGACCCTTTAGGCTTTTTGAATAAGAAGTGCGCGCGCACACATACTCAGGGGTGGGGAGGGGCTGTAACGCCTGCAGACTTCACATTATTCAGTCTGAAATCATGTGGCTAATGTGTTAGAGGCAAATGCCCCATTTCCCCCCCTCCCTGCCAACAATCTTTCAGTTTTAGCTCTTGGACAATAAGCAGCTAAAGACAGTAAAAGCAAAAAATGACTGACTAAGATTTAGTTTTATTCAAAGCAGGAAAAAGTTTCCATTGTAGTTTTGAAAGGAGACACTGGGCATTTAATCGTCTTCAGGTAGCTGCCTGCTTTCCTTCCTATTGTTCTTTTTGCCCTCTTGCTCCTTGTTCCTTTCAGTGCTGCATTTAGAAAGAAAGGAAACTAGGAGCTTTTTTCCGTTGCTTAGCAATAAGAGCTATATTGTGAGGAGAAATGGGGCATAGCTTTTTTTTTTTTTTGTTAAGAACTGACCAACTGAGAAACCTTCACTGCCTTTGTGCTGCAGTTAAAGCTATGTTGATGGGTCCTATTGAGCTCAATAGCCTTGCAGTAAAAATCATTTTGGCACAAAGACATAGGAATCCAACCCAAACTAATTTTTAAAGGTGATCAGCAAAATAAAAAAGACTACATTGGCATCCCATGTTTTTTATTTCCTTATGGTCTTTAAAGAAAATATGAGCGTCCTCCAAACGCTTTGTCTGCTTGAGATTTACATTCAAATTTTATGTGTTGTTTACTGTGGAAGACTCTCTGTGCTGACCAGAGAACTAGTGAAGTGATGACATCACAAGGGGCAGGAGTGGCAGCTGAGCAATTGGGTTCTGAACCTGAAAATAGCTCCTTTCAGTTTACATTTGGGCCAAGGGTGTCCTTACCCTTTGACAGATTAGGTTAAGAAACACTAGGAATTGTGTTTTTTAAAATACTTGTTTGTTTTGGATTTTTAACTCTTTGACTACATTTTTCAGTTGCCTTTCACATAAGATAAGAGGGAAGGATCAGTAACTGGTTAAAAGAAAGGAAACAAAGGGTAGGAATAAATGTTCAGTTTTCAGAATGGAGCAAGGGTTCTGTACTGGGATCAGTGCTGTTCAACATATTCATAAATTATATGGAAAAAGGGGTAAACAGTGAGGTGGCAAAATTTGCGGATGATACAAAATTACTCAAGATTGTTAAGTCCAAAGCAGAATGTGAAGGTCAAAAGTATAACTAGATTCAAAAAAGAATTAGACAAGTTCATGGAGGATGGGTCCATCAATGGCTATTAGCCAAGATGATCAAGGATGCAGTCCTAAGCTCTGGCTGTCCTAAGCCTCTAACTGCCAGGAGCTGGTACTGGATGATGAGATGGATCACTAAATAATTGTCCTGTTCATTCCCTCTGAAGCACATGGCATTGGCCGCTGTCGGAAGACAGGATACTGGGCTAGGTGGACCATTGGTCTGACCCAGTATGGCCATTCTTATAATTGTTTCCTATAATCTTATCTGTGTAAAATTTGTAAAATAATTCTTATAAAAGAGATTATTTTATATTTTTGGGCCTTTTAAATACTTCCTTCGTATGTCAGTTTTCTCTTCATTTTCCTCAGTAATAGTTATTTGGAAAATAACATTTTTAGAGGAGTTTTTAAAGAACCCTAGCCTGCTGTTTCTTCAGACCAATATAATTTCAGTGGAATAATTTGGTTTCTTATGTCCAGTCTGTGAATAAACTATGCCCTTTGCTGATGATGAGATCCATGGTTCTAGCAGACTTAATGTCCTGTTCATGGAACTATCACGCTATGTTACCATTGTTTCATTAACAGCATAGATTAGATATGAATGCATATATTTTGCATATGAGTAATCATTACCTTTTGATGACTTGCTGGGCAAAGTGAGACAAGTTGTTCTCTGTTTCCTAATGCACAGGTATCCACATCACTAACATCAATACCATCCATGGTCCATAAAACATGACTAGTACCATTGTTATATGTTAAGCTTGTGGTTGTCTTTGTGGAGAAGTGATGGATTAACTAGACATGAGTGTCTGATTCAGTTTAAAAGTGAGACCATTGGCATAGCTATCACTGATCTCTGGATAACAAAAAACGTGAAACCAGGAAAAAAATCGGTTTTATAGATGAAAATGAATTGACCTTAAATCAGATATATGGTAGTATATTATACATCTACAGTGTATGTATTATAGCAGATGTGGGCAAACTACAGCCCGTGGGCTGAATCTGTCCCATCAGCTGGAGCCTGTTGGCCGGGAACTGCGGCCAATGGGAGCTGCAGGGGAGGTACCTGCAGATGGGGCAGTATGCGGAGCCGCCTGGCCATGTGTCCACATAGTAGCTGTAGAAGGAACATGCTGCTGTTTGAGGTAAGCGCTGCCTGGAGCCTGTATCCCAAACCCCTCATCCACAGCCCCCCCCAGATCATGGCCCACCAGCTGGAGCCTGCACCCCTTCCTGTACCCCAGCCCTCTGCCCCAGCCCTGATGCCCCTCCTGCCATCTGAACCCTTTAGTCCCAGCCCAGAGCACTCTCCTACACCCCAAACTCCTCTTCTCCAGCCCCACCCCCGAGCCCTCACCCCCAGCGGGAGCCCTCAACCCCTCCACACACACTCCATTCTACTGCTCCAGCCCAGAGCCCCCTCCCGCACCCTGAACTCCTCATTTCAGGTCCCATCCCGGAGCCCACACCCCCAACCAGAGCCCTCACTCCCTCCTGCACCCCAACCCCAATTTTGTGAACTTTTCTTGCCCACTACACAATTTCTATTCCCATATGTGGCCCTCAGGCCAAAAAGTTTGCCCATCACTGTATTATAGGCAGGATTGGTTGGCTACCTATAATTAAAGTTGCCCAACACTTCTGTAACAGGTCTTGTTGGGCTCAGCCTTGCCTGTGGCCCATCAGACTGCTATCAGGGCAATCCTGCCTCTGGATCCCCTGGTGTTTTAAGCCTCTGGTGTCTGAAGAGTGTCCAGGCACTATCCTGGACTTGGGATCCATAGAAAGACTCTAGGAACACAGACCTGTTGTGTAACAATTCCTCCTGAGAGCTGCAACCATGTGGCTCAGCTGGCTAGTCCCTAAGCATAGTGATGACTCTTAAGACTCCCACTATAGCTTAAACATACCCTCTTCCAGAATCCCACTGAAGGTGTGAGTCTTTTGGTTATAGTTTAACTCTCTCAAGGGCTACATGATAGTTGTAGCAAGGAACATACACACTTTTCACAGAGTTCTACAACACTGTTGCTCTTTACTTAATCTCACAAGAAACACACAGATCAGTATGGAAGTTGTAAATCCTATATGGATTTTCCCCTCTTCAGCTCACCTGTCCCTTGGAAGTCCTTGGAGAACCCTCTGTGTTCTGGTAGGTGGGTGTAACTCCCTGGTCAGCCTCAACAGGTGACCATAGAGTCCTACCATGACTTTGTGACCTCTCTCCTGATAAACTAGTTCTTCTGGTTGAGAGCCAGTCTTTTGTCTAGTGCTATTACATATCATTGGTTGAGCACTTAAGTCAACGGCCCTCTTTTGAATTTTCAGTCTAACACGAGGCTGAAGCTCGCAGTGAATGCAGCTAGCCTCCACATTGAAAATGGAGTTTGCAGCTTGATAAAGATACATACAGAGAGTTCACTGAATGAATAAGTTGTATAGACACATTTCCATAATCATCACAGCTTCTCATTGCAAGAACCTTATAGCTTTGCCAAACTTTAACCATTTGGGCTGAAATTTTCCATTCCAGGTGTTTGCTTCTGGCTGAAATTCAGGTGTTTCTGAAAATGAGGATAGGGAAAAATACATTGTTTGACCATGTTAAAAATGTCTAGTAACCTTTTATCTGAGAAGTTCTAGCACTCACGGGCTTTGGCACAGGGACTTGAAATTTGGCAGTGGGGTGGCCTTTTGCTCTCTCTGTGAAAATCTGCCCAAATTTGGTCACGATAACTACAGTTTTTCAAAAGCTTCCTGCACATGCTTGGTAGAGACTTGATAGATCTTCTCAGCCAAATTCCCTAAAAATTCCAACTTCAGTGGGCATGTTTGAGCCCGGGGCTGCCGGGGGGCTGAGCAGGACTTTGCCTACAATTGCAGCTCTGTGCTGTTGCGGGCCAAGCACAGGAGCTGATAACAGGGAGCCTGTCTTTCCTGTACTCTCAGTGAACCACCTGCTGGTGCCCAGAGAGTGAGGAGGAGGCTGTGCAGAGGAGTATAGTCATTGTATACTCAACCCTGGCAAATGGCAGAGCATTGGAAATATGCACAAATCTTGGGAATGCTGTGTGTTTTGTGGCTATAATCTCCTATCATTTCGGATATGGGGGAGGTAATTCTCCTCTCCTTCTGCTGGAATAATTAGCAGGAGCTCCAACAGTGGGAATTTGCAGCCATTCCAGTCCCTTATTTCGCCTGTGTGGGGAGGAAGAGTGAATCTACATGAGGTGATTGATCTGTCTTAGTATTTCATAGTGGCTCCTCACAATGGTATCTGAGTACCCGGTCCTTTATGTAGGAATTACTTTACTTCCCTCTTACCTCATCTTGCCTCCCCCACTCCCCATTGAAAAGGAGCCAACGTTTTGGTGAAATGCAGCATAGTTAAAGTATTGGAGTAATAGTTACTTTTGTACATACCCTCCATCACCATAGTTTCAGTTCTTAGATACATTGTACAAAGCTTTAGGACAAGAATGAATAATACGATGTTCAACTGGAACTATGGTGATGAATTGAAAATAGGCAGAATGTACCACTTTCCTGTATCTAGCACATCAGATACTTCCTGTTCTCGTCATGCCTTTTATAGACTAAAGTCATCAGATGTTAGTAAAGCACAGTTCCTTTTTCCTAGTTATGCAGTAGAATTGGAGATTGTGGGCAAATCTCCCAATCCCCATAGTGACAGAAGAACATTTATCTAATTAGTAGTTTGCTTTTTGGCATTGCTGTGAATAAATTAGCATTTCAGTTGATACCCTGGGCTACTAGGAAAAAGTTTCCCAGAGTAGTGTTTAGCCTCATTTCTTTAGAGAGAAGGACTGTGTTTCCAGCTTTGTGTAAATTGATATTTCTTCTTAGTCAAAAAGATACATGCACTAGTTATGGATCTTAATGTAGGTTTTTTTAATCCCTAAGCAGGGCTGGTGCAACCATTTAGGCAAACTAGGCGGCCGCCTAGGGCGCCTAGTGGTTGAGAGTGCCTAAAAGCCCACTCAGGCGAGGAGGTGGAGTGGAGGTGAGCTGGGGTGGGGGTGAGGAGGGGCGTGGGGAGGGGTGTGGGGAGGGGTGTGGGGAGGGCCGCCCGCAGTAACGGAGGGGCACACAGGGGAACCGCTCCCCGCCCCAGATCACCTCCACTTTGCCTCCTCTGCTGAGCACACAGCCCCCCACTCTAAATCTCCTCCAATCGGTGCCGCAATCCTGGGAGGGGAGGAGAATGAGAGCTGGGGCAGGCTCCCCGGGCGGGGTTAGCTGCCGCGGTGGGGGGCAGTGTTAGCTTCTGCAGCGGGGTCTCCCCGGGCAGGGTTAGCTGCAGCGGCGGGCAGTGTTAGCTGCTGTGGAGGGAGGCGGGGTTAGCATCCATGGGGGTGGGTGCTCCCCGGGCCCGGTTAGCTGCTGTGGAGGGGGGGGGGCTTGCAAGGGGGGTAGCTGCTGCGAGGGGGGGCTCCCTGGGTGGGTGGGGTTAGCTGCCGTGGGGGTGGGCAGTGGGCGGGGTTAGCTGGGGAGGGGCGCAAGGTGGAAGTTTCGGGCCCTAGGCGAAACTTCCTTGCACCGGCCCTGTCCCTAAGAATCAAAGAGTTAAATTTGTTTACATGTTTTTTTCCAGTAAACTGAGCCTTCTATTTGTGCCATGCCATTTAAATGTCTCCTTCCCAGAAGAAGTTACAGAGATAACTGTGAATAGCTCATGTAAAAGCAACATTGTTGTTGTTGGGTTTTTTTCCAAAGAAAAATCTAAACAGAATTGAACAGATTTTCCAAATCCTAGATTTGGTAGTAGCACAATGATTGTAGACAGATTGTGATTTCAGTTATTCTGGCATAAATCAAAAGATAAATTTTGCCTCCTGATCCAAGCAATAACCTAAAATAATCTTTAATCTGAGTATTAGAAATCTTTCCTTGAATCTCTCCCTGAGTCAGTGACATGGAATTCGCTGGAGGGCTGAAGTGTGTGTGTGTGTCTCTACGTCTATCTGTCTCTCTGTGTGTGTGTCTCTATGTCTATCTGTCTGTGTGTGTGTGTGTGTGTGTGTGTAACAAACATTTGGCTGCCTATGCCAGCTGGGGATGAGAGCACTGAAGGAGGAGTGTGCTTAGTCTTCAGTGGAGTTTGAGGGCTTAATAACTCAAATGGCTCCTTTAGAAAATTAAGAACTAGTATTGGTCTCCAAATAAGAGAGTGCTGTCTTATCCTCCTTTGCTAGAAGAATAGTGAGTGCAATGTGGACCTCAGGACTTTGTGGAAAAGTGAAAATGGCGGAGAACAGGTACTTCAACAGGAACATGTGCTTTAAGATTTCCCTTTTTCTGCTGCAAAAAACATTGGCATATCTAAAAGAAGGGCAGTGTTTTATAATTTATTAATACAAATAATTACACTATTTTGATTTTTTTTCTTACAGCTTGATGACTGTACACTGCAACTGTCCCATAATGGTACCTATCTGGATTTAGAATCCACCTTAGCGGAGCAAAGGGATGAATTGGAAGGTTTCCAGGAAGATGCTGGGTACGTAAAATATTTATCAGATTTAAATGAAAAGACCTATTTATCAGGATACGTTGAAGTGATGGAGACATGGGCACTTAAACTGGTACTTTGAGACTCAAATAAGAAAGCAGAAAAGCATAACCTTCATATCTTTACTCACAAGCAGTTGCATTCAATTCCCTTTCTAGAAGCAAAAGGTTTTTTTTTATTCTTTTTTCACTTTTGTGTCTTTTTTAGAACAAAGACTGCTTAGTGTATGAAATCTTCTAGGCTGGATCTTTTTTCAAACAGTCCTATATAATTTCTGTAGCTTACCCTGATTGGTATCTAGTTCTAGTATGTAGAACTCAGCAGTATTTGTGCTTCCTTTGCAACCTCACCAAGAACCTCGATATGCTCTGACTGTTACTGTATACCTTCTACCAATTCTCAGCCAAATGATGGTCTTTGAGATGTAGACTTCAATGACTTGGTTTTTATGAATAGAGGCCTGATCCAGAGCCCATTGAAGTCAATAGGAAGACTCCCATTATGAAAATTTTTGAGAGAGAGAATGTCTCTCTCTTACAAAACACTGCTCAATGGGGCATACTGAGTGTAATATCATAATATAGCTCCTAATAAACTGATTATTTCTGATAATTGATACTGAGAGCAAAGAAACTTACTGATCATCACATACATATATCAGTAAATAAATTAGTAGAATTTGGTGTCTGCCTGATTTCTGATGGGCCTTCGGGTGATTGCTTATGACAGTTATCTTTATTTTTATTCAAGTTATAAAATATACAATTTAAAACCATTTTGTCACCCTCCATTGCATTTTTGTACTCCTAGTTGCTTTACTAGGGTTGCATGTTTGTAACTAAGGGCAGGTTTAGACCCGTAACATTTTGTGAATAGGCTTCAGATATATCACAGACCAGCAGTACCAAAAGGGCACAATTAGGGTTGCCATTGGTTAAGTTTTGTTGCCAGTGACAAATTTGGCTCTTTGATTAGTTTATTCATTTTTTTATTTTTTCTTCCGGTCTATTCTTTAATGTTATACAAAGGATTATGGATATAGTCTTTCTGTAGTATAATATTTTTTTACTAATCTAAATTGTATTTTCATTGATTACAATATGGTGAAACCAAAGGACTGACATAATGGATGTGGCCTTCTAATAAATGTGGAACAGAATTTTAATCAGTACATTTGGGGATATTTTATGGTGGTTTCTTAAGAAAGGACATTGTCTATAAATGGTCTCCTTAACCGAAAAAGATTTTACATATGTATGCAAAAACTGCTATGTATGAAAAAGATAGGATAGTTATTTGGCAGGTAAAGATGGTGTCCTATTATTAGAAGTAAATGAATTCAGTTTATGTAATTTTTTTTAAGCAAGCTGTGTTTAGATAGGCTTCGCTTTGAACTTTATTGCTGCTCCTTGTTATTTTGAGAAAGATGGCTCTTTTTTTTTCTCTGTTGTGTGTCCCATAAATCAGAATAGTCTACCTATCCATTCCATAGTAAAATGATTAGTGAACTTCTGTGTGCTAAAAGTCACTGGCTTTTCAGCCTCTGTATAAATGACTAATAAACATTTAATTTCAATTGTAATTCTAATTTCAAATTAACTTTATCTTTTTAAACAATTTTCTTGGCACTGTTCACATAAAGATGTGAGAATGTTATAAATGTTAAATATTTCTCACTGAGAAACACTGAATATTAGAAACTGCACTTGATTATCTATGTGACTGAGATATAAGAGAGTTTATTTGCTGCTGCACTGAAATTTGTAGAGAGTTCTTTCTTCATTGCATTTTACTTTATCCCAAGATACTATCGTGTGTTACAAGAAGGTTGTAATTACATTGCATAAAAGAAGAAATTCATGTTTAAGGAAAATATAAGATTATCTAGAGCTTCACTGGAGTTTTCTTCCTGTGTGAGTTGTGAGGTCAGTTTTTCCCAGGCATTCTTTCCCTCTTGTTAGCATCTCCATTGTACTTTTACTGACCTAACTCCATTTCAACCGGTATCTGGTGATAGCACAAATAAGCAGCTTGATGAGTATGAGGCCTGCCAATGGCTTTTATGCCAGTTTTGTCATTCAGGATTGAACAACAACTTCCCACCCCCGTTTTTCTTTCCACCCACTTTGGACAAGTAAATCAATCCAATAAACTCTTCAGAAGTGACTGTAGTGGGAAAACATTCAGGACAAACTGTGTCCCTTTAAGACACATGCCTGCTATGTCTATTTGATTTAGAAAATTACACTTATTACAGCACCTCTTATTACATAACAGAATCTGCTATCAATTGCGAGGCATTACAAAACATCCACTTAACATCCTGGTCTACTGCCTTGTACTGCCCAACTGTTGTTAGGTATTGCTGCTGATATTGCTCTTTTCCTTACTTGGAAAATGAGGATAATAATACTTGTCTACCTCCAAAGGGGACATTGAGCCTAAATTAATTAATGTGTGTGAAGCATGTTCACATCTGTAGATAGTTTGCACTTATATAGAACCTTCTATTATCATTAACATTTCAGGATAAAAACATTTTATGTGAATATTTTGCATAGTGGTGAGATGTTAAAGCAATTAACTAATTTGTTAGGTTATAATGTAATGGGCTAGATCCACAGCTGGTTTCAGTGGAGTGTGTTGATGTACACCAGCTGAGGATTGTGTTCTGCTGAGTGTTTAATTATTATCATTTGTAGCAAAATAAGACGTCAGAAACAAAACATTTCTGAAACTATCTACACTAATGGCTGGCCTTTTCTCTCTTGTAGATAGGTGTATATCTGGAGTAACTGCACTGGCTTCAGGGATGTTACTCCAGATCTACACATGTGTAAATGACAACAGAATTTGACTGATCTGTACCAAGACTATCCAAGCGAGTTTCATGTAATGTCACCTTTATGAGTAAGTCAGTTGAGAAGACTATAAGACTGAAGAGAGAGATCTTCTATTCACTGTGGATAGTTTTCTGAAACATCCACATTCACTCTGCAGCAGCAGTCAAAAAAGCTGACAGAATTTTAAGAATCATTTGGAAAGGGGTAGATAATACAGAAAATATCATAATGCCAGTATATATATCTATAGTATGCTCACAACTTGAATGCTGCATGCAGTTCTGGTCACCTCATCTCAAAAAAAGATATATTAGGATTGGAAAATATATAGAGGAGGGCAATAAGAATGATTAGGGGCATAGAACAACTTCCATATGAGGAGAAATTGAAAGACTGGAACTGTTCAGGTTAGAAAAGAGACATCTAAGGGAGAATGTGAGAGTGGTCTATAAAATCATGAATGGTATGAAGAAAGTGGACAGGGAAGTGTTATTTACCCCTTCACATAAGGGGTCACCCGATGAAATTAGTAGGCAGCAGGTTTAAAACAAACATAAGGACAGACTACTTCACACAACACACAGTAAACCTGTGGAACTCATTGCCATGGAATGTTGTGAAGGCCAAAAGTATAACTGGGTTCAAAAAAGAATTAGATAATTTCATGGAGGATGGGTCCATCAATGGCTGTTAGCTAAGATGGTCAGTAACATAACTGCATGCTCCAGGTGTCCCTAAACCTCCAAATGCTAGAAGCTGGGACTGGACAATGGGATGGATCTTTCAAAATTGCTCACTTCTGTTCTTTCTCTCTGAAGCATCTGGCACTGGCCACTGTCAGAGAGAGGATATTGAGCTAGTTGGACTATTGGGCTGATTCAGTAGAGCCATTCTCATGTAAGATAGAAAAGTTATATTGTAGGAGTCTGAATTTGCTATGAGTCTTTGACATTAGTCAAGAAGTATTAGTATAGTTCCGATTAGGGCTGAACAACAATTCAGTGTGGGGGTTTTTTTATAATGAAATTTACTATACTATTTCTTTCGGTTGCCCTGTAGCTACTAATCTGCCATGAATTTATCCTCTGTATAATTCTCTGTTACTGCAAAAACCTAATTGTCAGTGACCTTGCAAAATCTTTGTTCACTCACGTTGTAGAGTTCAGTTTTTTCATTTGTTCTGGGTTCATTTAAACGTCCTGGTTCTTAGCTTCAGCATCCTTAATTGTCTGAGAGTAGACTACTTCACGATCCACCTCTCTACCTCAGTACCACTGTGCTCATCAGGCACATGAAAGCTTGCTAAACCCAGAATAAAAGACCCGGGAGCTAGGTGATCAAAGCAGTTTTGGGGCTAGGCCCTAATCTATGGAACCCCTTACAGAAGCGTATCAGAATAAGATCTGTCTACCTTCAGAGCCTGGTGCAAAACACCCTCCTTCACCACAGCCTAGCTACATTAACAGAAGCTGAGATGATGATAGGAGTGGGATGAGGAAAGCACAATGGACCAAACCCTAGGAAGGTGACAAAGTCCAGTTTTAGTCTTTAGTTATATATCTTTTGCATTTCACTGTACTTCATTGCCTAGATACTGCAGTGAGTTGTGCTCTCTTAAAATCTTAGGTAGGTACGTACAAAGTGGAAAAGATTAATAATGTTCTCTAAGAAAAAGGATGATGCCAGTTCTGGTAAATGTAAATGGTGAATCTCTGTGACTCTCTTCATCCATAATCAAAATTATTTTTGAAAGAAATCATGTATGCCTGTACACAGGGCTTGAAAAAAGAAACAAACCCCAATTGCCTATGGTAAATATAATAAAAATCTTTCCTGGTAAATGCCAACAACTTCTACAAAATCCATTCTATCTTTTTTTTATTTTAAAGTTTTTATCCCTTAGGGTTGTGAAGAAAAGCTTGAATAGAATGTGAATCAATGCAGTATTATCTTCCAGAATCTGCAGCTTTCACTGCTGCCATTTAGAACTCTGTGGGCAACTCTGAAACTAGCAAGAATCTTAGGTCATTTACACACTATTTCTGCTTGGGATTGTTAGGAATAGCAGGAGAGCCAATCACTGTAACTATCCCCTGTGGAGGAGGATCCAGAAAAAGATGCTAGTTGACGAAGTAGATTAGTGAAGACCCATTTCAACCACCTTTGCAGAAGCCGGGAGTCAGTTGGATGAGATAGAGATTAAGAGCTTCTCTACACAAAGATTTAGGGCACAGCAAGCTGGGGTGTCAATCTACAGCACACTGGTTTGCCATGTGCTATCTGGTGTGGTGGAAAGAGCGAAATCAATGAGAAGTTGTAGCAAGGTGGGCGGGGAGAGAAGTAGGGTAGAGAGAGAGGTGGGGGTGTTTGTAAGAGAAGTGGGAGGAACAAAAAATTATAGGGCAGAACGTAGAGTACACAGTGTAGAGAAAGAATGGGAAAGGGGAGGGAAGAAAGAAAAGAGGAAAGCACGTCACTGAAAACAACCCAGGAAAAGATACAACATGATCTACTATTATAGGGAAGAAAAAAGCAAAAAAGTGTGGAGTGAAGCTAGATTGGAAATAGAAGTTTTAACAAAAAACAAGAGAAATACACAGTAAGTTACATTTTAAAAATATTTTAAATAGAAAGTTGATTGACAGTGTGTTCAAATTCAATAAACAGTGCGCAGCTGTTTATTCCTTTACACCACAAAGAGTTTGGCTGAAAGGGGTAAGACTCTGTAGGCATAGATATTTTTCACCTGATTAATAGGGCTTAGTCCATGGCATATTGAGTGTCAGATAACATTTTCAAGTTCCACACTTGTGCACACTTTCTTTCTTTGTTTCTTAAAAATTATTTTGCAATTGCTTGAGCAGATACCATCCATAACATGAAGACAGGGTTAGATTGGCTATTTCTTAAAAGTATCCGTGACAGATAATGATATTTTTCCTTGTTACTTTGTTATATTATATAGTAAGTGTGACGGGTTGGATCACAGAAACCCCCTTGGTACTGCCAACAGATGTGCCAAGATTACTTCTGCCCCTGCTTTCCCTGCCAGCTTGGGACTCCAGCACCCTGTCTTGTTGAGCCTGACATGCCAGTCTGCTCCAACACAGACCCAGGGTCTGAACCATGTGCCCCAAAGCTGCAGACTTAACTGAAAGCAACTAACAGAAATGTTCCTGTCTTTAACACTCAGATGCCCAACTCCCAATGGGGTCCAAACCCCAAATAAATCCGTTTTACCCTGTGTAAAGCTTATACAGGGTAAACTCATAAATTGTTCGCCCTTTATAACACTGATAGAGAGATATGAACAGCTGTTTGCCCCCCACCCGCCAGGTATTAATACATACTCTGGGTTAATTAATAAGTAAAGAGTGATTTTTTTAAATACAGAAAGTAGGATTTAAGTGGATCCAAGTAATAGCAGACAGAACAAAGTGAATTACCAAGTAAAATAAAATAAAACACACAAGTCTAAGCCTAGTACAGCAATAAAACTCAATACAGATAAAATCTCACCCTCAGAGTTGTTTCAGTAAGTTTCTTTCACAGACTGGACACCTTCCTAGTCTGGGCATGATCCTTTCCCCTGGTACAGCCCTTGTTCCAGCTCATGTGATAGGTAGGGGATTTCTCATGATGGCCACCCCCTTTGTTCTGTTCCATCCACTTATATATCTTTTGCATAAGGTGGGAATCCTTTCTCCCTCTCTGGGCTCCCACCCCCTCCTTCTCAATGGAAAAGCACCAGGTTAAAGATGGATTCCAGTTCAGGTGACATGATCACATGTCACTGTAAGAGTTCATTACCCACTTGCCAGCACACACGTATACAGGAAGACTTACAAGTAAAAGAATTCTCTGCAGTAACTCAGATCCCATCCCATCTAACATCCCATCACAGACCACTGGGCATAATTACCTGCTGATAATCAAAGATCAATTGCCAAAATTAATTGCCAAAATTAGGCTATCCCATCATACCATCCCTTCCATAAACTTATCAAGCTTAGTCTTAAAGCCAGATATGTCTTTTGCCCCCACTACTCCCCTTGGAAGGCTGTTCCAGAACTTCACTCCTCTAATGTTAGAAACCGTCTAATTTCAAGTCTAAACTTCCTAGTGTCGAGTTTATATACATTTGTTCTTGTGTCCAGATTGGTACTAAGCTTAAATAATTCCTCTCCCTCCCTAATATTAATCCCTCTGATATATTTATAAAGAGCAATCATATCCCCCCTCAACCTTCTTTTGGTTAGGCTAAACAAGCCACGCTCTTTGAATCTCCTTTCATAAGACAGGTTTTCCATTCCTCGGATCATCCTAGTAGCCCGTCTCTGAACCTGTTCCAGTTTGAATTCATCCTTCTTAAACATGGGAGACCAGAACTGCACACAGTATTCCAGATGAGGTCTCACCAGTGCCTTATATAACGGTACTAACACCTCCTTATCTTTGCTGGAAATACCTCGCCTGATGCATCCTAAAACCGCATTAGCTTTTTTAATGGCCATATCACATTGGCAGCTCATAGTCATCCTGTGATCAACCAATACTCCGAGGTCCTTCTCCTCTGTTACTTCCAACTGATGTGTCCCCAATTTATAACTAAAATTCGTATTAATCCCTAAATGCATGACCTTGCACTTTTCACTATTAAATTTCATCCTATTACTATTACTCCAGTTTACAAGGTCATCCAGATCTTCCTGTATGATATCCCGGTCCTTCTCTGTGTTAGCGATACCTCCCAGCTTTGTGTCATCTGCAAACTTTATTAGCACATTCCCGCTTTTTGTTCCAAGGTCAGTAATAAAAAGGTTAAATAAGATTGGTCCCAAAACTGATCCCTGAGGAACTCCACTAGTAACCTCCTTCCAGCCTGACAGTTCACCCTTCAGTACGACCCATTGTAGTCTCCCTTTTAACCAGTTCCTTATCCACCTTTCAATTTCCATATTGATCCCCATCTTTTCCAATTTAACTAATAATTCCCCATGTGGAACCGTGTCAAATGCCTTACTGAAATCGAGGTAAATTAGATCCACTGCATTTCCTTTGTCTAAATAATCTGTTACCTTCTCAAAGAAGGAAATCAGGTTGGTTTGGCACGATCTACCTTTTGTAAAACCATGTTGTAAACCATGTTGCAAGCCCACCATCTCACCGCCACTCGTGCCTACGATTGTTGGGCCAGATGGCAGCCTGCACTCACGTGGTCCGGCACACGTGGATTTGCCTCAGGCCTCAACAGGCATGGCTGGCGTCGGTCTACATCCCCAAGGGACACAGCATGGACCGTGTGGTTAGGGTCCCAGACCACGTACTGTTGTCACTCACATGGTGGCGGAATCCTGCATCAGTGTTGGAGGGGGTTTCCTTCGCAGCTTCATCCACATCGGTGACCCTAGTCTCTGATGCTTCGGACCTGGGGGGTGGCAAGTCCATCTGGGTGATCTCAGCACGCAAGGTCATTGGTTGAGTCATAATCACTCCCTACACATCAATGTCAGGAAGCTCAGAGTGGATCTCCTGACCTGGCAAGCCATCCTACCTCACATAAAAAGTCGAGTGGTCCAGATCCTGATGGACAATACAGTGGCTATGTTCTGTATCAACAAGCAGGGTGTGGCCAGGTCATCTGCTCTTTGCCAGGAAGTCCTCAGGCTCTGGAACTTCTGTATACAACACGGCATCAATCTCATTGCCACACACCTCCCCAGGGCCAGGAATGCTTTGGCAGATTGCCTCAGCAGGACCTTATTGTCTTACCACGAATGGTCCCTCCATCCGGACATGGCCAGCCTCATTTTCCAGAGACGGGGAACTCCTCAGGTGGAACTGTTCGCATCCAGGCAGAACAGGAACTGCCACATTTTCTGCTCAATTTGAGGGTTCCCTATCAGATGCTTTTCTTCTCCTGTGGTTGGGGACTCTGCTATGTGCCTCCCCTCCAGTGCTGCTGATTCACAGAGTCCTCATGAAAATCAAGAAGTACAGGGTGAGAGTGAACCTCAGAGCGCTGGCTTGGCTACCCCAGCACTGGTTTGGCATGCTGCTGGACCTCTAGGTGGCTGCTATGTTACGGCTACTGCTCAGACTGGACCTGCTGTCCCAGAACCATGGCAGTCTTCTGCATCTGAGCCTGGCGGCACTGCACCTGATGGCGTGGCTTCTGCATGGTTAAATGCAGCAGAGCAGGAGTGCTTGGCTGCTCTCCAGCAGGTTCTGTTGGGCAGCAGAAAGCCCTCCACTGGAGCGACCTACCTAGCCATATGGAAGCATTTTGCTTGTTGGATCTTGAACAAAGGCATCCGGCCTGAGCGGGCCTCACTGCAGTTGATCCTGGATTACCTTCTGCATCTCAAGCTCCAAGGCCTGTCCCTTTCATCTATCAAGGTCCACTTGGCTGCTAGTTTGGCCTTCCATCTGCCGCTCGAGGATAGGTCGGTTTTCACCCAGAACATGACTGCCAGGTTCCTCAAGGGCCTTGAGCGCCTCTACCTGCATGTCAGGGACCCCGTTCCGCCATGCTGTCATGGCTCACTGGACCCGCCTTCGAGCCCCTGGCTTCCTGCTCTCTCCTTCTCCTGTCCCGGAAGGTTGTGTTCCTAGTTGCGATAACATCTGCCCTCTGGGTCTCCGAGATGAGGGCGCTTACCTCGGAACCACCCTATATGGTTTTCTACAAAGCAGGGCCGGCTCCAGGGACCTGCCAACCACGTACGTGCTTGGGGCGGGGCGGCGCTCGGGTTTTTTGTTTTTTTTTTTGTTCGGCCGGGCCGTGCTGGAGGGTTTTTTTTTGGTTTGTTTGTTTTTGTTTCAGACAGGCGGCGCTCGGGGGGGGGGGGGCTTTGGCGGCATGGTGCTCGGGGGGGGAGGGGACTTGGGCGGCGCAGTGTGGCGCTCGGGGGGGGCGGGGACCTGGGCGGCGCGGCGCTCAGGGGGGCTGGGGGCTTCGGCAGCATGGCACTCGAGGGGGGCGGGGGCTTGGGCGGCTTGGGGCGGCGGGGGCTTGGGCGACGCGGTGCTTGGGGGGTTCAGCGGCGCAGCGCTTGCAGGGGGGGGTGTTATGGCGGGGTGGTGCTCTTTTTTTTTTGCTTGGGGCGGCAAAAAAGTTAGAGCTGGCCTTGCTACTAAGACAAGGTCCAGCTGTGGCCAGACCTGGTTGTCCTGCCCAAGGTGATCTTGCAGGTTCATATGGGCCAGGACATTTACTTACTTATCTTTTTTCCAAAGCCACATAAGTCAGAGGAGGAGTGTAGATTGCATTCCCTAGATGTCAGGAGGGTGCTAGCTTTCTACATCGAAAGGACCAAGCCGTTCTGCGGGTCGACGCAATTGTTCATCACGGTGGCTGACAGGATGAAAGGTCATTCAGTGTCTGCTCAAAGAATTTCTTCTTGGATCACTGCCTGCATTCACTGCTGTTACGATCAGGCAAGGGTGCCAACTCCAACAATTGTAACTGCCTCTTCAACCAGGGCGCAAACCTCCTCGGCAGCTTTCCTAGTCCAAGTGCCTATCCAGGACATCTGTAGGGCAGCCACAGTCCACACGTTCACATCCCATTACACACTTACCCAGCAGGCCCGGGACGATGCTGACTTTAGTAGAGCAGTACTGTAAGCTGCTAGATTGTGAACTCCAAGCCCACCTCCAAGGATACTGCTTGTGAGTCATTTAGAATGGAATTGACATGAGCAAGCACTCAAAGAAGAAAAAATGGTTACCTACCTTTTCATAACTGTTGTTCTTTGAGATGTGTTGCTCATGTCACTTTCATTACCCGCCCTCCTACCCCGCTGTCGGAGTTACTGGCAAGAAGGAACTGAGAGGCTGTAGGGTCGGCAGTGCCTAATATGCCAACGCATAAATGCGGCACTCAAGAGGGTGCTACAGCCGACCTTACGGATACCACTAAGGCAAAAATCTCCAACAATTGTGCACACGGGCGCGCACACACCTAGAATGGAATGGACATGTGCAACTTATCTCGAAGAACAACAGTTATGAAAAGGTAGGTAACTGTTTTTAATGGCAACTAAGCTTAATTTTGTCTCTGTGGTGATGTACTGAGAAAAATCAGTTAAAGTATAAAATTTATAAAATCAGTTAAATTAAACTATAAGAATAGTTCAGCTCTGTAATAGGCTTGCAAGGGAGGCAGTGGAATCCCCATCACTGGAGGTTTTAAAGAATAGTTTGGACAACCAGTCTAGGTATACTTGGTCATGCGTTAGCCTACATTTCTATGATTTCCTATAGCAGATGCTGGCCAGATCATCAGTTACATGATTATGGTTTCTTTTCTGCTGCAAACAGTCACACAAAACAAGCAAGCAAACAAACACACAAAACAATCACCAACTCCTTTCCTCCCTCCCCTGCTGATAAAAATAACAACAACAAAAAATGCAGAGCTGGTGACAGGAAGACAATCATGTGATGGATTTAGTTTATTTCATGGAGTGAAACACAACTACCAGATCTCAGTTCTTAATCAAGCAACCACATTGTGTGTGAATGTAAACTGTGTTCAAAACCAGCCATGTGAATAATTGGTAATAAACTCAGTTAAAGTGATATTTTGAACAAGGCCTTACTTCCTGATCTGTACTTCCAGTCTTAGCACCAGATAACTAGTCTGGCAATTAAGCTATTCTGTAAAATCCAATATCTAAATTCCAGACCAGTCAGGCAACATCCACAGAGGACACAAGGCAGATGCACTCCCTCTTGCTAGTTCAACCTTGTGATCAAACACCTTGTTGTGGTGGTTTGAAGAGATAGTTAGCACCTAAAACTGAGGAGATCTGGCATTCCCTTATATGTAGTGATAGCTTATGATATTTATTGACTTGAACATTATATTGATGACTATAAAGTTAAGTGTGGAATCATGGGTTTTGTGCATTCTTAAAGCCACCATGAAGTTTTACTCTGTGCCAGATGGGAAAATCCTGTAGGGACTGAGTGGGAGGCTTCAAATCTGCCCCAGTACAACATTTCAGCTACCTGGCCACTTAGAACTCTGTGATATGGGAGGACTTGCAAGCCTGCTCTTGTTGGCCTATTGAAAAGTGGCTAAGGAAGAGTTCTGATCTTTGTGCCTCTTACTTTTCAGGAGGGTGTGCAGCTCACTTATTGATGGGCAGTTGAGAGATGGCTTAGGGCGGGGAGCGCCTGGGTGTTCTCTGTGAAGGAATTGACTGGACAAATCCACATCAATGCAACAAACTATTAATTTGAGTTTTGCTTACTGCTCAGTACATGCTAAAGGAAGTATAAATTATCTACTAATTATATACCAAGATTACCCCTCAAACAGAACTTAGAATAGAAGAGCCAACATGAGGTGGGAGAGAAGCATTATTAAAGAATACTCCATCTAATCATAAAAGAGGTCATGGCAAATATGGTACTGAAAGACAACTTCCCATTACTACAAAACAAACAAACAAAAACCCCACCAAATCAAAACCAAAAAATCCAATTCCCTCCCCCAAAGAAAATCATATTGACCTAAATAAGGGAAGATTTTTATGAAGCAATGGCAAATTTGCTTAATATAAATAGATATATGTTGGCATCTCTGCTGGCTTAAGATAGGACAGAACCAGGTGTTCTGGTTGAGGCTATTTAAGGTGATCATGTATTGGAGGAGGAAAGTAATTATTGTTTGTTAAGACAGTAGGGGTCTCTATACAATATATTCGGTCCACAGCTTTTCGGGATCTGTACTTCACATCTTGTTTCCTGTGAAATTATCAACTTAACTGAAGAGTGCTAAAGCCTGGGTTTTTCTCTTGACCTATTGCAGGGTGATTTGAAGCAGAAAGGAAAAGTTTATGAAAGATTATCCAAGCAACCTTTTTTCCCTACTTGGTTTACTTTTCCAATCATTTGAACGAAAAAAAAAAGCTGAAGCACCAATGAGTATTCTAGGTCAGAATTTTAAGTAATGCCCTGTAACTCCCATAAACTGATTATTTAAGACCCCTTCTGAAAGATCCCGTAAGTCCTCTGCCATGACTGCTGCATTGTTCAGTGAAATTCAGGCACCATACCTGACATACTTCTGCTATGGAACCAAAAATGTGCACTATGAAGTTTGGAGCACCAGGTATCTGTATGGATTCCTCACCTGAAGAGATGGAAGCATTAAGCTGCTAACAACTGCTCTTTGAGAGACTGATGTACTTAGGGTAAAGTTTCACTTATTTTACTCCTCTCATTTTTGTGAGTGAGGCATTGCCCCATGTGCCCTTATGGCAGCAGTAATGCTTTTGATTTTCTAGGATCCTAAGAGTTGTTTCAAGGCATCAGCAGTTGTTTCAGGCATGTGAAAAGAAAGGATTATAATGGAAATCTGCATTCTGCATGTAACATGAACTCTGTAGTGCTGGCTACTGGTCAATGTTTTTGTATCTTAGCTGTAGCTAGGAAGCAGTATGGAACCAAGTTCATGATAGGTATTGATAGCAATCAGAAAATTATAATGTGAGGACTGCAATATGTGTTTTAGTACAGCTAAATGTAAATGTATACATCTAAGAATGAAGAATGATGGCCCCCAATCCTGTAAGTATGGCCTATCTGGGGGAACAGTGACTCTGAAAAAGATTTGGGTGTTGTGGTGGATAATCAGCCCAACATGAGTTCCCAGTTTGACTCTCTGACCAAAAGATACAAGGCGATCCTGAGATGTATAAACAGTGGAATCTTGTGCGACTGCTGCTGGAATACTGTGGCCATTTCTGGTACCCACAATTCAAGAAGGATATTTATAAAGTGAATAGGGTTCAGAGAAGAGCCACAAGAACGATTAAAAGATTAGAAGACATGCCTTATATTGGTAAACTCAAAGAGCTCAATCTATTTATCTCAACAAAGAGAAGGCTAAGGACTCAGTTGATTACAATCTGTGAGTATCTACATAGAAATACAAGTATTTAATAATGGAGTCTTCAGTGTAGCAGAGAAAGGTATAACACAATCTAATGGCGGGAAGTTGAAGCTAGACAAATTCACACTGGAGATAAGTAGTAAATTTTAGAGCTGTCAATTGTAATTAATGCAAGTGATTAACTCAAAACAAATTACCATGTTTTTTTTTTAAACGTGCGTTAATCACACACCTCTGGAGACAGAATTTGGTGGTGGGTAGGGAGGCACTGGCTCTGGCAGTGAGCAGGAGGTGGCTGGGGACAAGAGACTGTAATATCCAGACCAGATGCACAGATTACCAAAGTGTCTCCCAACTCCTCGGAACTTGTCTCACGCCCCCTTCCTCTGCATTAATTATTGATTTGGTGTACATGAGGGGAGGGGTGAGGGCAATTGCCAGCAGCCGTGAGGATGTGAAGCAAGGAAAGGGTGCTTCAGAGCCGCTGCCACAGTACCCCCCCCGTGGTGACTCCAGCAATCCCCCCCACTACACTAATTGATTGTGACCCTGTCCTGTAGTCTGTAAATAAGAAGCGGGCAGCGTTATCTCCCGTAAATGTAAACAAACTTGTTTGTCTGAGCGATTGGTTGAAAAAGAAGTAGGACTGAGTGGACTTGAAGGATCTACATTTACATTGTTTTATTTTTAGTGCAGTTATGTAAAAAAAGTTTTATATTTGTAAGTTGCACTGACATGATAGATTGCACTACTGTACTTGTATGAGGTGAATTGAAAAATACTATATCTTTTGTTTATCTTTTTACAGTGCAAATATTTTAAATAAAAAATAATAATATAAAGTGAGCTCTGTACACTTTATATTCTGTGTTGTAATTGAAATTAATATATTTGAAAATGTGGAAAACATCCAAAAATATTTAATAAATGGTATTCTATTATTGTTTAACAGTGCGATTAAATTTGCGCTTAATTGTGACTATTTTTGTCTATCTCATGATTAATCGCAAATTTTTTTAATTGTTTGACAGCCCTAGTAAATTTATAACTGTGAGAGTAATTAAATTGGAATAACTTACCAAAGGTAGTTGTGAATTCCCTATCACTGACAGTTTTTCAGATTGGATGTTTTTCTAAAACATATGCTCTAGAAATTATTTTATGGAAATTCTATGGCTTTTGTTTTACAGGAGGTCAAACTAGATGATCACAATGGTCCCTTCTGGCTTTGGAATCTATGAATCTAGGATACATTAAAGTAAAGTTATCTCTTATCTGTACTGGGCAAGAATCTGAAGTTTGTCTCACCATGCAGTGAACAATGAAGGAAGCTTTCCCTGTTTGTGCTTTTCTTAGGGCCATATTTTAGTGAAAATAAAACCTTTAAAATCACTGTCTTCTCCATTCCCAACTCTAAGATTCTTCTGTTTTCTAAAATGGGAAAAATCTAGGATGGCAAACTTTAGTATGTTAAAAGAAGGCTCATTCAAAAGCTCACAAAATGACAGCATGAACTTTCTACCAGGAACAAGTTTTTTTGTGCTGTCCCTGCTCATGAAAAGTATGATTTTTTAAAAATAGTCACTGAGTGAATGTGAAGACAGCAACTGACCCTTAAATGTTCTGGGAGCTTTTGAAAAGGTAATTATTTAATGTGGGAAAACTGTGCAATAAAAAACACAGAAATAGCTTTCATGGTGATTCAGAAAGTGGCGTGGGGGGAAGGGGAGAGGGAAGGGGAGGCTGTTTCACAGAATTCACCATTCGGAGAACAAATGCAACAAATGACCAACCTTTTTGAACTCAATGTCATTCTTCATATTATGTAACAAGGAAGTGACTTCTGTTCGGGCAAAAATCATCACTTTGTGGTGAAACGTGGGAATGACTCTGCCTTGAACTTTACTAATACTTCAATATTCAGTAATAATGAGTAATTAGCAGAGCAGCTTATGTATTACAAAACATATTTGCTGAAATAACATTTTATTTGACACTTCATTGAGAATTCTTCTCTCCTCTCCTCCCCCCCAAAAAGAAGAAAGCCCTGACTTAGGCCTGGTCTACACTAGGACTTTAATTCGAATTTAGCAGCGTTAATTCGAACTAACCGCTCAACCGTCCACACCAGGAAGCCATTTAATTCGAACTAGAGGGCTCTTTAGTTCGAATTCGGTACTCCACCCCGACAGGTGGAGTAACGCTAAATTCGACATGGCTAGCTCGAATTAGGCTAGGTGTGGATGCAAATCGAACTTAGTAGCTCCGGGAGCTATCCCACAGTGCACCACTCTGTTGACGCTCTGGACAGCAGTCGGAGCTTGGATTCTCTGACCAGCCACACAGGAAATGACCCGGGAAAATTTGAATTCCTTTTCCTGTCTGGGCACTTTGAATCTGACGTCCTGCCTGGACATCGGGGCGAGCTCCGCAGCACCTGCAACGATGCAGAGCTCTCCAGCAGAGGAGTCCGGCCAATCCAAGAATAGAAAGAGGTCCCCAGCATGGACAGACCGGGAAGTCCTGGATCTGATCGGTGTGTGGGGCGAGGAGTCTGTGCTGTCGGAGCTGCGCTCCAGCAAGCGGAATGCAAAGACCTTCGAGAAGGTCTCCAAAGCAATGATAGAGAAAGGATACAGCCGGGATGCAATGCAGTGCCGCGTGAAAATCAAGGACCTGAGACAAGGCTACCAAAAAGTCAGAGCGGCAAACGGACGCTCCGGAGCCCTTCCCCAGACATGCCGCTTCTACGAGGCACTGCATGCCATTATAGGTGGGTCTGCCACCACTGCCCCACCAGTGACCGTGGACTCAGTGGATGGCATAGTGAACCTGGACAGTTCCTCCTCGATGTTCGCCGATGGGGAAGATGAGGAAGGGTCTGTGGAGGACGGCGCAGGCGACAGTGAACACAATACCGCTTTCCCTGACAGCCAGGATCTCTTCATCACCCTCACAGAGATCCCCTACCAACCCTCCCCGGCCGTTAACCCGGACTCTGAATCAGGGGAAGGATCAGGCGGTAAGTGCTATAAACATGTAAACATTTATTTTTTATAAAACAGGTATAAAAAAATTGAAATACTATATATAAAATTTTCAATGAAAAACTATATGAAAAGTAGGTCCACACATATAGGGATTGAACAATAATCCTCCAGGGACAATTCAAGAAAGGTCTCATTTAGGTCCTCGAAAAGCCTCCGCAGGAGGTTCCTGGGGAGAGGTGCCTTGTTGGGTGCTCCGTGGAAGCACACTCTTCCGCGCCAGGACATCCTTATGTAGATGGGAATCATCGCCTCCACAAGCATGGCCGCATATGGTCCTGGTCTCTGCAGGGCTTCCCTTAGCATCCGCTCTTTGTGACTCCGAGGGACCCGCATCAGGGTGATCTCGTTCATGAAATGCTGCATCTAATTAGGGCAATTAGTGTATTGTTACTGTTGTGAATGGTTGACTTTTACTTTGCATAACAATGACCCTCGCTTAACAGCCACGTGTTGTAGGCCACATAGGAAAAGCATACATTGATCTTTCCCGTACACTGGCGGGAGTGGCTGGAAAAGGGTCAGAGTATATGATTTCCAGATTGCCTTTAGCGGGAGGGCACAGCTATCCATTAACTGATAAGCAGAATGTACTGTAAGGCTTACCAGGACTGTCTGCTAGACGGATTCAGCTGTCTCTCCCCACTTGTCCACTCTCCTGTGCAATGCCGCAGCCAATGAGAGCGTATTCCGAAATCTCGAACTTGTCCTGAGATCTCGTGAGACTTGTTGCCCTGTATGGTCTTGTTCAGAGAAACTGACTAGACTGTGTTCACTGTTCGCAAACATGTATCTGTTCAAGGAAATCAGTTACTTTTCCCATCACACAGCTTTGGCTCTTTCCCGGACTGCCCCGGCATCCTCCTCGCAGAGGCTGGCGCAGATTAGGCGGCGAAAAAAAAAAGACTAGGGACGAGATGTTCGTGGAACTGATGGCCTGCTCCAGAGCCGAGGCGGCAGAGCAGAGACAGTGGAGGGAGACCCTATGTCAACAGCATCGCACACACATCGAACGGGAGGACAGGTGGCGGCAGGAAGACCAGCAGGCGACTCAAACGCTGCTTGGGCTAATGAGGGAGCAAACGGACACGCTCCGGCACCTTGTTGATGTTCTGCAGGACCGCAGGCAGGAGGACAGAGCCCCCCTGCAGTGTATCTGCAACCGCCCTCCCCCGCCAAGAAGTCCTGCCCCCCCCTCACCCAAAAGTACAAGACGGAGGGGCGGTAGGGGCCGTGAGAACTGTCACTGCACCACTGCATAGCGCTAATGTACCACACACCTCTCACGCTATAAATTTGTAGAAGTGCTTCCCTTACAGGCTCACCCAGTCCCAAATCCAAGTTTCATCCCCCCACTGTGTATTAGATTATTAAAAGCTGTTTGCTGTTATTCACTGTTTCGGTCACGTCTTTCGTGTCAGAGGATTTTTTTGTGTATGGGGGGGGAGGGGATTTATAATTGCACGGTATAGCCTACATTACCAGGGTACAGACTTGGGGCCATGATCAACTGCAGGGCACACACACACTGCAGTCAGTAGGCACCAGGGTCACTCTGTGTGGTGTATGCTGCCCCGGGTCATTCTGTGATGTGTATGCTTGTCCAGGGTCCTAGCGCCTGCCACCCCCTTAATGTTAAGGCACGCTGCCCTTACCATGCACTTCCACCGTAGCAACGATCCTCTCCGCTGCCCTGAGCCCCAACAAGAGCCCTCATCCACGGACAGATACTCACCCTTCCCCCACACCCCTCACCCCTTCCTACGCCCAAACCCGCAGCCCACTGCCGTCATCCAAACCCCTATCCAAAGAAGGCACCACTCGCCCCTTCCTGCAAACCCACCCCTTCCTGCAATCCCTCCCCTTCATGCACAACCACTTGCAACCGTCCCCCACCCCAGAGACCTATGTAGGAGCAGGAGGATGTCATTCCTCTATGGAACAAGCGGTCTGTACATCAGTGCACACCGTGCCCAGCACAGTATGCGTCCATGTTTCAACACCTGAACAGAAATGCAAAGTAAAACAAAGATTTATTAATAATGAGTGTAACAATTAATTTGCTTTAAAACGTGCTTTGGAAGTGGGGGAAACTTGGAGAACGGGGTATGTAACCGCAGATCGAAATCGACACATACAGACACAGGCCCAGGGTCAGTTTCTCTTGAAAGCAAGTGGAGAGTCATAGGTTACCCTGCTCTCCGAGGAAACTTGCTTTCAAAGCCTCCCGGATACACAGCGCTTCCCGCTGGGATATTCTCTCGGCACGGGTGTCTGGCTGAGCGTAAACTGCAGCCAGGCGATTTGCCTGAACCTCCCATCCGGACAAAAAGGTCTCGCCCTTGCTCTCACACAGATTGTGTAGCACACAGCAAGCAGCAATAACTACGGGGATATTCTTTTCGCTGATGTCCGAGCGAGTCAGTAAGCTCCGCCATCTCCCCTTGAGACGTCCGAAAGCACACTCCACCACCATTCTGCACTTGCTCAGCCGGTAGTTGAAGAGTTCCTTCTCTCTGTCCAAGGCGCCTGTATAGGGCTTCATGAGCCAGGGCATTAGCGGGTAGGCTGGGTCCCCGAGGATCACTGTAGGCATCTGCACATCCCCAACCGTTAGTTTGTGGTCCGGGAAGAAAGTACCTGCCTGGAGGCGTTTAAACAGACCAGAGCTCCAGAACACACGCGCGTCATGAACCTGCCCGCCCACCCAATGAAGATGTTGGTAAAACGTCCCCTATGGTCTACCAGTGCTTGCAGCACCATTGAAAAGTAGCCCTTTCGGTTAATGTACTCGCTGGCCTGGTGGGCTGGTGCCAGGATAGGGATGTGAGTCCCATCTATAGCCCCACCGCAGTTTGGGAATCCCATCGCGGCGAAGCCATCTATGATGTCCTGGACGTTTCCGAGAGTCACTACCTTTGAGAGAAGTTGCTCAACGATTGCGTGGGCTACTTGCATCACAGCAAGCCCCACGGTAGATTTGCCCACGCCAAAGTGGTTCGCTACTGACCGGTAGCTGTCTGGCGTTGCAAGTTTCCAGAGGGCTATGGCCACTCGCTTCTGCACACTCAGGGCTGCTCGCATCCGGGTGTCCTGGCGCTTCAGGGCAGGGGACAGCAAGTCACAGAGTTCAAGGAAAGTGCCCTTACGCATCCTGAAGTTTCGCAGCCCCTGTGATTCATCCCAGACCTGCAGCACTATGCGGTCCCACCAGTCCGTGCTTGTTTCCCGGGCCCAGAATCGCCGTTCCACACCATGAACTTGACCCATTGCCACCATGATCTCCACGGCGCGGCGTACCCTGCTTTGTGAGAGGTCTGCGCCACTCTGTGAATTCCTGTCCTCACCGCGCTGCCGGAGCCTCCTCGCCCGATTTCTCAGCAGCTGACTGTGGAAGAGGTGGACGATAAGGTGCGAGGAGTTGACAACGGCCATAAGTGCAGCGATGATCGCAGCGGGCTCCATGCTCGCAGTGCTGTGGCGTCCGCGCTGTAACCGACCAGAGAAGGGCGCGAACAGATTTCCCGCCGGAGCTTTCAGGGAGGGAGGGCGTGATTGACGGTTCAATGACAACAGTTACCCAAAGCACCCTCGACACATTTTTCCCCCAGGAGGCATTGGGAGCTCTACCCAGCATTCCAATGGGCAGCGGGGAGTGCGGGAACTGTGGGATAGCTTCCCACAGTGCACCGCTTCCAAAGTCGACGCCAGCCCCGTTACTGTGGACTCAGAAATTCGAATTAGTGTATTTACTGTGGATACACAAATTCGACTTCATAAGGTCGAATCCACAAATTCGACTTAAGTAGATTCGAAATAGTCTTGTAGTGTAGACAAGGCCTTAGCTACTTTTGGTTATAAAAGCCAATCAGTGTACATCTGAGGGGGCAGAAGTCTCTCTACTGTGTAAGCATCTACATCGTTAGCGGATGAGGCTGTGACATAGAATCAAATTTAGTTGGACACTTTTACATGTGTAGGAAAAAGGTATTTCTTCTGTATGACTGTGTGTTATTTTGCTTTCAGTTCCACTTATGTGTAACACTTGCTGTGCAACCTATATATGCTGAAGAAAAGGGAAGTTAAATTAGGGTTGCCAATCACAGTGTGATCAGTATTGAAGATTCTATAGGAAAAAATATGTACAGATCTTGCTTGATTAATTAACCTTGAGTTTTTTGCTAATTTACTATTATATACAATATCCTGATGCATTAAAATTACTTCTCTTTTCTTTCTTTGCAGTGTATGATTTACACTTCACAACTGTAGGATGCTGCCTGAGTGATTTATCTCTTTTCTTCCTAATTAGCCTTAAAAAAAATTATCCAGAAAACATGTGTTTCCAGGAGGTATTGATAGATTTTTTTCTCCTCTTCTGCTCCCGTCAAGTCAGATACGTTGTGCTCCAGGAACATTATGTTCAATGAGTGGAGTGCAAGAGTGTTACAGGAATAGTATACGGACATATTAGGACTATTTATATTGCAAACCTTTAGATGGGGAGGTTAGATAAGGAAGAAAAGCCTCATTAAAATCATTTAAAGATGAGTGTATGTGTTTGGAACGTGACAGCCAGCAGGAGACAGAAGAGGTCATTGATGCTGAATGGGCATCAGCTTGTAATATACTTCAGAGCCTTGGAGGTGAATCTCGGCATTTAATAGACTTCTCAAGCGCCTTTGTTTCCTTATGGAACAAAAATGCAAGGAACGAGAAAGAGACAGCTGGATTGTGATATGCTAAGCTGTAAAGAGCTTCAAAAAGGTTACTTGTTTTGATAAGATTTTCTGGTGGCTTTGCAGAGAGATTTTTAATTTTCTCCCCCTCCTTCTCCCAAAAAAGGCCTGGCTTTCATAAAACATTTTTTTGTATTAAACATCTGAAGTGTTATCACATCTCTTGAATCCAGAATTGAGTGGAGAAACATGTTACTGTGGAACTTCAGTCAAACCATTGCTTTAACAGCTTTGAAATCAAAGGCTAGGATTATGCTGCCTGATTAACGGCAGGTTTCGGGTACACTTCCCTTTTTGTGTGTGTGCCGGCTTTCAGCTCTCTTGCAAGGAACACTTGATAGCCTCAAGCACTTGAACTCTGGCAGAAATTCCCATATTTTAAACTCAATAGGGGATAGCTAGTTTTTTGCTGACAACATGGAGTACCCTAGAGTATGAAGTTAATCTGATTGTTAGTAGATTCCGCTTGGATGGAATGCAAATTTTCACTTACTGAAAGTTTGAGTGTCATTTAGGTGGGTGGTGCAAAGGCCTCTGGATATAAGGTTTGTGAGCTCTAAATTAAACAGTGTATAATCCAGTACTTAAGCATCATGAAAGAATGTACCATAGAGCAAAGGTTCTGCTCTCCATGTGCTGTTGATATTTTGTTGCAAGAAATTTGTTTCAAATTGGCTGTTGCAGCAGTTCATGTTTCCTACAGAGTAAAATATTCTCTCTTGGGAGCCAGTGGATCCCCTAGAAAATGAGGTTTGTCAGTAGATGCTGTTTCATTAAGCTTCCATTCAAAACAATAAACATTGTTTCAGGAGAAGGGCAGTGTGTACTGAGAAACCTGAGTACCCTGAAAAGCTCTCATAACAATGCAAAGCAGTGCTATGCATGTGTACCTTGAATGCTTTTTCCCGAGTGTCGTGTCTGTTTTAGATAGGTTTCCATTGCAGTTAGATTGTCCCACCAGATAGTAATGAATGCATAACTGTCATGTGATGTGTCATCAGATTAAATAGGCTTGGTATACTACCCTATAGAAAAAAATGTTTTATCTTCATACTGTACATTACTTAAGGGTTAATTATAGGTAATTTCTCTTCCTAAACATAAACCCTTGAAAGTCATGGCTCTTGCTAGTTTATCTCAGAGGCTAGCTTGATTCAGAAACCAACCATGTTTCCTTTGGCAATGGTCTTGAAGGGTGATAGAAGTCACATTTGATTCTCCCAGGTGAGGATCTGGTCAAGCTAAACTGATACCTGGCTGTTCTCATATTGTTACCTGATTCAGAGCCGTCCTGCAAACAGGATGGCTGGGAATGATTATCAGATACTGAGCCTAAAGAAAATGGTAACAGTGACCAGAAGACTGAATAAAGGAAACAAAACAACCCCACGCTATAATAATGACTTAAACTAACAAAAGCAAAGATACTGAGGTGGGTTTACCACAACACCCTTAACTTCTTGCTCCTTTTGCTTAAGTCAGAGTGGAAGTTAGGGTGTAAGTCTTGATTTTGTACCAGTAGTTATACTTAGCATTTATGTGGTGCTTTATATGTTGCAACCACTCCACAGATATTAGCTAATAAAACTTCACAGTGCCCCTGTGAGGCAGGTAACTAAGGAGTATCCCCATTTTATAGCTTGGAAAGTGAGAGAGAAGCATCAAGCTGCTTGGCCCAGGCCATGCAGTGAGTCAGTGGCAGAGCCGAGTTCAGAACCTCCTGACTCTCACTGCAAGCACGCCACTGCTTGAATCAGTACAAATTTGAGCTTTTGTATTTATTTTTCTCTATAAATCTAGGGGATTTTCGAAGAGTCTCTCTTGGGAACCCTCAAGAACAGCAGGTCAGAGCAGGCTTACCATGTTTAAATTTTGCAAAAACTTAAGGGAGAGTAGGATACAGCCCTTATACTCTGAATAGTAGTTGGTCCTGAACCTGGGTTTGAAGGGCCGCTGATGCACCCATAATACCACCTGATGGATCGGATCTACTAGTGACAGGGGAATTGGGAGCCTTAAGGTCTTATACACCACTAACGGTACCGACCAAAGGGGCCTGATTAGAGGAGCTCCAAGGTCCTTGATTGTGCTGGGAACAGTATTTAAAGCCAAAAAGAGTCACAAGACATTGAATCCTGGCTTGCTGCTGCTACAGATCCTATTGTCTGCTGCCTGACTCCTGGCCTCATCCCTGGTTCCTGATTTCGACCGTGCCCTTTTCCAGGCTCCTGCCCTATGCTGTTTTCTGCTCCCTGAGCCCTGTCACCCTGGTTTCTGACTACTCCTGTTCCAACCCTCCGCTACGGCTCTTTGGCTTTTAACTCAGTGCTATCCCTTTCAGTGCCTGTTTTCCATTAGACCCTGCCTCCAACTTTTGGCTCTGACACCTGGCTCCTAATTTCAGACCTGTCCATCGGTCTCTGGTTCCTGAACACAAGGCTGACCACCAGATTAGACTGCCCTTTCCCCAGTCACTGGCACTGGTCTTCCACAGACCCTGACAAAAGAAGCCAAAGACTTCTCAACAAAAATCATACAAAGCAGGGCTCCTATTAGAGCTGAATTTGGTTTCCACTCATGGGCACCTTTTCATGACCTGTCTACCTGTCATGGGGAATGTAGCAGAGTACTGGCCCTTTAAGGGAGTGCGAGCGGCCAGTTACCCCATTCCAGATGTCCAGAGTAACAGAAGCAGTCACTGGGAGAGAGGAAAATAATGCCGGGGAGCAATTAGTGTCTGGGAGAAGGGAGGTCTGGGGGCCGTCACAGACCACTGTTCATTTAAGGGACCAGAAGCCTTGCAGAGTGTGTGAGACAAGGCTTCCCCAGCCAGTGCAGACAGGTGCTTGGGGTTATTAGACCCACCTGGGCAGGATTAGGGAAGTGTTCAGGCAACTGAGTGAATGACTCAGAAGGAGTCTCCAAGCACAGTTGGGGGGAGCTACTGCATTGAGCTGCTGAGGGGAAGAAGCCAGCCAGCACACAGCCCCAGGAAAGAGGGCTCTACAACCCCTAATTTTGAGGAGTGACCTACAGGCTGGGGAGGTGAGGACTCAAAGCAGAACACACAGGCCCCAGGAAGGAGGACTGTGGAACTCCTGAACGTGAGTGGGAGAGTATACAGGCCGGGGAGGCCTGGACTGGGAATTCAGAGGCCCTAAGAGGGTGGGCTGTAAAACCTTGAAACTAAAAGGGGAACTGAGTATTCTGAATAAACTAGACTGTGAAGAGATGGGGAATATTGTTTCAAAGATTTTGGTTATAACTGGATAGTTCTGGGGAATGCTGAGGGATACTGAGGCAGGGTGCCTGCAGGGCCACCTCAGGCCACAAGTGGGCATTCTGTGACGGTACCTGTGTCGGAGAAAAACTCAGTTCTCGCTTTTTGTTTGGGTGCAGCAAAATCAAATACTTTATTATTTCTCCAGTAATTACAAAGGAGGGAGAGAGTGCCATAGGACACAGGGTCGCCCCAGTCCTGGACAGGTCTCTCAACTGGTAAACAATTACAGCAAGATTTCACAGCTGCCCATTAAATTCTGAGGAGCAGCAATGAAAGTGACTAGGGTCTTGTAATTTTGCTGCTGCGGGGGAAAGTTTTATGAGCAATAGTGGAGGCACTGGAATTGTTTGACTGCATGCTTAGAAAGACATCATTGCATAGATTTGCATTCAGTTCACATTTGGGGAGTTATTTCACAACATTAAGGACTATAGAAGCTTCATTTTCTTTTTAACATGAAAATTTAAAAGCAGCAGCAATCAATAGTTAAAGATCTATTCTCACCTGGGAAAAATTCCTATTCACCACAGTTGAGAGGATTTTTTAATCCCTGGTTTAAGCAACTCTGTGCTCATTGACTTTAATGAGACTTGTACAGCTGAAATTAATTTAATTCTTTGAAAATTTACAAAGGTGATTTATTATTGTTTGTTCTCATTATTTATATTACAGAAGTATTTAGACACTCCAGTCAGGATCAAAGCCCCATTGTGTTAGGTGCTGTACAAATACCCTATAAAATAAATTCCCTATCCTAAAGAGCGTACAGTCTAATTAAAAGGGAAGATACAAAGAGGTGAGTGTAGCAAACAATAGAGAGGATGGGGGAGGGAAGATTAGAATAGTAGTAAAAGGAATGCATGGTTACATAGACCACCTATATGCATAATTTGCAGTTTTCAAGTATGTGTTTTAAATTTGTAAATCAATAGAAAATGTTAGTGAATAACCGTGTTTTACATGACAGTAGATTTAAATATCTTTTTTTTCACTGAAGGCTTTTTGCCATCATTAATATGTCATCATTAATTATTATTGTTTGTCCCTCATTTTGAAAGCTTACAAGGAATAAATATGTGCAGAATGATGTGTGAAGGCACTTGTTAAGCGAACTAGTAAAGGTGGTGTTATTTATGTGACACTTCAGGTCACGCATAGAAGAATCCAATAGAGAAGGTTCATTTAAAATCTCTAAACCAAGACAGTGGAGTTAAAACCCTTTAGTTTTGGGCAATTCTCTAATTGGAACAAAGAAAAGTGACCCATATAGATGCTCTTTTGAAAATAATTTCCCATTTAATAAAAGATGTAATATTTATATTGAGCACAGGTGGAAAAGAAGTGGCCATTACACAGCCTTGGTCTTTTGCTAGAGATTAGACCATTGGCACTCTTTTGGTCTTTGCCGGGGAGAGGTATGAAGAAGAGTAGTTTCAACTTGAGAGCTATTTATCAAGATATAGTTTTGAAAAACCAGTCAAGCCAGTAATACAAAGCCAATTTCTTTCAGCTTCTCAGATTATTGGCGAGGAACAACTGATCCACAGTTCCTGTACACTATCAAAATGGCATTAAAATTACTGACTGTAATCTGGCCCATACTCAAGAAAGTACTAGAGCATGTGCTTATGTGCTTGCTTGAGCTGGGGCCTTTATGCTGAAGTTTAGTGTGTCAGGCCCTGTAACCACATCTCTGTATCTTCCATGATTGTGCGAATGTAGAATTGACTGCACAATATATCCCTTGCCAATGAATTGTGCTCCAGTGACTAAGCTTTATTATTTTTTTAATGTTTCAGATCTTCACGGATATGAAGATTAATCTTAACAATGTGAAGTGATCATAAACCAGTGCATGTTTTCCACAGAGTGCATATAGTCTGAAACAGTCTAAGGGGTATATTACAGTGGTTTATTCATTTTGAAACCTAAATATGACAATTTCATTCTCAACATTTTAGCAGACTAATATACTCTTCC
Organism: Mauremys mutica; assembly: GCF_020497125.1. NCBI lineage: Eukaryota > Metazoa > Chordata > Testudines > Geoemydidae > Mauremys > Mauremys mutica. The sequence continues at coordinate 186,094,533 of NC_059073.1, read as the reverse complement.
CACAGTCCCAAACAGTCTTGCATGGTAATCCAGGTGCCAAAATCTCCAACTGTGCCCTGCCTGACTGCCAAAATCTCCAGCTTCCATCTTTCAGCTTCTATGATATGGTTATGTGCGGTAAGTGCAAAAATTGTTTGGCACATTGAAGACTTGGATTGAGAAAACAAATAGAATTTAGTCACAAACTAAATAACACAGGGGCCACTGCACTCATTCTACTATTCATTTGTATATGTAATTAATTAAAAATCTCCATTTAAAATATTTTAATGGAAGTTGCTGCAGAGCAACACCAGGGCATTGTAGAATCAAAGAATCTTGCAGCAGAATTTATGTCCCGTTTGTGATGGAGTGCACAAGGCCTTGCTGTTAACTTCAACAGATGTTCTACTACTGACTGACACTTTGGCTATTCTTTCAGTTGGGACTAATGCCCTAAGGTGGCTTTGCTTTTTCACTTGAGTGTTTGTAGTTTTGAATACTAAGGCACACACAGAGCTATCCACAACTTATTGGATAATATAGCATGCCCACAGGCCAAAAGTGCTATACAAAATCCTACAATGGACTCTCTTACCCTCACATTGTGTGGCGTACATTTTATCTAACCCCAGCCAGTTAGATGAAAGACCATATCAACCGCTCTGGGATCCAAACCAAGGTCCTCTAATGTCAAAGGGCTAATGTTCAGCCCATTGAGCTCTTGCAGCCTTTTAATTTCCTTTGTTTTACCTCAACATAAATTTCAGAGCCCTGAGTAACCAGAATTTTGAACTCTGATCTCCCTGACACACACAAACCTCCTAGATAACTGAAATCAGAAAAAAGGAGAAATGGGAAAGAGTTTCTGTTTTGTCTCCTTAGAGCAGTAATGTTTGAAAAGGGCCAGTCCAGAGCAGTTTAACGTTCATTCAACAATAAATTTACCCAATAAATTACATTTGCTCTCCACCTCATCAACCCCACCTAAGAAAAAAATCCATCAATAATGAAAAAGACTAATGTCTTAGAGAGAAAGCATGTGTCATTTTAGGTCTGGTGTGTTTTATATTTTAAACAGTCTCTAGGAGTATAATGTACCCAACTTCTCTACATTGTGTGCTCCATGTTCTGTGCCACATATTACTGGTAATCAGTTAGAACATACAATATCAGGTAATAGTCAGTCAGCAATAACCTAATGAAAGAAAGCTGAGAAATAAATCATTGAGGGTATGTAATAAATAAGTGCCTCTCATTCACAAGTAGCTGATCATGAATGTAATAACTAGATGGAAGGTTGCATCATTTGTCCTGTGAGAATGAAATACGTTTTATTTCCTAGCATTTTAACTAGGGGGAAAAAGTCCAGTCACCATTATGCCTTATTTCCTCAGTAAAGGGATATAAGCATTATAGTCAGATAACATTTAAATACAAATGTAGTTGCACATTTTGTAACTCCCTCGCTACCCCTCAAAGTATACTGATACTTCATGTCTCTAACAGGAAGGAAGGGCCGATCCAAAGCTTTTTGAAGTCAACAGAGCTACTTCCACTGACTTCAGTTTGCTTTGGATTGGGCTCTAAATGAGATCAGTTAATAAAATGTTCTGTAAATTCCCAGTTTGAGTGTGTTGAGGGTTTTTGAATGGGTGTTTGAGGATGTATATCCAAAGTCATGCTACAGATCTAATTTTTGCATTTTATATACTTTTTGAAGACTACTTAGATTAATAAATTCCCATGAAGCCCAGGATTAGTCTTCCAACAGCAATATTAACTCTCCCTCCTTGCCCTTATGAAACCTTGGAAATTCAGTGTGGCTTAGGGGAGGTTGAGTACAGGACTGAGATGCAGAAATTCTTGAAATCTAATAGTGGCTTTGCTACTGCCTCATTAAACATCTTTCTTCTTTGGTGTGTTAAGTGGGTCCCAAATATAGTTTTGTGTACTTGAATAAAAATATAATTTGCAAACTTTGAAGACCTACTTGAGCACTCAAGCAAACATTTTAAATTAAAAATTATATAAAAAGATGATAAACGTTTCACATATGTCCATTCCCTTCACAGCTGATGATAAAAATATTTGTCTGCAATGTACCCCTTAAAAACTGCTTGCAGTTTAGAAAGTAACTATGGATATTCTATGGTATTTTCGAGCAGTGATCTTTTGTCAAGTGATAGAGGTCTGTGTTTTGTGAATTGAAGGACCAAGTTGTGTTCTTGATAGAGTGCATATTTTTTTAGATGACAACCTCTTTGTGTTAAGATTGGAACCACAGTCTTCTTAAAAGTCCAACTGGACTTTTCTTTTTCATACACATGCTCAAGGAAAAATCCTCATGCCTTTCAGTATTTAGGATTATGCCTCATTGACACATAAAATTTATTCAGAAAACTCATTACACTGAGTGAATACTTTTTGTGAAATTATTGTGTATTCTATTGCATGTTTAAAAATTTCTCTGAATTTATAAGAATATCTATTGGTGCCTATTCTGTGTTCTGGGCAGTAATCCCATACATTTAAAAATGCACAACATACTACAAATAGATTGCCCATTACAACCTCAGCTCATCTCCTCCAAAATGCATTGGGGAAAAAGATGGGCAGATGTCACAACACAACAACCTTAACTTTGCATTACTAGATACTGGATAAATTAATGGGCCAGATTCTCCGCTGGTGTGAATCACTGTAGCCCTATTGTAGCAGTAGAGACTCTGGCTCAGTGTGTTTATTTCCTCTTTTCTTTAAACTGTGCGTGGCATGTTTAAGCATGATCAATATGTAGCATATTTTAATTTTAGGAAGTCAAAACTCTTCATTAATAGTGTGATTTCCCCACCCCCCAGTGATAATATATATATTTATTAAAATCCAAAAAACTGTTCAAAATTAATTTTTTACTAGCAAACCACACAGAAAATTCTGGAAACCACATTCATTCTTGATTATTTATTTCCCCCCCAGTCAAGTTATAGCACTCCCAACTACCAAGAACCCTATTTAGTCAAAACGATTTAAAAAGAAAATTACAAAGGAGAAAATTGTCTGACTATAAAAGCATTCCGTGAGTTTTTTGATGTATGAAATCTTGCACACATCATGGAGGAGCACAAACCTAACTGGGATAAGGATATAAGAGAACAAGAAAAATTGGAGGCAATCCAGTCCAAGTAGACTACCTGAAGTTCTGGATTAGACTGATTCCCAGCTGAATCTATAAAGATACACCTCTACCCCGATATAATGTGACCCGATAAAACACGAATTCAGGTATAACACGGTAAAGCAGTGCCCCGGGGGGGCGGGGCTGTGCTCTGGCGGATCAAAGCAAGTTCAGTATAATGTGGTTTCACCTATAACGCAGTAAGATTTTTTTGGCTCCTGAGGACAGCGTTATATTGGGGTAGAGGTTTATATTAGTAACCTTCTTACAGAAATCTAGATGCTGTAATTGAATGGCAACATCTTACCTGTCCGCCTAGAACCCATTACAGTACTTGTGAAGCCAGGAAAATTATGAATGACTGTGCAAACTAGTGACCAATCTCATTGAAAATGTAAATGTTTGGCAGTCATGGCAAAAAGTTTGGAAATAATACTTCCAAACACTATTAATCCCAACCACATTGGATTTATTAAAAATAGATTCCTGTGTAGAAGTAGGCAAAGGAGAACCTGGTGCTGCTGTCATATTAGCATTTAGCAGAGGAAGAGCATGTATGTTTCACATGTTCCTCTGGTGTAACTTCTGACTTCTATATAAGGCATAATTGTTAATAGGATAACATCAAACTCTTTTTGGGTTAGAAAGAACAAAAGGAGGTGCTCTCTTCCCCCCTCTTGCTTCTACTTCTACTCTTGAACCACAACTGTGCTGCAGAGTCGTCGAATACTGACAGTATGTAAACCAGTGTATAACAATGAAATGTTGCTTATCTTCAATCCTAACTATGGATTTTTGCATATATTCTTTATTTAACATATTTATGTATATTTGGAACCCTATTTAATTAGAAGTAAAAAAGGGGGGAAATCTGAGATTCTTCTTCGAGTGGTTGTTCATGTCCATTCCAAGCAGGTGTGTGCACGCCGCGTGCACGCCAGCCGGAAGATTTTCCCCTAGCAGCATCGGTAGGGTCAGCCTTGGCGCCCCCTGGAGTGGCGCCACTGCGGCGCCCTATATAGGGGCCCGCCGACCCTCCACCCCCTCAGTTCCTTCTTACTGCCGGTGATGGCTAGCTGGAACCTTGCGTGCTGATAGCAAGTTTAGCAGTGTCTCATTCTTCGTGTGTATAGTTTAAGTGTATATAGTTTAGTTTTACTTAGATCAGTTGTACATAGTTGTTAGTTGTTGGGGCATGGCCGGGTCCCCAGGGTTTAAACTTTGTAAGGACTGCAGGAAGTTTATGCCAAAAAGCGACCCGCACTCTGCTTGCTTAAGGTACCTCGGAGAGGGCCACCAAAGAGACCTGCTGAGGCTCCCGGTACCGGCCTCCCCGCACTGTGTCAGGGAGCCGCCAACCGTGGCCCGTCCCCCAGTACAATCATGGGGCAAGCCGGCTATGATGTCGCCTCACTTCCCGCCCCGTGCCACCCGGGCGCCACCGGGCCAGAAGGAGAGTTCCTCACCACTGCAGCACCGCTCTCTGGCGACAATGGGTACCGCTCCCCCCAGGTCTTCTTACTCAGAGACCTCAGACTCAGAGGTGGACTCCTACCGCTCCAGCAGGTCATGGAGCAGGAGGTCAGCTTCGTGGGCGAGCTGCCAACAGTACCCACCACAGTGGCAGCAGCAATGGCAACTGCCCTCCCAGTGGCCGTTCTGGACCCCCTGGGCCTACCACCAGTCGGTGGGCCAGGCGTTTGGCCTTCGCTCCAGGTCTGCCTCGGTCTCCTCGGCATCGGTGGCCCCGGCACAGTTGCCTCCTCCACCAGCACCATCACCCAGCAGGGGTGTACCGCATCGAAGTTTAGCACCCCCTAGCCAGGCACTGGCGGCGACCATAGTTCGGGCTCAGCAGGCACTGCCCGACACACCAAGCCGCTCTTTGTTGACCCCGGTACCGGTCGCGGTGCCACATCTGAAACTGGCACCGGCTCCGCAACTTGAGTACCATGTGCCGCAGGCCCCTGAAGGGGTGGATGCGCCAGAGAAAGGTTCACTTCAAGTGATCTCCTCCTCCTCTTCCTCAGACGAGGCAGTCTCAGGCATGGCTACGGTACCGGCCCTGGAGGACAATCGGATTCTCCAGCAGCTGCTCCGTCGGGCAGCTCAGAGCCTGGCAATCCAGGCAGAGGAAATCGAGGTGGATGTAGATCCGGTAGTGGACATCCTGGCTCCCTCGGGCCCATCTAGGGTAGCCCTACCGTTGATCAAGACTATAGCGGACACGTCCGGCACCTTATGGCAGACGCCAGCTTCCTTGGCCCCCACTGCCAAAAAGACAGAGGCGCGTTACTTTGTACCCTCGAAGGGTCATGAACACCTGTACGCCCACCCTCCCCCGGACTCCGTGGTGGTGGATGCGGCCAACCAGAGGGAGCGTCAAGGGTTTCAAGGGTAGACGCCAAAGACCAGGGATGCCAAAAAGTTGGACCTGTTTGGCAGGAAAGTGTACTCCACAGGAGGCCTACAATTATGAATAGCCAATCAACAGGCTATCGTAAGCCGATATGGTCATAACATGTGCTCGGCCCTGTCTAAGTTTGCCGAACTCCTTCCCCAAGACTCGCGGTCGGAATTTTCGACCCTGGTGGAAGAGGGAAAACTGAGCCTCCCTTCAGGCAGCCCTGGACGCGGCAGACTCAGCCTCACGCATGCTGGCGACGGGCCTGGCTTCAGGTCTCAGGCGTCCCCCGTGAGGTCCAACAGACCATCCAGGACCTCCCCTTCGAAGGGCAGATGTTGTTTTCAGACAAAGCAGACAAGCATTTGCATAGCCTAAAGGACTCGAGGGCTACTCTTTGTTCGCTGGGCCTGCATACCCCAGTAACCCAGCGTAGGCAGTTTAGGCCGCAGGCGGCCCCGCACCCTTACCAGCCTCAGAACCGCCCGTAGGTTGGGCGCAGGCGTGGCAGGAACAGCAGGAGGCGTCACCAACGTCAGCCCTCCGGCCAGTCATCCGGCCAGCTGAGACCGCCATCGGGACCCAGGCCTCCTATTTGGTAGGTCGTCCTCAACCATACCATCAATCAGGACTCTGGATCCTTCTATCCCTACCTTTGGGTCACGTCTGTCCCCCTTCTATCGTGCCTGGTCCCGAATCATGTTGGACAGTTGGGTGCTCCGCACAGTAGAGAGGGGATATTCTATCCAGTTCTCCTCCCTCCCGCCCCACCAGCCCCCCGGCCCGTCCCTCTTCAGGGACCCCTCTCACGAGCAACTTCTAATTGTGGAAGTGCAGTCCCTCTCGCGGCAGGGGCAGTGGAGGAAGTTCCTCAGGCGCTATGGGGCAGGGGCTTCTACTTCTTTCCTAATACCGAAAGTGAAAGGGGGCCTCTGACCCATCCTGGACTTGCGGCGTCTGAACAAGTTTGTGAAGAAGCTCAAGTTCTGCATGGTCTCCCTGTCCTTGATTATTCCCTCCTTGGATCCAGGAGATTGGTATGCCGCCCTTGACTTAAAGGACGCATATTTCCATATTGCCATAATCCCCTGGCACCGGCGTTACCTCAGGTTCGTCGTGGTCGACGCCCATCTGCAGTTCACAGTGCTGCCGTTCGGCCTGTCAGCAGCCCCAAGGGTTTTCACAAAGTGCATGCCAGTTGTGGCGGCCTTCCTGTGCAAGCAGGGTATTCAGGTATTTCCCTACCTGGACGATTGGCTCATAAGGGGCCGCACCAGGGCGCAGGTGGAGGCTCAGGTGCTTTTCATCAGGTGGACCTTCCTCGAGCTCGGCCTCCTCCTAAACGAGGCCAAGTCCATCCTATCCCCCACTCAAAGGATAGAATTTATAGGGGTGGTCCTGGACTCGACCCATGCCAGAGCGTACCTTCCGGAATCCAGGTTCCGGTACATGTCCGAAATCATTCTCGGGCTGCAACGCGCCCTGACCACCATGGCAAGGAACTGCCTCAAGCTGTTTGGCCACATGGCAGCGTGTACTTATGTAGTGAGCCATGCCAGGCTCCGGCTGCGTCCCCTTCAGTCCTGGTTGGCGACCGTATACCGCCCGTCCAGGGACTCCCTGGATTCAGTGGTGACTCTTCCCTGTTTGGTGCTGAGCTCTCTTCGGTGGTGGCTCGACCTGCAAAAAGTGTGCATGGGAGTTCCCTTCGCCAGATCTCAGCCCTCCCGCTCCCTGGTAACGGACACCTCGGATCAGGGATGGGAAGGCGCACCTGGGGGAGCTCAGGACCCAGGGCTTGTGGTCGCCAGAGGACCTCAGGTTGCACATCAATGTCAGGGAACTGAGAGCGATGCGCCTGGGTTGTCTCACCTTCCAATCCCACCTGGCCGGCAGATGTGTCTCAGTCCTCATGGACAACACATCAGCGATGTTCTATATCAACAAACACTCTCCCTTGTGCACGCCCCTCTCCCTTGTGCAGGGAAGCCCTCGCATTGTGAGACTTTTGCGTGCAGAATGCCATTCACCTGACAGCATCCTACTTCCCGAGGGAACAGAATGGCCTGGTGGATGACCTTAGCCGCTCTTTCCGGGGTCACGAGTGGTCCCTTCTCTGGGATGTAGTGCGCTCAATCTTCCGCCTCTGGGGTTATCCCCAGATAGATCTGTTCGTTTCGAGGGAGAACAGGAAGTGCCAACGGTTCTGCTCCCTCCTGGGCCGCAGTCCGGGGTTTCTGTCGGACGCCTTCCTCCTGTCCTCGAGGGAAGGCCTGATGTACGCCTTTCCCCCGATCTCCATGATCCACAGAATGATTCTCAAGATCCGCAAGGAACATGTCCGCGTAATCCTGATAGTGCCGGCATGGCCGCACCAACACCGGTATACGTTGCTCCTGCACATGTCCGTTTGAGCGCCCCTGATGCTGCCTCTGCTCCCGGACCTGATCATGCAGGACAGGGGCCACCTCCACCTCCCGAACCTGGAATTGCTCCACCTCACAGCCTGGATGCTCCATGGCTGAATGCAGTGGAGATGCAGTGCTCCCAACAGGTCAGACAGGTGCTGCTCGGTAGCAGGAAACCGTCAACCAGGACCACCTACCTGGCCAAATGGAAACGCTTCTCCATCTGGGATGTTCAGCGGGGGCAGGAGCCACTGCGGGCCCCAATTCCCATTATTCTGGACTATTTGCTCCACCTGAGACAGCTGGGCCTTTCCCTCTTGTCAGTTCGAGTTCACTTAGCGGCCATCTCGGCATTCCACCCGGGGGACCAGGGTACCTTGGTCTTCGCGAACCCGCTGGTTGGTCGTTTCCTTAAGGGCATGGACAGGCTGTTTCCGCACATTTGTCAACCAGCCCTGGCCTGGGACCTCAACTCCCTTCAAGCCCCTGGCTTCGTGCTCTCTGCTGTACCTCTTGTACAAGGTTGCTTTCCTTGTAGCTATCACCTCGGCCAGGAGGGTCTCGGAACTAAGGGTGCTGACATCCGAACCCCCGTACACTGTCTTTCATAAGGACAAGGTCCAACTTAGACCTCATCCAGCTTTCCTACCCAAGGTCGTTTCACAGTTCCACGTGGGTCAAGATATTTTTCTCCCGGTGTTTTATCCAAAACCACACTCTTCCAATGAGGAGAGGAGGTTACATTTCCTCAATGTCCGCAGGGCCTTGGCTTTTTACATCAAGCTACCAAGCCATTTAGACGCTCGACTCAGCTCTTCATCGCAGTGGCGGATAGGATGAAGGGGCTCCCGGTCTCCTCTCAGTGCATCTCATCGTGGATCGCGACCTGTATCCGGGAATGCTATCGTATAGCTAAGACCCCTGTTCCTCCGGTCACGGCCCACTCCACTATGGCGCAGGCCTCCTCTGCGGCATTCCTGGCTCATATCCTGACTCAGGAGATTTGTAGAGTGGCCACATGGTCCTCCATCCACACGTTCTCATCACACTACGTCATCATGCACCAGGCTAGGGATGATGCAGCCTTTGGTCGTGCAGTAATCCAGTCAGCAGTGACCTCCGACCCCACCACCTAAGGTTAGGCTTGTGAGTCACCTACTTTGAATGGACATGAACAACCACTCGAAGAAGAAAAAACGGTTACCCACCTTTTAGTAACTGTTGTTCTTCGAGATGTGTTGTTCATGTCCATTCCAATACCCACCCTCCTGCCCCTCTGTCGGAGTGCCGGCAAGAAGGAACTGAGGGGGTGGAGGCTTGGCGAGCCCCTTTATAGGGTGCCGTAGTGGCGCCATCCAGGGGGCACCAGGGCCGACCCTACGGATGCTGCTAGGGGAAAATCTTCCAGCTGGCATGCACGCGGCGAGCGCACACCTACTTTGAATGGACATGAACAACACATCTCGAAGAACAACAGTTACTAAAAGGTGGGTAACTGTTTTTTTTTAATCTATTTCCAGAAAATGCTTTACTGTACACTTTGAAAAATGGCACTTCAAATGGCTCCCTTAAACTGAAGCATCAGAGAGCAAGCATCAGTTTATCAGCATTATTAACTTTATTTCCAGTGGCTGACATAGTCACGTTGTGCATACAAGGGGAATTCACTGCTATCTCCTGAAGAACTCTGGATTTAAATATATGTTAAGGTAGATTTCACTAAATGTAAGTCAGATTTTGAAAGTTTGAAGTTCACTTTTTCTACTGACTTGCTTGAACACAGTAAAACAAATCCTATGCAGTAGGTTGTGGCTTTACTGCACATCTTTGTGATTCTAGGCAATAGTTTGTGCATACGGATTTATTTGAAAATGGAACCCCACACAATCATTTTCAGTGCGCTTCTGAAAAGCCGTCAAATACTATGGTGATGAGGGCAATATAAGAATCTATGTAGAATAGAATAGCAGCCTTGGATTCATTATGAGTGGTAGGGCAGCTCAGAATTTTGTAAGCACAGACTGGGCTTTGATTTTAATAGTTACTAGCTCTAAGGCAAAAAGAAGGTGAAAGTTTTGAAATCTTCCAAAAGGTGAAGAAAGACATACTTTTCAAAATGACTATCCAGTTAGAAAAAGCTGATATCCCAGCTGTATTTCAGGATTTTAAAGATAATTTAGGCTGGTATTTGTAAAGGGCCTGGTTTTCAAAGGGAGTTGGGTGCCTTATGCCCTTTAAGGTCCCAGATGTAGCATACAGATTTACGTGTTGCTTTCACAAATATATGCCATTCAGATGTGATTTGTGGAAGTTAGAGAGGAAGAGCTTGATCATTCCCCTACCAATGTAATATTGTCCTGTTAAGATATGAGAGTGCAGCATTTAATTTATCCTTTCTCCTTAAAATGTTTCTTTTGTTTTCTCCTTGAAGTACAAATTCTACCTAATTATCAGAGCTACCGTTCAGTAGTTTGTTAGGCTAATAAGAGCGGAGAGAAATAGCATGCAAGTAATAAATAGTTATCTCCTCCAGAGGAGTGAACGTGTAGAGCTTCCTTTGTTTTGATTTTGATATCTGTAATGGTATATGCCTGCACACCTGGCGGTGGTGAGGTGGTTCTATGTGCATACTGCCCCTGCTATTGATTTGTCCTGGTGATCCGTGGGACCTTTGGGAAAGTTTCTCACTTATCTGAGAACAAAATTCTCACAGATGATGAATGCTGGAAGGTGCTTTGTAGTCTTATTCAATCAAAGGTTAGAAAAGCACAAAAAGTTTATATGGCTATTAAATCACATTGCCCCACGGAATGTCCCCTTAAATTTCTGTAAGGTGTTTGTTCTGTTGACATCCCACACCCTCCCATTGTACAGGCAAGTGTTATGTTAACATGGGGAGAAAATATTGATTTTGTTATTGGCATTCAGGCTGTACTTGTGGGTCTGGGGTGAGATCCCATGCTGTAGCTCTAGAAGGTACAGCCCAGAACTGTCAGTCCAGAAGGAAGTGGGGCTATGGTGGCTTTAAACCACCTTTGATCCTGGGCTGTTCTGGAAGCTGAAGAGGCCCCTGGCATAACTTATTCAATCCTGGGGATCGGTCTAAGGGCTTGTCTTCCATGGTGGGTTATGTGCTCTACAGGTGTGTGATTCCTAAATGTGTTGTGCATTAATTGGTCTGTTTAGACCCTGCTACTGGCGCACTTTAACATAGTGCTGTTTGAAACAGTACTACATTGACGTGCACTAGAGAACCTTTAGTGTGCAGCAGAGAGTCTACCCGGACCAATGAATGTGCAGCACATTTGTGTGCTTTAGACATTACACCTCATCATGTAGACAAGCCCCGACTTATGGCAGCCTCTTGGAGCTGCCCTAAGGGTCACTGGCATTGGAATCTCGGCAGCGTTGCGTGCTATGGACATACCCTTCCTCACCCCAGCCTTGCCCTCTATGCCAGAGTTTGAAAGAGAGTCCTTAGAGGACACCTTTATGTCTGTCTCCATCAGTGCTTGCACCAAGAGAATCCACCCCAAATTAGAAATGGGATTTTTAGGGCCCCTCTATGCCACTTCAGCCCTTTTACCTGACATAAAGCGGTTGGAGCAGGATGGGAATCTCACCCTCATAGGCCTTCCAACTTGCCCTGATGCTGTTCCTTTTGTGCCCTGTGTCACCTGTTCTTTTGTAATTCAGTTTATCTCCATCTCTTCATTTTATTTCTCTTTTTGGTCTTTCTAAAATGCCCATGTAAAAGGGATACTGGAGGATGAACTATCGGTTGCCATTTGAAACTTGGTCTGCCTGAAGGCTGCTTGTTTTGTTCTCTTTCTTTACATTGCTAGTATATTTTATGGAAATAACTGGTGTTTACATGTTTGTTACCTTTTAAAGTTTTAATAGTAAGGCTACCTATGGGCCAAAGGTTTAGGAGTGTTACATACACTTGCAGTTCAAGTAGATGCTCCTTTTATGCTATGGCCCAGATCCAGTAAAGCATTGAAACTTGTGTGTAGCATTAGGCATGTAAATATCAAGGTGTATGGGACTACTGATGTATTTAAAGTTGTGCTCATGGTTAAGTGCTTTACTGGATTGGGGCTTATATTACTTAAAAGTACTTTTTTTTCTTTTGATGACTGGGTGTTTTGGATTTCTCCCAGCCTTGAATTAATACACACTTAGTATTAAGTTAACGGGTCAGCAGCTCTATTGAATACATACTGTATCAGTTTTCTCTTTTCTTGACCTGTGACTGTCAATGAAAAGATAACAATGCTACTTCATGCTTAGATTACACCTTCTGTCCAAAGGTCTCAAACGTGAAGAGTTTTCAGGAGTGTTTTTTGCCTTCCATGGATTCCAGTGAGGGTTGGATGTGCACAAAGGGACATAGTGGGTCAAAGAAGTCATGAAGTAGATACTTGATCACAGAGCAGAAAGTTGGAAGGTCATCCATTATATTTCCTGGCTTCAAAGCATGATGTACACATTGGATAAAATGCTGCTTTTCATACTGCTTTAGCCACTTACATATAGCCATTAAAAAATCAACATATCTAGTATATTGTTCCTACAAAAGGAATACTGTTAATGTGTAATTTGAGGTGCCCCATAAATGTAAGTCTTCACTATTGTATTGAATTCAAATGACCTTCATATTTCATATGATACTGTCATATCTAATTATATTTTATATTAAGCATTTACTGGAGCTAGTGAACTCAGATTTCATGTTGCTTGAAAGAAAATATTTATGGGAGAAGCCACTTTGTTTGCTTGTACTGTTGTGTATTCGTTTTGCTGCTGTTAAAATATACATCTAGCAGAGTACATTTATTTATCCTGGAATAAACTTCATTTTATCTTCTACTGAAAAATATAGTCTTATATTTATAGCAATGTTTTTTTTCTTGGTACATGATTGTAATAGAAACTGAGTTTAATTTCTCTATTACATGAACTATTTGGTACAGAAGTTGGAATAATTTTTCTTCACAATGTATTAAACACAAACCTAATAATTAATTCGCAAAAAAGAAAAGGATAATTGTGACAAACCCAGGGTGAGGAAATGTATATAATTCAATATTAGAAAAGTTCCTTTCTTTAAATGCCAGTTGTACACGTTTCTGAAATTAAGTTGTGCTTAAGAACCAGGACCCATGCCATGATTTAGCTTTTATTTTACCATGACATAATAATAATACAGCTCTGTGCACAAGTAGGTCTCAAAGTGTTTTAAAAAGAGTAATCTCATTAATGAACTGTATGGCATTTACTCAGTCTAACCTCAGAAGAATTAAAAACAGAATTGACAGAGGTCCTCCAAGGATGGTGATCCCCTCACTAAACGATCCCAGCTCCTTAGCTAGTTGTTTAAAATGAAGTTATACTCTGAAGTGTTTCTCTCTGAGAGAAAAGGAAGACTCCCCCCTTTACGATACCTAATTGCTAACTTACAGTATTAGCAGAATGAAGAATGAAATTGTTGTTGTTTCCTGGCATTTAAGTGAAAACCAAATAGCAGTATTTCCATGAACTGGTGTCACCAACATGGCTGGTAATAGTTAACCTGATGACCAATTTCCCTTTAATCCCAGTGACTGCCTGTAGAATAAGATCATGACAAACAGAAAGGGCAGCTATGGTTTCCTTTCAATAGCAAATTGCCCTTTTTTTTTTAAACTTCATCCAATAGGCTAACCACTGATTGAAGGCAAAAAGGCAATTTGTGTTTAGAAATCCATTTTGTTGGCAGCATTATTGCCACATTTCAGTTTTTTAATTTTTGGTGATGTGTTTTCTGACTCTCTGCGTGGTGAACAGAGAAAGCTTATAAATTCTACAGCTGGCCTGGTTTAAAATGGCATGTTTCAGAGAAAGGAAAGAATAAATCTCCATGATTATCTTGAGCATTCATTACCTGAGTTCACTGTTTCTGTTCTCATGACAACCCTTTCTGTTCATCTATCTTATGGAGCCAGGAAAGTACTTTAGCTTCTCGGCTCTATGAGCTAAGAGGTGAAAACATTATCTAAAAGTTGTATCTGAGCACCTCACAGTCTTCAGCGTGTTTGTCTTCACCCCATCCTTCTGAGGTAGGGCAGTGCTATTATCTTCGTTTGACAAGTGATGATCTGTGAAACAGAAAGACTACGTGACATGCCCACAATCACCGAGGAGACCTGGAGTGGAGCAGAGAATTGAACCTCTGACTTCCACATCCCAAGTTAAACTCATCAAACCATCCTGCTCTCTTCATAAGGGAAAGGTCATCCATTACGTCCAAGTATTAATAATGGTGCAGAAGGAGGAGCATAGAAGACGCATTTTTTCACTGTTAGAGGAGCCCTCATGCTGGGATACACCGTAGTAAAACCACGGTGCAAATCTGGTGCATGGAATCTTATGTCAATGAGTGGTACTAAAATGAATATCTCACATTTATTTGCCACTTTTTATCTGAAAGGATCCCAAAGCACTTTGTGAATTAGATACTTCACACGAGTCATTGCACTTTTGTGCTGGAAAAGGGCAGCTGTAGACCCAGCACAGGCCATAAAGCGCAGAAGGATATTGTGTCCAGTTGAAATTTCAGGAGTAATTTAGGTACACAGATTGTCATTACCAAAATGGGAATTTGTCCAGAAAACAGGTTAATATCCATACTATATAGAATACATGTGAGGAAATAGTATGTTAGTGTTTGAAATTTCAAAAGACCTGCAAATCTAGTAGTCTTAAAAGAGCTTTTATATTTTGAAATTTTGTTTCATACCACTGTAAAGAGAGCATTTGAAAACCAGTGTAATTTAGAGGTTTGATATAAACCATAAGAAAACATATTATTGTTAAGAGTGGCAGTGAATTCTTTAGTTACTAGAACATAAGCAATTCCATTCTAACCTCAGTTTTCAGCCACTTGCATAATTAATTTTTGCAGGCCTGGCATTTGTCTGAATGTGGATTTTTCTCTGGCAAATTGTACTGGAAGAGTGAAAAAATACTCTTTTTTTACTCTTGTTTAAAATAAAATTCACAACTGTTTTGCTGAAACAACTATGGAAAGGAAGTTGAAATATGGCTTGACGGTATTCCTTGTTGAAGAGCAGAGCCACCATATCGTCTGATGAAAAGTGGTTTTGATCTGATTGAGTTGTGACCCACTGAAAATTGCAATATGTGTATTGGCAGAGGACTTTGCACAGAAATTTCTCACTAAGATGGTAAATTGTGCAGCTAAAGCAGACTGTGTAGTATGTGAGCTTGTGGCTAACTTGTATGCACAGTGGAAAGATTAAGGCTAGAATGTGACCTCAGGTACAGTCCTGAACAAGTCCGGAGAGCCATTTTGCCCCAAATGCCCTGTTGAGGTACAGTCCCATCCCGTCCCTGCTCTTCTGTTGCTCTGGGGGCAATGCTGGTGGAAAGGGAATAAGTTACTCTAGGCCTTGAAAGGGTACAACTTACTTCCAGCTTTGCATCTGGCCAACTATTCTGGCTGTTGAATGGTGTGCATGTGGATGTGCAAAGCCAAAGCTCTGCCCGCTCCCTGGCT
Organism: Mauremys mutica; assembly: GCF_020497125.1. Lineage (NCBI taxonomy): Eukaryota > Metazoa > Chordata > Testudines > Geoemydidae > Mauremys > Mauremys mutica. The sequence continues at coordinate 186,079,003 of NC_059073.1, read as the reverse complement.
GCTTTCCTGGAAGGTAGAGTATCCAGAGATCAGGGACTATGCTTCTGAGCAGACTGAAGATCCACACAAGTCTGTCCAGTTGGTACAGCAGATGCGGGGATGTGTAGCCTTACTCCTGTGCTGTATCAGTAAGACAAGGATGCAGCATAGTCCTTAATGAATGAGGAAGGCCTCCTTAAGCTTGTAGGAAAAATGGTACATTATATTGATGGCATGTGATCATGTACTTAAAGACTCATCAAAATGCATATGCAGAAGGAATGGACAGAGTAAAGATTGCATATACAACCTTAAATTTAGCATTGTCTTTTTTAATGCTTGACTATAAAAGGACAACATTTCAAATCATGGGGTCTTGCTCCATGATTGGGGTTCCTGGGAACTACAATAACACAAATAATAAATATTTTTATGAAGGGAAAAACCCTGCATCATTGCTTGGCGCTCCTTTAATGTGGTATTTCTAGTGATATTAGATGAGACTAAGCTTTTAGAGATCTCTTTCAATACTCATATCAAGTTTTCCTCTTTTTTCCCAGGAGGGGCAAGAAGCACAGTATAATTCTGAGGACGCAGCTCTCAGTGAGAGTCCACGTCTGCATTGGTAAGTGAGGTTCTAAATGACAAAACAAGAGTACTCTGGCATACGAGTTTGAGGAATATGATGAGATAGGCTTGCTTTCCACAAAGTTAAAGTGAATAGGCCGTATCTTGCTCACCCTACTTGAAAAAAAACCACCTCCCACTGATTTCAGTGGGATTGTTGTATGGGTGAAGTGAAGAGGGTTCTACTTTCATTAATAATCAGGGATTTATCTCTAGGAAATATCAAAGTGACTAGGCATTGTGGGTAAGAGCTGACATTACTCAATTTAGACAGCTGTTCCTGGATCCTGATTTGAAACATACCAAGGGATATGTAATAATGTTAGTAATATAAAGATCCGGTATTTTCAGTATTTACAAGTCAAACATTTTCTTTTGAACTCTGGGTACAGGATGGCTGTTTATGAGCCTTTAACCACATTTGAGGAATTGACCCAGGAGCAAGCTGGAAAAAGGCTTAATTTCTAAGTTATATGCAATTTTGTTTGAAAAGGGTGTTGGTAAGAAAGCAACCCAGCTGGAAAGATGGGAAAGGGATTTGGACAAATAAATTGATCTGGATTAGAGGGTCTCTATATGGCAAGGCAGATATACATCTTCAATTTGTGTAGCTCATAAAGAATATTTGTATAAATGGCTTTGACTCCAGATAAGATCAATTATATTTTTGCTACTAGGGAAGTGCTTTGTTGGAGGGGCTTGGAGGAAAGGGGAACATAGTAGCACACGTGATGGTTGTGTCCAGAAACTAGACAGCTTTGGGAAGAAATTATTAAAGACGTTCATCTTCATCCTAGAGATCTCCCTGACCTGCTTACTTAATGCTCCACTAAAAAGATCTACAATTTAAACAGAATGACACATTACTTTCTTTTTTATTGTGTTGCTTTGTATTGCACATTATTGGAGAGCTGTGACTTCTCCTCCAGGGAATTGTGGCATAGTAAAATATGGACTATCCTCGTAATGGAAAAGTTTTCACATCAAGTACTTATGCAAGAGAAGCGCCAAAAAGAGAATAGGTACATCTCTACCTCAATATAACGCGACTTGATATAACATGAATTCGGATATAACGCAGTAAAGCAGCACTCCGGGGGGGAGGGGGCAGGGCTGCACGCTCCGGCAGATCAAAACAAGTTCGATATAACACGGTTTTACCTATAACACGGTAAGATTTTTGGCTCCCGAGGACAGCATTATATCGGGGTAGAGGTGTATTTAGAAATTTGGTCACCCTTTTTAGCATACTCAGAGGAGGAGTGCTCCACAGTCAGCAAGCCAGAATCTTTAGCCAGGTTCTTTGAATATTAACCTGTTCCTGAATGGGTTATGTACAATGTAATATGTTAACCTTTTATTGTAACTTTGCCTTAATAAAAACGTTTTAAACATAAAATGAAGAGGATTTGGCTCATGTGTGATTGAGGGGAAGTAATCTGTAGAACAGAGGTCTCAAAGTCCCGGCCCGCGAGCCATCTGGAACCCGAGAACCTCCCCACTGTGGCCCGCGGAGGAGAGATGCATGCAGCCACACTGCTGGCTCTGTCTGCTGCAGGCACCGCCCCCCACAGCTCCCATTGGCTGGGGGAGAGGGACAGAGATACCATCACTAGTTCCGTGGCAGAGTCAGCCATGGAGGCAGCGTCACTTTTAGTTGCCAGGCAGAGTCAGCAATGGAGGCAACGTCACTTTTTTCCACAATGAATATAAACAAGTCAAAATACTGAACACAACTGTCTGATGCACACCTTGCTGTGGACCTGAAGGTTTCAACTGCTCGGTCATTGAGTCCAAACATCAACAAACTGACAGAACTGAAGCGTTGCCAAGTGTCTGGCAAACAGTAAGAACTCTCTGGCAGGCAAAGAATTGTATAAAGTTGTACGACAGTTTTATTATTTCTAAGAAATTTGAAATAAAAAATACAATATAAATGTTTTCTTAACACCATCTTCAGTGACATTATTGGCACACTGGGAGGATTTGAGGACTGGCACTGGCCCTAAGGTAAATTGATTTTGAGACCCCTGCTGTAGAAGTTTGTTAAGAAGCAGAGTGGAGATTTTGGTGTTATACACTAAACTAGCTGTAATGTTAAAGCTGTATTGCGGATACTTAAAAGTGCTTGCACGATCCATGTATCCACAGCATTTGTACATACCGCCTAGATTATGCTTACTGGGTTGAGAAGGAGAGGTGAGAAATTGCTGGCTGACAACTAACTGCTGTATTTTAGTAGCCTGTAATATTTATTTTTCTGCATATTGTGGATCTTGGCCATGCAGACTCATTATCACTGTCACGATTTTGGAAGTACTCTGGTTAGAATATTGCTGTCATAACGAAAGCCAATTGAAACAAGTGAATGTGTATCTTAAAATGTCCACATAGTACTAACGTGGCATGAATGAAGTTACCCTATGGTACATTGCCTATGGCTAAGTCAGTGCATTGCAGTGGGAATTTTATAAACCAATCTGCTGCACAGCAACTCACTTAAACGGACTTCAGTGGTAGACACTAATACAAATGGCTAGAGTGCACTGATGTTGTCATACCAGGACATTGTAAGTGGCTTGGGTTCATAAAAAATAATGTATTCCATAGCTTCCTTTTTCTCTCCTTCATTTCATTTCTTCCATGATACGTTACTTTGGCACTTTAACCATTCATACTGTGTTAGTCTGGATTCAAGAGATCATAGCCTGAACACAGAGCTAGAGACACATGTTTTTAGGCTCATTAAAGGGGGCGGGGGAATGCTGAGTAAAGATTCACTTTATTTCTAACATTGTAGTGTTGTCTGAGTGTTCATGAAATCAGTCTTTAAATACAGTTAAACTTTATTCTTAATCTAGGGACACATTCTGAAACAGCCTTTATAAGAATTTGAACTGAGCATAAGCAACCTACAGAATTCCTCAAATGCCTTCCATTGAGAGCTGTCTCTAGACGGCATCATGTAGAAACAGATTCCCCTATACTAGCTGATTGAAGAACAACAGTGGACCATTATTAAGCATATGTGCTTTGCTATTAGAGAAGAAGCAAGGATGCCAAGACTAGGATGATTGTATAAATATGAATTAAATTAAAAACAGTTTGGAGAAACACTTGTTCTGGCTGGCTATGGTATCTCTTCAACAGACACAAGAGAAAATTTCATATATTTCCTAGAGTCACAAAAAATATTTCCTCATGTCAGATTTTTAGTTTGGCCAGAGTGCAAAGAGTCAGAACATTAGGTTTGCATTTGCAGTTATCTGATGGACATGCACAAATGTCCTTGAACATATGTATCTTACTGTACACATTTTAACTTCCATTTTCAAAAATATGGCCCTCACTGTAAAAGGCTATCCTAATGATCTGTGCATAGATGATGCCTTGAATTTTAAATCTCCAAAATTTAATTTGGATCTGCGCTTTTGGCTAGGTGCATTATAAATATAGGGGCAAACTGCAAGATCTGGATCTGATTTTAGATTCCAGCCCCCTGCTGAAGTTTTTGGAGTTTTCAGATCAGAGGGTTTTTTTTCAGCTCATGCCTGATTGTAATGTAGTTTTCTTAACTTTTTTTTTTATAAGCTACTGTGAAATAATAGGGAACTCTCAATGGTTTTTAGTGTTGGAATCATTCTGAGAAAGGTACATGTCAGTTATACTTTTCAGAAATTAGGAAGGGTGTTTCACGGGCAAGGAGTATCTGTCTTCATCTTGCATATCTGTCCACATCAGCTGCATGCTATGCCTTTTTCCATATATAAGCATTAGGTTCTGAGGTTGAAAGATGTATTTTTTTTTATTTGCGGGGAGGAGGGTAGAAGCCAGGAGTTAGAGCAATTTGAACTGGTGTTCTATGGAATAAGAAATTTGCTTCAGATCTTTTCTTTAGTTCCACCCACCCGTACTATAATTACAATAGTCTTTCTTCACAATGTGCTTGCAAAGGATTATGCTGAGAATGTGACTGTGTTTAAAGTCATCACTATCATAATATAGCTGTTTTACTAGAGAGCATCAGGGCTGTTGTCACATAGCCTGTCATCACTGCCAGACACCCAATCATAATTTGCATTTAGGGCTGACATAAAGATTTTGTTTTTCTTTGAATAAAAGTTCCCATGAATAAATTGTCCAATATTTTTTCCGTCCCTAAATCTTTTTTCTTTTTCATGTCAAATATACAAACATTTGTGTTCAGAATGTAAAAATAAATTTCCCTGCATTAGGGGATGCTAATCTTTTGGCAATTCATTGGGCATTAGTGCCAGCAGATGTATTGACTAATCTTTTGGAGCTTTAGGAAGTAGTGGTAGTTACAGTCCTACCTCCAACTTGTGACAAAGGAAGCAACTTAAAGCAGGAGGCAGAAAAGAGGTGAATGCTTTGTAGTAATTTGAACACTGAAACTGTCATTGAATGTATTTATTATCATAGCAGGCCTCTCATCACTACATACTCCCTCTCTTTCTGTCTCTGTTTTTTAAATTTAACATTAAGAAGTTTTCTCTCTCATTTTTGGATCTCATAACATTATGCTCAAATTAAGAACTTGATGGAAGAAGGAACAAATAGCTTTTATATAACACTATTTTTCCCTGTGTCTTATTTAATCCCAATTGAATCCTATCATGATTAATGTTTTCAAACGAAACAAGACTTGAGTGATCTGAAATTTTGCTGTAGCTTAATCCAGTTTTTTGTTTATAGAGCATAAAACCAGTGAAAATGATGGGCTCAGTTTTGCACCAATTAATGTCAATTGAGCAGAAGCAGGCCTTAAATGGCCCAGTTTCAGATACCTTGTTCTCAGTTCTATCAAATTTTGATTTTTGTTTGGTGTAATTACATTGACAGTGAGTTAATACTCCATGGGTTAAGTCTCACTGGTGTCTTGGCAGGCCTTATATCCAAATTTCCTTGCTTTCATTTGTCTATGACCTAATATTTTTTGTACGTGTGTTTTAAATATGGAAGATTACTTGATAAATTTCTATGTAAACCCAAGATTTGGCCTAAACCGTCAACAGTGCTAAGAACTTTCACCTTTTCCAGCAAAACAGTAGATTTCAGTGAGAGCAGCTTTTGACTAGTTAGTGCCCAGTATTGCATGAACAAAATTCTGGGCTTTCCCTAGCAACACCAATTAACCCAATAATTACGTACTGCCAACATTTTTCTGTCACGGATTAATAGAAGAAGAGAACACAGTGACCAGAACAAGGGAACTCTTCATTATTTCTTGAACGTTCACTTTACTTTTTCTGTATGAGAGTGGCCAGGCAGCTGGTATGCTGTGACCTCTGCTTAATACCATACCTTAAGATCTTCCTCCTGTGCTGCTGACACATCAGGCAGTTCGGTTCCTCCAGATAGTATGGTTGCTCACTAGTTGTGGTACTACATTCCAAGTGATGCTAGTACATTCAATATCTTTTGCCAGTTCATCCTTTTCCTTTTCTTGCTTTCTTTCCTCCCTCAGGTGTCACAACCATCTGAGCCTTCTTTCTTTTGATTATGTTTTCTAACATGTCCTGCTCTGTTAGCTTCCTTACTCTCCCATTCGTTATCGTGTCTTTCTGTGTAATGTGCAGTATCTTCCTCAGCCATGTCTGAGAAGCAGCCTCCAATCTCTTTTTGTTAGCCACTGTCATTGGCCAAGTCTCTGCTCCGTATAGTAGCGTGCTCAGTATGATTGCATAGTATAAACTGATCTTTAGTTTGCTGCTTAGTACACTAATAATTATCTCACTGTTACTTTGTGCTCCCCATACCTGCTTGTTTTATCTATCTTATCTCTCAGTATATACTTTGATTGTAAGCTCTTTGGTATTATATGTGTGTATAATACTAGCACAGTGAAGTCCAAGTCCGTGATTGGAGCCTCTAAGCACTATCACAGTTCAATAAATAAATATTATAATAACGAACTAATCACTTTACATCACTCTAGATGTGGGTATCAACCAATGATTTTCTGTCAAGATATAGTAGTTTTGATGAACAGCGTATCTTTACCTGAAGTAGTGCTTCATGTAACAGGAACTGCAAAATGTGATTAAATCAGCCATCCTGTTTGGCTGTGTGATTGCTATCAAAATGAAGAGGCTAATTCAATAAGGATTAACATTCTATTTACAATATGCCAAAACAATTATTTTAAAGTTCATACTGATTTTATTTGTATGATTCTAGTTCCTCTCCTCCAAAATACTCCCCTACATTTTCTATATATATGTGTAGTTTTTATTTCCATGCACAATAAAAATAATTCTTTGCATTTATATGGAGTTTTTACAAATATTAAAGTATTTAACCTCATAGCACCCCTATATATATTATAGCAGGAACAGCAGCAATTTCAAAATAGTCCATTTTAGCCCCAGGTATTCAATCACTCATAATTTTTTGAAAATTCCACTGTATTGGCCCTTTTAGCATTGCTAGTAAACAGAGAGGGTAACCCCAACCATCCCGATCCCTCATTCACTCCTTTTCATTTTTTCCATGATGCTTCTTATGCATGAAATACTCTCCCCAGATTGATCCATAAGTCCCTCTTCAAGACCCACCTGTACTGTGATGCCTGTGGGAAACTGTCAGCTTATAATGATTAGGTTAGACGGGCTTGCTGAGCAAGGAGGATATGTTTATCTTAAAGTGATTCAGAACCACCAGTTAGAGCACATAGCTAATCTTCATCCTCCCTGCTCCTTTTCCTTCCCATTATTGGTCATAGTTGCTTGTTGCATATGTTGTATATTAGAACCTGATCCTGCAATCATTCTTGCATGTGTTTAACTTTATATATGTGAATAGTCCCATTGAATGCCTGAGCCTCAAGTCTTTCCCTCTGCTGCTCCTGGATTGGTGTACTAGTGGCAAAATCTAACCCTTAAGCCAGAAAAGATATCTGGTACCGAAGTACGAAGAAATTCTTGTAGATAGACAAGAAAGAAAAAGGTCTGACCTGGAAGTTATATAAACATAGGAAAAAAGTGATATATTTGAGAAACCATATATGATCATGTCGTAAAAGACTATACTGTATTGCATTCTCTCAGAGGGCAGAGTTAAGGTTCCGCATGTAACCACACTGTTGCCATTTCCTTACTTTTGAATGCTTAACCATGCAACCTGAATGTTCTAACAAATGTTACATTTGTTTGGAATGTGTAAGTGTACACTGTTCTGACAGTTGGCCTATGGTAATAGTTGCAGATCCTATGAAGTATCTTCTGATGTTCAGAAACTGCTTTCCGTATTTATGGGTTCTTAGGCTAACAAGTTATCTCCCAGGAAACGAGAACTTTCATAATTTATAATGGGCCCTCCAAAATATGGGAAGACAGAGTGTCCCATAAAAACCTTTCATAATCGAGGCTTAACAGAGGTTTCAGGTCTTTTCTTTGAGCCTCGCATTTGGGCCTGTGAATTGTGATTTACAGGCCTAAATGAGAGGCTCAAAGAGAAGAGGTTCTTTGAGGGGCATTTTACAGATTTCTGTTCAGTGTTAGAAATACCTAATGGAAAACATTTTAATCTTGAAAGAAAGAGCATGTGGTGAGCATTAGCAGCTCAGCAAAACGTGCAACCAATTCGGATTTAATTTAAAGGGAACAATAGAGGTGCCTCGAGAATTTGTCGGAAGTGCTGTGGTTTTGGGTTCATATGCTGATGGTAACAGAACTGCAAAAGAGGTGAGTCGCAAATGCTTTATTAAATATCTTCTCAGTATAACTGTAAAGGAAAAGATGAATTCCACTCTTAATTGGTTACAATGATGATGCCAGATGAGGGTTGTCCATTATTGATTTACAGTCATGATATACTCCTCATGATTCCTGCTGTATTTTAGTGAAAGTCATGGTTTAAATGAAGATAATAACATCTTTATTACAAGTAAACTGAGATCATACAAAAATGAAAGACGAGAAAAGGCATTCCAGTTTTTTTGGGGGAAGATAGAGGGTCAGCTATTTTTTTTCCAAATGGTGTAATTTAAGTACTAATTAGCACAGCACACACACTATCTTGGGGCTGTTTCCAAATGTGATTGGCAATATCTGATTCAGCTCCTTTTCAGTTTGTGTGAAACATGAAATGGCTGCAAAGCACAGCAATAAAAATAGCTTTTTGATCTTTTTAGGATTATTTAAATTAACTTTATCCAGGCTTTGGAGCACTGATGCTCTTAAATCCAGTGGTTCCCAGATCAGATGGTTTCAGAAAAATAAATTAATATAAATTTTGCTTTAAGAACTGGTCTCCCTTAAATAATAGTGTTAGATTTTCCTGTTCAAATAAATGCAAACACATTAGGACAACCTGCTTCTCTGGATTAACCACAGCACTTCCCGACAACTTGTTATTGTCCTTGCTTATGCTCAGCAAAGGAATATTGCATTATGGAGCAGTAGTCATGGCTTCATGGTGATGGTTACAATTACCATTCCATTCTGAGCTCTGTTTTGACCCCTCCCCCCCATTCTCCTTTACTCTCATTTGAAATTACTCCTTCTGTTTTGAAAATATTAAAGTTTTGCCTCAAGCAAGAGCTGTATTAGTTCAGAGAGAATTTTAGACAAAGTGGAGAAATCTCTGGTGATTATCTCAGCAAAGCTATTCAGAATCCTCATCCTTGTAGTGCCCTAAGTTTAAAGCTGCAGCACCATGAAAGTTCTGGAGCAAAGAAACCATAGCCTCCATTAGCAGTGGGCTGCTGTAATGTACATATCCTGTTTTAAGAGGGTTTGTTCTAGTTTTGAAAGAACTGCTGTGACTGAAAATTTGGAATTTGCCCTACTTCTCTTGTGCCTGAAAATACAGCAGTGATCAACAGGACTTCTCTGAATCAGGTTATCATCTCTCAATAACTACGTTTTAAAATTATTTTGAGTCCCAGAATGATTTTTCTCTTATTACAACTTTAAAAATGGTAAGGCAAGGAAAAGCTCAGTTTTGACCAGTAGCAAATATCACTGAGCATTAAAACAAGGCTTATAAGAAACAGCAGGTCATCTTCACATGTGTCTATAGAATGCAATGTCAAAGCTAGACAAATGGGTTTTGGGGCACTTTTTTATCCATTTGCAAACTTGTTAGATATTTTTTCATGTAATTTAAACTATTGGCATATTGTATTTTATTGTAATCTGGAACACAAAAAAAAATCCAGCAAAGATTTTTATTTTTATTTATTTATTTGAACTTGCGATCTAGCTACACATGAATTTCCTGTGGGGATTAAAAAACAAACAAACAAAAAAACCAGTATTGCTTGGCACTTTTATACCACCTTCATTCCAATGATTTCAAAACACTTTTCATGCTATAATGTTTCACATGAAAATGGGTAAGTATTAATTGGCGTGTCTTGTGCTTACTGTCACTCTGTAATTAAAATGTCTAAGATGTCACATCCAAATGACTGGTGTTGCAATTGTCTGGTCTAAGCACAAAATCTTAAATCTATGTAATCTATAAAGGGACTAACACAATTATTTCCATCTTTGAAAAGTGTAACCAGGATGAAATATTAAAAAAAAAAAAAAAGACAGCCTAGTTGTATATGCACGAATATATAATACACACACATACACACAGATACATACTGCTTATAACAAGTAGCAGGATAAGGATCTGGTCCTGCAGAGATCTACTAATGATTGTAGTAAATACTACTGTGGGTAGTTTATTCTCCTTTTTAAAAAAACAATTTATTGTTTCTATTGAGCTTACAAGTATTGTATTAAACTGTTATATTTATGAGCAAATATTAGTTTTTACTTAGATGTTTAAAAGGCTTTCGACCATAAATAAAACCGGGGTAGAGCCTGTCACTAATTAATTTTTTTCCCCATTGTGGGTTCTGTTATATTTATAGGGCCTGTTCCAAAGTCCTGATTACATTGTCATGTATGGAAGTCTTTCCATTGGCTGTGGCTACACTTAGCACTTCAAAGCGCTGCCGCGGTAGCGCTTTGAAGCGCTAAGTGTAGTCAAAGCGCCAGCGCTGGGAGAAAGCTCTCCCAGCGCTGTCCGTACTCCACCTCCCTGTGGGCTTGGCTACACTTGCAAGTTGCAGCGCTGGTAGAGGCTTTCCAGCGCTGCAATTAGTAACTGTCCACACCTGCAAGGCACATCCAGCGCTGCAACTCCCTGGCTGCAGCGCTGGCTGTACACCTGGCCAGGTTGGGGTGTAGCGATTGCAGCACTGGTGATCCAGTGCTGCTCATCAAGTGTGGACACACACCAGCGCTTTTATTGGCCTCCAGGGAATAAGGAGATATCCCAGAATGCTTTTAACTAAATTACTCTCTTTGTTTTGTTATGCAGCCTCTCTTTGTTTTGTTGTGGACTCCGATGGGAGCTCCGTTGAACTGCTTATCTAAAAAACAAACACTGATCACAGCAAACAGGAGCTATCTGTACCTGGCTGTGAACGATCAAATGAGAGGCAAGCAGTTTGCTTGACAGAGAAACAGCGTTGGATGCAGGCTGTTTGCAATTAAGACTAAGGGTTCGCGAACATTTTGTGATTTTTCAATCCAGGGAAGCTAACACACAGTGTTGGCTCCAAAAATCCACTCTCTCTATCTTCCCCGCTCCCTGTCACAGTACACCACAGGGAGTGAGTGAAACAGCGGGGGGGAGTCCGTGTTGGAGGCAGGCTGTTTGCAATTAAGAGTTAAGACTAAGGGCTCGAGAACATTTTGTGATTTTTAAATCCAGGGAAGCTAACACACAGTGTTGGCTCCAAAAATCCACTCTCTCTATCTTCCCCGCTCCCTGTCACAGTACACCACCCTCCACCCCCCTCTTTTGAAAAGCTCGTTGTTGCCACTTGAATGCTGGGATAGCTGCCCATAATGCAGCACTCCCAACAGCGCTGTAAATGCTGCAAATGTGGCCACACACCAGCGCTGGTAGCTGTGAGTGTGGCCACACACCAGCGCTGGCCCTGCACAGCTGGACGACCAGCGCTGTAACTCCCAGCGCTGCAACTTTCAAGTGTAGCCAAGCCCTGTGGGGAATAACGGACAGCGCTGGGAGCCGCGCTCCCAGCGCTGGGGCTTTGACCACACTGGTGCTTTGCAGCGCCGCAATTTGCAGCGCTGGAGAGGGTGTGTTTTCACACCCTGCTGCAGCGCTGCAAATTTGTAACTGTAGCCAAGCCCAATTGAGTTCAGAGGGCTTTAAATCTCTTCTGGGGGAAATTTGGAGGTACACCTCCTCAGTGTGAGACCTGGGAGGCATTGTGAATAAAGCAAGCGTGATGGGTCAGATCCTCAGTTGATGTAAAGCTGCATAACTCTGACTTCAAAGGACTATGACAGTTGACACCAGCTGAGGCTCTGGCCTGATATCTCCTTCAGCTCTAAGTGAGCATGGCCACTGCTATACCCTTGAAGTCTATGGCATTTATTCTCAAACTTTTCCATACAGTGACACCCCACCCCACCCCGCACTCCCATTTCATCTATCTGGGATCTATCCGGGATGCTCATTCCACTTAGCAATATGGAAAGGGAATGCTGGTTGCAACCACCTGTTAGCTCATCTTCTGAGGGTTGTGACCACCCCACCCCAGGTTGAGAAACTGTACACCGTGGCAGTTGCACAAGTGTGTCCATAGTTGCTTATGTCCTACAGGATAGCATGACGACACTGCATTGATTTATATTTAGGTTTTCTTTGCAAACATAGGATATAAAGGCTTCATTTATTTTATATTAAATGAAATTTAAGTTCTGCTTAGTCTCATGAGACCACTATAGAATTGCCAGGATTGAGTAGTGCTGTGTACTAACTTAGTTTGACCCCTCAATAACCGTTGCAATACAATACAATAAATATTACTAAGTAGCTTGGTATTGTTTCAACTTAATGCTCTTCCAGAAATTTATAAAAAGTTCCTATATTTCATTAAATATAGGAATTATCACAGTCTTCTACATAGCAACTTCTCATAACCTTGTGCCAGTAGCTGTAACTTTTTTCATAAAAATTCTCTTTTAATTCTGTTTGCCTATAAAGTATAGCTCTTTGTTCCAAAATCAAATCAGTTTCAAGCTTCTGGGACTAGATTAAGACCACCAAACTCATTTCGCTTTAGCATTAGCCACGGTACATACAAACCCCTAACTGGAAATGAAAAAGGTTAAGTCCTGTTAAAAATATCCCCAAAATGAATTAGCATTATGTTTAGAACAGAGGAGCTGAGTGATCACTTTCCTGCCTGTGTTCTGCTTATTTTCCATATGGAAAATACAAATCACTGTAAATGTATTGGCTTCAGATTACTTTTCGGAAGCCTTATACCTAGGCCTAGTTTAAATTTCACTCTCACAGTTAAGCACCTAGAAGAGAAACTATGAATTAATGCTTAAGAAGTGTGGAAGTGAGAGTGAAGTGTCTGGGGTTCCATTCCTGGCTTTGCCACTGACTTGCATTGTGAGAGAAGGAAATAAAGGCATAGTGAGGGGTTTGTTCTATTTGAACTACGTAAATCCATAATTCCTACCCCACTGAAGTGCTTTGAGACTTAAAGAGGATAGGCCTAGCTAAAAATGGTTTTTGTCCTTTACAACTTCTTTATGACAGATGAAGATTTTGTCAACTTTTTTTAATAAACATTTTTGGACTGCTTTTTAGAAATAAGATATTCTTGCTTCTCTCCATCCGCTGAAGACTGTAGGTCAGATCTTTGTAGGACCTCAAAAGTTAAGTAAAAACAGGCTTCTTACATCCCTCAAAGATCTTTTTGTCTTATGGCAAAAAGAGGGAAATGAGGTGCTGATATTTTTGATATTTGAGTGTAATAAAGTAGAACTGTTAAATTCATAACACAGAATATATACATGACATTTGTATGAAGGGGGTGTGGTGGTGCAATGCCTTGCAGTTAATTTTTAATTCTTTAATATTTATAAAACACTTTCAGATCCCTTAATGGAAGGCACCCTAAAAGTGCGAAGTGTAGTCATTTTGACCTGCTCAATAATTAAAAACAACAACAAAACCCTAAAACCACACCTATGGTTTTGGAGAACATTTGGGCCGACTTACAAATCTTTCTGGAGAGTACAGAGAGTGATGCCAGTTTATCTCATCACTAAGGTTAATGGTTGCCTGTTATTACAGTGCTACATAGAGAGAAATTATGTTACTAAAGCACGGGACTAGGAGACCTGAGTTATATGCCTGTCTCAGTTAAAGATTTCCTGTTGAGACCTTGAGCAAATTTTATAAACTCATGGTCCCCAATCCTGCAAAAACTTAAGCACATACTCAACTTTATGCACTGTGAATAGTCCCACTGAAAAGTTAGCACATAAAAAGTTTTTGCAGGATCAGGACCTTAGTACTTCAGTTTCTATATGTATAATAGGGATGATAATGGTACAGTGCAGTGTGGTGTAGCTTAGTTCATTAGAGCTTGCTAAGCTCTTTAAGACCTTTCAATGAGAGGAGCTATATAATAAATGCAATATTGTAACAGAATAGTTTGTATTCAAGTTTCTATGCTGTTTATTTTTCAAGTGCAATAAAATTATTAAAATATATATTTAAAAAAACAGTAGTTTGAAAATATTTTGTCTTTATTTTCTAGCTTGGCATGTCTACATATACTATACTACTGTTAAGTCACATATCACTCAAGCATTCATTGTGTGTTTTTCATGATGCATACTGTTCTCTGTTTCTTAATCTTTGGCATTGATACTGGTACTCCTTTTCTCTTCTTCTGTCTCTTTGGGTATGTCTACACTACCCGCCGTATCGGCGGGTAGCGATCGATTTTTCAGGGATCGATATATCGCGTCTCATCTAGACGCGATATATCGATCCCCGAACGCGCTTATATCGATTCCGGAACTCCACCACCGCGAACGGCGGTGGCGTCGTCGATATGGAGAGCCCCGGAGATCGATCCTGCGCCGTGAGGACGGGTAAGTTATCGATATAAGATACTTCGACTTCAGCTACATTATTCACGTAGCTGAAGTTGCGTATCTTATATCGATTTTTCCCCTTAGTGTAGACCAGCCCTTTCTTTCTCACCAGGAGTCCCTGGGATTTTATAGCTCTTTTGGGCACACTGTCGGGGGATATTTTTGAATACTATTTTAACTTTTCATCATAATGTTATGAGAATTCAGTTGATACAGAGAGAATAACAGGAGTTCCAAAGTGACCCCTTTTTTGACGTTTTCACTGAACTGTCTTACCTTTATTTTGGACACACTGCAAGAAATTTAAAACACTTGGCACCCTTTGCTTTGCTCCCCGTGTGTTGATTAACATAATCACATTTATAAACAGGGAAGATTTGTGGTTTTTAAGATTTTGAATGTGTGTCCAAATGCTACCCTGACTGTCACTAAACAAAGTTTTTGTGTTCAAATATACCAGGCTATATTACCTTTAATCTGAGAGTGTCCCTTTTCATTTTACCTGTAAACCCCAGCAGAAGTAATACAAATTGATCAGTTGCCAAAATAACCTTAAAATGGAATGCAAGCAGAACTTAAAGATCTGAACTGTAGCTTAGTAATGTGTTGCCATATGTACCGTCAGTTTGCATACTGTTAAGAATTTAAATTGAGTCTTGTGCATGTAAAACCCATATCAGGTTACTTTCTGTCTTTCAAACACTTAATATGATCATTCTGGTATTTACTCTTAGAACTTGCAATTAAATTTGTGTTTGCAAACTATACTTTTAAAAAAAAAAGTGGGTTGCTTTGCCTGCTCATTCCCCTCATTGGCAAGCAGATGATTATACTTCAACAATAAAAGTGCAATGTAATTTTGCCATGTCTAAAACTGGCGTATCAAATTAAGTTGATGATACCCTGGGAAGGAAAACATAAATATTGGACCAGTTCCATATTCCTAAATTTAGGGCCATTGGCCTAAATACTCCTCAATATCATGTGCTATTGGGCATGTGCTCTTGTATGGTTTTGTGTGCAGCATTTCAGTTCAGCTTGTGGAAAGCTTCTTGGCTTGATGAGTGAAGGAGGGGGTCTAATGGTTCCTCTCACCACTGCCCTAGGCCTAGGCTTACCTCCATGTTTCTGTAGCAGAAGAGCTTATTTTGCAGGGTATGAGTAACAGATGAGCTGCTCTAAGCAGTTGAGGATGAGGACAATCCCAGTAAGATGACAGCCAGCTGTCATTGCTTTTCTCTTTCTCTCTCTATGCTTGGGAGTTGGTCCTGCTTTGAGCAGGGGGTTGGACTAGATGACCTCCTGAGGTCCTTTCCAACCCTGATACTCTATGATTCTAAGTAGGCTGGTTCCTAGTGGCTGCATCAGATATACAGGAGAGGACTTGTAACCCTTTCTTTAATGGTTGAACCAAAGTGCTTGATGTAAAACTCAAGGAACATGCTAAAGAAAATATGATGGCCATGGTTACACAAACAGACAAGCATAGTGTGTGTGTATGTAAATATAAAATAAGGAAACCATAAACCTCATTGATTAAAACCTGGGATAATGACTCGTTTCTTATATTGTTCACTTGAATATTAATTAATTTCCAGCATTTTCAGAATATTTTAGGTCTGATTCATCCCTGTCCTCTGTGTGGGGATTACAAAAACCTTCCTACTTCTATGCCAAGGGTCAGCACGCTTGCAATCCCTTTTTCTCTCCTGAACCCCACTTGAGTCCTAGGCATCTCTCTGGGAGGAGGGAAGAAAAGGTGCCACAGCCCCACTCAGCTGTTCAACAGAAGTGTCCAGCAATGGAAGGGAGCACATATTGCACCCTCCTAAGAGCTCATGCAGTGAACCATAAAACTTGCCCTCCTGCACATGCACGTGCGCACTCTCTCTCTCTCTCTCTCTCGCTCTCAAGCGTTTTCTGGGAGCCAAGGCACAATGCCTCCCAGAGTTCCCTGAGGGTGATTCAGTCACACACCACCAGCAGCACAGGCCTGTGCCTTTTGTCCTATTTATATCTCAGCTATTACATTTGTTGTGTGGCTGTTTTGTTGTTTATTCTTAATGTACCATATCTCAAGCTCCTTAATCAGTTTTCACACAGTCAAAACTACACCAGTTGGTCAATAGTGGGAATTTTTCTGAGTAAAGATGTTAGGGTTTAGCCCTTTGTTTATATATTTTAATTCATTTAAATACAGGCACAAAAAAAATAGGCCTATATTCTTCCGAGGATTCCATTCTTCAGATATGGCAGTGTCTCTTCAAACTATTATCATCTTGTGGTTTTAAGGTGTTATTGCCAATAGTCATGAGGAGTAATAATCAGGGAGCCTCCACCTTCCATATGCCTCGGAGAAAATGTACACAATATAAACACAGAAGACATACAAATAATTTCTTTAGGAGTGTCTTACCTAGATTCCTTCATGGGGAATGAATGAATGAACAAAGGTTCAGTTGAAAGATGCACAGTACCTACAATAAGGTATTTATATAATTACATTTGTTTTTCATAACCCTCCCAATATTTTGGGTCTAACTGACCCACCTGTGCACAAAAATGAAAATTAAAGTTTTCATTGCAAACCTGAGCCTCTTCATAGGGTATGTCTACACTACCAGATTAGTTCGATATAAGCTAATTCAAATTTGTAGAATTGATCTTACAAAGTCGAATTTGTGTGTCCACACTAAGGACACTAATTCGACTTTGTGAGTCCACACTAACGGGGAAAGCGTCGAAATTGGAAGCGGTGCACTGTGGGAAGCTATCCCACAGTTCCCGCACTCCCCGCTGCCCATTGGAATTCTGGGATTTCCCCCCAATGCATGCTGGGGGGAAAACTGTGTCGAGGGTGGTCTTGGGTAACTGTCAGCATTCAACCGTCACTCCCGCCAGCGGGAAATCAGTTCGCGCACTTTTCCTGTTAGTGACAGCGCGGACGCCACAGCACTCCACTGCGATCATGGAGCCCGCTGCGATCATTGCTGCACTTATGGCCGTTGTCAACTCCTCGCACTTTATTGTACACCTCTTCAACAGTCAGATGCTGAGAAATCGGGCGAGGAGGCTCCGGCAGCGCGGTGAGGACATGAAGTCACAAAGTGGCACAGACATCTCAGAAAGCACGGTACGCCGCGCCGTGGAGATCATGGTGGCAATGGGTCATGTTCATGCTATGGAACGGCGATTCTGGGCCCGGGAAACAAGCACAGACTGGTGGGACCGCATAGTGCTGCAGGTCTGGGATGAATCACAGTGGCTGCGAAACTTCCGCATGCGTAAGGGCACTTTCCTTGAACTGTGTGACTTGCTGTCCCCTGCCCTGAAGTGCAAGGACATCTGGATGCGAGCAGCCCTGAGTGTGCAGAAGTGAGTGGCCATAGCCCTCTGGAAACTTGCCACGCCAGACAGCTACTGGTCAGTAGCAAACCACTTTGGCGTGGGCAAATCTACCGTGGGGCTTGCTGTGATGCAAGTAGCCCACGCAATCGTTGAGCTCCTGCTCTCAAAGGTAGTGACCCTGGGAAACGTCCAGGTCGTCATAGATGGCTTCGCCGCGATGGGATTCCCAAACTGCGGTGGGGCTATAGATGGGACTCACATCCCTATCCTGGGACCGGCCCACCAGGCCAGCCAGTATATTAACCGAAAGGGCTACTTTTCAATGGTGCTGCAAGCACTGGTGGACCATAGGGGACTCTTTACCAACATCAACGTCGGGTGGCCGGGCAAGGTTCATGACGCGCGTGTGTTCAGGAACTCTGGTCTGTTTAGACGCCTGCAGGAAGGTAGTTTCTTCCCGGACCACAAAATAACTGTTGGGGATGTGCAGATGCCTACAGTGATCCTTGGGGACCCAGCCTACCCACTAATGCCCTGGCTCATGAAGCCCTATACAGGCGCCTTGGACAGTGACAAGGAACTCTTCAACTACCGGCTGAGCAAGTGCAGAATGGTGGTGGAGTGTGCTTTTGGACGTCTCAAGGGGAGATGGAGGAGCTTATTGACTCGCTCGGATCTCAGCGAAACCAATATCCCCATTGCTATTGCTGCTTGCTGTGTGCTCCACAATCTCTGTGAGAGCAAGGGGGAGACCTTTATGGCGGGATGGGAGGTTGAGGCAAATCGCCTGGCTGCTGATTACGCTCAGCCAGACACGCGTGCAATCAGAAGAGCCCAGCGGGAAGCGCTGTGCATCCGAGAGGCTTTGAAAGATAGATTCCTCAGGTTGCAGGGTAACCTGTGACTGTTCAGTTTCTTTACAGAGAAGCTGAACCTGCCCCTGTTTCAGTTACTGTTGACTTTCTTTTGCGGTTACATACCCTGTTCACCACGTTTCCCCCCTTCCAACACATGTTTAAAAATAAAGTTAATGGAATATTGTTAATTAACAACGTTTTCTTTACTAATGAATTCACATTAAAGGGTTGAAACAGGGACGCAGACTGTGGTGGGTAGGGTGTGCAGTGATGTTAACACCGCTTCTACACTCGAGGAATGATAGGCTCCTGCTCCTAGAGCGGTCTGCAGTGCCGGACTGGTTGTTTCAATGGAGCCTGCCATCCCTCCTTTTCAGGACTCTGTGTGCGGGGGCTCTGTGGCCTTGTGGTGGGAGAGGACTGGGGGGAGGACGGTTACAGGTGGGTGTGCAGGAAGGGGTGAGGGGTGCAGGCTCTGGGCTGGGGGTGGGGGCGTAGGAAGGGGTGAGGGGTGTGTGGGAAGGGGGAGGAGGTGTAGGGGGATGAGGGCTCTGGCTGGGACTGAGGGTTTGGGGCATTGGAGAGGCTCAGGGCTATAGTGGAAGGGCAGGGTAAGGGCAGCCTGCCTTGCCATTTGTGGATGGCAGGCGCTAGGACCCTGGGGCCGCAGACAGCATTTCTGCGGGGAGCCGCTCTACTGTCAGGCAGGGACGCAGCGCGGCGGGGCGGGGGGAGACCCGTGGGGGCCAGGGCCCGATCCAGGCAGGGCCGGGGGAGAGACCCAGCTCCAAATATAGCTGGAGCAGGGCACCTGCCGCCTATGCACAGAACATGAAAAACACCTCCCAGATTGACCAGGGTGCCTAGTGACTGCACTGTGTGTGTGACCTGCTGTAGATCCTGCCCCCGTGTCTGTACCCTGGTAATGGTGACTGTCCTATACAGTTACAAACCCCTCCCCCCGCCTTCACACAAAGTCTTCTGTAAAGAAACATGACGGAAACAGTAATGAACAGCAAACTATTTTTAATAATCAACTACACAGTTAGGGGATGAAACTGGGATTTGGCCTTGGGTGACCCAGAAAGGGAAGGACTTCTCAAAATTTAGCGAATGAGAGCTTTTTGGTACTTGAGCACTCTGCTGGGGTGGAATGACAGTGTTCACGGCCCTTGGCGCGCCTCCTTCTTGTTATTTTGGGTGAGGGGGGTATTGGACTTTGTGGCGGGGGAGGGCGGTTGCAGATACAGTGCAGGGGGGCTCTGTCCTCCTGCCTGCGGTCCTGCAGAACATCCACAAGGCGCCTGAGCGTGTCCGTTTGCTCTCCATTAGCCCAAGCAGCGTTTGAGTCGCCTGCTGGTCCTCCAACGCCATCTGTCCTCCCGTTCGCTGTGTGAGCGCTGCTGCTGAGAGAGGTTCTCCCTCCACTGGCTCTGCTGGGCCGCCTCAGCTCGGGAGCAGCCCATAAGTTCAGCGAACATCTTGTCCCATGTCTTTTTCTTTCGCCGCCTAATCTGCGCCAGCCTCTGTGAAGGGCATGCTGGAGCAGGTCGGGATACAGTTGCAGCTGTGTGATGGGAAAAAGGGAGTGAATTCCTTACAAAGATACATTTTTGCAAAGAAGAAACATAGTTTAGTCAGTCTCTGTGAACAAGACCATGCACAGCACCTATCTCATGCGCACTCACTCAGGGAAAGTTCGAATTTTCGGAATTCGCTTTCATTGCCTGGGGTATTGCACTGCAGATCAGACAAGCGGGGCAGGACAGTAGAATCCGTGGAGCAGCCAGGCATGGTAAGCCAAAGACTTTTGGCTGCTTAAAAGTGAATATATACCACTGTCCTCTTGCTGCTGGCAATCCTGAAAGCATAAACTCTGCCCCTGTTCCACCCCCTCGCGTCTGTTCCCTGGGAAAGATCCCTGTATGCTGCCACTCTGCAGCCTCCACCACAACGGAGCCTGCCATCCCTCCTTTTCGCGACTCTGTGTGCGGGGGCTCTGTGGCCTTGTGGTGGGGGAGGACTGGGGGGAGGACGGTTACAGGTGGGTGTGCAGGAAGGGGTGAGGGGTGCAGGCTCTGGGCTGGGGGTGGGGTGTAGGAAGGGGTGAGAGGTGTGTGGGAAGGGGGAGGAGGTGTAGGGGGATGAGGGCTCTGGCTGGGACTGAGGGTTTGGGGCATTGGAGAGGCTCAGGGCTATGGTGGAAGGGCAGGGTAAGGGCAGCCTGCCTTGCCATTTGTGGATGGCAGGCGCTAGGACCCTGGGGCCGCAGACAGCATTTCTGCGGGGAGCCGCTCTACTGTCAGGCAGGGACGCAGCGCGGCGGGGCGGGGGGTAAAGTGACCACGTGGCTGTAAAGTGACACTTCTTGTTATGCAAAGGAACAGTGAAGCACTCCCAATACTAATAGTAAACAAATTACTCTAATTAAATGCAGGAGTCTCCGAGCGAGATCACCCTGAGGAGGGTCACAGAAAGAGATAGAGAGCGCATGCTGCGTGAAAGCGAGCACAAACCAGGGGCCTATGCTGCCATGCTCATTGAGGCAATGATCCCAGAGTACCAGATGAAAGCCTGGCGCGGAAAAGTGTGCTACTTCGGAGCACCCAATAAGGCAGCTCTCCCCAGGAACCTCATGCAGAGGCTTTTCAATTACCTCCAGGAGAGCTTCTCGGAGATCTCCCAAGAGGATTTCAGTTCTATCCCCATATATATTGACCTTCTTTTCAACTAGTAACTATTCCTGCTCCATTAAAAATAAATGTTTACATGTTTAAAGCACTTACAGACTGATCCTTCCCCTGATTCAGGGTCCGGGGTAATGGCTGGGGAGGGTTGGTAGGGGATCTCAGTGAGGGTGATGAAGAGATCCTGGCTGTCTAGAAAATCAGCGTTGTAAGTGCTGTCAGCTGCCCCCCCCATCTCCTTCCTCATCTTCCCTGTCTGCAAACATTGCCGAGGAACTGGCCGTCGACACTATCCCATCCTCAGAGTCTACGGACACTGGTGGGGCAGTGGTGGCAGACCCACCGAGAATGGCATGCAGTGCCTTGTAGAAGCGGCATGTCTGGGGCTGGGCTCCGGAGCGTCCGTTTGCCGCTTTGATTTTTTGGTAGCCTTGTCTCAGCTCCTTGACTTTCACGCGGCACTGCGTTGTATCCCGGCTATATCCTCTGAGTGCCATGGCTTTGGAGACCTTCTCGTAGGTCTTTGCATTCCGTTTTTTGGAGCGCAGCTCCAAAAGCACAGACTCATCGCCCCACACAGCAATGAGATCCAGGACTTCCTGGTCAGTCCATGCTGGGGCCCTCTTTCTACTCTGAGATTCCCTGGACTCCTCTGCTGGAGAGCTCTGCATCGTTGCCAGTGCTGCTGAGCTCGCCACGACGTCCACACAGGAAATGAGATTCAAACTGGCCAGACAGGAAAAGGAATTCAAATTTTCCCGGGGCATTTCCTGTGTCGCTGGTCAGACCATCCAAGCTCGGACTGCTGTCCAGAGCGTCAACAGAGTGGTGCACTGTGGGATAGCTCCCAGAGCTACTAAAGTCGATTTGCATCCACACCTAGCCTAATTCGACATAGCCATGTCGAATTTAGCGCTACTCCCCTCGTCGGGGAGGAGTACAGAAGTCGAACTAAAGAGCCCTCTATGTCGAATTAAATAGCTTCGTGGTGTGGATGGGTGCACGGTTAATTTGAATTAACGCTGCTAAATTCGAATTAAAGTCCTAGTGTAGACCAGGCCATAGTTAAGTATTTTCAAACTAGGATGAGGTCAGTCTTTCTGTATTGGTTTTATAATCTACCTCTTGTGGTTTTTGTGTAGCAAAAAAAAGTCATTACAGTGGTAACGTTAGACCAGGGGTCGGCAACCGGTGGCTCGCGGCTCGCCAGGGTAAGCACCCTGGCGGGCCGGCCCGGTTTGTTTATCTGCCGCGTCGGCAAGTTCGGCCGATCGCGGCTCCCACTGGCCGCGGTTCGCGGTCCCAGGCCAATGCGGGAGGCAGGAAGCGGCGTGAGCCGAGGGATGTTCTGGCCGCGGCTTCCTACCTCCCGCATTGGCCTGGGACCGCAAACCGCGGCCAGTGGGAGCCGCGATCGGCCGAACTTGCCGACGCGGCAGATAAACAAATGGGGCCGGCCCGCCAGGGTGCTTACCCTGGCGAGCCGCGAGCCACCGGTTGCCGACCCCTGCGTTAGACCCTTCAGTGTTAGTCAGTGGGGAAGATGAAAGTCCTGCACTTCCAAGGCCTCTGCAGGCTCTTACCCCGAACAGGTACAAAAACTGAACTAAAACCTTTCATTAGATAGTGTCGAACTATGATGAGCACAACCTGTTAGCATTGGTTTTGTCCCAAATACTACTGCTCATGTTGTAGGACCGGATCCTTAAACTGTAGCATTCTTCTAGAAATTAAATTAAAACGTTAAATCAGAATGTCATTTACAACATTCACTTCTTCGCACGTGTAGCTTGTTCCATGTATATGTAATAATAATAGTAATATTTATTAATAATTAATACCTCCTTCGCTTTGTCCCTTTTCTTTGCATGTCTGGATCCTGGATAACGAGCAGTTATAGCTATAGTTTTACTCATGGAATATGGCTTTTTGCCAAGCTCTGAGAGTAGTTATGCTGCAAAACATCTGTTTTTGTTTCTCTTCTCTTCTCCCCCCACCCCCAGTGATTTTGCCCCTATATGCCCAGCCTCTTCTGTTATTGGTGGGTTTAACAGGTGAATTTACTCATTGGTGTAACTTCCATGAAGTTCCACAGGGATGAATTAGGCCCACTATCTGTGAATAATTAACTGATTATGAGATTAGAATGTTAAACAGTGATTCTAAAAGTGCTTACTTTCTATGACTCATTTTAGTTATGGGAAAATACATCATGAAATAGAAATCTAAATGATTTCCTCTTAACTTAATTCTCTGTTTTCTTCTCTTGTAAATTTGAATGTGTTGTGTTGTGTAGATTTCACCCATTGCAGACAGATGGAACTGGTAAGATCCTAGCTGAGAAGTGTGCGCAAAAAGATCCCTGCAATCCAAAATTTCCCATAGCAGATGAAATAAACAGGATATTATTGGAATCGCAGCATATGGCAATATATTTTTGCCAACATTTCTGGCCTATGGAATGCCTGAATATGACTTTGTCATCTGAGATTCTTAGGCCTCTGGCTATAGTGCTTCCAGCTTTTCTCTTTTGAAATCTTTTTTTTGTTGTTCTTATTACTAATTTATTACTTGTACCATGTCAAGATCACCATCATGATTGCTGCCAACTTGGAATCACTCCCCTGAAAAGGAAATGTTCTGGTCTTACTAAATTAGAATGTTATTTACAATCCCCACTCTCTCATATGCTTTGATGTTTATCTTGTTCCATTTTCTTTTAATAGTGTTTATTTACTAGAAAACAGAAAATGGCCCCAATAGTATTTTATTTCAAGGCTCAATTAGAGACTGACTAGTGTGCATACTTGTTTGGATTATGTTATATTTAACAATAGATATATTGCTGGATCCTTATCTTTATTTCTGGCAATGCACTTCACTGTATGAGAGGATGTCTTTACTTCATTACATTTTAGAGGAGGTATTGCCCAGAGAGTTGGGTAAAATATAATAGCTTCTGTCCTGTCTACATTAAAGAATCTTGGTATGGTACGGGATTAAACTGCACTAGTGCAGGCAGTGGAGTTTGCACTGTGGTAACTTCTTCATTGATTCATGCCATTGCAAATTTCCTTAATGCTGAAAGGGCCTAAGTATTCAGTATTGTGGTAATGAGTTACTTATGGACAGTGTGTCTGACCAATAGATTTCATTCCCATATACGGTGCAGAGGGAAACAAATTGACATAATTGAAAAGGGAAAGGGTCAAGAAAAATAGTTGTCCAATATCATCCCTTATGGCTGCGTAGCACCCTCTCTGTCACAAATACATATCACGCGCAGAAGTATTTGGGGCTAGCCAGAGTCGGGGAGGAATAAGGGAAAGCTGTTTTGGGGCATATTTCCATCTGAGGGTATCAGATACCATGAATAGCTTTAGAACTTAATGATGCCTGCAGCAGAATTAGCTTCCCCGATTCACTTTGTGATCTTTTCATTGAAGAAATCAAGTGAAGGTCTATCAGAGCTAATCATGCTGCTGATGCAAAGTGGGAGGCCAAAGGTAGGGACATTGTGGTCCCAATTTACTGTTGCTCTGCACTAACTCAGAATGGTCATGTTTTTCCTCCACTTTGTGCTGATGCAAATGACCAAACAAAGCAACAGCAAATTAGAAAAACCTGTTATAAGCTAAGATAGTTGAGGTCTTCTGGGTGTTTTCAGACACAGCCACTGTCTGTCAGCACCTGTGCTACATATTGACAGGCGGGGATCAATGGCACCTGTGACCTGGCTAGTTATTGGAGGCCATAACTGGCCTCTTTCACTCTGCTCCTGGGCCAGGATTCCAATGGGATTATGGCAGTAATTCTGTACATTGTCATCATGGGTCTTGTAGGAGGCAAGTCCTTCTCTCCCATGTTTGTGATTTTAGGCAGGAGGGAAACGTGTGTGTGTGTGTGTTTGTGTGTGTGTATATTTATGTATATATTAAATATTGTGATGAAATATATGCACCTCTTGATAATTAGCACCAATCTGTGGCATGGGTGGTTCTCTCAGTAACATTGTAAATGCATAAAAAAAATGTTTTCCTACCAAGAGAAGAAAGCTGTAAGTTTGTTCCTGCTCCCCAAAACACTATCTTTCAAAAGAACTCACTCTGCACCCCCAAAGAAGCAAGCAACTAAATAAATTGAGAGCCTGGTAGGTATGCAGAGGGCTGTGTAAATATCACCCATTTTTTCTGAGTTATTTTTACAAAGGAAAAAGCAGCTCTTTTTTTAGCTGTTATCTTTTCTGTTGCTTTTGCTGCTTTCTTATATATTTCCTGATTCTTCTCTTGAGATGCCACATACCTGGGAGTTTTCAGAGACAGCCACTGCCTGTCAGTGCCTGTGCTGCATATTGACAGTTGGATCAATGGCAAACAGGCAGCTGCAGCTCTCAATGCATCCCTCCTTGTAAGGGTCAGGTAAGCAGTACTTTGGCATTAAAACCCTAGCTGGAAGAATCTTTTTTTTTTTCCTAGGAGAAACACTCCTAGAAGAAGGAAATCACTGTATAAGCTGCAGCCATACCTGTATTTTCCTGAGGAATCAAATACTGTATTATCAATGCAGCTACATGTTCTAAGCAATTAAAAACACACTACCTTATTTGCATCCACTGTGGCACACAACAGCCTTCATTCCATTCAAAATATCTCATTGATAGATAATAGAATAGTGTCTTTCAGGCTTCAGCTATCCTTTCATTGTAGAGGGAATATGCCTTAAAGGATATTGTAGTAACAGAAAAACAACTTCCAGTGACCTTTTTATATCTTTCTTCGGGTCTTGCACTAGTGCCCTCTGTATATTGTGTATATATGAGATACAATTTATTTTTCATGCAGTCTTTTTTTCTATTTCACTAATACTGTGTTAAGTCCGGTAGTGGTGTATATTGTGAGGGATAACCAATGTCTCTGGGAGGAAAGGTGCTCTTATGGTTGAAAGTAAGAACCTTTTCCCCCTGATTTTTTCCATAGTCTTCCTATAATACCGTCAATAAGTTATATAGGGCCAGATTTTGAAAGTTAGGCAGGCACAATTGTGTGTTTTACTTTTCTGTGCACATAATTTATGCATACAAATAGCTGAAGTTACTCACAAATTGAGTATTTGCTCATATAGGCCATTAGGCTACTCTCTGGCCATTTGTGGGTAGAATACCTGATTTGAATATGCACTTTGAGTATATGCACACTTAGGGCCAGATCCTGACCTGGTGTAAATTTACATAGATCCATTGCCTTCAGTGGAGCTACACTGATTTATGCCAATTGAGAATTTAGCTCATTATATCTGAGACAAAGCCCATTGAAGATTATGGACTTTGTGTTAGGCCCATAATAAGTTTGGAGAGCGGTAATGCATATGTACAGTCATGAGTACCTAACTTTAAATATCTGGTCCTTAATCTGTCTGTGCTTTTGTTTTCTTATTTATGAAATATGTACACCTCACTCCATCATTGTGATGTTTACTATATGAAGCATTTTGAGATTGTTGGATTAAAGATGCTTTAAAATATAAAGTATTGTTACTATGACCAAGCCTTAATGTTACTTTGTATATCAGTGTTAAATGTTAGTTTTTGCCTTGGATTTTCAAATTTAGCAATACCACCCTGCTTCCTTCCTTTTTAACTAACATTATGATGCCATAGTTCATAGTCCTTGACTATCACATTCAAATCCAGAGAAATGAAATTCAGTGCAGTAAATAAAGGAAGTTGTTGCTACAGGATTAGTTCCACTGAGCACATGTTGATAACTAGTGCTCCAAGAGTTCTCTTCCATTCTGTTTAGAAACACGCGCTTGCAGGGCTTTCTGTTTGTTAGTCCACACAATCCCACATATCCCCCCTGGTTCTCTAACCCAAATCCAGGAGGCTCACATAACATCTGACACACTAACTGTTCTGCATTTCAAGGGCAGGATGGCTGCTGAGCACTGTTTACTGATCCTTCAAGTAGGACAGATGGACACAGTGTGCCTACACAGGATTGTTTTTTTCTGTGTTGGTCCCAGGATATTAGAGACAAGGTGGCTGAAGTAATATCTTTTACTGGACAGACTTCTGTTGTTGAGAGAGACAAGCTGAGTGAGTGAGCCTAACTGAGGAGGAATGAACTGCGCTGGATTTATAAAGTCAGAAAATTGGGAAGACTGCCTAAAACTGAGGAAGTGGCAATGAGGCAGAGAATAGGAAGACTATCCAAGATTGCTAAAGAAAGACTTTGATACCCTGGAAGGAGAACATGCATATAGTGTCCTAGCTGGAGAGCTGAGTCATAAAGAGGCAGCAGCAACTCATGGAGCAAGAGAGGGGCTCCATGTGGGAGAGAATGATGGTGCATCGACCTTGTGAAGCTAATCCCCAGAACAGCCAGGAAGAGGTGCCATTTTAGTGGTGAGTGGAGTGCCCGTCACAAGGTGTGCCTGTCATAAGGCGTGCCTACTAATACTTGCTGCTGACACTGTTAGGTGGCAGGTGGGATACTTCCCCTCAGAGTCAGACCATAGACCCCTGGGGTTATGGTGCAGGGCAGGCACATTAGCTGTCTGTTTTAGCTTGTCTCTCTTTCAGAAAAATTAAGGACAGGCTCATCATATCAATTTTGCAGTAACAAAGCAAAGAGGAAAACGTTAAAACCTGCTCAGCTTTCTAAAAGGAAGTGGCTGAAACCACTTCCTAATCCTAACAGCCATATAAAAGATGATCGTTTGCTTTACCCTGCAGTATGGGTTTATGGATGAGGAAAAATAAACAAGTAATTATTTAATGGGAAATAACTCTGTTTTAGTGCCTTGAGCAAACACCTTATAAGCAAACTGTGGATAAATTGCCTGGCTCTTGTGTTGTAATGAAATACAGAACTGTGAACACATATGGCCAGCAGGTGTACTGCAAGTAAGTGCAGGGTGAATTTACATTATTTTGCATGATAAAAAGAAAGTGACAAGGTGATTGCCTTATCTTTGGGGTGATTCTGTAAAATAATATTTCTCGGGTGTGAATGACTGAGGGATAGCACGAGCCTCCCTGCAAGGAATGGGCATATGTGAAAATGGTTTTTGAGGACCTATCAGAAGGTGGCCAGCCCTCTGAAGGAGTCAGAGGCTCAGGCTACCTCTGATAGGTTCCACAAGTGGGAATGAGGAAACTTGGGTTCACCTGGGACTAATTAATTCATGGAGTTACAAGGAGGCAGTTAATTAGGCAGGGGAGTACCTGGGCAAGATTAAAAAGGAAGCTATGCCCAATGGAAGGGCTAAGAGAACAGAGGATCCTGGGGAGAGGAACAAGGGGAGGACTTCTCAGAAGAAACCTGGTGAGGGGGCTCACCAGCAAAGGAAACCAAGGAGTACTGCTCCAAGGGGGAGGAGCTATGAAGGCCAAGTCTTAGCAGAATCTGGCCCTCATGGAAGGACCTAACCAGGTAGCAGGAGACGCCCCAGAGCATAGATATTATATGCTGAATTGAGGAAGGATCATTGAAGATGCTGGCACAACTGATTAAGAGAGCTTTAAACTAGGAATTTGAGAGAGATGGATGGGATATGTCCAGGTAATCTCCACGCCGGATTTTAACATTGAGAGGGAAGAAAATGAAGTGAGAAAGGATACAACCATGGGTAAGAGAATGGACAGAAGGAGGAAGGGTACTGTAGATACCAGTCTAATGTAGACTGGCAGTAGAATGTCTGTGCCTAATCGGGTAAAGAATGTGAGTGAAGCCAAACAGCAAAAATTAAGTGTACACTAATGCGAGGAGCCTAGGTAACAAAATGGAGGAATTAGAGTTACTGGTGCAGGAAGTGAAACCGGATATTATAGGGATAACAGAAACATGGTGGAATAGTAGTCCTGACTGGAGTACAGGTATTGAAGGGTATGTGCTGTTTAGGAAAGACAGAAATAAAGGCAAAGGTGGTGGAGTAGCATTGTACATCAATGATGAGGTAGACTGTAAAGAAATCAGAAGTGATGGAATGGATAAGACAGAGTCTGGACAAAAATCACATTGGGAAAGAAAGCTACTAGAGCAGTGTTTCACAAACTGGGGTCGCTGCTTGTGTAGGGAAAGCCCCTGGCGGGCTGGGCTGGGTTGTTTACCTGCGCCGTCCGCAGGTCTGTCTGATCGCGGCTCCCACTGGCCGGGGTTCTCTGTTCCAGGCCAATGGGAGCTGCTGGAAGCGGCGCGGGCCAAGGGACTTACTGGTCGCCACTTCCAGCAGCTCCCATTGGCCTGGAGCAGCGAACCGCGGCCAGTGGGAGCCATGATCGGCCGGATCTGCGGACAGGGCAGGTTTCAGAGGAGTGAAGTTCCAAGGGGAGCAGTGGGAGAAAAAGACATATCTGGCTTCTAGACTAAACTTGATAAGCTTATGGAGGGGATGGTGTGATGGGATAGCCTAATTTTGGCAATTAATTGATCTTTGATAATTAGCGGCAAATATGCCCACTGGCCTGTGATGGGACATAGATGGGGTGGGATCTGAGTTACTACAGCGAATTCTTTCCTGGGTGTCTGGCTGATGAGTCTTGCCCACACGCTCAGAATTTAGCTGATCACCATATTTGGGGTCAGGAAGGAATTTTCCTCCAGGTCAGATTGGCAGAGGCCCTAGGGATTTTTTGCCTTCCTCTGCAGCATGGGTCACTTGCTGGAGGATTCTCTGCACCTGGCAGTCTTTAAAGCATGATTTGAGGACTTTAATGGCTCAGACATAGGTTAGAAGTTTATTACAGAAGTGGGTGGGTGAGATTCTGTGACCTGCGTTGTGCAGGAGGTCAGACTAGATCAGGGGTGGGCAAACTTTTTGGGGCGAGGGCCACATCTGGGTGAGGAAATTGTATGCAGGGCCGGGGCAGGGGGTGTGGAGTGCGGGATGTGGAGGAAGGGGCTCAGGACAAGGGATTGGGGCAGAGAAGGGGTGCAGAGTGTAAGAGGGGGCTCAGGGCAGGGAGTTGGGGTACAGGAGGGGTACGGAGTGCAGGATGGGGCTCAGGGCAGGGAGTTGGGGTGCACGGGGTGCAGGGTGCAGCAGGGAGCTCAGGGCAGGTGGTTGGAATGCACAGGAGTGCAGAAAGGGGCTCAGGGCAGGGAGCTGGGTGCAGGAGGGGTGCGAGGTACAGGCAGAGGGCTTAGGGCAGGAAGTTGGGGGGCGGGGGGCAGGAGGGGTTTGAGCTCCAGCCTGGTGCCGCTTACCTAAAGTGGCTCCGGGGTGGCAGTGGCGCACACCAGGGCCAGGGCAGGCTCCCTGCATGCCTGCCCTATCCCCACGCCACTCCAGGAAGTGCTGCGGCCCCTGGGGGGGGCAGAGGGCTCTGCGTGCGCACATGGAGCCCTTTGCCTCCCGGCCCGGGGGCTGCTTCTGAAAGCAGCGCCGGGCCCGCAGCACCACCAGGGGTAATCCCGCGGGCCATAGTTTGCCCATCCCTGGACTAGATGATCATGATGGTCCCTTCTGACGTTAAAGTCTATAACTCTATAAAAAAAAAAGTTTGAGCCTTCTGGGGATCTTGACCCAAAGGACCCTTCTCTCAGTTTATGACAAGAGGCCCTTGTTCCAGAAGAGGACTCTGGGTCAAGAGGGCCCTCTGGTAAGGGACCTGGACATAAGTGGAGTTCATGGACTAAGGTTAACTCAGCCCCATACCCCTCCAGTGAGGGGAGGCCTATTTGAACAATGTTCCACCTATGGGTTAAATAAATTAACCCCCCTGAAGGGGCATTGTTCAATATACATATGCCTCACTGGACTTATTGAAGCCCACGAGGGGAAACGGGTTGCCATGTGGCGCTTCAGGGGTGAGGTTCCCCGTTACAGGGCCAAACAAATGAGTTAGATTCTGAGCTTAATTTAACACAAGTGTAAGTCAGGGTAACTGATTCCAGCATAAATGAGTAGTAACTCCACTAGAATAACTGAGATCTGAATCTGGCCTACTATGTCAAACCATTCTGAAATGAAAGGAATAGTTTAATTACTCAAAGAAAGCATGGGATTCCCCCCCTTCACCTAAACCTGAAGTAACAATATTACAATCATTTTAGCAGAGTAGGCCTGTCATAACGTGGATGTTATTAATCAACAACAATTCTAATACAAATGCAACAAATACCTCTGTGTATTCATTCAGCACAGTTGATATTTTTAGATCCATAATAAATATACCGAGGGAAAAAAATATGAACCTCAAATCCTTGTCCAATAATGTGGTCTGTTTTGGTGAAATAAAACCTGTTTTTGTTGTTGTTGTTGTTCTCAGTATATAACTGTTTGAACAGAAACCAAGATGTTTTAATTAGTGTTACTGATATAACAGCAATGATTAGTAATTTTCCTTAACACAAGCCAGATTTTAAACTGTAAGCTCATCAGGATCTCTAAAATAGTAACTTTATGCCTGTCTGTTTCTCTCTTTTTTCCTGTGCTACCACCTTGTAGTTGGAAGCTAGTACTTAAGGGGATGTTTTCTTTTCCAACTGATCTTTTCCTCACGGAGGTACTTTTAAGGCAGCCAAAATGTAATTTTCTGCAGCCTCCTGCAGAGAGTGAATCTCAGTGGTCTGCAGTCTCCTTTCGAGATCACCATTCTCCAGCCTTGTCCATCTCTCCTTATGATATTCTAGCGAAGTTTAAAATGTCCTCCCCTCTCTCTCCCCAATACAGCCCATGCTATAGAATGCCAGAAGCCATTTTTATAAGTGTTAGTGTATCACCAGATTCCATGGTTAGCATAATGGTTTGGTCAATAAATACCTTATTCATTTATAATTGGATGATTGAAGCAATCATTCCTGTTTCTTTGACAGTCCTCCTTTTTCTTGTATTGCATAATTCAGTTTTATTTATACTCAAAAATATTTGAAAAGGGAAATTATCCAAGCAATTATAGAGGGTATATGCACACCACACCAGATCCTCCACCAGTAACACTGGCCCACAAATCCTATTGCTGACTAATTCCCCTCTATCATTCTATAGAATCAGTCCACGTTGTCCAGTTCTGAGGAATCTTAAAAAAATGATGCAGTGCTCATTTGGGCACCTTGCAAATGCCAACTGATTAATCCTCAGACCACCGCTTTGAGAAAGATGTGAACAGCAGGAAACCGAAGCACAAAAGAGTTAATACTGACCTAGAAATTAACTGCAGCATTGCAGTTAGACCATATCACAAAAGGGGTTAATTGGGACAAAAGTGACTTACCCACAGCTATAAGATGAGTCTGTGGCAGAGATGGGAGTGGGACTGTGGAGTTCTTTCTTGACATCCCAGCATGTGGGACATCATGTTTACAACCCTCTGTTCTAACCACTACACCACGTTCTCTCCTAAATTAACGTTTTTAAAAAAGACTAATTATTTGTTATCCAAATTCAAACTTACCAAAGCCCCAAAACAATGAGCTCTTTATGTTACAATCTTTAAATTGTAAATATTAAAAAGAGAAGGCCAATAATTCTCATTTGTTTCCTGAAAGGAGCGATTTGTACAACAAACAAACAAGCCCTCAAGCAAAAGGACTTTTTATATATAATTTTAATAAAAATCAAGTTTTTCTTTTTAAATATCTCATGGTATTCTTCAAATAAAAACACAACCTTTGAAAACTGAGACTAGAGCAACATGGATGCACACACAGACACTGCATCTTAGGAGTGTGCTGGCATCCAAAACCATTCAGTTTTTCTTTCATAAAAGGATCAATTTTCTTTGTACCTACTTTAGAGTATACATTAAAGTATACCATTCTTCTTCTACTCTTTTTTTTCTTGGACTCTGTCTGCACTTTCTCTAAGTGTCTGATTTGAAAAAGTCTCATTAATTTTTGTTGGCATTTGGGTGCTTAGCAAGCCTGAAAATTAGGTGCTTAATTTTCTCAGATGTTGATATTTTAAAGATGATTACTGTACTTTTCTACAGTGGCATATTGTGAATTCCAGCAGCATATGGCCATTTGCGCCAAGATTTTTTTATCTCAGTGTTCCTGATTATTACCTTTATGCTGATCCAATTTACATCACCTGTCATTATCTACTTGATTCTCTGAAACAAAACAAAACGTAATTGTATCCCTTTCCCTTTCTGTAAAGAAGACTTGCCCCAACAAGGGAAAGTGACTAAATGACTGACTGTAGAGGAAAGACAGTGAATCTGACTATCCACAATCACAAATGCACAATGAGGAGAAAAGCCAGAGTCACCCTTCCCCACTCACAAACGCTTTATTCCTTTTTAATTGTAATAAAAAGCAGAAAACTTTGCAGATTTATAAAGTTATTTTTAGATTTATGATATCCCTTTAACACAGTGCACATTTTCTTGATGACTTGAAGCTTTCTGAACATGTTACTTGGTAATTACAATCCTCCATAATGATATTTGAGCTTCTAAGCACCACAGTATGTACACACAAGCCTGATCTAGTTCAAAATATTCACAGCCTTCTGTGCCATCTTTGAATACCATAAATGATGCCTTGGGGGGCAAGGCAGGAAATGCCCTATTAACAGGAAAAGTCAATTTGTCTTGGAAACCCGCAAAATTAAATAAATAAAATAAAATCTGCAAATCTCTTTTATGGTTCATAATTATGGAGCCACCCAGGATGCACAGTATAGCTCTGCTCTCTGAGAATTTTTTCCCCTAGCTGTGGTTTCTAACACAGTGGGGTTCATGGATGTTCCACATTAATCCAAAAACTGCTATTGCGTGTTTATCGAGACCATGGAAAAAATGTGTTGTAAATAAAATGTGCTTTTGGGAAACTGATATTATGTGGTGGTGATCTGTATTAAAGTCAGCATGTTTACTATATCATAGCTAGTAAAAAAAGGAATTTCTCCATTAAGTCTTCACTTGATAGGCACTGGAATAGAAAACTGCTGTGGTTAGAGCTAGACTGCAAGTGTTGGGCCAGATGTAAACTGACTCTCACTGAAGTCGATGGAGCTGGGGATCTGACACATTATGGATATCACTTTTTGCTTTATATAGCTCTCATTTGGTAATGAAAACCTATATGTTGGGTTTGATTTGTTTATTTTTTCACTGTTATCTTCCCCAGCTTTTAGATTGAAAACAGTCATGAACCTGTATAGAGTTTAACAGTGAAACTAAAGAATGAACTGAACTTAAAAATATTTATATGATAGTGCGCAAGATCTGGGGAGTAATTAGTCTTCATGATCAAAATTCAGACTTCATTTCTGTTCATCAAAAATTCTCATTCGAGACTCCTGTGAAATTTGTTTCCTGCTGAATGTCAGTTCATTGTACAGTTTTTTTTTAATTAAATCTCATATGTATCAGATGATGCTTGAATGTTGGTGATTTTAAAAAAAAATAGCCAGAAGTTTCTGTGAGAAAACAGATTACGACCTTGATTGTGGCTTCTGAGATCTTGTTTCTGGATGATCCCGGCAGCTTAGTTCTGACTGAATTACTATGGAAGGGATTGCTACCAAGCTGGAGTTGGAGATCCTTAAGGTTTCTGAAGGAGCAGCTGTGATGGCAGTTAAATGAAGCAAAGTATTTTACTGGTGTTACAGCAGGTTATTTGACAGTGAGACTGAAATATGAGGATTCAGGAATATACTTGAGGATCCAGTCTAACAAAAAGGACTTTGCACAGATGATATATTTTACTCTTTAAATTGTATAACATTGCTTCTAACCCCTGAGGGAGTTCCTGCTGGCTGAGAAAAAGAAACATACACATTCAAGTGGTGTCTGTCACATCCATGTCTGAAATGAGCATCTTGATTTCCCTGCTAGATTAAGACAGGATTGACAGTGGTCCTGGGGAAATATCACAGTTCTTGTTTAGGAGTGGTGAGTACCTCCTGAAGAGCAGCGGCCTCTTTTGACTGAAAAAACCTGGGATTAAATTGAGCTAATTTCCAATTTTTTTTTTTTTTAGCAAACTGAAAACAAACAAACAATTTCTCCCTAAATTCCATCATGTAGAATCACATTGACCCCCTTATGGCTCATGAGCAGGGGTGGAACCTTTAGATACACTGTGAAAACATCTATCACTTGAGCTAACTGAGTCCTCTAGGTCAGTATTTCCCAAACTTGGGACGCCGCTTGTGTAGGGAAAGCCCCTGGTGGGCCGGGCCGGTTTGTTTACCTGCCTTGTCTGCAGGTTCAGCCGATCACGGCTCCCAGTGGCCATGGTTCGCTGCTCCCTTGGCCTGCGCTGCTTTGGAAGAAGAGTTTGCTGTAGTGGTCACAGACCCTTCTGCAGGATGGAATCTTCAGAGAATTTAGCCTACAGACTCTAACCAGTCTCTACTGAGCATGTGGAAACTGACATGTTTTTAAAAGCGTTATAATTGGGTGGTGTGGGTGTTTTTCCCCTTGTAAATAGTGTAAGGCACAAACAACATCCCTATGACACCCTCGCATCCCAATATTCACCACTATCATGTAATTAGAATATGTTTTGTACAAAGTATGCCTTGTAAGGTATCATTCCAAAGTTTTGATCTGCTAGACATTAATATCTTGTTGGATTGTATGTGCTATTGTCGCATGTGAAGTTATGAAGTTTGGCTATGTATGTGTAACTGAATCATGTTGTGAGGTTGAAAACACCCACAAGCAGCCTTTCAAGTACAACAGTAAAAAGGCCAAACAATGTTAATGGGTGATTGAGGAAATGCACATAAGCACAAGGATTACCCCAGGAACTGTGTACAATAGAAACTTCTCACTACACAATGGGAGCTGTTTGACCCAGGTCACAGCAAAAGAGCTTTCCAGCAAGTTGGAAGAAGATATAAAAGGAGGAAAATGGCATAATGATGGTACCCACTCTCCGTACAACAACACATCTGGAAACACCTGAGGGGCAAGGAATTAATTGGGGGAAGTGATGGTCCCAGGCAGAAGTGATTTTTAGCCTGTGTGTGAAAACCTGGGAAAGCCAAAGCAACTTGTATCTTAAGAATCTGGCGGCCTGATTATCACTCAAGATGAGAATTTGCTAATTTATATCCTACCTGTCTAGTGTGTTAAACTCAGTTTGTGATTTTGTTTATTTACTAAGGTAGTCTGCATTGATTTCTTTGCTATCTCTTATAATCCCTTAAAATCTATCATCTATCTTTTGTAGTTAATAAACTTGTTTTGTTTTGTCTAAAACCAGTGTGTGTGTAAATTATAACTTGGGGCAGAAAGCTGTTTCATATCTCTCTCCACATTGAGGGAGGGAGTGAATTTTATGAGCTTATGCTGTACAGTTCCCTGTGCAATGCAAGATGGTATAATTTTGGATTTACATTCCAGATGGAGGGGATGTGCCTTAGCAACTGGGAGGTGCCTTAATTAAGCCTTCCCATGCAGAGCTGATCTCAGCATGTGTGTTTGAAGCTGCAGCTGGGTGTGTACCTACCTGTGTGTATGCTGTTGAAAAAGCAAGCTTGGAGAGCTTGGCAACTTATCACAGCAACACTGTGTGAAAGGGAGCCCAGGCTGGTGGGTCAGGTGGGCTCAGTGGTACCCCAGTTCCAAGTGGCACCCTGGGGGAACCCATGACAGTGACACAGTGAGCGGGGTCATATGCACAGCTTGCTCTGAGACACTGGTGGTGATTTTAAATGAGTGTTAAGGGTTTTGGCTAGAGAACAGTCAAAGTGGTTACCAGTTTATTATTTTCTATTTGCTTATTTCGGGCAAGGGAGGTAGAGACAGAAAAGCAGGAAAATGCGTGAAAGTGAAACTAGTAAGAAGCCAAAGCTCTGCAGGTTGCAGGCAGGAGAGACAAAAAATTACACAAGAGATAGATGGAATTACTGTGTCTGCAGGTGGAAGCAGAAAATGCCAGGCAAATATCTGCCCTGGAACTGTGAACCAAGGAAATGGAGGAGAGGAAAAAAGAGAGGAAGCATGAACTAGACTTGATAGAGGGGCAGATCCAGCACCCTCCTCCCATCAGGGAATCCCACCTCTCAAAAAATCCACTAATGGGAACGGTTGTGTCCTCCATACAGTGAGACAGGGGACATTGCTGAATATTTCGTCACCTTTGAGCAGCTGTGCATGCTCCATGAGATTCCTGAGAATCAAAAGATGACCACTTTGGTTTCAAAATTGTCTGGGAGAGCTCTGGATACATTCAATAAGATGCCAATTAGTGATGCTGCAGATTATGGTAAATTCAAGGAAATGGTTTTTAAACAGTTTCAGATGACACCTGAAACACATAGAATAAAATTTAGAAGCCTTAAAAGAGGTGGTGGAATGAGTAATGTGGCATATGTAAACCAGATGAGAGATTTAATGGATAAGTGGTTAAGGGTAAAAGGTATTACAAACTTTGAAGAAATGTGTGATCTTGTTCTCAGGAACATGTCTTGAGTATGTGTAATGATGATGTAAAACAGTGTTTATGGGATAAAAAGGAAAAGACCTCTGAAGCACTTGCCACTTTTGCTGATGAATTTGATCACACCCAAACATCTATTAGAAATAATTCACAGGCAGGGGGGTTTAAGTTTAGTGGGAATCAGGGTTTTACCCCTGGGAAGAAGGAGGGTGGATGGGGAGGCTGGACACTTACCTCCCCAAGTTCATTCCTCCAGTCTTCATCCCTAATCTCCTGAAAAAAGATGATCCCAGAAGGGGCTATCATTGTAAGTCGACTGAGCATCTGAGGAATAAATGCCCTGTGCTGGGTGAGAACAGGCAGCAAGCAACTCATGGAAATGCTGCTACCCAGAGCGCAGAGGCACCTCAGGCAATTATCACTTATCATACAGGGTTTTTTAAAAGTAACTACTGCCCAGCCAGGTAGGAAGCACATAAAGGCTGTCAGAATTAATGACAAGGAATTCCCTGGGTGGAGGGATACAGGTGCAGAAATTTCTGTGGTTAGGAGAGACCTGGTTCAGGAGAAAGACATACGGCCAGGACAGATGGCAGAGCTTTTGTTAGTAGGAGGTCACAAAATCCTTTTTGCCTTTGGCTACAGTGCACATGGAAACTGAGGATTTGCAAGCTGAATTAATGGTGGCTACGGTATTCAATACCCCAACCCAGTTATTATTGGGGGCCAACTTTTTCAGTGTAGCTCAGGCTATCAAGGGGTCTGTCAGCAACAAGGAGAAATATTGTGCTGGAACCCCAGAGGGAAAGAGTGAAGTCTCAGGAACTGCTGGGGGAAGGGGAGAGTGTCTCTTTCATTCTGCTGCAGCAGTGGAAAACAATCTGCTCCCAGGGATGGATGTGGTTGAGACCAGCTCCTACAGCCCGGTGACTAAAGGCAGCGCTTGCTCCAGAGGGGAAGGGAACATTTTGCCTGTCTGTGAGAAAACTGTCCAGATTGCCGGCTGCTAACAGATTGCAACCAAGCAAGGGTGGACCTCACTCTAGAATGCATAAGGATCTAGCCTCTTTTCCTAAACAGTTTCTTAGTACTAACAGAAGTAGAGACCTTGATACTGCTTGCAAAGTTTGAGCCCCCTGTATGTGCCTGCTATCCAATGCAGCACCAAAATGAGGCAATATCTGTGCCAGGGAAAGCTCAATTTGAAGAACTTCCTGAAGTATTCTGGGAAATATTATTTGTTTGTTAGATGAGTGCATATGAGTTTTTATGTTGCTTCACAGTTACCTACTAATTCTATTTGCCAAGTTTAAAAGAATCTTGTTATAGCTAAATTACTGCTCCCCTTACTTGATCGGTTGTCTTCTAGATTTTCAGAGCACTAATGAAATATCTTCTGGATTAGAATTTACAGGATGGAGCTACAATACTTTCTCTTTCTTCTCTGGGATTTTTGAAACCTTTAATGTTCCAAGGATTTGGGTCACAAAAGTAGGTAATCAGATTTGTATCTTGCTGACATTTTCAGCTGGGAGACTCAAGGCTGAGCCTATGTTTGCAGCATGGGAATCATATGTCTCAAATTTTATAAGTGTAAAGTAATTAAGATATGAATGGGGTGGACAATATAGCTTTGATGGCAGTTTTTATTATCCCCCTTTACAGTGATGTCTTTCAGGAATATAGAACATTTTGCATTAGCCTTTAATGTGGCAATACTTGAAGTGGCTTAATCAACCATTAACTGTGTGTGTGTGTGTGTGTTTATACACACGTACACATAGCTAATATAAAGCAAAGAATTGTTCCCCTTCCTCACTACCAAAAAATACTTGAAAAGTACCAGCTAAACTTATAAGTGTAGTTTACAAGTTTTGAAGCGTAAACTACACTTGAAGTTTAAAGGTATATTGCAAGGGTAATGGTTATGTATTTACAAATAATTCATATATGAAGAAGCAGAAAAAAAGCAGAAAGACCTTTAAACATCTAATTTACTTTTCACAATTCATGCTGTTTGCTTTTTTTATTTCACTCAGTTTGGACAATGAAATTAGATGCCTCAGTTTCACTTGGTGAATAGCTTCTTTCATTTTCTGGTTCTAATGCAGTGGTACCATATAGTAGTGATATGCTGTGATGTGTCATGTATAAATCCCCTCCCAAATTTTTTCACAAATACTTTACAAATGTACTGTTAACAAAGGTAATAACATCCCATTCCTATGGAACAACGGGTGATTTACATCTTTAAGATGGTATTCGTTAATTTCCATTCATATGTGTTTTGTAAATATATATTTATAAAGAAACCTATATTTGGGACCTAGTACTTGATAGTATTCCTTATATCATTAAGAATGTTGGCTTCCCAGGCAATTTAACCAGTCTTCAATACAGGAATCACATATTGTATAAGAATAAGCTTCATTAATATATCTGTGCAGGAGAACATTGCTTCCTAGATTGCTGTGATGAGTGACTTTATTGTAGTTGAATGTTAGTTAGTGGCCTTATCTCCCTTGTGTTCCTCAAGGAAATGAATCATTCTCCATATCAAAACATATTTTTAAAATAATCCAACAATGCGGGCAATGTGAAAGGCTCTGAGGAGTGCATGTGGTATTATGCCATTTTATTCAGTAACCTGCAAGCTGTTTACATGGTGTTTGGAGCAGTTTTCAAATATTTGGATAGCGAGAGTAGTACAGTAGCCTTTCAAAGTTTATCTTTGTGCAGTGGTAGTTAAAAGGTGTGGTCAGAGATCATTTCAAGGTTGCACAGAAATTAAGTTCAGGTTTCTGTTCTCCTATTCCTAGTGAGTGTGCAGTTCAAAGACGTTGCAGATATTTGTAATGTAAATCCCAGAGTGGATTTTAGTGCACATCTGAATTCTGTCTGTGCATTTGGTGGCAGCTATCAAATAATTGCTCTTAAAGGGTTGCAAATCAGAAAATTCTAAATGCTTTCTGAATGGTTACTTTTGGTAATGAACTCCATTTCATTTGGTCTGAAATTGATTCCTTATGCATTTTTATCATTTTAACATTGGATTTTATTAAACTGACACAGTCATAATCTGGGGGTGAAATGAAAATATATATTTTTTAAAGAAGTCAGTACCTTAAAATAAAATGGTGACTCTATTTTTAAAAAATAAACAAAAAACTTTCATTGGGGAAAAAAAAGTTAAAATGCATGCAGCTCTTTTTGAGAGGAAACATAATGGCATGTATCAAAAATGAAAGCATCAGTGATGTTCTTAGTCCAATAGACACTTCTTAATTAGTACAGTTTTCATATTTATTATCTGAACCAGTGTTGCAGGAAAAAAAATACTCATTTTGCCACTTTCAGATATTCATGTGGATTAATTCTCCAATTGTGTGTGTGTGTGTGTTGGGACAGGAAGGTAATGGGGAGGCAACTGTGGCTCCTTCATTCAGGGCTTCTTCACCATGGCAAAAGTTAAGGTAGCATAGAGGCACTTAGTTATGGCACTGTTGCAAGGGCCCTCAGGATCTTTATGCCATGTATAGGATAAGATATAGTAGAGTTGTGCTCAATCATGTCCTCTTCTCCTGTCTCTGGAATACTCCCTTTCCCCCTTATTCTGGGGGTTGTGCGGCAGCTGGCACAGAAGGTGGCTGAACTGTCTCCTCCAAATTTCCACCAGTAGACTATTCCCCGACACACACAGACTTCAAGTCCACTTTGCACTCTGACCTTAGCAGACTGGACCAGACCATAGATTTTTAAGGTTGGAAGGGAACATTATGATTTCTTCTTCTGAAGGATTCTAGAGTACAGACTGGGGACAGTACCCTCTAATAGTATGCCAAACTATACTGTTGTCAATTCACTTGTGATGTGAATACAAGAATAAGAGAAGGCTGGGTGAAGTCCTAGCTCCACTGCAGTTGATGGCAAAACTCCCATTAATTTCAGTATTTAACAGTACTGTCTTTAGAGTATTTAAACCTGTCTTTAGAGTTCTTCTGTTTTCAGGTCCCAGGGTCATGTATGACTGAATTTTTTGGGGAAACTTATATTGTTGTGTCTCGCCAATGAGATACTGTCTCAGTTTTTACCCCTGTTGACTTCTGCCTGTGAAGTAACACTAGATCAACCCCTGCACATGAGTTCAGTCTACCCATATCCTCCGGTGAAATTGTCTGTGTTAAAGTTGCCTGCTGTGTTGGGATTTTGTATGAATCCTGGTTATTTCACGTATTCCTTGACTGACAAGTGAAACTGGCCCAGTTAAGAGCTGAAACAAGCATTGCCAAGGGACTCATTCATTTCTGTGTTGCTTTCCAAGATACGAAAGAAATCACAATATAAGCAGATCAGTTGATCTTGCGTGCAGCAAGGTACCTGTTTAATGTAATTGAAAACAGAGCTGGCTGCCTTTTAATCTTTTTTAGGACTTGAAGTTGGGTGAAGGTAAATACTCTAATAGCTTAGATTTATATAGTGCTGTTCATCCCAAGGCACTTCACTACAGACTGCATACAACCTCCGTAAAATGCAGCTACCTCTGGCATAACAAGGTGGCCGCCAACCACACATAACATTCTGCACAACAATGAGGGGAGGAGAATCTTTAGCCAAGGACATTGGGACTAATCTTTATTTTTATGGATAGTGCCATGGGATCTTTAATGGCACCACAAAGCAGACAGTACCCTGGATTTTAAGCTCCTGTCTACAGAGGTTTTCACAACATGAAACTCAGCTTACCTGTGTCAGAAGGATGTATGGCTGATCTGGCCCTGCTGGGAAACACTTGACAAACACTAATGCAAGTGGTCCATTGGCTTCACTCTAGCCCTTCCCTTATTTGCAAAATTAAAAACCAAACAGATAAACAAAACCCTATTATCCCTTTTGTTCTGGGAGGGAAAAAAAACAACTGTGTGAAATTACTACTAAATAATAACACCTAGCTCTTGTTAGATCTCAGAGTGCTTTACCAAGGCAGTCAGTGTGATTATCCATATTTGACAGGTAGGGAAAGTGAGGCACGGGGAGATGAAGTGACTTGCGTAAGATCACCCAGGAGGCCAGTCACAGGGTACGTCTACACTACAGGATTATTCCGATTTTACATAAACCGGTTTTGTAAAACAGATTGTATAAAGTCGAGTGCACGCGGCCACACTAAGCACATTAATTCGGTGGTGTGCGTCCATGGTCCGAGGCTAGCGTCGATTTCTGGAGCGTTGCACTGTGGGTAGCTATTCAGCTATCCCATAGTTCCCGCAGTCTCCCCTGCCCCTTGGAATTCTGGGTTGAGATCCCAGTGCCTGATGGGGCAAAAATCATTGTCGCGGGTGGTTCTGGGTAAATGTCGTCACTCATTCCTTCCTCCGGGAAAGCAACGGCAGACAATCATTTTGCGCCCTTTTTCCCTGGATTGCCCTGGCAGACACCATAGCATGGCAACTGTGGAGCCTGTTTTGCCTTTTGACACTGTCACCGTATGTGTACTGGATCCGCTGACAGAGGCGATACTGCAATGCTACACAGCAGCATTCATTTGCTTTTGCATGATAGCAGAGACGGTTATCAGCCGTTCTGTACCGTCTGCTGCCATTGTAAATTGGCAAGGAGATGACGGTTATCAGTCATTCTGTACTGTCTGCTGCTGTCATGGGTGCCCCTGGCTGAGGTCGGCCAGGGGCACAAAGACAAAAATGGGAATGACTCCCCGAGTCAATCCCTGCTTTATGGTATCTAAAAATAGAGTC
The DNA here is from genome assembly GCF_020497125.1 of Mauremys mutica. Classification (NCBI taxonomy): domain Eukaryota; kingdom Metazoa; phylum Chordata; order Testudines; family Geoemydidae; genus Mauremys; species Mauremys mutica. The sequence continues at coordinate 186,035,445 of NC_059073.1, read as the reverse complement.
AGTCCTGCCTAGAATATGGGGCAAGTGTACTAGAGAACCAGTGTATCAGAGAACCAGAGAGCACAGCTGCTCCGTGTCAGATCCCGCAGAAATGATGAGCTGCATGCCATTCATGGGGGGTGCCCCTGCAACAACCCCACCTGTTGCTTCCCTCCTCCCCCAACCTTCCTGGGCTACCGTTGCAGTGTCCCCCCATTTGTGTGATGAAGTAATAAAGAATGCAGGAATAAGAAACAGTGACTTGTTAGTGAGATAAAATGAGGGTGAGGCAGCCTCCAGCTGCTATGATAGTCCAGGCAGGACATTAAATGGTGCGGGGGAGAGGAGCCCAGCATCCCGCTGCTTTGATAGTCCAGGCAGTACAGAATCTTTTCTTTACACATGAAAGGGAGGGGGCTGATGGAGCTCAGCCCCCAGTTGCTATGAAGAGGACGGTTACCAGCCGTTCTGTACCATCTACTGGGAATGACTGGGAATCATTCCAATTTTTACCCAAGCGCCCCTGGCTGACCTCATCGAGGCCAGCCAGGAGCACTCACGGGCTGATGACAAGGACGGATACCAGTCATTTTGTACCGTACCATCTGCCGGAGAGGAGAGGATGCTGCTGTTTAGCGCTCAAGCACCCCGTCTACCAGCAGCATGCAGTAGACATAGGGTGACATTGAAAAAAGTCAAGAAACAATTTTTTTCCCTTTTCTTTCACGTGGGGGGGGGGATGGAGTAAATTGACGAGCTATACCCTGAACCACGCCGGACAATGTGTTTGAACCTACAGGCATTGGGAGCTCAGCCAGGAATGCAAATACTTTTCGGAGACTGCTGTGGACTGTGGGATAGCTGGAGTCCTCAGTACCCCCTCCCTCCCTCCATGAGCATCCATTTGATTCTTTGGCTTTCCATTACGCTTGTCACGCAGCACTGTGTAGCCTGGAGATTTTTTTCAGACACTTGGGCATTTCGTCTTCTGTAACGGAGCTGTGATAGAAGAGATTTGTCTCCCCATACAGCGATCAGATCCAGTATCTCCCGTACGGTCCATGCTGGGGCTCTTTTTGGATTTGGGACTGCATCGCCACCCGTGCTGATCGGAGCTCCACGCTGGGCAAACAGGAAATGAAATTCAAAAGTTCGTGGGGCTTTTCCTGTCTACCTGGCCACTGCATCCGAGTTCAGATCACTGTCCAGAGCGGTCACAGTGGTGCACTGTGGGATACCGCCCGGAGGCCAATACCGTTGCTTTGCGGCCACACTAACCCTAATCCGATATGGTAATACCGATTTTAGCGCTACTCCTCTCGTTGGGGAGGAGTACAGAAACCGATTTAAAGAGCCCTTTATATCGATATAAAGGGCCTCGTAGTGTGGACGGGTGCAGCGTTAAATCGTTTTAACGCTGCTAAAATCGGTTTAAACGCGTAGTGTAGATCAGGCCACAGTTACATTTTATGCAAAGGCTAACCTTCTTCTTAAAAGACTGATTCTATAATAATGGCCCATTATTTGTAACTTCTGTGTAGTAAAAACCCACTCATTTTTTTTTACCTTAGTCTCCTCTTAGGCCTAATGCCAAAGCTACATCTTTTAAAGGCAGATCATTATTTCTAGTGACATGGTAGCAAGTCAAGCTTTCTGACTAGACAACATGAGTGGAAATGTGAATGCATGAAATGAGGTTTTAAGACAGTGTTTCCTTCATGCTTACTGTGCTATTCAGAAAGAATCGGAGTACATATCAGCACACAAACCCTCTGTAAACACTTTTCCTATGAGTAATATATGCCGGCAAGCATTGTAGGATAAAGCAGGACTTAACTCAACTACGCTCTGTCTGTTATATGAGATTGTAGATGAAAACTTTGGTCTAATTTGTGGTCTAGTCTGTGATAGTATTAAGCAATCTGATGCCGCTGCCTGTAATTGCAGTTGTGATTAAGAGCAGTCAATTTAACTAGCTGATTTTAGTAACAATACAGCAACATATGCTGCTAATGTATGTTCTTTAACGGATCTGCTTAATTCTGGCTATGCCACAAAATATTCTTACTTAAACATAATATTAAAATCAGCATGTGTTTTTGTTTTCTTTCTTTTTTCTTACACACCGCGTATGCATCATTATTACAGCTACCAAAACTAAGAATTTTCAGTTTGTGAGAAATTTTGAGATTTCGAAATCTGAATCAAACTGAAACCAAACCTCTTGAAATTTGTTGCAAACTGAAAATTCTGGAGGGGGGGGAAACTAATTTCAGAAACACCAACACATGTTCTTTCCCAAATGAAATATGCTCCCCAGAACCGGCAGCTGCCAACTGAAATAGACATTCTTGATCGAATGTCAATTTCAGTCAGCCGCTTCAAGGAGCCTCCTGGGGTCTGTGGTTCCAGGCAGCCCTGCCATATGGACTGTCCTGGGGCCAGATCTGGCCCAGGGCTTCCAGACTCCTAGGCCAAGTTGGCTCCACAGGCTGCCTGACTCTCAATGCAGTTGGTTCCTCAGACTGAGGGAGTTGGGAGGAGGTGCTGTAAGTCCTTCAGATATGCAGGCTCGTTGCTATGGAGCCAGGTTTTCAGGCTTACAGCTCCATGGAGGGCTTGGCAAGCAGAGCTGCCCTGGGGTCCTTGGCCCCAGAGCATGGCTCCTGCATGGTGGGTCTGCCCTGGAGCCATGGACCCTTGTAGCCTCAGCATCCCACCGGGCAGCCTGTCAGGGAGCCAGGCAGATTTCTGATGGAAACCTCTTTGGCAGACAGAGTTCAGCTGGCTTGAAAGGGGTTGAATATTTCAGATGTGTCATGTGGAGTAGGTGTGCCATTTAAATAGACTCATTTTGCTATTTACTGTTTACACATCAATCAGTATTATTATAAATCATCTTCACTATGGCCCCAATCCAACAAAGCACATAAGCATGTGTATATCTTTAAGCAAATGAGTAGTTTGTCTGACTGCGATGAGACTACTTGTGTGCTCAAAGATACACGTGCTTAAGTGTTTTCTTGTATCAGGTCCTAAGCAAGTATGTTTTTTACCAGGTTGCTGAGAAAGTGGACTTTGTTGGATATTATATGTTAAATACATTTCCCACCTTTTAAGAGAGATTTACATTTTTCTAGCTATTTGCTTTGGCCTGATTGCAAGGTTTGCAACATATAAGTAGGGCCCTACCAAATTCACGGCCATAAAAAATGCATCACAGACCGTGAAATCTGGCCTGTGTGTCTTTTTACCCTATACTATTCAGATTTCACAGGGGTGACCAGCGTTTCTCAAATTGGGGGTCCTGACCCAAAAGGGAGTTGCAGGGGGTCACAAGGTTATTTTACGGGGGTTGTAGAATTGCCACGCTTACTTCTGTCCCACCTTCAGAGCTGGGTGGCCAGGGAGTGGCATCTGTTGTCTAGGCGCCCAGCTCTGAAGGCAGCACCCCACTAGCAGCAGCTCAGAAGTAAGGATGGCATGGTATGGTATTGCCACCCGTATTTCTGCGCTGCTGCCTGCAGAGCTGGGTGGCCAGAGTGTGGCGGCTGCTGACTGAGGGCTCAGCTCTTCAGGCAGTAGTGCAGAAGTAAGGCTGGCAATACTGCAACCCCATAAAATAATCTTGTGACCCCCTGCAAGTAAGGGTGACATACCATGTCATCCTTACTTCTGCGCTGCTGCTGGCAGCGGCTCTGTCTTCAGAGCTCAGCTCCCAGCCAGCAGCTGCTGCTTTCCAGCTGCCCAGCTCTGAAGGCAGCGCTGCCGTCAACAGCAGCGCAGAAGTAAGTGTAGCAGTACCGCAACCCCCCTCAATAACCTCCTTTTTGGGTGAGGATCCCTACTATTACAGCACTTTGAAATTTCATATTTAAATAGCTGAAATAATGAAATTTACTATTTAAAAAATCCTATGACTGTGAAGTTGACCAAAATGGACTGTGAATTTGGTAGGGCCGTATATACAAGTTAATATTAAAGAAAATAGAATATTTAGCTTTTCCTGATTTATGCATTATAATATATTCTGCATCACCATGTTCTAAAATCAGAGGGGTAGCTGTGTTAGTCTGGATCTGTAAAAGCAGCAAAGAATCCTGTGGCACCTTATAAACTAACAGACGTATTGGAGCATGAGCTTTCGTGGGTGAATACCCACTTCGTCAGATGCATGTAGTGGAAATTTCCAGAGGCAGGTATAAATATGCAAGCATAATGTGGTTATCTCTAGCCTGATTCTTGCTTGCATATTTATACCTGCCTCTGGAAATTTCCACTACATGCATCCAATGAAGTGGGTATTCACCCACAAAAGCTCATGCTCCCAATACGTCTGTCTATAAGGTGCCACGGGACTCTTTGCTGCATTTATGTTCTAAAATGTGGTGTGAATAGTTTATTAGATCAACCATTATAGTGCAGTGCTTATCTCCTTCTCCTTTCATGCTGCAAGATGTGTTCTTCAACGAGATGCTGATGGAAGAAATAGAACATGTTAGCGTAAAATATAGTCACAAGACCATGCAGAGTTCTACTTCACCTTATATATAGCATTATAAACAAGGTGTTTGTGGGTGTATCATATTAAGAATTTCTGTAATTCAAGAGAGACAACTTTAGTGTAATATGAGGAGTTTTTTAAGAGAAACACACATACCAGATATTTCCCAACTAATGCGTCTGTTGCTGCTTTGTATAAAGCTGGTATTTTTACATCTGTTTCAGCTTTTAATTTTAGGCAGTCCTAGTTTGCACAGGACTCTTATATTCCCCACAAGTTATATTGAAGTAAAGTTCAGATTCTGGCTAACCTGACCAAACCCAGAGACTGAGGGCCTGATTATGAACTCACTTCATTTTGGCACTCTTGTAGCTCCATTGATTTTGGTGTAATTAAACAAGTTTAAATGCAGAGAGAATAGAGGTGAAGCAGGCTCTGAAACTGTTAACAGAGTTGTTGCTAGATCTTGTATTGATTTGGTCCTTTAGGAGATCATGGTGTTAGTGGGTGAATCAACATTCCATATGAACTACAACTGGACAGAATATGAGTGAAGTCATGTATTCTTTAACTCCTTGAATTTCTTGGCTTTTGTGAGTTTATTAGTAGGCCTGCGATATTATTCATTTGCATTGTTTTGGTGAGATTGTTAATAAGATATTAAAATGCAGTGGGAACCAGGATTATCCAAAATTGAAAACTGAAACAGAAATAAAGATGGTCTGTGAGCCAACATTTGCTGCACACAAGATGGACAAAAACACAAGCTACATGATGCTCTTCCTAAAGCCAAGTGTGAGGAAACTTTTATATGACCATAACTATGCCAAAAATGTAGAACAGATGTGATGTTTTTACTCTTAGAAATGAACAAAGTGATAAAACTAGTTTGTGACTCTAACTTTTCTGATTACTGGAAACTAGATGTACATCTTCTTGCTCTGTCCCTATTTTAATGTCTTTGACTCTCTTAGGGTTGGATCTAGTCCCCACTGAAGTGAATGGGAGTCTTTCCATTGACTTCTGGGGACATCGGATCAGGTACATAGCTTTAATCTCTCATTGTTTCTTTTCTAAGGGGAGTGTTCCTGTCTTTGAACCTTTCTATTTTCATCAATATTGGACTATTTTGATTACCCCATTATGATATCAATACTATCCATAGAATGTTAAGATTATTTTCTCTCCTTTAAGACTATCTTAGCACTAAGCTTACTAAAATCCTATTTAATTGGTATACTTTTTTTGGGTGGAATTATGCACTCCATGACACTATGAAAAGTATAAAATTCCTGTGTGTAATATTAGTCATGGATATGAGACATTTATGAATTGCATACAAATTCTCATTTGCTTTTTTCATTTTTCCTGTCATATTTAATCATGCAATATAGAGAATCACAGTAATTACAGATGAAAAAGATCTATTAGATCATCCAGTCCATTGCCTTGCCAATGTAGGATTGTTCTCTAGAGTCTCCTTTCTATTATTTTTCCAGACTCATTTCAAAAGTCCCAAGTGATGGAGCTTCCACCCCTTTTTCTTATGAAACTATTCCAACTGTAATACACTTTCTTTCTTAATGTCATTCTATTACCACCCAACTTATACCCTCTTATATTCTTCCTTGGGGTTTACTGTCTTCAGAAAGGGGAGACTTTTGTTGTATTCCCTCCTTAGCAGTTGCTTAGCCAATTTCTTTTAAAATTTCATTGTAATTCAATCCTTCCAGCTCCTGAGTCATGTTTAGTGTCTTCCCTGAATCTTCAGTTTATAACTATTTGTCTCAATAATGATTCCATAACTGAATGCAGTGTTCCAGGAATGGTGGTATCAGAGCTGTAGAAAGCATAGATCACTTTGACTCATAAGTGACATTACTGTTATTTTTTTCACAAGATAGTACTTAATGCTTTAATTATCATTTTATTTTTCAAATAAATGATACTTGACTTTTAATGAATGGAAAACTAAGTTTATTTAAAATATGTAGTTGGGATCACCAATGTGGGCTATGAAATAAGAGAATTCAAAATTGCAAATATATAATTACCTTTTGCGATACTGTTGACATCATAAATCAATATTTTTGTCTTTCCAATTTTCTCCAGAATCTCTTATTGTAATTTGACTATTTATGTTAACTTAAGATTTATTATTCAAACCATATTCATATGAAACCATCTATTTCTTGACAATTTAAAACAATTTATTTCATTAACAGCTCTCATATTTACCATTAATAAATGATTTGTGACTAAACAGCAGAGTTTGACAATCCCACCATTGTTTTCTTTCCTAACATGTGTATGCCATATAACTCACTGGTGAGTATATATTAGAGGTATTGCTGTTTCCCAATTGCACAGGATATGAATGTTACATTCACAGGTAGGGAGATTTGGCTCTTTAGTTTATGTGGAAGCAACTTATGCTTTTAGCTCTTGAGGGCCCTAGTTCGGTCCCCTGAGTGTTAGCCAAGATGGCAATTGTCTGAAATACTCATTATCTAACATTATTTCCCTCAGAATGAACTGCTATGACCATTTGTTTGTTCAGCAGAATTAAGGCACTTCTGTGTAGAACTTTCCCTTCTGTCCTTTGGCTTGCTAGTTAGAAAACAATCCATTTTTATTTTAAATATATGATGTTGAAATTCTTTAATAATAAAACTAAGTATTTACTATGTGTCTTGCTACTGGTGGCCATTTCTAAGGGGGAGTAAAGCAAAAGAGGAGACATACTAAAATTGCCATTTATTGAACATTTGGAATGTATGGATCACAAAGCTTGTAACAAATAAACCAATATATAGTAGTGTCCAGAACAGCTATGATTTTGGTATATTTCTAGAATTATGTACATATCACATCAGCAGCAGTTTAGAAAAAGCAAGGAAGCTTCCATAATGCTCAGTTGATCTTGGAGAAAACATCTTTTTTTTTTTTCTTGTAATTTTAACTTGAAAGTAAAGAGAATAAATCACGAAAGAGAGGTGCTTTGCCGAGACCTTTTCCTCCCCAGGAAAATTCTTCTGAATATTTTCCGTTTTAACAATGAAGTCTTGAGGCCAGAACTTACCTGGTGTGCATTGGTATACTTCCATTGCAGTCAGTGACACCATGCCGATATACACTAGCTGAAGCTGTGGTCCTTAATTCCTACAGAACTGCAGCAAATTGAAGGGCCTTAGCTGTGAATGAGTTAATTAAATTACACTGTATCAGATTCTTAGAGGGGAAGGGCTGTGTGGCTTGGAATCAGGAGCAGGCCCAAAGGCAAAAAGCTTTATTTTTGTAAGTGAACTCATTCTGTACACTTGTTCATTTTTAAAAAAATGAATAAGTGTACTGCTTTTTAAAGCCAGGAAGAAATGTGCTTCCTAATTGGAGCACATGCTAACATAATTCCAATTAAAAATATTATGCTTTCCCAGCCTGTCTTGAGTCACTCCAACTTGTCAGTCTTTTTCTTCAAGTCTAGTGTTGCTAGGCAGAACTGTATTTTAAGATAGTTAAAAGCTCTTGAAGGGTATGATTGACATTCCAAAATATTATCATTTGTATTTAGAAAAAAATTGTCTGCTACACATTTATGAACAGAAAAGATAAAAACCTGTAACATTCATAAGAACATAAGAACGGCCATACTGGGTCAGACCAAAGGTGCATCCAGCCAGTATCCTGTCTACCGACAGTGACCAATGCCAGGTGTCCCAGAGGGAGTGAACCTAACAGATAATGATCAAGTGATCTCTCTTCTGCCATCCATCTCCACCCTCTGTCAGACAGAGGCTAGGGACACCATTCCTTACCCATTCTGGCTAATAGCCATTAATGGAGTTAACCTCCATGAATTTACCCAGTTCTCTTTTAAACCCTGTTATAGTCCTAGCCTTCACAACTGCTTCAGGCAAGGAGTTCCACAGGTTGACCGTGCTCTGTGTGAAGAAGAACTTCCTTTTCTTTGTTTTAAACCTGCTGCCCATTAATTTCATTTGGTGGCCCCTAGTTCTTATATTATGGGAACAAGAAAATAACTTTTCCTTATTCACTTTCTCCACATCACTCATGATTTTATATACCTCTGTCGTATCCCCCCTTAGTCTCCTCTTTTCCAAGCTGAAAAGTCCTACCTTCTTTAATCTCTCCTCATATGGGACCCATTCCAAACCCCTAATCATTTTAGTTGCCCTTCTCTGAACTTTTTCTAATGCCAGTATATCTTTTTTGAGATGAGGAGATCACATCTATATGCAGTATTCAGGATGTGGGTGTACCATGTATTTATATAAGGGCAACAAGATATTCTCCATCTTAGTCTCTGTCCCTTTTTTAATGATTCCTAACATCCTGTTTGCTTTTTTGACTGCCGCTGCACACTGTGTGTACGTCTTCAGAGAACTATCCATGATGACGCCAAGATCTCTTCCCTGATTAGTTGTAGCTAAATTAGCCCCCATCATATTGTATGTATAGTTAGGGTTATTTTTTCCAATGTGCATTACTTTATATTTATCCACATTAATATTCATTTGCCATTTTGTTGCCCAATCACTTAGTTTTGTGAGATCTTTTTGAAGTTCTTCACAGTCTGCTTTGATCTTAACTATCTTGATCAGTTTAGTATCATTTGCAAAGTTTGCCACCTCACTGTTTACCCCTTTCTCCAGATCATTTATGACTAAGTTGAATAGGATTGGACTGACCCTTGGGGAACACCACTAGTTACCCTTCTCCATTCTAAAAATTTACCATTTATTCCTACCCTTTGTTCCCTGTCTTTTAACCAGTTCTCAATCCATGAAGGGATCTTCCCTTTTATCCCATGACAACTTAATTTACGTAAGAGCCTTTGGTGAGGGACCTTGTCAAAGGCTTTCTGGAAATCTAAGTACACTATATCCACTGGATCCCCCTTGTCCACGTTTGTTGACCCCTTCAAAGAACTCTAATAGATTAGTCAGACATGATTTCTCTTTATAGAAACCATGTTGACTTTTGCCCAACAATTTATGTTCTATTTGTCTGACATTTTATTCTTTACTATTGTTTCAACTAATTTGCCCAGTACTGATGTTAGACTTATCGGTCTGTAATTGCTGGAATCACCTCTAGAGCCCTTTTTAAATATTGGCATTACATTAGCTATCTTCCAGTCATTGGGTACAGAAGCCAATTTAAAGGACAGGTTACAAACCGTAGTTAATAGTTCCGCAATTTCACATTTGAGTTCTTTCAGAACTCTTGGGTGAATGCCATCTGGTCCCAGTAACTTGTTACTGTTAAGTTTATCAATTAATTCCAAAACCTCCTTTAGTGACACTTCAATCTGTGACAGTTTCTCAGATTTGTCACCTACAAAGGAAGGCTCAAGTTTGGAAATCTCCCTACCAGCGTCAGCCGTGAAGACTGAAGCAAAGAATTCATTTAGTTTCTCTGCAATAACTTTATCGTCTTTAAGTACTCCTTTTGTATTCCGATCGTCCAGGGGCCCCACTGGTTGTTTAGCAGGCTTCGTGCTTCTGATGTACTTAAAAAAACATTTTATTACCTTTTGAGTTTTTGGCTAGCTGTTCTTCAAACTCCTTTTTGCCTTTTCTTATTACATTTTTACACTTAATTTGGCAGTGTTTATGCTCCTTTCTATTTACCTCACTAGGATTTGACTTCCACATTTTAAAAGATGCCTTTTTATCTCTCACTGCTTCTTTTATGTGGTTGTTAAGCCATGATGGCTCTTTTTTAGTTCTTTTACTGTGGTTTTTTAATTTGGGGTATACATTTAAGTTGGGCCTCTATTATGGTGTCTTTGAAAAGTGTCCATGCAGCTTGCAGGGATTTCACTGTAGTCACTGTACCTTTTAATTTCTGTTTAACTAACCTCCTCATTTTTGCATAGTTCTCCTTTCTGAAATTAAATGCTACAGTTTTGGGCTGTTGAGGTGTTTTTCCAACCACAGGAATGTTAAATGTTGTTATATTATAGTCACTATTTCCAAGTGGTGCTGTTACCTCTTGGGCCAGATCCTGCACACCACTCAAGACTAAATTGAGAATTGCCTCTCCTCTTGTGGGTTCCTATACCAGCTTCTCCAAGAAGCTGTCATTTAAAGTATTGAGAAATTTTGTCTCTGCATTTCGTCCTGAGGTGACATATACCCAGTCAATATGGGGATAACTGAAATCTCCCACTATTATTGAGTTCTTTATTTTGATAGCCTCTCTAATCTCCTTTAGCATTTCATTGTCACTATCACTGTCCTGGTCAGGTGGTCAATAATAGATCCCGACTGTTATGTTCTTATTAGAGCATGGAATTACTATCCATAGAGATTCTATGGAATGTGTGGATTCATTTAAGAGTTTTACTTCAGTTGATTATACATTTTTTTCACATATAGTGCCACTCCCCTCCTCCCCCATGACCTGTTCTGTCCTTCCAATATATTTTGTACCCGGTATGATTGTGTCCCATTGATTGTCCCCACTCCACCAGGTTTCTGTGATGCCTATTATATCAATATTGTCCTTTAACACGAGGCATTCTAGTACACCCATCTCATTATTTAGATTTCTAGCATTTGTGTACAAGCACTTTAAAAACTTGACGCTGTTTATTTGTCTGCCCTTTTCTGATGTGTCAGATTCTTTTTTATGTAAATGTTTCTCGTCTGATCTGGTCCATATTTTATCCTCTTCTATCCTCTCCTCCTGACTAAAACCTAGAGAATATCTATCAATAGACTCTCCTCTAAGAGAAGTCTCTGTCCGATCCACATACTCCTTTGCAGCAATTGGCTTTCTCCCATCTCTTAGTTTTAAAAACTGCTCTTCAACCTTTTTAATGTTAAGTGCCAGCAGTCTGGATCCACTTTGGTTTAGGTGGAGTCCATCCTTCCTGTATAGGCTCCCCCATCCCAAACATTTCCACAGTTCCTAGTAAATCTAAACCCCTCCTGTCTACACCATTGTTTCATCTATGCATTGAGACTCTGAAGCTCTGCCTGCCTACCTGGCCCTGTGCGTGGAACTGGAAGCATTTCTGAGAATTCTACCAGAGAGGTCCTGGATTTCAGTCTCTTTCCTAGCAGCCTAAATTTGGCCTCCAGGACATCTCTCCTACCCTTCCCTAAGTCATTGGTACCTACATGTACCACACCACCGGCTCCTCCCTAGCACTACACATAAGTCTATCTAGATGTTTCGAGAGATCCGCAACCTTCGCACCAGGCAGGCAAGTCACATACGGTTCTCCCGGTCATCACAAACCCAGCTATCTACGTTTCTAATGATTGAATCTCCCATTACTAACACCTGCCTTTTCCTAATGACTGGCGTTCCTCCCCCGGAGAGGTAACCTCCGTGCGAGAGGATACTCCAACATCATCTGGAAGGAGGGTCCCAACTATGGGAAGGTTTCCCTCTGTTCCCGTTGACTGCTCTGCTTCCCAGAGCTTTTCATCCTCCTTAACAGCGCAGGGGCTGTCTGACCAGAGGTGAGACAAATCTACAGTGTCCCGGAAAGCCTCATCAAGATACCTCTCTGCCTCCCTTAGCTCCTCCAGTTCCGCCTCCAAAGCCCGTACGCAGTCTCTGAGCACCAGGAGCTCCTTGCACTGAATGCACACATGCTCAACCCACCCACAGGGCAGGTAATCATACATGCTACACTGAGTGCAATAAACAGGATAGCCCCCACTCTGCTGCTGGACTTCTGCCTGCATTCTCTCCTAGAGCTACCTAGGTTAATGATAGGATTTTTGTTTAAATCAAGAAGTTTTTATTATAGTTTAGTTTAAAGGGTTTAAAGAATGGCAAGTGTACCTTGCCCCCTTCCCAACTCCCTCTCGAAACTCCCTGTTAGCGGTCCGTGTTCGCAAAGCTCCCTGGTCACTTTCTCACGGCTTTATAAAGCCCTGGCCTTCCTGATAGCCTCACCCCCTGACTAAGGCTAAGCCAATGAACAGAGGCCAGTGATGAGCTGCCAAAATCTTAACAACGGGTTCCCTATAAAAAGTTCTGATTTAACAACGGGTTCCCTATAAAAAGTTCTGATTTAAGGGATGTGCGACAGCATGTATTTTTTGTACCAATAGGGTTACCATACGTCCATATTTTCCCAGGAGGTGATTAAGAACCGAAAAGCCTGACATGTCCAGGAAAATACAGATGTATTTTAACCCTACCTAAAGTTCTTTTTTAAAACGATGGGGCTGAACTAGAAATGAGCTCCGTTTCACATGTGTGGGTGGTGATCAGGGACAGTCTCAATTTTTGGGTCTTTTTCTTATATAGGCTCCTATTACCCCTCACCCCCGTCCCGATTTTTCACACTTGCGTCTCACTCTAGGGTGTGCACATGTGTGGGTCCCAGCTGCTCCCTGCCCCCCCCCTCATTAAAGCAGGTGTGCAGGGTTACTGCCCTGGGAACTGCAGGGCACCAGTGGATGTGGGGCTGGCTGCAGATAGGGGCGTGGGGCAGGGCTAGCTGGAGGCAGGGAGTGACACGGGCTGGCTGTGGGCAGGTGATGCAGACGGGCGGGCTGCGGGTGGCTGCGGGCAGGGGGTGGCTGTGGGCGGCTGTGGGCAGGGGGTGGCTGTGGGCAGGGGGTGGCTGTGGCAGGGGCTGCAGGCAGAGGGTGGCTGGGGGCAGAGGGTGGCTGGGGGCAGGGGGTGGGGCAGGGGGCGGCTGTGGGCAGAGGCTGGCTGCAGGCAGGGGGTGGCTGTGGCAGGGGCTGCAGGCAGAGGCTGGCTGGGGGCAGAGGACGGCTGCGGGCAGGGGGGTGGCTGGGGGCAGGGGGTGGCTGGGGCTGGCTGGGGGCAGGAGGGTGGCTGGGGGCAGGGGGTGGGGCAGGGGCGGCTGGGGCAGGGAAGGCGGGAGGGGCGCAGATACTCACACGGGGGGGGGGGCTGGGAGCAGCAGGACGCAGCCGGGGACTCACCGGGCAGCAGCAGGAGCCCCAGGGCCAGAGGTCCAAAGAGCAGGAGCAACAACAGGGCCAGGAGGCAGCTCACATGGCTCTCACAGCGCAGCACGGCGCCCCCCGGCGGCCGGGAGGAGGAATTACACCCTTCCCAGGCAGAGCCCATCAAAGCTTCCCTCGCAGGGAAGCTAGTTAACAAGCGGTTCTAAAACCGCTTCTAAATTTAACAACGGGTTCGCGCAAACCCGTGCGAACCGGCTCCAGCTCACCCCTGACAGAGGCTTCTAGATTTCAAACCTTGTTTAGAAGCTTACAGCTTCTAACTGCCGGCCACAGCACATGGTCCTTCAAACAAACAGACAGACACAAGCTCAGCACACATAACCTCTGCACCTACACAGTTTCTCATTAACAATATTACCCAACCTAGTGGTTAGAGGAAAGTCACCTAATAAAGGGTATCTCCTTACCAGAATCAGTTTGATAGATGGTGACTGCTGACAGTAGCCTCAAGGAAATAAAAGGAGATTCAAGTCCATGCCACAACTCCTGTTGACTTCAGTAGGCCAGGATTTCAACCCTAGATTTTCAGACTTCCATGAGGAAGTGGCCTTTGTCAGAGAGGAAAGAGAACATTAGCCTACTTATGCTCAGAGCAGCTGAAAAGTTCTTTCAGGAACACTGCTGCGACAACACCTCAGTGATCATGTGCCTGAACAAAGATAGAGGCACCAGAAACTATCATCTTTTGGATGAATGACTCCTGCTCTTCTCATAATACAAGGCGCAATACGTAGGAGAGCTGATAGACCATTACCAGGGTTTGGTAGTAAACTTTCCCAATTACCTTTCACTAACTAAATGTACCTCTTCCTCTCTGATCTGCAAGACACAGAATAAAATTGTCTGACCTTGTTATCTGCCTGTGAACATACTTTTAGAACTTGGAATTACTTTGCATGTTGATTGAGTTATTGCTGTTATGGTGGTTCGGTTGATCTGTGGTTTTATCTCTTGAATGCCTTGTAAGACTCTTTTACAGAGACTGAAAATTTCGCATCAAAAGCATTGATTTCCCATTGTCTTTGGCAGTGTTACCAGTCAGCCAGTATAGAAAGAGATACACCCTATCAGCCCAGATTGTTTCTGCTTTTCTGATATACCAATCTTTACAACTAATCATCTGCTTTCCAATTCCATTACAGGGAAGACCAGCAGAGCAGTGGAAGATGATAGATAGTAAGTGTGGCAGAATAAGGTTTTTTTTCCTCCTTCCTTTTGAACTGGAAATGATCTGGCAGTGCTTTTTTGCTAAGAGGAAAAGTGCTCACGTTGGGATTTCACAGTGGCTCATGTAGTATCCTTGAGCTGTTGACCTTTTAGGTTGCTTTGTCCATACATCTTGCCCACATATGAGCACAGGTTCTAATGAAGAGCTTGACAGTTCAATGCTTCTACAGAGAAGAGTATAACTTACAGCTGTCCAATTGATTTCACGCTTTGCTGTTACTTGCTTCAGCATGTCATTGAGTTAATTATGAGTTTTAACCACAGGGTAAATGGAGACATCACAACTGACCTTCACCTTCTGCTGTCAGCGAACAAATTGTAATTTAAACAATAATCAGAATGAAGCCAGATAAAAAGTGAGAGTTTTGGGAGGGCACAATAGGACTCTAAGAACATATTAACCTAGTGCAGGTCTATTTCACAGCTTGGATATAGGGTTGTTCTGCTGGACTGAGAAGCAAGTAGTTTGGTCAGATGTAAACAGTTATATAAGCTTGTGTACTGTGTATAGGAAGCAGGCTATTGTATGGTGGGCTGGTTTTGTTTAGGGACCAATGATCCCAAAGATGTTGTAAAGATTCCTTTTGTCATTCAGGTTTTGTATGCATGTTACTAAAAAGAATCTCCTCATTACAATGAACAGTAAGTACAAATAATGCATAATTGATAAATATAGGGGAAAGTTACTTTGCAAAATGATTTAAAAACATTTAGCTTCTTTTCTGAAGTGCTTATCTGTGAAGAAGAAATATAGAATAAAGTAAAATCTCTAATTTTAAAGGATTGATTGGACATTTATGTTAAATACATACAAATGAAATCTCAGACTTGTAGCTTGTTTAGCTGAATGGATTCTCCAAGACTGCATAACTTACCAGTACATTTTTCTTCTCTTTTCTGTAGCACCCATGTCCGCAGTGTCTTAGTACTCTTTCTCTCTCGCTTTTTGTTTCCAAGGTCCATTCTTTCTTTTTCTCATACATGCTGCCCTCTTTTTATAACTTGCAAGGACCTCCTTTTCTCAGCCACCTGGTCCCCACTCCACCACCTCATTCCCTCCTCTTGCTTTCCCCTACTGCTTGGCAGTGGTACTCTCAATACTTTCAACATTTAACCACATTGGCAGAATCCCTGATGTCACCACTGCTTGTGTGCGGTTCCCTGCTTGGCCGATCTTACATGCGACATATACTTTCAGTCCACCTATGTGCTATAGTTTTATTAGCTAACCAAAGTATCTATTTAATTTGCAATGGATACTGTGCATGTTCCCTAGTGAAAGGAAGGAGGGCTGATGTACTTATGCAGAATTTCAAGCTATTCCATTACATACATGGACAATGTTGATTCGTAGTCAGACGGACAGTATTAGCTGAATGCAGTAGCGTTGTAGCCATGTTGGGCTCTGGATACTAGAGAGACAAGGTGGGTGAAGTAATATTTTTTATTGGACCAACTTTTGTTGGGGATAGAGACAAGCTTTGCACTTACACAGAGCTGAAGAGCTCAAAAGCTTGTCTCTCTCAGTAATAGCTGTGGCATGCACAAAAATTGTGTACATAGTTCTGTCTCATTGATATTGCATAATATTGAAATGAGGCCAATTTTGAGAGTATTTAATTTTGCTGCTATGATAGCAAGAAACTAGTAGTTAGTTACAAAGGTCATTTTCTGATATGACTGTAAGATGCTATTATGCAGATATATCTGGTAACATGGCTTGGATCCACATAGCACATTTCAGAAAGCTTTTCAGCCCTGATTTTGTTGGAAAGAAAAACAGAAAGGGGAATAGGAAGAAGACTTGCTTTGTTACTATTACTTTGGCTGCTTCTGCTTAAGCAGAGCTATTTAGGCTCTCTGTTTCCCTCTGAGAAATGTCTGCATGCCTGTTCTGTTGCAGATTGATTGACTGATAGATTGCAGGATCCTTTCCAATGATTTTCCTTGTTGTATGTCAGGAGTTCTCAGACTTGGGATTGGGAATAGATGTCAGGGGGTTACAACTGCCTTTTCATTATCATATTGTGAAATGTGGCGGGGGTGGTGGTGGTTCTTGTTAGATGGGAGGAGGGTTTCAGTGAGATCCTGGTATGGAAAAAGCGGCCGGGGGGTTTATAGTATGGAATATTTGAGAAAATAAATGTTTTATATCATATAGCTTTGGATATCTATTTGAGCTCCCTATGGAGGGCTCCTGTATTTCCTTAGTGCCCAGTAGTAAATCTGCAAATCATGACTGCAGTGTTGCAGTTTAATTTATTTTTTTTATTTTTGCTACGTCATATCTTGTGACCTGGTTTAAATTAATTAAGGATGCTGTTTAGCTACAGTGACAGTAAGCTGAAGGCCAGACATTCAAAGTCATGCATGTACAAATGTGAGTGGATACATTCACTTTCATTTAGGATGGTACTTAAAAGGAATGTGAAAATACTTCTACCTGTGACAGCATTTTTGAGTAAAAATGTTTCAAATATTTCTTTGTGAATAAGTGTTATTCTACTTCTGTAATCAGATTGCATTCTGTGGATGTGACTCTGCTTCCCTCACACCCCAGTTAGGTATAAACTGAATTTGAAATAACTCATACACAGTTGGTCTGAGGCTTTCTGTGTATTGCTAAATAATGCTGTATGACATCATGGCATACAGTCAAAATCAATGTTTTGTTCAGTAACTATAACATTGGCCCAAGTAAAACTGCAGTAAAACTGCTTTACATTTTGATATTTTATTAGAGCTAGGAAACATTCAGGCAAAAAAATTCCAAACCTGGGTACCTAAAATGATGCTCTTAACTCCCTATTAGGTACCTGAACAAGAGAGGATTAATTTTCAAATGGGTGGAACAGGTCACACCTGCACTGTCTCTTGTCTTCTCCAGGATTTGTGAGTGGTTAGCAGCACCTCTGAAAATCAGGCCACTTTTAAATATGGAATTAGCCCAATTTTGGGCCCCCACGCTAGAAAATGTTGGCCTCAGACTGTTGTATTCAGCTGGGGAAAAAAACAAACTCTTAGATTTTGAGAGGATAATACAGGTTATTTCAATGTCAGTGAATACTGCTAAATATAATAGGTTGTTAACTGTAACTAGGAAGTAGAAAATATGGGTTTGATTCTGCAGTACACCAGTTTTACAGCAGTGTCAACTCCACTGAAGTAAATGGAGTTACACCTGCATGAAACTGAAGTGACATGGTGATGAATCAGGCTCTGTGATTAAGAGGTGAAGGTGACATTTGTCATCGTACTTGAGTCACAACTCAGATGGAAACATTAGCTTTCTATTATATATTTTCTTAATTTTCTTTATATTATTTGGTTGTTTATTTATTGGACCTTTCACAAAGATTATGATGAAAATTAAGTTTTTCGGAGCATCTGTTTTTATAGACCAAGAAAAATAATTTCCCATCCTTAGCACTGCCACTACTATTTTAATTTTTTAAAAGTCTTTCAAATAATCTCCAAAATCATTTTGTATGGTTAGAGATCTCAGCATCCTGAAGAGATTAAGCATGTTTTCTCTGAGCAGAATTCCAGAGCAAGCCCAGTGAGTGGAGGCTCTTTATTTTCCATCCTTGAGGTGTGATTGAAAGATCTTTGATGTAATTTACATGTAAAACAAGGGCTCAGAATTCTGAAGCTCTAGTGTGAAAGGCTTTTGCCACCACTGTCACAGTGGGTTGTGGGAAAAAAGCAATAGCTGTGGTGTCTTTGTGCTGCTGCCTTTGTTAAAGTTCGAGTCACATCAGTGGTGACCTGACTGTACTAGAAATGGAAAGATTACCGCCTAAGAACAATTGCATAAATACAAGGGTGTAGGCTTTTTCTTTTTTTCTTTTACTTAAATTAAACTGTCAGAAAAAGTAAAAGTTAATATAAAACTAATTAAAATAAATTATATAATTAAATGTTTGTCTGCAGTTTTTCACACTTAGTCAAAGACCAGCACTGAAATCTTTTTTTCTCTTGCTTAGCAAATACACTTGCTGCCCAAGATACATTCATAGTCTTTTCTGTAAATGTTGTGGGTGAAAGTCCATTTATATTTAAATCTTGCTATGAAAATGACACAATGGTGCATATGGGCAGTTCCACTGATCATTTCTGGAGTCTTGATAAAACTTTAGGAAACAGGAAACTATTCTCCCTGATATCCTTACTGCTGATTATTTGACTAACAAATGCCCCTGTAACATTTTACAATCAAGGCATCTGTATAACTTTATAATTTGGTGTATAAAGCACTGAGTTCTATAGCAGAACCCCGCATGTAAATGATTTATCCTTGTTCCTCTGGATAGTTTTGCTCCTGTGTTCATCCTGATTTATGTTTAGGCTGAAAAAATCTGGCTTCACTGCAAGTTACAGCAGGAGCTGTTCCTGTGCAAAATATCTCTCACGCCTCTCCAGTCTAAACTTCCTCCAGTGTATTTTTAATTCAAGATTTCTTAAGACACGTTACCTTGCACGTTACAACAATTTTTTGGAAGTTCACTGTTGTCTTAGTTGCAGTCAGATTCATGTGGTGTTAAAACCTTAGTTTGACCTTGAAGATTTTATTAATTTATAGAACCAGAATCATGTTAAAGTTTTATCCAGAATAAGTCGTACATAATAGGAAAGTATGTATGTGACGTGCTCTTTCATAAGCAGTATTTGTATCTGGACATCAAAGGAAACAGGATATCTCTTTCCCACCTTTCTCCTTTTTTATTATTATTTTTTAAATTTTATTGTGCAAAACAATCTCTGTGCACTTTTTCTCCATAGAATTTCCACATAGTGTTGTCTCATATAGGCCATGTAGTTCATAGATCCCTCAACTAACCCAGGATTTTAATACTATGTGCCTGATCTTAAAACATAATTCCCCTTTCTCATGTTCTCTGGGTTATTCTCTTAAATAAATCTCAAACTATTTCATTCCATTCTCTTCCCACTTCAGTCTGTATTTCTACATCAATTCAGATTTTGTTTTGTTAATCATAGCTTCCGCAGTGCTCATAGGAAGCAGTTTGGTAATATCCACTACTAAAGAATACACTGTCCACTACATTCAGGTGAAGAATTTGTCACTAGTGTGTGACACAGTTATATAATTATTACCGCAATAAGATTTCCTAGTACTGTATTTTTGGATTACTCGTTACTTGGAATTTAAAAGGTTCTGTTACTAACAGCAGATTAGAGAGGACAACTCTGATATTGGCTCTGTCCTAATGGAAAGGACGGTGATAAAATGCTACTTGCTGCTACAGTTTCCAGTGATGATTTGTGATATAGTTTCGCACAAACTTTCTTGTAGAAAAAAAATAATTAATTAAATGAATGGCCTTATTTTCAGTTTTGTGTAATGGTTCAGTTGCATCCCAGAACAATTCTGCCCCTCTTGACTTGCTTGAATGGAGTGATGTGTATGCATGTGAAGGCAGAATTTGGCCCATGCATTTTTAAAGAGAATGTTTTTTAATCTGTAGATGAAACAGTCCTTCACAAGAATCTTTCAGAAGCCTTGGACAATTTAAATGAATTCTTAGAACTGTGGGTGTCTTTTATCAAGAAATTAATTCCTGAAGAGCTGTTTCTGGCTGTCTTATGCCTAAAATCATAGTAAGTAGATTCCAGAGAGAAATGGGGAAAGTAACAGTGGTTACTTGTCAGTGGTCATAAACACTACCCTCTTTTCATGTCAAGCCCTCATTCTACCGCCGATTAATTTTGGTTAGGAGGACCTGGGAAATACAGTGAAGAGTTTTCAACTGTTGATGGCTTTTAAAAGACTTGTAGATTGATGTTTTATGGGACTGTGGAGAAACAAAGAAAGAGCAGAGATCTGCCAGAGAAGGAAAGAACAGGGACAAAAGAGGTGTTTTTGCAATGTTTTAATGCAAGGTTGCATGCATTTATATAAAATTTAAGAGAGAGAAACTGACTTGGGCTTTACCAGCCAATACAGCTTAACGGTTCTGGTTACATAAACATTAAACCTTCTATCTCACCAGAGCTTCCCAGCACATTTCTAAAGTGAAATTCACATTTAGCAGTATAGTCAATATATATTACCACAGCATGGAATAAATGATGTTTTATTATAAAATAATGGTTTTCAAAGCTGCACTTTTTTATTTTAAGTGGGATAGCATATGAGTCATTGCTTGCTGAATATATTGCATTTAATATAACAGTTGATTTTAGTGCAGTAAAATCTGAGAAAGCTTTAATATACATGGAATTATGTTTTTAAGATACAATGATAATGTTGGCAAAAAGACCAGAATATCACAAGAACACAAATGCTCATAGGATGAAATTCATCCCTCTGCAGAGAGCTCCACTTAAAGGCCAGGCGCCACTTAAATCCAATTTAAACCCTCAGAAATGGGTTTACTTATTATATTAACTTGGCATAGGCCTGTGCAGGCCCTTTGCACAGAG
Source organism: Mauremys mutica (assembly GCF_020497125.1). Classification (NCBI taxonomy): domain Eukaryota; kingdom Metazoa; phylum Chordata; order Testudines; family Geoemydidae; genus Mauremys; species Mauremys mutica. Next base: position 186,014,298 of record NC_059073.1, on the reverse strand, counting down.
ATTAATTTCAACCATGGTGGACAGTGGGGTGAATGGGAGTACGCAGAGCTGCTTCTACTCTCAGGTAACACTGGTGTACATCAGGACTATCTCTTTTGAAGCCAATGGTACTACACAAGTGTAAGGGTGAGATCAGAATTGGATACGTAGTATTTATGTCTTCCTGATATAGCTGGTCGGGGTATGTTTCAGTATTGCCAACCCCAAGCATTCATAAACCATGAGTCAGACCCCATGAGTCAAGACACTGATTTAAATATCATGAGATTATTATTTTTAGAAAGTCTTTTTTTATTTGCCTTATGGCTCAGAAACCAGTAGAATACATCTAGGTCACGTTTCTAGCTCTTCTCATTAATGATGAGATCTAGTAGTGCGCAGCTAAAAAAAAAAAAAAATCCCTTGTAATTACATGATTCCAGGAGCTGGAGCTTAAAAATCACCACCTGATATATTCTGTCAATGAAATCCAGAGAACTGGCAGCACTGTGGTTTGCTGGTTTTAGTAGTTACATTTTAATTTGCTAACACCCAATATATCTAGTCAGATAGCAAAGCTTTAGTTCTGGCTTCAGTGATAACGTATTCTCATTTGCAGCTAATCTGTTTCCCCATCATTTAAATATTTTGTGCCAATTTTAAGTGCAGCATTTATTATTAATTCACATTCTCTGCCCTGCCACAGTGGAATGCAGCTTGTTTTTATAACACTTGCCCAACAGATAACAATGCACTAGACTTTCAGTCCCAGCTAAAAGCAACTGTTAGCTCATCTGAAATTATCTTGAACCAAAAAAAGCAGCACATGTTTTCCAGTTGTTAGAAAAGCTTGCCCTGCTTGTGAATGGTTGGAGGCACTCAGTATATATTGTACTTTTATTGTGGGGGAAGTTCTTGTTGAAGATTCTGCTATGGTGGATATTCCCTCTTAGGGTGACATGTGTCGTGGATGCTAAGGTGATCTGTACATGGAATCTCCACAGTAGCACATGAAGGCAAATTCCATGCATCCTGTGACTAGAGACTAAATTTCAGTCCCAATTTCAGTTTGGCGATTTCAGCCACACTGAGTGGTTGTTGGCTCTCTCTGACTCGCCCCAGGGAGCTTGGAGATGGAGGAGAAAATAAGCATTTGTGTGGTACTCATTGTTACTGTGCGGTGGAATAAGTGAATAGGAAAAAGTTGAAACATCCTAAATAGCCTCAGAAAGATCAGAGTCATAGCAAAATGTCTCTTTTTTTGAGACTACATTAAAAATTAAAGGGAACAGTGTTGGAAATTCCCCCAAATTTTCTGAAAAAGACATCTCCAGGATGGTCTAAGTCTCTTTGAGAAGCTGTTGTTAAAACATTTTATAGAGATGGGGTTAGCTAATAGGGATGTTTTAGTTTATAAAAAGAAAAAATATATATATTTTAAAAACGTTTACCCATTAGGTGAGCATCTGGATACAGGTCCAAAAATCAAAACACAATTGGCTGCATATGTTCCCCACATATTCTCTGTCAGACCAGTAGGAGAAGCACATGGCAGAACCAAGGGCTGATCATTGAAAATAGCTCTTTGCTCTGCCTTCAAACCTAGGTACTATAAAGAAGAGAACATTAGCTGATCTCCCCTGTTGCACTGGTACTTGGGGGGCGGCAGTCTCTCAGGCAGCCAGTACCCAAATCATGCAGAGCTTTATAGCAAAATAGCAAAACCTTTACTTGCACCTAGAATTAGATTTAAAAGTTATTGCTGACGTGTTTGTCTTGTGTATATATAAAGTGTTTGTTTCTGGTATGTGCACAGTTCAACTTCGTTTGCTTTGCAATGTACTTAAAAAAAAAAAAAAAAAACCAGAAGCCTGAATTTAGGATCCTAACTCCATATATACAGGCCCTTATGTGGCCTGACTTTGGCAGTACAGTCTGTAAATATTCCCTGTAAAAGATCACATTATGTTATGGTTGGCTTTGGGGTCTGCAGGAGCTGATTTAGCTTAGAATCCATTATTCCTACATGGGCTATTCCTATACAGTATTGTGCATTCTCTTCCAATGTTTGGTGTGACACTGAAGTTTCTGTTCACGAATGGCTATTGTATAGTCTACATTCCATTCTAAATCCCTTGGTTATGCTGGACTGAATGTAATATTGTTAAACTGACTCTTGATTGAAATCATTAGAGAATTACTCTCTGAGTTTGTACATACTCCATTTAATTTTAGCAGCCTGCTCACAGGCTCAGTTATGCCAGGCATGATACTGAAGAGCAATTATTATCTTTGGAAACTATTGACATGACAAAAACATATGGGCCCGGGGTTGTTCCATAGATTAGTGCTGTTGGCAGTTGAAGTCAGCCTTAGCAAAAATGTCCTCTCTCTTCCCTAAGTAATTATTTAATTGATAAGCATTCTGTAGTTCTGATAGATTTGGAGAACAGAACAGGCAGTCTGGTTCTATTATCTCTTTTTTGTTTCAATCCATCATAATATTTAGCTGTAACAAGAACCTTTGGGGGGGGGGCGGTCAAGTTATAGCAATTTGTAGGTCATGGGTCCTGGAATGTTACCTACTACTTTTAATTTCTTAATCCCTTTCTTGGCCTGACTCTACAGAAATCTCTTGCATTGCAGGAAGGTGACGGGTGAAAAGAAGAATTTCTCTCTGAACAAATGTATGAAAAGTTCAAAAGGATCAGGGTGATGATATTTATGCAAAACTCCTATTGACATCAGTGCAAAATCTGCACATAGAATGGTGGCGAAGAATGGTCAAGCTGGTGGTGAACTGAAATCTGCAGTGATGCTAAAAGCTCAGCAGTTTTAACGGGTTTACACTCATCCGTCTTACAAAAAAAACCACCAACTCCTATAAAAGGAAAGAATAACAGAAAGTCCCTGTTAATAATTTCTGACTACAGCCATACATTCACTGACATAAGTGGAGTTATCCCAGTGTAAAACTGCTGTCAGATAGACCAGAATCAGGCTGGTAATCAGGCCTCAGTCAAACACGCTTTGCACTAAAGCTCTCCAAAGCTTGTCTACACAAACATTTAGCTGGTGGCGAGCGGGGGTGTGAATCTACCCCGCATTAACCTGCCACACACTAAGTGTCCCATGTGGACCCTGCTCCTGTGTGTCAGCAGTTCCATCATATGCTTGCATCTACTTCCATTTCAAAGCAGGGTAGATCAAAACTCACTAAAGAAGTGTTAGAACATGGCATGAGGGTCAGTACGGATACTTAGTGCCCAGCAGATTCACACTTCAGTTTGCTGTGAAGTAAATGTTTGTGTAGGAATCCCACAGAGTTATGCTATACTAGAATTTAGTTCCATTTAAACCCTCTTTATTTCACAGACTTCACTAGAATGTGCATACAGCGAGAGGGGAAAAAAAGATTTTTTCTTTTTAATTTAACGAGCAAGCCAGATCTTGGAAAGATTAAAAATGTAGTTCAGTATGGTTTTGAAAGAGGACACTGTTGTTAGAAATATAACACCAAGTCAGATCTGAACACATCTTTCTTGAAAGAAATTGAATTGAGTTCCATTTTATTCTTATGCACTTATTTCAGTGGAAAGGATTCCTGCTAAGTCCTTTGGGAATGGTCACACTTCTGAGTTAATAGTTTCTCTTTAAATAAGGCACCTCATTGAGTATATCAGTACACAAAGCTCACACATAGCAAATCCTGCTTATGAGAAATCTAGACACTGTCCATATAATTGCATTTCTGCAGAACTTGGGAGACATGGCTCCATTGGAGACACCAGGCCAGGAATGAGGTGTGAAATGTGGTTGTTTGGTTTGTTATAAGTCAGAGATCTCATAGTGCTTGTGGAATAAAACTGCTCTAGTTCCACGATGCAGGTTCTTCCACTAGTTCTAATTCTTTGAATGTCTCTTTTATAAATAAGGGGTTCCACCTCTTCATGCAAAGAGTGTAGGCTTAAGAGAGGTCTTACATAAGGGGATTCTGAGCTAGTATGTATATTTCAGAAAAAGCATTCAAAGTGCGTATTAGAATGTAAATTAGCTGGTGGAGCCAAAGCGGAATATTGTATTACAGTGTCTCCTTAAACCTGGGTGACCTCTCTTTCAATCAGCAGCTCAATCAGCACACTTCCATATATTGTAGTCCTTTTCACTTTGTTGATTTTTTTTTAATGGGTCTTGTTTTTGCCTTTTTGTTTTTCCCATTTTTTAACCAGCTTTAGTTAAAATACAGGCTGGGAATTTTGAGTTTGATAATGACCATTTGGATTAAGAACTTGGGTTGTGGAGAATCTGTGGAGACAGAGTAGGAGAGCTTGAACATATGTGGACATGTTTTGGTTGCCATCTGTCTACTTTGTTAATCCATGAAGCATCATCTGTGTTAACTTTAAAAGAATGGTCCTTTTTCTCCTGTCTCACTTGTGACAGGAATCCAGATGTAGAGGCAGCCAGGGGGCCCAGTTTGAAGTTTGTTTTAGGTGAGCTTGGGAATTGTGTTTTATTTTAGATTTGCTTTGCAAATAGTAATGCCTGCTACACATAGGATTTGGTTTTTTGGTTCAGAGTCACAGATGTGTATGTTGCAAAATAAAGACTGAACGGATTCCAAACAATCTACCCCATAGTTAAATGGTTCTCAGTGGTGCTGGGCTTATGAGGAACTTCTGTTGCAATGTCCAGTTTTTGTGGATTTTATAACTCCACAATATACAGTTCTCTTCAGTTTGAAATTTAACATTTGAGACCTTAACGTGATGAAAGGGAAGTATGGTTAAAAATCCACATGTCCATTTTCCAGTAAAAGGGCACGAGTCAGACATTCACTGGGGTCAGTGGTTGTGTTTTTATTATTCTCCTAAACAAAAGTGAGTTTGGAGTTGTTTTGTTTTCTTTCCTTTGAAACAAAATTTTATGGATCAAGGGCTTTAATTGTTAGGTTACAAAATTTTTTGAATAGAAATGAGCTAATTTACTTTATCAAGTGGTTGCTAGGCAACGGCAAATTTCCCAAAAATATCACAAGAATGTTTGTTTGCATGGTGGTGGTAGCCATGTTGGTCCCACCACACTAGAGAGACAGGGTGGGTGAGGTAATATCTTTTATTGGAGCAATTTCTGTTGGTAAAATAGACAAACTTTTGATCTCATTTTAAGCCACTTTCTGGTGAGTTGTTAACTTTAACAGCTAGCTCTGAAATCAACTGGCAATGTCATACCTTGTGTCATCATGTTTCAATACAGTGATCACGACAAGGATTAATGTAATCCTGTTGTGACTCAGCTAAAATATCCTAATCATATTATTTGACATTGATATTGACATTGATATTGAACTTGCTCAGAAAGATTTATTGAGGCCCTAAATATCCTCCAGGTCTAATCATCAGCATGTGTTTACTCATGAAAATCTAGATGATATAGCTAAAATTAGGATCGAATTCTGGAGCAAGTTTACATTATAAAAAATTCTCTGAATAATTTTTCTGCCAGGCCATTTCAAATCTTAGCTAAGTGAAAATATTAACCTATTGAAAACCTTACGCTATAGAAATGAGACCACAATCATTTTACATTTGGCAATATGTTTTGTCCTGCTACAACTGAGGTCTTTAGAATCTCATTATAAAGTATGAAAGTATCAGTGGCCTGAAGGCTGTAAGTTACTCTTGTAGTCAGAAAATTGCCCGGTGCCAAAAAGAGCCATAATACATAAGAGCATTATGTAGTTATTTCCCTTTTGGAAAGTAAAAACCAAATTCAGCTCCAGTCATTATAGGCCTGATCCAGAGCCCATTCAAATCAATGGGAGTTGTTATATATTGACTCCAGTGGGCATTGCATCAGGCCTCTACTAACTTGGGCCTGATTCTTTTCTCAACCTGTTGTAAATTGGTTCATCTTCATTAAAGTTAATGGAGTTATGCAGCTATAAATCCAGTGTAAATTAGATCCGAGAGACGCCCTGAGTTCCCAGTTGTTGGTTGTCCACACCAAGTATAGAAGAACTGGATTTTGACAGGTGGATACAACCAATTTATTATCCAAAAATAATTCTGGGCCTAATACTTGCACTAAAGCCCCATTAGTCCACTCTGGCAGTGTGAAGGGGCCTTAAAGTGGTGGTAAATCATAATTACATTCACTTTGAGGCCCTTTTACAGTTCCTGGGCGATATAAAGGAATCTGAGTTTAAATGAGTATTTTACATGTAGACAGTTAACGCTGCTGTGTAGTAGATTTTTACAACTCTTGTTCATTTATGACACTGAAAAGTATCATAGAGATACAACTTTTTGGTATCGGCTGTTTGTCACAAGAAAGGAAACCTCTCAAACTCTGGTTAAAAGTGGTGTTGTACCTCTCTTTTTGAATTCCAGTTAGATGCCAAGTGTCATTATTTATTTTTAGACCTTCAGATGAAAAACTAAAAAAAACAACTGAAGATTTTTCAAGTCAGATTTATAGTGCAAATAATGTTAATATTTACTGGGCCCTTCCTTTTGACTCTTTCCATGAGTCTACTACTCTTGTGCTTCCAGGCACTTTATGCAGTTATATGTGGTATACTTCAGAGACCTGGAGTGAAAACTCATGGCCAAACTCCTAAAACAGTTTACTGTTCCTATGAAAACTAGTTTATGCCACCACCATGATATGAGTTGCAAGAAGTAGAAAGCCTGTTTGTTTTGTAAAGTCATGCTTAACTTCTGAATGTGGACCAGTAACCGAGACTTTGCATTTAGCAATGAAATAACTTTTCTTCCTCCTTGCCATATTTTCATACTCAAAATAAGCACTTATCACACTATAAACTCTTACCCACTTCAACAGTTAAAAAAAATGTTGACTCTGAGGTAACTTGATTCATATTTCCTGCAGCTGATTTATGTCTGTCCCTGGTTTTCAGTGGGTCACCATGTGAGCTCTGTCTGTGTTGACATAAATCCATTTCAAGTAGTAAATGTGTCTCATTTCTTTCTGCTGCGATGAGACATTATGCAGTCAGTACTACCCACCAATATTATTATTATCTATTCCTGTGAACTGAGCTGCTTTCCCTTGTAGCCTCTGCCCCGCTCCCAGTAATAAATTAATACCTTTATTTTATATGCCATTTTATCATGAAATTTGTATTTTTTTTATGGAAAGAACATAAATATTAAGACCAGGGTGCTAGTCTTCTGATACGGGAAAGCCAGGTGATATGGTGTCTAAAGTAAAAGAGAGCCCATCCTTTTGGGTTCAGCACTGAAAATAGGGATAGCTCACTCCAAATGGTGCATGTGGGAAAAATAAGGGGCTATTGATCTAATAAGTTAATATCATTTCATAAGCACCAAATAATTTACATCTTCACCTCTGAGCAAATGTGGGAATGTATACAATTAGGGCTAGATTCAAAGCCTATTAAAAAGACTCTCCTTGATTTCAATTGCCTATGGTCAGGCACCTAGGAAGTTATTTGAATAAGGCAGTAAGGAAACAGAGGTCCACTTCTTTCTCAGCTTTCTTGGGTGGACAAGTGGGACTGAGGAAGCCAAAATAAATTGGGCCAAATTAATTCCTGATGAAAATCCCTTGGCTCTAGGAGAGTTATGATGGAGTCTTTAATGTTTTTAATGAAGTAAACACTAATGGGAATTGTGTGATCATGGGAGACTTTAACTTCCCAGATATAGACTGGAGGATGAGTGCTAGTAATAATAATAGGGCTCAGATTTTCCTGGATGTGATAGCTGATGGATTTCTTCACCAAGTAGTTGAACAACCAACAAGAGAGGATGCCATTTTAGATTTGGTTTTGGTGAGTAGTGAGGACCTCATAGAAGAAATGGTTGTAGGGGACAACCTTGGTTCGAGTGGTCATGAGCTAATTCAGTTCAAACTAGATGGAAGGATAAAAAAATATAGATTTGTGACTAGGGTTTTTGATTTCAAAAGGGCTAAGTTTAAAGAATTAAGGAAATTAGTTAGGGAAGTGGATTGGACTGAAGAACTTGTGGATCTAAAGGCGGAGGAGGCCTGGAATTACTTCAAGTCAAAGTTGCAGAAACTATCAGAAGCCTGCATCCCAAGAAAGGGGAAAAAATTCATAGGCAGGAGTTGTAGACCAAGCTGGATGAGCAAGCATCTCAGAGAGGTGATTAAGAAAAAGCAGAAAGCCTATAAGGAGTGGAAGATGGGAGTGATCAGCAAGAAAAGCTACCTTACTGAGGTCAGAACATGTAGGGATAAAGTGAGAAAGGCCAAAAGCCATGTAGAGTTGGACCTTGCAAAGGGAGTTAAAACAAATAGTAAAAGGTTCTGTAGCCATATAAATAAGAAGAAAACAAAGAAGTGGGACCACTAAACGCTGAGGATGGAGTGGAGGTTAAGGATAATCTAGGCATGGCCCAATATCTAAACAAATATTTTGCCTCAGTCTTTAATAAGGCTAATGAGGAGCTTAGGGATAATGGTAGGATGACAAATGGGAATGAGGATATGGAGATAGATATTACCACATCCGAGGTAGAAGCCAAACTCAAACAGCTTAATAGGACTAAATCGGGGGGCCCAGATAATCTTCATCCAAGAATATTAAAGGAACTGGCACATGAAATTGCAAGCCCATTAACAAGAATTTTTAATGAATCAGTAAACTCAGGGGTTGTACTGTACGACTAGAGAATTGCTAACATAGTTCCTATTTTTAAGAAAGGGAAAAAAAGTGATCCAAGTAGCTATAGGCCTGTTAGTTTGACATCTGTAGTATGCAAGGTCTTGGAAAAAAATATGAAGTAGAAACTAGTTAAGGAGATTGAGGTCAGTGGTAATTGGGATGAAATACAACATGGTTTTACAAAAGGTAGATCGTGCCAAACCAACCTGATCTCCTTCTTTGAGAAAGTAACAGATTTTTTAGACAAAGGAAACACAGTAGATCTAATTTACCTTGATTTCAGTAAGGCATTTGTTATGGTTCCACATGGGGAATTATTAGTTAAATTGGAAAAGATGGGGATCAGTGTGAAAATTGAAAGGTGGATAAAGGGGAGACTACAGTGAGTAATACTGAAAGGTGAACTGTCAGGCTGGAAGGAGGTTGCTAGTGGAGTTCCTTAGGGATCTGTTTTGGGACCAATCTTATTTAATCTTTTTATTACTGACCTTGGCACAAAAAGTGGGAATGTCACAGGTACTCCTGTTCTTTTTGCGGATACAGACTAACACGGCTGCTACTCTGAAACCTAATAAAGTTTGTGGATGACACAAAGCTGGGAGGTATTGCTAGTACAGAGAAGGACCGGGATATCTTACAGGAAGATCTGGATGACCTTGTAAACTGGAGTAATAGTAATAGGATGAAATGTAATAGTGAAAAGTGCAATGTCATGCATTTAGGGATTAATAACAAGAATTTTGGTTATAAATTGGGGATGCATCAGTTGGAAGTAACAGAGGAGGAGAAGGACCTCGGAGTATTGGTTGATCACAGGATGACCATGAGCCGCTAATGTGATATGGCTGTTAAAAAAGCTAATGCGGTCTTGGGATGCATCAGGCGAGGTCTTTCCAGTAAAGATAAAAAGGTGTTAGTACCGTTATACAAGGCACTGGTGAGCCCTCATCTGGAATATTGTGTGCAGTTCTGGTCTCTCATGTTTAAGAAGGATGAATTCAAACTGGAAAAGGTACAGAGAAGGGCTACTAGGATGATCCAAGGAATGGAAAACCTGTCATATGAAAGGAGACTCAAAGAGCTTGGCTTGTTTAGCCTAACCAAAAGAAGGTTGAGGGGGGATATGACTGCTCTTTATAAATATATCCAAGGGATAAATATCAGGGTGGGAGAGGAATTATTTAAGCCTAGTACCAATGTGGACACAAGAACAAATGGATATAAACTGGACATTAGGAAGTTTAGACTTGAAATTAGATGAAGGTTTCTAACCATTAGAGGAGTGAAGTTCTGAAACAGCCTTCCAAGGGGAGTAGTGGGGGAAAAAGACATATTTGGCTTCAAGACTAAGCAATGTCGATTTCAGCGCTAATCTCCTCGTCGGGGGAGGAGTACAGAAATCGATTTTAAGAGCCCTTTAAGTTGAAAAAAACAGCTTCGTTATGTGGATGAGTGCAGGGTTAAATTGATGTAACGCTACTAAATTTGACCTAAACTTGTAGTGTAGACCAGGCCTTATCTCCTTCATAAAGCACTTTGAGATCTACTGATAATATTGTAGGTTTTAAAGAAGGAAATTGGAACAATCCATTGGCCATTATTAATTTTGCATTTCCATAAGAGATGTTTTAATTTGTTTGATTTTTTGGAAAACTTTTTAGGAGCTATTTCCTTATATCTTGCATGAAGTGTTCCATTAATGTTGAATGGTACTTTTAGTGTCACTAACTGATGAGGTCACCACTGATAAACAAGCAAGGGTCCTCTACTACTGAAAGCATCTACAGTATATCTGCAGCATACTTCACAAAATCTGGTAACTGTTTTATTGGTGAGCATGCATAAATCCCATTGATGTTGATGGGAGAGTCAGGTGCTCAGCACAATTGAAAATAAAATTTTTATTTAAGTGCTTATATATGGATGTAGGTGCCTAACTTCAGGCATCCAGGTTTGAAAATGTTAGCCTTAGTTCACCTCCATCATTCCCACAATACCAACACCTTTTAAAATATAATTTATCTCTTTTCCTAATGAAAAGTTCACTTCATTAAAATCCAATTAGTAATTTGGGAAGAAAAAAATCACAGGCTTCCACAGACCTTGGAAGTTGGATATTAAGTGTTGGCATCTTTATGACAAAAGCATATTGTACAGAAGTTGATTTTATCCACTATGAATACTAGATACTGTGGGTTAGGCCAATAGATTTCTGCACCACCTGCTGAAGATTGAAGCCATTTTCAAACAGTGGGAGCAAAATAACATTTTCAATGCAGATATTTTATTTCAGCATAAGTAAAAGGCAATGTGCAAAATACTGTTGCGGAAAAGAGGTAATGGGAAATATATCTCTTTGACTTTGTAAAGGAGATGGCTGCCAAGCCTACGGAAAAGGCAATTGCTCTATAAAATAAAATTAAAGTAATTAAAACACCCATTAAATTTTGAACAGTGTTCTTAAAAAAATATTGCTGCAGATGTAGCAAGTTCATTTGTAATGCCAGTGTAAATAGCAGTGCAACTGTGTTGGGTTCAGGTTAGCTGTCTGTTCTCTGATAAAATCTAATGATGACTCAACCTCTAAAAGTTTGGTAATAGAGTTCAGTTTGGAAAATTATCCAAACTGTATCCAAAGTATCAAAGCACCTGCACAGAAATCTAGAAACCTCACGAGAACAGGCTTTCTCTCCAGATTTCCTGTGGTTCCTAGCTGCTTGCCTTGCAACATTTGGCAATCCTGTATGGAATCAGGAAATGCAGAGGCAAATGAAAATGAAAAATAATAAGGGGTAGGAGGGAGTTACACAAGCTTTCTTGAACTTCCAAAAAGGTTTGGTTTCAGTTCTGCGATTGAGTGAAGGAAAAATTTGTAGTGAGAAAACAGCTTCTGTGCCTGAGTCTGGGAGCCATCATGCTGGTTCTATTTCTCAGAAGGTTGGAAAGCTAATTGAAAAGAATTATAGAGCAGAGTTACCTTATGAGTTTCAAAGAAAGAACAGTTCTGCTGCAGTAACTAGGGCATTCCCTACAACCCTCTGAAGCTCAGCCATTGAATATGGAATATGTGATTTATCAGTAATAGATAAACAGCCCATCAGTTGCTAACCACTGCATTTCAACTTAGAGGTAGCATCTTAAAGTGCTGAGACTTCAGCATTATCTTAAAAATGTGTAAGGTTTTCCTCTAGGGCCAGTTTGGGATGTCCTAGTAGCAGGTCAGTTATGTCTTTTTAAGTGATCACCCTCTCCACAGACGTAGAACAGGATTTTGAAAAATGAAGGTCAGGCCTTTGAGTGGATGAGAACTTTACCTTTTAATAAGACAGAGTGAGAAACAGTTCTATTTATTTATTTTTGTTCATCTTTCCTAATATTAAAGGAATCCTGCAAAGAATTTTTAAAAGTTGGGTTTGAGCTCTCTTTTTCTGCTTTATGATGTATAAAGAGCTTGCAAATATTTGTTTGTTTTTATTTTTAAAGGTATTTCCTCCTACTTTTTTATTGCCTAAGAAATATCAGGAATATCAAATTACGTGGTTTTGCTGGAGCATCTCTTGGGGTGGGAACAGAGGGGAGCTGTCTTGGAGCATGTGTATTGTGTGTTTTCAACCTTAACTGAAGAGATGAGCAAAGGCATCTTGAACAAAGACAGCCTTTAACTAAAATGTTCATTAGTTATTAGAGCTAGAGTTAACAGAAAAAACCATCCAGACTCAAAATCTCATCCTCTCTTGATTGCTGAACTTTCAGTCTCTTGACTTTTGTGATGTTCTCATTTCGTTAATTTCCAGTTGCCAAAAAGGCCTCCCAGATAGACAAGACCTGAATTTCTTAAAAAAAAAGCAACGACAAACAAACAAAAAAAAACCCCACAAATCTCCCGCCCCCCAATAACAAGGAGAACCTGTTCCAACCCCAGTTATTTTTGGGAAAGGGAAATCTGTTTTGGGTTTTCGCTATAAACCACGAAGAAGCCAAAAAATAAAGGGCACGTGTATTTCCCCCCACTTTGCTTGTCACATTTTACAAGCTAAATTTTGATGCCGAGAGGAAGGAGATTAAGGAATTTTATTAAAAAGGAGTTAGGCGAGTCTGCTCGTATAAAAGTAACACAGCCTTAGTTACTGTGGCTTGGAAGACTTTCCTCCAGTCCTTCCTGAAGTGCCAGAAACTAGGAGACTGGATACTCACTCTGTTAGCTGATCGTAGCAACTTTCTGTTGACGATGGCCTGATGTGAAAAAATGCTTAGTTTCAAATGTTCAGGCAATTATCCGCTGAACTGTTTTAAATTTATACTTCTTTGTCTTTTATTGGTAAATGTTGGTCTGCATTTCATATAACAACCACCCAAGATATCCCAAATAAGATAAAAATAAACTGCAATTGCAATTTATGGTTTAAAACAGTAAATTTATGAACATGCCAAGTCAGGGATTTGACACATAATGATCAACAGTTCTGTTTTTTTCCTATGTAGTGCATTTATTTATTTTGTGGCAAAGCCATTTAACCAAGGGTGGTTGGTATAGGGAGGAACAGAGCAGTGTTGGAGTAGTGGAAGAGCCTATGATGATGATGTTTAAAACAACAACAAAAACTGAAGGGTTAAGACAGGGGGAAAAGGGAGGGTTCCAGGAAGAGAATTCAGAATTTATTGTTGGGACATATTCTTCCCCATAAGATGAATGGGGTAAAAGGAAGGATAGTATGGACAGAAATCTCATTTACACTGTATCAGCGACTACATCAAGGATTTAATTACAAAATGGTAGTCAACTGTGAAAATTGTGGCGTAGTTTGGCCACATTTTCCAAATTTTCAACCCATGCTATAGTCCTGCTAAACTCCAGTACTATACCAGACCTGGTCATCCACTATATTAATATGGTTGAGGTGCACAGTGAATAAAATGTGGGTCAGTCCTGGCACGACGCAAAAAGTGCCAGGCGCTACCATGTTGTAACTGGGAGCCCTGCCACAGTAATTAGTGTGTAGAGGGGATAAAAGAGAGATAATTCTTGCTAATAGTGGGTTTAAATATATTGGGATGGATGTGAAAAAAATATTAGATTATCCTTTCCTCCCTTCTTCCTTGTTTTTAACTAAGCAATGTATGCTTATGTTACGGTGGGAGGAAAAGACCTTTAAGCACTTCTATTTAATTGCTGCAGCACACTTATGACAGCTGTCCTCATAATTATTCTTTTATATAGAATCTTTCACTAAGGAGTCACAAGCTCAGTTTTATTCTTATATGCTGGCAAAACTTTAGCAGCAAAAGTGCCCCCTAGCATCACTGGCTGGCATTGATTCAGTAGTGACTGAGAGTACAGAGTACCGTTTACTCAATTAGCAATGCTGTTTAGAAAACTGAGTTAGCTGTGGGCTTGTGTTACCTTTTCTAGATTATTTATCAAGACACCTCTTCATCATGGTGTGTGCGAACTGAGAAAAACTCCTTCTCTAACCGCTTACAGGATATTTGTGCATTGTGTTGAAAATGACTGAATTAGTGAGTGTATTGCATTCTGGATAGTGCATGTATTTGTGTGAAAGTAGCAATGGTATAGCATAAGGATATGTTTCCTTAAGGTGGTAAGCACATTAGTTTTAGAATATTTCTTGATCCTGTTAAAATCTACCAGCCACATAGGCCATTTCCCCTTTGTATTTAAATGTGAAATGCATTCAAAAAATAACTTGTGGTGCTTTCCTGTCTGGGTCCATGGTCTAGAACCTGGGTTTGCAAAGCTTGGGACAGCTGAAGGTTCTCACAGTGGCACTGGGAGGTCAGATAGAGCCACAGCCAGGGAACACTATGGAGAGTAGGCACCACAGGAAGTACCACCCAAGGGAACGAGAGAGACAGTACCCTGCGGCCATCTGACTGGCCAAGTGCCCTATTTAACCAGGAAGTTGTCTGGGTAGCCACACAGACCTCAGCCAGCTGTGACTCCAGACTTCACCCCATCTCCTGATCTCTGGTCTCTGATCCTGACCTGATTCTGGCCCAATACTATCTCTGGTCTCTGACCCCAGCCTGACTCTGACCCTAACTCTTGCTTATCAAACCTGGCTCTTATGATTCCTCCAAGTCCTACTCATCAACTACTGTCCCTGATGTGCAGACCCTAGGCCAGACCACCTACACTCCAGTCCCTTACATCCCCATTTTATGCCACACTTAGACCTTGTCTATGCTTGCGGCTTGTAAGGTATTTGTAGCCACATGCCTCAGTGAAAGGCAGGTTGTGTCCAGACTCAGCGCTGTGTGTAGCTACAGGCAGCTATGAAAGGCTCTGGCAGGGGAGGAGGTAACACAGAAAGGCTCTGGAAGCAGGGAGCTGCCAATGGCTTTCCCTGCTGCTGGAGTCCTTCACTGCTGCGGGGAAAGACTCTGGCAGCAGGGAGGCAGCAGGACACTACATGACTAAAAATAGCAGTGTGGACACAGGAGGCACTGCTTGGGAATGTAGAGAGCCATGTAGGGTAAAGACTCTAGTGTTCTGGCATGTCTCTACTCAAGCTGTGCCTCACAATTTACACTGCTGTTTATACTCTTGCTAACTCGTTGTGTGGCATGTCTGTATTCTACACACCACCGCAAGTGTAGACCTACTATTTTATTTATTAGTGTAGAAAAGTCAGATTTCTGAACAAACATTCTATATTGCACTTCAGTGTGAAACACCATATATTCAATGTTAAGAAGAGGTCTAAAAGATGAAAGTTCCACCAATTCAAGCATAGTTTAGAGTGTGGGTAGATGACACAATGCAACCAGGGATGTTCTGCTATTCTATGTATTCACACCGTTGGCACCTCAGTACTAAATAATGTTCTTCTGGGTGAAGGACCTCTCTCCTTTCCAAATCCCTTTCTGTGTTGTACATCCTCATCACATTGGAAAAACTGTACCGTTGCTGCAAATGCCTCTGAAAATCGGTCTAAACAGTTAAATAGCAGCAAATGCTCAATTAACACATGCACTGGTGTCAGAATGTGGCAGCAATTCTATATAGAGCATTTAGTAATCTTTGCAGAATGTCAAAGCATTTTGGCTATACCTGGGTACATGTTCAGCATGAAAGCTGATCATAGCAGATCACGATCATGCTTCTACATTTTTTTTCTTTGTCCAATTCCAAGGAGGGACATATGCATGTTTCAGGAGGGAAATATACTCTCGTCCCTTAGGCCTGGTCTACACTGGGGGTGGGTGGGTGGGTGTCAATCTAAGTAATGCAACTTCAGCTACATGAATAACGTAATTGAAGCCAACGTACTTAGATCGACTTACTGTGGTGTCTTCACCGCGGTGAGTCATCTGCTGCCTCTCCCCCGTCGACTCTGCCTGTGCCTCTCGCGGCGGTGGAGTATAGGAGTCGATGGGAGAGCGCTTGGGGATCGATTTATCACGTTTAGACTAGACGTGATAAATCAACCCCTGCTGGATCGATCGCTGCCTCCCGATCTGGCGGGTAGTGTAGACATACCCTTAGACTCCCTCATTCTTAGGAAAGAGTCTAGAGACCTAACCATTCATTTTGCTCTCATTCTTGAATGTTATTTGAAACCTATGACTATAATTCACTTAAACACGTTATGTGATAGCATGCTCTGTGCCTCTTACTCTAACACAAATGTATTGGTTGTGAACATGACTTTTTGATCTGTATATAATGTGGGGGTCTTACTGCAAGGACAGCAGGTGGATTATATTTTTGCCTACCTCTCTGAGATAACCTTAAGGAGTACTTGGTTTTTCTTGGCCTCATGCCTCTTCTGAATGGGGATTTATTTGCTTAACCTGAACATGTGTTACACTCCTACCCGCAGCTCTGCTTGCGTTCTCAGGATCAACCAAACATTTTTCCCCTGACCATTTCCCCATCTCTGTCTCTCCCTTTAATGAACATAAGTTTATTGAAGCAGAGTTCACTTTGCTATGCCATTTTGTGGTTCACCAGCTGCTGTTACAGTAAACAGTTTTTAATTTGGAGGAATAAATACATATTTTTCTCTTGACAAATGTGTTGCTTCTGCTTGCTCTCCCCCATCGTTCAAGGACTGAACCATATGAACTTCCATGTGATGCTAACAGGAAGCAGCAGTGAACTGTGCTGTAGCAAATTTGTATTCTTTGTTATACTTGGTCTCCCCTGTGAAATGCAATCTTTGTTACATCGAATTATGGCATTTTATATTTGGTTATTGTCTGGTTATTATTTCAACTTTTTTTGGTAGGCTTTCTTCCTTAAAACAAAAAACAAACCACCACCACCAATGACATTTAAAAAACCCAAAACAACAGCAACAAAAAACCCATCCTGATTTTGGAGTTACATTACAGCATCACATTTAAATATGTTTAGAGCCAGATGCCCTTATTCAATTTGAATAGCACCCTGCTCCACCAGTGGTCCCTTTGAAGCCAGTGAGACTGTTAGTTGAGTAAAGTACTACTCAACATGTTGCGGCCTGGCCATTAGACATACAACATACTTTATGGGCCCATTTCTTACTTACTTTGACTAGTACCTGGCTCTATGAGTCCTTGACAGTGTTAATAGTTCTTTCATTTTATCTAATCTCGCCCTTTCCAGAAAAAAATCACTACTCTGTTGCCAAGAAATGAGGACAAAAACGATGTTTGTGTAGGACCTACACTGCTTTATGTCTTTCTGCTGCAGACTAAACAGAGGGTATGTTTACATAGGGAACACAAATTATCAAAAAACACTCCATCAGGCCTGGCAAGCTGTACTGTCATTGTGTTGGTGCTACTAGTGCAATAAAAAGGGAATTGAATAGAAAATCATGTTAATTTATAACAGAAACACATGGGCAAAGTAATAAACTAATTGCATTTTTAAGGAATGACATTTTTTGAGATTTCATGAGGATATTAAAACACATTAAAAATGCAAGTATAAATAGTCACTGCCTTTTTAAATGTAACTTAAACGAAGAAGCTAAGGGCCCTGATTTTTAAAGCTGCTGTGTGCAGATTGCAAGGGTCTGCCTGCATTGAGAAGACTGAAGAATAGGGACCTGTATTGGGTATGATACTTTTCCCTAAGTTGCACCAAAATTACTCTGATGGGTGTTGTATAAATTATTGTACTAATAAGAGATTAGGACATTGCTGTCTTCTCCTTTTTGGCATGAAAGAATAGTTTTGTGATAGTTTGTTGTTCTAGATCACATTGTAACTAGAGCCAGTCAGAAAAATTTTGATGAACCATTTTGTTTGATGAATAACGCTGTTTCTTCAACATGTATCAATTTTGAGAAAGTGTTCCATGGGAAAGTTTCTGAGGTCCAGGGTGAATGGCCTCTCTAGTCTCTAAGGCCTTGTCTACACTACAAGACTATTTCGAATCTACTTAAGTCGAATTTGTGGATTCGACCTTATGAAGTCGAATTTGTGTATCCACAGTAAATACACTAATTCGAATTTCCGAGTCCACATTAACAGGGCCGGCATCGACTTTCGAAGCGGTGCACTGTGGGAAGCTATCCCACAGTTCCCGCAGTCCCCGCTGCCCATTGGAATGCTGGGATTTCCCCCCAATGCATGCTGGGGGGAAAAATGTGTCGAGGGTGGTTTTGGGTAACTGTCATCATTGAACCGTCAATCACGCCCTTCCTCCCTCCCTCCCTGAAAGCGCCGGCGGGAAATCTGTTTGCGCACTTTTCTGGTCGGTTACAGCGCGGACGCCACAGCACTGCGAGCATGGAGCCCGCTGCGATCATCGCTGCACTTATGGCCGTTGTCAACTCCTCGCACCTTATCGTCCACCTCTTCCACAGTCAGCTGCTGAGAAATCGGTCGAGGAGGCTCTGGCAGCGCGGTGAGGAGAGTGGCGCAGACCTCTCAGAAAGCAGGGTACGCCGCGCAGTGGAGATCATGGTGGCAATGGGTCAAGTTCATGGTGTGGAACGGCGATTCTGGGCCCGGGAAACAAGCACGGACTGGTGGGACCGCATAGTGCTGCAGGTCTGGGATGAATCACAGTGGCTGCGAAACTTCAGGATGCGTAAGGGCACTTTCCTTGAACTCTGTGACTTGCTGTCCCCTGCCCTGAAGCGCCAGGACACACGGATGCGAGCAGCCCTGAGTGTGCAGAAGCGAGTGGCCATAGCCCTCTGGAAACTTGCAACGCCAGACAGCTACCGGTCAGTAGCGAACCACTTTGGCGTGGGCAAATCTACCGTGGGGGTTGCTGTGATTCAAGTAGCCCACGCAATCGTTGAGCAACTGCTCTCAAAGGTAGTGACTCTCGGAAACGTCCAGGACATCATAGATGGCTTCGCCACGATGGGATTCCCAAACTGCGGTGGGGCTATAGAAGGGACTCACATCCCTATCCTGGCACCAGCCCACCAGGCCAGCGAGTACATTAACCGAAAGGGCTACTTTTCAATGGTGCTGCAAGCACTGGTGGACCATAGGGGACGTTTTACCAACATCTTCGTCGGGTGGGCGGGCAAGGTTCATGACGCGCGTGTGTTCAGGAACTCTGGTCTGTTTAGACGCCTCCAGGCAGGAACTTTCTTCCCGGACCACAAAATAACGGTTGGGGATGTGCAGATGCCTACAGTGATCCTCGGGGACCCAGCCTACCCGCTAATGCCCTGGCTCATGAAGCCCTATACAGGCGCCTTGGACAGTGAGAAGGAACTCTTCAACTACCGGCTGAGCAAGTGCAGAATGGTGGTGGAGTGTGCTTTCGGACGTCTTAAGGGGAGGTGGCGGAGCTTACTGACTCGCTCGGACATCAGCGAAAAGAATATCCCCGTAGTTATTGCTGCTTGCTGTGTGCTCCACAATGTCTGTGAGAGCAAGGGCGAGACCTTTTTGGCCGGATGGGAGGTTGAGGCAAATCGCCTGGCTGCTGTTTACGCTCAGCCAGACACCTGTGCCGAAAGAATATCCCAGCGGGAAGCGCTGTGTATCCGGGAGGCTTTGAAAGCAAGTTTCCTCGGAGAGCAGGGTAACCTATGACTCTCCACTTGATTTTAAGAGAAGCTGATCCTGGGCCTGTGTCTCTATGTGTTGAGTGAGATCTGCGGTTACATACCCCGTTCTCCAAGTTTCCCCCACTTCCAAAACACGTTTTAAAACAAATTAAACGGAACAGTTATTGTTAATAAATCTTTCTTTTACTTTGCATTTCTGTTCAGGGTTTGAAACATGGACGCATACTGTGCTGGGTACGGTGTGCACTGATGTACAGACCGCTTGTACAATACAGGACGGACAGCCTCCTGCTCCTACATAGGTCTCTGGGGTGGGGGACGGTTTCAAGTGGTTGTGCATGTAGGGGTGGGTTTGCAGGAAGGGGCGAGTGGTGCCGTCTTTGGATAGGGATTTGGATGCAGGCTCTGGGCTGTGGGTTTGGGCGTAGGAAGGGGTGAGGGGTGTGGGGGAAGGGTGAGTATCTGTCCGTGGATGAGGGCTCTTGTTGGGGCTCAGGGCAGCGGAGAGGATCGCGCCTACGGTGGAAGTGCATGGTAAGGGCAGCATGCCTTAACATTAGGGGGTGGCAGGCGCTAGGACCGTGGACAAGCGTACACATCACAGAATGACCGGGGGCAGCATACACCACACAGAGTGACCCTGGTGACTACTGACTGCAGTCTGTGTGTGCCCTGCAGTTGATCCTGCCCCCGATAGTCTGTACCCTGCTAATGTAGGCTATCCCGTGCAATTATAAATCCCCTGCCCCCCCCCCTACATACACAGTCTTCTGACACGAAAGACGTGACGGAAAGAGTGAACAACAGCAAACAGCTTTTATTAATCTACTACATAGTGGGGTGATGAAACTTGGATTTGGGACTGGGTGATCCTGTAAGGGAAGCGCTTCTACACAGTTATAGTGTCAGAGGTGTGTGGTACATTAGCGCTCAGCTGTGGTGCAGTGACAGTTCTCACGGCCCCTACCGCCCCTCCGTCTTGTAATTTTCGGTGAGGGGGGGACAGGACTTCTTGGCGTTGGAGGGTGGTTGCAGATACAGTGCAGGGGGGCTCTCTCCTCCTGCCTGCGGTCCTGCAGAACATCAACAAGGTGCCGGAGCGTGTCCGTTTGCTCCCTCATTAGCCCAAGCAGCGTTTGAGTCGCCTGCTGGTCTTCCTGCCGCCACCTGTCCTCCCGTTCGCTGTGTGAGCGCTGCTGCTGAGAGAGGGTCTCCCTCCACTGGCTCTGCTGGGCCGCCTCGGCTCTGGAGCAGGCCATCAGTTCCGCGAACATCTCGTCCCGAGTCTTTTTCTTTCGCCGCCTAATCTGAGCCAGCCTCTGCGAGGGGGATGCCGGGGCAGTCCGGGAAAGAGCAGAAGCTGTGTGATGGGAAACAGTAAGTGATTTCCTTGAACAGATACATGTTTGCGAACAGTGAACACAGTCTAGTCAGTTTCTCTGAAGAAGACCATACAGGGCACCAAGTTCCACGAGATCTCAGGACAAGTTCGAGATTTCGGAATACGCTCTCATTGGCGGTGCCATTGCACAGGAGAGCGGACAAGCGGGGAGAGACAGCTGAATCCGTCTTGCAGACAGTCCTGGTAAGCCTTAAAGTAGATAATGCTTATCAGTTAGTGGATAGCTGTGCTCTCCTGCTAAAGGCAATCTGGAAAGCAGAAAGGCTGAGCCTTTTCCAGCCCCTCCCGCCAGTGCACGGAAAAGATCAATGTATGCTTGTTCTCTGTGGCCTCCAGCACGTGGCTGTTAAGCGAGGGTCGTTGTTATGCAACCTAATTTTAAACCATTAACAATAGTAACAATACACTAATTGCCCTACTTACATGCAGCCTGTCCAGAACGACATCACCCTGAGGCGGGTCACTCGGAGTCAGAGAGAGCGGATGCTAATGGAAGCCCTGCACAGACCAGGACCATATGCAGCAATGCTGGTGGAGGCGATGATTCCTCTCTACATTAGGATGTCCTGGCGCGGAAGAGTGTGCTTCCACGGAGCACCCAATAAGGCACCTCTCCCCAGGAACCTCCTGCAGAGGCTTTTCGAGCAGCTCTCTGAGAGCTTTGTTGAACTGTCCCAAGAGGATTATTGTTCAATCCCTATATGTGTGGACCTACTATTTATATAGTTTGACATTTCAAATTTTGTATATAGTATTTCTATTTTTTCTATACCTGTTTTTTAAAAAATAAATGTTTCCATGTTTATAGCACTTACCGCCTGATCCTTCCCCTGATTCTGAGTCCGGGTTAACGGGCGGGGACGGTTGGTAGGGGATCTCTGTGAGGGCGATGAAGAGATCCTGGCTGTCAGGGCAAGCGGTATTGTGTTCGCTGTCGCCTGCGCCGTCCTCCACAAACCCTTCCTCATCTTCCCCATCGGCGAACATCGCCGAGGAACTGTCCAGGTACACTATGCCATCCTCAGAGTCCACGGTCACTGGTGGGGCAGTGGTGGCAGACCCACCGAGAATGGCATGCAGTGCCTCGTAGAAGCGGCATGTCGGGGGCTGGGCTCCGGAGCGTCCGTTTGCCGCTCTGACTTTTTGGTAACCTTGTCTCAGGTCCTTGACTTTCATGCGGCACTGCATCGCATCCCGGCTGTATCCTTTGTCTATCATGGCTTTGGAGACCTTCTCGAAGGTCTTTGCATTCCGCTTGTTGGAGCGCAGCTCCAAGAGCACAGACTCCTCGCCCCACACAGCGATCAGATCCATGACTTCCCGGTCAGTCCATGCTGGGGACCTCTTTCTATTCTTGGATTGGCCGGACTCCTCTGCTGGAGAGCTCTGCATCGTTGCAGGTGCTGCGGAGCTCGCCCCGATGTCCAACCAGGACGTCAGATTCAAAGTGCCCAGACAGGAAAAGGAATTCAAATTTTCCCAGGTCGTTTCCTGTGTGCCTGGTCAGAGCATCCAAGCTCGGACTGCTGTCCAGAGCGTCAACAGAGTGGTGCAGTATGGGATAGCTCCCGGAGCTACTAAGTTCGATTAGCATCCACACCTAGCCTAATTCGAGCTAGCCATGTCGAATTCAGCGCTACTCCACCTGTCGGGGTGGAGTACCAAATTCGAACTAAAGAGCCCTCTAGTTCGAATTAAATGGCTTCCTGGTGTGGACGGTTGAGCGGTTAGTTCGAATTAACGCTGCTAAATTCGACTTAAAGTCCTAGTGTAGACCAGGCCTAAGAGAAAGGGTGGCATAGAAAACCTGACCTTTTTGACACAATTTCATTCCAGAAAAACATTTGAAAGGGTGTTTTTTTTGTTCCAATGTAGAATGAAAACAAATTTTGAAATTTGTTGCAAAATAAAATTAATTTGCCAACCAGCTCTAATTTTAACCTTATTTAAATATGCCTTTAGGTCCATCTCTTTTATGTAAAAAGGAAATGGATTAATTAATCCGAATATATCCTAATTTTTGTTTGAGCTCAGGCTAGATAAGGAATATGCTGTCATGGTGCCAATTAATAAAAATAGCAAAAATCTATGTATTGGGAAATATCAGCAATAGCAAAGGAGCATCATGGAGCATGATAAAGAGCAAATGCTCGTCAAAAATTACTTCCCAAGATTGCTTGAGAAATTAAAGTTTGCATCAGACCTTTAGAATTTTGAAATTAACACATCAGATACAGCGCTATTGTTGATTTTTCACTCTTATATATTTGAGAGATGCAGTTTCTTGTTATTCAGAAGGAGAGAGAGAGTTTATAACTTTAAATGGGTTCCCATTGGATGTGCATTAGGCACTTTGGTCTATCAGTGATGCACACATCTGTGCTACAATGTAAAAGTTTACCATGGTAGTACTAAAGAATGCTGAAAGGACTTTTGTCTTGCAACTTCCTATGTGCTATTGTGTTTCCTTAGCCAGTCAATAATAGGTGGTAAGAGAAAGGAAGAATCCAAAATAATGAACACCATAAAAATCCTCAAAAGTTTGGCCAAAGCCATTCAGTAACTGAATAGCTCAAAACACTTAGCTTTCTATTGTTAATTTTGATGTTTGTACCAGCACATTTCACACTCTACTCTCATCAGTCATCACTTGTAATAATAAAGTGCATTCTGTGTAATTTTAGTGGATTGTGACAATACGCTTTCTAGACATATTTGTTCTTGCAGATCTTCTGAGATGTTCAACAGAACAAAAAATGACGAATTAAAACCATAGTTTACTAATTTGGTAATTCAGAATGCTAGTCTGTACTTTCTCAGAGCAAGTATGAGTATGTGCATGCATGTATATCCTCATGCAGAACAACTAATGTGGAGTTCTATAGCTTTATATTGGAAGAAACAGAATACTAGACTTCTGCTAATCAAGAGAACTCTGGGTGTGTGTGAACACGTGTGCACAGAGAGAGAGTCCTTTTTATAATATCATGCCTTTCAGTTTAGGCAACAATTCTTTTATAAAATATTGATGTCTGAAGTCAAAGGTTTTGAAAAATGTGAGTCTATAGAATATATATAAAAACTTAAAGTGAAGTGCTCAACTTGCTTCAGAAACTTGAGTATTGAATGCATGTTTCAAAGCCTTTCTGCCTTTAAGCTTTATTTGCCTTCAAGCAAAGTGGACTAAAAATGACACCAATGATAGGGAATGTGTGTTATTCATTTTGTTACAACTTTCCTTTTTGACATTTACATTTTATTTTGTTAAGTTTATTTGTAGGAGTTGTCTGTAAGAAAAAAGAACTCTAATGCTCATGCTTCTATTCGTGTGATGTAGTGGTCAAATGTTAGGCCCTCTCTACATGAGAAAATTGTGCTGGTTTAACTGAAGTTGTTTTTAAAACTGATTTAGGCCATGTCTACATTACAGAGGCTCAGCGATAGCACTGAAGTAGTCAGGGGTGTGGATTTTTCAGACCCTTGAGCACTGTAGCTATGTCAAACCTTAGTTTTAAGTGTAGACCATACGTCAGTTAAAAGTGATGTAAAACCATATGTGGACATGCTTAAATTGGCTTGAGTGGCTTATTTCAGTTTGTTTTAAGCCAATTCCCAACTGACTTAAGCTACACTGAAATAAGCCACTGTTAAATCAAAATAAGCATGTCCACAAAGGGGTTTGCACCACTTTTAATTAAATCAGTTTAAAATGACCCTTTTTGTTAAATCACTACTATTTTCGTGTAGAGAAGCCCTTCATGCAGTGGGCTGAAACACAGATCATGTAGCAATACTGACTGCCTAAAAATCTGCTAAAATATTTAGTTACATTTCTGTACAACTTTATCTGGATTTGTGTTTGGCTCTGCATTTATAACATAAAGGATAAAAATAATTTTGACCAAGTTTTTTATACTGTAGCCAAATATTACTGCCGTTGTGGCACAGGATGCACCATAAGAGCAATGAAACTACTGATTGAGTACATTACATTATGTTTACCTACTAGAGCGGTTTTGATGCAAATTACTAGGGAAGGATAACAGAAGAATATAAAAAGTAACAATACTCAGCACAAGGTCTCAAAGAATGAGAATAATCGTCCATGGAGGTAAACAAGTCAGCAGCTGGTGGTGGTGAATAAGAACAGAACCAGGCTTATGATGATGGCTACCATGATTCCAAGACCTTATACAGTCCTCCCAGGGTTCTCTTATGCATATTTTTTATATGCTGAAATATTTTTTCTAGTAGTTAGTAGTTTTAGCAGGAGTTGAAAAATGATTAGGTTTCCTACTGAAAACCATACAAATGGGAAAATTAACAAACGGATCGGGTGGTCTTAAGTGACATGCTAAAGAATTGGAAAAAACAAACAAAAACCCTTGATGCTGGGAAGATAATTGTATGATTAGAATCTGTGAAGGCTGAAGAACAGAACACGCCACAGAACAGGCATATTGCAGTCTGGTGCAGCCCAAGTTTCTCTCTCACTGGCTGGCCAGTGTGCCTCAGTGCTGTTCTGAAGAGGACAATGGTAGAGGGTGAGAAGGTAGCTCAGTCCTCACATCTGTTCTTGCTGAGTCTCCCAACAAGGATAACTGTGGTCCATGAGGTTTTCTGATA
Source organism: Mauremys mutica (assembly GCF_020497125.1). Lineage (NCBI taxonomy): Eukaryota > Metazoa > Chordata > Testudines > Geoemydidae > Mauremys > Mauremys mutica. The sequence goes on along the minus strand of NC_059073.1, from coordinate 185,988,623 downwards.
TGGACTCCTATCCACTTGGAACTGGCCAGAGACTAGTATGTGGTTAGGCTGGAATATTTAGGAGTCATGGACATCCCAACATCCTCTCTAATTTTTCATATTCTGTATGATACTTGACTATTTGTGTACCCTGCACTTCTTGTGCCAGCCTGTCCAGTCTTGGCAAAGGGTATATGATGTAATAAGATGTTCATCATGAATAAAATGAGTCTGAGGTTCCCAGATGATTAGACACCACCAGCTCATTTCATGTAGGTCACTGAATAGTCATTAGATAATATCATTTGCTTGTTGCCTACCTGGGCAGGATTTGAAACAGTGACCTAGAAGAGAAAGGCTCACTAGCTGATGTTATCTAGCAATTTCAGATGGATTTTTTGTGTATTAGGTTAAGATACTGAAAAATGACACTCACTGTTATTGGTGCCAGATGGGATGACCCATTCAACAAGTCCTTTGATCCACTAGTATTGAGTGGCATAGCAGAGGCCAGTGCATTTACCTTTAATACTTTTACCTAGAAAAGAGGGTCTAGGTGTAAACATGCTAAGTACTTGACTAATACAGATTTCTAGAGCGATGCCGTTTCCTTATATTTGCAGAGATAAGCTGCAATTAGTCTAGGGTGACCAGACAGCAAGTCTAAAAAATTGGGACAGGGTGGGGGGTAATAGGAGCCTATATAAGAAAAAGCCCCCCAAATCGGGACTGGCCCTATAAAATTGGGACATCTGGTCACCCTAAATTAGTCTGCTATGGCAAATGAAATTTAATATGGAGAGAATTTCACTTTGGCTTAACAAATAGGGAGAGCCGAAAAAGAAAATATGGAAATAACGAGGGAGCAGAACATATGCTTCTCTATGAACTCTGATATCTATATATAGTAAGCCATGGTTCAGCAGCTATAAGGCCATTATCTCAGGGTACGTCCAGACTACCCGCCGAATCGGCGGGTAGCGATCGATTTTGCAGGTATCGATATATCGCGTCTCATCTAGACGCGATATATCGATCCCCGAACACGCTCCCGTTGACTCCGGAACTCCACTGGAGCGAGTGGCGGTAGCGGAGTCGAGGGGGGAGCCGCGGACGTCGATCCTGAGCGGTGAGGACGGGAGGTAAGTCGGGATAAGATTCTTCGACTTCAGCTACGGTATTCCCGTAGCTGAAGTTGCGTATCTTATCTCGACACTGCCCCCCAGTGTGGACCAGGCCTCAGTGAAGAAGCAATTGTGTTACACTGGGGAATATTTAATATAGGTAGGACAAGAGAAGACTGAACTCATGAGTACATAGCAACTACTGCACACTCACCACTTGAAGCAATTACAAACATGAAAAGTTGTATTAGAATGTAATATGTTTAGCTGTTTTTAATGCAATTTAGCCGATGGAGTCAGTGCCATGTTTCTGGCCTGCCATAAACCACCAGCAAATGCTCCATGGACTGAAAAGAGGATCCCTTTAAGGTGTCAAATTGGGCACCAAAAAACAGAGGCACCTAAAATCCCCAGGAACGTTGGAAAGTCTTGGCTTTATTGATGCCTTTTCCAGCACTGACCTTTTTTTGGTGCAGGTGAATATTTGATGATGCGATAGAAATGTTAAACCATGGTCTCTTGAGCGAAGGGGAAGTTAACTCTCTCCTTGAGATTATTATACATGATGTATTGATTTGACTGTACTCTTTGATTGAAAATCCATTCATTCAAGTAGTAAGTAAAATGCCATCAATGTTGTACATATTGAATAGACCTGTTGCACTGTTTATTTTCTTTTTCTTTGCTGGATTCAAGCAAATGTCTCAGGAACTTTTGTCTAGTGATTAAAATGGCAGGAAACCTTGCATAATGTGGTTGTTGCCAACAGTTTACTGTTGAGAGAACCTTGCACGATCTAATTAAGATAATATGTGAAGCCGCTGCTGTGAGTGAGCCAGAATAATTGTTTTTGTTATATTGCTACTCAGGGCATGCACAAGGGGAGGGCAAGCAGGGGCACAGACCCCCCCCCAAAAATCTCTGTGTGTCCCTGCAGCCCAAGAGGAAGCAGCAGGGTGGCTGGCTGCCAGCTGAGCTCCTTGTCCCTCCATCCCTACAGCTGCAGCCTGCTGCTTCTCCTTTCCTGCTGCTGGAGTCCCCCACATTAACTCTGCCTCCACCCCGATTCACCTCTGTGGGCGGTCTGCAAAGCAGGCAGCAGTACTGGGACTCCAGCAGCAGGGAAAGAGAAGCAGCAGCCATAGGGGTGGAGAGAGGAGGAGCTGCTTCTCCTCTCTCCCCGGGGTTCAGGGACACAGAGAATGCCACTGCCATGGGGAACCACTGCTTCCTCACTGCTGGGCGTCCCCACCACAGGTGTCCCAAGAATTTTTTTTCGGGGCGGGGTTGGGTGCGGGGGCATGTCATACGAACCTTTCATTTGTGTGTGTTTAGCGTGCCCCTCCAAAAGTGGTCACATTTAAATTCTCTGCAACAAAGAAGTCTCATATGAAACTCTGTGAGGCAGTCTGAACATTAACCAGACATTCCAGCTGTTTTTGCATATTCTTAGTGTGTGTGTTTGAAGGAAATGCACAACTTGGAACATGGCCCTGTTTTGTAGCATGCTCTACTGTCAGTATCACTACTTCATAATAGAAGAAGACTGATGCCACGCCCAGGAGCTGGGAAAGATTGAAGCACTATGCAGGCTGAAACCTATCTTGGTGTGCTCTTTTGCTACTTGTCCACATATTTTGGTTAAATGCCCAGCGCTTCCTTTTGCTCCTTAAGTGCATGCTTTACTTTGATGACTAAGCAATCATAAATCTTAACCGTGAAGAATTGTCTTGTTGGGAGGGAATATCAAAGTTTAAAATTCTCTCAGATGAGAGCTTTGGGATGCCACGGTCATCTATGCAGGAGTATGGCTGCAGATCTATGGCTATCGTTTCTGCCGTTCTCTAGTTTATATATGCTATGAAGGGATGCTTTCAGTGTGGATGATCTAGGATGTTAGACGAGTTAGCTGCCTTTTGGAAAATCTTGTGTAAATTAAGTTATCTTTTCCTTGTCCGTGGTGAGCTCCTTGCCTGATGTTGAGGCACATATTAGTATAGGAATAGTGATGATATTACTTATTCCAATAACACAGCATAATAGAGGTGCAGTAAATGCTGCTGAACTCTGACATTTACTCTGTCGGATTTCCTCCCATTTCCTCACCTCATTCTCCCAAAGTACCACATTCTTGCTGGAGTTTAGGAAAGGTCTGAGAGCATAAGTTTTAAGATAACTTCTTGACATTTACAAGATGATTCAATCCAGAATCTCTTGTCTATCTGGAAGCAAACTGTTGAGATGGTGACCACAATAAGTAAGAGTTAATTATAATTTAAAATTCTAGATGAATGCTTGGGGAAAAAAATCTGTGAATATCTGTTTGAATAAAAATTGAAATTGCTTCAGCTGTGTTGGTGTTCTTTTGTTGTTTGTAGACATTCTACAAGAATGTTTGAAGAAGTGTCATATTTTAAGCACCATTTTAAGACTACTTGCAGAAAGAGATTGTAATTCATAAATACAAGTATTCACACTAGAAATATAATTCTAATTAGTGTTATGCATATTCAGTCAGTGAACAGACCACAGTACTATTTGACCTTTATAAGTGAACACTGCTGATTGGGATTTGAAATATCTATATTTGCAGTGAACTATTCATTAACAATCTGTAGAAGAAGCATTCTACACAGAAATTATTTGGTGAATAAATTCAGTAACAAACACATTTGAGAACATTGTAGAGTACTCAGACAGTGCGTGAACAAAAAGAGGCTGTAGTTGCTGAATAAATTGTTCTCTCTGAATTATTTGCTTGGCTCTGGTGAATTAATAAAACAATGGGAGCTGGAGATCATGAGTAACAGCAATGTAAAATAAAAAAAAATTAAAACATTTGGAAATGATTTGCAGGCCTATTAACACAGTGAAGTGGAGAAGATATGAAATTATTAGATGCTGAGGTAAAAATTTACATCCAATACTTATTATCTGTTCTCCAAGAGGATTCTACGGACTTCACGGGAATTTTGCATGCACAAAGGATGAAAGAGCAGCTTGAATGTATGCAAAGAACACTACTGTAATCTAGGGAGGGGAAATTTTATTCCAAGGACACTAGGGGGAAACTCCCACTCTTAGGCCTTCTCTACACACAGATTTTGTACTGGCATAACTATTTAAATTAAAGGTGTGATTTTTTTACTGGAGTAGTTATACTGGTAAAAACCCTAGTATGGAAGCCGCTATACTTGTGTAAAGGTGTCTTATGCCATGATAGTTTATTCCCTTGTCTGTACAAGAATAGCTATACTAGTGGGGGTTGTGCCGCTGTAACTACACTGATACAGTGAAAGGGATGAATCTTTTGTGTATAGTCAAGTCTTTATAAAAGGTGCCGTGGGATCTTATTCTCCAATTGGAATAGACATGACCTGTATTGGGACAGGACTTGGACAGTCTCAGCTGACAGACAGACACAGAGTAAACTGTCTGGCATTCAATTTATCTAGCCTTATGGCATTTGAATGTTGTGGCTCCATGGAATCTAGCTATTTCCAAACTGAGACACTGTGGTAATTCTCACCTGCTCTAACCTGGCTTTTCAGAACAAACAAACAAACAAAAAACCCTCCAAGACCCCTATACTTAAAAACATACAACACTTGCAAGAGCACCTCACAAAATATTGAAGGCAAAAAAGATTGGATAATGTTATATTATCTCTTTAAACAATATTTTTCATGCCTGAATCATACATTTGTTTTCATGCTGTTTTCTGTCACGGCAACAACTTCAAGATTTTTCTCTCATGAGCTGCCAAAGATTAGTCATTAGCACGACATTAGAAGCAACCCTTCTGTTCCCAAGGGCTCAGGGGTCTGTTCCAGTTGTATTGTGGTGGTGTTTGGGTTGGTGCTTTTGTTGTGGCTATCTGGAGATGGGCTCTCAGAGTTTGGCTGATGTTTGTTTTTAGGAAGAGAGAGGATATAAAAAAAAGTCCCCAGAGTTCCTGTTGTTGTGAGACAGCAGAAACATCTGCTGAAGTGATGAGGAGGATGCTGAACCAAGTGCAACAGCAGGGAGCTCACAGTTCCTCCTCCTCCTCCTCACACTGCTCGATGTGAACCTGCTGCAGCACAAGGGCTGGCATCACAACAGAGATGTCCCAGGGGGAAATGCGTTTCAATTCAGCCAGCGAGAAAAACCTTAAACAAAAATATTAAAATAGAATAAGAATTTGAAATATTTTTGTGTGGATTAATTCACTTCCTCTTCTCCAAATTCAATTTGCAGGGGGCATGAGCAGATTTTTGTTTTGTTTTTTAAAGAAAAAAAACATTTTTGCAAGCTGCTATACTTAAGATGTAACCAGTAGCACACAAATGTCAAGACTGATAGATAAAAAATTAGAAAGTGAAATTTACTCTACGTGTCTTGGTGATTAATATGAATTTCATTTTTTTTTTAAAAAGGGAAGAATGAAGGCAGCAAGCTGGAGTTTAAAAAAACAAACAACCCTTCCTTTCCCCCCCCCCCCCTAGTCTGTAGATTGCACCCTACGGTAACCAGTCCAAGCTTGTAGTGTTCTCATTGTGTGCAATTGTGTGCTTGCAGATTGTTTGTTTCTGATTGGCTCAAGGAATGGGATGGGGATGCAGTTCTTGGACACATAGCTTGTAAAATGCTTAGTGATCCTTTTGGAAAGATGCTGAATAAATTAACATGCATTTACTATATTTTATTATTGCTGGAAGGCAGGGTTTTTTTTAATGTGAAATGTACAAGGATCTGGATTTCTTGCAGTCTGAAAACTGCCCATGAGAGCAGAACAAATATATAGAAGATTAGAAATAAACAAATATTAGATCTAACAGAAAAGATTTACAAAATTAGGTGAAAGTTTTTAAGTTCCCACCATCCAACTTAAAGGTCAAATTATTGGCCTCCGCAGCTTTGCCACATCCTTTCAGTGTACTGATTTAATAAGGCTTGACTCTTTACAGACCAAGCCCAAATAGTCCACACAGCCACTGTTTTGCCCACACACTGCCTCACATTCCACTCTTCAGGGGCCATGACTTGTGGATCTGAGTAGAAACTGATACACTGGTCCCAGTCCATACCCAGGGACATTCCCAGTCCCCTGCATGCAATTGTGTAGGACCACATGAAACTGAGGTCCAAACTATGCAAGGGTGTTGCAGTCAGGGGCTGCTCTAGGCACCAGCAAAACAAGCAGGTGCTTGGGGTGGCAAATTACCAGGGGTGGCATAATGCTGGGGCCCCAGCTCTGACCTGAGGCAGTGTCCTGGGCTGGATCCTGGACTGGGCTGGATCCTGGGCTGGATCCTGGGCAGTGTCCTGGGCTGCCCTTTGTTCTCTGACCGGGTGCCGCCGCGGCTGTGCAGCGGGGCAGGGAGAGCCGGCTCAGTGGGGAGCCGGCTCAGTGGGGAGCATATCCCTGCCGCTCTCCCACAGGCAGCGGCCAGCCCCCCTCAGGCAGGAGCTGGTAGCGCGGCCCTGCCCCGGGTGCAGAGCGCAGGGGGTGGCGGCGGAACATGGCTGCCGGAAGGGCCGCTCCTCCAACGCCGGCTGCGGGCTCCTCCTCGGCTTGTCCCCACCTCTGCCGCCTCCTCCCCCTCCCCCTGCACCACCTCCTGCCAGGGGTGGGGAGCGGCAGCCTGGGCTGAGCCAAACTCGTGCCACTGCGTAGGCCGAGCTGCGGCTGGCTCGTGGGGGTCCCGGGGAGCAGGAGGCCTGGGCACGCTGCCCTGCGATCACCGGCTGCTCTGCCCCAGGCCTCGGCAGCCGAAACCTGCAGCCACCCCAGCTCACTCCATGTGAGAGCTACAGGCAGTACCCCCCGCCCAGCTGGCTCTGTTCCCGGCCACACCGCGGGGTGACCGTCTGGGACTCTGGGGTGTTGCTGAGGCTGCCCCAAGCCAGGCTCCCCAGGGTCCGCTGCCCCTCCAGCCACGGGGGCCCTGGGCCAGTTTGGGAGCCAGGCCGCAGCCCTCCTCTCAGAGCCTCCTCACCTCCCCACGCTGCATAGCAAGACGTTGGACCATGGGCAGGGCTGCTACAGCCATTTCAGACTGGGATTGGTGCCAGGGGAGAGGAGGTGATTGTGCCCTGGCTGGAGGGTCCGGGCAGCCCCCTCCAACGCCCGCTGCTTGCTCCTGCCAGCATGGGGCTGTGACGCCCAGCTCCGGAGGGCAGTGCCAAGCCCCCAGTGTGCCTCGCAGGGAAGGAGAGACAGGAGGCAGAGCTGTTTGGTGCCTCCCATGCAGCTCCAGGCCCCTCTGGCTACTCGGCAGTGACAGCGAGGCTGGGTAGCCCACCAGCAGTGTGACTTGATCCGACCTGTACGGATCACATGAGCCCTGGGATTGGCGCTGACATCCTGCCTATGCCAAGGGGGCAACCCAACTCTGCCCAGCTCACTCTTTGGCCGGCCCAGTGAGTAAATGAGTACACTAGTAGGAAATTGTTTTATTTCACTAACTGCAAATTCTGTTTTCATTTTTTTTTAATTTTAAACAGTCCAAACCAAAACATTGGAAAGTGCAAATGTGTAAAAGCCAAAAAAAAAAGGGGGGGGGGACGGCCAAAATGGTTGCAGTCTTCTTAGCACCTGCCCATACTGCTCAGCTGTGCAGAAGAGCCACCCTAGTTCCACTATGTATAGGGTCCTTCATGCTGTGGATGAACGGGCTGCTTTGTTGTTTTTTTTTCTCTTTCCCAATCTAGAAAATTTCTGTTCCTAGTAAATGTTGAAAGTATTTGATTCTTAGCTCTGCCATGCTACTAAACATAAGTTATTTCACTGTGAACAAAGCTGAGGCCTCCTGCAGAGTCACTGACCAGGGCAATTACAATGAACCATCAGCTAAAGAAGTGGTTACATTCTAAATACTTGCACATGGATGAGCTGAAGATTATGATGTTGGCTTTGAATAGACTGCTCCATTGCACAAACCCCTGAGCTGTTGCTTTTTTCCCCTTCTTTCTAATGGGCAGTTATTGTAGTCATCTTTACAGACTTTGCCGAGCAAAGGACATGATTTCACTTGTGATCATAAATGTGTTTGTAAGCCTATGATTCGAAAACACATAAAAGTAAAAATTGTAGCCCTTGCTGGCTTAGCTTTAAAAATAACTGATGCACATTTTGATTTCCGACTGGTATGGTAACTTTTCCCTAGTTGTGTATTAAAGATTTTGGTGCATAAGCTAAAGGTCAGTTGAAGAGCTTGTCTCAGAACTTATCATTCCATGTCAGTTTTGCCTACCCTCTTTCATATGCAACCAGAGGTCCAATTCATTTGAATATTTTTGACATTTGGATGTTACACTTCTTTGTAGAAGTTTGCCACTGAATACATCCAGGTTTATAGCCAAGTAGAATGTGGCCATAAGCTTAGCACAGCTATTACCTACCACCACAGTTGGAATTTCAATGAGCTTGTTGCTGGCAGATTTCAACGCTAGGAAAATACAAGGTTTGATGGATTCTTAGGAAGAACACTGAATTGTCAGGTGGCCATCTGATAGAACACTTACATATCATTATAGATAAAGCCTGTGACTGCAGTTCTTAGTCAGAACTCCCATTATAGTCTCTTCCCCTCACATACATTTGTATTTGTTTTTCAGAAGTTCTAGTTGGCGACTCAAGTGCTTTTCAGGTCTTTCAGGTGTCTTTCTTCATTTCCTGAAACCAGGGGGAGGTTCACCTGAGTCATGGCTTGACTAGAACATGCAAACCTTGTCTTGTGCAATTGCTTTTGTGCAAGGTACCTCACAAAACGGTCCTTGGCTTCTTGCAGTGTAAAGGGATGCAGAGTGGGAGGTGCAGGAAGAGAAACAGAACATCCAAATTCTTTTATTTTAAAACAGAAATGTAACTTTGTGTTACAAACTGTTTTGATTGTTGAACTTTCCTGCCATGGCAGATGAAAGTATCTGTCACCCTTTCTCCATAAAGAGGATCAGCTGGTTTAGGACGAGGGAAGGACATTTCTCAGTTCAGGGACACTATCTCTGGAACAGCCTCCCTCACTGTCTACCAGAGACCCACTGTAGCTGCCTTGAAAGCTCAGGGCAAGGCCTTTCTGGTCAGATCGGTTTCTTCGTGACCATTTTGGCTGCAGTTTTCCCATACATATACTTTGAGATTAACAAGCTCCTCCTCTGCCTCTCCCACCATTCCATTTTTTTAGGTGACTGGATTTAGGGCCATTCTGCCCAGTTATATTTTAATTTCTGTATTAAAAGCTTCCATTGTCTCAGATGTCTTATTTAGGGACTTTATTAATGTCTTTTACTTATTACTGTAATTTATTAATAGAAAATAAATAAAACAAATACTGGCCTATATTCTGTACATTGGAATAAAGCAACAACAAATCAAAAGGGAGGAGGCTTTGCTACGAAAAAAAATATGTTGTCTCTTCACCCATCATACATGCTTTAGTCTCTTTAATGTATGTAAATTAATCAGTCTGTGGCCAGCTACTGGAGAGTAGGGGAGATTAGCGGACACGGCCTAATACTTCCTTACTCTACTGGATTTGACCCTTTTTAGCTCCAGGTTTTTGTTTTTTGAACTGACTAGCCTGCCCCCAGCATGTCCATATCTTTGCCTTCCCATGAATTGCACTATAAGAAGCCTCTGCATAAGCCTATATGGGCTCTTCGCTGCCTGAAGCAGTGGAAACACAGCAGAGAGTTGCCAACTCTTGCAATTTTATTACAAGTGTCATGTTATTTGGTTGTATTCTTAAAGCCCCAGCTCCTGGGAGCCAGTGATTCAATGGCAATCTCAGGGTTGGTGTTTTTTTTGTTTTTTTTTTAATTTTCATTTATTTAAAAAAATTTTAAAGTAAGTTTCTAGCCCTCATGGTTGTGAAGAAAAGTCAGAAAATGTGAACTGAGTGGGCTCTAATGGCTCAGAAATCAGAAGGCAAATAAAAAGAAACCAACAATTAAAAAAACCCTCATGGTTTTTAAACAGATCTTATTTTTGTGAGGTCCTAACTCATGACTTTTGAACAATATTACAGCATTTCTGCAGGGCTTGAGCCTTTACAGACCTGGAAGCTGATGTGTCCTGGTGTGATTATTAGATACCAGGGGCATTTATTGGATTCTAAAATGGTGTTTTCACATTTCATCAAATGAGAGAACCACTCTGCTCACTTTTCTGTCCTCTCCGTTGGCTAGATTATTCACAAGCCACCTTCTAATTCAATAATAAGTACTATGCCTCCCAGAGCCTTATCGGAACATAAGAAAGGCCATACTGGGTCAGACCAAAGGTCCATCTAGCCCAGTATCCTATCTTCCTACAGTGGCCAATGCCAAGTGTTTCAGAGGGAATGAACAGAACAGGTCATTATCAAGTTTATTTTTTATGGCTAATATGCAAACTGAAAAGTCCATGTAGATTCTGAATATCTTAGAAAGCAATGAGTAATAAAATAACATTCCTGTGGTATCCACTTTTCTTGAATTCATTTTTGTTTACGTTTTGTAGCTGCTTGGCATCACAGTGATGGACTAATGTGTATCTTCCAAACTGCTTCTACTCAAGATTCTGCCTTTTGATAGAAAAATATACAGGAGCATGAGTTAGTGTGCCTGTGGAGTTTTGGTTCTAGCAGTAGTTGCTGGCAGGTCTTCTGGAATAACACACTGGATACAATAATAGTCTGCAGTAACTAAAACATTGGTGATTCAGTGACTTGATATCTAGCATCTGTAAACAGATGATACTGCCACGAGAAAAAAAGATAATGTATTGTCTCTGAAAAGGAGAATGCACTTAATTTTTTTTTTCATTATGTTTTTCTGATTGAAGCTGTCATGTGCTTGGTGGCTACCTAGGTCTGTGAGTAAGAAACTCCAGAGAACGTTAGTACTCTGACATGCAGAACACTTTCTAGTGATGGCTGAGACGGCAGCTCAGCTTTTGACACAGATGTGCTGTTCACTAGAACATGGGCTAGCAAACAAATATAAAGAAGGAGAGATTCTTTCAGTGTAATGCCAGACGTATTTTCTTGTTCCAGCAGTTTTTCTTTTGTAACAGTGTTCAAACAAACAACGAAAAAAGTTGAGCATAGTCATGTTCTGTAAATAGCTTGGGTATAAACCTGACCTAATACTTATAAATATACTTTATATTGAGGAATGTTTTAATTCAAGAACCAGGGTTTTCTGTGAACACAAAGCTTGCATGGTCTCATCTGGTGATGTCAGGTCCCAGGACTGTCAGAACTTTCATTTAATGTGTTCTTATTTTTCCTACTGTGAGAAAGGATGACAGCTCATTTTGTTTGCCTCATGAACAAATACAAAAGCTGGATTTCTTTCTCCTTTTTTTCACAGCTAGGATGCAAGCTCTGTTATGGAGACACACTGATTAATTCCAGCTGCTTCATTTGAAACTAGGGATGGGCCCAAATCAAAATCCTGGATTAAAACTCCACCAAATTTTGGCAGCGGGGCTGGTGGATTGGTACCTGAACCCAGATCTTAATTTTGCAACTGGCCTGTATCCCTACAATAGGCCTATCCAAACCCTGAACTTGAATACCCCTAAATTCAGATCTGAGTGAGTTTTGTGGCTCAGGCCCGCTTTGATTAAAATTACAGTGTCTGCGTGTAATTGTGTGTGTTTATCTAATCTGGATAGTGTGAATACACCACTGTAACATTTTCATGACAATACTGCATGCCAGAAGTTTGCAAAGAAAATTGATATATCTGTGGAAGTTTCAGGCACCAAAGAAGTGCTGAACATGCAGTAGAGATCTGTACTGTTGATGCAAGAATTGCATTGTTGATCGGAGAGAAGAATTAGGCCCCCTTTCACACACCCCAAAGAAAAGTCTATTATAGGTTGGATTGATGTATCTAAATATGATGAGAGATTAAAGAGAACTGCTATAGAAAAAGCAGCTCTCCAGACCAACCTGAATTAGTTTATATATCCCTTCCCAAAAGGAAGGAGAAAAAAATACTTTCACGAGTTACTTGAATAGGTTCTGTGAACTTGATACTGTGCAAAAGCCGGGGCGAGGGGGAGGATTAAATGTTCAACAAACATTTAGATAACATAAAGCACATCAACAAATCGATCTTGAACCCTAATGGTGTTGTGTACTTTACTTTGTTTTTCCACATAATCTGAATTCTAAATACTTTGTACTAAATAAATATATTACTGTGAGCGTGAAATTCTTTCTTCCAGCTTTGCTGACAGGTAGTTGTTGATACTTGCATGGCCTGCTGCCAACCAGCCCACACACCTTAGACAGAAAGGGCCAAATTAATCTATAATTTAATTTATATCCAGGATTCATGTGGCTCAGGGAATCTGACTCAGTGCAATAAGTTTCTGGTGCTGTTAAGCTAAAACATACAGTACAACAGTTGGCTCCATAGCTGTTACCCTGGAATCTACTATTTTGTCTAAAGTAAAATAAAACTTTTTCATGCTTTTAATGTTTGAATGGTCTTATTGCAAAAAAAAATCAATTTTATGTCTGATTTGAGTTAATAGGTGAGACTGGGAAGATAGTTCATTGCATTGAAGTGTCCACTACACGTTTATTTTTTTAACAAGTAGCTATTTGCATATGCTTCTTTCTAAACATCTATCCATGGTAGGAGGGTAAATTCCATTATGTGCACCCTGATTAGCATTTGATTTAAATTTTAAAAAGTGACCTGGCTTTGGATATTTCTGCAGCTCAAATCATCTCTCTTTGAGATTAAATTCAGCATTGAAAAAGACAGTGTAATAAATACATGTCTGTAACATTAACAATGAATGGACTATGTTTAGTATTCCACAAGCCAATATTTCTTTCCACAGTGATACTTTTAATCTTATTTTCTTTAGTGATCTCTTTTCTGCCATTTCCGTTTTGCAATAATAATAGCGCAGACTTCACAGAAAAGCTATGTATCTTTGAAAGAAACGTGTTTTGCAATGCAGAAATTATAGCTGGCATGGAAGTCACTTAGAATTATTGGTTTTATGGATAGCTTGGTTGGTTTGACATTTCTTCTTTTTTTCCTTTTTCTTTTTTAAAGAGGGCCCTGATTACTCTTTATTTTTGCCCATGATGTTTTACTCTCATCTGTAATTTTCAGCCCACCAGACAGTGGGCCAGCTGGATCCATCTTTTAAAGCAATTTTCTTTAGTTTCTTTTTAAAACAACTTTTCATCTCTCCTTAATTCCTTTGTTGTTAAACTAATTGTGCTTGATGCACCTTTCCTGAGCTATATCACAGAAATCCAATGATTTGGAAGCATAGTCTTTTAATTCAGTGCAACTCTTTACTCCCTTTGGGATCCCCCAGGCAAACTCCTGATTGATTTTCTCTCTATGTGGACAAAGTCTACCATTTTTCCTGAATTGGAAATTCCAATTAGCTCTTGAAAATGAACTTTTCGAAGGAGAGCCTAGCTGCAATGTACCTTACATATTTTGTCCTGATTATCTCTTTTTGTATAGCTCTCCCACATATTCCTTGCTTGTATTTACCATGCTTCTTTTTCACTGATTTCCTTCTTCCCTTATATAGCTCGCATGTGCCATCCTATTATGCTGCAGCTAATTTTTTAAGTTGTTGTCCCAAACACACACAGGGTTATGTGCTAACCACAGTCTGCACATAGTACTCCCATTGATATCAGTAGGAGCTCCACCACACACACCAGCATATCGCCTATATAGTGGTTCACATTAATCTGGGAGAGCTACTTAAAGGAAAGTGGGGAGCACAGATACTCCAGTGAAGGGTGCAATATAAAGAAGAAACAGTAGAACCTCAGAGTTACGAACTCCAGAGTTACAAACTGACCGGTCAGCCACACACCTCACTTGGAATTAGGGTGACCAGACAGCAAACGTGAAAAATCAGGACATGGGGTTGGGGGTAATAGGAGCCTATATAAGAAAAAGACTAAAAAATCGGGACTGTCCCCATAAAATCGGGACATCTGGTCACCCTACTTGGAACCAGAAGTATACAATCAGGCAGTAGCAGAGACAAAAAAAGAAAAAACAAATACAGCACAGTACTGTGTTAAAAGTAAACTATTAAAAAATAAAGGGAAAGTTTTAAAAAAAGATTTGACAAGGTAAGGAAACTAGTTTTGTGCTTGTTTCATTTAAATTAAGATGGTTAAAAGCAGCATTTTTCTTCTGCATAGTAAAGTTTCAAAGCTGTATTAAGTCAATGTTCAGCTGTAAACTTTTGAAAGAACAACCATAACATTTTGTTCAGAGTTACGAACATTTCAGAATGATGAACAACCTCCATCCCCAAGGTGTTCATAACTCTGAGGTTCTACTGTAGATAAGTAACATCTCTAGAGAGATGAGTTTTGCAAGAGAGACAACCAAGAAGGGAAAACAACAGTGTTATTGGAGAGATGAGAGTCTGATTCAAATCTAATTTAAGTGAATGGGAGGGAGTTTGTCCATTGGACCGTTTGGATCAAGCCCTAAGAAAGGAAAAGGATAAAGGGAAATGCTGAAGGCAGCAAAGGAAAATGAGAGAAGAGTGAAAGATAGGAGGCCACAGCTAAAGAAAGGGAAAGGGCACCAAGAAGAGATGAAGGATGGTCCAGTGATTAAGGCACTAGACTAGGACATGGCAGACCTGGGTTAATGGCCTAGCTTTACCAACGGCTTCCCATGTGACCTTGGGCAAGTCACTCAACCTCACTGTGCTTCACTTCCCTCTCTGTGAACTGAGGGTAATAGTTCAGAGTTGGGAATAACATTTTATTGAAATAAACTGTCCTTCACCTATATGGCAGTGAGAGACTAACCTTAATCTGGAAAGTAAATCAGGCATTGTCATATCTATATACAGCAATTAGGTTCAAAGATGGTATGGATTAGGTCTGAAAATCAAATACATAATTGGAGACTTGGTCTGAGCCCACTCACTAACCCATGACAAACTGGGTAAATTACTTCTAGGTATGTAGCTGTAAAGTACTTCAGGAGATCATAGACTCCCCAAATGGTTCTTAGTTGATGTGATTAGAGCCTTGAGTTCATTTAGAAAGGCCAGTGATGTGCTGCAACTTCTAAAACATCAACTGTTAAAAAAAATCCAGGACCACAGGACTCTTCTAGAAAAAGGCAGAGGATAAAGCAAGAGGTAGACATTTCTTGCAAGCAAAAGTGTTGAGCCTTTTATAAAATAAAATAATATAGGCCAATATTACCCAGTGGAAATTGTATTCTGTATTGCTCTTTTACACTGTGGGGATAAATAAATGTTACTGTATGTGTTAGATATGGGCCAGAGAGATCTGAATTTTCTCAGTGTTTGAGGGAATAGAAAAAAAGGCTGAGTAAAGTGTTCTGTTTCAGGGCCCCTGTTAGTATTTATAGCGGAAGATTTATAACTTGAGACAACCCAATAGTTTAGTCAGTGGCACTAATTCAGTGCGGCTATAAAAGGGATTTAATTTTGGGTCCTAAGCTATCAGCTTGGGACAAGAGAGGCTGAGAGTACTATGAAGACGGCTTACTCAGCTCTTGAGTATCCTTCCCATTGCTTTTCAGCAAATTTTGTTGGCCTGCATTTAGAATGATTGGCTCCAGAGCGAATCACATTTAGTCCTCTGTGGTGACAGGGAATGTTCTTGGGCCTTTAGAGAAGGAAAACTGGGTCAATCATGGGCAGTAGTAAGCAGTACTATGGTCCAAGAGTTTGGAATTAGAAGTCTTGCATGCATTGCAAGCTTCTTCCCTTTGGAGTAGTTTTAGCAGTTAATCCTCACTGCTTAATCATTCATAAATTGCTACTAATCAAAATAGTTCTGGCAAAGAGTCAGTGAACACTGTGTGTTATTTCCTTTATGCTCTGCCATACTCTAACAAAGTGGCAGTGGTGGTAATGCCATTTGTTACCACAGTAATCTAAATTACATTAATCTAAAATACATTAAAAGTTCCCATCAGACTTTTCCTAAAATAAAAAAGGGAATTGTCTCAGCAAATGTTGATAGGCAATGAAATTTTGAACTGTTGAACAAATAAAGCTACTGAGCATGGGTTGTAGGAAGTTTTGCACAAACCACTGAACTGATGAGTTCTCTGCCTCCTGGAAATTTGCATTTAACTCTTTAATCTTCAGATTTAGCCAGTAAAACTCATTACCATTGATTAATGTAAACAAAGATTATAATACGTTAATGGTTATCCCCCATTTTTTTCTGTATGCATAATCCATCTAGAAAATAGTGTTTTGTGAACATTTTCTGGACAACAAAATGGCTTTCCCATTCCCTCCTCTGTTTTGTCTCTTGGGCAAAAGATTTTTTGGCTTAGATATCTCTCCCTATGCCTTTCTCAGCCATTCTACCTGTACACAAGTTCTCTTTGTAGTTATTCCTCCCAATACCTTCCACTTAAAGCAGATGCTGGGCAAGAAGGACAAGTCAGACTTTCTCCTTATGTTGTGTGTGTGTGTGCCTGTGCCTGAATATAAATAAGGTTCATATGCTGTATTTTGCAATATTACAAAATATGTATTATAGGGTGTAACAATTCTCTGGCACATCAGTAAACAGTTTTACTACTTTCATAAATCATGAGGGAAATGGAGAATGAAGTTGTAGCTTTCATATAACTAATGTGCAGATTGTCAACCAACGCAAACCAAAGTGTCATACTATTGGAAACCTTAACATATGTGATTTTTAATTTATATTTCTTTCTCACTCGTTCTCTCTATTTTTAATTTGACAGCAATTTATTTCTGAGAGCATCGCCTGAATTCCAAACAGAGAATAAAACATTGCAAAGGAAATAGAAGCCACAACAATATGTCTGTGTTGTGCCATATAAAATAGAAGTCAACAATAAAGCTCATTTTTTGAAATGTTAGTGCCTAAAGTAAGGCACCTAAATAAATGACTTGAAGTTCAGAAGTGCTGAACACAGATAGCTCTCAATGACTCCAGGGGGCTCATCACCGCTGAAAATCAGACCACTTATTTAAGAGACAAACTATACTTGACTTCATTTACTTAGGTTTCCAAGTGTCGGCCCAACTGCTTGCAAGCTATTCTGCATATATAATATGAAAGATAAAGTGTATTACCATAGATGGCCTCTTTTTCTGTTTCAGAAATATATATCCAGCCTAAATGTAAGTAGCAGGCATCTCTAGTAAAGTCTATTAGAGTTACATTGTCATGCAGCAGGTCTGAATTTGGTAGTATGAATTTCTTCTTCGAGTCCTTGCTCATGTCCATTCCATTCCAGGTGAGTGCACAGCTAGAATAGAATGAACATAAGCAGCACATCTCGAAGAACAACAGTTACAAAAGGTACAAAAAGGTAACCATTTTTCCTTCTTCGAGTGCTTGCTCATGCCTATTCCATTCTAGGCGCACACACACCTAGAATGGAATGGGCAGGAGCAAAACATTTTGGAGAACAACTGTTACAAAAGGGAGGTAACAGTTTTTTTTTCTTTTTAACGAGATAAATCCTAGTGCACTATTAACGGCTTCTGCTATTAAGGAGGGGGGAAAAAAACATTGAAAAGGAAAGTGAAACTGACTTACTTAATGCTCCTTTATCTAGAAATCTAAGGTCTCTGTCCTGACCCTCAATCTGTGTTCTCATTGATGTTATGAGTTGTGCACCTAGAGTCATCCCCATAAAAAGATCAGCATTTGTAAGTAGCTGTTGAAACCAGTATGGCCTTTCTTCTACCCTGTTCTATCATAGGAGTTTTCTTTAAAAGGATTTTAGAGACTCTTGATGCATGCACATTTTTGTGTGTTGTTTTCTGTCCTCAATTTGCTGCATGGATTTCAAGATGAACTATTATAATAAGCAACCAGTGGCTATCAAAACAGTGTTCCAATTTGGTGTTTGTCAAGGGATTCTTTTTGTTTTCTTTTCAAAGTCCTTGTGTGTTCAGATAAGTAACTATGGTTCTTTTGGTGTACCACATGTTCCATGGAAAGCTAGAGACAAACAACTGCACTGTATATTTGTCTTTATCCTCCTTAATTATATACAATGCTGCTGAGAGCGCCGTAATGTCCTATCACTTTGAGATAGATGTTTTTATTTTTATGAAGGCAGCCCTACCAAATCAAGTTACAGTGACACGTTGTCATTGTGCACTGGGAGAAAATGAAGACACACGAGAAAAGTAGAAATAACTGACCTCCTTACTTCACAAGATACTCAGTGTATTGGTGTGCGCTATGTAATAAAGAATCAGTTTCCAGGACCAATCTCATAGGCTGGCAAAAGAGCAGACAACACAGTATTTCATCAGTGGATCTCAAAGCACTTCACAACCTGTAATGTATTTATCCTTGTGAAGCAGGAAAGTTTTGTTGTTCCCAGTTTTATAGATGGGAAACTGAGGCACAGAGGTTAAACGACTAGACCAAGGTCACACAGGAAACCTGTGGCAGAACAGTGAATTAAATTCAGGTCTCCCAAGTCCAGGCTAGCACCCTCATCAATGGACCATCCTTCCTTCACCACTCTTTTTTAATTTTGACTATGGGACATTCTCAAATTGTGGAGAGGATCAGATTGATTATCATGCTTCTGTCTAGGTTTATTTTTAAGTTATCTCCTTTGTTTTTGTGATCCTTAAACAGATCTACTTGAGTATGCTTTGTAGCGTGTGTAAGCACAGATTGTATCTAGGTATCTAGATCAAGAAAGTAACCAGGAGTGTTCAAGCTGTCACTTCAAGTTATCCTGAAAAGCTGCCCTTGTAAACAAAAAATAAGATATCTTTCTGTTGTGGTAGGCCTCAGTCATGTTAATTTCTTGACCACTACAGAGTGTCTAGGATGATGATAATAATGTCCTAATTGATTACATTATTTGTGAGTTTCAAATGTGTGGGAGGAAGCTTATTATACATGAATTGCTTTATATTTCCTTTTATAATCATTTGTACTGTGGCTGTAGCAAATCAAATTTGTGTCACATACTAGAATGCCATTTTAGGAAAACTTAGATTTTTTCCTCCTTTGGTACAGCCAGGAAGTTGTTTGCTTAAGAATTTCCCTACTCATTTAAATCAGTGTGTCAGGGGTTGAGTTGTGTGATCCTTATTCCCCTTTGCCAATTGCTAAAGAATAACTGCAGATAAATATTTTAGTACCATTGTTTAAGCATGGGTATTAAAATTAAAAGCTGTTTATTAGGATGTATGGATCAAGATATTTAAGGCCAGATTCTGATGCAATTTCTAATGGCATAAATCGGGAGTAACGCCATTCACTTTAATAGGTTTACTCCAGATTTACACTTGTGTAAATGAGATTGGAATTTGCCCCTTATTTTTCTGGTCTTTAATTATTTCATAGAGTTTACAATAGTTAGTTTAGTAACTATCAGATTCTAATTCTATGCAGATTTATATGGTTTAAACTGTGTACATAATACAGATAAATAAGTCAAAGACACCTGACTGATAACCAGTGTCTGGTTTTGGATTTAAGTGTTATCAGCCTTAAGAGTCAGGGTGAAATCCTGACCCCATTGAATTCAATGGCAAAATACCCACTCATTTCAATGGGACTAGGATTACATTCTCTGTTCAGTAATGTGTTGCCCTGTGAACAGGTGAAGAAAGGTCTTTGTTCTGGGTATTCAGGGTGCTGTGGCAGTACATGTACCACCTTCATACAGATTAGGCATCACATTTCTTCTTTTGTATTAAAGTGACATAATAAACCAGACTTTATTACTGAGATAGAAAGCACTTTATTCTGCAAACAATTCCCTAGTTTTTGAGAGGCTAAAAAAAGATGCTGGACAGTACTTTGCGTAATGCTAGAAAATAGTACTTTGTCAGAAGCAGCCAAAATTAATTTGGCACTTCTCGCTCTTCCATATTTATATATTCTTCCCCCATGCTGAGCTCTGTGGAGGGAGCTTGCTTAAAGAAACGAGGAAGAGACAATACAGTATTGCAGAATGACTCATATCTCAGCACTGGAGATGCTGAGAGTACAAAAACACCTCAGGAAGGGTTTGTTTCCTTGTAGGTAGCTACAGTACACTGCATTTTAGTTTTCACAGGTTTTGTTCTTGTTTTTTCTTTCTTTCCATCAGCATAGATCTTCAAGGAAGTTGACTTCTAGTCCAGAATTTTCCTCAGATTGAGGTCAAGAAATTAAACAAATTCAAAAAGGGATTGGATATTTATATGGCTATCAAAAATATCCAGATTTGTTATACTCAATGACAAGTTTTGGAAAGGGACGTTAACCCTTGTGCTTCAGGGCTTAAATCAATCTCTAACTATTCAAGGCTAGGATGGGACCTATGTTGGGGCAATTTGTGATGGGGTGTTCACCCCACACTCGCCCCAAAGGGGTTAATGGAGGCCAGATGGGCAAATCAACCTATTAGGCTGCAAACTGGGGGAATTATGTTTGGGATTATAGAGGCAAGTAGTCTACAGTTACTCCCTGTGAGGAGGGAGTTGTGGGGCTGGCACATGCAGAGAAGGAGGGAGAAGGTAAGGAAAGGCTCAGGGAAAAGGCATTAAGGTCCAAGATGGAACAGACCTTGGCTGCTGGCAGCAGGTCCCTGAGTTGGAACCCAGAATAGAGTGTTGGGCCTGGGTTCCCCAATCAGCCACGGGGGAAGTGGCACCATAGTGGCTGTGGATGGGAAGACTGTGTAAAATTGCTGGTAAGGAAAGACATTGGTACCCTGGAATCCTGCTTTGGTATCCTGCTCATAGGGCCAAATCACAGAGGGAGCTCCCTGAGTTGCAGAGAATGGGGGAGAGAGTGGCAGTAGGGTGTGCAGCAAGCAGCAGAAGACTGCATCGAGCCCACAAAGAGATAATTCCCAGAGTGGCCTGGAGAAGGTGCCACCTGTGGTGAGTGGACACTGTGACAAGATTATTCCATATTTGTTATATTCCAGGATTCTAACACCTTCCTTTCAAGCATCTGGTATGGGGTATTGTCAGAGACAGGATATTGTGCTAGATGGGCCTTGAGTCTTATCCGGTATGGCTGTTCTTATTTTCCAAGAATGATGAACCAAACAATAGTAATAGTGACCAGTGTTGCCAGCTCTCAATTTTATTGTAGTGTCATGAAATTGTGAGTGTTTCTTAAAGCCCCAGCTTCTGGAGTCATAAGATTATATGAAATCTCAATTGCCATTAAAAAAAAGGTTTCTAGGTCACATAGTTGCAGAGAAGCACTTGAAAATGTGACCCAAATGACTCTTAAAGACCCAAAAACCTAGACAGAAAACAAAAAGAACCCCAAATTTCATTGTTTTTAGGGCACTTAATCTCATGATTTTTAGGGCCTGGCATGTGATTTTTGAATGACTGAGATTGGCAATACTGGGCTTTGAAGATTGTGAATGCCCCCACTGTCAAATTATGTTAAAAATCAGTATTAGACACTGGATAACAACATTTGTCATCAGATTTGTTACATTGTAAGATCACTTTGTTCACTACAGTCCTGTTAAAATACATCCATAAAAGAGGTGGAACTTGTGATGTCATCCTGACACTGCATTTTCAAACGGTGAAAGTGCAAGGTGTGTGATGACTGTGTGCCTATAAGACGAATGCTGTCCTCTCTCGGGTCGAGGCTGACAGAAGGTTGTAGTTGATTTGCACTCTAGTGCCCTGCTGCCTACATTAACCACTGCTCCTCCCATCAGCTAGGGTCTGTATTTGATGCCTCAGTGGAAGAAGAACGCAAGGAAACAAAAGCACAATCTACCTTGTCTCGTTCATGTTTATGGAACAATTGTTAAAGGGGTTTAAAAACCTGTTTTTTTTCTTTTTCCTTTACTAAAATGTAGAGCCAAAATTGGGACCTGGAAGCCGCCCTCTCTCATATTTCAGAGTGGGGTAAAGGGGCTTGGGTTCATATCCCAGGATTCAACCCCCTCCCTATAGTTTGGTTATAGGTAGTTCAGCTCCAATTCAGCTGTGGCCAAAATCTCATGAGAACAATTGATCATGTCTGGTTCATGCCATTCACAGTTTCTTGTGAGATTTCTGCCCTGGAACTTCATTGCTATCAAATCCAAGTCCTAGCCCTGATTTTGCTTGGAAGCCCAACCACAGTTTAAACCTAATCCTGATCCAAACACTACCGTTTGAAACCTATATTATTAGTTTATTTCTCTATATGGAATACTGTAGGGTGCTGTGTGGCTCAGCTTCACTACCAGGACTTTCTGTGCTCTGAGGAAGCAAAGAAATTAACCTATTTGAATACCGTGTTTTGTAAACAGGAATTTTCAATCTGAGTATATTTATTGAAATTGTTTGTGTAATACTCATACATTTGTCCTATATTTTTGGGGACTGTGGTATTCAATAGTGTGAGAAGCCTCTGATGATGATCAGCTAGTTGACTCTAGTTTCTTGACAGAAAGGGGTTAGGGCAGAGAAGACACTGCTGCCGCCTTCTTGTTTCTTGGAAAACATATTTCATGTTTCATCCAAGTGAGTGTAATGGAAAATGGAATACTATAAGCAAACTGTTCATTTTTATTTTCTCTACTTAACAGTAATCTAAAAATAAGAAACAGGAAGTTTGTGACCAAAGCACAAATGGCATTTTAGTTCATCTAGAAGAACTGCCATGAGCTGAAGTCAGAGGCTAAGACAGGGATGGGCAAACTATGGCCCGCGGGCCGGATCCGGACCTTCAGGGCTTTGGATCCGGCCCGCGGGATTACCCCTGGTGGTGCTGCGGGCCCGGCGCTGCTTTCAGAAGCAGCCCCCGGGCCGGGAGGCAAAGGGCTCCATGTGCGCACGCAGAGCCCTCTGCCCCCCCCCAGGGGCCGCAGCACTTCCTGGAGTGGCGTGGGGACAGGGCAGGCATGCAGGGAGCCTGCCCTGGCCCTGGTGTGCGCCACTGCCACCCCGGAGCCACTTTAGGTAAGCGGCACCGGGCTGGAGCTCAAACCCCTCCTGCCCCCCGCCCCCAACTTCCTGCCCTAAGCCCTCTGCCTGTACCTCGCACCCCTCCTGCACCCAACTCCCTGCCCTGAGCCCCTTTCTGCACTCCTGTGCATTCCAACCACCTGCCCTGAGCTCCCTGCTGCACCCTGCACCCTGTGCACCCCAACTCCCTGCCCTGAGCCCCATCCTGCACTCCGTACCCCTCCTGTACCCCAACCCCCTTCCCTGAGCCCCCTCTTACACTCTGCACCCCTTCTCTGCCCCAATCCCTTATCCTGAGCCCCTTCCTCCACATCCCGCACTCCACCCCCCCTGCCCCGGCCCTGCATACAATTTCCTCACCCAGATGTGGCCCTCGCTCCAAAAAGTTTGCCCACCCCTGGGCTAAGATCTGATTCTTTCAATGCCTGGGGGAAAGTGTAGCTAAGTGAGAATAGAAAAGGGAAGCTGTAGGGAAAAAAAACTGCTAGAACTGAGGAGTGGTTATTGAGCAGGGCCGGCTCCAGACCCCAGCGCGCCAAGCGCGCGCGTGGGGCGGCATTTTAACGGGAGGGCAGCAGGCGGGAGGTCCAACGGAGCCGCGGGACAACCGGACCTCCCGCAGGCATGACTGCGGCGGGTGCGCTGGTCCCACGGCTTGGGTGGACCTCCCGCAGGCATGCCTGCGGATGCTCCACCGGAGCCGCGGGACCAGCGGCACGTCTGCGGGAGGTCCCGCGGAGGCGCGGGACTGGTGCCCGGCAGCGCGAGCAGCGCAGCGCGCCGCCCTGCTTGGGGCGGCGGAATTCGTAGAGCCGCCCCTGTTATTGAGGACCTTCAAATAAGGCCAGGTAAGCAAACTGAGGCCATCAGAGTGTGAGGTAGCTGGAAAGGAGCCAAAAGGCCTTGAGGAGTTTTGGAGAGAACCAAGAGAAGGAAATGAAGGCTAAAGGAGACATTGAAGGTCTAGGAGGCCAGTGGAGCATTAGAGAAGTCTCCGGTTTTATAAAATAAATCTGATCCAGGACAGAATCCAAGATTTCTGGTTGAGAGCCAAACCTGAAGATAAAGACCTGTACACAACTCTGGCTGGCAGCTACTCTTTCCTTGTGTTCATACACAAGTGACATATTTCAACCATTTTATTAACTATTTCCAGGCTTGCTTTTGAGAACATAATTGCCTACACTGAGGCAATGCAGTCTAGTGGCTAGAGCATCGGTCTAGGGTTCAGAAGTCCTGGGTTCTATTGCTGGCTCTGCCAGTGGCCTGCTGGGTGATCTTGGGCAAGTAACTTTCACCACGCTGTGCTTCAGTTTCCCCATTTGTGAGATGGGGATAGTGATACTGATCTCCTTTGGAAAGTGCTTTGAGACCTACTGTTCAATAGTGTTCTAGAATTGCTGAGTACTGTAATAATAATTATTATTATAAATAACTAGCAAATACTTTAAGAGCTCAAACACACAGTACACAAAATATTGCATACTATTTAAAACAAGACTAGACACTGTTCTCATTAAAACAACAAGGAGTCCTCTTTAAGGTGCCACCGGACTCCTTGTTGTTTTTGTGGATACAGACTAACCATGGCTACCTCCTGATACTTGTTACACATCAGTGTTTGCTGTGACATGCTAGCTCTAAGTTGCAAATGCCTAACACTGGCAAAAGTTTTCATCTATAATTAAAGACATAGGGACAAATTCTTTGCTTCATTACACCAGTGCAACCCCTTTGACCTCTATTGAGTAAACAAGATAAAAAGAAATTGCCTGCAACTGCCAAAACATAATAAGAATAAAACCAAGAGCAGAATTTTATCCATGGTGTTTTGGCAGTTGGAAACATGTTAGTTCTGCCTGTCAGCTGAGATTGTTGGATATGAAGGCTCTGTAAGTGAAGTTGGAAGCCTTTGGAGCTGACCAATGCAATTCAGAGAGTAGGGAGATCTCCCGGACAAATTAACTCTCCCAAGCCAGCAGCCTTTTATGACTCTGGTCATAAACAGAATGTTTCAGAAGCCGAAGGAATTTTCTTTTTAATCATGTGATCAGGAATATAACTCAAATGTTTTTCCAGTGTTGTCAACAAAAGTTGACTAAATGCACAGTGGAATTCTGATCTGTAATTGCTTTAATCCACATTCCTCACTTTTCATCCAGCCACATACCATGTCTACAATAACACACTGAGTACAAAGGCACACCTGTACTGGCTAGATTTACTAACCAACTTTTTTTATTCCTTTTCATTGATTTTACCTTTAGGCCACAATTATTTTATTAATTTTGGAGAGTCTCTGTCAAGCTGATAAAGTTTCTTTGGAAAGTGACACTGACTAGACATGTGCAAAGCTAATAGACTATTTAAATCCCTGCCTGCAAACCATGAATGGCTAGAGAATGGCCTCCAAAAATAAGATTTTTATTACTTAAAATTGTACCATTCTATTACTGAGAAATAAAATAAGGGCAAAATATTAACAGGCATAGAGCAAACTAAATATTTGTGCTGAGTTTCGTAAAGCCACTGTAGTGATCACTAGTTAACTGACAGTGGAGCTGTTTTGCCAACACTGATGATGATGAACTACGAGCAATGAAATAAACAAAAATGTTTTTTAAAACTCAAACTCACACTTGCAATATAGGAGTTAAATAATATGCAAAATTCACCTTCACTCTAGCTCCTTTACACCTGGGAGGAGCTTGTCCCAGTACTTCATAAGGGGGAAAATTGTTAGGGAAAGAATGTTAATTTGCAAGTATAGGAAAGTGTATTATCAGATAGCCTCCTGATTGTATAGTTTATAGTGATGATGATAAGAAACTTTCAGTCAATTAGCAGATTTTGTTATAGTAAATGTTGTACAACAAGGGATGTTATAATGGCACAGCAACTTTGGAGTAATCTATTGCAAGGAAAATTCTTACAGACAGTAACAAATTCTTGATCAGCCAGAACACAATGGATTTTCAAGTTACTGAAGGCAGTGTTCTGAGTTGTCATTTGAAGATGCACCATCTATACTAGATATGTTTGACACAGATACATTATTTTGTTGGTTTTTGCAATCTCATATTGACTGCTCTCTAAGAACTACATACAAATATCAGAAGACAGCACAACATCTTATATTGACCCTTGGGGTCTTTTTTTAAACTATGTAGGGAGACGGAATTGCCTAGCAGTTAAAACAGAGAACCTGGATTCTAATTACAACTCTGCCACTGACTTGCAGTGTGACCTTGGTAACTTGCTTAACCTTTCTATCTGTTTATGTGCAAAAATGGGGAGAGTTACACTTAAACCACCATTTTAATGTTTGATTCTTGTATTATCTAAATACAAAGCTTTTTTAAAGTGTCTGTATGGAAAGCAGGACTTAAGTTTATTGCAGAGCCTTGGGGATCATGCAGCTTGCTTGTTGTTGCCACAATTTCCCCTTGCATAGGCGGGGAAGATCCAGCCCTGTAGATGAGCCTGCTGAACAAGGGACTTGTTTTTGCCCCTTGTTTAACATTTGAGTCAGCTTTCTGGAGTTCTGAGAGCCCAGTATCTTGGGATATTCCTGAAGTCTCCCCAGTAGAACAGATTCAGCTCCTCTCTTGAACAGTGCAGCTGCTCTGAGTAGCAGCTGCAGCCATGGTACGGGGAGACAGGATTAAGAGTCGGTCCATTTCCTCCAGCACAATGGAAGCAAAAATGCTTCTGCTCTAAGGGTATGTCTACACTACAAGACTATTTCGAATCAACTTAATTCGAATTTATGGAATCGACCTTATGAAGTCAAAGTTGTGTATCCACACTAAATACACTAGTTCGACTGTGCGAGTCCACAGTAACGGGGCCAGCGTCGACTTTGGAAGCGGTGCACTGTGGGAAGCTATCCCACAGTACCCGCACTCCCCGCTGCCCATTGGAATTCTGGGATTTCCCCCCAATGCATGCTGGGGGGAAAAATGTGTCGAGGGTGGTTTTGGGTAACTGTCATCATTGAACCGTCAATCACGCCCTCCCTCCCTCCCTGAAAGCGCCTGCGGGCAATCTGTTCGTGCACTTTTCTGTTCAGTGACAGCGCGGGCGCCACAGCACTTTGAGCACGGATCCCGCTGCAGTTATGGCCGTTGTCAACTCCTCGCACCTTATCGTCCACCTCTTCCACAGTCAGCTGCTGAGAAATAGGGCTACTTTTCAATGGTGCTGTGAGCACTGGTGGACCATGGGGGACGTTTTACCAACATCAACGTCGGGTGGCCAGGCAAAGTTCATGACGTGCGTGTTTTCAGGAACTGTGGTCTGTTTAGACGCCTGCAGGAAGGTAGTTTCTTCCCGGACCACAAAATAAGTCTTGGGGATGTGCAGATGCCTATAGTGATCGTCGGGGACCCAGCCTACCCGCTAATGCCCTGGCTCGTGAAGCTCTGTGCAGGCGCCTTGCACAGCGACAAGGAACTCTTCAAGTACCAGCGAGCAGCGAGCAGCGTGACCTGTGACTGTTCAGTTTCTTTACAGAGAAGCTGAACCTGCCCCTGTTTCTTTACCAAGTGACTGTTGACTAGCATCTGCAGTTACATACCCCGCCCACCCCGCTTCCCCGACTTCCAACACACGTTTAAAAATAAAATACATGTTCCACTGTAACTTTACAAAGGTTTCTTTATTGATGACTTTGCGTTACAGGGTTGAAACTGGGACACGTACTGTGCTGGGTAGGGTGTGCAGTGATGTAAAGACCGCCTGTAAACTCGAGGAATGACAGGCTCCTGCTCCCAGAGCGGTCTGCAGTGCCGGACTGGATGTTTCAACGGAGCCTGCCATCCCTCCTTTTTGGGACTCTGTGTGCGGGGGCTATGTGGCCTTTTGGCGGGGGAAGACGGATACAGATTCCTCTGCTGCGTGTCTCTGTGGTCCACGACAGGGACCGTTGCATGAGATCTGTAACCCCCCTCCCCCGCTACAAAGTCACATACCCCCCCACCCACACAGAACCTGCAAACCACCTCCCATACCGACCAGGGTGCGTACTGACAGCAGTGTGTGTGTGACCTGCTGCTGATCCTGCCCCCATGTCTGTACCCTGGTAAAGGTGATTGTCCTGTCAAATTACCACCCCCGCTTCCCCCCCTTCAAACACAGTCTCCTCTAAAAGAACATGATGGAAACAGTAATTAACAGAAAAGTATTTTTTATTATCAACTAGACAGTTAGGGGATGAAACTGGGATGGGGGCTTGGGTGAGGCGGGAAGGAAAGGACTTCTCAAAATTTAGGGTATGAGAGCTTTTGGGTACTTGAGCACTCTGCTGGGGTGCAGTGACAGTTTACACGGCCTCTGGCGCCCCTCCTTCTGGTTATTTTGGGTGAGGGGGGTATGGGACTTTGTGGCGGGGGAGGGCGGTTGCAGATACACTGCAGGGGGGCTCTGTCCTCCTGCCTGAGGTCCTGCATAACATGCACAAGGCGCAGGAGCATGTCCGTTTGCTCCCTCATTAGTCCAAGCAGCGTTTGAGTCGCCTGCTTGTCTTCCTCACGCCACCTCTCCTCCCGTTCGCTGTGTGAGCGCTGGTACAGAGAGAGGGTCTCCCTCCACTGGCTCTGCTGGTCTGCCTCGTCTCGGGAGCACCCCATAAGTTCAGCGAACATCTCGTCCCCTGTCTTTTTCTTTCGCCGCCTAATCTTTGCCAGCCTCTGTGAGGGGGATGCTGTGGCAGGTCTGGAGACAGTCGAAGCTGTGTGATGGGAAAAAGGGAGTGAATTTCTTGCAAAGATAAATTTTTGAGAACAATGAACAGTCTAGTCTGTCTCTGTGAATTCTGGGTTGAGATCCCAGTGCCTGATGGGGCAAAAACCATTTTCGTGGGTGGTTCTGGGTAAATGTCGTCAGTCATCCCTTCCTCCGGGAAAACTACAGCAGACAATCATTTCAAGCCTGTTTTCCCTGGATTGCCCTGGCAGACGCCACAGCGTGGAAACCATGGAGCCTGTTTTGCCTTTTGTGCCTGTCACCGTATGTGTACTAGATGCCGCTGACAGAGGCGGACCAGCAGCGCTACACAGCAGCATGCTTTTGCTTTTGCATGACAGCAGAGATGGTTACCAGCCATACTGTACCATCTACCATACCATAAATTGGTAATAAGATGGGCATGGTTAGCAGTCCTTTTGCACTGCACCATTTGCTGCTGTCATAAGTGCCCCTGGCTGCTCTTAGCCAGGGGCGCAAAAGCCAAAATTGGGAATGACTCCCTGAGTCAATCCCTCCTTTTTGGTATCTAAAAATAGAATCAGTCCTGCCTAGAATATGGGCAAGTGTACTAGAGAACCACTGTATCAGAGAACCAGAGAGCACAGCTGCTCTGTGTCAGATCCTGCATAGATTATGAGCTGTATGCTATTCACAGGGGGTGCTCCTGCAACAACCCCACCTGTTCATTCCATTCTTCCCCAGCCTTCCTGGGCTACCATAGCATTGTCCCCCCACTTGTGTGATGAAGTAATAAAGAATGCAGGAATAAGACACAGTGACTTGTTAAGTATCAGAGGGGTAGCCGTGTTAGTCTGGTTCTGTAGAAGCAGCAAAGAGTCCTGTGGCACCTTATAGACTAACAGACGTTTTGCAGCATGAGCTTTCGTGGGTGAATACCCACTTCTTCAGATGCAAGTGGTGGAAATTTGTTAGTGACTTGTTAGTGAGGAATGAGTGGAAGGCAGCCTCCACTTGCTATGATAGTCCAGTAGGACATTAAGGAGTGTGGAGGAGAGGAGCCCAGCATCCTGCTGCTAGTCCAGGGGCAATTGAATCTTTTCTTTACACATGAAGGGTGGGGGCTGATGAAGCTCAGCCCCCTGTTGCTATGATGACGATGGTTATCAGCCATATTGTACCATCTACCAGGAAAAATTAGGGCCAGGCGCCCTTGATCGACCTAACGGATGCTAGTCTGCATGGTTACCAGCCCTTTTGCACTGCCCCATGTGCCAATAGGCTGATGATGAGGACGGATACCAGCCATATTGCACCATCAGCCATCCATAGCGTGGGGGGAGCAAGGATGTTGGTGTTGAGTGCTGCACCATCGCGTCTATCTGCAGCATTCAGTAAAGATAGGGTGACATGTAAAAGAGTCAAGAGAGGATTGTTTTCCCTTTCACTTCTGGGGGTGGGTGGGGGGCTGCGTAAATTGCCTAGCTATGCCCTGACCCACCGCGGACACTGTTTTTGACCCTAGAAGCATTTGGAGCTCAGCCAAGAATGCAAATCCTTTTCGGAGACAGCAGGAACTGTGGGATACCTTGCGTCCTCAGTCCCCCCTCCCTCCATGTGCGTCCATTTGATTCTTTGGGTTTCCGTTACGCTCATCACGCAGCAGCGTGCTGAGTCTCTGCTATGCCGTCTGTCCGGAGATTTTTTAAAAATACTTTGGACCAGGCGTAACATTACAGTAATTCCCCTAATTAGATGCAGGAGTCTCCGAGC
Source organism: Mauremys mutica (assembly GCF_020497125.1). Lineage (NCBI taxonomy): Eukaryota > Metazoa > Chordata > Testudines > Geoemydidae > Mauremys > Mauremys mutica. The sequence continues at coordinate 185,958,119 of NC_059073.1, read as the reverse complement.
GAGATCACCCTGAGGACGGTCACTGAAGGAGATAGAGAGCGCATGCTGCGTGAATGCCAGCACAAACCAGGGCCCTATGCAGCCGTGCTCGGGGAGGCAATGCTCCCTGAGTACCTCATGAAAGCCTCGCGCGGAAAAGTGTGCTACCACGGAGCACCCAATAAGGCAGCTCTCCCCAGGAACCTCCTGCGGAGGCTTTTCGATTACCTCCAGGAGAGCTTCGTGGAGATCTCCCGGGAGGATTTCTGTTCTATCCCCATATATAGAGAGACCTCCTTTTCACATACTTAGGATTCCGGTTATATTAAGAATAAAAGTTTACATGGTTAAAGCACTTACCCACTGCTCCTTCCCCTGATTCAGGATCCGGGTTAATGGCCGGGGACGGTTGGTAGGGGATCTCCGTGACGGTGATGAAGAGATCCTGGCTGTCGGGGAAACCAGCGTTGTAAGCGCTGTCGCCTGCCTCGTCCTCCACAAACCCTTCCTCATCTTCCCCATCTGCGAACATCGCCGAGGAACTGTCCGTCGACACTGTCCCATCGTCAGAGTCCATGGTCACTGGTGGGGCAGTGGTGGCAGGCTCCGTAGCGTCCGTTTGCCGCTTTGATTTTTTGGTAGCCTTGTCTGAGGTCCTTGATTTTTACGCGGCGCTGCGTTGCATCCCGGCTGTATTCTCTGTCTCTCATGGCTTTGGAGACCTTCTCGTAGGTCTTTGCATTCCGTTTTTTGGAGCGCAGCTCCGAAAGCACAGACTCCTCGCCCCACGCACCGATCAGATCCAAGACTTCCCGGTCAGTCTATGCTGGGTCCCTCTTTCTATTCAGAGATTACATGAACTGCTCTGCTGGAGAGCTCTGCATCGCTGCCGGTGCTGCTGAGCTCGCCCCGATGTCCAACCACGAAATGAGATTCTAACTGTCCAGACAGGAAAAGGAATTCAAATTTTCCCGGGACTTTTCCTGTGTGGCTGATCAGAGCATCCAAGCTCGGATGCTGTCCAGAGCGTCAACAGAGTGGTGCAGTGTGGGATAGCTCCCGGAGCTAGTAAGTTCGATTTGCATCCACACCTAGCCTAATTCGACATACCCATGTCGAATTTAGCGCTACTCCCCTCGTCGGGGTGGAGTACCGAATTCGAACTAAAGAGCCCTCTAGGTCGAATTAAATGGCTTCCTGGTGTGGACGGGTGCACGGTTAATTCGAATTAACGCTGCTAAATTCGAATTAAAGTCCTAGTGTGGACCAGGCCTAAGGGAGATAGCTAGAGGGGTGAGAAACAAGTGGGCAGGGGGACAATAGCAGATAGGTAAAAGACAAGAAGAAGAGGGCATGTACCAGTGAGTGGCTGAAACAGAAATTCCAGAATGGGGAATTGGACCAGACAAAACAGCAAGATAGAAAATGTCTCTGAGAAACAGAGAGAGAGTACTTTGAAATCTGCTAGAAGACAAATATGTAATTACAGCTCTGTAAAGTGTCAGACTGATGTTGTGTGCAGAAGTACTGTGATCTAGTGTAGTTGCATGTTAATTCTCTATTTGAGTATGAGTGATCTGAGTGTTTGTAACCTAAGGCAAAAGAAAATCAAAACATGACATGCTAGTTTCAGAATATGAAAAATGACTGGGATAAGAGGGTTAGACAAGGAAGATAGAGATTTGTCTACACTATCACACTGTAATCAACAGGGGCAGCTCCAGGCCCCAGCACGCCAAGTGCGTGCTTGGGGCGGCATGCCGCGGGGGGCGCTCTGCCGGTCGCCGGGAGGGCAGCAGGCGGTTCTGGTGGACCTCCCGCAGGTGTGCCTGCGGAGGGTCCGCTGGTCCTGCGGAGGGTCCGCTGGTCCCGCGGCTTCGGTGGAGCATCCGCAGGCACGTCTGCGGGAGGTCCACCGGAGCCGCGGGACCAGCGACAGGCAGAGCGCCCCCCACGGCGTGCCGCCGTGCTTGGGGTGGCGAAATGGCTAGAGCTGCCCCTGGTAATCAAGGGCCTATGTTGTTGGTACATGAACACCATAAAATGTATGACTATTAATGAAGAGGGTGGTGTTAAGTTTTGTGTATGTGTGCATGTGTAAATGCTGGGGTGAAAAGGGCAAGTGTCTGGGCCATGTGTAATGTTGCAAAATGTAAGGTAAAATAACATCCTCAGAATGAGAATAATGACAGTGATCTTAAATTGGATTACATTGTTCAGAGATTCTTCAAAGTAAACATCATGGTTACACTAACATGATCTGAAGTAGTGAGTAACAAAGGTATATCTTGTGCATTTAAATTCAGCTTTCATTCATGGTTTAACCATGATGTAGGACGGTTAGAATTCCCATTTTCATTACATAGCTGACAAAAACACCTCCATCCCCATCTTTCCCAGGCTAAATAGTCATTAATAATTCCAAAGGGAATTAATTTAACAGCTACTTAAGTCTTAGCTATCACATGTAATTAAGGAGAAGTGGTGAATAGGGAAGACAAAACACAGAGGCAAGCTGGTAAATTCCAATAGTAAACACAACAGACTGATGTTAAAATACTTCAGTACAGAAGAGAAGACAGGACATTCATCTTACATATCATATTAGGAAACCTCATTCAGTTTATATACTCTATTAATCTTGTATTGTTCAGAGTTCTGTGTGACTTAGAGAGGTGTAAATTAAAATAATGCAGTTGAACACATGTACTGTACAGTGCATCTGAATCTGGGTTTCCTTGGGCAATGAAACAACCACTGTATTGGGTCTGTGGCAGAGCTCCGACCTTGTCCCTGTGAGTCCCGCACTTCTAGGCGGTTTATGCTAGCCTCAGTGGCTCACTACGACCCTCAATGTAGCCCTTCTCTCCCTAGGGCGAGGGTTACAGTCTACTGAGCCCTTTTCATCATAAGTCAGCAAGGAGGTTAGTGAGAGAACTCCCACAGTCTCTGTTGTCTTATTTCAGAACAGTTTAGCCTCCTGTCCTGACAGGGGCCTGTCTTCCCTTCCCAAGAGGTGTTTCTGTAGTAGCAGGTTTGGGGGGAGGGAGGGAACCCGGGCCCGCCCTCTACTCCAGTTTCCGGCCCAGGGACCCTAATAGTAGCAGCTGTTGGCAGCCAACTTTTCACTGCCAGAGTTGCTACATTTCCCTGGGCCACTTCCCCACAGATCTCCTGCTTCTCCCTTCTTCACCCTTACCTTTGGGCTCCCTTACCGATGGCTTGAGGGTGTCTTCATTAACCAGCCCTTCAGCCACACTTCCTCTCCCTGGCTCTCCTCTGCCTGACTGGAGTGAGCCTTTTTATAGTATCAAAAGGGTCTTAATTAGAGTCAGGTGTTCACATTACCTTAATGGACTCACCTGACTCTTTGCAGGTTAATTAGAGTCAGGTGTTCTCATTAGCCTGGAGCAGCCCCTGCTCTGGACGGTCAGGGAACAGAAAACTGTTAATCCAGTGGCCAGTATATCTGCCTTCTGCTATTCTGCTGTACCCAACTGGCCTGGGTCTATCACAGGTCCAATATACTTTTATCCTTTTTAAACAATACATGGGATTGTACTAGTTTTTACACTGAAATCTGTGTTTAGTTGTCTCTGAGTTATTTCTGTACGGTATTAATAGAGCACAAAATAACTGCATTACATCAGATAAAACTGCATACTGACTTTTTAAAAATTGTTTTTCAGTGGCAAGCACTGCATATTCATAGCATTTATGTGACTGTCTCATGATTATGGGAACTCTTATCACGGACGAAATAATGACACGTTATATTTACCTTTGGTGGCCTTTTAACATGAAGGGCTTATGGACAAGAGTCTTCATGCTGAAAGAGTTTCCCCGACTCCTATATAAGTGGTGCCTGAAATCTTCTACAACCTAATGGAGTCCTCATAGCGTCAGGCAGCTTAGCAAATTTAATTTGTTATAATCCACTCATTATTGGGAAAGTTTGAAATGAACAATGCTTTATCATTTACACATTTTAGAATATCATACCATATATGTGGTATGTTGCACTGTTTTAGTGTAGAAATGATATGGGCCCCAATCCCGGGAGGATTTGTGCACGTGTTTTAAGTTAAACAGTGTGTGTAAATCAGACGATAGTTCTCTTTATCTGGTTTTATGTTTCTTCACATTTCTACACCAAACAACTCTGGAATTTCCACTTGAGCAGGAGGCTAACTCCTGGGTTTCAGCTTTTTTAAAATGCTAATGAAAATTTACCTGCTCTCTATTGGTGTTACATCAAATCAACTCACACACTGTTATTGAGGTGATGATTACAATGAAAATAACTAATGATATTTGACTTGCCCATCAAGAATAAAAAACAAACAAACCTTTCTTGCCCCTGGAGAGTGGTTGAGTAGAAATGTTGTAGGGCTGTGCTTCTTTAACATCTGGATTTCCTGAAGAGTTAACAGAAGCCACATGGATTTCTGGATCCACCGGTTGAATAAGTAACTTGAAAAAATAAGTAGCTGAGACTGTAGCTCCTAACAGACTAAGGCCTGGTCTACACTGTGGGGGGGATCGACCTAAGATTCTCAACTTCAGCTACAAGAATAGCATAGCTGAAGTCGATGTATCTGAGGCTGACTTACCTCGCATCCTCATGGCACAGGGTCGACTGCTGCTGCTCCCCTGTCGACTCTGCTTCTGCCTTTTGCAACGGTGAAGTACAGGAGTCGATGGCAGAGCAATTGGAGATCAGTTTATTGCGTCTATACTAGACATGATATATCAATCCCCAATAGATTGATCACTACCCGCCGATCCAGCGGGTAGTGTAGACGTACCCTAAGAGCCTTGCTGTAATGCTTGCATATGGGGTGGCAGATGTAGAGGTGTAAGTATCATAGTGTCTTCTTTGTGCTGAAGTTCTTGCTATGAATGCAGCATTTTATTGCTAATTTAAAGGGTCCTTAGGCACTTACACTGTCATTTTGTATTACATAAGGGAGGAGGAGAAAGGTAGATGCAAAAATTGGCACATTTTAATGTCTAAAACTACTGATTAGATTTAAAGAAACCCCAGACAGGTGTACTTGAAATGGTTTTTTCTGGACTTCTCTGTCAGTTTAATTTGCAGCATCAAAGTTAAACAAAAAACTACATAAGTTACCTGTAAAAAAATTCCTTATGCAGTGCTTCGATGGCAAGGGAGAAAGAATGTTAGAAGTTGCACCTCAGTGTAGCATTTTGATTTCTGGGGGACCAAATAAATATGGATGACTGGCAGTCATCAGTAATTATCTTTGTAAGGCGCCTGCTCACTGTGTGTCAGATCCAACCTGTCATTTTGTTCTACTTATTTCCAGCTGTGTCACCTGTGTGAAGCATTTTGTTGCTTCACTTTTTTGCAGACAGCACAGCTGGGGATGTCAACGCGTAATTTCCTGAGTACCCTTCAAGTGAAGAAAAATTAGCATCGTTCTGTAGCAGCATGGTAGTTTAGACAGCTTAAGACATTATAGTTCTCTCCAGACTTTACTTAAATATGTTATTTTTGTATTACTTCATGATACTCTAAAAAGACTCACTGGCTATCAAACAGTATAATCTGACTGAGGTAACTAGAGAAAAGAGAGAATTTTATTAAGTGAGTGTTTTTTGGTTTCCTTTAAATTTTTTATGCATGTGTGTTGCTAGCACTCAGTATACACCTCTACGCTGATATAATGCGGCCCGATATAACATGAATTCGGATATAACGCGGTAAAGTAATGCTCCTGGGGGACGGGGCTGCGCACTCCGGCTGATCAAAGCAAGTTCACTATAACACCGTTTCACCTATAACGTGGTAGGATTTTTTGGCTCCCAAGGACAGCATTGTATCGGGGTAGAGGTGTACCAGTAACCCAGAATTTTGAGCTCATCATCTCCTGCTGAGAGGTTTTGCAGAGGGAAAGAAGCATTGTTCAGGGTGACCATGTAAATATAAACAGTTTCCTCCCGTTAGGCAGTGATTTAAGGCCTGCTTGCATCGAAAATGTAATCCTGTGTTTTTCCTTGCTCTGCTATAATTCAGGGTGAATGCTCCATGTGTAGGAGGCCTGAGTGCAAAAGTTGTGATTTATGTGACTGATAAATTGGGGATGCAAATTTGGTTTTTCTAAAGTGGTATCTGAGGGCCAGATTCTCATGTGGTTTAAATTGGTGGAGCTCTGTTGACTTCAGTGGAACTGCACTGACTTACACTGGCTAAGGATCTGGCCCTGAAACTTAATCAGGGTATATTGGACTGAGTCTGACCACAACAGATGAGAGGGAATCCATTTGTCCCGTTTTCTTCTGCAGTCTTCTGTAAAATAAATAAATAAATGAACAAACCCCCAACCAACCAAAAAAGCCATACCACTAGTCAGGACCAGATCTGAACTTTTACTTTTCTGATACACTAATGTAAAGCAGGCTTTAAAAGACCTCTTACGCTATTTAGATAACATAACTTTTGGCAATGTACTCAGAATAGCAAAACTATTGTGGAGAATGTTTTATTCCATTGATCTGTTGTCTGCGTGATTAAGTAAGTGACTTTTTAGATCTTTCTAAAAGTAGTCTGTTTCCAAACAGCTGAACAGTGTTGCATATCCTTTTACTTTCTATACCTTATGCTGCATTGAGTTAATGCCATGGTTCCCTGCTCTGCGAGATGCACCCTATATTTTAATGAGTGATAGTCTCTTTGGATCAAATCCAGTGTCCAATGAAGTCAGAGAGGATTTTCATTTACTTCAGTGAGGCCTATAGAAAGCAACAGACAGCATGCTTCCCAAAATGAACTAATGCTGTCAGTTTTGGTTTTCTTGCCCACATTTGACTTTTACTATCAAGCAGATTTCAAAGGAGCTGTCATAGAGAACAATAGAATGTAATTGTTAACCACAATAAGTAGGAATCTCAGAATGTCCAGTTAAGCAATTGAATGAATTCAGTTGCAGTACAGTGCTCACAGTATTATAGTGGACATTTTGCTTCTCATAATATTGTGGTTGTTTTCTCTGGCATACCTGTTTTGCAATATTTATGTTATTGATTGTTCAGGAAACTATTGTTACAAAGTTTGGCAAAGATCTGTGACACCCTTTTGTTCTTCACAATGAATTGTTCCCAAAATTTGTGGGCAACCGTATTAGTTTTCCAAGATATCAAATGCTTAGACCCCAAGTAAAAGAAGCTGCAGCCTATATTTTCAATAATGTGTAAATTGGGATAGGAAATTGTATTTTTACCAAACACATTTTTGTGGTTAGCATCCTAAACAAAAGCTGTTAGAAGCACAAGTCCCTTAGTGATTTACTGCTGGTTATCACAAGAAAGATAACAGTCTGTTTATATTACTGTTGTCTTTTCAGTTGATGTTGAGTGCTCATTGCCATAGACTCCAGAGACTGACTGAGATTATACATGTGAAACCAAATAATTATTCCTGATAGAGATAATGTATCTACACTAGTGTATAGATAGTGGTAATTCTTCATGCCATTTAGATAGTAGATAAGAGAGTTGTAGCAATTGGTAGATGAGTGGCTTGAATCACAACATTGCACTGGACAATACGGGGTTTGTACTAGTGGTTATTAATACACGTTTATTTACTACAGAGTTACAATTTGCAAAGTGATTCTAAACTGCTTTACCATGCAAAGGAAATTCAGTTCTTGATTTCACTGCTAAAGGTTCTCTCCCTTGTCCTTAATCATTTCCATTAATGTGGAAACAGAAGAGTGGAAGAGATGTTATATTTCCATAGCATTTATGCAAAGAAACTTATTGCTGCTGCCATGCACGCTGGTGCTAGAGGTGACATCTGGAGGGTGGAGTGAAATCCCTCCTTCTCTCAACTATGGGGAGTTTTATTTGTAAGTGTAGGTGGAGCTTTGGATGTTCTCCTTCCCAGAGTACATACATCTGATAGTAGTTGCTGGGCTTCCTTATTTACTGGAATTTACTAGTGTGTGTTTGTTTTCCTAGAGTGGAGTTATTCTATCCTGGAGTGTAGACTTTGTCTTTGACAGAGAAAATCTTCAATGTTGATGTATACAAAGTAATGGACATTGATAGGAAAAATGTAAACTGCTCAAACACAAACATACAGATTTCTAAATGAGCTCGGTCAGCTCTGGAAATGGAAATAGAAATGACATTGTGGACAGCTCAATTAGGACGTCTGCTCAGTGTGTCAGAAAGGCAAATAAGAAGCTAGGATGCATAAGGAATAGGATGGAGAATATGATGGAAAATATTATAATTTCAATACCTAACTCAATCGTGCATCTTTATCTGGAATATTGTATGCAGTACTGGTCCCTGTATCTCAAAAAGTATTTTGCAGAATGACAGGTGGTTCAGAGAAAGATGATGAGAATGGTTAGTGACCTGGAAAATGTCTTGGATGATGAGAGATTGACAAGATTGGGATTGTTCACATTAGACCAGTGGTGGGCAACCTGCGGCCCATCAGGGTAATCCGTTGGTGGGCCGCCAGACAGTTTGTTTACATTTGTACGGCCGCCTGCAGCTCCCAGAGGCCATAGTTCGCCGTTCCCAGCCAATGGGAGCTGCAAGAAGCATTGTAAAATTATGAATGGTCAAGAAAGTAGATCAGATGTTTCTTTAAGGGGACATTGAATGAAATTAAAAAGGTGGCAGATTCAAAACTGATCAAAGAAAACACGTTTTCACACAACATATAATTAGACTGTGACGCTTTTTGCCACAATATGTCATTGAGACTTAGAACTCAGCAAGATTCAAAAAGGGATCGAACCTTTATATGTATAATGAATATTCAGGATTATGATAGTTATTGGTAACAAAATTTTTTGGAAGAGATATTAAAACAATATCTAATTTGAGCCAATCTCTGACTAGTAGAGATCAGGATGAGACCTGATGTGTGTGGGGAAGCAAATTATTCTGCATCTCCCTACTGTGGATTCTTACACTACCTCTGAAGCATCCAGTGCTGACCACTGTCAGATAAAGGATTAAATGGACCTAAGGTGCTATCCAGCCTGGCAATTCCTATATTACTAAGGGTTTCCATTATGAACTGATTATCATATAATTTTGAAGTAAGTAAATTCATATATAAAATATTCCATAACATTTCTTTAATACAGCCAGATAGATCTCTTGAATTAAGAGTGACCCTGAAATGGTGAATGTGATGGTAACACTGCTTTATTAACATTGTAGAACAACTTAGTGCTAGTCTACCTATTTACTTTAAGATGTGGAACACGGGTACTGAACTTCTTTGCATGGCCTAGTGAATGATTTTTTCCCTAGCAGCAAATCATTTAGCTCACCATGGGGAAAGAGGAGAGAGAACAAAGGCTGAAACTTCAAGGCTGAAGCAGGCACGATCACCTATGACAAGTTTGGCACTGCATTCATAAAAATTCTTTTGTAAAATGTGGCTCAGTCAGAAAATGCAGCTGTAGCAGCCCAGTCCCAAAGTGTGTCTGTGCTTGATGGAAAGCAGACATCCTGCAAGAGACAGAGAAAAATAAGTATCAGACTTCTAAAATGGAATGAAAGAAACAACGTGAAAGTGAATGCAAATTGACACCCAAGCTACAACCTCCCACCGCCATTGTAGTCAATTTAGTTTTTAAATTTTAGGAATTTGAGCCCAAATAATTTCTTAGGGAGAAAAAAATGTATAAAGACTGCATTTTGTCCATCCTGCATGAATATCTAATTATAGGTGAACTAAAGGGAACTGGGTGGACTATAGAATCATGTACTATGTCGTTGGGCTGCTGTAATATGATGAGTCACCACAAATCCCATTCTTCTAAAGTGATAAATAAGTGGAATTCATTACAGCTTTTTGGCTGTTTGTTTTCACCAGGAGGCTATTGATATGTGATGAGGTGACGTTAATCGCCAGCCAGTAACAAGAACACCACACATAGAAATGTAAAGGCTCCAAAGGAAGCAAGGATGTGCACACACTGGAAAAGATCGAATCCTACCCATTTAAAATATTACCATTCCACTGTGAATGGCTGGATTTAAGCAGCAAATTTGACCAGACAGACCACACAATGAACTCATCAGTGCTAAGACCCACCAGCTTGGAGTAGGGGAGGAAACAAACCCAACCCTGAGTTTTAAGACAAATGCTTTGAAGAGCAGTTGATATTCATCAGGTGGTGCTACTGGTTTGGAGTTCTTTAACTGTTCTGTATGAGTAAAAAAAATTCTGATAAAGAACATAACAGTATAACAAAGCCAAAGCAATGTTGTAACACAGGAAGCCACAGATCTGAATCCTACTTAGGGGGAAATTGGTCAGGGTCCATCTTTAGATTCCTTAAGCCAAACTCATCCCTAGTGTAACTCTGAAGTCAGTGGCGTTACACTGGGGAAGAATTTGTCCCCTTGGCTCTGGACTGTCTCTGTGCTTTTGGAGAGATGAAAATAGAGATCCTGCTTGCTGTTTTGGCAGATTATCATTTGAGAATGGTTTATTTCAGTGAAATTCCCAAGACAATCCTATTCCATCCCCTCTGTGGGCGGTCTCCTTCTTTTCTTTTTGTCTTCTGATCTGTTTTCTTTGTTTCTCCTTTGTATAGATGTAAAATGATAATTTGCCAAACTATTGCTTAGAAACAATAAGGTAACTTCCCTCTAAATTCTGGAAGTGTGTGTGGTGATGATTAAGTTAGGTCACTTTCAGAGTGACTTTAAGATATCAGAATGGTACTTTGCCTCACACTGGCTATCCATGTCAAATGTGATAGGTCAAAATTTGCTTGTCTGACTCTGCTTCGAGTTGCTATCACATTTGCATGTTCAGTAGAACCTGAGTAATCCACATACAGTATCTTCACACAAAATTGGTGGTCTCTCTTCAGCTTTTGGTAAAGATTTCAGAGCAGCTGCTCTAGTGAGATCTCATGTTACCAAAATATATTTGATTTATTTAATAAAATGTTATATTTATTAGTACTTTTACTTGCATTTAATCTTCATTATGCCCCTTCCTACATGTATAGAAATATAAAAGCATCTCTGTTAATATCTAGAATGACATAAATGTTTCCACATGACGACAGAAAGTGAACCCTGTCCAAACACGCCTTTTGGCAGAGCTCGGAGGGAAGAGCTAGGCCTTGCATTATGGATTCACAAACTTGGGCTCCTTTGTCATGGTAGGGTTGCCAACTTTCTCATGGCAAAAAAACGAACTCCGCTTCTCCGCCCCCTTCCCCAACCTTTCCCTGAAGCCCTACCCCGACACCGCCCCTTCTCCAAGGTCCTGCCCTGCTCACTCCATCCTCCCTCCCTCCGTTGCTTGCTCTCCCCAACCCTCACTCACTTTCACTGGGCTGGGTGAGGGCTCCGGCTGGGGGTATGGGCTCTGGATGGGACTGGGGGTTGGGTACAGGGGGGGTCTGGGCTCTGGGCTGGGGGTGTGGGCTCTGGGAGGGACTTTGTGTGCAGGAGGGGACTCTGTGCTGTGGCTGGGGGTGGGATGCTAGGGCAGGGGGCGTGCAGGGTCCCAGTGGTGCTTACCATGGCTTCCAGGAAGCAGCTGCCAGGTTCCTGCAGTCCCTAGGCACATGGACGGCAAGGGAGACTCCGCTTGATGCCCTTGTGCCTGTACGTGCTGCCCCCGCAGCTCCCATTGGTTGAGGTTCCCGGCCAATTGGGAGCAGCAGATCCGGCACTGGGGGCGGGGGGCAGTGCACAGAGCCAACCTAGCTGCCCATGCTCCTTGAACCGCCAACCAGAACTGCCAGGGTCTCTTTTTCACTGGACGTTCCGGTCAAAAACCAGACACCTGGCAACCCCGCCTCATGGAGGAGGCAGTTTAGGGATTACTCTCTGCACTGGCACATTGTGATGATGAATGTGGTAGAAATATATAGATAGATATTATACTCTGAGATTTCTTATAAATAATTACAACTACAGTGACAGTTGTAAAAATAAATGAATGAAGTACATTTTATGATGCATTTTCATGTATACGCTTTGGCTTATTGACTCATGTATGTATTTTCTACTGTTATGGTTTAGTTTTGCCCTCCCTTGGTGATCAGAAATTGTAAATCAGCTCCCTCCCCTCCCCTCCCCCCCCCCGCAAAATCCTGAGATTGGCTTAAAAATGATGAGATAAAAAACAAGAACCACCCCCAAGTATTGCAAAATTCAAGATAAAATCACAAGAGTTTGCAACACGGTGTTTTGCTTTCTGTATGCATGCCCAGACCTGCTCACATTAAAGTCGGTGGGAATTAGGATTGGACTTCCTTTCTGATTTGTACTTGTAAGCAGGCAACACATAAAACCATGCAGTTTGAGTAGACAGCAAAACTGAATGTAAATTTCAGCACCCATCTTATACTCACATTAAACCTGACTAGTGCAGCAAGGAAAACTCTCTTGTTGAATGTACCTGAGTGGGTTGTGGTTCTGATTGCTTTATTGTAATTTTGATCTTGGGTTTTCAGTTTAATTTATGGAAATACAACTTGGAAGCCTGATTCTGCAAATAGATACACAGCCACTTGCTGCAGTGCCCAGCCCCACTGACTTCAATGGGATTTCACATCAGAAAAGGTGTTTGTATGTGTGGATCTGCTCACAGGATTGAGCCCATGCTAAAGCCTAGTCCTACATTTGCAGATGTGAGTAAAGTTTATTCCTGGTGTAAGTGTTTGCAGAACTAGGGTCTAATATAATACTCAGTGGCAGATTTGTCAAATATCTTTGATTAGCAAATACAGCAAGTTTGAACACATTAGGACTTTTCTGTATGCGGGTTACTGTACTGAAGCAAACTGACATAACCTGGAAAAAAACAACCCTGATGTGTGGATTTCCCATTAAAATTCTTTTACAAGTTCCAAGTATACAAAATTGTATTTTTCCTTCTGAATTTTATGCACAAGCCAAAAAGAGGTAAGAAAACCGGGGACGGGGGGATTTCTCAGATAGTTTCATTTTTTTTTTACTGTTGTGTATGTGATTTTCATGAAACCAAGCACTCTGTAAAACATTTATGAAAACAGGAGCAAACTTTTTTTTGGGGGGGGGGAGTGGAGGGAGGGGAGGGAGAGGGAATAACCCAATGGCCTGATCCTGCAACACTTACTTATATCAGCGGACTTATTCAAGTCAGTAGGACTGACCTCCTCAGACACACTTGTTTACTTACCTGCTAAGTAATTCCCTGAGTAAGGTTTTTCGGAATCAGACCCTAATATCTCAATCCTTCAATGGGACTGTTCTCATGACTAACATTAAACGTATGCATAAGTGTCTGCACGATCTGAGCCAAAGGCATTTGTTTGTAGATGCAGCAACATGATATGTTTCCTTGAGGAGCAGGAATTACTAACTGCCCTGCAAGTTGAGCTTTTTCAGTTTACATTAAAGAAAAGCATTTTAAAACAGACCAGACAGATATTGAGGTATTATTTTACAAAGTATCTTTTACTGTATTTTAGCTCTTTTGATCAGGAGACACTTTACTGGATGACAACCTTGTTTGTTATGCCAGATTTCTCATAAGAAGTCTGTATTTCCTCACTTGAGGGAATATGTTTTTTCTCTAATATTTGTGCTTGCAGCAAATCCTTAAAAGTATGATTATAAGGGCATGTCTACACTTGCAAGTTAGAGTGCATTAAAGCAGCCCAGTGCTAACTCATGACCTGTCCACACTGGCAAGGCACGTAGCGCGCTCTGACTCCACGGCTAGAACGCTCCTGGTAATCCACCTCGGCGAGTAGAATAAAGTTTGATGCGCCCCCGCTGGTGCCAGTGTGGACGCCCTGCTATGTTAATGTGCTCTGATCGGCCTCCAGAAGTGTCCCACAATGCCTGTTTTAGTCACTCTGGTCATCAGTTTGAACTTGCCTTGCCCTCAGGTGACCAACCATCAGACCGCCCTTTGGAGGGACATGATGGAAAGGGGCCATGACTGGGACACACTGAAGTGCAGGGTTAAAGTGAAGGAGCTGCGGAACGCCTACCGCAAAGCCCATGAGGCAAACTGCAGCTCCGGTGGTGCCCCGGCGACCTGCCGTTTCTACAAAGAGCTGGATGCAATACTTGGGGGCAACCCCACCTCCACTCCGAGTACCACCATGGACACTTCAGAGCCCCGTTCAACATGGCAGGAGGAGGAGGAGGAAAGCGGAAGCGAGGGTGCCGAGGAGGAGCAAGACACCCCGGTATCCCTAGATGCATGCAGCCAGGAGCTGTTCTCAAGACAGCAGGAAGGTAGTCAGTCGCAGCGGCTGGTGCTTGGGGAAGGACAAACACCAGAGGAAGTGCCCGGTAAGTGGCTATTATTTTGGGAAGGAAGATATTCGGTGCAGGCTCTTGGGGAGAGGAAGGTTAGGGCTGCGTGCATGCCTAGATGCAGAATAGGGCGTTGATGTGCTCTCTCACATCACAGTAATCAGCCTTAGTGATCTCGTCAAAGGTCTCATCCAGAATTGGGCAGTGGCTCTCCAATCGGGAGAGCCACTGTGGTCCTTGTCCCAATCAGGCTAACATGTCCATGCCACTGTGCTGTGAGGGGTGGGGGGGACCATTGCTGCACACAGGCAAGCTGCATATGGGCCAGGGCAGAAGCCACATTGTAGCCTCCCTTGCTTCCCAGGTCACCCTCACAGCGAGATATCTTCCAGGACAAACTCCTATGGAAAATGTGGGGACAGTGTTCAGTATAGGGGACCCCTGCAGCTGTTGGCTCTCCCCAAGGCACAGAAACCCAAAGGACAGTACAGACGTGAAACAATCAGTCCCCCTTGACCCTGTGCTTACTCACCATTTTGGGGCTCCCGTGGGTTATGAGCTCGCTTTGGGACGGGCAAATTACCGTATATACTCATTCATAATACGAATATTTTTGGAAAAAAAGTGATGCATCAAAGAGTGGGGGTCGGCTTATAGATGGGTCTATACCAAAATTTGATTATTTTAAACTCCATGGAATCATTTAATTGAATATCTAATACAGTGTCATTTTGTTTACCTGGAGCGTCTGCAGGCATGGAGCCCTTCAGCTCCCTCCCGCCAATGAGAGCTGTGGAAGCACTTGATCTAGGCACTTGTAGCCATGCAGGCAGAGCACTACCGTGCCCCCCCCACCTTCAGCACTTGTCCCAAAACTCTTTCCCTTGTGCCCCTATGTCACCTCCAACCCACTTCTCCCAACATCTGGGTTCTTATCGCCACCAGCCACCTCCAACACCTGTAGCTTCACCACCCAGCCCTGAAAACTACGACCCTTACCCCTGCACTCAACCCCATCACCATGCAGTATAGCCAGCCTGAAGTGCAGCACTCACTGCAGAGCACTGCAGACAGGAAGGCTGAGTATGATAACAGGACATACGCAAATCTGTGATTGCACCGTTCCCCACCCCAGCCCCTTGCCCTTTCTGTTTCCCAAGCAGTTGTGTTTCTTTTCTTCAATAAATAAATTTTCTTTTCAATAAACGATTTTTTTGGCTTTGAATACATTCTTTATTATTGCATAAAGTAAAAGATACCTTAGCCCAGGAAAGCAACAGGCACTGAAAGTCAATGTATCATACACAAGAAACACAGATTCCTACTAACATTGGAACCACTGCACTTCACTCCCGTGCAGGGCACCAGCCATTACTGGTGGCTTTCAGCCTCAAATTGCTCCCTCAAGGCATCCCTAATCTTGCAGCCCCACACTGGGCCCCTCTAATAGCCCTGCTCTCTGGCTGTTCAAATTCAGCCTCCAGGTGTTGAACCTCTGAGTTCCATGCCTGAGTGAATCTTTCACCCTTCCCTTCACAAATGTTATGGAAGGTACAGCATGCGGATATAACTGCGGGGATGCTGTGATCAGCCAGGTACAGCTTCCCGTACAGCGAGGTCTCCAAGGATCACAATGGGCATTTTGACTTCCCCTATGGTGATCTTCTGGTCTGGGAAAAATGTCCCATCTTGCAGCTTCCTGAACAGGCCAGTGTTCCGAAAGATGCGTGCGTCATGCACCTTTCCGGGCAAGCCTGTGTTAATGTTAATGAAATGCCCACGGTGATCCACAAGCGCCTGGAGAACCATAGAGAAATACCCCTTCCAATTAATGTACTTGGAAGCTAGGTGGGCTAGTGCCAGAATTGGAATATGCATCCCATATATCGTCCCTCCGCAATTAGGGAAACTCATTTGTGCAAAGCCAATGACAATGTCATGCACGTTGCCCTGAGTCCTGGTTCTTCTCAGCAGGATGCAATTAATGGCCCTTCAAACTTGCATCAACACAATTCCAACGGTTGACTTTCCCACTCCAAACTGATTAGCAACCCATCAGTAGCTGTCTGGAGTTGCCAGCTTCCAGATTGCAATAGCCACCCACTTCTCCACCGTCAGGCCAGCTCTCAATCTCGTGTCCTTGCGCCGCAGGGTGGGGGCAAGCTCATCACACAGTCCCATGAAAGTGGCTTTAAGTTCTGCAGCCACTGCTCGTCATCCCAGACTTGCATGACAATGTGATCCTACCACTAAGTGCTTGTTTCCCAAGCCTAAAAGCAGTGTTCCACGGTGGTGAGCATGTCCTTGAATGCCACAAGCAATCTTGTGTCATATGTGTTACTCGAGTTGATATCATCGTCGGAGTCCTCACTGTCAGTTTGGATCTTAAGGAATAACTCGACTGCCAAACGTGACGTGCTGGAAAGACTCGTCAGCATATTCCTCAGCAGTTTGGGCTCCATTCCCACAGACCGAAAGGGAAGACAGAGCGCACAGCACAGAAAACATTGAAAGATGGCGCCAAATGTGGACGGAAGCACAGGGATTGCTGGGATGTGAACCGACGCATCACGGGGCATTGGGACAGGACCCAGAACGCCCCGCACCCCCTCCCCCTTCCCACAAGCCACAGCGCCAGAATGGGAAGAAGTGGAATAGCTGCCCCTAATGCACCGCTCCCAATGCCTCTGCAAGTCCCGCAAATGTGGCCCTGTAAGTGCTGCAAATGTGGCCATGCCAGTGTGCTTCCAGCTTTCCCAGCTGCGCTCTCCGAAGGCTGGTTTAACTCAAAGCACTCTACATCTGCAAGTGTAGCCATACTGAATTGTGATAGGATTAATCCCAAATATTTAGGTAGGCATGTTCAGAGCTAATTGCAGAATTTTGGACTTTAGACTATTCTGGCCACACCCTGCAATTTGGTTTTCATGGGCGGACACTGGTGTCCTTAGTTACCTCTCCTGCTACATTTCACTACAGCTCAGTGTTAAAGGGACAGTGCCAGTTTGAAATCTAGTAAAATTAAAAACAAACCAAACAAAAAAAGGTTAACAAGAGCATTTCAAGTACTAAACCAGCCCTGTGGCCCCCTGTCAAGTTTGAGGGTTTTACAGCCACAATTTGGGTTGTTGTTTTTTTTTTAAATTGTTTTTCTTCTCTGTTATGGTCAATTAATAGTTAAGAAAATATGCCTGGCCTCCTCTACATGGTGTTGGTTTTACTTATATATTTCTAAAGGATGATAAGTTGAATTCTCCCTAGGGGGTATGGTCAGCTGTGCCATGAGAAGTCTCTGCTGGTTAAAGTTTGTTTTGCTTATCTGGGCCTTTTCAGTGTTTGTCAGATCCCCTGCTGAGGGAAAGGTGTTTATATGAGTGCTGCCTGATGGGGTGAGACTTCTGGGACTTTCTTATACTGGTCAGTAGATTGGGACTTGAAGCTTAAATCTAGGATGCACAGTTATAATTAACTGCTGGGTCTCAAACACGGTCGTTTAGCTGCAGATAGATTTTCAGCAGAGCTTGACCTTTGATGGTGCATGAACGTCTGATCAAGTTTTGATACAGATTAATAGGAGTGGACAGTTTTCTAGCAAACAAAAAGATTTGTCTTAGTGTTGTTTTAGGATTTTTGTTTTAGGATCCAGGCCTTACTGATCATACCAAGTTTGCATTTGCAGGATGACCCATTATTTTTAGCTGGACTGCTTAGGATATTGTTTTGCTCTGCTTTCATTTCTCTGTGGTTTGGTCCCATGGGGTGTGAATGTGTCCTATGCAAAATGCTGAGTATCTTCCATTTCCATTTAAGTAAATGGGAACTCAGGTTGCTCAATACCTCTCAGGAAAGCACCATAACACACTAGATTGGGAACTTAAAGGAACACCAATAATGTGAAAATTAGTCAAATAAAAAGTAATTAGTTAAAAGTACTTTAAGGTCCTTCACGTGCCAGAGACCTTGTTCCAATTTTAGTGGTTTTACCATAGTTTTTTATTTATTTAAAATCTTCCTCTCTCCCTTTTGTTGAATGTGAAAGCCACACAAACAACAGAGGGAAACTGACTAAACATCAGCAATCATGAAACAGAGTACACCCAAATTGTTGTCAAAAGCACAAAGTAAACAATCTGAAACAATCTGAAAAAAATATTGGTTTCTCTAATCACTTCAAGTTACAGTGTAATCTTCGGGGGTTACTTGAAACAATGATAGGTTAAAAAAAATCAGATTTTTTTAAAAAGGTTGATATTGACCCATTAACTTGCAGCATATGTGAGGGGTAAATATATGAAATGGGAGGAAGTGACAAGATTCCCTTGATGTGTAAGGTTAGTGACAAGTAAAGTTCAAGGGAAATCTGTGGTAAAAACATCTGCCTTATGAAAGCTTGTAATAAACTTTATAAATTTAGAGATTCAAAATCAGACATAACATCCGATATTATGGCAAGCAGTATTATAGACAAGGCCTCATGCACATTGACCATAAATTCTGTGGTGCTCATGTGCAGCTGATAGGAAATTCCATGACAGCTTCATTTACATTAAAAAATTGAAATTCATGAATGAATAGATACAAAACAATAGATTAGTACAATACTTCCTTTTATATTTATCATAAATTTATCTATCTGTGTAGGCATGGGAGGTAGTTGGCATTGTGGGATAAAGACATTTCCTGGAAATTTCTGCTAAAATGCTTAGCAGGAAAATTGTACTGTCCTGCCATTTAAATGATCATCAATAGTCTTCATAGTTAACACTCCACTGATTTGTGGTTGACACCTTTCAGACCTATTTTTTCAGGCTGTTAGCAGACTCAAAAGACCACACTGCATTGGTTATAACTCTGTTCACATTTTCAAGGTTGTTTTCACAACTAGAAAGGCTAAAAACATAGGGCCAGTTCCTCAGCTGATATAAATGAGCACCCATTGTTTTAAATTAAAAAATATATTCTAGAGCACAAGGCTGTGTCTACACTGCCACTTTCAGTGCTAAAACTTTTGTCCTTAGGGGTCTGAAAAACCACCTTGCTGAGTGATAAGCGCGTTAGGGGTGGGTTTATCTCCAGGAGAGCTCTCCCCTGGGGTTAAAGCATGTCTACTGTGGCCACACTGTAACGTGGGTAGTGTAGACATACCCCAATTTTGCAGCAATGCGTAGAGTCAGTGGTAAATGTTGCAGCCATTTTTTATATTGCGCTTTAAATGTAAAGATGAATTGAAGTGCTTTTAACAAATTGTTTAAGATTCAAAATCTTTAGCATACAATAGATGCAGAGTCAAAAATGATAGTCTAGTGTTATGCTTAAAAATGGTTGTTGAAAAATCATTTCCTTCCTTTTGGCTTTATCCTGAGTGATGCTGTGCAACCTTAATTTACTGGGCCAGATTTTCCAAAATTGCTCTCGCCCTATAGGCGTAGTGCACTGATTTTTTTAAAGGAGTTTAGCAGATTGGGTGCTGAGCTCTTTTGAAAATCTGGTCCCAATTATTGGTGCTGAGCACTTGGAAACCTCATCCTCATTAGCTGTTCTGTGAGTTGCAAATACTCAACATCTCTGAGTCAGACCCCTTGTTTACCTGGCAAATTCTGGGATCTTTGTTTTCCCCTGTTAAGAGCTGGTATAATCACCAACACTTAAAATATGCAGAGAGCTGCATTCCTTACATTCCACAAGGCATTAATGACTTCACCAACTGCTGCAGGATAAATACATAGTCCTGACCTCAAGTCTTGGCAGGTAAAAGTCTTTGAATTTACATTTTTAAAGGCATTTATTTGTATCTTTTAACATTTGCTCTTGTATTCAGTTAATGATTTAGAATCTCAGGTGGTTTTGTTTATTTCAGAACAGCATTTTAATTCACCTTCAAACTATTACAGAATCTTCTAAGATGTCACAGTGCTCTCAGAGCTCTTTCTTTCATTCCATCCAATTTTGGTTCTCAGTTGTTCAAAGCTGATTTTATTTTGTTTTGCATGTATGATATATAGACCTTTGTTTTGGTGTGTAATTTAGTAGAAGCATGCCTAAATAAACTTGCCAACAGAAATGAATATAGTGCTCACCAGACCAGCATAATGAAAAAGCTGTAGCCCTTTCTATCAGAGGGGTAGCCGTGTTAGTCTGGATCTGTAAAAGCAACAAAGAATCCTGTGGCACCTTATAGACTAACAGACGTTTTGCAGCATGAGCTTTCGTGGGTGAATACCCACTTCGTCGGATGCAAGTGACCCTTTCTGTCAATTAAGACAGAGAGGCAGGGCAGTGAAGCTTAAAGGGACTTATTGGAATAGATTTCACTAATTCAAACCCATTTTACTGTCTGCTTGAGTGAATCAGTTTTTGTGCTTCTGACCAGTATTTACACATGCTTCAGTGTGATGAGTAGTTAATTACCGTATTGTCCCGAGTATAGGCCGCACTTTTTCCCCTAATTTAAGTCTTTAAATTAGGGGTGCGGCCTATAATCAGGAACTAGAAAAAAAAAATCCCAGCCGCAGCGGGGAATCAGAGCGCTCTGGGCTGCCCGCCGCGGCCGGGAACCAGAGCGCTCTGGGTTGCCCACCGCGACGGGGAGCCCAAAGCGCTTTCAATCCCAGCCGCGGCGGGGAATCAGAGCGCTCTGGGCTGCCCGCCGCGGCGGGGAGCCCAGAGCCCTTTAAATCCCAGCTGCGGCGGGGAATCAGAGGGCTCTGGGCTGCCCGCCACGGCGGGGAGCCCAGAGCCCTTTAAATCCCAGCCGCGGCGGGGAATCAGAGCGCTCTGGGTTGCCCGCCGCGGCGGGGAGCCCAGAGCGCTTTCAAGCCCAGCCGCAGCCGGGATGCATCGCGCTCTGGGTTGCCCGCCGCGGCGGGGAGCCCAGAGCCCTTTAAATCCCAGCCGCGGCGGGGAATCAGAGGGCTCTGGGCTGCCCGCCGCAGCGGGGAGCCCAGAGCCCTTTAAATCCCAGCCGCGGCGGGGAATCAGAGGGCTCTGGGCTGCCCGCCACGGCGGGGAGCCCAGAGCCCTTTAAATCCCAGCCGCGGCGGGGAATCAGAGCGCTCTGGGCTGCCCGCCGCGGCGGGGAGCCCAGAGCGCTTTCAATCCCAGCCGCGGCGGGGACGGCGGGGAATCAGAGCCACGGGTCTTCGGGGCACTTCGGCTTTCACAAAAATGCCATGTAATAACAATACCCCCAAAATAAAAAAGCATGTGATATGCAGGATTCTCTTGCATCAAATTAGGTGCTCCCTTAAGAACTGAAAATATCTACAATGCAGAGATTTATGTGAAAGTTAAAAAATATTTAAAAAAAGGCCTATACTCGGAACAATAAGGTAGATTCACGAGGTACAAATACCACCAGGGGATCAATTTTCATCTTCTCTCTGTCTAGGTTCCATATTTCGGTGGTTCCTTTTGCTGTAATATCTGAGCACCTCACAAACATCAGTGAATTTATCCCAGTAATAACCCCATAAGATAGGGAAGTGTTGCTATCTACAAATTACAGATGGAGAACTGAGGCAGAGAGAGATGGAGTGACTTGCCCAAAGACACAGGAAGTCTGTGGTAGAGCTAGGAATGGAATCCAGATCCTCTGTCTCAAAAACAAGACCATCTTTCTGTCTCTCCTTCAGGTCCTGATTGTGGAAAATGCATCTCAATTTAGGAAGGCACTTAAGCACATATCCTTAACTTTTGAGCATGGTGCTTGAGAGCTGTCCTGAACAGATGATGATTTCCTGAATTGGATTCAAAAGTGAAAACCTGTGAAGGAGGGGGGAGGGAGGCTTGAATCCTAGAAGTTTACTATCATTACCAAGTAGGTTGTGCTTTCAGAAGACCTTTATAATAGAGTGTTTTGGGAAAAAATGGCAAATTCATTTTAGAATATCAGTGTTTGTTTTTCAGTGGAGTAAAACTACTGCTCTGTCACTTCTTTCCTAATTTTAATGAAAGTAAAGTTGGTGTTGGTTTCTTGAGAAAGAATGCCAACTAAATAGAATTTTTTTAATGTGTTGTTTTTTAGATGATCCACTTGTGCCTTTAGGACACACTCAGTGCTCTTTAATTATTATGCAGTGCTTAGATTTGATGGTGTTAGGTGCCTTAGGAAAATGATAGATACACAGAAAGAGCTATGCATTAATGTTATATGTCAAGAGTACAGAAATGGGCTGTTTATACTACAAAACACCTTTAATAATTATCACGGTTAAAGATTTAAAAATCTAACTTTATCTCATTATGTAGTTCATGCTCAATAGTATTTGGTTAATAAGTTGCTTCTCTTTAAGAACCTATTATTTCTGAAATGATTAAAAAATGTTGGGGGTCTTTTTGTGTTCTGCTAGATTGCCTTATTAGGACCTTTTGCAGCTATACGCTAGATTGAAATCTTAGAGCAGTGATATTCAGGTGGAGGCTGGGAGCTGCAAGTGGCCCTTTAATGTGTTTCCTGCACCTCTCTGCAGCACATGACATTAAAACACAGTATGATTTAATTATTAACCAGTCAGGGTGTTTTTGCTATGTTGTTAACCAATTTTAGGATACTTGAGTCAGTCATTTTGCTCTGAGAATAATTTTATATATATATATATATATATATATATATATATATATATATATATATATATATATAATGAAACAATGTATTCACACTATTGTCGCTCTTTTGAGTAATGGTGATCACTGATTTGGCTTCTGAACCACTGAGGTCTAAGTATCACTGTCTTAGTAACCAAAGAGAAATTGCTGCTTGTCTCTTTTGGAACTGACATGATGGACTCAAACTTTGTTCTTATTTTTGGAGAGACAATCTGATGGCATTTTTTACATTTTTTATATGTGCATAGTGGCTTACTCAGGGCCCAGTTCAGTCTTCAGCTGCATAGACTCAATTCCTGTTGACTTCAGTGCGAATTGCATTCTGTGCGAATTGCATGAGTGTATCTGAAAGGAGCATAGGACCATATGCCTTTTTTTTTAGCATTGTCAGGGCCATCCTTAGGCATATGCAGCTGCGTAGGGCACCTGAAAATTTGGGGCACCATTCCCCTCGGTGGCCGCGACTGGAATCCTCTTTTCTCCAGCCCTTCCCGTGCACTGGGTCAGTGCGTTTCTCCCCAACCCCACCCACTCCCTCTCTCCTTCCCGGTCAGCTGAGGGCTCCAGCCTCCGGCTCTGCCACCCCTGCCCCGGGGAGCCCAGAGTGGCGGGGCTGGTCACTAGCGGCGTGGTGGCCTGACCCACCGCCACCCAGAGCGGAGTCCCTCCCTGGGCTCTGCTGCCTGCACCGCTCAGTCTTCGGTGGGGGCTGGGCTGGGGCGAGGACAGGGGGAGCGAAACTTCCATGTGAGTCAGCATGGGGAGAGAGGGGAGCCGGGCCAAGGGGGTGACTTCAAGTGATAGTGGGCTCACTATCTCTCACACTTCCCTAACACGCACACACACACACGTGCGCACACACACACACACACATACACACACAATCTCTCTTACACACAGACTGGCTCTCACACCCACATACACTCTGCCTCTCACGAGTCACAGTCCTCCAACACAGATTGTCACAGTCTCACACTCCATAACACACACTCTGTCACACAGTCCCCCAACACACACACGCGCACGCACACACACACACACACACGCTTTCTCTCTGTCTCTCTCATGTGCATTGGCTCTCTCTCACATACACACACACACACTGTCATGCACAGACACACACACTTGTATTATTGTTATTGTTATTACTGCTTGGTACTTCCTGTCAAAATGCTTGTGGTGAGCCGGGAGTGGCGAGCAGGGCTATCTCTAGGATTTTTGCTGCCCCAAGCAAAAAAAAATTTTGTCCGCCCTCCCTTTTTTTTCGTGCTCCCCGGCCCCATCCCAACTCCACCCCTTCCGAACCCCTTCCTCAAATCCCCAGCCCCGCCTCCTCCCCCGGGTGTGCCGCATTCTCCCTCCCATTGCTTCCTGGGGGCCCCCTGCAACCTCCCACCCTAGCTCACCTCCGCTCCGCCTGCTCCCCTGGGTGCGCTGCCGCTCCGCTTCTTCCCCTTCCCTCTCAGGTGAGGGAGGGCGGAGAAGCGGAGCAGCGGCGTGTTCAGGAGAGCAGGCGGAACGGAGGTGAGCTAGGGTGGTGGAGCGCAGGAAGTAACGGGGGGTAGAGGAACCGCTCCCCGCTCCAGCTCACCTCTGCTCCACCACCACCGCCTCCCCCGAGCGCCCGTTGCTCGGCTTCTCCTCCCTCCCAGGCTTGCTGCGCGAAACAGCTGTTTCATGCGTGGCAAGCCTGGGAGGGAGGGGGGAGAAGTGGAGTGGCGGTGCGTTCAGGGGAGCAGGTGGAGCCGAGGTGAGCTAGGGTGGGCGGGGGTGCAGGAAGTAACGGGGGGTAGAGGAACCGCTCCCCGCTCCAGCTCACCTCTGCTCCACCACTGCCGCCGCCTCCCCTGAGTGCCCCGCCTCTTGGCTTCTCCTCCCTCCCAGGCTTGCTGCACACGAAACAGCTGTTTTGCACAGCAAGTCTGGGAGGGAGGGGGGAGAAGTGGAGCGGCGGCGGCGTGCTCAGGGGAGCAGATGGAGGCGGAGCAGAGGTGAGCTGGGGCGGCAGGAGCACTTTTTCCCCATGCCCCGGAGTCAGCACCTATGATGGCCGGTGCCAGAATGCCGCCCCTAGAAATGTGCCGCCCCAAGCACCTGCTTGTTTTGCTGGTGCCTGGAGCCGGCTCTGGTGGCGAGGGGCTACAGGAGGGCCGTGGGCTTTGGTAAGATGCAGCCCATGTGTCAGCACGAAGCCTGCCTTGAGACACTGCCGCAGCGTCTGCTGCATATGGAGCTCGGTGTGTGTCAGCAATGGGGAGGGGTGTTGTGGGGGTCCGCGGGAGGGGGCGGTGACTGTGCCCCCTCCACATACTGGGGTCAGCCGCGTCAGCTGTGGACCACCATCAGTGGAGCATAGGGGTACCAGTTTAATAATACTGTGTAGGGCACCATAAATCCTAAGGATAGCCCTGACCATCCTCCTTAATTTATTATAGTACAGTTACACTCTTCTGTACCCTAGATTTGATGTTTGCTGACTTTAAGTGATCTAAACTGGTCACTAAGTTTGAATAGTGCCTTAAGAAATGGCTTTTAGGAATGTAGGATTTGCCCACACCATCCTATGCCAGTAGGAGAGAGACTTCAGTCCTCTTACTCCTGCAGTGGCCAGTGACTAATTTTCCATAGGGATGTGAAAATTCACCAAATGTTGCTTGCCAGTTGTGCAGTACTGTATGCTATAGTGATCAGTGTGTCTTCAAATATGACATTTGATGACATTATTATTCTTAAATAGATGTTTTAGGTAAGGATTTGGGTTCATGGTCAAAGACAAGGATAGAAATTAATCTTGGATTTGATGGCAACAAACTCTTGGGAGCTGTTCTTAGGAGATTTATTTGCTCCCACATGGTTGGTGTCACTAGATTTGATCCTCTAGAAGTGGCAATCTCATGAGCTCAGTGTTTGCATGAGTTTTGCACTATCTTGAGCTGAAAACCCCATGAGAGTTCAACTGCATCTGAATCAGAATGTTGGCCTTTTTCCCCTTTTTGATCTGACCCAGAGATTCTCCCTGGAGATTGTCCTCCCAGGTTCAAGTTATATCTCATCTTTGCTAAAAATGTAATTTACATCCTTGCAAGATTTCAGGGTACCTAATATACTTAGCACTGTGCAAAAGCATCTTTTTTTTTCCTGCACGGAAAAATTAGTCTGCCTGAGAGTTCTCCTCTTTGCAGTAATCTTGAAGTAATTCAATTTTTTTTTAACTTGCTAGAACCTCATAATGCAAATTATTTCTCAGCTAAATATGTTAACCCATTGTAAGTCAGGAAAGAAACTGGAGGAGTGTTCCTCTTCTTTCAGCTTCTGTTCATATTTTACAGGTTACCTTCACAAGAGTGAGGGCCAGAGGCTCAAACCAACATTTTCAAATTCATAAGTAGGCTCCTAAATAAAAGTGCCTGATCTGCAGAGATGCTGAGCGCTCGCAGCTCCCTCTTCAATCTTCTCTGCTTCCACTTGAACAGCAGCAGAGTAGTTTGCCAATCTGGAATTCAAATCTCTAGGGATGGGAATGGACTATGGCCTGAGTTGTGCATTACAGCCTAAAAGACACATGGCCAAATCCCGAGCCATCGTGCAAAGAAGCTCAGGAAGAATGGTCCTGTAGGTAAAACACTGGACTAGAACTCAGGAAATCTGAGTTTAGTTCCTAGCCCTGCCATATTCTTCCTGTGTATTCACTTAATCTCCCCGTGACTCCTTTCCTCATCTGTTAAAAAATGGAGAAAATAGTACTTCCTTTCTCCCACCCTTTGCTTGTTTTATTTATTTAGGTTGTAAGTTCTTAATTATTATCTATACTATGCATAGCATGATGGTGCCTTGAAGGCACTACTGCAATAAAAATATTAACAAGGGAATTCTGCATGTCCATTATCATGTGGCAGCCTGCTCTAAGCCATTCTTCCCTGCATTGACAGGATGACTCTTGTGACTAATATATCCTCATGCCCCTCTCACCTTTCTGTCTTGTGAGGGTAGGCGTTTGCCCTGGACGTATTTGATGTCTAAGAGAAGTGAGGCATACACTTTCATTAAAAACCATAAATCACGTTGAATAAAAGAAGATAGGTAGAAATGGGTGAAGGGTTAATATCTTGGTGTGTAAATTTATATCCGGTACGTGTCCTATGTACTCTGTTTCTCCAGCCTCCTTCTCCAGCCTATGGCATATATGACATTTTCCTAAGAACCAGTGATTGATATGCTCAGTTCTTGCACTATTGATCTCATATAATCTTTCTAATGTCTCAAAGTATAATTATGCCATTAATATGCTGAGGATAGTGCAAATACAATAAACTGATCTTTTGACAGACCTTGAATTTTTCACACATCATATAATACCCACAAATCTGGGACAGTCTATGTTATTTTATCATCTGGGTTGTTGCCTATAGTATGATGACCAATTGCTGCTGCCCTTCCTAAGCCAATTCCCTTCATTCAACCTATGTTGCGTAGCTTACTTCAAAGTCTTGCCCTTGAAGTTGATGGCATTGTACCTTCATGTAGAAGTGACTGATCGGTTTTGCTTGTCTATTTCTACGGTAAATATGGTAGCTAGGCACTTCAAAATGGAAACCTTTCTGTCCGTTTTCTGGGCCATATGGACCATAACAGGCATGCAGTTTCCCTTAGGTCAGTTATTCCATCTAATGGCAGTGCTGTTACTAGTATCACTTCTGACAGTTTGATACTGTCTCCCTTTATATGAACTGAAAGGATTTCACCGTGCATCTCAGCGATTGGCTTCTGTTATTTATGGTTTATTCTACACATGGCACAGAATTTGGACCCAGAATCCAAACACACCTGAAATTTGGGAAGGTTTGATTCTAGATTCAGGCTTGTTGAGCCCTGTTTCGTATAGATTACAGAAATACTCATCTGAATTTTGGGGGAAATATAGATTAGGAGCGTATTATCAAAACTTGCCTGCTCAGGCTCATCTCTATTTCATTCTAAAATTGTACATAGACCAATCCCACCTGACTACGCTGCCTAATAAATCAAGCCAAACGTGGGTCAGAAATTGACTCCTTGGGGATGCTAACCTTTGTTGATCCTGCCTGGAATTATCACTGTGATCCTGTAGGAGATGTCATCATTTTCATATACTTTTCTTTTGATTTTGCTTTGATCTTGTCTCAAAGGAGAGTTGTGTTGCTTACAAGGAAATTCCCATCTTGAACTAAGATAGATGAAAAACAGATCAACTGCACACATCTGGCTGCAGAGCCCTTGGCCCTTGTAACCAGATTCTGAAGTCTAGAGTTCCCCAAGGCCTTCACCATGTCTAAAAACTTGTGAGCTTTGCAGAGACATATAGGTGTTCTCTCAAGGCAAATATTCACTCTTCGAGTTTGCACAGAGATGAAGAACTTGCCATGTCATACCTAATTAGCTGGATCCACTCCATAGGTCTTCATGTCATTTTGTCTTATTAGGTGTTTGTACATTTATGAAAATTCCTTGCTCATACTAACTAGTGCCTACATGTTTAAGGCAGGACAAGCAGTAAATTAGACCCAGAAACCAGTATTGACCAGTGTGATAAGGGTTAGATTTTCTGCATTTGAGAATGAGAGAATTATGATTCAGATAGAGAAGTGAGTTTTCCACTGATGCAAAATGTAGCTACTCCTAAAGTGGGGATGGGAGGGGCAGAGGAGGCCTAAATTTTTTTATTAAGTAGCAAGTAAATAAAAAGAATGAATAGGTTTTCACTTACTATAATGCAGTGAAATGGGATGGTGGAAATGGCCCATTATACCCTACAGCTACATGAGAATACAAAAAAATTAAAGCTGATTTTCCTGTAGTTTCATCTTGCACCTTATGATTTCCACAATCCAGCTTCCTCGGGAATCAGGGGAAGAAGTAGCTGACTTCACTTCCTTATATATTCCTGACAGACCTCTCCCCAAAGACCTCTCCCCTACATTTCCTCTTTCACCTTCATTCATCCTCGGCAGTAAGTCCCACTGGCCTTATACTCTCCCTCCTGCTCCTGTCACCTCTGGGTCAGCTGGGTCCACACAACTCTTCAGACAAGGACCATTTGCTTTACTTCCATCATGCTGCACCTTGGCGGGGGAGAGGAACTACCCCAACCACCTACTGTTGACAAATGGAACACAGAAAATCATTGCTAGGCCCTGCCACTGACCCTTTAAATTACACGATTACTCTCAGCAATTTCCATCCAGACCTGAGTTTTCTCAGTTGCTTGGGAAACGTAGTGAGACGCTGTTGTAGTAATTAGAACAGAAATAACAAAAAGGGCTTGCTGAGTCACTGGAAATTGAGTGGTCACTGGCTGACCTGGTAGGTTTGATGCTGTATTGTCAGAATACTTTGAAGATGAGGAATGATTTGTGGTTATGTTACACATCACTACGCAGCTTTTGCTATGAAAAATCAGCCCAGTATGGGTATTTGTCAGTGGTCAGACTTGTGTTCTGTTCACTCTGGAGTTCCTTCTTTCAGAATTGGCTCTGATCCTAAGAGATGTTTTATGAGTTGTTGGTGCTTAGAGTTCTATGAACTGGATATCAGACTCCAGTTTGGAATGTTTGGGGGTGGGGGACAGGAGCTGTAATACAGGTTTTTAAAGTCCATAGATTCCAAAGCCAGAGGGGACCTTTGTGATCATCCAATCTGACCTCCTGTAGAACACAGGCCATAGAACCCAAAGTAATAATTCCTAGAGCATATTTCTCATTTCCATTATGTTATTGTCAATATTTAGAACAATAGTACACTACAATGGTGGGGTTGTCCTCCACTGTGCACCATGGCCTTGCACTCGATGGAGTGTCACACTCAAATCTGTTTGATCATAGCGCTCTCTTTTGGCTGAACACTATGGCACAAACTACCGTTTCTACTGAAATCTCTAAAGTGATCATGTCACCTTGTAGTGGTTGCAGCCTGCAGTGGGTGTAAGCCCTGATACTACAAATGTGATTTTTACACTGGTTACCTTTATTTTGGCCCTTGTGCGTAGAAGTCAGACTGATCTTAGTGATACTTCCTAATGAGTCAGTAGTGTCCACGCAGTGCTATCACTATGTTCTTCTTCGAGTGCTGTCCCTGTGGGTGCTCCACTCTAGGTGACGGTGCGTCCTGGCGCCATTGATCGGAGATTTTCGGTAGCAGTGCCTGGTTGGGACGCACGCACTCAGTTGGTATCTCCCGTCTCGTTGGAATCTTCCTGAGTGCATGCGCCCCACACCCTCCTCAGTTCCTTCTCAACTGTCCTTGGCCGAAGACGGAACTCGGGGCAGTGCTGCCTTTTCTTCTGTGGTCTCTATAGGAAACGGCCGCGGTGCCGGCAGCGGCTGCTCCTCGGCACCGCAGATGGCCGCGGTGCCGGCAGCGCGCTGCTCCTCCTGGGCACCGCAAATGGCTGCGGTGTTGGCAGCGCGCTGCTCCTCCTGGGCACCGCAAACGGCTGCGGTGCCGGCAGCGCGCTGCTCCTCGTCACCAAAAACGGCTGCGGTGCCGGCAGCGCACTGCTCCTCGTCACCAAAAATGGCCATGGTGCCGCCAGCGCAATCCTCCCCTGCAGGGAGAAGAACGTTGGCACCGAGCCTATCTTCCACCCGGGCACCAGTAGCAGACCCCCTGCAGGGCACCTCCAAGCAGTCTGCAGCACTGCTGTCACTTTCACTTTCTCCTGCTAATGAGCTAGAGCAGAGAGCAAGCTCAGCTCAGCCCAGGGAGCAGTATCAACAGTTTCTCACTCAATGTGACCTTTCAGTGCCACCTGAGCCTCACTCTCCGCTCCTAGATATACAGGGCTCATTTTTTGAACCGCCACTCTCTCCACCTGAACTAGTTTTCACTGATGGTGAACTTGATTTACAGCAGCAAGCGGAGTTCTCCCCTCCTGCTTCTCCTCTACAGGCACCTCTGCCAACTCAGGTCACGGCTCAAGGCCACCAGCCTCAGTTTCCCTACTTCGCCCCCCCCATGGGCGACACCTGGGTTCTCCTACCCTATGCCTTGGCCTCAGTGGTACCCTTGGCAACATCCTCCTACCAATCATCCTCCTTCTGTGCCTCAATCTCCTGCTCCGTCCACTTCTAAGGTGCCTGAGCCCCCTCCTGATTATGCAAGTTACGCACCGTATCCTGACTCACCGACTCCTAACTCTCCATTAGCCCTGGACGGAGCCCTCCTCCCTCCGCCTCCACGGCCGTGGACGACTGTAAACAATTTCAAGAATTTTTCAGGAGGGTGGCACTCAGTCAAGATATCCCCTTTCAAGAGGTTCAGGAAACGCAACACAGACTCCTCAGAATCCTTCAACCGTCTGCGCCCTCAAAAATCGCGCTCCCTATAAACAAAGCACTCCTGGGGCCGGCTGACACACTCTGGCAAATGCCAGCGTCTTTAATACCAACTTACAAAAAGGCCGAACGTAAATACTATGACCCTGCTAAGGACGCTGACTTCCTATTTTCTCATCCACCACCGAACTCCCTTGTCATGGATGCAGTTGCACAGAGGATGAAACAGTCACAATATTGACCCACCCTGCAAGACAAGGACCTTAGACGCCTTGACGTCTTGGGCCGCAAGGTTTATACGTCCTCCACACTACAATTCAGAATTGCAAACTATTCTGCTCCCCTCACCAGTTATGACTTTGATAATTACAATAAATTTTTCAATTTGCCTCCTACATTCCAGAGGATAGGAGAGCAGACTTCAAATCAATCCTGACTGAAGGCCAACTGATTTCCAGAATGGCTCTACAGGCATCTCTAGACACGGCAGACACAGCAGCCCGTACAACTGCAACTGCTGTGGTTATGCGCAGATCCTCATGGCTCTCTGCATCTGGCATCCCCAAAGAACTGCAGACCAAAGTAGAGGATCTCCCTTTTGATAAGGACAAACTTTCTCCTACCCTTCCCCCTTCCCCGTCCCTCTTCAGGGACCCTTCTCATGACCACTTACTTCGCACAGAAGTGGCGCATCTTCTACAACTAGGTGCAGTGGAACCTGTGCAGATGCAAAATCAAGGGACAGGTTTCTACTCCCATTACTTTCTAAATCAGAAAAAGACCGGAGGATGGAGGCCTATACTAGATCTACGCCGACTGAACAAATTCGTGAGGATACAAAGATTCAAGATGGTCACACTGGGCACAATAATACCTGCACTGGATCAAGGGGACTGGTTCACAGCCCTCGACCTACAGGATGCTTACTTTCATATATCAATTCATCCAGCTCACAGACGCTTCCTACGATTCACAATCGGTCATGACCATTTTCAATACAGAGTTCTTCCTTTCGAACCCGCCGCAGCACCAAGAGTTTTTTTCCAATACTCTAGCCGTGGTCGTGGCTCACCTCTGCAAACCCGGGGTCATGCTGTTCCCCTATCTGGACGATTGCCTCATCAAGGGCAACTCCTATGACGAGACACTTCAAGCTACCTGTTTCACCATCTCCCTCTTTCACAGCCTAAGCCTCCAAATAAACATCCGAAAATCCACCCTGACACCTAAACAAAAGATCAAGTTCATCGGAGCTCATCTCGACTCAATCCAGAGCAGGGCCTCTCTCCCATATCACAGATTCCTCGCTATCACACAGCTCAAACGCACGCTCTCTATTCGTCCCAGGACACAGGCAAGACTCTGCTTAAAGCTCCTTGGTCACATGGCAGCCACCACCTTCGTGGTTCACCACGCCAGGCTACACATGAGATTTCTCCAGGGCTGGCTCAATTCCAGTTTCAAACCCAACAGACACACCTTAGAGATGCTGCTAACTCCTCCTCCCAATGTTATAGCTTCCCAACATTGGTAAACAAGTCCAGAAAACCTCTGCACAGGGGTTTCCTTCCAGCAATGTTCCCCAACGCTCATGCTTACCACAGACGCTTCCCTAATTGGTTGGGGAGAGCACCTAGAGCGGCACAGGGCACAAGGCCGGTGGTCCGCATCAGAGACGCACCTACACATAAATCCCTTAGAGCTCAGAGCAGTGAGGTGAGCATGCCTTCACTTTCTTCCTCTCATAAAGAACAAATCTCTTCGGGCCTTAAAAGACAACATATCATGCATGTACTACATAAACAGACAAGGGGGAGCCCGATCACATTCCCTTTGCATGGAAGCCATTCAACTGTGGAATTGGTGCATACGACATTGAATACAAATCATCGCATCCTACCTACCAGGCTGCCACAACACTACTGCCGACGCACTCAGCAGGCACTTCTTGACACAACGCGAATGGGAACTGCACCCCGCAGTACTCTAACAGCTCTTCTCCCTCTGGGGCACCCCGTCAATAGATCTCTTTGCCATGACCCAGAATCAAAAATGTTCCGTTTTGCTCCAGAGTGGGACTCGGGACTGCATCCCTAGGAGATGCATTCCTCATCCCATGGAACAACTCCCTCCTGTACGCCTTCCACCAATCCCTCTGTTACACAGGGTTCTTCAGAAGATTGCAGACGACAAGGCCCGGGTCATCCTTATGCCCCGGCTTGGCCAAGACAGATGTGGTATCCCTACCTACTCTGCATGTCCTCCCGTCACCCACGGGCTCTCCCCAACAGGCCAGACCACGTTTCCCAGGACAACAGATGGGTTCTTCACCCCCAGCTCCAAAAGCTCCATCCCAGCCTGGCTCCTTCATGGTTCCAAACCCACGAACTAGCCTGTTCTGAGCAAGTGCAATATGTCCTCCTGCACAGTAGGAAAGACTCCACTCGTAAAACCTACCTGCAGAAGTGGAAGCATTTCGCCCTCTGGTGCTCACGTAATCACTTAGCACCCAATAACGTGACCCTCCCTAACATTCTAGACTACCTCCTGAAACTAAAACAGGACGGACTTTCGCTCAGCTCCATCAAAGTGCACCTGGCGGCGCTTACCACCTTCCATGACCTATTAGACGGTTATTCATTCTTTACCCACCCCACCATAAAACGCTTTCTCTCGGGCCTGCAAAATCTCTACCCTGAAATTTACCCAACAACGGCTGCATGGAATCTTAACCTCGTTCTTCATGCTGTCATGAAACCTCCATTTGAGGCCTTGGCTACCTCCTCTCATCTCCATATGTCCATAAAGGTGGCTTTCTTAGTTGCCATAACATCAGCAGGGAGAGTTGGTGAAATGAGCTCCCTAATGGCCCACCCTGCCTACACAATCTTCTCCAAAGACAAAGGCACTTTGAGACCACATCCTAAATTTCTTCCTAAGGTGGTATCAACCTTCCACCTCAACCAACCTATATACTTACCTACTTTCTATCCCAAACCTCACAAGACTCCGCAAGAGGCAGCCCTGCATACTCTCTACGTCAGGCGAGCAATCGCCTTTTATTTAGACAGGACTAAACCATTTCGTAAGTCCCCACAACTCTTTGTTTCCATTACCGAAAGATCGAAAGGTACGGCTATCTCTAAACAATGTCTATCCAAGTGGATCTCTGACTGCATCAGATACTGTTACCATGTGCAAAATCTTCAACCGCCCGAAGGCATTAGAACTCATTCCACTCGAGCCATGTTGACATCTGTTGCCTTCCTACACAATGTTCCCATTCCTGACATCTGCAAAGCGGCTATGGGGTCATCTGAACGCAAGTTTGCAAAACGCTGTGCTCTCACGCAAGACACCACGGCAGACACCATAGTAGACCATACAGTACTATCTATAGTACTGCCGCATCTCCAAAGTCCCACCAACCATAGTGGGTACTGCTACACATTCACCTAGAGTGGAGCACCCACAGGGACAGCACGCGAAGAAGAAGAGAAAGTTACTCACCTTGCGGTAACTGAGGTTCTTCGAGATGTGTCCCCCTGTGGGTGCTCCACTCCCCGCCCTCCTCCCCTCTACTTTGGAGTACTAGTATGATTCTCCACGGTAGAGAAGGAACTGCGGAGGGTGTGGGGCGCACACAGGAAGATTCCAACGAGACGGGAGATACCAATTGAGTACGTGCGTCCCAACCAGGCATTGCTACCGAAAATCTCCGATCAATGGCGCCGGGACACACTGTCACCTTGAGTGGAGCACCCACAGGGACACACATCTAGAAGAACCTCAGTTACTGCAAGGTGAGTAACTTTCTCTTGTCTATGTGAACATGGTGTTAAAAGATGGAATGATAATATATGTTAAAGACCAGTAATGAGCATGTTGTGTCACTTTCTATTTTGAAAATATAGTGTCTTATGTGGCATTTTCATGGCACTTGAAAAGACATTTTGACCATTTCAGCGCTATATATTAAAGAAATCCAGAAATTGAACTCTGTAGTGCTAGCAGGCGTGGTGCGCATGCCATCCCTTTCATGGGCTTGGGACTGAGCTTGAGTAGTTAATTAGTCTTTCCAAGCAATCCTTATAACATGTGTGAGCCACCGACGCCCCTTCTGCAGCAGGCTCAGGGCCCCGCGCCCTGGCGGCTCACACTCCCGGGAGCCGCAGAACCCGAGCGTGGTGAGAGGGGAAGCTGGGGGGCCCGGCTGCCGGCCCCGCTCAGCCTCCTGCTGGCTGAGTGAACGGAACCCCAGGCCAGCAGGACGCTGAGTGGGGCCAGCGGCTGGGACCCTGGCTGGCAGCCGCATGCCAGGCAAAATCGGCTTGCGTGCCACCTTTGGCACATGTGCCGTAGGTTGCTGACCCCTGGTGTAGACGTTTCGGGTTGGACTAGAGCCTGAGCTCTGGAACCCTCCATCCTCACAGGGTCCCAGAGTTTGGATTCCAGACCAAGCCTGAATGTTTACTTATTCAGCCCCAGAGCTTGAGCCCCACAAGCCCAAGTCAGCTGACCCAGGCCATCTGCAGTTTTCTTATCCCTGTGTAGACATAACCTGAGAGGGCTTTCTCCAGCCTAGTCTCTTGTTTACTGACACTGCCTTTTCAAATGAGAGTACTGCTTGGGTCTATATAATAGCTATTGTAAAGTTTGTTGCAAAGATTTTTACTTGCTTAGCATGTTCCCAACCTTTAGACGCTCATAAGGAGCCCTGATTACACTGAGTGTTTGAAAGAAGTGGTTCCCCCATGACTTACTGTGCTGTTAGCTGGACGGTTTTGTGAAGCCATGTTAATAGCAATAATTTACAGTTCTCTGCATCTGTGCTGAGTTGTTAGGAAGGTGGAGAGTAAGAGGCACAGCTGATTTGCGGCTTACCTCTTCTCTCTCTTTGGCCATTCAGTAGGGAGTTCTGTGGTGACATTCTATTAGGATACAAATATTGCTGTTTCTTTTCTTTTAAAAAAGAGCCCTTTTATTTCACGACTAAGGGGATCCTAAGTCCTACAAGGCAGTGTGGGTACAGTAATTTGAGTGGAGTTTAATAGCAAAGGGGTATTTTATCAGAAATCTTTCTAAACAGAATGCACTGCGGTTTCCTTTTATTATAGTACTCTAAATTTGATAGTGCCTTTCGATCCCCGGAGATCCAAAGCACACTCTTCAATCTTCAACCGCCCGAAGGCATTAGAACTCATTCCACTCGAGCCATGTTGACATCTGTTGCCTTCCTACACAATGTTCCCATTCCTGACATCATTGTCATCCACCAATGAAGAGGCGGCCTTTTCCGCTCTTTCAAAAATTGGATTTTTCATGACCGCAAGTGGGTCTGAACTTTGGTTTTACTATCATCTGAAAAACAGCACAGTGTCCTAAGTATGCTGAGGTATTGGTTCAGTTCTGCTTGAGAGGAAAGAGCAACATCTACAGAATAATTGATACTTCTTTCTGGAGCACCTAGATGGATCTTGGATGTCTCTGATTCAACTACTTACCCCACCAGCCCAACTTGTTAGATCTGTCAGAATCACAACTTGAGCTTTTGTAGTTGCAGTGGTTGGATGAAATGGACTGTACACAGTTTACAGTTTGCTAAATACCTATACACAACTTTAAAGAGGACATTCTTGTCTAGTGGCTGTTTTGATGGATCCAGAATGCAGCAGAAAAACCTGACTATAAAACCCTGCTCTGGGGAAAGAGTTGTTAAGCCCTGAGCAAAATGGGAATGTAATTTTATGGTGCCCTTAAACCCACCATCATAATTCAGGTTTTAAATTTATTGGGGAAGTTCTCCAGGTGTCTTGCTCTTCATTGATATGACTGATAAGAGCTTAACAGCAAGCTCCTCCACAGTGGAGCATGTACATACAGCAAACCCCAAAGACTGAGCATTGCCAGCAGTGATATTCTCTTTCTGTCCGTGACTTTTCTTTGTAGAGAGCATTGTTGGAAACTTCAAGCAAAATAAATGGACTGTGATGGAAAAGGGAAGCTGGACGCTTTCCAGGATTAATAGCACAGGAGGTGTAGTATTTCAGACTTAAATTACCTTTTTTTAAAAGGAGTGAGAGGGAGTGTTGTAGAAAGAAGCTGTTGGCTGGAGGATTTATGTATTGCTGTTATAGTACCTATAGTATGCGGAAACGTTTTTATTTACTTTGGGAAAAAAAATAGCAGCTATTTTAGTGCAGAGGATTAACCACAGTTGCCAACTCTGCCATGATAGAACATAGGTTAATGAGATGAGAGTTTTGTTTGGAGAATGGAAACCAACTGAAAGGACAAACAAATCAGTAAGAATTGTTTTGTTTACTGGTTCCATAATATTGAGTGACAGGGTGGAAAACCTGCAACCCAGGTAATCTTTGCTCCTCTAATTAAACATTCTAATCTTATGCACTCAGTAACTTGATTATTGCCTGAGGGTTATTCTGCAACACTTCTCTCCAGTCCCCATTCCAGCTAACCATACATTTATTTCAGAAAAGCACTTTAATTAAATGCTTAACTACATCCCTACTTAGGACCTCACTTAGACATGTGCTTAAAGTTAAGTGAGTGCTTACGTGTAAAAAGGATTCTGTCAACTGCCTCAATATTTGACCAGTCTTAAAGTATTAGAAACATATCCTGGATTTTACATCTTATTTTTTAAAACTATTGTTCTTTGTGTGAGACTCAAGAATGTCTGACCACAGTGCATGATCCTGTAATATTTTGCTGTGCTGCTATGGCAGACTGCTCCAGAATTCTGCTGATTCATCTGTATATTCATAGCTAACACTCAGGATACAGAAGAATCAACACTATGCAGTCATGGTAGCCTGTGCTACATCTGACACAGCATGGGAAAGCAATTTTTGTAAAATGGAATAGGACCTAGCGAGTGCAGAAAATCTAGTTAAATCAAGATAAAATATTACCAACAAGGGGGTGTCGTTTAAAGTCTGTTGTATTTAAAATGTTCATCATTTATCCCTTAAGGAAACAACGGTGTAGACAGATGAATATAGAAATAGTTTATTCTTGACTTCCTCTGCCCCATCTAAGTTAAAGCAGCCCTTGGAATTGGAACCACATTCTTGTTCCAATTTCACATACATTTCCCCTCTCAAACCCAGTATGTCTGTAAATGGCATAGTGGATTCTTCAAGGTTCACAGTAGTGAATTTGTGCATCAGCAATTTGCAGTCTGGACATAGATGCCTTGGAGTATGTCCATTTTTTGACTTTGACAGTTACTTGGATGCTTTTTAAATAGATTTCACTACATTGCATCTGTTTGTGTGACAGACCCACCATGCATGGTGCCCACATACTGATTTTCATTCAGGGCAATTAAAGATTTCTCATTGTGAGTGATTTGAACAGCTTTGGCTGACATTCACTCAGAAATCCTTACTTGGTTTAGTCAACATGAATTTCACCATTTGAAGAAAGGGTTTGCTGACTGCATGGAAGTTACAGTTTCTCTTTGCCAAACCTAATTGACTCTCAGCAGAGGAGAGGACAGTGAACACTGTTTGCCCTAGTGAACTGGCAATTCATTAGAGAGAGAGGAAAAAGAATGGACTAAAGGGCTTTTTCAAGTTGATGCACAATAGTTTACCACTTCTTTTTTCTTGTAGGAATGCCATTTAAAATAAGGGATTTTTTTAAGATGTTGCACATAAACAAAAAATGCAAGGCATTCATGTATATTTTGAAATAATTTCTTAATTATCCAGTAACCTCACAGTATAAAACACCAGACTTGGTGTGTTGTGCAGTGAAAATTGCACAAATTATTGTTGTCCAATTTTGTTTTGGAACGTTTACTTGATTATTTTATGACAATTGAATTAAGTGGGTTTTTTAATAGAAAAGTTCAGCACTGAAGCTCACCAAGCTAACAAGGCAGGACTAAAAAAAACCTGATAATAGACTTTGGATGGCCGAGATTTACAAATAAAGCCAGACTAAGAGACTGTGGACACAATGCGATCATTGCTTCAAATAATAATATACATCATAGGACTGTGGTTTGCCCAAGGAGATTATGTGGCACGTGTTTACTGTGAAGAAGATGATTTTTAGTAGTGTG
This sequence comes from Mauremys mutica, assembly GCF_020497125.1. NCBI lineage: Eukaryota > Metazoa > Chordata > Testudines > Geoemydidae > Mauremys > Mauremys mutica. Next base: position 185,918,849 of record NC_059073.1, on the reverse strand, counting down.
AATAGAAAATAGCCATGCTTATCGGAAATTGTCTGAGAACTGAACTTCAGATCCATAGTATACTTGAATAAGGGCTAACCCCTATGTTTGATTTCAATTCAGGTCTGAAATGAGTAAGAGTGTACCTTCTATTTCAGATGCAGCTGAAATCTTGCAGTGATGGTCATTTTCGTGAGATTTTCAGCATATCACATGAACAGATTATGAAATTTGGAGCTGTGTAGTCTCCAACGTTCTTTTAGGCTAACTCAACTCTAGATCTTAATGTTCAGCAGCTCTTCTCGAAAACATTAGCATGGTGTGTTACTTTTTGTCTGATATTTAATATTTGGCAAACAGAAGACAATGTGGCGTTTCAGAAATGCACCATTCAGTGCCTACGTATGCTAGCGGATATGTTGCATTCATAAGTTATCTCAACCTTGAATCTGGCCTGATTCCACTCCAAATATAATGTAGAACATTGGTCTAGGTAATTTATTTTCAGATATTTTCTCTTTTTTTTAAATCAATAAATGAAAATAATAGTCCACTTTTAAAAATATGGGCTGCTGTTTTGGGTTCTTTTTCATAGAACGCTACAGAAGAGACAATGGAATGTTTCCATACTTTTGAGTTTTGCCAATACATTCCTTGGTACCAGTGAAACAAAGGAATTTATTAGACTGTCTCGTTTGGTTTGACAACTTTCCTTGTGTTGGTGTTCGTTTTTCTTTAATTGTCAAACTGCCGAATGGTTTCTGATTGGCCTTGTGCTGGCATAAATCATCTTATAATTCTATGACAAAGCATTTATTTACCTTAACGCTTTGGAGACTGTGGCCACATAACCTCCACAATAGATGTTTGGCTGTCACCAGCCTAAAAATTGCTGGCATTCTAGGGTTAAAACTGATTGCAAACCTCTGAGACATTCTGAATCTGAAAATTTGCTAGAGATTAAGTCCCAAAGTGTATGAATTTCATGTAGTGGCAATACCTTCCTTTTTTATTTGGTGAAGGGGTTTAATTTGGACAAGTGAAGTTTGTCTTGTCATTTCTTTAAAAGACAGATGAGGGGGGCTGTGCCAGTAAGGTGAATTGAATGAATGGGAAGACTGTATAACAGATGTTTTAGATATACACTATTCACACTGTATTTTGTGCTGCCTTATTGCCAGTTGGCAGTATTTTTAGGTGTAATATTTGGTGTCATATTCTGCACAAGTAAGACAGTCTCTTTGATGGATTGTTTCATGGGGACAGAATGCAGAAAATACTATAATCAGAATAGTGGTAACTTTCAGCAGAACACCCAGAAGATCCCTCACACCACTGTAGTCATTTAAAAGTAACACCAGACATCTTTCTGGTTACATCAGTATTTCATGTCTTCATTTTCTTACCTATGCTGACTTACTTTTCTGATGGACTCTCTTGTGGAAATCTTGGTTTCAGTTTGGTCACCTTTAAGCATACCTTTGGGATACTTCCTCCTACTTACTTGGCAAAGAATGGAGGGTTATTATTCAAACCATATAAACAGGCTACCTACCAGGCTGGATAAAAATCAATAATTTTTTAAAATAAAAAAATCAGATTTTTTAATTTAACTTGAATTTTTTTGATAAAATGCTTTTTGAGGGGGAAAAAACCTATCTAAAGATAGTTTTAATTAAGATACATTATAGCTCAAAGATCCCTCATCATGGAATGGGGATTATAAATTCCAGTTCTATAATATGAGACAATATATTCATTTAATGGGTAAGAAAAGTTTTGTAAATGAGTTCCATTAGCTCATGGATTAGGGACCCAATCTTATGAGGTTCCAGGGGCTTCTGTATAGATTATTTAGGTTAATCTTTCTATCTGCCCAATGGGACTCATGCTCAGTCTAGAAGATACCATCAGAGATGCTTTGTGTTGCAGTTCTCAAACTGCATTTGGGTCTCCAGAGATAACATGCTTGTTAACAGCAAACAATTTTTAAATAAATAAATAAATAAATAAATAATATATGGAGGTGAGAAAAAACAGACCTCAACCCTGTTGTCCCTCTGCAAATTTGTGTACACAGTCAATCCCTTACCTCTCTCTAAAAGTGTAAAGTTTTAGAAAGTTCAATGAACAGGAGATTGTTGGGAGCAGAATAGATCTGGACAAGGAGAAGAAGTCTGGAGATAAATGTGAGAAGGGAGGGACAGGCAGTAGAAACAAAAGTGAAACTGTTCGAGCAGCATATTCCAGAAGTCTTGAGGTCTTTCCGAGTGTAGCCTTCATTGATTTGAGATCTACCCAGAGGTGAAAGGAAGCTGTACCGGGGCGGCCTGGCTTCCCCAGGTGGCAATTTAAAGGGCCTGGGTCTCCCAGCAGCCACTGGAGCCCCAGGCCCTTTAAATTGCCGCCAGAGTCCCGCTGCTGGAGCCCTGGGGTAGGGGTAGCAGCAGCGGGGCTCTGGCAGTTATTTAAAGGGCCGGGGCTCCTGCTGCCTCTACTGCTCTGGGCCCTTTAAATAGCTGCTGGAACCCCACCACCGCTACCCCAGGTCTGGGAGCTATTTAAAGGGCCGGGGCGGTAGAAGCAAGGGAGCCCTGGGCCCTTTAAATAGCCCCCAGAGCCCTGCTGCCAGAGCCTTGGGGTAGCAGCAGCAGCTGGGGGCTCTGGCAGCAGTTTAAAGGGCCCATGGTGGTAGCAACGGCCGAGCCCTGGGCCCTTTAAACTGCTGCCGGAACCCCCAGCTGCCGCTGCTACCCCGGCGGGGGAGGGCACTTACCGGTATAGGGCAGGCCAGGACTGGCTCTGACCCCCCCCCATCCCCGCCCCTTCTACCCGAGATCCCGCCCCTTCCAGGGGCCTGAGCTGGCCCCACGCCAGCCCCGTACTGGTAAGTCCCTATTTCCACTTTCACCCCTGGATCTACCATACCATTCTCTCACTAGAAGAGAAAACCTATAATGGCAGCAGGCCGTAAAAGAGACCGAGTTTGGGAATAAGAATCATTCAAGAAATGTATGTTTGCTGATGATGTTTTAAAGAAAGTCACACCAGTGAACTGGTGGAAGTCACTTAAGCACTTGGATTCAGAGACTCTTGAAGTGATAATCTCACTTTTAACTGAAGTAGCTTCTTCTGCTTGTGTAGAAAGAATATTTTCTTCCTTTGGACTAATTCATTCCAAATTGAGAAATCGTTTGGGACCTGAAAAAGCAGGAAAGCTTGTTTTTCTTTTCCAGATTATGAACAAACAGGAAAATGAAGGTGAAGACTACTGTGTTAGCTGCAGAACCCAATATTTTAAGTTTCTCACCTTTACCTGCTGACATAGTCGATTTAAGTTTTTTTAATATTTCATTTAACTATTTTAGTTACAAACAATTTTAACAAAAGCAAGCCTGATTTTTAAAAACTTGAATGTTTAACTAAATTCAAAAATCCATATGCTTGTTTTGTTAAAATATTATGTTTGCTGTTGAAGAAAAAAATCCAGAATACATAATGTTGTTGTTTTAGTTATATAAAGCAATTTAAATATCTCTCTGGTGATGTTCTCCTCCTAATACATCATGGCAAGAAAATCCTCCAAATATTAATGATTAACCTGTTGAATTGGGGATAGTTTACCTCCCAATGACTTCATAAATATCTGCTTCAATTACCGTTGGTAAATGAAATAACCAATCGTTCATTTTCTGATATAGCTGTAAAACTAATCTGAAAAGTTTTCAAAATAAATCACTTAAAAATGTACAGTGTGTACCTTCTAAAAATGAAACCTACATCTATCTCTGAGTTGTGAAGAATATGTTAAAGTTATAACAACCAACAAGAATGCACTTTTATATAGAAATCCATGATTAAATCGAATCTTCCTGGCTAGTGATTTAAATCATGATTTAAATCACATCCACCCTGCTACCTAATATGTAGACTTGATCTGTTAAATTACAGTTTATTTAAAATTGGCAATGAGGATTTTCAGCAGGAATATGCAAGTCAGTATATTGCTCCTGTATTTGATTCATTACATTTACTCCAAATAGCTTCCTGTTTTGATTTGAAGATCCTGCATATGATTTTGTAAACTTTTACTTTGTGGAGTGGATGTTTTGTATATTTGGGGATTTCGCTGCATTGTCCTTTTTAATGTACTAGCCATGAGATTTTTCCCCCTGAGCCTCAGAACCTCATTGTCTTTTATTTTTGTTATTTTTTTATTTATTGTCTTTTTTTTTATTTCTTATTTTTTTCTTTTTTTTTTCTGTTGAAGTCCTTTGACTTAAACCTTTTTCTTTCAAGTTATTTATGGAATTATATGGTGAATTCTGAATTGTTCATTTATTCCTCATAACCACACTGCTGATTATTTTGAATGCTCCTTGACTTTGATTTTATATTAGATTGTAGTGTAAAATAATATGAAACTGTTCTTGTGGATAGTGCAGTGTACCTACTGTTGTAGGTTGACAATAACACACTTTCACATTTGGTGCTTGGGGTCCCAGAGCCTAGCTCAAGCTCGAGCCTGAATGTCCACACCACAGTTAAACAGTCCCATAGCCTGAGCCCTGTGAGCCCCAGTCAGATGACCTGGACCAGCCATGGGTATTTAAAATAGCAGTATAGATACACTCTTAGGGCCTGAGTCAGGAAAGCAATTAAAAATCTGCTTAAATCTCATTGACTTCAGTGGGATTTAAGCAGAGTCTTCAAGTTAAGATGTGCTTAAGAGCTGTCCTGAGTAGAGCTGTTTTTCATTCATTAGTCTTAGGGATGTAAGAGCTGCATGCGAAAGCCTTGTTATTTTGGAAGAGGGGAAGAGTGCTCTGAAGACGAGGTGTCAGACTGCAGAGAAGTTGCATCCCCTGTAGAAAAAACCTTTAGGATTAGTTATACAGCCTTGCCTAAGGCTTGGTCTACACTACCAACCTATGTAGCTATCACTACGTCTACACTTCGGGATTATTCCGATTTATCATAAACCGGTTTAGTAAAACAGATTGTATAAAGTCGAGTGCACGCGGCCACACTAAGCACATTAATTCGGTGGTGTGCGTCCACAGTCCAAGGCTAGCATCGATTTCTGGAGCGTTGCACTGTGGGTAGCTATTCCGTAGCTATCCCATAGTTCCCGCAGTCTCCCCCGCCCCTTGGAATTCTGGGTTGAGATCCCAGTGCCTGATGGGGCAAAAATCATTGTCGCGGGTGGTTCTGGGTAAATGTCGTCAGTCATTCCTTCCTCTGGGAAAGCAACGGCAGACAATCATTTTGCACCCTTTTTCCCTGGATTGCCCTGGCAGCCGCCATAGCATGGCAACCATGGAGCCTGTTTTGCCTCTTGTCACTGTCACCGTATGTGTATTAGATGCCGCTGACAGAGGCGATTCAGCAGTGCTACACAGCAGCATTCATTTGCTTTTGCATGATAGCAGAGACGGTTATCAGCCGTTCTGTACCGTCTGCTGCCATTGTAAATTGGCAATGAGATGACGGTTACCAGTCCTTCTGTACTGTACTGTCTGCTGCTGTCATGGGTGCCCCTGGCTGAGGTTGGCCGGGGGCGCAAAAGACAAAAATGGGAATGACTCCCCCAGTCAATCCCTCCTTTATAGTATCTAAAAATAGAATCAGTCTTGCCTAGAGTATGGGGCAAGTGTACTAGAGAACCAGTGTATCAGAGAACCAGAGAGCACAGCCGCTCCATGTCAGATCCCGCAGAAATGATGAGCTGAATGCCATTCACAGGGGGTGCTCCTGCAACAACCCCACCTGTTGCTTCCCTCCTCCCCCAGCCTTCCTGGGCTACCGTTGCAGTGTCCCCCCATTTGTGGGACGAAGTAATAAAGAATGCAGGAATAAGAAACAGTGACTTGTTAGTGAGATAAAATGAGGGGAAGGCAGCCTCCAGCTGCTATGATAGTCCAGACAGGACTTTAAGCAGTGTGGGGGAGAGGAGTCCAGCATCCCGCTGCTATGATAGTCCAGGCAGAACAGAATCTTTTCTTTACACATGGAGAGTGGGGGCTGATGGAGCTCAGCCCCCTGTTGCTATGATGAAGACGGTTACCAGCCATTCTGTACCATCTACTGGGAAGCAGTAGCACTCATGGGCTGATGATGAGGACAGATACCAGTCCTTCTGTACTGTACCATCTGCCACAAGGCTGATGATGACGATGGATATCAGTCATATTGTACCATCAGCAACCAAGGAGTGGGGGCGAGGATGCTGCAGTTCACGGCCGCAGCATCGCATCTACCAGCAGCATTCAGTACACATAGGGTGACATTTAAGAGTCAAGAGACGATTTTTTTCCCCTTTCCTTCTGGGGGTGGGGGTAAATTGACGAGCTATGCCCTGAACCACCCCGGACAATGTGTTTGACCCTACAGGCATTGGGAGCTCAGCCAAGAATGCAAATGCTTTTCGGAAACTGCAGGAACTGTGGGATAGCTTGAGTCCTCAGTACCCCCTCCCTCCCTCCATGAGCGTCCATTTGATTCTTTGGCTTTCCGTTACGCTTGTCACGCAGCAGTGTGCTGAGTCCCTGCTGTGGCCTCTGTCTGGAGATTTTTTAAAAATGCTTTGGAATTTCGTCTTCTGTAACGGAGCTCTGATAGAATAGATTTGTCTGCCCATACAGCGATCACATCCATACGGTCCATGCTGGAGCTCTTTTTGGATTTGGATTTCGGACTGCATCGCCACCCGTGCTGATCGGAGCTCCACGCTGGGCAAACAGGAAATGATATTCAAAAGTTCGCGGGGCTTTTTCTGTCTACCTGGCCACTGCATCCGAGTTCAGATTGCTGTCCAGAGCAGTCACAGTGGTGCACTGTGGGATACCGCCCAGAGGCCAATACCGTCGATTTCCGGCCACAGTAACCCTAATCCGATATGGTAATACCGATATTAGCGCTACTCGTCTCGTTGGGGAGGAGTACAGAAACCGGTTTAAAGAGCCCTTTATATCAATATAAAGGGCCTCTTAGTGTGGACGGATGCGGCGTTAAATCGGTTTAACGCTCCTAAAATCGGTTTAAACGCGTAGTGTAGACCAGGCCTTTGTCACTCAGATATTCCTCACCCCTGAGGTTAGTTATACCAAACTAATCCCTGGTGTAGACCGCACTGTGTTGACGGGAGGGCTTCACCTGTTGATGTAGCTAATGCCTTTCAGTGCATTTGTAGTGCTGTAAGTGTAGACAAGCCGTAATATCACTCTTGGATGATGTATGACTCGTATAGAACAGCAATATTTCGGAATCTCCATTACTGGCTGTGCTGCTTCTGGTTCCAAATAATTTGCTATTTTTGCTGGATAGTGGGGAAAACCACAGAGCCATGTGGGGTAAGAGAAGTAGGATATGTTAGGTTTTTGAAGTGAGTTTCCTCTGAGTCAGTCTCTTGTGGTTAATAAGCACCCATGCTGATTTCTGTGGGACAGCTCTCTAATGCTTAGTAGTATTCTGTTTGTTGACCACAGGAAACCATTGCTTGGAAATAATAGAAGAAAGAATTTGTTTCTGGTTAATGCAAATACCTGCAGTGTAGCTAAAGATAAAATAAGTGGTCAAATGGATTACATCTTTTTAATTTATAGTCTTATTTTTTCATTATTTGGTTGTTCTTTTAATTATCCAGAAATGATAGTAATAGGCCAGGATTCCTTTTCATCACTGAACTGTGGTCTTATTTTCACAAATTGGACATATTTAGAGACTACAATGTACATGGTCATATAATGTATTAGCACAGATGAGTACAACATGTTCGTACATTATGTGACAAATTAATCATTTCAAAACCATTGTCTGGGTTCCCCAGAAAACCCCAATCAACCACTGTGTTTATGTGCACACACAATATGGCCTTTAACTGCAGAGAGTTACCTACCTTGTTTTAGCACATCAAGATAAGAATAAAAGTGAATGCAGTTCCAGTGGCCTCACTGAAGTTGCATTCATCTTAACTATTTCTATACTTGGGCCAATGGTGGATTCACTGTTCCCCTAGAGACAATTGTAACATACTTACCACAATAATCTGGTGCAGATTTAGTTAGTTTATGGTGAGATACCACACAGTAGAAGGAAAATCTTAGCAACAAGAATGTGATTAGGGAAAGTGTGGGCCCCTTACTGAATGGAAGAGGCAACCTAATGACAATGGATGTGAAAAAAGCTAATGTACTCAATGCTTTTTTTTGCCTCTGTCTTCACGAACAAGGTCAGCTCCCAGACACCTGTACCGGGCAATACAGTATTGGGAGGAGGTGACCAGCCCTCTGTGGAGGAAGAAGTGGTTCAGGACTATTTAGAAAAACTGGTAACTGGGTCTGTGGATGAGGGGAAATCAGTGGACGTGTTATTCCTTGACTTTAGCAATTTTTTGATATGGTGTCCCACAGTATTCTTGACAGCAAGTTAAAGAAGTATGGGCTGGATGAATGGACTATAAGGTGGATAGAAAGCTGTCTAGATAATCAAGTTCAACAGGTAATGATCAATGGCTCCATATCTAGTTGGCAGCTGGTATCAAGCGGAGTGCCCCAAGAGTCAGTCCTGGGACCAGTTTTGTTCAATATCTTTATTAATGATCTGGAAGATGGCGTGGATTTCACCCTCAGCAAGTTTGCAGATGACATTAAACTGGAAGGAATGGTAGCTATGCTGGAGGGTAGAGATAGGATACAGAAGGACCTAGACAAATTAGAGGATTGGGCCAAAAGTAATCTGATGAGGTTCATCAAGGACAAGTGCAGAGTCCTGCACTTAGGACGGAAGAATCCCATGCACTGCTACAGACTAGGGACCGAGTGGCTAGGCAGCAGTTCTGCAGAAAAGGACCTAGGGGTTACAGTGGACGAGAAGCTGGATATGAGTCGACGGTATGCCTTTGTTGCCAAGAAGGCTAATGGCATTTTGGGCTGTATAATTAGGAGCATTGCCAGCAGATCGAGGGACATGATCATTCTCCTCTATTTAGCATTGGTGAGGCCTCATCTTGAGTACTGTGTCCAGTTTTGGGCCCCACACTACAGGAAAGATGTGGAAAAATTGGAAAGAGTCCAGCGGAGGGCAACAAAAATGATTAAGGGGCTGAAGCACATGATTTATGAGGAGAGGCTGAGGGAACTGGGATTATTTAGTCTGCAGAAGAAAAGAATGAGGGGGGATTTGATAGTTGCTTTCAACTACCTGAAAGGGGATTCCCAGCAGGATAGATCTAGACTGTTCTCAGTGGTACCAGATGACAGAACAAGGAGTAATGGTCTCAAGTTGCAGTGGGAGAGGTTTAGGTTGGATATTAGGAAAAACTTTTTCACTCGGAGAGTGGTGAAGCACTGGAATGGAGGTGGTGGAATCTCCTTCCTTAGAGGTTTTTAAGGTCAGGCTTGACAAAGCCCTGGCTGGGATGATTTAGTTGGTGATTGATCCTGCTTTGAGCAGGGGGTTGGACTAGATGACCTCCTGAGGTCCCTTCCAATGCTGATATTCTATGATTCTATGAAAAAGTTAAATTGGCCAGCATTGCAGTATATTCTAAGGACATTTTCAATGAATGATCTATTTGGCACTGCAAAGGCACATGAACAGTAGGTAATGAGGAGTAAGATTTGAAGAACAGAGAAAGAGAGGAATTTTTTAAAAATAAATATGCGACAGCTAAGCCTGATATATGGGCAAGAAGATTACATTTATAAACCACTAGGCAACAGTAATAGACAATAATGTTTAAATTGCAATTTGAGATTTGGCTGCCCATTCTCTTTGGGCAAAATGTCTATTCTTCACAAACACCTACTAAAGGTTTTGGAATGGACATTTGAACTGAGCAAGATATTCTGCCCAGGAAACTGTTATAGTAGGGTCTGCTAACATATCTTAAATTCTAAAACATAGAAAGCACACAACTAGAGTGTTTTCTTTCTCTCTCTCTCTCTCTCTCGTGTGTGTGTGTGTGAGAGAGAGAGAGAGGAAAATAACCCTTGGGTGTTTGAAGACCATTTTTCTTTCAGTTTTTTTTCCCCTTATGTCTATTCCTTGTTTGCACATGTATTTCTTATTGTAGGGTTGCTCAGTCCTGGCTTACTAGTGATGATTTTTCTGTTCAGCTGGTGGAAGATATTTTCCCCCCTAGTACATCCATACAGAATTCCATGGGCATTGCAGACAAATTACCCAGCTCTCGCCAGTGAGGTTTGCAGTTTAGGGGAACTCTTGGATCCTCCGTTGCTCTTGAATTCCCAGTTGGCATTAGTGATCAGGAGTGATTTTTCCATTCATCTATATTTATGAGTGTTTGTCCCGGTCTTGAGCTTTGCTGCTGTCATCCCTGTCCAGATTGGAGGAGTAACCTACCATAAACAACCCTTGCAGACCACTTGCAAGTTATAGTTGCTGCAGAATGTAGCGAATCATTTACTTAATAAAAGTTGTCTATAAGGAGCATGTTACATCAGTGCTCTAGTAGCTGCACTGGTTTCCTGTTCTACATATGCAGCCCAGGGAATTCCAAAATCTGGCCTGTGCCTGCCCTGAATACAGGTGTCACCCTCAAACTATAGATTCCAGTATGCTCCGTCTTAATTGAAGCAGTCAGCTAATCAGGTAAATAATAGATTTATGCATTATGGGACTCATAATCTCCGTGGTCTGAACCTCCATATGCGAAATAAAATTGAAACTACCCCAGTTTATGTGGTATATATGTAGGATAAATTACCGGTATGTAATTCTTTAACTCATGACAAATTGCCAGCAGTCTGTGATTGGGATAAATTAGTTTACCACTGATTTATACTTTCCCATAACTTTTAATTGCATTCCTAGCTTTTCTTCCAACAGCATATAAAATGATAATCAGGCAATTGAATTAAAAAAAATTGTTTAAAGCAATGTAGGCATTATAGTCATCTTTTGATCCTGGAAATGTATTTGTTGTCTTAAAGCAATGACAGTAGTTGTTTACCAGCAACACTTAACCAGACAAAAAAAAAAAGGTTCCTCAGTCACCCATCAGTAACTAATATAGAAGAATTATTAAGGTAGTACCACATTGGTGAAGCTATGAGTAATTGGATGAAATCCAGTTATTTCTGAACTCCATAAAGTTGTTTTAGTAGAGAGATTTGTGTCAAACTCAGTCAAAAAAGGCCAAACAACCCACCAAAACCAGTCTGTCTTTTACTTTTGTCAACCTGGGGCTTATCTTCAAAACTGGTAGCTGCTGGGATAAGTGTGCTGAGCCAGGATCAATAGTCGGAATCCTTTTTCTCTTTTACCTCAAAAAACACTGGATCTTCCAGCAGTACAAATAAAAAAAAATCTGGTTTGTCAATTGAATAAGATTACTTGATTGCACTGCATTTTTCATGCCTTCAATACAGTATTGTTTTTACTTGAAAATTCAAATGCCAGAAAATTAATCTAACAATAGCTGAAATGCAATTAGAGAATGTACAGACATCATGTTCTTTTCATTATTTTCTTCCTTTTATGGTCTTTTTTTTGCAGAACATCTGTACTTAAAACTACAGGGAAGCAATTTTTGTTTTGCTGTAATAACTGTAAGTCTGTGGGCTGAGATCTTCAAAGGAAGATTTTCACCAAAAAGCAAAATTCAGAGAGTTCATTCTAAGTGGAAAATACATATTTTTCTGTATTCTTTTTGCTGACATTTGTTCACACAAAGTCTTCCTGCCACACAGCTTAGCTTCTTGTTGTGCTTGATTTCCAAGTATTCAGATTCCTGTATCATACCTATATTATTTTACCCAAAGTCTACAGCAGTGGTCACCAACTGGTTGATCGCGATCAACTTATCAATCCTAGAGGATCTCCGAGTCAATCGCTATCTCTGGCGGCAGCGTAGTGTGGCTGCCACTAAGGCTACCCCGGCCCCACACCACTCCTGGAAGCAGCCGTTGCAGCCCCGGGGATGGGGGGACAGGGGTCTCTCTCCACTTGCTCCTCTGGCCTGCAAGCACTGCCCCTGCAGCTTCCATTGGCTGGGAGACCTGTGGGGCCAGTGCTTCCAGAGAGGGGCAGTGCGCGGAGCCACGTGCCTCCCTCCCCTCCATCCCAGGGGCTGCAGGGGCACGTTTGCCCCTTCCGGAAGTGGTGTGGGGCCAGGGTAGGCAGGGAGCCTGCCCCTGCCTCTGACCGGGAGCCACTGGAGGTAAGTGCTGCCTGACGGGACGCCACACCCCCAGCCCCGAGCTCCCTCCCAGAGCCAGCACCCCATACCCCCTCCTGTACCCCAACCCCCTGACCCAGTCCTGACCCCCTTCCCAGAGCCAGCACTCTGTACTCCCTCCTGCACCCCAACACTCTTCCCCAGACTTGAGCCCTCTCCTACATCCAAACTCCCTCCTAGAGCTTGCACCCCTCACCCCCTCTTGCACCCCAACCGCCTGCCCCAGGCTTAGCCTAGAGCCCCCTCTCACACTGTGAACCCCTCGGCCCAACCCCAGAGCCCGCACCTCAACACTCTGTCCCAGCCCCAAGCCCCCTCCTGCACCCAAACGCCCTCCTAGAGCTTGCATCCCACACCCCATCCTGCATCCCAACTCCCTGCCCCAAACTCAGCCCAGAGCTCCCTCTCGCACTGTGAACCCCTTGGCCCCAGCCTAGAGCCCGCCCCTTCCCCAGCCTGGTGAAAGTGAGTGAGGGTGGGGGAGAGTGAGCGACAGAGAGAGGGGAGGATGGAGTGAGTGGGGCGGGGCTTTGGGGAAGGGGCGGGGTAGATCCTGAGTTGCCCTTAGATTCAAAAAGTGATCTTGGGAGTAAAAAGGTTGGAGACCACTGGTCTACACTAACATTTCATCATAGTGTTGGTCTCAGGTAAGTCTGAAAAATTTTAAGTCAGCAGCCAGCTTTGGCCTTTGACGGCTATTACAGCAATTTCATCTGTTCTCTCAGGAATGATTATCGCATGGCTTAAAGATGTGTAATGGTTTGGCTTCTTGTCCATTGTTTTGGCAAATTAAATTACTGAAAATACATTGGAGAAAGTGGGTTTTTAAATAAACTTGTGTGTGTAGTTGAGTACTCATAAAAATTGCTGGACTGAGAACCCTGGAGACTGAAATAGTCTGTTCATCCCCATAATACATACAATCCAGGCAATAGTAGGACAAACTTCTCCAAACACCCCTGACAGAATGACTCAATTGCCAACCCTGATCTAAAGGGCTCTCTACTGGGCGTACCTCATTCTCCATATGCACTCATTCTGTGGCCTCTCTGCTGAGATTGCTGCCAGGTTGTTAGTTAATACCAGTTGTGGTAGTGAGTTGAAACTAGTCATTGAAACCAGCAGTTCATTTCATGTAAACATCTGAACAGCCATCACTCACTGGTGACCTTGCTGGAGCAGAACTAGAGGTGAAAGGCTCTATCTCCCCTTGCCACCTGCTCCAGCCAATCCTCCTTAGATTTGTAGTTAAGTTTAGCTTTATTAAATGAGGATAACAAGTGACAGATGTGTTTGTGATGGTTCTCGTGATACACACGACTGAGAGTCACCTTGTTACCTCCTGCCTCTAGGCTGGCTGGTGGTTAACTGGGTGTTAGCTTCCAGACACCTCCAGTCCATTAGCCACCCAAGCCCTCTCCTTTGGACTGTGTCACCCCTCACTTTGCCATGTATGTTAATGTACCCCAGTCCCCGAGTCCTTTTGAAGTGTTTGTCTCTAGTGTCCAGCCCCATCTCCACTGAACTCTCACGGAAGTATCAGGACTGCTGTCCCTAAGGGAACAGTGCACATACCAGTCTGAATGATTCAGCACAGTATCAGCTACTTGCTTAATATCATAGCACTGAGATACATTTATAGTGAAAACAGCAATAAGTTTATTATCACAGATTCAGGAGATAATGAGTAAGGATAATGGAAACTAAAGGTTACATATAAAAGATAATCATAACATGCCTTCTAGAGACTAGACTTAACTTACCAGGCTAACCTCTTGTCTGCAGAAGTTCCTCACCCCAAAAATCCTCTGCAGTGTTTCAGCTAAAGCTGGCTGAGATCCCATTTTCATGAATGTACACACATTGCCTGTTTAATACATCTAGGTGCAAGATGACAGGGTGTATTCTTTGTTCCCCAGATATATTCCAGCACACCTTTGAGGTGCATCTCAATATAAGGTTCTCCTCCCCTGCTGTGTGCTTTCTTCCTTGTTGACTTCATATCTCTCTGTTGACTTCATATGTAAATGTGCCACCATTGTGTTGGCTTACAATGCCAAATTTACATGCCAGCAGAGAGACAGGTGAATAAATGTATTTTGTCTGACAGGAAACCTGTTTCTACACCTCTTCTGTGATACAGAATCTAAGAATATATTTTCAATATACATACATAACTCCTTACCTAATATCTGTACATACATTTCACAATGATATTAATGATCAGTGTAACCTGGCTTTCATTTAAGACCTCATGTGCATTTTTTTTGGTGAACCAGAATTACATACCAGAATCGGGGTATGGGCTGGCAGTGCACATACTGTGTGTGTGGAGGCGCTGTGACCCCTTTCCAGTTGGCAAGAGGGGTTTATGTATCACAGTGCTTCTATATATTATGTTTATATTCATTCTAATTAGCACATGTGTGGAAGTTATGGTTGCCAACCCTCCAGGATTGTCTTGGAGTCTCCAAGATTTAAAGATCAATCTTTAATTAAAGATTATGTCATGTGATGAAATCTCCAGGAATTCATCCGAACAAAGTTGGCAACCCTAGTGGAAGTATATAATTCATAGGAATATCAGCTAATGAGTTTGTTTTCACTGTATTTGTGGCTGGGCTAAGGTGAGAGAGATGAGTGCTCTAAATTTAGGGTAAAGGGAAGTCACGACTTGTAGGTTATTTCTGAAGCTTTCCTTCCTTCCTGATGTAACACTCGCATCACTGATATATTTCCCCCCTTGATTTTCTCATCTCTTTTGCATTTTAATAGCATTGAAGAATCTGCCTTGTCACTTTCAGTATATGGAAGTTTTCTCACAAACTGTACAAAATCCGTTAGTAGCGCTGACAGCTCCTAGGAAAAATATTACTGACAATATTCATAATTTTTACTGATAATCCATTTATTTCACCACCCTGATAATGCAGTAATGTGTTTTCAAATATCCTGGAATAGCTTGCCATCGTACTGGAAGATGATTTTGTAATGGATTTTACTGATGGACACTTTTGGCTGTTTTAAAATATATTGGAACATTTTAATGATGGTTTCAAGACAGAATCCTCAGAAGAGCAAACGGATCCCACAACCAGCATTCCCCAGACCCCAGGTTTATGGAACATTGTTAAATGTGTGTGTGCTGCTTTGTTCTGTGAGCTGTGGAGAGGACAAAAATAGTGTGTAATTGAGAGCTAAGGGAAACAAGTCAGAGCGAAGCAGGGGATTGCAGTAATGTTTTGGGGATGGGCAGTTTCCAATAGCACAGGCAGTTTGTAACCCATCAAACAGACTTTTGCACTTATATGGCATCCTTCATTCCAAGTGTGTCAGAACACATTGCAAAACTTAAAAGCTAGTTAAAGAGATACCGTGATTTAAGAGAAGATTGCAGCAAGCAAATGAACCTGAAAACTGGATGGAAATAGGTCACAGAGTTTATCTGTTAGGACAATGAGTTCATAATTAGCAGTGCTGAGGAGCTTGAGTGAAGAATATTGAGAAATCCAAGATTATAAACAGTCACAATTTTTGGTGCAATTGTATTAATTCTTTTGAGTTGCAAATATACTGGGTCACATTTTCAGAACTGGCTACCTAAAGTACGTCTAGGAAATTAGCATATGAAGCTGATGTTGTGACCTCAGAACCCATATTTGCATGCACAGAGTGGTTACTTGTATACACAAGAGCCTATTTTGTTGTTTTTATGATATATACAAGGCATTGTCAGCTAATTATTTTTCTTCATGGAATGCTTATCTGAGTTATTGTATTATGGTCAGTAGAAAAATATCTGAGCTGCCTCTTCTGGATTGGACGACTAGAATAAGGCACATGAGGGCCGCAAAAAGCTGGAAGCAGAGATCATATTTAAGCTTGTATATCTGTTGAATACGGATAATCTTTGGCAGAAGTTCAGACATAGAAACTATGCCGATAGCCACTCAGAGATCAGCAGAAATAAAAGGGCAAAGTACAGTATATATCTCACTACCCTGGTCAAGTGCAGGATAAGCTGAATTTTTCAAGTGATGCCCATAGATCTTCAAAGAGGCATAATTTAGCCCTAAGACTACATATTTCCCATGGTGCAATATGCTGAATGTTAATTTGAGATGAATAACATGGGAAAAAATAGTCACAAAAAGCTGACTTTAACTTTGGAAGAATACCACTTTAAGATGCATTATTTCTCAGAAATGTATGGAACTTGATTTATGTAGTGTGCATGTTGAGTTTGAAGTGCTGAAGAACAATATAGGTGTCCAAAATGCTGTAATAGTTAAGCTTAGAAGGCAGAAGGTTCCATTCTAGAAGACAAAACTAGAGGCATCTGTATTAATATGACTTTTAATAGGATCAAAAAA
This sequence comes from Mauremys mutica, assembly GCF_020497125.1. NCBI lineage: Eukaryota > Metazoa > Chordata > Testudines > Geoemydidae > Mauremys > Mauremys mutica. The sequence continues at coordinate 185,902,295 of NC_059073.1, read as the reverse complement.
GAAAGTAAAGGTAAAACCCCAATGTGTATTTATATATTATTTTCAGAGCCTGCAAAATTGGAACCCTGACTTCCTTTGTCTTTAAGAATAGACTTTCAGCCAAATCACCATGCAACGATTTGAGAGCTTAGGGGTAGAGTTATGATAAACAGTTGCAGGTAAACCCTGATTATCCAAATGTTTCTCAGATCATCCAAAATATTTAGGTAATTGGTTCTGAATAAAGGAAATTTGTCTCCCTAAGAACTGCAGATTCTTGAGACATCAGAATTTCAGAAACTGAAATTGACTTGGATAGTTGGGATTGACCTGCAGTTAGGTAAAGTAAGTACTAGAACGTGGGAGTACATAACAGGTTCTTCTTTTCATTTGTGAATACAATAAATTAGATGTAGGTTGGGTACTTTATGAAAGTCAATCCACCTGCTTAAATTGCTAAATCTCCAGATATCATAAAGGTAATACAGGTAGATCAAGAAAATTAAATGGGATATTTTAAATACCCCAAACTGGGTATTTTATGACTTCATATAACTACTATTAATATAGATTGGGTATCCAAATAATAGTTTCTCAGCGAATAAGGTTTATATACAGTCATTAAGTGTGTAGCAAAATTATATTCTGGAAACTTTGTCTTTGATGTAGAAATTGCCTCCTCATGCTGTTACCAGTGAAATGACATCCTTGTTTCCTGCAGAGAAGCAACAGCAATTACTCAATGGGAATAATGGTTGTCTATAAATCTCTGAATTCAGATAGCCATAGGTTTAGTTTTTCTCCCTCCAAAGGCAATGTCAGTGATATAACTTGATCTCCCAATATTATTCTCTGTGGAGACTTTTATAAAGTTGGCATCCTAAACACAACTTTTTAAACAATAGCTAAATAGCTGTATTCTGTTTCAATGCCTTATTATTACTGAGTGTATCATTTTGCCAAAGATGTTAGCACAGCATTTTCTAGTAATATTTTATCTTGTGGTATTTATAATATAATATATGATAACGTTGACTCTGTTTCATGCTCTATATTAATGCCAAGTTATTTTTGTTTCATTAGCAGCTGCTTGGTATGGCTAAATCTGAATGGTAAGAGACTGATTTCCTGTAGGGAATTATGCAATTGGGCATTTTTTGATTTCATGTGCTAAATATGCTGTCCCAGAAACCGTCACTGTTACTGGACACCGCAGCACCAAGAAGCTTAATAAAACAGAACAGGTGGACTTGGAACTTGGTATTAATTATAGTCAGTGTCACTCACCCTGTTTAGAACCAAGCCTGTGAACATTGAAGCTTGTTAACCCTTAGTGACCGGATTTTCTCAGTCAGTAAGAAACCCTAAGCTGCAAGCCTTTTATTGACAGAAGAATGCACACGGCAAGGTTAAATGAGAAACTAGATCAGGAATCTAGTTGGCACGGTAATAGAGAGGACTGTGGGGTTATTGTAATTATATGGTACATTTGAGGTCTTCGTAGGAGATTGTGCTGTGTCTTATTCAGGGAGAAGGTCACGAGGTCTATTGCTATCATAAGCAGAGGGTATAGCTTACTGTATTCCCATAGCCATTTTGTGATCCAAGGTAAAGTGCAGTTAACATACTTTACAGCCAAGCAGTGTAAAATGATCCAGGTTTATGAATAATTCAATTATTCACATGTAGCAGACAGGGTAGGGAAAAAAAAAGGGAGACAACATATGTATGGGCCCAAGTTTTGTTCCTTGTAAAATCGGTGGGAAATTTGCCATTGACTTTAGTGGGAGCAGGATTTGGTCCCTTGGTCTGCAGCTGTCCTTTACACTTGGTTTACTTAGACAACACTGCTTCCCCAGGGAAAGCACTGAAAGCCAAAACAGAGCACTGTAATATGTAACTAATAGCATTTAAAAGATACTGAGCTGCATACTTAAGAGGACAGTGTATACAATGTTCCTTTTGCAGCTCATAAGAAATACTACCTTAAAGGCAGAGTTCGTGCAATCTGTGCAATGGAACACACTGGGAACAGAGGATGAAGGGGAATTAACAGCAGCCATTTATCAACAGCAGAATCAATATCTTTTAGTAGCCTTTAGTCAATTTGTTTTAAAGGTTGGGATTAAAGTAAGGAATGTTCAGTCCCCACTGATTTCTCCATTCTTCCTGTAACTTGACTATGCATAATTAATCCATCTCCCAGCTTCAGAAATTTATTTCAGATCACTTGCTGGTCAGCTATTATTCCCAGTTCAGGCATGACAATGCACGACGTAATACTATTTTTTCCCTTGTAAATTCAGAGCTATATACTAACCAGTAGATGGAAAAAACTCCACTTTAGACTTCTAACAAGCTATGTTGATGCATTAGGCTGAGCTATTTCAATGTATGTGACTGAGCTATTTTAACAGCTTCAGACTCTTGTTGGGCTATAGGCATAATAGAATGTCAGCCGTTGACTAATAGTTTTGTTTCAGAACTGCTTGAACTATAGCTATTTAATTGAGGAAAGAGGAGGTCAGTAATTTTGCATCAGGGCAAGAGATGTGGCAAATGGTCATCACACCGAAATGAAAATCAATATTAGCTAGAAGGTACTTCTCCCCATCCATATCCTGAGCTGAGCATTTTGATATTCTCAGTGTTTTCCTCTGACATATTACTTCCTCGTAGGTCAATGCTTTTCACATAGTATGCGATTTTTACTTCAGATAGCCTGGTGGGTAGATCTTTTCCTAGACCTTATTGTTCACTGTGTTTTTATAATTTTTTCTATCACATTATTCTTATTTATTATTCATGTTAGTAAGCAAAAGTGTGCAAAATGTTCTTGAATGGCTTAGTAACAGCAGTGTTACTAAGTTTGATTTAGCCCCCAATGGGCCTGAACCAAGGACCAGGAATCCTCTTTTGTATGTAGGTCTCAGATTGCCAAAAGTGGTATTTTCTATGACAAAGTTCCCTGCCCCTTTTGATAATCTTCAGATGTCATAATGCTGGGCTTGATTTACGAATTTGGATGACAACTTGAATTATAATAGCATTCTGGGATTCGGATGTGTGTGCAGAGAGAGGTTGGGGGGGAGGGGAGGAAATCTCTTGAATAACTGAAATGTTTGGCAAATCTGAGTTCTTCTAGTTCATTGACTAACACGCTGAAAACCAGACTATCAAGTTAATACTGTATCTCATTGTTACTGTAATGAAGAAGGTTGCAAACAAAAGAGGGACTTGAGTAGAATAATTAGGAGGTATAGCAGAAGGTCCATGGGTTGAAAAAGAATGGTGTGAGGGGACTGGGTCTATATGCAGCCATGAACTGTAACTAATTAAATTTTGATTGACATTTCTGGTACCAGTTGCCTTTCATTCCTTATAAATTCCTTATCTTTTATGTTCTAAGTACAGTAATAAAGTATCACAGTTCAGATCCTGCCACCTGCACCCGCACTGGTAAGCCTATCTCAGACCAAATCCATTTTAGCATGCACTCTGGAAGCTTCTAGATTCTGGTAAAGCAAAACCAGCCCTTCAGTCAGTTTCCCACTCAACCTACTTCTCTCTCCACCTTGAGTGACATTTGATTCCACCCACTAGCCACACTTTTCATCAGCAATAACTCCATGCATTCTTCTTCCTTTCTTGGCTTCTAAATTATTTTGTAATTTTCTTGTTGATTCCTAGTAGGCATAATCAGGAACCTTGACATTTCCCTTTTAGCTTTAAAATAGTTCAAGTTTTCATTTACAGACTGATTTTACAGCCTAAAGTTTCTGGTGTCAAAACTTGAAATAGGCGTGATGTTAATGTGACTACTACAGAGTAACAGATAAATGTAAAATAAAATCCCAGTGGACCTTTATAGAATAAGGTTAGAAAATGACTTTCCAATGGGACCTCATGGACATTTACTGAATAAAGAAATTGAGAAAGGGTAATAAGTAATTCAGGTAGGGAAAGTATGCAGGTTTCTCTGCATCTGAGAGATGCTGATGCTGTCCAAAAGTGGTGTAGGAAGCTGATATGCTACTTAATCAGCATTTTGTCCCTATGGTCTCATTTCAAGATTCAAGGCTGACAGTGTGGGAAAATGTCATTACATAGTACATTGCTAGAGAGTTGGACGGGGTGGTGGTCTGTGAATTCACTCAGTTTTCAATCAGATGGAATGTTTTTTTTCCTCTGTGTTTTAGAAAGGGGGGAGGGATAGATCAGTGGTTTGAGCATGGGCCTGTTAAACCCAGGGTTGTGAGTTCAATGCTTGACAGGGCCACTTAGGGATCTGGGGCAAAAATTAGTACTTGGTCCTGCTAGTGAAGGCAGGGGGCTGGACTCAATGACCTTTCAAGGTCCCTTCCAGTTCTAGGAGATTGGTATATCTCCAATTATTATTATTAAAATGGCTGCCAACCCAAAGCATGCAGTATGACTGTGGTATCAAAGCTATTGTTGTTCAAATGCAGTAATACAGGAACTACCGCTAGCTCTTGAACTTAGGTCTGATGTAGTAAACAGAAGTGTTCCCACATTGTGGCTGTGTTTGAGAAGCCCATGTTCTTGCTTGATTTAAATGGGAGTTAAGTGCCTAGGCATTTTAAAAATCCCACTAAGCATCTATTTGCATCCTTAGGCATCAAAATACCTCCGAAAATCTAGCCCTAAGTCCATAAATATTCGATAGGAAATCCAGATAGCAACATATGTTGGTTGTGGGGAATAAGTATTGCAATATTGATACAGTACTTTGATGTTTTAAGAACAATTTTTAAACAAACTTTGTAGAACATCTGTGGAAAAAAACAACAACTCCACTCAGTTTTAAAGTGACTTTTAATAATTGCTCTCCACTGTCAATGTGATTTAAAATGCCTCCTAACCAAAGTGATACATATGGTATAGGTCATGGACTTACTAATGCAGCGTAATGTAGTAGCCACTGTATACAGAGAAACATCCCACATGTGGCCATAAACATCTGCTTTTACTATCAACAAATCTCCAGCCGTAATAATTGGCAAAAAAAAAAAGTGTGTGTGTGTGAGGGGTGGAATGCTGGTAGGAGAGACTTAGATCCATAGGATTCACAGGAGCTCAAAAAGCATAATGCCTGAGGGAAGGAATTAAAATGAGCTATTTTTAAATACAAATAACTTCAACACTGCACTTTCCCAGTTCTCATGAAAAAAATCTCATGCCCTAGTTTAAGCATCCCAGATTGTGCAAATTGGTCATTCCAATCAAAAAGTGTGTGAGTGTAAGGGTGAGAAAGAGAGAAGATGGGGCTTATAATGGATATCTAGACTTGCTCTTAACTACAGAATTGCTGCCAGCACCTTCATCATATTACCCAGTGTTGTAAGCCATGCACCCTCTCCAAATCAAAAAAGGCAGGATCAGCTGCTCATTCAGCTGAGACTCTGTTTTGGGTACAAACACATATAACGTACCAATACCAAAGGAGATGTTTATTGCCAGCATGCTGCTGCCTGGCACACAGTAATACAACTTTGGCTGATGACATGTTCCCATTGCTGTGCCCTGGTATTGACAGGAAAGCAACTTCAACACCACAGTATGAGGAAAGCTTGCGTAGACCTCCGTTCTGTTCTCGGATCTGCACCACATGTTTCTGGACGCTGTTACTCTGCTACCCTTTCAGAAGAATGGATCATGTCCTCCCCATTTGTGTTGATGGATCCTTTAGAGACGTTGTGGTCTGATCTTACAGGGCTAGTTTGTCCCTTGGTTATCTGTGAATGCAAGGAACCCAACACATGTAATCATTTTGTTTCCTTCTGAGGCTCATTCTTCTATGGCATATCGCCCTCAAAGACTTCTTTGGGGCAGTGGAAGTCATAGCCTGCAGCTAGGGAGCCATAGGAGGGGGCAAATATCTCTAATTCTTGGGGGAGCCATACCTTCTAGGGCCCAAATGCATTGAGAGCTCCACAGTGGGGAAAACCCTCCTCTTCTTTCAGAATAGTATAGAAAGTTCCTGCTTTTCCTCCATCTCCTCTGATAGGTTTTTCCACAAGAAGAGTATGAAGTGATCAGACTCAAATGCAAAATTTAGCATTCATGGATATCATAGGTATGTGGGTACTCCCTGGAGAACCTGAGGTCTGGAAAATAATGACTATATTACACCAATCCAACTGTAGTTGTTCATCTGTGATACACTGAGACTATTTCTCATTGCAGTTAACAATTTTAGAAACTGTGTGTGAGAGAAAAAGACACAATAAATAGGGAATGTGATACATTACAGTATTACGTTTTTCCATATGATTTTTACAATCACTGTTGTCTATGTTTACTCTGGAGCAGAAGGTGTAATTCCCAGCTCACGTATGCATACTCGTGCTACCTCTGATCAAGCTAGCGTGCTAAAAATAAAAGTGTAGACATGCTGGCTTGAGTGTTGGGACGGGCTAGCCACCCCAAGTACAGTCTTTGCAGTACTGCAGCTAAATTACTATTTGTAGCACACTAGCTCAATTAGAACTGGTGCAGTCTTTTCAAGTTGGAAATTACACCTTCAACTCTAGTGTAGACTTCCCAAAGCAAGTGCTTTCCATTTCGGATTCAATATCCATATTCCAGCATATTCCAGAAACAATAACCAACATTGATCTCTCAGATATCACAGTCCTAACATCAAAAAAATAGGTTAAATAGCCATGACTGTCATAAACCTAAACTGCAGCTGAGATGTTATTTGATAATAAACATAATTTGCAAAATCAGCTGCTGAATCTGCAAACTGTAGGGTTTGTGGTCTGTGCCAAAAATCATAATCTGTGGTGTTATGCAATTATGGAATTAAGGTTGCAATTATTTTGATCATTGTAATGCACACTGACCAGAATGGTATGGGTTGGGGTTTTTAAATACATTTGCTTCTTCTCATTGCTTTAACAGAATGAAACTTGCCCTGAATAAATAGCAGTGAAATATGCACCTAGAAAATGTGGTCTGAATTTTTGCCACCTCGTTGTTATTGTTGTACATTACTGAGGTGGTCCCTGTTGTCTTAAGATCATTGTTTGAAATGTGGGGATGTGAAGAAAGACATATTATTAATTCTAGTAGTTTTGTTGCCTATTGTAATGTTTCCCACCATTATCAGTTCAGTTACTTTCACCTAAAGTATGAATTTTGGAGGGTTGCTGGAATGCAGTTAATGAGCACTTTAAAGACACTATTTGTATTATCAGTAGTGAAGACTCCTGGGTACAGCAATGTACAGTACCGGAGCACCAATCTCCTACTCCCCCTCCTCTCCTCGTTTTCATCATTACTACTAGACATATTTTTTTCCGGACTAGGTCCTGTGAACTGTGTATAATATATAGCAGCTTTGTTTTATGGCAGCTGTGGTGTCAGGGCCACCCACACCGTGCTGTCCCTATTGCTTTGAAGCAAAGACTTCAGACATGAAATAGTAGTCAAGTGGCTTTGCTTCAGTTCTGCTTGTTGAGAATGGCATGAAAACAAAAGTTAATTTATTCTGGCCTTTCATCTAAATGAAATGCATTACTAGAAGCTTCAAGGATATCAATCTTGGGTCATCATTAGAGCCACTTTGTATCTGATGGATACAAAAAATAAAAAGATTCTCACTTTGACACACTATTTAATCACTTTTGTCATCTTTATAACATTTTGGAGATCCTCTTATAAGGACAGACTCCTCTGAGACATGATCAGAGATCAGACGGGTAGCCGTGTTAGTCTGGATCTGTAAAAGCAGCAAAGAATCCTGTGGCACCTTATAGACTAACAGACGTTTTGCAGCATGAGCTTTCGTGGGTGAATACCCACTTCTTCGGATTCTTTGCTGCTTTTACATGATCAGAGATGACTTTTTCAGATGGCAAAAATGTGAAATGTGTATGAGGAGGGAGGAACTAAGCCTGGCCCATAATGTACTGAGATAAGACATCTGTCATACTTGAGGAAAGAATGCAGAAATGTTGGCTTATATTTGTTTTTCAGACTTGATCATTGATGTGGTGGTGTTGGTGTACACACTGCTGTACAGTAGGTCAGATGTGTCGAACAGATAACAAAGTGCAGGCCCTGCAATGTTTATACTCCAAGGGCCAAATTCTCTGCTGTGGGAAGCAGGCAAAGCTACGCTTAAGACAGTGGAGATGTGCATAGTCTTTTGCCAGTGATAATTAGCCATAAAGCCACAGGAGGGTCCAGATCCATAGGGAGGAGTGCAGGATACTACAGATCCGTAGGGAGGAGTGCAGGAATGCTGTACAGCATAGCTGAGTTTTCTGAAGTTGTGTGGTGGTAGAGTGGAATGTTCATTGGTGATCATTCAGTGTTCCAAGAATCAGGGACAGCATGAAAGAACGGATAAAGTCAAGTCAGCAAAGGAAAAGAGGGAGCAATTTCCTTGCGATTTTGATATTCATGAGACACATGTATCCTACTCTTACCCGGCATATTAAAATCCTTTCAGCTAGCATGAATATCAGTCGAAGAGCACAGAGTCCTTATCTGATGTTTAAGAAGGATGAATTCAAACTGGAACAGGTACAGAGAAAGGCTACTAGGATATCCGAGGAATGGAAAACCCGTCCTATGAAAGGAGACTCAAAGAGCTTGGCTTGTTTAGCCTAACCAAAAGAAAGCTGAGAGGAGATATGATTGTTCTCTACAACTATATCAGAGGGATAAATACCAGGGGGAGAGAGGAATTATTTAAGCTTAGTACCAATGTGGACACAAGAACAAATGGATATAAACTGGACACTAGGAAGTTTAGACTTGAAATTAGACGAAGGTTTCTAACCATCAGAGGAGTGAAGTTCTGGAACAGCCTTCCAAGGGGAGCAGTGGGGGAAAAAGATATATATGGCTTCGAGACTAAGCTTGATAAGTTTATGGAAGGGATGGTATGATGGGATAGCCTAATTTTGGCAATTAATTGATCTTTGATTTTTAGCGGTAAATGTGCCCAATGGCCTGTGATGGGATGTTACATGGGGTGGGTTCTGAGTTACTACAGAGAATTCTTCCCTGGGTGTCTGGCTGGTGAGTCTTGCCCACGTGCTCAGGGTTTAGCTGATCACCATATTTGGGGTCAGGAAGGAATTTTCCTCCAGGGCAGATTGGCAGAGGCCCTGGGGTTTTTTCGCCTTCCTCTGCAGTGTGGGGCACAGGTCACTTGCTGGAAGATTCTCTGCACCTGGCAGTCTTTAAACCACAATTTGAGGACTTCAATAGCTCAGACATAGGGGGTTAGGGGTTTATTACAGGCATGGGTGCATGAGGTTCTGTGGCCTGCATTGTGCAGGAGGTCAGACTAAAAGATCATAATGGTCCCTTCTGACCTTAAAGTCTATGAATCTATGAGATTAATCCAGGAGTGAAAGTAGAAATAGGGATTTACCGGTACGGGGCTGGGTTGAGGCCGGCTCTGGCCCCTGGAAGGGGCGGGGCCGCAGGCGGAAAGGGCGGGGCGGGGTCAGAGCCATCCTCGGCCCACCCTGTACCGGTAAGTGCCCTCCCCCTCTGGGGTAGCAGCGGCAGCTGGGGGCTCCGGCAGCAGTTTAAAGGGCCCAGGGCTCGGCCACTGCTACTGCTCCGGGCCCTTTAAACTGCTGCCGGAGCCCCCAGCGGCTGCTGCTACCACAGGGCTCCAGCAGCAGAGCTCCGGGGGCTATTTAAAGGGCCCAGGGCTCCCCTGCCTCTACTGTCCTGGCCCTTTAAATAGCCGCCGGAGCCCTGGGGTAGCAGTGGTGGCGAGGCTCTACTCCAGGGTTCTGGGGGCTATTTAAAGGGCCCAGGACCCCCTCTGCTTCTACCGCCCTGGCCCATTAAATAGCCTCCAGAGCCCTGGGGTAGCGGCGGCGGCTATCCAGCGGGTATTTAAAGGGCCCAAAGCAGTAGAGATAGTGGGAGCCCCAGCCCTTTAAATAACCCCCGGAGCCCCACTGCCACTACCCAAGGCTCCAGCAGTGGAGCTCTGGCGGCAATTTAAAGGGCCTGGGGCTCCAGCCACTACTTACTTACTTTCACCTCTGGATTAATTTTAATCAATCCAAATTAACACATGTTTAAATCCATCCCTGTTCAGGACAGCCCTTAAGTACATGCTTAAATCTTGCCATAAATATGGATGTTTTCCTAAATCTAGGACATATAGTGAATGAGTGTGTGTTGTCACTTTCATTTCCTACACGTGCTACCAACTGCAGTGCACAGAGTAAGTCAGAAATTACCATTTTATTCATAAAATTTAAATATGTTGCTCTACCATTCTGCTTTGCAAGTGTTAATTAGATTAATCCTTGGAGCACCTGGGTGAAGTAGGAAGATGATTATTGTTATTCACATTTGTGGATGAAGAAACTGATGCATAGGGTTGCACATGTTCACACAGTCTCCAAAATTTTCATAGCAGTTTGTAAGATGCTAACGAGGGTTGCATGGCTAAATTCCTTCGTGTTGCTTTGCAATCGTGGGAGTGAGGCTGAATAAGTAAGTGACCCTTATGAGCACCAAACTATATCTGAGCAATACAAAGTCAGCTTCAGCTTCATACAAATCATATTATTTGTTTATAGGGGGCAAAAGTCTGTGAACTTTCTTTTTATTCTTATTTCTTGACAAGTGTTTCTGCAGGGATGTCTGGAGGTTATTACACTATAGGAATAGGATAGTTTCCCAGTGTGATTTATATATTTGATTACTTATTTTCTCCATTAATTAAAACAAACTGAAATATTCCAAAGGGGGAAATGATGTAATAGTTATGCATAGGGTTTATGGGTCTTACAAGGGATGTAAGAGAAAGGCTAAGGAAAAATGACTCTCTTCTACTGGATCCTGTTCTTTGAAAGAATAGAAGGAGGGCTGTAAATAACAGAGATATGCCTTCTAAAGACAGCAGTTGGAGAGCAGTCCAAGGTTGCCTCCCTTGTTTTTTTTTCTTCAATTGTTTTATGGGAAGTTAGGAAAAGAGTTTTGAATTTTTATTGCTTATTAGCTAATGCCACTGTAGTGCTTCAGTGTAGGCAATACTACCTATACCAATGGGAGGGGTTCTCCTATTGGCATAGAAAATCCATGTCCCTGTGGCTGGGGTAAGTTTTTAGAGTTGACTTGAAGTCTTAAAGGAAGGTTGTAAAATGTTGGACCAGTGCCATTGTTATATGGGTTTTTCCAAACTACCAAAACCTTAAAGCTTGTCATAGGAACAGAAGGTGTTCACTGAATATTCACTATTTTTAAAGAATTAATGATAATTAGTAGTGTATTTTATTGAGAATGAACTAAAATATCTCTGGTTGATTTGGGGGAGGGGGTAAGTTTGGAGAGGTTTTACTGGCTATTCTTTTGTTCTGCAGGTTTTCAAACTGGCTATTTAAGATTTTTCTTGGCCTTATAAATGCTGTATTTTATGCAGAATTAAGCAATAATCGTCTGTTATAGGAACAGCATGACAAAATGCAAGAATGAAAGATTTGCGAAAAAGCATCCACTGCTCTCTTCAGATGCAAATTCTTTTCTCTCTCCCGAGAATGGTGATGGTACAGCACAGCTTGTCCTAAGTTTTAGAGCACTGTTCAAAAGAACCCTGTGAGGGAGGAAGAGAGCCGGATTTATTTTTGCACTTTGCAACTTTCTTGGTCAAATGAAATCCATTCGTAATATAACCGTAGTAGACAAATATACAGTGGTGATGCTTACAGGGATCCAAAAGTCCCATTTTTGTCTCCAACTTTCTCAGTGCCTAATGAAATCACAGCATATTATCCTTATTTGAACCCGGTCTACATTATGGCGAAAAAGGAGCAGGAAAGCCTTTTTTTCCCCACTAGCTGCATTGCACGTTTCAGTATGAAAGTAATTTATGGAGATACCTTTAAAAACTTTTTCTAGTAGTGCGGTTACTGAATTTAATTTGTGATTTATGAGTCCATTATCAATGAGTTAAAGCATTTGGTTTTTTTGTCTGGATGGCATGGTGCCCAATCCTGCAAGATTAGTTGGCAAATGATTTCTGGGCATCTTGCCACCTGGCATTTCTTAGAAATGGGCTGCTAATAAAATACCGGAAAAAATAGGATTGTTCCAGATATGCAAACCTTTGAGTTTCAGTGAGTGAGAAGTGACAAAATTTTCACACACTCGCACAGTATTTTGTGGCACCACTCTGAAACTTCTGCAGAAGAGTGTAACTGATGTACTGCAGAACAAAATGTTATTTCATTTTTGACTTCTTCAATTTATGGACTGAATTGAAATGCTTTTGCAGTGTCAGTAATAGCTTCTCCCATTCATTTGGCTATTAATTGTTTTGAGCACGTTGAGGAAGAGAATCTGAAACTGTATACCAAGGCTAGGATTTTGAAAACTAGGTGTCGGCAATCAGGCTCCTCAGTCCATATTTAGCTACCTCAAAAAGTCAAATGATTTTCAAAATTGCTGAACATCCATGGACTTCACAGTCCCTCATATAGGTGCTTGACTGTGGACTTTGGAGCTTAACTCTAGTTATTTATATTTTTTATAAACTGTAATATAAAATTGCTCATCTCATGGTCTGGGCACCTTTGACAGTCTTTTAAAAATAACTGAATAAACAAGCAGACCTGTCAATGCCCTCAGATCAAATCTAATAACCCAAGAACAACGTAAACAGAATAGCAACTAATAGTCCACACACACAGTCCCCAGAGTCCCACATCACCACTATTCAACACTACCTAGTACTCATCTCCTTCGGGGCAAAGGAGAAAAAATGAGCCTCCCAGTGTGCCCTGAAGGCTGACAGATTCGGCCTGGGAAGGACATAAGTTCCAAAGATCCAGGGCTTAATGGAGAATGTCTTGCCAGCTGCCCATGTCACTTTTATTGATGGTGTTTCACCAGAGGTACCTCTATGGACCACAGCTGTGGCAGTATGTCATGGGGAGAGAGGTGGTCTCTTAGATAAGTATGTCCCAAGCCATTTCAGGCTTTATAGGTCTAGACCAGAGGTTTTCAATCTACTGATCATTGTGGGCTGCACATGTAGCTCTCTGTGTTATGTGGGCTGCATCCGCACAATATATATACTACCTGTATGGCCCTGAGGATGTCACATGGGCTGCAGCTGTGTGCTAATTGGGCTGCTGGTTGAGAAACACTGGTCTAGACCAACATCGTAAATCAATCCAGAAAAATAAAAATGGAAGCCAGTGCTGTTTCTAGAGTACAAGTTTAATATGTTCTTTAATTAAAGCACCACTTAATGTGCAAGCTGCCAAATCCTGTACCAGCTGTAGTATCTGAATAGATTTGAGACATATCCCCATGTAGAACACATGACTGTAGTATATAGACACCAATTTAAAAAAAAATGATGTTGAAAAGCAATAAACGTAGAGTTTCAGTATTAAGAAAGAGTTCTTCAAATGGTTGCACACATTCCACTTCAGGTGTGTGTGTGTCCAGTACACCAGAGACAGAGATGTTTCCTCAAGTGGTACCCGTCGGAACAGTGCATGCATGCACCATCAGCAGCCTTGCACTGCTGCAGGATGGTATAAAGGGTGGATCCGCCCTTCACCCTTCTCAGTTCCTTCTTACTGCCCCTGTCTTACTGCCTGTGATCAGTAGTTGGAACACATCGGCTTGCAACTGTAAGGTTTTTCCCACTGCAGGGGGACTATCTCCCATCTGTAAATAGTCAGTTAGTAGTACTCAGTGTAAATTAGTGTTGTTTTCTTTTTCTGACTGTGGGTGTCACATCTCTCTTATACAAAGGGTATCATCACCTGGCAAAAAGTCTGTGCTGGTGAATGACCCTCATTTTGAGTGCTTAAAGTACCTTGGTGAAGGTTGCATTCGAGGCTGTTGCCAGATCTGCAGGGGGTTCAAATCCTAGACAAAAAATGATAGAGAGGTGAGACTGTATCACCTCCCTGTGGAGGCCACCCTGCATCCATCCTCTGGACCTCTCTGCTCAGCACTGAGTACTCCTACCCCGGTTAGGAGTGCCTATCTTGACATTGCATGGGAAAGTTGGCACTGATGCTCTTCTCCAGTGCCGAGGGAAAAAGCACAGAAGTTTGGAAACCCATTCCTTGAAGGAGCCGAACTCCTCTAGAAGGCCTAGGTCCCTGGTATTGTCCACTAGTAAACTATCTGGGGACTTATGGACTTACCTCTGAGACAAATTCAGCCCTTGGTACCATGGGCATCTAGCTCTTCAGAGGGTCCAGTGCTTACTCATTCAGTGCAGTCCAGGGATAAACCCAGCATCTCTGGAGAGATGCCATCAGACCTTGGCAGAAACAGGTACAGCACCTCCATGGTCACGCAACTCAGGATCCTCCTCAGAGGCTGAGGTAGGCTCCTTTGCCCCTTGCTCCCAGGATAGAAGACATCACTCACTTTTGCCACAAGGATTCCACTTCTCATACCCCTGGGATTTCCCAAGATGGTCCAGAGACATAGATAATTGGAGCAGTCAGGGCTGGGGTCCTGTGCCTCACTAATGACCTTATTGGAACCTGTAAGGGTTGCCTCCCACCTCCAAATCCTCCCTGGTTCCTCCTTCATATAGATTGCCTAGTAGACACTGGGCTAGCTCCCATGAGGAGGCTCGGGATGTTATCCCCAGTACTGAAGATGGTATGAGTAGTAATCTAAAGACGAGCCTAAGATTTGGGAATCTCAGTCCATCCCACAGGAGGCTCAAATTCAACTTCCTTTGCACTATTCCTCCTTATCCACTGACAAGGATCTGGGATTTCTTCTCCTGATCAGGATGACTTCAGGTCTTACTGGGAATTCCTAAAGAGAGTATCTACTGCTCTTAATGTTCAGGTTGAGGTGGTTCAGGAGAGTTCCCATAGGCCAAGAATATACTTGGTTCATCAGGACCTTCTACAGCCATTCTAGGCAGGAATTACAGGCCATGTTAGAAGAGGGCAAACTAATAGCTAGGACCTCTCTGCAAGCAGCCTTCGATGGGGCAGATTTGGCAGCCAGAGCCATGGCACCTGTAGTTATGCACAGATGTTCATGGCTTCAATCGTCGTGTCTTCTGCTTGTGGTCCAGTACATGATACAGTGTCTCCCCTTCAGATGTCCTATCCTCTTCTTGCAAAAAATGGATGAAACACTCTATAATCTCAATATTTCAGTGCCAAACCATTGGGAATGTACTCCTTTCCCTAAAAGGAAACAATTCCACCCTCATTCTCTCCAAAGATACCTATTTTCCCCCCTAGGCAGCCTGATTACTTCAGAAAACAGAGGGGAAACCACAGGAGGAGACCTCCACCTCTTCAGTTTTCTTCTGTGGCAGGTTCTTTGAGGCAGTCAGGAAATCCACTCTGCTTTACTTCCTTGTTGAGGGCAGAGTACTAGATTGTTATGTGCCAGTTTCTCCCTACCCTATTTTTTTCAAAAGATTATCCCACTTCCTATGTGCTTGGACTCATATTACCATGGATCAGTGGGTTCTAAGTACTGTGGAACAGGAATACACCTGCAGTTTTCTTATTTGGAGAGCTATGTCCATCAATCTATCCCAGAAAAAGGCCCTGCTTTAGTTCTAGGTATTTCTAAACAGCTGGTCCCCGTAGTATAAAGATGTTATTACATAAATTAATAAGAAATAGAAAATTAAATCAATTCCCCCACAGAAGAGGAGTGAATCTCTCCATCCCTTCCTCCAGAGATTAAAACAGCCAATTTTAGAAGAATCAAATTTATGTGCCTTGTTTCCTAGAAGAGCACATAGCTAGGACTGGTTTTCAGCTCAGTTCTTCAATTAGGAGAAGGCCCTAAAGCTGGCACAACTCTTGCTGGACATGATCTCTGGAGAAGAAAAGTCTTAAGCAGAAAATTCATGGTTGCTACTAATTCTAAGTTCTTTATTGAAAAAGCATAAACTATAGTCAAAAGGTAAAATCCCAGTGCTCCCTTTAGGTGCTATTCACACTTAGGTTTAGCCTAGCAACAAAAATGCATACAGAATTTCTTTGATCAGTGTGAACAGGGATTTCTTTTTTTATCCTCTGATTCCCATGCTATAAATTGAAACCTCTTCTTTGTTGTTTTAAAGCACTAGTTCAGAGAGAAAAAATCTGTATACATGTGAGTCAGAGAAACTGCGGTGGACACCTGCTTTGGCTCAACTGAGGTGTGGAGAAGGCCTGAAATGCATAACATATGATGCTTTGGACTGTGTGTGTATTTTAAACATGCAGGTTCTGCTAACCATCTGAGGAGAGAGTCTGGCCTTTAATATCTGTGGGTATCTTGATACAGTACTTCCCTGATTTATTTATTTATTTATTTATTTTGCCTAAATGTTACACCTATGGAACCATGATGAATGCACAATGTAAAGTATGCAAAAACCAACCTATAGTGAAGACAGGCGTAGAATAATAGCAGACTTAGGTTTTGGCCTATTAGGCAGAGCTTTTCAACCACAAGGGTTCCTATTCAAATCTCTGTTGCAGTAATGTGCATGACGCATACAACGATTCCACCTGAGAGAGAATCTCATTAAGTTGTTGCCTGCTGAAGAGCATGGCCAGAGTTTAGTTCATACAACAAATACTAGGAGGTGCAATGGTCTATATCCATGATGGTATGTTTATGTCCCTGATTCATTTGGATCCAGCACAACCAGGGGCGGATCCAGGCCCCAACACGCCAAGCGCGTGCTTGGGGCGGCATGCCGCGGGAGGCGCTCTGCTGGTCGCTGGGAGGGTGGCACGCAGGCTGCCTTCGGCGGCATGCCTGTGGAGGGTCCGCTGGTCCCACGGCTCCGGCGGACCTCCTGCAGGCGTGCCTGTGGAGGGTCCGCTGGTCCCGCGGCTTCGGTGGAGCCGCGGGACCAGCGGACCCACCGCAGGCATGCCTGCGGGAGGTCCACCGAAGCCGCGAGACCGGCGACCGGCAGAGCGCCCCCTGTGGCATGCCGCCGTGCTTGGGGTGGTCGAAATGTCTAGAGCCGCCCCTGAGCACAACACAATATAATCATTTGAGGTCTGACTGCTAAAAATGCAAAATTCGTCCTCCAGTTGTACCATTTCAGCCCCATTGAAACTA
Organism: Mauremys mutica; assembly: GCF_020497125.1. Classification (NCBI taxonomy): domain Eukaryota; kingdom Metazoa; phylum Chordata; order Testudines; family Geoemydidae; genus Mauremys; species Mauremys mutica. Next base: position 185,885,228 of record NC_059073.1, on the reverse strand, counting down.
GGACATTTTAAAGTATTTAAAAAACAATAACAGCAGCAACAACAACAAAAAAAGATCTATAGGCAACTCCATGATTATTAATCCAAACCCAATCTAAGGCAAGGTTGCCATTCTGCAATTTATCTGGATAAAGCTCTGATCTCATGAAAATTCAGGAGTGTTTTGTGTGTACACTGAAAGCATGTGGCAGTGTAACCACTGAGCTGTTATTAAAATAATACTTGACAAAAGAAAATAAACTACATTAAACCACAACCAACAGGATGACCACAGTTCCCAACAGGAAAATGGAACACCATGTGAAGATGATCAGTTGGCAAGAGTAAATGGGACAAATACCCAGTTTTGCTCCCTTTAAAAAAATCGGGGCAACTGGGACAGGGCTACAAAAGGGGACTGACCCAGACAAAATGGGATGCATGGTCACTGTAACAATCAAGAATTCTGTTAGGGAAAATGTATCTGGGAAAGTGGAATCCTCTGGGGTAAACAAGGAATAAATAATGCAAAGAAGGAGAGATTTACAGAGCCACTCAGATGGCACCAAGCCCTTCTTTTCCTAGACATTGACTCAAAGTGCTGGGTTGGCATCTCAGCTTTATAAGTACCTCTAAGCAATTCCTGTTCAAATCTCCCTATAATTATACTTTAGAAAAGCATTTCCTTGACACAGCTAACCAGTACACTAAAACCAGGGTTTAGTTAGCCCTGGCTAGTGGTTGGTTATAGATGCTACCTCATAATTACTTAATTACCTTTGGCATGAGGTCAGTCTGTAAAGTGGTTACCTCTACCTGAGTGAGCGGAAAGGTGTAGAGAAGCAAATGCTATAGTCATAAGGTTGATAAATCAGAAAAGTGCTACTCTATGATTGTCTGACATTGAGCCTGATTCTGCATTCCTTTTGCACCCAGAATTCTCCTGGTCTTCAGTAAGTTTTCCAGGCATGCAATAAAGCCTCTGTGCAGGAGGAATGCTTAAAGCTAAACTTATGTCTAAATGGTTTTATGAGTAGGGATGGACTTGAGCATGTGCCTAAGTGCCTAAGTGCCTTCTTGAATCAGAGCCTAAATGCAGAACAAGGCTCAATATCTAGTGAGGAGTGGAAAAGAGTACTCGTTTTAGTAATAATAATTTTCACTTGTGTACAGTGTTTTCTACCTGAGGGCCTCATAGCATTGTACAATTTTTAATTTAGTTTCACAAGACTCCTGGTTCATGGCAGGTTTAAAAGAAAGCATTGGAAAAAGGCAACAAATTTTCCCTATATTTAAAAAAAATGTTTGATTTATTTGAATATTTCTTTAATTTCTTTTTAATCCTGTACAGTGAAAGTGACTGAATTAGAAAGACCCCAGGTATGACAGATATGGCAATATCCTGGACAAACCTTACTGAATGAAATTAAACCTTAGTGAATTAAGTGTGGGCCAGGGATTGTAGGTAATTCCATGGAGGAGGGGTCCCACAACCCTCCAGAAACTAAGAACAATGGTGTGAGGTTAGATAAATTCACACACCTCCAAAGAGCTGCCACCACCTGGAAAAGTTTGCATATTCTGGTTCAGCTGGATTCGCTGGGGACCAACAAATAAAGAAAGGACTTTTGATTAAGTAGCCTAACTTAAAACTGCCTCAAGGCTTGCGTTCTGATCCAGCAAATGAACAGGACCTTCTGTCCAAGGGGCAGGGAGGATGTGGGGCTCAGTTCTTAGGGAAGGGTTCATAGTTGCTGAAATCCCTGGCTTGAAGTTGTTTCCAAAATATACAGGGTTTACAGTTTGGTTTAATGGCTCTCAGCCTGGAAGGGTTGGAAGGACTGATGCTGACCATAGCCTTAGTGGAGACGAGGCGGGGGGAGCGTGATCTCTGATAAGCTTATTAGCATGGATATAGGTTCTTTTATTGTTGTTTTAATGTATTCTCTGTAACACTTTTACCTTAAGAATAAATGTGCTTGTTTAGAAAAAAGCTGTGTGGTGACTTAAGACCATGAGCAATTAGTCGGGTTACCAGTTTTGGTTGGACATATTCCTGGAGGTTCCGTCACGTCATAATATTTAATTAAAGATTAATCTTTAATTCTTGGAGACTCCAGGACAATCCTGGGGGGTTGGCAACCTTAGCAATTACATTGCTTACAGCCTCTGAGGAGACAGCAAAGCAGTCCTGTTGAGGCAGTCTGACTTGGTGGAGAAATTCACAGTTGAGGAAGGGTGCTGTGCAGTGTGGAAATACTCCAGTCAGAAGGGAGAGACTTACAGGTGTCCACCCAAGAAAGGAAGCCAGGAACCTAGAGTGAGTGTCCCATAAAAGGAGAATACAGGTGCAGTTGCCCTGAACTGTAACACCAAGAAATACCAACAGGAACTATCAAGCAACACTGAAATGAGCTCTAGTAGAAGCGTTTGTTTCCCCTAAAGTGTGGGAAATATAAAAAGCTACAGTATATTTAAAAATCCTGAAACCTAAAATTATTTTAAATGCTTCAAAAACATAAGCAGGGTTTGTAGCACAGACTATTTCTTGTTTGAAGAACAGAATTCATCTAAACTTGTTGGCATGTCCAAGGGAATGATTTGCAGAAACCAAACATGTAAATTTAAAAATTTAACAGATGGAAAATCATCTTGCCAGTAACTTCTGAGGGATGTGGAAAATAGCTATTGCCAAATGAGATACAGATTTTTAGAATCAGGAAATGTAAGATGATTGTACACAGAATAGGCAGGGAATAAAAACCAAAGAGGGAGAGAGTGGTCCAAGTGTGTAGCTAGAAGCAAGGGGATGAAATTGAACAAAGGAAAATTGAGGTTAAATGTCAGGGAAATTTTCCTAATAGTGAGATGTTTGGGTCTATGGAATAATATGCCAAGAAAAATAAAGGAAGCCCCATCGTTTAAAACAAGACTGCACAAACCACTGTAAGGAATGTTACACAGCACAATCCTATGCAGGCAAAGGGGATAGGTGGGATAATGCAACAAGACTTGTGTTTTAAGGGCCCAATGCTGAACATAATGGTAAAACTTCCACATCACGAGGAGTAATATTAGGCCCTAAATTGGAATTTTAAATGGTTTTTATTTTTATTTCAGGAAACCCAATTTTAAACTCTCACCTAGGTTTGGAAGTGCAAATGGGTTTGGGGTGTTAGCCTCATCCCTACAGTATGTTTTGTGCTTCACAAAACCACTATAACATAAGGTACAGCTGTCATTCTTAGCAGAGGTCCATCGCAGTAGTAGTTACAATTTGGCTACAAGTGAGGAATGAACTGGGGTGAACTGGAAGAACTATGTAGTTCCTTCCTGCACTATGCCTGGCCTTAGGTGGTTTGTTACTCCTTCACTCTTACTAACATGGAACTGATGTACAAAACAAAAATTACTTTTGAATGATGATTCAGCTCATTTTTCCTTCAGCTTTGTTTTATGCTATTTTCTAGCTAACAAGCTTTGTTGTGAACAGTTGTTCTCACTGCAAATTTAAATAAGGCCAGCAAAACTTATGGAGTGTCTCTCTTCATGAGTGGAGTGGATGAACATATAATTTCCTTTAACTGTAAATGAAATATATGTGCATAATATCAGTTGAATATCAGAAGAACAGAGCCTATTTGTATGAAATTACATACTACTACTTGTTCCAATGGTCCTAATCATTGTGAAACTCTGAGGTCTTTCTTAGCCTTATGTAGCTGCTTCCATTATAACACAAATTGGATTTTATATCTGCTACCACATTGACTGTATGGTTTTTTAAACGATTTCCTTAATTGACCTAAATTGAAATACCACAAACTTCAAGTTAAATCAATTTTTTAATGAATAGTTCATGAGAGACAAATATTGAGAGGATTTAATCATAGAATTATTACTGTGTTCCACATTTCGTTCATGGTGTTGTCATATAGACTGCTGTAAATGTAAAGAAGTACCAGTAGATCATTTTAATCCCTATGGGAGAGATGTCCCTACGTTAGTTTAGCAACAATTACAGGCTGTGCAGTGCTTGTCATGGAAACCGTTGTAAATCGACAAAGAGTGGTAGAGGAGAAGCCAGACCTCCCAGAGGTGTGGGGCCTGTCCCCCTGGGAAGGCAGAAGAGCATCAAGAATTAATACAGTAGTGGGGAAATTTCAGCCAGGGCCCCTTTGGGACCTGGACTCATTCATATAGCTCCTTAACTCCACTGATGCCAGAGCTTAGATTTCAGAACTTGAACTTCTTCCATTATAGTGTGTGATTGGACAATGACATATGCAGGGGGATCTGTCCCAGGCTCACCTCCAAGACAGCAGCATCCAAAGGGACCACCTGGTCTTGTGGGGGCCCTTAGCACATGTGGGTCATGAGCCCCCCACAAGCTGCCTTTGAAGGGTGGAGACAGCCTTTGGAGGAGCTACTGAGATAATTTAAGATTGTAAACTGACAGGGACTGTATATTCCTATATGTCTGTACACAACCTAGCACATTCTGGGTGCTACTGGAATGTAAAGAACCAATTATCTCACACACTTGCACATGCCATTCCAGGCAAACAAGAAATTTCACTTTCAGAAGAGACTGCATCTTCATGCAAATTTTTCTGGAAAATAACTTAGCTGTATAAATGATAGGCTGAAACAGGCATGCTATTTTTCTCGATGACAGTCATGGAAGATGAGTATGAATCCACGACTGCTTGATGAAGATGTAATTTTAGTGACTGTCTTGCGCTCATTCTTCAGTCAGACTCTTAGTAATGTATTTCATGGAGCTGGTTTTGTGGTTCAAGAATACATGGAAATTGATGCATTTAGGACTAAGATCACTAATTTTTGTGGCTGAAGTATGAATAGTGAGTATGTAACCTTAATGAATTACTTGGCCTAGACACCCATAGTAGGATGTGCAGTCCATTCTGCTGGACAAAATTAGCAAGACCTGACCATTGGGAATCCTGCATGACGGTGAAACCTTTTTCCTGTTAAGGTATTTGGTAGACGTCAGTGAATATTGACTCATTTACTGGGCAGGTGAATGGGGAAATTTTAGCATATGTCTGACAAGCCAAAGAATTAACTCTCCTTGTATAACAACTTACAACAAGATTTATCCTTCCCGTTCATTCATTCTAGCCACATTTAATGTCCTCTGGACTCCTCCCAGCCAGTATTGCTGCACATGTGTTGGGCATTTAGTGCCATTATACCCTGCATTAGTGGCATCATACCCTGCCTACGAAGTGTAAAAGAGGATATTTTGAGTTTAGTTGAAATAGTAACCTCTTTTGAGTAATGCAGTTTCTGGCGGGTGTGTCTCTTGCTACGGGTGTGTGCATGCCACCCTCAGTTGGCCTCTGTGAAGATGGCTCATCACCTGTCTAAAAACAGCTCATTCCTGCAAGTAGTTATAAACCTTTACCATAGGGCATAAGGAATTTAGTCATATCTGAGCAACACAATCTCAAGAACGAGTTGGGCTGAGTGACTGACTTTTGGTTGTCTGTAAGTTGCTGTCTTTCCTAGTAGCTTTTTAAGGCATATTATATATTGTTAGACATCTGCACAGAGTGAGTATAACAGTGTACCGTGCTAGGTAGATAATAACAGATCAGTTGAATCACCTGATATACTCTAATTCTTTCGACTAGGAATAATTACATGCTGTCAACACTCTGTGAACAAATAATGAGAAAAAACATTGATCTATGGAAAATGTGCACATAAATATTCAGGGTCCATGTTCTTCCTGGGGATTTATTTCATGACGAACTTGACAGCCAGCCCTAATCATCACATTTCAGGGCTCTGTGATCCTAGACGGTTTGGACAATGGCAGCGACTTCAGTTCCAGCACTAAATTACCAACACTGAATGATAGAAAAGGGAGAAAGAAGGAAAGAAAAAGGAAATTTATGAGGAGTTAATTGTAGGTTTCACTTTCAAATAACTTTAATAAGATTTTGTGAAACTGATATGACCTTGGATTAGGATGTTTTGGAAGCAGAGCCTCCTGTATTTCTTATGACCAAAGTGCACTATGGAATAAAAAATGACAATCTGGACAAATAATAATGAGTAAAAAATGTTTCTGATGGGGAAGCTGGAAAGCTTTAGAATCAAGCATCTAGTCAGCCAGCTTTACCTTTGATTATGCTTTTGTTCTGAAGTTTTGAGGCTCTAAAATAGAGTTCAATATTTAAGTGTTTGATATCACAAATATGGAGTCTAAAAAGGAAAAAAGTGCAGCATTTTATTGACCTATTAAATTAGTTTTAAGTTCCCATTAGAAATCCCATTGTTGGGAGAAAGACTTAAAAAAAGGCCCATAAAGTTCCTAATGGTCTTAAAACTAGAAACATCTGCTGGAGTCATGAACTACTCATTAGACTAGTTTAGCAGCCACAGAGACTGAACTTCAGCTGGGACATGTGAGAGAAGGGTAACCAGAAAAAATATCAAACTAAATACAGATTTGGATAAAAGATACTAAGCATCATAAAATGTATGTTCTTAAAAATAAGAACACTAACTAGAGTGTATTTTTCACTCTTTTAATGAGAAACTTTGTCCATTTTCTTGGGGATACCAAGCCAAATTCCTGCTTCTGGTAGCTGGGTTGTGCTCAAGGGTTAAGAAATCTTGTTTCTGATTCTGTGTGTGAATTGCACATTTAACTCTGCAAGACTGCAAAGGGAACAAAAATGAAGTGGCTGTGTGACCAAGAAGAGTGGAACAGAAGAGCCAGAGGCACTGATGTGCTGCATGCAGTGTAAATAGTCTTCAGAGCGTGTAGCACTAAAACTGTTGCTTCAGAGACTGGTCAGTGATCTACACTGAACACTGGAAGTGAATCCCCTATGGAAAAGAGACCTCACATTTAGTATACTTCAAGTATATTCAAAGTGCACGAATACAAGCCTACAGCATACTAACAGAGTTAAAGTGGACTTTACACCTAGCTTCTGGCCTCCAGAACACCTAGTACAAGCTACTTCCCTGGTTTCTGCTCTCGATTTTGAGGACACAAATGCGAGGCGATGGAGAGCTCTCTCTCGTTGGTGTAGAAGTATCTTAACTTAAGCACCACAACAGCATAGCCGCATCAGTGGAGCTATTTTTAAGTGCAGCATTTTAAGTGTAGGCTTGCCCTTAGTATGTTTCCCAAACCTGAAGAAGAGCTCTGTGTAGCTTGAAAGCTTGTCGTGCTCACCCACAGAGTTGGTCCGATAAAAGATATTACCTCACTCACCTGATCTCTCTAATATAGAGTGACCAATGTCCTGATTTTATAGGGACAGTCATGATATGAGGAGCTTTTTCTTATATAGGCGCTGATTACCTTCATCCCCGTCCTGATTTTTTCACACTTTCTGTCTGATCTCCCTGTTCTAATATCCTGGGATCGACAGCAGTACAACAACACTGCATAATATCAGTTTTTGGTGAATCATTCTGACAGTAGGTGGTTAATGAAAAATGCCTATTTATGGAATTAATAACACTGAACGTTTAGTTACGTTTTCCAGTTGAGGTTACTGTGATCAGGATTACTGAGTGCAGGTTACTTAAATGTATATGTTGTAACTGCCAAAGTCAGGGGCCTACCGCTCTTTGCTTGTGTTTCACGCTAATGTGACGAGATAGAAAAGAAAAACTACATGTGTTAAGGTTACCTTTGGGGGAAAATAGTTTTGTCCCTATGATACAAATTACTCACAGCAATGTTATTGAAAATATGTATTATGTGGCCAGTAGGAAAATTAAAAATGGTAATTCATTAGTGGTCACGAGTGTGTATTTGCGGTCCTTGAAATATGCAGTTTCTTCTGTACATATACAGTTCTTAACATACAAAATTCAGTGGTCTTGAGTTTTACATTAGTGTAAATTGGGATTAACTACCTGAAGTGAATGGAATTTTGAAGGTCATGCCCATATATATAAGAGCTGAGCTGCACTTTGTTTTTGTTTTTGTTTTTTAGTGGAGACTACTCTTTTTCCGAGTTGAAATCTTGTGCACCAGCCTTCAAACTGGAGTAAATTTGTATAGCTGTACTGTTTGTAAATATATACAAACCTTTGGTTTTATAGGGAGCGTCCTGACATAAATGGCACACACATACTTTATCAAGGTGCTGACACCCTTCACTTAATAAACCAAAGTAACAGTGTTTTATTTTCTGTTTCCTTCTACATGTTGCATACAGAAGTATAGATACAGTGTTCATTGTCTAAGGGAATCATTCAGTCGTCCTGCTTCTAAGGAAATCTAACAAGAGAAACGTTTGTCAATTGACTCCCCGGAGTGGTGATTCCAGACTGTTTTTTCCTTCATTGAACAAATTCAGATGTTTTCTTTCTTTTTTCTTTTTCTTGAAAGTTAAGTGAAGAAGCACAGATTAGCATTTCAGAGGCCTGTAAATAAACATCCCAAGTGTCTAATGGAAAAGTTTGTTTAATCACTGAAGGATTTAGCAGTACCTTGCTGCATCAGCAAGGCAGTGGAGTCCTGGTATGGTGTGTGCCGCAACTGAGTAAATAATTCCCACCTCAACACCCATATGGTTTGACAGCTCACAGGCTGTAAATTTGAGGACATAATGGGCTTTTGATTACTCTTCCTTTTCACTGTGTTTGGCCTACAAGAGTTTTTTAAGTGTTTACTTGCTCAAAGAAAATAATTACAGTGGGCAGCCCTAGCTTAGTTTCTAGAACCTGATACCAAAATGTAAAACTAACCATCTTATTCTAATACAAAGTTACAAAAACATTTACATATCTGTTTTGTTCCTGCAAAGATGCATGTGTTCTAGACCAGGGGCTGTATCGTTTCTAGACTACTGGACCGCTTTTAAGAGTATGATTTGTCTTGTGTACCCTCAAGTTTCACCTTACTTAAAAACTTGCAATATCAGATATAAAAATACAAGTGTCCCAGCACACTATCACTGAAAAATTGCTGACTTTCTCATTTTTACCATATAATTATAAAATAAATCAATTGGAATATAAATATTGTACTTAGGTTTCAGTGTATAGTATATAGAGCAGTATAAACAAATTATTGTCTATGAAATTTTAGTTTGTACTGACTTCGCTAGTGCTTTTTATGTAGCCTGTTGTAAAACTAGGCAAATATCTAGATGAATTTATGTACCCCTGGAAGACCTCTGAGTACACCCAGGGGTACATGTACCCCTGCTTGAGAACCATTGTCTGGCCCTCCAACTTACCATCATTAGAGTTATATTTAATTAAGTTTAATTTGATTTCAATTAACTCACAATTGTAAAAAATATTGATAGACATTGATGGCAATTATTTGAATGAACTCTGAATTTCATGATTGGAATAGAATCTATATATATAGAGAGAATTATTTTATTGTATTATTTTCATAGTTCAATTAGGAAATAATAAGATAAGGTTAATATTAACCAGGAAGGAAGATTTTGAGGCTGCAGTTTATTCCACCCTCAATAAGGCCCCCATATTTTCTCCAAATTTTTGACAGAGCCTCTCAGTTAATACTCACTGTTGATTCTTAGTGTGAAATAGTTTGGATTTTTTAATAAGAATACCTGCAGAGGGGTACAGCTGCCTAAACCTCACTGTCCATCATTGGTACTTATGTGGTCCCATTACCTTAGTATCTGACCATCTCACAATCTTCAAATGTATGTATCCTCTCAACATGCCTGTGAAGTAGCAGAGTACTACTACCCCCATTTTACAGATGTGGGATAGAGGCACAGATTGACTACAGACAATATATTATTAAATACACTGTAAAATAGAAATCGCTGGAATGCAGAAGCTACTAAATCTAACCTTCATACCATAAATATGTTGAAAATATAATTGCCTAGGGTCTCACAGGAAGTCTGGTGGAGTAGAGAATTGAACATGGGTCTTCTGAGTCCTAGGCTAGTGCCCTTACTACTAGGTCAGCACTACTCTCAGCCTCAGTCTATGATGATGTTCATATTATATTACAGGGCATTATGTTTAGCACTAAAGTGCTTATAGTGGACTTCAGCTGGGTTGTGAGACTAAAGTATTTCAGTATCTAGTGTTTTTCATTATGGGTGGAATTCCCCCCCGTGCAGAGTCAGGCCAGGGCCAGCTCCAGGGTTTTTGCCACCCCAAGCAATTCGGCGGCAAGTTTTTTGCTCCGAGAGGGAGTGAGGGACCCACCGCCGAAGAGCCTGACGTGCCGCCCCTTCCCCTTGGCCGCCCCAAGCACCTGCTTGCTGGGCTGGTGCCTGGAGCTGGCCCTGGGTCAGGCACAAGCCTATGCTCCACTGAAGTTCCACTGATGCAGAAATGTAAGGATACATGGGACAAATTCTGTTACACCCAGGCAACCCCACTGGCATCAGTAGGTTATGCAAGTGTAAAAGAGAGAGGGAAAAATTGGCACAATATATTTATTTATATCTGCAAATGGAATTAAAACAACAGCTCTGACATTTTCTTTTTGTCTGTTTACATAAGAAGAAAAGTTCCTAGCCAAGGCTCAAAATGCTTTTTACAAATGTTAAAAAGAAAGCCAGACAACTAAGTAAGAACTGGCAGCCTCCTCACTTCCAAACCAGAAAACAACCAACAAAAAAATCTTTCTGTCCTGAACAGCAATAGGATAGAGTGCCAACCATTATTATATCAAGCTTCCTGAGATCCCAGGCTACTTTTTATTTAGGGTAAGGAGGTGAGGAATTCCAAATGTGCGGGCCCCTTCGAGATAGCACTTGGCCAGCTGCTCCCTCTCTCTTAACCTGAGTGGGCTGTATTTGGGAATCTCCACTGATGACAACTGTGGCAGCTGCAGAAGTGGAAGAAAACATGCAAACAACCTCCCTCAATTTTATAAAGATGAGAACTATTTAAAAGGATTTAGCACCCTAAGGCCTATTTAAACTTCCTGAGCCTGACAGATTGTTCTTGTGAGATAATTTTATGGTGGGTTCAAACCAGTTGGAGAAATCCTAGCATAACTGGGGCTCCTATTGCTACCACGATACAAATAATAATAATAGAAATAACTGTAGAAGAAATTCTGCCCTCTTCTTTACTTTTAAATTCTTGTAGTGTGACAAAGATACATTATCAAAATTCCTGCCTTTCGGTCTTCAGGATGATGCATGTTTTTCTTCAGAACTGTCAGTTTTATTGTTCAGAGCGGGGGGAACTTTGCTTACCATAAGGTGTTTTGACATCTGTTTAAACCATTTGCACCACATTCTCTCCGTTTGTCCATACATCTGTGATATTTCATTATTTCTTTCATGTTGTTGCAAACCAGTTTCTGTTAGCTTCTTAAATTAATACAAATTTCATTTGGCCTTTCTGTAAAATTTAACTTTTTTTCTCCTACGTTTCAGATATCCTTTCCACCCTCCGCTAATACATTTGTCTGAGTTTGACTTATATAATTTATGCAAAATGCAGTCTAAGTGGTGGTGCATTATTTGTAATAATGAAGCACATACTGCAGCAGACTGGTGTGAGATTTTGCCACAAGTTGTCATTCTCTGATACAAAACAAAACACAGCAAGGATCCATTATGTATAAAGAGAGATGTCAGCTTTGGTTGTTTGGTTGGTTGTTTAAGCAAGCTGGTTAATTTCCGTCTTCATTTTTCTTTCCCATAGGTTGTAAGCTCTTTTGGACTGTCTTACTGTTCTGTATTTGCATAGCATCTAGAACAATGGGATCTTCATCCATGATTGGGGGCTCCTAGGTGCTACCACAATATTAATAAATAAGAATATTTTTGTAGGATTGGAGTGGTTCTCAGCCACAGGTTCATGTACTGTTACTCATACACCAGGATTTTTTGATGAATGCTCAGAACTGCCAAGAGCAAGTGTTCAAAAATCGTGAGGCAGATCCCAACACAGCATGAGTTTGGCTTAAATATAATCAGAGTTTAAAAACAGAATACAGTTTTGCATCTTTTTTATTTGTTGTCTTGCCTTTTATCCTTTATGGGTCATGCTTTCAAGCTTTTCTTCCAAACCATGAAGGCTAGAATCTTACTCTGTGTGTGAGTGTGCGTGTGTGTGTGTGAAAGCAAAGATTATCATGCATAATTACATAACTCCATCAGCTGATGCTTTGAGACAAGCATCATAGGACTCGTGATAAAATTGTGAGAGTTGACAACACTGTGCTAAGATGCCGAGGTTCTGTACTCCTCTCTGGTGGGTTGATGACTGCTGACTGCCAATTAGTGTGCTAATCTTGGGTGTTTCAGTTTTCGAGCATCCCTATGGTGGGATAGAACAGGTTTCTCAACCCATGGGTCGAGCCCCAAAATTGGATCTCTAAAATGTTTCAAAGGGTTTCGTGGCAGCTCCTGTGGTTCCTGCCCCATGGGGCTGGCTGAGCCCACCTCCCTGCTCCAGATACTGCAACCTCTGGGGTCTCAGCACCATTCAGGTTTGGCCCAGCTGTCTTGATGATGAGAGTCTGGGTAGGCCAAATCTGAGTGAGTGACACTGCAACCCTGTGAGCCAGGTCGCAACTCCACTCTCACAAATTTGGTCAGTCAGGTGGGTGGGTCAAAACCTGAGCAGTGCTTCAGTCCTGGATGTTGCTCCGCTCAGAGCGGAGAGCCAAGCTCAGCCAGCCCTACAGCACAGGAGCTGCCATTGTGGGGTGAATGCTGGGCAGGACCCAATCCCTCTGGGGGCCAGGATCGGACCGAAACCACCCCACGGCCTGCTATGCGACATGCCATAAACATTTACAAATGGGGCCTGAGCCCAAAAACGTTGAGAACCACTGGGTTAGAACACACACAGTTGATGAGAAGGCAGCTGATGCTAAAGAGCTTAGCCTGGTAAACTAGTACATTGCCAGAAAAAGGAGAGAAATCATAGGAACCTTCCTTGTTTTGGAGGTACCCTTATCCTCTGACGTACTTTGGTACATCTTTGTAATACTGAAGTTTGGTTTGAGCCTGAAGCCCAGGAATGAATCCCAAGTTTTTTTTCCGTAAATCGGAGATCTCTTTGCACTCAGGTATTTTACTTCTTGCCAAGCTGTCAGCAAAGATAAAAATACGATCGTAAGTGGAAGGTCTGTAGAAATGTGACTTGATTGTTTTGCATTTTCATAGTGAGAACATGCTAAAGCTGCATATCACCGTTGGCTTAGTAATATTTAGAGAGTAAACAAGAGTTGGCAGCATTTGGCACAATATCCAGTGAATTAAGACATGGAAAAATAATCTAGCATGAGATTGCTAAATTCTCATAACCCAAAAGGCACTGATGTAATTTCTCTTGCTTATACTAGTGTACAGTTCAGCAATTCAGAGGCCGAGTTGTAAACTGAAACAAACATTAAAGGTTTGCCTTAACTTACATATTTTTTTAGATAATTATATTTTTAGCCACAGATTGGTTACAATAATCTCTAAAGAAAACAATGAGCTGTTCTATATTTCTTATAGCAATTTTCTTTGGCTTCATTCTCCTGAATTATGTAACCCATGTTTTAGGATAACTACTGCCTTCCTACTGTATTATTCTCTAGGGAACAATTTTGCATTATTAGGGAGATGAACAAGACGACCTCTTAATTCTTTTCCATCACCACTTTCTATAATATCCTGCAACAGTATATGCCCTTGTTACTTTAACTCCACCCTGCCTCTTCCCCTCTCAAACACTTTCTTTCATGCACATAGTTTTTCAAAAGAGCAATCACCACAATTTTTGTATATTTTAAAAATATCCCTCTTTTTGGATTACCAAGCTAAAATGAACCTAGGGCCATCTCTTGCACTTGAGAACTAAAGAGAATACTGATTCCTTTCCATTCAAGGGAAGAGGGACTGTATGAATAGATTATTGCAGGAGTACACGTCACAGAGACAAATTAATCACCAGTGTAACTTCATTGAATAAGCAGGGAATCCTTGGTTGTTCAATATGTGAGCAAAGTTTTAACTTGTTTTCCAGTAATGGTGATGTCTTGAAGCAGATAAGGCCTCCTTGTATAATTCATTCCAATGCTGTACTCTGTTCTTCATGCTGTAGATGGTATCATAACAAGTAATGCATTTGCCATTTTATTTTGTCGGTGTGTTACAGGGGTGAAAGTAAGCCGGACTGGACTGGCTTCCGCGGCGGGGATTTAAAGGGCCCGGTGCTCTGGCCGCTGTGGGGATCCCCGAGCCCTTTAAAGCTCCGCTGGAGCTCCGGCATCCGGGTTCGGGTGGGGATTTAAAGGGCCTGGCGCTCCGGCCGCTGTGGGGATCCTCGGGTCCTTTAAAGCGCCACTGGACCTCCGGCAGCCGGGCTCTCGCAGTGATTTAAAGGGCCTGGGGGTCCGTGGCGGCCGGAGCCCCAGGCCCTTTAATTTGCCCCAGGGCTCCCAGCCGCCTCTGCAGCTGGAAGCTGCAGGGTGATTTAAAGGCCCTGGGGCTCCCATCCACAGCCGGAGCCCCAGGGCCTTTAAATCTTGAAAGGCTCCACCTCTTCCGGTAGAGGCCCCACCTCTTCCAATTGAGACACCCTCCCCCCCCCCCCCCTCGGACTCCGGCGTACCGGTAAGTCCTTTAAGTTACTTTCACCCCGGTGTGTTATAATATTCATGACTTGCATACAGCTGTCTTTTCCCCAGACACACTAATACTTACCCAAGCCCACACACACCGGTGATAATTATAGCCTGTAAGAAGAACCCTTGTACTGTAGCTTTCAAAACTAGAAATGGTAAGTGAATGTGGGAAGGGGAAGAAGTTTGGAAATGCAAAGAAATGCTGCAGTGGGTTGAATTAGATGAACAGATATGAAAGTGCACCGTTCTCCTTGCTCTTCCTACTCCTCAGTTTGCAGAGAAAGGCATGCTCGTTTGTGGCTTTGGCCTTCTGATCACTTTTGAAAGATCATCAGCTGCAGTCCAATCACAAAAGCCAGCTCCATGGAGCATTTGGGCAATGAGCCCCTCCCCCCTGCACTCTGTTCACCTGTCCTATGGAAGCCAATCTTAATAAGCCTATCATTCCTTACAAATGGCACATTTGAACCACACAACTGGCCCAGGGCTGTTGCTGCTCCTTTTTTTGGTAAAGTCAATACGGTGCTCTGCCTTAGCATATTGACTCTGACCTCGACTGTCCAATTCTCATTCTTTCTTACCCATTTAAGTACATTGTTGTTGTCACTTCATGCTGGGCCCATTTCCCACCTCTGCACTTGTTCTATAGCAACAGCAGGAGTAGATTGAGACAGGCTTCTGCAGCATGGAGTAAGGAACACGGAAACACTTCTACTTCAGGTGTGAACACAAAACTAGGACTAAAATAGGAGTGCTCTTTCCAAGCCAGTTTTCTTGCCCTGTCTCAGCACAGGTATCAGTTTATGTTTTCTTCCTTCAGTTTTCTATTAGCAAGCATGACCTCAGTTTGCAAAGGTGAATGAGAAGAGGGAATACTCAAAGGAAGTTGTTATGCTGTCAGTTTGCAAAATTATTCATTATTCTCAGTGTGGTGCAGGAATCAAGTGTGGAGAGCTCTAGGTTCCACATCCTCTCCCACTCCCCACCCTCAGCAGATGAAAAACAAAGGTTTCCCATTTCACTTAAGTATATAAACACTTACTGTGTTTCATCACATCCTTTTACTGTAAATCTGTAAACCCCTGGTATTTATTTGCTTTGGTGTTTAGGGATAGTGTGATAAATGGTTCTTTCTGCTAGTTCAGCATGCATATGGAGGCGTGTGTGGAAGGGAGTGGAGTAATAAGTTAAAGGGCTTTGTAAAGAAGGAGCTCTTGCTATTGATTTATCCATGACAAATTTTACTGGCATGAAGTCAGGCAGAATAAGCAGGAATTTGATAAAAATCATTGGAGGAGGGATTGATTTGATCCCTTCGGGCTTCCGTAGTGGAAGATGATAAGAATATATGGAAAAATCCTTCTTTCACATCTAATTGGACCATGTAGGTATCACTTTAATTTTTCTATACATTGGTAATGAGCCTGGAGTGCTGATTCTTATGGTGGTGTGACAGCCATTTTGAAGTACAGGAATTATGTAGAGAGATCAAGGATCCATTCTTGTGAAGATTTTCTTCTTTTGCTTTCCAGTTTTGGATTAGACGATTCCCCTCTTATCTCTCTTCCATTTTACAGTTCCTGAATTTACTCATCTTGATACAAAAACTTCCTGTCTGTAAATCACAAAAGTTGCTGCTCTCTGACAGCAAGGATCCTCTCCCTCTCTCTGTCTTCTTCTCATCTATTTCCCTCTTTTGATGGCTATCTCCTCTTGTCTCTCCTCTGTACTGTCCTCCCCAACTTTTCTCCTTGTCTACCCGGATAAGGCTGCTTCTCCTCATCCTCTGGCTCTGTATTTTTCTCCTCTGTCTCTCCTTTTGCAGTATCCCTTTTTTGCTATTTCTCTTCACTCGTATTCCTGTGTGTCTTCCACAAATCATTTAATCCCTTCATTCAGTGACCTCATTCCCTTTACATAGTTGTCAATATAGGAGGTGAGAATTAAGGTGGCCACCAGCTCCTGGAGGATGGATGCGCTTTCTGTTGAATTTTGTTACTTTTAATATGAAACATAATTTGCAGACCTGGGAGCCGTGTATCAATCCCTGTCTGATATTGTAAAAATACCTACAAATAGCAATGTTCGGGAAGACCTCAAATGTTTTGGGTTTTGGATAAGCATCTCTTACTGTGGATGCCACTCCAAACCCAGGGAGGCTATCGAAAGGCCTTGCGGAGATCCTTCCGCATACAGGTCCCCTTCCCAAAACAGGATGTCCCTATCTGTAGGGTCTCCTTGAGGGAAGCCCAGTAGACTGTTATTCCAAATTGGTGTGTTCAGTGGGAGGACTGGAGACCTATCACATAGAGGCAGGACATTTCTTGAGATGAGATGTGTAGATTTGCCCTATAATTCTTGTATTATGGAAAGTGAAGCTCTCCCTGCCCACCCAATCCCTGCTGTGGAACCTGCTGTGGTTCCACCCCCTAAATCCATAAATCCCCCCAAGATCTGCAGATGCCCTCTGTCTGCACTGGCTCCCTGCATTCATCATCAGCTCCCTGGCAGCTTGGCTTTTGCAGGGGCCTGAAGGAGTTGTGGGGATGGGGGAGGGTTCAGCATTAATTTATCCACAAAGGTGGCATGGGGTTCGAGGTGAGGTGGGAGGGGCTTATAATTCTACCTTGATGGCTATCTCTTCTCCCCCTCCCCACCTGTGGATCCTGCACTTCACAGGGTCTCTGCAGAACAGTTTCTATTGGGGTGTGGGGAAATGATGCCAAGAGAGAGCACTCCTTGTACCCAGGCCTGATGGATCATGATTTTTTTACATCCCTGTTCTCTCTACCTTAGGAGGCAACAATGGTCTCCATATAATTAACTAAGCAGCTGTTTTGTGTCTGAATGAAAATAAGTAGAAGTAGGTTTTATTCTCAGTGTTAGTCTGCCATGCGTTCATTGTGAAGCAAGCTGAAAATTATTTGGAATCAATCAGTGCTGGCAGCAATGTGGGCTTGAAGAGAGTTACTATGATTTGTTCTTGGCCTGTTGTTTTTCATCAAGCCATACTTTGTCAAAAAACTGCATTTCCTCACCAAATACTAGTCATTTACTGTTGGATTAATGAGAGACTATAAAGCTTAAGTTCACAAACTACAAATATTACACAGATGAGTGTGTAATAATTTATTAATTTATATGTAGATAATCAGATTAGATAAAAATATCCAATATATGTAATATACAAAACTAAGTATCCTCAACAGAAACAGCAATTATGTTAATGTAATAGTGGGCAATGTGCCTGTGAATAATTCCCCTCTTGAAATGATATATTTTGTAGGGGTCTGGGAATAAAAGGAAAGTGTATTGTCTTGCCAACAGATTTATTATCGGCTTTTGTGGACAAAAACAAAACTGAGAAAAAAAGCCCCTTTTTGGCATCATCACAGGTCTTTTCTTAGAGCGCCACTTTAATTTGTCTGACATGCAATGAAAGAATGGCGCGTTGCACTAATTAATATTGTATACTGTAAATTTATGGAACTGAGACTCTGTTTGGGCCCAATCCAGTGGTCCGTTGAAGTCAATTGGAATGTTGCCTGAGGAACCACTTTGGGATTGGATGCCTGGGACCGATTCACTGCTGCTACTCCATGTTTATGTTAACGTACTGCTGTTGATTTAAGTGGTGTAAAACGGGAGTCAGGTGGTGGTGAATCAGGCTTTATATTTATACAGTACTCAGCTCTCACAGCAAGAGTAAAGTTTATCTCTACTATAAAAGAAAAATTGCCTGACTTCTTTTTTTCTCTCTTCTTTCTGTGGAAAAATTCAAATTGTTCCCTTTAATTCCAGTAGAGTGTTTAGCTGCCAATGAAGGTGTAGATAATACATGTATTTCTCAGACATTCAGGTTGTTCATTGTTTTAGATTCAGAAACAATATTTTTAGTTTTAAGTAGTAGCCAGTTTTTTGGTGTTTTATGGAAGCCAGAGAATGTTGCTTCCCTTAGCTCATGCAGAGGGATTTTACCAAGGACTAGCAGGAACTATTTCAAATGTCCTTTATTGAGTCAATGCTGTGGACCCCGGTAATAGAATGTAATACAGAGTGTGGTATGTTTCTATAACGAAAGATGTTTCATCTCTGAAATCAGAGTCTGGAGAAGAGGGGCATGGATGGGAAATGTGGAGGTCATTCAGGCAGGAGCAACTTAAGCAGAGTAACTCCCATTTGTGCTCAGCCAGATGTTAGCTTGCCTTTTGCCAATAACCCAAAAGGCTGATGTTTCATAAATTACTGTACCCCAGGGACTAATTCAGTTGGTGTGATGGACGGGGAAGGGAGGAGGTGTGTACTTCCCTGGTCAGAGATCAGGCATTACACTTGGGACTATGTTTATCCAAGGTATTTTTTTAAAATTGTGAATAAAAATGTGATTTTCCTAGCGAATATTAAAGAAAATTGAAGATTTTATTAATGACATAGAGCAGTGGTTCTCAAACTGTGGGTTGGAACCCCAAAGTGGTTGCCAGGGCTGGCTTTGGCCTCGCTGGTCCCTGGGGCTGAAGCTCGCGCCCTACCTCCCAGGACCAAAGCTGAAGCTCAAGGGCTTCAGCCATGGGGGGCGGAGCTCAGTTTACAGGCCCCCTGCTTGGGGCTGAAGCCCTTGAGCTTCAGCTTTGCCCCCTGCCTGGAGCCGTGGGGCTTGGGTGGGCTCAGGCTTTGTTTCCCCCTCCTGGGGCCGTCTACTAATTTTTGTTGTCAGAAGGGGATCATGATGCAGTGAAGTTTGAGAACCCCTGACATAGAGGCAAATTACTACTATTTATTTATTTATTTATTTTTCTCAGAACACCGAAAAGGAAAAAGAATGAAACCCTTCCATGCTACAACAAAAGGCCTTTGAAGGTCAGGCAGGAGAACCTTCCCGAGCCCTCTCTCAGTGTAAAATATGCTAATGGCAGACTCGATCACCAGAGTTCTCCTTTCAGTGATCCACTAATGTTTGTGTTTGCTTGAGAGAAATCCACTTTCACTGGTTTCATTTTTGGTCTAGGAACCCTGTTTTAAAATGACCCTGTGTTAGAGGGGATGGGTGAAATACTAGTTTGCTTCTGTAGCATGTGGCTCTTTCTTAGCACACTGATGCTGAAGATAATGACCCAGCGTTGCCAACTTTACTAGTTTTATCACAAGTCTTGCAACATGTGATACTTTATTTAAAGATTCAGCTCCTGGAGACACCTGATTAGCTGAGAATCTCCTCTTTCATTTTAAAAATAAGTTTCTAGAGCTCATGTTCACCGAGAAATGCTTGAAACATGGCTCAAGTGCCACTCTAAAAAATTTGTAAATAAATAAACCCAGAAGGCAAATGAAAAGAACTCAAAATTAATACCG
Organism: Mauremys mutica; assembly: GCF_020497125.1. Classification (NCBI taxonomy): domain Eukaryota; kingdom Metazoa; phylum Chordata; order Testudines; family Geoemydidae; genus Mauremys; species Mauremys mutica. Next base: position 185,865,314 of record NC_059073.1, on the reverse strand, counting down.
GTATTTTAAAATCTCGTTATTTTTAAGCCCATCACATGCTTTTTTGGGGGACGCTCACTGATGATTTTTAACATTTGGGGTTCGCTGCTTTTTGGTAACTTGAATATTCCTTATTTTCTCTCCATGACATAGCTTCTGCTAGGTGTCCAGGTCGCTCATGTAGCAGTTTAGTACTCCAAACTGTAGTATCAAAGGGAAGCTATCATGCAGGGGTAGGCAACCTATGGCACGGGTGCCAAAGGCGGCACACAAGCTGATTTTCAGTGGCACTCACACTGCCCAGGTCCTGACCACCAGTCCGGGGGGGTTCTGCATTTTAATTTAATTTTAAATGAAGCTTCTTAAACATTTTAAAAACCTTATTTATTTTGCATACAACAATAGTTTAGTTATATTTTATAGACATAGAAAGAGACCTTCTAAAAACGTTAAAATGTATTACTGGCACGCGGAACCTTAAATTGGAGTGAATAAATGAAAACTCGGCAGACCACTTCTGAAAGGTTGCCGACCCCTGCTATAGTGGAAACGTCCAAGAGTAGACCCTTGCAACCTGATGGGACCCCACTAAGAGTGTTGGGGTTGTGCTGGATGTAATTTGTGTAGTATACATTTGGGCTTGGTCCAGATAGCTGACTTTGAATGGGGGACCTGAGGTGCATACAGGGAGGGGAAGCAGTGGAGGCTCCAGGAGTGACTGGGGGGAACAGGGAGGAAGATATGGTAGCAGTGGTGCTGGGGGAGACCCAGGGAAGCAGAGTGTGATTACTTGGAGAGCCCATCCTGTCCCCGGTTCCCCTTATTGGTGCCTTGCTTCTGATCCCCGTAGGTGGCTCTGCTGTCCAGGCGGCCCTGCTATCCAGCTCCCAACATCACCAAGTTCTGATTTCACACTGGGCTCCTGGTGGCTTTGGGCCTTGTGCTTCTCTGCCTGGTTGCAGTTGCTGCATCTCTGGCTCACTGACTCACTACCAAGTGCCCTCCTACCAGGGCCTGGCACCAGCACTTGCTGACTTGGAGTACGCTCTTCAGCCAAGGAGGGAACACCTGACCCATGACTGGCTCCCCGTGCGGGGCACTGGTACTCAGGAGTGATGGGGACTAGTCCCCTGGCAATAGAATTATTGTGTGGGCTGAGAATGGGACCCAGAGTGACTGGAGCAGCCACTGCCGTGCCCAGGCTGGGGAATATGAAGCAGGGTGAGCAGGGCTCAGGTGCCAGGGGAGGCAAGGTGGCCCCTTTCCCTCTCTGGTTGAAGAGTGTCCTCCGAGCTGGCAGGTGGTGGCATTTGGTGGAAGGAGCCAGGGATGCTATAACTGGGACCAGACGGGATCATGGGGACTGGAGCCTTTGGGAGCCCAAGTGGAGCTGGGACATACTGGGAGCTGGGTAGCAGGTCAGCCCAGATGGCTGAGCCCACTGCATGGAGCAGGAGCTAGGCACAAGTGTTGGGGGAGGGCAGGGATGGCACGGACTCTGCAATGAGTCACCCCTGTTCCCTGGGCCTCCCCCAGCTCCCTTGCTGCCCCCTGTCTTCCTCTCAGCTTCCCCCTTGCTCTCCTCTGCTCCCTCCTGGGGCCTCCTTTTGCCCCCCAGGATGCACCTCAGCCCCCATTTTACCACCTTGGGGCACCATTCACCCCAGTTCCTATTCCCCAGTCCAGTCCTACGTGCTGATCCACAGGTCCGTCCCCCCCAAATCCCTACAAGTGTGGTGCGTGGGTACAGAAACATATCAGGCCCCACAATATTTCCACTGTGGGGTGCTATGTTCCCCTCCCCCCCCGAGTCCTGCCATCCCTTACCCTATTGTTTGCAATTTTAAGCCAGAGAGTCCTTCCTTCTTTTGTTTTTCCCCTGGGTCAGGAATGAAAACAACATGACACTCTCGGGTGTGGTTTGGGTTTGTATTGGCTGTGGTCTAATTGGATTCAGGTTGGGTTTTAAAATTGGGCCCAAGCAGACCTCTAACAGATAGTGCCTCCTGTCCCTTAAAAAATAATCTCTGCCATCTAGTGGTAATAGCTGACGAAACTACCGAGTGTGATCACTACAAGATGAATATCTTTATTAAAACCTTGACTTTCCCAACCTCCACAAGCTCTTTCTTTTATTTAGGAATTAAAAGCAATTTTGCAAATCATTACCGTATAAGCATCAGAAATGCACTATTAATATTTAGGGAGTTTGAGACCTCTGACTGTGTCTATTGCTCTTAATTTATCTTATTTAATTTTATTGATATTGTGGTTCCTGGATATATGAGATCGCTTTTTGTGCTCAGTCTGTGGAGGGTATGAGTCTGTTACAGCCTTTGGTAGTGAGTCTTAGCATATTAATTCAGTGTGTAGCAAGCTCACTCTTTTAGCTCTGGAGGGTCCATGGTTCAATCCCTGCTGTGTCAGCCAAGATCCAGCTCTCACATGAGCTCTCAGGGATTTTCTGTTAAGTGAAGATATCTCTTAACTCTACTAGCCAATGTTGCCTGGTATGTATCCTCAACTACGCTGCATTCTTTCAAAGAAGATCATTTCACTGGCTACTAACACAGCAGACTCCATACAAAAGCTGTCTTCTTGTCTCCTGTTAACAGTTGGTTTTTATATATGGAGTATTTAATATGATAGCAAACCAGTGGCCAGCTAGAACTTTAAAGCTGTCAGCATGGCCCTCTTAGAAGTTAGTGGTAGCGGCGGGGATACAATTTGGATGCTTCTGCTCCAGAGTTATAGGCACCTATCACTTCAGTTAAAGGAGACTCTTCTCAGCTGTTGGCATAGGAATTATGACACACCCATTCATACACATTTCTGAGTCTGTCTAGTAGAGGGGTAGCAATACACATCCCAGTAGCGAGTTCATTACAATCCATGTGACCCGGGTGGCTTTTTAGATAGCTTTTGCTATCTTGTTTCTTAATTATCTTTGATATTCTTATGAAAGCACTGTAAAAAAAATATGCACTTCATTCCTGGTTTACCACACAAAGGGAGATTACTGCAATTGATTATTCTTGACTTTCAAATCCTGCTGTCAGTTTAATGTTTAATGTTTGCACTGTCTCTGTTCATATATGACGCTTATGGGATAAGCATCAAAACATCCTGTTAATTCACATGTGGAATTCACATTCCTTTTGACATATATAGGAGTTCTACCATGCCTTGAGGGTTGTATATAGCCCTAAATGTTTATCTTGTAGAAAAAATTCTGTGTATCTTGAAGAAAATAACATAGTACCACAAGGAAAAGAAAAGCTTGCCTTATACAGAGTGAATAGGGTGAATTACACCCTTATTTCATGCAGAAAGCAACTCATGGCATTTTCTAATGTAGCATAACTCTTAAAGATATGAGTATTTCACTTGCCTTCCGGATTATGGGTCTGTAAATGTTTCTTATTTTTCATGGTTCCTCGGTGGAGCCAAGTCTTGAGGAGAAGATCCATGTATTGCCAAGGCATGTAAAAATTAGTCTGAATAAACTGTAGCAGTTGGATTTGTGGGTGAATAGGTTACATGTTTTTAAATACACGAGTTCATCTTAATATATGAAGAGAACTGTGAACATTAATTGGTCTTTTTTTCTCCAGTTTGCTACACATGGCCGGTACAACATGCTGACTCACATCTAATACACCTCTACCTCGATAGAACGCTGTCGTCGGGAGCCAAAAAATCTTACCATGTTATAGATGAAACCGTGTTATACTGAATTCCGCATTATATTGAACTTGCTTTGATCCACTGGAGTGTGAAGCCCCCCCTCCCAGAGCACTGCTTTACCGCGTTATATTCAAATTCATGTTATATCGGGTCATATTATACTGAGGTAGAGGTGTATGTATTGTTACTCCCCTCTAAGTGGAGTCAGATCTGCTCAAGTGTTTGATTATGTTGCCCTGTGGTAGCTGGCTGCTGCTGCTATAAACCTTAATACTACTAGAAGCTATTGGTGAGTCTCCTTTAGCTCAAGTGGTGTGTTTTCGGAAGTGAAGTTACAGACTTCTGTCTCATGTGAACAACTGACAGACACATTGTCTATCCTTGAGCCAGGGATTTTTTTTTACACCACATCTGTGAAAAGAAAAAACAAAAGAACAAGAGTAAATAGTTCAACTTTATTCTTCTCAGAGAACTACAGAAACTGCATGCACCAGTGGAGGCAACCACCATTGTAGTATCATAACAATACATGATTATTATTTACCCTAGGCTGTGGCAGTAATTGCTCTTGTGTAAGGAAGGGCCCACAGATGACATTGTTTAAAATGTTGATATTCATGTACAAAGTTGCCAGCACTACATGAAATGGTGCCTCTCTTAATTAGGATGATACTGCATTGCCTCATTTGGAGGGACTCTGGGATGCAAGTGACTTATATGAAGGGAAATTAGTTATAACAAATGCCAGATGGAGGTATATTTCACAGAGAAATAGTTTTGTGCTATATAGTATGTGAAGTCAACAAAAAAGGTCTTAAAAAAATCCCTATTATTCTTTAAGCTTTCTTGACAAGACTCCTCTTTATCAAGCCAAGAAATGTCATGTGCTTATACATGCCAGTACATTTTTAAGATAGAATAATTAAAGATTGCAGTTTATGGTTTTAAGTGAAATCCCTTCCTCTAGTGTTTTTGTCAGAAATCTATAAACTCTACAAGGAAGAGGAATGATTGTAACAGCTGTAATAGTTGGGTCAGTTCTACACGTTCTGCCTTCAAAGCAAAAGGCAGTTTGGGATGACCAAAATGCTTTATGAGGCTTATAAACAACTGCTTAAGTTTTATTTTCTGATTGGATGAGACTGTTGGGACTAGAAGGTGTTTATTCACATTAACCCTCAAGTCTTCTCAAATTAAGTTTCTTAGAGTTAAGTGGAAAATGGAAAGTCTCTGAGCAAAACTGTAAGAAATCGACAAATGCCTTTTTTTTCCTGTGTCCTTCCCAGAAAGAGGAAAAGACAATGTGGCTGTTGAATTTTGTACAGTATTTAGTGTAGTACAGAAATATGCAAAGGGAAGTGTGTGTATGTGGGGGAAATTTATTTAAGTCAGTTGCACACACTTGGCTGATGGTGCATCATCTTGCCATACAGGAACATCCACAGTCTGCAGTCACTTTATCCTTGATCCCGTGAGCCTCTGAGTGCATCTTTAAAGCTATTGAGCATCCTTCATACCCATCCTTTGCAGGACTAGGCTCCTATGCTCCATGTGATAACTTGTGGGAGAGGCTAAGAGCATCCTGGAAGGTCACCAAAATAAGTTGGTTTCTCTTGTTAATTGCCTTCATAATATGTTAATTCAGTACACCTAAAATTAATGACTTTTTCCACTTTTCATTATTTTTTCTATTACTATCTATAAAAATATGGAGAGAGTGAGAGATTGTGATATATATTAAGTGAGAAAAACACTGTTTTGAATTATGCTCAGAACAAACTGTCCAGCTATTTCTGGTATTATGTATCCTCACATACATTGCAATTGCAGAAAGGTATTCCCATTATAAATATGAGAACACAGGAAAGGAACGTCTGGGGGATTCAATGGCTCAAGGACTGATAATGGGGATGTGGATACTTTTACTTGTAAGTCACTAGTTCAAATGTAGATAAATTAGTAGCGATCTAAACTTACTACCACTTGATAGTAGTCTGTATAAAATGAGGGATCTGAGTGATATGTCCTCAATCTACTTTCCATTAGATTTTCCAAATCATAAAGCTGGCACTAGTTAGCATGATCGTTGGCCATCACAGAACAATGGTCAAAGACTGCATAGGTATGAGGACTGAAGTCCCCTCTTCTTCCTTAAAAGTGATCCTTCCAGGACAGGATTGAGGCTCATTATTGGGGCAGTGTGTGGAAGCTTGCAGCACAGCTTCTGTGAATTCTTCATTGCTGTCAGTACAGTACCTTTCACAGGCTCTAAATTTAACCTAAAAAGGAAAGAAAGCTAAATAGACACAATTACACTTGAAAAATCCTCATGGTCTCATTTTGTACTGACCTTTCCTAAAGTTCCTCTGGCAAATTTCACTCAGGCCATGAATAATTAACTTGTTTTATTTGTGCTGTTTGATGGACAGGTGTTATATCTACGAAAAAAAGGTTGGCTAGTCTGAGAGGAATATACTACTTAGTAAATGGACACTGCGACCATTCCTCACGAGCTCCCCTCTAACTCCATCCCATTTTGGCAGTGTTGTTAATGGTGGGTTTTTTCGTTGTTCCTTATTTCAGAAAAACTCTACAACTCCAGTGGACGGGAGCTGAGACGGGCCCTTTTCTCTTTGAAACAAATATTTCAGGTAAGTGAATACCTTACCGATGAATCTCCATGCTATTCAACACTAAATTGTTTTTCCTTCTTTGCATAAGGGAATAATTGAAAAGTAACCCACATAGATGCTATGACCTAGTGGTTAGGGCACAGATGTGGGAGACTTAAGTTCATGTCCCTGCTCCAATGAATATTTAATTATTTATACAAAATTGGACAGCTCCAATAGAAAAGGTTTAGAGAGACCCATCCCAAAAAAGCCAATAGTCTCATAATTAGAGCACTCACCTGGGAGGGGAGACCTGCATCTCAAATCCCTGGTCTGAGCAGGCACTTGTATGTGGGTTTTCCACATCCGAAGGGAGAGCCCCAACCGTTGGATTATTGGCTATTCTGTGGTGGATGGATTGCTCTTTTCTTCTGGTTTTGACTGTACATTTCATCCTGGACCTGTAAAACCTTTCCCAGCTAAAATTTTGTTGAGCCTGGTTTCCACAAAAAGGGTTTGTTTTGATAAATTGCAAAACTGTTTAATTGGAAAATTCCCAGCCAGCTCTAATCATAACACACATGCACGGGCAACCTTATTTCTGGCATTTCCTAACTGTTGAGTGCTTTACTTTTCAAGCCTACTAATTTTCTTTTAATGCAGTTTTTTTGGGGTGTAATTAAGCATAGAAAGAGAAGATAAGTTTTTTTTTAAAGGACACATAAAATATAAATTAAGCTAGATCATTGGAGTTCCACTAAGGATGGAGTTAGCTTGTTGACTGAGCCAGTCTGATGGTATGAAATAATCAGTTTCCATAGAGAACTGGATTTTCCTTCTTGCTTATATATCTGTTCTAAAGAGGAAGTTGGGAACTGTCCATATCCATGCACCTGCTGCCAATTGATTTATGGACTCTCACTGAATGATGATGATTTTGGGAGAATCTTCATCTCCTGCATTCCTGGATGGAAATTACAATAAAACAATTACATGTCACTGGCAGATTTGAGGGAAGAAGTACAGCTTGTAGTGAAGAGGATCCATATCACATTTGAATACTTGAAGTTGTATGCTACCAAAATGGAAAACGAAGGAGAAAACATCATGAGGGAAATTATTGGGATTTTACCAATTAATCGTTGTGAAGATTAACTACGGTACTTCTGTATTACCTGTGTCATTATTTCCATTAGTTACAAGTATTGTGAAGATACTGACCAAGGGTGCCTTTAGAATATTTTGAAAAGAACCGTCAAGGAGAAAATACAAGATTTTTGTAGACAGCAAAATGATGTTCTTTGACTTTTCTTGAAAGATGAGAAATGTCTGCATTGAAATGTTAATTTATAAGTATTGAAGAAAAGTGTGTGAGTTAAGATAATTGTGTACAAAAATATATGTCCAAAATGGTGCCAGGAGACTTGAATTTCTAGAACCAGTGCCAGGAAAGTATTGTAGTAGTAGGAGTTTTTTGATCTACAATTGTGCTAAGATTAAGAAAAAGTTATAGTCTTCAGCATAAATCAGCTATCTGATGGTGTTCTATCATGTTGGTTTTAGTAAGAAAGCACCTTCAGGGCTACATTTATTTTTTCTTTGAAAGATTAGAATTTACTTTAAAAGTTGTGTCTTCAGGCTAATCCCATTCTTTATATTTTCATGCAGTGCTCATTTTATAATAATTTTCAAAAAGCTGTGGAGATTTCATCATCTGTGAGAAAAGTGCCAGAACATCTCATAACACCATCTTTTTGTAATCATGTCATCAGAGATCAGTTAATTTGGCAAAAGAGTCTGTGCCCATTTTTTTTCCATTAAAAGAGTTTGAAGGTAGCATGCATCTCTTATTTGCATTAAGGGAATGAGCCCAGGTTTTATGTGTCATTCAAGCAGCACATAAATATGAAATCAAAATAACCAATGCTTTTGTTTGTCACACAAGGCCTCAGCAAAGTGAAGCAAGGCTTGGCAAATACCAAGCCATTGTTTCAAATCATAAACAAAAAAGAAAAGATTCATGTGACATGTACAGAGCAGGAATCTCTGTTTAGTTTCTGATGATAGCTGAATTCATTAAAAGGGTAAAGGGGGAGTTTTCTTTTTAAAGTCAAATACCGTTGCTATTTCTTAATTATCTATTTTAAAATGTTAATATTTCCAATCAGCATTTTCTGTGGGGTAAATTGTGATACTGTCATTTTGATTTACTATGTATTGTGATTGTATCTACATGGACAATCAAGTTAAGCATGTTCGTCTAAATGTCTTAGCCATTCAGTAACTGCAGGAAAGGTATTATGGCAAGTCCACGGGGGAACCAAGCACCCCTTGCCCATGGTCTCAGCGAGCAGGTATGTGGCCTACATCTTCTGCATCTGGCCACGGTGGCAAGCAGGGGAGCCATGAAGACCCCACTTGTCACAGACACAGAGTTGGGGGGCTCCTAGGCCATGGCCCGACCACTTCTTGGCTGGGCCAAACTTGAGTGTCACTGCAACTCTGTGCCCCAGGTCGCAGCATTACTCACTGAAATTTGGAGGAGCAAACATAGGGCCTCATGTGCCAATGGGGTAAGGAGGCTGCTGGGTGGGGGGACTTGAGAGGGGAAGAGGAGGTCAGGTGTATGTAGAGAGAAATCCATATGTGCCCCCACTTTAAATAGTGCTCCACAACCTTTGGTTCGAGTCATTAGCAGCACATCTGATCATTCCACATCTGAAGTGATTGAGCTTTACACAGAGATTGTGAGGAAGGTTGAAACAGGAAGGCTGGACTATTGGTTCTGCATTGGCTATGTTTGAAGCTTATTCTTGCCACCTGGTAAGTCACCTTGAGATGATATTGAGGTTCCTTAGGGGAATTGTCCAAATGGGGCAACTTGAGCTGAGATAGTGGCTCAGTGTATTAAACACATCTTTATACAGGATAGATGTGGCATGTCTTACACCTTAAGGAGCAGATTCTGCAAGGCAACTTGTTGCCTGAGGTCAGGAGAGGCAATGGACAGGACTGGTAGCCAGGCCAGGTTGGTTCTCATATAATCTTTTGTTATATGCATAGTTTTGGTCAGCTGAGTGTCTACTAGTCCTGTGTGAAAAGAGCTGACCCACCCTGGGAAGCAATACTTGTCTACAGAAGAATACAAGGCAAACCCAGAGTTTCATAAGCCTTGCCTATGCTTAAAAAGTAGGTTGACCTAGTGATTTTCCTCAGTGTTGTGAAAAATTTCACACCCTGAGCACCATACTTAGGCTGATTTAGCCCCTGGTGTAAACATGACTAAGTCAACAGAAGAACTATTCTGTCGACTTTAGCTACTACCTTTCAGAGTGATGGGTTAACTACATAGAAAAACCCCTTCTGTCGATGTAGGAAGCTTCTACCCTACAGCAGCACAGCTGTAGCACCTTAGCTGTGTTACTGTAATGACTGTAGTGTAGATGTGCCTTTAGTGTCTGTGTATTGTCTTCCCGGGTACAACCAGCTAAATTCTGAACCAGCTGCTGATTCTTGTCTTTATTTGCAGCGAGGTCTTGATAAGGTGTGCCTTTCAAGTGATTCTGATTTACTGTCTCCTTACTCCACAAATACTCCTGTTGACTTCAATAGGAGTACTTTTGCAGTAAGGAAGGTAGTATTCAGCATGAGGGAGGGTATCAGAATCTGGCCCTAAATTAACAGAAAATAAGCATGGCACATAATAAGACAATGAACAGGAGTTTCACTTTTTAAATCATAATTTGAAATAGAGGACAAATAGGTGCATTAAAAACCGTAATATTTTATCAGTTTTAAAGGCAAAATAAATGAATAATGTATAATAGTATTTCTATTTTACACAGTATTAAAGGGTTTTATTTAATAGAGCCTCTAGTACTACAGCACATAATAAAATGGAAAAAGTTATGCTCAGAGGAATAACCATGCTTGAGAAGGTACATACTAAAAATGGTGATCAGACCATAGTTTAAAATTATGCTAATTGTAGTCTTTCAGTATATCAATGAGTCGGACAAAAAATACATTCCAACAAAAGAAAGAAGAAGAAAACAACAGAAGCATCTTCCATTTGTGAAATTGAAATATCACTCTCTAAAGAGAACTTTAAGAGATGCTGATCAACTAGTGGTTTAGGTTTTGTGGAAAGCAAGCATTGATAGAGTATAGTGATAGAATATTATGTCAGTTTTTGTTTTAGCGAAAATAATATTTTGCATAAAGAATTTTTTCCATTAAAATGCCATTGTTCAAACCTGGGAGGTGCTGATTAATCTATACTTTTATTTGATGATGTGGTCAGAATGTTGAGCAATATATAATACGTAGTCAGATATAAAATCTCTGCATATATTTTCGCCTTTTTTCACAGATTCATTAATCATGTAACAATGGAGCTTTGCTTAAAATGTTAAAAGGAGTAGATATCTCAGACTCCTGAAAACATTAACTAGAAGGTGTTCAGAAGCACACAGTTTTATCAGTAAGTGAAATCAAATGTCACACATTTCAGCCTCTAAGGAGTCATCAATCACTCTTAGAAGAGTAGAAGGAGTATACTCTGTTTGCCTCATTGATCTGAGGAAGGAGATGTGTCAAGGAGAGTACTCCTTCTGCTCTTCTAAGAATGATTGATGACTCCTTAGGAAGTGAAGTGTGTGACATTTAATTTAGGAGCCTCTGTCCTGGCATGCAAAGCCCTGTGGATTTGTCTGAGGAGAACAGTCTTCTAAACTCAGATTGCCAGATCTCCCCTCTAAGAGCTAAAACTCTTGCAAGGACTCCTGATTAGCCATGGGGAAGAGAGAACCTTTCTTCTCATCCTGACTTTCCAATCTCATAGGCCAGAGTTTGCTTCATCTTCACCCAACTTTGAAAAAGACAGGTCTCAAATATCAGCCGTGAAATACAGGTTGTATCACCCTAAGTGTTAGCAAAGTTCCTTTCAGAAAACCACATCCAAAGCCAAAGCCTTACTCAGGCCTAGGCAATGTTATCGTATATGGATTAAAAAACATCCATAAGATAACACACTGAGGCCTGGTCTACACTGGTGGTAGTGGGGGGGGGTCGATCTAAGGTACGCAACTTCAGCTACGCGAATAGCGTAGCTGAAGTCGAAGTACCTTAGTTCGAATTACTTACCTGTCCTCACGGCGTGGGATCGACGTCCGCGGCTCTCCCGTCGACTCCGCCACCGTCGTTCGCGGTGGTGGACTTCCGGAGTCGACAGGAGCACGTTTGGAGTTCGATATATCGCGTCTAGATGAGAAACGATATATCGAACTCCGAGAAATCGATTGCTACCCGCCAATATGGCGGGTAGTGAAGACATACCCTGAGATTTTAAACTGTTGAGCTCTTTCTTCTAAGCAAGTACAAAAATAGTCCTAGAAACCACAACTTTTTGTGTCTGAGATATTAATGTCTATTTGAATTGAAATACTGTAGCACAGGATAACTATTTTTGTATGTTTTCTACCTCATTTATCTTGCATTACTTAGAAATTTAATGTGAAATTGTTGTTTGATCGACTATACAAGCCCATGAATGGGCACTCCTTATTAATCAGCTGCATTGTAGGTTTATTCCGCATGCTTCTTGAGTGAAATATTTGCTAGCGGCTGTCAACTCCAAAATAAAGTGGAAAGAGTCACAATATAAAGCCACTCTTCCATTTTCATTCAAGACCTGAGGGATGAAATCCTGGTACCACTGAAGTCAATGGCAAAACACCCATTTCCTTCAGTGGGGGTGAAAATTTTACCTGAGGAATGCAGTGTTGGTCTTTAGTGTACATGGACTGTAGTGAGAAATAGAGACAGTTTAACAGCACCTTTTGGTTCACTTCACTTTACAGTAGTGTAGCTGTAACACTTGTCTGTTTCAGACAAAAGGTGTATGAGAAACCACCCAGGAGCTTTTGGTCTGAATGCTGTTTTGGGTAGGTATGTGTGAGTATCTGAGAGAATACACAGAGACTGAGGCCAGGTCTACACTATAAACATACGTCACTCAAAGATGTGAAAAATCCACACCCCCGAGCGATGCTGTTATATTGACCTAAGCCATAGTGCACACAGTGCTATGTTGATGGGAGGGGTTCTCCCATCGACATAGCTACTGCCTCTCACAGGGGTGGATTAACTATGCTGACAAGAGAAGGTCTCCCATCGGCATAGTAGCGTCTTCGTGGAAGCACTATAGAGACGCAGCTGTGCTCCTGTTTTAAGTGTAGGCCCGTCCTGAGGTCACAGACAAGAACAGAGAGGCAGAGGGAAAAAGGCAAGAAAAAAAGCCAAGCATGAGCCTGTAAGCACACTGTAACCCTGACACAAGCTCGAGAAAGTGCCTTTGGTTCTGGTGTTGGCTTAAGGAACTTAGGGGGCTGGTAAATTAAGAAACTGCTTCTTTTTGTTCTTGGCTCCAATGTATTCGGAGACACAAGACTTCGTACATTCCTTGTAAATAAACAGGATTGCATCAAAGAAATTCCTGGCTACAATCAATTTCTGCTCTCAACTGGAAAATCCACAAAGCCACAAACTTTGATTAGCCGTTTGGGTCAAAAGGGGGCAACAGTATTTATCTGTGATTAAAATATGGTATTTTTCCCCCTTCCCTTTAACTGCAAATGCCAGAAGTGAGATACAGAGGAAAAAAATTCCAAAACATTCCTATTTTCTTGAAATGCTTTGGAGAACTGAAAGTTGCCAAGGCAATAACATATCTAAAGCAATAAAATCATGTATAATTTTTCCACTTCCACCAAATGTAATTGAACAAGTACTGGAGCTTCTTCTGTGAAGATAGGCCTTCTTTCATTGAGTCATTTTAAATCGTACCATACGTTTGATTTCCCAAATTCTGGGCTATCTAAACTGGCCATGAATAAATTTTGGCTGGAAACTAGAAAACGGTTTCTCATCATAGGAATGAGGTTCTGGAACAGATTTCCATTAGGAGTAGTAAGCGCAAACAACCTAACTCATTTTAAGGAGGAGATTGATAGGTTTATTAACAGAACTATGAGACTGGGTGACCTGCAACAGTAGGAGATTGGACTCGATGACACAGGAGCTCCTTTCCAGTCCTCTGTCCCTATGTTCTTCTTCTGAAAGAAGGGCTGGATGAGCTTAGTGCTTCACATAGCATAGTAGAGATAGAAAAGATCAGCTAGATAACTGAGTCCATCCTTCTGCAATCTCAAGATATTCCATTCTTTTATGTCTCTCTTAAACCTAGATTGCTAAACTGCGGTTATTGCAAATATTTACAGCTGTATAAGGCATATTACTGAACATGCAATTGCTGTCACCTCTCCATTGCTGCATGACTAGCAGATAATTATTGTTTTTTGTAAAGTATTTACATCTAAGTCCCCACTCCGAGTGAAGGATTGTTCTCTACAGAATACTTTGTTATTTTATCTAGTTTTGTTTAACTGTCTCAAGCAATGGCATACATAAGAATTCATACAAACACCAAATTAGGACGAAGTCTGGTATGCAATACCTGTAGTAGCATCACACTAAGGATTTGTCTAGAATAGGTGAAGTAGTTGAGGTTAGGTTGGGCTTAGCTAACACATTTTAGCTACCTTTGACCTAAGGTTGACCCTATTCCTAGTGCAGACTCAGTTTAACACTTGTACCTCAATCTACCTGGTTGAAGCTCATTCCAGCACAGTTCTTGACCAGCTAAATTGAGGTACAAGATGTTAACATGTCTGTACTAAGGAAAAAGTCAAGATAACCCTAACATAGTCTCAACTACTTTTCCTAGTCTAGTCAACCCTGGAGAGTTCACTTATTAGATGATTAAATTTAAAATCCCTGTAAACATTTAGTGTGCTCTTTTCTAAAGGATTGATCGAATTGCAATGAAGTCAATGGGAATTGTGTCATTGACTTCAATAGGACTTGCATTTGGGCCTAAATTTCCAGCTGTGGCACCATCCTCAGCAAATAGAAGAGCACTGGGTTTTTGAAAAAATAAAGAAGAAAAAGATTATCATTTGTGGGAATCATGTTTAGCAAATTCATATATATTTAAAGTCTTAACATTTTTGCATGTCTTACGGAAGGCATATATATTCTCCTTAAATAGGGGAGGACAATTTCTTTTAATTGGAAGAGCTGTTATTTTACCCTAAATTAAACCTGAAGATATACCGGTTATGTTGTGTGTATCCTGTGTATAGGATGACTGACCTTGCTTCTTCTCTTCCTTTGTTTGCTGTCCTCTAAGCAATCACTGCAATATTAATGAGGAAAGATATGAGTCTTGTCTACAGTTTACCATCCTATAGATTTTTCTCTGTGATATTGGGTGGATATAGGGACACATGCATGAGTGATGTTTGGTGATTTTAGCAGTTTGAATGTATTGGCAGATCCTCGTGCCTCCTTTCCAGAGACCACTCAGAGAATACTTTGATGGAGGAATGTGTTTTCTTCTTTGAGTGATTGCTCATGTGAATTCCACAATAGGTGTGCATGCTTGCCACGTGAACCTGTGCCGGAAGTTTTTCCCGTAGCAGTACCTGTAGGGGAGCGACCTAGTGACCCTTGGAGTGGCGCCTCCATGGCACGGTATAAGAGGCGCTGCGTGGAACCCCCACCCTCAGTTCCTTCTTGCCGCCAGTGAAGGTGCTTCGGAACTGCTCTGCTCCAGCTTTGCTGTAACTTGCCCCCAAAACTGCTTGTTTGTTCAGTGTATGGTACCTGTAGTTAGTTGTTTAGTTAGTTTGGTTTAGCTAGAGTGCCCAGGCAGGGGTATGCCCTGTGCCCCAGGTTTTAAGTCGTGCAACACTTCTAGGCAATCTATGCCAGTGAGTGATCTGCATGCCGTCTGTTTACGCTGTTTGGGGGAAACCCATCTCAGCAATCGCTGCAAGATTTGCAAGTTGGTTAAGCTTCGGCCCAAGAGTGAAAGGGACATCAGGCTCTGGGCTATTCCGATGGAGTCAGCGCTGTCCCTGGCTCTGGCGTGCCACTCCAAGTCGGCACCACGGTGTTGGTGCGCGGCAACCCTTCAGTGGCATTGACTAGTCGGTACCACTCCCCATCCACCGGGTATGCCAAGAAGGCTAGGAAGAGGCCTTCTTAGCCGCGGCACCAGAGTAAACCCGGGACATGTCGGGCAGTCCTCGATTCCCACCGGCCTCTAGGCCTCCGAGTCAAGTCGTGTGGAGTAGCCCAGCCCATTCAGAGCAGGCCTCCCCGGATGTCCAAATGCCCTCCACACCGGAGGCCCTGCAGGCTGCCTGGGATGTTATGTCCATGCTGGTACGGGGAACACCACTGATGTTGACCCCGCGCTCCAGAGGCAAGCCACCTCTGGGCTCGCCACAGTCACCCACGGCTCAATACCGGTCTCAGTCAAGGGAACTTTCCTGACACTGTTCGCTGCCCAGCGTCCGTTCAGGGCAAAGTCCATGTGGATCACCCTGGATGCCCACCAGGTTGTCTGGTTGGATTCCGTCTGACCAAGACTCTCGGCACTGCTCCGCTTTGAGAAGCGAACACCCATGGGACCGAGGCAGCCATCGCCAAAGGTCCTCATCTCGGAGGGATTATCGCAGCCAGTCATGGCATGGACGTCGACGTCGTTCCTGTTCGTCATCCCACTCCAGCACCCCACCACGGCACCACTTCCACAGCCCCAGGCGTCAATCACTGGTGTCTCACCGTCGCGTGTCCGCCCACCGGAGCCAATCGTGGAGCAGCTGTTAGCGACAGTACCTGTTGTCCACATCGGGATCGTGGTCCCGTGGTCGGCATCAGTCCCGGCATTCCCATTCCTCCTGGTCCAGGGATAGTGGCAGGTCGTATGTCAGCCCAGCCTCCCTTCATAGTTGTCCATTGATGGGCCAGGCCAGCCAAGCCCAACAGCCGGCTCTGCTGGTGCCACAGCAGGTGCAATGGCACTGGGCACCGTGGCTGGCCCAATGGTACCAGTGGGCACCATGGTCCCCGACGTAGCTGCCAGTGGGGGGCTTGGTCGGTGGCTGGAACCTCAGAAGGACCATTGGCCTCCTTCTCCAGACCTCCGAGGAAAGAGTCGGTGGGACATACATCATAAGAACATAAGAACGGACGTACCGGGTCAGACCAACGGTCCATCTAGCCTAGTATCCTGTCTACCGACATTGGCCAATGCCAGGTGCCCCAGAGGGAGTGAACCTAACAGGCAATGATCAAGTGATCTCTCTCCTGCCATCCAGCACCATCCTCTGACAAACTAGAGACACCATTGCTTACCCATCCTGGCTAATAGCCATTTATGGACTTAACCACCATGAATTTATCCAGTTCTCTTTTAAACGCTGTTATAGTCCTAGCCTTCACAACCTCCTCACGTGCGCTGCGTGAAGAAGAACTTCCTTTTATTTGTTTTAAACCTGCTGCCTCAGCACCATGCCCGGAGACTGACCAGGTGGTGGACCCTCCGGTGCCAGTGGACACACAAAGTACCATGCTGGCCACCTCACCCTCCCTGGATGAGGTGATTACAGCCCCTCCTCCCTCCAGCCTGCAGGAGGACTTTAGGGCCCACCAAGAACTCTTAAAAAGGGTGGCATTAAGCCTCCACCTCCAAGCAGAGGAGATGAAGGAGCCCTCAGACTCCCTGTTTAATGTACTGTCCTCCTCGGCACCAAACAAGGTGGCCTTGCCTATCCACGAAGGGGTGGTGAAAATTTCAAATGCCCTGTGGCAAACTCTGGCCTCATTGGCCCCCATATCTAAGAGAGCAGAATGCAAGTATTTCATACCTGCCAAGGGGCATGAATACTTATACACTCACCCTACTCCTAACTCCCTGGTGATCGAGTCGGTCAACCACAGGGAATGGTAGGGCCAACCAGCCCCTACCCTGAAAAATAAAATAAAGGATGCTGGACTCATTTGGAAGAAAAAAATTATTTGTCCTCGAGCTTCCAGTTATGGGTGGCAAACCACCAGGCTCTCCTGGGCTGGTATGAGTTCAATCTGTGGGGCTCCCTGCCCAAGTTCAAGGACTCCCTCCAGGAGTGCGACAGGAAGGAATACAAAGCACTGGTGGAGGAGGGCAGAGCGGCTGCCAGGGCAACTTGCACGCAGCTTCGGATGCAGTGGACATGGCCGCGCGGTCCATGGCCTCCGTGGTGTCCATGAGAAGGGCGTCATGGCTCCTGTTCTCTGGGCTGTCCAGTGAGGCACAGATCTCCCTGCAGGATCTCCCGTTTGATGGCAAAGCCCTGTTTGCAGAACAAACGGATACAAAGCTGCATGGCCTGAAAGATTCCCGCACGACTCTCCAGACTGGGTCTGTATGTTCCAGCTCTGGCTAAACCTAAATTCAAGCTGCAGCAGACACCCACTCAGGCCACCCATTCAAAATATGTGACCGCTTATAAGAAGTCGCGGGACTATAAGAGGCGCCCACAGAGGCAGTCTCGGCCTGTCCCCCAGCCTGGGTCCTCAAAGGGAAAGCAGGCGGGGAAAAGGCGGTTTTGACGGGATGCCCGGGGGCCCCCTACCAGTTCTCATCAGGGATCCACCCTCAGTAAAACTTTCCGTCTCCAATCGGTTGTGTGCTTTCCTCCCGGAGTGGTTACAGCTGACCTTGGCCCAATGGGTCCTCACCACCATCTCCCGGGGCTGTAAACTCCAGTTTACTTCCTCCTTGCCCATCCACCCTCTGCCCTGTCCCTCCTGGGGGACCCCTCGCATGAGGCTCTGCTCGAGCAGGAGGTGGGGTGGCTCTTGGGCCTAGGAGCGGTGGAAGCGGTTCCGGGATAGTTCAAATGCAAGGGGTACTACTCCTGCTATTTCCTTATCCCGAAGGCCAAATGGGGGCTCAGCCCCATCTTGGACCTGTGAGGCCTGAACCAGTATATGGTGAAGCTCAAGTTCTGCATGGTCTCCTTGGCGTCCATCATCCCCTCCCTGGATCCCAGGGACTGGTACGTCGCCCTTGATCTGCAACACACATATATCCGCATTCATATATTTGAGGGGCATAGACGCTTCCTCCATTTCATGGTGGGGCAGGAACACTACCAATTTATGGTTTTCCCGTTTGGCCTGTCCACTGCTTTCAGGATATTCACAAAATGTATGTCAGTGGTGGTGGCCTACCTCAGGCACCAGGGGGTCCAAATTTTCCCCTATCTGGATGACTGGTTGGTCAAGGGCAGCTCCCGGTCGCAGGTACGGGATCACGTGGCACTCCCTCTGTCCACATGCACCACTTTGGGCCTGTTGGTAAACAATACCAAGTCCACGTTCGTTCCGGTATAACATATAGAGTTTATCGGGGCGGTTGTGGATGTCTCGTCTGCCAGAGCCTCCCTCCCACCAGACAGGTTCGAGACCCTGAAGGGGCTCATCGACACGGTCACAGGGTTTCCACTGACAACAGCCAGAGCATGCCTCCAGCACTTGGGTCACATGTCGGTGTGCACATATGTGGTCTGTCACACCAGACTCAGGATGAGTCCCCTCCAGCTCTGGTTGGCTTTGAAGTTTTCCCAGGCCAGGGACAGGATGGACTAAGTCCTTACGGTGCCTGAACCAGTGATCACCTCCATACGGTCCTCCCCAAGAAACATGCTTCAAGGGGTCCCGTTCAGGGGCATGCCCCCGTCACTTTAACTGGTGTCCGACACGTCGGACCTGGGATGGGTAGCCCATGTGAGGAACATTCAGACCCAAGGTCCGTGGTTGGCTCAGAATCTGACCCTCCACATAAACGTCAAGGAACTCAGGGCAGTACGGCTGGCATGCATGGCCTTCCGCTCGCACCTGAGGGGCTGGGTGGTCAGGGTCCTCACGGACAACATGGCCTTGATGTTCTACATCAACAGGCAAGGTGGGGCCCGATCCTCTGTTGCAAAGCCCTCAGGCTGTGGAACTTTTGTATAGCCCACGACATCTGTCTACAGGCCTTCCATCTACCGGGCGCCTGGAATGCATGGGCGGATTGCTTGAGCAGAGACTTCTCCTCTCAGCACAAGTGATCTCTCCACCCAGAGGTAATGCACAGACTTTTCCAAGTATGGGGAACTCCTCAGGTGGACCTGTTTACGACTCGGCAGAACTGTTGCTGTCCCCAGCTCTGATCCAGGGGGGCTGGGACAGGGCACTGTCTCCAATGCCTTCCTCCTGTCCTGGTCAAGCCAGTCTCTCTATGCTTTTCCCCCGTTCCCGCTGATTGAAAAAGATAAAGATGGACGAGGCCCAGGTCCGTCCGATTGCCCCAGCATGGCCCAGGCAGCATTGATATGGTACCCTCACGGGCCTGGCAGTCGCCCCGCTGTGGCAGATGCCGTCCCGCCCAGACCAGCTCTCCCAGGACCAGGGCTGCCTTCTCCACCCCAGCCTAGTGGCACTTCACCTCACGGCGTGGCTGCTCAATGGTTAGGTAGAGAGGAAAGGACGTGCTTGGAAGGGGTTCAGCATGTCCTCCTAGAAAGTAGGTGGCACTCCACAGGCCGAGCCTACTTGGCAAAGTGGTCTTGGTTTTCCAAATAGGCGGAAGAGTGGGGCGTTTCCCCGGTGGCCACCCTGATCCAGCTTATCCTGGACTACCTCCTTCACCTTAGAGCCCAGGGCCTGGCGCCCTCGTCAGTCAGGGTGCACCTAGCGGCCATATCGGCCTTCCATCCGACGGTGCAGGGCCACATGGTATTCTCCCATGCTATGACTGGCCAATTCCTTAAGATCATCTCTTCCCATATGTTAGGCCCCCAGTACCCCAGTGGGACCTAAACCTGGTGTTGTCCTGTATCACGGGGCCCCCGTTTGAGCTGCTAGCCACATGCTCCTGGTCACATCTCTTGTAGAAGGTGGCCTTCCTGGTTGCGATCACATTGGCTAGGCGGGTCTTGGAACTCAGGGCCCTGACCTCCGAGCCCCCGTACATGGTGTTTCATAAAGATAAGGTCCAGCACTGCCCACACCCTTCGTTCTTCCCGAAGGTGGTCTCTGCCTATCACATGGGTCAGGACATTTTTCTGCGGGTCCTCTGCCCCAAGCCACACGTGTCCAGTGAGGAGCGCTGCCTCCACATGCTGGATGTGAGATGAGCTCTGGCTTTTTACCTAGAGCAGACTAAGCCATTCAGAAAGTCCTCACAACTGTTCATCACCTCAGCCGAGTGCATGAAGGGTCGGCCGATCTCCACTCAGTGGCTCTCCAACTGGATCACCTCATACATCCGTACCTGTTGTGACCTAACGGGAATTCCTCCGCCATCAATTGTGAGGGCACACTCAACTAGGGTGCAAGCCTCGTCGGCTGCCTTTTTAGCCCATGTCCCCATTCAGGACATTTGCAGGGCTGCTGCATGGTATTCAGTTCACACGTTCACCTCGTATTATGCGATTGTCTCCCAGACCGGGGATGACGCCGGGTTCGGCAGGGCTGTTCTCCATCCCGAGAATTTGTGAACTCCTACCCACCTCCAACAGATATAGTTTGGAATCACCTATTGTGGAATACACATGAGCAATCACTCGAAGAAGAAAAGACAGTTACCTTTCCGTAACTGGTGTTCTTCAAGATGTGTTGCTCATGTCCATTCCACATCTTGCCCTCCTTCCTTCTATTGGAATTGTCTGGCAAGAAGGAACTGAAGGTGGGGGGAGGCTGCAGCTCCCCTTATACCACGCCATGGAGGCGCCACTTCAGGGGTCGCTAGGGCACTCCCCTACGGGTACTGCTAGGGGGAAAAACTTCCGGCACCAGTGCACGTGGCGAGCACACACACCTATTGTGGAATAGACAGGAGCAACACATTTCGGAGAACACCAGTTACGGAAAAGGTAGCTGTCTTTTCTTCAAAGTTTTACATTTTTTTTTAAAGTTCAGAAAAATGAGCAATACAACCAAAATATTTCAGTCTTTGGAGCTATAATATTTCCCAGTACCCCTGATAGGCTGAGTACCAAATATCAGTCAATCCTCTTTATGGTAGAAGTGCAAAACCCTTCCAGGATATTTTGTGGGCTTTTATCAGCTTCTGGGACTTAACTTTTACATTCAAATCTTTATTTTTCCCAGTATTTTAGTGATTAATATTAAAATCACCACATTTACCCAAAATATGATGTAAAATGACATATTTATTAACAGTTTAAAATAACTAAAACACCATACTTTTTGGGAGGGGGAATATGTAAATGAGCAAGAATTGTATTTTGTTCTACATTTTGTCAGCATCTGACACCAACAACTTTTACATTTTTGCTTTGATGATATTTCTGTGATGCAGTTTGAAATTTAGTCCCTGAAAAAGGCTTCGTTCACATGCTGTCCTGGGGTGGGAAACCAGATATGGGGGATTAATGGATGTAAATAAAGTGTTTTACTTTTCAGCAAATTTTGATGCCCTCTCATTCATGCCAAGATGGAAATACATAACCAGCAATAGTTTGGTGTATATTTGAAATGTCTTCAACTTGGCAAGACATGATCTGTTCTTTTAATACATTAATGTCAGACTGTTCTACTAGTTGGCAACAGAAATACTCTGGAGATGCTTATGAGACTGGAAAAGAAATTTGCTGGCGTTTGCTGTTTGATAACTAGCCAGTTGACTCATTGCAATGTTGTGCTAGGACATTGATACTTTAAGGGTAAGTTTTCTGCATAATCCACAGGGGGCTAGGAGTGCAGCTCCCATTAGAAGTTGCTTACCTGCTCTAAAAATGTACCCATCGACCTGTAGTGGTTGTTGGGAATGTCTTAGATATAAACACATACTAAGACAAAATGCTGTTCTGTGTTCTACTGTTCAGCAGTCTTTTTCCACTGGTACTGTGGTGGCCTATAGGGGAAGTGAAATATGTCACAAGTCAACATTTGTTTAGTATTTTCTTTCCTTTGAGAGACCATCCTGGACACTCTTGTCCTTCAGACTTCCACGAGATGAGAGTATAGAATGTTATTTTATTAATGGCTCACATAGATTTACTTATAAAAGAAGGAAAAAGCTAAATAAAGCAGGTCAAACTACTGACTTTGTTTATAACTTATATTTGGCCTTAAAGATATATAAGGTATAGCAATAAAGTAGATATTTTCCTTAAGATTCTAAGCATTTTATGATACTTGAAGTAGGAAAGATCTCATTATTGGATTAAATTTATATTCCAGCAATTCCTAAAGGCACTGGTCATTGTGCTAAGTGCTCTAGGAACTGTATGAACACAGAAGAATAGGTGGTGCCTGCCAGGAAAAAACAGTCTAACTAGACAGAAAAGGCAAAGAATAGGGAAGAGGAATGAATGTAAAAAGCAAGTTGTCAGGGTGATGATTGGTGTTTATCATGTTATTGTCCCATTTTTACACATATGTTGGAGCAAGAGGGAGGGTGAAGGAGATAAGTTGACAGGAACATGAAGCAGGAAGATGCAGGAAATGTGAGGAGGTAGTGGGGAGGGAAGACAAGACTGGGAGAGGAACATAATGGATAGGGGGAGTGAGGCTAGCAGGGGAGGAATTGTGGTGGAAGGGGGGTGGTTGAAGCAACAGCCAGACAGCAGGAAGAAAAGGATGCCATGAGTCAAAGCTGAAAACAGAGTCTGATTATATCACCTGTGTCTACGTACACCTCACTCCCCTACCCCATACACACATCCTGTTGCTTCGGCCACTCCCCCCAGCCCCTGACTGAAATGTGGGAAGTTTCTACTCCCAGGAGATGGCCCTACCTCTAGGTCTGCTCTTCTTCACCCAGCCCAGATGGCTGGTCAAGGAGGGTATGCCACTGGGGCCCATAGCCTTGAATGCAGAAAACATCTCTGGAGGGAGAACACTTGGATCTGGGGTCTAAGAGAATTTGGAGGAAAGGAAGCTTCCTCTTCCAAGCCAGTGTCACCTTGTAACTCCTCTGCTGCCCCTACTATCCTCCATTAGGCTATGTCATAGGTGCCGTGCCCCATGTGCTGTCTCTAATGTGTTTAGGTCTGTGGATCTAGATAGTTGCCTTTGCCCAGCTTGCTCCCACTGCATCCCCAATTCACTCTTCCCCAGTGCTGCTGAGAGAGGCACAGCACAGTTCCACATCATGTACGCCCCCCCTCTCCCCTGCCTGTCCTCTCTACTTTTGCATAGCAACAGCATAGTATTGTGCTGTGTTTAAGGACCTACTGGCCTGGGGAATGTGGGATGCAGCTTTTGACTCATAGTTATGAGGCATTTTTACTACTACATCTCTGAAGCAACCATTAGTTGACAGGTAAGGGAAGATTAAGCTGTTTCTGAATTGTCTGCCTTTCAATTATTTATAATGTTTCACTTTATTATAGAATCATTGGTAATCGGAGCTAGGTCATCTTGTCCACTTCCCAGCATGCTTGTTCTTTCCAGTATATTCTTGAGTATTTTGTCCAGATAAGATATAAACATAGAAACTGCCATAATGGATCTTACCAGTGGTCTGTCTAACCCCACATCCTGTTTATAATAGTGATTATAATCAGATGCTTCAGAGGAAAATGCAAGAAACACAACAGTGGACAATTATAAACTAACCTGTTGGTAGGCGAAGTTCCTTCTTAGCCCTTTCTATTAACGATTGGCTTATGTAGTGAAACATGAAGGTTTATGTTCCTTAAATTTTCTGTCTAACACACCTGTGTATGTTCCCATTATGCGTATAAATATCTCATCCTTCTCAAATCCTTTGTAACATTTGGCCTTAATGATACCTTATGGAAATGAGTTCCACTGGCTGAGTATTTGTATATCGTTTTAATTGTCTTTTTGTTCCTGTGCTATGGGAAAGGTTCAATAGGAACAACAACTCTACCTTCTCTAAGCCACTCATTCCGTATGTATGTATTCTCTTATTAATCTCTTCTCTATAAATGATTTGAGCAGTGGGGCTTCTACCATTTCCTTTGGGAAACTCTCCCACAGCCTATATGTGAATTGCTAGGGAATTACCTTCAAACTCCTAGATGTCATGACATGTAATGATATATATTGCGAGACTTGGTACTGGAGCAGTCACAGTTTAGTTCTCAATTATATACATAAGCACACTATTTCCTGTCAATTTCCAGTTTTATCCCTTTGGAAAGTTACAATCAACCATCTCCCTCACAAAGGGCTCAGTTTGTCTGCAAAGCTCTTGGGGGTATACATTATGAGCAAATTGATTACAGTTTCACAAAATAAATAGGGCAGCTCCATGGGAATATGTTAAGTAATGCATGTACAACCAGAAGTAGAAAACTACAGTAAAAACACTACCAGAATGTCCCCAGAATCCTCATCTAGGAGTATTTTGTCACCAATGCCATATAATGTACAGAATTGAACTTAGAGATGTAGGTTCTTCAGGACTGTGTGAAAAACTCTATTCATATCTGGTTCTGTGCTCTGATTTTTGTTTGTGTTTTAAATGGAATTATCCACCTCAGAGCAAACCAGAGGTTTAAATAATGATATAAGACAGTGTTTGAATCCTATGGTTTAGTTAAGAACAACAGGTAGTCCCTATATAGAATCCTATCTTTGGTGCTCCTTACATAATTTAAATTCAACCAGCAGGACAGTATGAGGCATCTCATGGAATATTAAAACTTTCTTGATTTCCCTCTTTCTTCAAGGTGCATTTGTTATAGCTGATACGGCCCAGGAAGCAACCTAAAATATACTGAAGCAAACAGTGATGTTTGAATTACAGATATATAGTATTAGGCGCGTCTGGATTTGTGATTTAATATTTTAATTACACTAATCATTTTATAGTCCAGAAAACAGTGGCTATAAAATATATTGTGACAGTCCATATTTATACTCCCTCAATCACTTCCTGATCACATTGGCTCAGTGTGTATGCCAAGCCAGGGCTGCCCAGAGGTGGGGAGGGAGGCAAGTGGGGCAATTTGCCCCAGGCCTCGGGCCCTGCAGGGGCCCCCACGAGAATATAGTATTCTATAGTATTGCAACTTTTTTTTATGGAACGGGCCCCCGAAATTGCTTTGCCCCAGGCCCCCTGAATCCTCTGGGCGGCTCTGTGCCAAGCTATCATTGGAAGCTCAACTTGATATATAAAAAAACCATAACTTATTGCTTATACAATTAAAAAATTGGATTTTGGGATTTAGCTGGAATTTCGTTCTGTGATATGTGACACAGAACTGAATACCGCATGTTCTTTTGTTTCTACACTAAGGTAAGAAAGTTGACAGAGATAATTTTGTCAGTAACTGGCACCTTGTGTGTGGATTTGACACACAAGGTGCCAGTACTTTGGGAGCAGATATGGGTAATTACAAATAATCATGCCTGTGCAGACATTTCTGTGATATATTTTAAAGGAGTCTATGGGCCAGATTCCTAGTTGTGCAACTGAGAAGATGGACAAAAAGGAATTGGTTGCTGGTTCTGCACAGACTCTGGCATAGATTAAAAAAGCCCATAGGCTGTTGTTACCTATGCTAGCTGCCTCTGGACCACATAGGGGCTATACACCAGGTGGGGATAGCCGGAGTGCAGTGCGATCTGTCCACACCCTCACATCCCTACTATACTGGGGTCTGCAAGGAATAGTGCTGTAGGAGCCAGCTATGATGGCTCTGCAAGCACTGGGGCTGCCCAAAACCAGAGCAGTCCTCGGAAAGGGAGACCTGGCTGCTTCTGCTCCCTTTGTGCCACCAGAAGTGCAAAACGGGGGCAGAGCAGGCCAAAGAATCTTGCCCTATATTATCTTTTTAAAAGACTGGATCCTGCCCTTCTGCCTCATTTGCATGCCAGTAGAGGAGTCTTAGCAGTTGTTTTGGAATACGGTGTCTCATTTTATTTCAATATGATATTCTCACACTGAAGAATGAAAAAGGGGTAGAGGGCAAATACATTCCTTGTATTCTTTTCTTAACTGAGATAGTTTATGCTAACAAAGCCTTAATTTACATTGTACCACTTGCTGTGCTTTTTCTTCCTCCTCCCTCACCACTCATCTCTAGCTCCCTTGAAACTAATTTATATCACCAAATGAGAAAATCCTAATCCTCAACCCTTAATCCTCCTAAACCCAGCTCAACTTTCTGATCCTACGTTGAGTTTGCAGGGCAGGCAGTTAGAAAAAACACATCCTTTTACTTCTAAACTGATAATATTTGATTTGGAAGTAACTGAAGAATAATAGACTTGGGACCCCACAATACTATTTTATGGAATAACTTTTCAGAGTAGTTTCACACTTCAAGGATCCATGTGTTATTAGTATTATCATTATGTATTATTTTATACTGCAGCAGTGCCTACTGGCCCTTATTCAGAGCTCACTTGCTCCAGACTGTGCAATTCACACTTCAATGAACAGCTTCACTACCGCAGCAGAGTGTGAGGGGCAATTGCAAAAGTACCATTAATTAGTGAGCACAAGTGCGAACAATGATTCCTTCAGTCCTCCCGCCTTAAAAGTAGAAATTGCAGTAGAGCGACGCGTAAAATTCTGAGTTAGCAACACCACTAATTGTAGGGCTGCTCTGGATTAATTGATTCTCACTAAAAATTGTTGAACTGTTAGATGTCAGTGAGTCTGCCCTTAGTCCCTGAATTGTTTCAGGTAGGATTTAACTTTCTCACATTGCAAAACATTGCATGACAAATTTGCAAGACAATGTGATATCTTGCAATGTAGCAATATGAATTAGTATGACATTAAGACATAAGAGTGCATATTCAGACATAAAGATTTTATTCTGTATAACAGAAACCATAATTGAGGTTACAATTTAGTCACAGGTATTTTTAGTAAAAGTCATGGACAGATTATGGGCAATAAACAAAAATTCATGGCCCGTGACCTGTCCATGACTTATACCAGGGGTCAGCAACCTTTCAGAAGTGCTGTGCCGAGTCTTCATTTATTCACTCTAGTTTAAGTTTTTGCGTGCCAGTAATATATTTTAACGTTTTTAGGTCTCTTTCTATAAGTCTATAATATATAACAACTATTGTTGTATGTAAAGTAAATTAGGTTTTTAAAATGTTTAAGAAGCTTCATTTAAAATGAAATTAAAATGCAGAGCTCCCCAGACCGGTGGCCAGGACCCAGGCAGTGTGAGTGCCATTGAAAATCAGCTCGCGTGCTGCCTTCAGCCGTAGGTTGCCTACCCCTGACTCATACTATGAATACCCCTCACTAAATCTTGGGGGGGGTCACTGCTGGGGGGGGTTCCCTGGGAGGGGCTTCTGCTGTGGGGGAGGAGCCGGGGGCCACTGCTGTGGGGGCTGGGGACCACTAAGCACCAGCTGCTCCAGCTGCCCGGGGGCCACCAAACAGCGGCTATTTTGGCCACCCCTGAGACTGCTGCTCAGGTAATTCCCAGGGCTAGCTGCCCCAGGCTGCCCAAGCGGTAACTGGTGCAGCTGGTCCTGGGGCTGCTTCAGCAGCGGCCAGTGCAGCTGGCTGCAGAATCGCTCCAACAGTGGCTGGTGTGGCTGTCCCCAGGGCCTCCTGAGCAGCTGGCTCCGGTGCAGCCCTGGGGCCCTTGGGCAGCCCTGGGATCAGCCATACACAGAAGTCACGGAGGTCGCAGATAGTCATGGAATCCGTGACTTCTGCAATCTCCATGAGAAACATGGAACCCTAACCATAATAAACTCAGGTTTAATTCCTAGCCCTAGTCTGCCCCTAACTAGAACAATGTGGAGGCTTTGCACGGGGGGAAAGAGAGTGGCACTTCTCTTTCAATGAAGGACACATCTGGCCAGTTCAGGTTTGTGCCACACAGAGGACTCCTGTCTTGTAAACAGTATTCAAAAGTGATTTTTTTTTCATCTGTTCTTGGCAAAGAAGTTCCAAGGTTTTCTTTCAGATGTGGTCATCACGACGGCTACCCGTGCCTTTATCAGTTCCAGACTGCAATGTGCTCTACAGTTGCAATTAGAAAGTTGGCTGGTACAGAATGCGCCTGCTTGCTTATTCAGTGATACCTCACGAGGGGAGGACAAGCTGACAGCACTCAGGTTCCTGGTTTAAACAAGCCAGTATCACAATGGGTGTGATGTGCAGCTTTGTAAAGTGGTAGGGGCAAGATATATGGAGTGGGAATAAATATGGGAATCCTCAGGCTTCCTAGAGGGATATGGAAATGTCTTAGAAAAAGGAAAGGCATAAAAATGAGTTGCTCTTTTAGTGGAAATCCCCAGGCCTGTGTGTGTGTAGAGAGAGAGAGAGAGAGAGTAAATTGCACAGCTGTTGGCCATGTAAAACAAAAATATGTGGACATCCGAACATGATTAGCAAGTAACTAATCCAACATCCCGAAATGCTTAGAATACAGCTGTTTGCAGTACTTGTTAGAGCTGATTGTTTTTTTAAATTTACTGCATTCTGTTTTTCTGTGAGATAATTTTCTGAAAAATCTTCTCCTGTTAGAAGAACGTTTGTGGCAGTGCACCCCATAAGGCATTATGGAAATATGCTTATTAATGTATATCTGACATAACTGGAATATGTTTTATGCTACGTATGCCATGTAACATATCTCTGTAAAGTTTATGATCTGCTGTATCTATTCATCCTATTTGTTTGCATGTGTCATTGTTGTATTCGAAGTTATGAATATTGGCTGTGCACTTGCTTGATTTCTAAGTAGCTTTAGTAAAATATTTGGTCAGCTTCTTGAGAAAGGAATGTGCAAATTAAGTGCACAATCAAGAAACACTTAAGGAACAATGAATATTGGAAGGCTCCAATCCAAATAAGAAGTCAGCCTGAGGACATTTAGGGTAGCATGTAAACAATGGCTGCTGCCTGTAAAGTCATGCATGGACATGTGACTTGCCCAGGTGACTTCAAAGCTCCATCTTGGAGCTGGAATTTGCATAGGAGAGAGGAGGGGTCTCCACCCACAAGAGAAAGTCTGTTTAAGCCCGTGGGAGACCCCTCCATTTGGTCTTCAGCTGGATACCTGAGAGAAACTGGAACAGAGGACAATAACTACAGGGGCTGTGAGTGATTGCTGAACCCAGACTAGAAGGGGACTAGTCTGTAAAAGGAAGCTTACTGGACCACTTCTGAGGGTGAGGTTTTATCTGTATTCAGTTGTATTACTGTATTAGGCTTAGATTTGCGTGTTTTATTTTATTTTACTTGGTAATTCATTTTGTTCTGTCTGTACTACTTGGAACCACTTAAATCCTACTTTCTGTATTTAATAAAATTAATTAATCCAGAGTTTGTATTAATACCGGGGGTGGGTGGGGGGAGGGCAAACAGCTGTGCATATCTCTCTATCAGTGTTATAGAGGGTGAAGAATTTATGAGTTTACCCTGTATACAGGATAAAATGGATTTATTTGGGGTTAGGACCCCACTGGGAGTTGGGCATCTGAGTGTTAAAGACAGGGACACTTCTTAACCTGCTTACAATTAAGCCTACAACTGTTAGGGGACGTGGTTCAGACTTGGGTCTGGGTTTGCAGCAGGCTAGCGGGTCTGGCTCAAATCAGGCAGGCCCCTGGAGTCCCAAGCTGCCAGGGCAGGAAAGCAGGTTTAAATATAACAGTTTGTTTGTAAATATTTATGTATTATGTTTGCCAGCCTCTCACTTAACAAGCAAACTTTAAATAGTTTAAATATATTCAGGGTTCTATTTGATGGCTTATTGGAATAAAATAGTGTAAAATTGAAAAGCAATATACATATATAATGGTTCCTGGTTTTGCTCCTGAAATGCTTGCTTTTTTTAGGGTTTTATCTGTTCCAAACTTATCAATGAGTGTTTAAAATATATTTAGCTGACAGGGCCACCAGTATCTTTTTGTAAAGTTCTTAAGTAGCTGGTCTTTGTGTTACTGCACAATCTTTATGGTTGTAGGAGCTTAAAAGGAAGCTTTTGGAGATTTGACTGTATTTTGCTTCTTTTCTCATCAGTGCTTTAATGTCTACTGATTAAGGAGTCATAAATCTTAGCAATATTGCTGGAGAGTTCCATTTCCCTACCAAATGACAAACCTTCCTCTGCCCCAGTTAGTTGTTATCATACACATGCCACAACTACTTGTCATTCATTGGTGCTGCTCTATATAATCTAGAGAATGAATGATCTTTTTCAGAAAACGGTGAACCACTTGCCATTGCTAGAATAGCCTGTACTCTTGAGGTCACCTAACTTGGCAAGTCAGTGAGTTAATGGGTTTGAAAAGATTACCCTAGTACAGAGATGATGTAAACATTTTCCTTTCAGTTTAGGATATGTGGATTTGGATGCCTTTCATCTTTCTTTGCACATTCCAGATGTTTGCTTCTTTCCCTATATCATATATACATGATGGAATAGATAATATACAGAGTGCAAATATTTGTCTACAGTATGATGTGTTTATACTCTGCTTCATTACACCTTCTTTTCTCCTTTTATTGGGGAAAGGAGGAGTACCTTAAAAGCCTTTTTAAATTCAGTTTTGGTGTGTTTATTCAGTGTTTTTCAAAGTAGTCTTGTTAAAGTTTCCACATTCCCTTCATTTCCTCTGCAGTCTAATGCAATATATCTCACTTCAGTCAAGGATGAATCTACAGGGTAATAGTTTACTATTTCAGCCCTTTTGATAACATTAACGAAATCAGCTTTCTTGATTTCATTTAAAAAAGAAAAAGCAATGACAACAAACTATAATACATACTGCATATCAGATTGAGAATTAAAAGGATATTGTCAAGTTTTTTGTTTGTGAATAATATTCTGGTAGAAGTACAGACATAAAATAACAACTATGCATCCATTCTAATAAAGATTTGGAGGGCGGTTTCTAAGGACTTGTACACATTACCACTGATATCAGTATAACTTATGTCATTCAAGCCTGGTCTACACTAGGTGTTTAAATTGGTTTTAGGAGCGTAAAACCGATTTAACACCACAACCGTCCACACTAGGAGGCACCTTATATCGATTTTAATGGCTCTTTAAACCGGTTTCTGTACTCCTCCCTAACGAGAGGAGTAACGCTAGTATCGGTAATACCATATCGGATTAGGGTTAGTGTGGCCGCTGATCGACGGTATTGGCCTCCGGGCGGTATCCCACAGTGCACCAGTGACCGCTCTGGACAGCATTCTGAACTCGGATGCACTGGCCAGGTAGACAGGAAAAGCCCCGCGAACTTTTGAAATTCATTTCCTGCTTCCCCAGCGTGGAGAGCACAGGTGACCACGCACAGCTCATCAGCACAGTTAACAATGCAGTCTCCTGAGAATCGTAAAAGAGCCCCAGCATGGACTGCACGGGAGGTACTGGATCTGATCGCTATCTGGGGAGAGGATTCAGTGCTAACAGAACTGCGTTCCAAAAGACGAAATGAAAAAGTATTTGAAAGAATTTCTAAGGCTATGACGGATAAAGGCCACAGCAGGGACTCAGTGCAGTGCAGAGTGAAAGTTAAGGAGCTCAGACAAGCCTACCAGAAAACCAAAGAAGCAAACGGAAGGTCCGGGGCAGGTCGAAAAACATGCCGCTTCTATGCTGAGCTGCATGCAATTTTAGGGGGCTGCGCCACAAGTACCCCACCCCTGATCGTGGATTCCGAGGTGGGGGTTGTAATCTCTGCCATGGCTGAGGATTATGCAGACGGGGAAGATGAAGATGAAGAAGAGGAGGAAGACCTAGCAGAGAGCACACAGCACTCCGTGAGCCCCAGCAGCCAGGAGCTTTTTATCACCCTGACGGAATTACCGTCCTCCCAGCCCTCACAAGCCACTGTCCCAGACAATGACGCCATGGAAGGGAACTCTGGTGAGTGTACCTTTGCAAATAGCAAACATTGTTTTTTAAGCAAGCCTTTTTTAATGATTGATTTGCCCTGAGGACTTGGGATGCATTCGCAGACAGTATAGTTACTTAGAAAAGTTTGTTAACATGTCCGGGGATTGAGAGGAAATCCTCCAGGGACATCTCGATGAAGCGCTCCTGTAGGTACTCCAGAAGCCTTTGCAGAAGGTTTCTGGGCAAGGCAGCCTTGTTCCGTCCACCATGGTAGGACACTTTACCACGCCATGCATGTAGCAAGTAATCAGGTATCATTGCGTGGCAAAGCATAGCAGGGTATGGTCCCGGTGACTGCTGGCATTCAAGAAGCATCCGCTGTTTATCTTGTTCTGTTATCCTCAGCAAAGTGATATCGTTCAGGATAACCTGGTTAAAAATCAGGAATTTAAGTAAGGGGGGTGGCCATTTTTCTACTGGGTTCGTGGACTGCAGCAGCTTAAAAAAAAAACTTTCCTGCACGTAGCGAAGCGGGGGGAGGGGAGTGAAATGCCGATGATCTTTTCTGTGTTTGGTCACCGGCGATCTTCCCCAAGCTACCAGCCACGCAGTGGGTGGGGGGGTGGGAAGGTTGTTGATTAGCAGGGAGCTAGCGTGGTATTAGCCATGCGTTGGGGGGGAGGGGGTAAATCACTACAGAAGCCAAAAGACAGTGGCTTACCATGGCCGCATGCAAGCTGAATTCTGATGCCTGGACCTGTGTCTGTGAGATCTGTAACTCCAGAGCTGCAAGCACTCACTATTAAGATGAAAAATGCGACCTTGTAGGGAAATCACATGTGCTAGGTGAATAGTGCTGTTCACTGTGAAAGAGTATAACCATTGTTCTGTAAACTGTATCTTTCTAAATATTTATCTACCTCATGCAGCTGCAAATTTTTCAACCATCCCTCCTCCATCCCAAAGGCTAGCACAGATAAGGCGGAGGAAAAAGAAGATGCGAGATGAGATGTTCTCGGATATTATGGAAGTTACACGCAATGAAAGAGCTCATCTGAATGAGTGGAAGGACGTGGTATCAAATTACAGGAAAGAGGCCAGTGAACGTGAGGACAGGAGGGATGAACGTGAGGACAGGAGGGACAACCGAGATGAGAGGTGGCGGCAGGAAGACCGGCAGGAAAATCAGCGGTGGCGGCAGGAAGATCAGCGGTGGCGGGATGCAACTCTGGGGCTGCTGCGTGATCAAACTGACATGCTCCGGCGTCTTGTGGAGCTTCAGGAACAGCAGCAGGATCACAGAGTGCCGCTGCAGCCCCTGTATAACCACCCTCAACCCTCACCATGTTCCACATCCTCCTCACCCAGACGTGTAAGAACGCGTGGGGGGAGGCTCTGTGCACCCGCCCACTCCACCCCCGTGGACAGCCCAACCAGAAGGATGTCGTTACTGTTAATTTTTTTTAATGGCCTTCTCCATCCCTCCTATCCTCCTCCCAAACCACACCCTTACTTCTCTCCCTCTTTTTATAATGAATCAATAAAGAATTCATGCTTTTTAAATGAGAGTGACTTTATTTGCATAAGTAAGCTGTACTCGAAGGGGGAGGGGGAGTTGCTTACAGGGACTGAGTCAATCAAGGGGGTTGGGTGTTCATCAACAAACACAGCAGTCACACTGTACCCTGGCCATTGATGAAGCTCGTTTTCAAAGCTTCTCTGATGCGCACCGCTTCCTGGTGTGCTCTTCTAATCTCCCTGGTGTCTGGCTGCGCGTAATCAGCGGCCAGGTGATTTGCCTCAGCCTCCCACCCCGCCATAAAGGTCTCCCCCTTACTCTCACAGAGATTGTGGAGAATACAGCAAGCAGTAATAACATAGGGGACATTGGTTTGGCTGAGGTCTGAGCAAGTCAGTAATGTCCGCCAGCGCGCCTTTAAACGGCCAAATGCACATTCCACCACCATTCTGCACTTGCTCAGCCTGTAATTGAACAGATCCTGACTACTGTCCAGGCTGCCTGTGTATGGCTTCATGAGCCATGGCATCAAGGGGTAGGCTGGGTCCCCCAGGATAACGACAGGCATTTCAACATCCCCAACTGTTATTTTCTGGTCTGGGAAGTAATTCCCTTGCTGCAGCCGTTTAAACAGAGTAGTGCTTCTGAAGACGCGAGCGTCATGAACCCTTCCTGGCCATCCCACGTGGATGTTTGTGAAACGTCCCTTGTGATCTACCAGTGCTTGCAGCACCATTGAAAAGTACCCCTTCCGGTTTACGTACTGGGTGCCCTGGCGCTGCGGTGCCAAAATAGGGATATGGGTTCCATCTATCGCCCCCCCACAGTTAGGGAATCCCAGTGCAGCAAAGCCATCCACTATGGCCTGCACGTTTCCCAGAGTCACAACCTTTCATAGCAGCAGCTTAGTGATTGCTTTGGCTACTTGCATCACAGCAGCCCCCACAGTAGATTTTCCAACTCCAAATTGATTCCCGACTGACCGGTAGCTGTCTGGCGTTGCAAGCTTCCACAGGGCTATCGCCACTCGCTTCTCTACTGTGAGGGCTGCTCTCATCTTGGTATTATGGCGTTTCAGGGCAGGGGCAAGCAAGTCACAAAGTTCCATGAAAGTACCCTTACGCATGCGAAAGTTTCGCAGCCACTGGGAATCGTCCCACACCTGCAACACAATGCGGTCCCACCAGTCAGTGCTTGTTTCCCGGGCCCAAAATCGGCGTTCAATGGATAGAATCTGTCCCATTACCATCAGGATCTCCAAAGCGCAGGGGCCCGCGGTTTGAGAGAATTCTGTGTCTACGTCCTCATCACTGTCATCGCCGCGCTGCCGTATCCGCCTCCTCCTCGCCTCGGATTGAAGGTCCTGGTTCACCATAGACTGCACGAGAGTGCGCGTGGTGTTTAAAACATTCACGATTGCGGTATTGAGCTGAGCAGGGTCCATGCTTGCTGTGCTATGGCGTCTGCACAGTTCACCAAGCAAAAAGGCGCGAAACGGTTGTCTGCTGCTCAGGGAGGGAGGGGTGAGGCTGTACCCAGAACCACCCGCGACAATGATTTTTGCCCCATCAGGCACTGGGATCTCAACCCGGAAATGCCAAGGGGCGGGGGAGGCTGCGGGAACTATGGGATAGCTACGGGATAGCTACCCACAGTGCAACGCTCCAGAAATCGACGCTAGCCTCGGACCATGGACGCACACCACCGATTTAATGTGTTTAGTGTGGCCGCGCTCACTCGATTTTATAAAATCTGTTTTACAAAACCGGTTTATGCAAATTCGGAATAGTCCCGTAGTGTAGACGTACCCTCAGGTGCGAAAAAGCCACCTCCCTAAGCACAAGTGCTGATGTGGACAGCTCTCCCGCTGAAATAGCTACCGCCTCTCATGGAGGTGGTTTTATTATGCTGATGGGAGAGCGCTCTCCCATCGGCATAGAATGTCTTTACCAGACGTGCAACAGTGGCACATCTGCACTGGTGAAGCTGTGCCACTGTAGCACTTCTAGTGTATATTTGCCCTAAAAAGGTGTAAAGGGCAGTTAGATACCCATCTCCTAATGAAAGTCAGTTGGAGATGGGCACCTAAATGTCATATTTTGCCTTTGACAATCTTTCTATTTATTTATTTTGCACCTGAAGGGCCTGAGCTAAAGCTCACTGACATCAATAGAAAGACTCCGATTGACTTCTGTGAGCTTTGGATCAGACTTTTTTGGTATCTTTTGGATCTTACAGCTCTTCCAAATTGACATGTTAGGTCTTCTAATGTTAAAGATATTCTAGAAACACTGGGACAGAGTTATTCTATTTTTCAGTATTTCCAGTTGGGCTATTGTGTCCCTAATCAATCCAGAATGGATCATTTTGTCTGTCAACCCAAGGTCATTGAAAACTGTTCAGGAAAGGCTCAATCTCTTATCAAGATTTCTAGAAAGGTGTCCATAAAATATTTCTAAAAGAAAAGCTGTGTATGCTGAAAAAGATAGTTACCAGCCAATTTTACTCAGTTCAATTGTAATTCCTATTGAAAATACATATTTGGTTGCTGTGTTCCTTGTATATCAGTGGTCTCTAAATTAGTGCTTAGATTCTATTGCTATTTTTATTAAGTTGAACAAAAGCAATAACCATTTGTCAAAAAGATTGCTGGAAAAATGATTTTGAAGAAGTCTTTCTTTTACACCTTTGGTAAACATACTCTTACTTGGACAATTTTGGGTAACTTTTAAAAATCCTAGATAACTTATTTTTTCTGGTATTTTTTTTTCCTGTGGGGTATGTTGAAATACCAAAAAGATTTGTTTAACTACTGATTTTGGCAACTAAAATAATTTTCTCACTAGAACCTGTGAATGGGATTCACCCTCTAGTGAATCAGAATGGATTGAGCAGATTGATCTTATCTTAATCATGAATAAACTTACATAAAGCTTACTTGATGAGTTCTAGGGCTTATTACTACTTCTTTCAATCTCTTTATAACTTTATGGAAAACCATTTTCAGAATGCTGGAAGACCAAGAGACTACTCAACTCGTTTCCTTTGAGTATAAATGACATGGCTGTGTGTGTACATATATGGGTTGAATTATTCAGTGCTTTTATATTGGAGCAACCAGGAGAGAAGAAATTATATATGTACATTCTCTTTTCTCTATCAAACAGTACAGAGTCTTTCAAACTGTCTAGTAGGCCATACTTTGCCTGTTTGAAAGGACGGCTGGCCTTCTGGTTAAGAAATATATTTAAACAAAAACCCTCTGTACTACGTCATGCATTGCACTAGCCTTCACTGGTCAACAACATAGTCTTACTGATTTCACCATAGTCTTTTCCTCCCTCCTTTCTTGTAACTCCCCTATGGGACCGTGGTGCCTGGCTGGGCCACACTGAGATTGCCACACTCAGGGCAGACTGCAAGGAATAGGGCAGACAGCTCCCAAAACCGGTGGTTTATTCTATAATTAGATTCACCAAACCAGTAACAAAAGAGCTTCTGTAATACCATGCTGGTTAACAAGAAGCCAGACATAGTCCACTTCAGGCATTCCAGCCTTTGGCTCTCATCTAGACAACCAAGTCTAGTACAGTGAAAAGTCATTAAAACACTATTCACCATAAATGAAGTATTTCCAGTCCCAAAGGGATCAGACACATTACTCCCCAGGTCAATGAATATTTCAGATCTTACTCAAATACATGGTTACAGCTAATCCTTAGTAACTAAATCAAAGATTTTTTTAATAAGAGGAAAAAGAAAGAAGAGAGTTATAAATGGTTACAAAATCAATATACATACAAATGACTTTTAATGTTCATAGATCAGAATCATAGCAGCAATGTATATCTGCTGGCTTGTAAAAGTCTCTCTGGAATCAGTTCAATGGGTTATAGTCCAACAGGCAATTCAGGTGTAGAGTCTGTTAATTTTTCCATGAGATTTCCAGGATAATCCAGGCAACTGGAGACCTCTGTTGTATGTCTTATACTTTCCCTGTTAAAAGTTTAAGCAGAGCTGAGCTGGCAGGATCAGGCTTCTCTTTTATAACTCTTCTAGCATGCTGACAAGCCTCCTCATAGAAATTGTCACAGCAGGGCCTTCCCTTGAGGAAGAATAGGCAATGCAGATTGCCTATGGACTGTTGCTTTGAAACAAATCTTCTATTTCCTATTCATACACAGGTAAACTAGTTACCTCACGTGTATGAGTGTAATTAACTGGTCCTTCATTATAACATAGATAGTTAAACTGAAGACAATGTAGATAATATTATTTGTTTCCTGCAGTATCTTACATCTTTGATTTCAAGATTAATTGGACACAGTCACATACATAATTAAGGCAATTAAGACATGAAAGTGAATTAGCATCTACCAGCTCATTCGGTTACATTGTTAAACTTCTAACAAGATATAGCAGGGGTGGCCAACCTGTGGCTCCGGAGCCACATGCGGCTCTTCAGAAGTTAATATGCGGCTCCTTGTATAGGCACCGACTCGGGGGCTGGAGCTACAGGCGCCAACTTTCCAGTGTGCTGGGGGATGCTCATTGCTCAACCCCTGGCTCTGCCACAGGCTCTGCCCCCACTCCACCCCTTCCTATGCCCTCCCCTAAGCCTGCCGTGCCCTCGCTCCTCCCCCCTCTCCTCCAGAGCCTCCTGCACACCAAGAAACAGCTGATCAGGAGATGCGGGGAGGGAGGGGCTGCCGGTGGGTAGGAGGTGCAGGGAGTGGGGCGGGGAAACTGATGGGGGGCTGCTGATGTATTACTGTGGCTCTTTGGCAATGTACGTTGGTAAATTCTGGCTTCTTCTCAGGCTCAGGTTGGCCACCCCTGAGAGGTAAACAGAAAATACACTTAGCATCTACCCTTGACTTCTATTACTAGAAATGAATGAGTTGATGATTGCTAGTCTAGTACATCTCTTTGAAATTCACATACACGTGAATTGTTTTGATACAAATGCCTCTTGTTAAATTGTTATGGGTCATACAAAGGTTGGCTGGTCTGCCAGTGTCACACCCTATTTATGTCTTACTTATTGTTTATTTGTAATGTGGTAGTGCCTAGGAGCCCCAAACGTAGACCAGGATTCCATTGTGCTAGGTGCTATACAAACACAGAACATAACATTGTTTGTAAGCTACTTAGGGGCAGGGATCATGTCTTTTTGGTGTATTGGGAAGCACCTAACAGACTTTTGGCTGCTGAGACAACTGGTATTATAAAATTTGTGTATTATTTTACAAAATAAATTGTACTGCAAATGATATGTGCCCACGTGATGGTGTTCCAGCTTCACTTCGTCTCATTGGCTCATTTTCATCACTAATGTAACTCTGTTGGCTTTACTGGAGTTAGACCTAGGAGGAATTTGGGACATTGCTTCCAAGTTTTACACTTCTGTTGCATTAGTACAGAAGATCATTCACTGGCTTGAGACCACAGAGTGTGATGGGCATTATGAAGTGACTTGTGGGCAAAATAGCAGCTTTAGATCGACATTTTTATTTTATGTTGCCTGAATCCTTTTCTCCTTACTCAAGCAAGTAAGTTTAATGGGACTGTTCATGTGAAGATAATGGGACAATATGTGACTATAGTGAGCAAAATGAAGTCCTTTTAAATTTACTTTAGATCCTTTGCATTTGTAATATAGTTCTTCTGTATATACAATTGTTCTGGCACATTTGACTATTTGTGAGATTGGTATTACAGATGTTCCCCGGGTTATGCAAACCCAACTTATGGAAATCCGGACTTACGGAAAAAGTTCCGTAAGCTTTTTTTTTTTTCGTAATTGTCAGAGATACGTTCACAACTTATGCAAAATTCAACTTACGCAAGGCATTCCGGAACACTTGCGTAAGTCGGGGAGCTTCTGTACACAAAAAATAATACACACAGACCAGAATGTTTAAACTTTGGTGCCTAAAGTTAATGGTACTACATGAGCACTTCTGATAATTGGGTCACTTTTACTTAGCCAACTAGATATGGATTTAGGTCTAGAATGCGTTGTCTTGAGTCATTTTTTCAGTCAACTGAAAAATGTATGGTTTATGACAGGGTATTTTGACGGTGTAACTGCTACTGCAAAATGTTAGTTTTGGAACTTTGCCTTAAAATGCAAATTTTGACAACAGGTTTTTCACAAATTAGTGTGAGATAGATTGACTTGGAATTGAAGAGCTCAATCCTCTTAGTTGTGCCAACTTGTAATAGATTCCAAGGGCATTTCACTAGTCAAGGATTGCCAGGGCTCAGCATGCTTTGGCCACAGCCTCCGAGCATACCTGGGCATGCCCTCTATGTTAGGGGCCTGGCGGTAGGTGGAGTAGAGCCACCTGTATTGACTCTGTGTCAGCCAAGGACTCCCCCACACCAGCAAATCCTCAGTTGCCCAACTCTAATTCCCCTTTGTGCTTTTGGAGAAAAACAAAGTGGGATTACCATGGGCCATGATCTGATCCAAAGCATCGGAGCCAGATCCTCAGCTGGTAAAAATTGTCTTAATTCCATTGACTCCAGTGGAGCTATGACAAACCTGTATGTATGCATCTCAGCCAAAATCTAGCCTGTTTTATTCAGCAAGGGGACTCAGACTATAATAAATATATGCAATATTACCAAACAGACTTTTCTGTGTACTCTGTGATCCCACTTTATGTCTGATCCCTTTCTATATTATTGATACAACCATTACCAGGGAGCTGAACACAGAGATAGAATCACATTATAAAACTTTGAACATCAACAAAACAGTTAAAAAAATTAGAGCAAGTTTATGTCCCCTTCATCAAATCTGCTATTTGCACTTACAATTTAATAGTTTAAATTGAGGACGCCGTATGATGGTGTCTTAGGATTGTGAATCTTAAAACAATATATTTACCAGTGGTTCATTAATGTTTAAGAAAAAATATAAATCTGTAGAAAAGTAGTGTTCTAAACCAAAGTCTAATGCATATTTCCTAATCTGTTTTATTTATTTACCATAGGTTTATGGAGAGAACTAAAGGATGAGCTTGACTTGAGTTGGCTTCTCCTTTTTATTCTTTTCAATAGGATAAATAATTCTTAGCTGGGGGTAAAAATGTTGATTGACATCTTTCACCTCTTCCTGCATTACTCAGTAATCAAATCCTTCCCCAGCATTTCCAGCTGACTCACGATTTGCCGTTGCATAAATTTCCCTCAGAATGCTTTATGGCTTGAAGATATACCTATTCCAACAAATTATTAAAATTATTTAACTCTTCACTCTAGCAAATGTATAAAATTCAGAGCTTAATAAGTGCATTGTCAACATAAAAGACAAACACTTTATTCTTTAGAGGGCTTTGCAGTTTTCTAACTCAGTGAGGGCCATCAATTATATGACAAATAAAAAATAATCTGCAACAAATTTATGTATTTATTATAATTGTGGAGTCTGGACCTATTCCCCTTAGCGCTACAGTATTTGAAAGATGGCAGTTACCATTAAGATCTATTTCTTTGTGAAAACATGTACAAGTTTATGTAAAACCAAATCATTATTGGTAAGCCACAGGCAATGTTAGTATTTGTGTTCACAAAGCAGCTAGATCCAGTAATATTTTAAATTTATTAATGCTTACCTGGTTAATTGATTTAGTCATCCCATCAACTGCTGCTTAATTAACTGTCCAGCAGCTTTCTGTAAATTTAGGCATGTTTTTGAATGGATGCCTTTTTCTTTTATATAAATGTTTCTCTCTATTCTGTTGGCATGGGTGTTCTAAATACCTGTATTGTCCTCTTCTCTTCAGCAGCTGAAGTACTGTACTCACCAGATTGTGCTGCATAAGAGACTGGTGGTCCAAGAAATGACTTGCATAAATCACCACAAGCAAATTTAACTGATGGCAAATTGTTAACCACAGTCCAGGAGTGGTATTTTATTAACCAGAATGACACAGATGTAGTTAATTATTCTTACAATTATGGATATTGTTCCCTAAATCAACAAGTATTACTGTTGCCATAATAATTAATGGTTAACAAAAAGAACCTGTGGTGCCAAAGTTACTATTTTTCCCCTGTTCATCTTATCAATATACCATCATAGAGACAATATATTAAAGGTGAATATGAAACTAATAATACCACATGTGTAAAATCATGTCATTTGAAATTATACTTGGCCTGCAAAGTGAATTCTGATGATTTCCTGGAGAAAAGATTCTTCTTTGCAGGGTAGAAGGACTTTTTAAGTGTCAGGAACTTAAATATTAAGGTCATGTAGTACTACTCTGAGGTAACCGTAAATGTTGACTTTTTAATGGCAGCCACTGTATTTAACACTGATTTTTGCCTTATGTAAATTTTTACAATTTGGAAAGGATTTAATTCAATTCCTACTATTTAAGAGAAAAACTTTCTAAGCTATTAGTCTTAGAAATGGATATAAACTTTAATGGGAAAAAAATCTAACCCTGGTGCATACAGTTCTTCTGGATGCTGTCGCTTCCTCATTTCTCTACATTATAATCCTATGTAAAAAAATCAACCAACCAAGTGAAAACATTGGGTCAAATCCTGCAATTCCTACTCAGTTTGTACTCTAGCAAAATTTCATAAAAGAGATGTACTTGTCTAGTAAATTCCAAAGGATGGTTATTAAAAATACCCCTATTGTAAAAATAAATTAATTATTTTGCATGACATTTTATATGACTTTTACATAAGAATGTAGGGGGAATTTAACTACCCTCAGTCATTACATTTACCATTGTATTTTCTCACTTAAAGTTTAATTAATATCACAAATACTATGATTACAGC
The DNA here is from genome assembly GCF_020497125.1 of Mauremys mutica. Lineage (NCBI taxonomy): Eukaryota > Metazoa > Chordata > Testudines > Geoemydidae > Mauremys > Mauremys mutica. The sequence goes on along the minus strand of NC_059073.1, from coordinate 185,822,988 downwards.
GAAGTAAAATATTCATATTTTATGGCAACTACTATAAATACTTAGGTTGAAATTATGCCAAGAGACTGAAGTGGCCTATACTTGCTGATATTGCCAGATTCTTAGGGTATGTCTACACTGCAATTGAACACCTTCAGATGGTCATGTCCAAGGTCTTAGGCTTGCGAGGCTTGGGCTATCGGGCTGTAAAATTGCAGTGTACATGTTTGGGCTCAGACTGGAGCCCAAGCCCTGGGACCTCAAGGTGGGTGAGAGTCCCAGAGTCTGGGCTCCAGACCGAGCCCCGAAGTCTACACTTCAATTTTACAGCCCTGCAGCCCAAGTCAGCTGACATGGGCCAACTGTGGGTGTTTAATTGCAGTGTAAACATACCTTTAAAAGGCCTCGTCTACACTTAAAAATTAGACTGACCTAGCTACTTTGCTCTGGGCTGTGAAAAATTTCACTCCGAGTGCCATAGCGTAGTCAACCTGATGTCCAGTATACATGGTTTGGTTGATAGAAGAATTCTTAGTCCAGTTCTGACGTATAGAAAAAGAGTATACTCATATTATTTAATTTGAACAGAAAGTAAAAACCACAGACCATATATTTTAGTTTATGTTATTGTGACAAAAAATGTTTCCTTGTCTTTGAGATTTGTAATGTAGTATCTCTGTTTTCTCTCCCTTTCTCTTCTCTGGCAGGATGACAAGGATTTGGTTCATGAGTTTGTTGTGGCTGAAGGCCTGACTTGCTTGATAAAAGTGGGAGCTGAGGCAGACCAGAACTATCAGAACTACATCTTAAGAGGTACAGTAAGTGAACTCAGAAGCTGTGTTTCCTGCAGTGAATCTTACTGACAAATCTGCTCCAACCTACTACATCAAAGATTCAAACATTTTTGAATAATTTGCAGTGGTTAGCTATTCATAATGGGTCTCCCAGTGAGTGAGTTAGTGAGTTTTTATATATTGTGGAAGAGTTACTTTTAAGCAGTGGAATAGATTCCATGTGAATACATCATCAGTCCAATGTGACATTCTCATAAGCAAACTAGAGAAATATGGTCTAGATGAATTTACTATAAGGGGAGTGCACAACTGGCTGAAAGAGCATACTAAAATAGTAGTAATCAATGGTTTCCTGTCAAACTGGGAGGGTGTATTTAGTGGGGATCTCGGAGGGGTCTGCTGTGGATCTGGTATTATTCATTAATTTTCATTAATGACTTCGATAATGGAGTGGAGAGAATGCTTATAAAATTTGCAGATGACACCAATTTTAACAAGATGAAATTCAGTAAAGACAAGTGCAAAGTGCTTCCCATAGAAAGGAAAAATCAAATGTACAACAACAAAATTGGGAATAACTGGGTGGGAAGTAGTACTGCTGAAAAAGATCTGTGCGTTACAGTGGATCGGAAGTGGAATATGAGTCAACAATGGGATACAGTCGTGAAAATGACTACTACCATTCTGGGTGTATTAACAGTAGGGGAGGTAATCGCCCCACGTTGGTCAGCACTGCTAAGGCCTCAGCTGGAGTACTGTGTCAAGTTCTGGGTGCCACACTTTAGAAAAGATGTGGACAAATTGAAGATAGTCCAGAGGAGAGCAACAAAAATGATAAAAGGTTTAGAAACCCTGACCTGTCAGGAAAGGTCAAAAAAACTGGGCACGATTAGTCTTGAGAAAAGAAGATTGAGGGGGGGATCTGTTAACAATCTTCAAATATGTAAAGAGATGTTATAAAAAGGATAGTGATGAGTTGTTCTCCATCCCCACTGAAGGTAGAACAAGAAACAATGGGCTTAATCTGAAGCAAGGGAGATTCAGGTTACATATTAGGAAAAAGCTCTGGACTAGGCTTCCAAGAGAGGTTGTGGAATCACCATCACTGGCATTTTTTTAAAACAGGTTGGACAAACACCTGTCAGGAATGATCTGGGCTTACTTGGTTCTTCCTCAGCAGAGGGGGCTGGACCTGATCACTTCTCAAGGTCCTTTCTTTCCCTACATTTCTATGACTCTATGATCAGGCAGTGTTAAAGGGGAAATGGACATATCACTGACTGGGAGAGCTGGAAAATTTAAACATTACAAGGTGCATTCTCTTCTCTCCTCCCTTGTCAATCCCTATGACTATGTTGCTAAGCCCTATTAAAAAACTTCTGCAATTGCACACACAATTTTATAGGATGTTTTTGAAAATTTGGCCTAATGAGTTGGAAAAGCTTCATAGATCTGTATGTGGGGGAGAGAGGGGAGAACTATATCATTCACAGCATCAATTTAAAAATCACCCTATCTCAGAAGCAGCAATGGTTTTCATTTAACAAGAACGCCCAGGTTGCAAGCAGTGGCAGTTGCTCTGGGTTGTGTTTGCTCCTCTTTAGCCACCAAACAAGGGTTCCAGCCAATTGCAGCTTCTCCTTGCCTCCTTCTCAGGGGCGGGGGTAGGTGGGAGAGTGTTCATATGAGAGGACCTGTGCAACCCTGATGGCTTCGCCAGCAGCAGCCCCTCTTGGTAAACAGGGGGACTCAAGAAGAATGCATGTTTGGCGGATGCTCCATTTAAATACTCCCATGCAGCTCTTTATAAGAGTCTTTACAGTTATCAGCCTGGTTCATTTGCCTTCCATAAAACCCTCAACAGAAAAACAAACCACACACTGAGGAGCCAAATGCGAATTAAATACATAAATAGACAGAAAGATGGCTTAAGAGCTAGGTATTCTAGATCTACATTATTTAAAATAGTACATTTAAGTTGAAAGTATCCCTTTAAATAAGAGACTCGAAGACAGGACCAATGCAGACAACAACGTGTTAAAAACAAACTGCCTGTTTCTTCAGCAGTAATGGTATAATAACTATACTTGTTATTGGGAAGGCCCTGAGATAATACACAGCGAAGCTAGAGAAGCTCACATTAAAATAATACATGAACACTAAATAAGATCCTTTCTTTACAGCTCTGAGGAAAAGTTATACAGAAGCAATTAGCCAGAACGACACTAAGGAAAAAAATAGAAAAGAAAATAAGAAAACAAATACAGTGGAGGTGGGGGGGGGGGAATCTGATCCTCAGCTGGTGTTAATTGGTGGAGCACCATCCACTGGCATGGAGCTTCACTAATAAACACAAGCTGACAATCTGGCCCTCTGTCTCTAGAGATTTTACAGAGAGTAAGTGTTTCGGATATATGAAATATCCAAGAGAATTTGCAAAATAAATTAGTGAGAAGCATGGATTTCCTGCTAGGATTACAATGAGTCTTCCTTCCTTGAGCATAGTAATTCCATACAGTGGTGCTAAGGTTTCAGAGTAATAATCTATTAGTATTAGGCGAGTCAGCTTTCTAATGCCTGCAATTGGCATTGTCTGTGTGATGTGGCCTCATCTATGTGAGCTTGCAGCATGCTATCTGTACCTCTTCCTTATTGGAATGTCATTTGACATTCACAGGTTGAATGAATGGCAGTAACACATCCATCCACATCATCTGCTTTTCAACAATAAATAATGTATTTATGTATTCCCAGAAGGACATCCTAATGCCATCAGATTTGGAGGGTTAAAATGGTCAAATTCTTGGTGTGCGTCTAGGGTGACCAGATGTCCCCATTTTCTAGGGACAGCCTCGAATTTTGGGTCTTTTTCGTATATGGACTCCTATTACCCCCGCTCCCCCATCCTGATTTTTCACATTTGCTGTCTGGTCACCCTATGTGCATCTTCTATACTTTCATGTGAGAAAGCTGTATGTGTTATAGGCCTGATTCAAAGCAAAACGAAGTCAATGAAAGTTTTTCCATTGATTTAGGTGGGCTCTGTTTGGATTAGACCCATAATACTGATGTTCACAGCATATGTATTTGAAGCCTGCTTTTCAGTGATTGTACCAAGAAAATTGGTATACAACCCTGTTGCCTTATTATCAACAGGTGACCTTCCAGACAGGTTAAAAAAAACTAACTAAATAAAATACCATTGTATGTAAGTGTGGATGAAAATCTTGGCCATTAAGTATTTATAGGGCTATGAGCCATATAAGGCACATTTTAAAGTAGAGTTGATGTTAAGAGATTTTAATGTTTTGCTGATGGATCAAACTGCAGTCTCTCCCCCGCCCCCACGGGTATATATCCCTTCCTCTATAAATGTAGTAATGAAAAAAAAATACGTTTTAGCATTTTCTTATATCTGTGTTTTATTTAGAAATTGAATTTAAGTCCTGACTGACTTTCAGGCTGCTTGAAGTCCATTATTATTTCAAGCCTTTGTCAGCTGTTTTCAGTTCCAGGAACCAGTGTGTGCTTTCTGTATGTGCAGTGAGATAAAGATAGGCTTGAAAGTACAGTGTATCCAACCCTATCCAAAAATATGAGGAGGCTGTTGAGAAGAAACATTAAGTATACGTCATGTGAGAATAATATTTTTTCTGATTTATTATTTTTGGATGACTGTAGGAAATGGTTTAAGGTTTTTCATGATAACCATGTATGTAATATAAATCGAATATGATGTTTTAAAATGTACAGCTGTAGAGTTCTGGTTGAACATAGGGATTTAAAATGCATCAGAATAGGAACTCGAGAAGTTGAGACAGTTCCATGGGCTTTGAACAACATGTTAAGTGATGGCAATACAACAATATAATGAGGTAGCATGTGCCACTGAATGCTTCCAGCATGCAAGCAGGGTGTACCAAACTCCTAATACCCTATGCAGTGGGATTTACCCTCCTTCTGGAGAGTGTTCAGCCTAAACTACAAAAAGGATATGATCTGGCCAAGTTTCATATCCCAATTCAGTTCCACTGTAGCTTTCACTGAAGGCACTGTTCTTCTTTTATTGTAGTGTTGCCATTACCTCCAACCCTAATCAGGACATTTCCTGAATTTCTAGTGCATAAGCACGCAACATTAACTTACCCGGTAGTTATTTTTGATGGAAGAGTTTAAGAGGTGTTTAGTCAGAGAGATTTCTATGGAATTGGATGCCAGCATCCATGTCAAGAGTTAATTTTTCAGAGGCCAGTGGAAGTCCAACCATCATGTTAACATTGTTAGGTTGTTTAATACAAGTCTTTGCTTTCTGGAACTAATTTCATGGGGACAAACTTTTTTTTTTTTTTTTTTAAGATTTATTTATTGTTTCACTCCAAAGCTTCCTGTTTGTGAGTTTGCTTTTCTGGGCAGTTTAGAATCATCTACTGAGTTTCAAGGCAGAAGGTGCTGCCAGAAGAATGACTAGTCAAAAGAGTTTCATTTTCTATATTTAGCAAATGAGTAGCAGATAAAAGTGTGTCTATTGCGTAGAATACAAATGAACCAAGGACAGTTCTTGTAAAACTGTTACGTTGCTAAAAAGTGGGACACGTTTATCTGTTGATTGGTGCCCAACAAAGCAGCATTGTCTATGAATACCTTTGCAAGTGGGTTTTCTTTTGTTATCATCCTCCAAACATCCATGCTATGGAGCACTAAACACTGCGTTGTCTCCAGGACATCCTGAAACAATAGTAGCTCTAGTGCCTTTTCTCTTTGTTTACTTTTCATCTAATGGTTATTTAGCTGCAGTGGTTATTCATTCTCCATTAAAAACCACTGGGCCTAAAGTTACTCAAATAGTGTTCCTTTATACTAACTGGAAACAGACGTGTTCAGAAACAGAGTCACTTTTAATCAACATGGGCCTGATCCCAGAGCCCACTGTAGTCAATGGAAAGCTTCAATGGACTCCAAGGGAATAATGCCATCAGTGTGGTAAATACTGTAGATCTGAAATATACTCAAAAATAGGTCACTGATGTAAACACTAACCAGGAAAAGGGCCTTGGTTAAACACAGCTGAAAAATAATCCAGAAAGGAAGATTTTCTATTCTTTTTTACTGAATATCCTAGAGCAGGGATAGGCAACCTATGGCACGTGTGCGAAAGGCGGCACGCGAGCTGATTTTCAGTGGCACCCACACTGCCCGGGTCCTGGCCGCTGGTCCGGGGAGCTCTGCATTTTAATTTAATTTTAAATGAAGCTTCTTAAACATTTTAAAAACCCTATTTACTTTACATACAACAATAGTTTAGTTATATATTATAGACTTATAGAAAGAAACCTTCTAAAAACATTAAAATGTATTATTGGCACACGAAACCTTAAATTAGAGTGAATAAATGAAGACATGGTACACCACTTCTGAAAGGTTGCCGACCCCTGTCCTAGAGCATCTGTTCCATTGTTGAGTTTTCCAGCTACATCATAAGAGTCTATTGATTCCAATGGAATGTGGATGGAGGACGGCAGAAGCAGTGCAAGTATGATGGTTTTGGTGGGGGATTTGCAGTTAATAGGGCTAGTTTTAAAGTATGAAAATATACTTTGTATGTTATAGAAATAACCTTGATTGTATGGTGTTTTAATTTCCTGGGGGTAGCTGAGCAAATCTCAGCGTTGCAAGGTTTTTATTTATTTTTTTTATTTTATTTTGCTGATCCATCAAATGGCAGTCTCTCTCTTTGGGTATGTATATCTATATCTGTAGAGAAGATGAAAATGGAGAAAAGTGGAAGAAAAATGAACACAGTTGGTAGGGCTTTATTTGTGCATTACTCTTTAATTTGGGGGATTCTTGGATTTCTCCATGGATAAATTCTTTTTGTACAGCATAGATCAGTGGACCCTAAATGTTTTTGTTCGCACCCTCCCCTTACCTGGTCTGCACCCCCCTCGAGAACAACAGTGGGGAACCGGGTACCGGGGTCAGGAGTGGGGCCAGGAGCCAGGGCCAGCAGTGAAGCTGTAGCCAGGTGCCGGGAGCAGGGCCAGATCCCGGGTGGAGAGCCAGGGCCGAGAGTGGGGCTGTGGCCAGGCGCTGGCAGTGGGGCTGGGGTCCGTGAGCGGGGCCGCGGCAGAGTGCCTGGAGTGGGGCCAGGGTGTGTATCTGCCTAATTTTGGTTTCAAATCATTACCTAGGTGCTAAAGTTCAAGTTATGTAGGCTGGGGTATCAAGTTATGTAGGGGTAAAATAGGGACTTAAATGGGAGGCCAGGCCTAGTTAAAATATATATCTCTGTAGATCAAAAGACTGACAAGAAAAGTGGGACCATCAGTCAATAGCTCCATAATAACCTTGAGTAAAATTCTGCCCTGGGGTCCTTACAGTTGGAGAATTTATTTTTAAATTTGAATATAAACTTACATTTTTAGACAATATGGAGTTTGCAGGCATTTAATGCAGTAGCTAATTTAACTCACTAAGAGTGTTTTCATGGCAGCTAGCTTGAGTTATAAAGCAAGTGTTACCCCTAACTTGACTGTCCACACACAGAAATCTCTAACTCAAGTTAAGTGGTGCTTTAAGCGTGAACTTGCTGGCCTTTTATTTATGTTTTTATTTATTTGGTGGGAGTCAGAGGTTTGAAGATCAAGTGATGCTCCAGTTAGTAATGCCATTGGGGATAGAACAGCTAAAGTGACAACAACTCATGAGCAGCTAATCCAATCACTCTGTGATGCTAATTAAATCACCCCGTATAAGTAACTCCCGTGTTGTTTCTAAAGTGCAATCACTCTCACTGGAACTAGGCAAGCTCGAGTGTAGTAGCTCATGTGTACAAATTTGAGCTAACTTGCAATGAAGGCAGCCCTAAATAAGTGAGAGGCAGTGTGTGATACAGTTGATGGGGCTGGGATTCAGAATCCATGGTTCTTTTCCTAGCTCTGCCACTGGACTTGTTGTGTGAGCTTGGATTATTTCTCTGCACTGTGCCTCTGTTTCCCCTCCCCCTCTTTGCCTGACTTTTCTGTTTATTTAGACTAAGGCCAGGTCTACAGTACAGACTTATTTTGGTATAACTACGATACTCAGGGGTGTGAAAAATCCACACCCTTAGGCGATGTAGTTATACTCACCTAACCCCTTGTGTAGATAGCACTATGTTGATGGGCGAACTTCTCCTGTCGACCTAGCTACCACCTCTCATGGAAGTGGATTATCTATGCCAACAGAAAAAGCTCTCTGATCAGCATAGCATCTTCACTAAAGCGCTACAGTGCCACAGCTGCAGGGCTCTATGTGAAGAGAAGCCCTAAACTATTCAGGGCAGAGACTGTCTCTTACTATCTGTTACAGAGTATCTAGCACAGTGGGCCCCTTATCTTGGTTGGGACTTCTAGGCACTACTGTAATACAGATAATAAATAATAATTAGTTGGAGCCACAGTTCAAGAACTTGTTGCTCACAGATAATGTCCTAAATTAAGCAATTTTATATTTTCTAGTCAACAATAATACACCTGAAAAGAAACTTGCAATGAACCTGAAATGGACATTTTCTAGTCAGGCACAGAGATGTAAGATTGCCGGTGAGTGCATGTGGCATGACATTGTTATTTCGGTGCTCTAAGTAACCCAAAGAGAACATTCTAGAATATAATCAAGCTAGTTACATATGCAAGGTCAAAAAAGTACTAATTGTGTCATCTAAAACTAAAGATGTATCACTTCTGATGCTCGAATTTCCTATACCAAATACAGTCATTTGGACAAAGGAGTTGGGCTGTAGCAGAATTCACTGTGATAAGGCCTAATCCAAAGCTCACCGAAGTAAATGAGAGTCTTCTTGTTGACTTTATTGGGCTAGGAATCAAGCACTAGGTTGTTGTGACAGACATAGGATAAGGAACTAAAATACCCTGAGGGAAGGTGACATGTTGGTTAATAGGATTAAACCTGAGTGAACAGTCTGATAAACATAGCCAACGTGGCACTTCAATCCTCTATTAACATGTTGTATTCTTCTGTCCTGTGAACTTGGAGATTTATTTGGACTTGTGTGGATGAGATACATCGTGTGCGATGCTTTTTATGCTTCCATGATGCCTTTTTGGCTCTATACCAAATAAAATAAGCATGCAGTAAGTCTTTGTAATTGGTTATTGTATTTATCCTACTAATTTTACAAGGCCTTTCATGAATTTTAAATCACTTTGTCATATGAAATTTACCAATAGCCCTGAAAACAAATGAGAAATAACTGCAGGAAACCCAGAAATATAACAACATCCCTTATGGAAAAAGTAACACAAGTCACATTCTGGTCCCCAATTCATACCCATATTGTTTAGGCAAAAAGTTGTTATATTGAATCCCCCAAAAATTGTGCTAGTCAAGCACTCATGTTAAAATGGAACTAAATCTAATTTTAGAACACCCGCTTGGATTTTTCATTCTCTCACTGTGAGACCATAGGCATGATGTCAATGAACTTCTCTGTGCTTCAGTTTTGTGATAGGTAAAATGAGCCTAACCTTTGTAAACTGCATTAAGACTTTTGGATAAAAAGCATATTGTAAATGTGAGAAGTTATTTATTATTAAATGATAAATCTTTCCTGCTTTGGATTCAGACTCTGCCTACTACTGTATTAACTCAATCCTAATATATTTATTTTTGCAAACTTGAACAAAATAGTTTAATAATATTATCTATCTTATCAAAGATAAACAGAACAAAATATGTAAGGCCAATCACATTAGGTGTAACGGCAGAAAATAGATTTCACAGTTGGTTCTGAATTTGAATACAATAATCTGAGTTACCACTTGTTATATAATATCTGCTACTTCCAAATGAGTTCAGAAACAATTCCATCAGTCAGAATTTCATGTAGATACTCAAACATCTCATGGTTTGTGGATATCTGTGGTAGCAGGCAATCAGTTTAATAACAGAACCTGTACTAATGCCCCCAGCAGTTATGCCTATTTTTAAAACAAGAGGCATGTGATGTTACCTGAGCACCAGCTTTAGAACAAATGTCTATTCTTGTACATTCTGGGAAATCAGATTCCTGAAACAACTCAGTCCTGGCCATGGATCTGATGTAGAACAGCATCTGGTTAATATCTATCACTGGACATGCCATGCCTGAAGGTGTTGAGGTGAGGTTAGAGGAAGGAAAAAGTGAGGGCTGAAGTTTTGTTAGTAGACAATGGAAACAGTTGATTAAAATTCCCTTGTTGCAGAACCCAAACTTTAGCTATCATTAGCTGAGAGTATTTCTGCTACAAGCCAAGTGCTATGTGCAATGTTTGCTTTTTTTACAGTGAAGCTCTTCCTCTAATTATAGCGGTTAGCTGCACATATGATGTTTACCTTGTGTAAGTATGATGAATAAATAAATTACATCATAAAGAATGCTAGATTACAGCTTGATATGTCTCACTGAGTGGCAAGTTGTGACTGAGCTGGTGTCACAACATAAAAGCAGATAGTCACATTTCAAGTTTATTAGTGAAAATAGAGTTAAGTATCACATAGCTTGAATCTCATTCTGTTATTTCCCCATTCATTGTAAACAAAACCTGGATACTGGAAACTACCCAGCATCTTTTAGAACAGGGGTATGGCACGCATGCCAAAGGCGGCACGCGAGCTGATTGTTAGTGGCACTCACACTGCCCAGGTCCTGGCCACTGGTCCGGGGGGCTCTGCATTTTAATTTAATTTTAAATGAAGCTTCTTAAACATTTTAAAAACCTTATTTACTTTACATACAATAATAGTTTAGTTATATATTATAGACTTATAGAAAGAGACCTTCTAAAAACGTTAAAATGTATTACTGGCATGTGAAACCTTACATTAGAGTGAATAAATGAAGACATGGCACACCACTTCTGAAAGATTGCCAACCCCTGTTTTAGAATGATATGCTGAATACCCCAAATAAATAGCATACCAAGAGAATTCAGCACATTACTGGGCAGAAGCTTACCTTCATCTCTCATTTTCCAGGGCCTGACATCAAAACTTGCAGCTCCCACTCTGTGACCCTCCCCAACATTCATTATTCTATTCTGTGCATAATTCTGAAGTTGATTCATTTTTTCCTAAGCATTCAAGTCATCTATAAAAAGTAGTTCATTCTTTGTTTATTTTTTTTTAAAAAGCATATAAAATCATCTGCTAGTTACAGAACAAACACAGCATGGGCCTGGGCCTCTATTAGTTGCTCAGAAAACTTCTCAGCAATATTCTTAAAGCTTGACCATCTAAGGGTACGTCTACATTACCTGCCGGATCGGTGGGTAGTGATTGATCTATTGGGGATCGATTTATCGTGTCTAGTGTAGACACGAAAATCGATCCCCGATCGCTCTGCCGTCGACTCCTGTACTCCACCACAGCGAGAGGCAGAAGTGGAATCGACGGGGGAGCGGCGGCAGTTGACCCCGCGCCATGAGGACGCAGGGCCGCCCAGAGGATTCCGGGGGCCCGGGGTCTTCGGCACGGGTCCCGCTTCGGCGGTAATTCGGCGGCGGGGGGGCCCCCCCCCCGCGGGTCTTCGGGGCACTTCGGCGGCGGGTCCCGGAACGGAAGGGGCCCCCCGCCGCCGAAGACCGGGCTGCGCTTCGGCGGCGGGTCCCGCTTCCCCCCCGCCCCGGCCCCAGCCTCTTACCCCTGGCTCCCTCCTCACCCGGAGTCTCAGCGCCTCGCCGGAACAGCCGCAGCATGTGGCCGGCGGGTCCTGAGCTCCGTCCCCCTCAGAGCCGCGTGGTGAGGGGGCGGGGCTGGGAGCTCCACGCCGAGCGGAGGGAGCTGAGCTCAGCCTGGAGCTCCCAGCCCCGCCCCCTCATCACGCGGCTCTGAGCGGGGCGGGGCTCAGGGGCCCCGGCGGAGACTCGGCGCTTGATGCGCTGAGGCTCCAGGAGAGGGGCGGAGGCGGGAGCCTCCGCTGTTCTCTTGGGGGCCCCTGCGGAGCCCGGGGCCCGGGGCAAAATGCCCCCTTTGCCCCCCCCTCTGGGCGGCCCTGTGAGGACGTGAGGTAAGTCGACCTAAGATACATAGACTTCAGCTACGCTCGCTATTCTCGTAGCTGAAGTTGCGTATCTTAGGTCAATCCCCACCCCCCCAGTGTAGACCAGGCCTAAGTGGATCACCACCAAGAGTGAGTTGACAGTTCATTCTCATGCTACATTCCATTTTTGGTCTGTCTGCTGAGCCTGCTAACAAGGATGTCAGTGATTTCATTGATGTAGATGCTTGTCTGCTAGAAACTATACTAGAGTACCACTCATTCATTTCATAAAAGGCTGCCAAGTAGCCATCATTTGAAACCACCTATACAGGATCTTTTGTATATCATAACAGTGAATGAATATCTCAATGTAATCTTCAGCATGAAAGATACAATCTAATAAAGGTATTCTGGTGCAACTGAATTACTTTCTCTTGGATTTAACATAGAAGATCTCTCTATGGAAAAGATGTTTCACATACTTGGACACCTGCCGTGGGTGACATCTTAGTCCATATCATTCTAAGATTACTTAATAGTCGTGGGGAGAGACAAGCAGATGTAGTGATAGGATGTAGCAGTAGTGGGTATTGAGCTAAGAAGGGCTTCCAAACATCTCTGTTCTGATTTAAAAGTACTAAAACAGTATGACTGCAGTTAACCTGTTACCCTTATGTGTGATTGGCTAATGTGCATGGGGTAAGCACCCAGTCACATCAGTCCATTGGTTTTGAAAGAAACACTTGAGTATGATACTCTGCTTTGCGGGTATATTATACCATCTATGTATTACTGACACTCTTTCCAGCAGCGTTTGGCGCCATTGTGAGTGTCTTTCTGTTACTCTCTGTGTGAATCGCGATTTCTGTGGCAAATGGAGCCCGATCTGCTGAGGACTCTGCTGATGAGTGTCACCAGCACAACACGTTTGGCAGTCCAGCTATTCCTTCAGCTCCAAAGTGACAGTGAGGATTCCGACGATGATATCAATATGGATTTGCCTGCCGCGTGTGACACTAAAGTGCTTGCGGCATTTACGGAAATGCTCAGCACCGTTGAACGCCGCTTTTGGGCTCGGGAAACAAGCACTGAGTGGTGGGATCACATCGTCATGGAAGTCTGGGATGACGAGCAGTGGCTGCAGAACTTTCGTATGAGAAAAGCCACTTTCATGGGACTGTGTGCTGAGCTCGCCCCCACTCTGCGGCGCAAGGACACAAGATTGAGAGCTGCCCTGACGGTGGAAAAGCGAGTGGCTATTGCAATCTGGAAGCTGGCAACTCCAGACAGCTACCGGTCGGTCGGGAACCAGTTTGGTGTGGGAAAGTCGACCGTGGGAATCGTTTTGATGCAAGTTTGCAAGGCAATTAATCGCATCCTGCTAAGAAAGACCGTGACTCTGGGGAGCGTGCAGGACATTGTGGATGGCTTTGCACACATGGGTTTCCCTAACTGTGGAGGGGCGATAGATGGGACGCATATTCCTATTCTGGCCCCCCCCCACCTGGCATCAGAGTACGTTAATCGGAAGGGGTATTTCTCTATGGTTCTCCAGGCGCTTGTGGATCACCGCGGGCGTTTCATTGACATTTACACAGGCTGGCCTGGAAAGGTGCATGATGCACGCATCTTTCGGAACAGTGGCCTGTTCAGGAAGATGCAGGCAGGGACTTTTTTCCCAGACAGGAAGATCACAGTAGGGGATGTCGAAATGCCCACTGTGATCCTTGGAGACCCCGCGTACCCGTTACTGCCTTGGCTCATGAAACCCTATACAGGGAAGCTTGACAGGAGCAAGGACCGGTTCAACTACAGGCTGAGCCGGTGCAGAATGACTGTGGAGTGTGCTTTTGGGCGTTTAAAAGCCCGCTGGCGTTGCTTGTATGGGAAGCTAGACTTGGGGGAAAGCAGCATCCCCGCGGTTATATGCGCTTGCTGTACCCTCCATAATATTTGTGAAGGGAAGGGTGAAACATTCAGTGAGGCATGGACCACCGAGGTTCAAGTCCTGGAGGCTGAATATGCACAGCCAGAGAGCAGGGCTAATAGAGAGGCCCAGCACAGGGCTACAAGGATTAGGGATGCCTTGAGGGAAGAATTTGAGGCTGAAAGCCAACAATAATGTTTGCTGCCTTGCATGGGAGTGAATTGCACTGCTTACACTGTTATTCTATTATCCATAATAATAATATGATTTGTAGTGCCTCTTTCTTTACTGGGCTAAGGTATCTTTCACTATCTGCTATAATAAAGACTGTTTTCAAAGCCAAGAATTGTTTTATTGAAAAGAAAAAAACTTCCTTGACAGACAGACAGACACACAACATTTCATGAACACAAGAGGGCAGGGGTGTGGGTTGGTGAACTGTACAGTCACAAGTTTGCATATGCCCTGTCTGGATTGCTGTTTAATGAATCCTGCACTTCAGGGTTCATATACTGCATGGTGATGGGGGTTGAATGCAGAGGGTAAGGGTGGTGGTAGGTATCAGGGCTGGTTGGGGAACATACAGGTGTTGGAGGCAGCTGGTGGTGGTAAGAACCTGGATGCTGGGGAAAGGTGGTTTGAGCTGACATTGGGGCACAAGGCACAAAGGACGGGGCGGGTGGGGGAGTAGCACGGTAGTGCTCTGCTTGCATGGCAACGAGTGACTCTATAGACTCCGCTTGGCGCTCCAGGATGCTTAGCAGCCGCTCCGTGGTTTTCCTCTTGGCCACTGCATTTCTCTTGCGTGTCCTGCTTTCTTTCTCTCGCCAATCCTTCAAGTCCTTACTCTCTCGAGCAGACTGATTAAGAACAGTTTTCAGCATGTCTTCTTTGCTCTTTCGGGGATTTTTTCTCAAATTTTGAAGCCTCTGTGATGTTGAACATCTGGGCAGTCCAGTAGTCAAGGTCACTGTAGAAACAGAAATGACAACATTTAACACGGGCAGCATTGTATCCACTATCTCCAGACATGAATTGTTACACTGAGGGAGTGAGTTCTTATTTAAGCATTCTTTTACCCACACGCATAACACTACAGAAGCCACGACATGGTGAGTGAGCAGTGCTTATATGGGGAGAAGTGGGGCTTGGGTGTAAGAGGGGAGCTGGTTGCTTCGGGTAATCTGGAGTGCTAGAGGGGTTGAGTGAAATGCAGATGCAGGGGTGATCTTATCTCCCTATCTCTTCACTAAAGAGTCTCCCAACATTTTTCACAGGACTTAATCCTGGAAGATGTTTCCCTACTGCGAGTCACTAGGGAACAGCGGGGGCTCTTTTAGAGCAATGTGGATTCCGCCCGGGACCCTATGCGGCTTGCCTGTGTTCAGAAATGGTCCCCCCACCACTGGCAGAAGAGTGGCGCGGACGCGTCACCGTCACTGGGACAAGGGACACAGTGGCTCTGCCTATAAACCTGCGCAGGCATATTGCCCACGCTCTGGATGAAGCTTTTGCTGAGATAACTGAGGCAGATTACCGCGACGTGATAGACCACATCAACGGGCTATTCCACATCTAGAGGCTGGCATGCATGCATCCATAACCCCCCCTCCTCTCCAGAAACATTTCACCCAGAAAATAAAAGCCGCTTACCGGTAACACGCTCCTCTGCTTGTCCTTCTGCAACTGCTGGCTGCTGCGATTGGGTGCTTTCCTCCTGGCTTGAGAAGAGCTCCTGGCTGCATGCCTCCAGGGAATCTGCGGTTTCTTCCCCCATGCCAGGAGCTTCACTCGCGGTTTCCTCCCCCCCCCACGCCTCCGCCTCCGCCGCCTCCTCCGCCTCCTCCTCCTGTCCCCCAGCCTGCTCAGAAGTGTCCATCGTTATCCTGGGATTGGCAGTGGGGTCACCCCAAGTATCTCATCCATCTCCCTGTAAAAACGGCAGGTCGTGGGAGCAGCTCCGGATCGTCGATTCCCCTCTCGGGCTTTGTAATAGGCACTCCGCAGCTCTTTAATTTTCACCCTGCATTGTACTGCGTCCCGATCATGGCCCCGATCCAGCATGGCCCTTGATATCTGCTCAAAGATATCGTAATTCCTACGGCCGGAGCGCAGCTGTGCCTGAACAGATGCCTCACCCCAAACACTGATGAGGTCCTGCAATTCACCAGTGCTCCATGCTGGGGCTCGTTTGCCGCGTGGAGGCATGGTCACCTGTAACTGATTAAAACTGATTGCACTCCACACCTGGCTGCAGCAAACAGGAAGGAGATTTTTAAATTTCCCGGGGCATTTACAGGGCGGGTCACCTGAGCCAAGAGCAGTAGAGTGCAAACTGATGTGCAGAGTGGCTGAACAGGAATTCTGGGATACCTCCTTATTCCCTGGAGGACAGGTAAAGCGCTGGTGAGTGTCCACACCTGCTGGGCAGCGCTGGATCACCAGCGCTGCACTCCTTATACCCCTGCCGGGATGGGTTTTCAGCCAGCGCTGCAACCAGGGAGTTGCAGCGCTGGTTGTGCCCTGCAAGTGTGGACGGGGTGTTGTTGCAGCGCTGGAAAGCCTCCACCAGCGCTGCAACTTGTAAGTGTAGCCAAGCCCTGAGATGTACAGTGGGTTGTTTTGGTTCAGTAGCTGAGCCCCTCTGGCACCTCTGGGAATGTCCCTTTAAGACTAGCTGAATTTGTTTATTTGTACAAAAGAGCTTGACCTTGAAAACATACAATTTTAAAGGCAGAAAGCATTCTCTTTCCTTTCCTCTATGCTTATAACAAACATTTCCTTTCCACAGTTCCCATCTGAACACTTTTAAATTACATTTTTATTAAAAACTGATTTATTAACGCATTCCATGACCATTTCCTACAAAAAATATAATCTGAAGTGTCTTTTAGACTTTAAAATGATGCTTCCCTTCCTCATCCCTGGATATGATTCTGATCTATGATACATCTGCAAAGAGAGTCAGTTTATCCTAATACAGATTGTACAGGGTATGTGTCTTCCCAGTCTGGGATGGGAATTGGCATTGAAACAAATTTGAGTTCATAAGTTTAACCTCCATATAGTAATTTACAAGTCTACAAATAAACTGAGCTGTTCCTTCCTCTGTGTACAATATGAAATGCCCTTTCATGTTATGACTACTGACGAGGAGGATATAGGATTCTGATAGTCTACATGGAATTCAGCAATAACAGCATAAAATTATGGATTTCCCTTGTTTTTAAAGCTGACTGGTTCTGGAAGGCTTCGATTTGCTTTCTGCCTACATGAACATTAATCTTTAGTTTGTGTGTAATTTTATGCTTTGTGAAATTCCCATGAAATGTGACACTTTGGGCTATGCAGACTGTGAAAAATGAGGAATTGAACCATGAAAAATGCACATCCTTAACTACTGAGCAAAGCGTAAGTGGTCCTGAAAAGCCATCCCTGGAGTCTTTAAAGCCATTTTGGATGGAACCAGTTTTGAACACACTGTGCTGATACCAACTAGTAGGAGTGTGGGGCAAGGGTGGGACTGGCACTGTGTGAGAGAGTATTTCTCCCCTGTTGTGGGTATTTTTTGTTTTTTTGTTTTTTTGGGGTTTTTTTTGCTATAATCTTTGAGTTTGGTGTATAGCAAGACTGATTCATGAGAGAGAATTTGCATGCAGTAAAGAGAGCGCTCACACACACAATGCACTATGCCAGTAGTCAATAGTTTTGTAGGATATACGCTACTGGGCAATGTTGGAAAAACAACAGATTTACCTCTCTCCATCCTGCCACTTTCAAACACGGTGCTCTGACACACATCTGGAATAGTTGTGATGTCCCTAGTGATCCACAAGACTGAAGTACCTCATGGAGGAAGATGTTCTGATCACGGGAAGTGGAAGAGATTAAGAATTTTCCAGGGAGGAAAAAAAAGTTTGTTATACCTCATGGTACCATGAACAACAAAAACAAAAGTCTAAAGTATTTTTAAAATCAGTTTAATCAAAGGCTACAGGCACCATTATGCACCAATCATAATTGTATAGCCATTGCATGACATCACTACAGCTCAGAGTTAAAGTTCTTGAGACGTCTTAAGTATACATTGCCACACTTTAATTTGTTTGGCTTTCTTCGAAGTTTAATCTTACCACTGAATATATTACGCAGGTACTTGCACAGGGTCTGCCCCCGCGGATCAAATTGCAGAATCAGAGCATTATATCGTAAGGTCTTTGAGGAAGAGCTTGTCATTTATTTCATCTTTGTATACTGTTCCACACACTGGGGCAATGACCCTTACTGGGACTTCTTGTTGCTTCTGTAATACAAATATTAAAAGAGATTAATGAATTCAAGCAGAAAAAGGTTAAGAAATGAAAGTGTTAAAGTGCTCCTAGTCACATTAGCAGGCCTACATAGCGTATATGGAACATGTTGGTTACTAGCTAGGCTATTAAATGTATATCAGACTATATATACAGTATTTGCAATGAGCTCAAGTTAATGAGAGGATGAGAATATATTTTCCATTTCCTGACTTGAGGGTGTTTAAATTTGAATACTATTTTCCATATAATAATCTGTTTTTATTTAAATAAATAGCCAGTGATTAATAATGTAAGCATTGAAATCATTCCAATGATATTTGGACATTTAAACTCTGTGGGGGAGAACAAGTAGAGGAGGGCTGAATTCACTCTTCTGTGGATGCTGCTGTTAGGCTGGGGATGTGTTTCGCTCAGACAGGCTCAGTTAACAGGACAGGTGCACATCCGTGTATGATTACATGGATTGTATCTATGCAAGGAAAACCACTTTGTGCATGTTCATTTTTTACTAAAATATAGGGGAGAGGATTGTAACCTGCTGTCATGTACCTGCTTACTCCCCTGAACAGACTTACCCACACTGGGTGGTACAGCACAGAGAGGAGAGCAGTGTCCCTGCGGCGGCTATTGTCCACCTCCCTGCAGGTTGTCAGTGTGTAGATGGGAAAGGGCGGGACTTAAATAGATCCCTGGATGCACTGGCCAGCACAGCTGAGCCAATGTACAGGGGGAAGTAAGCTGCTATAAGTATAGACCAGTAGCACAGATTGCTTTGCCCCTAGAGCAAGGCTGGGGAGAGAACTGTGATTCTCTGTCTGCTCCTGGGAAGGTGCAACTATACGCTGCTGCCCCTTACTTGGTGTAGATTCCAGAATTACACTCTAGTTAGACTTATATGAAACTTGTGAATTACACAAGAAATGGCAGCGAGACCCTAAAGTTGTGAGACTATATGTAGTTTTTCTACAGTCACTCTTTACTTCTATCCCAGATTTTTAAATAAAAAGATTAAATAATCACAACAGTCAAGCCAGCTAAGAAAAATGTGCAGATCTCCTGCCCCCTAGTGATGTGATATAGGGATCTGGCCATGCTCAGGAAGGATTTTTTTCAATAGTTTGTATCTTTTAAAAATTCTTCCTGTAAAACATAGCAGAGACCCTTCTACATGCAAGTTTCACACAAAAATTAGTGGCTTTTTAAATCAGCATTTTTGTAATGATTGATTACAATAAAACACCATTTTAAAAAAATCATTGTTTGGAATGTTTCTCTATGTACTGCACTTTGCCGCATGATTTCCATCTTGCCATACAGTTCAATATTGGGTCACACAAGCTTGCCATTTAGGTTAAATATATCCAGAACATCCAGGTCCAGCCTATAGTACATAAGTACATTGTAATCTTCATTAACCAATCATACTGCATGCTTGATTTGTTTATATTTAGGACATAATACCTGCATTCTTTATAATAATGAAGGGTTCATTTTATTTCCATGGATCTGATTACTCTCTCTTTTAATGATGGAAAATGTGGACAGACATGATGCTTTATTAGCCAGAAGCAAAAGAGTGAATACTTGATTTAAATACTTTGTTGATGATGGCTCTGTTCCATTTACTAGCTGGAATGATGTGAGTTAATGGGGTGACTCTTAAGTCAATTCCAGTTAAAGAAGTTATTTTTTGGGCTTGTATTGTAAAGAGCCAACTCCTAAAATCTTCAAAATGAATTAGCAGTACAATACTATGATCTGGTATATTGTATTAAAAGGTTACCATTCAGCGTGTGTATATTTAAAAATCTTGCATTGATTACAGTATTAATAGCTCATGGGAATGTATGTGTCTAGTTGATTGTTTAAGTGTAATTTAAAAGAGGCTCTTTGTGTTATGGATTACATATAGCAAACCATGACTAATGGAGATCGTTGTTCCATTGTTAGTGCTGGAACAATCCGTCTAGCTAGAGATTACCAGACAGTAATTTATTTATTACTAGACTGCATACTGATTATTAGCACAGCAGGACGGATATGCTTATGCAGACCAGAATAATTTTATTTGGAAAGAAACTTCTTTGAATAGGTGTCCACGTGAATCCCGTTGTGGGTGTGCATTATGCTGATGCACATGAGATGGGTTTTTTTCAGTAGCTGTGCACATGCCCTGTGATGTCTCATGCTCCTGCATGAGGACATGAAGGATAGAGCGGCTTCAACGCTCCCTGAATTTCCTTTTACTTCCCATGGCTCTGAGATCGAAGTCAGTGAGTTTCCAACCTGCTACACTTCTTAGAGACATTAATTCCTTTCTTTTCAAGCCACTTTGTGAAGAAATATTTATTTTCACACATACACGAAGAAGAAAAGTTACCGATGAGCCCCCCCTTGTAGGTAGCCCCCTCTACAGTGAGGTGGGGCGAGACGCTTTATGCTAACCACGACTCTCATGGCGGACTCCACATCTTCAGAGTTTATACTCTCTCTCCCCTCCCTGGCATAATCAATGTCTGTTCTGTCTTGGCAAGAGCCACATTCCTGAAAGATGTTCAGTGTGCAAATCCTTCTCCTTGAGAATTTGCAAGTCTTTGAACACATGACTGAAGCTACACCTACTCAAGCAATTGATGGGCATCACTTCAGACCCCGAAGAGATGACCACTAACAAAGAACAACCAAAAGGGTTATCGTCAGTGAGTTCTTCCATGAGCAGACACCATACCCAGGGGCAGGGCCATCCCTAAGGCGGTGTGGTGGCCGGGGCAAATCAGCCTGTTTTTACAGGTGAAATCCGGTTACAGTGATCTTCAAGGGCAGCTGTTAGCCGTAGATTAAATATTGATAGCGCCCAGCTGTATAATTATAATGAAGTTCATATAATTAAAAAAAAAAATCACCGTGCCGCTTACATTCTGAAATCTACCTTCCTGGACTTCCTTGCAGCAAATTCACTTCCCAGGTGCATATGGTTTCGCTACCCTCAGTGGATTTTTTAAAAATGTAATTACACATTCGCAACACTGGGAGCTCAGGTCTCGGGAACTGGGTGGCTCTTGGAGGGCCTATATGTGCCCTGGTGCTGGGGAACCCCAGGACCCTCCAGCAGGGAGGAGGGGCTCTAAGATCTGTTTTCTCTGGGGGCTGGGAGGGGGAGGGGAGGCAGAAAAGCAGATGGATTGAGGGACCCCAGTCCTGGTGGGTGGTGGAGAGAGCAGAGTTGTGGTTAGCATAAAGTGTCTCACCCCACCTTTTCCTTGTACTGCAGGGAGGGGGACCCCAAGGCTGGAGAACTGAAAGGCAAGGAGGATGCTGAGGCAAGGGGGTGATAAGGGCTGGCCTTGGCTTGGAGGTGGCATTGGAGGACTCTACCCAGTGCTGGGGGATGGGGAGAAAGGGCAGTGAGGGGAGAAAGGGCAGTGGAAGGGGGAGGTGTTGGGCACTGGGGGACACCAGTGCTGGGTGACAGGCAAGGGACGATGGAGACTACTGGCTGGCACTCACCTGTGTTAGGGGCAAGGGGGCCTCCTGTGCTGGTGGTGGGTCCTGCCAGAAATGGGAAGGGTCCATCCGAGGAGGAAGGGCAGGGTCAGAGTCGACCTGGGTCAGGCACTGCCCTGGCACTAGTGGTTGGGGAGCGCTAGGATGTTGAGGCAGCAGGCCATGCTGGGAGCCGGCAGAGTGGAGCTGAGCGGGCTGGGTCAGGGTCACTCGCTTCTGCTGCCACAGAGACGAGCCTGAGCCCAAGAGGCTGCAGGCAAGAAAAATAAATAAACGCCTGGGCTGGTGAGTGCGGGGCACAGGCATGACCCCTGCTGCCAGCACCAGGCCCCCCGCTAGTCCCCAGAGCCCTGTCCCCCCCCATCTCCCTGAAGCACAGGGGCCCCCAAAGTGTGGGGCCCGGGGCAGTTGCCCCAGTCTGCCCTATGGATGGGATAGCTCTGCCCAGGGGTCCAGCAATGAAAGGAAAGCAGGAAATACAATATCATCAAAATCTGCACCACCATGCTAACACCCATGACAACTTCCTTAGTATTGCCACCAACACCTCCAGTGCTGTCTAGTTGACACAGCACTTACAATGGCATCATGAGGGCAGCCACCAGCACCCCAAAACAAGAGTGAGACTGAAATTCAGAACCAAGCAGAGCCCAAACATGGTTCCAAGCATCAGGCAACACTGTCCCATAAGGAAAAGATGCATCAATCTTCCAAGGACAGAGTGTATAAATCCTCTGCTAAGACAGGAGTGGTGCATGGTAAACTGACATTGACCAACGAAGACACTAACATTGACTGTGGGGCCAATTATGGGACCAAGTCATGCCCTGTGGAACTGTTGACATTCCATTGGGGATGTCATGGAACCACACTCCAATGTGCTACCGTTTGGAGAATCTTACTCTTATCCATCATTATTGGATTATGCCTTCAGTGTTGAGCAAGGATGCCTCTCCTCTACCTTGGAAGAGCAACTGTAGAGCTTTTACTAGAGATCCCTTTTCTGCCACCACAAAGGCAGCATGAGTGGCATTGGGATGACCAGCCACAACTGTGTCAGTACTCATAAAACATGCTGTATTGGCCATACTGGCCCTCCTGGTGGTTATCACCTCAGGTTTCTTGAAGCAGATCCTGCTCCTGTGTGTCCAGGAGGAGAAGGAAATCAGGCTTCCTATGACATCACTACCCAGGCCACCAACACCTGAACCCAATGTCAGCACCCAAGAGCTGGGGATACCAGAGGAAAAGCAGTTTTCTGCCAAAAGAATTGTCATCATTGCTTGAGAAAAAACAGTTGTACCAGACCCACTCTGGCGGTTGACTATTTTAAAGCTTTTCAGGACCTGCTAGCTTGCATTGCAGAGGTATCCTAGATATTGAAGCCATGGCCAGACAAGAGAAATCTCATAAATTCTTTCACATTCACTGCATGAGCCCCAGCCATGATCATTCTCCTCATCAATGATGACTTATTTGAACCAGCCAAGAGGCACTAGCAAATCCCAGATACCAATCAGCCCATATTTAAAAGGATGTAGAAACGTTATCAGGTACTTCTGAAAAGCTTGAAGCACTTTTACACCCTTCCATTCAACCCAAGGTTATTGATTATTGCAGCAGTCCAGGAAAAGTCAAAATTGATGAAAGGGACACCCAAGGACAAAAACCCCAAAAGCTGAACCTTTCTGAGTACAAAGTTTATTCATCTGCCTCACTGCAACTCCGTGTGGCAATCTGCCAGTGTTGTTTGCCAGATATACTTTCCCAATATGGGAAAGGGTGACTCCCTTTATTAATTAATTAACTAATTAATTAGTGGAATTAAGAGACAGAATTAAAGAAGACCAAATGTGTGCCAGAAAAGTCCTATAGGCAGCGATGGTCACCTTTGACATAACCACAAGGACTTGGCCACAGTTGTGACCATGTGATGGGCCTTTTTGCTGTTGGCATCTGGAATACACATGCCCATTCAGCCCCCAGTCCAGTTCCCAGCCCACTTGGACTGGATGTCACAGAACCGTGGCCAGATACTCCATCCAGACACAAAGTCATTGTACCTGACAGTGTAGCTGTTGGCTGGTTGACTACCACAGACAGAGACTGCTCCCTTCAGGTCCATGATACAGAGCAGGAAAACTACTGGGAGAAGGACTGGCTCACAGTGATTTCAGTTTTCTATGTGCAGTCATGTTCATTCTTTTCTCATCCACTGGTATTAAAGTTCTCAAGGAGATATTATTTATTTAGCCACAGGAAAGAGAATCCCTGCCTGGAAACTCAATTTAGTCCTCCTGAGGCTCCAGGAACCTCCATTTGAGCCTTTGTCAGAATGGTTCTTGCACCACCTCATGGTGAAGACTGTCTTCCTAGTGGCTATCACTTAGGCCAGAAGAATAAGTGAGCTTCAGGCAGTTACGGCTGATCCCCCTGTGACACTGCACCCCATATTCTTCACAGCGATAGTATGATGATATGATTATGACATAATTATAATGTGTTTTATGCAAGATAAGTCATGTGAGATGTCATTGGAAAAGTTATGATTTGCTGAAGATGATTGCCCTGTTTGTATGCATGTATCATTTTTGTATCTGAAGTTATGAATATTGACTGTGTAGCTGTATTTTAAGTGTAGTTACACCTGGGTAACGCCCACTAGACAAGATGCTTTCAGTCTTGATAGTGGGTGGGAAAGGGCCATTAGGAAAAAGCATTAGGTCTTAGGACAAGCTTATTTCCCACCTGAGAATGCTACAGACAGCCTCCGATTAATAGCTGCTATGACTCTACAAGGACATGTGACAAGACCACATGTCTCTAGACTCCACCTTGGGATGTCAGTATTTTTCCACAGACCGGTCTGGGAACCAAGCTTTGGGAACAAAGGGTTCCCACCATACGCAAAAGCTATATAAGGCAGGAAGTGACATCATCTGGGGTTCTTCGCTCCCCACACAATACGACTCCTGGAAACACCTGAGGGAAAAGACTGACCTGGGGGAAGTGCTGGACCCAGGCTAAAGGTATTTTTGGCCTGTGTATGAAACACCTGGGGATTCCAAGCTGTAAAGCAAGTGCAGCTTGCCACTTAAGAATCTGCAGCCTGCTTGTATCATTATCAGGGTGAGAATCTGCTTATTCATATCCAATCTATTTAGTATGTTAAGTTTAGTTTGTGTTTTTGTTTATTTGCTAGGTAATCTGCTTTGATTTGTTTCCTATCGCTTATAATCACTTAAAATCTATCTTTTTTAGTCCATAAACTTGTTTTTGCTTTATCTAAACCAGTTAGTTGGAATGAAGTGTGTGAAAATCATAACTCAGGGGCAAAAGGCTGTTGCATATTCCTCTCCAGACTGAGGGAGGGGGCGAATTTTATGAGCTTACAGTGTGCAGCACAAGACGGTATAATTTGGGTTTATATTCCAGAGGGGGTGTATGCCTGAGGAGCTGGGAGTAGCCTTCCCATGCAGGGGCTGGTGAAAGTGCAGGCCAGAGGGCTTTGTAGCTTGTCACAGCTGTGCAGTGTGAAAGGCAGCCCAGGCTGGTGGGTCGGGGTCTCAGTTGTACCCCAGTTCCAATTGGCACCCCAGGGGGAACCCCTCACACTCCCATGTAGGGACAAGGGGGTGCAGGAATCTCACCTGAATCAACCTACCTGATCTTTCCCATACTTGTTACTGGGGAAAAAGAAATTACGCACACTACACGTATCCAGGATTTTACTTTATTACAATGACAAGACAAAGTCATTTAAACTGTTGTCCCATCTATTTCCAGCCATAACCAGGCATTCTAAAGCTCAGGTTATCTCATTGCACAGGATATTGAAATAGATAACACAATGCATCTCACTGTGTTACTAGCTGGCTGGTGTAACTCTCCCACCAAATATCAAGGCTGACTCCGCCAGAGCTTGAGCAATATCCTCCACCTGCTACAGGAATTTGTAAGGCAGGAATGTCAAATTATTCACTGACATTTGTCAAACATGATGTCTTGGATTTAGCTGGTAGG
The DNA here is from genome assembly GCF_020497125.1 of Mauremys mutica. Lineage (NCBI taxonomy): Eukaryota > Metazoa > Chordata > Testudines > Geoemydidae > Mauremys > Mauremys mutica. Next base: position 185,797,431 of record NC_059073.1, on the reverse strand, counting down.
TCAGAGAGCAAAGTCCCTATTTGACTGATGCAGCTGAAACTCTCCGTCCCCACCACGCTAAGGGGATGTCGCTTGCCAGTCATCTACAGTGGGATCGACACTGACGTACTCCAAAAAGAGAGAACAGTTACCTACCCTTTAGTAACTGCGGTTCTTCATGATGTTGTAATAAGTGTGGATCCCATGACCCACTTTCCATCCCCGCTTTTCAGAGTTCTCAGCAACACGGGCTTTGAATTGGGAGGGAATTGAGGAAGGGTCGCTGCCATTCCGCCCCTTGTGCCCTTATTACTGGAGGCACAGGATTCATGCATGCCCTGACGGACACTCCTACTGAAAAAAATCCAGTCTTGTGCACAGGAGGCACATGCACACCAGCAATGGGATCCATGGTAGCTAAAATATCTCAAAGACCCACAATTACTCTAAGGTAAAAGTAATAAGTCTTTACTTCAATATGAGAAATGTAAAACCTTCGTTTCTCTCCAAGCTTACCAAGGCCATGGCAAGGAAGGAGGAATAAAATAATGCAGGTCTGTGTACTTACTGTATGTGTGAATAAAGAACAAAAAGAAAGCTGGGAGGCTATTCCTATTAGTAAATGAGGAGCTGTTGAATCATGTTATTGTGTATTTCATACAAGTTTAGATGGGAATTGCTTCCTTGCAATAGAAAATAGAAATTACCTTAAAGTTTTGGTCAAAGGCTGGCTGTAGATACCGTTATTGATTCAGATTCTTCTCCCATTTATAGAGTGTTTCCTGTGCACATTTTAGAAGGGAAAGGAAATCTAGGCAGTGAATATGGTCTCTTATAGGGTGGGCTTGTTTGCCTTTACCTGCCTAATATCTTGTATTTCGAGTGGAGCGCATTTGTTGGCTCTGGGGACTGCCTACCAGTACTGACTGTTGTGTTGATTTACAACTCCAGATCAGGGTACTGTACAACTCGCTGGGCTGGGCTGGATATAATCCAGAGCTCCCACTAACACAAAGTCTGCCCCGAGGTCGCGTGCAGTGGAGTGAGTCATCCATAACTTCAGCTCTCTGGGAGGCTCTCAGCCAGCTAGCTTAGTCACAAACTGAGCAACGCTGCGTGGGGGCAAGAATATGACCAATGTAGCTGGGGATACACTGATTCAGTGTGTCTTCTGGGCCGCTGCTGTCTGGTGACATGTCCAAGATGCCACATTGCCAACCCCAAATGTTCCAAAATCATGAGATTGGCTTAAAACGTGACATATTAAAAATAATAAATCTTGGGTTCTTTATCGGTGCATTCTGGTTACAAAGATTTTTAGGCTAAATTTGGGTCAGGGTTTTCAAGCTTGTCTCCACAACCATGAGGGCTAGAAACTTACTACTTTGTTCTTTTAAATGAAAACTGACATTTTTAGGTAATGACGTCACTGTAGGTCAAGGGGCTTTAAGTAAAATACCAAATACCATGAAACTTTCGATAAAATTGCAAGAGTTGGCAATACTGAAGCTGCTCTTCCCAGAAGAACCCCAGGCAGGATGATGATCCAAACACTAGTCTCTCCAGATGGGAATGCCCCACAGCTGCAGTTCCCCTTGCTGCCTTGGGAGCGTAGGCACAGTTTCACAAACTCACTTGTATTCACATTTACATTGTGCCAAAATGGGTGAACTTAACTCTCAATTGCTAAACTGAAGTGAGTCTTTCGTACAGAAGATTGTGAAGTCCTCAGCACCACATTCCAGGCTAAGATAGAGCGGGCCCAGTTACTCCTTTCATTCACCCCACTATAACTCTACTGATTTCAAAGGGAGTTTCTTTTGACATACATTGTTGTGAGAGGAGAATCAGGCCCTGTACATTTATACTAGAAGGCTTATAAACAAAGAAAGCTGCCTATGTTGTTTGCCTGTCATGTTGTCATAGTCTATTGAACAAAAACACTTCAGTGTAGAAATGTATGTTGATTCTCATAAGTAATCAGACTTTTGTCTTCAGTCATTAAAGACCTGATCCTGCCTCTGTTGAAGTTAGTGGGAGTTTCCAGTGATTTCAATGGAAGCATGATCATCACCCTTAAAACACGCAGTTCCTTGCACAGACACTCTGGAAAAACTGAGATCCATCTGTGAATGAAAACCAGAGTTCTGTGGATCACTGCAGTGTCACTCGACAGCCTTATTTCAGTCTTGCTTGTTTAAACATTGTTACTGTAAAAACATTAAGACAAAAACATCCTGCTTACTGCGCTATACTGTGAGAACCACAAACACATTACTGCACATCTTGAAATGCCATTATGCAACTCACTATGTACTTTAAGAAGAATATGTAGGGTTGTGGTATTTCCAAACATAGCTCTTGTTTTGTGCCTGCATTTCCCTCCTCCCCACTACAGTGTTCCCAAAAAGAACCACATTGGAGCTGCTTGAAGGCTTTTTATATGCTTTAATTGCTTGAAAGAACTTTATATCTAAATCATTCTGTCTGCTGCTGACGAAGAAAGGCGTCATACTGTATTTTCCAAAAAGACTTCTGCTCTGTTTTGTAGTCAAATGAAACTGGGAGGTTTTTGATTCCAAAGAGAAAATGAAATTTCAGTTTTCACATCTCTTCAGTGTTGAGAATTTCAACCCTTGATGTCTCAAATCATCTTTAGATTGCCATAACTTCCAGTAAACCACATGCATCAGTGTTGAAGAGCCAGCTTCAGTTTTACAAAACAATATTACCGCAATCTGCCTTTAAGGTTTTGTGTAGCAATCCTTTTGCGCAGCACAATAATTGTGACCATGTAAATGTGAGTAAATAAAAGGTATTTTAACTGCCTTTATTCTTCATATGAAGATTCAGTGAAGGCACCCAAAAAAGAACAATAAACTGGTAAGAATATTTATCAAGTTCCCTTGGTCCTATCTGCAGCAGACAACATCTGTATCATTCAGAATTGCTAAACCATCAGACAGAGGCAGTGGATAAGGCACTGGATTGGGATTCAAGTTACCTGGGTTCTGTTCTGTCACTGGCTCACTGCATGACCATGTGCAAGACAGCTTCTCTCCCTGTATCTCAGTTTCACCATCTGTAACATGGACATAAAAATATATATCTCCTGTGTAAAGTAGTTTAAGGTATATCGATGAAAATCCCTATATAAGAGATAAGAATTATTATTCAAAAAAGAAAAGAGAAAGTAGGATGGTTAATTTTTCCACACAGGTTCATGCAAATAGTGAACTGTTTCCAGTATACTGCACTTTGCTGGCACAATTTGTGATTATGAACTTCAGACATTTTATAGTTTTACCCTTTTTATCCTTGGAGAAAAATATCTACCTCAAGGGTTTTTTTTCTTCTTTTCCTTTTCTTATGGCAATAGGACAGAGGTGGGCAAACTATGGCCCGCGGGCTACATCCGGCCTGCAGGACCGTTCTCCCCTGCCCCTGAGCTCCTGGCCTGGGAGGCTAGCCCCCGGTCCCTCCCCTGTTGTTCCCCCTCCCTCGCAGCCTCAGCTCATTGTGCCCGCTCTGGACAGTGGGGCTGCAGAGCCTGGCCTGACCTGGTGCTATGAGCTGCGTGGTGCGTGGCTGGCTCCAGCCGAGCGGCACGGCTGCCTGTCCTGGTCCAGCCACGCCACCAGCCACCGGTGCTCCAGGCAACGTGGTAAGGGGAAAGGGAGCATGGAAGGGGGGTTGGATAGAGGGCAGGGGAGTTTGGGAGTGGTCAGGGGTGTGGATCAGGGTGGTCAGAGGGTGGGGAACAGGGGGGATTGAGTGGGGGCAGGGGTTCTGGGGGCGTTCAGGGAGAAGGGGTGGTTGGATGTGGCAGAGGTCCTGGCGGGGGGCAGTCAGGAGGGAGAGGAGGGGTTGGATGGGGCAGCTGGGGGCAGTCAGGGGAAGGGGTTCCAGGGGTGGTCAGGGAGCAGGAAGGGTGGATGGGGCAGGGGGAGGCAGTCAGGAATGAGAGGAGGGGTTGGATGGGGGGCAGTTAGGGGCAGTGAGGTCCAGGCGCGGTCAGGGAGAAGGGGTGGTTGGATGGGGCAGGAGTCCCGGGGGCAACAGTCAGGAAGGAGGGGGGAGGTTGGATGGGGCAGCGGGGGACAGTTAGGGGTGGGGGAGGTCTGGGGCAGTTAGGGGACAGGGAACGGGGGGGATGGATGTGGCAGGGGTCCGGGGGGCCTGTCGGAACAGAGGGGGTTGGATGGGGCAGGAGTCCCAGGGGCCATCAGGGGTGAGCAGCAGGGGGGGTCGGATAGGGTGCGGGGCCGGACCATGCCTGGCTGTTTGGGGAGGCACAGCCTCCGCTAACCAGCCCTCCATACAATTTCTGAAACCCAATGCGGCCCTCACCACAATGCACTGCTGTCTTTGCCGTTGCAAGAGCTGCTAATGTGGATGCACTCCAGCACACAAGGAGCACAGTGTGGACACGCAACAGCGGTTTAATTTCAGCGTTTTAATAAAAGTGTCATAACTTGTGGCGCAGAAATTTGCTAGTATAGACATATCCTTAGAACATGGGTGCCAGGAGACGTGTATTGAAATTCTTCTAATATATGCCAAAGGCAGCCTTAATTCCTGTGAAAATAGTTGCATAATGGTCTGTTATTTTACATTTGTATTAGAGTGTGTCTGATGTATAATTCTAACTGTAGGGATACCCACAGGAAATCATGTATATTTATTTTTATAGTACCGGAATATGAAATGAGGAATGAAATGATATCATTAAAAATTACTGTATTAAATTGTAGGATTGTTTTCTTTTCCTGTGTATAACCTTAAAGTGGAGCAGTCCAAAACCTACTAGAGTATATCATTAGACAAAATATAGCAAAGTCATGTTCTGTTTGCTGGTTAAGCCTTTTTCATTATGAGGCACTCAGGCACCAGTGTAATGGTGACTGATTGGGATCTCATTGCCAAACAGAAGTGGAAAATAACTATTCTTTTAACCTATTTTTTCTCTGATGTTTGTGGCTACAACCTTTTTAAAGAAAAATGGGGGTCACCATTTAATATATTACATGCTTTGGTTGCAGAGAAAGGCAAAGATGGTATTGACCCCCATTCTCTGATGTTTTGTGTTAGCTCATCCTCCTCCAGCTCCCATCTCTCTTCAATTTGTCTCCTAAGAAACTAAATTATGAACTCTGTCCTGTGTACCAGTAACACGGCTGGGAGGCAAGCTGTCATTTCCCTTTGTAGTGCCATTGCTAACAATTCTCCTATGGTATGATATGCCTGATGCATATACTGGCACAGCTGTTGTGTGGAAATATATTGAATGATTACTGAAATTACATAAAATGCTCCACGGAAGCCATATGGATAAATTTTCTCTTATGTTGTATATTCCCGAGGGAATTTATTCTCTCCTGTTAGAATGGAGTTGTAGTTAGTCCCTTCTAAACCAAACAATATATTTATACTTTTAAAAAACTGATTAAAAAAACCCAATATGCTAAAAATTACTTACAAAAATGATAGGTTCACTATATATTCCAGTTTTTTTAATTATATAACACTATAAAACAAACGCACTGCAGGCTAAACTATAGCCATGTTTTCCTATTTATCTTTCCGCTGTATTCATATTGAGTTCCATTCAGCCAGCCCTCCCTCTCAACGGGATTACTCAAATGCATAAAGTTAAGTACATGGATAAGTCTGTGTGGGAACAAGCCTTAATAAATCATTTTGACTCAGATAAACTACCACTAAGACATCTTAAAAGAGTTGCTGTGCTGTGGTTACCAAGGCCAATGGGATTCAATTCTTCATCACAATGCATTGTCTCTGCCACAGGTACTGTGACAAGGGTAAATTTGTTTAAGTATCCTTAGTGGTAGAAGTTGGTTAAAACCTCAAGTAACATATATGTATTGCCACAAATATTTCTCAAGGCTAAAACTTTGTTTTATTGTAGAGCAGTGCCCAATAGTAAAAAACTGAGACTTAGAGTTGGTCTACACTACCACATAAGTAGATATAATTTGTCACTCGGGTGTGAAAAAGCCACCCCTGTGAGTGATGCAAGTTACATTAACCTATGTCGGCAGAAAACAGCTTCTGCCTCTTGTGGAGGTAGAGTAATTATGTCAACAGTGCAGCTGTGCTGATGTAGCACTGTAGTGTGGGACTTGCCCTGAGAAACATCGAGTTAATATCAGCTAAGTTTAAGGCCTTGTTTTGGCAAATTGTTTTGGAGATGAAACAAAAATCTTTTTCAGATAATACCACATAGCACCCACGATAATAAAGGGAAACAATAGAGTCTTGATTAATCATTGCCCACTTCAGTAGTAAACAGACAAGCAGAAGGTCTTACGTCCTGTGTTTACCACAGCTGTCTATAATGATCCTTCATTATAGCATTGACCTCAAACCACTGTGACACCACTTACTGAACTTCTGACTGTGTTCCTCTGACCTTGATAGTCCTGATTTATTTGTGCATTTATATTTTTGTGATATTTCTTGGAGGTGTGGTCATCACAGAGCCCTCATCTGTTGTTCTAGTTAATTTGTAGCCTTGAACAGAGGAGCTTCTGCCTCATGGGAGGGGAAAGTCATTTCAGTGCTTTGGCTGAGGTTTTACATAGAAGGGCTTGCTTCCTTGAAATGTATGAAAATCTGAGGGAGAAAATGTTAGCAAGCTGACAATACTGGAAATTGTCCAAGGGAAAGGCCCTCTACTCCTGTCCAGGAAATCTAGTTTCTAATATATTAGAGACTCTGGCATAGTTTAGGTAAATAGGCATGCTAAATTACTCTCCTACTATAATTAATTATCTTGCACAGAAGTAGAGAGAAGATGCTATAAGTTATTAGCAGAGTACATTGTTACTTTGTTTTTGACATTCACTTTATGGCACGCTTCTTTTCAGATTGCTTCATTACAGCATTCAGACAAAAAGACAGAATAGCAAAACATGGTACAGCATGCTGCAGCTACCCCCGGTCCAAGAAGAGGTACTAGCTTGTCCTTAAGGAGGAAAGAACCATTTGCTTGTATTGTCTATGTGGCTCTGACCACACCTTGGACTGGGAAAGTATGCTGTAGGAAGTAGCCCAGTAAGGTAGCCCCTGAGCATTGCCAGACGCCTGGTATTGCTGCCATTCATAGGGTCCTGGGTCAGAGCCTGGCGGATAGTGAAGGTCTGAGCTTCTCTACCAACCACCTTCCTGTGAAGTGGGAACAAACCCTTCTTCTTCCCCTCTCCCCTGGAGATAAAGGTGGGGGTGTGGAGACAGGGGAACCCCTGAGGCAAGGGCACTCAGCCCACAGAGGACTGGAGGTGGGCCAAGGACTCTTCCTTTTGTGGGGATGTTGGACATGTATATTTTGTTGAGCGCTGTTACCGCTGAAGGGGGCGGACTCAACTGATGACCTGGCCAGAGGGCCAAGTCACTACATACTGGAAGAGGGACTGCTGCAGTGCTGGAGTGACTGCTGGCAGGGGATGCCGAAGACAGGGAGAGCTGGGACTCAGTGACCTAACCAGTAGGTGGCATCACTGGTGAGCCCAACCCATCACATGTGTACACACAGTTTGGCTTGCAAGTCACATTACAATTGATAAATCCACAGTCTAATTTAAGAAAAAAACTGTGATGGGTTAAAATAAAAGGAGACAAATGAGGTAAGTTTAAATATATCTGTCATTTGAACCCGTGTAGTTATTAAACGCTCCACATACAGATGACTTTGGTATGTTGTAAAAGTGACCCTTCAGAAATCTCTCTGGGATGCAAACACTGTACTGTAGCTCTGCTTTAGAGTTTACTTTAGAAGGCTACAAAGTGTCATGTAATTAAACCCTCAGAGGGACTGACAGTAACTCTTAGATCTCAGAAGTTTCACCACACTGTTATTTTCCTCATTCCCTCTTGTGGAGCTTACCAGTGTTTAGAAGAAGTGGTGGGGAGAAATCCAGTAGTGTGTGTTATTTAATGGCTGGAACGGATGCACAGTCATTCCATGCAGAATTTATGACCAAGGATTTTTAGGCAGATGGTGAAAAGACCTCACATGGAACAGTTAGCTGTGCTACAGGTGCCGCTTGCACGAAGCTGTTGCTCTCAATGGGGCATCTGCAGAGTGTAGGGAAGATCATGCTTGTTTTGCTAGTTGGCTCATTTCCTATAACGCTCTCTTAGCCCTTTAACTAATGAGAACATTTTATTAAGTGTTTCCTTTGGCATTTCATAAAGAAAATACCATATTGCGAATCATCCTGAAAAACTAGAACGTTCCTAAAAGCACAGGAGATACCCTTTTATTTATATGTTTCGGAAATGTTGGGAAAGGTTCTTTTTGTGTTATTTTCTATGCAGTGTATAAACAAAACAAACACTAAAGTAAAAGAACTTTATGCTTGAGGCCAACCCCAAAAAATCTTAAAATTAATTATTATGGAGAAAGGTAAGGCTTCCGAAGTGACCTTTTCCAGGTGTTATAGGTCATAGGTTGCCTTTTTTACATTTCCAGCTGGGTTTATTGCTTGAGATTAGTCACATGGTTTTGAATCTACTTTCCTGACTCTCCACACCTTCTCCAGGAGATCAGAAGGGGTAACAAAAGCCATTGTTTTTCAGAGGGAGTGACAGCAACTTGGAGTGGCTCTTTCCTGCCCTGTGTGGGGAAGATTCACTTGTCATCTTCACTCTCTTGCCTCCTGAAGAAACCAGCTGACAGACAAGAGTAGTCACAGGACTGGGGGAGAAGTGGGAGGACGAGCAAGCCTGTATAGTGCTTTTGTGAATGATGTCTGCTAGAACATAGGAAATAGCTTGAGAACATCAAAATAATTTCAACTGTGACTGGTTCTTTACTTGAACCTGTTCTTTACACATGCCAGGTTTATGCATTATCTTGCTGTGTTACTTGGATTCCTCCTTTTGTTGTTGTTTTTTTGTTTTGTTTTGTTTCATTGCCTAGCAGAAACCTCAAGGGCCTGAATGCACAGAAAGAGTTAGGCACCTAAGTCCCTGTTTTGACTTCATTGCAATGCATAAAACTCCTGCTGAACCCTGTAGATGCCTAACCTTACTTGAAACCTAAGTTTTTACAGTCAAAGTTCCCTTGATGCTTATGTTTCTGCTTCTGGTTATGAGCATGGCTACCTCCCTCTGGGTGCCCAGGCACCCATCTCACGCCTAAGCCTCAGAGTGATTAACAAACCAGGGGAAGATAGGTGTTTGGCTGAGGTGTTTGCAGAGCATCACAACATCTAACTCCTTTTGTGCATTCAGGCCTAGATGCTAAACTTATCAGATCCATGTTTCACAAATGAGTGTGAGATATAATAACCTGGAAGCATACTCTACATTTTTCCAAAAGTGCAGATTGTGAATATCATCATATATTGTTAAAGTTACGAAGACTGCACTTGTTCATTACATCCTATACATTTTAAGACAGTTGTGCTGTGCAGATTTCACATAAAGTGACATTACATTTAAACCTTTAACTAGATATATTAGGGTTTTGTTTTTTGTTTTGTTTTGTTTTTGCTAAGTACCTCAACATCTGTAAAATATTTATAGGTGAGGCTAGTAGCACAGCCTTTTATTAAGGTTGCCCGAGACTTCTCATTATAAGATCTCATTTTCAATTACTTTTAAGTTTTCCAAACGTCAAGCATTTGGGCTGAAATTTTCAATGCTGGGTATCTGCCTCAGGCTGAATTTTTTGGAAAGTTTCAGTCAAATTGGTTCCACCATTTCAGAGAATGAAGCTAGCGTTGTTTTTCCATTAACAAAAATATCTTGCCATCTTTTTCTGACTCTCTAATGCCCCCATGCTTTAGAGCAGGGACTTGAAATTTGGCAGGAGGTGGTCTTTGTGTTTCAGATGTGCCAATGGCTATTCCTGTGAAAATCTGTCCACATTTGGTCAAATTTTAAGTCTTTGAAAAATCTCGGTTCACACATGCCATTGCTCAGTAGAGATGCTTTTGTTTAGCAGCTAAAATTTCTGAAGATTGTCTCATCACTATGCATGCCTTGGTCTCTCGCAGCTCCTGGTGTGACCAGATGTTGCACTTGCTATCCCCAGAGAACAGCTGAGCATGCTCTAGAACAGGCTTACTGGGATGCAACCAGACTTTGCTTCTATTGCTCCTTCATGCTTGGATAGGGCCGGGCACCAAAATTGAGAACATGGAACCTCAGTGATCCCCATGCTGGTGCCCAGATAGCATAGAGGAGGGACCTGCTTGACTTGACTTTATAGGGGACAAAAGCTAGACAATGGTGGAGGGAAAGGAGTAGTTTGGAACAAGGACTTGATCAGACTGAGACTGGAGTGAGGGAGAAGATAGATACTGGGGCTGGGAGCTGGGGGAGGGCAGGGAGACTGAGACTGGGAGCAAATGGGGGAAAGAGACACCTGTAAGTGAGTTGGTGGTGGGGCACACTGGTAGGGGAGGGGCAGACAGTGACTGCCTGCCCAAGATGACTGGGATAGGGAACCAGTGTGGGAGGGGGAATGGGACACATCTCTGAAAACAAGTTGAAGTGCAGCGGGAGAACTGAGACTGGCTGGGCACAGAGATTTGGACAAAGAGCCAGGAAGGGAGGATACTATTAAGGATGGGGGAGCGGGAGAGACTGGATGAGGAGCCTTGAGAGAGAGACTGGGACAGGGAGCCAGGGGCGGGATAACATTAACTTATCCAAAGTTATGGAGAGAAGAGAAAAATCTCCTAAACGTGACACTGTTGAAAGCTTTAAGAATTCCTATAAGATGAGATTCATGTTCATGGTAATTCTTGGTGTAAATCTGGGTGTTTAAAAAATGGAAAAGAATAATAAAGGGATTAGAGGAGTATTATGGTTAATTTGGAAGGAATCTTTGCTCATTATCTGAGGTGAATTTGAGTAAAGTGGCAGAAAAGCACTTTTAATAAGAACATTCTGGAAAAGTGCAGTCTCCCTACTTGAAAGGGATTTCTAATGACATCTCTTTTTTTACACCTTTTTCTCACTGAGAAAGTCCATTCCAAGTAGGAGAATTGAACTTGTGATACCAGTATATTCTTTTCTCAGAGATTTCTAATGAAACCATATAACCATAAATTCCACATGGCAATAGACAGATCTGAAACAAAACAAAACAAAAAACAAGAACAAAAAATCCATTGAATGAATGTATTAATTTGCTTTCTGACTTTGGCTTTGTATAGCCAGTACTTAAAGAATAGTCTCTTTCATTAATTTGTCCTAACAAGCATGATTTCAGCAGATGAAAGTGAATTCCTTGATGACACATACATTACTGCAGGTGTAGGGTGGAGTCTGTGTGAAATGTTAGAGACAAGCACAGCATGTTGTACAGCAATAAAAAATGGAAAGTCTATGTACATCAGGAATGTCAGGTTCAGTTGTGCTTTCTGTTAGACTGTAATTATGATTTAGAGAAATGGTATAAGCCAAAAAAAGACATAATCATTTTTAAAATGTTATTTATGTTATGGGAGCTCAATAGATCATTAATGACAGATGCTTTTCTTTAACATCACTGTATATTGGAGTGCATCCCTGAATGTATAGAGCTGAGGATCTTCATTCAATCAAGCTTATTTCCCTGCTGTTTCATTCTGCCCCTCATTAAACCACCATTCATGGAGACAAAGAATTTGGGAAACTAGAATTTGCCTTACTTCCCTGCCTTTTGTTTGATTTTGAAGTTTTAGGATGTAAATTTAGTATGCTAATAAATGAGGATTTAAGCAGCACTGCTTGGGGCCAGGGGACATACAAGCTTCTTCACATTGTCTGCTGATATGAACCAGAACCAAAGCCCACTGAACTCTTTCCATCTTTCTTCTCCTTTCTATTCTTGAGCCCACCATGAGCAGAGCATAAGGCTTCCAAAGTGCTGCTCATTGAGAAAAAATTGAAGTGGGTTGAAGATGGTTGGGAAAAGAAGCTTTGTATCAGAATAAAAACAGGAGTACTTGTGGCACCTTAAAGACTAACAAATTTATTTTAGCATGAGCTTTCGTGAGCTAAAGCTCACTTCTTCGGATGCATAGAATGGAACACACAGACAGGAGATATTTATACATACAGAGAACATGAAAAGGTGGAAGTATGCATACCAACAGGCAGAGTCTAATCAATTGAGATGAGCTATCATTAGCAGGAGGAAAAAAAACTTTTTGAAGTGATAATTAAGATGGCCCATAGAAGGTGTGAGGAGAACTTAACATAGGGAAATAGATTCAATTGGTGTAATGACCCAACCATTCCCAGTCTTTATTTAGACCACAGTTAATGGTATCTAGTTTGCATATTAATTCAAGTTCAGCAGTCTCTCTTTGGAGTCTGTTTTTGAAGTTTTTTTGTTGCAAAATTGCCACCTTCAAGTCTGTCACTGAGTGGTTAGGAAGGTTGAAGTGTTCTCCCACTGGTTTTTGAATGTTATGATTCCTGATGTCAGATTTGTGTCCATTTATTCTTTTGCGTAGAGACTGTCCGGTTTGGCCAATGTACATGGCAGAGGGGCATTGCTGGCACATGATGGCATATATCACGTTGGTAGATGTGCAGGTGTACGAGCCCCTGATGGTGTGTCTGATGTGATTAGGTCCTGTGATGGTGTCACTTGAATGGATATGTGGACAGAGCTGGCATCGGGCTTTATTGCAAGGATAGGTTCCTGGGTTAGTGTTTATGTTGTATGGTGTGCGGTTGCTGGTGAGTATTTGCTTCAGGTTGGGAGGCTGTCTATAAGCAAGGACTGGCCTGTCTCCCAAGATCTGTGAGAGTGAGGGATCATCTTTAAGGATAGGTTGTAAATCTTTGATGATGCGCTGGAGAGGTTTTAGTTGGGGGCTGTAGGTGATGGCTAGTGGTGTTCTGTTATTTTCTTTTTTAGGCCTGTCCTGTAGTAGGTGGCTTCTGGGTACTCTTCTGGCTCTGTCAATCTGTTTTTTCACTTCAGCAGGTGGGTATTGTAGGTTTAAGAATGCTTGATAGAGATCTTGTAGGTGTTTATCTCTGTCCGAGGGATTGGAGCAAATACGGTTGTATCTTAGAGCTTGGCTGTAGACAATGGATCGTGTGGTGTGTCCGGGATGGAAGCTGGAGGCATGTAAGTAAGTATAGCGGTCAGTGGGTTTCCGGTATAGGGTGGTATTTATGTGACCATCGTTTATTAGCACAGTAGTGTCTAGGAAATGGACCGCTTGTGTGGATTGGTCTAGGCTGAGGTTGATGGTGGGATGGAAATTGTTAAAATCTCGGTGGAATTCCTCGAGGGCTTCTTTTCCATGAGTCCAGATGATGAAGATGTCATCAATGTAGCGCAAGTAGAGTAGGGGTGTTAGGGAACGAGAGTTAAGGAAGCGTTGTTCTAAGTCAGCCATAAAGATGTTGGCATACTGAGGGGCCATGCGGGTACCCATAGCAGTGCCACTGACTTGAAGATATATATTGTCCCCAAATGTGAAATAGTTGTGGGTGAGGACAAAGTCACAAAGTTCAGCCACCAGGTTAGCCGTGATATTATCGGGGATACTGTTCCTGATGGCTTGTAGTCTTTAGTCTTTAGTCTTTAAGGTGCCACAAGTACTCCTGTTTTTTTTTGCGGATACAGACTAACACGGCTGCTACTCTGAAACCTTTGTATCAGAATGTTTTACTACGTTCATCTTTACAATGAGCTTCAGAGTGGCAACCCACTCTACCAGGTAAAGAGAGGCTGTGTGCAATTTAAAAAACATTATTCTGGAAAGCAAACGTCTTCACCTCGGTTTTAAATGATATTTCAAATATTACTAAGCCTGAGAAAATGTAATAAATATAATTTACTTCTGTTTATATTGGTTTTTTTTTTTACTTGTTGCATTGCTCTCAGGTGAGCCGATGAAAGCAAATATCAATTTTACTTTTGTTTCTCTTCATGGTATCTTTCTGGAGCTTTCTGCTTCACATAAAGTAACACCAGCTGTAATATTTTCACTGGAAATACTGTGGAATAATATTAAAATTAATACTGTTTTAAGGGGATTTTTGGTGTTTCCTGAAAATATTTTGATTTTGATTTTGTAAAATTTTGTTTTTACTAACAATGACCCTCTTTCTTTTAAAAATAATAATAATAATAATAATAATAATTTGCTGAGTTGTAAAGGTTAGAAATAGTGAAAGTTAATGTATCCTCATTCCTACAGAGCAAAATATATCTAGAGACATGTTCTCTCTGTCCCCCATCTCTCACTTTTTTTTTTTTAAATGTAGCCCTCCAATATATTCCCTGGACACTCATTCTATAATTAGCTGAGATGAACAAATTATTTTATTGTAGTGGTAGACTAGACAACGTCTACCTAACTACTACTACTTTTACGAGTACTGGTCCATATGTGTATTCCACATGTGTGTATGCATGTGCGCCATGCACCTCAGTCCAGAAGTTTTTCCAAGCAACATCCGCTGACCTGCACATGTGTCTCCGCTCATGCTCCCGACTAAGAGTGTCGGGGCGGTGTGGGTCGACGCCAACACTTCTCAATTTTGTCCCACAAAACTCTCAATGGGAAAATTATGTGAGATACCAACAGCACGGCTACCATTTTCATTGTTTACCTCTTCTTCATCCATCTCTTCTTGTGTCGATTCTCGCACACACAGATACACGCCTTTTTTTCGGGATCTGTATTCACCAAAAAAGTTCAGTACTTTAAGCAGAGAAGTGCTTTCCTTGTACAGTGTCATTAGTTTCCTTCTGCATCGTCTTCCATGTGTAATTGAGTCATGTGCCTGATCCAACAATCCATTTATGCACGTGACAGTGTTGCCAACTCTTGCAATCCTAGTGCATGCCTTGCTCTATATGGCAAGGTTTTTAAAAAAAAAACAGTTGCTGTGTTCAAGAGATTGCATGAAAATCTCATCTTTCATTTCACAAAGAAAGTACATTTCCAGCTCTTGTGGTTGTAGAGAAAAGCTTAAAAATAAAAAGTGACCTGAGTGCATTGCAAAAGCTCAGAAACCAGAAGACACATAAAAAGAACTCCAAATGTATTATTTTTTAATCCTCTCATGATTTTTAAGTCAATCACATGATTTTTGAGAGGACTTGACTCATGATTTTAGAATACTGAAGGTTGGCACTACTGCTTCCTTAACTTGAAGTACATGAGTAGTTCCATTGAAGTCAGTGAGACTGCTCACCTGCTTTAGTGCTTTGCTTGATCAGGATTTAATTGCTGCTAACATCAATTGCCCTTCTCATGTCCATCACCTAAGCTGCTCCTAGGATCCAACATCCTTTGAAATCAATAGAAAGACTCCCATTGATTTAAATGGGTATTGGATTGGGCCTGTGGGTAAGTGACAAATTAGCCACTGGGAAACAGGTTAGGCTGTTTGAGTACTAGGCGCTAAGGTTGTGGGAAATATTGGTGCTGATAACAGTGAGGGAGTAGTATGGTATAGAAATGCATGTAATGAAAACATTAATTAGAATAAGAGTAGTTCTGGGTGGATACAGTTATAAACCAAGTAGGCAGTGGCCAGGATTTCACATACACAAGAGAGATTCTCAGTGCTTTCTATTACAAATTAGTGTTGGGCAGTTCCACGTAGTCACCCCCATTCGTTTTCTCTCTTTTTGTTCTCAGGGAATCCTGTTCTTTGTTTAGGAGAAATGTAAATATTTAAATCCTTCAGAACATGTGTCTTTATATTTAAAAACAGTGACAGAGAATCCAGCATTTGTTCCCTCAGCAAATGTCCAAGTTTTATCCTGGAAGGTTTACTTTTTGTCCTAACAAGATAATGTAGTTGAGGATAAACAATTGTTCACTGTCTTGGATACTTCTTCCCTGCCCCATTAGACAGCCCAGCTGTGCTACCTCTGCTTATATATATATATTTTTTACTTTATATGGATTGCAAGAGCCAATGACCTCATGATGGACTTCTTTTTGCTACTTACTGTTGAAATACTTGATTGCAATCAATTCATTGGCTATTTTCATACAGTAGCAGGAGTTTTGTTTCATATAATGCCTCAGAATTTCTATGCCCAGGTGCAGATGCTCATGGAGACTGCCAATCCAGGAGAGTTGTTATTGTTATAACTGAATTTTGATAGCCTATTTTTTTTCAAAACACATACCTGTTTTCCCCGGTGATTTTCAAGCTGAGTAGTGCCCTAAATCTCAGGCAAAAGGCTTAGCTTGCTGGTATTTCGAGGAGAAATTGGAATTCCAAACCGATGGGTTGTACATAATTGATAGTGATTGATAAAAGCCAGCTAGCACCTGCAGGTCCTTTCTCTCTGCTGTATAAACAGGCTTGTAAGGAGTTCAAGAACGAGAGCTGTTAAAATTATTTTTTCCCTCTTGTAGTTTGGATCGGCGCATCATGTTCCTGTCTTTGTACCTTCAAAGTCAAGATTAGTGGTGTTTATCCAGAAAGACGATTTATATTCAGAATGATTAGTGGGGAGTGGAATGCCTTGAAATCCATCCCATCCAACACAAAACTGGACTGAGTACTCAGCCAGTTGCCAGTTAAGATCACCAACACAATTCTCCTGGTGTCGTCACTCCTGAAATACGTTACTTTGGCCGGTTGCTTGTTTCACCATTATGCATCTGCTGGGTGGAACTCATTGCCTATTGACTTTGGGAGTATCACTATCTATCCCTTGTTTAATTCTGCATGTAAGATATGTTTGCTTTACTCGCCTCTATCTGAGTTTAACTAATTATTACCTCTGGGGGGATGGATTATTTAATTTTACTGTTGTTATTATAAAGCACTTTGAGATGATTCAGAATGATAAATCCACCATAAAAAGTTTAAACCGTGAATCTCTTGCTAACAGTCCAGACTCAACATTTATTTGAGTTATTACGGGAAAGTGGGGCAGAATACCAGTCTCTAAAATACAGTGTAATTGCAGTTGCAGTAGTTAATAACCATGTCTTTGATTGCAGCATCAGAAAGAATACCCAGCCTGAAGAAGTGTAGCTTTAGCTGCAGGGTATGAGAGAGTACAGGACAACAATGTAGCACTGACATCTATTTTGTCATTCTGCAGACCACTTCACAAAGGTGACATCCTCTCATGAGCCCACCACCCATTCAAAATGTCCCACTCCTTGGTTCCTCGAATAATTTTTCTGCAGACTACCAGGAAAGGTTCCATGGACAATAGTTTAAGAATCCTCATTTTACACAAATTACGCCATATATAAATTACACGCACACTACATCAGAAGAACACTTTTAAGGTTGCAAAATTAAGCACTTCAAAGTTAGGAAATCCCAGAATTAATGTTGCCTATGCAACCTTAATTCACGCCCCTCATGCAGGAATTGACTAAAGGATGTAAGCATGCCAGTTCCTGCATGCAATCTTCTCTAGGCACAGTCAGCTCCCTAGTTCCCAGGGTTGTGAAGTACCTTGTCACCTCCTTAACGTAAGCAAGTCTTGTCAGTGCCTGCTATGGATAACCTCTCTGAAACTACCAGCCTCTGACAACACAAGTACTGCCTTCCATGCCTCTGCAGGCCTCGTTCTCTCTGTACAAGTGAGTAATAAGCACACATCAACCCAGGAGTCCTCTGAGCATCCCTCTGGAGTGTTCATCCCCTGTTTGACTAAACAGTCATGGAACTCTCAAATTTGCTACTCCCAAAGGAATAGGACACAAGATTCAATTCAAGTTCTACTTAACACACAGTTTGAATGGCCGCAGGACTGGCTCTTAGCAATCATATGGTAATTTAAGTCCCCAAAAAACACATTGTATTGTATTCTGTTCTGTACATATTCTTATCTCTGTAGTATCCTAGTGTCTTTCAGTAGTGTATTAAACAATGTGACTAAAGTGTGATATGTGTTCTCTCCTTTTCTCCCCAAGGGGAAAAATGTGAGCAGTTGACTGTTTGGTTTGGGAATTTTTTCTTTTCCATACATATAATATGCATATGCACACACATGCTGCTGTATATTTATGTCAGAGAAGGCTAGGTCAAAGAAATGCACCTGGCACTTAGAGTGCACCTGGGTAGTGGGGTTTGTAATGGTCCTGTGGGAGTTCCACATTTTTTGGCCAGCCTCTGAGAAATTTCTGTCTCCTGCAGTCTTAAGACTATATTTCAAAGGGCCTCTGAAAATCTGACAGCAGATTATGTAAATTTTGTAAAATTATGTAAAGATTATGTAAATGTAATCAGTTTGCTAGGGCAAACCCCATGTTTAAGCATCCACATTAGCTATCTGAGCACATTTTGTTACAGCATTGGAAACATATAACTTCATATACAGAACTGATTTCATATACAGAACTGACTTCCAAAACTCATGGCAAAAGGTCAAAGTGTTGGGTGGTAAATTTTTGCCTTGCGTGTGTGTGAATCAGAGATATCCAAAGCTCAGCCATTTTGGTTTTCAGGTCATCCTTGTGAACATCTTATTGACTGAAGTCATGTGAATTTCCAAACCTGGGTTTTTCATGTCCTATTCTTTGTTTCAGGGTTTTCTTAGGTTTTTGTCTTTTTTAATGAAAACTTCACACAGCTCTAGTGCATGTTTCTATTTTTATGTCTGCAAACTGGTGGTCACAGGCTGAAGTGGACTTGTTCATTTGTTAAGTAGGATTGTTTTATTACAGATTTCTTTTTAATGGTGAAATAATTTTATTTATTCTTAATGTATAGAATCTTGTAAATGAATTACTAATTCTGTAAAGCATCTTATGATATTGTACATGCTGTATAAAGAATGCTATATAAAATAAAGGCAATTATTATGTTGTTATTATCATTATTATCCATGCAAATACTTTATACTGTATTTACATAATAGTTGCTACTGGATTTCATTTCCCATACAAATATATTCAGCAAGTTGTTAACTGTTGGCCGAGTCTACTGAGGATCTATTTTTATCATTTCTACCAAGAGCTGGTACAATGTAGGAAATCTCCATCTCTAGGAATGTGTGTGTTATTTGTTGGAATGGCTATGACTGTGATGAATTCCTTTTGGCATTCATGTGGCTGATGTGTGTGCTGCCACAGGTGTTGTCATTTACACTTATTTGACAATTTAATATTTTTCTTTCCATTCATAAGCCTTTAGCCAGTGGAAATATTTGTTTTGGTTAAAATCACCTTTGAATTTGCTGTATGTTATTTTTAAAAGTGGAGTGGGGAGAAACATTGGCTGAAGGAGAATATATTGTAAGGGTATTCTTTGGACTTTCTAAGGACCTGATGTTGCAGTGTGATGGGCATTTTGTAGGAGGAGAGGAATGCCCTGGACTTCTGTAAGTAGGGAGAACTCAGAACCTGGGAGTATCAGGCCCTAAAGAAAGAGGCTGCACACTTGGCTTTTGTGAGTAAAAATAAAATGGTATTGAGGGCTTCAGGAATTAGTGGGGGCTCTTAGTGCAATGTAGGAAGGGCAGCTGACAGCTCAGGTACCATTGTTCTTAAAAAGATGGTCATTGCAGGAGGGCTTCAAAAGCTTGACACCTTGTTTTCAGCCTCAGTTCTGTCCAGAGTCTAGAATTGGCAGCCCATTAACCTTCACTTTCTTACCACAATCAGCAATGCAAAAAGCATTTCTTTGACAGTGGCCCCTGGGGAATGCTGGGAGTGAGGTTATTGTTAAAGACAGATAATTCGGTGAAACAGAATAATAATACCATGAAGCTGAAGGTCTCTGTTTTGTGCCAGGAATGTCAGATTTATAACTCTTTTCAGAATTTCCTGTGGGCTTTTGCTGCTGACAAAAACTGTGTCATTTTAGAACACAGTGTTTAGAGTGCAGTTCTAACAGATTGAAATAGTCTCACAGTAGAAATGCACTCTGTTTAAAATCAAAATAATGTCAAAAGTGGCTTAGCACAGGCACATTTTAGCTGTTCAGTAAAGAAAAGCTTTATTTTTCATAAACTTGACCTTGCTTTTTAAATAATATGTATTTTTAATGGCAAGTTATGGCATGTTGTTGCAGTTCCCATTCTATTATAATCACAGTGAGCAATGTAAATCTCATTGCCTGAATGTGCAGCACAAAGATGAACTGATTGTGCTGAAGAATAGCACGTTCAACCTCTTGTTTTGTTTGGCATCATGCGAGCTGACCTCTGGAAAGCAGCTACATTTGAACCAGTAGTCAGGTGAAAAATCTTAGATGCCAGTCCTGTTTGTTCAACAACTTAAAGGGATTCTCTTTGTTTGTTCACCATCTGCCCGCAGGATCTGTTAGCACAATGGTTTTCAAACATTTTAGACTGAATACTCCTTTTCAAATAATGTAGTCTACCTCCCATCTGAGATAGGGTCATAACATACCTATGGAAAAACTCTAATATTTGTTGGTAAATATTTAAAATGTGGATGCATGTGTGTTTTTTTTCTATGCACTTGCAGAGATCTGAATGAAAATTTGACCTTATATATTTTCTGAAATTCAGTTTAGCATGTTAGAGCTTTTGATGCTTCAGAAAAAAAAATCTTTGACTAATATTGTTTGGTGGCTTTCAAATCCTATATTTACTGCCGGTTTTCAGATCTTTGTCTTTATTAAAAGGGCCATTTGCATGATGGAATAAACAGAATCTTGGCCGTCACCTCTGAACTCTCAGCCTGTAGCTGCCACTCTCCAGCTACCCAGCTCTGAAGGCAGAGTAGAAAGCGGCGGCTGTTGGCTAGGTACCCAGCGCTGAAGGCAGTGCCTCTGCCAGCAGCAGCGCCAAAGTAAGGGTGGCATGGTTTGTATATTGACACCATTACTTCAGCGCTGCTGGTGGTGTCGATGTTGACTTCAGAGCTGGGCACTTGGCACCTCAGGGCTCCTGGCCAGCCGCCCCGGAGCACAAATTAAGCACTGCCTCTCCATCTCCATCCCGCCCATTGCCCAAATCTCACTTCCACAGCCTCGCACCTCAGGCCTGCCCTGTTCCTTTACCTCTTGACAACAGTGCCCGGGCAGTAGCCCACGTGGTCCACAAGTAAGGCCAGCTCTGCATCCACTTGCCCTGCCTGACAGAGCGTGCACAGGGGAGTCTGTACAGGGGTGCATCTTTCCATTCCTCTCCTGACCCTGCCCTAGTCACCATTACTGTACTCCCTGATGAGAGCTCCGGTACCCCTACGGGTACTCGTACCCCAGTTTGAAAACCACTGTGTTAGTATGTTATAGCTGTGTATATTTAGCTATAAGTATTTTAACAAGTTAGAAGAGTAAAAATTGCATTTGGTGGTTAATCTTGAAACCTTTTCTGTGTATTTTTCCTGAAGAGTAAAACCATAAAACTGCAAAGAGGCCTAACCCTAAAATATCGCCAGAGATCTGAAACTGCCGCATAACGTTTCCCACACAGCTGTTGGTTCAAGGAAAGGACTCCCTGGCTAAACATGGAAGTGAATGCTTGATCTTAAAAATGAAAGTGGCAGCTGTTATGAAAATTGCTGATTTATGTTTGTAATCCCTGTTTGTTCGGTGTGGTGGCTAGGCCAGGTAGAGATTGATGAACCTGCTATATACAGTCTTGGTAAGAGAGATGTGTCTTTTAGATCAGGCAGTAGAGGCACATGCATTAAGCTCAAGAGGTCCCAGGGTGGCTGACGTTACATATGAATAGTACGATACATTTACATTTGGAACAAAATTGCCTATGCATTTCAACAGTTATGCTGTTCATTAGAAAACTGCAGCTCTGCCATAAATAATGGATTAATAAAGGGGTCTTAAAAATGAAAATTGTGTAATTTAGCTCCGTAATAATGAACAAATGAACAGACTTTATAAAAACAGATTAAACAAGGAGATGAAGTTTGAGAAGGCTTTGTTAAGAAGCAGAACAATCACACATTTCTAGGCATTACTAAATTGGCTTTCAGCTTCCTGTAAGGCATTGCTGACATCCTTGGCAGCGATAAAAGACTTGAATACGTGTGCAAATGACTGACTTGGTATTGCAGACTAAACCTGACCATATCTCTAATAACAAAGTAAAAGCAAATCTGAAAAATCTGGCCAACTCTATCCCTGTAGAATAAATATAGCGTCTGTAGGCTGGCAAACGGTTGCTTAACATGATTGTTTTTACAAGAGGGAACAGTTAGGCCACCTCAATAACTGCTGTATCTGATCTTACTGTTTAGAGATGAGAAGTTTTTATATGATTTGTTTATTTTTTTCACGCAGCCAAGTGGCACAAAAACAGTGTTTAACAATGCAGTGTGCTTACATTTGGAACAAAACCTGTCTGTGTAGATTGTTAACAATTACTTTAACTCATTCATATCTGGGCCTGAATAATTGAGTTCAGTGGGCTGGCTTTTATTTAATTTTTTGTATTATACTTTCCCCTTTAGTGAACCTTTTAGTGATTTGCTTGAGAAAGAAAATGTCTGTAGTAAATGGTGGGCCTGGGACCAACTCAAAATGTGTTACTGACTTGAAATGCATATGGAACCTAACATTGATGCTTTAGACATCTTTTTAAATGACTCTAGACCTTTCTTTCATATAAATTATGCCAATAATATCCTATAGTACAGCATGCAGCATTGGGCATGGAACATGGTTATAAACAAAACTTTCTGAAACTTCCATAGGTCCAGTTGAAGAACCTTATAGAATATTTAGCAGTAAATTGTCTGCTCTAACCAAATACCATCTCAGAGATGAGTTTTGCTCCTTTGCAGTGAGGGAATATGAGCCAGGAATTCTGAGGTAGATACTGTACTTACTGCCAAGTAACCTACTGGTATTTCATCATGGGATATTGTTGGCACTTAGGATAATAATATTAGGGACCTAACAAAAACCTTACATAGACAGATAAATATTTTCCAAAGATATAATAGACCAGGATACATTGCTTTCCGTATTGGATTATAGCCCATATCTTTTCAGTATCCCCGTATACTTCATATATTAAGGTGCTTTTGCTAGATAAGGGATTTCATGTGTTTCTGGGGGATATTCTAATAGTCTTCAACAGAGCTGATGACTCAAGAGTGGGCTATGTAATAATTATTTATAGTATACCAAATTGAATGCAAGCTAGCTATAATCTGATTGGCCATTCTTTGCTTGTATAAGATAAGGTAAAGCTTTAGCCAGATGGAAAGCAGTTTTCTCATAAAAGCCGAGTATGCAGTGCTTTAACGAGTATGTACTCTTTAACAAGAACAGAATTTGGCTAATTGTTCAGAAAATAAGTGTGAATGATAAAGTAATATAACTTCTACTTATATGACATTCAGGGGATGTACACAATGATTGTAAGGAATCAGAAAAAAAGGTATAGCAGGAAAAGTAATTAACAGGAGGTGTAATACAAAGGATCCCCACTACGCTTAACCTTACACCCTGCTATTTATTTTTTCTGCCATCCCCTCCTTCCGCACTGGTGGTGAATAATTTTTTGCAAATCTCTGAATGCCAGATTGGTGCAATTTCTATGACACTTACACCTATTTTATTACCTATATAGTTTAATTCAACATGTATCTTAAACCACTACCACTGTGTATGACATCCCCATTGAATTTGGCCCAGGAACTTCCATCAGAGTTGAACCCACTTTGACAAGGTCTGACTTTGGTCCATCATTCTTATTTAGGAAAATAACTATACATAGTCATTAGATATATTGCACCATAACTCTGGCATGATAAACTATGTTTTGACTTGAGGAAGCAGGAATAAAATAGCAATTGTCCTGACTCCAATGCTGGTATTTTAACTAGGTTGTTACTGTGGTGCAAAGTTGAAATAGATAGAAAAATAAGGCTGCAGTCCAGAGAGGTTTAAAGCTGCTGAACACTACAGGTTGGAAACAGCCTTGAAAAGTTTGAAATTATAGGTGGGTAAATATAAGGCTTCTACTAAAATAGTTAGGAGGGTGAGGTTTTTGTGCTAGTTTTTTCCTCATTAGTCCAGTTAACCCTTCTTATATGTAGTTCAAAAAAGTCTCAGTGCCAATACTGGCAAGTTTTTTGGGAGATTTTTTTTTCAAGCCTCTGATTCCTTAGAAGTCTATGAAATGCCAGGCTGGTCCATCCTTTTCCAATATAAGCCTAACCTAAGAAATCCAGCGATATTCCACCTTAAAATAACCCTGGGTAAATTTACAAACTATGTTCAAATAAGATTAAGAGTTTGACTTAAACCATCAAAAGCAAAGGAATTTCAAATTAAGCCTGCTCATCTTAACCCCCCGCCTTCCTGCCTGCCCCCCATTGCTCAATAGCATGCTTTCCTTGTTGATACATTTCCAAAGTAGAATTCCAGTTAG
The DNA here is from genome assembly GCF_020497125.1 of Mauremys mutica. Taxonomy (NCBI): domain Eukaryota; kingdom Metazoa; phylum Chordata; order Testudines; family Geoemydidae; genus Mauremys; species Mauremys mutica. The sequence continues at coordinate 185,773,157 of NC_059073.1, read as the reverse complement.
TACAGAAATTGGATTAAATAGCTTGCACTTGTTGCCAGTTTGGTTAGGGGAATGTACAGATGGAGAGATTAGATGTGATGGGCCAAATGCAGCCCCAAAGTAAACTCATTGACTTAATAGATCCCTTCTCAAATTAGCCTGTCTCCATAGGGTAAAATCATGCTCTTCCTTGATGTGGCCATGTGTGGGGAGGTAGCAAAGCCAGGTTGTGAACAATGGCAGAGCGGGGCCAGGGGGTAATGGGTCATTGGTGGTATCACCTTCAGTGATACCTATTAGCTTGAAAAGGCACCTCACATACCCTAGGGGTCACCAGAGTGGGATGTGGAAGTCACCTCCCGCTCCCTATTAGCTGTGCCACTAATCGGGGGGAGTTGTGGGGAGTTTCAGCCATTCTGGCCTGGGGTTTCAGCCATTCAGTGGACCATAAGCCGCTGTGCCAACATAAGGCAAAGTGCCTCAGAGTATCTGAGGGGGACACATGCTGCTGCTCTAGACAAGGAGCACCTTGTGCCCAATCTGCCAGCTGTGTCAAATGCAAGACATGGTCAGGCAGACTCAATCCTCATTAGAGCCATGAAGTGTCAGCAGGTGCATTAACTTGGTTCCCAGGCTAGTGTTCATATGACAGCCTCCACTCTGCTCCATTCTTTTCAGGTGTTCTCTTTTCCCTCAGCACACCCATGCAACACAAGTAGCATTTAGCTTTGGAAATGGACTTTGTACAGTCCTGAGGGAGTGTGTGTGGATTGTTTTTAAAATAGGAATTCTGAGTTGCTTTTTTAATGGAACTCAGTCTGAGGACAAAAAGATCTTTAAGGCACCGTCAATGTACATGAATCTAAGAGATCAGTTAAGGGTATAACGTCACTGTATATTTTAGGTGCTCATCCTATAGAAAGTAGATTTCCCCTCCCCCCACCTTCCTTAAGTCTCGCTTTTGTTCCTGTGACTAATAGAGACAGGAAATAACATGCTATTCAGCAAGTAAACTATGAAGCTCCATTCCAGGGACTGTCAGCAACTGATTACTTGATGTAATGATAGATAATTATTGTAGACGTGACTTCTGTGCAGGCGCCTGGCACCAGCAAAAACTTATCTTTTGTGTAAACTGCTCGATGACATTCTGTACAGTATTCTTTATCTTGTAATACTTTTCTCAGTATTTGCCAGTTGTTTAAACTGCAACATAATGTCTAGTAGATTTTCTTTCACGTGTTCAGAATTTTCCACCAAGATCCCAAAGACCTGTCCTGTAGCTGTAACAGATATTATCAGTCTTGGGGCAATGTCTGATAATGTGCACACACACACACAAAGGTTTTGCGGTAGCAGATAAAAATTGTCAGGAATCATGTTGCTCCTGCTTTCCACGGTGCCTGCTAATGTGCCCAATGTTGCTATGCACAGTCATATTTTAAAAGCTGGGATGTAATGTACCCCAGATCTTACGTAGGCATCCAGTCTATCTTGAGCACAAATAGGAAAGTTGTTCTGTTGGAAAATTGTGCGTGTTTTTGTTTTAAAGGCAGACTTTCTCCTGTCTTTCATTTCTTCCTTATTAATTTGGAAAGTATGTGCCAGGAATAAATTTTGTTACACATTTGTTTCAGATTCAAATTAAATCCCTTCACCCCTAACCAAAGAATTCACTACAAAGGAATGGCTTGGTGATTTTATCATGGTTTGATCTCACCCTGATCTATGGCCAAATCTTTTTGTTCTGAAAAGAAGCAAATATAGGAATTATGACCTTTATTTGATTATTGAGGGATATCAGTGTTCCCCTCTCTCAAAAAACTGTCAGCAAATGCTGAAAATGAGCCCTTTTATCCAGTCAGTGCAATTTTAATAATTCTTTACTAACTGGCTATATCTTGCTGATGGGGAGTTATCTTATGTTTTCAAAATGTATTGACTTTTTTTTTAGTCTTTCGTGTAAACCAGTTAAAACAGACCAATGGGTGAGATTTATTAGAAACACAAACATCAGTTAGATTCCTAACTCCTATTGATTTTCAATGACAGTTAAGTACCTGGTTGCATTTGTGCCTGTGGGGGAATCTCCCCTCAAATAATGTAGTTAGTAGAACAGTAGCATATATGGCTATATGTTCATTTTTTATCATTTATGTATACATTTGTGTTGCATTAGTGCTCAGAGGTCTCAATCAGGGACCAGGGCTTCATAGTGGTAGAAACTGTACACACACAACAAAAAAGACACCAGAGAACTTAAAATCTAAACCTTGGAAACACAACAGGTAGAGATAAACAAATATGGTGGTGAGAGGGAACAAAACTAAGGAACAGAGAAATGATCGTATTTGGCATAATAAGCCTCCTTATCAAGAATCATGGCATGCCCACTGCCTATCCAGTACAGTTGTGTGAACAGTGATCTCAGGTTGGAAAAATCATACAGACTTATCATAAAAGAAACAAACTACTACCAAAGGATGTGAACATGCTATTCTTGCTAGTGGCACCGTGGTCTAGAGAACGTAGGATAGGTACCGTAATTAGGAATCTGAGCTCTAATCCAGTTTTGCCACTGACATGTTGTGTGGCCTTCGGCATTTGCTTCTCTGTATCAGTTTGCCCCTTTGAAAAAAGGGTATAAAGTACACATTTTTACCTACCTCAGTTATGATGAATAATTAGTTAATAGGCCAGATTCATGCTTCCTGGCAAAGGGATGTAAGCATTGCGTCTCTCTGTGTTAACGAAACTGGCTGGGCCAAATGGGGGATTCACCTGATGGACAATGCCACCCACTTTTGAGGTGGGTTATGGATCATTCCCCACACAACCAGCAGAGACAGGTTCGGCTGATGGGATACAGTATAGAACATATAGTGAAACTAGCCAATACTTGAAAAGCATTTGGAAGATGCACAGTATAATTATTATTTTCTCTGTAAATAATTCTCTGCACTATTTTTTTATATTTCTTTATTGCAAAAAATCTCCATTAATAACTCTTGGGTTATCTTTAATACTATTGAGTTATTCTTACTACAGACTGTGTTGAAGGTGCTACTTTAACATGTTCCTTTTTGGCTCAAGTGTGCATGAATCTCCTATTATAAAGTAAAAGATTCAGAGAAGAAAGCTTTGATTTTTGCTAATCCACTCTTCACTAATCCCAGGAGTTGATAATCTGTATGAAAAATCTCTGTCTTTCCTTATCGCTCAGCAAAGAATTAATAGCTATGTGCTGTAGCAAAGTCTCATGTTAGCAATATCTCATGAGTTTTGCAAAGTATAGTATCATATTTTACAAACACTGTATGAAATGTTATCATAAAGCATGTTTTGTGATGTTTTCTTCTTGCTGTTTTTTGTTTCCTTGCTAACACTCAAATTTCAGTGATTCACAAGGATGTCTTTCTGAAATAGCAACATTCTACTGTACTAACTTGCATTAACTAACATGCTGGAATTGTGAATTGCTGAAATTTGGCAAACAGAATGGCTAGCCTAATCAAAGATTATTTTAATCCACAAAAATAGATTCAAAATCTAAAACTTCAGTACACTACATAGTACTTCCAAACATGAATAGACCCATTGGCTCACAGTAGCAAAGTGTAGCCCATTGAAAATAATGGAACTGTTCATGGTAGTAAGCGCTATGCTGGGTAGCAAGTGTTTTCAAGACTGGGCCAATATGGTGCAGAATCATTTAGGCAAGGGCTGATGACTATAATCTGCCCTTAGTGATGTTAGTACAAATCTGCAGTAACTCCAAATGCAGTTAATGAAGTTACTTCAAATTAACACCAGTGTAATCTAGAACAGGTTCTAGCCTTGTGTCTTTTGTCAGTAAAATTTTTGTCAATATGAACCTATGTAAATAGTAATGATAGTAAATATCAGGATTTTAATAAATATTCACCAGGTCTGATTGTACTTTCTTTGTCTTTTTATTTACTTTAGCTTTGGGCCAGATTATGCTGTATGTAGATGGGATGAATGGAGTAATAAATCATAATGAAACCATCCAATGGCTGTACACTCTCATTGGGTCAAAGGTAAGAAGATTTCCAGATTACTTGCTTTATACATCTTAAGTGTTCTTTAAATATTTTTTTCTATTTTGTGTGCATGAATTGTCGGGGAGAGACGGGGTTGGAATTCCAGTGAGAAATTTAAGTATTGATTGCTTGGGATCAACTCATATAGTTTTGTAAACTAAGACTAGAAGGATACAATAGTATTGCGCAGAGAATTTAGTTTGGCAGCATTCATAAAGCAAAATAATTTAGCAACAGACTCTGGAGCCTGGCATCTTAGCTCTTTCCTAAATATAGTTCTATCAGTTATAGTAATAGCATTTGTTATAGTAATAGTGTTGGTTCTTATATTTTAACTTAGACTGAGATCATCCTGTCCTTTGGTAAAATATACAGCATTCGTTGTGTATAATTCAGTCCATTGTTCAGCATCCAGTTAGAGTGCCCAATTTTCATAGACTTGTAAATATTAAGGTCAGAGGAACCATTCTGATAATATAGACTGATCTCCTGCATAATCCTAATTCCTGTGCCCAGCCAAATAACTTGTGGTTAAATTAGAACAATCCTTTATAAAGACATCCACTCCTAATTTAAAGATTTGTAATTTAATCCACTCCTAATTTAATTTCTAAATGAAAGCATCTACAGCCCAAACTGGAGCAGTTTAGAGAATGCAGACATCAGTCCTGCTACCATGCACATATGAAGCAAGAATTCTACCACTCGGGCTAATTCTGCCACCTACCTAATATTGCTGTCAGTCAAGTTCATAGGACTTTTACCCTCATCTAAACTTGGAGTTAGATCAGGCCCATATTGTACATAGTGCCTACATGTATGGAGAGGCAATCAAAAAACATGATTACTGCAAGGGTATTTAATTGGTAACCTGTTTCAGGGCCTGATCCAAAATCCATTGAAGTCAATTGGAGTCTTTCCTTTGACTTCAGTGGATTTTGGATTAGGGTCTAAGATACTATGTAAATATCTGTTTAGAATTCCAGTGTAGGCTGGACTGTTATTCCTTTCCTGGTATTTGGTAAATACCATATTTTTTCAAAGGACAGTATATCTTTGCGTTGCTTCAATTTGTGCATCCAGTAAATTTGACCATGAGGAGAACATTTTTTTTTCTGGCGTAATGTTGAGCTTGCCAGGGTGGTATGTGGAAATATCTCTCCTCATATGTACAGTTTGACCAAATTCACAGCCATGAAAAACACGTCATGGACCGTGAAATCTGGTATCCCTCCCTGAAATCTGGTCTTTTGTATGCTTTTACCCTATACTATATAGATTTCATGGGGGAGACCAGTGTTTCTCAAATTGGGGGTCCTGACCCAAAGGGGAATTGCAGGGAGATCGCAAGGTTATTATTATTTTTTGAGGGTGGGGGGAGTCGCGGTATTGTCACCCTTACTTCTGCGCTGCTGTCTTCAGAGCTGGGTGGCTGGAGAGCGGCGGCTGTTGGCTGGGTGCCCTGCCAGCACCAGCGCAGAAGTAAGGGTGCCATACTATGTCATCCTTACTTCTGCGCTGCTGCTGGCAGCGATTCTGCCTTCAGAACTGGGCTCCTGGCCAGCAGCCTCCGCTCTCCAGCTGCTCAGCTCTTAAGGCAGTGCCACCACCTGCAGCAGTGCAGAAGTAAGCGTAGCAATACCACAACCCCACTACAATAACTTTGCGACCCCCCCACAACTCCTTCTCAGGTCAGGACCTCTACAATTACAACACCATGAAATTTCAGATTTAAATACCTGAAATCATGAAATTTACAATTTTTTAAAATCCTATGACCATGAAATTGACCAAAATGGACTGTGAATTTGGTAGGGCTCATATGAGCATGAGTCCTTTGCTGTAGCTTATCCTGTTTGCACAGCCTGGCTGTGAAAAGCCACCGGTGGAGAATATGATCAGTTTAGTCTCATAACAAAAGATGCATAATGGGTTAAATTCTGTCTCTGCCTCTGTACCTGCAGAAGTTCCCCTGACCTGGAGCCAGTGCAGTTCCGCTGCATGGGGAGGGCAGAACAGGTGGAGGGGCTGCTTACGGATATTGCTGCTTGCATAGGCCCTTTCCCAGCTCCTGTTATAGTCAGTGGAAAGATTCAAGTCTACAGTGCAGAGCCTTGCATTGTAGAAATTCCCTGTATGGGAGTTCAAGGAGTGGGTGGAGAATAGGCAGGACCTAAAAGGAATGTCAAATGGGCCAAAAAATCTACTACTCCCCCCTAAAGCAGAGGGTACTGTGTAAGAGCCACACAGGCTACTCCTGCCCCTGTTATTTTGACCTGCTCAGAGCAAGACTAACTGCCACAATGCTTGGAATGGTGTCAGTAACCTCTATACACTAGGGCTCCCCAAAGTTGCTAACACTTGGTGGAGCTGAACCAGTGTTAGCAGTGGTGGGAAATTTAGGGAAATTCTCTGGAGATGATGGGGCCATAGAGAAAGGGTTTTCTTTCCTCATTTCCATACATAGGTTTGTGCAACCTAAAAAAGAGCATAGAAGTCTTGAGTCCCAGAGGCCCCTGTAACTACTCCCTCCAAATACTCCAGGGAATTCATTGCTACAAGAGATTGAGTCAAAAACTGGGACTGGATTACTCTATATGCTGGATATCTTTGGATGACTAATAATATTGGTAGATATGAAAAGTAAGATAATGATGAGGGTAACTAATCTCAAGTGTCATGAGCATCTTGTTGGGTAGAAGATCAGAAAGGAATTTTTTTCCCCATGTAGATCATTTCACAGTTGGTTGGGTGCATAACCAGGCAGCTTGCCTTCTTGGAACATCAAACACTAGCCACTGCCAGAGAGAGGATGAAAGTATAGATGTAGAGATGGCTTGGTGGGTATGTATTCTAGTTTCCTATGAAACATATACGAGAAAAAAGCAAGCAAGAAAAAGAAATGTTAAGACATTGAGTATGCTAATCCTCTCATTCTACCACGATGTGGGGGACACCTTAGCGTTACTTTACAGATCTGAAATGAAATATGTTGATTGTCTTTACCAAAGCACTACAGCACTCCAGTCTTTAAGCTTCTCTTCTCCCCCATCGTCAGCCAAAATGCTTATATCCATATCTTGGCTCAGTGCCTGAGACTAGGGAATGCAGGCAATGTGCTTTGAATAGTTTGGTTTCAGGTAGCATCAAAGTTATTTTTTTCATTATTATTTAACTGTCTTGGAAGAGATCTAAGCCCCTGTCTGTGTGCCAAAAGTTAATCGAAGGTATGACAAGCTCACTAGCAGAATGTGTGGTGTGACAGCTGCTTTATGCACTTAAATGTGGATTTGGCTCTCCATGAAAAATGAATCTGTGGAATTTGCAGCATACCTACAGTCTAATTTACAGTCCAGCTAAACTACTTCTTTTTCCTCAACAAAGGGAAAATTGTTTTAACGTTGTTGAGCAAAAAAGGATGGTAAAGTTGCTAAAGCTGCAGTGTAAATATTGAAACAATTCCTTTTGAAAGAAAACGGAAGTTAAACAACATATCATTTAGTGGCGTACGTTAGCAGTGACTGGGACATGTTGTTTCTTGCCTTTACCTAAAAGCTTTGTAGAGGCTCAATAAACTAATTAGTAGAGATGGTTGAATAATTTTCATTGAAAATCTTTTCTGACAAATTCCGTAATATTTTTTACTTTTTATAATTATTTGTTAAATCCTGCTCATTAGGGCTCTGGTTCTGGCTCCTTACCTAACGGACTTGTCTATATTAGGTTTTTTTCCTCTATTATATTCCCTACCATTGCTCAGTTCCATCTCTGATAGCAACAGAACTGGACATTGGCGTAGCTGAGTCACCATCAGCCACTGACATTTTCATCACTGTATTGCCTAGACCTGCGGTGAACACAGTTAGAGGACACAATGGTTAAAATTCCAGCAGAGAGTTTGCACTAGCATTCCTACCATTGTTTCCACTAGCTGAGCTGCACCAATGGCATCAGTGGTGAGAAATTGTAAAGGTGGAGGGAAGGTTAGTGTTAGACACAAAACATATGAGTAAGAGTGGGAGAACTGGGTGCTCGAATAGCACTTCTTTTTGATGATCAATGCAAAATTTGAGGTTAGCAATGTACTTCTTCCATGTTCATTTTTAAGGGACGGGATAGCATGGCATTGCTCAAAGTGTTTATTATACAATCATGATTGAAATATATCACTAAAATCATAGCACTTAGGCCTTGTTTCAGCAGTCCCTCCCTCCCATCCCCCGTATTTAGCAAAGCACTCGACCATGAGTTTAATGGTTGATAAATGGTTACGTTCCATTGGGCTCAATGGAACTTAAGTACATACCTAAAGTTAACCATGTTTTTTAGGCTAGGGTTGGACTTATGTGCATATGTAAAAGCTTTGCTGAATTGGGCCATAGTGCTTCTCGAGCTCTTTAGACAGGTGCGTAGATATCAATAAAAGTTTCAACCACCCTAATTTTTAAGGTAATTAAAAGATTAAAAACAGAGATAAAAATAGCCATTATATATGTCTATTTTAAAAAATCTTTCTAAAACTCTTTTGGCTCTCAGGTAAAAGGGATGAAGGGTTTGGTGGGAATAGGGGGAAAGGATGGCTAAAACTGAAACCTAAGCTTTTGGAGTGGAAAGCGAGCTTTTCCAACCTTTCCTGTCAATTTCACCTTTTCATCATTTTTCTCACATTATTCTTACAAATCTCATCAGAACTGGCCTAAATACGAGAGTAAATCTGGAATCTCACTAGAGAGACAAGTTAAGTAACAAAGGAGATTTTCAAAGCATGAAGAACAAGTAGGCACCAAACTCTCATAGACTTTCAATAGATTTTTAGAAATCTCCATCCTTGGTGGTTAAATTTTCTGTAAATTCTCAGATCCATGACAGCACTCCAATACTCTCCATGTATCTTTGGGGTAAATATCTCCCTCTGTGTAGAAATGAAAGGAAAACTCCTGCTTGTACGTACCAGCAAGGGTATGTGTGAATGCTGGAAGGTTTTTGCCTCTAACAGGCATTTTCTATAGAGCAGGCTTCACTCAGGACAAGTTGCAATGTTAAAACAAGGCTAACAAATCACAAGGCTACAAATAATTATTCTAAATTAAAAAAAAGAAAAGAAAGCTTTAAAGGGATTGTGTAGTTTTATTTAACCCCTTTTTTGGAAGCAATTTCACTCATGTTATCCAGGAAGAACTGATTGGTTTTGTTATGCGAAACCATTTCCCTTGGATGTCACTGACTACAAACAATACCAAGTTAATATAATGGCATTATGGGTCATTGTACCTAGTTGTTTACACTGTGATGATGATGTGACATGTTGCATCACTGTACCCTCAGTAATATATTTCTTGGACCAACTTCTGTTGGTGAGAGAGACAAGCTATTGAGCTTACATAGAGCCCTTCTTGCCTCTCTAATATCCTGGAACCAACATGGCTACAAAACTGCATGTGCCCTAGAACAGAGAGTCTCAACATTTTTTCAATCACAGACCCCTAAACATTTTCAAATGGAGGTGTGAACCTCTTTGGAAACCTGTGTATATATTTGAATTCTGTTCAGTCAGTTTTCCATCTAAGTCTTTCGTGGACCCCTTAGATATAATCTGCAGACCACAGGTTGAGAACCACTGACAGATAATGCACTTCCCTAAATAGCATGTATCTATTAGTAATGCAGTTTGCAAATACCCAACCTCATGTACATTTCAGTAACCGGAGAAACAGTTATGTAAAACTTCAAACACTACATCAGAATTTGTTAGTCTTCCTTCATAGTTGAATAGCTATCCTAATTTAAAATGTTTTTCAAGTCTCTCAAAGTCAACCTTCTCCAGTGACGTTAGGCTTGGAATATACAAATTAAGATGGAGCTTTAATAGCCATAACACCACCAACATTTTAACATGTATATAATGCCTTCCATCCTAGAAGTACCTCATCAACTATATACATATGTCATTGTCACTGAAACGAAGCTACCTAAACACCGGAGAACAGCAGTTCGCTAGCACACAGCATGATGAATGACCTGGGTAGAGAGGATGAGTTCTTAGTGGACAATGGGACAAAACCTTGTTCTTGTGAAAAGAGCCATGAAATTTTCAACATGTATGCAGAGTATACAGCACCTTCATTTTTAAGGCCTTGTCCAAAAGACCCACCACGTACTGAAGTGCAGAGTATTCAATTCATTTTCTCTGGAAGAATAATGATGAGTGTTATTTTTGGCGTTCTAGCTTGAATGGAGCCACTGTGAGTCTGTTTACCTGGGCTGGGAGGCTTGGTCCCTAACGCTGTGTAGCCATACTACAAGGGGCTGTTCTGGCAGCTGGGGATCACTATAGAGTACAGCAACGTTCCAGACTTTCCCTCTTTCCCTTGGTCACATCCTCTGTGCCAACGCTTATGAGAGGAATGGTATAGAGCCACTACTCTGGCTCTGCACCACCCCCTATATCAGGTAGCCACATAAGTTAGCTTCTAGTACCTGTGCACTTCTGGAATGATGGAAAGGGGTTGTAGCAGGGCCGAGGATGTGGTTCATTATTTTTATCATAATACTGATGCTAACCAGATTTAAACCTCTGGTAGTCATTAAAAAACATACAAAACCAATGTTATACCAGAGTTAGTAGTGAAAGTGTGTTTCAGTTAGACTCCAGTTAGTGCTGCCCCCAAAATAACTTTGTTTACAACAATTCTGAAACTTCAAAATAAAATTAAAAAGCCTAAAAAATAACATTTAAGTGATACTGCCATATCTCTCCTTGTGCTAGAATGCAAAACTTTAATTCCAACATGTATAAATATTGTTGCAAACCTCTGTGAAACCACACTGTACCACTGTCCCCACATTTCTGCTATCTCTATCTCTTGTTGCTGAGGTAAGAGTTTAAGGTTTTGCATCATAGTTCAGGTTACATGCAGGTTGGCTGTGAAGGGATCTGGGGTGTATGTTGGAGATGGAAGTGGTGTCCCTGTAGTCATGGACAGTGCCTGTGTGATACCTGTGGATTATTGGAGACATTTCCCTTAACTTGATATTCATTTATTTTAAGGTTTGGGATATGTACTGAAGTAACTTTAAATATTTGCAATGATTTTTTTTTATCTTTTGAAATGAATATATGTACATATAAACTTACATATAAATCTGTATGTTGTACAGGTATATATTTACTCTAAATTATTGAAGGAAAGGTTTCCGGGTTAGAGGTCGTTGCCCACAGGTGGGATATCTACTGTAGCCACATTTCAGAATAAAACTTCTAATAGTGGAGCACCAGTTTGATTCAGATACTCTACCCTCGCTGTGTTCACAGACCACTGGGATAAGCCCTTGATCTTTTGAAAAATCTCTTATGAAGTGTGGGTTGCTCTGCAAACCCACTAACCTCTACCACTGACCTTAGAATTTATGCATAAAACAGCATTAAGTGTTCCCAAAGCTGTAGTGCACTTTCATTTTTTTTTCTTTCCTTTCTGAGTGCCACTGATTAGAGTAATTTTTTTTTCTATTTGATGATCCAGGCGGCTATAATTCCCCCCAGCAGACCTGAAAACCCTTTCTGGCATTGTTTTCAGTGGAAAGTAATCCATTTTTAAAGTGATCTGGGTAGCCTCAGAAGACCAAGTGGAATGCTAGGTCTAGGTTGATATAGGAAGATTGATTAAAGATTTATATCTCACATATTGTTTTAATTTGTTTTTCCAGTTTGCATCTGTCTGAGTCCAGTATTGTAGGGACAGTGCTGAATCTTAGCTCTCTGGCTTTTCCTCAGCCTTGTATGAATCTTTTGCTTCATATTTGTTAGAAGGCAGAATTGTTTTGTATTCTGAAGGGGCACTGTGTCTACAAAGTACCAGAAAGATCTTGGGGACACATTGAGATTCTGAGAACTGTGTTACTGACTTTTGAATAGAAGCTCACATGAACATAAGGTAAATATATATCACTCCTCACTATGGTCCAAATCCAAAGTCCATTGAAGTTAATGGACTCAGTGGGCTTTGGATAATGCCCTAAGTAGTGATCATTTGGGCTCTAGTTCTAAAATGTAGGAGGCGTGTAGGATTAGTGGTTAGAGAAGAGGTCAAACAGTCAAGTCTTTGGAGTTCCGTCCTTGCCCTGCTTCTGACTAAAGTTAAACACACACTTAACTGCTTTGCTGAACACAGATTGACTTTAGCATGTGCTCAAGGGTTTGCTGAACTGGGACCTTAATTTCTTTGTGCTATAGCTGATCCATTGTGTAAAAGAGTCTAATAATACTTTCCTAGGTAGTTCCCAGGAAAGGTGTAAAGATTAATTCTTAAAACTATTCTTTGGTGACTTAACACAAGTGCTAGCATAGTAACTTGTCACTGGAGCTGGTTGGAAAAACTTGGACAGAACCATTTTATGTCAAAATTGAAACACAGCATGAAATCATGTTCATTTTGCCAACATTTCATTTTGGAGGGGACAAAACTGCGAAAATAGGGTTGACAGTACAGAAATATGGACCATTTCAACATTTTCAGAACAAAATGTTTTATTTTTTTGTTTTTAATTAGTGTAAAATGGGGGGAAAAGTGATTTTTAAAAAAAAAAGTCTCGATTGATCCAAAACAAAGTTTTTGGATAATTTTCTTTCATGGAGAATTTTGAATTTTTAGGTTTCATTCCAGTTTGAAACAAAGCCAAATATTGAAATCTTCATTAAATGGAGTCTCCACGTTCCATACAACCTTCTTGTCACTAAGGTGGCAGTTTGGTTTCTAATCCTCCATTTCTGCCTGGTATATCTAACAGCTGTTATATATCCTTGGGGCTGTTTGCCTATGAACTACCTCACAGGAAATGGCTGTTGATTCTGTCTGTGAGCGACATCTCAGTGTCCTTACTTGCTTATCGCTCAGTTCCTGCTCAGGCCATTTCTCACTGGCATCAATAAAAGAAGTGAATCAGGGACTCAGGATTTAGTTCTACACCTTATTATGCTGACTTGTGTCATAGCCTTGAAATGTACTGACAATAGAACTTGTGCTTGGCCTTTTTTCCTTTCTTGAAGAGGTGCTCATAGACACCTATATAAACATACACAGAAACTGATTTATAACTATCATCTATCTATCTATCTATCTAGATCTAGATAGATCGATCTAGATAGATAGATAGTAAATAGTAAATTCATATCAATGGAGAAAAGAATATATAAGGATAGGATTAGGACTAAAAATTAATTCTCTTTCAAAACGCATGCAAGCATAGGCGCCGACTTACTCAGAGCCCGGGGGGGCTTGACCACCACTCTACTACAGGCCCTGCCCCCACACCACCCCTTCCTCCAAACCCCCACCCCTGCCTGCCTCTTCCCACCCCCTTCTAGCCCTTGCTCCTCCCGCTCTCCCCCAGCATCTCCTCTCCCTCCTCCCCAGCAGAACATCTGATCCTGGTGGGCGGGAAGCTCTGCAAGGGAGGGAGAGGAGTCAATCGGTGGGGCCACGGGTGGGGCGGGAGGTGCTGAGGGGAGGGGGAGGCACTGATCGGTGGGGCTGCCAGTGGGTGCAGTTTTTTTTTCCGTGGGTGCTCCAGCCCCAAAGAACTCATGGAGTCAGCGCATATGCATGAAAGCCCAAGAAAGTAATAAAATAAATTTCCACTGGTGTTCCTACAGTGCAGCTTTCTCAGGGTGTTCTTAAAAATGAGACATACTTGCATCTCAAGTGCTTTCATGGTTAAATATTTCTTACTGCACAGTAAATGTACAGTTGTGTATGGCCAGTCCTGAGTTAACACCGTCTATGAGTTGAATTGCACATATTCTATGAGTGAGTGAAATATATACAGGAGCCTGCTCAATTAGTGGTCATCAAAGGAACATACACAGTGCACTACATATGAGCTGTCATTTACAGGATCATCACATGATAATGTGTTTTATCCTTATTTGCTAATGTGGCTGAAATTACTGATGGGTGTGAAGGAGACAAGTAAGGTAAACAAGGTTGGCAGATGTCAGAACAGTAGATTTTCTTCTCTATGCTTCTTAATATTTATATCAAATCATAGACATGCACTCATTTAGTTTTAGACTGTGTACCCTTTGGGGAAGAGACCATGGGGCAGATTGTGATAACGCTTACATGACAATAACACCAAGAAATTTGTTTGACTCTAATAGAGTTACTCAGAATTTATGTCAGAGTAAGATCAGAATCTGTCTGGCCTCATACCCTCTATATACAATACAATACAGCACTCAATACAATGCAATAATATTTAATAGAGTTTAATTTTGATGTGGCAGAAAACATAAAATATACCCTATATGTTACATACAAATGGAAATTAAAGCCCTGATTATTATGATTGTTTCCTTCTCCTCTGTTTGTGGAGTGTATGTCCAACAGTTGGTATATATCTGTAGCACTGTATGTGCCTGTGAACTGTTCAGTAGGGTCCTGTTGCTGCCCTCAGCAGAAGTGTATGTTGCTCTTGCTCCTACATAATGGGGGAGAGGAGCAGGACTGCCAGGTGGAAAGGCCAAAGCTGAAGGGTGAGAAATTATATTGTGCCTCCAAGAGACACAGCACAGAACTTGTAGCTCAGAGGGAAGGCGTCTCGAGTAGTTTCACGCCTGCTGGATTCTGGACTGCTGCAGGGCCAGGCATGGTACTCAAAATAAATTAGGCAGCTCTGAGAGCTGCTCTAATTTACTTAAACAACAAGGAGTCCAATGGCACCTTAAAGACTAAAAGATGTATTTGGGCCTAAGCTTTCGAAGGTAAAAAACCTCACTTCTTCAGATGCAGTGAGGTTTTTTACCCATGAAAGCTTAGGCCCAAATAAATCTAATTTACTTCACACACTCATGCTCCCCCCGAGGTTGCTAATGAGCTGGTCTGCAGCCTGCAACAACTGAGGGCTTCTCTGTGTAACTTTAGCGCCCTCGTGGCCAAGATGGAGTCTGCTCTGCAGGCAGCTCTGGCCAAGAGAAGGCACGCGCAGGAAGGCAGCAGGAGAAATCCCTTCCACCCCAGGGGCACCTGTTCCAACCCCCCCAGAGTGAACACACCCACCCACAGGAAAAGTACAATGGATATAACAAAGGGAGATATTTATTGACAGAGGGATGAGAGGAGAAAAACAACAAGGGGCAATATAGGGGGAGCAGTAGAACAGGGCTGCATCCAAACCAAGGCCCCACAGACCCAGCGGTAGCACAGTCTGGAGGGGCAGACACCGAGCAATCTGTCTGCACACAGAGTTCAGGAGACCTGAGCAAAGTTCCAGTCCAGGGTGCTCCTTGGGTGCTCCTGGTCGTCTTCGGCGCCAGTGAACTTTCCCCCAACAACCCCCCCCCCTCCCGGTGCCCTCTTCTGCCACTCTCTGCAAAGCCACCCAGAGCGACCACCTCCCCACGTAACTAGCTACAGCCTCCCTCCTTGTTCCCAATGCAGAGTCACAAGCCCCAGTGCTCACAGCCCCATGCAGCTCTGGGCAGCCGTGATACTGGGTCCAGCTCCGGCCTGTCCTTCTCGGGCGATTCCTCCCTGGCACAGGGCTCCTCCTGGCTCCTGCCCTGGGGTGTCCCCGATCGGCCGCTCTGGCCTTCCCAGGCTTCAGGCAGGTTCTCTGCTGCTTCACTTTGTGAGGGCCTGGGGACTGCAGCCCTTCTCTCTCTCCAGCTCCACAGCCACCCCCTGGAGTTTCCCTCCTTTTTTTTTCACTGCTCCCCCTCCCTCCTTAGGAAAAAGATTTAAAGGGGCCATGCTCTCTAAACCCCAAAGGGGTTACATCTACATGGTGGGGTAATACACACTTCCAGGGTGTGGTTTCTAAAGCACACTAACATGTTGTGCATTAATTGGTCAGTATAGCTACTGCTGCTACAAACTAAAGGAAGTGCACTAGGGAACTGTTAGTGCGCACCAGCCGAGTGTACACAGACCAATTAATGCACAACATATTCATTTGCTTTAGAAATGACACCTCTATAGTGTTCATTGTTGCAGTGTGTAAACAAGCTCTGAGAATCTCTGTAGCCGATGCAGGCTATGAGGATTTTTCTCCTTCCTTTGGCCAGGACCCTGACATGTTCTCCTACACCAGGCCTTGCAAAGGGGTCTCACGTCTGTCTTCCTAAGTTACTGCATTGGGTGAATCCTCCTCCAGGACTTTTAAACCTCTCTCTGGCCCCTCTGCTTGGCATAAGGGGATCAGAGCAAGAGTGAGACTCTCACTCAAAGTCCTAAAAGCAATACTGCAACTTACCCAGTCCACACTCTGTGTACCAGATACTCAACTGCTGTAAATAGGTGCAGCTCCTTTGACTTCATTGGAATGACGGCAATTTACACCAGACTCCAACCTAATAGGTAGTTTGGTATACATTTGGCTATCTAACTTCTGTGAAAAACAAAATGTTTGTGTGTAGTATAAACACAATCATGTCACCTTAATTTTTCATTTCCTGACTTTTAAGGGCCCGATCCAATGCCTATTGAGGTAAGTGGAAAGCTTCTTATAGCACTTGGCATCAGGCCCTAAATTTGTAGCTCTAATTTTGCATAAACATAGTTTATTTTGAACGTATTGATTTAGTACTTTGAAGATAAAGGTCAGGCTGCTGGAATAAGATTGAAATTGAATAGCCAGTCAGGGTAGAGCACATGATGCGTTCACATTGGTCTGTCCCATCTTTCAGGTAGGAAGCTAGCTGCTTACTGAACCAATTATAGTTTACTTTTGGTCAATGCAAAGTAGAGTGCATTGTAATAGTATGGGGCTGAGCTGACAAATGTGTAGATCACTGCAGCTAAGCCTGTTGCATTCCGAACTGTGGACTCCATAATCTGTACAAATAGAGCTACCAGTAGTAGGAATAGATATTTTCAAGGAAAATAAGTTCAGTTTTAGAAATTAATGTACTCAGAATTTATCTTTGTAAATAAATTAAATTCTATGAAATATATACCTCTCTATATATCTCATTACCTTGAGATCATAGATCAGATTAGCAGTTTATTGAAAATCTAGGGGAAATTACATTTTAATTGACACATGGCATGACTTTTAACTGCCACTAGCATAGCAGGGGGTCACTTCTAATCTTTCATTCAGAATAATCAAATCTTAAATATAACATGCAAACATTCTGTTAGGAATGAATGCAACATGGACAAATACTTAGTCTTGCCATGAGTGCAGGGGACTGGACTAGATGACCTCTCGAGGTCCCTTCCAGTCCTATGATTCTATGAAATAATTGCCAAAAATGGTCTATATGTTGCATGAGAAAAAACAGGAAGAATGAAACAAAAGAGCCCAAAGCAAATGAATATTACATGAGTAAGAAAATGGAAATAGAAAAGAAATCAACATAAGATGAGTGGCAGCTGTCATATTTACCCCAGTATACATATTCCTTGTAGCAAGTGGGTTCTGTAAAAAGGATTCCTAGCAATGTGTTTCCTAATAGAGATGCAGTGCCATAAGCTTGCCTAGAAGGGGTCATATTTGTCCATATCATCACAGTACCAGCACAAAGAAAGGGAACCAACTTGTCTTTATTGCATGCTTATAACTATTAAGTCTTCTGGCAAGATACATGTTTGGAGATTCTCTGGCTGTAAAACTAATTGCTTGGGAAAAAAAATTGCAAATTTTCAACCAAAATTTTGACACAGTGCGCTCGATGAAAAAGAATGGAGCAACAAGCCAATGTTGCTTTCAGGGTGAAAAGCACATTACAATAATCCAAGTTTACAGTGCAGAACATAAAATGCAAGGTATATGCTTCTGTAAGATATTTCAGTACATCTGAACTTGGAAATCAGCTTGGCCGATATAAAACATTCTCTCCATTCTTCTGTCATTTTGTAAAATCATTTAGGAGATGCAAAAGTCCACTAATAACAAGAATACCTACCATTTGTATAGCACTTTTCATCTGTAGATCTCGAAGCACTTTACAAAGGAGGTCAATCTCATTATCACCGGTTTGCATGCACTTTATAGCAGTGCTTCTCAAAGCTGGTCCGCTCCTTGTGCAGGGAAAGCCCCTGGCGGTCCAGGCCGGTTTGTTTACCTGCCGTGTCCACAGGTTCGGCCAATCGCGGCTCCCACTGGCTGTGGTTCACTGCTCCAGGCCAATGGGGGCGGCCAGCACATCCCTCAGCCCGCGCTGCTTCCCGCAGCCCCCATTGGCCTGGAGCGGCGAACTGTGGCCAGTGGGAGCCACGATCGGCCAAACCTGCGGACGCGGCAGGTAAACAAACTGGCCTGGACCCCCCAGGCTTTCCCTGCACAAGCGGCTCCCGACTTTGAGAAGCACTGCTTTAGAGGATTGAAATGGGCTTAGCCATAAATGAGGAATTTGGTATGTTGTATTCGGAGGAACTATTTCCTATTTAAAAACTAAAATATATTCTCTAAGTTTGTTTTGTTCACTCACACAGTTTTCTGACATTAACACCACTTCCACTGTTGCAGAAATAGGATGTGAATCATAAAGGAGAAGGCTACTTATTTGCACACAGTTACATAGTGTTTGGGCATAAGCCCAGTCAGTCTGCTGTGGAGTCACTAATCAATTCCTCTCCTGTCCCCTGAGTCTTATCCTTGATGACCAACAGTTTGTACCGCCAAACTTGACAGCTTCTGGTGTTGAAAGAAGAACGATAGGGGAGCACATGAGTAGATTCTCAGTCATTTTCAGACTAAGACAGTCTAGTGCATTGTCAAATATGGTTATAGTTAAGTCCAGCTGCTACGCCAATCAGTGGGACAATTTATTCTAGTTTATACAGTTATACTCATCATCTGGGGATTAGGTGGGCAATGAAAAGCAAAGGCTTGTTGATTTTTGTCTAGGCTCATGTCAGTAATAAATGTACCATGTACTTCTGTCTTTTTATCCCCCATTCCTCCGACCTCACATGCTCCATTCCTACAAGTCACTGTTTAAGCCCTGATTGTTGTCTCTTTTCCATGGACAATTAGTAGATTAATTCTATGGAATGAGAGGCCTTGAATGGCTGAAAGAGAGAGGTTTTTGTTTTCTGCTGCTTTACGTGTCGTAGGAGAAAAGTGCATATGGTAAATTTAAAAAAAAAAAAAATCTTGAATGAGTAAACTTCCAGAAAGTGCCAAGTCCAGATACTTCAGCAATCCAGTATTTGACCAATTAAAGAAATTCCACCTTCCCTTTTCCCCCACAATGGTGAGCCAGTATAAAAAAACAAATCCGTTTGTCTCTGACTTTGCTTCCAGAGACCCTAGAGCAGTGGTCCCCAACCTTTTCATCTGGCGGGCGCCAGGCGAAGGACCGTGGCGGCGGTGGAGCATCTGTTGAAATGCCGCCGAATTTCTGTGGCATTTCGGCGTCGCCGCCTCTCGATGACGTCGCTTGTCGGCGGCAAGCGGCGTCATCGAGAGGCGTCGCCGCCGAAATGCCACAGAAATTCGGCGGCATTTCAGCGCATGCTCCACCGCCAGCCAGGACGCGGGCGCATTTAGGCGCCCGCAGGCACCGCGTTGGAGACCCCTGCCCTAAAGCATAATCATGTATTCTGAGGGTTTTGCCTGGTCTGCCAGCAGAGATGGCAGGTGTGACTGCTGGGATGAGTCATGAAATCTGCAGGAAGCAGGGAGTTGGTTAACCTTCACATTCCTTGCTGTGTGTTTAATGTTTTGGTTCTCTATGGCTGTTACATGGCACTATGGTTAATTTTGTCATATTCATTGATATTTGAATCATGTTGATAATCTCTGCTTTTGTTAACAAAGCTTTGGAGAGTCAGGTTTGCCCCATATATTTAACATGAAATACATTAAACGAGTGAGACAGACTAATCTAAGTATTTGATAGGATGTGGCCAAGGTGTTTTTTCTAATCACTACATTTTTCTCATTGTTTATAATTACCTGTTGGCAACTGAAAACTCACCTTTGTTCTTAGGCTGTTTTTCTCTCCACCACACACTGGCACCTGTTTGTTTGTTAGGACTGATTTATTTTATCTTTAAGGAAAGCAGTTGTTTTGCAGAAATATAGATAAAGAATTCTGAGTTTGCCAAGAGATTTTAGGTAAAAAACATCAGTAAAGATCAAATTTTGGCTATAAGACCTAATAAAACTTAATACCACCTTAGTGGATTTGTCTATCCAAGGATCTTAAAGCCCTCTATAAGTATGAATGAATGGAGTGCTGTTCTTGTCCAGAAGAGTGAGCTGTAACTGAGAAGACTGTTACATGGAACAGATGGACATAACCAGCCTCACAAATAAGGGCCATGATCTTATTTTTACCTTATTTTCCTCAAGTCATTAGCTCAACATGTGGCATCAGGTCTGAGCAGTTGAATCCCAATTTAAACCAATTACGTATTATGAATATTGCACTATTCATAGCATTCCCCAGCACTGGATGGCTTACTTAAGCTGCAGGCGAAATGTGCCAAAAAAGTATCATTCTGAGATTCCTCACTGCATAGGGTAGCTTCCTGTGGCTTTTGCAGTCAGCAGATTGTCCCATAGGGAGTGAGAGTGAGTACCAGTTTGGTGGAGAAAAGGGGAGCAGGATTGGGGCGGGGGTAGAATTGACCCATACCAGAACTCTAGCTGCCAGTGTAGCCTTTTTAATTTTAGTTCTCTGTTAGAACATCTAGTTTCTAGGAAGTCCCATTCTACTGGAGCTGTAATAGCTCCAAAGGAAAGTAAAATAAAAATTTGGAAACCTTGAGAAAAGGAGTTATCACCCCCCCACACACACACCCCACATACACCCCAGATGCTCCCAAGGGTTCTCTCCCTCCCATTTATTTTTGCTAACAGTTTCTGAGAAGCACTGTAGTAAATGGCGTGGATATACTGAGGGAACAGCCGAGGAAATATCAAGCCACAGCAGACCAGCATGTGTCTGGTGCCACCAAGAAGCAGAGAGACCTCCAGATGCCTCCTAAGGAGAGAAAAATCAATAAATGAAAGAGGAAAGAAGTATTTTTTTTCTTGTCTGCTTTAGAAAAATCATCCCACAGCGCCATCTAGCAGATAAAATTGAGTAAAGATGGAAAATAAGTTGGGACTGAGGACAGAGCAGAATAAAATGAGACATGACAATATAACACGGTGAAGGGGAGTTGCATGCCACACAGTAACTCCTCTCTTTAACATCCAAAGCAGGCCAAACGGGCCTTTCATTCAAACGGAGAGGTGGTTATGCCCCACTCTCCCGATTACAGTTACTCTTCTTTAATGCCAGATAGTTTAACAGGGCTTGTTAAACTCAGTGGCAATTCAGTGTGTTCTCACGTAGGTCAGCCCAACCTTGTAATCCCAAAGGGCATTATAGTATGGTTTAGAAGACATGGTGGAGAGTTTTGATAGAGCACAGATTTTGAAAACTGAGTATAACCGAGTTCATAACCCTTCGCTCCCTCAAGTGGGACCAAGCTGTGTTAGAACATAGTTGAGCTGCACCTGCTGGCTCATTCTGAGTTAAAACCCCATTGTTAAACCCAGTTGCTTCCTAGCATGAATAGGGCCTTGAACTCAGTTACTTTTGCAGTATGGATGAGGACGTTATTTGTAAAACTTCAGTAAATTCCAATCCAGTTCCTTTTTTTCTTATTCTCTTTACTCTTGTTTATTCTCATTCATTTCCATATTGCAAATCCCACCCCAATAAATAAATCAGTGACCTGCAGAGGTGGACATAGAAACATGCGGACTCATGGGAAATGCCGAAAATCAACAAATGGGTGGGCAGGTTTCAGGCACAGTTAAAGAAACTCTCTAACACTGGGACCTCTAAGAAGACTTACTGAACCACAGCTGCTCTTAGTTCCCCCTCATTATAGGTGCAGAGAACCAAGCACGCTTGCTGTCAAATGTAAGGGGTAGCATTCTGAATCAGTGATTATTCACCTTACAGAGGAAGCCTTTCACTTAGCATTAGGGATGTGGGCCAATCTGCTGTATTGCTCAGAAATAGCACAGAGGCATCCCTGGCAGCAGGGCCACGGTCCAAGTTGGATGTGTCTTGTAAACAGGCAGGTGTGCTAAGAAAACGGAGGTGGGAAGGGAATGTGTCCTCTCCAAATTCTGGGATCTTCTGATATTTTACGGGTTAAAGCAGGGACTAGGTTTCATGGCCTTGGGAAAGTCATTTAAACCAAAAATTTCGAGCCTAAAATTAGACAACTAAATCCATATTTTGGCACCCCAAAGTGGCCTGATTTTTAGAGATACTGAGCTACTGCAGTTTCCACTGATTCAATAGGCGTTGTGTATATTCATCAGTTCTGAAAATTGGGTCACTTTTTATCTCTGTATCTTTACCTAAGGCCCATTGTTTTTTGGTTTTTACTAAATTTCCCCCCAAAACACCTGAGTTTTGAAAAATTAACTATTCAGTTTTTTCCAATTTTAACCTGAATTTTGCAAGTGCTGGAACTCCCCAGACCTAGCTCCTCCCCCCCCCCCTTAGAGTCCCATCCACATAGCACAGTGCACCTGCTCAGAGGATGGTGCTGGACGGCTACAGCTGCACTGCGGGAGATCAAGGCTGACAGAGAGCTAAGTCCCAGCAGCCAAGAGGGGCTCCCTTCCCATCTCTCTCCCTGGCACCCAGTTCCCTCCCTCACTGCCGAGTGATAGTCCCTATCCATTTTTCTGCCACACAGAGACCCCTCCTGAGCCCAACCCTTCAGTGTGGCCCTGTCTGCTTCCCCAGACCAATCTGGTAGATGGGCAGGGAGCTGCATCCTGGCAGCAGAGACCACCCAATTTCTGCAGCGACAGACCCAAAGGGAATGAGGGCTTCCTTTCACCCTGCTGCCCACTCCCTCCCTTGAGTACTGGGCACCACACACACGCGCGCGCGCGCGCGCACACACACACTTTCCACCCTGTGGCAATGTCCTGCAATGTTTTGGACAAACCCTACTGACTTGAGTTTAGTGCCTGTGAGGTTCATTGTATTACAAATCCAGTTGTTTGTGTGTTATTGTGAGGTGGTATGTAATTTCAGGTATGCTAATATAATTCCTCCATTTATCAGCCCTTTGAAAGCCACCCCTGGAGAAGTATGCATATTCTAGTTCACACTGGATTCTCCAGGCACCACAGACAAAGAATGGCTGTTTGGTTAAATAGCCTGGTTGTAAATAGGCTCAGGGATTCTGTTCTGATCCAGCAAATGGACAGGACCTCCATTCCATGGAGGGCCCCAGTCCTGAGGGAAGGGATTGGAAAGACTGATGCTGGCTAAAGCCCTTGTTGAGATGGGTTGGGGGGGAATCTCTGGTAAGCTTATTAGCATGCAAGTAGGTTCTTTTATTGTTTCAAATATTTTCTCTTAAATGCTTTTACCTTAGGAATAAAATAAGCTTGCTTAGAAAGAAATGTGTGGTAACTTATAACTGTAGCAATTACACTGTGTCACGTCTCTGAAGGGAGTAGCAAGCAGGCCTGTTTAGGTAGACTCTTGCTGGGAATAATATAATGAAGGCAGGAAACTATTTAGCTTGGAAATATCTCAGACAGAGGGGAGAGAGAGAGACAAGGAGGGTCTCCACCCAAGAAAAGCAATGGCTGGGGAAGCCTGAGAGTGGGTCCCTGTAGCAATGTGGGACCCACCTCTGCAGCACCTCCTGCTGGTCTCTTCCAGGAATTAGCTCATCCAGCCTCCGGAGCACCCTCTGCAGGCCGGTGTCCCGCTTTCACTTGGCCCCGTGTCTCTCCCGGACCCGGTGCCCCATTATCTGAGGTGCTGCCCCCTGGCCATATACCCCTCAATCTCAGGGTCTCCCCTCCTTGGGGAACCCCCACCCACTATCCCCACCTCACCTCAGTATAAGGCTACTGCCAGTCATCATCTAGCCCCTGCACCCTGGGGCAGACTGCAGTATCAGCCTACTCATCACCGGCAAGGTTGGGTTTGGACCTGCTGCCTTGGCCTACCCCTGGGCTGCCCTCTGCAACCCCCAGTACCCGTTGGCCTTCTGCTAGGCTGCAGCCTGGGGCTTTCCAGACTGGAGCTGCCCAGACTTTCCCCAGCCCTGCTCCACTGTGGTACTCTGCTCAGGTCCATCTCTCTTTACAGCTAGAGAGAGACTGCTGAGCTCCTGGCAACCAGCCTCTTATATAGGGCCAGCTGAGGCCTGATTGGGGCGTGGCCACAGCTAAGACTGCCTCCCCAATCAGCCTATTAGCTGCTTTCTCTGCCACAGCCCTCTCCCAGGGCTGTTTTAAGCCCTTCAGGGCAGGAGCAGGGTAACCACCCCGCTTCAGTGCCCTTGCTAAACCATTTGTGGAAAATTCAGGTGCAGTTGTCCTGAACTGAGACACACTTGTTTTATTTTGTTTTGTTTTTTATGAACACTGATCAATCCCCAATAAAATCTGAAAACAAAGGGCTTTATCTATATCACATGCTCATCACTGTAATATCTGAGGAGCTAATGTACATTTTTTTCCCCAACACAAATTAAAGTTTTCTTTTTGTCATATTTAAATGCCTAACTTTAGGCATGCAAATTGGAAAATGGCAGTCTAAATCACTTACTCAGTCTGCTGGCCAGTTTCCCCATACTACTACTTGCCTATCATACA
This sequence comes from Mauremys mutica, assembly GCF_020497125.1. Taxonomy (NCBI): domain Eukaryota; kingdom Metazoa; phylum Chordata; order Testudines; family Geoemydidae; genus Mauremys; species Mauremys mutica. The sequence goes on along the minus strand of NC_059073.1, from coordinate 185,748,522 downwards.
GAAGTGTGTTGAGACTTAATTAAATACTGTTTGTAAAGGGCTTTGAGAGCCTTTCATGAAATATGCTGTAAAATTAGGAAGAATAATGTCACATGATAGGTAGGAGATCTGGATGCGTTTAAATAGTGATAAACCCACATCTTCAAAGACAACATTATACTGAGCTGAAAGGATCAAAACTCAGTTAAATATGTTTTTGGCTGAATGTACAGAAACCTTTCTCATCAGACGTTATAAAGCTAACCCAATACTCTTTGGTTTGGCTTTCTGGAATATGGAGACTCTTTTTTATGCATCCATTTATTTTATTACTTTCATGAACTGCTGCTCCTCATTAGAGTATCTGTATATTTACTGGATTGTGCCTGCAGTTCCTCTAGACTTGAGAATAAAGCAAAAAAGCATAGGTGGAAATCTGTTGTGGTTACATCAGGAACAGGAAAGGTTTTTATTTTATTTTTTCCCTTTGGTCATATACCGCTCCAAAGAACTGAAAAAACAACTCTAGATTGATCTATGATGTAAGCCAAATCACTACTGATTATGACCTCATGCTTCAGTGAATTCAGCTCTTTTGAATGACCATGGCAATTACTTGGCTAAAAATTATACAAGTCCCAGATGCAAAATAAATCTCAAATAATACATCTCAAATATATTTCGTTCTGACAAGAATGAAACTAAAATGTACATTAAATAATACCACAATAAAGGCACATCCAAAACTGCAGCAAGCTGGTCAAATGTGTTTAATGCTCGGATTTGAAGTAGACATGGCTATTGAGAAGGAAAGGAGCAAATGAAGAGACATCTGGGCTCCAAAGCATTTCTCTGCTAATAGCCCCTGATATAGAGAGTTCTTTGTGACTTGCACTGTGAACTTTCATGACCTTTTGAAATCAATCTAATATGTACGGTAGGTCCATAGATATTCTTAGGAACACACAAGACATTTTCATGATAAGTGGAGGAGACTGCTATATTTTTAGCAGTATTTTTCTTTATTACTGTTGCTGTTTTAGCATGTGAAATTTGACAATAGAGTGCTTCTGAGCCATTAATAATATTTAAGCATTTGTATGTTTAAAGTATGTTCAAAGCACTTTACAAAATTTAACTAATTAACCCTCTCAACCCCCTGGTAAGCTACATAGGTGGGCAAGTATTGCCTCCATTGTATAGATGGGAATTTGAGAGAGGTGCCATGACCTTCTCTAGGCCACATGTGAGTTAGTGGCAGAAACAGAATTAATATGCATTCCTATGTTCAAACCACTAGATCAGGGGTTCCCAAACTGTCACCCTGACATCAATTTGGGGGAAGATAATGGAACAGTTGATGAATTCAATTAGTAAAGAACTAGAGGAAGTTGATATAATTAATGCAAATCAGGTATGGATTTATAGAAAATAGATCCAGCCAAACTAACTTAATTTTTGATAATATTATAAGCTTCATTGATAAACTCAGTAGTGTTTATGTAGTATACATAGAGACCCTGTAAGGCATTTGACTTGATACCACACTTTTGATTAAAAAACTAGAACAATATAAAATTAGCATGACATACATTAAGTGGATTAAAAACTGGCTAACTGATAGGTCTCAAAATATAATTGTAAATGGGGAAATGTCATCAAGCAGGTGTGTGTGACACACTTGTCTTTATTGAATTGCATCTTGTTGAATTCAGACCAATTCTCCAATTTGTCAAGGTCGTTTTGAATCCTAACCTATCTTCCAAAGTGCTGGAAACCCCTTCCAGCTTGGTGTCATCTGCAAATTTTATAAGCATCCTCTCCCCTCCATTATCCAAGTCATTAATGAAAATACTGAATAGGTCAGGACCCCACTAAATATGCCCCCCCAGTTTGACAGCAAACCATTGATAACTACTTTTTGAGTACAGTCTTACAACCAGTTGTGCACCCACCTTGTAGTAATTTCATCTAGACCACATTTCCCTAGTGTGCTTATGAGAATGTCATGTGGGACTGCATCAAAAGTTTTACTAAAATCAAGATAAATCACATCTGTTGCTTTCCCCCATCTACTAGACCAGTAATCCTGTTAAAGAAGGAAATTAGGTTGTTTTGGCATGATTTGTTCTTGACAAATCCATGCTGGTCATTCCTTACAACCCTGTTATCCTTTAGGTGCTTACAAATGGATTGTTTAATAATTAGTTCCAGTATCGTTCCAAGTATTGAATTTAAACTGACTGGTCTATAATTCCATGGATCCTCTTTGTTCCCCCTTTTAAAGATAGGTACTACATTTGCCTTTCTGCAGTCTTCCAGGATCTCACCTAACTTTTCAAAGATAATTGCTAATAGTTCTGAGATAGCATCAACTAGTTCCTTAAGTACCCTAGGGTGAATTACATGAGGTTCTGCCAATTTAAATACCTCTAACTTATCCAAATATTCTTTAACACATTCTTTCCTGATTTTGACTTGCTTTCCTTCCTCTTGTTAATATTAATTATGTTGAGTATCTGGTCACCATTAACCTTTTCAGTAAAGACTGAAGCAAAATAGACATTAAACTCCTCATCTTTCTTGATGTCATCCTTATTAGCTCTCCTTCCCCATTGAGTAGAGGACCTACACTTTACTTTGTCTTTCTCTTGCTCCTAATATATTTAAAGACTCTCTTATTTATTGCTTTTCATGTCCCTTGCTAGGTATAACTTATTTTGTGCCTTAGCTTTTCTGATTTTGTCCCTACATACTTGTGCTATTATTTTGTACTCTTCCTTAGCAATTTGTCCATGTTTTTACTTTTTGTAGGATTCCTTTTTGATTTTCTGGTGATTAAAGAGCTCCTGATATAGCCATATTGCCCTTTTACTATTTTTCCTATCTTTCTTTGGCATCAGGATAGTTTTCAGTTGTGCCTTCAATACTATCTCCTTGAGAAAATGCCATCTCTTCTGAAATTTTTTTCCCTTATGTTTTCGTCCATGGACCTTAAATACCAATTCTCTGAGTTTATTGAAATCTGCATTTTTAAAGTCCATTGTCCTTATGCTGCTCCTTTCACTCCTCCTTTCCTTAGAATTGTGAAATCTGTCATTTCACAATTCAGAATAATTACCAATTCCTTCCTATTGGTAAAGAATCAAGTCTAAAATGGCTTTCTTCCTGGCTACTTCCTCCACTTTCTGAAACAAAAATTTTACTCCAATGCATTTCAAGAACTCATTGGAAATTTTGTGCTTTGCCACATTAGTTCTCCAACAGATTTCTGGGTTATTAAAGACCCCCATTTCTACCGGGTTTTGTGTTTTGGATATTTCTGTTATTTGTTCTCATCTATTTCCCCTTCCTGCTTTGGTGGTTTATAGTAGACCCCTAAGATGACAACATGCCTATTTTTAACCCCTTTTGTTTTTACCCAGAGACTTTCAGCTGGTCTGCCTCCCATTTCTTTCTGGACCTCAGAACAAATTCTATATTCTTGTAGAATGCAGCACCTCCTTTTTTACCCTTGTCTGTCTTTCCTGAACAAGCTATACCTCTCTCTACTAATATTCAGTCATGACATTTATCCCACCCTGTGATGCCAATTGAGTCATAATTTAGCTTATATACTAATAGTTCCAGTTCTTCCTATTTATTCCACAGATTACTTTCATTTCTGTATAGACATCTTGAGATGTTAATCAGATTCCCCCACCGATTTCCCCTCTTGTTACTCCTATGATCCTAGTATAATTTTCCATATCCTACCCTCAAATATCTAGCCCTCTGTTAAGGTTGCTTTTTTATGCTTACCTGTGGATTTTTGTCACCAGCCGCCTTCAAACTTACTTTATAGCCTTCTTCACTATTTTCACAGATTTAGTATGTTACCGTGTCAGAACTGCTTGTTGTTTAGCATTCTGCACACTCTCGTGTGAGAATAGCTTTTAAAACCCTGAAAATAACACGTTGAATGTGAAGTTGCCATTACTCTCATAATTCTTATGTCACAGGTAACTCTCGTCTTTACAGAATCCTACATGACTCTCAAACCACTTCAGATCATTTAGTTAGCCTCACATCAAGTCTTTTCCACAGTGTCAAGTTTTGGTCTGAATTAGCTCCTAGTTCATGCTTCGGAAACCTGGATAAAGGCCTTGTAGAAACATTTTCCAGTTTTATTAGCTGAACAGGAACTCATTGGTGCTGCTGAACCTATTACCCCTTTGTGTGATTCAAATCAAAATATCCACCTTTCCTGTTTGTTTGCTTGTTTGGTTTGCTATAGCAACTGAGAGCTCTTATTGTGGGCCTTGGTGAGGGGAGGTGTTATGGAATAATGAATTCCATTTGCTTTTTGAACACAGGACTTTAAATCTTTTCCAAACCTTTTATCTGTAACTGAAATACAGCTTTTGCCTATGGAAACCAAATAATATGAATGACAAAGAAAAGGTCTTGTACAATCTCTTTGTCATTCAGCAACTGTATGCAGATGCTGCATGCATGAGGAAATTCTGCAAAACTCAAACTTAAAATATGTCTGTCTCTGTCATATTTCAGTGGGACATGAACTCTCGCAGATGCTCACTGAAGGACAATATAATTCTTAAGGGATTCAAGTGGATGAATTAGAATCTTTTGAAACTTGCTATCAATACATAATTCTTCTATTTTTAACAGTCCCTTAGTTGAGATATGCGTAACTCATTTAGGCCACATTTTGGCTGGGGACTAACCTCTGATAACTTGAAATATGTTGCCACTTACCTCAAAAACTTGGCAATTGGGAAGTTAGAAATGGGTGTTAAAATTAGATTTTTGTTTTCATATAGTGGTGTTCCGTTGATCTAAATACAAGAACTGAATACAAGTGTATCAATGTACACAACAGAATAGCAAGCACATGAAATTGTGTGTGTAAGTAATTCTGAAACAGGGTATTTCCAAAACTCCCTTCTTCCACATGCTGCCTTCTGCAGCGGGGAAGAGACATCCCTTAATACTGCTGCCTTTAGGGGGAAAGGAGAAGGCAAAGAAGTGCACAATAATATGGTGGGGTCAAAACTGTACAGTTGGAGATGTAGGAAGGGGCTTCAGTTCTGACCCACCATCACCACCCTTGTCCATACCTCTCCATTTGTATCCCCTCTTCAGAATATGTCCTAAGTGACTCCATGTCACTCCCTGCTCTGTTCTGTCGTCCTCTGCTCAGCTCCTCACCTTATGGGGCCTCATCAATACCCCTACTTCTGTAGGGAGGAGGGCTGGGGAGGGAGGAGCAGTCTGTACTCGGAAAGGCAGAAGGATGCCAGATGAGAGGAGGCAGTGAAGACACTAAGATACCGCTAATGATTTTGTGGCCAGGGTAATCATTGCCAAGAAACCGGAGGCCATGGAGGAGGATTGCTGGACTGGGGAACATGGGGTTGCTGAGAAGTTATTTAAAAACTGCCCCCAGACTTTAATGCAGAATTAAGGTTGCCTGGTACCCTTCTGAAAAATTGAATTCAGCACACTTAAACCTCTGAAAACCAGGAAATGAAAAGTTAAAGTAACACAAACTTAAATGTCAGAAAACCAGAAAAAATGCAGAATTAAGGTACATGTCATCCCCCAAATTCAACCTTAAGCCTGCCCCATGGAGCTAGCAATAGCCACTGGGAATGGTTCAGTAAGGGTGGTGCCAGAGTTAGTAGACATGAAGAATGTTTAAAAGAAAAAAGCTGCTATTTGTTCTGTATTGTGCTCCACAGATTTGAATTCCAGCATTTATCCCCATGTGTCCCATCTGTTTTCACTGTTGTAAGTGTCACTCTATTGAATGCCTGAGGGATTACTTGCAGCAGGTTGGCAGAGTTGTCACTGTGATGTGAGGACAGGTGCATGTGCACATTGACGTATGCCTCATTTCAGTGCTGTGTTTTGTAGGCTGTGTCGGTAGCAGTGCACAGAGTTCTTCTTGCCGTGCGGATTGTCCGCAGACTGGTCACATACTTGACTGTGGTCTCTGAGGCTTGGTGAGGGATAATTGAAGTCAATATATCAGAGGGAATCCTTAGTGTGAAAAGTTCCTAGCAAATCTGAGGTGGTTTCTGTGGAGTAGGTTTGGTGTTTGAGTGTAGGTAGGTGTAGGTAGTAGCTGTTTGCTTTACCTCACCTTAACCCATGTTTTGCCTTTGCAACAAGAAGGTGTTACCAAAGAGAAGGTGCTCTTTTCCTAAAGTGTTGTGATAATGTGTGTTGTTGGTATGTTGGGGCATTGCTTGAAGGCAGAGGTAAGGTTGTATTGTGAGAGTGGCAGATACCTTGAATCTGTAATTCCATGTTTTCAGAAGTTTAAGTTTATATTACCTTAAGTCTTCATTCCCTTGTTTTCAGAGGTTTGAGTATAGCTGACCTTGACATTCTGGAAGGGCAGGAAGCACCAACAACTTAACTCTGCATTAATGAAGTTTAGGGACAGTTATTATTGCTGGAAAGCACTCAGATACTCAGATACAGTGATGGATGGAGGTCAAAGATCGAAAATAATTATATTCATACACCTTTTCAGTGATAGCCTAGCTGAAACATATGTTTTTCATGTCACCATTGTCAGCATTTATTATTGCAGTAGGAAAACTATTGCTATCTTTCACATTTCTGTTTTCTTATGGCTTAGTAATTTAGTGAACCCACTAAAGATATTCCATATCATCACCCTGGCTCACATAGCCACCGATGTTACTCTTTGAGACTGCATAATAGTCTCAAGATTGACTTTCAATGGACTAGTGGATTACCTAAAGGAAATAGCCAGAAACCTTCATTATTTGTTAATAAGAAGTTAACTTAAAAGTGCATTTAATGATCCATGGGATGCATTTATGCTCTAAGCTTTCTGCTTTCAGTCAGTAAGTGATGTGAATATGAGAGCTAATATAGAAAAAATATTCTTACCTTCAAAATAAAGAATGCTTTTATAAAAGTGAACATACTATCTCTTTCTTTAGAAGATGTTAAGAGCATATATCTTGAGTCCTGCATATAGCAGTGGCTGAAGGGACTTTTTCAAGTGACTTTATGACTCATAGGACAGAGTATCTCACCTTGCTAAGGAAGTTTTTTTTCTAGGGCTGTCGATTAATCTCAGTTGACTCACATGATTAACTCAAAAAATTAATTGTGATTAAAAAAATTAATCATGATTTTTCGTAGTTTTAATCACACTGCTAGACAATAGAATACCATTTGAAATTTATTAAATATTTTTGGATGTTTTTCTGTATTTCCAAATATATTGATTTCAGTTACAACACAATATAAAGTGTACAGTGCTCAATTTATATTATTATTTTTATTCCAAATATTTGCACTATAAAAGTGATAAACAAAAGAAATAGTATTTTTTCAATTCACCTCATACAAGTACTGTAGTGCAATCTCTTTATTGTGAAAGTGCAATTTACAAATGTAGAGTTTTTTTGTTACATAACTGCACTCAAAAACAAAACAGTGTAAAACTTTGGACCCTACAAGTCCACTCAGCTCTACTTCTTCTTCAACCAATCGCTAAGACAAACAACTTTGTTTACATTAACAGGAGATAATGCTGCCCTCTTCTTATTTACAGTGTCACTTGAATGTGAGAACAGGTGTTCATATGGCACTTTTGTAACAGGCATTGCAAGGTATTTATGTGCCAGATACGCTAAAAATTCATTCACCCCTTCATGCTTCAACCACCATTCCAGAGAACATGCTTCCATGCTCGTTAAAAAAAATCATGTGTTAATGAAATTTGTGAATGAACTCTTAGGGGGAGAATTGTATATCTCCTGCTCTGTGTTACCTGCATTCTGCCATATATTTCATGTTATAGCAGTCTCAGATGATGATCCAGCACATGTTGTTTGTTTCAAGAACACTTTCACTACAGGTTTGACAAAACACAAAGAAGGTACCAGTGTGCGATTGTTAAAGATGGCTACAGCACTTGATCCAAGGTTTAAGAATCTGAAGTGTCTTCCAAAATCTGAGAGGCACAAGGGGTGGAGCATACTTTCAGAAGTCTTAAAAGAGCAACACTTCGATGCGGAAACTACAGAACCTGAACCACCAAAAAAGAAATAATCAACCTTCTGCTGGCGGCATCTGACTCAGATAATTAAAGTGAATATGTGTCAGTCCACAGTGCTTTGGATCGTTGTCGAGCAGAACCAGTCATCAGCATGGACGCATGTCCTATGAAATGGTGGTTGAAGCATGAAGGGACATATGAATCTTTAGCGCATCTGGCACGTAAATATCTTGCGACACCAGCTACAACAATGCCATGTGAATGTCTGTTGTAACTTTCAGGTGACATTGTAAACAAGAAGCAGCCAGCATTATCTCCAGTTAATGTAAACAAACTTGTTTGTCTGAGGAATTGGCTGAACAGGAAATAAGACTGAGTGGACTTGTAGGCGCTAAAGCTTACATTGTTTTATTTTTGAGTTCAGTTATATTTTGTACATAATTTGATATTTGAAAGTTCAACTTTCATGATAAAGAGATTGCACTACAGTACTTGTGTTATGTGAATTTAAAAATACTATTTCTTTTGTTTTTTTACAGTGCAAATACGTGTAATAAAAAATAAATATAAAGTGAGCACTGTACATTTGTATTCTGTGTTGTAATTGAAATCAATATATTTGAAAATGTAGAAGACATATCCAAAATATTTAAATTGATGGTATTCTATTATTGTTTAATAGTGCAATTAATCACTTCATTAATTGTAATTAATTTTTTTAATCATGGAATTAATCACAATTGATTTTTTTAATCACTTGACAGCCCTAATTTTTTCATGCCACAGGGCTCAGAACCTTGACTACATTGCCTGTCTTGCACTCTCACTCACTTGCTCTCTCAGTAGAGCGTGCATGTCATTGCTATCACAGAACCAAACAAGTAAGAATACCAACAGTGTCAACTATCTACATTTCAAAACTAGTTTCAGCTTGTAACTTTTAAAGGATGATGAGTCTGAATTTCATTCAACCTTTCAGTTTGTTCCCAGACCGTTTTAAATTCTGCACTAATACATCTCTCTATCTCACACACTCAAATATTCATTGTTGTGTCAGTTCTAGAGCTCTGAAATGTCCATCTTTTTGAGGGACATCATCCATGTTAGTCCCAAAGCTACCTTCGCACCACACAAATTGTGGGGTCCCCTCACTTTTATTGTTAAGAACTTTTTACGAAAGAAATAAAGAATCGTGAAACTGAGAATGGTAGTACTTATACTAAATAATCAACTTCCACAGCATCTTAAATTTCCTTCATTAATATTTTTGGTCTTTGTCACACTTATTATTTGTGTTATCATAGTGCCTCGGAGGCTTGGTCATAGACCAGAACCTCTTTGTGTTAGGTGCTTTACAAACACAGAACAAAAAGACAGTCCCTGCCCCAAAGAGTTTACAGTCTAAGTTTAAGACAAGAGACGACAGAGAGAAACAGATAGACTGATGGGAAAACAAAGAAACACTGAGACAATTTGTAAAAGCAGCAAAGAGTCCTGTGGCACCTTATAGACTAACAGACGTATTGGAGCATGAGCTTTCGTGGGTGAATACCCGTATTGTTGGATGAGACAATATGGTCAGCATGATAGGCTGTGGTCTCAGTACTTCAGCAGCATGTTGTGCCCTACATTTGAGACTTAACAGGTTGAGAAGGATGATCAACTCCTATCACATAGAAGTCGACAGGCCACTTCTACCATATTTTGTCCAGTAAAGGTCAAGAAAGTTCAAGGCCCCAATCCTGCAAACAGCTATGCATGTCCTTAACTTTAAACTTGTGAGTAATCCAGTTGACTTCAAGTGTAAGTTAAATATGTAGATAAACGTTTGCGGGATTAGGGTCTAAGTGAGATGGTGATATCTAGTGAGTTAAACTGAAGCCTGGGAACTAGTACACTAGTATTCTTAGTTCTACTATTGAATTGTTTGTGCACTTGAGCAAATCACTAAAATTCAGTGTCCTCAATTTAGCCGTGTGTAAACTGCACCTAATAATATGTATATTCTCTTTCATGGGCAATCTGAGATTTAATTAATGTAGTACTACAAAGAGATTTTAAAGCCTTGAATGAAGCATGTCATCAGAGCAAACTATTATTATGTTCCGTCATTCTAGATGAAACATGAAAAGTTATTGAAAATGTTTAATTCTTTCAAAATGTCTTTATTCTGAGAGAGTTTTTGCTGAACTGTCATATTGGAGCATAAAAAGGATGGTGCTGCTTAGAATTCACTGTCCTGTATAGTATCTTTAGGTGGATCAATGACACTTAGAGCATAATGCACCATCATGGCCTAAAGACTTTGTGAACTTTAACATTATGACTGGGAAAGCTGTGATAAATGGCTGGTTGCTGGAAAATTTTCCAGTAACCACTTTCAATGTGCACCTAGGATCTTCCCAAGCCTGCTTCTTTCATTGAGTTCATTTGGCAAGTAATCCAAAGGTAAAATGAATGGGTCTGTTTTTGCAATCAGGCCATTGTTGCTGAGTTCTTTTTTGTCCCTGATAACGTTCAGGGGGTTGAGAATGGAGGAAATATTCCAGTCCATACATACAGTGAAATACTATTAGCCTCATTGTTGCAGTAATATGTGGAAAATATATCCTTTCCCCAGTTTCCCTTTATTAGGTATTCTTTCGAGAATGGTTTGTGGTGTTTTTGTTCCATATTTTTATACCTATAACATTTGTTCTTTCAACAGTTTGAACTGTTGGAATAATAAAACCACTAGTACTTTGCTTTTTAGGGTGCACAGAAAGGTTAACCTCTTAATAATTATTTTCGTAAGCAAGATCTGCTGCAAAAGTGAATATATTATGGTTTGGAACCTTAGATAGTATACTACTTTTAACCACTTTCACTATTTCAAATGTACTTTGATTTCTTAAAAATGTTGAAATATGTTGTCTGTGAGACTGCACAGCATTTAGAAAGGATTTTCAACCATATCTTTAAATTTACTAGCATTTTCAGGTAAAGTTATTTAAACATAGCCTTTGGGGGGGTACTTAATATGAGTATGTTTTAATAAAAGTGTTGAAAGAACAAATGTCATATGCATAAAACCACAGAATAGTTTTCCACTATACTTATGAGCTCAAATATTTCCTTCTCCCCCAAAGCCCTTGAACACAGCCTTGACATTCTTTAAATGGGACACTTTTAAGATAGCTCTGTTTTTTTAGACTGAACTGTCTTCACAATTGTCCTATGTTTGACTTCTTTTGTGAGGAGTGTACAATGGAAAATATTCAAGTATTCTTCTCATTTTTCCCCCTTTTTCTTCTATCATGAGCATAATCCTTAAAAGCATTATACCACACAGGCTCTTCAGAGGAGGGCTGGACATTGTACATCCACTCTGTAATGGAGTTCTTACTTGCTGTGGCTTGTAGAAATCAGGTGTCCATGCTATGGTAGGGGATACATTGCTAAGAGGAAGGATTTGCTTTGGAAAAGTGACACAGTCCAAATGAAAGTCACTAAAACAATGGATTCCAATCAAGTAAGTCCCTGAGTTGGGATGGTATTTTTTTTTTAGAAAGCTAATGTAGCTGTGGTTTTTGTCTACTTTTTTTTTTAAATGTGCACTAGTCCTGAAAATGTATTAGTGTCAAATTTCTGCCTAGGTGGCTAGAGCAGGGGGTTGGGAGACAGCAATCTTGTATTCTACTTCATGTCCCATAAACCTCTATGCTCCATCTGTAAAATGAAGATAATACTGCCTGCCTCTCAGTGGTATTTGGAATACCATTTGCAGTATTCTGTTAATTGTTAGTAAAGGACTTTAAGATCCGTAAATGAACGATGCTATATCAGTATTATACGTATGTAAACAAATTATAATATTTCTTTGAAGTACTAGTATTGTATTGGATCCCATTCTAGTTAAAATTTATTACACAGTCTTCTAGGGAACTTAAATCATGTTGTCTTATGTTGAGCAGCCTAACCCCCGCCCCCCCCCCCAAAAAAAACAAAAAACAAAAACAAATACATGACACTAAGTCACATAACAAAAGAGTAACATGCTTTAGTGTGATGCAGGGTATTGGGAAGGGGAAACCAAAAGAATCTATCCATAGAATAGTCCCACGGAAATCTTTCTCTCCCCCTCTACTTTCTGGAACACAACTAAGGAAATATCAGCTTGGCCCTGCTCAAGGAAAAGAAGTTGCTGAAACTGACATTCTCCCACATCTTTCCCTGTTGCCAGGGAATGACAGCCCAGAGGTCCAACCCGGTGAAGTGTCAGACAGCACAGCTGTGTGGGGCACCAGAGTTCAAGGCTAACGTCATACATCAGTGTGGCAAAGGGTGAGAAAACTGTGTATGCGACAGTTACAGTTTTTAAAGGAAGAGAATGCAAAATGCATGGATCACATCTGTCTCTCACTCAGACACACACCCAACGGCTGGATCAAAATATAGCTAGATTCAACTGTTAAATTTAATTAGCAAAGTCTTCTGCGTAAGGAGTGCAAGTCATTTCTATTGTTTCTCATGCATTGTGGATCATTACCAGGTGTCTGTTGAACAGTGTATGACTAGCATGGTGTTGAATAACCTTGAATAAACTGTTTAGATTAACTCTGACCATCAAAAATGAAAGATTGTAGAAGTGTGACTTGATTCTGAAGGTCTCTGTCAACTAACAGATACCTTCGGGATGTCCTAAACAGGGCCGGCTCCAGATCCCAGCGCGCCAAGCGCGTGCTTGGGGCGGCATGCCGCGGGGGGCGCTCTGCCTGTCGCCGGGAGGGTGGCAGGCGGCTCCGGTGGACCTCCCGCAGTCATGCCTGCGGATACTCCACCGGAGCTGCGGGACCAGCGGATCCTCCGCAGGCACGTCTGCAGGAGGTCCACCGGAGCCGCGGGACCGGCGACCGCCAGAGCGCCCCCCGCGGTGTGCCGCTGTGCTTGGGGCGGCGAAATTCCTAGAGCCGCCCCTGTTTGTAAATATTGTAGATCATCAGTTCTGAAACTGGTCAGTGGTATGCTTAGGCATGTCCCTTGATGGTGGTCAGGGAACAGCTGGCTGGTCAGATGGGTGCTGACTCCTCCTGTGTGTTTCCAGCCCTGAAATCATATTAAAACTAATTACATACTTTCCTAATAATATTTTTGCATGTGAGCAATTGCTGTACTTGCTCCAAGGATATTATGTGACTATGATAGGGATGGGGGGGTCTGCTCTAGACCATCTTTTCATTATGATGCACATCGTGAAAATGTTGGAGAATCCTTCCTATACATATATATTTGAGATGCATTTTTAAAAGAGAAAAGAGATGTCTGTTTCTTTTCAAATGGTATTTTGTAACATATTACAAACTAACATAAGTTTTAGCAGAAATTGCGTCTCACCTTAATACAGTATCCATCAAGCTGAATGTTTTACATCCTGCTCACAATGATATAACTGAAGCTTGACCCCTGGATACAGCAGATATATCTACACATCCTGCTGGTGTTCATTTGGTTGAGAGCCTAGAAAATATCAACATTCTTAAAGGTTAATAGGAGGTTGAATAGATTTTTAACAAGATTAAGTTGCAGTTTGGAGAGAGGAGAGAAATGAAAAACCCTTTTGTAAATCTTTACAATCTGCCAGAAGCTGGGGATGGGTGACTTGACGATTACCTGTTCTGTTATTCCCGCTGAAGCACCTGGCATTGGCCACTGTTGGAAGACAGAATCTGGGCTAGCTGGACCATTGGTCTGACCTAGTATGTCCGTGCTTATGTTCTAATGTTCCTTAATATCTATACTACCACCAGAGATCAGAATAAATCTTATGTCTTGCATAGTGAAGAACTGCTCCTAAATAGGTCTTTTCCCCAAAAAACAGAGTAGCACAACTATCTACTAATATTTCTCCTGAAAGACAATCATCATGATTCCAGTGTGAAAAGACATCTTATACAAAGGAGGTGTGTCATTTCCCTTCCTGGACAATTATACCGTAGCCTTTAGTTTTGCATATGGTGCCTAGATATCGTGATATTGGTTGCATTAGAAGTATATCTCAATTTGATTAGAGTCAATAAAAGCAGCCTAAAATTAGGCCAAATTCTTCCCTCAGATTCTCATGCACAACTCTCATTGAAGTTGCACATATTTATCTGAGGGCAGAATTTGTTTTGGTTTGTTGTATAAATTGCCTGCTTATGTGTATGGATTGCTTTGGTTTGTTTTATTGTTCCTCTCTCTCTTGACCATGATTGATGATGGAAATAATTATTTCCAGGCAAGAACAATTTTATTTATTTATTTATTGTTGACCATTCACTAATCACCACTTGCTCTTCTTTACTTTCTGATGGTAAGCCAGATATATTTAGTTTTAATTTCCCTCTTTCTCTGGATGACCAAAATCTCACACCAGATATATAAAAGCGGTACACCACATATGTAAGCATGCAGGCCTTGTAATCTTTATGCGGAGCATTTGCAACATTTAGAAACATTCACTTTCAGACCAGTATATGGATGTGTTTCCCTGTAATCCATTCAGTCAGTGTGCATAGAAAGCAAAGATTAAAGTGACATGCATAGTTCAAAAGCTTTTTCTTAATAGTTTTGGAGAGTTTCCCATCTGAGAATATCAAAGTGTTTTCCCAGCATTAAGCCTCATAAGTTCCCTTGCCCTTTCTCTACACTGGGAGCTACATGGTGTTGTCCCCATTTCACAGCTAGGAAAACTGAGGCATTGTGAGAGAAAGTGACTGGGCCAAGCGTTCACACAGCATGTCACTACCAGCATCTAGAACCTGGATCTCCTGACTACAATCCTATATATTAAGCCCTGAGTTAGCAAAGTAGTTAAACATGCATAACTTTAGGCACATGAGAAGTCCCATTCCACACACTGAAGGTTGTGCTTATGCTTAAGTATTTATTGAATCAGAGCCTTAACCACTAAGGCATCTACTTTAAAGTTATTAAAGCAAAGAGGAGATACTTAAAAAGACAACTAGCTGCAGCCACAGATGTGTCTCAGATCTTAATATAAATCAACACAGGTGATACACGCACTCTAATTTGTACTATTGTGGCATGATAGTTTGAATAAAGCACCAAGGAAGGCATTTTTGCTGCTATGATCAGAATTTTTAGAGAAATCTTTGTAACAGCAAAGCAAAAAACCGTTTACGATCCATACTTTTGGACCCTGATGAAGTTGATGGTGTCCCTTTAAAAAAAGATGTTCACCCTAAGTTGAGAACTTTTAAAATGACATTTGGTGGGTGAGTTTCTTTTGATTTTTCACTTTTTATATTTCTCCTTAACAGAATTAGCCATTTATTTGAATTAGTAGAGCTGGAAAATAAAGCTGAATTGAAATAGTTGGCTGAGTTGACTCAAAAGGAGCTGATTCTTATCCTCATGTATGGTGTTTCTTCTGCAGAAAAACAATGGTGGCCTCTAAATTCATTAGATAGGATAGCTAACCCCTTTTCTGAACATGGTAATTTACTCAACTTATATTTCGTTTCTATTGTTTTAACCATTTGCAACTCCCAGTCATAAACTTGCCCACTAATGACTTTCTCCTGATTAGTTTGATGTTTTTGCATGTATTCACTTTCATAGTCCTTTACTAAGCTTCAGAAATAAAATAAAATAAAATAAAAGCAATTGTACATATCAGAGACAGCACTTCCTACTTGTGTATGTGGCTCTGGTATTACTGGCTGGCTGGAATCAGAACAAATCCACCTCTTATCACACAGATCTGAAAAGGGGTTAGTAAAATGTTGGCTTAGGTGAGAAATTGTCCATGCTTCATAAAAATGGGGCTGGAATGTCAGTACGCTATTAAAATCAGTGCTTTAACTCAAAACAGGAGGGACCCTGAGTATAATTATACTTACCTGAAGACACAGAGGTGTTGTGCCAGTTGAGTTAACTCATGTTTTTGAAATTTTTTGTGCTCCTTACATGGAAGAAACGGCATAAGATACAGATCATTACTATTAAATTGGGAAGCTTGGCAGTTATACTGTGGTTAGAGCTGCATCCTTGGCATGGGCCATTCAGATGGCACATGCACATACCTGGCATTGATTAATTGGCTGGGAAATGTAGCCCAATGAGTTCTCCTTCTTCCAGGTAACAGTTCATATTTCACAAGCACTAAATATTGTCATCTGTATTTGTGCTACACTATCTGAATTGGTGCCAGCAGAAGGCTAAAGCAGTTATTCTGCTTTTCCCTCTGGAGAAGACTTAGAGATTAGATGTTTCTCTGAGAACAAGGAAAGGAGTGTTCCAGGTACAAATAAATAAAAAAAACTTGACACAATTCTGGGAACGGATACAAAATGTAGGCACCTTATGCAAGCGTACTAGTATGATAAGATCACACGGTGTATTGTAGGACAGGATTGGATCATTAGATGCTGACCTTATTTAATACATGACAAACAGCTATTATTGCCCATATTGGGTAATGCTTGCTGAAAGGTAGGCATGGCACTTTAAGTGACCTGTGAGACAGAGACAGATCATGAAAAGTGTACTAAATGGTGATTATACAGAATATTGCCTTTCAGCTGCAGGCAAAGTATTGAGGATTTCTTCTCCAGTGATTGATGGGCGACATCACAGACACCATATTCTCATGGTCACTATGTGGTTGTCTATCACAATATTGGTATTATCTTTGCTGCTTGACAGCTGCAGGAAAAGTCTAGGAAAGACAAGAGAAGTTTTAGACAGTGTTACAGACGTAACAGAAGCCCTTTTATAAGGTCACTCATCCAAGCTTTTGGAAGCGCCTGTGATAACTCAATGATGGCACAGTTGAAGGAGAATGATATCTGATCTTTTGACATTATGAATGGTGTTCAGCAGAGATGTCATCATCCCATTGCTATTTAAACTTTATTGTGCAACAATGTTTAATGAAGCAATATGTGAATTAATCAGGTGGATGGGTTGAGTACATGAGTCTATATTCTGTCATTGTATGAATATGATTGATCGCATGTAGGTCTCTGCTGTGAATGTTGCAGTCACACATCTTCTCTGTTTTGTCGTATTAAATACGTTAGTTGCATGGTTCTGACCTGGAGTTGTGAAGACACTGTCCCACTGCTGTAAAGTGTCCACTATCTGTCTACATAGATAGAAAATCACTACCTCGACAAAGAGTGGTGCCACAGGGTCCCTGGGGATAGACTAAGCCCAGCTCCCCTAAACTAGAGCAGGTGAGTCCACTCCAGCCTGTTAAAGAGGGTTGGGCTACACCTGGGCCAGTGGTTCTTAACCTATTTACCATTGTGGGACACATATGCAGCTCTCTTATGTTTTATGTGGGCCACATCTACACAATATATATATACTACCTGTATGGCCATGAGAATGTCACATGGGCCGCAAGCTGGGTGCTGATTGGACCACAGGTTGACAGTCACTGACCTGAGCCTATGAAGGGCTGTTAGTGGGCAGCGTGGAGAAGAAGACTGAGACAGGCTGTGCCCCGAGGGGAGGAAAGGCCCATACTGGAGTGGAGCTAGCTCCTTTGGTGGGTCCTTAGAGCAAGGGGCCAGGGGTTCAGGAAGGGAGCAAGAAGGGAGCAGAGCTGACTGAGACTGAGACGCGGCTGGGAATGCCAGAGACCACTTGCGAGGCCTGAAGCCTGGGGCCCAGGACTGAGTTAAAAGATGGTTCTGTTTGTTTGCTAACCTCTGTTAAAGAAATAAAGCTCTGTGCAAAAGCCTGGGCATGGCAGGGCATGCTGGGGAGCAGCGTAGCCTGGTGACAGGTGGCCAAACAAATACTTCTGGTACATGTAGGCACTGGTATGTTTTTACACACACACCTTCACCACTTCCCAAAAGCCCTTGCAAAAAAATACTATTTGCACAAATGTTCACAAGAAAGCAAAGAGCAAAGGGTACAAATCACAATATAGAATTTTCAAAAATGTTTGAAAATAATTTTACCTCTGTTTACCCAGCTCCATTTATAAAATTATTTAATTCTCCTTTACTGTATCCTTTTTATGAGTGTATCATCTGAGTTTCTCTCAGAGGCACGTAATCCAAGAGAGAAGTACTGTATTATGGACAGGGTAGTTCTGACTTCATGAACTGGGCAGACAAGACAGCATGCAGAGCCCCTGAACATAGGAAAACTTATCACATTCCATTGTATACCAGGAAAACCAGAGCACTGGTGAATGGGGTGTAGTCTGTTATATGAACCTTTTATTGCCTGTAGCACATTGGTAGATATTTTTGATGAACTTGCCAGTCGCTGCTACAAGCCCAAGTTGATTGCTGCTATGTTTGCATATCCTAATGAAGGGGTACTTCTTCCTGTTCTGCTTCTGGTCTGTGTCAGTTTGTGGTTCTTCTTGGAAGGTCTTAGGGAAGCCACAGAATTATACCTCTTCAAAAGAAAAGGGTAACTGGAATGGCTATTCATTGTTTCATTATTTTAAATAATCTGTTTTATTGTTTCTATCAATGTAACAATCATTAAACAGCAATAATCTGTAGATAATCACAAAAATTACATAACTAAGATTTAATTGTATCTCAAGGGTGCTTTTCTTTTTTCTTCTCACCAACACAACAAAGGACTAGGGTGAAACTAAACACAAAGGGGAAGACCATTAACAGTCGCCTGCGTTTGGACACATGTATGGACTTGTGTATGTTTGACATGACACAGAGGATACATACCCTATTGGACACATTTGTACTGTGACAGGGTCATGCCAGATGGCTACAGGAGAGTGATAGAAGGCAGATATATTAGCCCCAGGTTAAGTAGGTCCCCTTTCCCTGGGTAAGGTAACAGGGAAGGTTCCAGAACAATCAGGAACTTTCTGGAAACAATTAAGGCAGACAGGCTGATTAGAACACCTGCAGCCAATCAAGAAGCTGCTAGAATCAATCAAGGCAGGCTAATCAGGGCAGCTGGGTTTAAAAGGGAGCTAACTTCAATTTGTGATGCACGTGTGAGGAGCTGGGCGCAAGAAGCTGAGAGTGAGAGGGTGTGCTGCTGGAGGACTGAGCAGTACAAGCATTATCAGACACCAGGAGGAAGGTCCTGTGGTGAGGATAAAGAAGGAAAGAAGGTGTTTGGAGGAGGCCATGGGGAAGTAGCCCAGGGAGTTGTAGCTGTCGTGCAGCTGTTGCAGGAGGCACTATAGACAGCTGCAATCCACAGGGCCCTGGGCTGGAACCCAGAGTAGAGGGCGGGCCCAGGTTCCCCCCAAACCTCCCAACTCCTGATCCAACACAGGAAGATCTCTGAGGCTAGCAAAATCTGCCAATAAGCGCAGGACCCACCAAGGTAGAGGAGGAGCTTTGTCACAGTACATAGTACATCCCATAATTATGCCTAAAGTAACTTAGACTTTAGGCTCTTTGGGGCAGGGACTTATTTTTGTTCTGGTCTGCTGACCTAGCACAATGGGGTCTTGGTCCATGGCTCCTTGTTACTACAATAATACAAATCAATAATAATTTATAATAAATAGTAATAGTTGCCTAAATCAATATTGAGCCACCTGTATATAAATGGCCAGATTTTCAAATGTGTGCAGTGTAGTTTTAGCTGTGTCAGTCCCAGGATATTAGAGAGACCAACAGAAGTTGGTCCAATAAAAGACATTTCCTCACCCACCTTGTCTCTCAAATTTTCAAAGATTATCAGTCCCTGCAACTCCTAATGAATTCAGTGAGAGATGCAAGTGTGCGTCTTAATAAAGCAACATTTTCTCCCTGCCTGCTCTCACCTTGCATAACATGGAGTATCAAGCTCACGACCTTTTTTTTCAGCTTCTCATTTTGAAAGGCGATTACAGTGAGAGAGATCCTCAGCTGGAACAAGTCATCATAACTGCATTAAATTAAATACAGCTTCGCCGATTTACACCGGCTCAAAATCTGGTGCAGTGTGCATAAATTATTTGCTTTGGGCAGTCCAGCATTCTCTTCTAGTTTATTTCCACTTTTTTTTTTTACCATGAGCTTCCTCTCATACATTACTTAGAAGGTCTCCTATATACATTCTGCTCTTTGAAGGGCAGAGTACTGCGCTGGCACAAAGACAGTACGTTTCATGTCTCATTACAATACAAGATGCAAGCTGTGGAAGTGATCCAGGATATGGTCTAACAATGCTTTGGCAATCAGTATGGGATTTTCAAGAATCAGCTTTGGAATTCAGGTCCCATAGCCATATCTGCCATATATGCCAAAGCTACTGTTCTTTGTGAAGGTAGAGGGCGATCGTTTCCCCCCTTCTATCATTAATTAAAGTAGGAAAATGCCCTTCTAGGGCAAATTATTCAGAGCAGGCTTCTTATATTCCTATAAAGCAGCTAGCACACTTTTGGTGTTATATAATTAGTAATAGTCATAGATTAATGGTAAGCGCTGAATCTTCAACTGCATATGCAGCAAAATTCTGTGTATCAAGGATTGGGGTCAAATATATAAAACTCTCCTCCACCGTCTTGCTTACAAAATCCTGACAGAGGTTAGGTGGCCCGTGGGTTGTGACCACTGCTTATCGTGCTGACAAGTATAATTTCATTCTGTCTGTTGTATCCATCTGTTGTCTCTTGTCCTCTGTTTATACTGTAAACTCTTTGGAGCAGGGTCGAGCTTCTCCTTATTTTTACAGAGGGCACAATAAAGCTGGGGCCTCTCAGTGCTACTGCATACAAATAATAATATAGTTTTGACCCTGCTGCCATCTGCAAATTTGACACCATCAGCTCAGGATTAAACAAAGACTGTGAATGGCTAGCCAACTACAAAAGCAGTTTCTCCTCCCTTGGTTTTCTCACCTCAACTGCTAGAAGAGGACCTCATCCTCCCTGATTGAACTAACTTTGTTATCTCTAGCCTGATTCTTGCTTGCATATATATATATACACACACACACCTGCCCCTGGAAATTTCCACTACATGCATCCGATGAAGTGGGTATTCACCCACGAAAGCTCATGCTCCAATACGTCTGTTAGTCTATAACAGGGGTCGGCAACCGATGGCTCGCGGCTCGCCAGGGTAAGCACCCTGGCAGGCTGGCCCGGTTTGTTTATCTGCCGCGTCGGCAAGTTCGGCCGATCGCGGCTCCCACTGGCCGCGGTTCGCGGTCCCAGGCCAATGCGGGAGGCAGGAAGCGGCGCGAGCCGAGGGATGTTCTGGCCGCAGCTTCCTGCCTCCCGCATTGGCCTGGGACCGCGAACCGCGGCCAGTGGGAGCCGCAATCGGCCGAACTTGCCAACGCGGCAGATAAACAAACCGGGCCGGCCCGCCAGGGTGCTTACCCTGGCGAGCCGCGAGCCACCGGTTGCCGACCCCTGGTCTATAAGGTACCACAGGACTCTTCGCTGCTTTTACAGATCCAGACTAACACGGCTGCTCCTCTGATACTTGACAAAAGCAAATATTTGCAGCAATTTGTCCTTTGACTTCAAATATTTCAAAGTGCCTCTCTTCCTTCGTGTAACAGATAATAGCCTTTATGTTTTTGCTTGCTGCAAAATAATTTAATTCTTTGCTTCTTTTATTACTAGCTCTTAGACATATGTGGGTTTAAGAGATAATAGGCAATATAATCAGCACTAATTCTGATATCACAACATAATTTTGTATTGTGTTTTGTCTTTCTAGGTGTGTGCCAGTTATCATGGAACATTTTGGTTCTGATAGTTATATCTTCCCCTCTCTCTTTTGTCTCAAATAAATAAGTGGATAATTAGAATAAATGAAATTAGGATAATGAACTGGGGTCGTAAACTGGACTACTGTCAATAGAACTTTTTGATGCTACGGTCATTTTATAATAAAATAGAATGGTCCATAATGCTTAATTTTGTGCTTCTCTTCCTATTGAAGATGCTCCTATTGTAGTTGGACCTTTGGATTTAAAAAATATTCAAATGGTTTTTTAATGGAATAATTTAGATTTTTACAATAATAAGAGTGCACCATGAACCAGATACGCTTTGGCTTTACATTCCCTGAACATATTTATTTTCCTCCTATTTTAGTGATGCAGTCTCCCACCTGTACCACTGCAACATCTAACTTGTTCTCATTCCACTCCACTTTGCACCAACATTGATGGGAAGCTCTCCCCATCACCCAAGATTCTAATACTGCAATACTTACTCAAGCAAAACTCCCTTACATATCAGAGGGAGTTTTGCCTGAGGGAGAGCTGCAATGTTTAGTACAACTTCTAGGCCCATCTGAGTAAGAGAGAGTTACCTATTGTTTATTTAGGTCCAATACTTTGCCTTCTCTCCATCTTTGCATAAGTAGTGGCTTTATTACAGCAACAACCTTAGAGCCAAACATAATTGCAACCCTTCTGGGGACTGCTACATGGATCGAGAAGGTGCTGAGAATAAAGTACAGTAGAACCTCAGTTATGAACACCTTGGGAATGGAGGTTGTTCATAATTCTGAAAAGTTTGTGATTCTAAACAAAACATTCGTTATTCTTTCAAAAGTTTACAACTGAACATTGGCTTAATACAACTTTGAAACTTTACTATGCAGAAGAAAAATGCTGCGTTTAACCATTTTAATTTAAATGAAACAAGCACAGGAATAGTTTCCTTACGTCGTCAAATCTTTATTTTTAAACTTTCCCTTAATTTTTTTAGTAGTTTACATTTAATACAGTATTGTACTGTATTTTTTTTTGGTCTCTGCTGCTGCCTGATTGCCTACTTCTGGTTCCAAATATGGTGTGTGGTTGACCCGTCAGTTCATAACTCTGGTGTTTGTAACTCTGAGGTTCTACTGTAGTATGAATCTCCCCAATGAAGAAGAGAGTTTTGACTTTTCTGTACTCCTGCCACTTGCTGGTCTGAGGTGTAATATCCCAAGGGGCAACTTGAATCTCAGTCTCTTATGTAGCATGACAATATGCTGAAGGCCTGACTCACTGGAAGGACTCCCAGTGATTTCAGTGTGCGTTGGCTCAGGCCTCAAGTGACTAAAATTCAGTGAGCTAAATTAATCCCTCAGTTATTTTGGTGTAATTCTGGAGTAACTATGTTGCGTCCAGTGAACACTGAATTTACAATGTTAGGAATTCCTTTAAAAATTAAAAAGTAAGATGCCTAAATTGCTAAAAGCTGCACAAAGTGAATATTATTTTGAACACTAGTTAGTGAACCTTTTGTCAACTTCCCCTGTAAAGTTTTAGGTTTTTCTAGGGGAATGGTTAACAATTGGAATGAGGCCCTTCATTGGAATATTAATCTTGCAATCTCTGTTGTGCAGTATGTTTGTCTAGCTTTGTAATACATTATTCTGATTGTCTTAATGTAAAGAGATAAAACAGGAAGGAACTGCCAAACTCACTGTACAGTGTAAAAGATGCTTAGAGGGAAAATGTTAATGTTTCTTCCCTTCCTTGCTTTCCCCTTTTACAGTGATGGCTACATTTTATCTTTAGCCAGAAGATGCTAACATCATTTCCTCTCTGTGGATTGGCTGGCAAGTGATGTGAAAAGAACAAAGTACTTTGTGAACATCACTTCCCCCTCTCAATCCCCTCCAGCATCCTTCAGAAAAACATTGACACCACAGCCTTCAGTGATTTAAGAATCCAGGCTCAATCTCAAAACCTGGTTTGCAATTAGTGAAACATCGCTTCCTTGGGTCAGCGGATGTATTTATAACCCTAAAGGGCTGACATCTTTTTTTCTCACACAGTGGTATTTGCAAGGTAAAATTGTAAATACCTTAAGAAAAGCAGGAAAAATATGGAATTAATCACAACCCCAAACTGATCACACTGTGATGATGCTGTTGTCTCATAAGATGCCACAGTTGTACCTTTGCAGTCTGTTTCTGCTTATGATTGTTCTGACTGCACCACCTCCTGTTAAATCAAAGTTGCATGTGTCCTACAGATTTTCTTAGTAATTTGGCTTGCTATTTAAAATCCTACAGGAAACAATTCATCCTCCTTTATTACAAAGTGTAAGAAGTCTGGTATATCTTAGAAACAGCTTAAATGATTTAAACACAGTTTTCATTGGAAGTTGATGATTCAGGAGTTTGGGAATAGAACACAGAACTTTGTGTATTGCACCCATCACTGTGGTGTCTGGATGCAATACATAGATTAAAATGATTGCCAACAACCAGTGCAGTCTCTACCTCAATCCCTTTCACCCCTGGATTGGGAAAATACCCCTACCCATGGGCCTAATTTATGAAAAATTGAAATCCAGTGTTAACAAACATGCCTTGCACTACTTCCTAAAAATACCCTACCAGGGGCTTTGATAGACCTAATTGTCATCAGAGTATAGAAGACCATTTTCTCTCTTTTGTGTTGTTTCCTCTATTCGTGAAATGATCTAATTTAGTGTTGGTTTTTAGCTGTGGCTGTTGAAATGTTTTTTATTTGTTCAGCAAGCACCTTTGTGGAAGCTATATATACTTTTGTGTGAGTGGAAGGCACTGGAGTTGGGATTTCTGTTCTGCTAGGCTTTTGGGTCATTGTTTCTGACATCTGCCCTGAGACTAGTGTTCCAAATAGACTGAATTTCATTCTTCATTCTACTTCAGTGTCTGTTTCCCTTGTAGTGTTTCAGACAGGAATCCAGGTCCCACCCTGGCATCCTCCTCTTTATTTATCTGCTACTAACCCTTGGTGTGGAAAAGTCATTTGTGTGACACTGCAGTCTGTTGAGTGGTTTGGGATGGACCATGCATTTATTGTGTCAAGGTGTAAATACCTACTCTGTATGCTCTGCGAAGCATTGATTGACTAAAAAAACAGCTAGGCATTATGAGTAATAATTTAATTATTGCCCCTATAATTCTGTGATATATTACTTGGCTGTTTACTTTAGCAAATTTCTAATCGCTGTAATATATGAAATACAGAAAAAAGGTAGTATATGCACCAGAATTATCAAGACACTCTCAGAGCATCACTGTGCTCAAGTACACAGATTGGAACCCAGGGTTGTGGTGTTCATGGGAGGGTAAAAAGGATACTACAAACATGGAAAGTTTTTAGTGGAATTGAGGCAAAGGCACAACTTGGTACCCATAGGGAAAAAGCTAATTACAGCCCCTTGAGTTGGGTAGAGAGGGGAAAAGATTATGTGATGCCAGTAATAAGCTTGTCTTTTCTCGCCTCCCCTTCGGCTGCAAGTTTTGTGTTGCACCTCATAGAATCTCACCTTATGAAATTAGGAGCCTTAGTTATTTCAGCCAGGGGTTATACCTAAGATAATATTTTTAGAGTTACACTGACCAAATTAGTGAGCTACATACTGGCATTGTGAGCTACACATCAGTAACCATAATGTGTTGCTGATTCATGTGAACATTAAAGATTTGGTTTATGGGTGTATTAAATCAATATTTAGCATCTTTAATCTTATCTATTGCTATGGTTTGAAAAAATAAGGCTACAGAGTTATATGTTTGATGCTCTTTCTTCCCACTTAGCAAGGTTAGGAGATCAAAATATTTACATTTTTCTCATACTGCAGATACCATCTTAAATACTGAAAAGAAATGCCTTGAAACCTGCAAAAGCCTTTTAAAGCCCATTGACTAAGAAATGTAAAAATCCTACTTACTAGATGGTGATATTTAATAATAAACGAATGGCTCTTTAAAGTCCATAGTCTGAAACTACTGTTTTGTTTTGACCTGAGATACCATGCATAATGTAACTTTAAAACGGTTATAGTACCTCACCATGAATGTAGTACCCTTGATAATTTTAGAACTGTGTAGACACTGTGGAAACTAAATAAGGGATTGTTTGGCAGTTTCATGCTCTTGTTTCACCCTTATCCTCCCCAAAGGTACAAATTAGACCTGAGCCAATAATTGATTTTTTGGGGGAGGGGCTGAACCACAAAATCTGGGGTGGGGGAAAGCAGTTTGGTTTGAACTGAAACAGATTTTTTCCCTATGGCCAAGACAGTGCTGGTTTTCCAACTTTCTTGTGCTGTCAATTCAGCCTCCCATATTCCTTCCTTTCTATCCCGACCTGGTCAGGCAGAATCATGGTCACACTCTGCATCTCGTGGCGTGACTGTTCCATGGTTGAATGAGGAGGAAGAGCAATGTTCAGCAGCTGTTCAGTAGTCCTATTCAGTATTAGAAAACCCTCAACCAGGATGGCCTATTCGGCAAAGTGGAAGCGTTTTTCAGTGTGGTCATTGGCCCACAGAGTTCAGCCAATGTTGACTAGTATCCATGACATCTTGAAGTATTTGCTGCATCTGCAGTCATTGGGCCTTACACTTTGCTCATGCAGCTAACAGCAATCTCAGCCTTTCATCCACCCATTCATGGAAGATTGGTGCTTCCAATTCTTTGTTTCCATCCGCTGGTGCAAGAACCAGTTCCCCTGTGGGACCTTAATGTGGTCTTAATGGTTCTGATGGGACCTCCTTTGGTATCCTATCCTTTTCCTCTCTTATGTCAAAAAACTGCATTCCTCGTGGCAATAACATCTTCAAAGAGAGTGTGTGAGTTGCAGGCTTTGATGGTAGAGCCTCCTTATATGCAGTTCTCCAAAGACAAAGTGATGTTGTGGCTCCACCTGAAATTTGTGTCTGAAGTGGCCCCTCGGTTTAATTTAAACCAGGCGGTATATTTCCCTGTGGTTTTTGACACATTCATCTCCAGAGAAGGCAGTGTCTTCACATATTGGATATCAGATGATGTCTGGTCTTTTATCTGGACAAGACTAAACCTTTTCAAGCTTTGTCTCGTCTGTATGTGTCATGTGCAGACTGTATGAAAGGACATGCAGTCTCCTCACAGACAATCTGTACATGGATAACTTCCTGAATGCAGACTGCATACAAAATGACTTCAGCTATGACCTCTCTATGGGTGCAAGCTCATTCTATGAGAGCACAAGCTACGTCAATAGCTTAAATGACATCTCTATATTAGATATTTGCAGGGCTGTGACATGGTCGTCGATGCATATGTTTATGAACCATTATGCCATTACCGTGACATCCAGAACACATGCAAGCTTTGGGAAGGCAGTCCTTCGGTCCTTGTTTAAATAGACTGTGTGCCCTATTCCCTGGCGGTACTGCTTGTGAATCACCTATGTGAAATACATGGCTGCATTTAATTGAAGAAGTGGAAGGAACGGTTACTTATTGTAATTGTGGTCCTTTGAGATGTGATGCAGACGTGTAGTCCACAACCCCGTCCATCCCCTCTGCATTGGAGTCTGGGTGTTTGATGAAAAGGAACTGGGGGGGGGTCGGGATGGTGCCGCCTCATATAGCCAGAGGAAGAGGGCTATGGCCACGAGGCACGAGCACTGCCCCTCTACAAGTACTGCTAGGCAGAAATCTCTGGTTCCAATATGCTGTGTGCATACACACTCAAGTGAAATACACGTCTGCATCACATCTTGTAAGTAGGCATTACAGTAAGTAAGCATTTCTTTCAAAACAAGTTGAAATGATTCATTTCAAAATGGCTGAAATCAACTATTTTGCTTTTTTAAAAAATCCATTTTTTTTCCGGTTGCCACAAATTTGATCCAAATTTATGAATAGTTTCTTTCCCTCCAAAAAAATCATTTTGGGGGCAAATTGACCATTCTACATAAAAGTCCTGCTTTAGTACAAATCAGCAGTCCAAGTGCTTTCAGTATCATTTTATGTTGAAGTGCGCATCACACCCAGAGCCTCATCCGCTGCCAACAAATCTAATTGACAAAGAGATGAAAACAGTTAACAGCATCTAAATCCATTGTCCACTAAAGTGATTAACGTCACCAACCAGTTTGGTCATGTGGTTTTACACATACCTATTTCCCCAATATTTTTTTTGTCTGTTTTTACTCCATTTGGAGCCAAATGAACCCAGAAAATGTGTAATTTTATAACTGAATTAAAAACATCCTCCCATTGCCAAAATTATATGAGGCCATAACCTACAATTTAAAAGGAAAAAAATATATAATCACCTCTTCCTCCAGGTCTTGCTTGCTGGATTATGCCCAGCAGCCATCTAATGGTCTAGTATCCACACAGTAGGCTGACAGCAGCAGAGAAAACTCAAAAAGTCAGACTGTGCTTCAGTAAATCCATATACGGAAACCTTATTAGGCTGAAACAGTCACATTGGCCCTAAGGGTTTACAGGATTTATAGCATACCAGATACAAGCTGAATGGAAGAATAAATGGACTTAGTAGACCACCACGGATAGCCATGACCAACAGTTAGCATGCTGAGATCACAAAATGGCCCTTTGCTTAATGGAGGAGATAGTGGAATTACAGATGGGTAGTTTTTAAAGCTCAACATCTCACACTGGTTTTGTCCATTGGAAGTTGTATGTGACTTCGCTCCCAGATACCTCCATATGGATCCAGTCAGCAGTGACCCGTGTGACTGAGCCTAAAGTTCTAAGGAAAGTCAAAAGTTATGGCCTACAGTAAGATGTCCTTGGATCTTAAGTTGCAAGCTTTTCAGAGAAGAGACTCTGCTTAAACATTTGTGCAGCGCATAGCTCAAGAGACCTTGTCTGGGCCCTAAATATAAAATTGATTAATAGTTTTAAATTATAATTAAACAATAAAAATCATCCCCAGATACTCCTTATTTAATTGAGTTTTGCACCACATTATTAGAAGGCCATCTATAAGCATCTGATTTTCATTAGTTCCTTCACTGCTTTCTTAAAACAAGGGGTCACTAGACAGTCTGGTGATTAGGGTGCTAACCTGGGACTTGGAAAACCTGGGTTTAAGACCCTGTTCTTCCATGGACTGCTTGAGTGATCTTGAGAAAGTGACAGAGGCCCAATTTTTTTAAAGAGAGAAGGTAGGTGAGGTAATATTTTTTATTTGACCAACTTCTGTTACTGAGAGAGGCAAGTTACTAGCTTACCCAGAGCTCTTCTGGCTACCATAACACTACATACAGCCTTTTAAAGGTATTTAGGTATTACGCCTCTCAGAGCTGCAACTCCCATTTTCATAAGTGACTTAAACACCTGAATGTGACTGTCTGTATCCCTATGTTCACCCCTTTTTACAAAATGTATCATAGCCCTGTAAAAGTATGCCTTGTGAGGTATCATTTGAAAACTTATAATTTGCTGATCATTATTGTCTTGGTAAACTATGTGTGGCAGCATTGCATGTAAAGTTATAGGATTCTTCTGTATGGTACTACTAAACATGTTCCAAGTCTGGGGGCAGCAGCCACAAACCAGTTCCCCAGAGCCAATGCCCAATACCTCATCCAGGTGTCAGTAAAATCAAATGGACCATCACCTGGTTAAGTGGCCATTTTTTGGCAGGAAAGAGGATGTGGGTGAAAATCTACTTCTTGACAAAGAAACAGCTGGGGGGTTGGAGTCCACACAGATTTTCTGTCTTCTGAATCCCAACTGGAGATGGTTCTCAAAGAAGAGAAAGAACTATAAATGGAGAGAGGAGACACTCCAAATTATTCCACCCTTTCTGTCTACCCATGGCATCCACAACACCTGATGAGCAAAGGGAATAGCTTTGGACTGGGGGAGGGATCCTGACTGACAGAGATTCAGCCAATAAAACTGCTTAAACGTGTGGTGAGAGAGACTTTGCTTGAGTTCTTTCAGCTTGTTAAGTGAGGGCTTAGCATTGTTTTACATTTATTTTCTTGTAACCAATTCTGACTTTTATGCATCATCACTTGTAATCACTTAAAATCTCTCTTTCTGAAGTTAATACATTTATTTTACTGATTTATCTAAACCAGTGTGTTTGTATTGAAGTGTTTGGGAAACTCCACTTGGGATAACAGGATTTGTGCATATCATTTGTTAATAAAATGACGGACTTAACATGAGTATGTATTGTCCAGGAGAGAGCTGGGCAGTATAAGACGTACGTTTCTGGGGGAAAGTCAGGGACTGGGAATTTGCTGGTATTGCTCTGCAGTATAATTCACGAGTGGCTGGCTGTAACACTCATACAATATAACTGAGAGTAACTTGCATGCTGGAGGCTGTGTGAGAGCAGACTAGGAATGGTAGCTCTCACAGCAAAGCAGTGTGAAAGGCCCCCCCAGGCTGGTGAACTGAGGGGACATATCTGTTCATCAGTCCAGAGTGTACCCTGGTAGTGTCACAATGAATCTTATTAAAAGTCAATTGCCCTTTATCTTTCTGTGTCTCAGTTCCTAATCTGAAAACAGGGATAATAGTATTTTCGTAACTCGTAGGATGTTGTGAGGATAAATACATTAAAGATTGTGAGGCTCTCAGATACTGATAATGGGCACTATAAGTACCATAGTTAGACAGACCAACTATATATATGTCCTTGAAGCAATAGTTTTTGGGACAATGATTTTTCTTGGAATGCGACAAATGTGTTTTAGGAACTGGTGATCTGTGTCTCACTTACTTTCCTGCCTACTGATGTGATAAGACAGTAATGCTCGGATTCTTTTAGAGCCGTGGTTCTCAAAATTATTTGATCGGGCCCCTCTTCTTTGTGTCTGTAGTTGTTTACACCTCCCATCCAAGTACATGTATCATCACTCAGCTCTGAAGACAGCACTGCGCCAGCAGCAGCACAGAAGTAAGGGCAGCAATGTGAAAAGTGATATTGACAAATATCACTTTTCACAGCAGACTTAGTTCCTGATTGCCACCCTTACTTCTACACTGCTGCCACTCCGGGGCTGACAGTCACAGCCCCACTGCCTCCAGGTGAGAGATGGGAAGTGGGGTGAGGAGAGCCTGAGCCTGGGCTGCCTCCAGGCGAGGGAATAAGGGGGGGGGGGAAGGAGAGCCAGAACTTGCACCTCCCTTGACACATTCCCACGTCTCCCTTGGGAGGCCTGCCCCATAGTTTGCGAACTGCTGTTTAGAGTGTCCTGTCTCTGCACGGATACGTGTTAAATATAAAGCAGGCAAAAATTATTATATTGGTAGAGTGACCACATTGCTCTATTTAATGACATATTCTTCAAGCCCTTGGTTAGCTTTCAACAGATAAAACGAATAAAAGTTACAAATACCCAATCTTACAGAGCCTTGCTCGATCCTGGTATGTTGGAGTGTGGCTGTTCTGCCATGTCCTGCTACCAATTTCTCCCTTCTTCAGTACCTCTTAATAACTCACTGTCCACAGATAATAAATGGGACCCCAGTAGGGGAATGTTTTAATTGAGTCTTTATATACTGGCCCAAACCCCAGTTAATTCACTCTTTCCCTTTAGGCAGGGAATCACCAGCCCTTCTTCCCAGAGGTAAGTCCCAGGAGTCTCCCAAAAGTCTCTCAGGCTTTCCTTGGCTGGAGCTCAGTCTTCCAGTTCAGACTTTCAGGCCCAAATCTATCTGTCACTCTGGGTCTCTAGCAAGAGCCTCCTGTTCGCTGCAGCTCCTCTCTGTCACAGTGCCCTTGGTCTCAAGGTATACCTTGCAGGAGCTTTTCACATTCTCTATGCGGACTCACACACTTCTATTGCCGTTTATAAGCAGGGATCTTCAAAATCCCTTTAGCTGTGGAAAAATGCGGCTCAGTTCGGGCTGTCAGTCCTAGGCAGCAGGGCTCCCCATTGTGGCTAGGGGAACTAAAGTTCAGTGTTTCATTTTAATCGCAGAAAAACATGGATTTTTATGGGGTATTTTTAATCAGAGAATTTTGTTTTCTTTATCATGGAAAACTAGGATCCCTGTTTATAAGTCAGCCACCAGGATCTCTCCCAGGTCTGGCTCATTCTGTAATCAGCGTTAGCTAGCTTCAGTCATCAAGGGGTGAGCCACGCTTTTACAATCACCCTTTTCTCCAGCTTTAAATCCATGGCTTTGGAGGACTGAGAATAGAATAGTTTTAACCCATGACAGCCATTCCGATACAATTCCTCTCCGCTGACCATGCACAATCCTGTCCGTTTAAAAGTTCTCCTTCTTTCAGTGTTTTTTATATGTGAGACTCTGCATTATTTGGTGAAATTTACCTTGCAGGGGAGAAGGCTTTGTCAGAAGTCAGGTCTGTGGGTGTTTATATGAGAGCGTGTAACTGCTCCCACTGTGTGCTTTGGAAATTATCTCATAGACAAACCCTCCTCTCTGTTACTGAGAAATCTATGGATGAAACTACTGAAGTCAACGGGAATTGCCAGTGATTTCAGCTGGATGAGAATTTCATCATAGAAAGCAAAGTTGGGCCTTTTCTGGACTCAAAGAATAAATGATGGGAGGCCCAGCTCATTGATAGAGTTTTTGTTTTCTTGTTAGCAGGTTACAAACTCAATGCTCCCCTCCTAGAATACAAAAGGGCCATTTTATGATAGAGTTTTCTGGGACAGCTAAGTATAAACACGCTTCTCCCAGGTTCCATGCTTAATTAATTTCAATCTGTTTAATGCTATTAAATAGAAATATTATAAGAAATGAAAAAGAAAGCAGGGAAAAATCATATCCTATTGTGTGAGAGGGAGGATGAGCTTGAAATCTGACCATGTTAAACACTCACAAGTAATAAACAATAAATACTGTGTTAGGAGATGAGGTTCTCAGATCATTAGATTCAGTGTCTATCATGCTTTGACCAGGGACTATCTAGGGGGTGTGAGGAATGTATTGTCATGTTTGTTACGCACTTTGGAGCCTCAGTTTTGGAGTTAAGACTGAGCTGCAATTAATGGGGAGAGTGCTGTCCTATCAGTGAACTGCTAGGCCAACTGGCTGTGCAGAACTTTTATTTATGTGGCTCAAATAACTTCATTCTCTCATATTGTTGCCATTGCTGCCTCAAGCCAAAATGCAGTGCTTACATCTGGTACAGTGGCATGCAGCACATCTGGAAATACTGTGAGCTGCTGAATGACAAGTTACTTTCTTTTCTTTCAGTTCCGTCTGGTGGTAAAAACAGCACTGAAACTGCAGCTGGTGTTTGTGGAGTATACAGAATCCAATGCACCACTTTTAATCCAAGCAGTATCCACAGTAGATGAGAAGAGAGGTGAGTAGCTGATAATATAGAGTGAAATCTAGGCTTCACTGAGAGTTTTGCCATTGATTTCAGTGAGGCCAAGATTTCAGCTGTGGTGTGTGGTTTGTCTGTTCATCCTAGAGGAATCTTCCTCAGTGATTATTTGTCCCACAGTCATTTTACAAAACTGCTGCTTGATTTTTTTTAAACATGTTTAAAGTATTAATATAACACGGAGTCACTGTGAGAAGTACTTTCTTCTCTAAATAATTCCATGGGTTTCATTAGGGCTGCTGGTGGGGTAAGATACCATTTAACATGAATAAGCATATCAGAATCTGTAACATAGTGAAAATATACATTAAAGACATTGATGAAACCTGTCTTCAGTGTTACCAGCAAGTCGAAGTTACTTTGTTTTCCTACTAAGATTCTAAGACTATATGGAACTTCTCCATAATGAGTCTATCTAAGGTCCAATATCTATCTCTATGGGATTTACTGGGATATCTAGAGGCCTCACAATTTTTAGTGTAATAATTTTCACAACATCCCCATGAGGTAGGGAAAAGCGGTTATTCCCATTTTACAGATGAGAGACTGAATGACTTACCCGGTCACAGAAGAAGTCTGTGGCAAAGCAAGGAACTGAACTCTGGTCTCCCAAGTTGTGAGTGAGTGGGTGAGTGCCCTAACCACAGGATCATGCTTTCTCTTCCTGCTTAAAAGTGTCTATCTAACATGGAGAAAAAACACGTCATCAGTGTTGTCCTTTTGTCATCCAAAAAACCTAAACAAACGTAGTGCCAGTTTGAACGGTACATAGACAATGTTCTGTTTGTTGCATTGCTGTAATATCCTCCAGCAGACATTATGCTGAGACCTGTCATCCTTTACGTCCAGAAAAAAAACTTGAATTAAAAAATGTGCACACAATAAAAAACGAACAAAAATGTTATGGTGGGGTTTTTTTGGGTGGTTCTTCCCACAAAAATATTGCAGAACTCTAAGGATGTGCTCTTTTGATTTGAACTGTTCCTTTGACTCCAGGAAGGTTTGTGAGGCTGCAGACCCATTGTTGTGGTCTCACACACATGGAGATTAAAACAAAGTTCCCATCCTTGGAAGTTTCGCCTTGCTGCTGAACTTCTTCAAATGACTCGTTATGGTTAAATTAAAAAAAATGATTGGTGAGAACAGACGCAGGGTATGGTATGTTAGAGAGAGAAGAGAAAGTTACCAGTTTTCACTTTTAACTATCAGAATGGGTGTGTTGAAAAGATTAAAAAAGAGCCATAAATCCTCTGTGGCTGGGTGGAAGGCAAGGGGATACTTTAAAAATGTGGACTGTTCAGGTTGGTTTTCTGTTTTGAATTAAAACCCATAAACCTTAGAATGCTATACAGCAGAAATGTACTTATAGTGCTCATGTAATAGTGAGTTCTATGATTTATTTTTACAGCCAATTGTAGTATTTCCTCAGCCCTCTGAACTCACTTATAGTCTCAATATGTTCAAATCACCAGCTGTTCCCATGCTAGCAAACACCATTAAACAATGTGGGGGGGGGGACATGCTACCATGTGCCATCCCTTTTATATCCTGTAGGATGGCCTCAGGCCTACATTTCACTCCCCTCAAAAAGTAATGAAACAATTTGAACATCAACATAAAATTTTGAAAAAGGATATTTGTGGTTAGATGATTGTTGAAAGCAAAGTGGGAGATTATTGGAATTCTCATACCAGTGGGGAGGCATATTGCATCATGGTTTCACAAATAACTTGTTATCTTTACATATCTACTATGCTTTTAAAAAATGCCCCTTTCAATTATATTAGAAATCCCTGAAGAGTAAAATAAGAAACTACAAAAGAGGCGTGTGTTATTGTCCTGTCTGTTTAGGGTTTGGGGTTTTTTTTAAGATCATCAGAGGAACAGCATTTATTTTGCAGTTGTGGTGATGCTGCCTTTTTAATTACAGCTGGTAATTGCTGCCTTTTAACGGTGGCAGACCTGCTTTAAAAGATTTGTTTATTAGATGGAAGAAAAGAGGAAGAATATGTTACATGCCTTGTTTTGGAAATTTTATCATAAATCTTGGAGCTAGCTAATTAAATTCAATGCTGCTTTGAAAAAAGCCCTGTTTTTCATTCACATGCAAGGCGATGAGATATGACATAATTCTTTAACATGTGTACCACACATGATTAACCAAAAAAAAAAATCCCCCAACCTTAATAATTCAACCCTGTTTCCAAGTGATCCCATCTGTGATTTCTCTGCTAGAATACATCCATATGCAAACTGAAGTACAAAGCTCCATAGAAGCTGCTGGCTTAATAATGGATAAAAGCAGATCATAGGTGAGGAACTGTACAGTCCCTAGAACATACGGAGCACCCTCTTGCTTACCCTCCCTTATTTAATTTTTTTCTGCTGTCTGTTCTTAGCTTAGAGAGAACTCTCTCCTTTCAATTAATGTGTTGTATACTGGGGGGGCTGGAAAGTGGTGTAGGAATCCTACAGTGCCTCCAGCTGCTACTTTATCAGAAGCATCTTTTTTTAATACAGAGATTAAAGCGTTGTGTCTGAACTGAGCACGGTAACATCCTGTTTGTGCTTATTGTTTCTGCAACTTTGGCTGCTTTTATCTGACTTGTAAGCAGCCTGTATTAGCAGAATAGTTCATGTTTCCCGGCCTTATCAAAGCAGAGTTAGATATTCAGGAGATTAATACTGATGTTCCTAAAATCAGATGAAAGAATGTACATGCACATAATAAGCTTAATAAAAAACAAATATAAAAGGTGCAGAGGCGTCTCCAAATGTAAAGGTTGTTACCTGTTAGTGCTTATGACTACTAGAGATATACAGCTGAACCTCTGTTAGTGGATGAATTCTCACACAGCAGTACCAATTGCACCTTACTCCTCACCTATAGTATTAGTCTTCTCCTGGGCTTTCCATGAACAGAAAACTATTTGTATTTACTTGCATGTCTGCCCTGTGATGTGGAGACTGTATATTGGAACTTGGCTGACCTGACCAAACTCATCATCTTTTTTTATTACATTTGAACAAAATTCATATGCACACAGTTTTAAGGAGAGGCCAAAAATAGTCAGAGATTCAGGAAGTAACTAGATACACTATTTGGATATACTGTATTTAAAGTGTCCTGAATCATCTAGTACCTAATAGTTGTCACTGTGCTTTATACCATCCATGGACACTCTGAACTTAGTGGCAGCAATGTGAATGAAGCTCAAATGATCCTTTCCCAAAAACACTGCGCTTCAGCTAAAGGAGAATCTCCAATAGCTGTCAGCAATAGGAAGCCTATGACGTACAGGAGAGCAATTCTGGTTCCATCCAGTAGGAAGGCACTTGTACACATACAGAGAAAGAAACCTCTACAAGTTCATTACAGTAAGCCTGATTTTTCTCTCTCATCAGTTTTACTACTGATATCGCATGAAAGTCATAATCTTATGCTTATAATAGTGCCTACCTCTTGTATAACTCTCTTCATCAGCAGATCTCAAAGCACTTTTCAGAGGAGTCAGTCTCCTCATCTCCTTTTTACAGATGGAGAATTTGGGGCACAGAGAGGTGAAGTGACTTGCCCAAGGTCATCCCATAGACCAGTGACAGAGCTGGGAATAGAACCAGGGCTCATGAGCCCCAGTCCAGTAGGCCACACTGAGTCCCCTTATGTTACAGTCTGCCATCTGAAAAAGTGTTGCCACAAATTCAGCATTATAACTTCATTGCATGATTGTGCAGGAGGAGGAGCCAAGTTGTATGGAGACTACATTTGTTTACCACATAGCATTGAGAATTAACAAATTTAATCATAGAATCACAGAATCTCAGGGTTGGAAGGGACCTCAGGAGGTCATCTAGTCCAAACCCCTGCTCAAAGCAGGACCAAACCCAACTAAATCATCCCAGCCAGGGCTTTGTCAAGCCTGACCTTAAAAACCTCTAAGGAAGAAGATTCCACCACCTCCCTAGGTAACCCATTCCAGTTCTTCACCACCCTACTAGTGAAAAAGTTTTTCCTAATATCCAACCTAAACCTCCCCCTCTGCAACTTGAGACCATTACTCCTTGTTCTGTCATCTTCTACCACTGAGAACAGTCTAGATCCATCCTCTTTGGAACCCCCTTTCAGGTAGTTGAAAGCAGCTATCAAATCCCCCCTCATTCTTCTCTTCTGCAGGCTAAACAATCCCAGTTCCCTCAGCCTCTCCTCATAAGTCATGTGTTCCAGCCCCCTAATCATTTTTGTTGCCCTCCACTGGACTCTCTCCAATTTATCCACATCCTTCTTGTAGTGTGGGGCCCAAAACTGGACACAGTACTCCAGATGAGGCCTCACCAGTGCTGAATAGAGGGGAAAGATCACATCCCTCGATCTGCTGGAAATGCCCCTACTTATACAACCCAAAATGCCATTAGCCTTCTTGGCAACAAGGGCACACTGTTGACTCATATTCAGCTTTTCGTCCACCGTAATCCCTAGGTCCTTTTCTGCAGAACTGCTGCCCAGCCATTCGGTCTCTAGTCTGTAGCAGTGCATGGGATTCTTCCGTCCTAAGTGCAGGACTCTGCACTTGTCCTTGTTGAACCTCATCATATTTCTTTTGGCCCAATCCTCTAATTTGTCTAGGTCCCTCTGTATCCTATCCCTACCCTCCAGCGTATCAACCACTCCTCCCAGTTTAGTGTCATCTGCAAACTTGCTAAGGGTGCAGTCCACACCATCCTCCAGATCGTTAATGAAGATATTAACGTTATTATGATATTAACGATATTATGTTAGGTAAATAACAGTATAAAAAGAAAAGAAAACAGCTGAATATTAAATGGATTTAGTTTTTCAGTAGAGATAGGCCTGCCCTGAAAAGTTTAGATCTCATTCCAGATTTGAACTTCTTCAAAGTTTGAAGAGATCTGACCATTACTGTCACCAGGGCCTGATGAAATGCATCCTAGAATACTCAAGGAGCTAATAGAGGAGGTATCTGAGCCTCTAGCTATTATCTTTGGAAAATCATGGGAGACAGGAGAGATTCCAGAAGACTGGAAAAGGGCAAATATAGGGCCCATCTATAAAAAGGGAAATAAAAGCAACCCAGGAAACTACAGACCAGTTATTTTAACTTCTGTGCCAGGGAAGATAATGGAGCAAGTAATTAAGGAAATAATCTGCAAACACTTGGAAGGTGGTTAGGTGATAGGGAATAGCCAGCATGGATTTGTAAAGAACAAATCATGTCAAATCAATCTGATAGCTTTCTTTGATAGGATAACGAGTCTTGTGGATAGGGGAGAAGCGGTGGATGTGGTATACCTAGACTTTAGTAAGGCATTTGATACGGTCTCGCATGATATTCTTATCAATAAACTAGGCAAATACAACTTAGATGGGGCTACTATAAGGTGGGTGCATAACTGGCTGGATAACCGTACTCAGAGAGTAGTTATTAATGGTTCCCAATCCTGCTGGAAAGGTATAACGAGTGGGGTTCCGCAGGGGTCTGTTTTGGGACTGGCTCTGTTCAATATCTTTGTCAACGACTTAGATATTGGCATAGAAAGTACACTTATTAAGTTTGCAGATTGTACCGAACTGAGAGGGATTGCAACTGCTTTGGAGGATTGGGTCATAATTCAAAATGATCTGGACAAATTGGAGAAATGGTCTGAGGTAAACCGGATGAAGTTTAACAAAGACAAATGCAAAGTGCTCCACTTAGGAAGGAACAATCAGTTTCACACATACAGAATGGGAAGAGACTGTCTAGGAAGGAGTACGGCAGAAAAGGATCTAGGGTTTATAGTGGACCACAAGCTAAATATGAGTCAACAGTGTGATGCTGTTGCAAAAAAAGCAAACGTGATTCTGGGATGCATTAACAGGTGTGTTGTGAGCAAGATACGAGACGTCATTCTTCCACTCTGCTCTGCACTGGTTAGGCCTCAACTGGAGTATTGTGTCCAGTTCTGGGCACCGCATTTCAAGAAAGATGTGGAGAAATTGGAGAGGGTCCAGAGAAGAGCAACAAGAATGATTAAAGGTCTTGAGAACATGACCTATGAAGGAAGGCTGAAAGAATTGGGTTTGTTTAGTTTGGAAAAGAGAAGACTGAGAGTGGACATGATAGCAGTTTTCAGGTATCTAAAAGGTTGTCATAAGGAGGAGGGAGAAAACTTGTTCACCTTAGCCTCTAAGGATAGAACAAGAAGCAATGGGCTTAAACTGCAGCAAGGGAGGTTTAGGTTGGACATTAGGAAAAAATTCCTAACTGTCAGGGTGGTTAAACATTGGAATAAACTGCCTAGGGAGGTTGTGGAATCTCCATCTCTGGAGATACAGGTCTGTCGCAACTTACGCACATTTAATATGCGCAATTTCAACTTTACGCGTACGGCTGGAGTCGGGGGGTGTGGCCTCAAGCGGGGGGGCATGGCCTCAAGATTTAAAGGACCTGGGGCACCAGCTATGACTGGGGGTCCAAGGGCCTTTAAATCACCCAGGGGGCTCCCAGTTACAGAGGTAGCTGGTAGCCCCTGTGGTGAACCAAAGGGCCCGAGGCGCGAGCCACCATGGAACTCCGGGCCCTTTAAATGCCAGCCCCAGCCCGGCTGCCAAAGCTGCGGGCGGGATTTAAAGGGCTCCTCCGGGCTCCCCACCGCGGCGGGAAGCCCGGCAGAGCCCTTTAAATCCCGCCCGCAGCTCCAGCCCTTTAAATGCCGGCCCGGCCGCCAGAGCTGCAGGCGGGATTTAAAGGGCTTGGGGATATAATTTTGACTATACGCGGCTTTACGCGATAACCGCTGAACGGAACCCCCGCGTAAAATAAGACTTGCCTGTATTTAAGAGTAGGTTAGATAAATGTTTATCAGGGATGGTCTAGACAGTATTTGGTCCTGCCATGAGGGCAGGGGACTGGACTCGATGACCTCTCGAGGTCCCTTCCAGCCCTAGAATCTATGAATCTATACAGTTAGTGGCAAGGCATGGCTTTTGAGTCTGGATTTCCCTAACATTTGGGAGTGTTCAGATCTGTGGTTTTGGTTTGAACTCATCTGTAGTCTGAGATGTTTGAAAGCTTTCCACAATATGAATATTCCTCTTCAAGGGGAAGAATAAGGGAAAATGAAGAAGAAGCATACAGTTTATGTTTTTCAAGGGTCAAAGATAAGTGTAATTGTCTTGCTGCAGCCTCTTGTGAATTTAGAGGACATATATACACACTTTAGTAACAAGATGAGAGAAGATAGCCTCACAAGTAACCTCATGCTTTCTTCTTTGATTGTGCAACTCAGGATCACAATGAGAAAATGGGCAGCCTAGATGCAAATGTCACATTCTTATCTAGTGTAAATCGGAGTAGCTCCATTGAAGTCACTAGAGCTACATCGATTTACACTAGCTGAGCATCTGATCCAGAATTTCCATGTTACATGTCAGGAAATGGCCTTTTGTAAACAAAAACAGCCTATTACCTTCTGAAAAGCAAATACTGCTGGAGTGGCTTGCTGATAACAGTACCTGAGTGACAGATTAAAAATAAACACCCTGAAAGCAGCGTAGAAATGGCTAGCTAAGTTTGTGCTTTCATGGGTAACTGTGGATGTCATCTTTACACGGAAACAGGCAGGAGAATATGAAATGATAGAATACCAAGATATTGCATTTAAAAAACACAATGGAATTGTTCTAATCAAAGTAAGGACTGTCTGGCTATAGAATAAAAGGCATTTTCTCCGCAGAAGATCTTTCACTGAATCATAAATCAAGGATTAAGTAATTAATTTGTCATGTTATTGAGAGTTCACTTCCTTACAAATAGCACTGTTATAGGTCAGAATAATATAATTTCTCCTTTTTGTTTCTCTCTCGTTTTCTTCCTTTTTTTTTCATTAGAAACCACAGGAAGACATTTTTGTAGTGAGGATATCATTCCTCCCAATCATATATCTTATTTGAGCAGAGTGAATTTGTTCCACATGTCTTTTGAACATGTGTTCCTTGCACAAAAATGTCTGGTTATGTAGAGAGGCAAATGAAGAGAAGGCTAGTGAAACTGGAAAAGCTCATTACAGAATAGTGTTTTAATTAATTTATAAGAAAAAATATTGAGCAGTGAGAATGTATCTCCAGCCCTTTTGCACCTTTGCCTATGATACTGACGCTGCCAAAAGCTTTCCATTTTGTGTTGTTTGCGGTGATAATTGGAGAATATTGGTATCAATAAAAGTAAAGGAACTGAACATGAGAACATTCTGCTGTCAAAATGTTCATCAGTAAGGAACTTTGCACACTATAAACTGCCATCACTTTGTGAATGGTGTTCTCAGTTTAGTCAATGGGAGATATGCGTGTGTGGGGCAGATATAAATTTGAATGCTGTGTGAATGAGCGATTGCTCACAGTGTTATGATGATAACTCATGTGGTGTATATGACAACCACAAAAGG
Source organism: Mauremys mutica (assembly GCF_020497125.1). Lineage (NCBI taxonomy): Eukaryota > Metazoa > Chordata > Testudines > Geoemydidae > Mauremys > Mauremys mutica. Next base: position 185,707,041 of record NC_059073.1, on the reverse strand, counting down.
ATTATTTGTTAGGCTACAGTATCCTATCTTTGGGGTCACTGATCATTCAATGACAGGTTCTGATGAAGAATCTCTCCAGTTTCATTATATGAGTGTATTGTCACTCCATATCCTGCGGGTAGAATTATGGAGGTGGATTTCTGTGAAGATTGGTCTGAATCATTTCTCTGCAGTTTGGAGAATGCCTTCCAGCTTTGCTGATCATGTAGTTGAATTAGTCTCTCCAAGTAAATAGTTCATAGCTTTCTGATTTCTCTCCTGACCCTCACATTTACTTCAAACACAACTGTCTGAACTTGACTTCTTCATTATCTGGTTCAGTTTCCTTGATAGATCAGTTTCGGCTCTTTCTTGAGTACATGTATCCACCTCAGGTTTAGCCAAATTATTGTGATGGTTTTACAGAGTATCTCAGACATAAGACTTTAGCTTGAGTCTACCAGCCATTTTCCTAAAGACCTATACAATTACTTTATTTGGAGCAATAGGCTATTAAGTCACCTTGCTTTTCACTGATTTTGTAATTATATGATCCAAACAAATATAGGGTTTTACTGTGTAAAACTGAGAGAACCACCTTTGAAGGGGGGGTGGCAAATGTAGGGAGGGGTTATTAAAATAATTCAGGTAAAAATCAGGACAAAAGATATATCACTCTTGCATTGATGCTTTTTATCTGGGAAGCATAAACTAGGATTCAATGCAGTCCTCTTTATTTCAGTCATCAGTACTTGTCTTGATATAGGTACCTTTCCTAATATGTAATATCATAGAACTGGAAGGGACCTTGAGAGGTCATCTAGTCCAGTCCTCTGCACTCATGGCAAGACTAACCATTATCATTGGATATCTAGGAGTAAATATTGATGCATCAAAGAACTATACAAACTAATTGTTTAGCAATTTATCTAACCATTTGCTATTATGAATCTGTGGTACATATTGTCTGAACCTGTTCATTTTTCTAGGTTACATGATGAGCTACTGTTTCTGTTTTATTCTTAGGAGCCAAGCCATGGTCCAACATTATGGAGATCCTGGAGGAAAAAGACGGGGTTGACACCGAACTCCTGGTTTATGCAATGACCTTAGTTAACAAGGTTTGTTTTAAAACATGAACATCATTAGCACTATTAGTACTCCTTTATTTCCAGTTACATAATGCTCAAAAGTGTTGTGGGCATTTGGCAGATATATAACAAGACCAGTCTTGTCCCAAGAATTTACAGTGCAAGCCACTCAAAGCCAAACTGGATTAACCTTATCTAGAGAGCACTAGTTGTTGTTTGTTGTTTGTTTGTGGTTTGGCCACCACTCTACTTTGTTTTTTTAAATGTAACATTAACAACAGCAGATGACATGGTATGGGGCACTAAATATATCTTTGTATAAGTAAAATAAATATTCAAATACTATTTAATCTCAACACGTAACAGCTGTAAAATTCAGAGCCGAGTCTTCTCTTTCCATCTTCTCTTTTCCATCCCTTAGAATACTACCAGATCTCCAGGTTAGTGAGGAAAATGAGACTTTATGGTAGCTAAAAGAGAAGTTAAGTCACTTTTCAAATTAATTGGCTGGAGTGGTGGGAAGGCTGAGCAGTTGGGTAGAGGGAGAGGTATGAGAGCATATTCACATGAGGTGAATATTGTGGTGCTTTGGGATTGTGTGAGGTTTAGGCAGCTAGAAAGAGGTGTCTAGGTGTTTGAGAGTCTGTGGTGTGTGGAGTAGGGGGGCAGGGATTTTGAGGGGCACAGGAGACAGATAAGAATAGTAGTGTGAGCACTAGATGGGCATGGCAGTTTCTGGATCAGTAAACTCAGGAGCAGCTTTCTGAAGGTTAGTTCACATCATTGTGCCAACCTATCAGTATGAATAAAACCAACTCTTGTTATTTATCATTTGTGTAACAGCACCAACCAAGATCAGGACTCCATTTTGCTAGGTCTTGTGCCATCACATAGGGAGATGCAGTTGCTGTCTCCAAAGATCTCAAAATTTAATTAGAAACAAGACTCAACAAATGAGTGTAACAAACCATAGGGACAGGGTGGACAAGCATAATGGTAATAAGATCCCATGGTTACAAAGGGTAGCTTTGTGCACAATTTGATGGTTCCAGAACATTTGATTTTTTTCTCTATGCATCAAATGTAATGAATTTAACAGGTCTGAATGCTAATGAAAGGGTTTCTGTTTGAAAAGGAAAAGATGCCATGATATTTTCTTTCTTGTTTATAGTTCTCAAAAGTTTTTATTACAAGTAGCTGTTCCGTTGTAAAATCAAATGGCCATAAAAATGAGAAGCTAGTTAGAAAAAAGTTCTTAACCTCTAAAGTAATCATCAAATGAGTCAGATTTTAAAAACTGACCTTTTAAAGAAGACAGAAAACCAGAATGTATTTAGGAACCAAAATATCACTGTGCTTTATGGTTTTGTTTAACAGGTCAGAGTGTTACTAACATTCTGACCTGTTAAATTCATTATATTCGTTCAAGTATCTTCAGTTGGTCAATTCTTGTCATAAATCACAATATGAATTTATTCCTACTGCATAGTACTTTCTCAAGCTCTTGTTCATGACTACAGTAAATGTTTTTTGATAAAGTAGCTTCTCTTCTAATGCTTGGAATTGCCCTTGGAAACAGCCTGATAGGGCCAGATTCCCCAGTAACATCACTGTTGTCATGATATTTCATTTAAAACCAACTCCTGATCCTGTTGAAATCAATGGCAAAACTCCCACTGACTTCATTAGAATAAGAAAGCTTCTGAAAAGCATTTCTCGATGCACGTATGTATGTAACTCCCACTAAAGCAGGAAAACATGTCCCCAGGAGTCTTTTTCCATACCCATTTCATGCCGTGGTGTATTTCATACTGGGTTCCCTCTTTCTGGGGATAATACCTCTTAATCTTGTCTGGGAATTGTCAGCCCTAGCATTTGCTTTATTACTTCATCCCGTATTGACTTATTTTCATCCCACAGTTGATTTCTTTAGGTCTGAGCCCATCATTCCTCCTTGTAACTTTTTTTTTAGGAGTGGTGTGTAGACCTAGCCTAAGAGACCAGTTCTGCCACACTTATGCACTTTGGGTGACACCATGCTCTAAAGTGGCTTGCATAGTACTTATAATAAGGTGCTACTCAACATGAGTGGCAGAATTAGGCTCTTAAGCTTATTTGGGCCGGATTCTCACTTGCTCTACACCTTGTATAGTAATTAACAACAACATAAACTGAGTGCAAAATGCTACCACATCAAAATAGCAGTACATTACACCCACTTTGCAATGGTGTAAATGACTGCCAGAAGTACAGGGCAAAAGAGATTCAGGCCCATTTCTGTTTAAACAAATCTCTCTCCAATAGTTCATCTTCTCCCCGACTTCATTCTGCTGTTGAGCCATAATAATGGATTCATCACATGGCTGTCATTTTCAATACTAGGCTGGGAGGGCATATTGGTATACAAACTGTACTATGACTTCACTGCACAGTAGCATTGTATGGCTAATAGTAGTATTGTGAATTCACCAGCAAAAAAAGTCTAGACTGTGATAAGAAAAGCTCTGTATTAAACCCAGAAACAAATAGAAATGGGAGTTCTAAAAGTTATTGTGGTGTAAATTATTTCTATATAAATATTATTTATTTTCAAGTTTGTGAAAGTGCCTCTCTACTTTTAATGGTAAATGTTTGTCCCACAATTAGAAATGCTTTATATATGCTGGAACTCTTAATAAGCCCCTTTAGACAAGGTAGCAAGCATCCCTTCAGTAAGATTTTAAAGAATGAAAAGGAAGGAAGGAACTGATATTTCTGCTGTCTAGATCAACTTGTACATTAAAAATACTACTATTACCTAAAGACTTGAAGACAGTAGGCACATGGCTTGGGATGATTGTTGCTGGCTGAGAATCAGTCAGCTGTGTGGATCACCCTTCTCCTTAAGGCTGAAGAGACAGGAATCAATAGGAAACCAGCTTGCCTTGCTCAGATAAACCTTTTTTTAATTTTTTCTCTCTCTCTGCTTTTATTCCTGTGCTTAATACCTTAAAATGTGCTGCTTTTTAGTTCTGCAGTTAAGTAGAACCAGGGAAGGATCCGTGTGTGTGTACATATATAAATATTTATTTATTTATTTATTTATTGACCCACATTTTCAGTAGTTTTTCAGGAACCAGTAACATCGATTTGTTTTGCTCGTTATCTTTTTTTTACATATTTTCACAGAGTTTTTTGTTAGGCTCTGCTCCACTTTATGTTTTATTTTTCTAGCTGTGTCTCACTAGCCCCACTATTTGTTTCTTGTTTAACCAGAATCACGTACACTGCCACTTACAAATTCTTGTAAAACTTTTTTAATTCTCTTCAAAACAAATCATTGTCAATGTTGTCCCTTTGATTCTCAGACGCTGTCGGGGTTGCCAGATCAGGACTCTTTCTATGACGTGGTGGACTGTCTGGAAGAGCTAGGCATCGAAGCTATTTCACAGAGACACTTGAACAAGAAAGGAACAGACTTGGACTTAGTTGAACAATTTAACATTTATGAGGTAACATAACATGCCCTGTTTTATGCATCTTACAGCTTGTGCAAACTTCAAAGCTGGGGTTGGGGGGGAGAGAATGTAACCTAGGTGAAACTTGGTTATCTATTTTATTTTAAAAGAAAAACATCTGGTTGCTGGAAGTGTTACACACATTCATATATGTGACCTACTCCGGTACATGACTACATGCAGTACAAATGCATTTCATACTAGACATAGGTTATACGTGAAGGTGAAACAGCACATTTACTAGCCTCTTTAGAGGCAGTTCTGCCTGCAATTAAAACTCTTTCCCAAACTGCGACTTACACATCAGACTCCCTAAGTCAGTAAAAGTTCTTTCCATATGCAAAAGCATTCAGAGCACAAAAAAATGTCCAGCCTACATCAGCTTCACATACACAGCTCTCTCCACAATTGATTGCCCAGTGAGTCCTTGTTTACGAGTTTATACTGGATCAGTTCCTACCCGACTTGCAGTGATTGGGTAATGACTGACTCCACATTCACCACCCGCGAAATATGTATGTGCAAAGATAAGATTTTTGGTTTCTTAACGATTAGACACTTTTCAGACTTTGTTTTTTTTAGACCGAAAGTAATATAAAGTGCATGTGAATTTATGTCATGGTGCAGTGAAATGAAATTACTGCCTCTAGTACTAAGTCCAGCTGCAGAGACATTGGGCCTGCTTCTCTTCTTTCTTATGCCAGCTTTACCCCATGATAACTCCATTGATTTTAGTGGAATTACTCCTGATTGATACCAGTCTTAGATGATTCAGGCAAAACATAGGTATAGAGACCGTAATGCTCCGCTGAATGTATTCACACCAACTGAAAACTTGCGTGGCTTATTGGAGAATAAGGTCCAGAAACATCCTCTCTGTTTTTTTAAATCCATCATGATACCAGTTGACAAGAGCGGGTTTTTTCAACTTTACTGGGTGGTAAAAACAGATAAAGATATTAAGCTGGCATGCAAGTTTAATTTCTTTCTTGGTTGAGAAGAAATGTGTAGCCCAGTGGGCTAGCTTACCTTTATTATATGTTCTGCTTTGCATTATATTCAGCAGTAATGCAAGAAACCTACAGGCCTGTATCCTGTAAGACATTAGCTTCTGCAAGTTAGGATAAGGCTTGAGGCTTATGAACTTTAAACAGATAAACTTTGCACAGATAAACGGCCCAGCGGAAAACACCAAGTATTTGGGGAGCTGAAAATAGAGTTTAAAGGGAAGTTCTGACCACAGGTACATAATTCAACCACAGAAGTGTCTAGACAACAAACTGACATATCTAACAGGTAGGTATATGAGATAAATCTAAGGCTAGCCTGCTTGCTTATATATCTTTTCTTATAAGTTTCTTATTTTCCAATGAGTTTGATTCTTTGTTTTATTATAATAGGCTTATAGGTCTATATTAGAGTATATTTTGGCTGTAACACAAAGGACCTGCAGGTCACATCCTGTATGTTGAGCTAAGGCAAAGTTCTCATACATATGTTTGGGACCTTTCACCAAGATAGATGGTGATGAGCTAAAGCATAAGGTCCATATATGGCTGCAACCTTTAACACGGAGGATGTGTTAAAGCAGGTTGGCATAGGGGCTTTCCCAAGTTCAGAGCCTTTTAAACTTAACAGGTACACCACACCTGGGAACTAGGAAAGAACCGAAATAACCAGGTAGGGCAGAAATAACAAATGTGATCCTGACCACAAAAGGGGCATGGTAACGAATGGATGTATATGATAAGAAGTTGAGATCATTGATATGCTAACCTATAGGGAAAAGACACTCCAACATTAGTAAGTTGAGGAAATACAAATAAGGAAAAGGGGAGAAATCCCCTACTGATTATGCATCAAACATAGCGGCGTCAGCGTAACATATTGTAAAAGTGGCATCCCAGCCTAGGGGCAGTAGGAGGAGGAGGTGTAGTCCTTGGGAGGTGCCAGAATGATGGTCACTGGTGATGATGGGGAAGGTGATGAGGAAGGTGATGGCTAACGTTTCAGGTTGTTTCACAGGAGATAGTGTGAGTATATGGATGTGCAGATGTACATTCTGTAGTTTCTCAGTCTTACTAAGTTGGGGTGTTTGTGACTGTGCTAAATGTATTATTAAACTATATCTGTAAATATACAAGAGTTCCTATAGGGTGAGTGTTGCAACTGCACACATTGAATAACACTGGGCCTGATCTTGGGGCAAGAACCTGGCAACCCTCAAAGTGATAACTGGGGATTCTTAAGTAATCAATATAATTTAATAAATAATCTAAAGATCAGGCAACAGATTGTAGCAACATTAGTAAAGCTCCAAAGTAGTGTGCTATGTATAATATCTCCATGGCCCTCATGTAACTACTTTCTAGAAAGTAGAAAATCTAGTGGCCAGACTGAGTTTCAAGAGATGTGGATTTTGTTTATGGATCTGTCCCAGACTTCCTGTGGAACTTTGGTAAATCACTTAACCACTGTGGCTCAGTTTCGCCATCTATAAAATGAGGATTGTACATTATTACCTCCAGTGGTAGGGTGGGAATTCACAAGACTCAAGGTAAAATCCTGTCCCTTTTGAAGTTGGTAAGAATTTTGCCATTGAGTTAAATAGGGCCAGGTTTTCGCCCAGGGATTTTCAAAGGCATAAGGGAATGAGGTGCCCAAGTCCCACTGTAATATGATGGGAGCTAGACATCTAACTCCCTTAGATTTTGAAAATCCCAGCCTAAATGTTTACAAAGCTCTCGAAGATCTGCAGATGGGGGGGTCTGTACAATCCCAGTGTATGAATAGCAGCAAGACGAGTATGTAGCAGCTAAACAGGAGTAGCTGTTGTAATGGTGAGTATAGTAAGAGTCAGTTAAGTTATGCTGGGAGCAATGACTTCGTGGCTGGGGATGATGTGCAGCTACATATTCATTGTTAAAACGCAAGTGAAAACATAGGAAATCTAAAGATAACGTAAAAAGTCTCCCCTTTCGTTCCTTTCAGATGACACTGAGACATGAGGATGGAGATGAGACTGCTGATCCCCCACCCAATGGGCGCAAAGACAGAAGAAGGGCCAGTCTTGGCTCCAGCGAACGAAGGGGGTTAGAGCGCAGGAGAAGCCGCAGACATTCAGCCCAGAGCATCAAAAGCACTTTATCAGCACCTGCAAGTCCCTGCAGTCAGTCGAGCCCAAGCTTCATGTTAGGCCATGGGCAGCGTATTGAAGATCTTAGTGAGAAGTAAGTGCTTGAGACAAGAAACATTCCTTTATTCCCATTATTGTGCCTTTCTATTGTATTCATTGCACATTATTGACTCTGATCATGGCAAACTGTTCAGTCATTTCCCCCCTTTTCTTTCTTTCTTTCTTTCTTTCTTTCTTTCTTTCTTTCTTTCTTTCTTTCTTCTGAATTTCTCTTAATGGACAAAAAAGCAAAACACTACTAGAGGCTTAAAGGAAGAAAAATGTGATCACTTGGTTCTTCTATATTCACCTGCCTTTAAGATGCATATGTTACCTATGAATACGTGCCTGTCAGTACTATATTTCATTGATCTTCAGAAGAAACAAACCTTCCAAGTAATCTGTAAAATAAACAAATACATTCCTGAGTTTGTATTACCATTTGTCCCATAGGAATGGACATGAACAGCATGAGATAAAACATTCATAGAGTGAGATCTTAACAACATTTATTGGTAGAATTTTCATCCACTGTAATATATGAACAGAATTTCCATCTGATATATCCATATAGTAGAAGATTCAAATTCTACAGGGAGGTCCTGGTGAAATCATAAACATCATGATTTATTACACTTGTGCAAAGTTATTGGTTGTGTGGTTGGAATGAATTCATGTGAGGCATTTTCTTTTTACAATCAGTGTTCCAAAATGTATATTCATATTTTCTTTCAAGGCTGAGCTGTTGTTTTGAATAGATGTGATGTGATATTTAAGAATTAACAAATGTGATGCAAAAGGACCAACTGAGGAGGAATCAGTGGCCCACAAACAAGGCTAGCCAGTCAATCTGGCTGGTTATTACTGCTTGAGAAGTGCTCTGGACTGAGGTATTTATTGACATTATAAGACAAAAATGAAAAACGATAGGTGTTTGAATTTTCTTTATTGCCAGTGCCATTCCAGTTCATCTGGACAGAGTTTTTTTAGAGAAAAGTGGGAGCTGCTGATTGTCAGCACTTCTGAAAACCAGGCACAAAGTGTCTTGAGCTGGGAAACCAGAAACTGAAGCTCATTAAAACAAATGACAACTTAATGTTTGTGAAGTTCTTTGAGCATTTCTGATGGAAGATATATACAATCCTGGAGCCTCAAAATTCTGCCAGTCACTCAGGAAACGTTCTACCTTGCAAACTAAATTTCACTGAATAACAATGTATTCCTATTAAAAAGACCCTTCCTTCAGAATACGTGAAATTTTAAGGCTCCAGGACTATTAAGTAGCAGTGATATGTCATATACTGCATAGTGGCTTCTCAGTATATTGAGGGCAAGTCTACACTACCGTGCTACATCGGCGCGGCTGCACCGATGCAGCTCCTCTGCTGTGGCACATCTGGTGAAGATATGCTATGCTGACAGGAGAGCGCTTTCACGTTGGCATAATTATTCCACCTCTGTGAGAGGTGGCAGACATAGCATGATATTTAAGTCAATGTACGTCGCACAAGGGAGATAATGTTTTCACACCCCTGAGCAATGTACATAAGCAGTAGTTTAGACCAGCTCTCTATGTCCAGTGCATTTGTCACCATTCCATGTTTTCATTTGACGTCTCATTCATGCTTGTTTTTGGCTTGGTCTATATTGAATTCGAGCCTGAGGGCCTCGTGGTCTTACAGGTTGATGACAAAGATGACAGTGCATTTGAAGCTGAATGTCAAACATCTTCAATGTGAGTGTTCATGCAGCTGCTCTGCATAGAACACCTCTTGCATGGTTCTGGGCTTTTTCATTACCTCTTGGTGTCTAGAACATATGTAGTGGGTGTGATTGACTCCTTAGGGTGATGCATTTGGGTGGAAGAAATGTATTTTATTTCAATGCTTTGATCCTGGATTGATTATTCTGTTGTAATCAAAGACATGGAAGCACTCTGAGGCCTGGTCTACACTAAGGGGGGGGGGGTCGAACGAGGGTACGCAAGTTCAGCTACGCGAATAGCGTAGCTGAACTCCAAGTACCCTAGTTCGACTGACTTACCCGGCCAGACACGGCGGGGTCGAACTCCGCGGCTTCAAGGTCGACTCCGCCACCGCCATTCGCGGTGGTGGAGTTCCGGAGTCGACCGGAGCGCACGGGGAGTTCGAACTATCGCGTCTTGATTAGACGCGATAGTTCGAACTCCGAGAAGTCGAACTCACCGCGTTGACCCGGACGGTGAGTATAGACCTACCCTGAGTTATCCTTCCTAAGGTACACTACACTTGGTCAGTTTTACGATTTTTTTGTCATTAGCATTCGCCCTGTTGTTTTCTTTGTTTCATAGCTGGGAACTGGAGAATGCATAACAGCCAGATGGAAAAAAACAGTCTATCCCAAATCACACCATCCTAGTCCCCAACACGCAACCCTCTAACACGCTCTGTGTTTAAACCTGTGTTCATCTTCTTTTGGACCTGATATTATGCTAGTCACTTTCTTTGTCATCTATATTTTAACCATGTTGGGACAGATCTTGGCCCCAGCTCTGGATGTATTGGCAGTGGGCAGGAGCAAAGTACTACACTTCATTCTCCCACTCAGTTCTTGCCATACCATAGATTGGGCCTGTTGTTTCTTCACTCCTGGAAAATCCCTCAATGCTGACTCTTTGAAATTCCAGCCATTCAGCCTCTAGAGAGGCTATCCTGCTTTGCTGACTATTCATCTGTATGGTTATGTTTCTTTCTGGACATGCAGAGAAGTACCCTATATAATTGAGTGTCATATTTGATAAAGGGTTTTTTAAAAGCTAACTTTGATATAGTGTATGTCTTAGAATGCCTTGAAGTACTTAGAAGCATAGCTAACCACTCTGATTCATTATTTGCATTGGCTGCATCCTGTTTCCCAAGCTATAAGCATTAAAGCATCAAAATAATATTTAGGCACCACAAATCTGTTAGTCTCAGACTTAATTATTTTTTAAAAACTCGTGAAAGCAACATAACAGCGTTAGGGCGAGAGTAAAGGCATATGATTTATCAGTTTGATCAAGGCAGAATATTTGCCTATTGGGACCAGAAGTTCGTGTATTAATGGAAATGAGTCTGACCCTCAGAACTCTGGACCATGTTTTTGCCACACCCGGCTACTACTTAGGGGTACCATTTTCCCATTCCATTTCATGATCTCTATGGAGAGAAGACATTTTGGACTATTATTTCAAATAGTCAGTTTGTGGGCTAGTCATTGTGCCTGGGAAGTAGGAATATTGTTTTCTAAAGGGCATATCTTGGCCTCAAAACTAAACAACACAAAATTATGCTCAGAAATGTGATAGAGACATCCCTTTTTTTTAAAATAGAAATATGGTTCCTATAGAATCTTAGTAAGTTTTTTATTCATGTTGTATCTGAGTTTGGTCACAGAGTTGGTGGAAACATGGGGAAAAATTTGCAAAAATGTCTTCAAAATATTTTTGTTGCTTTTTCCTCAAAATATTGCGATTTCAATACATATTGTTCCAATTCTGAAAAATTTCAGCAAGCGGCAAACTCTCATTCACTCCCCATGGGGGCATGTTTGTTGTGTGTCCACAGCCCCACCTCCACTGCCCATATGAAAAAGTATTGGAGCCTTGTCTTAACTAAGGGCATGTTACATCTACAACGGTATATCAAAAGCCAGCTGAGTGCTCTACCCATAGTGAAATTGTCAGCACCTGACCTCTGCAGGCATAACATTTCCAGCCGCCACAGCCTGGTGAGACGTTTGTTTCCCGCCCTGTGTAATTCGGCCTATAGAAATTACAGAAGGAAAAGGCCCAGTAGTTCACCTGGGATCAGATGTAGTGCCCATTTAAGTCAATGGAAAGACTCCCCTTCAGTGGGCATTGGATCTCGCCCCTAGTATATCCCCGAGCAAATGCAGGATTGTTATTTACAGTGTATTTTGCAGGGCTCTATCCAGGGTCACCCAGAGGATTCATGGGGTCTGGGGCAAAGCAATTTCAGGGGCCCCTTCCATAAAAAAAAGTTGCAATACTATAGAACAGGGGTCGGCAACCTTTCAGAAGTGGTATGCCGAGTCTTCATTTATTCACTCTAATTTAAGGTTTTGCGTGCCAGTAATACATTTTAACATTTTTAGAAGGTCTCTTTCTGTAAGTCTATAATATATAACTAAACTATTGTTGTAAATAAGGTTTTTTAAATGTTTAAGAAGCTTCATTTAAAATTAAATTAAAATGCAGAGCCCGCTGGACCGGTGGCCAGGACCTGGGCAGTGTGAGTGCCACTGAAAATCAGCTTGAGTGCCGCCTTCGGCACGCGTTACGTAGGTTGCCTACCCCGCTATAGAATACTATATTCTCATGGGACCCCCTGCAAGGCCCAGGGCAAATTGCCCCACTGCCTCCCTCCGCCCCCCTCTCCGAGCGGCCCGGGACAAATAAACATTTAAAAACCTTCCGCATTTCAGCACAAACCCAGTTTTGAGAACTTCTTTTCAAGTCACCTTTACAAGGTGTCACTGGTTCTCAGTATCAGCTAGTGCTAAAAGGCACTAAAGCTCATTAAAAGCATTGGACAAATATTTTCCGTCAAAACTTTTTTTGGATCGAAAACTAGGGGTTTTTAAAAAGCAGAAAAAATCACGGACAATGTCTGCTTTCATTCAAAATTTGTTGTTTTTTTTTTTTTATTGAAAAGCTGAAATTAGTCTGCCAAAACCTGAACATGGTTTGGGGTTTCAGAAGTGTGTGGCCAAATATTTGCTGCTTGCTGTGTTTGATTGTTTAAAGAAACAATAAAAAAATTCTGCTTAAAAAAATACATAACCAAACGTGACCAAACGCCTGAGCCCATCCAGTCAGAGATTTTTCCAGGTTTCTGATACTCTGCTGGCTTCCTTGACTCATATCTGTCGCCATAACTTTGGGTTCATTTAGGTTAGAACATAACATAAGAATGGCCATACTGGGTCAGACCAAAGGTCCATCCAGCCCAGTATCCTATCTACCGACAGTGGCCAATGCCAGGTTCCCCAGAGGGAGTGAACCTAACAGGTAACGATCCAGAGATCTCTCTCCTGCCATCCATCTCCACCCTCTGACAAACAGAGGCTAGGGACACCATTCCTTACCCATCCTGGCTAATAGCCATTAATGGACTTAACCTCCATGAATTTATCTGTTTCCTAGAGACTGGCTCCATGGGGTCCCTCACAAACTGGAGACGGTTACTGTGGGTTTGTCTTTAGTATAGCTTATGTACATACTCCACGAAGTGAGCATTTGAGCTTGTTCCAGAATCTGGGATGAGCCTATGTTGTGAAAACTGAAATGCTCAAAATAGCACATGCATGTGAATGGACACAGGGTGCTAAAATTAAATTAACCCAGGGGGTCTCAAATGGGGGTTGGGACCCCTTGGGGGTCACGAGGTTATTACTGGGAGTCGCGAGCTCTCAGCCTCCACCTTACACTCTGCTTTGCCTCCAGCATTTATAATTGTGTTAAATATATAAAAAGTGTTTTTAATTTATAAGGGTAGGATCACACTCAGAGGTTTGCTATGTGAAAGGGGTCACCAATACAAAAGTTTGAGAACCACTGAATTAACCCCTCTGGAGCCTCAGGGAACGCAGGGGAGGGAGGTCTTCCTTGGTAGGGTTGGGAAGGAGGTAGGTGGTTTAGGATATTGCTCTTCTCATGTGATCCCTCCCCCATGGCTCTCTTGACTCTATCACTGTTAATCAAAAGTGGCTAATTTTAAATGAAGCTACCCTCCCCTGACATGACTCTCCCTATGGCACTGAAATTAAATGTAGACTATAATTTGGCATTTGAGAAGTGAAAGGAATGGTAAAAGATGACAGCTTGGCTCTTTGTGTTAAATAGCTGTCTGCAAGCCTCAAACTGCTGAATGAGCTTTAGGGTAGGGAAGGCTGTGCCTCCCAAACAGCCTGCCCCTGACCCCATCCGACACCCACCCACTTCCTGCCCCCCAACTGCCCCCCTCAGAATCCCCGACCATCCTGCTCCTTGTCCCCTGAACGTCCCCCCAAGAGCCTCCCAACTACCACCCTGGAACCCCATCCCCATGAGCCCCCCCCGCTCCCTGTCCCCTGACCTCTATCCACCCCCCCTGCCGAGTCCTGACAGACCCCCAGAACGCCCACAATCCAACCATCCCGTGACTTCCCCCCCCAACCTCTGCCCCCTCCCTGTCCCCTGACTGCCTCTTATCCAACTCCCCCCCCGGCCCCGGCCCCCTTACCATGCTGGTTTCCCCCGCCTCCCCACTCTCCTGGAGCCTCAGCGCGCCGCGTCCAGGAGCAGCCCTGGACAGCGCTGCGGAAGCGTGGCTCCGGCGGGACCTGAGCTCGCAGCCCCATCCCCTTATTACATGGCTCTGAGCAGGACGAGCTCAAGCCCCGCCCGAGCCACGCCACTTTAGCTCTGTCCAGGGCCATGCCTGGACGCAGCGCGCTGAGGCGCCGGGGGATGGGGCGAGCCTCTGACATTCTTGTGGGGACCCCTGCGGGGCCTGGGACAAATTGCCTCACTTGCCTGCCCCCCCCCCCGCCCCCCCGGGCGGCCCTGGCTCTATCTATTTTAGTTATAAAATATCCCCAGCTATGAGGCTTCAGTCACTTTCCTTGGAGACGCTTCCAAATTCGCTTCACCATTAGGAAAACTTTACTGGTATTCAGCCTAATTTTTTTCCCTTACATTTACTTTCTTGCTTCTGCTGGTAGTTACACAGTACATATGTCACTTGATTCTGATGTTGGCTTTACACTGGAATAACTTCATTGACTTCAGTGGAGCCACTCGGGAGATCAGAATCAGTCCCACATAGTATATTGTGTTTCTTTTTATACTATATTCTTCTTGGTTATTTATGGACTTCATTCCCCAAATCGCTGCAGGCTCCAGGTTCCTCAGAGTATGCCTTTGCAGAGTGTTCCTCTTCCCTTTCTTTCTATCCCATTCAGATGGTTTGGCACATATTTTGCTTTTGTTTACCACATCAAACAGGTTGTTCAGAGTCATCTGCTTTGTGTCAGCAGGTAAGATTTACTGCAATGGCAAGGAAATAAGTCTTCCAAAAAGAGAAATTTATGGTGGCAGTAAAGCAGAAAAGACAATAGTATCCAAATTCTGTTTTCATTTGCAATGCTGTAAATTGAGCGAAGCTGCCTGAGGCCAATGCAGTTACTCTGATTTACACCAGTGTAATTGAGAGCAGACTTTGGTTTTAAGATGGGAAAAGGTCAGACTATATATGTTTAAGGGCAAGCAAGTGGAGAACTTGTAGGTCTTTTTCATCATGTTGGCAACCATCTTCCAACGTAAATGTACCACTGTTTTATATGTGGTTCAAAACAAATAAGGGACAAAATCTGTTCTATTAGTGTGGTTTAACTGAGAGCAAAAGCCATCTTTTATATACCATTACAAATACTTAACTAAAATTATACTAAGTGTGTGTGTGTGGCGGGGGGGGGGACTTTTACGGACAGGCATTTTGCTGCAGGCATCTTTCTGTTACCTAGACTCTTGACATTTACTTTAGGCCTTACACTCACAAGTTTGCATCCACTAAAACCCTTTCTGTTTCTGCAGTGAGCTCAATAAAGTTTGGAAACACTTTAATCCTATTAAAATATGACATTTAGAATGATTCAAGGGTGGAACCTTGTGAACTTTTTCTTTCCTACTCAGAATTTACTAGTCTAAATCTATGGGCCTACCATAGCATTTTATTTTTAAAATAATAGACTTCTTACCAAAGCGTTTCTATATTTTATGTGTGACGCTAGCTTTTTTCCCAGCCATGCCAATAGGGAGTCAAAGAAGACAATAAAGAGTAGCAAGATCTTGCATGATAGTTGAGTTTTCATTTTACACCCTTAAAGAATCTTGTGTGCAATGGTCACATGAGCATTAATAGACAAGTCAAGTGACTGTGTTTCACTTTTGGTTCTCATACTGACAGAGCTGAAGGCATATAGTTTGATGTGCAGCTGTGTGGTAGTGGAATTCCTTGGTATGGTTCTCACGTAATGTGCTCTTCATGGGCTCTTCCCGTGCTCTTCACGGGATTATAGCTGAACACTTTTTGGTTTCACCAGAAAACTATATGTAAATATGAGATCCTGAAGAGAGTTTTCTCTGCTTAACTTTGGACTGTCTCCAACTGCAAGGCCCATAGCTTTGGCTATAGTGTCCTATGAATGTTTGCGGTGAGCCAGGCCTCCAGGGGAAGGTATGCCCAAAGTACATATAAGACTTTTTACAATTTTTGTTATGATTTCCATGGCTTCTGATAGTCTGACTATAACCAATCCTTGATTTCCTGCCTCCACCCACAGAATTTACTGTGTCAAAATTGTAGCTCTAGTCACAGGGTTTTGCGCTCTGTTGACTTTCCACTGTGATAGCTGATATTTCTTGGTGCTATGAAAACATGAATCCAAAGTTCTATGGCACAACTGAAAGGCAGATAGGTGGGGTTTTTTTAATTAAATGATGATGAACATATGTCAGATCCCTTAGGTTTGGCTGACCCTGCTATTTAAAAAAAAGAGAAAAGGGCAATCAGGGTTGCATATAGCACTTGACTCTGCTGGCCTATCAGGAGCTACTGTAATGAAAATAATTAATAGCAATAATAACAGTATATAAGTAGGGAGACCCAAGATTAAGGATTTAAGAGGCCTATCTAATGGTAGGACATCATTGTGAAATAGAGAGGGTTGTAAAAAGTAATGTTTATCATTTAGAGGAAAGACATTGAGTTGTACTTTCTCTTGCCTGCGATTTTCCCCATTTTTGTATCTGAGACAGTAATCCAAGGCAGTAAACATCTCCTGTAGAAGTGATAAACACAGAGGCGTAGGCTGCAGTATTCATATACCAAAGGACCCATTCATAGACACTCTAGGGTAGGTCACCTAGCATGATGGTTCTTCTTGAAGTAAAATGACATAAGATTATATATGGAGGTGGAGGGGATGTTCTTTTCATTTTATTTCATTAGCCACTGGTATGGACAAAAAGGGTGAAGAAATGAAGATGTAAGAATAGTGGTCCTCAGAAAAGAGTGGTGCATGGAATGGCAACTGCTCATAATATCAAGCCCTTGTTAGTCTCTGACGACAGTACCTTTAGCAATAAAAATAGTTCTGTTAGGACCCTGCTATTTTAGCCTGGGAACGGATTCCCTTTGTTATGTCCCTCATGCATTCAGCAGGCGGTGACAGTAGCCGATGAAATGAAGAATGAAGCAGTGCAGATTTGAAGGGACAGCTGATGAAACGGGGAAGCTAGAAAAAAAATGTGTAGTCAGACAATTTTAAGGGGAGTCTTAGAGTGATCTGGAGGAAGCTAAGGAAATACAGTGGATGAGGGGATATAAGAAATTGATCAAGAACAGTTTTTGCTCCCAACCTAAACCATGTGTATTAGAATCTATTAATTTACATGGCTCTTGCACTATTAAAATTTGGATGTTCAAAGCTCTGCCACTGACGTTGAGTAACTTGCACAGACCCTCTGTACATCAATTTCATCATCATCATCATCATCATCATCATCATCATCATCATCATCACTCCCATAACTGCATTGGGGCACCATCATTGATGAGCAATCAACCAATTGTCTCCACCCCTGACTGTGTGTCAGTGCTTGAGTCTCCGTGAAGTCCATTCCTGTCCATTCTTTTATACACCAGTGTACCCTTTCATAAAATGTGTGTAACAATGTGAATTGTTTTGGGTTCATTGGGCAAAAGTATGATATATAAGTATTATATAGGTGTAAAGTGGTATTTATCATATTGTATAGAAAAGAAAATAACAGGAAGTTAAAAAGCAAAGAGCACTGTCACATATGAATAGAGAAAGGAAACATATTTCCCCTTTCAACATTCATTACCCTCCTTCTCATTTTCCAACCTTAATATAAGCCATGGTAAAAGGCCATGTCACAGAAATGGCAGGACTTTTTACCTATTAATTAGACATATTAATTTTCCATTTGATCGCTAATACAAGTAAAATCCTTTCTACACAGTGGGCCAAATTCTTGCTAATGTATGCCTTAGGCAACCCATTATCAGTAAGATTGCATGTGGTATAAATCAGCAGACTACTAATTTTATTCAGTAAAACCATTTTATTGAAAATACTTGATGGACATGTGGCTTGCTTTGTTAGCTTTTGTTTTCTAAGGGAGGGAAAAACCCAACAGTGTAAATAACCTTTTCCTCCAGAGTCATAATTTGATTAATTTGAAATGTTGGCAACTCTCCTTTTTGCTGTTTAGCCTTACATATAAGACTAATTAAACCTCTTTTGTCCGTGAAAGGAAAGACTGTACTGGAATGCTCTTAAAAGGAAGAAAAGAGAAGCCTTTTATGACCAGAGGTGCTTCAGAGCATTTGTTTGTTTTATAAGGGCTGAGGCAGTTAACTATGAACTGCACTGTTTAATCTAGGAAAGTGGAATTTGAGCCATAAATTTATGACAGCAGCAAGCAATCCTGGAAGGAAATAAAATTGATACCCACTATGACTTGTAAAGTCCTCTCCTTGATGGAACATTTTTCATTTTCTATTTATTCACCTGTAAGGAGTTCAGAAAAGCTGCTTTCCAAGTGCTCTGCGAGAGGGAAAACAGATTTGATATTTGAATGGAAAAAAATCTGAAAAGCGAAGTACCTTGAAATCAACCCTAATGTTTCATTTAAAAAATAACTTTTGGAGGAATAGCATCCACAGTCATATTATCTCACGTCACTGAGCTTGGCCAGTGATGTGCAGTGAATATTTAAATAGGTAATTTGAAGAAACTAAAATGAAAAGAGCTTGTATGCAGATGCCTTAATTTTTAAATCCTGGCTTTCCCTCATAAGCAGTAAGCAGTGCACAAAGGAATTTGTCTACCTGATGGTTTCGGAGAAGTGGGAGTACAATGTCCTGTAACTTAACTAGGATTGCCCAACCTTACCATTCTGTGGACCACTTCATAAGAGAGAGATTCTCTCATGACCCCACCTTCCCTCCCAACATTTCAGTGTCCCCACTACGTGGCTCTCAAAATACTTAATTCTGCAAATTATCTAGGAAGGACTCATAGGCCACTGGTCCCTAGATCCACCTTGCAAGAATCACTGCCTTAGGGCCTGATCCAATGCCTATTAAAGTGAGAGGGAAAACAAGTTGATTTTAAACTCTGTTGACTGTAATGGCAGTTGAATCAGGCCCTAAAAGAACAGGAATCAAATATTGAACAGAGGTCTTTGATACACTAATATCTCATTCAGTAAAACTTGCATAAATGCTCGTGAAAACCAAATGATTTTTGATGAAAAGAACTCAAAGTAAACATTATTACAAAAACATCCTTTGCTAGTTCCTCTCTGTTGTGCACCAGATTCTGCTGCTCAACCACAATGAGCAATACCTTACCTAACTCCATGAAAAGTCCCGTTGATACTAAGGACAGCAGAATCTGGTCTTATATTGAAAATTCTTTCTCTGTTAGAAATATCCTCCCAGCTACTTCCTTCAAATTCCCTATTAGCCATTTCTTTCTGTTGGAAAATAATTAAGAATTTGAGAATTGCCTGTGTTTCAAGCTGCATGTTGGAACACTGAGAGGTTAAGACACTAAAAATAATGCTTGTTGAAATACTAAACTTTGTACTGTAGGGAGCAATCTTGTGCTGACTGGGGGATGGACTAGATAATATAAAGAGGTTTTCTTCATTTCTGAGTTCTCATATTCTGTGATATTAGCATACCCTAGTGTCATGCTTTCAACTCTTGCAGAAAGATCAGAGTCACAGACTTTAGAATTTTCAAACACCTTGTTTTTGAAAGCCTTAATCCAGATCTGTTGTCTTCTGGTTGTACTGCTATTCCTTATCATCCTTGTTATTTAATAGTTGCAGCATCCTTTTCCCTTGTTCTCAGAGACTGCTCCAACCACATTGTAGGGTGCACAGATATTAGATTGAGACTCCAGTAATGAATAACTACGACTTGGATTTAAGCAAAAAAGGATCATGTAAAGAAAACATTGAGATTCTTCTGTGTCTGTATGTGAGAGTTATTTTTTTAGTTAGCACCTTATTGATTTTGCTTTTCCCTTTCAAATAAACTTGTAGGTTGACCTTTCAGTTTTTTCTTCAGTCTCTATGTTTTTAAAGCTTATGTTTCATTAACTTGAGGAAGCTATTCAATGTCAGCAGCAGGAACAATCTGATAGATTCAAGTTTGATTTTATTTTTAAATTAAAAGAAAGGATAAAGGATTATCCATTTACTTTTAAAGCTTTGGTTACGTTGCTTTTCAATTCCCCTGGTATATTCTGGTATATTCTGTATCCATAAACTTTATAATCTTGCTAAACCTACATGTACTTTAGAGGGGCTATAAATATTTCCCTGTCTAACTTTGAGTTCTTGCCATAGAAATAACCAAACAACAGCTTCACCCTATTAGATATCTGTTAGTTCTCTTGGCCGATGATAATCTTTTAAAAGTATTTGCCCCCTTTGGTGGATAACAGGAAGCAATTTTAAAGGTGAAATTTAA
Source organism: Mauremys mutica (assembly GCF_020497125.1). NCBI lineage: Eukaryota > Metazoa > Chordata > Testudines > Geoemydidae > Mauremys > Mauremys mutica. Next base: position 185,686,703 of record NC_059073.1, on the reverse strand, counting down.
TGTATCCATTGTTCCAGAATTTGTTTTTACAGTTTTAAAGCACTAATTGCAAAATTCTGATTTGTGATTGATATCATGGAAACTAAGTAAGCCAGTGGTGGCCTTAATGTTGGTCAAACATGCCAGTCCATACAGTGCTAGCTGTAAGTTCTGTAGAGATAAATATTTGCTTTGTGCTAAACTTGATAAAGTAACTAGGCCACTGCTGAAAACCTTGGCAGGTTTTGGAGCTTAATTTCATTGAATAGTTTCCACTGAATCATTTTTCTTAATCTAATTATACTATTGCATTGGCACAAAATCTACATATATATGTACAGACAGAGGGGGAAAGAAAGAAAGTATTGCCAAGTTACCCTTTCTCCTATTCACACAAAAATAAACATATACTTAGTAAGAAAGGCCCCATTAGAGCTGCCAGGTATATTAAGAAATCTGTTGGCTCTTCCCACTTGATCTGAATCCTCTGTCTGTTTGACTCCACTATATTTTATTATATAAATGGCATTCCCTGTCTTTATTTAGCTGTTTTCCAGTTTTAACAAATATTTTGGAGCACATTTTCCATTTTTACAGCATTGCTTAAACAAAGAATCTGCAGAAGATGTTATATTTCAACTATTACATTAGCTATGTATATATAGAAGATCTATTTTCTATCTATATTGAAAGTCAGCTGGCACTGGAACTATTTGCTGAATTTGGAAATGAAAAATACTGTTGATTCAGCAGGTATTTTAAGAATAAGATTGTCAGTCATCCCAGGCATGAATCAGACCCACTTTCATAACAACTATACTCTAGAGGTCAAATTCTGGAGCTACATATTCAGTTGCTGATTAAGAGTGTTTCCCAGTTATGGACCCTGGATCTGTATCTTTCCTTAATATGTTATTTCAGCTATTTCCACTGTGCGAATTCCACAGTAGCTGGCATAGTCCAATTTGGCTCCACAGCCACAGAAGCCAGTGCATATTTCCCTCCACCCTTTTCCCCCACTACCCCCAGCATCTTCATAACAGACATGAGGACAACCAACCCCTTGGTCTGATTCTTCCCAGCCCAACTGCCATGTGTCCCATCCTGCTAGGGCTGATATCAGCAGAGTCACTGAGCCTTTCTAACAATCAGATGAGGGCCAGATTCCTTCTGAGCTGCTGGCATTGGGAGAGAGAGTACATGAGAAGGGTCACCATGGCCTGAGAAGAAGTCCAGCTGGTTGGCATCTCTAAAATGAAGTCATCATCTAAGAAGCATAGTTTGGACCCATCAGTCCATTGCACCATCACTGGATAGCTGGGAAGAAGGGAGGAGAGAGCTACTCACTCAAGCTATCAACTGCCACAAAAAAATTCCCTCCCCCCAAAAAATTAGGAGCCCTGATCTCATCTTGTCCTGTATATTGGAGCCTTACAGATCTTATTGCGTCTCTAGGATGGAGTAGGTAGGAGGAGAGACACAAATAGGATTAATGTAAGGCAGCTTTAAGAGTGGGGGAGTGGGAGAACTCATTTACATGACTTCCTGTGCCTCAGCCAAGGCACTCAGCACCTCCTGCTTGTGGAGCAGCTTCAGTTCACTTTTGCCCTCCTCCCCCGAACCCCACCACCACCACTTTCCCACTGAGCCTGCTATCCCCAGGATCAATTGGGCTAATACGTAGACACTTTACTAGCCTCTCTGGGGCTAACTGAGAAGCCAAAAGATCCATGTAGAGGACATGGAGACCATGTGCCTATGCTCACTCCTAAGTGTCCACTCAGCAGTGAGTTTAATTTCCTTGTTTATTGTCCTCATTTTGGTTATATATAATCAAAAATGCTTGTTCTAGAAAAATAGGCTGATTTCCTACAAAATGTGCAACTTTGAAAAAATTAACTACATACGTGTTAATGGCCAATTGTAAACCATAAAACCAAGAGTGCCACAGGAATGCTCCATGTGTAGATCATTTGAAACATGTGTGGGGGAGGGATAGCTCAGTGGTTTGAGCATTGGCCTGCTAAACACAGGGTTGTGAGTTCAATCCTTGAGGGGGCTATTTGGGGATTGGTCCTGCTTTGAGCAGGGGGTTGGACTAGATGATCTCCTGAGGTCCCTTCCAACCCTAATAATCTATGATACTTTGAAACAATACACAAATGTCTGAGTTGCTGGTTATTTGGTGGCCAGAGGCTATGCTGCAAACGGGTCCATAGGTTCACAACCTGATTTGGGGCAGGCAGTGATAACATAGGCTCCCAACCAGGGTTATCTGATTTTGACTATCCTGCCCTGAAATCATGCAAGCAGTAACACGTAGAAGACATACTGGGTTTTTTTAAGCCCAAAAGTGAGGTCAGTGCTTGTTAAAGATGTCAGATGACTAGCACTGGAAATTGAAGTATTCTATGTGTACACACAAGAGGTAGAGCAAGAGCAGAGGAAACATAAGAACTTCATATGACCCTATTAGTATTCCTAAACTCTGGCTTGAAGGGCTCACCACTAAGGAGGAGTGGGTGTGTAAATCTCACTCAGGCCCATCCAGGCCTTGGCCTCGCTCCTGAGACTGCCAATAAGAGTGCTGATTGTACTGGTAGTTTGGGAGATATGACTGCCTGTCCACTAGGAACTGGGCTAAGATCATGAACTCATAGACACCAATATAGCTGTTATGTGATAATGATTTTTAGTTTTTTTTTAACCTGGGATCTATTACAGAAGTGGCATAGAAGTGAAAGTTGCTCCCTATCCTATTACTGTGATTCTTGAAACAATCTAATCCTCCAGATGTGCGGATATTATGTACAACTTTCCTGCATATTGTATATGTGTTGTGAGATGTGAGACCAAAGACCAAGTTCGTATACCAATATGAGAAGCATGGATGTCTTGTATGACTACACTTTGATGTGTGTCCCTGCTTCAAACACATGTTTAAATTAGGGCTGTCAAGCGATTAAAGAAATTAATCGTGATTAATTGTGCAATTAAAATAATTAATCGTAATTACTCATGTGTTTAATCGTGCTGTTAAACAATACTAGAATACCATTTATTTAAATATTTTGGATGTTTTCCACATGTTCAACTAGATTGATTTCAATTTCAACACAATACAGAGTGTACAGTGCTCACTTTGTTTATTTTTATTACAAATATTTGCACTGTAAAAAAAGAAATAGTATTTTTCCATTCACTTAATACAAGTACTGTAGTTCAATCTCTTTATCATGAAAGTTGAACTTACAAATGTCGAATTATGCACAAAAAAATCTGCATGCATTCAAATATAAAACAATGTCAAACTGTAGAGCCTACAAGTCCATTCAGTCCTACTTCTGGTTCAGCCAATCGCTCAGACAAACAAGTTTGTTTACATGTGCAGGAGACAATGCTGCCCACTTCTTTTTTACAGTATCATCTGAAAGTGAGAACAGGCATTCTCATGGCACTCTTGTAGTCGATGCTGTAAGATATTTATGTGCCAGATACACTAAAGATTCATATGTCCCTGCATGTTCATTTTCATCATCTTAGTCAGATGCCACCAGCAAAAAGTTGATTTTCTTTTTTGGTGGTTCAGATTCTGTAGTTTCTGCATCAGAGTATTGCTCTTTTAAGACTTCTGAAAGCATGATCCGCACCTTGTCCCTCTCAGATTTTGGAAGGCACTTCAGATTCTTAAACCTTGGGTTGAGTGCTGTAGCTATCTTTAGAAATCTCACATTAGTACCTTCTTTGCGTTTTGTCAAATCTGCAGTGAAAGTGTTCTTAAAACGAACAACATGCTGGGTCATCACCCGAGACTGCTATAACATGAAATATATGGAAAAAGGTGGGTAAGACACAGAGCAGGAGACATACAATTCTTCCCCAGGGAGTTCAGTCACAAATTTAATTAACGCGTTATTTTTTTAATGAGCGTCATCAGCATGGAAGCATGTCCTCTGGAATGGTGGCCAAAGCATGAAGGGGCATACGAATGTTTAGCATATCTGGCCTGTAAATACCTTGCAATGCCGGCTACAAAAGTGCCATGGGAATGCCTGTTCTCACTTTCAGGACCCACCAAGGTAGAGGAGGAACTTTGTCACAATACATAATGGCATTCTTCAGTAAGTCAGATGGAGAACTGGACCAACTGCTATAAAGAATGAAAAACTGAAATAGAAATCCTTTAAAAATTTTCCATAGGTATATTATTTGAGAAGAATATAATGTAGCTAATGGAAACAGTGCATTTAACGGTCTGCAGCATGCTTACGCATTTTTCGATAGATTTAGTGTGGGTAAGATGGTTTCTCATGTCGTGCCTGAACTATTACTGTCTTTTTTTCCCCCTTCCATTTCTAACATGATTGGGTTTGGTGTTTTGGGGCGACTTATCTCTTTTTCTCTTCCACCTTCTCTCTTTCTATCCTACTGCATGCCTCTTTCCTTGGTTTGATCTCAGAGAGGAGAAGGAGTATGAAGAAGAGGAAGAGGAGAAACCAGTCACAGAGCCTAATACTGAGGATGAGGGGGAGGAAGAGGCCACTAGGCAGGTCAAACCCAGGTACCGGGCTTCAGTGTCCCTCCCCTCACCTTTCCTGACCTCACCACCAATATTTGTAGCATGAATTCACCTTACTGATTTACAGTACTCAACTATCCTGGTAAACGCATTCATACTTTTCATTTTAAAAAGTACCTTAGGAAAAGGCTTTTGAATCAGTAAAGTGTTCGTATTTGTGAAAATATCGAAATGCATTTAATTATAAAAATCCAGTGGATTGCACACTAGCTACACTCATTTGATTCAGAAGATTTAACAAGCAGAGCTGATGATGGAATTTTAAACATGTGCCTAATTTCATCCCTTTCAGCAAAGCAATTCATCGCATGCTGAAGTACTTTGCTGAGCTGGGGCCTCTGTGCACCTCTTCCTGAGCATCCTTTGTTAGTGTTTCCATGATCCATCATCACAGAGAGAAATGTGCCTTTTTCTTGATAATAATTCTTTTTATGAATCCTTATTGATATAAAAATATTACCATTTCTGGAATATTGCCAACTAGTTCTTTTAGAATTTTTAACAAATTGTATAGGGGAAAAATACTTAATTGAGGGACAAAGCTGGACACAGGTATGCATTTGCATGTGTATATGAAAACAAACTCTAGCTATCAATATTACATGTTCACATGTAATATTTTCCATTTGTTTTCTGAGGTTCATATGGATTTGGCCAATGGTAACTTTATCCTAATAAATAAATCAGAAAAAGAAAATATGCTTTCTCTTCTAGACAGCCATTTGATTTAAGTTTAAATGTTTGGCTCTGCAATTCTGCAAAATGAGATTGGATTTTTTTTGACTTAACCACACTCATACAGACTTCTACAGCGCTGAAGGAGGAAAGGAAACTGTTTAATGTGCAAATTCCAAAGAAAATATTGTAATGTTGTTATTAATGTCTTCCAGTCTGCAAATCTAGCCAATGGCCTTCTGAAAATTTAAAATTAAGTGATAATTTCCTCAAATCCAGTGCTTAAAAGTAAAAGCTAAAAACTCAGTTATTTAATTAGTTGAATATAAAACAACATTATGTAAAGAGGTGTAATTGAGGAGTCATATACGGAATGTTTTGTGCTTATGTAACTTTCATACTTCTAAAATTATATCTACTTTGATCTAGCTAGAGTGATATTCAGATCGTGAATGAGCGTCATCAGCATGGAAGCATGTCCTCTGGAATGGTGGCCAAAGCAAAATATCACCCTTTAACTGCCTTTATAAAATAACTGGGTGTCACCTATGCTCTGGAAATTGGTTCCAGGGCACATTGTCAGGAATTATGTGAATATATTGGTCTATGGACAGGTGATTCTTATCTGGCACAGTAGATGATCATTTCCAGGTTGCTGAGGAGATTGCTGTTATGAGAAATTGGGCCTCAAAAACACAAATTGTTGCTCTAGTCCAATCGAGCTGGTATCTTCACTGTTATTTATGACAGCAGATTTGAGGTGGAAAAGATGGATGATATTAGCAGTTCATAATTCTCTATGCAAATCATTTCAACCTCTCTGCAAAACTCCTGTAATTTCATGATTATCCATTACAAAATTACTGTAGTGAATGTTATTTACTGAGTGAAATCCACTCCAGTTTCACAAATGCCAAGTACTCAGGTGCTATACAGTTGGAGTTCAGAGGGATAGGGATGGTGAAATCAACCCACCAATCTAGTGACCCAGCTCAGGGCTGCAGTGCCAGCCCCTGTAGTTGCTATTTCAGCCTATGGGCTCTGGATGTCAAGGCTAACAGACCTGCACAAATGCAGATCCCATGGTTCCTTGCCTGTCCTGCCTCTGGTCCTCATTTATTACAATAACACTAAGCTATGCAGGGCCTATGCAAAGACCCCTTTCTACTGCCCTTGGAGCACAGACATCTATGCACAACTGATCAGCTTGCAATTCCCTCATGCAGCCCCCGTGTAGTAATTAAATGAGGTAGAAGCCTTGTGATGACACTCTTTTATAGAGAGAACTGTCATGGAAGTACTTAAAGAGGTACATAAGCACACTGATAGCACATCGCTTTTAAATCCCTGTAGGATTTTGTTTTGATAGAAGAATACTGATTTGGGTCATTTTGGGCTTCATCTCTGGTAAATGAGTTTTATGTAATAATACGTGCTCTGTGATAGTGCTTTGTGTCAGTAGATCTCCACATACTTATATAAACATGTCATATCAGAATACAGGGTGGTACTGAGATATCAGGTCGTTAGATTTGGGCATACATCATAAATTATCTGTTCTTTGGGCCAGATCATCCAGTATGGTAAGACTGCTTTTGGGCTTAATTGGCCACTTGAGGATAGTATAGAGAACTGTAGTGGAAAAGACTCATGAAAACTAGATTCCAGGTTCTGAATTTCCCTGGGTTCAATCCCTTCCCTTCCTCTAAACCAAATCTGAACATTCCTCATTTTTTTCCAACACTAAGAAGAATCCCTCTAGGACACAAAGCTTTGAGCTTCCTAGCTTTTTTAAAGTGATGGCAATTGGCTACATTTGGGAAGTTGTTGTTTTTGTTTCACTCTGCTGGACTTTTTCCCCCCTAACTATGTGATCTTTGATCCCCTTTTTCCTTATCCTGCTGTGCCTTGTCTTTCTTTCCCTCCTCACCACACCCTCCCTTGCAGTGAGGTCCCAGACGTAAACCAGGTTGCAAATGAAAAGCTGCAGAATGAGAATCAGAGTTCTGATTCTTCAGCCGTCTCAAGTGCAGTTTCTCAAGCCGAGAGGCCTCCCTCATGCTCTAAAGCCAAGAGTCCGTCCAGCAGCTCATCTTCTGTGCCTGATTCATCTGTCTCACTCCATTATTCTGTTTGTTCATCACCATCCTCTCCTGCATCAGTCTCATTTAACTCCTCCCAAAATTCATCAGCATCTATTACTCCAAAGGCATCTCCAACTGTAGAGAAATTGCCTTATGTACCACATAGCCCTTTTCACCTTTTCTCCTATGACTTTGAAGAGTCTCCAGCAACTGTTACAGAAAAGGAAGCAGAGGTTATCAGGGAAAACAGGTAGATTTTATACAGCTGGCATTAATTTTTAGACAAATTAAGAACATCTTCCAGAGTTTTACTGTACTGTTTACATACTCTCTGTGTTGCATTTGTTTCTAGAACATACTGTATTAGTTTTAGTCATGTAAGTCTATATTTTAACAATTGATTCTCCCTCCTTGGTCTTCGATACTCTTATTTCATCCGGTTCTCTTCAAGATAGTGAATAACTGACCTCTTCTAAGTGACAGTAAAAAAAAAAAAACATGATAAAAGCATCTTTTGGGGACAAGGCTTGTGGGCATCAGTTTTGCTTTCATTTGTGTGGTATAATTTTCAGAAGTAATTTCAAGGAAATCATTGGCATTATACTGATGTAAAACTTGTGTGAGATCAACATCAGGCCCTAGAAATTTTAGGGCAAAATCCTGGTTCCGCTGAAATCAATGATAAAACTCCCATTGATTTTGGTGGGGCCAGGATTTCACCTCCAATGCTCTTGCATTGCAATGCTTAAGTAAAGACACAGCCATAACTTTTCTTTCTGCAGTTTCAAATTGTCTTTGTCACAAGAGGTGTATAATAGGTTTAATCCTAAAACGCTATCATACGAGTGAAAATAGGGAAACAGCCATACTTTAATTTAAAACTTCCAGCTACACACTGGAATGAGATTTAATAAGCCACTTACAGTATTATAGGTTTATAAAATTGATTATTTGCAACTCTTTGAGGTTTAACAGCTGATTAGAGGTTATACTGCCCTTACTGAGAATAGTAGTAAATCCTCAATGCACATGTTTTCAATAAGCAATTGGTAAATATTTTGCATATAGTAAAAGTCTTAGCAAATAAAATATTTAGGTTTATTTGGATTATTTTGTTATGCAAAATCATTAAGTCTGATAAATTACTACATATTCTTATCCCCTACTTACGTCTCTTTATTATATGAGGCTTACTGAAAGTTATGCAGATTTTTATCTTTGTAGTGGGATAGGGAGTGGATGATCTTCACTTTCATATCCAAGCTGACATCATTTGCTTCTGACAGACAACAGATGCCAAAGTCTCTCCATTAGTTAGTGTGCTTTGTAGCCCCCAAGCACTCTAAAAGGAACTGAGTTATACTATTCCACCACTCAACACTTGGAATATTAAGAGCACTTTCCTTTTTCAAAGGATTTTCCCTTCCCTTTCACCAGGATCATTTAAGCTTCCCAACATCCCAGGGGAGAGATGCAAGTAGTGTTATCACAATATCTTAGATGTAGAAACCGAGGCAGAGAAGTGGTTACTTGCTCATGGCCACCAATTTAATCTGTATCAGAGTGAAGACCAGTGGCAACTTTAGGCCTATGTGACCAAAGAGGCCCTATGCCATACAGACACATAACCCCTCAGAGTACTATTTTCATTTCCCATTCTATTCTCCTGCCAAGATGCTGACACAGAGGTTGAATTCCCAAACTGCTCTCTTCTTTTCCCTGCCTAGAAAGGTGAATTTCAATTCTTTCCCTTGGATTCCTGCTCCATTTGGAGTAGTACACAAAGCCTTACAAATAGGTGTTTGGGAGTGCTTTAAGACATGCACGATGGGTATGGATATGGGGATATGGAGAGGAAATGTGATACATTCTGTTCATAGCAAGGTCCCTCCCATAAGATTCCTAGCTTAAGTTTACTCTAACTGTATCCGTCTAGCCCATGGCAATCAGTACTTCAGGTTGTAACCCAAAGAATGAAGTTTGGACATTTGTATAAAGCAGTTTTCCATAAGCAAAATGATAAGAGTTAATCTGAGCTGAAAAAGACACCTAGGTTTTCAAGTAACATGCCTGAATGAAGTGAAATTATGCAATACTAGCATTTTGAGGGGGAAGAGGAGTGATAAAATAAATGGAATATATTTAATCTAATGAGCTGTTAAGAAGAAAACGACATTATGCTTTTCTTTCTTGAAATTTTGTCATTTGGGTGGGTTGGCTTCCTGGAATAATTTAACCACCATCTGGCATACAGTCCCAATGGAAAAGGTGCATCTCTTCCAAAAAGTAGAAAGAAAGGTTAAAACTTTTCCAAAGCCAGCACCCATGACATGTCAGTTACATATGATGGTGGAGCGGTTAAAAGACACATGAAAGCTGTGCAGCTGCCTTTTCTGCTCAGTAGAAAAGCCAGGATGAAAACATTGATACTAAGGGCTCTGGGGAGGTGACCATTCCAAGAGCCCTGGAAACAATTTCTCTTTGATCAACAAGCTAACATTGAAGTCAAACATTTTTTTTAATGGAGTGAATGGATGGTAGAAATTCCTAAAGCTGTGCTTCCAGAGACACGTCTTTTTTAACCGGGGCTATGATTTTTTACAGACATCATAAGAAATGGCACATAAGCTATGACTTAGGTTGGGGAAGAAGGGGTGGGGAAAGAAAATACTTCATGTTTTAATTGAAAAGAATTTGGATGCTTTTCATTTACAGCAGAAACATTAGCCAATCATTTGAGTCCATGTTCTGACAATGCCTGGGGAATACTGGTGTTTTCCTTTATTTCACTTGGAATGAATACTGCTGACATTGATCTTTTCGATTTCTTTCCTGGTGGTTGATTATCAGCTCCCAAACCAGCTAATAAATTTCTGAGTAAGTGAGCAGTCAGTTAGGTATTCCAGTGAACAGCTGTCACTTTAAAGGAACATTATAATCCTTCTTTTAATCTCCATACCAGTAGTTTAAAACATACAATATTAAATGTGTCTTTGTTATGGGTTATATTAAAATGAGATGACATGCTACTTTTTTTCAAAGGTGGGGATGTGGCTGGAAATTCATGGAGTTCTGGGGTACAACATCCTTTGATCCCCCTTAGGAGTAAAGAGGGTTTGCTGCCACATGTCTGCTTGCTGATTATTTTCTTCCTTTCTCTTTGTCTCTCCCTTTCTCCGCCTGCCTCCTATTCTTCTGGTAACTTCAGAAACAGTAGCTATGGCAACAACTCTTATTCCTCTACAAGACCTTATTCTGGACTCAGTGCACCTACCACACCCATTTCTCGTTATGGGACAACTCTGTCACCACCTCAGGAGACCAAATCTGAAAGGTTTGTAAGAAAGGTCTTAATTTCAAAATGCAGATATAATTACTATCCCTGCATATAGAGGGTAGAGGAAATAATGGTTGTGACTGTGTATGTCATTGTGTCTGAATTTTAAACATTTGTCCTAGTCGGATCTGTTTTAACATTTATAGCTAGAATTTACCAAAAGCAAGAAAAATTTCCTCCCTCACTCTTTCTAAGTGGATTGTTTGTTGTGTTATTTTTAATGGCCAGATCTATTTCCATCCCATCGCTGCTGCTTCCATCTAGAATTGTTACAACAGAGTTAAGTACTTGAAGGCTTTTTACAATAAATTTTATTTCTCCCAATTTTTGAAAGATTTTACATGATCCTAGTTTCATTTACACTGAGGCAAATTCAGAGTAACGTCGTCAAAGTCTAAGATGTCCAAATTTCCTATGGTATAATTTTGATTTCCTTCATTTTCTTGAAAATGCATCATTTATCTTATTGCTTTTAAATCACAAGCAAAATGTTTTCCATAATATATCAGGGAGACACATACTAACCTACCAACTAACTTTTAAAAAAATCAGTCTATGAGCTATCAAAATACCACGATGAATTATGGTCCACTAAGATATGTAGAAAAAATATAGAAAGAGAGAATGTTATGGATACGTGCAAGAAATTCCACTTGGCAAGAGGTTTAGACCACCAGAAATTAACGGACTGTTACTGCTTGAAAATAAGGACAACTCCAAAGGATATCATGCTGGGTTAAAGAGGGAGAGGTAGAAGATTTTAATTATGCGGCTGTCAAGACTGGTTAACCTTAAATAATTTCCAACAGGGCTTGATGGGCTCAGATTCACATGTTGCCAAATTGGCCTTTAATTCTTCAAAAGTCTTCTGCAAGTTAGCAGCTTACTGGGGCCTAGTTTACCCTAAACCTCAACTCTAAACTTGGCCATTAGCCTCTGTTTTGGTTAGTGCAGACTCTTGCTCCTTCTGTGAATTTGTTCAAGCTTTTTACTAGCCACTGTACCTGTATTTTAACATATCAAAGTATTTTCCCCGGGGTCTTTTGTGTATTTGCCACTGAATTTACATTTCCAAGTCATCTTTTGAGTTTAATTATTTCCTCTTTAATTTTCCTTGGTGTTCCCTCTGTTATATTTTTAATTGCTTATTTCACTGAATCTTTCCACCCTTTGGTGTAAGTGGTTCCACAGTGTATAAGTGTTTCCAACCACAAGGTATTGATTTAATCCTGCTTTCAAGTGAGTAATTACATTAAATATATCCATGGTGAAAGGCACAATTTTTCATTTGCTCATCTTCCTATAGGAACTTGGCTGGATTTATCTTTTGCAGTCTGGGTCAAATCATTGTCATGTGAAACCAGAACAAAAGACTCCAAACAATCACTGTCACTCTTTTATCTCTTAGAAACAGAGATTCAAATCAGCCAAAGTTACAAGTATTCCGGTTCTTTTGAGGTTTTTGATTAATAATCTTGTGTAAGAACAATTGTTTTTGTTCTCCAGTTGCTTGTTGAACAGATTTAATGAGGAATGCATATGTATTAGACATTGAAATTAGGGCTGTGAAAAATTTCTGTATTCATCTGAAGCTAGGTCAAATTTGGAATTAGGGTTCAATGTAAAAGTGACCCTCGGAGGCCTTGTCTTGAGGAGGAAGAGTGGTCCCAGTGTACTTGTGCTTAGATTACATGTGCTAGCTCAGTCTGATCCTAAACTTGACCTTTTCCTGTTGCAGATGTGGAGTAATGCCTTTAGCTTGGTTTTAGTAGATCGAGTTGAACCATAGGCACTAGCATAGACTACTTAAAAGATTTAAAAGCAGCTTTTTTATGAGTTCAGTGTAGAGCAGTAAATTACTGCTAAACAGGAGTGGAATGCAAACATTTCACAAAGGGAACATCCTTTCATTTCTGTCCTGTAATTATGTGTGTATTTGTGTCCATATATATTATATGTAGGTCTGTAAAATTAGGCTCCTTTTGAGTCCAGCAGTACAGAGCTCATGACAGCAGAAAAATATGTAACTACATTTTTTTAAATGAAAAAACTAATAACTTAAAATAACACATCCATGCATAAATGTTATGACTTAAAATATACCTCTGGACCTTCCAGCAGTAGAATCAAGCCCTGTCCCACTGGGACATGGAGTTATCGCCTCTTTCCAATGGCATACATCTATTTCTAGCCTTATCAGACATTAACCTGTCTCTAATGCTGGCCTGAATATTGCTTGTGGTGAGAGTAAATTGGGTTGGGAGGAAAAAGAAAGTTCTGTGTCAGGATATCCAAAAATACAGTGACCCTTTGAAGATGCTCATGAGTTTGAAATGATAGAAGTAAACCTTGGGCAGCATGCAAGTGGTTCAGAGTATGTGATGAACTCATTTTATCTCCTGGCTCTGCAGTTCATCACATGGATGTCTCTTCTACATATGGCATGTGTATATTATAATTTCAGCAATAAAAGCAGGATTCAACCCTTCATTTTGAGACATGATTACACAGGTCAAAATTCATCCCCTTTGAAGAAAATTATGCAACAAAAATCTCTCTTATCTCTAGGCACAAAATACTAATTGTTACCCTTCATGAAACATTCATTTCTTTTGGGGATCTGGCTGTGGAAGAGCTGCACAGATCTGCAAATGTGAAACCCAGTGGTTCAAATAGATTTTAACTCTTACCGGTATGGTGACTCATGAGAGAGACACAAAGGGGCCACCAGCTAAAGGAGCATGTGACCTCCCCACGTGACCCTCCTCTGACCTTGCACGTGACTCCTTCCCGCCCCTAGCCCAGGGCTCCTGCGCTCTCCCCATCCCCCATTACCTGGGTGGGGGGCTCTGTCCTCCTGCTGCACTGTCTCTCCCTGTCATTTGTCTGCTCTTCCTGGAAGCCAGGCCCTGGAGCCACTCCTGTATGCTGCCCAGTGCAGCGCAGCAGCTGCCTAGGAGAGTGCCTGGCTCTCCCAGGCAGCCGCTGCACTGCACCAGGCAGAGTCCCAGGCAGCATGGCTGGAAGAGGAGGGGCTCTAGCTTTCCAGCTCTGGCCCCACCCCTTCTTCTCCCCACATGGGCCAGCAGGGGCACTTGAGCCTCGGGGGGAGTCACTTGTAGAGCCCTGCACAGATACAAATTTATACCCGTGGATGCAGATATCCACGGATAGAAGTCAATATCCACCACACCACATCACTCTCCCAGGAACCGCAGTGGTAAAAGAAGGAGAACATGGGGCCGCCAGGCAGCCCCATGCCAGCAGCTCCTCTGGTGCAGCATCACCATCCCCAGCCCCACCCCCACCCCCAGCCTTTCCACACAGCTGCGTCTCGTGTTGGGGTCCTTTCACTGCTGCGGTTCTGGGGAGAGCGAGCTCTGTGGTTTTCAGTGAATACTGAATGTGTCTTTCCGGTATGGTGTAACAGCAATCAATGTCTTAATGGTACAGCCTACCTGACCGTACCAGCTTATTTGCAAAACTGTTGAAACCTTTGGTCATTGTTCAGCCAATAGCTCACCAAATATCTGGGTCCAAACCTAAGTCTTTGTTTCTTGTATTGTGTATGAGCTTTAGTTCTAGCTATTTCATTACTAGAAATTACATTGATGGACAAATTAATCATCACAAAATACAGTAGCCTCTTCCTGTGTTTTGTAAGCAGTTTCCGTTTTGTTGAGTTGCCTGGCCTCTGGTGTTCTGAAACAATAAGAGAAAATATTTTAAACTTATGTTAATAGCTACTGTTAAATTTGTATTAATTATTAAATGAAATATTAAATATCACAAAGAAGAGGAATATATATTTATGTATCTACTACTAATACTACTAATAAAACCAGTTTCTGAATAATGCACTCATAGCTTTGGGGGGACCCGAGCCTGTGAATTTTTATGAGCATGAGTAAGGATTATTCGTATGACTAAAGATTCCAGTGTGGACCTGTATAGTGTATAACACCCACTGCCATGTATGTGGGAGCTGCACAAAATTAAAAACAAGAATAATCAAAATGTTGAACTTAAAGGACTACAAAGAAGCAAACAATGTCCCAAAATAAAAGCTAAAGAGAGAGTCAGAAGGAATCTGAAAAGCAAGAGTGGGAAATATAGCAAGGAAGAAATTGTCAAAGAATAACTGATTTGCACAGAAAGAATAACTTATGTTTATGGGGATTTTCCCTGCAAGGTCCTGAGCACCCTGGCCTTCATCCAGCAAAGCACTCAAGATTAGCTTTAAGCATGTACTTAAGTGCTTGGCTGGTTTGCAGCCAGAGTGCCCAGGACCTTGCAGGATGAAGCCATAAAAGTCTTTGAGCGAGTGTTACAGATCAATGTGATTATCCTGGATTTATGGATTTTGTATGTGAACCTCAGGTTAGAGTTGTGAAAAATGCATGTATCCAACAACTTCCTTTTGCCTGTTGAATGCACCACTTTATGTGCAGTTATTTCTTGAAATATTTTAACCCCCCAGTTTGTTGTGATATAGCATACACAGATTTTCAGGGTTTGGTATTCAACTTAAGTCAAACACATGATTTCTGGGTGCTCTGCTATTCCAGGTGTACACACCATGTTACTCCAGTAACAGGTCTACTCTAAACAGGACAGAATAATGTTTTTCTTATGGAATCGTGAAATACATGACTTGCAAAGATGCGCATAGAGGGATCTAAGGATGGAATTTTGCTCATTGAACAGTGAGCTGTAATGTATGTTACCCTAATCACCAACCAGTTAGTTCGAAGTACCATAGAACTTTTTAGTGACCTCCATCTGAGGTATTTGTGTGAGATTATGTAGATACTGCTTCCTCTCTCCTGATGGTAAAAATTTGAAAATAAAAGAAACTTGATAAGAAGCAGATGCTATTAACAGTTAACTCCAAGGTGAGTTTTCTGCTTTCAGCTTATGGTTTCAGAGTTATCAAAGGACTGCATAAATGGTCTCCTCTATATCCTTATTTTTTATATCGTTTAGGGGAGAATTATCCAATAGACACTTCATAATTGATTTCTGATACAGTTTATCTGACCTTAAAGAACAAGAAATAAGGAGAGAAGCATTTATCTCAGTGCCATCTAGCATGATTCAGTCTGAGTTTGATTCAGTTGATGGACCTTTCAAAACTTTGGCTGCATTTTGCCTATGAAAACAAGAGCTACAGCTTGAGTTTGAAAGAAGAGTAATTGACATTTCTGTTTTTTAAAACCATTATTTGCCTTAGATCAGTACTGAACAAAAACATTTGTGTAAATCAGAGCAATAGTAACACTATTTGTGTTTAGTTCTTTTTTGAGTGTATCTGTGATTGCACAGTGGAAAGGAAAGCTATTTGAATTTGTCGGTTTGTAAATTCAGCTGCAGATCTTGCCAGCTCTTGCTTGAAAGACTGTTCCGCCATCTCATTTCTCTGTACCCCCTGTGGATAGCCATGTTTGTGAAGTGCATATTGCAGCTATGGGGGGTCCTGGTGAAGGAAGTCTAACCGCAGTGCACTCTATGTTCACCATGTGACTGAAAGGAAAGGGATATTGGCTCTTTTACTGCTCCAGTTTGTGAGTGTAATTCCCAATGCAGAAGAGAGACGCTCTAGACTTCCCATTTTAGACTAGAGTAGTGCTCCCACCCTTCATTTCTTCCTCCACCAACAAACCACCTCCCTCTCCCTCAAAACCAGAAAACTACATCAATCTCAATTTCATAAGCCCACCAGTTCACCCAAAGCAGGGCAATACAGCGTAACTGCCAGAGAGTAACAATATACGCTGTTCTCTCGGTACCTCTAACTCCACTGTTTTATTGTGAAGAGAAGATGTTTGTTCCCCCATATTTCTATTTTCTTTAGCTGAGCTCAGGCCTTATAGGATTTTCCTGAAAATGAGCAACTCAGTCTAACAGGGCCCTCCTGGGTATGTCTGCACAGCAATTAAACAGGGTCAGCTGACTCGGGCTCACAGGGCTCTGGCTGCAGAGCTGTAATATTGCAGTGCAGCTCTTCGGACTCAGGCTGGGGTCTGGGCTTTGCGACACTCCCTCCTCTCTCACCCTCCCCCACCCCCCATAGAGCCCCAGAGCTCAGGCTCCATCCCAAGCCTGAATGTCTACACCACAGTTTTACAACTCTGTAGCCCAAGCCTCATTCAGCTGACCCAGGCCAGCCACAGGTGTTTAATTGTTGTGTTGAGGCACCCACACTGTTTTACTTGTGATCTCACCACTGGAGTCTGAAGGTGGAGACAAATGGGTGTATAATAGGGGGAAAGTCATGCCTTTGTTCTAAAAATCAAGGATGGTTAACTGGCGTCCCGGGGGCTGCATCCAGCCCACTAGATCATTTTATTGACCCACCCATAGGTGGCCAGTGAAAATATTATTGGGGGTGGGGGGTGGGGTTTGAGTAGGGGCACAGCCACAGGTGTGCCTGAGTGGGCTGTTAGCACCCAGGCCCACCCAATTCTGAGCACCATGCACACTGCTTGTAGTGAGGTTGCTTGCAGAGACTAGAAGCAGGAGCCCTGCTGGGTCGCAACGCCACTCAATGGCCCAACCACCTCTCTGTCAGTCATGTAGGGGAGGGGGCTCTGTCCCACATCTCCTGGCTCTTGCTGCTGTCATTGGTTCCCAGTTCCCACCGCCAAACTGATTGTGGCCAATCCCTCGTCACCCAGCATGGGAAGGTCAGGGCACACCTCTACCAATGCAGGGACAGTAACCAGTGCCAATAGATCCTTCCTGAGCCCCCTCCCTGCTGGCATAACAGAGGGGCAGCTGGACCAAATCTGAGTGTCATTGTGATCTGGCACATGGGTCGTGCTGCTGCCGGTCCCTGCCATGGACACAGACTCTGCCACATGGGGAACCCATGCGCCTGGCCGCCCATTGGCATAGGCTCCAGCTCTATCCCACGCCACACCACTCTGGTTACTTCTTCCCCATTGACAGAGGTGTGCCCTCCCCCCACCTCTGGTGGAGGGTCTGGCTAGAACCAGAATGGCTTTGTGTTCCCCCACAATCAGCTAATGGGAAGGCACTAACTGGAGCTAGGTAGCATGGGGCAGAGTCAGAATAAGTGTTGATGGGGAGGCGGAGCCAGGCGGAGCAGTACATGGCAGCAGCAGCTTTACTAAAAGACTGCACCCCTCTGTGACCCAGCTCAGTCTGAATATTTTTTCTATATGGCTTGCCAAAGGGTTTTAATGGCTTGTGTCGCTCTCTGCTACCTTAAAGTTTCCCTCCCTGTTCTGAATCATAGTGAAGTTGTGGTATGAAACCCATCACTGTCAAATAAGCTTTCTCAGCTGCTTGTATATCTCAGTGGTCGGATACTTTTGTTGGCGCTTATGGTTATAGTCAGTGAAATATCCAGTAAAATAGGATTACTGTGGCAGGAACTAAATTCTTTTTTTAAGCTTATTGCTATAGCACCTTAGGGCCAACCAAGAGAGAGGCTCCAGGGTGCTAGGCACTGTACAAACACAGAGTAATAGATCGCCCCTTCCCCAAAGAGCTCGCACTCTAAATAGACAAGACAGGAATAGGGTTGGGGAAGGGGTAGAACACACAAGCAGAATGAACAGTGTGATGGGAGCAAACAGCATGTTATTCCACAGTTTGTTTGTTTATTTGGGAGAAGAGGTTGGTTTGGGGTGGACAGACTAAAGAGAAAGAAAAAGGGATGAGGGGAATGGGGCGGGTGTAGACTGAAGCTGAAATTAAGATACTGTGAGGGAGGTGGGCGGGAAGGTTTGAGGAAGCAGCCAATGAGCACAGATTAGAGTAAGCCTAGTCAAAACTGTAGAAAGTTCTCTGAATGTCCAAAGGACCGAAGGTCCCTGCTTTGGCTGCCTCTGCCCCTACCAGCTGGAGTGTCTGATGGCTCCTCTCTGCAGCCCACATGGCACGTGAGAGGGGAGGCACCATGAAGGTTCTATTGCCTCCCGAATGTGTGGGAGGGTCTCCCTTGCACGGTTCTGGGGGACAGGAGGTTCTGGCCTGGACCCGTTTTTATACCTCCCTCTTGTCCCCCCGCAAAATAGTAGTCCCAGCTTTGGATACTTCTGCCCCTGGTAGTTGGATGTTCTGCACCAATATTATAGAGTCATAGACTTTAACAGCAAAAGGGAACATTATGATCATGTAGTCTGACCCTCCTGCACATTATAAGCCACAGAACCTCACCCATCCACACCTGTAATAGACCTATAACTTCTGGCTGAGTTACTGAATTCCTCAAATTGTGATTTAAAGACTTTGAGTTACAGAGACTCCACCATTTTACTCTACTTTAAACCAGTAAGTGCTCTGTGCCTCATGCTGCACAGGAAGGTGAAAAACCCTCAGGGTCTCTACCTATCTGACCTGGGGGAAAATTCCTTCCTGACCCCAACTATGGTGATCAGTTGAACCCTGAGCATGTGGGCAAGACCTACCAGCCAGATACCTGGGAAAGAACTCTCTGTAGTAACTCAGAGCCCTCCCAGTCTAGTGCCCCATCTCTAGCCATTGGGGATTTTTGCTACTAGCAGTCGCAGATGGGCCACATGCCATAGTAGGCAGTCTCATCATACCATTCCCTCCATAAACTTTTCAAGATCAGTCTTGAAACAACTTGGTTTTCTTTGCCCCCTCTGCTCTCCTGGAAGTTGTTCCAGAACTTCACTCCTGTAATGATCAGAAACCTTTGTCTAATATCAAGCATAAACTAGTTGATGACCAGTTTATATCCATTTGTTCTTGTGTCAACATTGGCACTTAAATAACTCCTCTCCAGCCCTGGTATTTATCACTCTGATGTATTTATAGAGAAGAAAATCGTATCTCCCCTCAGCCTTCGTTTGATTAGGCTAAACAAGCCAGGCTCCTTGAGTCTCCTCTCGTAAGGTAAGTTTTCCATTCCTCTGATGATCCTAGGTGATCTCTCTGCACCTGTTCCAGTTTGAATTAATCTTTCTTAAACATGGGAGACCAGAACTGCACACAGTATTCCAGATGAGGTCTCACCAGGGCCTTGTATGGTGGTAGTAACACAGTGATGGGCAACCTGTGGCCCATGGGCCTCATGCAGCCCGTCAGGGTAATCCGATGGCGGGCCACCAGACAGATTATTTACATTTGCCGGGCCACCTGCAGCTCCCAGTGGCCGGAGTTCACCGTTCCCAGCCAATGGGAGCTGCAGGAAGCAGTGGCCGGAATGTCCATGCAACCCACGCCACTTCACTTCACTTATTAAAAATCCTTGCTATTGGGCTTGCAATTTCATGTGTCAGTTACTTTAATATTCTTGGATGCAGATTAGCTTGGTCCCCCAATTTGGTCCCAGTAAGCTGTTTGAATATGACTTATACATTGGATGTTGTAATTTTTACTTCCATATCTGTGTTTCGTTAGCCACCCTGCCACTATCCCTAAGGTCCTCATTACCCTTATTAAAAACTGAAGGAAAATATTCATTTAGGTGTTAGGCCATGCCTAGGTTATCTTTAATCTCAACTCC
Organism: Mauremys mutica; assembly: GCF_020497125.1. Lineage (NCBI taxonomy): Eukaryota > Metazoa > Chordata > Testudines > Geoemydidae > Mauremys > Mauremys mutica. Next base: position 185,666,547 of record NC_059073.1, on the reverse strand, counting down.
ATCCTCTGTGCTTAATGGTCCCACTTCTTCTTTGTTTGTTTTCTTTTTATATGGCTATAGAACTTTTTACTATTGGTTTTTATTTCCTTTGCAAGGTCCAACTCTGCTTGGCTTTTAGCAGTTCTCACTTTTTCCATACACTTGCTGATTCCTTCCATCTTCCGTTCCTTTTAGGCTTTCTGCTTTCTGTTAATAATTTGTTTGAGGTGCTTGCTCATCCAATTTGGTCTGCACCCCTTCTTTACAAATTTTGTGCCTTTGCTTGGGATGCAGGCTTCAGATAGCTTCTGGAACTTTGATGGAAAGTAATTCCAAGTCTCCGCCACATTCTTATTCTTGAATTCTTCAGTGCAGTCCACTTCCCTATCTAATTTCCTTGTGTTTTTTAAAGTTTGCCCATTCGAAATCAAGGATCCTAGTTGCAGACATATTTTTATTTATCCTTCCATTTAGTTTAAACTGAGTTAAATCATGATCACTCAAACCAAGGCTGTCCTCTACAACCAGTTCTTCTGTGAGGTTCTCGCTACTTACCAATATTAAATTTAAAATGCCATTACCTCTTGTTGGTTCAGTGACTATTTGGTGAAAAATCCGTCAGCTATCACCTCCAGGAATATCTGGGCCCTACCATTATTAGTAGCACTTGTCCTCCAATCTATATCTGGGAAATTAAAGTCTCCCATAATCACACAATTCCCAATAGTATTTATTTCATTAAAAATATCAAAGAGGTCTCTGTGTGATGGTCTGTACCCCAGTGTTCACTCCTTTCACAAGAATGTGATCAATGTTATATAAAGTATGCCTTGTGATGTATTATTTGAAAACTCTTAATTTGTTGATCATTATTGTCCTGGTGATATATATGTGGCAACATTGTATGTAAAGTTATAAGATTCCTCTTTATGGTATCACTAAGACATGTTCTATGTCCGGGGAGCGGCCACAAACCAGTTCCCCAGAGATAAAAGGCAAGCTGATGCCTCAGCCAAGTGTCAATAAAATCATGGACCATCACCTGAGTAAGTGGCGAGTCTTTGGCAGGAAAGAGGGTGTGGGTAAAAAAATCTACATCTTGACAAAGAAACAGCTGGGGTTGCCATCCATACAGACTTTCTGTCTCCTGAACCTCAGCTGGAGATGCTTTTCAAAGAAGAGAAAGAACTATAAGAAGGGAGAGCAGATGCCCCCAAATTATGCCCTCCCCCTTTCTCTCTGCCTATGGCATCCACAACGTCTGAAGAACAAAGGAAGCAGCATTGTACTGTGTGAGAGATTCGGACTGAAGGAAATTCAGCTAGTTAACGTGGCTGAAACATTGTGAGAGAGACCTTTGCTTTGAATTCACTCCATTTTGTTAAGATAGGCATTAGTTGCATTTTGCTTTTATCTCTTTTGTAACCAATTCTGACTTTTATGCGTCATTACTTATATTCACTTAAAATCTATCCTTTTATAGTTAATAAATTTGTTTTATTGTTTTAGCTAAACCAGTGTGTTTCGATTGAAGTATTTGAGAAATTCCATTTGGAATAACAGAATTTGTGTCTATAATTTTCTATTAATAAAATGACAGACTTTATAAGAGCTTGTATGGTCCAAGAGAAGGCTAGACAGTGTACATGTACATTTCTGGGGAAAGTCTGAGAATGGGAGTTTGCTGGTGTTGATCTGCAGTATAATTCAAGGGTGACTGGCTGCAGCACTCATACAATATAACGGGGTAACTTACATGCCGAAGGCTCTGTGTGAGCAGACCAGGAGTGGTCTCACAGTGAAACAGTGTAAAAGTCACCCCAGGTTGGAAAATTGAGAGGACACAGCTGTTCATCAGTCCAAATTGTACCCTGGGTATGACACACTCTAGCCATATCCAAATTGGATCCTGTACAAAATTGGTTTTAGAGTAGACCCCAAGCACTATCCTAAACTCTGTTACCTTTCTTCCCCAATGTTGTTATGACCCAAACAGATTCTGTTTTATCCCATTTCATCGCTTCTAATTTCTTTACAGTCTACCTCATCATTAAAATACAATTCCACTTCACCACCTATACCTTTATTTCTGGCTTTCCTGAACAACACTTACCCTTCAAACCTGTGCTCCAGCCATGACTACTATTCCACCATGCTTCTGTTATCCCTATGTCATCTGGTTTCACTTCCTGCACCAGTAGTTCTAGTTATTCCATTTTGTTATCCTGAGTCCTTGAATTGGTGTACAGACATCTTAGTTGTTTCTGCTCAGCTTCGCCCGGATTCCTCATCCTATTAGATAGTCATTCTACTGCCAGTTAGTGTCATTGGTATTGGCACTATCTTTCTTCTTGATGTCCATTCTCCTATCCTTTGTTTTTCCTTTCTCCATTGCTGTATCCATTCTTACTTGATTTTTCTCCCACTCAGTGCTAGAATCAGGCATGGAGATTATAGAATCATAGAATCGTAGGACTGGAAGGGACCTTGAGAGGTCATCTAGTCCAGTCCACTGAACTCATGTCAGGACTAAGCATTATCTAGACCACCCTTTACTAACCTGCTCTTAAAAATTTCCAGTGATGGAAATTCCAAAACCTCCCTAAACAATTTACTCCAGTGCTTAACCACCCTGACAGTTAGAATTTTTTCCTAATGTCCAACCTAAACTGCCCTTACTGCAATTTAAGCCCATTGCTTCTTGTCCTATCCTCAGAGGTTAACAAGAACAATTTTTCTCCCTCCTTCTTTTCTGTACTTGAAAACTGTCATCATGTCCCCTCTCAGTCTTCTCTTCTCCCGACTACACAAACCCAGTATTTTCAATCTTCCCTCATCTTCCATGTTTTCTAGACCTTTAATAATTTTTGTTGCTTTCTCTGGAATTTCTCCAGTTTGTCCACTTCTTTCCTGACATGTGGCATCCAGAACTAGATACAATACTCCAGTTGAGACCTAATCAGTGTAGAGTAGACTGGAAGAATTACTTCTCGTGTCTTGCTTACAACACTCCTGCTGATACATCCAAGAATAATGTTTGCTTTTTTTGCAACAGTGTTACACTGTTGACTCAGATTTAGCTTGTGATCCACTATCAACCCCAGATCACTTCCTGCAGTACTCCTTCCTAGGCAGTCATTTCCCATTTTGTATGTGTGCAACTGATTGTTTCTTCCTTAGTGGAGTACTTTGCATTTGTCCTTATCAAATTTCATCCTATTTACTTCAGACCATTTTTCCAGTTTGTCCAGATCATTTTAAATTTTAATCCTATCCTCCAAAACACTTTCAACCCCTCCCAACTTGGTATCCGCCGCAAACTTTATAAGAGTACTCTCTATGCCATAATCTAAATCACTGATGAAGATATTGAACAGAACTGGACACAGAACTGATCTCTGCGGAACCCCACTCAATATGCCCTTCCAGCTTGACTGTGAACCACTGATAACTACTCTCTGGGAACTATTTTCCAACCAATTATTCCCCCCCCCCTTATAGTAGTTCCATCTAGGTTATATTTCCCTAGTTTGTTTATGAGAAGGTCATGCAAGACGGTATCAGAAGCCTTACTAAAGTCAAGATATACCACATCTGCTTCCCCTCTGTCCACAAGGCTTGTTACCCTGGCAAAGAAAGCTACTAGGTTGGTTTGACATGATTCGTTCTTGACAAATCCATGCTGAATATTACTTATCACCTTATTATCTTTCAGGTGTTTGCAAATTGATTGCTTAATTATTTGCTCCATTTTATTTCCGGGCATTGAAGTTAAGTGACTGGTAGGTAATTCCAGGGCTGTCCTTATTTCCCTTTTTATAAATTTGCGCTATATTTGCCCTTTTCTTTTCCAGTCCTCTGAAATCTCTCCCATCTTCCATGACTTTCTATGACATGAGCATCTCCCAACCATCTCCCACAAATTCCTAATTTAAAGGTCTTTTAATCTGTTATGCCAATCTCCATCCCAGAAGTCCGTTTCCCTCCCTATTCAGATGGTGTTCATTCCACGATAACAGTCCTGTCTGTGAATGCCTCCCAGTGGTTGTCCTTATAGCATAATTGCCAGAGACATCTATTGATCACCATAATTTTGTCTCACCTTGCTCTCCTCCTCTAGGGACAGGTAGAATCCCACTGAAGATCACCTAATCCTGTAATTCTTTCATCATTTCCCCTCACCTGTTATAGTCTCTCTTGATGCATTCCAGGAAGAATCTAGCAGTATCATTTGTTACCACATGAAGGACAATCAGTGGATTCTTTCTAGCTCTCATGAGGATCCTCCTCAGCCTGAGGTCCATATCCTTTATCTTATCTCCAATCAGATAGCACACCCTTCTGTTCTCTGGATCAGCTCTAGTGATGGGCCTGCCTATTCTTCTGGCTCTTTTTGCTGGCTCCTGTTCCACTGGTTGGTTGCTTGGCTGCCTTTATAGGCCCCAGAATCTGGAAAGTCCCACCCCCTAATCATGCCTCTACCGTGATCAAAGGCTGAGCTTCTCTCACTGCACACTGGCCCCTAACTTCCCCTTCAAACTAAAAAAATAAATAAAAAACACCAAGCAAACACACTCTCAAGAACTCACTCACAGCACTTAAGGAACAGGTGTTTTGCCTCCCTTGTCCTCTAACAGATCTCCACTCAAACTCCCCTGTGTCTAGCTCTGTTTGCTGGCTGCTGTGCTACTGCTTAATTTATTCCATTGCCATAAAATAGGCTTCAAGTCTATTCCCCTGCCCCTACAAAAAACATACAGCTATGGCTCATTTAATCTAAAACTAGACAATGATTATTTACAACAATAAGAGTTTTTTCGCTGGGTTCCCCAGAGAAGCAATCTCCACGGGGGTTGGTGATCCAGGCAGCCCAGCTCTGAACCTTCTTCCTCCAACCCAGAGTACCATAGAAGGAGGAGCCTGTGGTCCGCTTCAGTGGCTCAGCTGCCCAGCTTCTCCATGTTTGGCTGCTGCACAATTCTCCAGGCAGCCCAGGCTTCTCCTGCAGATTTGGCTGCAAACTCTGTCTGATCCTTCTGAAGTTCTTCCAAGTCTTCTCCAGTCTTGATTAACATAAATAATTTTGTATCATCTGCAGATTTTACCACTTCATGACTCACTCCATTTTCCAAATCACTAACACATACATTAAACAACACCTGTCTTAGGACAGAACCTTGTGCAGCCTGCTGTAAACATTTTGCCATAATGAAAATAAACTTATTTATTCCTGTGTTTTGTTTCCTGTCTTGTATCCATTTTCTGATCTATGGCAGTACTTTGCATATCACACCCTATTTAGCAGCCCCTTGTGAGGGACTTTCTCAAAGACATTTTGGAAGTCTAAATAAATTACATCAGTTAATTCTCCTTTATCCACTATTTTTTGGCTCACTAAAAGAGGAGCTCTGATAGATTTGTGAGGCACAGTTATCCTTTCCAGAAGCCCTTCTGATTAGACTCTTTCAGATCTTCTAGATTTTTTACAGTTCTAGTTTTCATGACCATTTCAGGCAGTTTATGGTAAAAAAATTAAGGTTTACTAATTTTTAATTTCTTGGATCTCCTATTATATATATATATATGTGTGTGTGTGTGTGTGTGTGTGTGTATATATGTATGTATATATATGTATTATTTTTGCTACTTTCCAATCCCCTGGTGTAAGTAATTGGTTCTAATGAGATTTCATATTTTTCATAGCAACTAAGCCGCCTCATAGAAGATTAGGGCTGGAAAAGACCTCAGGAGGTCATCTAGTCCAACCCCCTGCTCAAAGCAGGACCAACCCCAACTAAATCATCCCAGTCAAGGCTCTGTCAAGCCGGGCCTTAAAAAAACTCTAAGGATGGAGATTCCACCACCTCCCTAGGTAACCCATTCCACTGCTTCAACACCCTCCTAGTGAAATAGTGTTTCCTAATATCCAACCTAGACCTCCCCTCACTGCAACTTGAGACCATTGCTCCTTGTTCTGTCATCAGCCACCACTGAGAACAGCCGAGCTCCATCCTCTTTGGAATCCCCTTCAGGTAGTTGAAGGCTGCTATCAAATCCCCCCTCACTCTTCTCTTCTGCAGACTAAATAAACCCAGTTCCCTCAGCCTCTCCTCGTAAGTCATATGCCCCAGCCCCTTAATCATTTCCGTTGCCCTCTGTTGGGCTCTCTCCAATTTGTCCACATCCTTTCTGTAGTGGGTGGCCCAAAACTGGACGCAATACGCCAGATGTGGCCTCACCAGTGCCGAATAGAGGGGAATAATCACTTCCCTCAATCTACTGGCAGTGCTCCTACTAATTCAGCCCAATATGCCGTTAGCCTTCTTGGCAACAATGGCACACTGTTGACTCATATCCAGCTTCTCGTCCACTGAAATCCCAAGGTCCTTTTCTGCAGAACTGCCGCTTAGCCGGTTGGTCCCCAGCCTGTAGCAGTGCATGGAATTCTTCTGTCTTAAGTGCAGGACTCTGCACTTGTCCTTGTTGAACCTCATCAAATTTGTCTAGGTCACTCTGGACCCTCTCCCTACCCTCCAGTGTATCTATCTCTCCCCCTAGCTTAGTGTCATCTGCAAATTTTGCTGAGGGTGCAATCCATCCGATCATCCAGATCATTAATGAAGATGTTGAACAAAACCAGCCCCAGGACCAACCCCTGGGCCACTCCGCTTGATACTGGCTACCAACTAGACATCAAGCAGTTGATCACTACACATTGAGCCTGACGATCTGTCTGGCTTTCTATCCACCTTATAGTCCATTCATCCAATCCATACTCCATGGCAGTGCTCAGGCAGGCTGAGGCTTCGGTCCCTCCTCCTGGGGTTGTGTAGTAATTTTTGTTGTCAGAAGGGGGTCGCAGTGCAATGAAGTTTGAGAACCATTGTATTAGAACACTTGGGTTTGTACCATCTGACCCTAGGATACAATATATTCTGACTGGGCTCCTGTAAAATATGGCATTGAATATTTATTGTTCAATCCAATGTTCTGATTGGCTGCTTAGGCCTTTTTGATATGCACCGTATTTAAATACCGTTCAATATAAATACATCATCAGAGTTACCCAGCCATTGTATTCCCATAACAGAAGTTTGTAAACACATGGGATAAATAAGCTTACTGGAGTAAAATGATATGGAAATCTTTTCTCAACTAACTGTAGTGATATTTTAAATGCTCTACTATAAGCTTAAGCAGGAAATGCAGCCAAAGCCTGTAAATATTTTCTCTGGAGTACCCTCCCGTCCCCAGGTGCCTGCAACAATGATTTCCTGGCAATCTGGGTGCATCTTTAAACTGTTTTAATGCCTCATAAAAAAGCATACTTGACAATGTTAAACAGCTCTTGGTTTAGTTTTCTACTAAAACTAACTGTTCCTGTAATTGGCTACACCACCTGGGAAGTGCTGGTGGAGGAAATTTCCTGGCAGGTTCTCAAAACTGACTTTTTTTGACTAGCCTTCCACTGCTAATCCTCACTCCAGCACTATCTATTCCCACTGTTGTATCTGAACATTAAGGAAAAACAGGAAATATATGAAACCAAACAAATTATATGATCCACTGCCCTTTTAAAATAGTGCTTTCCGTGTGGTAGTGGGTAGCAGTCGATGGTATTTCCCTGATAGATCATTATTGTGCTTTTGTTAGAAACTGTTTGGTGACTTCAGTTTTGGGGTTGAAAGCTCTTCTCGTTCTGTCCTTTAATTTGTATGAACAATATTCTGTTCTCCTGATGTGTATTGTGGTGGGGTGGCTGTCCCACACAGGCAGGAGAAGGGTTAAGGCAGCCTTGGAGAGGCTGCACAGAACCCAGCCAATCAGGAAAGGGTTTATTGGGAGAGCCAATAAGGAGAGGGCTTGTTGGAGCACTTCATATATAAAGGGCTGCTCAGCAGCACAAGGGGCAGTCTCTCCCTGAGGACAAGGGAGAAGGACTGTCTGCCGAGGAATACCGGAGATACTGCAGTGTTGGGCAGGGTAGTGACGCAAAGGGGAGCTCTTGGCTGACCATGGCCAGACGGAGGCTCTGAAACAAGGGCAGGGAAGGTGCTAGGGGTATGGGGGAAGTGGCCCACGGAAAGTAGGCTGTGAGAATAGAGGGGCAGTAAGTGGCTGCCAGCTATAGGGTCCCTGGGCCGGGACCCAGAGTAGCGGACTGGCCTGGTCCCCTCCCCCATTTACCCCTAATTGCCAATGAGGAGAGTGGCCTAAATCCAGACTGCAGTTTGCCCCTGAAGCCAGGGGCTAGACTAGAGACTGCAGTTAGCCGCTGAGGCAAGTGGAAGGACTGAGGACTGCCTGTCCCCTGAAAGGGGGGAGACAGCAGGCTGGGGCACAGCTGGAGGGCAGTGTCCCAAAGAGGACACGGCAGTCCAGGAGCAATGCGGGTCCAGATGGTGGAGACGGTGAAGGAAGCAGAAGTAACGGCGAGTGAGACACCGCTAGTGAAAGGTGCCCTGGTGGTCCAAGAGAGCTAATTCTCAGCACGACCAGCAGGAGGTGCTGTGGTGGTGAGTTGGTGGGAGTTACATACTGTAATGGTGCCAAGAGCTTTTGGGGGACATTAGGGTGGTTTATGTATGTCAGGAAAGCAGAAGAGACTTGAAGTGGTTTGCTGTGCTCATTATGGGGGAGAATTTAGCCCCTAGTTTTAACACCAACTCAATGTTGGGAACAGCCCATCCACCAGAGAGCAATCGTGAGAGCAGAGGTGTACTAAGCTCAGCAGTTTAGGTTAGCAGGGTTTTGTGCAAACCTGTTTCTGGTTTCTCTTCACACCCAGGTGAACTAAACTTCAAGTTTCAGATTTTAAAAACACAAAAACTGAAGGGAAAAATAACTCTCAGAAGCCAAGTTCAGCTTTATTTCAGGTCAAAACCACTAAATTTTGCCAGGTTTCCACTTAAAAGCATGCATGGACCCAGATTTACCAAAAGCTTCCCTCCTTCCCCATGTTTATGGTGGTAATTCTACTGAGATATGCTCAAAACACAAGGAAAAAATTAAAATGAATTATTTGAATTAAACTCTGAACAATTTAGAGAATAAACTTGCTAGTAATTATGCCCCAAATGTGCTAGGCATTGTCATAATATCTAAGAAGGTAGAGCCTCTGCCCTTCCTCTGTTCATTGTATGATTCACATAAAAATGACACTGCCTTCCTTCTTATAAAGAGATTTAATAGCTTGGAAGCTGTGGGAAGGTCTCCTTATTACCAAAGCTTCATTATTTTTGCAAAATATGCTACAGCACTTTGTACATGATAAAGTCTTATCTTAACTAAAACCAGATCATGGTTTTCAAGTGTACAAACAAACTAGGTCTTGTAAGACACTATTTTTGTGTGTATTTACTCACAGAATTCAGTGACTTGCAATGCCTATCTCAAGCAGTAGTACAGGTTAGTGAAGTTCTGCTGAACTTGCTATATTAAAATAACATCAAGACATGACAATACTCGTTTCAGTGGTCATCCCCTGGTTGCGGCCTTCTGTGCCTCACAATGTAGGCAAAGGCATTTGTTGAAGACTGGCAAAAGACACCCTCCTGTGTCTTGATGCTATGAAGGTGAGCTGTGCATACATTAAGAGAAGAATAGCCATTTGCATTTCAGACACATATCTAATGTTTGCTAATTTTGGTCCCGCTCTGCAAAGATTTGCATATTTGCTTAACTTTAATCACATGAATAATCCCATTGAGTTAAAGTTAAGCACCTCTGTACATCTGCAGGATTGTGGTCCCTGCTTTAACAATATCGGTATAGTTAAAGCAGTACAGACTGCCTAGTATGAATGCAGATATAGTGCTTTAACTTATTCCTAATTTATGGGGAGGGGAATATACTGATACAGAATAAGGCAGTTTTATACTGGTATAACTGCATCCAAACTAGAGGCTGCGCTGGTATAACTGTCAGCAGAAAAATCACACCCTAACCAAAATAGTTACATTGGTACAAAAAGTGTGTGGGTTATTCATTCTGAATAATAGTCTGTGTGTAAAGGAAAGTATTTGTGCAATAGAAACCGTTGTCCTGCGTGCCCACTGACCCTGAACTACTGTACCTACCCTGTCGTGGCTTCATTTTACATAGCCTTGCAGGCCAGTTAAAAGTCTGACATTAATCAGTTCTTTTTCTTCTGGTGCTTCTCAAGTTTCTCTGAGTATTAATCTGTAGCTTTATCTCTCTAATTTTTGTTTGTTTTCAAGAGAATTTTTGTAAAGATTTCCCAAGTTATGTTTAGTCTGTTCGCAAATTGTTATATCAACACACTTTTGAATCTGCCCTGTCACACACAGATATAATATCCATAACGGTGAAGAGCAGTATGGCTCTTGGCAGCTCCAGCTCCCCTTTTGTCTCTTTCTAGGCTGGGCAGTGGGTTTATTATGTTAGAGCCAAGAGACATTTAGACTTGTGTGAGGTCTATTTCAGACTAGCAGTCTGGTCGTGTTCTCCCTTCATAATATTTTCATGACTGCAGGAACAGGAATATGGTGGGAAATGGATAATTAGGGCTCATTTCTAAAGATTATTAATGATTCTGGTCATAGTTAAATTATGAAAAATCCTGAATATCAACATTCTGATTTTTTTCAGCTGTCATTATATACCTTTGTATCTTGTGTTCTTTGCAAAGATGAAATGAAATAGCAGACTTAGATTCATTTGATAAAGTTAAAAGTTTTCTGCTCTACTGGCAGTGAAGAAAAAGTGACCACTGAAGAAGATTTAGATAATATATCTGCAGTGCTAATTCACACTTTGCCAATCCAATAACTCTTGCAATAAGACCTATTCCCTCGCCTCAGCTCTCAAAGATTTAATAGCAAAGGTCTCAGATTCTTAAGGCATTGTCACTTTCACAAATTATTGTATGGTATTTACTAGTATATGATGGAGTATTGTCATAAAATGGTTAAACTGAAGTATACATGTGACAAAGTAACAAAACAGAATGTGGTGCATTGAAATTGAATTGTAGCAAATGTAATGGGTCAGTTTAGTTAGGTGGTTCTTTAAAAGAGTTTTGACTTGAAGGTGGCTTTTTCCTTTTACATTGTCCAAGGTCCCCATTTACACAAACGGTTTCCCTTCCTCTGTTACCTCTCTCCTGTCTTCTTTCAACAAGATAATGGTAAAGTAATGGCCCCTTTGCCTCCAATATCTTGGTGTATAATAATGGTTACAAATCACAAATTTTCAGGAGGAATTTAGACTTCTGGCCACTATTATAATATTTTCCTGCCACTCGTTTTGTCTGGATATACTTTCTGTGGTGGGAGTGCCCTTTCAGATGTTCCTGTATTTGGAAACATAAGCTTGTTTAGATTCTGCTGGCTGTCACATCAGACCAAGCTAGTCTCTTTATTTCCCTCTGCCTCTAGTGAATGTAGAAGACTGAAAATAGTTGTCAGAATAAAGACCCTCTTCAGTTGTGCGTTTGGAATTGCACCTCTACTAATTGGTCATATATGAAACCAGCCATCATAATGTGTGTATATATTAGCTACTTGGATAATAACAATAATACACCAAGACTATTTATTGATGTGTCTCAACCATTCTACATGGTCATGTTACATCTCACCATGAGACTTCAGCAAGGGAGAAACTTTATCTTGAGCCTCATTGCTACTATGCCATTTTAAGAAAAATCTCTTTTAAAAATCATTATTATTTAAAATATTATTTCAAGTGAATTACAGACCCAACAGCTTGTTCCACCTGCTTGTCATGCTGTCTGTGTTCCACCTACATACTAACACAAAAGCTATACATTCATGTAGCATTGGCAACTACTCTTTAAAGTTTAAGTGCCATGTGTCACACCCAGGGGCGGCTCTAGGTATTTTGCCGCCCCAAGCACGGCAGGCAGGCTGCCTTCGGCGGCTTGCCTGCGGGAGGTCTCCGGTCCCGCGGATTCAGCAGCTTGCCTGCGGGAGGTCCGCCTAAGCCGCGGGACCAGCAACCTGCCTGCTGCCCTCGCAGCGACCGGCAGAGTGCCCCCCCGTGGCTTGCCGCCCCAGGCACGCACTTGGCGTGCTGGTGCCTGGAGCCGCCCCTGGTCACACCAGATTGTTGTGAAGTATCATTGAAGTATGTTGCATGGAGTCAGTGTGTCTCTGGATAAAATCAGGAGGCCCAGGGAATTGTGATTCAAGTTCCATGCACATAATTTAGTACAAGATTATTGCATATTAAAACTTATTAAAATGTTAGTCACAACTCATATTAGGACTGGGGGTTGATATGACTGAATTCCAGACCAGAATATTTTAGAGCATAGGAAATTGCATACTGAAACACACCAAATGTCTATCAAGCATACTACTCTGTCTCTGACAGTGGTCAATACCTGATACACTCCAGAGAAGGCATAATACACTCACAGTGCATCTTTGGGGAAATATTATATCATCGCTTGGGGAAGAGGAGTATTTTTCTGATCCCAGCTAGTGATCAGCTTATGCTCTGAAATATGATGCCTGATAACTCTTGTAATTTTGACCTAGCTAACATAATTCCAAATAATGAAGTAGTAGTTGTTATTAACAATTCTAGTTGTTGCTATTAATGATGACTTGGCTGTGAACTCCTTAGATCTCACAGAAGAATTTTAGAGGTAGGTCTGAGTTTCAGTCTTCTGTCAGGGACCAAACTCCTTACCTCCACATAAGTATGTCCCTGATCCTCTGGATAGTTATTATTTATTTGTATTACTTATTGTATTATTCATTTGTATTATGTGCCCAGAGACCTCAGTCAAAGAGGTTGGGCTCCAGTTTATGCTGATGTTGTACAAATGTAGTAAAAAGATACTCCCAGCCAAAAAGCTTACAGTCTCACTGTAGCTGTCTGGTCTTTGTCCTTGATCTGCTTCTAGTGTTTCTTCAGGTTTCAATCAGTCGTAACTGCCCTTGGCTGTATATTGAGACTTCAGCCTTCAAGGCAGCTACCTGGGGTTTCAAGTGATTGGACAAAACAGAACTGAACTGATGGAAAACAGTCAACTCACAATTTTGCCTTTTCTCTTGTTTCATGTACAGATGTTTATACCTGAGACACTGCCCAGTTTGACCATTCTTAGAGCAGTCCTTAAGTGATATACTGTAGCCATAATTCAACAGAGACTTTCATACCACATTAGGTGATAGAGCTGTAGCTTTTGAATCTTTAATTCTTGCTGAAAGCTCTTTTTGAGGGTGGGTTGAAAGTCAAAGGTCATAATCTGTTTAAAATGCATTCCAAGGAAAGATTTACCATGCAAGCTGGACTATCAGTTTTTGGTTTTTTATTTTCATTTTTTTGGGGGCCGGGGGGAGCTAGTGTTATAGATTATTGGAGTTTCTTATGATTTTGAGTGTGATCCAGCATTGTTACTCTAGCTTCACCAGAGTGCCAGAAACAAGGTTTACAGGATATCAAGTTTTATAGCCCCTTATGTAATGTTTATCTGGGTGGACTATGACATGTTGAAATTGAATTTAATGAAATTATTGAAATTATACTTACACTGACCTGCTGCCAATGTGGCCAAAACGTCTGCCTTCTACAGGATTCCTCTTTGTCTAAACACAGACAGACAAGAAAGATATCTTTACAGGAATAGTTTGGTCTTTTGCTGCTATTGCCTCCACCTGTGAATCAGTGGGCACTAGTGATTGAATGCCTAGACAGTACAGTGCTTAGAGCAATGATAACTAGAAGGAGAGTATCTGAGTTTTAAAGGCAGTGGAAGTATATTTTCTCTTGTACTGCTAAGTTTGTGACTTTGAAAGGATTAGGCAAGTTAGTTTCTTTTCAGAGAAGGGATTCCTTTCTTTATGACTGCTGATCACTTCATTCCAAAGTTCACATTACAATCATTTATGAACTAAACAAGGGCTTGTCTACACACAAGGGTGTACCACTTTAACTCTACCAGTATAGTTAAAGCAGTGCAATCCCACTTAGTGTGGATGCAGTTCGATTAGTATAAAGGTGCTTTATACCTGGATAGCTATTTCTGTATGGGAAGGGGAATAAGCTATACTGGTATAAGGCACATTTATATAACTGGATATACATGAGGGCTTGTACCAGTATATAACTACTTTGGTAAAACAACACACCCCTAACCAAAATAGTTATACTGTACAAAAACTGTGTGTAGACCTGGCCAAAGACTGGAGAACTCACATCTGCTTTCAATGATGACTACTCGTTAAATGTATCCACTAATTACAGTAGCAGTCTATCTTGCAAAGCTAGCATCTGATAAATCTTCCAGAAGTGGTTGCTTTGGTTTCTACTAGCTGCAGCCACTGTTCATCCTTGATGAAAGGGACCGTGTTGTTTGGCTGGAAACTTACTCAGCTATGCTTGATCCTTTGATTCTATTTTAGCAGACAGTTGAACAAGAGCTAAAGATTTGATACCTATTACTAATAGTGTTACTTAGCTCTGTTGCACTCTGATATTATACTGTCTAACAATCAAATAATAAACTTAATATAGCAAAACTAAGCCCTTTGTGCCTTTTAATGAACCAAGGTCATAATCATTAGCACTTTCCCAGTATGTTTTACTGATTTGTTCCTGTACTTACTAACCTGAAAGGTCCAGATTACAATATAGCTCAGCAAAGGATTCCTATTGCTATTGCAGCAACTGCTAAGATGACAAAATTCATGAATTTAGCAACGTAATGGCAAGTATTAATAAGCCTCATCCTAAATTGCATTCAGATTCCAAAATGTAGTTCTATCATTTTTTAGTATAGCTTTCAGTATACAGTATTCCTTTGGTGTTTGATACATCAGCTTTTGAAGCATCTTCGCATAACATGTTTGGAAGTGCTCGCAAAGTGTTGCACTTCTATTTTCATTTCAGAATCCCATTATGGAGTTCGTCCTTTCAGTTAGAGCCATAATGGTGTATAGCTGGTTTAAGTGATACTGCAGTTGAAAGAGGCTGAACAATTCCTAAAAAGATTTTGCATGCACCTCAGAGGTTTAAGTTAACTTAAACATTTTCTAAAATATCTGCAGCTTTTAAGGTCATCACAGCTTAATAAAGTAGTAGGTAGCAAGGGCATATTATGTCAGTGTTTTGATGCATCTTTGAATGAATATTTCCATGTCATTCCGTGTCGGGAATATATTTCTGACTAACTCATGACTGTTAACAATTTCTGTCTGTATAATCAATAAAAGTGGCACTGTGAAATGTGATCCTCTTTGGTCTGCAGGCCAGCATTGGGTGGTCTCCTTACATCATCCTATCGGCAGCACCAAGAATCCTTGGCAGCGGAAAGAGAGAGGCGACGTCAGGAGAGAGAAGAGAGGTTGCAAAGGATAGAGCGGGAAGAGAGAAACAAATTCAAGTAGGAGATAATAGTGTTCGTTAATGATTTGTTGCCTTAATGCAATATTTTCCTAAATAATAGGGAAATTACATTGCAGCGTTCTTCCTTCAGCTATGTGCCAAGGTATAAACATGTTTAAAAATTGATATATTAAACAAAGGGTATTATGAATTGTAGCATTTAATGAAACTGTCAGCTTGTGCATACCTAGCCAATTATACTGGCTAGATAACAGCACAGGCCCCAATTCATTAACCAATTTACTCTCCCTCAAACCCTAATGTTTATAAGATGTAGCGGTTTGGGGGATGGGTCTCTTGCTGCCTTAATTTTTTGCTAAAGTCAAAACATTTCACTTTTAGGAGCATATGGTACTTTTTGAAACATTGCACTTTTTTAGAATACTTCACCTCCAGTTCCCTTTAATGAAAATAGATGTATCGGAATCACTACACAAACTAACTACAGGGTCTAATCCAAATTCCACTAAAGTAAATGTAACGACATTCATTGACTACAGTGGGCTTTGGATCAGGCACATCAAATTAAAATTTATATAAATCCCTCCCAGATGGGAGAAATCAAACCATTCTAAATTAAATAATTTGCCAAAGGGCTGAAATTCAATATATGTACTAGGGAACTTGCAGGAAATGCCATATATAAAAAACTGGTTACCCTGTTTGTTAGTTGTACGGTGTCATAGCAGATCTCATTGGAGTGAGACTCCTTGTCCATCTGCAGTTATGAAGTATTCTCTGCAAACTGTGCCTAGAAACAATAATTTCACTGTGTCATAATCAGGGGTGTGAGGGGAAGAATGTCTCTCATCAAGAAGAATGTAGCAGGCTATAGACTGGAAAGAGTTGCTGTCTCCTCCATAAAGCATTTATTTTATAGCCCTAGAATATATATTAAGAATTTGGGTGCTAGTTTTCAAGGAAATTTGTCTATTGAGATGCAGGTTTGGGCCCTTTTCTGTTTTAGTAAACAGCTAAGAAATGGAAACAATCTATTGTGTCTGTAGTGAAGCTGGGAAAGAGAGTACCAGTAAGAGAGGTTGTATCAAATGACAAGTAGAAGAAAACTAAGAAAGTTACACACAAGCCTTCTTTAGTCAGCGGAGATGCCCTTCTGGCTCCAGAAGACAGCTAGTTCAGTGAAGAAAAAAGGAGCAGGAGGGCAGGGACTAGTGCACCACAATAGAGTCTTCGGCAGCCAAAAGCTGCCCAAGTTCTTCTGAAACAGAAGCAATTAGCTCCCAATCCTCTAGCTCTAAGCTCCTTCCAAAAACTCTCCCTCCAAATGGTATCATATTGCTACAGCAGGCAGTCATGAGACAGCCAACATCAGCTTTCAGAAAGGAAACTCCCAGACCAAAAAAGCCACACAGAGCATTTGGCAGCTTGAATGACAGATCTGCACATCTTGCCGGCAACATACAGTGATAGTGCTGCCGTTGGGGATGTTTCCTAAGGTTAGAAAAATGAGACCGTACAAGTGAAATTAAAAAACAAAAAAAAATCTTCATCCCATTCCATGAGCCCCTCACAGCTGTTAAATTAAGAGTATAATCCTGTGAAGTGCTGAACAGTCCAAATTCCTAAATACAGCGGTCACCCTTAAAATTTTCCAGTTAGCTAAGATATGATTGAGATAACTAAATAACTTATTTAGGTACATGTACAATATTTGAGTTATTTTCCATAGTAAGTATAGAGCAGGGTTTCCCACAGTATGAAACATACTCCCGGGGTGGGGAAGGGGTGTAGAGGATTAGCCTGGGGTACATGGAGAGGCTTCTCTGGGTATGTCTACATTACAGTTAGCCACCCATGGCTGGCCCATGCCAGCTGCTTGGGCTCACAGGACTCAGGCTAAGGGAGTGTTTAATTGCAGTGTAGACATTCAGAATTGGGGTGCAGCCCAAGCTCCAGGACCCTCCCCACTCACAGGGTCCTAGAGCCTGGGCACCGGCCTGAACCCAAACATCTACAGCACAATTAAGCAGCCGCTTGGCCCGAGCCCTTAGCCCAAGTCAGCTGGCCTAGGCCAGCCACAGGTTTTTAATTGCAGTGTACAAATACCCTCCGTTTTCTCCAGAATCTCAGCTTTCTTTTTTTTTAAACATTAGTCTCCTAGCTGTTAGGGTTGCAAAGAAAATATGGAAACTGTGAACCAATGTGTAACAAACACGTTGATGGTGTCTTTAGTTTGCAGAGAGCCTGAAACTCTAAGATGTGCACTGCATTTTTCATTTCAGTGGGTGCTAATTCCAATGCCAATGATGAATGTCAGCATTATAGACTATTTCATCAAAGCATGTAAGAAAGGAAGTATCATATTATGAAGATCTTCACCATCTGCTCTGAGTGACCGCTCATTTGGGGTAGAGCATTAACAACACATGCTAGGATTGAAGAGGAGCTAGATCAGTTTCATTCTCCTGAAGGGGACTCTCCTTTTTTAAGGATTAGAAACCAGTGGTCTAGAGAATAGTGTTTATATTTAAGTATCTTTATCTATATATACAATTTGACAAATTTTTATGGGTGACATCTGAATGTGAGAGCTAAGGAAGGAGCATGATAACTGTCTTCAGATGTTTGATTGGTGCATGCCCCAGGGATGGTGAGTAATTATTTCATTTGATACACAGAGTATAAAAAGAAATAATGGGATGTGTTCAGTAAGTGGAAGATTTCTGGAAAACTCCCTGGCACTGAGGTCTTATAGGCTGAGAGATAGTCTGAAGTGATGAAAGTCCCATCAGTTTTGTCTAACCACTTGACAAAACACTATGAAATGGACTGTAGGGAACAATCTTGCATCAGCAGGGGTGTGGGCTAGATGTTCTAACAGGACTTCTAACTTCTGCAGTTCTTATATAACCCTATGAGATAAACATGCTGCAAATAATATAAAGAACATTTCAGCACTAAAAATCATGGGTGGGACATCATACCCAGTAATTACACTACCCAAGTGTTAGGCAAAGTTGATCTGGCAAAAGTGAAAGAAAAGAGTTACTTGTGGGAGGAGAGAATAAGAGGAACTGGAGGAGAAAGAATAGCAGAAATGTGAGGACAGATGTAAGTAGTGGCATTTGAGGACTTGTAACTTGTCCAGAAGTCAGGGCCATGAAAAATAATAGGCAAACATAGAATTATGTGCCAGAAATTCTATTTTGGGCTTCTAAGCCTGTAATTCAAAGTTGCCCATTTTTATTCTATGCTTAGTATCCTTCCCCACTGTACATATTTGGCATGATGGTGACATGTAGTGTATCTCTATACGTCTGAACACACATACACCCTCTTCCACATTTATTCAGAGAGTAGATGCAAATGTCTTCAGTGTAGATAGTCAATCTTCATTACCTTTAATTGTCTTGGTTTTAGCTATTTATTTCTCTTATTATTTACATCTGTTACCTTCCTTATTCTTGTTCCTTCTTATTCCTTGGTTTCCTCTGCAACTTAAGCCGTGATTATTTAGACAAAAGAGAGGAACTAAGGCAAGCAAGAGAAGAGAGGTTTGTACCTTTTGCTTTCTGCTTTCAGTTGCTTTCCACTTATTATGTCCATTATTGTGTGGCTGTTGGCTATTTAAGTACACTTTTAACCAGGCATGCAAGGGATAATTTTATTTAAAAAGAAACCTATAAAAATGTTGTACTTTCACTAAAACAAAAAATGAGTCCAATCATGGGTATAGGAATAAATAACAGTGTAGCAGGACTAGTAGGCATGGGATTGGTTGATAGACATAACTTTTGTCTGTTGATTTGGGAAATAATACCAAATATTACATTTGAACCAGAAATTTGCCCAAATGTTAGTATGGTTATAGTTCTTCTAAACCCGTCTTTTTCAACCGATGGGTACAAATGTTCAGGGGAGATCATGAGCCACTGAAAATTTTATTATTATCTAAAGCAAAGAAAATTGGTTATCAAAAAAATTCTCATTCCCCCACTCCCAGCATACCCTTATCCTTCAAGGTCCAGTATTTTCTCAGAACCACTCAAAACACACAAATAAATTATATAGGCTTAACATTGTTAGTATTGATGATTATTTTATTCTTTCATAATAAATATAATGGTAATTTCAAATTTTTTTACTCCAAATAAAAGATTAGCAACTGGAAAGGTTGAGAAACACTGTACTAAGCATTTAGTTTCCTACGCCCATGAAAGCAAGTTTTCCAGGAGCACTCAAATAACAGACTTTGTCTTCCAGTAGTTTAACCTCCATTTTCAATAGTGTTTATTAAAGGCTAGATGGAATTCTTGTTTTCACCTGTAAAATGTGCATGTTACTAACCAGATAACAGACAGAAAAAATCAAGAATGCTACAATTCTGTTTTGCGTAACATGTGCAGCATCCTTACCATTGAGAGACTACTAGACAAAGTGACCCATGGAATCCTTTAAAAATTATATTTCATTACATTAATGTGAAGAAATCATCCAACTGGTAGATTTCTCTCTGGCAATACAAATCATCACACGGGAGGCAATTTCCTCCTTCAAACTTAGAGTCTGATCCAGCAGCAATTCTATTGTGGCTAAGGTGGCCATTATTAAAAATGATTTTGATGTTTCTAAAATCAAACAGAGGCTGATGTGCTTTCCCTCATCTTTACAGCCAAAAATACAGCCATTTAAAGCATCTTGTGAAATGAAACACATCTGACCGCATAAGCACCAAACACTGACTGTAGCTGGGTAAAAACTTTTACCACAATCCTGCTGGTCGGCTAGATTTGAAACAAATTAGAAGTGAGTTCTCTGGCATTTTCAAGTTGTAATGGAACATGCTAAAGTAAGCTGGAGTATTTTTTGGAAATGTTCACCAGCAGGGCATCATTGCTATGCTGCCTGGGCCAATTTTACCAGTCATTAGCAATATATCTTGATGTGTATATATCTTGAAATGAAAAACTAAACTTTTATTTCCTTCTTATGAAGAGGAAAGAAACATCTCTCTTAGACAGTCCGTAAATGCACTGTCAAACATCAGTCATCCATTGCATTGGCCTTACGTAATTTTTTTTAATAAAGTCCTTTGCATCAGACAGCTTCTGACAGTGCACTTTTATGGGCTATTTTGCAAACATATATCCCACATTAGAACAAAATAAGCACAAAAAGCTCTGCTGAAATCCCCCATTGTCTAAGTTTCTCCAGGTTTTTGGAGCAGTCTTGTGTAGTATAAGATATTATATGAGCAGTATGCAGTACCGATGGTAATTTTTGTCCTGAGCCAGAGCCAATTGAAATCAGTGGGAGGTTTTCCATTGACTTCATTGGGCTTTGGATCAGGACCTTAATGAGGAAGTAAAAAGTTTAACTCTGCATTTCCTTGGTTTTGCAAGTATGAATCAGCAACATTATTTTCATGTATTTTTGTGTTTGATAGCAGATTGTTTGCAATGATAATTTTAAAATGTCCTTGCAAAGAAACACTCCCAGAACCTTTCCTAGAGGTTTACAGTTCAAATGGAAATGTTCCTGTTCTTATTCTGACCTATATCTGGTTACTTTGCTGAAACAGAGGGTCATGTAGAATTTCCAGGGCACTGCTCACAGATCTAGAGAACTTCAGATTACATTTTTATTCTCTTAAACAAAATAAGTGGAATTGGTTGCTCATGAAACATACCAAACTGACAACCCAGGGGTTTGCTGCCTTTTAGCCATAGAACAGGTTCAGCATGTGCACTGGCACTGCAAGTTGCCCTGACCTAGAGGAACATGGAAGCATGGATGGCGGCAGTGCCTCAACCCTGGACTGGAAGAACCACATGTAGGAGAGAGACACTAGTTCATTCTTTATATGCATTCAAACCCTGGTCTTCATAAGACTGCTAACAAGAAAGCTAATGTGATGGTGCTTTTGATAATATAGATACCTGCTCACTAGGAACTGAATTGAAACCATCCACTCATTTAACATAACTCACTTAACAAATGTGAAATGGAAACAACTTTTTGTCTAGATTCATACTTGTTACCTATTGGTATAAAGCTCCATCTAGACCTTTACTAATGCCCTGAGTTACCCAGTATACACGTGAACCTTAAATCTGAATATTCTCCATCTTCAGTTTGTTGTGTAATGCCATGAGCTCTGCTGCTATATGAGTTCATTTTTTACATTTTGACTAGATACAGTTGTGTATGTTGACAGGCTGCTATTTTCCTAGTGAATTTAATTCTGCAGCACAAAACCACAGAAGCAAAAAAGTTAAAACAGCTGAAAAAGAGCAGAGGGCAATAAAATATTGTAGTTCCCCATGTTACAGGGGGATCAGTCCAGATCGTTGCTGTAGTGCATTGGCACATTGCAGAAAACTTCATTGCAGCCAGCTGTTCTGTACCTGGTTTAGCTGAGCGATCTATTTGAACGTCTCTTTATGAGTCTGAAGTTCCATCTGCTCAGTTTGTGGGGAGAGGGAAGGCTGAATACCTGACTGACTGCGGTTAAAATAAGGGCTGGTTTCATTAACTGTGTAACAAAAGACCATGATAATGTTTGTGAAGGGCTTTCTCTTCTTTTGGAAAAAAAAATCATTCTTTAGAATTGGCTTCATGCTAGAACTGTAAACAGTTCTTATTTTATAACCATACAAGTATGTGGCTTGTTACATTTTCATCCAAAGTTTGTAGGGGTTCCTTTTCCTGCAAAATCTCAGTTTAAATCATGCCTATACCTCCAGAGGAATAAAAGAAAATAAGTTTGTTCTTCATTATTGTGGTTTATAATAATGCAACTTGCATCAGAAAACACAAGAAGTGCTCTTCAAAGACATCTTTATATGCTGTATAGTCATGCTTGTGAATGTGTGTGTGTGTGATTACTAAATGCACTAAGCATGTTTGTTACCACATCTGGCTGACTTCCTTACCCTTACTGAATTTAATTTACACGTGTACATTAATTCTGCCTGTCAAGGAGGCAGGATTGGGGAAGGGGCTGTTCTTTGTTATGATGTGTTTACAGCAGTGGGTTATTGGAGGATGACCACATAGTCTTTGAGGGACATAGGCAGTAGTCTTGATTAACCTGTTTAACAGCTCACTTGTGGGTAAGACAGAGTCAGGAGCCTGTTACAGCTGTATTCATAAATTTATTCCTGAGCAAATAATGGTGGATAAAATTAGCAGACATCTGGAAGAGGCACATATTCCAAAGTTATTTTGGTCCAAATGTATAAAGCACAGTGAAGAATATGATTGGTAGCTGGTCTTAATAAACAGTTAGTGAGTTCTGCCTGCCTAAAATGCAAAACAGATGTATCTTTGTTCTTTTAAACTGACTTTGATGAATAAACTATATGTGACGTCAGGTCCAAGCTATTGGATGTCTGAGTCCGGCAGAGAAATTTTTTAGAATAAAAAAAAGAAAAGTTTCCATTGTAGACTCTGGAGAGAACAAAGTGAATTCCAGTGCATTGCTCTTAGAGCAAATAGAAGCAGGTTCAGAGCCTTAGATAGTCCTCAGTCCAAACATTTATTATTGGTATTATTTTCAGGGAGAGCTGCTTTTGTCTGCTGGACTGAACCACTTTCCCTCTCTGCAGCAAGTCTGGGACTTTTGGGGGGGGGGGCTTTTTGGGGGGAACGGGGGAAGAGGGAGCAGGTAAATGCTTCCAAAAAGGAGGAAGGCAGGACTGTGTAGACAGGATACAATATCTGAGGATTGTGTAATGATACCATTTTTTGTTTTGTCATGAGCAATTTAACATTTTTTTGGTTAATATCTTTTGCTGTGGTGCACTTTTATTGGCAGACTGACCCAGCAGTCCGTGTTGCACTGTACCTCTGGTGTCAGGAAGTTAGTTCATTCTCTGCAGGTGCTTCATCCCTAAACAAGCATCAACCACTGGCTTCTCTTTCTTTACGGAAACCCTTTGGAATTTAACTTTCAGATACAAATACTTGGAGAAGTTGGCAGCTGAGGAGTATGAGAAGGAGCTGAAGAGTCGGAGTATATGCCGAGGCAGAAGCGAGCTGTCCTTGAACTTGAGCTCTCCTTCAGCCCCATCCTCTCCCATTCCCAAGTGCATCAGCCCAGCATCCGTAGAGTCGCAGGAGGAGCTGAAGACCCCTTCAACACCCCGTGGGACCCCTCAGCCCCCTGAAGGTGAGTGCAAGGGAGGATGGGGAGAAGGAGCTAATTTTGTCATTGCGTCTCTCTGTTAAACACACGTTTTTTGTGCATGAATACAGGAATATAAGCTCTAGGGTGCCACAACTCATTTCAGGGGTAGTAACTTGACAGATTAGTCTGTGCTGTCTGACTGCATTTTTCTCTTGCTTTCTCAAATGCCTTCTGAGCTGCTCATGCTAGGGATATGTTATAATTCATTGTTGTTATTACTTATGATTATTATTATTGCCTATTGTTATTAGAACAAAACAATTATAAAATACAACGTGCAGAGGATCTGATTTTAGCATCATGTTCCTTGTATATCAGTAGTTACTGAATACTAAAACAATAGTGCTCCTGCCAACACATTTTGCTTATGTGGATTCTCTGAAAGAAATGCTACTGCTGAATGCCAAGATTATAATAACCTTCCAGCATAGCACAGGCTGAATGTGACAAACAGAAGAAATATTGAATTTAAGGGGGAACTTTGTTGGTTATTTTTAATGCACACAAAAAATTAAAATTGTAGCAAAACTAATAATGGGGACCAAATGCAATTAGGAAGAAGGAAAGTATAATTAGTATTTTATGTTGTTTGTTTGTTGTCAGATAATTTATTGGTGTCCAAAGTGATATTAGGCATGCACATCATTCTACCACTTGCATCATGTGTCCCTCTGTCCAAAAAATCCCAAACTTACAGAGATGTATATTCTTGCCACGTGACGCTGCATTAACATTGGGAGCCTCTGTGCATGTTGTGGATGAATTATTGCCATCATTTTCTTTTATTTGAGTTGATTTCCTGCTACATGCTATTGGTGATTAATGCTTCTATAATTTGCGCTACTTGGTTTTATTGGGTATCATGGCTTTGAAGCATGTTGTAAAGCAATACAACTGTGAAAGAAGATACTGAGGTTGCACTTTGACTTTGGGTGTATTTACTCTCATAGCATTAAATCTTAAGTCAAGTTTATTTAGTTTGAGTTTACATGATTTCATAATTACACTACCAATTTCTTTGGATAGTAGAGCCCCCACAAGTCTCTGTGGAATCATTGCTCAGAAAATATGGATATTTTACGGTAATATTTGTCTTTCAAAATATTTAAAATCCCAGTTCTTCAAATCCATTATTGCTTTTAGAGCAAATGAGCTAGATTTTTCCACCATTAGGATTTCACAACTGGGTAAGCAAGAAGTATCTCTTTTATGATGATTATTTTAACATATTTCCCCTGAAAGCATTTTAAAAATGACAGTATAAAATGGAGCATGTAGTTAGAACAGGTGCAGAGAGTAACTCCAGGAAGCTGGACAATAGAGAGGCTATCAGCAGACAGACAGCAGGTGCCCAGGGTATCTGAAGTGAAGCACCTAACAAAAACAGGTGTACATGGGGCAGCCAAAACATAGTACCTGGGAACTGGGCTATTTGTCAGAGCAACGGCTGGCACAAAGCAGGTGGGCAGGGCAGCAGCAGACACAGTTCGGCAGAAGGCAGCTCTGGGCATTCTTCAGGTAGCTAGGACAGCATCAGTATATGGGCCCTGAAATGTATTTATTTCAGTGGGAGTTTTACCTGAGTAAGGATTGCTGTCTCATGCCTTCAGTCAGCAGCAGGAAGGCAGCACTGGGGATTTGGCAAGTGAGGCAGGGTGGCAAACACCCTAGGCTGCTGTGAACTGGACAGCACTAGACTGGCTGACATTTTGTGTGCAAGTTTTCGTGCCATGTTCACAGAGCACCTCACACACACTAATGAATGTAGCCTCACAACAACCCTCCACAGTCAGGAAATATTATTTGCCCCATTTTATGAATGGGGAAACTGAAAACATTGACTTGCATACGGTCATATAGGGAGGCTGAGGCAGATGTAGGAACTCAGCTCTCCCTGAATCCCAGTCTAATGCTTTAACCATAACGTACTGCTTCTTCCCAAGCAAAGAGAAAATTGCAGAAGGAAAATGTGCTATATTCTATGCACTGTAAGACACAATACTTCAAAGAAATGTGTTCATTATTAGCTGGATTCTTTTATTTGGTGTGTGTGATTAAGGGGAGATGTGCAGTCTTGCTGAGTTCCCAAGTTTTGGTGTATCACCCCTATGCAGCTAAAAAGAAAGATTCGCACCAGCCCCAGTGGATTCCAGGTGTGCCCAGACATTTGAGTCAGGAGGGCTTGATTAGAAATGAAATTCTGCAGACGGGTCATCTTTGTCCATGCAGATGCATATATGCATCCCTCAACAGGTAGGAGCTGAGAAGGCTGACTCAAAGTGGGATTATCTAGCTCAGACTCTGGACAGTTGTTAAGGAGCAAGACTGGGAATGCTTTTATTCTCTCATTGGGCTTGTAGGACTGGCTCACAGCCACATATGAGGAAATGCCACAGTTGTTAGAGATACCAGGTGCTCTGGCAATCAGGGTTCTTTGGTAGCTGGATCTGAAATGGGTTGTGCAGAGGAGAAGTGGGAGGAATACAGGATGTGGTGGGCAAGGCTCTAGTGGGGAAGGTATGAAACAGTGTGAGCAGCTTCTTCTCCAGACCCACCCTGTTAGCAGATGTTTGAACCTTTGCAAGGAGATGCTAATTTACTCATGCTGATTTAGAGCCTGATCTTGTAGACACTGCATGTATACTTAACTTCAAACTCATGAGTAAGCCCATTGAAGGGAATGGGAATAGTCAAATGCTTAAAATTAACTAAGCATGTGTGGAAGTGTTTGCCGGATTAGAGCCTTGCTGAATATGATGGAGATGGCAGTGGCCTACTTGATCAGAGAAATCAGACTGGAGTGAGCTGTCCTAAGAGTGGAATTTCAGGAACTGCCAAACGTGCTCTTAAGCTTGAGCTTGTTGTTTATTTTGTGTTAACTTGTCAACAAATTAGTTCATTTGTCACCTGTCCTCTCATATGTCTGCCTGCTGAACTACTCCCCTAAGCTCACAAAGCATCCCCTGAATCGATCAGATAAGAAGGCAGCATCTGTGGGAATAACAGGGTCTAGAGAGGTCAACTAGTCTATTTCCCTTCTAGTGCCGAAAACAGAAGCATTTGCAAGGCAGGATGGGAGCCATGAGTCCAGAGAGAAATCAGATGATGTCTGCAGCTTCTTGCCAGCCACTGTTGTGAATTGGTGGAATCACAGGGGGCAGGGTTGGGAGTCATGAAAGAAAGATGGAAGGGTGAAGAGAGAGGGATTTAGAGTAGGTTGAGGAGAGAGGAGAAGCCATTAAGGAATGAGGTCTGGGTGTTACAGTGAGACTGGTTTTGCTAAAGTTAGACATCCATTTAGGATGGGTGGCAGAAGATAGGACTGTGTACATTAACAGTCTTATACAGTGCGGTTCATCTGAATTATGTTAGGCTCCTGGATACAGCTAACAATTTTTAGGTTTTAAGAAATTCAGCTTCCTTACTTCTGCTTCGGAAACACACAGTGCCGATTACTCTTTCAACAGCAGCAGCAGCAGCAGCAACAATGGAAATCTGAACACCTGCTGTCCAGCACTCACAGCTTTCGTCTTGGAACTTGACAGTAGTGGGGTTTCATAACTTCTTGAGAACCCTGCAACTCCAGCATTTGCTCCTCCGGGAATGCCTCACTTTTCTTTTTTCCTGTAGTAGACTTGTATTGTTTCATTTTCAGCAGAAACATAACCAGACATAAGATACAAAACACCATGCATCTTAAAACCTCTTCAGACTCCCTCCTGCAAGTATATCCACCCCAAACGTCCATTCATTTAAAGAAAGTACCTTATTCAACCAATTTATTTTAATTGTTAATTTAATTTTGATAGAAGGAAAATTATTTAAATGCTGCCAAAGGGAAGTTATAACCATTCCATAACCACTAGTAAACTCAACTCAATCTTAACAAGAACTGTACACGCACACAAACACACACAAAATGAATCTGAGCTAAAAACATGGTAACTCCACTCTCAGTGATTTATTGAGATCTATTGACACAGTGCAGCCAAAAGGATCTCAGCATCATCATTGCCAGGAGGCGTTGGAGATGGATCAGTCATGTGCTTCGGATGGAAACTGATTCCATCACCAGAGGAGCAAGCGAAAACAAGGCCGCCCGAAAACAACATGGTGAACACCTTTGGAAGCTGAGCTGAAAAGTCTGGGGCACAGCTGGGGAACCATTGAAAGACTTGCCAGAAAGAGACAGGAGTGGAGGAGCTTCATCACTGCCTTAAACGCCAGAGGCATAATAGGAACATGATGATGATGATCACAGTGATTTTGCACTTCCAAAACTTCAATAAAACCTACTTTGCTTCCATTAGCCCAAATTTAAATCAAATTCTTTCCTCTTTTAACCAAATCCCTCATGTCAGAAGCATAATTTTAAATGCAATGCTACTGGTGTGGCAGTGCGTGCTTCCTTGCCTTGGCCCTCCACAATACTTCAACACACATCTGGAGGGCACACTTATAGGGATCAGAGGATGGTTACTCTTTTGGGGCTTGTCTTCATTATGGGCTAAATCAGTGTGGTTGCGATCGATGCACTGGGCATCAATTTAGCAGATTTGTTGAAGACACAATAAGTTGATGGGAGAGCGCTCTGCCGTTGACTTAATTAATCTACTTCAACAAGAGGCAGAAGCTATGTTGACCATAGAGTGTCTCCCGTCAACACCACGTTAAGTCATTGTAAGTTACGTCGACTTAAGTTACGAAACTTTACTACAGTAACTTTGATTGACTTACATCGCTTATGTAGATAAGGTCTTAGTCTTAGTCTCTATGCTGTGTCTGCCAGCAAGGTTGCCAATTGTCATGGTAGTTTTTCTGGTGTGAAAATTGGTCCAGTAGATGCTGGACTGAAACCAACAATTCATTTCACATAAGTAACCAAGTAGACATCTGCTGAAAATGGAGTTTATCACATATGTTCTCTCCAATATCAACATGACCATTACATTTATCATATAGTGCAAATGCAAGAGACAGATGTATGGTGAGTTCAATATTTTTATTCTGTCTGTAGTGCGTGTTGAATATTTAGTATTTTTTAGTTTCACTGGCAGAGGTTTTGGTGGATTTATGTTATTACTTATGTTGTTTCGGTATATCTTGGATCATTTGACACTATCTCAAAAGCTAGAGAGACACCATCAAAGTGGTTGAGTAACAGCACTTCAATCTTTTGTTCTGGAAGTGCTGTTCTGTGTACTATAGTGCCAGAAATGGCAGAATACTAGGGAGTCCCTGAACTAGGAAAGAGATAAATAACGTACTCCAAGAATCTATACTATATTGCTATTTACACTTAGTTATATATTGGCTTGTGTTAATGTACCACTTCCATCTATATTACACAGGAACTATTCCAAATGCATAGAAAATATAAAACCTCTTCTAAGCTATTTTCTGTTTATTTTTTTCTGCTCCTAAACATTTATCAGATATTCCCAATTCTTTCCTCTGTTAAACTAAAATCTCTGATGCCATCTCTTGACCATGGTATCATAAATAACGTCAGATCTGGCCAAGTGTTCAACTGTTCCCTTCTTTTTAGAGAAGCTATTCTTTTCAGTCATCAGAGAACAACTCTTTTGGAGAGAAAGATTGAAAGTTCTATTCCATGTGGCAATTGTATAAAGGTTAGCTGATGACAGTTGTGTCTTTTGTATGTTGTGATCATTACAATGTGACAAATTCATAGGTCTCAAATATCTCAGTATAATATTAGTTCAGTGCTCAGCTATGTGACACAGCCTGACTCCTTAAGGACACTTAAGGTTGTATCTTAGCAGTATTGTACTTCTGCCTTGTCTTGAAAAGAAATAGTGGTTTCCCTATGTTCTGGAAGCTATGGCTTACATACGCTCTCTGTGGTTCAAATTGTCTGGCCAATTAATAGCACTAGATCTGCTCTGTATATAATGCTGATTTTCTCTTGGGTAATGCATGGGTGTGAGACACCTTAGATCTGATGCAGAGGATTAGATAGATCCTGGCCCAATTGACTTCCAGGGATCAGGACTTCACTCTTAGCATTAACATTTATAAGGCAAAAATTATGCTTTGTAGGCTGTGTGAAATAGGACATTACTGAACACTATCTGGTTTAGTGATGTGATTTGGAAAGGTATGCTTCATAGAAAGATAAAGATAGGCTTAATAAAATGTACAAGCATGCATTCTTAGAAAACATGGCTGGATTTTTGTCTCAGGATGTGAAATGCCTTTGCACTGAGAATGAGAGAAACTTAAAGAATCCTCATTACCTCCAATATTTTGGGCTTATGCCTTCTAAGGCTAAATCCATTTACCTTCTCTCTAGAGCAGTGGTGAGCAACCTGTGGCCCGTCAGGGTAATCCGCTGGCAGGCCATGAGACAGTTTGTTTACATTAACCATTCACAGGCACGGCCGCCCGCAGCTCCCAGTGGCCACAGTTCACCGTTCCCAGCCAATGGGAGCTGTGAGCAGCTGTGCCTGCGGACGGTCAGTGTAAACAAAGTGTCTCGCTGCCCGCCAGCAGATTACCCTGATGGGCCACGTGCAGCCCGCAGTCTGCAGGTTGCCCACCACTGCTCTAGAGGACTGAAATTTTAGGTCCCTCTTCTTTGTTACACTCTCTCACCCAAAGGCTCAATTGAATTCTAATCTCTTTAGTTCTCAGAATATGTCATGTCATGTCATGTCATGTGTAACTGAATCCAGAAGCCATTACAGGGCCTGAAGTATATATTGCAATATTGTAAATGAAAAGTAAGCAACAAGGGGGGAAAACCTGATATGATTAAGGTATTGTAGTTCAACCATCTTGCACAAGATTTAATACAGAGGTGATGCGAAAACTGTGTGGACCTAATATGCATGTACATTTTCATCACTTTTGCATGGCCATTTCAATTTGCCAAGATTTGTAGGCTGCTTGATGTGAATATGTATGGATGCTTTCCAGTGTCTTCACAGCATAACAAAAAAACCTTGCATGTAAAAATCTGCTGGTTTAGCTGAAAACTGTAAGGTGAATGACTGGATTTCACTGTGTCAGTGATAAAGCAAGAAGGAGGAAACCAAGTGCACCATCAACAATGTATGCCATCTGCCAACCAATTACAAGCTAAATTTATGCCATATGCCATCCAATTGGAAGCTAAATTTATGCCATATGCCAAGCAGTTGGAAGCTCAGTTCAGTTTTGATGTGGCTATTCTGAAGTAAATATGCATGAAAAACATATGCTTTCTGTCAACCAAATTTGTATGACACTGTCATTTCCAGACTGTGCCATTTATAAAACTAACGATTGTATCTTTTTGTTGAAGCCGTCCACATCAGGTGAAAAAGAAGTCACCATAAAAATTCCTTCAGAAACGCAAGGGGATTCAACTACAAGACACTTTTCACTTACTTATTTGTTTAACTCATTCCTTATAGCTCAGTCTGTGTGTTGAGCTTTCATTGCTAGACATGGATTGGATGCCTATTTTCTGATGATTCAACTCTTTCTGTGACCATAATAACCAAACTTCCAATGAAGTATAAGTAAAAAATTATGGATTAGGTTCAGATTGTAAGCAAACATAAATCAAGCAAGACTTGCCAAGTTGCACCCATGTTTCAGCAGTCTCTTGCTCATAAAGCTAAACTCTCCATGGACAAAAAAAATCACTCGTAAATTCACATCTTGCTCAGTTGGATGGGTGAGTCTAGACAACCAAGAGAAATTGTTGTTAAGTGAATCTTTTTCTCCATTGTTCTCTCCACCAGTGAGTGCCAGTGAACCTGAACCAGAACCTGAGCCAGAACCAGAACAGGAAACTGAGGCAGAGGCCGAGCAGGGAACGGAGACACCACAGGAAGTAGAGGCTACGGAGGTGGGACCAGAGAGTGAGGTGGAGCAAGGTCCTGAGCGAGAGCCAGAAGAAAGTGCAATACTCAGTGAAAAAGAGAGGCAGAATGAGGAAGTGAACGAAAAAGACAACTGTTCTGCATCCAGCATATCCTCAGCAAGCAGCACTTTAGAGAGGGAAGAAAGAGAGGACAAGTTAACCAGTGACAATGAAACTGGTAAATTGAAGCTTTTTCAATAAATGCGGGCTTTCCCATAAAGAACATGTTAAATCAGGTGCTTTGGTGTAAAGCTAATCAATTAACAAACCCTTTCAGCCTGTCCTTCATTAGTATTTCTTCCTTTATGGTTCAAATCCATATCTGCTCTCTGTCTGTGGAACTCCATTGACTTCAATGGGGTTTATGTGTGCAGAGCAGCAGAAGAATCAGGCCTTAGTAAAATAAGATTTCCCTCTGATCAAGACCGCTTTCTTCTTTCAACAGTTAATTTACTAACTAGTTAGAGACTGATCCTGCCACTAACCTGCATCCAAAGCTCAGTGAATTCAGTTGGATGTTCCAATGGTATGAGATGCTCTAAGATAGTTTGTCATGAGATCGCGAATGCCTGTCTCCATGCTATTCACTATCGTGACTGGTAGCCATAATGTTAATACTATAGGAAATTAGGTGAGGTGCTTCTCCAGGTGCTGCATTTCTTTCTTTTCTTCCATCATTCCTGTCTTGGTCAGGTATCAGAAATTCAGGGAGACACTTTTTTTAAGTTGCTGACTGTAGAGCTAGAAATGCCTGACCATGGCTTGGGTGGAGAAGGCATAAGGAGAACATTGTCCTAAAGGGAACACTTCCACAGTAGCCAACAGTAATGGCTGGATGAACCACCAGGTACACTTAAAGGATGTCACCGCCTGCACACATACCCTATACCCCATATCTTTTTTACAGCAATATGTTACTAAAATGTTACAGATTCACTATTGTTCACTCTTTAAGGGTCATCAACTTTTCTTCAGTGCTCCGAACTCTCCTTGATGTCACTGGTCAAGGCTGGTATATGGCTCCATGAATGCCATTATACCCTTGAAGAAGATGGATAAATAAATGTCTGTGTAAAAATATAAACCTAAAAGATGAGTTGAGGATTTAGTCCCAACAAACTTATCTCTTTGAGACAGCAGTTCCACCTGAGAAGGGCACAGTCAGTTTCAAGGACAATCTTATCATAAATTTGGATTCCATACCTTCAGGTCAACAGAGATTGTGTTATAGTGCAGATAATGAAAAGTAGCTTCTAAGAATGGAGGTGTTGCTTACACCTTCAGTGCTATTGCTTAGTGGGTTGTGAGGGGACCAGCACAGGAAATAAATCATAAAAGCTCATGCTCACTCTCTTCCCCTCACCCCCTTTCTCCACCAATGTAAGGCAGCTAGAGCCTCTATTTTAGAGTAGATGATGAAAGGCTTTGAACACATAGGGGATGGAGACTATCCTCTGCTTCCTCCTCTTCAGGCAGGCAAGATGTTGCTAACTGTCAGTATTGCAGATTACTCAACTGGTGTTCAGCAAAAACTGTACTGGTTATGAAACAGACTATGGCTCTCATCACACTGTCGCATAGTCCAAATGTAAACGAGGAGCAAATGGGTTACACATTTTTTTCACGCTCAGCACATTTTAGTCCTGGCTCTTTCCAACATGATGAACTTTAACTTCTTGTCACTTGAATCCATTTCTCATACGCTTCTGCAGTACTATTTTCCTATTGTACTTAAAGAAATGCCAGCTTTTAAAAGTTGATAAGCTTCAGCAGTATAGTAAAGGCTCGTTGGCTGAGAGACCTAATGTGTTGTGAATTACTAAAGTTTGCAATTTAGTTGGTAAGGGAGCAAATGCAGAACTAGAAATCATGCAGAGTACTTGGTCTGCATGAATTATTTTTGCATTCCTAGGGTTTTGTGCTTTCTCAGACAGTTCTCAGATTCCAGGAAAGGAGCTGTCATTCATAGATTACATTCCTGTGCCTGCCCAGACACAGCAGGGGCAAGGAAATGAAGTGTTTGGTTTTTGGCTCCTCCTTCCTTAGCATCAAACACACTGATCTATGCTTCTTCCAATCCCTCTCATCCTAGGGAGCACTGCAAAGCAGTAGCCAGGAGAAGTAGCGTGCGGGGGATGCATGGGGGAGGGGGCAGCGATATCTACAGGAGTAGCAACAGCAGGAGGCTTTGCAGAAATAGTCTTGTTTGGCTAGTGAAGAATGAAGTAGATCTTGGGAGCCTAAAATGGGGCTCCAAACTCTGTTGTAGAATGTTGAGTGAGCACTATTGGAAAGGAATCAAATCTAGGAAAACACAGAAGGTGAGAATCTAGAGGGGGGCCAAATCTTGTGGCATGTGTAGAGTGGGGTCTGGGAAATTTTGGACAGTTCTGAAGTCTTTAGGCAATTGAATCTGGTTGGGAATTGGTCTTTGTGAAATCCATAGTGAAGGGGAAGAGGAGAGTCGGGAGGAGATCAAATTTTCTAGGGAGGCAACCTCAGAAAAATCTAGTAGCAAATCTTGGCGAGAGAAGAGGTGAGGGAGCAATCCTGTAGATGGGATGTTGAGGAAAAAAGGGTGAGTGAAGGGTGTCACAGCTCAGGGCAACTGCACCTGTATTCCTCCTTCTGTGGTCCCTCGAGGGTACCCACGCTAGACTCCAATCTGCATCTCTCTCCCTCCTGAACAGGCTGCACAGTTCCCTGCCTACAGTATGGTAATCCCCAGTAAGCCAGACTGCCTAAATAGGCCAGCATCTGTGCTTTGCTTTTTCTCCATGGCCTTATGAACAGCATAATTGCTGGCAGTTATAAGTTACAGCACAGCCCTTTATGAGCAAGCACATTTATTCTTAAGGTAAAAGTATTACAGAGAAAACATATAAAAACAATAAAAGTTCCTATATGCATGCTAACAGTTTACCAGAGTTCACCCATCGGTCTAATGTGGCCTCTGTAGGCCAAAGTCCTTCCAACCCTCCCCAGGAATGATTGGGGCCCAACTTGGACAGGCATGTCTCTTTGCTGGATCACGAAAAAAGTCCTGACTCAGTTTAAAATCAGGCTTTTTATCCACAAAATCCTTTCCTTGTCTGGTGACCTCTGGAGAATCCAGTTTGAACTAGTATATGTGAACCTCTCCAGCTGGTGGTAGCTCTCTGGAGAAGTTACAACCTGAGCGAATTTGCCTAATTTCCTCCCACTGTTCTTAGTTCCTGGAAGAGCTGTGGTCACCCTCCCCTAGGGAATTACATACAGTCTGTGCCCACAATGATATATAAATTTAATACACTAAGGTCTCCCAAAGATATTGCAGGAAATTGCCATATCTGTCACAAATGGGAAAATGAGGCAAGGAAGAGATTGAGTGTTCAGGAAAGTAAAAGGTGAAGAAAGACAGGGGCTGCCTGCATCCTGGACAAAAATCATTTGCTGTAAGCTGAATCTTTCTTAACGTTGGGTTCAGCTTCAAATGTGGTTAGGAGCGAGTATGGATGGGGCCATAAACTATTCAACATTAGAAACCCAGGTTGGAAGTATGCTCCGTAATGCACAGTGAATTTTTAAACCCATTTTAACTTAATTTAATTTTAACAAATGATTCAGCTAGACCAGTTTGGGGTTTGGGTCTCTTGCCCATAGTGTTGATGTGGCCTCTGAACTTGCCAAGGAAGAGACTTACCAGAGCAGATGGAAGGGGCTTAAGGTTATAGAAATAAAATAGGTCAACTGATAAAGACATTAAATTTAAAGTGCTAACATGAAAATACTGACAAAGAAAAAGACAATAGAGTAAAAGGAGAAACAAAAATAAATAAGAAACTCAAGAGAAAATGCAACCACAGAACTATATATATACACACACACACACACACACACACACACACACACATATATATATACCAGGAAAGAGGAGAAGGAAGGCAGTAATCAAAAATAAACTAAAATTTAATTTTAAAAGTTAGATTTAAAAAATTGATTAAATGTGTAAGGAAGGGAAAGAAAGAATCAAAAACAAAATCATGGTAAGTATTGAAGAACTATTTTCATAATCCATTTTTAATTGCAAAATACACTGAAGGTGAAATAAGGCCGGTCTCATTTAATGCCCTTTGAAAAAAGATCTCATATATTTTGGACATACTTTCTACATTGTGTCCCACACTGGTTGATGAAGATGTTAAGAGGTATTCAACATCAGGAAAAAATGCATCCTACAATCTACTTTGATCATTTATTTTGATGGTTTTATTGTTGTTTGGTTTTAATTATTTATGACGTCTCATGCACTAGTTAATTTTGCAACTTCTATAGCCCAGAATATAATATGTATTGTTATATCTTGCTGAGAGGTGGGCAGAGGCCACTATATTTCAATTTGATTGTAGTTTAAATGCAGGTCAGTAATTATGGTCAGCAGATAACATTTTCAAAAACACCCAAATGACTTGGGATCCTAAGTGCATTAGTCATTTTTGAAAATGTGACTTAGGCTCCTAAGTTATTTAGGTGCTTTTGAAAATTTTACTCTGTGTGCACAATTCACTCTGGCAGAGACCCCAGAGGTCACCCTGGTGAATATGACCAAAGCACCCAGGAGTTGTGCTAAGCGCAGCCAGAGTTTAAAGCTGCCCTCCCCTGGCCAGTGGTGGTTGCAGTGGAGAAGGATGGGGTGGGTGGATATCCAAATTCTGTTGGCCTCAGATTGGAAAAACACTCTTTCGTAGAGTAACACCTGTTTCCAGCCATGTCAAGAATACCACAGGAGCAGCCCTCTGACAATGTTTTCATCCTCCCACTTCTCGTCATAGCCCAGAGCAGAAAGCACAGAGACACTGGAAATGGGTACAGGTGCCATCCAGTCTTGTGTGGCCTTTGGACTAATAAATGGTCAGATTCTTTGACAGTCTAGGTATCCAGTAAAATAATGTGGGCCAGAACTCCTCAGTGAGCAATCACCAACATGTAACCAATTATTTTATCTATATAAAATTAAAAGAGCACCTCCAAGAAGCAGTTTGGTCTGTGTCCTTAGGGTCACTGGGTACCTCCTGAGATGTTCCGAGCACCTTCAGCTCCCACTGCCTGAAAGGCTGCTATGCACTTCTCAGAGAAACACTCACCAACTTGCTGAATCAGGCTGTAGATCTGTGCTATTGATTACATATCATTTCCAAATATTTCCTGAAACTTTGGACTTGTCTACCTGAATATTTAGTTCACAGCAACCTGTGGTTTCAGTCTTCCCTGCACTAATCTGCTGCGCACTGTCAGTCTGTGTAGAATCTGTTGATGCACACTAGAAGTTCCCTAGTGCACTGTGAACTGCTGCCATTTGAAAGTGGTGTAGATCAAAGCACACTACTAAACAGTTAGTGCACATTGGCAGTGTCCCTGTGGACAGTCAGCGTGCGATAGATTCACAACCCAGCTTGCTGCACATTCAGTCTTTGTATAGACAGGTCCTTTATCTGGTTTCATACTATAATTGTACATGTATCACCAAAGACATTTCCAGTGCCATTTTTAGGATTCCTGACACCCTGTTGCTTTTCCGTTCATTGTGTGTGTGATTACAGGTACGTGGTCACAAACTATTCAAGATGCTGGTGTGAATGAGCAGTGCAGCAACATTCTCAACAACAAACGGTTCATGCTGGATATGTTGTATGCCCATAACAAGAAGCCCAAGGATGAAGAGGAGAAAGAGCTGGAGGAGAAGGAGGAGGAAAAGAAGGAGACGGAGGAAAGTGATGAGTCAATCACCAGCCTAGCCAGTAGGATCTCTATCCTGCAGGCCAACAAGCAGGCCAAAGATGAAAGTGTCAAAAAGATGGAGATTGGAAATCTGGACAACCAAGGCAGCGTGAAAGCCTTTGCAGAAAAATTCAACACTGTTGAGCTGGCCAACGGGACAGTATTGCCTGAGGGTGAGTTCGATGAAAAGGTCCCCGAGAAAACACCGGCACAGCCCAAGAAGGAATCTGATTACATTTGGGATCAGCTCATGGCTAATCCTAGAGAACTTAAAATCAAAGACATGGATTTTACAGACTTGGGGGATGAGGATGATGTAGATGTGTTGGACATTGATATGGGTCCTGGGGACTCCCTAATTCCCCCTCCCCCACCTCCACCTTCCTTTTTGGGTTTGCCTCCTCCACCACCTCTCCCTCTGTTTGGATGTCCACCTCCTCCCTCTGGTAATTTATTGGCTCCTCCTCCACTGTTCAGCACTCCTCAGGGTTCAGGGTCACCCCAGGTTTCTAGGGGTCAGCCAGCATTCATGAAGAAGAAGAAAACCATCCGTCTGTTTTGGAATGAGGTACGGCCATTTGAGTGGCAGTGTAAAAATAACAAACGCTGTAAAGAATTCCTGTGGTCGAAACTGGAACCCATTAAGGTGGACACTTCCAAACTGGAGCACCTCTTTGAGTCTAAATCCAAGGAACTGCCGGTCACAAAGGTATTTCTAATGTTTAGTTTAGTTTTTATTAATTTTGAGTTTGTTTTTAGATTAATTTAGATTATATTTTTATGCTTAAAGAGTTTAAAAAACAAAGGAAATTAACAAAGATGTTTTATATATGTTCCATATTAGTGCACATAAGTATTCTTGAAAGACAGACAGACACTCCATGAACTGACAATAAGAGCTGAGCCCCAAACAATATACGTGCCTATCCACTGCTCTTGTGAATCATATTTCTCTTTTTTGTATTTCACTTCAGCTGGGGAGTATTAGCATTGTAAACTTCATAGCCAGAATTTTCAAACATAGGTTTGTCTACATGGGGGGTATCCAGGAATATTAATCCAAATTAATTAAAAGTATGAATTTGAAGTGGATTAGTTAAACCATACTGAGTCCCTGTGTGGGTGCTGTGGTTCAGAATTAAAGTGGCCTAAATTCAATTTGGCTTAATTCACTTACAAAGTGAATTAAACTATCCTAAAAT
The DNA here is from genome assembly GCF_020497125.1 of Mauremys mutica. Classification (NCBI taxonomy): domain Eukaryota; kingdom Metazoa; phylum Chordata; order Testudines; family Geoemydidae; genus Mauremys; species Mauremys mutica. The sequence continues at coordinate 185,628,200 of NC_059073.1, read as the reverse complement.
AAGGCCACTATAATTCTGAATGAGAGTGTTCACACAGGGTTTGAATGTGGTTTAACTAATGCTCTTCAAATTCACTCCTTTAAATAAATTTGGATTAATTTTCCTGGATGTCCCAGTGTAGACAAATCATTATAGATACCTAAAAACTTTAAGCACCCACATTTTAAAATGTTGTCCCCATGGATATCAAAGTGCATCATGCATTAAGGAAAGGTAATTCAGATCTGTGTATCTGGCTACTTTTACCTTGCTAGTGAAATTTAAAGCTTTGTCGTTAAGCATATATGGAGATGAGGCAAAACAGGGCTTGTTATAATTGGACACCACATGAAATCATTGTAATATATTCTCATAACATATATCCTGTAATATATCTTCGTACTATTTTCATAATCATTCTAGGAATTATTCCTGAAAGGGTCATAACATTAAAGTATGGTTCTGCTTTGAAATGTGCAAATAGTCTTGTGGTTCCATGTTAATTGTCTTTCTATGTTTTCCATTTCAAATGTGTTAAGATTACTTGTCAAAAGAACTTTTTGTCATATTGCCAAGTCCTGCAAACATAACCTGGGTTCTCTTCTTTTCATGCATAATTTTTTTTGCCACCTTGCACAGAAATGTTTTTTATCCTTAACTTAGATAACTTGACTATCCAAATTTCATTATGAAAATATGAAATTTTCATGAGAGAAAATCTTGATTTGCTAATACTTCTGTGTTTCATAGGAACATTATCATAAAAATAAACCTTAAAGGCTGATAACATAACCATTTAATGCTGAATTCTTATGACGTCTCTTGTAGTTGAATTTAATGGAGATTTAAAGTTAGCCTTTAAAAGTTCTTAGCTAGAACCCTTGCTGTTCATGACTATATTGTTTTTGATTTATTAATGTAAGTACAGTAATTGGCATCAGAGAAACAATGTTCTTTTCTAGTTATAGTACTAATAAAAGATACACCATAAGGCCACATATAAGAGAAACACTCATTGCCAATTTATATCTGTTGTACATATGCCTAACTTCTCACATCAGTACAAGTTTTATAACAATTCTGAAAAAGCACATAATACTGTGATCATTTTACTTTTCCATTATTGGTACAAATTATTAAGTATCCATATGTTCAAAAACAAACAATCCAGAAGACTAGATGGCTCAAGGTGTTGGGAATTAGAACTCTAGTCCTTCATTTCTAGGTCACTGGTTCAAATCCAGTTGAAATTGTTATAAATGGCAGTCTGACAGTCGATATTGATGTTCTTGGTCAAGCAGACACATCACAGTTGACTGACTCAGCTGGTAGGCCAAGGATTGAATGGATCTGAAATCTTGCACTGTTTTCTCACTCCTAGAGACTGTTCCTCCAGGCCAGTGCTGAGAAACATTGTAGTATCAGTGCAGGGAAGCTTGCCCTACCTTGCTGTTGCTTTTGGGTATAAGTAGAAGACTTCTGTTTCCAAGGCCTTCACCTCACACCTTCAATAAAGACTGAGTCCCCCACCAAAAAAAGAAAAAAATTGTAATCAAAAGTCCGCCTGACTAATTTGTACAGCTGACTTTGAACCCTGAGCTATATCTGAGAGTGTAATCATTTCAGCCAAAATAATCAGAATTACAGATGTCATACCAGTTATGTATTGGTAATGTGGATCATATAGCTGCAGTTTATAAAATGTATACAAAGCAAACAGTAGGCGTACAAATACATCAATTACATAGATTCCACAGTTGTTATAATTTTAAATTGAATTATCTCTGACACAAGAATAGCTCAATGATTTTCAGCGCATATAGATCTGAAATGTATTTCATACAGATTTTAAAAATAAATCCAATCAATGATTAATTTAGGGCACATTGAGCTTAATTTCACTTCCTCTGCTTTCTCCACTCTTGGTATATTACCCCTCCTCCTCTCCTTCCTTGTAAATAGAAATCTATCATAGAAGGCTCATTCTGAGTATGGACTGTAGCAGACGGAATGAGAATGTTGTCTAGGAGCCATAAAACAAATCATTCCTTGAACTGAATGTAGAGTTATAACATATTTCCACTTCCACAGAGTTTGTTGTATAGTTTATAATGTCAATATTTTGATGAACTGGTCTGCCTTTTACCCTTTTACATTTACCATAAATTATGATAAAAGTTTAGAATATTTTAATTGCTTGATTAATTTTTCCAAATCATTAACCAAGTAGATACCCACGCTCTCCTCACTCATCTCCGCCCTACACAAACTTCCTTCCCTGTCCTCCATGTGCTGCCAGGTGCTTTGGCGCAGCATCTACTCTTTGGCTGGCAAGATGAATCAGCAGGTTTCTTTGAAACCAGTGTAGCCTTGAATTGTGAAGAGTGATTTAGATGATGACTTTTCTCTTAGAGGTTAGTCTCAGAGTCGCCAAGAGAAAAGTGGTCATCTAAATCACTCTTCAGAATTCAAGGCTGCACTGACTTCAAAGAAACCTGCTGACTCATCTTCTCTGCTGCTGTGCCAAAGCACCTACCAGTACATAGAGGGCAGGGATTTCTCTGCACGAGAGATTACAAGTTTAACTTCCATTATGTCCCTTCAGTAGTACAAGATTGGAGTTTCATTATCATTGCACAGAAGATTGCACTGTTTTTTTTAAGACTTGCTGTTTTAATGGACAACCTTTGGATAAGCCTGGTAAAGTGTTGATGTATAGCCAAACTTTTGAAGCCTTCTTGTCTCTTTCTCTATAATCCAACATCTTTCCTTCCACTCAGCCAGACCCTTTTCCTTTCCCATTTTCATCCAGACCATTTTAACATCTTTGATATGAATCCCAGTAATATTTTGTGTTAGTGCTCTGACTTTCTTCTCTTCCTCTGAGTACAATGAGTCTCTTGGGCTCTGCCTGATCTCTTGGGCTGCACCTTGTGACTTCTGTTGTCTGTGAGCCTGATCCAGCTCCCACTGAAGTCAGTGGCAAGAGTCCTATGAATTTCAGTGGGCATTGGCTCAGGCTTTATCTCAGCACCACCCCGATGGTGGTCTTGCCTCTTAAATCCCAGTCTTCTGTGTGTCCAGTCCAAGATCTGTCCTATTTCCCATCTTCTCCTTCTGACAAATCTAAGTTGGGGGGAGTGAAGGCCCCTCTTCTTTGTTCATGCTAGTTGTTGTCTTCAAATCACAAATACCCTGCATCTTCTGTGAGTCACAAGTATCACAGACTATTGACTCCAGGAAGCCTGGATCAAGTAATGAAGAACAAGAACTAGCCCAGCAAAGATTTTCAGACTTCTGAGACTCCCCACAGGTTAGGGGGAATATCATCAAACCTGTTGAGGGCAGATAGAGCAGATTTTAGATAAAGTAGGAGTCATTAAAGAGACATAACTGAATCTGTTAAAAATAATAATAATAATGCATGCACGCACGTGTACATCCTCCCCCATCAGGTTTGCTTTGGTGATTGTGCTCAAATTAGCCCAGCTCTTACTTTTTCAGACCAGTTTGTCAATTTCCAGTGAGAACACATCACATTGTGCCAATCTCCTAGTGTCCAATCCGGTCTACTGCACAATAGTATAAGTCAAGAGGTGCTACAAGTTAAGTTGGTTCTCCTAAAAACAGAATACAGAGTAATGAATAAAAGTTCAACCAGTCAGATTTCAATGCAGTAAATGTAGTCAGTTGCTCATCAGATGAATTGTTCAGAAAATTGAGAGAGAGAGACTAAAATTAAGATCAGAAGAGAGGATGAGGTATGGATTTTTTGGCTCCATCTTACCAGATATGCTCCTTGATACAGCTGCAACCAATTTTACTCCTGTTTCTAATCCTTAACTATGATTTCCACAAAACACAGCTATAAACAGCCACTTCCTGGTGCTGGCTCACAAGAAGTTTTTCATTAAACACAATAGACTACAACAAAATAAAATAAAATATACCTCAGATAGCTGAATGTAACATGTGGAGACGTTTGTGATTTCTGGCAGAAAACTGGTAACATAACAGAGAAAACTACTGCATGATTACACGAATCACAGCATCCTCCACTGCAGACAGTTTATTTGTGGGACTAGAGGGCTTGTTAGCAGGCATAAAGAGCGAGCTCAGATTTCCTCACTGGGCAAGTCTGAAGATTTCTTCCCATCTTAAACTGCGAAACCAGGCAGGTATATTGGCATGGTGACTCAAAGTATTTATTTTTCTGTGCAGAGAGATGAAAACAAATGCACCTTTGCTGTGTTAAATTATGTTATCATGCAACCCTGCTGCTGTCTGCAGTGCATAGTTTAGAAATTATGTTTTTGCTGGCTTATTTCCTATTGGATAGGGCTGGATTTACTGTTCCTGGAGCCTGAGAAACCAGCAGGGAGTAAAGACTAAGGAATATATTCTCATCTGCGTGCACAAGGATATCCCTTGCATGTGCATAACTTCGGTGAAGGCTGAGGGAAATTACACATTTGGGCTGGGATTTCCAAAGGAGTGTAAAGGAGTTAGAGCTCCAAATCCCATTCAGTTCCTTTGGAAATCCTAATAATCCTTCTTAATCAAGATAGAAATAGATGGGATGCTCTAATTGCTTTCTCACAATCGGAGGACAATGCAACATCCTCCATATAACTGACGCAGAGTCAGGTGACTCAGATTGTCTTGCCAGTTTAAATGCTGCACATGCAGGGGTTACTTTTTGGGAAGAAGCTATTTTTGTCTTCATGTTAAATAATATAAAAGTACTTGCTTGCAAGGCTATTGGAAAAATCATATTAAATTTCTTCGGTATTACCCATAATAAATAATTTGGTACAGTGAAATACAAGTTAGAAAGTAGCTGTTTACAAAAGGGTTAGTATGATTGAGACTCAAGAGGAAGTGATCTTAGGTGAACAGAGCTTTATTTTTATGTGGTGTTGGCCACTTACTGTGTTCCTGGAAAATTGATTAATGGCCTTGAAGCTGGAAATCACTGCTTTAGGGGAAAGTGTATATCACAATATGCTTAAATTAGATCCTCCATAAAGAGACTGTCCTGTCACATTAGTGAGGGAAGAGGTCAAGAGTGGTTTCAGGGTGTTTTTGGCAAATGTCATGAAGAAAACGAATCTGGCAAAATAGAGCTAGAAAACTGAAAGCAAAGTTCACTTTTGGTCATCTAAAAATGTATGTTGGGCCTCGTCTACATACACAGAAGTTGTATCTCTTTAACTATACTATACCATTATGCCATCCTGACTGGGGACCCAGTTATACTGGTGTAAAAGTGCTTATACCATTATAGCTATTCCCTTACAAGAAGGCAAATAAGCTATAGTGGTAAAAGGCATCTTTACTGCATTCACATTAAAAGAGTCATACAGTTAACAGAAATAGTTATACCAGTATGAAAATGTATGTAAGCCAGCCTTTAGAACAATTATGACCCAGTTGTGGCTTTGGCACAAGCTCCAAGTAATGCCAGAGCTTAGCTGCATTAACCTGAGAGCAGGCCAGGAAACAGGTTGAGACTCAGGTAGTAACAATCTGGTTCCTAGTTCCCCCTTTGATCCAAAAGGGAAGTAATCTGCCCCAGTTTTATACCATGCACAGATTACTTCTTGTTCCTCACAGGCACAGCTGCGTGAGCTGACATGCTGGTAGGTGGAGCTAAAGCTTAAAGTTAAGTACATGCTTAAGTGCTTTTGTTGAATAGGGGCTTGAGACTTTAACTCAAATCCCTAAATTTGATCCAGATATGGATCTGAACAGCATCTTCCCACCCCATATTGTATGCTAGCAAAGAAGGAGGAAAAGAAAGAAATATGCTTACAAAGTCCAGGGTGTAACAGAGTCCTACATCATATGCCATATTCAATTACATGCTTAGCTTTCCAAAAAAGGCACCTTCCAATGCAGTGTGATGAGAAAATAAAAGATATGTTGCCTAAATGAAAACCATGCTGAAAATTTTATAATTCCCCTATACGTGTTTTGCAAATCAGTTTACTTAGTTGGCTAGGCATTTTTGTCACTGTTGGGTGTGGAGAATGTTTTTTACATTTTTATAATAAAAAAAAATACGTGACTGAGGTCTGTAAAAATATATTGTTATTAATATTTTCACTTTCATTATTATCTGTATTGTCATTATTATCTAACACACTTCACCGGATGATTTCAAAGCCCTTGGTACATATTAAGGACTAGCGTATAGCTGGCCCTACAGGGAAGTGCAAAGGAGATCAGAGAGCAAAAGTAGGTCCACACCTGCACAGGGATCAGCCACAGTACTCTGACCACAATGGATGGGATGGTGTTATTCCTTCACCAGCCACAGGGCAGAAAGCAGTGCAGGCAGGACACATGCTGCACCTCCAAAAAGGAGGTGTTGGAGCTCCTTCTGAGAGCAATCATGGAACCATTGTCTACCTTTGTTTTCTAACATAATAGAGTCATTCTGAATCAAGCCAGGCAGATCTATGAGATAGGTAAGTATTACTGTCTCCCTTTTACAAATAGGTCAACTGAGGTAAAGGTTAAGTGACATATCCAAGGTCACATAGCCAGTCAGGAACACAACCCAGGAGCCCTGCTTCCCAGTTCCCTGCTCTAACCACTAGTACACACTACTGCTGAGCGGGCCTGCAAATTCTAGCAGTTTCTGGTGACATTTAATTTCTATCAGCTGGAGACAGGTATCACTTTATACTGGCAACATCAAACTTTATCTAAAAATTTTGAATCCCATCCCAAATTTCTGTACTCCCAAGCCTCATAGCTAAAAGTACATAATATAGTTATCTTGTCTAGTTATAAGACTAATTTCTGCCTTCTAGTTTAAACTCTGACAACCCCACTGACTTCTACTGTCATTTACTCCAATGCATCCCCAGTGAATTTACCCCATATTTTGCTTATAGATGCACTAGTTTTTATTGTGAGTGTTGCTACTATTACATAAGTTCAAGTCATTGAAGACCGATGTAAATTTTTGCTTTGTATTATCAGAGAATTGTATCAAAGTTAATTTTCTTCTCTTTACCTGTTTACCAAGAAAACTGCTGCAGATGGAAAGAGACAAGAGATCATTGTGCTGGACTCAAAACGAAGCAATGCTATTAATATTGGATTGACAGTGTTACCCCCGCCAAGGACCATCAAGACTGCTATTTTGAACTTTGATGAATATGCCTTAAACAAGGAGGGAATAGAGGTAAGAAGGGATAGTCCAGTATGATCAGGGTTAAATTGTGAGCATATAATTTTGCCCAAGTACTAGATATACTGTAGTTCATCTCTGTGTAAGGAAAAAATCTCTGTGCCTTATTTTCATCATTGGGGGTTGACATTAGTTATATGTACCTGTGGGTTCTTTCATTCAATCCTGCATCTTTATTACTCAGACTGATTTATTTTAAAACTTAAGTCCCTAAAGTTTGGCTTCTAAATCCATGTTTAGTATTTTCAGATGTGCAGAGTACTTTAAACTCCAGTTGGTATCCCGTGGAAACTGCAGGTGCTCTGCCTCTCTGAACATAAGGCTGTTTATTAAGTGTCATTCTGTGCTTAACCTTTAAGAAAATTTGAATCTAAATTCCTGTTGAGATTTTCAGGGTGGTAGCACTCAGCTATCTTTCTTTGTGTATTCCCTCAAAGTTTAATTTCAGTTTTTTTAAGTTATTAAAAATCCTAAATACAGTTCATCATACATATATATTAAATGTCGAACACTTGCACACTTGCACATACAAGGGATAAATTCACAGTTCCTAGAACTGTTGGAAACTGTACAAGGTTTAATAAAGTTCATGCCTGGTTTGCTATTGCAGTTGTTCTAGATTGTATGTCAAATGGAAAACAAATGCAATGGCGGGTTGTCCTCAGAATAGCATCTCTGTGTTACTGTTGTTTGAAGTAAGCCAGTTGGTAAAAAGATTACAGATGATGTAATTTTTACCATTACATGTTTCACTTTTCAGATCTCCTTACCGATTCCAAGATGAGCTCTGTTTATTATTCTTTTATCAAAACATTGTTCCTCTATGAAGTCTAAAAAGAAACTGCTGCTACTGTTTTTTAATTTTGATTTTTAAAAAAATTAAACGTTTTTACTAAACCTGTACAATTACAGTAAGAGTAATCTGCATGCTTGAAGACCTGGTCTAAAATCTCAATCAATACCTGACTGAATATGTCATTTGCAGATCATCTTCCAATATTTTAGTTTTAAATTTTTCTTTTGCCCTCACCCTCCTCCCCGTATTTAGGAAACAAGGAAAAGTTAAAAGCAAGGTAATATGGAAACAGAGCTGCAAACAGTCAAATGCAAAAAAGAAAAAAAAAACTATTATGTTTTAACTTAATGCCAGGGCCTGATCTTCCTCTGGTGGAATACTAGTACTTCCCAGTGACACATTTACTTGCCTCCCATAGTACGTTGCTCATATCCTGCAGGTGAATAATCAGGCCTTTAGTAATTATGACTCTAGAGAGGGACCAAAACAAAATGCGTAGCAAAGATGTTAACAATCTAGTATGCATCTTCTCCCTTAAATTTCTACCTCCCCTGGCAGACTCAACACCTCACCGGCTGTTCTGGACACCTCACCTTTCCAACCAGTGTGACCTACTGTTGAGGCTACCCTAGCCACTTGCCAGGATAGTGAGTGCCTGCACCATCTCCACCCTTTCTGGGTAGCCGTTTCACTGGCTGCACCCTGATTGATGCGAGATTTCCATCATTTCTTTTTAAAATATACTACAAAATAGGGCAGATTGCAAAGTGAAGCACTCCCAAGTCAGGAAATAACATATTGTTGCCTACACAACCTTCATTTTTCTCCTGATTCATATGCATTCCGGTATAGTCTCCTATGACATGGCCACATACTATTTTTTCACACAGGACCACTACCTCATTGAGGGCTCAACAGCAATATGCTGAGTACTGTGCCCCCATTTCAGCAAAGACTTAAGCATGAAGTTAAGAATGTGAGTACTCCCATTGACTGCAGTGGAACGACTCATGTGCTTAAAGATGGTAACATGCTTTAAGTGCTTTGCTGCATCTGAGACAGAGTGCTTAGTACCCTACAGGATTGAACCCAGTGCAGAGGTTGGATGGTGCTCAGTGAGCAACAGCTATTCAGTATTTCTTTTTCTCCTCATTTTAAATGTGTGGCCACGTGTTTTTTATTTTATTTTTTTTTACTGCACCATCTGAACCCTGCACTGAATAAGAAGGTTTTTTATTTCCTTTCTGTGGCACTCCATTGTAATAGCTGAGTATCACGCAAACATTTAATGAATTCATCCTCACAGCACCTTGGTGATGTAGAGAAATAATAAGACACCCATTTCACAGATGTATTATGTACTGAACTGAGGTATCAAGAGAGTGTACATGTATGACTTGCCCTGTGGGCTGGAGAGCCTGAGACTAAGTGAACCTTGATTACAGGATGGGCCCACATGAGAGGAACCAGGTAATTCCTTTGTAAAAGGAGTCTTTAGCTGTGTTTGCAGAGGCTGCAGGATCACGAAGGCTCCTACTGGGTCCTATGTCAGCAGAGGAGGGGAAGGAAAGGAAACTGCAGGGAAGAGACTGAGGAAGAATAGCTCTCCTGACACAGAGTCCTGGGAGAGATCCTGATTAAAAAGCAGGGAAGGGACTGAAAATCTCTCCAGGCAGGGAGACACCCTGAGTAACCAGGGAAGTGACAAGGTTCCCCTACCAGCCCCAAGGCAAAGGGTGTACAAGCCTATTGTAACTGCTGTCAAGCCCCACAAGGGGGCAGCAGGCGGACCCAAAGACTGGCCATGGAAGAGCCCCAGAGAGGGCAGAAGGCTTTTGTTTCTCACAACATTTTGTGAATTTCAGTTGGGACAGTTGGGAACCCAGAAGGAGTGGACTAAAGACAGTGACCTGGCTGGAGGGCCAAGTTATCTGGCAGACTCACCACTACAGTGCCAGAGGGACCGTCAGCGAGGGTTGCTAACCTAGTGAGAGAGCAGCTACGCCATGCCTGACCACAAGGGGATGACTAGGAGTAAGCAGTACTTTCGTGCCACCGAAAGTACTAAGTGACATGCCCAAAGTCATATAAGCAGCAATAGAACACAGATATCTTGGATCTCAGTCCAGTGAATTAACTTCAAGTCCATTCTCCTTCTTCCATGAGAGACTCTTTATTTATATCAGTCTGGGAAAGGGAAAAAGTGCCAGATGAGTGGACCAATGGGGTTATAGTGAAGATACCAAAGAAAGGAACTCTCAGTGATTGTAATAACTGCTGTGGTATCACACTTTTATCTGTGCCAACCAAAGTATTGTGTAAGATCATAGTCCAGCATACATCAGAAGCAGTTGATAGTTTCTCAGAAAAGAGCAAGCTGTTTTTTTGGAAAGGGCATGGATGCACAGACTAGATCTTCACTCTACGAAACTTAATAGAACAGTGCTTAGAATGGCAACAGCAACTCTACATAAATTTCATAGACTTTGAGAATGCTTTTGATAGCATTCACAGGACCAGCCTATGGCTCATTCTGCAGGCATATGGAATTCCTTTCCATATAATCATCATCAAAAGCTTCTTTTTCAACTTTACATACAGTGTTGATCACAGTGAGCTCGGTTTTGAAATCAAAACAGGAGTACATCAGGGGTGTGTCATGTCTGCAATCCTCTTCAACATTGCCATCAACTGGGTAATGCAGCGTACAACAGAAGACATGCCAAGAGGCATTAAATGGACACTCTTCTCATTCCTTGAAGACCTAGACTTCGCAGATGATGTCGCTCTCCTATCACATACTCTACACCATATACAAGAAAAAACAACTCAACGCATTCAGCCAGCAAATTGGACTGAAAATCAACGCAATAAGACAGATATCATGACCTTTAATATTGCCTCACCATCATCAGTACGGATAGAGGATTATGTTCTCACCAGTGTAGAAATTTCACATACTTGGGCAGCACGATCAGCCAGGACGGTGGAACAAGCCAGGACATCCAGGACAAAATCAGTAAAGCCAGGAACACCCTCAGGAGCTTAAATACAGTCTGCAAATCATCAAAATACAACATCAATACCAAACTCAAGTTTTATCAGTGCTGAGTACGTTCAATGCTACTTTATAGTGCAGAATGTTGGGGAATGAGAAAGTATGACATGTCAAAACTGTCTTCATTCCATACAACCTGCCTCAGAAAAATCCTCCGTATCGTTTGGCCCAGAACAATCTCAAACCAAGATCTATTGACACAGTGCAGCCAAGAGGATCTGAGCACCATCATTGCCAGGAGGTGTTGGAGATGGATTGATCATGTGCTTTGGATGGAAACGGATTCCATCACCAGAATAGCAATAAGTTAGACACCTGAAGGCAAGCGAAAACGAGACTGCCCGAAAACAACATGGCGAAGAGCTGTGGAAACCGAGCTGAAAAACCTGGGTCACAGGTGGGGAACCGTTGAAAGACTTGCCAGAAACAGACAGGAGTGGAAGAGCTTCATCACTGCCCTAAACACCAGAGATGTAATAGGAACATGATGATGATGATGATGATTAGAGACCTACACTACACACCACGTAATTTACAATGAATGAGACAGTGATTCTGTGGACAACAGTTTCCTTCACGGCACTGCATATCACGTCTGCAGTGAACAAAGCCAATCAGTTCACTCCATAATGCCGTTTCGTCCATAGCCAAGCTATATCTTGAATGAGGTAGGGTTCATGTGGGGGGGAAATAGTTTATGATCATTTAATAACAGATCCTATTGTAATGGATACGCAGACTAAGGCAGAGCTAATTTTGCACAAATCACCTTCACATTTTAATTTCCTGAGTTCTGAGTGCTTCGCTTTGCAGTCTTACCATTCTTGTGACATAGGTTTGGGGATTTTTAATGGAATTTCCTACATTTTTAAATAAGAAAATATAGAAATTCCACCATGCTCAACTGTTTGTTAAATAGCTGTAGATTGCTCTATAGTGTGGTATTCATGCAATCTATGTGGCCTCCTTCCATACACAACTTTCTAGATCAATTAGAAGAAGCCAGGATTCCTTTGGACCCTTTGCCTACTTCCTTACTTTGTATTATACACACTCACATGTTGTATGGAAGGAAGAATCCCGTTGTCTCTGCTTTTCACCATCATTAATTGTAGATAAAAACACTGCATGGCCTACAAATTTTCCCAATCAACACACTCCTGTTCAAGCCCCACAGAATACTGACTGACCATTCAGAGATTGCAAACTCCAGTCATGCACAAAATACGATTGTTAAAATCATATAACTTTGACAAATGATAGTCAACTTTCACCGGCATTTTGAAAAGCCCATCTGCAATTTAGGGACTCTTTTCCTGCCAGATTTCAAGTGTTTGCCATCTGTCCCTGCTGTGCTAGAGCTGTTCATAAAAAAAAGTTGCCAACAGAACTTTTTAAGGGATAAAATGTGTTTCCCCCTGCTATCTTTGTTCTTTTGCTTCCACGTCTGCCAAATTCTGAAAGAAAGTTGAAGATTAAAAAAGTTATAAGCAATGGAAAATGAGCCTTTAAAATGAAATGTCTAAAATCTTAAATATAGACATTGCTATATTCTCTGCCTATGATATTACAAGTTACTATCTTTTGTGTTAATTTGCCAGACTGTAAGGGAGGCTGCTCACTCAGATTGCCAGTGAAAATGTCAATGCTGCACTGGTAATCATAGTTCCAGCCACCATCTCTCTCGCTTTTGTTGGGTGCAGTAATAGTCATATATTCATATCAAAATTTGTACCACTTATCAGTGTGTCAACGCGCTCTGTATTTCTGCATAACAGATTTGAGCCTGTTCTCTCATTGCTTTGTTTTTCTGCTTAGCCATGCCATGCAAAATTTGGAAAAATAGGCCCTTACTGTTGTAGCAAACTGAACGGCTGCCAAAGAATCAAGGAGTACATTTTGTACATAAGAGTTTTAGCTTTCTCCATTTCCCTATAGACAGTTTATGTAAGGAAGCTACTGCTAAAATGGTGTGGAAAGTTTCACAAAAGAACAAGGGTTGAGAACCTCATGCCCCCTGTGGTCCTGTAAGCCAGGTAAACAGACTGGCATGACATAAGGGACTCTCCAAAGCCCCATATCCAGAGAATTTCTCCAGCACAGACAATGTGATAGACTGCTGTAAGGCTGCCTTCTAAGGACTCCTCACAAGCCCTGAGCTAGGGGCTGTGCTAGGGGCAGGGTAGGAGAGGTATGTTGGGGTAGGGAACCCGGGATGCATAATGCAGCTCTACAGCCTATAGAACAGCCCAAGGAGGCAACTGTGACTCAAGCTGTGTAAATTTTGCCAGGGTACTCTTCAGCCCCCAGAGCAGCCCAGGATTACTCTCCTCTCCCTGCACTGTGAGGTCTGTGCTGCACCTCTAAGGGCTTATCTTCCCAGCAGTATTTGCTCAAGGTATAATTGGAGTGCGGTCCCTAAACCAGCTCCAACCACACACAGTAATCACTAGTTCAAAAACTCAATTGCTGGTGATGCTTGAGGTAGTAATGCAGTGGGAATATAATTTCAGGCTACAAACTCAAGTTAGCGCAACTCATCAGTTGGTGATTCAATCACTCTGCGCTGCTAATCCAATCACTTATGTGCAGCTCCAGTGTTGCTTCGCAGTGTGGCCACTCCTCTGTGCTGCAATAAAACACCCACGGATGGCCCATGTCAGCTGACTCAGGCTTGTGGGGCTCGGGCTGGATGGCTGTAAAATTGGAATGTAGGCGATCAGGCTTGTCTGGAGCCGAGGGTCCTAGAGTTATTTTTAGCAGTGTAAGTGCCCTGCTGCCTCCCCACTGCTGAAATCTTTCCCATACACAGGGAAAAGCTTCCTCCGCAGGGAGCTGCCAGAGACTTTCTCCACTGCTTCCCCCACGCTAGAGCTTTTCCCTGCTGCAAGTAGCTAAAAACCACAGTACGGACACAGCCTGCCTTTCACTTTGATGTGTGGCAATATGTAGCCTACACGCTTTAAGAAAGGCTTCAACACCATAGTATTGTACAGTAGAACTGGGAGTCATCATTTTGCAGGTCCCGTAGTATAGGCTGCTGAGGGAGCTGTGGGTTTGTCATGCTTTTAAAGTGATAGTGCTGTGTGTTAGCATGCATAGGAAACTGGCAAAATCTTGTTTTGGGGCATTCTTCTATTTCCTTTGTCCTCCTGGGCTCCCATAATGAAGACATAATTTTAGCATTAGAAGGATCTTTTATTGATGATCTGGATGTAGGTGTAGCCCACAGGACTAATATATTCCAAGGGTTGAGCTGAAATCAGATACACGTGGGAGCCATTAAAAAACCCTCTGGGGGTGTCATTATATAAATCAGAAGAGTTGGCAGATTTATGTAGAATATGACTGTGAAAAACCTTTTTGGATTATAAACAGCCAGAACCAAAATCAAAAGGCAAAAATTAAGTTTGTCCTCCAGCTTTACACTGTAAAATAAAAACAAATCTTGCTATCCCTGTGACTTTTTACTCGAAGTGCATAATGGAGATATGTAGAAAAAAGAGTGGCTGTATGTAGTGTACTTAAAGCCTCTGAGCTTGGAGTAGTTAGTTACTGAGAATAGTAAAAAAGAGAGACAGAGGCAGTGCTTGATTTTAAGCAAGCAGATGTATTAAATTTAGTATGTAGAGGATTAACTGGTAGGGCCATACTTTCACAGGGGGGCCCGACAGGTGCTCCTGCAAAAATGCACCCTTTTCCAATGAATCCACATAAAACGGCGAGTCATCTTTTAGTTGCCACATTGGTTGTGCTTTCTTTTGAAAGTCTGGCACTCAATATGTCCAATCAAGTTTGGACTACTTGCAGATCAAGGTGCTATTTATTCACTCTAAGTGAGAGCGGCAGTCTTGGCTCTTTATGAGATAAGCTTAAAGTCTACTCTGTGTGTGCCCAGTATGTGATTTTAGCAGATCCATCTGAAGGACAAATAAAAAAAAATAAGTCAACCACAACACTTATTGGTACTCATCCTCAATGAAGGCAATCAGTGATTCTGCTTGGAAAATGCTACTTATTATGAGTAAGGGAAGCAGAATCAGACCCAAATTGTACACCTAAGGAGGCTTGTATCGTGCATGTAAGCGTGACTAATGT
Organism: Mauremys mutica; assembly: GCF_020497125.1. Classification (NCBI taxonomy): domain Eukaryota; kingdom Metazoa; phylum Chordata; order Testudines; family Geoemydidae; genus Mauremys; species Mauremys mutica. The sequence goes on along the minus strand of NC_059073.1, from coordinate 185,613,065 downwards.
AACTGAGTGGAAAGTGGACCGAAGGGGTTGAGGTGGGCTGTTGTGCCTTGATGGAATACAGGAGCACAGTGTGTGTATCTAAGGTTCTAGATTATGATGTTTTATTGTATAAGTTATATATTGGTAGTTTTAGCCTTCATCAGGTTAAAATTATTTGAAATTAAATTGAGGGGAATTTTCTTTTTAAAAGGACCTTTCGTCAAACGTGACTTGGGTATATAGGAGCCTAGCTTTAAATTTAAATTTAAATTTAAATTCAATGAATAGTTGAAGAAGAAAACCAATTTAATGAAGCAAGGCTGATAATCAGTTACTGATTTCTAGATATCACTAACATTATGAAGTATTTTGGATACAGTTCCTTTTCTTTAAAATTGGATGGGTTTTTGAGAGTCCAAATCAAATATTATAAATTCAGGTGATCATAGTAATTAAATGTAGAGTTCTGGACTTTTTTTTTCCAGATTATGTAAACTGTAGATCTGCATGGTTAACGGCTGTCTGAAAGGCACAAGACCCTGTGAAATTGTGGGTGAAATGTCAGAAAATATATATTTGGCTATAAAATTCCTAGATTCAAGAAGGGACTTAGTACTTTATGAAGCATTCTTATCAGAAACTTTGGAACTCAGACTCAGAATGACTAAACCTAGAAGAGTAATGGTTTTATAATATGTCTCCTTCCCCCCCCCCCCCCCACCATTCTCCCCTCCTCGCAGAGTTCCAGCAATTGTCGGTGTCCAAAAAAGGAACGTTGGGGGGTATTTTAAACTCAAATACTAAAATAATCAGTATCATGATCTCATATGAACCAGGTGGCCAAAAACAATCTTTTGTATCCATAAAAATACTACTTTACTGGACAGATTTTTCTCTGGAATCATGCAGTCTGGGCCAAACGATTACAAGGGTATGCATGGGCATGGAATCTGTAGTCTATACAAGACTGTGACACCCCACCAGCAAGAAATATATGAGCCTAGACTGTTTATGGGGTTTGGTAAGCTTTTCCTTGCTCTCTACCCAAAATGGGCCTTATTGAGTATTATGAGATAATAAGTAAATTCAAAGCTGGTTATGATCTAGTGGTGGAAACAAAGAGGTTGTGAGTTATGATGATGTGCCAGTAACCCTCTGTCCTACTGTGTTTTTACACAGTTTTTGTCAATGATGTGTAAAAAATAATAATAATAAACTGGCAGATGGTAGACTCATCAATCTTCCACACTGAATGAATGGTTTAAATTAGTCATAGAGTGAAAAACAAAAATAAGACCATTTTATTGCTTTTTCAGGAAGGCACAGGTCATAATCAGCAGGATAAAAATGACTGCTAGAGTGGATTAAAAGTGTTGTGAAAAGCCTGTTGTTATGGCTTCGGTTCCACCTTGAGTGCAACTAGTGTGAGATCAGCCAGTTAGTCAGCAGCAGCTCTGCTTATATCAGGGCAGTAATTCAATGGCAGGGATGATCCTTGAAGCTTGCACTACAAATAAGGCTTTTTGGATTTGCTTTTCCCTTGCACATACCACATGCACCAGCTCAACAGAGTAGCAGTGCTTGGATTGAATGCTCTTTGTCAGCTCCATCTGGCCTGCTGTGTTTATACAAAGCTCAGGGACCAAGTGAGTCCCTTTGGAAATACAGCTGACTGTTTCAGTGCTCTGGTTAAAATTCCCTAAGGCTGCTGAAAAATCCCTACAGTGAGGATGCTTTACCACCAAAAAAAGAGAGATTGTAGGATCTTTGTGTATCTGCCAAAAGCCTGGAGCCCTAGTTATTTGCAGTGGGTAATTGAGGGCATTGCAACTGCCAAAGTGTCTCCCCTTCTGAGACCAGAATGTATCAAAAGCACTTTTACATCAATCATGTCTGCTAAATTGGCCATGTATGAATGTTAAAATAATCCCACTTGCAAACTATCCTGGCTCCTCCATTCAGCCTCACAAAGTCACTGAAATTTAAGTAATCTTTTAAAAAGAAAGAGACGACTAGGTGCTGGAGGGCCTCGTTCTTCCTGGGGAGTTATTGAGAAATTTTCCTGATGCCCCATTTAGGATTTGTATCTCATCTGTCCATATCTGTCTGTCTAATCTGTCCCTCCTGTTGTCTGATCTTTTTGAGTGTTTATAAAGTGCCCATTGCAGTAGCATCTGAGCACTGGACTTGGTATTGAGAGGTGCCCTGGGGCAGTCAGTTCAGTTCTCAGATCTGCTTTAGATATGATCTAGGCAACGGATGTAAGTATGTAAAACTGATTACAGATAGATCATAAAAACAAATCAAGAAACCATACTGATTTCAGTAAATGAAGGCTCTCTGGTAAATGCATGCAACAGTCATTTCAAGCCATTTTCAGGATATGTGTCAGGAAAACACTGATACTGCTTAGAATTCAAAAGTGAGGAAATGGATTCAATTTGTATTTTATATTGTCGTCATATAAATTTCAGGGCAAAAATTGCATGCCCTTATTATCATCTTGATCATTTTCTTGAATATTATATCCCCTTCTATCCCCCTGAGGCTGATTATTTAGATCGTATGCTCTCTGGTGCAGGGACTGTCCTTGTACTGCAGTATATACACAATGTAATGATAACTAGGGGAAGGAGAAGCAAAGAAATTTAATTCTAGATTATCCCTCTTCTGTTCCAAGTGAATTAATAGACTAAATTATTCCACTCCCTGTTTGAAATGAGTACAGACTTTACATTTCCCATCTGTCTTGTTATTGTGTAGTATGAGAACAAAGAGACACTTTGTTAAATTGAAAGGTAGCATAATATGTTCAAAGCCAACAGGTAAAAATGCTTCTTCATATGGAATACACTAGGAAGATGGTCATCAGGACAAATACTGTGGCTGGATTTGAATTGGTAAAATATTTTCATTGATCAAAGGTCATTCTTCACCTGATGGGTTCGAGAGGGAATTCCTCACTCCCCATACCCAGATGCAACATTGAGCAATGAGCTAGCTTTATCAGTAGGGGAAGGAGCAGGTGCCTCTGAAGCATCAGGCATTGGCCGCTGCTGGAACAAGATACTAGATTGGATGGATCAGTGATATAATCTGTATGGCAGATCCTGTGTTTCTTGGACTTTTTCTCCAGAATTGATTCTGCCATTACAAAGGGCTACAGAAAAAGCCTAATGTTCTTTCCAATGAGTGAACATAGGTCACCGTCTCGTTGAAAACCTACCACACCACCTTTAACGAGGCTGTGTTCAGCAGGGCACAGGTCCTGGCTTATTTGATGTGTTTATGTTGTTTTCTTTTTCATTTTAAAAACGCATTTAGTTGCTTAAAGCAAAATCTTATTTCCAAGAGCGATCCTGGAGAACAAGCAGCTGGGAAGTTGCCACATGCAAAGAAGCACATAAAGGCCATGATTTAAAAGGAAAATGTTAATTTCTGAACCAGTACTGATGACCGCAGCAAATGAGCATATTGAAATCCTCGTTCATCAATACTGTAAACCTGTCAGATGAACAGAAAAGCAGGCTTCATGTTTTGCAGTACATACTTTTAATTAAGACTTTACCAATTGTTCCTTATTAAGTAATTGTCTTAAACACAGGTTGTATTTCTAGGACTGACCTACACATGCTGAAATAATGTTGTCATATTACGTGGCAAGTAAACATATGGGGTTGGAGTAGGGAGGGATAATAGCTCTTCCAACATCATACATTTTATAAAGTTGAGCTACCCACCCTGCTATCACCCTAAAATGGTTTGCCATCTGGGCATCTTCATTCCTACCTACAGAAATGCAAAATGCTGCCATTTAGAAAGGATTTTTATAGTACGTTAAAAAATGTATCTTCGCCTGTATCTGTTGTCTCAGTTATTTTGTCATTCTAAGTTCTCAGATGTTTACGGCCCCAAGGGGGCCATTAGATCATCTAGTCTGACCTCATATATAACATAAGCCAGAGAATTTCACCCAGTGTCCCCTGTATTAAGCCCAATAATTTCCATTTTACTAAAGCATATCTTCCAGAAAGGTATCCAGTCTTGATCTGAAGATACCAGGTTGATGGACAAGCTACAACTTGCCTTTTTAGCTTGTTCCAATGGCTAATCACTCTCATTCCATAAAAATAAAAGAAGCAATATGGAATTCTAATTACAATTTTAGACCTATTCAAGATTGCCTTGTTATGGTTTAGGTTTCCTGTGCAGTGGTTTTGTGTTGCATATAACCGGAGCACGATTCTGCTCTCATTTACAGCTGTTTGAGTCAGGAATCCCATCACCACAATGTAAACCAGTGTCAAGCCTTCAGTATGATTCTTAATTGTTTGCATGGACAGGCACCTGCCTGAAAAAAAATGGGTTTCCAAATATATGCTATATACATTTGCCTTTCTGCCTCTCCCTTCCCTCCGTGAAAAAAGAGGTTTGAAATCATTGCTCTTGTACATCTGATTAAAAATAATGTCTTTTATCTTTCTTTCTAGAAAATTTTAACTATGATTCCTACGGAAGAAGAAAAACAGAAGATCCAGGAGGCCCAGATGGCAAACCCTGACATCCCATTGGGCAGTGCAGAGCAATTCCTTCTCACTCTCTCCTCAATTAGTGAGCTTTCTGCTAGACTCCAGCTTTGGGCTTTCAAAATGGATTATGAGATAGTGGAAAAGGTAAACTTCCTCTGACTGGGAGAAGGCAATTTCAAGTCCTTGTTTCAGCTTGTTCAGTCTTTATTATTACATGGCTGGCTACGTTGTGGGGATGGTGAATTAATTGTTTTTAGCTTTTGTTTTGGTGAATAGGAGATGGGATGGAAGAAGAGGGAACATTTTAGCGCTCTTTTACAAAAAAATTAAGGGTTATGTCTTCCTTCCTCTAATCAAGTAGTAATGATTTAGGAACAAGGAATTTCCTGGGGATGAGGGCCCAATCCTTATGCACTTCTTACCCAGATATTCATGCAAAACACTTGTTGAAATTAGTGGGAGTTTTGCCTATGTAAAGACTTAGTATATCAGAATCTGGCTTTTTTTGACAAGTGGAGAGAACTAATCACTATATTTATTCATTAGCTAATTTATAAGATCCCTGGGATCCCTCAAAGTTGTTATTGCTATTGTAAACTCTTGAAAGTGGGGGAGGGGACCCCTCAGATTATCTCTCAGATGTTTTTCTAATTTTGCTCATTAACAGAATTACTTGTATGCAGGCACAACATTGCTGCACTTGTTGATGTGTGCTAGTCATTCAAAGAGCAATAGAAGTACTTTGTGAATTGTTTGTGCAACTGATGCAGGGTAGATTATTGATGGAGTGAGGAAGAGTCAACATTCTTTGGATGATTTCATACATTCGCTTGCTAACTTTCAACAGGTTTTTTATTTAATGCTTTGGAAAATGTTGAAATATTATTTTTAGCAAGTTCCTGACTGGTAAAACAGACAAACAAAATCCATCTGATTTGAATGGGTTTTTTTGGCCAAATTAATCTCTGATGTAACTACTTTACTTTCAGTGAAGTTATACTAAGAATAAGCTTGGTCCATGATCTGAGGCCTAGTTAGTAGTAGCTTAATCAATACAAAATCTCTTTATTTTCCAGTTGGACTTTATGATATCTCATGCTGAAAGGAAATGCAAGAAATAATGTATTAGAATGCAGATTTCCTATCAGATCTTGCAAATACCCCCTTTTTAGGATTTTCCTCACTAAGTATTTTCAAAAGATGTTCTTCTGATGATATTAGCACTTTAGTTTCTAGACCCAGATTTCATCAGAGGTCAGAGTTTGGCTCTTCCTTTTGTCATATTCTCTACCTCCTGTATTTTTAGCGATTTTTACCAGATTTGAGCCAAAGTGATTCTGCTGGTTTTGATATCTGTATGTATGTAAAATAAAATAAATAAATAAAATATTTCCATATGGTCAGATTAAAAAAAATTGTGCATGTGTGTGTGTATACAAAAGTCACCATTAAGATGTCAGCATATGCCAATAGTTACCATACACATAACACAGAAGTGTTTGAGAAACGTTAGTTTTTTACTGTACTTAGAATAAGAAATAATCATGGATCTCAGGTATTTTTTGGTAAATGCTGTCATTTTAATGTCCTCCACTTTAAAGTGAGATCATATTTTCAGGCATAAGTACAAGGGGAAAGTGGCAGAGTTAAGTTTGATTTTCAACTTTAGTCTCCATTTTCTGACTTTTCTGTGCTTTGCTCCTCAATATGGATATTGCATTAATGCTAATTCTTTGCACCAAATTATATGTAATTCAAATGCCGTCAAATTATACAAAAATTTGACATCTTAAAAGAAGTGACATCTTAAAACAAGTTTGAAGTTATTAGAAAGAGGAATATAATTTTTGTTGATAATTTTGTTGACAAAGTATAAATCTTTAGAATAAAAATTATAAAGTTTTGTCATAATTACACCTCTACCTCGATATAACACTGTCCTTGGGAGCCAAAAAATCTTACCACATTATAGGTGAAACCATGTTGTATTGTCTGTTACACTCTTTGTACAGCACTTGGCACAGAGGGGCCCTCTGAGGCCTTGGTTGGCCTCTAGGCACTACCCTAATGCAGCTAATAATAACTAAGAATAATCAACAAATGTATATAAGGGATTCTAAGATATTATAATTGACACATGAATTGGCCGGATGAAGATGTACATTAATTTAACTGAGGCAAACTTATTATGTCTAACATGATCTTGCTAGGAGCTACCTTGTTATCTAGCCTGGTATCAAGCAAGTCACACCATTTTAAGGCTGGTGTGCATACACATCTTGTACATGCTGAATTTAAATCAGTTTTTAAATCAAGTTAGTTAAACCTGTGAAAATCCCTGGGTTTACACCTGGTCTGAATAAATTTAGCTTATTTGGTAAGTTACTGAATGAAAGCTAAATCAATATAAGCTTGCAAACTAGTTTAAGTGTGTCCACATAGGGGTTTGTACCATTTAACTAAATCAATTTTACATGGGTCTGGGCTACACTTGACAGTTAGCTCAAGATAACTACATTGGTCTGGCCAGTGGGTGTGAAAAAATCACACCCCTGAGCACCGTAGCTATGCCAACCTAACCCTCACGTAGATGCAGCTATGTCAACAGAAGAATACTTCCATTGGCATAGCTACCTTTGCTCAGGGAAGTGGTATTCCTACACCAATGGAAAAAACCCTTCTATGAGAAGTGGTTGTGTCTGCATTAGGGGGTTATGCTGGCACAACTACGGTGACTTAGCAGTACAGTCTCCATAGTGTAGACATAATCTTAAATGGGTGCAAGGTGTGTGTGCTTGTGTATGGAGGCAAGACCTTAGACCCCTTACTCCCATATTCTGATGTGTAAATTATATCACCTCTGAATTTGTTCGCCCTGCCAATATGCCCAAAATAAAATGTCCAGTACTCCTTTTTTTTTGATTTACACAAAATGGTAATATGATAGTGACTGTCAGTGTATTTTCTCTTGAAGCTCCCTGCACATGTTTATGATAAAATATCCCTATAATGTGCAAATAACCCATCATGTTTCCTCTAGGCAGAGAAGTTCTCAATTATTTTGCCACTCGGCCTGAAATACCGAGGCTTAATTTTGGCTCCTCAGATCATAAACAGAGTACTAATTTGGAGAACGAATGCTGGTTACAGATGACTAAAATTAAATTTGCTGATAGAAAGGACTGAGAACTATATCTACCTTATTGTACGTACAAAATAAACAGCCCTTGACCATACAAAAAGACATAGAAATAAGCTCATTTATTTCAATGACTGTATCTCTCTCTGCCTTTGAATTATATAGTGTAGTCCAGTGGTCCCCAACCTTTTCGTCTGGCGCCCACCAGACGAAGGACCATGGCGGTGGTGGAGCATCCGCCAAAATGCCGCCGAATTTCAGCGGCATTTCGGTGGCAACGCCTCTCGATGACGTCACTTGTCGGCAGCAAGCGGCGTCATCGAGAGGCGTCGCTGCCGAAATGCCGCAGAAATTCAGCGGCATTTCGGCGGATGCTTCACCGCTGGCCAGGACGCAGGTGCATTTAGATGCGCCCGCGGGCGCCAGGGCTCCTGCGGGCACCGCATTGGGGACCCCTGGTGTAGTCCATTTTGTGAGATAATGGAGCAGAATCTGTTTGTAAGTATGTCAGTCTATATGCCTGCTTACAGATAACTTGCATGTATAGGAAGCACATTAAGAGTTTGCAAGTTAAAAGATTAAAATCAGAGGCCAATTTTGTAAAGCTTGACACTGCAGTGTTTTTTGAGTTTTAAAGTGACAGACTGATATACAGAAGTAGTCACATCTATATCTCAGAGGTGGCCATCTTTGTAGGGACCAGTAGAGGCAGATTAAAGATGTCAAGTTACCAAATATTCTAGATTTTCTTTGCTCTTGAAAGATCACAAAAACTAGAATTAAGACATTTCATTAGTCGAGATTTTTATGCCTCTAACTCAAACACTGCAGCCCCCTGCAGTGAATCTTCTTCCATTTTCAATCACATAACATCCCTGTGATGAGGACACCAATTGCCTACATGAACAAGCAACTTTAGGAAACACCTTATTTATTTCTCTGCTAGGCTTTTTATGTGATTTAGTAGCTGCAGCAAGGAAGAGAGCCAGCATCACACAAATGCCAGCGCTCTGCATTATCACTGTTTAGAACTTTTGCAATAATTAATCTAAACCAGAGAATTAAAACAGAAAGATCTATGAGCGCCTAAAATTGTCACTTTTTTTTTTATGACAGGAAGTTGCAGAACCACTGTTAGACCTGAAGGAAGGAATGGACCAGCTGGAGCATAATAAAACCTTGGGATTTATCCTTTCTACTTTACTAGCCATTGGGAACTTTCTAAATGGAACCAATGTAAGCTTTTGTCACCCTATCATTTTATTACTGACTATTATCACAGACTTTCCTCATCAGCTTATCTACCTCATATCACAGCTATCACCCAGTATATGTGTATTTCCAACACATACATGTAATTTAAAAATCAAAACCTACATTGTATGTTTCATTAATTCTATTTTCCCCCTTCAAAATAACCTCAGAGAGATTTGGGACCAGGCGCTGTTTGCACACCAATTTTACACGAGCATAACCCCATTGACTTCAGTGGAGTTGTTCTTAATTCACACTACAAGAATCACCTCTTTGTTCTTTTCATTGCAAATGGAATGATCTAGGCATCTACTGACTCTTCATAAGTATGTAAAATTGTGTCAGAAAGAATCATGTATTCTTCCTGCTCTGGGATTCTTTTTATTTTAAAAAAGTAATCTCTTCCCTTCACCCACCTCATGCATTGTATATCTTAGTAAATGTTTTCTTTGAGGAGATCTGTGTGGACAAAATAAACTTACTTTAAAAAAAATATTTCCTTTCCTACACAGGCCAAAGCTTTTGAGTTAAGCTACCTCGAGAAGGTTCCGGAAGTCAAGGACACAGTGCATAAGCAGTCTCTCCTGCACCATGTCTGCACTATGGTGGTGGAAAAATTCCCAGACAGCACAGATCTTTATTCAGAAATTGGGGCCATCACTAGGTCAGCCAAGGTATGTCTGCGAACAAAAGAAGAAAAGCTCCTTGCATTTGCTACAGATGCCGGATCTTTATCAGTCTCTGTGAGAAACTAAAAGATTTAAATGTAACATTCAAGTTTTTTGCTTTTATTCTCTTTTTTTCCCTCCCCCTTCACAGTTCTTCACATGAATGTGGATTTGTCATGTCACTTTTATGGAATTTTAAAGATACCAGTACTCTTATCTTTCTGGCTGCATCTCGGTCTACCCCTCAGATTGCAGCCAGGGTACTACATCGTCCATAAACCTGAAACAAATTCATTGCCTTTGTTGTGCTTTGATGCAACTAGAAAAGAGTTACTCTAGAAATCATTGAAGTCATCATTATTTATTACATGGATCTTTTATAATATTATTACAGAAATTATGGACATATCTTTGCGAGTTTGTCCTTAGCTGTTTTCAGGCTAGGATTTGATTTTATTGGTATCACCCGATGGTTATTTTCTAGTATTGGGTAAGCCATTTTTTTTAAAGTAAATGTGTTTATTTAATGATGTCTAGCAAAGTTATGAAGTTAAACTCCCAGGCTTGTCTTCTGAAGGTGTCATACAGGTTTTCTTTGAGGATGAGGACTGAGAGATCAGATATAGGTGATCGCTTTGTGAAAAATGTTCACCCACAGCTGATATGGGTGGTTGTCTTTTATCATGTGTGTAAAAGATTGTCTGATTTTACCCACATAGTAGTTTTGGGGGCATTTAGTGCACACAATGGCGTACACCATATGTTGTGATAGGCATGTGTAGGACCCATGGATCTTGAAAGGTGTGTTGTGGGAGTTGATGGTCATTGTAGCAGTGGAGATATGTGTATAGGTTTTGCATCTGTTGTTCTGGCAGGGTCTGGTGCCGCTTTGAGTTGGTGTGTTCTGGTCTGTGGAGAGTTTGCTTCTGATGGTGAGTTTTGACAGGGTGGGGGATTGTTTGAAGGGCAGAAGAGGGGTATGTCCACACCTGGCATACTGCATGCACTTCTGGTTGCCCTATTTCAAAAAAGATATATTAAAATTGGAAAAGGTACAGAGAAGGGCAACAAAAATTATTACGGGTATGGGACAGCTTCCATGTGAGGAGAGATTTAAAAGAGTCGTCTATTCAGGTTGGAAAAGACATGAGTAAGGTGGCATATTATAGAGATCTATAAAATCATGAATGGTATGAATAAGGTTGTTTACCCCTTCACATAACAGAAGAACCCAGGGGTCACCCAATGAAATTGATAGGCAACAGGTTTAAAACAAATAAAAGAAAGTACTTCTTCACACAGTGCACAGTCAAACTGTGGAACTCGTTTCCAGGGGATGTTGTGAAGGCCAAAAGTATAAGTAGATTCAGAAAAATAATTCTATACAATCATGGAGGATAGGTCCATCAATGGCTATTAGCCAAGATGGTCAGGGATGCAGCCCCATACTGTGGGTGTCCCTAGGCTGCCAGATGCTGGGACTGGATGACACAGGATGGATCACTGGATGATTGTCATGTTCTGTTCATTCCCTCTGAAGCATCTGACATTGGCTACTGGGCTACTGGACACTGGGCTAGATCAGTGTTTCTCAAACTGGGATTGCCGCTTGTGTAGGGAAAGCCCCTGGCGAGCCAGGCCAGTTTGTTTACCTGCCCCATCCGCAGGTCCTGCTGATCGCGGCTCCCACTGGCCGCGATTCACCGCTGCAGGCCAATGGGGGCTGCTGGAAGCGGCAGCCAGTAAGTCTTTCGGCCCACACCACTTCCAGCAGCTCCCATTGGCCTGGAGCCACGAACTGCGGACAATGGGAGCCGCGATTGGCCGGACCTGCGGCCGGGGCAGGTAGACAAACCGGCCCAGCCTGTCAGGGGCTTTCCCTACACAAGCGGTGACCCCAGTTTGAGAAACACTGGGCTAGATGAACCATTGATTAGACCCAGAAAGGCCATTCTTATGTTCTTTATGAGAGGAAAAATTTCTCCCTTTTCTTTTGTTTGTTTTGTTTTTTTTACTACCAGAGGCTTGGGATGAGGGAAGAGAAAGGAACAACAGTCCCCAAATTTTGTTCTTGGCCTAACATAATATCTCTGACATACTTCTAGGGTAGAACTGCATTAGAAAGCCATATTTCATATGGAAAGAAGGTGCATTTAAGCTTTTTTCTCACATATTGCCAGCTTACAGTGTGATTCTACTCTGCAAAAGATATAATGGCACTTTCTTTCTCAACAAATTTGCTCTTTCTGTGTGTCTATGTGTGTCCCATCTACTGACTTCAGTGACAAAAATAAATCTTCTCTTTACTCCTGTTAGCTCTGCAGAGCTAACACAAACATCAGCAGGGAGTGGGATTCTATTCCATTTTGTGCAACATTAATTGCATTCATTACTAAATGCCAAAGAGTCAGGCCTGTGGAAACCACTAAAAGCACTGGAGCTGCACAGGTATAACGAAATGCCTAAATCTTCCAGTCCCCAGTGTGCACACAGTTGTGACAAAGACCCAAAATTGAGACACAAAGATAATATTTATGCAGGAAACATATAGTTGGGTGGGTTTCTTCGGTGTATTCCTTCCTTCCTTTCCTTCAATCTATAACCTCAGCTTCATGCATCTTTAATTCCTATGTAAATGATTTTCAACAATAAAAGTGAGGGGAGGCCAAATTGGTGTGGAGCAGACGGAACTCTGGGTCTAAGAAGAGCGACATCCCTCATAGTGAGGGACATTTTGTCTTTGTCTTTATCTCTTTGTCACTGAGATTATAATTTGAAGTCATAGGGGGCTGTACAGTTGTCACTGAGGATAAATTTAGTCTTCAGAGCTTTTACTACTGAAAGTGATATTCATGAGGGAAAGAATCCAGCTTGACTCCAGGAGTCAAGTTTAATTTTCTGACCTGTAAGTTAGAAATAACATGTTTTTAATTTTAAACTTCATACATGGGATATGGAATCATTGAGAGATAATCAATTTGGGAATCCAGAATGCAATTATTACAGAATTGCTTTTCACGGACATGGGAATAGCTCAGACCAAAGGTATTCTAGTATCTTGTGTCTGGCAGCGGTCAATATCTGCTCCTTCAAAGGAAGATGCAAGAAACTCAGCAGTAGGCAATTACAGGATAACCTGCTCCCAGGTTATGTTTTCCTAATAATCCCTAATAACTGGAGGTTGGTTTATTTCCTCAAACAGGAGATTCCAAAAACTCCCTTCCAAAACTCTTGCTTTGCTTTTTTAAAAATATTTACTATTAGAACCCTAGATATTTTTGTTGTGCATATAAATGTCCAATCTTCTTTTGCATCCTGCTATGTTCTTGGTCTCAGTGATATCTTGTAACAATAAGTTCCACGGTCTAATTGTGCATCGAGTAGAAAGTATTTCCTTTTATCAGTTTTGAATTTGCCAACTTTGTTTCATTCTTGGGACTTATTGACTGACTGAATAAAACAGCCCTAATTTCTTCAATCTTTCCTCTTCATTTTTCCATACTCTAATTATTTTCACATCTGTCTTTGAATCTTCTTTATATACTTTTTTGACATGGGATGAAAGAAACTTAAAACAGTATTCCAGGTGAGGACATACCTTTGATTTATATAATGGCATTATAATATATTCCATATTACTTTCCATCCCTTTCATTAAGCATCCTGACATTTTGTTTGCTTTTTTGAGTGCTGCTGCACATTTTACAGTAGTTTTTATTGAGCTGTCCATAATGACGGCCAGGTATTTTCCTGAGTGGATGCAGGTTAATTTAGAACTCAGCAAGGTGTCTGGGCAGTTCAGATATTCACTCTGCTGTGCATTACTTTGCATTCATCAACACTGAATTTTATCTGCCACAATGTTGCCTATTTACTTAGCTTGAATAGAGCTCTCAAGTTCCTCACAATCTTCTGAAGCCCTGACTAATCAAAATAAATTTCTGTCATCTGCAGATTTTGCCCTCTCAGTGCTCACCCTCTTTTCCATATATTAATCAATATATTAAATAACAAAAGTTCTAGTAAAGAACCTTGTGACATCATGCTGTTAATCTTGTGCCATGATGAAAATTGTCTGTTTATTCCTCTGCTTTGTTTTCTCCCTCTTGGCTAGCTTCTGATCAGTGACGGTACTTGGCCTCACATCACATGACTTCCTAGTTTTGTGACTAGCTTCCTGTAAGGGGCTTTCTTAGCAGGGCCGGCTCCAGGGTTTTTGCTGCCTCAAGCGGCGGGAAAAAAAAAAGCCACAATCACGATTGGTGGCAGTTGCACCGCGCCACTTTCGTCTTCGGCGGCAGGTCCTTCCAAGAGAGGGACCAAGGAACCCGCCGAGGAATTGCCACCGAAGAGCCCGATGTGCCACCCCTTCCCCTTGGCCGCCCCAAGCACCTGCTTACTGGGCTGGTGCCTGGAGCTGGCCCTGTTTCTCAGAGGCCTTTTGAAATTCTATATTAATTTTGTTTATTTGTTCTCAGTGGCACAAATGTGTTTATTGGCACATTGAAATCCTTCGAATAGATTAGTGAGACATAGTTTTCTTTTGCAGAAGCTGTACTGTTTAGATTCTATCATATCATAATCATCAATATGTTTTATAGTTATGTTTTTAATATCATTTCAACCAATTTACCAAGTACAGAAGTAAGGCTTGCTGCTCTATAATTTCCTGGCTCAACCCTCACACCTTTTTAAAAATATGGTACATTTGCTACCCTCTAGTACTCCAATATAGTGGCTGATTTTAATGAGAGATTGCCTAGTTTTGCTAGCAGCTCAATCACCTCATTCTTAAGTACCTTCAGAACTTTGGGTATGCATCATCTGGGACTAGTGATTTGTTCCTTTTTGATGTATCAGTTTGTTCCAATGTCTTTTCTTCGGACACCTCAGTCTCTGGAAATACCTCATCTTCATTACCAGAAGAGAGCAGGGCCGAGGGTAGGTATTTCCCTAACATCACCTGGGGTGAAGACTGATGCAGCGACATCACTTAGTTTCTCAACAATGTCTTTATCTTCCTTAATTTCTCCCTTTAATCCTTGGTGATCCAGCAGACCCACAGATTCTCCAACAGGCTTTCTGCCTCTAATAGAATTTCTTGGTATTTATTTTTACACCTTTAGTTACTTACTCTGTAGATTCCATCATAGGTCTTCTAGTTTTCTTCTTACATATTGAGTGGCATAGTTTATGCTCCTTTTTATTGGTTTCACTAGAATTAGATTTCCATTTTCTAAAGGATCTCTTTTTGGCTCAGATAACTTTCTTATGCCTCGCCAGTTAGCTGTACTGGTTTACTTCTTGTCTCCTATGCATCTTTTTTGTGTTTAGAGGCTAAAGCACACTTTAAATTGTGTCTCAGTTAATTACTAAAAGGATGAAAACTATTGTTGAAGACATGAGAAGAACTAATCTTCCAAAATCTATCATTGACTTTTATCTGTAGGCTCTGAAGAGAAGTCTGTATCCTGCAATTTCAGGAAGTGGAAGAAATCCTGATCTACATTTGCACTTTCTGAGAGTTTCTAGAGCCAAACCCATACAAAACTTCACCCAGCATTTCAGTCTGTGGTTTGCTACTCTGAGTGGCCCTGCCCAAAGCAGATGATATTCTAAAAGGTCAGACAAAATCACAGTAAGAGAAATTATGGCCTTAATCCTCCTCGTAATGCCCCAAGGTCTTCTTCTTTGGGATATTCCCACACATATTGTACCAATGATGGATTTTTACTGAATTAAGCTCTATTCCCTCTTCATCTTTGCCACAAATCAAAATGTTTGGACATGGAAACATTCCACCCTGCCCTTTTCAATGGAATGATCAGGAGAGAGTATATGAAATCTGGTTTAAGAAAATGGACATAAATGAAGAATCATTATTTCACTGATTATTACACTGCAGTTTGGGCTCCAGTTCCGCTATAAGCATCTTTCTAAAACTTGAAGGAGACCCAAGCCACAAAAGCCTAAACAATTTCCATCATGTAGAAAAACAGAGATGCCCCTTCTCTTGGGATGAACATCAATGTGAGAATTCCCTAAATGTTATTTTAAAAAAAAACACCCTGGCACATCTGAAAAGAGTTGAAAAGACATGAAACAAGGCAGTAAAATCCCTTGCGAAGCCTGTGGCTCGTCTCCAAAGGACCAAACAAAGTCACAGTTATCAGAAATGGTGATGAGAACTCACTTGAGTGAGTGGAAAGTCACTACAGAAGTCTAAAACAATACAATTCCATATTATTAGCATACAAAATTGTGTAGAGCAGGACCGTTGACATTTTGACCTATTGGAGTTGTGCCAAGCTTTGTATACAAAGCTGTAATAATATCACATAAATAACTCAATTAAATACAAACTAATAGTAATATAACTCACCAGACATAAATCCCCCAACCCTTCAGAACCATTCCGTCAGAAAAGACCTATGTAAATAGGCCTTACGAATGAGTCTTTTGTTCTTCCTTTTAAAAAAGCCGTTTGTCTGCTGCTGATACTGCCCTAGTACTGATGTACCTAACACAAAGACAGGGTTTCAGGCCTACAGATTTCTGTGCCTCAGTCAATGCTGTTCCTCTCAGTGTAACAAGATGATTCTGTGTTTGCACTGGTATCTTTTCTTTGGAGTCAATTGATGTTAGTGAAAAAAATCCTTGTAAAAATTCCCCTATCTAATCAACTCCATGCATCTGAAGATCTAAAGCCAGCTCCAGAGCTAACTTATAATTGGCCTATTTCTCCCACTGAATCACTTATTTATAAAATGCCACACTCCCAGCAGGCTATGTTTGATTCTTCCAGCAAGACTCCCAAATTACTTGCGGATATTAGACAGTGGAAAAGCAGGTGATTTTGAAGAGTAAGCATGAGGAAATGGGAGCAACACACACAAGGGAGTAGCAATTACTTTCAGGAAAGAACTGCTGATTGTACTGACACATATGCAGGGGGGACAGGAAGTCTGCAACTAGCTGCAGAGTGAGCCAAAGGACTCAGCTTGGATTTATGGGGAGAAGGGGGTGTGTGAAACACAAATGCTTTTCTGGCATGTTATGGCTCTTGTTCAGTGTTTCTCAAACTGGGGTCACCGCTTGTGTAGGGAAAGCCCCTAGTGGGCCGGGCCAGTTTGTTTACCTGCCCCGTCCACAGGTCTGGCCAATCTTGGCTCTCACTGGCCACAGTTCGCCACTGCAGGCCAATGGGGGTTGCTGGAAGCGGCAGCCAGTAATTCCCTCGGCAAGCATGAAGCCTGCTCAGCTCACTGCTGCTGTTGTGAACATTGTAAACACCTCAGGCATTATACTGCAATATGTGCAGAACTTGGCTAAGAGACATCAGCACGAGGACAAATTGTGAGGAGGACATGGACACAGACATTCCTGAAAGCACGGGATGTGGTAATTGGGACATCATGGTGACACTGGGGCTGGTTGATACAGTGGAACACCGATTCTGGGCCCAGCAAAAAAAAACACAGACTGGTGGGACCGCATAGTCTTGCAGTAGGGCATGATTCCCAGTGGCTGCAAAACTTTCGCAGACGTAAGGCCACTTTCTGGAACTCTGTGAGTTGCTTTCCCCCACCTTGAAGTGCAGGAATACCAAGATGAGAGCTTCCCTGACAGTTAAGAAGCAAGTAGTGATAGCCCTGTGGAAGCTTGCAAAGCCTGACTGCTACCAGTCAGTCAGGAATCAGTTTGGAGAGGGCAAATCTACTGTGGGGACTGCTGTGATTCAAGTAGCCAATGCAATCACTGATGTTCTCCTATAAAGGGTAGTGACTCTGGGAAATGTGCAGGTCATAGTGGATGGCTTTGCTGCAGTGGGGTTCCCTAACTGTGATGGGGTGATAGACGGAACACATATCCCTGTCTTGGCAGCAGACCACCTTGCCAACCAGTATGTAAACCAAAAGGGATACTTCTGAATGGTGCTGCAAGCACTGGTGGATCACAAGGGACGTTTCACCGACATCAGTGTGGAATGGCCGGGAAAGGTCCATGACACTCACATCTTTAGGAACTCTGGGCTGTTTGAACAGCTGCAAGAAGGGACTTACTTCCCAGACCAGAAAATTACTGTGGGGGATGTTGAAATGCCAATAGTTATCCTTGGAGACCCAGCCTACCCCTTGCTCCCATGGCTCATGAAGCCATACACAGGCACCCTGGACAGTAGTAAGGAGCAGTTCAACTATAGGCTGAGCAAGTGCAGAATGGTGGCAGAATGTGCCTTTGGATGTTTAAAAGCTCGCTGATGCTGTTTGCTGACTAGGTTAGACCTCAGAACAACCAGTATTCCCATCGTTATTGCTGCTTGCTGTGTGGTCCATAATATCTGTGAGAGTAAGGGGGAGACGTTTATGGCAGGGTGAGAGGTTGAGGCAAATTGCCTGGTGGCCGATTTTGAGCAGCCAGACACTAGGGTGATTAGAAGAGCACAGCTAGGTGCGCTGCACATCAGAGAGGTTTTGAAAACCAGTTTCATGACTGGCCAGGCTACAGTGTGACAGTTGTGTGTGTTTCTCCTTGATGCAAACCCGCCCCCTTTGTTGATTTTAATTCCCTGTAAGCCAACCACCCTCCCCCCTTCGATCACAGCTAGCAAAGGAAATAAAGTCACTATTGTTTTGAAACCATGCATTCTGTCTTTATTAATTAAAAAAAAAGTGAGATAACTGACAAGGTAGCCTGGTTGGGGTAGGGTGGGGTGGTGTCGGGTGGAGGAGGAGGGAAGGACAAGGCCTCATTGCTACAAATCAATACTGTTTGAATGACAGCCTTCTTTTGCTTTGGCCATCCTCTGGAGTGAAGTGGCTGGGTGTCCAGAGCTGCCCCGCCTCCCCCTGCGTTCTTGGGCATCTGGGTGAGGAGGATATGGAACTTAGGGAGGAGGGTAGGTGGTTATATGGTGTATGCAGCGGTGGTCTGTGCTCTTGTTGGCTTTCCTGTGACTCCACCAGACGCCTGAGCATGTTCATTTGCTCTCCCATTAGCCTCAGCATCAGATCCTGCCTCTTCTCATGGTGCTCAATTAATGCTTTCCTAAACTCTGCCACTGACTGCCTCCATGCATTCAGCTGTGCCCTGTCAGTGCGGGAGGACTGCATGAGCTCGGAAAACGTCATCGCGTTTATCTGCAATAACCTCAGGGACAGAGATGATAGGGGGAGCATAGAAACATTTGCACCTGTGGGGGGATAAAAAGGGAGAGTAAAATTTAAGAAGATGCATTTCTGAGAACAAAAGGGAGATTCTTTCACAGTGAATCAAGCAATTCACAGCAGACAGCACATGTGCTTTAGGTACAAGGTCGCATTTTGCCTTTTATATTGAGCGCCTGCCGGTATGGTGACACATCACACCGGCTGGCCAACAGAATTCGGTTTGCAGGCAGCCATGGTAAGCCAAAGGGTATGCGGGGTTGGCTTCTAACACCTTCATAACATGTGGGAATAGTTTCAAATTGCAGTGTCCTCCTTTCCCATAGCAAGCAATGCTGGTTGAGTTTGCCATTAAAAGGAGGGGCTGCGGTTTTCAAGTGGATGTGCAGCACACACCTCCCCCTACCTCACGACATGGCTATTCTCAGGGATGATCCCTTCACCCCTGCCCCCGCCATGTGGCTATTCTCAGGGGTGATCCCTTTTAGCCAAGCGCAAACAGCCCAGCATGAACAGGATCCTTTTACTGTTCCCTTACAAAAATTTCCCTATTTCAACCAGGTGACCATGAATGATATCAGTCTCCTGAGGCTAACGCAGAAAGATATAGACGGAATGTTGCTTGAATGCAACCAAAATCCAGGACCATTCCCTGCCATGCTTTGTGCTGCAGTGATTCCAGACTACTTGCTACTGGCTTGGCGTGGTAAAGCGTCCTACCGTGGAGGACGAAATAAGGCAGCCCTCCCAGAAACATTCTGCAAAGGCTTTCAGAGTACCTCCAGGAGAGCTTCATGGAGATCTCCCTGGAGGATTCCCGCTCCATCCCCAGACACGTTAACAGACTTTTCCAGTAGCTGTACTGGCCACAAATGCATCCCAAGTCTTCAGGGCAAATCAAACATTAAACACTATTGCTTTTAAACCCTGTTTTGTAGTTTCAAATGTGCACTCACCAGAGGTGCCTTCTCCACCTTCAGGGTCAGGGATCCCGCCTTGGGAAAGTATTGGCTCCAGGGTGATAAAAAGGTCCTGGCTGCGGCAGGGAGAACAGATTCACTGCTTGCTTGCTGCGCATTCTCCTCCTCCTCCTCATCATCATCCACAAAATCCTCCTCCCTGTTGCATGAGACTCCCCCCCATGCAGGTGTCCATGGACAGTGGTGGGATAGTGGTAGGTCCCTCCCTAGAATTCCATGCAGCTGATCATAGAAGCAGCATGTATGGGGCTCTGACATGGAGCGACCGTTTGCCTGCTTTGTCTTTTGGTAGGCTTGCCTGAGCTCCTTAACTTTCACGTGGCACTGCGGTGTGTCCCTGTTGTAGCCCTTGTCCATCATGCCCTGTGCGATTTTGGCATATATATTAGCATTTCTTCTTTTTGATCAGAGTTCTGCCTGCACAGATTCTTCTCCCCATACAGTACTCAGATCCAGTTTGCTCCATGCTGGAGCTCATTTGCGATTCTGGGAGAACTGCATGGTCACCTGTGCTGCTGAGCTCGCCACGCTGGCCAAACAGGAAATGAAATTCAAAATTTCCCAGGGCTTTTCCTGTGTACCCAGCTAGTGCATCGGAGTTGAAAGTGCTGTCTAGAGCGGTCACATTGGAGCACTCTGAGATAGTCAATAACGTCAAATTGCATCTGCACTAATCCAAATTCAACCCAATAAGGTCGATTTTAGCGCTACTCCCCTCTCCGGGAAGGAGTACAGAAATTGATGTTAAGAGCCCTTTAGGTCAACGGAACTGGGTTGGTTGTGTAGACCAGTGGTTTCTCAAACTGGGGTCACTGCTTGTGTAGGGAAAGCCCCTGGCGGGCCGGGCCAGTTTGTTTACCTGCCCCATCCTCGGGTCTGGCTCATTGCGGCTCCCGCTGGCCGCGGTTCACTGGTCCGGGCCAATGGGGGCTGCTGGAAGCAGCGTGGGCCGAGGGACATACTGGCCACTGTTTCCAGTAACTCCCATTGGCTTGGAGCAGCGAACCCCGGCCAGTGGGAGCAGCGATCGGCCAGACCTGCGGACGGGGCAGGTAAACAAACCGGCCCAGCCCATCAGGGGCTTTCCCTACACAAGTGGTGACCCCAGTTTGAGAAACACTGGTGTAGACGCATTCATTATAAAATTGACCTAACCCCATAGTGTAGACCAGGGCTTATTGAAATAAACTGGATATGGGCACATAGGAGCAGAAATTGAACTAGTATGTCAAGAAATTACATTATATTGGAGTGACAGATATGCACATCATGGTGTTTATTATCACTATTAATATATTAGCATGGGTAGCAAAATACAGACCTCACATATCCACTAAAACTTGGGCTGAGACCAGCAACTCATCTCATGTTGGCCACTGAAGAGCCTTTAGAAAGAAATTACTTTTGTTCACTACCATCCTGGACCAGATTCCAGCCAATGACATACGTGAAACCATGTGAAAGACCCCCCTTTCATTATGTCTGCTAGATCTAAGCACATTCCTTCACTAATTACTCTGAAACTCAAGGGATGTAATTGCTAAACCTGGATTATGGGATATAAAAATATCTGGTGTCTTTCTGTTTAATTTAAGATATTTATGGAGCACTATCTAGCACTAATATGCTAGATCCCTTCAGTGCCACACACATTCTGCTTACGGTTTGTGTCCAACCATATCCTAATCAACACTAGAGTCATACTGACTGAAGATGCTGTTTATTCAGAAAAAAACTAGGAGGAAGATTTCCAAAGGCACCCAACTTCCACTGATTTTCAATGAGAGATTTTCACCTGACCGCCCTTTGTGCCATTGGAAATCTTCTCATAGGTTGAGTTTCACCAGATTGTGTCCCTGAAAGTGGTGGTATAGTTCTGATCTGTCCTATTTTTCTGCTATTTTTAGTTCAGACACTAACCATAATTCAAATCTCTCCTTAGTGTTTGTGGGTGACAAGAGTCTCCCCCCTACCATTTTCATCAGGCATAGTCTGTACCCTACTTTTGTTAGCTGCATTTATTTACATAGTCGTGCATCTTGGGTGGTGAAGTTCATTAACAAGAAATCCCAGCCCTGCAACACTCCACCTCTTTAAAAAAAAATTACTTTTCAAAGAAACTTCTATTATTAATACTGACCTACTTGCCTTTCTCCCCAGTTTTTATATAAGATTTTTGTTTACATTACTAATAAACCAGCATTTGTAGGCAAAAGGACTTAGCCAATCTACCAGATGGTTTCCTGTACCTGTATTCTTAGCAAATGGAGTGCAATAACAGCAACTTATCTTATTTTTCTGCCTACTCCTAATTAAATACTCTGACTCCTATGACAAGTTATATGTTAACTCCTAAAATAGAAGATTTAAAAGAGAGTGGGTAGATTTTTATGGAATAGCAACTTCACAATGGTGTTTGTAAGTGTTTGGGTAATGTATAACAAAACACGAGGTGCTCACCAGTGTGCTGCAATGACATATGCTTCTCTAAAATTACAAATGTTGTTTAAGAAGCCCTAATCTGAGTGCTCTGGGACAGCACTCTGGGCTCATTTGTTACTCTTTTAGTGTTCAGAACTTCCCTTTGCTCTGAACAAGGGCAGGAAGAAGAGAATGTCATGTTCCACATCAAAACTCATCCTTGTAATAATGTGGAAATGATCTGTCTGACCTAAATTATAAAGAACTCAAACTGGCCTGTGGTCTGCGGTAGAAAATACTCTATCTTTGAAGGGAGAAAAGCTGACTTTATATATCTGTCTGTGTGTCTAATTATCATTTCAGTTGTGAAATTAGAATGAAACATGTCACGTGAATGTGTTGGTTCTGTAGTCAATAGCACTAGTGTTGGGAGAGGCAAAGATGGGGAGAGATTCAGTTCCTGTTTCGAAAATGTCTAGAGCTGATCTGTTCCACCAGTATAATAACAAAGTTTAAAGAGCTAAGGTGAGTCAGCAAATGATAATTATAATAATATAACAGAAATCTATAAGGCAAGGGTAGGCAACCTATGGCACGTGTGCCGAAGGCAGCACATAAGCTGATTTTCAGTGGCACTCACACTGCCCGGGTCTTGGCCACTGGTTGGGGGGGGCTCTGCATTTTAATTTAATTTTAAATGAAATTTCTTAAATATTTTTAAAACCTTATTTACTTTACATACAACAATAGTTTAGTTATATATTATAGACTTATAGAAAGAGACCTTCTAAAAACATTAAAATGTATTACTGGCACGCAAAACCTTAAATTAGGGTACGTCTATACTTACCGTCCGGGTCGGCGGCTAGCGTTCGACTTCTCGGAGTTCGATATATCGCGTTTAATCTAGATGCGATATATCGAACTCCGAACGCGCTCCCGTCGACTCCGGAACTCCACCACCGCGAACGGCGGTGGCGGAGTCATTGGGGGAGCCGCGGACTTCGATCCCGCGGCGTCTGGACGGGTGAGTACTTCAAACTAAGGTAGTTCGAGTTCAGCTACGCTATTTGCGTAGCTGAACTTGCGTACCTTAGTTTGACCCCCCACCTTAGTGTAGACCAGGCCTTAGAGTGAATAAATGAAGACTTGGCACACCACTTCTGAAAGGTTGCCGACCCCTGCTATAAGGGATATTGAGAATATAGAACAGAAGTTATGCAGAACCTTCAAAAAAGACTCCGAATACTTTCCAGTGGTCTTCATAATAAATTATTTAATTCTCAAACTGAGTTTTTCAGGCATGTTCAGGAAACTTCAATGCTGCTACTCAATTTGAACTTATTTTGTCAGCTTCCTTCCGTTTCATTTTTACCTCAGGCCTGGATTTGGGGTTCTCAACCCTGCTCAAAATATCCAGGTAACTGCAGGGGAACAAATTCACTACAAACATAAGCAGGGGCAATATCTTTAATGTCAGTGGAGTTGTGCACATTATGGCAGTGTTGAACTTGACCCAGAAAATGATTTAATTGGAATAGAAGAATAGAGATGATTGATATGTGTAGCACACAGTGCAGAAGGGGGTATCTTGAAGCTGTAATGATAATTTGAAATGACCATCTTTCTCTTTTCTTTATACAATGCAGCATAATTATAAAATACTGTTACAGCAGAGCTTCTCTCAGGACTACCTTTTCAGTAGTCTCATGGAACCACAATTTTATGTGAAATCCACCTAAATGCCATATTAGTCACAGTGCTCTCTTCCAGCTGGAAGCAGGTACTGTTCCTGTTTCCTTTCAACAATAAGAAAATCATCTCTCTCTACCATTGTGTAACTTCATTTTTTTAAAATAAAATGTTGGCAATAAGATGACATATAAATGGTGACTAGGGACTCTCACTCTGCCCTGCCTCCCGTGGGAAGACAGTATGAACTGAATAGCTCACAGGGAAGCAGTATCGTATTTTATACATTGTGATATGTGTACTGTACTTGTAAGGTAAACAATCCTCATTTATAACTCTCTCTGTCTCAATACCCTTTTTAATCTTGTTAATTCTGACCCCAAATTACATTATGCGCATTTATCATCTTACACCTTCTTGGGGTGTAATTTGATTATTTGATAACACCCGACACCAAGCAAATACATCAAAATGGTGTAAGAATGCATCAAATATAATAGTATTGCTGAGCCACATATGTAGTTTTGCATCTCCAAAGCACTGTACAAACCTTTGGTCAGTTGCTCAGTTGAGCTTCACCTTCTATAGTCAGTTCCACAAGGGTAAAAAAGATGCAAATTGTTACTTTTCTGATTTAGTAGTTTACAGTTATTACGCATATAAATAACTACACAAGGTAAAGAGCACCAGAGAATCTAGTCCATTGACTAATAAGCAAACATAATGCTGTCAGTAAAGATACAAGTCAGCTTTCTTATATCAATGGTTTATTAGAGTTCTCAGTGAAGAGAAGTTAACATCTGAACCATTTCAATGCCTTTGGATCTCTGTTTTCAATGGAATCTGCTGTTTATAAATAAGGAAAGTTGTGCTCCAGCGAGCTGTACCTCCCGTTAACCTTCCTTGTGCATTACAAGAGTCAGGGCCGGCTCCAGAGCCCAGCAGGGCAAGCACCCGCCTGGGGCGGCCCTTTCCCGGGGGGGCGGCAGGCTGGGCCGGCGGACCTGCCGCAGTCATGCCTGCGGGAGGTCCACCGGAGCCCCGGGAGCAGCGGACCTGCCGCAGGCATGACTGCGGAGGGGACGCTCGGCCGGCGGCTCCAGTGGACCTCCCGCAGGCATGACTGCGGACGGTTCGCTGGTCCCGCGGCTCGGCTGGACCTCCCGCAGGCATGACTGCGGCAGCTCAACCGGAGCCGCCGGACCAGCGAACCGCCCGCAGCTGCGGGAGGTCCAGCCGAGCCGCGCGACCAGCGGACCCTCCGCAGTCATGCCCGCGGGAGGTCCGCTACTCCCGCGGCTCGGGGGCGCCTCCCGGGCATGACTGCTTGGGGCAGCCAAAATTGTAGAGCCGCCCCTGACAAGAGTCCACAGAGTGATAGTACGTTTCTTAAAGATGGCATTAAAAAGTGAAAAAGGACTTGTAGATCCCTAGCTGAAAAAGTATAATGCAGTTATTTTTGACAAAATGTATAATATATAAATATCACTCTTTAAAATAGGGTGATGAGATCATTTTGATTGGACCAGCTTCTGTTGGTCTCTCTTGTCTCTCTCTCACCAACAGAAGTTAGTCTGTTAAAAGATATTACCTCATTCACCTTGTGTCTCTAATGTCCTGGGACCAACATGGCTACAACAACACTGCATATACCAGAGGTTCTCAAACTGGGAGTCAGGAGCTCTCAGGGGGTCACGAGGTCATTACATGGGGGGTCATGAGCTGTCAACCTCCACCCCAACCCCTGCTTTGCCTCCAGCATTTATAATGGTGTTAAATATATTAAAAAGTGTTTTAAATTTATAAGGGGAGTCGCACTCAGAGGCTTGTTATTTGAAAGGGGTCACCAGTATAAAAGTTTGAGACCCACTGGCATACACTATTTAAGGAAATTCCATTCTGTATGCATAAAGATTAGTATGCACAGTAGGAGGCAGGTTGGTGTAACATACAAAGTACTTAGTGGATCTTGGGTTTAGTCACATTGTGCCCTCAGGCTAGTTGCTTGACTCTTTTGTTCCTCATCTGTGATATAGAGCTGGATGTTGCCAATGATTACTGAAGTATCCAAACTTCACTGCCATCCTTCAGAATTTAAACTTTTACTGGAAATCTTGTTTTACAGATGATGAAGGGAATTAAATGGTCCTTTCATCTTCCATGCATTTGGAAAGTAGTAATGAGCATTGGTGTGCAGGAAGAGAGTGGTAGAGAGGCCTATTCTGTTAGCATGCACGCTCTGTGCACTCCATTCACTTTCTGATGTTACTGATAGTTGGCCTAAATGGAGTTTCTGGTCACAGCAACTCAGCACATTGGTTAGTGCTCCCTTGTTGGAGGAGAAAGGTTTACCCTGTTCAGTGCTATCTGTTGTGAATGTGTGAGTCTAAGTGTTACTGTGTTGGTTGAGAAGATTATGTGGCTCAAGGTACATTTGGGCTCAGCTGTTAATGGGTGCACAGAGGGAGAGGAGTCTCACACTCCCTCATAGCTGCCAAGTACTGTCCATACTGGTGATCCCTTGAGAACATTGGCTGTT
Organism: Mauremys mutica; assembly: GCF_020497125.1. NCBI lineage: Eukaryota > Metazoa > Chordata > Testudines > Geoemydidae > Mauremys > Mauremys mutica. Next base: position 185,586,697 of record NC_059073.1, on the reverse strand, counting down.
TTTATGTGGCAAAAGACACCCCAAAGCTGTCAGGGAGAAAGCATGGCCAGCATTCTGTTCTCCCTTTACAGCAGCCAGTGGAGTTGGCTGTGCATGCAGTGGGGAGCAGGCCACATGACCTGAAGAGGTGAGCCGTAACCAACTTGTCCTGCATGGAGAGAGCTCTTGAAGATATTCTGCATCTTTGCGGCAGTGCCTGTAACGCAAGACTGAGCCCTTAGTGTGTATTGGGGAGGAAAGGGGACAGAAACAGAGAGAAATGTGAGCAGCAGAAAAACCATGAACACAAAAGAAGTGGACAGTAAGAAAAGAAAGGGAGGTAGCATAAGAGACCAGAACAAGGGACAGATCCAGGAAAGAAGGGACAGTGAGGTGACAGTGTTTGGGTCACTCCAAGTCATGCCCCATTAGAAAGCAGCATGCTAATACTTTTGCTACTTGAAAAAAAGCCCACACCAGTGGTTTGAAATGTTGTACAGTGGGTGCTTTAATACTGTAGACTATCACATTCATTTGACCTCATTTTCTAGAAGAGTCCAGATTTTTTAAATAACTTCAGATGTTTGTATTCCTGCCTACCCAGTCTAGTGGCTTAGTGAATTGTTCTGTGAGTTTAGGCAGGAAAAATCTGCTCAACAGATCGGCAAGTACGAAATGTTTTTTGTTTTTTTGGTAAATCACATTCATTAGTCAGTGCTCTTTAGGGAAGCATTTTGTTGGACCATGACACACTTCTAAAGAAAAGCAGATACTTTATATCAGATAATGTGTTAAATGATCTTCACTTAACCCCTTAAGGGTTAGGGTCTATAGAAGGTATCCTATGGCAATGCCTTGGATTCTGTGCATAGAAGCACTACTTATCCCAGGGTTTCATTGGAAATAATGGGAACACTTTCAGAAATGTAAATTGGGGAAACAATACTTGTAAAATACAAACTAATGTACATGAATGTCTCATAGCACTTTTAACTCTTACTCTTGCAAATGTGGAGAATTTTCCATACATGGATTATTTTTGTCTCCAAAAAATGACCACTCATTCAAGACAAGTTCCTGAGATTTGGTGGCCCATATTACATTAGAGTTCATAGTGATCTGTTACACTCTCTTGGAGTACTTGTGGCACCTTAGAGACTAACAAATTTATTTGAGCATCAGCTTTCGTGGGCTAAAACCCACTTCATCGGATGCATGCACTGGAAGAGTATACTCCATGCATCTGATGCTCAAATAAATGTGTTAGTCTCTAAGGTGCCACAAGTACTCTTCGTTCTTTTTGCTGATACAGACTAACACTACCCCTCTGTAGCGGGGTGGTCACCTACTCCTGCCCAGAAGGGCTTAAAACAGCCCTTCAAGAGGGCTGTGGCAGGGGGAAAAGCTGGGCTGATTGGGGGAAACAGCCTCAGCTGTGGCCATGCCCCAAACAGCAGACCTAGCTGGCCCTATAAAGGCCAGGGAAGCCAGGAGCAAACAGTCTCCCTCTGTCTGTAGAGGGAGAAGGGCCTGGCTTCTGCAGGATTAGCAGGAACCTAGATTTGGAGCAGGGCTGGGGAAGGTCCAGAGGAGCTGAGAGCTCCGGCGTGGAAAGCCCCAGGCTGCAGGCCTGCTGACAGGTCTATTAGGTAATGAGGTTGCAGGGGACAGCCCATGGGTAGGCAGAGGCAGCAGGTCCAAAACCCCCTTTGCCTATCATGAGTGGCTTACACTGCAGTCCACCCCAGTGAGTGGGGGCTAGACGGGGACTGGCAGTAGCCTAAGACTGAGGCAAAATGGGGATAGTGGGTGGGGGTTCTCCTGGGAGGGGGAGACCCCAAGATTGAAGGGGTTCTGCAACGGGGGGGCAGAAGCCCAGTGAAGCGGCACCGGGTCCTGGGAGGGATGTGGGGGCCAGAGTGAGGTAAGGTGGATCACCGGCCTGCCAAGGGCGCTCCGGAGCTGGGATAAGCTAATTCCCGAGGACGACCAGCAGGAGGCGCTGCAGCGGTGAGTCCGACACCTACACCATCTGAAACCTATAGTCTCTTGGCCACTCTCCTTCTGACATTAGCCTCAATTAGGTTCAGAATATACAAGCAAGTTACCGTCGTTAGTTTCGATTTCCAGTTTCAGTGATTTGCACTTACTGCACCAGCACAGGCAGCTGTGCTCAGTTCACCCCACGAGAGAGCAGGTGGTATTTTCCCTGCTGTGCTCCCTCAGAGGTTCTACCACAGGTTGGTAGCCTCAAACTGTAGTGAAGGTTCTAGCACATCCTTCATCCACATCCACTCCTCAGCTAGCAGTACCCCTTTTGTGGCTGCATTGGTTCTTTGCAGGACCACAGTGGAGGGGAAGATGCCAACTGCTCTGTAGCCTTTCTGCTCTCTAGAAACTAGAGAACCTTTCCCAAATGCATTGTCTTTTGACCTCTACAGACCTGATAACTCTGAACTCTCACTGATTTCAGTGCAAGCTGTGGTAACATAAGATGAAAATTAATGAAAATTCCTGCACTGTGCAGAGGAGGGATTGGGGGAGTTCCCCACCCCATCTGGAAAATTCTTTGCGACCCCAAATTTTGAGTCCTACAGTCTTCTGGGCTCTATTGTTTTCTAATGGGGATACTGGTATTTTGTCTGCTGTGTGCATTTTATATTTCCAGTCTATGGTGAGCTGCAATATGTTTGTCATCAACAGTCAAAATACTGACCTGGAGAGGGATTTTTTTTTTAAATAGGCATTGATACCCTAACAAAAATATAACCCCCCACAGCTGCCTCGCCTGCAGGGCTTTTCTAAATAGCAGAATGGATCAAAGGATGTTTTTATTTCCTTGTGCAGAGGAAAAATTCATCACTTTGTAAGTCAGAGCAAAAATGAATCAAATCAATACCAGGTTATATCAGGGAGCTTTTTAATAATAATACATTTCTTATGGCTAAACTCAGTTAGTATGACTCTCAGCAGTAGGTACTGTACATAGCTGAAAACTTTATTCCATCTGTAACAAACTTTAATTTGAACCAAGGTCAAGAATGCATTAAAAAAATAAAAAGCTCAAAGTGAGATCCACCTACACTCAAGATAGGGCTGGCTTGGGACGATTTAGATCGCAATCCCATATTCCTCTAATTTTGAGGTAGTATGTGTCCAGGGCCAGTTTCTTTATTGCAGTTACAGTGACAGCATAACCTGGCTGTAAATTGTTGCCCAGGGAGGGATTTCCCCAGAGTAAGCAAGATAATTTTATGGAGTAGAGCCTGAACTGGGACGGTTATGCCACATGACCTCTCTGCTGCCAGCATGGTAGGGAAAAGGGATCATGGCTGGGGAAAATGTATCGTAAACTCTATTTTCAGTCCCTTCTTATTCTAGCAACCTAGCATACGTTATAAAAGCCTTAGGCTTCTCTAACACAGCACAAGAGTAACAGTCATGCACAGAATAGCACCAGGATCAGTGAAGTGTAAAGGAAAACTTCTAAATACCCTTCAAACATCACACTGACTTGTAATCAGCATTATGACCACAATTAGAGACCTGGCCTCCATAGCGTGACCAGACAGCAAATGTGAAAAATCAGGACAGGGGGTGTGGGGTAATAGGAGCTTATATAAGAAAAAGACCCCAAAATTGGGACTGTCCCTATAAAATTGGGACATCTGGTCACCCTAGGCCTCCAGTACCCTGCTTCAGGTCCATCTTACAGAGATGTGTCTGAGTTTTAGTGTTTGGGTTTACCTGAACTTTCCCCGAAATCAAAAGAGTTCTGATTCCAATTCAGGCTGATTCCAGTTCAGGCTGATTTCGTAAATGGTAAAATATAAAAGCTGTAAGATAAAATTAATGTGCACAGCCCACATAAGTGTGAAATAACATATGAAATATGTAACAGTTATACATATCAGAAATCACTAAGCCTCATGAGATTGTGCTATGTCTTTGGGAGGTGGATTGGAGCAATTCAGGCATAAAGATCTTGAATGTAATCCTGGCCCCACTGGAATCAATGGCAAAACTCCCATTGATTTCAATGGGGCTAATATTTCACCTTTTATCTGTATGTGCTTGTATCACCTTCTTCAGTCATTTAAAGTTTCTTGTTATGTATGTACTTAGTCAGCATTATTATTTTGGTTACGGACACGTTACCAACAATGAACAATTAATAACTATATTAATTTCCTATTATATATGATACATTATATATTACTAAGTTTTGTCAAAACATCATATATACTGTTGTGGGACTATAGTGATCGCAAAAGCAATTAAAATTAATAAATAAATAGCTGCACTGCATAGAAATATATTCAGTTAGAAACCTTTGAAAATAACATTTACTAAGCTACAGTTCCTTCAGATCCTACAAGCAAGAAGAAACCCCTTATACAGAACTGTTTTCTGTTTTGCAATAAGAGATGGGCCAAAAATACCAGACCCAAACATCCACAAACTCTCTGGCTTGTTTGGAATCTGAGTCTAAATCTGTATTTTATGGCTTAGGCTCATCTCTACTTTGAACTGTTGTTTGAAAATAAATTTATTCTTCCTTGGGAAGTCAAGGAGACCATGTTGGAGACTTCTGCTGTTTCCATTTGCTTTGTGTATGTGCAGTACTGTGGCTGGATAGTTCATGCACACTCCCCTGTTTTTATAAACATATCCAAAATCATTTGCGTAGACCACTGCAGTTTGAACACCTTTTTTGGTTGATGAATAAGAGAGAACCTCTGTTTCACCTTCTTATGGAATTTATTGGCTTCCCTCCTGATAAGTGTTACTTGAGGATGTAATAATTTATTTTAACTGTGTTGACACAGACTTTCAGAGCTATTAGAAAGATTGTGTTATAAGCTAACAGTGTCATACTTTGTATCAAGAGATGCAAGTTTGTACGGAGATCACTAGATAACACTTCCTTTGAATAAAACTTGAAGTTCTGGCTTGTGAACTGACCATTTGGAATACAACAGTCTTTCAACAAGACAGTGCACGGGCTAGGGACATACCCAAGGGGAAACATTGGCATCTAGACACTATAGTGATTGTCAGACACATTAAAAAGCTGTAAGGTGGTAGTGAGGAAGAGAGAAATAAAAAACCTTTTTGCTGCCTTGGTGCATACACATATTTTCTGATCATCCCTAGTGCAGTTGACTGCAAAAAGAAGGATCTACTAAAACATTTTATACAAATGTAGCAGAAAAATAAGACATTCTCCTTTCTTTAGATGTTAAATCTATATGGCAACCACACATAGTTACACTTCTTTTTGTTTCAGAATTTCTCTAACATTTCACATGCTTACACTGAGGGTAGAGACACGGACAAGTATTAATATTGTATTAATGTATATAGCAGTGTCACTGAAGCTACATCTCCCTCCCCATCTCCTTGTTGAATAAAGATGAAACAGTTCAGATACCCAAGGTTACTGCTGTGGTATTTGAGATCAAAGTGGCTGATGTCTTCACTTGTTTTTAGGTTGACTTTGAACAACTTCAGGACAACTTATGTCAGATGGAGAAAAGGTGCAAAGCATCATGGGATCACCTTAAGGCTATAGCAAAGCATGAAATGAAGCCAACGCTGAAGCAAAAAATGTCTGAGTTCCTTAAAGACTGTGCAGAAAGAATCATAATTCTGAAGATTGTTCACAGAAGAATAATTAACAGGTACAGCATTAGGGCATTGATGGGAACAACCTCAATTACTTATTTCAGTGCGCTTCAAACCACATTTCAAGATGTATGTTTACCAACATATCTGTTGTGGGTTCTTTATAACAGATGTTCATTTGTTCCCGATATTTCCTAACTTCAGCTGAAAATTGTATTTCTGCTGAGAAAAACGACTGACAATTATTTTCTTTCATATAACTACACGCTGTGGTAAAATCCTGAAATCCTACTCAGGCAATTTCCTTGTGGCTTTAATGATATATTTGCCATAGTAAAGATTAAGTAACAAGTTCTGTATCTGAAGCTAGTACTATAAATATCTTGTACAATCTGCTAATGCTCATATATATGCAAGTGCCACTGCTAGTATATTTCCAGATTCATAAACTCTCACAGATGATTTAAATATGCCCAATAATGATGATAATACCGATCTCTTATGTAGTGCTTTTCATCCATAGATCTCAAATTGCTTTACAAAGGAGAATGGTATCATTATCCCCATTTTGCAGATGGAGAAATAATGTATAGTTGTACACAGAATTACCAAAGGGAGTTCAAACAGGCCCAAATGTGTGAATGTACAGATATGGGATGTTAATTCAGCCCATCTGTTTTCTCATTCATGAATTCTGTTCCACCTTCTAAATAAGAAGTACCCCACATATAGCTGAGTAGTAGTGAAAGCAGGAACTTGCAAGTTTCACATATATTGTGTTGGATTTGAAAATAAGTAGAACAGTGTTTTCTTTACTTTAAATTACATAGTGTAACTACTATTCTAAGCCTCTCCAAGATACCCTATTTATTCAATCACATCTTTCATTTTCATTGTAATGAGTGTTTTAATTAGCATGGACACAGTAGATAAAAATAGATTCACAAAGAGCTATACATTCAGTAGTCCATTGTGAATAATGTGGTACAGAAGCAGCAGCAGCAAAGCTGCAAATAATACAAAAAGCTGTGGGTAATACTGAATCAACAGTAAAGTTGTGAACTCAAAACACCCCAGACTGAAAGTATTTGGATGTTACAAGGTTTTATGGTTTTCTTTTTGAACTAGAAATGCTTCTCTTCCTGTGTTGCTAGCCTGTAAATCTTCATTCTTCTTGTCTAGACTTTCCTCAACATCTTAACAGCCTCTTTGAAGTTGCTTAATACAAACAAATGGAATTAAAACATAATATTTTTTTCAATATCTGAAATGAAATTGTTCATTCACATGCCAAATTAGTAAAATAAAATGAATGGAGTTTTGTAAACATCTTATCTCTTATATCAGCATGGGAAAATGGGTTGGGATGAAATTATCATAGACTAGCCATTTATTTGCATTATGTTTTTAATTATAAACCATGCCAGTGATGTTTAAGGAATCCATGAAAATTCCACAGCATGGAAAAAAAAAGATTAGAGTTCAGAAGACAATAAATGGATCAATTGGAATCTTTTTTTTACTGGAAATCTAAAGTTTTTTAATTTTTTTTTCCATTTTTAAAAGCTGTCATTAATTCATTTTGTTTTTAGGTTCCATGCATTTTTGTTATTTATGGGTCATCCTCCTTACGCAATCCGTGAAGTCAACATCAATAAGTTCTGCAAAATTATTAGTGAATTTGCTTTAGAGTATCGCACCACCAGGGAACGAGTTTTGCAGCAGAAGCAGAAACGCGCCAACCACAGGGAAAGAAACAAGACCAGGGGGAAAATGATCACAGATGTAAGTGGCAAAATCAAATCCACTGTGGCAAGTATTTGTGAAGCTTTCTTTTTAGTTAATGCCATATTTTAGATGTTTTGCTTCATTCACTAACCTTCCTTTAAGGATTCCCTCCACTATGAATAATGTACTCTGTATTCTTTGGTAAATCAATATTATGTTTTTCTTTGTCATTGACTATAAAAGCTTCTGGATTCATAGCAGATTCTAGATTTGGACAAAACAAGACTAAGTGTTCATAAAGAAAATCTTCCGCATGTTACATGGACAAATTCATGTACAGTGTCTGTTTTCAACAAAGAATAGAGTAGGAATTGAGGGTACCTTAATGAAAAATATGGCCAAGAATATAAATAACACAACCCTAAAATTAGGTTGCCAAATCATTCCATATATCAAATTACTGACCACATATTTAGGTGCTTATATACGGGTTTAGGTGTGTAACATTATATTCCCATTTGGGAAAATCCTGACATGAAAACTTAAATATTATAGTGTTTTATATATATATAGTATCTTTTTTTTTATTAGATAAAAATATTTTACATAAGAGTCAAGTGCGTCCTCTTTCAGATTTTATTATAGATAATTAATTTAGATTCTCTTTAGCTGTTACCTAATAAATTTCGCTGACTGTGTTCAGGCTACTTTGGTAAAAATAAGATGAACTTTCTCTTGATTTTTAAAGATCCTCTGATTTTTTTTATCTTCTTTTAAATTGATGCAGTTTCACTTAGTCCAAATAAAGTTTTAAGAAGTGCCAGTACTTAATAAAAGTTTCCAGCTGTCTCAAAATCCAAATCTGGAGTTTCGATTAGACATGAGTGGTTCATCGCATATGAACCTACCCCTATCCTGCCTTTGGCATGAAAAACCCAAAGCTGATTACAATTTTATGGCCAACAGCTCAGACAAGTTAGGTAAAGAAACAAAATGCATCAGACCCATATTGGGATTGTATTTAAATGACTCACAATCATTTGTAGATCTTTCCTGGCAATAACTTTTCAAATTTTGGAAATCTTCCTCATCTGGGAGAGAATTTTAGAGCCACATTATTATCTCAAAAGATTTTCCTTTTGGACTAGTTCCAGGTAAAGGAAGGGCTCTGATTCTTTGCAAAAGGTTTAAGATAGACATGAAAAAATTCAGGTCTAGTATTAGGGAACTGAAGCTTTATACTTGCATTGCACCCTAATTTCCCTAACATTCTTGAGGAGTTAAAATGTGACACTAACCAAAGGGATTGGCAAATTAAATGTTTAATTTGCCAAGTAGCATCAGCGCTTTTCACCAGTTCAGATAATGGCAAAGAGGGATGGGTTCCTGTTATGCCAGTATACCATGGAGCATTTCTGTATTAAAGGATCAGGATAATTGGCAGCAACAGGACTGAAGGAGCTTCAAATCCTTTTGCATCAGGAAGTGAGAGAAGGGAAAGGTGGCCATTCATCTGCTCACCAGAAGAAATATCCAGGGAGATGGAGAGAGGAAGTGGGCCTGCATGCTGACCCTATCACAGTAGAACAGGATGTAGGTACAAGCAAGTGGTCAGTCACTGTAGATCTGAGCCAGGGAGGTGGGCCATTTCCTGAAGATGTGAAAACAGGAGAGAGAGTGATTGGGCCTTCACCAGAAGGGCTTGTTACAGGACAAGGAAGAAGAATAATCAGACCAGGATGGTATTTGTATTTGGGAGAAATTGAGTATCATCTGAGTAATAGGATCCCAGCTACAAATATCCTCCATGTCTGAGTTGTAGGATATGTGCTTAGCATTAATTCACAATTATATGCTGATCCTATGAGCTGAGAAAGTAACAGAGTGAACAGAGTGAAGAGCATTCTCTAAAATTCTCCATGTTGAACCTCTAAGAACATAAGAATGGCCATACTGAGTCAGACCAAAGGTCCATCTAGCCCAGTATCCTGTCTTCCCACAGTGGCCAATGCCACGTGCTTCAGAGGGAATGAACTGAACAGGTAATCATCAAGTGATCCATCGCATCACCCACCCAGCTTCTGGCAAACAGAGGCTATGGATACCATTCCTGACCATCCTGGCTAATAGCCATTGATGGACCTATCCTCCATGAACTTATCTAGTTCTTTTTTTAACCTTGTTATAGTCTTGGCCTTCACAACATCCTCTGGCAAAGAGTTCCACAGGTTTACTGTGCGTTTGAAGAAATACTTTCTTTTGTTTGTTTTAAACCTGCTGCCTATTAATTTCATTTGGTGACCCTTAGTTCTTGTGTTATGAGAACGAGTAAATAGCACTCCCTTATTCACTTTCCCCACACCAGTCATGATTTTATAGACCTCTATGATACCCACCCCTTAGTCATCTCTTTTCCAAGGTGAAATGTCCCAGTCTTATTAATTTCTACTCATATGGAAGCTGTTCCATACCCCTAATCATTTTTGTTGCCCTTTTCTGAACCTTTTCCAATTCCAATATATCTTTTTTGAGATGAGACAAGAAGTTCTGCATGCAGTATTCAAGATATGGGCGTATCATGGATTTCTATAGCGGCAATATGATATTTTCTGTCTTATTATCTATCCCTTTCTTAATGGTTCCCAACATTCTGTTCAGTTTTTTGAATGCCACTGCACATTGAGTGGGTGTTTTCGGAGAACTATCCACCATGACTCCAAGATCTCTTTCTTGAGTGGTAGATCTTTCTTGAGTGGTAGATCTCTTTCTTGAGTTGTAAAAGCCACAACCACCCATCCTAAGCAAATATTAATCCTGACACACAATGTTTGTCAAATGAATCACATTTTTGTTGTTAATTTCTAAATCTCTATTAAATGAGTCTATAGGTCCCTACATTGGGAACAAATATTTAATAATAGGCTTGTAACAGGGCAGCGACTCACCCCTGAGGCACCTCCTGTCAGTCGTCCTGGGAATTAGTTCTTCAACCCAGGAGCACCCTCTGCAGACCGGTTTCTCGCCTTGCTGCTGGCCCCCCTGTCCCTCCCGGACCCCGTGCCCCTTCTGCCGAGGTTCTGCCCACTGCAGTACCCCGCAGTCTCTCTGCCCCCCCCCCAGGGTACCCTCTGTCCCCACCTTGCCTCAGTCTTTGGCTACTGCCAGTCACCATCTAGCCCCCACTCACTGGGGCAGACTCCCCAGCTGTGCCCTCAGGTCCTTATCTCCCAGACCCTCCCCCTCAGTGTCTGGGTCCATTTTGTCTCCTATCCCACGATCACCTGGGTCCTGGCCTCTTGCTGGGCCCGCTCGGTCTGGGTTTCCTTAGTGAAGACCTCCCTGGCGACGGTCTGGGTCCCGTACTCCTGCAGGGTCCCCTCTGTCCCGGTTGCGGCCTTTGCCACCTCTTGTGGATGGCCCACTGGCTTGTCAGCCCCTCTCTTGGCCACCCCCAGCTGAGTTCTTTATGTGGCCTGGGTCCTGACAGCCTAAGCAGACTCGCCTCCCCTTTGCTGCCCCAGGCCCTGGCTTCTTCTGTTTGTCCCTTGTTGGGCCAGCCCTCCCTGGGTTGCCTTGGGCCGTGTTCCTTGGGGCAGGGCACTCCCACCATAGGTGCCCCCTTTGTCCACAGGCCCAACACGCCCACAACCACCTGGGTTCCCTCACCCAGCAGACTGCCTGAGGGACTTGCCACTGTCCCTTATTTGGGTGAGACACCCTGCCCCCAACCCAGTAGGGACAGTCCCGCCTTATATGTCCTCGCCTGGCACAGGCATAACATGTCTTTTGTTCCGCGCCCGGCCTCCTGGCCCTGGTGCCAGGCTCCTCCCTGGCCCTTGGCGCTTCCTCCTGAACTCCCTCCGGAGGAGCTTTACCAGGGCCTGCTGTTCCTCTGCCAACTGGGCCATCTGTCCATGGAGGGCCCATTGCACCTCCCATAGTCCGCTCTGGGTCTCCCAGCCCCCATGTAGGTCATCAGCCCCATTCCTCCAGACACTGACACCGGGGCCCACCCAAGGACAACACCTGGGGTCTCCCCATAGAAAACCCTGCTGCACCTAGGATCCATCACCCCCTTTGTTTTTTTAAAGTCCGGGCAATAGTCCTGCAGTCCTTGCCCTTGCCCTTTGTATCGGGGGCAGGCCACCTATGCTCGCATTCTCCACCACGATGTAAGGGGACGGCGACTCACCCCTGCAGCGCCACCTGTCGGTCATCCTGGGAATTAGCTTTTCGACCCAGGAGGACCCTCTGCAGGTCAGTGTCTCACCTTGCCACTGGTCCCCATGTCCCTCCCAGACCCCAGTGCCCCTTCTGCCGGGGTTCTTCCCCCTGCAGTACCCTGTGGTCTCTCTGGGTCCCCCTTCCCAAGGAAACCCCCAACCTCCTATCCCCACCTCGCCTCAGTCTTTGGCTACTGCCAGTCACCATCTAGCCCCTGCTCACTGGGGCAAACTGCAGTATAATTGCCACTCATCATTGGCAAGAAGGGTTTGGACCTGCTGCCTCTGCCTACCCTTGGGCTGCCCCATTGCAACCCCAGTACCTTTTGGCCCCAACAAGGCCTGCAGCCTGGGGGTTTTCCAGGCCGGAGCTCCCCAGCTCGTCTGGCCTTTCCCCAGCCCTGCTCCACTTTAGGTACTCTTTCTCAGCTCCCAGGCAGCCAGGCCCTTCTCCCTCAAGAGCTAGAGGGCGAGTCTTTCTCAGCTCCTGGCTTCACTGTCTTTTATAGGGCCAGCTGCAGTCTGATTGGGGGGTGGCCCTGCTGCAGCTGCTTCCCCATCAACGAGCCTTTAGCTCGCAGCCCTAGCCCTCTTCCAGGGGTGGCTTCAAGCCCTTTCAGGGCAGGAGCGGGTAACCACCCTGCTACAGGGCTCGTCAATCTAGCAGAGAAAGATTCAACACAATCCAATAGATGGAAGCTGAAGCTAGACAAATTCAGACAGGAAATAAGGCATAAATTAACAGTGAACGTAATTAACCATTGAAACAATTTACCAAGGGTCATGATGGATACTCCATCCCTGACCGTTTTTATCCATGATGATTCCAAGATGTCTTTCTTGAGTGGTAACAGCTAATTTAGACCCCATCATTTTATATGTATAGCTGGGATTATGTTTTCTAATGTGCATTACTTTGCATTTATCAACATTGAATTTCATCTGCCCTTTTGTTGCCCAGTCACCCAGTTTTGTGAGATCTCTTTGTAACTCTTCGCAGTCTGTTTTGGACTTAACTATATAGAGCAGGTTTGTATCATCTGCAAATTTTGCCACCTCACTGTTAACCCCTCTTTCCAGATCATTTGTGAATATATTGAGTGGCCCCAGTACAGACTGCGGGGACACCACTATTTACCTTTCTCCATTCTGAAAACTGACCATTTATTCCTACGCTTTGTTTCCTGTCTTTTAACCAGTTACTGATCCATGAGAGGACCTTCCCTCTTATCCCACTACAGCTTACTTTGCTTAAGAGTCTTTGATGAGGGATCTTGTCAAATGCTTTCTAAAAATCTAAGTACACTATATCCACTGGATCACCCTTGTCCACATGTTTGTTAACCCTCTCAAAGAATTCTAATAGATAGGTGAGGCGTGATTTCCCTTTACAAAAAACATGTTGACTCTTCCGCAACAAATCATGTTAATCAATGTGTCTGATAATTCTGGTCTTTACTATAGTTCCAACCAGTTTGCCTGGTACTGAAGTTTGGCTTACTGGCCTGTAATTGCTGGGATTGCCTCTGGAGCCTTTTTTAAACACCGGTGTCATATTACTTATCCTCGAGTCATCTGGTACAGAAACTGATATGAATGATAGATTACATACCACAGTTAGTAGTTCTGCAGTTTCACATTTGAATTCTTTCAGAACTCGTGGGTGAATACCATCAGGTCCTGGTGACTTATTACTGTTTATTTTATCAATTTGTTCTAAAACCTCCTTTAATGACACCTCAATCTGGGACATTTCCTCAGATTTGTCACCTAAAAAGAATGTCTCCGGTTTGGCAATCTCCCTCACATCCTCAGCCATGAAGACTGGTGCAAAGAATTAATTTAGTTCCTCCGCAGTGGCCGCATCGTCCTTGAGTGCTCCTTTAGCATCTCAATTGTCCAGTGGCCCCACCTGTTTAGCAGGCTTCCTGCTTCTGATGTACTTAAAAAAAAATTGCTATTACTTTTTGAGTCTTTGGCTAGCTGTTCTTCAAATTCTTTTTTTGGCCTGCCTAATTATATTTTTACACTTCATTTTCAGAGTTTATGCTCCTTTCTATTTTAGGATTTAACTTCCACTTTTTAAATGATGCCTTTTTGCTTCTCATGGCTTCTTTTACTTTCTGGTTTAGCCTTAGTGGCACTTTTTTGGTTCTCTTACTAGTTTTTTAATTTGGGGTATACGTTTAAGTTGAGCCTCTATTATGGTGTCTTTAAAAAGTTTCCATGTGGCTTGCAGGGATTTCGCTTTTGGGACTGTATCTTTTAATTTGTTTAACTAACTTCCTCATTTTTGAATAGTTCCTTTTTCTGAAATTAAATGCAATTATGATTGGCTGCTGTGGTGTTTTCCCCCCCACCACAGGGATGTTAAATTTAATTATTTTATTGGCACTATTACCAAGTGGTTCAACTATATTCACCTTTTGGATCAGATCCTGTGCTCCACTTAGGACTAAATCAAGAATTGCCTATCCTCTTGTGAGTTTCAGGATGCATTGCTCCAAGAAGCATTTAAGTTGTCAAGAAACTTTATCTCTGCATCCTGTCCTGAGGTGACATGTACACAGTCAATATGGGAATAGTTGAAATCCCCTGTTATTATTGAGTTTTTTATTTTTATAGCCTCTCTAATCTCCCATAGCATTTCACTGTCACTATCACCTTCCTGGTCAGGTGGGTGGTACTATATTCTTATTATTCAAGCATGGAATTATTATCTATCAAGATTTTATGGTACGGTTGGGTTCATTTATGAAGATTTTTACTTCATTTAACTCCACATTTTCTTTCACGTATAGTGCCACTCCCCCACTAGCATGACCTGGTCTATCCTTCCGATATATTTTGTACCCTAGTATTACTGTGTCCCATTGATTATCCTCATTCCACCCAGTTTCTGTGATGCCTATTATATCAATATCCTCACTTAATACAAGGCACTCAAGTTCACCCATCTTATTATTTAGACGTCTAGCATTTGTATATAAGGACTTTAAAAAAAATTGTCACTTTTTAGCTATCTGCCAATACGCGATGTAATTGAATGGGACTCTTTTTCATTTGACTGTTTTTCATCAGATCCTACCTATATTTTATCATCTTCCATCCTCTGCTCCTTACTAGGACATAGAGAATCTTCTGTCTGAACTATGTGCTCTTCCGTACCTTTCAGTTTTCCCCCATCCCTTAGTTTAAAAACTGTTCTATGACTTTTTTAACTTTAAGTGCCAGCTATCTGGTTCCATTTTGGTTTAGGTAGAGCTCATCCTTCCTGTATAGGCTCCCTCTTTTCCAAAAGGTTCCCCAGTTCCTAATAAATCTAAATCCTCCTCCGTACACCATCGTCTCATCCACCTATTCAGACCCCACAGTTCTGCTTGTCTACCTGGCCCTGTGCATGGAACTGGAAGCATTTCAGAGAATGTCACCATGGAGATCCTGGACTTCAATCTCCTACCTAGCAGCCTAAATTTAGCCTCCATGACTTTTCTACTACCTTTCCCTATGTCATTGGTACCTACATGTACCACAACCACCGGCTCCTCTCCAGCACAACACTCCTCTGTTTAAGGAGATTGCTTATGTGGGCATATGGGTGAATCAAGGACTTTCTGTGATCTACATGTATAGGAATTATCCATTTAAATGTAGTCAAGTAATGTTGCCATTATTTTCCCCCACTCAGTTGTGGCACATGGTAAAATGTTTAGCTAATCTAATCCCAACAACCTCCCCCCCCCCCCGCCCATTACATGATATTATTGCTAACTTTAGTTTTTCTGATTAGTTTATATTTCTGTGCATTGAAGGGAAAAGATATGGCTGCTATGCACAGTAAATATACACCTAGTAATGGAATATTAATTTCAAATTTTGCAGATGATAAAAAGTTATTCAAAATAGTTAAGTCCAAAGCTGACTGTGAAGAGTTACAGGGGGTTTCACAAAACTAGCTGACTGGGCAGCAAAATGGCAGATGAAATTCAACATTGATAAGTGCACAGTAATGCACATTGGAAAAAATAATCCCAGCTACACATATATAATGATAGGTTTTAAATTAGCTGTTACCACTCAAGAAAGACATCTTGGAGTCATAATGGATAAAAACGGTCAGGGATGGAGTATCCATCATGACCCTTGGTAAATTGTTCCAATGTTTAATTACATTCACTGTTAATTTTTTGCCTTATTTCCTCCCACTGGCCGTGGTTCACTGCTCCAGGCCAATGGGAGCTGCTGAAAGTGGCGCAGGCCGAGGGACATACTGGGACATGCCAAATACAGAGGTAAAATAACCACTTTGTTGCACTCGAGATTCCACTGTTTATGCCTCCCAGGATTTCAATAGTTCTTTTGGCTACAGTGTCACACTGGGAGCTCGTGTTCAGCTGAATAACCACCACAAACCCCAAACCTTCCCAGGATAGAGTCCCCCATCTTATCACTATGGCCTACATGAATACCAAGAAAATGTAACCTTTCCGATTCTAGAAAGAAAATACATATCCCTTTATTTTTTAAACCCACTCAACCAAAATCAGTCTTGAAGGGCATAGGGTCAATCCTGCTGACCTTTTTGGATGCAGAACTCCCATAGACTTCATTGGAGTTATTACATGGAAGTGGCTTTAGTTCTGAGAAACAGACTCCCAGTTTTTGTATTTCCCTTTCACTTCTACAGACCTTTGCTCCTGACTTCTCTTGGTCACTCATAGTGAAATGAGTTTGGTATTGTTAATGTAATTCCCAATAGATCAGGGGTCGGCAACCTACGGCACGTGTGCCAAAGGTGGCAAGCGAGCTGATTTTTTGATGGCATGCAGCACGGACTGAGCCGCTCAGCCCACTACTGCTCTGGGGTTCCCGCTGCTGGCCCCAGCCAGCCAGGGTCCCACCGCCGGCACCACTCAGCGCCCGCTGCCGTCTTGGGTGAAGGAACCCCAGCTGGCAGTGGGCTGAGACCCTGGCTGGCAGGAGCCGCCGGCCAAAACCCCAGAGCGGTGGCAGCGGGCTGAGCCGCTCAGTCGCTCTTCGGGGGTTCCGGCTGCTGGCCCCTTGCCAGCCATCATCCCCCGCTGCGGCCCCACTCACCTTGCTTCCGGTTGGAGTTCCAGCACAGGCCCCCTGCCAGACAGGGTCCAGGCTTCTGGCCCTGTTCAGCCCTACCAGCCGCCAGCTCCACTCTCCTCAGCTGCCGATCTGGGGTTCCAGCCGGTTAACAACTGATCACTCAGAAGCCTGTGTGCAGCTTAAAGTATCCAAATACGTGCCAGACATTTTAAAACTCAGCAAGGAAAAGCAAGGGCAAGGATCACACTAAACTGATAAGATCTGCATTTTAATTTAATTTTAAATAAAGCTTCTGAAACATTTTGAAAACCTTGTTTACTTTTTACATATAACAGTAGTTTGGTTATATATTACAGACTTATAGAGAGACCTTCTAAAAAACGTTAAAATGTATTATCGGCACGCGAAGCCTTAAATTAGAGTGTATACATGAAGACTTGGCACACCACTGCTGAAAGGTTGCTGACCCCTTCAATAGGTTTTTCTTACATGGGAAAAGAATAAAAATGGAAGAATGGCGCATTTTCACAGTTACATGGGGAAGTTGCCTGCACCACTGCACTGCCATCACTACACTGCAGCTGGATTGCAATATATGTAGACATACTCAAAGTGGCTTTAATCTAGCAAGTTCAGCTGCCAGTAGCAGTGAAGCTGCGGCAGCACGGACTAGAACATGGACTAGCCGCCCATATATGTACCCAGAATCCCAGGTGGGCTTGTACAACCTGTGTGGAAGCCTGTGCTTCCATAGCTTCGCTTTGCTGCTATTAATACTCGTACTAGCTAGATTAATTCTATCTTGGGTATGTTGACACGTGCTACAATCACCCTTCTTCCCACCCTTGATTGCAGTGTAGAAATAACCCTATGTCTGCCTTTAGCTAGTGATATCAGTTATGCACTTTCAGAAACAACACAATTCACTGAAAAATAAGCAGGAAAGATAGGAAAGAAATGCAGTTATACACATTGAATAGTAGATAATAAAAGAATCTGTCCCCCAGAATTATGCAGCTGTCTTTTGTAGAGTACCTTAGAGTTTCTATTCCAAAACCTCTATTTAATAGAAATAATATTTAAATATGACAAAATCCCCGCCGCACAAATCCTAGAGTGATTCTTTTTTTTTTAAAAAAAGGTCTCCTGAAATTGTGCAATAGATAGAAAAGTTGAATCCCTAGGATTTGAACTGGAGAGCCTTTCAGCCTTAAAAGCCAGAGCTCATGCACAAAGAAAGCTAGGGGAGATGCATCCTAGCGTTCTTCCAGTACTGTTTAGTAATATTACTTTTGTTAACATTTTCCTAATTCAAAAACATTTCTCAATATATTTAACCATTAAAGAAAGAAGAAAGAAAAGAAGGATAATTCCCATCTGGTTAATCTTTGATCTAGGAGATTTGAGTAATTCACTTGCTACTTTAACTCTTATCCTTAGTAACTGTAGGGCTGCATTCCAGCCCAGACTGTCCATTCACATAGGGACAGAGATTTGGTATGAGCATATAGGGATCACGGGTGTTGTACAAACTGCTTACTCTCTTCCACCCAGAGCACAGGGCCGACTCCAGACCCCAGCGCGCCAAGCGCGCGCTTGGGGCGGCATCCCAGCGGAAGGGCGGCAGGTGGCTCCGGCGGACCTCCTGCAGGCATGCCTGCGGAAAACCGCGGCTCCGGTAGACCTCCCGCAGACGTGCCTGCGGAGGGGCCGCTGGTCCCGCGGCTCCGGTGGAGCATCCGCAGGCACGCCTGCGGGAGGTCCACCGGAGCCGTGGGGCCAGCGGACCCTCCACAGGCACGTCTGTGGGAGGTCCACCGGAGCCGCGGGACCGGCGACCGCTAGAGCGCCCCCCCGCGGCGTGCCGCCCTGCTTGGGGCGGCGGAAATCCTAGAGCCGCCCCTGCCAGAGCAGGTGGGAGAGGAATGGACAGAACTTTGATTCTGTCCCTCTCAGTACACACTGGCTACTGGGACTGAGCAGGCATGGTGGGGTGAGGGGTAGTAGTCTACTGCTGATATAAGCCATCAGCAAATCACTTCTCCCTGGAGCAAATCGGGGAGCAAGAAGGAAATTGTCTTCTGGAGCCTGGAATGCTCCTGCTATCACAATCTAACCCTTGTATAATAAACTGCACAAAGCCTGGATTGCTTTCTTACTCTGGAAAATGCACTTAGCGTTGTCCTCTGCCCCTTTTCCTTCCTTTGAATGCCTCTCACAGATTACTTTGTGTTTTTGCTTCATTTTCCCCCTTCCTTTTATTTTTCTCATCATTTTGTGTATGGATTAATATACAGATATGCTCTTACTTCCCAAGATGCTTCTATGGTTTTCTGTTTTTATTTATTCGCAAGAACTCTGCATAGCCATTTTTCAGAGGAATTAGTTTTCCCTGGGATTGCAGTGAAAAAAAAATCTATCATAATGCAAATAACAAAACGAACATACCTGCTGAGGTCCCACTGCAAAATGTCTGGCTGCATTTCAGTGCCACTATGCCCAAAGGAAAACAAACAGCTCACTCTGAACCAAACATACCCTTAAAAAGTAATGTTAATGTGCTTCTCAGCACTCTCATACAGCTAATCTTGTCATGTAGAGCTTGCTGAAAACTAGATGAGCGCCAAAACAAATGAGGCTTTCCTATTTAATTATGAATGTTTTTGGAACAAAATGTATCAATTCCAGACAAAAATCATTACTGAACTGGAGATAAGATAAGAAAATATGTATTAATAGCTTGCAGGGGGTGGGGAATTAATGGAACAGTGTATTTTTTAAAAACACATTAAAAAACCTGGAAATTCAGTGTTTGCATTTTACAAATATTAATAACATAAATAAATGCCCTCCTATGTTACCACTCTGAGAACACTTCATATGAGATAAGTGTGGAGAACTGGGGAATATCTATATTATTTTTCATGAATGGGGAGTGGTGTGTTTGTATGATCTGTTACTTGCAATGGAGCTAAATCAAAGAGGTGGTTAAAAGGACCAAACAGGAATGGCAAAACAATAACAGGGTTAAGAGTCCTGGAGGGAACAATGGGGAAACTATTAACTGGGGAATGTGACTCCATCCAGGTTTACTCTTCCCAACACTAAGGATACATCTATACTACCTGCCGGATCGGCGGGTAGTGTTTGAGGTATCTGGGATCGATTTATCACGTCTCGTCTGGATGCGATAAATCGATCCGCTAATCGACGCCCGTACTCCACCTCAGCAGGAGGAGTAAGCGGAGTCGACGGGGGAGCTGCACCAGTCTACTTGCCGCTGTGAGGACGGCCAGGTAAGTCGAACTAAGATTCTTCAACTTCAGCTACGCGAAGTTGCATATCTTAGGGCTAGTCTACACTTACCTGCCGGGTCGACGCGGTGAGTTCGACTTCTCGGAGTTCGAACTATCGCGTCTAATCTGGACGCGATAGTTCGAACTCCCCGCGCGCTCCGGTCGACTCCGGTACTCCACCACTGCAAACGGCGGTGGCGGAGTCGACCTTGGAGCCGCGGACTTCGATCCCGCGGCGTCTGGACGGGTAAGTAGTTCAAACTAGGGTACTTCGAGTTCAGCTACGCTATTCACGTAGCTGAACTTGCGTACCCTAGTTCGACCCCCGCCCTTAGTTTAGACCTGCCCTTAGTTCGACCCCGCTAATGTAGCCCAGGCCTACGTGTAGAATCAAAGGAGGACACTAAAACATTTGAGGACCTTGGGCCTAGAAAAGGGAGAGGGGTCAGGTGAGCTGAGAGAGGCTTCCCAGAGAATGTCAGTGAACACTGACAAGGATGCAAGGAGACGCCCAGACTGACTGAGAATCAGGGTCTATAGCTAACAGATTACAGCATGGTGCTGAAGAGAAAGGGGCACCAAGGCTAAGTCATGTCTCCCAAGAGGCTTGAGGGGAACACCAAGTATAGGCTCCCAAAGGAAAACTCCTACAGGCACCAAGCCCATTGAGCCTGCTAGATATCCTTGTTGGCAACCGGAGCGGTGTAATCTGTAGACTCAGTCAGAGAGTGGTTGGACTGCGTGGTCCGATCCCAAAGAGAAGTGGAGGCATGGGCCTGTCACTGGAAAGGGATCTCAGAAGGAGCAATCTACCCAGGAGCATGACTCATATGGACATATGAAAATTTTTCCTGAAATTAGGCAGGTTCAACACTTGATACACTGGTGATTGGACCTAAACTCCACAAATTTAAGGAAATCTTAAAATTCATATACTGTGGTTGCAAATTTCATAAACTACATCCACCATGGTTTGTGTAGCCTACATGCAGGAGTACACTAGGTTTAAATGTCTGCAGCACACAATCTAGGTGGTGAGGGATTCATATGTTTCTATGATTTCCGGTGCCTAATGTCAGGGAGTTAGGGCCCCAGTACATCAAAGAACTTAAAGTATGTGTTTTATTCGAACCTGTTTAAAATTAAGCCCTTGATTTGGTGCTTTGTTAAACTGGGGCCTAAATTAGGAAGTCTCAGGTAGCAGCTGGATAGGTCTTTTACTTTTATGTAAAGTGTAATTATTGTTGTTAGACTATCCTACTTATATAGCATCCAAGAATCTCAAAGTGTGTTATAAATGTCCGTGTTGTTGGTTTCACAACATCACTGCATGGTAACCAGGCATCATTGTAAATAAACCACAGATGGATTAAGAAACTTGCCCAAGTTCCAAAAGGAAATCTGTGGCAGAGCCAAGCATAAATTCCAGATCTCCAAACTGTCAGTCCTGTGCTTGAACCACAAGACCATCCTTCATCTTTTAAGAGTCACTGTGATGTTGGTGTTGCTGTTGTCTAAGGGAGAGTGAATTGAATCTAGTTTCTTTGGTCAAATAGGTGGTGAATGATATACACATTTGTATGTCCAATTTTATCCAGTTTGTATATCCAGTGTAGCTGGGGCTATGCAGCTCAAGATCTCAATTTTGAAGTATGATGGCTAATATTTGTCTCATGTTTTTGGGCAGGGGTGGGAGCGTGTGGATGGGAACGCACAGGCAGAGTTAAGGTTGTTTGGGGAGGGCATTAACTCCACTTTTGTTCATACTTTCCAACATTTAGAGGTTTCTTTCAAATTTAAATTTTGAATTTCCTGGATTCCATACATTAGTGTTTTTTAGAGCTACAGAAGAGATCCAAGCTCTAAGCAAAAAGATACAGTGGTTCAGAAGCCACCCTCTTATGATAGCAAAAGGTAGAGAAAATGAGCCACCGAGAAACCAGTCACTAAGTAGGGAGAAGGAGTAGCCAGGCTCTCTTCCAGTTCCTCTCCCTGTTATGAACATGGGAAAAGAGGAGAGAGTGCCAATGATTGCTAACCTAGGAAGGGGAAAAACAGATAGCCTTCTTCCGATCAGCTGGGAGGAGTGTGACACAGACCCCTATAGCATAGGGTCCCCTGTTCTTTGCAAACATCTTGCACCTCAGATCTGACAAAACTCATACATCATATTAATCCATAAAGAGTAATGTGTAAGGTATCTACAGAGAGCTCATCAAAATTCATAATCATTGTGAGATGTAAGTATGAGTAACAGTTAAGGAATAAAGTATCTATATTTAAAGAATGCTTTATGGACCAGGAGTAGAAGTTAGTCACCGAGCGTTAACGTGTCTCAGTGATGGCCTATTCAGGCAAGGGGGAGTTATCACCCCACTCTTTTTGGTCAGTGATGCAATGTAAGGCTCAATCGTTTGGCCTTATGCAATACTGAAACTCTGAGTGAGAAACCATCAGAGGCAACGACAAACAATCGAAAAACTTAAAGGCAAAATAGAAACTTTACAGCAAGCCAGGGGTTCTCCCTATCTGTGAATAGAAACAAAAGGCTGTTTTCAGTATAACACAGAGGAGGGAGAGGCACTCAATGTCCATTCACTGAGAAAACCCATTGGGAACAAGGGGGTTTTCATAAACATTTGGATCCTGGCTTTTATTAAACCAGCCAGATCTGCAGTAGACTGAACTTTGGGGAAAATCTGCCTTATTGCATAGAGGAGGTAACTATTGATAAGTGTAGACCTAGGTTCAAGTTTAATGATATTGTTTTGTGTTGTAATCACTTGGTTTCATCAGTTTCTCCCATTTCTAGTTACATCTGTATACTGTCTTAAATAGGCCTGCTTTTGTTTTATCGTAAGTGCTCACAAGTGCCGTGTGGTTTGCAGAAGTGGTGGGTTACGGTAAAACTGGTAAATTGGGGTACACTGCTTCTTTGGGGACAGAGGATCTGGAATTTCTGAGAGGAGCCAGAATCAGGGGCTGGATATCACAGGGGTACAATTCAAAAGGGACTCGGATTCTAGGGTGCATCTATTGTTAACCTACAAGGTGAAGAAAAGGGTGACATAACCCAGAGGAGAGGGCTTGGGTGGCTAGCAGGCTGGTGGTGTCAGGGAGCTGACACCCAGCTAAGCACAAGCAAGTCTCTCACAATGGAGGCATGAGGGGTAACAAGGAGACTCTCAGTCATGGGTGCCCGAGAAACATCACTGGGAGGGAAAGGAAGAGAGAGCTTCCATCTCACTAGCAAGTGGGTAAGGGGCTAAGAGAGAGAAGCCAGAGCCAACCATACAGCCTGTCTTTCCATTATTTGGAATAACAAGAGAGCCCTCCACCTCCTTCCATGCAGCCAGGGGAGAGCTGCTTTATGGTTCCATTGGAGCAGAAGGATGCATAGTGTCATATAACACCACGATTTGAGGAAAACAAAAAGATGAAAGGGTGATAGGATGAAAGGGCATGGCCTTACTTTGGAATTTGTCTGAGAGAAAGCAGCAGACAACTCTACTTAACACGTTGCCTTGGTTCTATTGCCAGTTCTATTTGGGTGCATAGATGAGTAAATGCAGTGCCTTTTCTGCAGAAGATAACAGCATCCATTAATTTTTCTTTACTAAAAGGAAGCAGCAAGTTGATTGCCATATTAAGTACTTCCTTATCTACCTTCATTTACAGATCATCTTGTCATTGCTTAAATAATACCATGCTTTGATCATACTATATTTCCTAAATATTGCTCTTTATCCTTCTCTGTCCTGTCCTTCGTCTCCCCTGATAGACCGATGAAGAGGAGGATGTAGAGGTATGGTTCTTTGAAAGAGCATGTCATTTCCACATCCCCTGTGTGCTGTGAGATCTAATTCTAACACAAATATTATGAAATGCTCAAGTCCTTTAACTCAACTGGAACCATGCACTGTGACTTTCATTCTTGTGGCTTTTTGGCTCTATCGTAAGACTGTTTATAAGTAGCTTTAACCATGAGTTTAAGTGTTCTCCTATAAATCCTGATTTGGAGCCTTAATTACCTGAAACTTCCTTTCTCCAGTTCCCAAATCATTAATTAAATTGATAATTCCCGTAACTATGCAAAACTTCAATAATCTGAGTGTCATGGGGAAAACTTTGGATGAAGGTTCCCAGGACAATGGCATAATCAATGATGTGCTGTCTATGCACAAATCTTTATTTTATGAGCAGTTCAAACATCTGTCTATAGAGATGCAAAACAAAATTTTGCAATATCTGCATTGTGAATCCCAATGAATTGAACAATGGAATAGTTTGTGAACTTCTT
Source organism: Mauremys mutica (assembly GCF_020497125.1). NCBI lineage: Eukaryota > Metazoa > Chordata > Testudines > Geoemydidae > Mauremys > Mauremys mutica. The sequence continues at coordinate 185,562,467 of NC_059073.1, read as the reverse complement.
AAAATTCCTCTTAATACATGAGTCTGCAAATAAATGAATAAATAATGTACCAGCTGACATACCTGCTGTATTCCCAGTGGAACAGTCTATTGTTATGGACAGCATCTCATTGTGTAATGCATTCTTTGTTCAAAAATAGCTCACTCATCCAGTTCAACTAACCAAGCAATTTGACTGGCTGAATGCCCAGTGCTTCTAATTACAGTGATTTGCACCAGGGGCTAGTCTTTGAGGGTAAGCAAAGCATCGGCATTTGAAAATGAAAGATATGTAGGAAGCTACTTATCTGGGACCTCTTCTTCCCCAAAGATTATAACTTAATGTCTGGGTGGAGCAGAAGATGAGGAATCACCCAGGGAATGATGATTTGAACCCATTAGATAGAAAAATATGTGCTATTGAATTAACATTTGTGAAAAAATATTTGACTAATGTGTGTATTCTAACTAATGGTTATGTGATGATAGTCTCCTTTGTTTTTTCTGTGACATTTTGTATCTGTTAACTTTTCAACTTACTGTCAATATTATTTTTAAACCAGGACTGGCATGAACTGCAGTAGAAGTTTATCACTAATATTTTTCTAAACTTTATTTTCACATATGAGACTCTAGGACTTAAATGTTTTCTTCCTTCAAATGAGGCAAAGTGATATTTTTAAAACAAATTCTAGCCATGCACCATCAGCAGTATATCTCAAATTAATATATTTACCTCACTGCTTTGATCATTGCTTTGTTATTTGGTTAATTTACAGTTCTAATCTGAAAAATCATTTTGTTTAAATAGTATCACTCTCCCAGTAATTTCCAGATCAAATATTTTCAGCGTACAGGTAAAACAATGGGGTTTTCCTAACACCCAGTCCTGCAAACTCAACGTAGACTCTGAGAGTCAAGCTGGGTTCTTTCCTTCTAAAGCATCATCACCAGTAATAAAGGGTCTGTGGATTTTCTTGCGGCGGGGAGAGATAGCTCAGTGGTTTGAGCATTGGCCTGCTAAACCCAGGGTTGTGAGTTCAATCCTTGAGGAGGCCACTTAGGGATCTGGGGCAAAAATTGGTCCTGCTAGTGAAGGTAGGGGGCTGGACTCAATGACCTTTCAAAGTCCCTTCCAGTTCTAGGAGATTGGTATATCTCCAATTATTATCTTATTACCTAACTAATTGGCCTTATAATAGGAAATTAATAAACAATCCTGTTTTCTGATGCAAAAGGAAGAGTAACATTCAACATACTTTCTCAAAGCTGTGTTATGTCTGCAGGGCTAACAGGAGTGAGGAGAAATTTTAAAAATATTTTAGCCCCTGGTGCTTGCAAATATGACTCTGAATACAACACCAGGGCAGATCTGTTGAGTAACAAGTTACCATTTTTATGTAATAACTTTTCAGAGCAGAAACATACCTTAAATATTCTTTCTGACAGTAAGAACCATGAGAGTAAGTGGCACATTTTAACCTTAACATCCATAGGCTGAAATAGAAATATAACATGCTCCTCCTCTGAAAACATCATGCTCCCTTAAAAATGTTTTCCTCTGCAGAAGTTCTTAGAGATCATCTGATCCTGCTGTATGTTGTCTGGCTTCAATCCTAGACAGGTTTCTTCTGTAACTGATGAAACCTCAGCCTACTGTCGCATTACTTTGTGTTATGTATGAACAGCTAATTTAGAAACTGTTTCTTAATGTTGTCTTGGTAATACAGAAATCATACACAGATTGGGTGAGTGAAGGGCAGATTCCAAAATCGGTTTAAGGTTTTGTTTGTTCTTCTTACTGCCGCCTGCAAGTTTTGTGCTCCAGCCATGAAATTATTTGGCAGCATTTTTTAGTGTTTTTCTTAATGTATTTTTAACTTACTGTAGTTAGTTGCTATTAGAACCGCTTGACTGTTATCTGTAGATATGTAGAAGGGGAGGTTAGAGACCACAGGAAAATGTCTCCTTTCATGGACAGTGAAACTACTTCTGCTCTGCCAAGTTACCCGTAGTTGATGCTACAGAACAAACTTACCTACTCCTTACTTAGCTAACTTGATTCATCTAGTGTGCCCATCACTGTGGTGTTTGAGTCCCAATGGCAGGCCCTTACCGAAGGTCACACAGCAGGTCTTTGTTTCACACCCAATGCTCTGATGGAAAAGGTATGAAGACTAAAGCCCATACTTATGCCTGGTTTTTTTGAGGATTTTATATGCACCTGGATATTCCCTTGTCCTTGTGGCTATCAGGGTCTGTTCTCTTGGAGAGAAGTGAATATTGCCCCACTCTTTTGAGCCTACCTGTACTACAAATGAGTCCAGGCAGGCAAGGATCTCTGATTGTGTGTCTACTGCTCAGTGTATGATGTGTGGCATATTTTCTTTACTAGTTTCATTCTTTAGAACTAAATAACTTCAATAAAGAAATTAGAACCTCTCTGACCACACACCCCTAGTTGTCACTTATCACCCCACACTGGAACCTGTATGGGGTATCATCAAACAACTACAACGCATGCTCCATGGGACCCCATTCTGAGGGAAATCTTTCCTGGTTCCCTTCTTCTGGCCTTCAAACAACCCTCCAGTCTCTCCAAACTCATTATTAGAAGCAAGCTCCCCACACCCAGGACACACCAACTCAAAGTAGGCCTTGACTCTGCCAGAACAACAGATGCAAAACCTGAAAACATATTTCTGTTGCTACAATGATCAACACCCCCCACAACACACCTTTCAAGGTCCAGGGGTCCTACATATACCAATCACAGCATGTAATGTACCTCATCCAGTGCGTTAAATGCCTCATTGGCAACTGTATGGGTAAAGCCAGACAATCACTATGCTCTCAAATGAACTCACAGGAAAATGATAAGAGACAAAAGCACCCTATCACCTGTGGGTGAACACTTTTCTCACTCTGCAGCTGACCTGTCAGTCCTCATCCTCAAGGGAAACCTGCAAAATGATTTTAAAAACAAGCCTGGGAACTTAAATTGATAATTTTGCTATACACTAAAAATCATGGACTGAACAGAGACACTAGATTGATGGTTTATTACAACTATCTGTAGCCCCACTAATAACCGCCTCCAGCTGCTACTCCCCCCCCCTTTGCTCCTTATGACTGGAGCAGTGTTAAAGAGCCACTTCATATTGTATGATCCCTTGAAGTATTTGTTAACAACTTATGCTAAATTATCTGTTCCATCTTGTAATTACCCGTGACTCTCTGTGTATCTTTCTTAGACCTGAAGAACTCTGTATAGGCTCAAAAGCTTCTCGCTCAGCAACGGACTTTGGTCCAGTAAAAGATATTACCTCACCCACCCTGGCTCTCTAACTTAGATCGTGTCAGTTAAACAAATTCTTTTTCTTTCTGCAGTCTGGAAAGTTCTCCAGCAACTCCACCCCATCTCAGAGCCAGCCACAGGGTCTGCAGTATGCTGAAGATGCAGCAGAGCATGAGAACATGAAGGCTGTGCTGAAGACCTCCTCTGTCAGTGGGGAAAGCACCACTGCGCTAGGTGTTCGCACTCGAAGCAGAGCCAGCAGAGGTAAATGTTGTGCTTTTATTTTCTCAACTCCCTTTGGGCATTCTTGTTATTTATTGTGTGTACTACAGTAAGACGTTGAGGTCATGCCGCCATAGTGGGGGGCTGCCAATCTAAATAGTCAAAAGAGAAAAAGCAATTTTTGTCATCCCCCCCCATTTTATAAATGGGGCACAGACCCATAGAGTGGTTTGCCTAAGATCAGACAGGTAAGCAGTAGCTCAGACAGTGGGAGTTGCAATAAGGAATAATGACCACTTAAAATTTTCACACACATCCCTTCCTGCATGAGCCTGGCTCCCCTTTAAGCCACAATTTGTATTCCTCTGATCACTTTTTATTATGAAATATAGACGAGGTCAACATAATTTTTTCCAGTTCAAGCACATTGAAAGTAGCCATTTGGCCACAAACTGTTGCTTAAAGGGCATCAAATCTCATGAGGAATGGTGGGGAAAGAGGAGGAGGATTTACAAAGTTCTTGAAGGAATAAAAGAGATTATAAATGTATAAACATTTCCCTGCTATTTGATTTATCCTACTGCACAGAACTGCTGTTTGTTGTGGACACATGAGTCTACACCAGGGGTGGGAAAACTTTTTGGCCCGAGGGCCACATCGGGTTTAAAAACTGTATGGAGGGCCAGGGAGGGAAGGCTGTGCCTCCCCAAATAACCTGGCCCCCTCCCCTTCCCACTTCCCGCCCCCTGACTGCCCCCCTCAGAACTCCCGACCCATCCAACACCCCCCTGCTCCTTGTTCCCTGACCACCCCTTCTCAGGACCCCCACCCCCAAACAACCTCCCCAGAACCCCACCCCTATCCAACCCCTGATCCCTGACTGCCCCGACCCCTATCCACACCCCCGCCCCCTGACAGGTCCCCTGGGACTCCTACGCCAATCCAACCGTACCTGTTCCCCATCCCCTGACCGCCCCCACCCCCCCACAGAACCTGCACCCTATCCAACTGCCCCCTGCTCCCTGTCCCCTGACTGCCTCCCAGGACCTCCCGCTCCCCACTCCCTTACCATGCTGGAGCCAGCCATGCTACTGTGCTGCCCGGCAGGAGTGGCAGGCCATGGATGTGCTCACAACTCTATCAGCTCTTTCTTCTCCCTTTGAAGACAACAGTTGTCAAGTGTCAGCACAGTTCAGTTTTGAAAACTGAATCCTGGGAAATCAAATGTTGTCCCAGGCTACAGTGCGCAGACCCAATATTCTGACAGAGATGTTCAGTAGTACAACCATCTCTGGCAATGAGATATCTTCATGTCTTCTCCATCATGTGATCCACTGGGATCTCTAGTCATAAGAAGAGCAGCAAGCAAACCACTTCCTTGCTGCTGAATCATTTCGCAGATAGTGGGCCCATTAACTCATTTTCCGTTCACATTTTTTGTTACATCTGTGGTTTATCAATTAATCAATCAGTTAAAATGGTTCTGGAGTACAGAGCAATAATTCTTGGTGGTAAGGCCTGCTGTTCATGGTATTCCTTTCCCTCGTGTATGGGAATCTTACCCATTACTGATTTCTTTTGGTACTACTATGCCTAGACCCTGGTCTGCTAGAAAAAACATTTTCTATGTATTTTATTAAAGCTTTGATGCCTGGCTCCAAAAGCCCCAGTTTAAAAAGCAGGCCGAGTAGCTAAGATACAAAGAAGTAAACAACTTAAGCTGCCCTGCAGCCAGCTAAACAGCTGACGTAATTCATTAAGTGCTAGTGAGCAGTGTGTCCTGTTATAAGATTCAGTTCCTGTTGGCTTAAAGAATAACAGAAGCAGTGGCAGAGTGAGCCAGACAGAAGCCTGTTAGGAGCCCTGTCCGAGTAGAACTGCTGTTGACAGGAGCCTGGAAAAAAAGCAGCAGGACACACTGCTAACCAAGACTGCTATTTACTGTCAACAGTGAAGTGCCAAGGGATGGTCCCATCATTGATGGTTTTTTAAGCTGACTGTGTTTACTGAGCCAGCTCTTTTGGAAAGCTCATTGTCATTCTTCTTCTGACTGACTAACCTTCAAATTATTAAGAAAAACAAACAATAATATCTAGCGGAGAAACCAAAAGATGTGCCTGATGGAGGGCTCTGTGCAACAGAGAGGGCTATAATTTCATGGATCTTTTGGTTCAGAGACATGGCTCTCTGGTGTGTGTGTGTGTGGTTTTAACCAAAATTGCTTATATAGCTTTTCAGTCTGAACATTTTGCCAACCACTTTTGCTTTTCTGCTTGTAACAGAGCACATGCTGTTGTGCCGGGATCTGTCCAGCCATTCAGTAAAAAGGTGATTTCTTCCTTTCAAAGGGGAAAAAACATCTTGAACCAGATTCTTTCCTCCATTACATCCCCTTTGTGCCACAAGCGTGGAAGCAGACGTGGTATAATCTATGCCATCCACACTGGCTCCAGTGTAGGGAGCAAAAGGGGACGTGAGGCGAGCAGTGGTTTCCCCAGGAATTGAAATTGGGCGGGGGGTTCGAATTTAGGGGGGGAGTGTCAGGACGGATGAGATATATAAAAGAGATACAAATAAAGTAAATGTTTTGTTAGGATAATGCAAATTTAACATAAGGATAATGCAAGTTACACCAAAACACATAACAGGTCTAGATTTCTAAAAAAATATAAATTAAAAAAAAATGTATTTAATTTAAATTGACTTTTCAAAAGTAAGCCATCATGGGATAAGAGGGAAGTCCTCTCATGGATCAGTAACTAATTAAAAGATGGGAAACAAAGGGTAGGAATAAATTATCAGTTTTCAGAATGGAGAAAGATAAATAGTGGTATCCCTGAGGGGTCGGTATTGGGTCCATTACTGTTCAACATACTCATAAATGATCTGGAAAAATGGGTAAACAGTGAGGTGGCAAAATTTGCAGATGATACAAAACTATTCAAGATAGTTAAGTCCCAGGCAGACTGTGAAGAATTACAAAGGGATCTTACAAAACTGGGTGACTGGGCAACAAAAATGGCGGATGAAATTCAATGTTGATAAATGCAAAGTAATGCACATTGGAAAACAAACTATACATACAAAATGAAGGAGTCTGAATTAGCTGTTAACACTCAAGAAAGAAATCTTGGAGTCATTGTGGATAGTTCTCTGAAAACATCCATTCAATGTGCAGTGACAGTCAATGATTCCCAACATTCTGTTTGCTTTTTTAAAAAGAACAGGAGTATTTGTGGCACCTTAGAGACTAACAAATTTATTTGAGCATAAGCTTTCGTGGGCTACAGCCCACTTCATTGGATATAGCCCACGAAAGCTTATGCTCAAATAAATTTGTTAGTCTCTAAGGTGCCACAAGTACTCCTGTTCTTTTTGCGGATACAGACTAACATGGCTGCTACTCTGAAACCTTTGCTTTTTTTAAGAAAGGGATAGATAATAAGACATAAAATATCATATTGCCTCTATATAAATGCATGGTACGTGTACACCTTGAATACTGTGTGCAGATCTAGTCACCCCATCCCCAAAAAAATATATTGGAAATGGAAAAGGTACAGAGATGGGCAACTAAAATGATTAGGGGTATGAAACAGGAGGAGAAATTAAAATGACTGTGAATTTTCAGCTTAGAAAAGAGACGACTAAGGGGGGATATGATAGAGGTCTATAAAATCTGACTGGTGTGAAGAAAGTGAATTAGGAAATGTTATTTAATCCTTCACATAACACAAGAAGTAGCAGTCACCCAATGAAATTAATAGGCAGCAGGGTTTTTTTTTAAAAAAAGGAAGTACTTCTTCACACAACATAAAGTCCACCCGTGGAACTCTTTGCCAGGGGATTCTGTGAAGACCAAAACTATAACAGGATTTAAAAAAGAACTAGATAAATTCCTGGGGAATAGGTCCATCAGTGGCTATTAGCCAGGATGGGGAGGGATGCAACACCATGCTCTGAGTGTCCCTAGCCTGTTTGCCAGAAGCTGGGAATGGGCAACAGAGGATGGATCACTTGATGATTACTTGTTCTGTTCATTCCCTCTGAAGCACCTGACCTTGACCACTGATGGAAGACAGGACACTGGGCTATATGGACCATTGGTCTGACCCAGTATGACCATTCTTATGTAAAAATTAATTATAATAATAAAAATGTTTAGTACAGAAACTCCCCAACATAATGACCTCTCAAGATAGCAACAATGTGAGATAACAGCCTTGGCAAATAATGCATTTTTTAAATCTTGGCCTACTAGGAAACATATTTATATAAGTTTCCATTCCCAGTCACAAATCTAGCATTCTGGAGCAAAGTCACTAAAATATACTCCAACAAACAAATGTTTCTTTAACATGCCCCTCACTTTTCCCTCCACCGCACCCCACTCACCAGTGTTGTCCTTGGTCAGGGGAGACTCAAGGTTCAGAGGTGCTTTCACGTGAGTTCACCTCCCAGGTGGGGGGCAAAAAGGCACCTTGCTCGTTCCTCCAGCTGCTCACTGTTCGCTCAGGCCACTGCTGTCTGTTGTGCCACCGTTCACTCCACCACTCTGTTGCCAATGGCCCTGCGCAGTCACCTTCTGCTGCCACATACCACTCTGCCACATACCACTCTGCAAATTGGTCTCTTCAGGTTCCACCAGCTCTCAGTGATCTCAGCTGTGCTCTCAGTGAGGGAACCTCGCTGCTAGTGCAGTCTGGGCTGTCTCTTGCACAAAAACACTGTACCCACAGGAACACTGTCCCTACAGCAGGACTAAGCACTTAGACCTGATTATCAGTGATTTCAGCTGCAGTGGTCACTTAACAGAACAAAAGACTATCTATGGAGCCTAATCAGCTCTGTCTTTAAACAGTGGAGAGGGACAAGTCCCCACCCTCTCTCTTGATGCCCTCAATCAGCACAGGCTAAGTACAGTTCAACTGCCCTTTACTCATACAATAAGAACAACATTTCATTCGCCCACCCCCGCATTCAAGTGATTTGTAACCCAACCCCAGACAAAATCTAGCACTTGGGCAACACAGCTCTGTTTGCTGGATACCTAGGTAGATTAGGGGTGGATGTAAATACAATCTGGTCCTGAAGCCTTTCCCCCCAGCTCATCATTAGCTACCAGAGAGAACTCATTTAGACTTTGCTTACAAATCATCATTTGAAATTATTAGGTTGGCCAACATCACCAAAATAAATGCACTGACATTCTCATAAAAAACAACAGCTGTATAAGGAAGCTAGTCTATGTTCATACTTTTCAAATCTATTATACTTTCAGATACACGTATTTTATCATACACTGTATATGCTTTTAAAGTGTGTATTAATGTTTCAATTTCAATTCAAATTTCCAAACAGTCACTAAATTGGCATGTTTCAGAGTAGCAGCCGTGTTAGTCTGTATCCGCAAAAAGAACAGGCATACTTGTGGCACCGTAGAGACTAACAAATGTATTTGAGCATAAGCTTTCATGTGCCCACTTCATCAGATGCATAGAATAGAATTTATAGTGATGAGATATATATACATACAGAAAACATGAAAAGGTAGGAGTTGCCCAACCAATTCTAAGAGGCTAATTAATTAAGATGCGCTATTGTCAGCAAGAGAAAAAAAACTTTTGTAGTGATAATCAAGATGGCCCATTTAAGACAGTTTGACAAGAAGGTGTGAGGATACTTAACATGGGGAAATATATTCAATGTATGTAATGGCTCAGCCATTCCCAGGCTCTATTGAAGCCTAAGTTGATTGTATCTAGTTTGCATATTAATTGAAGTTCAGCAGTCTCTAGTTGGAATCTGTTTTTGAAGCTTTTCTGTTGCAAAAATGCCACCTTTAAATCTGTTACTGAATGGCCAGAGAGGTTGAAGTGTTCTCCTACTGGTTTTTGAATGTTATGATTCCTGATGTCAGATTTGTGTCCATTTATTCTTTTGCGTAGAGACTGTCTGGTTTGGCCAATGTACATGGCAGAGGGGCATTGCTGGCATATGATGGCATAGATCACATTGGTAGATGTGCAGGTGAACGAGCCCCTGAAGGTGTGGCTGATGTGATTGGGTCCTATTATGGTGTCACTTGAATAGATCTGTCGACAGAGTTGGCATCGGGCTTTGTTGCAAGGATAGGTTCCTGGGTTAGTGTTTTTGTTCTGTGGTGTGTGGTTGCTGGTGAGTATTTGCTTCAGGTTTGGGGGCTGTCTGTAAGCGAGGACAGGCCTGTCTTCCAAGATCTGGGAGAGTGAGGGATCATCTTTCAGGATAGGTTGTAGATCTTTGATGATGCACTGGAGAGATTTTTAGTTGGGAGCTGAAGGTAATGGCTAGTGGCGTTCTGTTATTTTCTATGTTGGGCCTGTCTTGTAGTAGGTGACTTCTGGGTACTCTTCTGGCTCTGTCAATCTGTTTTTTCACTTCAGCAGGTAGGTATTGTAGTTTTAAGAATGCTTGATAGAGATCTTGTAGGTGTTTGTCTCTGTCTGAGGGATTGGAGCAAATGCAGTTGTATCTTAGAGCTTGGCTGTAGACAATGGATCGTGTGGTGTGTCCTGGATGGAAGCTGGAGGCATGTAGGTAAGTAGGTTTCCGGCACAGGGTGGTGTTTATGTGACCATCGCTTATTAACACAGTAGTGTCAAGGAAATGGACCGCTTGTGTGGATTGATCTAGGCTGAGGTTGATGGCGGGATGGAAATTGTTGAAATCATGGTGGAATTCCTCAAGGGCTTCTTTTCCACAGGTCCAGATGATGAAGATGTCATCAGTGTAGTGCAAGTAGAGTAGGGGTGTTAGGGGATGAGATCTAAGGAAGCGTTGTTCTAAGTGAGCCATAAAAATGTTGGCATACTATGGGGCCATGCGGGTACACATAGCAATGCTATTGACTTGAAGGTATATATTGTCCCCAAATGTGAAATAGTTGTGGGTGAGGACAAAGTCGCAAAGTTCAGCCACCGGGTTTGGCATGTAACTAGTTCACAAAACTGGGGGGGGGGGGGAGGTTGGGGAAATTTAGGGGGGTGTAGGGAAATCACTGGAGGAGAGCATGCTGCATTCCTGCAGTCCCCAGCTGGTAGACAGTCTCTGGGAGACTATTGCCAGCTGCATAGTCTAGAGGAAAGCCATGAGTTTAAAGCCAGTGCAGAACTCCCTTATAGCTCTCACACTCTGCTGGTGCTGCAGAGTAGCTGGGGCCTTGTCTAAAATTTTCTGTAATGGGTAGACGTTTTTACTCTGATAGTTTTGAAAAAACAGTCACTGAGCTGTCTTATGTCATTTTGCAATGATCCAACTACAAACAAAGGTGATGTGTGAGGGTACTCTTTTTCTAAGAATCCAATTCATTCCAGGCCGTATCAGTTCATGGAATGCTGCTGGTGATGATTCACCTAATGCTACAGATGATGCAGCTGATGAGATCATGGATCGTATTGTAAAGTCAGCCACCCAAGTGCCAAGTCAGAGAGCGGTGCCTAGAGAGAGGAAGCGGTCACGAGCAAACAGGAAGTCATGTGAGTACTGCTGATAAACTTGTGGAGAGGAAAGCTGTCTGTCCATCTATCTCTCTTTTAATATGCACATCTGTATGTTTATATGTATGTGTGTAAATATGTAGGGTCAGCTCCTTAACTTGTGTTAATCAACTTAACTCCAGTGATTTCACTGAAGTCTATACATTGAGAATCTGTCCCGAAATGTTTCAATTTAAAATTAACATTTAAACTTTTTGGTGATAAGCTATTAGCATTATTTAAAATCCACTTAGCATTTGGAAAGTCTAGAATTAGATATTTTGCTCAGGCAAAACAGCATAAAACATAATGGTAAAAATACTCTATAGAAGTCAGAATTAATATCAGGTTCAGAAAAGCTTCACGGCTTGAACCTGGCTTCCAATATGTAGATAATATTGCTGCATATTTGATAAAATCAGATATTGGGCATACAAGCCAGTACCTATTCTTCTTCTTTGAGTACATGCTCATGTCCATTCCCCTGTAGGTGTGTGCGCATCACGTGCACTATCACCGGAAGGTTTTTCCCTCAGTGGTATCTGTCGTGTCAGCTCCAGCGCTCTGTATAGCTCTTCATGGCACTCTGTATAGGAGCCTGCTGACCCAGCACCACCTCAGTTCCTTCTTTCCATACAGTCCGCTTGTTGTTGAACTCCGAACCCACCTCCAACATTTGCTTGGGAGTGACCTACATGGGAATGGACATAAACAAGCACTCAAAGAAGAAAAAACGGTTACTAACCTTTCTGTAACTGTTGTTCTTTGAGATGTGTTGCTCATGTCCATTCCTAAACCTGCCCTCCTACTCCTCTGTCGGAGTTGCTGGCAAGAAGGAACTCAGGGGGGCCCTAGGTCGGCAGGCTCCTATATACAGTGCCATGAAGGCATGACTTCAGGGAGCACCAGAGTTGACGCAACAAATACCACTGAGGGAAAAATCTTCTGGTGACGGTGCATGCGGCACGCGCACACCTACATGGGAATGGACGTGAGCAACACATTTCGAAGAACAACAATTACAGAGAAGTTATTAACCATTTTTTACTGGACAGTTACTACTGTAGACAATGAGTGTCTATGTACTACAGAACTGAATAAGTCTTTAGTAGGAAAAGGAGTCCAATGTGTAAAAGTGCTTAATGTTTCTGTGATCACAGTACACATCAACAGGGTACTCCAATCAGTTAAACAATTCAAATGGAAACTACAGTAAATTAACTTGCAGTGTGGCATTGTGAAGTAATAAAAAAAATGTATTTGTATATGTATATACAGAATACAAGATATGCCCTGTTGTAATTGACTTCATTCTACAAACAAATGGCATTGTGTTTGAACTATAAAAGGCCACTGTCAAATGTATTATTTCACCATTTAAAACATCTTTTCTTTATTGTTGGTACAATGTCCTTTTGCAAACTCGGAAGTAAAATCTGTCTACTTATGGTAGAGCAATTTGTCTGCAAAGCAGCCACAAAGCTGGTTTAATTTACGTTGGGAATTAAAGGAAATCCTGTTGTAATGCAATCCTCCAGTAGCACAGAGCTGCTGTAGTCACCCAAGTTTGAGAAGTTTGGCTTTAATGTTTATTAAATGCAGTAGTTTAAGTTGCGGTAGTCTTTGCAATATTCCCCATTCCAAGCATGGAGAATATTGCAAGTATCACGGAAATGGTGAATACCAGAGAAGGGTAGAAATTAAGATTTTAATCATATTCACTGTCTGTGGCTTTGTGACCACCTCTCCATCCATTTTTTAGCATTTCCAGGAAGTTAGAACAAAGAAGAGACAACAACAGTGAGTGAACGATCACAACAGGCATACTTTTTGTGGAATTGTTCTAGCTAAGTTAACCTTGTCGGTGATCGAAAGCATTCTGTACAAACAGCACTTGGCTTTTATTAGCTAGCATATGCCAAAAGCACATTCACTCTTCCCAAAGTGCCAAAAGAGGGATTTTTGCATGCGGCAACTTCCTCAGAGAAATTAAAAATGAAATAGACATTCTGGTTGAATGAGCAAGCCTTCCAGCAAAGAAAATGAGCTGACACTGGATTGTCTCTTTTACTTTCTGTCACAGAGTACACCACAGCTCTCAACAGCATATCCACTGCCACCACCTGCTGCCCCACTTGCACTTGTGTTCTCCATATGTGCTGATTGCTGTAGGTGACTCATGCATATCAAACAGATTCCCTGTATGTTTGCATATTTTTGTGGCTTACCCCATGCTAAACTATTTCCTCTGTTAGCAATCCTCTCCCCACACACACCAAAAAGCCATATGTTCGATGTCTTTGCCAGGCACCTTTCTTCCAGGGAAGCACTTGCGACAGCAAAAGGGATAATAATGAAAATACTATATATTTTCCATAGGGCTGGTTTTCATTTATGTTTAGTGAAAACATCAACAGGGATTAAGGACTCAGTAAATGTTTAGGCTGGGACTGATTTCCATTGTAATTTATCCTGATAGATTCCAGCTCTCTCACTTGTTTTGTCTTCAAGGTCTTGGCTTGCCTTTTAAGTCGACTGAAAGACAATTTCAAGATAAATGTAAAGTTCGGTAGTTTAGCATAAGGTACTTCAGAAAGAAGAATATCTGGAACTGTACTACTTCAGTGGTAGTTGATATACCTGGATAATGAATGAATAAAACGGTTTGGCTTGAAAAAGCTCTGAGCTGAGGAGATAGCAAGACACTCGCATTTTCTCCCCAAGGAACTAAGCAGGACCCCATCAATATGAATGTAAAATTTAAGATAAGAGAATGGGAAAGGCTACTCTGACTGCTGAACGGTCAAGAGTCTATGAAAGTGGCACAAATTTGCAGGAATATACTGGAAACTAGAGCTTTAGGTGGTTTAGTGCTGCAGGGTTAGGTTCCTTTGTTGTATAAAGAGCAAAAGACACAATAGTTGGTTGTTCTGACTCATAAGGGTTGGCAAGACCCATCTCAACACATACACTCACAGTGAAAGCAAGGAGGGGGTGTGTTTGGTGTTCAATCTAACTCAAAATGTCAAAGGGAAACTAACTTGAAAGTACCAGCTTGTACTATATTTGTACTGCAGCCATGTAAAATAATACATTTCTCAGGGTTTTAATGCAGAACCATAAATATGCTCAGGTTCACTTAAAGCTTAGGAAAGTTTTGGTGAACCTGGACTGAGGAGTTTGTGTTTCTAGCAAAATTGGAAACCCAAATGAGTTATGCGTGACTGTGTTGCAAACATTTCATGTGACTCTACCAAATACCTTTCAAAGACAAGGTCAGAGGATAAAGAAAATAGAGATGAAAAATTAGTAACTCAGTCATTTAGAATCAAAAGAGAAATAGAAATGGAGTTATGGAAGAAGCAAGTTCTTACTCAGCCATTGGGTGAATCTATTGGGAAAATAATATATTTTAACATTTCTTGAATTAGGTCTTCCACAAAGTGGAATGAGATAAATTGTTGGGTAGTGTGATCATATTCGATATTCAAAGATCAATATTTAGATTCTAATGAAAAGAAAAGGTCAATTCAGAGCAACCGAAGGAGCCATAAGTTGTGGGAAGGAATATGGCTGTGAAGAGTCCATCGACGATACATGAATGGTAACTCCTGTATCTGCTCTACAAGCTCTGAAGATATCAAGGGATATTGATAAGTGCAGATCTGACTTATAGGGCCATTAAAAACAAATAAGAAGGAATTTTTTGAGAAGGAGCTGAAATGGAGAAGATGAATGCAGGTAAACTAAGAAAAACTGACTTCTGCTGAGATATACTGTAACTGTGTGAAGACTGTGTTCTGAAGGTGAATATGTGATAAGAGAGACTGTTTCTGAGGTACCTCCAGCACATTAGAGGTTTCGCAAGATAAAATCGTTTATACACAAGTCCAATGACAACTCAATGTCATTACCAGGTGATGATTGTTCTGTGGCCTATATGACATATGTATTGGACTGGAGAACACATGAGAAAACAACCTCACAGTCTGACACTCTCATTGGAAGTCTTAACAGAAAGCCCAAAATTTTAATGAGCCACAGAACTGAATTGCCCTGTCTCATCTCTAGAGATGGTCCCCCAAAGTCAGGGTTGAGGCACATTGCCATGGGAAGCTTGCACTGTTCCTTCCTCTGATGTGTCTGTTCTGCATGTAAATAAAGACTCCTGTCTCTAGGGTTCTCAATTCAGCATGTTTCACAAGCATTAAATATAAACTGAGGGGTGGACATGTGCTATTTCCATTGTTTTAGACTGACAGCAGCTTTCTGCATGAAAGGTTTTTATAACATTATTTAGAGCTGTCCAATCTAGCAGGAAAATAGAAAATAATATAATTATGATTGTATGGTTCTCCCCTAAGGTTGGGATGAACTTCAGAAATGATACCATAGCAAACAGTGAATATGAGGGAAAATTGGAAATGAAGTTTTAAGAATCACTGTATGCGATAGTCCAAATTCCAGTGAACATAGTCCAGTTATTAAGGAGGAAAACTGAGTTAGTTCTAGCAATTTGGAGAAAAGTGTTATTGCAGACTTTGAAGCACTGGATTGTAAGGAATAAAAAATAGAAGTTACAGAATGAGAAGGGGTCATGGAGATCTGAGAAATCTAGAGGAAGGAATGGAGGTATTTTGGTAGAGAAGGATTTAGATGAAAGACGAGCATAAGATGAGAGATAAGGTGGATGAGGTAATATCTTTTATTAGACCAACTTCTGTTGGTGAGCGAGACAAGCTTTCGAGTCACACAGAGCTTTTCTTTCAGTGTGGAGCATAAGCATGGGTGGCTGGTGACCCGGCTGCCTGGGGAGGCTAACCCCCACCCCCTCCCCTTGTGCCCGAGGCCTCACCGCTCCCCTTCTGCCCCCACCCCGCAGGAATCCAAAGCATCCCACTCAAGGAGTAAAGCACTCCTCCACATGAGTAAGTGTATCAAAATCAAGCTGCAACTTAATAAACATGTATCAGGCCCAGCTGCCCAGTATTGACACCTAGAGAGCCAACCACTAACTCCAACATGTGCATAAAAGTATATGGAAATGAAGATCTAAATATCAATGGATTAAACCAGCCAAACAGGGAATGCTTTTGCAACTTCTGTGAGCAGCCAAGGATGAGCTCTGACAGGCATCTTCGGAGAAGTTTCATGGAAAACCCCTACAATTGCCCAGCCCAAATACAAATTGAACCACAGGGCAGCAAACAAAGTCAAATCCACTTGATCTCAAATCCTTAGTGCAGTGTTTCCAAAACTTGGGATGCCACTTGTGTAGGGAAAGCCTCTGGCAGTCCGGGCCGGTTTGTTTACCTGCCACATCCGCAGGTTCAGCTGATCGCGGCTCCCACTGGCTGCGGTTCGCTGATCCAGGCCAATGGGGGCTGCTGGAAGCGGCAGCCAGTACATCCCTCAGCCTGCACCATTTCCAGCAGTTCCCATTGGCCTGGAGCAGCAAACCGTGGCCAGTGGGAGCTGCAATCGGCCAGACCTGTAGACGGGGCAGGTAAACAAACCGGCCCAGCCCACCAGGGGCTTTCCCTACACAAGCGGTATCCCAAGTTTGGGAAACACTGCCTTAGTGGAACACAGGGTGAAATTTGGACCTGCTAGAGCCTTAATCCTGGATTATTACATTGTTATTGGCATTATCAGTGGTAATACCTTAAAGTGTATTTGTTGGCTCACTGAAAGTCCGTGCAGTGGTCAAAGAGATGGTGTCATAAGCATGATCTCGCTGATTCACATATTTATATTGAGGAGAAGGTAAGCAGCCATATTCTGCATATGCTGATGTTCATCTAGCATGGAGATGGCAAAGGTGGGCAGGTTACTGGCTAGGCCCATTTTTGCGAGTTTAGTTTTTCCCAGTTCAAATAACAGTGACAATTCCATTCAAAGACTTGTAAAACAGACTTTTTCTAAAAGGCTTTCAGTGAAAATCCACCATAGAAACAAATCTTAAAAAATAAACCAAACAAATGCCATTTTGAACATGGATCTTTGTCTGTATCATGTGTTTATATTATATTCCTTAATTTAGGGCCCAGTTTTTTTATGTCTCTGCTGATTCTGAGGGGTACTTATTCACATGAGATAAGGTGGATGAGGTAATATCTTTTATTAGACCAACTTCTGTTGGTGAGCGAGACAAGCTTTCGAGCCACACAGAGCTTTTCTTTCAGTGTGGAGCATAAGCATGGGTGGCCGGTGACCCGGCTGCCTGGGGAGGCTAACCCCCACCCCCTCCCCTTGTGCCCGAGGCCTCACCGCTCCCCTTCTGCCCCCACCCCGCAGGAATCCAAGTTATATCAAGTTCTACGTAATATGAATAAGGACTTCAGAAGCAGGAAGTTTCACAACTAGATGTTTATTTAAAGTTCATATCAAAACATTTGTTGTTTGTTTGTTTTTTGTTCATTTAAATTTAAATCTATTATAGATTTGGGATAAGGGAAACTGGTTTGGATCAAATCAAAGTGATTCAGATTTTAGCCTACAGCTTGAATCAAACCACTGGACCCAAACTGCTTTTGATGTTTTAAAAACCAAGTGTTATGAGCTGCCCTACTTTGTTATCAGGTTTTGAAGCCCTGCAGGTTAACTAATGCTGATAGATTCTCATTCATTCTGTGACCCTCCTCGCTGTAGTATTTGAGCACCTCACAAACATTAATGTGTTTATCCTTAGAACATCCTTATGAGATAAGGAAGTCTTCTCATCCTCATTTTACAGATAGGAAACTGAAGTACAGAGACATTAAGTGACATGCTGAAGCACATACAGGAAGTCCCTGAAAGACGTGGGAATTGAACTCAGGTCTCCTGAGTCCTATCTCAGTGCCTTAACTACAGAAATATCCCAGCACAGGTCGGTCTTGTTAAACTCCACCCTGAATATAAACGAGGTGGGACTAGCATGCTAGGAAAGGGATCTAGGATATAGGAAAGAATCCCATGAAGATCCAGCTCTGAAGAGGAAGTTTAGGCTGAGATTTCATGCAGTATTATTTTGGAATAACACATATGCTAATCAAATAAACACTGGAAGAGGGGATGACTTTTTAACTCCTCAGGTGTATAATTTTTGTTTGGAGCTGGCTGGGAGCTCCATCAGCTTACCCCTCGGTTATTTTTTTTTCTTTATGTTTCATTTTCATATGTCTGTGCACTTATTTTTTCTGGCCAGGACCAGATACGAAAGTGCCAAAATGCTATAAAAGAGCCTGTTATCCAGATATTTATGGCCTGACTGAAAACAGGAATTAATGGAGATTATGCCTTTTTATGTCTTTCAATAAAAAAGACTATATAAACTCCAAAATCCCAAGCAGTTTTGCTTAGAATTTATTACTAAGTCCATAATTGCTGTGTTCAGTAAAAAAGAAAGGAGTTGGGAAGAAGGAAGGACAAACTAGTGTGCACACTTAATGCATACTTAGCAGCAATTAATTACAATTACAATTAAGTAAATATTTCATAGATGTTATCCATTATCAAATGCTGTTTGTCGTAGCAAAACGTACTTAACCTAATACTTTCACAGAGTCAACATCAAGCTAATAAAAGTTTAAGTGAATGAAAAATAAAATGATGAAATAGCTAAAACTCTGGAAGATGGGAGATTGAATTCAGTAGATGGTACAGACTCTTTATCAAATGAATAGTAGTTTTTGATGTCTTCCAAAAAAAATATGCTCTAGTTTGCCCATAAGTTATTGGTATTGTAACAATTTGTACAACATTGTAGTAATTACTGGGTGTGATATCCCTGTGATATGCAGCAGGTCAGATTAGAGTATAGGAACTCTGGAATTGCTTTTCTGAGGTCCACTTAGTGCTGTATCCTGTCTCTGACAATGGCCAGTTCCAAATGCTTCAGGATGTACAAACTCTACAATATGCAGATATAGGGTAATCTGCTCCACATATTAGGTCTCGTCCTGATCTCTAGTAGTTGGACATCGGTTTAGGGTTTTAAACATGAGATTTATTATCCCTTCCAAAAAATTTAGCATAATTATTATGATTTCTCTGAATATTCTTATCCACATAAATGTCCAGTCTCTTCTATTCTTAAAATCTAGTAATAAAAATACATTATAAAAAGATATGGTTTGTTTCTTCTAAAATGACTCCTAATTTAGCAGGATAGACTATAAATGCACTGACACTAGCCAATTAGCTTCTGCTTTTAGTTCAGGGGTGAGCAAACTTTTTGGCCCAAGGGCCACATCAGATTTCAAAACTGTATGGAGGGTTGGGTAGGGAAGGCTGTGCCTCCCCAATCAGCCTGACCTCTTCCCCCTCCCACTTCCCTCCCCCTAACTCCCCCCCTCAGAACTCCCGACCCATCCAAAGCCCCACTGCTCCTTGTCCCCTGACTGTCCCCTCCCAGGACACTCCCCCCACAACCGCCCCACTTGCTGTCCAACCCCCTGACTGCCCCGACCCCTGATAGGTCCTCTGGGACTCCTACGCCTATCCAACCCCATCTGTTTCCCGTCCCCTGACTGCCCCACCAAACCTCTGCCCTATCCAACTGCTCCCTGTCCCCTGACTGCCCCCCACTCCCCACCCCCTTACCATGCCGGAGCCTGCCATGCTGCCTGGCAGGAGCAGCAGGCCAGAGCGCTGGCAGCGTGGCAAGGTGAGGCTGCGGAGGGGGCGGGGGGACTAGCCTCCCAAGCCGGGAGCTCAGGAACCGGGCAGGATGGTCCAACAGACCAGATGTGGCCCACGGGCCGTAGTTTGCCCACCTGTTTTAGTTCATCAAATGTATATTGCACTTCTGTTTGGCAAGGTCAGGGAACGTGTGTCCTTTTCCCCAGAATGCATCATTTGCTTTTTTGGATTAGATGTTTTGTTCCAGAACATTCTCCTAGTCCCAAGACTAGGAAGTGAAATGATTATAGTCCAACACAATTCAGTGAAAGCATTTTTCCCTCCAAAGCAAGCGGTTTTCTGAAAGCCTAGTTTAAAAGACTAGTAAACCTGTATTACTTGTAAAGGTAGCTGAAATTTATTTTCCAGACAGAACTCTAGAACAACCTACATCCAGAGTTTTGTTTCAGTGTGGTGAGCTTCTTCCCTGGCACTAATTGCTTCTTTGTTTATGTTGTTCTCCATAACCTTAAGCTTTCTATGTGAAAGCATTTTCTTTGACTCAATAAGCAGTCATATTTTAAATTACCTATTTCAGGTTTAGTCACTCCAGTCTGAACTGTCATGTCCTCATCTTTTATATCAGATGCTATATTGGTATGCATTGATGTCACGGCATCTGTTTGTTCAAAACTTGACGGCTGCGGGTTAACACAATAGCTGCAAAGACTGTTTGAAGAGAAGACACTTTGTTGATCTGAGAAGTCGGTATTTTTAGAAATACTATCTGGCATTTGTGCTTGGTTACTTCAGCTTGTGGAGAGAAGATGGAGGAATTGAACAATATATAGACGTTCACATGCCCATGTATAGTATGTTACAGACCCAGGAGCACAGCAGGTTAAGTAGAGACGGATACACGTTCAGGTTCTTCCTCCTGAAGTGACTCAGGTATCAGTAACTCTAGGTCTTGTGGTCCCCAAATCCCTCATAGTCTCAAGAAAACAGCAGCCACAAAGGAGATAGCAGCTGCCCAAATGAATGGTCTCCCATCACATTCTGGTTGCTATCATCCAGCATGACCAGGTGCTGAAAGATTGGGAGTGGGACCTGGACAACCAGGAGTTTAGGCTGCTCAGTGGGAGAGACAGGTAGCCAAAGGTCATGGGGGCAGAAGTGGCCAATACAGGCACTTCCACTGCTACACTGCTAGTCGCAGATGACTTCTCTGGCCACTGCAAGCTCTTTTTCTGGTCCGTCCCTTAAGGTATGTCTACACTGCAATTAGACATCCATGACTGGCCTGTGCCATCTGACTGGGGCTAAGGAGCTGATTCATTCCAGTGTAGACATTTGGCATTGGGCTCCAGCCTGGGACGATCCCATCTCACAGCGTCCTAGAGCCGGGGCTCCAACCTAAGCCTGGACATCTACAGTGGAGATAAACAGCCCCTTAGCCCCAGTCAGATGGCATGGGCCAGCCATGGGTTTTTAATTTCAGTGTTGCCATCCCCTTAGAATTCATGGGCATGAGGCAGATTCCCAAAGAGGGGAGCCAGTAAAGGAGCTGTGTGATTTTAACCAGAATTTTGGGCAGGTAAAGCAAGTCTGAAGGCTGAGGGTGTAGCAGTGGGGTTTTTTACAGTGGGTTTTAGCAGAGAAGTCATCTTGCTTCCCAGCAGGATCCCACAGTGTAACCAAAACATTACTGAATTTTTTGACTTGTTCCTGTGACTATATGTGTAATACATAGTCTCCAATGAGGCAGAAAGCAGACATAGGAAGGATCAAAGAATAGCTGATGAACTGAGACTTCCCAGGTGTTGCTAAATAAAGACCATCAGTGCTGGAGTGTCCTATATTTCTTGATTGAGTGATGCTGATTGGTTATATTGCAAGAACAAGCTGAAGGTGCTACGAGGAAGCTAGGATTTGGCAAGATAAGGGTGCATAGCAAATGTTAAGTGATAGGATTTGGATAATTCATATGGAATTATAGCTCCATAGAGGAGTGTTGGGAAGATGATCTATTTATGGTTCCAGGTCATAAGTAAGTCAGTGTCATTTCTCGCTACAGAATCGTGAAAATTAATACCGTATAAGTAAGTCACAACAAAAGTTGATTTTGACATCTGTAGTTTACCTCTTCCAAGGGATAGAAATGGTTGATTCATTGTTGTCAGTTATTTATTTTGTTCTCAGTCGGCTAGGCAGAAGTCATTTCACTCACATTACCCTTTGTTTCCTCTTTAGTATATTTTAAGGGTTTAAAGGGTTTTTTTTTTCCTTTTTATTCCTGGCATAGTGAGTACGTATATTGCTCTGGGTACTTGAAAAATAACGTATGTCTAGTTGCACTGCTGGCCTTAAACATGCACTTTGTTTACTTTAGTTTCAATCCATCTTAATAAAGACTTCAGGTTTACACCAGGTCAGCTGTATATGCCTGTATTTACATCATTCTTCCTTCCTTATAGGAGATGTCTTCCTTCCAGCATCTGAGTAAAGAAATCAGAAGCAGTGTGTTGTTGGCTTTCCAGATCAAACTGTTCTTGAGGAAAGGGCTTCAGTTAAGAACCAGAAATAATAAGGAAGTTTAGAGTACAATAATAAAAGTGCAACCATGCATGGCTTTATTGAAGAGCAAAGTGATAGCCACAGTTGCCAAAAGGAGCCCTGTAATGCCCTGGAGAAATCTCACATGATCATTTGTGAGGGCAAGAATTCCAACTACATTCATAATATTGAGATTGCATCTGGAGGGATGGCTCTGTTTGGAGATGCGAAACAAGCTTTGCATTTTGCTTTGGCTCAAAGCAGGGCAGCACAAAAGGGGGGAGGGAACCCCGCCCACAGCACAAAGGGGAGGACCTCACCAGTAATTGGATCAGAATTTCTCAAAGCAAAGTAACCCTGAATAATCAGCATATGCACAAAAAAAACATTTTTATCTCAATTGTTTTGAATCTATCGTGTTGGTTTACTGATCTGCTTTTTAATCATCTTTATTCCCCAACAAAGACTCCAGGTGAGAGATTATTAAATTTAGATTCCAATTCCATAGAATTTATATGCTCAAAGATAATAGCCCCTCTTCTCCTAGTCCTTTTTGAACACACAGTTCTAAGTCTACAAGTCCTAGCTCTTGCCTCAGTAAAACACATCTAAATAATAAATTGCTTTAAAAATGGAATTTACAAGGTGTGTGCCTAACACCTCTGCTAAACCCCCTTGCTTTTTCTACCCTCAATCCCTGACCTGGTTTACCTATATATACATTGGCTATTTACAGTCTAATCTTGCAAATACATACTACCAAGGGTAGTGCTTACTACTGTGAGTATTACATTCAGTACTCCCAGTACTCCATGATAATATTTATGGCATGGGCTCCAATTCAGATTACCACTTAAGCATGTGTTGTCCTGAACAGGGATGCTTTCCTGCCTCAGGACCATAGATTCTAAGCTTTTCAAAGCTGTACTCTTCTTCCATATCTATACAACAGTCTGGGTCACTATGGGCACTATATAGATCATGTTAATTAGTGGGGAAGAGACTGACACCTAAAAACATACCCAGATATACAAGTCATTTTTAGTTAGTAATTAAAACAATAGGTTAAATATTAGGTAGAAACAAAAAAATCTTTTCCTTTATCCAAATTCTTCAGAATAATGTACCTATTGTTGTTCTCTAGAACGTAACCCACTTAAAGCTCAAACACAACTTTCTTTTATAAAGACAAATTTTATCCTTTTTTACTTTTGGCTTCCCCTTTATGTCATTTAATATCTAGTCTTACCATGGAGATGGCTGAGTAGTCAAATTCTTTGTTAGGAGAGACTGGCACTATCTATTACATTTGGTTGGGACAACTTCTGACACTGCTGGCCCTGACTGGAAATGCTGCATATTTCAGTTGTCTGCACATTTTCAAAGTGGTACTGGATGAGATCCAGGAATTCCCTCACAAATCCCATAAAGAAAAATTTCCGTACACACCACCACCACTTGGGCAATTTAGCCCTGCTCATGCTCAACAATGACATATGCCTCACTTAATGCAAGTTTAGCTTAATGCAGACTATAAGATATTGACATGAAAAATACATTATCTAAGAAACCAATGGAAGACAAAGAGTTTCTCAACTGAGCTTGCATATAACCAAACTGCCATAGCTTGACTGATGGGAGCAAAATCAGAGAGGACTTAAATGGCAGTGTGTGTAATATATTGGGTGTACATTGATTGGAAAGGGATTATCTAGATCATTTAAACACTGATCTGAACATGTTGTAGAAGATAAACCCCTTTGAAGTGTAAGTCAGATTGCCGGAGGGCCAGCCCTCAGTCTCCTGCTGTTTATCATATTTGATAGACTACATTAGCAGGAAGATCCCAGTTGGAAAAACTGAGAAGCTGCTATATGCAGTGTTGTTATGAACATGTTGGTCCCAGGATATTAGAGAGACAAGGTGGGTGGGGTAATATCTTTTACTGGCCTAACTTCTGTATTTAGACAATATAGTAATAAGGGTGTCCTCAAAAGAAGACCTAAAGGAAATAGTAATCCAGTGGTATGACCAGCTAAAATGGCATGGGATGAAAATGAACATGACTAAGACTGAGTTCATGTTGGTCAGAAGAGGTGCCACAAGGAAACTGGAGATAGAGATTAACAGAGTATGACTAAACCAGACCGACCAGTTCAAGTACATTGGTGGCTGGGTTATGGAAAATGGTGAGCTTTAACATGAGATACACTCAAGACTTGGGTGTGGGGAGCTGGAAGAGTGTGGAATAACATCTCTAGGATTGTGTATGACAAGCATATGCCACTGAGATTGAAAGCCCACCTGTCTGGAACAATGGTGTGCCCCACAATGCTGTATAGTGCAGAAACTTGGGGAGTAAAGAGATGGCATGTTCAACACCTACAGGTGTTTGAGATGGGATATCTTTGTGCAATATGTAATATGTAATATCTTATGTTCTTATGAATAAAAAGAGAGTCAAAGTGGATAAGGTAATATCTTTTATTGATATTCTGTTGGTGAGAGCGCCTTCTGTTGGTGACAGAGACAAGCTTTCAGGCTTACACATAGCTCTTCAAGTCTGGGAAAGGTACTCAGACTGTCACAGCTAAAACACACACAATAAAAAGTCACAGAAAAAGAGAGACTGTGTAATGCAAGATTAGGTTGGAAGTCAAAGACCATAATGTTGGCTGTTAAATTGAGGAAGTGTGACTTAGCTGGTTGGGACATATAAAGAGGGTGAACAAAGAGGACCTGGTGAAGATAACATGGAAGGAGAGGGTGCTAGAAAAGAGACCCTGAGGAAAGCCGAGGAAGTGATGGATGGATTGCATCAAAGAACATGTTAAGCAGACTGACCTCAGACAAATTAAGATGACACATGCTTGCACGATGAACCGATCCCAGATGATGGCATAAGGGGAAGAAGAAAAAGTTGATTAGAAAATAGGTGTGAGTGAATGGGCGGGGGAAGTAGGGAGGGGAGTATTTAGCATGAAATGCAACTAAAGTACGTAAGATAAAATAGGATCATGAGACTGCTTAGTCTCGTATCCTCCAATAGGCTGCTTTTCCTACTAACCTCCCTGCTTCCCCCATAGGTAATGTACAGCATCTTAAACTTGTTTTCTGACAAACTATCATCATCATTTACTTCATCATTGAATTTGGCCCACAGATTTCCATAGGAGTTTTATTCATTTTCATTGTTTGCTAGGACACTTGTTGGGAATTACACCATTTCCATGATACAGGCACCCCCAATGCGGACAAAGTGCTTATATTTATGTAAAGGGATACTATTGCAATTCAAATGGTGCTTGCATGGAAATGGTGTACACCTACATGCCAGAAGCCATTGAAACTCTTACCATATGTGGTGCCATCCTTGCTTTTTTTTTTACTGCTCCTCACTTCTAGTGAAATCAGGGAGGCTAGCCGCCCTTTAAAAAACAACCTGTTTAGATTACTTATGTGCTGAGAAAAGGCTGTGCTTTGGGGATTCTTCTTGTATTTTAAATGTTCCCAGTTCTGTGAGGGCTCCTTCTCTTTTTAGTTGTTTGACCCAGTGTGCTCAGATGAATTCACCAAGTTCATCACAGGCATGCTACGTTCTGCCAGAATATCAAATTAAGTTCTAGATTTCCTGATTGGTAAAGAATATCGTCCCCTCTGACCCCCTAAAAACAACATTTGGTTTCTGGGTTATGAGATCTCAGCAGGACTTTCTTGTGACAAGAGTAAAAGTAATTTTCTTCCTGTTTTATGTTTTTATGTTTCTTTAGCCAATGTTTTAAAGATTGCTTAAAGAGCACAAAAGGTCATTAGAAAGCTTTATTTTTATTGTCATTGCCTCCAGAATGCATTCCATAACTCAGTTTAATGTGGGCTGCAGCAGGCCAAGAGTTTTACAAGCCAAGATATTATGTCTAGTCAAGTTAGTGACATGCCACAGAGTTCAGTGAAAAGGGAAGAATAAAGATCTAGTTTGAGTAGTGTAATGTTGCATTGAGTGTAAAACATGGAAGGAAAAAACTCTCTCTCCAAGTCACTTCTACTAATGGATTGTATTCCTGCCCCAAGCTGGTAGGAGACCCCCACCAAAAGCAATCTCTGGAAGTGAAAAAGGCCTATAATCATCTGCTTTATAGCATGTTACGAGGAGATTCACCCACCCTCCAGTTCACAGGGAAAGTGCATATTCTACTGCACCCGTTTATAGAGTGCAGTTAGATTTCCCCTGTTTCAACCCTCTCCAAGGGCCAATACAGGAGGGCCAGGGGAAAATGTGACAGGACTGTGGTATCCCCTCCTTTCTACCTCTCCTCACCCCTGGTACTGTTTAAAGAGGCAGTCCCTGCTAGTCCACAAGTGCAAGGGCTTAAATTCCACCTGACTCGTAAAGGTGAGAGAGGCCTCCTTGAGCTCCATGTCCCCACAACACACTCACACAAGAGCCAGGTCTGGCTCTAGGTTATTTGTAACTAGAAGCTTTAACACTGAAAAGCACATAATCTTCACAAGGGATCTCAAGCTCTCCCAATCCCGAGGCACATTAGAAACAAATCATGTTCTTCTGCTCAGCAGCAAAACCCTCTAAGTCTGCTACAATATGGGCATGCAAGGCCATAATGTGTGGGAAATTGCCATGTAAATTCAGAGTAGACACACTTCTACTTAGTAAGTTTGAGTGTTCCAATAGGCGCACAATACCTCATGAAGTAGCATTTTCAGTGCTTGCCTAGCAGGCTTATCTGTTGAATCTCTTTGCTGAGAGCCTGATTCTCTCCACAGGGGAGCTTTTCATTAGATTTAAAGATTTAAAAATGTAATTTCATTACCCTTACCCTTCAAAGTCTGTCTGTCTTTGGAGCTGCTTTCTCCTGTCTAACTGCTTAAGTTAAAAGGTCCAGGCATTGGGATGTCTAAATCCAAGTTATCTTTCCTTGTTATAGCTGAGACCTGAGGTAGTTTAGCAAAATCCTACAGAACCCTACAACACCTTTTTTGGTCAGATACTTCTACATGTGTCCAAGTACTGAATGAATGTTACTATTATTATTATTTGAGCTCTGGTAGCTCCTAAAGTCCCCAACTAAGGGTTGGGGCTCCATAGTGCCAGGCATCATACGGTCATAGGATAGATGTCCCCTGCCTCGAAGAGTTTAGATTAATTTTGTACATCACTTCGGATCATATAGCATCTAGTGATGTCCTTGAATTGAGTCTCCAATAAATTCAGAACATGGCATATCTTAAGATACATAATGATGATTCTCACTTACAGTAACATCCTCGGTTCTCTTTCACATTTTCTCATAATAGGCTTTTTCCTCCACAGTATTCTGACTCCTTATTAAGTACTTTGTATATAATGTCCCTAAAGACCAATTCATTATTACATCTGTATTTGGCATTCCCTTTACATTGGTTTGCATAGTGAAGTTGTAGGCCTGTAAGTAAAGTGGAAATGGGAATTCACCATCTTCTGTTTTTGTGTTCAGTCTAAGGTAAAGCCACATATTTTTCTCCCTTCAAATTTAATTCAGTTAGCCAGTTGTATATGTGGAATAGTAACTGTATTGACTTTTAAAGATCTATATAGACATAACTGAATTTTGTTTTTTTGTGAATGAATATGGCCCGTTATTACAGTGTCTGAGTGTCTACCGAGTATTTACAAATGGACATAACAATTGATCTCTCTGTCTTTACTTCAGCCTTGCCATTCTGTAAGAAAAAATAGCTTGCTAAGTTTAGAACGTTTTTCTTGTTTGTGTGTGTGTGTGCGTGCGTGCATCTGACGTGACATTTTTTGGAGGAAAAGCTAATTTGAAGAAATAAGGTTTGCATTAAGTTCTGGAAATGGTGTGGTCTTATTTCTTGTGGGAGTGAGTTCCACATTCTAGGTCCAGCTTCTGTGAAAGTTCTGCCTCCTGTGCTTATGTGCCTCCCTCTAGAGGTCAACAGGTACATTGCTCCAGTGGGATGTAGCTGGTTTTGGAGTTCAGGGTCACAGATGCAGAGATAACCTCGTAGGTAGCTAGAGCCAGTCTCATGGAGGGCCTTGAATATAACAGGACAAATACTTTAAACTGGACTATCTATTCAGCAGGGAGCCAGTGCAGAGAGCAGAGCACTGGGGTGAACAGTGCATGGCAACTGTGTAAATATCAAGCAGACATAATGCTGTATTTTGTGTCAGTTGCAGCTTTTTGGGAGGGGTGGGGGAGTGTAGTTTCATTTTAGATACTCAAGCCTTGAAGTCATAAGTGTGTGGATCATTGTGGCCGTTTCTGATAGATAGGGTTAAAATATTCTGGCAATTCACAGTTGGATGTGCTTTTTTGTTATTGTTGTCATGACTGTTGGGAATCTAATAGCTCTGAGAACTCCCAAAGCACCTCCACATTAGGACTGATTCAATAATGTAAGGCAGGTGGTCTGGATAATGAGAATGTTATTTGAAGCACTTCCCTGTTCCTACCAGCATCTTCTTAGTTTTCCTAGGTTCAGCTTGAGCCCAGACCTCTCCATCCAGTGCAGATTTCACCGAAGCATTGATAAAGTTGGGAGATGGTGCTCATTTATATTTGATGCAAAGGAGATATGGAGATGGGTATCATGCAACATTTCCTCACATTCTTCCAATGGCTTTGTACAGAAGTTAAATAATATAGGGGAGAGGAGTGAGCCTTGAAGAACTCCTCAAGTGAGGGATTCGGGGGTGAAGGAACAATTGTATGTGTGACATTCCCAATTCACTTAATTGTCCCAGATAACAGAAGAGAGAAGTTTAGCTATTAAATGTGGATCATACTTTTCCCCATATTTGTGACAGGGTGACCCTGACATTATTTTCCTCTTTCTTATCTCATTTGTTTTCCATAACAATCCATTCAGTCCTTTCACTCCTGCTAGACCCATGTCTATGACCAGTCAGTTTCAGTAACTTGGAGTGACTCTCTAGTGAGTTGGAGCTCTTAATTATGGTGCATAAAAACAATGCTGGAAGCCAAAGAGTTCTTAACCATGCTCTGTAATTCCTTTCTCCAGAGCTGTATGTCTTCTACTGGCTCTCTTCACTGTTATAGAGCTCTGAATATTTTTGCACTGCATAAATTATAGTTTGGACTTTGGATGTACAATAAATGCATTAATGTGCATTCTGCACGTCTGCCTAGACAACAAACTATTGGAGTGAGCAATCAGTCCATAGGCCTCCCCATCCCACCCTGAAACAAGGTGTGTTCACCTGCAGCCCCTAGTGACAAAAATTCTAGGGAAGTGCACAGTCACAAATTCCATTTGTTATAAAAGAAATGGCAAACTCTTCTTTAAGGGCTTGTCTACATGGTGCAGTGATGCACAACGGGGTGTGAATTCTGAAGCGCACCAAAATGCTACTCACTACCTGGCCTATGTAAACCCTGTTGGCACGCAGTAACAGTTCCCTAGTGTGCATTATAACAGTCTGGTTCAACAGTACTATGTTAATGCCCATTAGGGAACTTATAGTGCGCATCAGCCAGGTCTACACAGGCAAGTTAATGTGCGAGATGTTCATGCACTTTAGAATTCACACCCCACTGGTGCACATTATCATACCATGTAGACAAACCCTGAGTCTGTGAAGCAGAAATAAATTTAAAATGTAAGTTTCATGTGTCGAATTATACTTATTTGTGCTGCTGTTAATATTATTGTGGTAGTACAGATTTTCCAGACACATCACAGAAAAATAAAAAGCCAAGGTCTCAACCCCTGTAAATTAGCTCTAAACCATTACTGACAATATATGATGTGGAAATGGGGGGAGGAGTGTGGAGTAAGGAGGCACAACAGAAAACAAGGGGAAAGGAAATGTGGTTTTGAAGCATTATTTATAAGAATTCTGATTACTTTTACTTTTGGTTCTTTTTCACTTTTGTGTTTATGTTATTAGAGGATCAGAGAAATAGCAATTAAAACACCATATGGAAAAGTCTTATAGAATTTAATAGGGACAAAACAAGTAGGGTTCGATAAAAAGTTCTCTAAAAACCTATATGAGAATGCTTATTTCTGTGGAATGTAAAAACCATTTGATATAAATCTAAAGAAAGTTGATTTCCTTAAGTTCTGTAGGATTTTACTTAAGAAAACAAGACTTGAAAAAACTTGTTTTGAATTGATAGATCGATGTTATAGAAAGATTTGCACAGCTGCTGGGTACCTTATGGTCCCATTGAATTGCCAGATGAGAATGCTCAGCTGCTCTGAAACTCAGGCCTTAGAGACAGAGCTGCTGTTTGTTTGATGCTGTTTTTGTGTTAGAATATATATTGCAACTGATAGTCCTGTATATCACTCCTAATTGTTCTTTGCTTCCCTTTGGATTTTGTGACTGTACAGTAAGAAGAACACTAAAGAGTGGACTGACACCAGAAGAAGCCAAAGCACTGGGCCTCATCAGCACCTCTGAGATGCAGGTGTGAAATCCGCAAAGGTGGCTACAAGCAAAACCATCATGGGTGATACATGGGCTGACAACCATTCAGTGTGGCATTGTTCTACCAGCCTCATCTGCTGCTCCTGACATCCCGTCCTCTGTTAGTTTAATTTTGATAAGATATATAACAGAAAAAACAAAAAGGGCTAAAGAAGGGTGTGTCACAGCTCAGCACTAAAACCTGACAGATACAAAAAGGAGTGTTTGAGTATTTCTAGATGAAAGCTTATAGCTTGTTCTCTCATGATGCATTGATGTTGGTATTAGGGGACTCTCCTGAGTATTCTTTTATTGTGTGAGCTATGTTTACGTTGGCTTTTCTTGTGGCCTGTTTTAGTCATTGTAAAGCATGGCATTTTGTCAGTGCAAGGAACAGTCCTTAAAGAGGCAAAATCACGTCTGTTACAGTTACTGTGATCTTCCTAAGATTGTTTTATTGGACAGACATACACAAATCTGTACAACCCTATTTTTATCTCACCACCAAAGAATGTAAAAATGTATGTGTACTTATGTATATGTACAGTATGGATGTGTGTGTATGTACAACATACACACATAGTCCTGGGGTGAAATCCTGAAGTCAAAGGGGCAAAGATTTCACTCCTGGGGCCTTAAAATTCCACCTGACCTTCAGGAAAGGAGTGTCTTTTTACAGGAACTCAATGTTACTCAATGGAATTCACCCTGCAGGGCAGGACATACCCTGCAGTGCAGGTGGAATGTTTAGGATTCTGAACTGCATGTGTGTGTATGCATGTACACTGTACCTAATAGTGTACACACACAGATAGCACAGAATACCTCTTACTGTTGAACTCTAGGTATACTGAGTCTTTGTACAATTTCAGAAATTTATGCCAACAATTTACATGCTAGATAAAGAGGTTCTGCTGCCAAGATCAAGAAGTTTCGTTCACCTGCCTGAGCCCTTCATGCTGCTTTTCTCTGTTGTGATGTAGCTTAGTGGTGATTTAGCTTCAAACCGATTGATCTGAACATGAAATGGCCCTGCTAAAAAGCCTCTACATTTTGTCTTTTTCATCAATAAAATAAATAGCGAGGATACCACAGTGAACATTCCTCTTCCCACACAAGGAATTTGCTGTTTCCTCGTTCGTCCTTATCTCACTGTTCGTAATTGACTTCTATAAACATCTTCAGTATATGTCTGAGGTTAAGTGCATGTTCTATTCTGGTCTATCCCCACATAAACGATCACACTCCATTGTCCAAACCAGACAGAATTTTAGAATATACTTTAATCAGCTCGACTTGCCTTTAAGTGAAGTACATCCACCTCAGTGAATTTGAACTGAACCTGCTTATGCCCGGCTTTCGCCACTGCCAAAGCATTTTCATGGGAACTGCAGTTTAGTAACAACAACAAAAGGGAACATTTTGCACCAAAGCGTATCTAGATGGAATGGTACTGAAGAATGCGGGATTAGCGCTTTCTGTGACCCTGGGCTGGGATTAAAGGTGTATTGACTCCTGCATTCTGTTCCACTTTGAGGACAGGAAGTGCTAAGGATAAGGCACCAAACAGGCAAAATTTCAACTATATATGAGACTATGTTGAACACAGCATCCAAGTAATCTGAGAGCCAATCAACAAGCAATACTGATATAAATGACCTAGTAGAATCAAACTAAATGGAATATGTTGTGAAAACTCCCATCCGTGCAATTCTCTCCCTCAGCTGTTGAATTTCAGTCCTTATTGACAGTTGCTGGGGGCCTTGACCCATCCAGTTCATGGGTAAATATATGTCCCTGCTATGAGTCCTGGTTGTTACAGTATGGCGTTGGGTTTACAGACATTGGTGAACATGTTTTCCTGCTATTTGGCAGTTAGTTTAGTTTAACAAGTAGATTTTGCAAGCAGACAGAAGCCATTCATTGGTTAGCTAATAAATCATAGAGTAAAGAATTAGTTGAAAGCTGTAAAGAGGAAAGGACTGGTCAGAAAACTGAAGGAAATAGAATTTATTTAATCACATTCTTTCATTTTAAAAGAAATGATGTGTTGCCATCAGGGTTTTGGAAAGGATCTCTACACGATACAACACTTGGCCTTTCAGTATGTTTTCTTATCTTTCTGCTCAAGGTTGCATAAAACACATAGATGGATGTACTGGGGGTTTGTGGAGGTCAGTGAGGTCTGAGTGAGCAGTTTGGATTGCAATTCATGTCCTAGTTAAAAGCAGATCTGAATCTGAGTCCTGCTCTGGCCAGATACTGAAGGCCTCCTTCAAGGTGCTCAACTCCCATTCCTGGTACTTGACACTTGGCAGGATTGAACTTTAAATTCCCTGCGTACTGTGCTGTATATGCAGCCTGAACAATGGGAATCTCCACTTTTAGTTAATGTGGGAAGAATGCAACAACTGCTAAAAGTGTAGATGGTGTTTTGCCAGCGTAGTAATACAAAGCAATTCTTGTGTCCTGGGACTGCATTTTAGTGGCATTTCCCGAGTGTCATTAAAGTTAAATGTCTCTCAGTCAGCTTGCATGTCCAAAATCCTTTGGATCCCCCTCATTTAACAAGGATTTAGAAATTAACAACAAAAATGTGAGTCAGGATTAATATTTGCTTAGGATGGGTGGTTGTTGCTTTTACAACTCAAGAAAGAGATCTACCACTCAAGAAAGGGATCTTGGAGTCATGGTGGATAGTTCTCTGAAAACATTCACTCAGTGTGCAGCGGCAGTCAAAAAATCGAACAGAATGTTGGGAATCATTAAGAAAGGGATAAATAATGAGACAGAAAATATCATATTACCTCTATATAAATCCATGATACGCCCACATCTTGAATACTGCATGCAGGTCGCCCCATCTCAAAAAAGATATATTCGAATTGGAAAAGATTCAGAAAAGGGCAAAAAAAATTATTGAGGTATGGAACAGCTTCCATATGAGGAGAGATAATAAGACTTGGATTTTTCAGCTTGGAAAAGAGATGACTAAGAGTGGACATGATAGAGGTCTACTAAATCATAACTGGCGTGGAGAAAGTAAATAAGGAAGTGTTATTTACTCCTTCTCATAACACAAGAACTAGAGATCACCAAATGAAATTAATAGACAGCAGGTTTAAAATAAACAAAAGGAAGTATTTTTACACACAACACACAGTCAGTCTGTGGAACTCCTTGCCAGAGGATGTTCTGAAGACCAAGACTATAACAGGGTTAAAAAAAAGAGCTAGATACGTTTATAGAGGATTGGTCCATCAATGGCTATTAGCCAGTATGGTGTCCCTAGCCTCTGTTTGCCAGAAGCTGGGAATGGGTGACAGGATGGATCACTTGATGATTACCTGTTCTGTTCATTCCCTCTGGGGCACCTGGCATTGGCCACTGTTGGTAGACAGGATACTGAGCTAGATGGACCTTTGGTCTGACCCAGTATGGCCGTTCTTATGTTCTTACAATAGATAGTTTTAAATCTGATTAGGAAGGGTAAAGATAGTAGTTTACCAACTTCACATCCCCTGTTTCTTCTGCGCCCCCGAACATACATACATTCCTATTACTCAAGAACAGCTTTGAGTTGCATCCGAAGAAGTGAGCTGCAGCTCACGAAAGCTCATGCTAAAATAAATTTGTTAGTCTTTAAGGTGCCACAAGTACTCCTGTTCTTTTTGCGGATACAGACTAACACGGCTGCTACTCTGAAAGCTTTGATTTGGAAGCCCATATTTAGCAAGTTATTAGTCTATAATGTGGAGTTATTTTTTCTTTGTTTGCTATTTTTTAATTGTAAACTGTTTTAAAAAGTGGCTAGAAAGACTTGACAAGCAGCACACAAGGGCCAATTCCTGCTCTCTCATGAACATGCAGTTCCTTGTTGTCTTCAAGAGGAATCGTGCATGCATATGTGAGGATAGAACTTGTCCCCGTATAAAGTTCGGATTGCTCTGGATTTCCAGCATCTGGACGCAAGAAAAACTGCAAAGTCTGTGAATGCTGAAGTTTCTCTGGCTAGGTACTTAAGAGCTCTGAAGGAAGGAAAAAAAGAAAAAAGAAAAAAATTAAAAACACCCTATGCTGTTTTCCTAATGCTGAGATGAAATGATGCTTGATTAGGGAACACTATTGAAACTTATTTGTAAACACTTGATAATACAAGGGCCTATTTTGTGTTTGTCTTTTTATTTTTTGCGACAAATGGTTGAATTGCATTTTAGATGCAATATAAAGAGAAAGCAGTTTAATAGTTAAGAGCAAGTCATTCAAAGGAGTTTGAGGGGGTTTATAGTTCTATGTTCATGCAAAAAAATTAAATATATTCTGTACAGTTCTAATTTGTTGATTTCACATTGAGTGGCAAACAGAGGTACATAATGTTTAACCATTATCGAACCATTGATCACGTCAAACAGATATGAAATCTGAAGGCTTCTTTGAAAGAAAAGGATGGTTGAGAGCAATGGGTGTATTTCTCCTTTTAAAGACTGTCTTGGGGCATAGTGTGTGTGTTTGTGTGTGTGTGAGAGAGAGAGAGAGAGAGCTGGGAATTGTAAAAAAAATTGTAAAGTAGAAAAGGACATGTTTCTTAGACGAAGGACAAATACTGTAAAATTGTGTAAATGTCACTACTCATGTTTTTTCATGTGGTGTGTAGCATAGTGTAAAATAGGCTTTTCAGCAGTGTTATTCTGTGAATTGTAATTTAAAAACAAGCCATGCATGGTCAAAGATATTATCTACAGGTCCTTTTTCATTTGTTTGTTTTTCTCATTTTAGGTAAAGATGTTTTGTTACATGTTAAATTTAATTGTCCATGAAACTGCTTTTTGTTTCTGAGTTTTACTTCATAAATAACTTGAATTACTGTTTAAGAATTTACTACACACAAGCACTCCTTCATTTGTATCCATCCTTAGGAAGCTTTGTCACTACATTGAGTATAACCCAGGGGGATTTTCCTTTTTAACACACCCCTCTTTTGCCTCTCCTCCCCCACTCCATCCCTTCCTCACATTCTAGAAAATGCAGTCTCTCTTTTTTTCCATGCCATGCAGGGTCAACATGAGAAATTGACCTCAGACCTGTGTCCAAAATTTCTTGATATATAAGTAGTAACAAAGCTCACCTCTACAGCAGTATGTAAACACATCTTGCAATAAAGCTTTCTAAAGCACTGTGTTGGTTGCTGATTTTGTTGACGTATCCAACTGGGACCTTGGTTGGCTATTTTTTTAAATTTTGTATTCTTTATGCAGCCATGAAGCCGCTACACAAGCAACAAAATGCCATTGTTAAACCACCTGGGTGGCTTGGCAATGAAAAGCTAACCTTAAAGTTTTATCTCCGCTTTCACAGATTGAACTGAATGTACAGTCCTGGGTGAAGTAAATGTGTGTCTGTCTGTCCGTCTGTCCAGTTCTCAAGGATTATAGTAATCTAATACTGAAATCCCCACCAAACAGGATGGGATGCTGCTTGCTGCCATTAGCTGGCAGTCAGTGCTTACTTTGTAATGAAAGAGGTGCCAGGGCTCAAGCAATTTTTTTTACTTTCATGACTGATGTGGTGAGCCAAGAGGTCCCGGGGCTATAAACTGTCAAGCCCAGAGGTGCCGGGGCACAGCTTTGGCAAGCCCTGGCACAAATTAAGCACTTGATGCATTAAGCAGTTGATGCATTTTTTATTTTTGTCTTTAAAGCAGTCCATGCAGGAAAAGGCTTGTACAAAGAGCCCATCATTTATAAATGCAGAACTCTGACTGTCCTGTACTCAGGTGAGTATTCCGATTGATGCTGCACAGCGAGACGGAATTCCTGAAACTCTTGATTACAGAGCCATAAAAATGGATATTGGGAGAGTAAAATGGGGACATGCCTCTTAACTCAATTGAAATGTGTTTCATGCATCGCCCGGGTACCTAAACTCTGGACAACAACTGCGTGTGCCCAGGGGGACTGTCAGGGCCGGCTCCAAGTTTTTTGCTGCCCCAAGCAAAAAAATTTTCCCGCGCCCCCTGGCCCTGCCCCAACTCTGCCCCTTCCCCGCCCCATTCCAACCCCTTCCCCAAATCCCCGGGCCCGCCTTCTCCCCCGGGCGTGCTGCATTTCCGCTCCTACCCCTCCCTCCTAGGCAAGCCTGAGAGGGAGGGGGGAGAAGCAGAGCGGTGGCGCGCTTGGGGGAGGAGGCAGAGGTGAGCTGGGGGGAGCGGTTCCTCTGCTCCCCCAGGGTTACTTCCTGCAGCCCTCCCCACACACCCCCACCACCACAGCTCATCTCCGCTCCCCCTGCTCCCCTGAGC
Source organism: Mauremys mutica (assembly GCF_020497125.1). Lineage (NCBI taxonomy): Eukaryota > Metazoa > Chordata > Testudines > Geoemydidae > Mauremys > Mauremys mutica. The sequence continues at coordinate 185,525,539 of NC_059073.1, read as the reverse complement.
GTGCCACCACCACTCCACTTCTCCCCCCTCCCTCCCAGGCTTGCCGCAAAACAGCTGATTAGCACGGCAAGCCTGGGAGGGAGGGGGGAGAAGCAGAGTAGCAGTGCGCTCGGGGGAGCAGGCAGCAGTGTAGCGGAGGTGAGCTGGGGGGGAGCAGTTCCTCTGCTGCCCCCCAGGGTTACTTCCTGCGGCCCTCCCCGCGCCCCCCACTGCTGCAGCTCACCTCTGCTCAGGGCCGGCTCCCGGCTTTTTGCGCCCCAAGCAAAAAAAAAAAAGGAGCCGGAGTGCCGCCCCTTGGAAAGTGCTGCCCCAAGCACATGCTTGGAGCGCTGGTGCCTAGAGCCGGCCCTGGGGACAGTGTCACCACAGCTCCCCCCATTCACGGTGTTTCCATCTGTCTGAATTAGAGTAACAGGGCTGTTTGAAGGGACATCATAGAAAAGTGATAACTATTGTACTCTACTAAATAAGAACAGTGTTATGAAGAACTTTGATTTCCAGTGCAATTGGTAAAAAGTGTAATAAGCTACCCAAAAATACTTACCTTTTTATGTTACATGTACAGTCAGGTAAGGGTAGGTTACAGAGTTCAAAGACTGTTAAATACTTTTGTGGCAGCACCCTAGATGCTTAGCTGTATTGACAAAGAGTTTAGCAGATGATTTCGCATATCACCTTGAGCCCTTAGAGCGATAGAAGCAGTTGTAAGTTATCATCTATGTAACGCTTCCTATGGAAAACAGTGACTTGCTCCTTCCTAGATCTTCTTTTCCAATAATTTCATATAAAAGATGCCCCATGGGATCTATATGTATCTCTTGAAGAGCTGCTTAGCATTCCAGTTGCGCTGTTGTAAAGTCTAGAGGATAAAAGGCTACTAGCCAGAAATGTGGTAATGCTTTTAAAAATAAATATATAAAACAAGTTTATTGGCCAGACACTTTTCTCTTCTATCACAATATATCCATTAGTAATCCTAAATTCCAGATGTGCAGTGACAACACATGCATGGATTTTTCAGACTCAGTACTCAGAACTCATTTTTTGTCACAGGGAAGCCTCTGGACTCCAGTCAGAGAACAAATACATCTGCAGATTATCCACTGCACAGCTGCATGCATAGTTTGTAACCCAGGAGTAATTGATTATTTTTTGTCAAGGTCCAAATTTCTTGGTCAAGGTATAGTCCAAGGTCCTGACTCCAGAGAAAATAATAAAAAAATAACAACAATGAGAATAATACGTAAATAAAAAGATGTAATGGTCCATTCAAAAGCATCTGGTGATCTGGATTTGGCCTGGGGTCTGTCTTTGACTACCTCTATTGTAGCCCTTACATAATAGTTTCACCCTGAAAACGCATAGATTAAATTGAGAAAAGACCTTGTTCCTTTTTGTAACATCTCCACATTTTCGAATGGGAATGTAGTTTGGAAAAGAAGAAGGCTCCTTTCTATTCAGAAATCTTTACCTCCAATGAATTTCAATAACTGCTGTTTTGTATTACAGCACAATCTGATGAGACAAACCTCTGCTGGGAAATCCTGAATGGAAAGCGTCTACTTTGGATGCCATGCTGTTGAGGAGCCCCCACTCCCAGGTTTTCCTGAATTGCTTTGGAACAGGAGCATAGTCTACCTGTAGAAGAGTATGATGTGTTTTGAGGCCACTCCACTTCTAACATTCAGATGGAATCCTTTTCCTTTCTGCCACCCAGCTACCTCTCCATTCCACTGGGTTCTCCTCTTGCCTCCATTGCTGAGATGGGATCTTCTGCTTTATTTTTGGGTGACTCACACCTTGAGACACCTTGATTTTCAGAGGAGGGACGCCAGCACTTCTGGCCCCTGTAGATGTGTCCCGTTGGACACCTAAAAACACCAAACCCTTAGACAATGGCATAAATTTTCTAAAGTCTCACCACGTCTGATACCACAGGTAACCAGCATCACCTCAGGTATATATTACAAGTCTATATGAAGGCCACGTGGTGAAAGTTCAGATCTATGTGATGTGGTCAAATGCCACATCCAAAAATGACAACAGGGTGAAAATTATTTTTTTAAATAAAGTGATGAAACATTCCAACTCCTGAATGAGAACTCAAAAGCTGGGTCTCCCCGCCCAACCCTCCCCTCTGTGTGTAAAGGGAGGCTTAAATAATCTTGGCAAGATCTAGCAAAGGAAAGGGATTTTTAAAATGAGTCCCTGTATATCTTTTTAACAACCTTTTTCCCCACATAAAATTGTGGAAAATTATTGACCTCATAGCACAGTCAAAAAAACTATTCTTGCTAAATGCCAAGATATTATATCAACATTTGACTAGGAATTAGACTATCCTCACATAGGGTTTCAAATCTGTTTGGCTGGAACATTTCACAAGTATGCTGTATTAATTACAAGGAACAATGAGGTTATTCAAAATAATAAATAAAAATCTAAAGGATAAAAGCATCAACCATAATGCTCCAAATATATTTAGCTATGTGCATAGTGATAAGAGAGAGACAGCAAATATCACACAATGGTCACTAGGACCACATTCGAAAAGACCTAATGCGACGGGCACCGGCATCAATGGAAAGACTCCCATTGACTTTATTGGGTGTTGGATTGGATCAGGCCCCAAAAGATAACTTCTGTTATTGGCTATTAGCAAATGAACTTGATGATGGTTTTGGAGTATTTCTCTGACAGAGTCATATCATTCCAACAGTTTTTAAACCCCATTGATTTCATTGTGGGAGTTCTCCTTAAAAAAATGGATGGCCCGAAAGCCAACATTGAAACCTTATTCCCAAAACAAACTATGTTAAAAACGAGTTCAGTTTGAAAATGTGTTTAGTGGACTCCAGCTAACACCCCAAAATAATATTTTATTGTACAAACATTCTACACCTTTTAAGAAACCCAAACATTAGCATGTCTGAAAAAGAAACACTTTAGGGAATGCCTTTGCCATATAATCTTCCATAACGTACTACTATCCCAGCCAAACCTAGATAATCCAGAGAACCTTAACTTTGTCCTTTTGTTTTGTTCTGTGATGGAAATATGCTGTTGAGAGCATACAATTAATGTATATAGCCATTGTTATATTATTATTTATTAACATTTAACAAAAATTTCCAAAGGAAATTCTACGGTACATTAAGTTTTGTGCTGTAATTTCACATTGTATGATGTACTCATGGAGAATATTTTTAGAAATGGAATTGGGTCGGTTGGTTTGGTGCTATGGAATGTTTGATTACGTGGTGTTGTAGGTTTATATAAGTGTATGTAGATGCTGGAAGTTTGTATTTTTCACTATCCTGCATAGCTATTAATGTAATTTATTTATAAGAAGTGTTTGTTAGTGTTACAATACACTGGACATAGATCCCTTCAATAGGCAAGTGGATCTTATCTCCTAGTAATTTGTTATTTTGACCTATATGTATAATGTTGAAAATTGAATTGCAAAGCTATAGTTATGTAGATGCTGTAAATCAGGTGAAATAATGAGTGAAGGAGGACTATATGGCCACCAGAAAGTGATGCAATTCATGAAGTGTTTCCTGCCCTAAAGGCTTTACACTCTAAAAGATATAAAACAAATGAGTGTGTGGAGATGGGGATATTACACACAAGGAATCTGGTGAAGAATTGGCACAGCTTTGTAAGTTACAAGTATTGTTTTGTTGTTTGTTTTGTTTTCACTTTTTTAACTTGGGGATAGAGGTAGGTTGAGAAGGAAGGCCAGAAATGGGAAGGAAAAGGAAGGAAAGGGAAGAGGGACATTCGCGGCTCACCACATGACTAGCCATGCTCAGCATGCTGGGGTTTGTAGGTGTCTTGGCAGAGGTGAGTCTTAAGGAAGGAGTCGAAAGAGAATATAAGCAAGAGGCTTTTCAGATTTGATCATAGTTTTTCCCAGGCAGCCTGGAGAAGGCATTTTGGTGTTAAAGGGAGGAGTTGACTGTTGGGCAGTACAGGCTGGGATTGGTGGGTGAATGAAGGCAGGGGCTGGGGCTCTTTGTCCAGCTGTCCTGAATAGGACTCTCCTGACTCCTGTTTATCCTGCCGCTGACTTCTTAATTCCAGCAGCAGAAGTCACAGAAATGATTGCTGGATGGTTGCTAAGTGACTTGTTCCTCCCTGTCCCTCCCATTCCTGGAGCAGCAAACATGATACCTGTTTTGGGCCCCCTCAAGCTGCAGCCTCAGTGCACCATTTGATACTCTGCTTTGAGTCTGAGGCCATTGACATGCTGTTGCAGTGGTGTAGGGGGAACCACGAGGGGCCAAAACAAGGTGGAAATGATCAGAAAGAGTGCCTGTATGGCAAATGGCCTCAAAGCATGGCAATCTGAGTAATGCATAAGGCGGCCTGTGATCTCAAGAGGCCACACAGCCAGCCATATTATAGAGGTGAGTGGCTACACTCTACTCCATTTTCTTTAGGGGTCCTCAGCTGTAGCCATTGCAATCCTCAGTTGGGCCCATTTTGCATGTCTTTTCCAAACAGATTCACTAAATCTGCAGTGATTGAATTGGAAAATACAGCAGGATAGCACATTTGGCTACTGAACCCATAGTTAATGTAATGCAGTGGCCCTGTCAGTGAGTTAACTGAGCTCCTTGGAGGAACTCTCAGAAATGTCACAGAGAAAAAACTTGGTTTAGATTTGGGATTATTTTCTCATTTGTAAATCTCTCCTTGTCCCAACTGATTAAAATATTCTTTTTTAATACACTATTGAGGCCAACGAGTAAGTCTAAACTGCCCAGCTGATACGGGGAACAGGAAAGATGGGAATTAATTGATTAGATAGTACCCACTATCAGACTGTTTAGCAGCTTGATTTTTCTCTCTGGAAGTGCTTGACCCTTGATTAAGACTCCAAATCTTTAATTAGAACTGAACCTGAAGTAGTCACCATATACTGACAGTTACCACCAACAGTATCTGAGGTACCTGAGTTTTCATCTGAATTTAGACCAGGAAATAGCTGCAGGGTCTGAAGGCCCATTGTGTTGAAAATGTTGATTTTCTAACAGTGACCACTGTAGTGGGGAAAACATTCAAAACACTACGTTTTAAAATCACCATATGTCTTCACATCTTTCTGTAGCCTGTTGTTATCAAAGTCTCCTCACTTCTTGCAGTCTCATTGAAAATTTTGCTTGACTAAGTAGCAGGGTGTTTGGATGTCTGTGAGACTAGATGGTTATAATTTTGAAAGGCTAGAGAATTTTGGAAAGTACAACTAGTTGAAGGGTATTGGAATATAAACCTGTTTCTAGACTGTGAGTCATTAGAACACTAAAGAACTTTTGGAATTCTGATTTTTTTATACGCTTTACTTTTGTGAAAATGGAAAAGAATAAACCTAGGATTTTTCCACTTTGGGAACCAGTTTGGTGATTAGAAGGGGGAAGATGTGACAGGCTGGGAAACCACAATCAGAAACATTTCCACACAGCTGGAATATGAGGAGTGAACAATCTGATGTAGTTTAAAGTGATACCTATAAAATTACACTGAAGTTTTACTTGTTGCCCCTGTAAATACATTCATTTGGATAATTTGGCTCCCAGGAAAACTGTACTTTAAAACTAAGTGCAACTTTGCATGATTGTGTGCACAAGGATTACTTTACTCTCACCTAAATTGAGATTAAAATTCAGCAGCTGTTTTATTCCAGGAACATTACAAAATAGACTTTTTATCTGAGGACATGATGAGTGATTTCTTCATTTGGACTGGTACAACATGGAGCATTGTAGGCAGTTAATGATTCAGATTGATTTTTAGCAGCCCCGGCTCCAGGGCTCCCACCCTTACTGCAGCCCTTTTTGCAAGAGTATCTCTCTCAACTGAAGGAAGATGAAAACAAAGTTGCCTGACACTGCTCTTTTGTCAGTAGTAAAGAGCTGTGTAATTCCTCACTCAGTTCCAACTCTTTAACACCACTGACTTCAGAATGTGGCCGTACAACCTTATCCCAGGATTCTGACATAAGGTTTTCTTAGGCCATGTCTACACTTACAAACTTACAGTGGCACAGCTGTACCGATATAGCTGTGCCGCTGTAAGAGCACTCGTGTAGCCACGTTATGCCGACGGGACAGAGCTCTCCTGTCAACATGCTTCATGCTGAGATCGAGGGGTTTGGAGAGCGGGAGGGGGATCAGGGCTGGGGCAGGGGGTTGAGGTGTGGAGAGAGGCTCAGGGATGCAGAATCCAAGCGGCGCTTACCTCAGGCAGCTCCCGGAAGCAGTGGCATCTCCCTTCTCCAGCTCCTATGTGTGGAGCGGCTCCCGACCCTGCACCCCGGCTAGAACGCCGGAGCGGGGCCATGCCACTGCTTCTGGGAGTCGTGTGGTGCAGCCCCCAACCTGGCTCCCCAGCGGGAGCTCACGGGCTGGATGCAGCCCGCAGGCCATAGCTTGCCCACCCCTGCTATAGGGTAACCATTAAGAAAAAAATAATGCAGTACATGGCTGCTTTTAACATTTTTTATCCTTAAGAATAGTTCTGCCAAGATTTCAAACTTTGCAACCTAGATGTTCAAAACTTTTGGTTGGGAGTAGAGTGGCTATAAGATGACTGCCTTGTGGTATATGTTTTCAAAGTCTTCACTGATCCTTGGCAGTAATACCACCATCCACAGATTCAGAAAGAACTTTTGGCTGCTGTTTCTGACCATGATAAACTTCATGAATATATTTATGCCCAGAGGGTAATTGAAGTTGAAATAGACCATAAGCTCTTGAAGGCCACTTTTTAAAAAAATTAACTTTTGTATCCATTCCCTATGAGTTTGCAAAGTTTGTGTATGAGGCTGCAAAAACACTCGATTCCAGTTCAATATAAGCCTGGTAAATAATGGACTCGTTATTGCTGATGTTTTATTTAAAGTTGTTAAAGTTGTTGCCTAGTATTATTTTATTTTGATGAATGTGATCAAGGATTTCATGTTTAATTTTATGCCAGTTGTGTTTCTATGTACCAGTGAACTGGGATGAGGTGAAGCAAACATTTCAGGCACATACTGTCTCACAAACACAGGAAGAATTGCTTTGTAAGTGGCCTGAAAGGAGATCTGTGGCTACAGATTATGTCACATAGGCAGTAATTGTAGCTTGTTTGAGGGCAACAGAGATATTATTATCCTCTATGATGGATGAAAGGTTTCAAATGGTTTATAAACGATCACCCAAATAAAGCACCTAGTAGAAATGATATTGGGCCAGATTATAAGATGATGTAAAACAGCACAACTCCACTGAAGTCAATGGAACTATACCAACCAAGAATCTAGCCCCATTATCTTCTGGCCAGATGTTGAGAAGTGGCTAAATTCTGCCAGGTATGAACTTCCATTTACTTCAGTGGAAACTGTGTGTGTGTGTGTGTGTGTGAAGGGAGAATTTGGCCCGGGGGCTTGAATGGGATATAGCCAGCGCAAACCAAATTGTATGAAAGAGTCCCTTGTGCCTGAAGCACCTGGACCATCCATGGTTCAGTGGCAATAAGAGCTGGTCGTTTTCAGTACAAAGTCATGATTACTGAATTCCACTGGATTGCTGTTTGTTGGTTTTTTAAATTAACATCTACGTGCTGGAAAACAATCAGTGACTATCACCTGGCATGAATTAAAATTCTTCTTCATGGCTACTTTAATATCACGGTATGATGGATGATGATTTATTTATAGGAGCACCACCTAGGAGTTGTAATCGTGGATCAAGGCCTCCTTGTGTGAGGTACTATACAGGTGAATAAAGCAAAAACAATTTCTGCCCCAGGGAGCTCACTAATCTAACTGTATATCTGGATTGTGTCATCAGGCACAAGTCAAAGACCAGGTAGCTTTAGCCACCCAAGATGTTCTATAATTTTCTAGAAACGAACAGCTTGGAGTATCTCATCATTAGAGAGAGAATTTGGGTATTACATCATGTAAAAGCAAAATGGCTAAGAGATGGGGGACAGTGACTGGACACTTCACTCCAGCCTCAGACCCTGGCAGTATTTTCATTCACCATGGCAGTGGATATGAAAAAACCAACATGCAAAGTGACTAGAAAAGGATTCCTGTATACATCACTGTTAACAGATGACAGCTCCACTAGCTCTTGCTATTTGCAGACCTGTGCATCTCACTTCAGCAACCACTGAGACGTCCTATCTCCACAAAGCACGTCTATGATCTGCTATGCTATATGTAGTTTAGGCCATTGAACTCTGGTGCACCAGAAAATTCTGTTTCTCCTTTATATTGTATTGTCACAAGTTGTACATAAATTGATAGAGGTTAAGGCCAGAAGTCTCCATTAGATCTAGTCTGACTTCTTCTATATCATAGGCCATTAAATTTCACCCAATTACTCCTGTATTGAGCCCAATAACTGTGACTAAAACATAATTTATGGTTTGGCTATCGCATATTTTGCAGAAAGGCATCCAGTCTTGATTTGTAAGGCATTAGAATCAATTTCACTCATAATTTTCTTCAACTTTGGGAAATTCTCTCCTTTGAAGTACCAAATATATATATTTACCAGTACCAATATATATATTTGGTACTTCAAAGGAGAGAATTTCCCAAAGTTGAAGAAAATTATGAGTGAAATTGATTCTAATTCTATATATACACACACACACACTATTGTTGGGACTCCTCGGTTGCACATATTACATGTAATCAAGTGATAGTCACTGGTCTTACACAATTACCAACTTCCAGTCCAGTGATTAATTTATTTTGGACCTCATAATGGAGGATAAAAATGGAGTTATCTCATGCTGGATGCAATAACCATTCATGTTAGAAAATTATAGGGAAAAATAGGGATTAATTTACAGTGGTCACCAGTAAAAACATTACGGTTCACATTTGCAAATGATCAGCATGACTGTGGCATTCACTGTACTAACTCGGTGGTAACATTTATTAGGCAAAAAATAAAACTGTAAAGATTTGTGGCTCCAAATATATATACTATATAATTGCCCTGATTGTACCCTTTTCAGTTCATTCAATGTAACTATTTTGAACAAGATTGTACCTTGACTTCCATCATGTGAGACTCTATTAAGTGTAGATGAGGTGTAAATTAAGATAGAATTTGGCTCTATGGCTCAAAATATGCATGGAAATGAAATCTGCCTTCCAAGGAAAACTTTATTAAAGTGGAATTTGTCTTTTAATGATCACTATGTGCAGACATAATTCAGCATATGATTAAGATCTTGCATCGCAAAAGCCAGTTTCCCTTTGTGATGATGTATTTACCAGTGCTTGTACTAATCACTGCCACGTTGTGTTGATGAACAATGATGTATACAACATAACTTCAAATATGTGAACCTTGGGCTATAAGGATAAAGTTGGAAATGTTTTCTCTAATGTTTTCAAAGGCAGGAAGGAATTGCACAGCTTTTTGACTGAAGTTGACTGTAAATAAAGAATTTGAAAGCTTGTTGGAGTGCCAGTTACAGCCAATTATAACTTGACTCACTTGTCTTGGCACCAAAATGACATAACAGCTATTACCTGGTCCTTCTAAATTGGAGATTTTGCTTCTGTGCACAGAACTGATTGAAGGAAGCTTGCTTCTTTCATAGATCCCATGTAGAGAATGATCAAAAGGAGGAGGATTGCCTACAATGAAACGTGGGACAGAAAATAATAATAAAATATATTGCCAATAATTCTAAGCTAAATACTACTACTAGGAACAACCAGGCACTAAATTTTAGGCAAGGCCCTGAGCCAAAAACTTAACTCACTCTTTCCCCTAATAACTCTGGATCCTGTTACCTAAGCTCTGTCCTGCACCTCAAGCACCATTCTTCCCCCCACAAGTAGTCTTGTTGGCAACAATATCAAGGGTATTATTTTATTAGTAGTGTCATGCTATTTAGAAGTAGTCTATAGAAGGAATAAGAGAATCCATTTTTAAAGTTTTCTTTACACAATTCAGAATGCTAGAGTTCTCATAAATCCATTAGACAGAGCATTTTAATCTAGCCTATAAAATGTCTCCATTTTGATGGTATCCTCAGGCCAATTTCCGATTTGAGAGAACCATAAGCAAAGATTTTATCCTAATTAGGAATATCTGAGAGTGTAAAAGGGTGGCAGGGAACCTTTCTACAGCAGATGACTCTCCACTGTTGTTGCGGCAGCTACAGCCTTTCCTGACAAGGTTCTGTCCTTTCCTTGATTAAGTGAAAATTGGATAAGGCGGCCTCTTGTGACAAACCCCTCCAAAATAGGAGTTTGAATAAGGACCTGCATTCCTCATCTGAACTGCAGTCACTGAGAGCAGCAGGCTCACACACTAGTAGCCAAAATACATTGAGACTTACTGTGCTTTCCAAAGCCATATAATTAATTATCTAAGTAAACCCAATTTTTCTTCTCCCATCCCTCTTCCCCATGATGTACCCCTTTTTCTTCAGATCCCCCTTATTCTTTCCTTACCTTTGCTTGTTGGCAGACGTTATCGGCATGTTTTGCCTTCAGCTGGAACAGAAAAAGCTGCTTCTTCCAGCACTGATGTCAGTGCAGCAGGTGGGAAGCATATAGGGGAACCCAGCCAATTCACACACAAACTTCTCTTGAGAGATTCTGGGGAAGGGAGGAGTGAAATTTATTCAAGTGTCCTGTTGTGCAGTGACCTACCCCTTGAGTATAATGTATTTTGAACCAGCCTGTTGCTGGGATGATTACTGTATAAATCAGGGCGGCCCAGAGGGTTCAGGGGGCCCCCGCCGCCAAATTGCCACCAAAGACCCAGCACTTCGGCAGCAGGTCCTGGGGCAGAAGGACCCCCCGCTGTGGGTCTTCAGGGCACTTTGGCAGCGGGTCCTGGAGCAGAAGGACCCCCCACCACCAAATTGCCACCAAAGACTCGGAGTGGAAGAAGCTCCGGGGGCCCAGGCCCCATGAGAGTTTTCCGGGGCCCTCGGAGCGAGTGAAGGACCCCGCTCCAGGGGCCCTGAAAAACCCTGCGGGGCCTGGGGCAAATTGCCACACTTCTCCCTTCCTCCCCCCCAGGCAGCCCTGGTATAAATATATTTATATAATTTAACAGGAGACTAGAAGGAAAAGCAAACAGGAAGGAAACGGTGGCTCAAGATAAATTACCCTTCAGCAAACATTTAGAGGTTGTTACAGGACAATGGAAGAGCTAGAGCCTCTGAGGAGTGTGGCTTGACCTCTTGTTGAGCCCACTGGACTGGTTTGATCCAGAAGGGCAAAAGACCAGACACTGACAAAAACAAAGGGAGGAGGAAGTTGTTGGTGAAAACAGACTGAAACCGAGGACCTACTGGGGTGTGTGAAGAAGTTAGGTCTGTCTAGGCTATGAGGGGGATGGTAAGCCTTTCAGTATCATAGACATGCTAGTGTAGACTACTTGTTTTAAAATCCCTTTTCTTGAAATGCTTTTTTCCTACTGGTAAAATAAACTATATTTTGCTTTTTGAGAAGGCTGTCTAGACACTATATACATCACTTGTCACAGACTCCTGAGGGAAGTGCCACGGGTGCTGCACGCAGACTGACCTGCTGGGTAATCATGGCTGTGACACATCCAGGATTGTGCCCCAAGGCCTAGTGGGAGAATCATAGAATTCTGCCTCAGGATAGGTAAAGGCAAGAGGCCTGACACCTACAGTGGTCACTGAGAGGCCAGGAAAGGTACAGAGGTGCCTCTAGCCCTGCAGTTGTGACAATCATAGCTCCTTTCTGTCCATAACAATAAATGAATCTTCCTGGAATGGTCATTTCGACTACAGTGCTTCTGAATCAGCTAGCTTTTTTTTTTAAAGAAAACAAAATGCATATAAGAACTATTACCCCCAAAACAGATTTAGGGTACCCCCAGATTAGCTCACCTATTGCCCCCTCCCAGATTTACCAAAGGTTCTCTCAAAACAGCCCACGTATTAACCAGTCTGTTTTCCTAAGCTCTGGGTCTCCGGGGTGGCTAAGGAAACACTTGAAGAAACAGATACAGCTTTCCGATAAATGATTGACACAAGCAGTATTCTTTCCAAAACACGACACCTATTATTGATACAAATAACAATCTAAACACAAATCCCTTATAACAAGTTAAAGCTCTTCAAACCACATTGCCTTATAGTTTGAAATGATACTAAGTGGCTGCTCCCTGCTTCCAGTGATCAGTCATTCACAGGTAGCTGACAGCAATGTTTAGATGTTCATTAGGTTTCACATATAAATCCCTCTCGCAATCAACACACATACATACTTCTGAATTAAGTCCCACACACACATAGATACTAACATTCCTATGCTATGCTATAACTATAACTAACTATTCCTTTGTCTGACAGATGTATGCAGCTGATGGCACAGTATCTTCTCTGTGCTCGCCTTTTCTTCTCCTTTGTCTTTTCAGGTTTCAGAGTAGCAGCCGTGTTAGTCTGTATCCGCAAAAAGAACAGGAGTACTTGTGGCACCTTAGAGACTAACCATAAGCAAAGATTTTATAATAAATAAATTTGTTAGTCTCTAAGGTGCCACAAGTACTCCTGCTCTTTTTGTCTTTTCAGCAGCTCTCAACCGGCAGGTCTCTCAACCGGCCTCTCTGCTGCGCCCTTCTTCTCTCTCTGCTGCCTCACTGGCTTTTATACCCTTCTTTGCTAACCGTTACCTGTTAATCATCCCATTTGACCATTATGTCTGTTATCTGTTGATCATTGCTTACCACCAATTCTACTATATGACCTTCAGCCTACATTCTATTTACTTCACAGTGTTAAGAGCTGTTTACCATCTTTTCCTGCCACTTTGGTTTTTATTGCTATGTGACCTGCAGCTTCCATCTAACAGTGGAATGACTCTTGCTTATTTTAAAAGGAAGCCAGGGATCCAAAATGGAGTCTGGGGAATTTCTTTGGTATCATAACAGTGTAGCTTTATGGGTGTACAGACTCATCTTGATGATTTATACACCTGGACAGAAGATTTGGTATCTGTCAATATGGGTATTTAATATAGAGTCAGGATACATAGAACTCCAACTCCTATCTCTTAAGCAGCCAAAGTTCATAGACAGACTGAGCTAACTCAGTCTATCACCTCTCGTCAGGAACAAAGTTATGCAAGCCAGCATTCAATCACCTGGATTTTTAAGATGGTCAGTGGTGAGGAAAAAAAATCAAAGTGACTATTGACATGCTGGATCTGGAATCAGGAAATTGGGGCACACTTCCAGAGCTTGGAGAAGAGGGCACATCAGCAGAAAGAGAGGACAAAATAATTGTATGGAGAAGAGAATCTATTTCATTTACCACAGATACAACATGGGATCTAACAGTACTTTGTGTAAATAGTGATGTAACCACACTGATGTGTATTGAACTCTAGCACATGCAAGATGAAATGGATCCCATTGACCAGGAATTTGAAAAACAGAAGGCTGGGACATAAGTTTGACAAGTCAAAGGCCAGAGAGAAGACATTGTGTCCTGGAAATTAATATATTTTCTTCTTACAACACTGTAGCTAAATGAAGCTTAGTTGAGTTTTGTGTAATTCTCCAATTAGCTATGACCTAAAAGCAGATTCTTTTGTTTTAATATAATTTTCTATCCTTTTTCTAACTAAACCTGGTTTCTAATAAGATCACTGAAGTGTTAAGGTTTCTGCTTAGAGGATTTCTTGCAGAGTTCCCCAAAAACAGAAGAGTCTCTCTAGAATGGAGGGGTGTTGAAGCTTCCCCCATCTACTTATTTGTATTGGCTCATACAAGTCACATGACATTATTTCTGTTCCCTGACTGGATGAGTGTAACTTAAAAATCAGGTTCCTAGTGATAATTTAATATTCATTTTCCATTTATGTCTTTGCTTGCAAGCTTAAAATTGACTATCATTTTTGTACAGGGGCAAATTCTTTTAAACAAAATGGCAGCTGTTTGCAGAGCCTCACTGGATATACGTAAACAGTGTCCCACTTATTACTAGAATGTCTTGATCAGCTACCCAGGGTCATGGTGGATTCTCTATCACTGATGATTTTTAAATAAAGATTAGATTTCTCCTCCCTCTAAAAGATATGCTCTGGGAATTATGGGGATGTTCTCTGGCCTGAGTTATACAGGAGGTCAGACTAGATGATCACAATGGTACCTTCTGGCCTTGGAATCTATGTACATGAATCTTTGAATTTGTAGATAAAATTGGGATATGATTGCCTGTCAAATATCTCTCCCTGACTCCCCCATTACCATTACCTCAGCATAAAACAACCAACCAAACAGAAAAATGAGAAGGTTAGTGAAACAGAAATTAAAAGGTACAGTGTCAAAAGTAAAATCCCTGCAAGCTGCATGGAAACTTTTTAAAGACACCATAATAGAGGCTCAACTTAAATGTATACCCCAAATTAAAAAACATAGTAAGAGAACCAAAAAAGAGCCACCGTGGTTAAACAACAAAGTAAAAGAAGCAGTGAGAGGCAAAAAGGCATCCTTTAAAAAGTGGAAGATAAATCCTAATAAGGAAAATAGAAAAGAGCATAAACTCTGGCAAAAGAAGTGTAAAAATATAATTAGAAAGACCAAAAAATAATTTGAAGAACAGCTAGCCAAAGACTCCAAAGGTAATAGCAAAAAACATTTTAAATACATCAGAAGCAGAAAGCCTGCTAACCAACCAGTGGGGCCACTGGACAATCAAGATACGAAAGGAGCACTAAGGCCATTGTGGAGAAACTAAACAAATTCTTTGCATTGGTCTTCACTGTTGAGGATGTTACAGAGATTCCTAAACCTGAGCCATTCTTTTTGGGTGACAGATCTGAGAAAATGTCCCAAGCTGAGGTGTCATTAGAGGAGATTTTGGAACAAATTGATAAACTAAATAGGAATAAGTCTCCAGGACCTGATGTTATTCATTCAAGAGTTCTGAAGGAACTCAAATGTGAAATTGCAGGACTGCTAACTGTCATCTATAACCTATCATTTAAATCAGCTTCTGTACCCTCAAATATAAGTGAATGTACACATCTGAATGAGTAAGAAAGCCTGTATGCCATTCATATAAAGAGAAAATAAAGAGAAAAGCTTACTATAAAAGAATTCACTTTTGCTCATGCAAGAATTATATGCTGTCTGACTAGGCAGTCAAGTGCTTATTTTGTTATGCCAGTAAAGCCATAAAATTCATCCCCTTTATGATTATTAATAATCAGAAAACTAGTAATTTCATTAACAGCTGGACATCGTTTAGCAACAGAAATGGTTTTGATTCTTATTTCTAGGCAAAAGGCACTCTGTACAGTAAATGTTGGATTTATTCACATCTCCACCTGGATCAACAGCAAGAGATCTTGCACTTTGTTTGCCAGAATTAGAACTACACCTCTCAGAAAAAGATCTTTCCCTCTTGCTCTTATTAGATTCTTTCCAAATTAAAACAACAGATGGCTGTGGGTGCTGCTGTTGAAGTGTCACTATATCTCAACTCACCAGCTGTCCTCAGGGAAGATGCAGAAAGCCTGCAGTTCTTCTTCGAGTGATTGCTCCTATGCATTCCATGTAGGTGTGCGCGCCGTGCGTGCACGGCTCTTCGGAACATTTTTACCCTAGCAACTCCGGCGGGCCGGCTGGGCGCCCCCTGGAGTGGCGCCGCTATGGCGCTGGATATATACCCCAGCCGGCCCGTCCGCTCCTCAGTTCCTTCTTACTGCCCGTGACGGCCAGTTGGAACAGTGGAGTGCTCCTTTACCTCCACAGCCCTAGCGTTTCTCTGTTTGCTACGTGTATATAGTTGGTTAAGCTAGTTAAGGAGTTAAGTTAGTTGAATAGTTTAGTTAGATATAGTGTAGTAAGGGAATTAGGGGGGTTTACCCCTCTTCTTCCACAACCGGTGCGGGCTCATGCCCAAGGCACCGGGGTTTAAGCCCTGTGCGGCTTGCCAGCGGCACATGCCGGTCGGGGACCCGCACGACTCCTGCCTGCGCTGCCTCGGGGAGACCCATCGGCCAGATAAGTGTCCGATCTGCACGGCGTTTAAGCCGCGAACTAGGAAGGAGCGGGACTCTCGCCTAAAGCAGCTCCTTATGGAGGCGACACTTCGCCCTCCCGCACTGACCCCAGCGGCACCGAAGTCGTCCTTGGCGCGCAGCGCACCAGCGGCCCCGAGCCGCTCCGGTACCGAGACTGCTCGAGCTCCACAGCCGGCACCGGCGTCCCGGCACCGTTCCCTCTCTCCCGCAAGGAAACGGAAGACGGCGCAGACGGCCTCTAAGCCACATGCTCTGGGACCGCTTGCCCAGCCACCACCGGCACCTCCGGCACCGGCTGCGGCGGTGCACAAGCCGTGCATGGTACCGTCGACTCCGGCGCCGCAAGAGCCGTTGAGTCTGGTACCGCCCTGCTCCCCGGTGCCAACCGCGGTCGAGCTACATCTCCCATCCACGCCCGAGACCTTCTCGACGGCGAGAGAGCTCATCGAGCTCACAGAGGCACCGAGCCTCCGGCCCCCGGCACCGCCGGTGCAGGCTGTTCAGTCAGCGGGCAAGCCGGCGATGATGCGGCCACCTTCCCCTGACGGACGGGATAGACGACGGTCCTGGTCCCACTCCCGGTCCCGCAGATGGTCACCGCCACGCCGATCCAGGTCCTGGCACCGTTCACCATCGCGGTACCGCTCCCCGTCTCGGCACCGGTCGCAGTCCCGGTACCGCTCAACATCGCGGTACCGGTCGCACTCCCGGAGACGCTCCCGGTCCCGGTCACCCGACCACCGGTACCGAAGCAGGTCCGGATCCCGGTACCGTTCCCGGCACCGCGACTCCCGAAGCCACTCCCGACACCGTCGGTCAAGATCGCGGTCGAGCTCCCGGCACCGAAGCAGTCGATGGTCCCGCTCTCCATCCTGGCACCGCGATGACCGGCACCGATCCTCGGCACCGTCCAGGGACATACTGCCGGCATCCACGGCGCAATCTATTAGCGCCTCTGCCCCGCCATGGCCTTCTCGTCAGCCCTCAGTCGCCTCTCAGGCGGGCAGCCGGAGAGACCTCCGGGCCGACCCCCAAGGCCAGGACCGTGGACCGCAGCAGTGGGGTTTTTGGGTCCCCTGGGCCTACCACAAGCCTCAAGGGCTCCCCTTCCCCCCATAGCACGCAGGCGCCAAACATAGGGTGCCGGAAGCCACGGTGAGCAGGCCTCCCCCATCACCACCGGGTGAGGCCCCATCGCCACCTGGTCCCGCAGAGCATCCGGGGTCCGAGGCGGCTTCCCACCCCCTGGAAGAACCACCTCCAGAAGCGGTGGTCCAGGGTCTGTCCTCATCATCCTCGCCGGATGAGGCGGTGGCGGGGGCTTCTACAGCAGACCCCCCTCCTATTGACTTGCGGGCCCACCAGGACCTTCTTCGCCAGGTGGCGAAGGCTATCGACCTCCCTGTGGCGGAGGTCCCGGAGGATGACGACCCGGTGACCAACGTGATTGGAACTGAGGCCCCGCTGCGGGTGGCCCTTCCATTCATCCGTACTATCCAAAAGAATGCCACTACCATCTGGCAGTCACCGGCGTCCATCCCTCTCACTGCACATGGAGTCGAACGAAAGTACTTGGTTCCTCCCACCGGCTACAAGTACTTATACACCCACCCCACTCCGGACTCCCTCGTGGTGCAGTCCGTCAATGACCGAGAACGACATGGGCAGCCGGCGCCAAAGTCTAAAGACGCTAGGCGCATGGATCTGTTGGGCCGGAAGGTCTACTCGGCAGGGGGTCTCCAGCTCCGGATTGCCAACCAGATGGCTCTCCTCGCTCGCTACACCTTTGACATCTTGGTGTCCCTGTCAAAATTTTCGGAGCTAATCCCAGCAGCCTCACGTCAGGAGTTCTCGGCCCTCCTCGAGGAGGGCAGAAAAGCCTCCCGGTCCTCCATCCAGGCCGCTCTGGACTCGGCGGACTCAGGAGCCAGAACCCTGGCCTCAGGTGTGACCATGAGGCGCATCTCCTGGCTGCAGTCCTCCACCTTGCTGCCTGAGGTGCAGTACACCCTGCAAGACCTCCCATTCGACACTCAGGGTCTCTTTTCGGAGAAAACGGACTCCAGGATTCAGACCCTCAAAGATGGTCGAATCGCCATTCGCACCTTGGGTATGCACACACCGGCTACCCAGCGGAGGTCATTCCGGCAGCAGCCCTACCGGCCCTTTACTCAGGCCAGGTCGCGGCCGTAGAATAGTCGGCGAGGTAGCCTGAACCGCCGTAGACCATCGGGCAACAGGCGCAACCAGGCCCAAGCCCCTTCCAAGGCCCCTCAAGGGCCCAAACAGGCCTTTTGATGGGATGCCCAAGGACGGCCCATCAGACTCTTTCCCGGATCCTACCCCATTATTTTGCAACCGCCTTTCCTACTTCCTCCCGGCGTGGTCCCAAATAACATCGGACAACTGGGTACTTCGTACTATCCAGTATGGTTACCGCCTTCAGTTTGTTTCGCCCCCTCCCACCCAGCCACCTTCCCCGTCCCTCTTCAGAGACCCCTCTCACGAGCAATTCCTCCTACAAGAGGTCAAGACTCTGTTGAGCTTGGGTGCCATAGAGGAGGTGCCGCACGACAAGCGGGCCAGGGGATTTTATTCCCGATATTTTCTCATCCCCAAGGCGAAAGGAGGTCTCCGACCTATACTAGACCTCCGGGAGCTCAACAGGTACCTGCTCAAGCTCAAGTTTCGCATGGTCACCCTGGGGACCATCATTCCCTTCCTGGATCCGGGAGACTGGTTTGCCGCCCTCGATATGAAGGACGCGTACTTCCATATCGCGATTTACCCTCCCCATCGACGCTACCTGCGCTTCGTGGTCAACAGCGCGCACTACCAGTTTGCGGTGCTACCCTTCGGCCTGTCCACCGCGCCGAGGGTCTTTACCAAGTGCATGGCAGTGGTTGCCGCAGCCCTCCGCCGTCGTCGCATACACGTCTACCCGTATCTCGACGACTGGCTGGTTCGCGGGACATCCCGACAGCTGGTAGTGGATCAAATGACCGAGATACTATCCCTGTTTCGGTTCCTGGGCCTTCTCATCAATGCCGAGAAGTCCACTTTAACGCCATCACAACGAGTGGAGTTCATCGGAGCGGTCCTCGACTCCAGTTTGGCCAAGGCCTGCCTCCCTCGACCTCGGCACCAGACAATGGTCTCCATCATCCGGGACCTACACACCTTTCCCACGACAACGGTTCGGTCCTGCCTACGCCTCCTGGGCCACATGGCGTCCTGCACATTCGTGACCACGCACGCCAGGCTGCACCTTCGCCCATTTCAATCTTGGCTAGCGTCGGTGTACCACCCGCATCGCGACCCCATAGACATGGTGGTCACAGTCACAAAACCAACCCTCGATTCGCTCAGCTGGTGGCTGGACCCAGAGGTTGTGTGTGCAGGAGTCCCGTTCCGCCCTCCTCGCCCATCCGTCACCCTGACCACGGATGCCTCGGCGTTGGGATGGGGGGCTCACCTGGGCGACCTTCACACCCAGGGTCTCTGGTCGCCCCAAGAGTTCTCCCTCCACATCAACGTCCGGGAGCTGCGAGTGATCCGCTTGGCGTGTCTCACCTTCCGCGCCCGTCTGCAAGGCTGCTGCGTGGCGGTGTTCACGGACAACACGACGGCGATGTTCTATGTGAACAAGCAGGGCGGAGCCCGCTCCTCCCTGCTCTGCAAGGAAGCGATGCTCCTGTGGGACTTCTGCGTGACCCACTCGATTCGCCTGGAAGCGTCCTTTCTTCCAGGAGTGCAGAACACGCTGGCCGACCATCTCAGCAGGTCGTTCCTCTCCCACGAGTGGTCTCTTCGTCCAGATGTGGTGCACACGATTTTCCGGAGGTGGGGGTTTCCCCAGATAGACCTGTTTGCCTCCAAGGAGAACAGGAAGTGCCACCTGTTTTGTTCGTACCAGGGTCGCTCTCCAGGCTCCCTGTCGGACGCATTCCTCTGCTCCTGGACGGATCACCTCCTCTACACCTTCCCTCCGTTCCCACTCATAAACCGGGTACTGCTCAAGCTTCGGAGGGACAGGGCCCACCTAATACTCGTCGCTCCGGCCTGGCCAAGGCAGCACTGGTACACCCTGCTGCTCGAGCTCTCCGTTCGGGATCCCGTTTCCCTTCCGTTATGGCCGGACTTCATCACGCAGGACTTCGGCAGACTCCGCCACCCAAACCTACAGTCCCTCCTTCTTACAGCTTGGTACCTGCGTGGTTGACCCACGCAGAGAGGGACTGTTCGGCGGCAGTGCAGCAAGTCCTACTTGAAAGCAGGAAGCCTTCCACTCGCTCCACCTACCTCGCGAAATGGAAGCGTTTCGCGCTCTGGTGCGATCAGCGCGGCCTTAATCCCTTCCTAGTTCCTATCCCTACAATCCTGGACTACCTCTGGTACCTTAAAGAACAAGGACTCGCGGTCTCCTCCTTGAAGGTGCACCTGGCAGCCGTGTCCACCTTTCGTCCATCCATGGGAGGTCGGTCCATCTTCTCCAACCAGATGGTTTCCCGCTTCCTTAAGAGCCTGGACCGCTTGTACCCGCCAATACGGCGTCCTACCCTGGCCTGGGATTTAAACCTCGTTCTGGCCAAGCTTATGGGAGCACCCTTTGAGCCCCTGGCCACGTGCTCCCTACTCTATCTCTCCTGGAAGACGGCCTTCCTCGTCGCAATTACGTCGGCAAGACGAGTTTCCGAGCTCTGTGTGCTAACAGTTGGTCCACCATACACCGTCTTCCACGGAGACAAGGTGCAGCTTCGACCACACCCGGCCTTCCTCCCTAAGGTGGTGTCGGCCTTTCACCTCAATCAGGAGATCTTCCTTCCGGTCTTCTTCCCGAAGCTGCACGCCTCACCTCGTGAGCAACAGCTTCACACCCTGGACGTCCGCAGGGCCCTCGCTTTTTATATCGAGCGGACGAAGCCCTTCCGGCGTTCGCCACAGCTGTTTGTAGCGGTTGCTGATTGCATGAAAGGCGAGCTGGTCTCCTCTCAGCGGATTTCCTCCTGGGTGACGGCATGTATCCGGACATGCTACGAGCTTGCTTGCGTGCCACCATGCCGCCTCACCGCTCACTCGACAAGAGCGCAAGCCTCGTCGGCCGCCTTCCTGGACCATGTTCCCATCCAGGACATCTGTAGAGCGGCGAGCTGGTCTTCTGTCCACACCTTTGCTTCCCACTACACGTTGGTGCAGCAATCCAGAGACGATGCAGCCTTTGGCTCAACAGTCTTACACTCTGCCACGTCTCACTCCGACCCCACTGCCTAGGTAAGGCTTGGGAATCACCTACATGGAATGCATAGGAGCAATCACTCGAAGAAGAAAAGACGGTTACTCACCGTTGTAACTGTTGTTCTTCGAGATGTGTTGCTCCTATCCATTCCAGACCCGCCCTCCTTCCCCACTGTCGGAGTAGCCGGCAAGAAGGAAGTGAGGAGCGGACGGGGTATATATCCAGCGCCATAGCGGCGCCACTCCAGGGGGCGCCAAGCCGGCCCGCCGGAGTTGCTAGGGTAAAAATGTTCCGAAGAGCCGTGCACGCACGGCGCACACACCTACATGGAATGGATAGGAGCAACACATCTTGAAGAACAACAGTTACAACGGTGAGTAACTGTCTTTTTCTCCTGTGGATATTGGGAAGAAAACTGTAATGCTGCAAGACTGATGTGAATGTTGGCAGCAAACAGTTACATGTGAGGGGTATGTGGGAGAGAAGAATGTTCATAGAAAGACCTAAACCTCAGTGTGTGTGTATATTTTTGCATTCTATACTGAGAATAAAGGCTCAGAGTCTGAAGGCTCAGAGTTACAGAGGGCTCTTAGTGAGCCCTGTGTTCCATGAGTGGCATCTAGTGTCACCACAAGGCTCCTTGTATTCAGATGACTCACACAATTGAATGAGTAGCACAGTATCTTTTGGTGATTTATTCTTAGCACAGTACATTTTAAGTGCAACAAAACTAGTATTATTGCAGTGTTAGGGTTATATGAGACCCAAATATTTAAGATAGGTAATTCCAGAAGGTAAGGTTGCTCTGGCAACATTCATTTCGCCACATTGCTCGTCTTAGTTCATTGGCCATGAGGGTGCAGTCCACACCATCCTCCAGATCATTAATGAAGATATTGAACAAAACCGGCCCCAGGACCTAGTTCTTAACTAGGGGAGAGAGAGAGAGAGAGTGTGTGTGTGTGTGAGAGAGAGAGAGAGAGAAGTTTCAGGTTTCCCACTTTCACAACTTCTGCTGTTGCTCTCTCTTAAAAGTTTGGTTAGAAAGTGTATGTGTGTTAATATTCACTTTCATTGACCATGCAAATGGCAGAGGCAATTTTGCTGAGACTTTCAAAACAAAAATCACTTTTGACAGAGCTCAATCATGGCTATTTTCCTCACAAAAGGTGAACGTTTCTGAAAGTTATGACCGTGTGAAAGCCAACTGTTTTGTAGCTTTAGCAATAGAAGGCATTTTCAGATATCTCCAATAGTAAATATGAAAACTCTGTAAAAAGTAAGGGAAGTGGTTAGGGGTCACTTAAAGGAAAATAAAGATATAGGTCAAGGCCAGAGTGAGCCATTTTGTAATCAGAGATATTGCCAATAATCCATGAGCTAAAAAAAAAGTTGATTGAGACGCATGATAATGGTTCTGACAGAGCTCTTCACAAGGTACACTTCTGCATCTGTTATATATAAAGAAGGCCCCAGGACCTCCAGTGAAGAACCACATATGGAATTCATCCACAAAGTACCTGATCCCAAACCCACTGAAGTCAATGGGAATCTCAATTGAGTTACTTCAGCGGTTTTTGATCAGGTTCAAAGTCTGGCGATGTTTTCTCAACCCATTAAAGAGACAAAGGCCTCCCGCAAATGTCAGATTTGGAACACACATCTGTAAATTTCAGGGGTGTTTGGAAATGGTATTTAGATTTCGGCTCATCTTTATTTACACATGTACAGCATAATTTGGCTGCAAAGCCTTTGCTACTACTGGTGATGTGCAAGAACCCAGTTAGCCTCTCAGAGCCCAATTAGAGGGGGCGGAAATTACTTGTAAATGGATTTCATTTAATATGGAAATCACTGACACAATAACCATGGAAGCTAACCACACAATTCTTACAGTCAGATTTCAGAATGAACATTAATTGCAGTTCCCATTTGTTTCAATGGAATCAATATTAGGTTCCTGAGTTTGTAAAACTATGGTACTAGAGAGACTTCAAGTACCTGGTGGCAAAAGGAAGAGCCTATTCAGAAAGCATGCCAACAATCAAAGGCTTATGCTTCTATTAATGAAATAGATGTTCTTGACTGCAATATATGTGCACACGTTCTAGCAACGTGTCAAGTGATTACCAGGCATTAGGGATGGGAAATGGGTGCATGAGCTAGCCTGCATGTGGGGATGGATTGGCATTAACTTATCTGATGCAGAGTCCTGTTTACTTAAAATTGTGTTAAGGTATTCAAGCACTGCCAATCTTCAACAAAGTGTATATAGTTATCAAAGTATTAGTTGGAAAAAATAAAATACAGGAAAAAGGATAACAGTGTGTGTGTGTGTGTGTGCGCGCGCACACATACATGTACACTCAAATTCACACACACACACTCTATAATCACCTTTCTCCAATTGTACATGGTTCACTCACTGCAAGAATGCCTCCTTCTGGGTAGGTGTGGTAGAGAAGCTTTCTTCCCATATGGCATCCCCTGCTGATGGTCATTCCATCGCTGCAGTGGTCTCTCTTTGAGACACAGAACTCCAGCGAGGTCACTATATAGTTCCTGCATCCAAGGTATCAAAATCTCATCAGACAAAGCTGTTTGGATTGAGCCTTCAAGTAGTCCTCTGGCAGGTAGGGGAACCCCAAGCCCTCCCGCTACACTGGGACCAGTCCAGAGACCCTATAACCAGTAGCCAATGTCTATACAGTCCCCCTCCTTGCTTCTGTTTCCCTGAGATTCTTCATAGCCTGCTGTCTCAGGCTTTCTTTCCCCAAAACTCCTCTGGGGTTGATCTTTCCTCCACAGCTAGGATCCCAGGCCTTATTCATACCCTATAGGTTTCCTCTGCTCTGTTCCCAGAGAGTGACTGCAGATTCTCCCTCTACTACCACAACGTCATTTGTTTATAGTCCTTATCCAGTTTGGCTTCATCTTCAATTAGTATTTATTAATCCCTGGGCCTCCCTTCAGATGCAACTGTGAAGATTAATTGGCCTCTTCTGGGCCACCTTATCCTCTGTAGAGCTGGTGTGGGGTTAACAACCCACCCCACCAATATTTTGGGTATACAGTGGCAGGGAATGGGGGAATAAGTTAAATAAAAACATATATATGATTGTTTAACTGAATATGTTTTGGGACATGGCCTAGAACAGTGGTTCTCAACCCAGGGTACATGTACTCCTAGGGGTATTTAGAGGTCCTCCAGGGGCTACATCAACTCATCTACAGCTGGCTGTATTTTAAAGAATTTAAAGAATCCTTATTGAGGTTGCAGGAACAAACCATCCCGATGTGTAGGAAGAAAAGTAAATATGGCAGGCGACCAGCTTGGCTTAACAGTGAAATCCTTGCTCGTCTTAAACACAAAAAAACAGCTTACAAGAAGTGGAAGATTGGACAAATAACCAGGGAGGAGTATAAAAGTATTGCTCAGGCATGCAGGAGTGAAATTAGGAAGGCCAAATCACACTTGGAGTTGCAGCTAGCCGGAGATGTTAGGAGTAACAAGAAGGGTTTCTTCAGGTATGTTAGCAACAAGAAGAAAGTCAAGGAAAGTGTGGGCCCCTTGCTGAATGAGGGAGGGAACCTAGTGACAGAGGATGTGGAGAAAGCTAGTGTACTCAATGCTTTTTTTGCCTCTGTCTTCACAGACAAGGTCAGCTCCAAAACAGCTGCACTCTGCAGCACGGTGTGGGGAGGAGGTGACCAGCTCTCTGTGGAGAAAGAAGTAGTTCGAGACTATTTAGAAAAGCTGGACGAGCACAAGTCCATGGGGCCGGATGCACTGCATCCGAGGGTGCTAAAGGAGTTGGCCGATGAGATTGCAGAGCCATTGGCCATTATCTTTGAAAAATCATGGCGATCGGGGGAGGTCCCGGATGACTGGAAAAGAGCTAATGTAGTGCCCATCTTTAAAAAAGGGAAGAAGGAAGATCCAGGGAACTACAGGCCAGTCAGTCTCACCTCAGTCCCTGGAAAAATCATGGAACAGGTCCTCAAGGAATCAATTCTGAACCACTTAAAGGAGGGGAAAGTGATCAGGAACAGTCAGCATGGATTCACCAAGGGCAAGTCATGCTTGACTAACCTAATTGCCTTCTATGATGAGATAACCAGCTCTGTGGATGAGGGGAAAGCAGTGGATATGCTATTTCTTGACTTTAGCAAAGCTTTTGATACAGTCTCCCACAGTATTCTTGCCAGCAAGTTAAAGAAGTATGGGCTGGATGAATGGACAGTAAGGTGGATAGAAAACTGGCTAGATGGTCGGGCTCAACGGGTAGTGATCAATGGCTTCATGTCTAGTTGGCAGCCGGTATCAAGTGGAGTGCCCCAAGGGTCGGTGCTGGGGCCGGTTTTGTTCAATATCTTCATTAACGATCTGGAGGATGGTGTGGACTGCACCCTTAGCAAGTTTGCAGATGACACTAAACTAGGAGGAGTGGTTGATACGCTGGAGGGTAGGGGTAGGATACAGAGGGACCTAGACAAATTAGAGGATTAGGCCAAAAGAAATATGATGAGGTTCAACAAGGACAAGTGCAGAGTCCTGCACTTAGGACGGAAGAATCCCATGCACTGCTACAGACTAGGGACCGAATGGCTGGGCAGCAGTTCTGCAGAAAAGGACCTAGGGGTTACGGTGGACGAAAAGCTGAATATGAGTCAACAGTGTGCCCTTGTTGCCAAGAAGGCTAATGGCATTTTGGGTTGTATACGTATGGGCATTTCCAGCAGATCGAGGGACGTGATCATTCCCCTCTATTCAGCACTGGTGAGGCCTCATTTGGAGTACTGTGTCCAGTTGTGGGCCCCACACTACAAGAAGGATGTGGAAAAATTGGAAAGAGTCCAGCAGAGGGCAACAAAAATTATTAGGGGGCTGGAGCACATGACTTATGAGGAGAGGCTGAGGGAACTGGGATTGTTTAGTCTGCAGAAGAGAAGAATGAGGGGGGATTTGATAGCTGCTTTCAACTACCTGAAAGGGGGTTCCAAAGAGGATGGATCTAGACTGTTCTCAGTGGTAGAAGATGACAGAACAAGGAGTAATGGTCTCAAGTTGCAGAAGGGGAGGTTTAGGCTGGACATTAGGAAAAACTTTTTCACTAGTAGGGTGGTGAAGAACTGGAATGGGTTACCTAGGGAGGTGGTGGAATCTCCTTCCTTAGAGGTTTTTAAGGTCAGGCTTGAAAAAGCCCTGGCTGGGATGATTTAGTTGGGTTTGGTCCTGCTTTGAGCAGGGAGTTGGACTAGATGACCTCCTGAGGTCCCTTCCAACTCTGAGATTCTATGATCTAGATATTTACCTAGTTTTACAACAGGCTACATAAAAAGCCATAGCGAAGTCAGTACAAAGTAAAATTTCATACAGAGCATGTTTATACTGTTTTATATATTATATACTGAAATGTAAGTACAATATTTATATTCCATTTGATTTATTTTATGATTATATGGTAAAAATGAGAAAGTCAGCAATTTTTCAGTAATAGTGTGCTGTGATACGTTTATATTGTATGTCTGATTTTGTAAGCAAGTCATTTTTAAGTGAGGTGAAACTTGGGAGTTACACATGACAAATCAGACTCTTGAAAGGGGTACAGTAGTCTGGAAAGGTTGAGACCCACTTGTCTAGAAATGTATCAATGAAAAGAGAAAATTCCATTGTAATATCCACCGTGGGTAACCAGATGTGTCATTTCCTAATCATGGAGCTATAACCTGGCTTTTGGGAAGCTGAATTGCCTAATCTTGTTTGACCAGTTTAACAACACCTGCCCACAGAGACAATGTGTGATGTTACTTTAACTCGCCAATCAGCAGGAAATATTCACAACTTTACTACAGTACCGATTTCTGGAAACTCAGGGCCAGATTGTTCTCTCACTTATGCCAATGCAGCCTCATTGACTGTCATGGCACTGCAAGAGTGTGAGAGCTGAATTTGGAACTTACCCTCTGACCTTGGG
Organism: Mauremys mutica; assembly: GCF_020497125.1. Taxonomy (NCBI): domain Eukaryota; kingdom Metazoa; phylum Chordata; order Testudines; family Geoemydidae; genus Mauremys; species Mauremys mutica. The sequence goes on along the minus strand of NC_059073.1, from coordinate 185,498,280 downwards.
TAGCATGTCTAGGAGGCCACATAGTGATGCAAAGCTGTTTTACTGACTCACCCCAATGCCAACCTATCAGTCTTTGGAGGAATTTAGTACTTCATATCAACTTGGTTAACTTTTATTTTTAGTTGACATGTAGCTTTACTCAATTATGGGGAAAATCCTGAAATCTTTAATGCTTACTTGTTTCTGCTGGCACAAAATGGATCTGCATGAAACATAAGATGCAAATATGGAAATATGCATATCTCTGCATGTCAGACACTTCATGCTCCTTTGAATCTGATCCATGAGCTTCTCTTACTGTTTACCTTAAATTGTTATTCTTTCCTTTTGGCAGTAAAAAGTGGTGATGTATTATTTTCTAGGGCATAGTATTTATTTGCCAAAACCCAATGTGTTTCTCCAGTTTCACTTTTTACCATCCAGCTCTGTGACTGTAAGTGGGGAGCAGACTGTTAAGCACCTGGTCTGAACATGAGGTGTGAACAAGAGGTGTGAAGGCACACCCTTGAGTCCTAAGTGCATGTCAATGCTGTCAACTCATCCCATTGTTGACACAATATCATTCCATTGGGGTGAATATTACAGTTTCATGTTGCCAGGTTTCCTCTTTATTACTGCCATGACCAAATCTGGCCTTATGTCTGTCTCTCTAACTTAGGTTTTTCTCTAGTGCCTCTATCTATGGTCAGGGTTGGTCTATCCTAGCTTCCTAAAATATACAATGGCAAACTATAAACTATATGTCTGATAACATCTGCCTTCCAATAAATCTTCTGTGAGACCCTTGTTTTATGGTCAAAAGCAAGCCTTAATAAATCCTACTTCCCCCCAGCCTCCTTTCCTGAGATTATTAAAATATAAAAAGCTGCTAATCCCATGCCCTGGCGTCCCTTTCATAATTAATTCTCACAATAATCATCCCACTGAATAAATAAATATCAAACATAATGGCAGACTTTTTCACAGCACACCTGCCCCTTCTAACCACTGTCCACCCCAAACACCTGGGAAAAGAGAGGGGCCTTTAGAATGTGCAAAAGGTCACTAAATTCCAAAGTAAAGGGAGGACCCTGAGAGACTGTCTTGCTACAGCTTCCCTTATTTATAACAAGGGTCTCCAGCTCACATGTTTCTGCTGATTTCAACTACAGCAGTATGACATAAGGAAAGAAACTCTCCGGTAATCAGTGACAAACTACTTAGGGCTATGTAGGAGGGATAACCGGATGTTCCTCTGCTAGGCAGAGGCTTGTGATTTGCTCCTGTTCTTCCACAATGTTTGCCTCTTGACACTTCAAATCTGGGAAATTCAGCCCATTGGCAACAACCCTGCTCTTATCAGACTACAATGTCCCTGAGCCTGAAAAAATCAGAATGAAAGGTGTGACTGACAGAGCAGAAATATAAGAGGGGGTTAAGTGAGAGACTTTCTCTCCATAACTCCAGTAATCATGTTTTCTACTGAATAGGTTCCAGATAGTCTTGCAGAAATTTTTGGAAGGGTCCATACTGTGCCTGTGACCAATATCACAACACCACCATCAAGTCCCATCCCCTGGTTGGTCTTTTGGCCTTTCCTTTTATGTTCATCCACCATAACCCAAGGGCAACAACTCACTGATATAGGACACCTTCATCCAAACCCCTTAACCAAGACTGGGGGGGGGTGTGCAGGTTCGAGAAACTTCAACTTTAAATGCCTCTTCTTAGAGGTTATAGCAGGGGTCCCCAACGTGGTGCCCGCGGGTGCCATGGCGCTCGCAGGGGCATCTAAATGCACCCACGTCCTGGCCGGTGGTGGAGCATCCGCCGAAATGCCACCGAATTTCAGCGGCATTTCAGCGGCGACGCAAGCAGCGTCATCGAGAGGCGTCACCGCCAAAATGCTGAAGAAATTTGGTGGCATTTTGGCAGATGCTCCATCACCGCCACGGTTCTTCGTCTGGCGCCTGCCAGACGTAAAGGTTGGGGACCACTGGGTTATAGCATTCTCTTTTCTTTGGGGATGTCTGTGTGAAATTACTCATAAAGCAGTAATCTTAACAAAACAAGATCTATTAAAAGCAGAGGGGAAATGGAATTAAAACAAAAAAACCTTCCCCCCAAAATATCTGTCTGACTAAGATAACTAGATATGCAGTTTCTGTGTGATAAACTAGATGAGACATTCTCATCTTAGCTAAAGAGAAAGAAAGAAAAAAAAAGAAAGAAAGAAAGAAAAGTGATTCATTTATTCCTCTTCAGATCCTCTCCCTGGCTTTGTCAGTCTGTCATCTTTCCTTGATGATTAGACACTAACTCCTTCCTGTGTCCAGAGAGCTCCCCTTCATCTGGTTCTAGAACACATCAGCCAAACACAAGAGAAGGACTGAGGTTGGGACTATTGCGAAGACATCCTGCAGGGTAGGGAATCTTACCTAATAGATATTGTTATTTTATTGATTCCCAGTTTTCCCAGGTTTTTTATCATCTCCCATTTCCCCTCCCTCCAGGAAAGTCCTGTTTTAAATCCTTGGAGTCAGTACTTGTGAGTGGGGAAGTATTGCTTATCAAGGGCAGTCACAGTGATATACATATTATCCTAGGTTTCAGTGTGGAAGCTCAAGCTGGTGTTATTTACGTTTTCAGAAGAAACTCCTAGAAAACTAAAGTAGGCCCTTTTTGCTGCCAGGAATACCTAGCAGAAGTTACATATGAACGTCCAGTTCCTGAGTCGCAGTGCCCAAGGTCACCAATGAATTATAATAACTTGTTAAATCTTTCCTTTATGTTCATATGGTTTTCATTGGATAGGAGTAGAAATCCTTTATTCACCCAACTGTACATTTTCTAAATAAGGCTTTGAGAGATCATCTCTTACCTCATAATCCATTCAGTATGCTCCCCTTGTTGGCTCATTGAGTGTATATTTCAGTAGTTATACAGCATCACCAAATGAAAATTGCAAACTGGTCCAGTCCACTGTGCAATATTCTGCTCTCAACTCTGTCAGTATTAGGAGGGTTATAGGTTATACCAAACTGCAGCTCGGCCATGTTGTAAGACCTACCACAGCCTGTAACCCCCACTTCAGTAGAACCCTCCTGGCACATGACAGTGCCTGGTTGGACTGCTCACTGGGACTGGACTGTTATCACCTACTGCTCCATCATCTGTTGACGTCTAAACAAAATAAGGTGATGTGTTATTTTATTTTTCAGTGGACATTGTGCCTTTGAAAAGATGGTCTTCCTGATACTGTTTATTAATGTCCATGGCTTCAGCCCAGATGTTGCAGGTATGTAGCTGAGCTCTGCTTTTCTTTGATGCTTATGTATGGTTCTAACTTCCTTTATGCTAGCAGGGAATGTGGAGTCTCAAAGAGCCCCACAATCATCTGGGGCTGGTCAAAAACTTTCCATCAAACCCCTTTTTTTTCCAATGGAAAATTGGGTTTTTGACTAAACACACATTTTCATGGAAGATGTCTGCTAAATTCAAAAGTTTTGAATTTTTTGTTGGAAAACTGATTTTTATTTCAGTTTTTCATCTGAAAATGTTTGGGGTATTTTAATGAAAAGTCGAAATTTTCTACTGACAATTTTTGATTGAAACAATTTTTTTTCTTTCTTTGTTGTATTTTTCAATGGGGGGAAATAAACATTTTCCAACCAGCTCTGAATAGTCCAATTTCCATGTTGACCAGCCAGAAACGTCCATAAGTGGTGCTGCAAGAACAGCTCCCTGCTCTCTGCAGCATGGCTTTCTTAAAAAGACTCTTCCTAAATTGGACTCTGAAGTGAACTAATTTTGTGCTCCCACTCAACCAGAAGGTTGTTAGGATCTCTCAACACTTTTGGAGGTAGTGTGTAGATGACAAGGTATGTACAAGGTAGGTTATGCATCTCACTGGCTATTTGCCTGCAAAAATACCTGATTTGTGTACATGATCTTGGACATGAGCAAATTAGGTGTGTAATTGTGAGTACTTTTGTGCACTTATAGTTTTGAAAAATCAAGCCCTAGATATAACATTTAATGTGAAGGAGGAAATCTAGGGGAGAGAGAAAATTTCAAGCTGTCTTATTGTATGAAAACGTGAAAGGTTTAATACTGAGAAACATTTGGCAAAAAAATTAAAAAGACTTCAAAGTAGCAACTCCTTTGGCAGCATGTACAAGCGCAAACTGTATGACTGAAGAAGCTTTTCTGGCTTGAAATGTAAAACAGATAAGGGAGTGCCAAGTCCTTCAGTAAAGCAGCTCACAATGTACTAATTAGATAGCTATCGGTTGTACAAGAAACCTTATTAAAACACTGCCGATAATTGCAAACAAGCGTGCAGTGAAAGGAAGAGATTTACTGAAGATACCAAACTGGAGGAGGAAGCAGTAATAAAAAGGGGAGAAAGGCATTAAAATATACAGAATGACTACAATAGATTCAGATCATAGGGCAGATGCATTGTGTACACATTTCAATGATGAGAGTGTAAGGCAAGGAAACTTTGAACTAGGAAAAGGTAATCCACTCTCATCAGCCACTTTGGTGTGAAATTCAGCCCTGTTCAGAAGGCAAGCACGATGGGCTGTGCACTACTTAACCTTCAAAATACAACTTTAAGGCACAAACGTGGTGCAGAGGCCTTGTGTTGATGCTACGCACCGGGCTGTATTTCACCCATATAGAGCTATGGGAATAATTCTTCATACAAAGGAGCAATTAAATCATAGAATTCAAGATCAGAAGGGACCATTATGATCATCTAGTCTGACCTCCTGCAAGATGCAGGCCACATAAGCCGATCCACCCACTCCTGAACTAATTCTCTCCCTTGACTCTGCTGTTGAATGCTCCAAATCATGATTTAAAGACTTCAAGTAGCAGATAATCCACCAGCAAGCGACCCCTGCCCCATGCTTCGGAGGAAGGCGAAATTGTAAACTTAGCCAGTGTTACAGACATATAATTTTGCTTTTTGCCAATGTGTTTCCCATCAGCAAAAATCTGATTTTTTTCAAAGAATCCCTATATGGAGATTGAAGGTTAGAGAAGGGGAAAGGAGCACAAAAATTTCAGTTCTGTGAAATATGTTGTTGGTGAGTGAACATCTTGCCTACCAATGTTATGGCAAAATTCACACAACTTTCAGAAAATTTCTACTTTCCTGCCCCTCCCCCCATGTACTCTCACCCCCCCAAAATCTGGTCCCTGATTCTCTCTGTGCTCCAGGGGTAGAGGAAACAAATCTGAATCATCCATTTACCTGGCTGTTGTGGCTAGCACATTGAGTGAACAGAGTCAAGTCCACCCATTCCCTTGCCCTGCCTTCCCATTCCCAGCCCATCTGTGCGGGGTGGGGCGTAGCAAGCTCACAGAGTTTACTCTCCCCATTTATGCTGTGACTTATGATGCAGATAGCCCACACAGGGGAATAATCCCCGTTATGCAACCTTATTGTCCTGTGTAAATGCATTGGGCAAGAGACAATCTCTCCTAATGATATAAAGTTGCTGCCTACAGCATTACACAATGACCACTAGAGCTGACTGGAAAACAGCAAGCAATTTCTATGAAACATTTCCTGTAAAATTTTCCAGTGTTTTGTCCAAAATTTTGACTTTCTCTTGTACTAATTCTGAAAGAGCACAAACAGAAATTTACTTTTCCCGTGGCTATAAATGTGCTTGACTTTTTTTAGCAATGGTTTTCACTTCTGTCTTGTAAAGAGATCTGTCCAGGATGCTAATCCATTGCCTATCAAAGTCTATGGAAAGCCTCACATTGCATTTAATAAGCTTTGGAGCAGATGCCAAATGAGTAAAGAGTGAACTTGTCCCCAGTGGTTGAACTGCTAATGTAGCACAACTGAGAGAGTCTGCCACGGAGGCCACAATTATGAGAAAGCTTTTTAGAGATAGTTTGTTTATCTATTAGGTTCAGGCTAGGCTGGCTGAATTTCAGACATCACTAGACTCAATGTAAGAAGAGTAAAAATATACCAGAACCAGGTACTTGTAGTACTCAGAGCAATAGCTGTAGCTGAAGGGATTGTGTACTGATGTTTCTCTTTGAGGGGTCTCATTCTTCCTCAAAGATATTTTTTTTCACATCACAATGCCACAAAGGAGACTAAAATCCATCTTGTGTTATCAGGGCAGACCGTGACAGGGAGTAGTGTGGAGACAGCATGGAGGAAGAAGCACCTCATGTGGCTCTGCCCTGACTGCATAGTCGCATGAATAGATTGAAGGTAGCCATTTTTAACCTTCCTCGGGCAAGGGAGGTCATCATAATATGGGGTCCTGAGGCAATAAAGGGAGAGGAATCTTCTGTTTAGAACTAGGGGAAGGAATCCTACAGTGGGGACATGAAACCCCCATTACTCTTCACAACTTTAGTGTCAAAGAGGCCCAGGATATGGGATATGGAAGGACAGATGGATATGGAGACCAAACTATGCTCTCGCCCCAAAATGTAGTCCCTAAAATTAAGCAGTTAGACACACTGGCAAGACAGAGTGGGAAAACTTGTATTGTCACTGTGTGTGCTGTTGATAAATTGAGGACGTCAGCCTTCAGGGCTGTCAGTGGGGCACTCAACTGACTTTATAAAACAAAGGTGGGTGCTTCAGAGAACATATTACTGTGGTGGTACAATCTCTGTATCCATGTCTGCATTTAGAGAGAGAACTTTTAAAAAATGTAGTTCCAAATGCACATTCATGCACTGCAATGCCCTATTTGCAAGGATATCACAGCATATAGCAAAGTGCAGGGCTAGTAATATCCATAATTTATAACAATGTATCAGGTGTCAATGTATTTTCAGAAAACAAAAACTCCAATCAATGGTCATTGTGAACATTAGATTTATTATGTGTGTTATTCTTTACTTAGAAGATATGTAGGGTGGGATTTTCGAAAGGGCTCTCTGTTGTCCTCACTGCTCTCACTGAGGTCAATCAGAGTCCAATAATTTCAATGGAAGCAGAGATAGGCCAATGGTGAGTGCTTTTGAAAAATCCAAATTTAAAGTATAAATGAGTAACTCCTACTGTTTTATAGTGTGTTAATCCAGTTTCCATAGCCCTGCAAGGGAATCACTGAACAACTAGCAATATGGTGGGATGTTGAAATAACAGAGCAGAGCACTTATGGAAGTTTGTGTGTCAGGAGCTGTGGGGGGGCAGTTCTTATCCAGGTTTTAGTCTGAACCTTGTACGTCAGGTTAGTCGCTAAATAAAAATGAACTTATTCATGGGGGTAGCCTGTGACTGGCTAATGTAGTTGTTTTCACTATGTTTTCTTAAAGCCTGCTAACTTTGTAGGATCCTTGTAGAAAGTTGCAGATGATCCATTCCTTTCCATGCGCAGAGAGAATGCACACAGTGCTACGCAATTGCAGTTGTCCTCTGCTATTTGTAGTAGCACTGAGCTTAGTCATGAGCATAAAAGTCAAGCTAAAGCCACAAGACTCAGCCCCTTTCCCTTGTTGCAGGATAGGAGTATTTTTAATAAGTTTTTACATCTTCTCTTTTTCTAACTCAGCCAATCTTCTCTCAGGTAAAACCGTGAAGCTGGTAGAGAGAGACTGACAGAGATTTTTCTGTCACACAAAAGTTTTCTGCATTCATAAATTAAATTTCAGAAAAACCATTGCATGTGGGGTTCTTTGAATCCCTCAAACACAACCTTATCTGTTTCACTTCCAGAGAAAAAAGGCTTGTCTACACTTAGAAATTAACCAAAATTTTGTTATAAGCTGCTGTATAACTGTCTTATTCCAGAATACAAATACCACACGTGGGGTTAAACCATAAAACTATTCTGGAATAATTATTCTGGATTAGCTACTTTGATAAATTTCCAAATGTAGACAATCTCAAACTTCTGTAGACACCAATAGAAATAGAATGTCCTCTTGTCCCACTGCAAGATACACATACCACCAATTTAATTATCATCTGTCAGGAGAATAGGCCCCCACAAGTTACAGAGATATTACATGATTAATGTCAAATGGATTCTGTGTCAATATGAAACCTTTACAAATTTATTCAGGGAAACAATCAAACTACCTGATTTGCTAATGCTAATCTAAGATGCAAACTTGCTCCCTTGGAAGTCAAGGGACCAAACTCATTTACTAAGAGAAGGATTTGTCCTTGTCTTGACCATCTTTCCAGAGGTCATTAGATGGTGGGTAGTAAAATGGCTACCCCAGTGTTAAGGTACATACACTATTGTTATTAGGTTCATCCCTAGAGACTACTGTTATCACTTCACCTGTTTAATGACAAAAAAAAAGTTAGATTCAGCTATGTCATGATTAAGAAAAATGCCAGTTTCTGGGTTTGAGCCTAATGAAACAGCTCAGGAAGTTGATGAACCATTGTATGCTCCAAGATGATAAATTGAATTTAATAATAGTAATAATAATAATAATAATTAATAATAATACTTAATTGGGAATGTAGAAATATACCTAATAGAGCAATTTGTAAATAAATCAACTCTAACCTTAAAGCATTAAAATTCTAAAGTTACATCTGGCAAGACAAGATCAAAAGTAGAAAGACATTTTTATTGTGATGAGTCTTTAGGATGATGCCCCTGGGCTTTAAAAGTAAGCAACACAGTTTTAAAAGTAATGATTGACATTACTTGTCCTAATATTAATGTAAGTAGGAATATACAAGAACAAGTGATTTAGTTGTAGGTGGAAGCGAATACAGTGAGAAAACAGCTCTGAATATGTCACTACTGACTGGTACCACCTCGGTCTGCTAGTCCTCAGAGACGTTAATTTATAAAGGAATAGTCAGGCTCTGGCAAACAACCATTTGTCTTTACACTCCAACATTATATTGAGCTAAAATACAGTTATGTTGAATGTTCATATAGGGCCTGATTCAAAGTCCATTGAAGTCAATAGAAAGACTACCACCTACTAGCAGATTACCTCATCTAGTTATAGATCCCCATAGATATGCTGATTGATTAGAATCTAGCATTTGTCTGGATTTACCTGTGATCAATCTATTACTGCTACTGACTGTTTGTTTTATAATAGGTGGAATGGGTAGCAATGTCTATAGTTAAAGTTGCCCCAAACTTCCCATTGTAAGACCCTGTTTTCAGTTGCATATAACTTTGCCAAACTTTAACCATTCAGGCTGAAATTTTCTATGCTGAATGTCTCCCTCTGACTATATAGGTAGGGGAAAATTTCAGTCAAATTGGTTCCATTTTTTTGGAGAATGAGATTAGGGGACAGTATTTTGCTATGTTAAAAACATTGAATGACCTTATCTTTGAGAAGATATAGCACCCCGTGTTTTGGAACAGGAACTTGAAATTTGCCAGTGGACTTTCCTTTGTGTCCAGGATGTACTTTTGCTGTTCCTGTGAATATCCCCTAACATTTGCCCAAGTCTTTGAAAAATCTCAGTTCACACATGCTCACAGACTTGTTACAATTTTGCAGGTAAATTTTCCTCTGAAGAGTCCATCTTCACTGAGCATGATCTAACCCAGGGTTGCATGGGCAAAGCAGGACTTTCCCTGCAATTGCTGATCCCAGCAGTGGTGGGCCCAGGTAGCATGAACACGGGAACTGAGAGAAGGGAGACTGTCCTGTGCTGTGCTTTCAGTGACCCTGTGCTGGTGCCCAGGCAGTGTGGAGAAGGAAACAGACTAACTTGATTTCTGAAAAAAATCTCCGAGTTGGAGCTGGTCTCAGTTGGGGTAGTGGCAGGCTATCCACTGGAAATGAGTTTGTTACCACAGGCTCTTGCACAACATACTGATAGGTTTACACTGATAATCTACATTAATAAGTTTTTCCCTTTTACAAAACATCAGCAGAATGGTGGAGCATGAAGGCCACTGATAGATAGTGCAAAGGGACAGGTAACAGAAAGAGCCATGTTTAAATGAGATGACCGCCAGCTCATAACAACAGAGGGGGCAGCAATATCTGTTTGAATTATGTTTTGATAAAGGTCTTCCATAGTATCCAGCTATTTGTGAAAGAGGCTGGACCCCAAAACACCCCTCCCTGCTCTCTCACAATGGCTATCAGTAAAAACTAGGGGTGAGGGCTTCCCATCCAACCCTTGCTTGCAGCTCTTCTAAGTAACATGGATCTTCTAACATGGCTGTTCGGTTGAGAGCATCCTTCCCTCTGCTGCTTCTGCCAGATGAGTGTGGAGCTATTGATTTTGGATGATGATGTTAATATTTTACATGAAGCACTGAAGGCAGTAAGGTTTTCTTCGACCCACCAATATGTGCTTCTGGGACAAATCTCCAGATCTTTAAAGTTTGACATTTCAAGGAGCCTCTGCATTTCCTATGTCAGTCTCCCATAAAGAGGGTGATAAACAAGGATGGCTGCGAGATCAGGAAGGTCTATATTCCTTCCCCACAAAACTACTGGGTAAAAATCCCAAGGGAATGACAAAGTTTGGAAACATTTATGAAATTGCAAATTGATTTCCCACTCCAAGGTGGGACTTTTTCCTCCCTTCACTCCTCTTCAACTATGAGCATTAAGCTGTGTCACCTAAGAGACAATGCTAGTTTTTGTCCCCTTAGTGTGACCTGGACATAGGGTGATCAGATAGCAAGTGTGAAAAATCAGGCTAGGTTCTTTGTAGTACACAGTCTCTCTCTCCCTGGCCGCTTGCTCTGAGCAACTGGGCACTGCTGTTTATCCTCTGTAAGAGGGTATGCCCTCATCTCCCCTTACAATCACCCTGCTGGTACAGAATGGACATTCACCAGAGGGTGAACCCTGCTGTATAGACTCATCCCAACAACTAGCTTCAGTGAGAAGTGCCCATCTGTTACTGGGGAATGTGAGAGGGTTTTACCCCACTGAACTCAGCCCTTAGCCACTAGCCTTATTTGCCCTCTCTTGTGCATTGAGAACATGGAGTGGGAGGGAATTCAATGTACTTTAGAGTTACTGATTCCCATAAGAATCTTGATTTTAGCTCTTTCTAATTTTCTAATTTCTCTCCACTAATTGTCTCATGTGGGCTTGGACTTTCCTAGGGTCCATCCCTGGCACTCTCCCAGGCTCCGTCTGAAAGCTTTATGGGGAGAGAAGATAGCTCTTTTCAAGTAGGAAAGTGTCCTAATTTAATTCCTGTTTCATGGCAGACTAGGAAAATTAGTCTGGCTGTGAGATGTAAAGACTCAGCAGAACATTAGCAAAGCTGGTCAATTCCCCAATACAGCCTGCGATAACCCTCTCTAAACCAGACTCCATGCGACCCATGAATCCGCTGTGCCTTTGCACCAATTCCTCTCGGCCAAACTTCTAGATACACACAAAGCTCCTCAAAAAAACCCCCAAAAAACCCTCTTCTCCTTGTGACCCAGAGAAGCCAGAACACTTGTCTGTTTTCTTAAAAATCCCTTATCATGTTGTTTTTCTGGCTTCCCAATATAGTTAAAAAAAAATCCCAGAGGCAACATTCACAACTCTTGTGAACCCCAGGATCCCTGGAGTTCCCAACACCACTTTCCCAGCAATGAGAGATTATGTCATTACTTCCCTGATTTGGGGATTTCCCTGACCTTATTCTCCTGCCATGACTATAACAGCATCTCAGTGCAAGAGGGCAAGTAGATGCTAGCAAGTTTCAGCTGGCCTGACCAGTTGAATGTACCTCCAACTCACTAATGTCATAACCTGTATTTAAAAGGTGTCATGTAAGATATCAGTAGAAAGCTAATACTATACTGATCATTAACAGTATTGTGTGGTGCATGTACAGAGGGAAAATTCAAAATAACAAACATTGGAAATTATGTTATCAAAGTGTGTCTGCCAGGCAGGGCTACAGTTACTCCACCCTAGATAAAGGAATGTGGTTCTGCCACCTGGAAGGCATCTCCAAGTTACATTAAGAGACAATGGGAATGCAAATTACATAGAAGGTAAACAGAACCATCAAGACAGCAGAGGGAGGAGATTGTAGGAAACAGATCGATTTGCATTTTAGCAACCATCAATGGGAGGAGAAACCAGCGTGGAACTTTCTTCACTGACAGATGCCATGTCACCTTCCTCACAGCTTGAATGAACTTTACTTTGGGGAGGGGACCCTTCAGAAGAATCCACTTCAAAGGTTCACTGGACTATAGCGTTATCTTTCACTTAAGAAGACAAAGGAACCAAGCACTTTGGACTTCCTGGGAGATCCTGAACAGAGGGGTTGGTCAGTCTGGTAAGGAAACTATCTTGAACAAAGACTGTAGCTTGTTTTGTTAAGTCTTTGCCTCTAAAATGTGTTTTTCATTTTTATTTGCTTGTAACCATTTCTAATTCTATCCTTTGTACTTGAACTCACTTAGAATTCTATCTTCTTTTGTTAATCAACTTATTTTACTTTTAATCTAAGCCAACCGAGTCCTGTGTTTGATTTAACATGAACGTTAACTCCAGCTAATGTGGCAAGCTGCTGGGTATCTCTAAAGGAGCAACCTAACCTTAATATCTCTCTGAATGGTCCAGGAAAGGCCTAGATGTTGCAGAGCATGTGGTTTAGGGAAAAATTGAGACTGGGAGTGTGTTGCGACCACCCCTGCATAAGGTAACTGGGTGATAGAGACTAGAGTGGGGCTACTGTGTTGTAGACAGGCTGCCAAAATCAGAATCACTGAGTCAGAGCTGCTTAACACACAGACATTCAGGGCATGCTTGTATGCTGGCTGGAAGCACCCATTCAAGAGAACTAGAGTAGCAGAGCTTTTTGAGGTGCACATAGTTACACGGCAGCCAGTGACACCAACCCTTGCTGGTCTGGAATGCACCCCAATATGTGACACCTGCTCACACCCTGACCCTTCCACATACACACACACCTCTGCACACCCCTGTTCAATTTCTCTTCCCTCTTTCCCTGACTGTTCCTGTGTCTCTCTGTGACCATGAGACACACTCACTCTAATTTTACTCCCCTGAACTGCTGAGTTCCCTCTGGGAAAGAAGTCTAGGCCTCATATGCCACCAAGGTATTATGCACTAATGTCCCAGTGCTGGGCTTTGTGCTGACAGGATAATGACACAGTGCAGGCTGAGCTGCTGTCTCCTTCCTTTCTCCCAGAATAGGTAGAGTTTTACTCCCTCCTTTTTATGTGGAAAGTCTTTGTCTACCAGATAGTATGAGGAAGTCACTTCCACAATCCTTGCTGGCTTGAGCCAGGGAACAGAAATCGTCTCCAGTTTTCCATCTCTCCTGTGTCACCTTGGCTGCATATTTGTTTCTCTCTGTGTTCCCTGCATTTCATGTCTCCCATTTTGTTCTTCCTGATTGTGTTCACTGATTCTATATAGTGTATGGATCTGCCAACAGCATTTATAGTGTATACAGGGATCAAATTAGTATTCACTTAATTTTGGTCCTGCAGCTCCCCCCCACAAGAGGGAATACAGGACGAAATCTGAATGGGCAGTGGGGCAGTCAATGCTGCCCCTTCTCATCACTGCCATGAGGCCAGTTCCTGGAACAGGACTCCCTCCGGGGTCAGGAGAGGTTGCCAGGCCTTGCCCTGCTTCCAACATCCTGTGTCCCCTCATAGGGAGGAACGGGCTGGAAGTTGAGGGCTGAGCATGGTACAGACTTGGTGGGTGAGGTGATGTGGCCAGCGGCTGTAGCAGCGGTGGCTCCACAGGGATTGATCGCGTGTATCATGGGAAGAATTTCTGGGGGTATTCTGCCTGGTCAGTCACAGTTTTCCTTCTGCACCCCAGCTCCTCATTAGATCTGATTCGTACTTTTACCCTGGCATTCTGATCACACTTTCTTGGGGACTTTCAGTGGTAATGTGTGTAATTTAGGGAAGACATTCACTTGTCCTGTAGCCAGGAAATTGACAGTTTACCACAGTATTCCATATCATTGCCAAATGGAAATACTATGGGAAAGAAGTTATGCTTCTCTACTTTAATTGGAATAGAAGTGGGCCCCTTTAATATCAGTGGAATTTTTGCTATTGACGTCACTAGGAGCAGAATCAGATTCCTTATTAATATCTAAAAGGAATTCTCACTCCCAAATATTTCAGTGGACCTTGTATCATACGTGCATGAAATCCTGTTAGACTTTGTTTAAAAATACAAAGGAATAATAATTAGGGCTGTTGATTAATTGCAGTTAACTCATGCGATTAACTCAAAAAAATTAATCGTGATTAATCATTGTTTTAATTGCACTGTTACACAATAGAATATAAATTGAAATTTATTAAATATTTTGGATGTTTTTCTACATTTTCAAATATATTGATTTCAATTACAACACAGAATACAAAGTGTACAGTGCTTACTTTATATTTCCATTTTTGATTACAAATATTTGCACTGTAAAAATGATAAACAAATGAAATAGCATTTTTCAATTTACCTCATACAAGTACTGTAGTGCAATATCTTTATCATGAAAATGCAACTTATAAATGTAGATTTTTTTTGTTACAAAACTGCACTCAAAAACAAAACAATGCAAAACTTTAAGACTACTTCAGTCCTACTTCTTGTTTAGCCAATCACTAAGACAAACAAGTTTGTTGATAATGCTGTCCACTTCTTATTTAATATTCATATGTCCCTTCATGCTTTGGCCACCATTCCAGAGGACATGCTTCCATGCTGACGCTTATTAAAAAAAGAATGTGTTAATTAAATTTGTGACTGAACTCCTTGGGGGAGAACTGTATGTTTCCTGTTCTGTTTTACCCACATTCTACCATATATTTCATGTTATTGCAGTCTCGGATGATGACTCAGCACATGTTGTTCATTTTAAGAACACTTTCACTGCAGATTTTACAAAAAACAAAAAGTCCCAAGGTAAGATTTCTAAATATAGCTACAGCACTCAACCCAAGGTTTAAGAATCAGAAGTGCCTTCCAAAATCTGAGAGGGACAAGGTATGGAGCATGCTTTAAGAAGTCTTAAAAGAGCAACACTCTGGTGCGGAAACCCACTCTGGTGCAGAACCCAAACCACCAAAAAGACAACCCCCCCCCCGCACCAAAACCCCAACCTTCTGTTGGTGGCATCTGACTCAGATGATGAAAATGAACATGCATCAGTCCACACTGCTTTGGAGCAGAACCCGTCATCAGCATGGACGCATGTCCTCCGGAATGGTGGTCAAAGTATGAAGGGACATATGAATCTTTAGCGTATCTGGCACGTAAATATCTTGCAATGCCGGCTCCAACAGTGCCATGCGAATGCCTGTTCTCACTTTCAGGTGACATTGTAAACAAGAAGCAGGCAGCAGCATCTCCTGCAAATGTAAACAAACTTGTTTGTCTGATCGATTGGCTGAACAAGAAGTAGGACTGAGTGGACTTCTAGGCTCTAAAGTTTTACATTGTTTTATTTTTGAATGCAGTTATTTTTTGTACCTAATTCTACATCTGTAAGTTCAACTTTTATGATAAAGAGATTGCACTACAATACTCACATGAGGTGAATTGAAAAAGACTTTATTTTGTTTCTTACAGTGCAAATATTTGTAATAAAAAATTAAGTGAGCATTGTACACTTTGTAATCTGTGTTGTAATTGAAATCAATATATTTGAAAATGTAGAAAATATCCCAAAATATTTAAATGGTATTCTATTATTGTTTAACAGTACGATTAATCACAATTAATTTTTTTAATCGCTTGACAGCCCTAATAATAATCATGCTGTATTAGCAGTTATAATATTTCAGGATGCTGGAGTAACAATACAATTGCATTACTAATACATCGGATATAAATATCTGATTTCTACACAAATATTTTTCTCTGTTCGTATTAGATACCATACACAAATGATTGAAGAAAAGAAAACAAAATAGCTTTTAAAAATATTCTGGGCCTGATCCTGATCCATTGAAGTTAATGCGAGCTTCCCACTGCGTTTCTCACAGGATCAGTGCTACTGCTCATCCCTTATGGAAAAGTCCTATAGAGTTAATATAAATTGGTAACTTTTCTACATCCTTTTTAAGCAATCTTATAAAATTTAACAAAGGTTTATGTTCCTTTTATAGAATTCTATGGGTAGGTTTAAATATTCGATAGAAAGGATATAATTCTCCATTGCATTCTACAGGTTTTTAAAGTAATTTCTATAAACGCTATTAAATACGCATAGAACCTTCTTGGCTATATCTCTATTAAATTTTGTCTGTAGGGCTTTTCCATAAGGAATTAAAGTTTTATTACCATCAGCTGATGGAATTTAAATATGTCAGTGAAGCATGTGTCAGTTGAGACATACATAAAATAAGTTATCAATCCAAAGCCCATTCTGTTACCAAAAAAAGGGGTCAGACAGGTCTTTCTTTCACTGATGGGAGGGGCTCTATCCATTTCTCAGACACCATAGCAGATGAAATTCAGTACATCATCTGTGGTGGCAATTTTTATGATTGGTGATAAATTGTCATAAATCTGCCTTAAGTCAGCCCATAGCCTGGTATGCAGATGACCTGTGTGTCTACAGTAGTGGCCATAGGGACTTGGTGATAAAATATGCAGACTCCCTGCTGTATAGTAAAATGGCATACAGAACTGTTTGTACTGTTTTAAAATGAGAACTGGTCCCACCATTCTAGTCAGATATTTGTGGAATTGCAGGATAACGTTCATGCATTACTTGTTTCACAGTAGTTAATATAATATGAAGAGCATCCCCATTATGTTTGTTTAAAAATAGTAAGCAAGATGATATTATCAAGATGATAGTAATGTGTGTATGTATGTTATATGTCTATAGGTATACAGAAACACAAGATAGTATATGTGATATGATTATATATATGTGAAGTATGATGTGTATATATATGATACTGTGTTTCTATATATTATAAACAAATATCTTTCTTTCTTTCTTTCTTTCTTTCTTTCTTTCTTTCTTTCTTTCTTTCTTTCTTATATAAGTAGATATAGTAAAAAAGAAATAGTTCATACTGTATCTTGAATCTGTGGCATTCTCTCTTCCTTTTTCTCTTTGGTAGCTGGAAAAAATAATAATTAATAATAATAAATAAAACTACCTGTAAATATGTAGCGCTGCAGAACATCTGGTTAACAGCTGCTTTCACAGACAGTTATTCAAATAATCTCCACAGTATAGTTTTAGTGGCTGGCTAGCAACACATGGCAGAATTGACCTTATTATGGCTTAGCCTTATTTATAGCAAACTTCTCTCCTCTCCCTTTTGTTTTTTTAACACCCAAAAATATATACTTGGGGACTTCCACAGTGCACCTCCATAGCATTAACACCTACAGGTCTAATGTCTGTCAAAACTGTCTCTGGCATCCATTTGCAAAATTGCTGCTCTCTTTGGCTACTTGCCATGGAGGGAAGCAGCAGGTCAAAAGTTATGTGCAAAATCAGTAGTAAACCCCCTGCAGAGGAAATAAATGCTCACATGGCATGCTGCCAGTAGTATCTGGAACCCTGCAAGGCACCTGCATGCAATGTCTTCAACAAACCCAAGGAAAAACACGAGGGGATCGGGGATGGTCAGGTGCAGAGTGGGGAGAGTTGTCTGCACCCTAAGACCCCACTTTGATACTGTAGTGAGGTGGGGGAGGGATGTGTGTTTCACATTACATCCCTGACTTTACAGTTAAATCATTTCTTTAAAATCATGGACCAGGTCACAATCTGTGACTTGACATTTCTATAGCTTCAATCTTAGTGAGCACCCAAATCTACCTTGTGTTTCTTAAATGTAGCATTTTAGGGCATGCCCTACACAGCAAGCAGGACCCCGCAGCAGCGGGTCTCAGAGCGTGGCTCATGCTACAGTGCTAAAAACAGCAGTGTACATGTAGTGGCTCTGAAAGCCACCCCGGCCCGGGCCTCAGAGCCTGAGCTCCAGCCTGAGCTGGAATATCTACATGGATACTTTTAGCACCGCAGTGCGAGCATGAGTCTGTGGACCCAGCTCTGAGGTTTGCTGCTGCAGGTTTTAAAATGCAGTGTAGACACACCCTAGAACAGCGTTTTTCAAATGCGGCCACCGTGGCCGCATGCGACCACCAAGGGGTTTTCCTGTGGCCAGGACAGCCTCCTGGGCAGATATGGGGGAGGGGGCAAAGTTTTGGATGTATAAATATGGTTGCCTTCATATGAGCATTCTGTAGGCAGCAGGTCTGAATCATTCCTTATGTACCAGTCAGACACCAAGTCATTAACCAGACTTTATTTCTGCATGCTGCATCACACCCCACAGCACTGCATTTCTTCTATGATCTAAAACCGCCTGTATGTTCAGTTAAACAGAACTTGTAAGGTTATCTATAACACCATCTGTGATGCTGGCAGACCAGGTGCCAGTTCATGCCCAGGCCCCCAGGCTCCACTGAACACTGACAAATGCATAGTCGGAAATGAGTCTGGCTTACCTGGGTGTTAGCATTGTTCAAATAGATGTTAAGTTGATAAGAATGTGTTTAGATCTGAGGAAATGCCTGTAGGATGCTGTATATATTGATCTCACTTATAACCTCTGTAGGCAATAATATAAGGTTATATTGAGTGTTTGCATTGTAAACCTCTCTAATCGTAACTCAAAGAGGAGAGAAGCCTTCTCTAATGCAAATGCTGGCTTCCTATAGAAGATGTTAAGTCCTGCCCAACAAGAAGGCCTTTGGCACCATTTGAGTCATTGTGAGACATAAAAGAACAAAGGCTTTGTTAATTATATTCCTCACCCCTCCAGGAAGAGGAGACCTGCACATGAACTCATCAGCTTGGACTCTGGGATGAAGGAGATAAAAATCCCTGACAAGGAGAAACAGGGTTCTTTTCTGGTGCTTGGGCTTTAAAGGGGCAAGAATCACTGAGCATAAGCAAAAGATTCTCAGCTGTTTAGCTTGGGTTAGCCCTAAAGGACATATAAAAGCTTGCATATTACAGCAGCTACTATCACCTTTTGGAACCTAAGACTGTATCACATTGGTGTGTGCATGTTTACCTGCTTTAATCGTGTTGTCACTCTGTCTGGAGTGGTTCATGACAGTGAGTGCCAACCTCAGGGCAGACTGTTCAAAAAGGAGGGCAGACACCCCAAACTGGTGGTATGTTCTATCATTAGATTTCACCAACCCAGTAACAAGTGTGAACTTCTGGGTCACTGTAACAGTCTTACCAGGAGTCACAGACACTCCTCTTGGACTTTCCAGTCTATCTTGCCACCGAGGCAAGCTGGAAATGGTCACTTACACCAAAAATCACAAAATATTCAGGTTGCTTCCAGACCCAAGAGACCAGTCACTTACCCTAGATCAATTTGTACCTTAGGTCTCACATCAAAGAAACTGCTGGTAGCCAATCCTATAGTAACTTAACTAAGGATTTATTAACTGGGAAAAAGAAATGAAGAGAATTATTTACAGGTTAAAGCAGGCAAAATATAAGCACAAATGAATTACAGCCTATAGTTCCAAAAGGTGACAGAGATGTAGTAATCTGTCCACTGAATGTCTTTAGGGATAACCCAGGTTGACCTGGGCATCTCTGCTTTGTTTCCTAGCTCCACCCCTATTTAGAGTTCAAACAGCAAGGAGACAACCATTTCTTCTTGTGAGAATCTTTATATGCCCTTCCCCCAGCTTTCAAACCATTGGGACAGGCACTCCTGCATGTAACATTTTCATTGGTGGATGGGACCATCGCAATCAACAAAGTTTTTGTCCTACAATGGCCTGTGACCAGGGCTGCCCGGGGGGTTGGGGGTGGGGGCAAATGGGGCCCCCATGAGAATATAGTATTCTATAGTATTGCAACTTTTTTTTTATGGAAGGGGCCCCCAATTGCTTTGCCCCAAGCCCCTTGAATCCTCTGGGCAGCCCTGCCTGTGACGGGACATGCTTGCCCTGCACTGGTGCAGTAGGGGTTAATCCCACCCTGTGGATCGAGAAGGCCATGCCTCTGCCCTGCTGGTCATGCTCTGGCAGGAACCCAAGTATAAAAGGGAGCAACTCAGCTCAGTTAGGGCTGACCGCTGAGGAGGAAGGATGCAGGTTGTCATCTCTAGCCTAGGAACTGTTGAATCTCCAGCTCGCAGAAGCCAAACCTGCTCAGACTCGGGCAGACACCAGGACAATGGAGGACACCCCAGAGAGGACAGAACTGCCCCAGCTGAGGAATCCAGAAACCCTGGAGATGTCTAGACCGCTGCATGAGAAGAAAGGGTAGGAAGTTGCCCAAGGGGACTGGCCATTGGGCTGAGTGTCATCAGCATGTTTTGGATGGATCGCTGCTGACTCAATGACAAATATCCTCGCTACTGACAGGACCCTGGGTTGGGACCTGGTGGAGCAGGGAGGGGCTAGGTCCCTCTTCCCCAGCCACCACCCACCCCCAGGTGATAGCCCACTTCTCCCCATGGGTCATTAGGCCATACAGCCCTGAGGGAGAGGGCAGCTATATTGATTTTGGCCCCTAGGCTGCACCACCACAGGCTCAGAGTGGTCGGGGGGACTCAGTCGTGGGACTGTGGTGACCCCTTACCCCACCCCAAAGAGGGGATGGGGACTGCTTGCCCTTAAACATGGTCCATTTGATTTTGATAGTACTTTTTCATGGGCAGGGGAGACACTCGTTGTGCTGAGGTTCACAAGATCAGAGTGGGTATTTTTACACTTATAAAGAAAAACTTTCTATTACCCTATAGAATGGGATTCAGGCATTGCAAGATCAATGCATGCAGAAACTTACAAGCATTTTATAGAGGCGAAACACATCCTCACAAGTCTGACTCCTATCTTGAACAATACTACCATACAGGTGAGCTGGTCTGGTTGCAAGCTATGAATTTGTCAGTGCTCAACTAATGCCTACAGCCATGGCAAGAGCTGGCACCTGGTGTACCAGCAGCACACTTGTAAATAACTCATATTTCTTTTCTTGGTTAACAAATCTTTAGTTAGATTATTACAGGGTTGGCTATAAGTGTTGTCTTTGGTGAGATCTGGGGTGCATTTAATCTGGGGTAGGTGACTGGTCCTTAGTGAATGGGAATAATTTGAATATCGTGATTTTTGGTGTAAGGGACCATCTATCACAAAGAGTTTTCTGGCTGGCAAGCTAAACCAATGTGACCAAGGGGACTGTCTGTGACGCCAGGTTAAGACTGTTATAGTGCTTTAGGAGTTCACATCTGCTACTTGGTTGGTGAAATCTAATTCTAGAACAGCGTTTCTCAAACTGAGGTCTGCAGGCTGTCGGGAGTCCACGAGTGAACTCCAGGGGGTCTGCAGCCTCGCTGCTCAACTCCTCCCTCTCCCTCCCTGCCAGGCAGGCTCCCTACCTTCCCTGGTTCTGTGTGGCTCCCGGAAGCAGCCACCACATCCCTGCGGCCCTAGGCACAGGGGTGGCCAGGGAGGTTCTGTGCGCTGCCCCTGCCCGAGTGCCGGTTCCACAGCTCCCATTGGCAGGGAACCGTGACCAATGGGAGCTGTGGGGGCGGCACCTGTGGGCGCGAGGGCAGCATGTGGGGCCTCACTGACCACGCCTCTGCGTAGGGGCTGCAGGGATCTAGTGGGCGGCTTCCTGGGAGCCGCAGTAAGTGCCACCGGAACCCCAAACCTCCTTGCACACCCCAACTCCTTATCCCAGCCTTCAGTCCCATCTTGCACCCAAACTCCCTCCCGGAGCCTGCACTCCCCCCAACCCCAGCCTGAAGCCCCTCCTCCACCCCAAATTCCTCATCCCTGGCACCAGCCCAGAGCCTGTACCCCCGGCTGGAACCCTCTGTCCCCCGTACCCCAACCCTCTACCCTAGCTCAGAGTCCCCTCCCAAAGCCCTCATCCCCAGCCCCACCCCAGAGCCCCCACCCCCAGCTGGAGCCCTCAACCCCCTCCCACATCCCAACCCCCTGCCCCAGCTGGTAGCCCATCCTATAGTAACTTAACTAAGGATTTATTAAATGGAATCAGTGTTGTTAACATATCATGTGTGCAGCTTATTTTATTACCACTTTTCTCTTCAAATTCCACCCTCCTTCTTTCATAATTGCTGCTCATATTACGGCACTTTTTTTTCAGTTTAGAGGTAGGATGAATCTGAAATGGTGAGA
Organism: Mauremys mutica; assembly: GCF_020497125.1. Taxonomy (NCBI): domain Eukaryota; kingdom Metazoa; phylum Chordata; order Testudines; family Geoemydidae; genus Mauremys; species Mauremys mutica. The sequence continues at coordinate 185,476,179 of NC_059073.1, read as the reverse complement.
AGCACAGAAGGTATCCACATATTGGGAAAAAACATATCCTGTTACGGTTATGCAGAGAGGCCAGATTTATTTAGGTACCTACAGATGCAGATAGATGTCTAGGTGGATTTACTAAAGTACCTAAGTAAATTTCTTAGGTGCTTTTGTAGATCTCATTAGGCACTTATCTGCATCTTTAGGCACCTAAATACCTTTTTAAAATCTAGCCATGATGCCCTCTGCCTCTACTTATCTGAAGAGCAAGTGCATAATGTGATTCTGACCCAAATCTTCTGGATAGTTGACTTTAATCCTGTCACCAGGCTGGATTAACAATGTGTGTTGCTCTCCATTGTCATCATGAACTGGTATTCCAAAAGGGTCACATTCAGCCTTTGGATGTTTTGACATCAATGGGAGCTGCATGCCTCTGAGGGGAGAAATTGGCTCAGAACTGCATCTTACATATGGTTTCACAACCCCAAGTGGGGCTTGCTTCTGGGTCTGGGGAAAGGGGAAATGAATGATGCCTCAGACGCAGGAGCGGCTCTAGGCATTTTGCCGCCCCAAGCATGGCAGGCAGGTTGCCTTCGTCGGCTTGCCTGTGAGGGTCCGCTGGTCCCGCGGCTTCGGAGGACTGCATGCGGGAGGTCCTCCGAAGTCGCGGGACCAGCGGACCCTCCTCAGGCAAGCTGCCGAAGGCAGCCTGCCTGCCGCCCTCGTGGCGCCGGCAGAGCGCCCCCCGAGGCTTGCTGCCCCAAGCACGCGCTTGGCATGCTGGGGTCTGGAGTCGCCCCTGCTCAGACACATTATACCTGCTTTCTGCAATGTTAGGTGTGGCTTCATCTGTTTTGTTCCTTCAGCCACCGAGTCAGAGGGGACAATTTGGACCTATGTATAGAATTCAAGTACTGTTCCTAATGACTGACAGTACCTAACTGTGTGGGAAAAGATCTGTTGTCTTCTTGTGGAAGCATACTATGTTACTTCTTACATAGGTGCGCTGTTACTATGGAAATGAGCACAGTAAAAGAAGCTGACTAGAACCAAATCCTTCATCATGCTCACTATCACGATCTCAGTATCTTCCCCTCTGAATGGATGTATGTCATTTATGTTAAAGTGAATAAGAGTTATTTGCACTAATCTAAAAGAGACTATAACTCTCCATTAATTGAAAGTGAAATTGTACTTTGCCTACTTATTGGTTCTAATGCCTCACAACCAGTAATAGATTTTAGCCTGACAAGAACTCTATGAGTTAGGGAAGTATTAGCCCCATTTTACAGCTCAGGGAAATGAAGCATACAGTAATTTGGCTCCAAATGAGTCTGTAGCAGAAACAGGAACTGAACCTAGAACTCCTGAGCCAGGTGCCTAAATCACAAGATCATCCTTCCACCCTATTCCTGGAAAGAGTCTCTGTCAAACTAGTATTATCTTTACCATGGTATCGCCAGCTGCTAAATGTAATAATAACCTATTTCGGTTGCTAAAATAAGTAGATATTACTCTGAACACATATGGAGAGCAGTGCAGATGGAGTAAGAAGTGGCTTCTTGTATATATAGCCACTTTTCTGGCCAGAACTGCATGCAACGTCCTGCATTTCAATGAAATAGAGGGAACATGTAGATTAATGTTAACTCTGTCTTTGATCATTTTTACAAGATACAATATAATGAGCAAGTAGGATTTCCGTACTTGTTATCACAGTGCACAATGTTAACAGCTTGAAAAGTAATGAAAACCAGGACCTTGTCCCATTAAAATAAAACGTTTTTGGTTCAAAGTCATCTCAACAATTTGTGTGACATCATGCTCATTTCAGCTCCTAAAATGAAGAAAAAATCTTATATGATTTCTGTCGTTTTTCCTTCAGTGTGGTGTTTCTGTTTTTGGGGGGGGGGTTATATAATTTCCTGGTTTTGTATCGTTTTCACAATAGACACTCAAACTATTAAACCAAGAGATGTTTGGAAATGGAAGTCTGCTGACATTCTGTCTTATAGGCTCCCACAATATTCAGCAACAAGTGCTGTGACTGATCTTTGATCATACTTCCAGTTGAAATACTTTTGTTACTTTTTTACAATATGAAATATTAATTGAACAATGATGCTTGAAAAATGTGCATATGGAGAAAATTAGATCCACCCATGTTATTGCAAAGTGACTTGTTTGATGTTTTGTGCTGTTCAGCACAAAAACATCATTAGAATATCCTGTCTGGCAAGAAGGGCTGTCATTTTGAAAATGAACCTTCAGCTCAAATTTAAACGTGCTTTTCTTTTTTTCTTTCCTCTTTGTTCTTAATCTGAATCTGAAACTCCCTGACTTTCCTGCTGAATTGAATTCACTAATCTTGTTTTAGAGCACTTTGCTGGTCTACCTGGGCCAAACGTAAATTCAGCCACCTTTCACCAAAACTGGGAGACAGAACACATAGTCAAACAAAACACACCCTTTGTTTGTAAGGGCCTCACAAGATACAAATTAATTAACATTTACAAAGGTGGCAGTAATGAATGTACAACAGATGATTAACATATCATGGGTGCCATTTAAATGATAATAGGCCATCAACTCAGTGTGTGTAAATTAATGGAGCATTGATTTACACCAGTTGAGGTTATGGCCTAACATTTGCTAATAATTACCATACAGAGGTTTCCTGAGATGCCATAGTATGTCCTTATACTTGGACTAGGAAATAACTGGAAACAGCTGGGGTGTCTTAAATAACAGAGTATGCAAAATGTTGGTAAATGTTAGCTTTTTAACTGAAACTACTGTATGTACATACAGAGGGTAAGACAATAACTCTTAAACTTAGGTCTGGTCTACACTACAGAGTTAGGTTGATATAAGGCAGCTTATGCCGACCTAACTCTGTTAGTGGTTACATTAAAATGTAGCTCCCACCGATGTTACTTGCCCACTACACCAACTTAATAACTCCACCTCCGTAAGAGGTGTAGTGCTTAGGTCAATGTAATTTGGTTGATGCAGTATCTATGTAGGCACTAAGTTGCTTACATTGACTGTTGCTGCCTTTCAAAAGCCATCCCACAATGCTCCATGCTGAGAATTTAATCGGAGCAACTGCTCCTGGTGAGGACGTGCACTGCCGACACAAGGACCATAGTGTGGATATGTAAAAGTGATTTAATTACTGTGGTGGCTATATGTTGACGTAACTTAGGTTGACTTAATTTTGTAGTGTAGACAATGACAAGTTTTGCTTGGCTATACATAGGTGCCTGGAATGCAGAGAGGACATAAGAAGCCACCTTTTCTCCCTACACAGTAGGTATCCATATTGTAAATGCAAACATCACAGGAAGGGAGAAAAATGGGCATTGCTTACTGCTCCAGATAGGGCATGCCAATGCAGTGCAGGGAAAGGGTGATGGCCCCCGCACCTATCCCGGGCCCCAGCTGGTCCTGACATGGCAACATTACCTGCCAATGTGATACTACTCAGAATTCCTGAAGGTGTCTTTCCTTACACCATCATAATGCCTCCAGCTACATTAGAAATGCATCTTCACCCCTTTCCCAGCACAGCTCAGGCATAACAGCAAGTCATAACAGAGCCCTGGGGCCAGATCCTTCCCAGTCCCCAGCATGATTTTAGAAAATAAATCTAGTTTACTGAATACTACAGTACACACTGCCAGTGCTGGAAATTTTTGTTAATGGTTCTTCCAGTTAGTTTCAACATACTTAACTGTGGATTATACATATACAGAGAGAGAGAGAGAGAGAGATACATTGTGTTTCTTTTTATTAACCATTTCTCAACTGGGAATGAATGTAATGTACTTCTGACAGTGTTGGCTCTATCTCATTGATTCTTCAGATCTTAAGGAAACATCTCAGATTGGCTTTAACTAATGCCTCAATTCAAAATCAATTACAGTACAGTGGCACTACCATGGTGAGCTTTCTGAAACATTCCTGGCTCTTGTCAGTGCTGTTGATTTAAGCTTACAAACACAGCCTTGCCCTCAGGTCAGGCTTTGAAAATTAGACATGTTTTTGCGCTAACCCCTATTAGAGCTTTTCTGAACCCATTCTGAAGATTTATGGAATCTGGGGTTATATTTGTGAATAATTATTTCATTCTGGAAGGAAGTCAAATAATCATTTGGCAAAACTAGATTTTTTTCTAAATGAAACTAGCAAAGGTTTCTTGGTGGATCTTCTGTATGGCTCAACAGAGCAAATAATAAAACAAATGTTATCTCTCTTGCAAATAAAAGTTAGTGATAGTCTGTTACGGGATACATTCACTGCTAGAACAACGAGGTCCTTATAGCACCTTAGAGACTAACAAATTTATTTGGGCATAAGCTTTCATGGGCTAGAACCCACTTCATCAGATGCATAAAGTGAAAATACAGGAGCAAGTATAAATACATGAAAGGATGGGGGTTACTTTACCATGTGTGAGGGCAGTCTAATGAGATAAATCAATTAACAGCAGGATACCAAGGCAGGAAAAATAACTTTTGAAGTGCTAAGAGATGGCCCATTACAGACAGTTACCAAGAAGGTGTGAGTAACAGTAGGGAGAAATTAGTATTGGGGAAATTAAGTTTAGGTTTTGTAATGATCCAACCACTCCCAGTCTTTAATCATTTGATGGTATCAAGTTTGCAAATTCATTCCAGTTCTGCAGCTCCACGTTGGAGTCTGCTTTTGAAGTTTTTTTGTTGAAGAATTGCCACTTTTAGGTCTGTTATTGAGTGACCAGAGAGACTGAAGTGTTCTCCTACTAATTTTATGCATCCGACGAAGTGGATATTCACCCACGAAAGCTCATGCTCCAATACGTCTGTTAGTCTATAAGGTGCCACAGGACTCTTTGCTGCTTTTACAGATCCAGACTAACACGGCTACCCCTCTGATACTTGACTACTAGTTTTAGAATGTTATGATTCCTGATGTCAGATTCATGTCCATTTATTCTTTTGCATAGAGACTGTCCAGGTTGACCAATGTACATGGCAGCAGGGTATTGCTGGCACATGATGGCATATATCACATTGGTAGATGTGCAGGTGAATGAGCCCCGGATGGTGTGGCTGATGTGGTTAGGTCCTATGATGGTGTCCCTTGAATAGATATGTGGACAGAGTTGGCACTAGGGTTTGTAACAGGGTTTGGTTCCTGAGTTGGTGTTTTTGTTGTGTGGTGTGTAGTTGCTGGTGAGTATTTGCTTCAGGTTGGGGGGCTGTCTGTAGGTGAGGACTGGCCTGTCTCCCAAGGTCTGTGAGAGTGAGGGGTCGTCCTTCAGGATAGATTGTAAATCCTTGATGACATGCTGGAGAGGTTTTAGTTGGGGGCTGTAGGTGACGGCTAGTGGCGTTCTGTTACTTTCTTTGTTGAGCCTGTCCTGTAGTAGGTGACGTCTCTGTACCCTCTGGCTTTCTCACTCTGTTTCTTCACTTCACCAGGTGGGTACTGCTGTTTTAAGAATGCTTGATAGAGATTCTGTAGGTGTTTGTCTCTGTCTGAGGGCTCGGCGCAAATGCGGTTGTATCTTAGAGCTTGGCTGAAGACAATGGATTGTGTGATGTGGTCTGGATGAAAGCTGGAGGCATGTAGGTAAGTATAGCGGTCAGTAGGTTTCCGGTATAGGGTGGTGTTTATGTGACCATCGCTTATTAGCACTGTAGTGTCTAGGAAGTGGACCTCTCGTGTGGACTAGTCCAGGATGAGGTTGATGGTAGGGTGGAAATTGTAGAAATCTTGGTGGAATTCCTCTAGGGCCTCCATCATCTGGACCCATGGGAAGAAGATGTCATCAGTGTAGTGCAAGTAGAGTAGGGGCATTGGGGACGAGAGCTGAGGAAGTGTTGTTCTAAGGCAGCCATAAAAATGCTGGCATACTAAGGGGCCATGCGGGTACCATAGCAGTCTTGCTGACTTGAAGGTATAAATTGTTCCCAAATCTGCTAGGGCTCTGCTCCTGACTGCTCTGGGGATTGGCTTCTTCCAGGTCTGATGCCCCCTTCTGTCACTCATTCATGTGCCATGCGCCCCCTTCAGCCTCCCCCCGCCAACTCCAGGTGCTCTCCCGTCATGGCTTGTCCCTCTGGCCAGGTCACTGTGTGTTCTCCCTTTCTGGGGGAGTTATCAAAGTCTCATAGGACAAACTATCCCAGGCAGTCTCCAAGTCCACTGCCCTGACCATGCCACTTCCACAGTGGCTGGTAGAGGAAGCCAGCCTTGCCCCTACTCTAGGTTCTACCCCATGGATCTGCTAATCAGCAGCCAAGGTCTGCACCATCTTAAAACTTCCTGCCATGTCCCTCAGCCTTTTCCTACACCTTCTCTCCTTAGGTAGGCATCTTCCTTCCTTCTTTAATGTCCAGAGAGTGGCTGCAGGCTTCCTTCTGGTGCTATCTCCCTGGCTTTATACTACACTACCTGATCCTTTTCAGCTGGGCTCCATCATCATTCAGGGTTTACTTAGGCCACCTAATTCCCTTCAGTAGTGGCCTATCCAGTTAATTGGCCCCTTTCCAGCTTCATTAACTCTTTCTAGGCCAGTGCCAGCTAAACACCACATCACACAATCACAATTTTGGCATGCAGAAAAAATCTTTTGAGAGTCTACCTTTTAATCCATGAGAAGTTCACTCAAGTGAAAAGTGTGTGTGAAGTAGATTCCAGACTTTAATCATTGATCTTTTTAGCAGGCTTCCATTACATTTTAAAAGTGAACCATTTTTCACCTTAATCATCCAATCATTCCAAACATACCCCTCTCCTTGGACATTGTGGCCAATACTTGGGGAGCTAAAATGCAGCCCTTGGACCTCTGATTTTATTGAGGTGAGACCTGAAGTCCCTAGGAAGACCCAACAATTCATTTGAAAGACATGGAAATTGGAAGGCCATATTACTTCCCTGGTGCACGTCCTATTCAAATTCAGCCAAGTAATTATGCATAAGGGATTTGTCATCTTCTGGTTTTATTTTAACCCTGAAGAGCTATTTTAACATTTAATTTACTTAGCTGCAGGGACAATGCTGTAATGGTTGTCCATTGTGGAAGAAGCAGGGGAGAAAAATGTTTAACAAAGATGTGGTTACTGAATTAACAAGTAGGCCACAGGCATATTTTTATGACTCAGGAGAAGGGAGGCAATTTCCTAACAGAAAAAGAGTTTTTAAAATCTCTGTTTATTTATCATTATCAACCAAATGTGTCCATCTCAGATTTTACACTGATTCCTCTGTACACCGGGATAGGACTTGATGAGTTTAGTTATCATAAAATTGTATGTGTACTAGAGCTGGTTGGAAAAATTGTAGATTTTTTTTAAACAAAATATTTCTATGCAAATGAAAAAAAAATGTTTTTGCTTTTGTATCAACAAGTCAAAAACTGAAATTTTTCAGCCAAAACTCAAAAATGTTTAGTAGAAAACTCACAACTGAAAACCAAACATTTCAATTCAGACACAGGATTTGTAGCTTGGGTGCATCATGCTCCCATTCTCTATAGTCCACACTCCCTGATTGGACTTCATCTCCCATAATACTGTATGCTGTCACTGCTGGCTGAGCTGCAGGACTTTATCATAAGAGTCCCTGGCCATGGTACATTACAGGAAATGTAGTCCAGTCAGAAAACCCAGGCAGAGAGGAGAAAAGGGGATGAAGCACCAGGACTGCAACTCCCAGGAGACACTGTGGCAGCACTTCTGAAAATTTTCAATTTTCATCCAAAAACTGAAAAATTCAATTTTTGACTAAAAGTCATTTTTTCTGCAGATAGCAGACACTTTTCACAAAAAAAGATAATAAAAAACCCAGTTTTCCAATGAAGAATAGTTTTGGCAGAAAATTTTCAACCAACCCTACCTACTAGGTATCAACACAATATTGACATATTCAATGAGTAGTTAAACCAATGATAGTGAATCCTGTTGATATCAAGTGTTAGAACCAATTTCTACGTCATCTACACCCACAAAGCCTTAATTATTTCATCAGTTTGTACTGATATAGCTGGGAGCAGAATTTGGCCCACAGTATTTAATTTAAGAAGTGTTCTGTAGCCTGGGAGTCTGTAGGATCATAGGAAGAGACAGTGGAAATCCTAAGGATGAAATTTATTTCAATGCAGAAGAATTGCACATGGTTTTATGCACCATTTAATCCCCTAACACAGATGTAAGAGGGCCTTATATGTGGTGTAGGGCTTTCTACAGACCCTCTGTGCAGGGGTAAATTTCACCCTATGAAAATTTCATCTGGAACTTGCCCTTCATTTTCTTTCTCTGTCTTCTTCAGTTTCTCTTCCCATCTTGACAACATTGTTCTGTGGCCAGCCTGGTGATCTTCCACCTTATTCCACTTAAGTTTCATTTGTTTTGTGTGTCCATTAACTGAACAGCTTGTGCTCTCAAATCTGATCAGACAATTGATGTATAGGAAAGAGGCATATTAAAGCAGAACTTCACCTTAAACCCAAAATGAACCTGAACCAAATTTCTTATGTGATCAAAAAGTTTGGCTAACTTTAAATCTGTCATATCAAGCTCTGCTGACTCCATCACACACTGATTGATCACAATGCAAGTAGTTTCTTCCAAAGTTTAACATCATAGTGTTTCTGTTTCCTATATTCCATACACCACTCCACTACAAGCCCTATAACTTTGATTCCCTTCCTTTACTCCCACCCCTTAACTTCCTATTCCTTTTCTGTCTTATCTACATCTACATTTTAGCCATTCTTGTTCACACCAATACTACATTTCTTATCCCCCTCCAATACAGTGTGCCCTCATACTCAAACCTTCATTTTGTCTCCATAACTCATCAATAAGAACTGCAGGAAAAATGATCTCATCCAAATGATGCATACTGGATGTGGCTCAGTTTCAGTTCAGGTCTAGTCTGGTAGGTAATGAAGCCCATCTACTTGAAGTTTCCTGCTCACAGGGTGTTAGCACATGCCATCAAGTACTGGCATGAAAGGCAAATTATCTCATTCTTCTTCTCCGCCAATAAATAACAAACTGGATTGAAATAAAAAGTCAAACACATTCAAACTTAGCTTATTTTGTTAGACACAAAGAAAGTCACTTCCACTCTTTTCTTTCTTTGAAATTAATGATTTTGGATAGGACGGGAAGCAGAAGTGCTGAAATACTGCAAAATAAGCTGTTCTCACTGTATTTCTGACATAGCTGGAAGCTGGGAGGACCAAAATCTTGTGAGATTTCCAGCCCAAATTTGCATACTCAAGAAGTTTGGATGATCTTCTAATTTTGGGGTGCTTATCCCAAATGAATCACTAACTATTTTGGAAGGTTTAGCCTGACTACTACAAAATGCATGTTCCATTCCCACACCTCTCCTTTTAATTTTCTTAGTCTTTTCTAGAATAAAAGCATGTACTGATTATAAGGGGGAAAAAACCTATGATAAAGAAATATAAAGGACCTTCTTCGTCATTGTGTTACTCCTGTTTTATACTGTCTCAAGCCCATTGCAATCAATGGAATTATACCAGCATAAAGCTAGAATAACACAGAGAAGAACTGGGCCCTAATTTTGTATATTAAAGTTTGAATAGCAAGAAGTTCAGTACTGAAGGCAATGCTCAACTTCTAAAGTGTGGTTCACATCTAAAAAGTGGCTATTAAAAATGCAAGTGCCTTGCATAATAAATCTACTCCCTGTATATACTCAGTAGTAGCTGCCATTTTTACTGACTCAATAGTTTGGACTTATCTGTATTTGTAAACTTGCAAAGCCAACACAGCTCTAGGAGAGAGAGGTAGAGTCTATATTGGTTTGTGCATCAGCAAAACTTTTTGTAAACTACATTCTACTTGCAGAATTTTTATTGGGAATGCGGGAGCCATAAAGTCCCCAGCCTAACTTTCAGATCCCAGGCTGAGTTTGTGTAACCCATTGGTTACTACTGTTGTTATGCTCACTGCTCAATCCACAGAAGTTATTAGTGTGTTACAGCTACCAGGTGAGTGCCCAGTTCTATAGCTCAAGCTGTAGAGACTAGAGTTGTGTGAATAACTGATTTTTCAGTTTACTGGCCACTCTAAAAAATCAAAATAAGACAAATTCATCTTGGATCAAGCCCAAACATTTTTTTAAAATTTCTGGTGAACTGAAAAGTTGAAAAAATAATCTGGCAGGATACGTTTTCTTTCACTTAGTTTTTGTGATACCTTTAAAACTTTTTATAATTTTTTCCAGTAAAATTGAAGTAAGTGTCAAACAAAAGTTGTTTCAAATAAAAAACAAAGTAAAATGTTTCAATTCTTTCAGAACTTTTTTAGATACTTTTTAAAATTGAACTAAAACAATTTGGTGAAATCAAGACCAATTCATGGAATATTTCATTTAACACAAATTGGCTTTTTGAGGGGCCAAAAAAAAGTTTTGATTTACAAATTTTGCCCACTGTTCGTAGAGACTTGCACTTTTCAGCATGGAGGGAGAAGAGGCAAGGTGGTAGTCAACACATAAGAGGGATCTATAACAGACCCAGATACATTGTTGATTGAGCACAGTAGTGGACACATAATATACACTGATTAGCTGGTTACATTTTCAGATTTGATGTGCAACTAGCTGAAGGGTAATAAGCATGAAAACCACCCAATGCCTATTTACAGGGCAATTTTTCAAAGTAGAACCTCACTAGAAGTATTGCAGAGTTCTCCCAGCTGTAAGTGTTGTGTCTGTTATATAAAGGCTTTGATTATTAAGGGGCCTTAATCTGATCTGATCTTTACTGTAGGAACAATTCTGGAAGGTTAAAGAGGAAAAATCATATTGTTGTCTATGGGGGACCAATTGCAGGCAAAGGCAGCAGCCAGGGCTAGATTCAGGTGCAGGCAACCCAAGTGACTGCTTAGGGTGCCCAGCTGGGCGGGCCGCCGGACTTGGGGTGCTGTTTTTGTTGATAGCAACCAAAGGGAAAATAGAATGTTTGAAGTAACATGTTTCAGGTATTCTATATGGGGATTCAATTTTCACTAACCTCCTGGAATGTTCTGGACCTTTGTAGAATCTTGTGGAACCTTTCAGACTTTGAGGACTACATTTTCCTCTAACCTCCTAGAATGTTGTCAGCCATGCCCTCACAGGTATGTAAGGGGCAGGGCATTGCCAGTCCGTCAGTGAGACATACATACAGTTTTACAGAACCTAGCATGCAAATTTATCATCGTATATGACTAGGATAAATCATGCATGCAATTGTGAAATGGGCTACAAATGCAGTAAAAATATATTCAAAAGTTTAACAAATGGAGAGGGGGCACTGAAGATGCCATTTGATCTAGGGCCAGCCGTGGCCAGCTGTGGCAGCAGCAGTCATTCCTCTTTTAGGCAAACAAGCACCACACACTCTGAAGCAGTTTTCTGCTGACTGCCAGTGAGGACTTGTTTCAGTATCATGTGACTAGTTCAGGAATTACATAAGAACATAAGAAAGGCCGTACCGGGTCAGACCAAAGGTCCATCTAGCCCAGTATCTGTCTACCGACAGTGGCCAATGCCAGGTGCCCCAGAGGGAGTGAACCTAACAGGCAATGATCAAGTGATCTCTCTCCTGCCATCCATCTCCATCCTCTGATGAACAGAGGCTAGGGACACCATTCTTACCCATCCTGGCTAATAGCCATTTATGGACTTAGCCACCATGAATTTATCCAGTTCCCTTTTAAACATTGTTATAGTCCTAGCCTTCACAACCTCCTCAGGTAAGGAGTTCCACAAGTTGACTGTGCGCTGCGTGAAGAAGAACTTCCTTTTATTTGTTTTAAACCTGCTGCCTATTAATTTCATTTGGTGACCCCTAGTTCTTGTATTATGGGAATAAGTAAATAACTTTTCCTTATCCACTTTCTCAACATCAATCATGATTTTATATACCTCTATCATATCCCCCCTTAGTCTCCTCTTTTCCAAGCTGAAGAGTCCTAGCCTCTTTAATCTTTCCTCATATGGGACCCTCTCCAAACCCCTAGTCATTTTAGTTGCCCTTTTCTGAACCTTTTCTAGTGCTAGAATATCTTTTTTGAGGTGAGGAGACCACATCTGTACACAGTATTCGAGGTGTGGGCGTACCATGGATTTATATAAGGGCAATAATATATTCTCAGTCTTATTCTCTATCCCCTTTTTAATGGTTCCTAACATCCTGTTTGCTTTTTTGACTGCCTCTGCACACTGCGGGGACATCTTCAGAGAACTGTCCACGATGACTCCAAGATCTTTTTCCTGACTCGTTGTAGCTAAATTAGCCCCCATCATGTTGTATGTATAGTTGGGGTTATTTTTTCCAATGTGCATTACTTTACATTTATCCACATTAAATTTAATTTGCCATTTTGTTGCCCAATCACTTAGTTTTGTGAGATCTTTTTGAAGTTCTTCACAATCTGCTTTGGTCTTAACTATCTTGAGTAGTTTAGTATTATCTGCAAACTTTGCCACCTCACTGTTTACCCCTTTCTCCAGATCATTTATGAATAAATTGAATAGGATTGGTCCTAGGACTGACCCTTGGGGAACACCACTAGTTACCCCTCTACATTCTGAGAATTTACCATTAATTCCTACCCTTTGTTCCCTGTCTTTTAACCAGTTCTCAATCCATGAAAGGACCTTCCCTTTTATCCCATGACAGCTTAGTTTACGTAAGAGCCTTTGGTGAGGGACCTTGTCAAAGGCTTTCTGGAAATCTAAGTACACTATGTCCACTGGATCCCCCTTGTCCACATGTTTGTTGACCCCTTCAAAGAACTCTAATAGATTAGTAATTGTCACATGTGACCAGACAATTTACATGTCTCTGGGACTGGTTCCGAAAGATGGCTTTTATTTTTGAAAGCTTACAGCCATTAAGGATATGTTTACAGCTAAGAGCACAGGGAGTCAAACTCATGGCTCTTGCTATTGTTAACAGGAATTTGGCATCTAAGTCCCCATGAACCCATTTGATAATTTACCACTTATTGTTTCAAGCTGACAATATATATGTGGCAACTTAAACTTCCAGGGGGTCAATTTTCAGCAGGTTGTCCAGGGTTCTTGCCACAGAACTCCCATTAATGTTAATGCAACTCGCATGGCAAGGCACCCCACACACTGCAAATTTACCCCAGTGCTTGTGAATAGTTGTTAACTGCTATATAGGTTGTGCAATGCTGGTGAATTGTTTCCTTCATGCAGACAGATTTCCCAATAAAAATGTCTCTCCTCTTTTATGGGATCTTTAAAAATGTTCTTCGGTGCAAAATGCTGTAGATACTATGCATCGGCTCAGTAGTTTTTTTTCTTGTTTGAAAACTTCCTTGAAAACTCTCAAAGGTCTCTTCTGATATTAAACAGCTCCACTAGGAATATAAAGTTTCTGTCCCACATATTGATATTTCATCCACTGTGTTTGTTAAGTGTTCTTGCACTCTAAAAGCTCTACCAGAAACTTGGACATAGTTACTGTTGCCTATAAAAGAGCCTGAAATTACATCACATGGCCTACATGGGTATAGTTTTCATATGTTGATGTGTATCTTTTTATATAATGCCATTACTAGAGAATTTTATTTTTCTGTGATTTAAGGAAAACATCACTGCATACACCTGCTGATCACATGCAACAAAAATGCATATAGGTATCAAAGGAAACACAGGAGCTAGTATTTCGTTACAGTCTATTCTTTGTTCCAAGAGAATATTCAGTTTTCCCAGTTAAAAGATTGTGAGTCTAATATGCATGACACAAAAGGATGTGATCTTGACACAGAACAATCTGCATTTTCATTCAGTATGGAAGGACTAACTATTATTCATTATGGAAAGTTACCACAGGCAAATAAAATGGCTTCTATGAATTCATTATTAATTATAACACTAGAAACTGATTTAACGCCAAAAGGCTTTTGCTATTGACTTAAAAATGAGATATAATTCTCTGAGCGGGTTAAAAGACTGAACTAGGTTTCAAGTCATGATTTCATTACTCATTCTCTGAAACAAAAAAGGGTTTACTCGCAACATTTAGGGCCAAATTTTCAGTAATCAGTTGTTTATTTTTGAACCCACAGTTTTGAAGGGGAAAATAATTATTTAAGTAAATTTGTGCCAACAATTATTCAAGGATGCAGTTTAGGCCACTTTAGACAGATAAATATCTGATGGCACCCCAAATCAGTTGGTGAGACCTCTAAGCAGCCTCATAGACATATAGACTCTAAGGTCAGAAGGGACCATTGTGATCATCTAGTCTGACCTCTGGCACATTGCAGGCCACAGAACCTCACCCTTCAGAACCTCCTGAAATAGACCCCTAACCTGTGGCTGAGGTACTGAAGTCCTCATGGTTTAAGGTCTTCAAGTTACAGAGAATTCACCATTTACACCAGTTTAAACATTAAATTTACAAGTGCCCCATACTGCAGAGGAAGGCAAAAACACCCCAGGATTGCTGGCAATCTGACCCAGGGGAAAATTTCTTCCTGACCCCAAATATGGCAATCAGTTAGACCCTGAGTATGTGGGCAAGACCTGCCAGGCAGATATCTGGGAAAAAATTCTCTGTAGTAACTTGGAGCTCTCCCCATGTGTAGTGTCCCATCTCCAGCAGTTGGGGATTTTTGCTGCTGACAATTGCCACTGGGTCACAGCCTCTGTAGCAGTCCCATCAGACCGTCCCCTCCATAAACTTATCAAGCTCAGTCTTGAAGCCAGTTGCTCCTCTTGGAAGGCTGTTCCAGAATTTTACTCCTCTGATGGTTAGAAATCTTTGCCTAATTATGAGCCTAAACTTGTTGAGGGACAGTTTATAGCCATTTGTTCATGTGTCCACATTGGCACTTAACTTAAAATACTCCTCTCCTGCCCTGGTTTTTATCCCTCTGATGTATTTATAGAGAGCAATCATATCTCCCCCCACTATTCCAGATGAGGTCTCAATGGTGCCTTGTATAATGGTAGTAACACTTCCCTGTCTCTACTGGAAATACCTTGCCTGATGCATCCTAGGACTGCATTAGACTTTTTCATGGCAGTATCACATTGACGGCTCATAGTCATCCTGTGATCAACCAATACACCCAGGATTTTCTCCTCCTCTGTCACTTCCAACTGAAAAGTCCCCAGCTTACAGCAAAAATTCTTGTTTTTAGTCCCTAAATGCATGCCCTGGCACTTCGTACTATTACATTTAATCCCATTTCTATTATTTCAGTTTACAAGGTCATCCAACTCTTGTATGATTTCCGGTCCTCCGCTGCATTGGCTATACTTCCCAATATACTTTTGCAATTACTTGTGCCTGCAAACTGCAAGAAAAAAAAATGGAGGCCAAGCTTTCAAATTTTGGCCATTTCTGTTCTACATACCAAATGTAGCTCCTTTGGCTCAAAGAAGTGAGTGGGAGACTCCTCTAGGAACTCCCCACTTGCTGTCATCTCTATTACCTGTCCCATTCCTGCTACGTCTCACAAATCTCCCACCAAATTTCTCCTTTAAGATTTGTCTCCCTCTTTCACCTTGTCATCTTTGCCCATGCTAACCCTTAGGCCTAGAACGCTTGTTTTGATGTGCCAGTCAACTTCTCTTGAAATCACTCTTTTAAGCACACTTTCTCATTAAGCCTTTCACCGACAATCAGCCAGAGATGCATATCTAAACAATATCTAAACAAATACAACCCTGTTCCAATGTAACTAACTTCCAGACAGGCTTGGTGGTGGCAAACTAGAGTGTAATAGAGCATTTTATCTTCCCATTTCTTCCTTTCCCAGCCCTCTCTCCTATGCTGATCTGCTGTCATGCTATTGTGTTTTGATTTTACTTAGAATGTAAGATCCTCAAGGTGGGTCCTGTGTATTTTTTTAACCTGTAAAACACTCCTTGTATCTAGAGTGAAAACACCTAATGATAATAATAATAACCTCCATTAAATCTGTGTGAAATATTTCACTTTCTGCATGGAACTTGGGGAGCTAAGCTTCTAGGAAACATTAAAATCTGTTTTTGTTCTATAAAGGTGAAACTAATATTTTGGCCTCTGTGAAGTTTCTAATTCCAGCACAGCACTCGGTAAAACAAATAATCAGGTATGGCTTCATCCTGAGGCTTTTGACTTTAATAGAAGTTTTCCCACTTACCCCAATTTATAATAATAATAGGCTTGAAGGGCCAAGTTTTGCTCTCAGCAACACACATGCAAACTCCTCTGCTGAATATGGGTTGCACCTGCATAAATGTGAACAGAATCTGGCCCCATTTTTTGTTGGTATCTGTGGAGCAACATTTTGTATGAAAAAAGTCACCTTAAGCCATTGAATTAATAATGTCAAAAGGAATCAGGATAAATAGTGCTGTTGCTATAGTAATGCATTCGTGCTGTGAAGAAATCTCTAGCTCTTTAAAAGTTTAAATGCATCCATATGCAAGCAGCTTACACGCATATATGTGATTTAAAAGGTATCCTTGGTCTTTTTCTCTGGTAAAATTATAAGGCACCAATCAGGACTATTGCTTGAATTTCTCTAATGGAAACCAAACATACCAGAAAATGTCATATAAATTGCCTGGACTACATTGTAGCACTGAGGAAAAGTATAGCTAGGGACTAATTTAGGTCACATAAGAAGAAAAGGAGCCAGAAGTGCAGTCTAGTCAGCTTGCCTGCACGTATTTTGACTAGAGCAGAGAGAGCCTGGGAAAATCTGTGTGGTGAACAAGAAGCTGTTTTCATAAATGAAGCTTGCCAGGCTCATGAGGCTAGGGAAAGAACAATTTCTCTAGAGAGAGCAGAAGTGAGGATAACAGAAGTGAGGAAATATAGTGAACTAACTGAACAATGATGATTCCTTCCATGGAATACAGCCCACCCCAGGCAAAAGAACTGACAGACCTGTGACATACTCCAAATTCAGGTCATCAGTGTGCCCATTTGCTATGCAGCTCTCTCATTTTAGCTAGTCTGAAAGACAAGTTTATTGAAGAATTGCCTCTCATTGTACTAAGAGAGAGTAGGCCATGAATAACTCTCATCCACAGCAATATAAGTTCTTGGTCCTGAACAGCTATTTCCTAGTTCTACTGCTTGTTGGGTCAAGTTCTCTGCACTTTTCACAGCTAGGGATTCTGCTGTCTGAAAGTAGGTGGGTAAAGACATTGTCTTATACTCCCTGCCTCCACAAAGTACCTGCACTCCCATAATCCTTGTTACATGCCATGGAAAATTTTCAGTTCAGTCACTGTGGCCTGACTCTGCATATCCTTATTCACTTATGGACTTTTATGCAAATAGTCTGACTGAAGTCAGTGGCACTTCGATAGGACAGACCTGCCATTGGCTCAGCAAAAACCCCAACAAAAATTTTCATGTAGATGTGCATATTTGCATAATTGTCCCACTTAGGAGGCTGAAATTTCATGTAAATAAAATCCCTGCCCTGAACAGTCCTCCATGAGTCCCTGTAATGAATTCACAGATTTTAAGGTTAGAAGGGACCATTATGCTTACCAATCCCTCTCTACTGGCATCATACCCTGGTGGCAATAACCCTCACCTTGCAACTATAGAGGGATGGAGAGGAAGATGAATGAGTAGCATCCATGGAGAATCTTGGCCCTCACTCCATGATCTTGTGTTGAGAATTCCTTCCCTGCCTAGTTCCTATAGAAATCTCCTCACCAAACCCAGCTACGTGGGTGTGAGACAGTGATTTGGATTCAGAACTTCATTTTGCTTTTTCTGAATAGATAATAGGGTGCTGCAGTTTAAAAAAAATGTATTTCATAGCTTGATTATTGATTGAATAACCTAATATCCACTGGAGCAGTTTCTCAGGCCAGATGGCCATTTAGATATCCTCAGAAGATAAACCTTTCCCGAGCACTCATAACTATTACATATACACGTCTTGCTGCAAACACTTCACAAACACTTGTCAATTTAGGAGTCAGACAGTGACTGATCATCATGAGTTGGATGAAGCTTTGCTGTAGGATGTAAGTGGCAAGCAAGCCATGTGGGCAGCCTGTTTAATGCTCCAAGAAATACCTTCTGCAGGCATAGAGCAAAATTGTATTGGGCTCAGTGCAGGGTAAGTAGGTGAAATATATAGGAGGTAGGACTAGAAGATCTAATGGTACCTTTTGGACTTAAGATCTATGAATCTTCAAAAACCTCATAGAGCATTATATTATTTAACCTGTTTATTATTATAGTGCCTAAGGACCACTCAATATTGTATAGTGCCCAGCACAATGGAAACCCAAACACAGATTGTAGATGGTCCCTGCCATGGAGCGCTTACGATCTATTCTAAATTTGCAAGACAGACAGGGTGCAGGAAAGGGTAGAACACACAAGCTGAGTGAACATTATGATGGAGGTAAACGGATTGTTAGGTATCCAATTTTGGAGGGGGAAGAGGATTACTTAGGTGGGGATTAACTAAATGCTAAGAAAACGAGTGTTCAGTTTTCAAGCATAAAAAGAGAGAGAGAGAGGGTTGTTCTTTCACTCCTTGGTACTGTACACAGCCCTATCTTGGCCTTACAGGCCATTTGATGTTGAAGTGAGTCTTTCTTGGGATGACAGCAGACAGCCTTGTATTGGGTTCTTCTGATGGTGTGGTCTTTTGAGAGTCTCTTCCGCTAGTTACTGGTTGCTCATTGTCCTGAGTTCCTTCCATGTCCTGATGATCATGTCTCAGCAGAGTGCCTTTCATTGTCCTTGTAGCAGGGTGGACCCTGCTCCTGCCCTGAAGGGGTTAAAAACAGCCCTGGGATAGGGCTCTGGCAGGAGAAGACAGCCTTTAGCCTGGGCTGATTGGGGAAGTGGCTGCAGCTGAGGCCACACCCCAAACTGAGCCACAGGCCTTATAAAAAGGCCAGGGAAGCCAGAAGCCCACACAGTCTCTCTCTGCCTTCAGAGAGGGATGGGCCTGGCTGCTTAGCTTGAAATTGGATACCTGAGTGCAACAGGGCTGGGGAAGGCTGAGGAGCCGGGGAGCTCCAGCCTAGAAAGCCCCAGGCTGCGGCCTAGAAGTGGGCCAATAGGTACTGGGGGTTGCAGGGGGCAGCCCAGGGGTAGGCCAAGGCAGCAGGTCCAAACCCCTTTGCCTGTGATGAATAGGCTGATACTGCAGTCTGCCCCAGAGTGTGGGGCTAGACAATGACTGGCAGTAGCCAATACTGAGGCAAGGTGGGGATAGAGGGTGAGGGTTCCCTGAGGAGGGGAGACCCTAAGAGAAAGGGGTTACTGCTAGGGGGCAGCACTCCATGTAAGAGGGCACCGGGTCCAGGGAGGGACACGGGGGGGCCAGA
Source organism: Mauremys mutica (assembly GCF_020497125.1). Lineage (NCBI taxonomy): Eukaryota > Metazoa > Chordata > Testudines > Geoemydidae > Mauremys > Mauremys mutica. The sequence goes on along the minus strand of NC_059073.1, from coordinate 185,456,841 downwards.
AGACAGGTGGATCACCGGCCTGCAGAGGGCGCTCTGAACGCTGGAACAGAGCTAATTCCCAGAGTCACCAGCAGGAGGCGCCGCGGGGGTGAGTCCGACCCTGTTACAGTCCTCCACATCGCTGTTTTTTGTTTTGTGTTTGTAAAGGGAATATGTATTTGTGGTTTTGGTGACATATATGCCTATCTACTGCTTTGTTATATGAATGAGGATTTAATCTGTTTAACACATGTAGCTTGCTTCCAAGTGTATGATTTGTCCTTAGAAAATAGGGTCTCCTGTTTGTAGTCCTGGGAGGTCTTTAGCTTTTCAGTCATTGGTGGTATCTCTTCTCTTGTTTGTTGTTCCTTCCACCACTTCCAGTTTAGTAATGCTGGTGCCATAGGCACCAAGCTAAACATGCGTCTTAATATCAAGCATTATACTAGGCTGCTGTCAATGCCTTCCCTGGGATGTTTTTCCATTCAAAAATGTCTTGAACGAGTCTTAGCAATTTAACTGCTGATTCAGCTTTGCCATTTGACTGGCCGTAGTATGTTAGAGATGTGATGCGACTGAACTCCTGTTCCCAGGTAAATGGCACAAATTCACGGCAAATGAGCTGGGGTGTGTTGTCTGAAACTACAGAGTTTTGGACATCGTGCCTATTGAAATGCTTAATTGTCTATGATGGCTGCTATGGTAGTGTCTGACATTTCATCTAGTTCCCAGCAGTCTGAATAGTAGTCCACAATGATGAAGTTGTTTGTGGTGAAAAGGTCCTTTCTGTCTCCGCTCAGGGTTTTTTTAGGGTTGCTGCATATTGTCATTGTCTCCTTTTGCTCCTTGGCCTACATTTCCCCACCTATATGACAATTGCTCATCAGGTCTCTGATATCCTTGGTCATGTTTGGCCAGTATATGGTGTCTCTGGTTCTTCAGAGACATGCTTCTGTTCCAGAATGGCTCAGAGATATTCTTGAGAGGCTCTGTGGTCAGTGATCTGGGTGCTATGATTTGAATCCCTTACATATGATGCTATCTTGAATGCTCAGTTCATCTTGATCGCTGTAGTATTTCGGGAAGCAGGTGGGGCTTCTCCCCAGGTGTCTGGGCATCCTGACAAAATAACATATACGAGCACTTACTTGTAAATCTCTGCCTGGTTTAATTTGTTCTTGGATTCCTTCCTTGAACTGGCACTTGGATTAAGTGGTTTTCTGTAGCTGTCTGTGTTTTTTGTATTTCTATCAGATTGAGGATCTCATTGTTCAGTTGCCATATTTTCATGCTGCAGGGCTGCTCTGGTTAAGAACTCAGCTATATACATCTCAGTGTCTTTCTTGTAATGTACATCTAAGTAGCAGAATTGCAATTAGGTAGCATGCACTGAAGGTGTTTGGGGACCGTCAGCAGTGGCTTTTTAATAATATTCTCTAATAGTTTATGGTCACTTGTTACTCAAATGGCTTAATGTCCTTAAACATACTGATCAAAATGTTTACCTGAGAACACTATTGCAATTTTTTCCCCCTCAATTTTAGGTGTAACTTTGTTCCATTGATGATAGTGGCCTTAATGCAAAAAGTACCAGCTGTCCCTTTTGTATTAGTAATGCCCAATACCTGTCTCAGTGGTATCACATTGTATGGTTTCCTCTTCATTCCTGTAGTAGTATTTAAGGATGGGATTGTTGGTCACCAGCTCCTTGATGTGTGATGGCTGGATCACGTTGAGGTAACCATATCCATGCTACATCTTTGACCAGTAGTCACCTCAGGGGTTTGCACACATCTGAGAGGCTTTGAAGAAAATGTCAGATAGTTTACAAAGCCTAATAGTTTCTGAACAGATTTAATATCTTTAGATATAGGCATCAGCTGTATTGCTTTTATCTTTTAGGGGTTGGCTCACAGGCCTTGGGAGATCAACAAATGTCCATTGTATGGTACTCCAGACAATTGCAATTTAATCTTGTTTTTTGTTTAATTTTAGATTTCCATCCCTGGCTTTTTCTAGCAGATAGGAGGTTGTGGCTGTGATCCGCCAGATCTTCTGCCCTGCTGTCTTTGTATTTATACACCAGGATATGATCCTGCAAGTCCTGTTAGTACATCTTGTTGGCAGTGTTGATATTCTTCTGCTATAGGTTTGATTCCCAACATCATTCTCAACCATCTGTAGCTACCTGCTGGTGTCCAGAATGTGGTGAAGCAGCTGCTTGCTTATCCAATAGCACTTGTGAATATCTGTCTGTCACCAAATATTCATAATATGCCATTTTGGGTCATATTTCTTTATGTTGTACGCATTTGATAGTGAATTCTTTTTAGCACTTTGTTTAAGTTACTTGGGTTTATGGAACTGTGCAACTTGCCTGACTTCAGTGGTTCCCATGCCACTTATTTGTCTTTTTTGGTCTCTGTGACTTTAGCAATGATGACTCTTTTCCCATTTGCTTTATTGCTCTGACATTTCAGGGTGCAATCCAGACCAGTAAGGGTCTTGGTCACCCCGGCCTTGCAAGCCTCTCAATGCTTTGCTGTTGTAGTTCCCACCTGGGCTGCTCGCAACCTTCCAGCCTGCAGGTAACACCCTGTGTCTGTGTATAGCTGAAGCCTGCCTACGCACTCTAGTCGCACTCTGACTTCCACCAGCCTTGGCTACCACATGCAGGGTGACCCCAACACACACTCAGTCCTGGATTTCCCCCCCGAAACATGTGTTTAATTCTGTCCAGCCCTCTTCTGGACACTCTAGATATATTAGGTCCATTGCCCCTCTAAAGGGGATCAGTATTCAACAGCTTGCTGCCTTACATGGAGTTACCCACACACTTCACAAGACTGGATTAGTTTTGATTAAAGAATAAAACAAGTTTATTTAACTAAGAAGTAGGTTTTAAGTGAATACAAATATTAAGACATTAGTGTCAAAAATGGTTACAAAAGAGATAAAATGCTTCCTAGTACTAAACTTAGCTAACTTGACCTGGTTTAAGGTGAAATTCTTACCATGGGTTTTCAGTAGCATTGCTGACAAAGTTTCATTTCAGGATCTGCTCCCAAGGCCCAATGGCTGTTTTTGTCTTACATGACAAAAAAGACAGACAGGGAGAGAGAACTTGGGGGTGTTTTTGCCCTTGGAAATGCATTTCCCTAGACAGAGTTATTTCCAACTGAGAGCAAGGAGACATGGTGGAGAAGAGGTGTTGTGCTGTTGCTTTTCACCTGTTTGCTGAGACGCAGATTTGTCTCTCTCTTGCCTTCCCCCATTTCCATGCCAAAGAACAGCCACTTGATAGGTTATGGCCCATGAGCTTTAATGATATCTGTCTTGGGGCATCCTTTGCCTTTGAGAAACAGGTTTACCCACTTCCCAGTCTTGTCTGATAAACACACTTCAGCCATGATTTCAGCTTATGTTTATAACTTTACATATGTTACCTACATTTCACCATGATATTATTGACTAGCAAGTAATAAGTTTCAAATAATACCTTTACAAGGCACATTTTGTACAAAGGTTATTGTTGCATTCTGTCACATGCTCCTATTAATTTTCTCTCAATGCAATGAGCGCTCTGAGGCAAGTGCTGTACTGGCGGATTCATTTTATCTATTTCATGAGTCCACCATTTCGCATAGTGTGGCTATATGTTTTTGTTTCTCCAGAGTCTTGATTACAGTTGTTGAAAAATATACCTTTTGTATAAGACATGATTTGTAGGCTTAAAATGCTTTTGAAGCACTTAAGATTTTACATGGGTCCTCCTGATCTGCTGCTGACATAGTTGGATGCTGGTGGAAACTATGGCATCCTTTGTCAATTACAGCTAATAGGTGTATGCTCTTATTCTGTTTTTCATTTTATCTAGCCCCATTGCAATGTCAGTGTTCCCACTGTGATCTAAAGAATATCCAGTTGCTAAACTCATCACCTTTCATGTCCACCTGCTTGGGGACAGGAATCTGCTATGAGGCCATAATTATTGTTCTCTTTAGTTTGTTTGTGGTAATATTCTTAGTTTCTGATTTCACATACCTGTAGGAGCCGACTCATTTCCGACACCATGTCCAGTGTTCAAGCATAAAGAGAGGGAGAGAGATAAGACAGTACAACATTCAGGCTTTACTCCTTCCTCCATATATGCTGTTCTCTCTCTCTCATCAAGCACTTCCTAGAAGTAAAGTTCTCTACATTCCTTTATGTAAGCATACTATAGTGCCCTCTATTGGGAAGCTATTTATTGTAACATCCTATATGTATCCCATAGGAGAGTTTGTGGGTATTGGACGTGTATAATCAGAGACCCTGTGGCCACATTCCCCACCCCCTTTCCTGACTTGCCCTGAAATCCTTCCTCCACATTGGAGTAGAAAAAGCTGGCATGGACCCCTGCTCTAGCACCTACAAGTGTGCTGTCCCCATTCACTTTGAATGAAGAGTTAAAATGAGGCTAATGCACTGGGACTCTTCTGCAGCCTCTGTTCCCATGGGGTTCAGTTTCAGTCTGAGCATAATCATTTCAGCCTTATGAAAAACTATGTTGGCCACACTCCATGTATAGGCATGCTGATGGAGGTACAACTCTGTCAGTCAGAATGATATTCCAATCCCCAGAATGCGATTTCTTAGAAGCTGCTTTAGGCCCCTAAATTAGGATTAGGCTTTGCAGAGGCTATGCAGCCAAAACACTAGAACCCTTGTACTGCAAAGATAATTGGCTCTGATTCTCCCCCCCCCCACTCCAAAAAAAAACACACACAAAAAAACCCCACACTATGCAAATCAGAGTGTGGTATGAAAGACAGGCATAAAGCTCCCAGCTGCTGTGCTCTGATCCTGATCCACCATCCACTGTGTTAGAGCCACCCTCAGAGAGCTCTGAATTATGTCAGTCTAACACCCACAGTGGGTCTGAAAAACCTAGCCCAGGATTAGGGTAGTTTTTTTTTTTTTAAAGTTTTGTTTGTAGCAAAAATAACTGAGTGCTAAACATTTGACTGTCATTTTAAGAGCAAAACAATTTATAGTAACCAAGTCCCCTATAGCTTTTATCCTGAAAACAAGCCATACATATCTGAGCCATTTACATTGTCTGGTTTTATACTCTCCCCTAGAGTTTTGGCTCAAAATAGATAGAGATCATTGTGGAAGACAACACTGACAAGACACTGAGTTTTTGGAATGATTACTTTGATGGTAAGGATTCCTAGTTCTTGGCCTAGCTGATGTGATTTTCAGCAGAGTTTAAGGCTTGCTTTTTGTTTTCTTGTTAGCTATACAATTATCTTATGATTTTTTTTTTGCATGTATTTCTAGGCTTGTTCTTTATCACAAGCTCCAGGGAAATAAGCTTGGAAGAGTCTTCTAGTGAGATTTGGAATCTCTGGTTTACAACTCACTGACAATAGTTTTGATCTCAGAGCTTCCTGGGTAGTTCAAACTCAGACACACGGTATTTGTTTAGAGTAAATGTATTCCAACTCCCTAAACAAAAAAAATAGCCACGTTTATTAAGATGGCCAGATCTAAAGTGAAAATAAATATTCTGGGCCAGATCCTCAGCTGGGATAAACTGGCAGAGTCAATGCAAGCAATTAAAGTTAATGGAGCTATACTGATTTACCCTAGCTGAGGATCTCAGCTGACTCATGGATATGTGCTGGAATGAAGTGGGCTTTTCAATAAGTGATTTTTCAGTGCATTTCTCTTTTATCCCTGTTTCATTATCTCTTGTTTACAGCAGACATGAGCGCACTGTCACTTGCTGTGAGACAGCAAAGGGGTTAAGAGTTATTCCCTCTTTCAAAATCTTGATTAATGAAGAATTAATTCATTGCTGATAGCAGAAAAACAAATCAACTACTTAAGGCATAACCTACTTAAAATTCCTAATACAACACACCTTCAAAGAAGAAAGTTTACCTCTCCCCCTCCCCCCAATTTCAGGCACTGTTATTCCACACAGTTTACAAAGAAATAGGCTCAAAAATCACAAAATTTGGATCCAGATCTGGTTTAGAGCTTAAAGTTCAGGGATATTCAAATCTGAGGTACTGGGTTAGGCCACTCTTTGCAAAGAAGCAACATGAGACAAAAGTATGAGAAGTGATGATTACAAGTATTATATAAAATAATGAATGGTATAAAGAAAGTAAGTGGGATGTGACATGTCACAATACAAGAACAAGGAGACATCCAATGAAAATGAGGTAACAAATTTAAAGCTGCAAAAAATACTTTCCTACCTGATTAACCTGTGAAATTCATTGTCACAAGATATCACTGAGGCAAAAAGCTTTGCAGGATTAAAAAAAAAGGGCTAGTACTTATATGTATTAGATAGGAGAAAATCTCCTACATGCTTCAGGTCATCAGCCAACCACTGACTGCTGTGGGTTAGAAAGAAACATCTTTGGGCAGGTTATTCCATAATTGCCCACTATATCTGCACATTCCTCTCAAGCATCCAAGAGAGTCTGTAGAGGTGACACCACGCTAGTTGGACCATTGTTCTGTTCTGGCACCGAGATTTCTATACTGAGATTCCAAATGTCCATGCTTAAAGATATATTATACTTTTATTTTGTAACAGGTTTTTTCTACCAACTCCAGTAGGCAAATATTGCTTAGCACTTATATTGTGCTTTTCATCCATATATAAAAATGCTTTACAAAAGAAGGTAATTATTACCACCCCCATTTTACTGATGTGGACACTGAGGCATTATGTTTCACAGCAGTCAGTAGCACAGCAGGAATATAATCCAGGTCTTTTGATTCACAATCCAGTTCCCTATTCACTCCTCTGTGCTGCTTCAATGTAGAAGGTTGACTTGGGGGGAAAAAAAATCCCATGTCCTCTTAAAACAACTATGTTTCTAAAAGCCATGTTGCTTCAACAAAACTGATCTAAAGTAAATATTCAAAAAATTGTTAAAATATTTTCAACTAACTTTTTACAGCATGAACTATAGCAAACATAAAGGTCTAATTTTATAATGGGAAGAAGTTTGCATAAGACAAGTATGAGTAACCCTAACAACCATTTGTTAAGGGCAAATCCCAGTGACATTAGATATCTAAAAGAGATTTATTTACTAAGGCTCTGGTCCAGCTCTAATATTGAAGTTAGTGGGAGTTTTGACATTGTCAATGGGAGCGGCAGCAGACCCTAAGTGAGGGTTAGATCCTGCCCTTGTTGCCAGTGTTGCATGTACAGATGTGTAAATGATGGGGATATCCTGGCCCCTCTGGTGTCAATGGGAGTTTTGCCATTGACTTCAATGGGACCAGGATTTCATTCCCGGTGTTTCACTTTGGACCTTGCTAGCTACCCAGATTTTCAGGGGAGATCACCAACAAAATGCGCTATATAGTGTTGTCCTTGCCCAGTGGCATTGATGATAAAAGTCCTGTTCCATAACAGACAACACTTGAGAAAGAGACACAACTTGTGCTTTCACCCTTTTTGGGCTATGAGAATTCATACTCTTCTCCACAACTGGAATTTTGGAATGGAATTTATTCAGGCTGAAATGTCTCATACAGAGTACCAGTGGCTGCATGCTCTGTAGTTTGTGTTGGTTGTTGTCATTTTGTCCTTTCACACTTATTTTAAGGGAGGAAGAGACAACCGGAGTGGTCTTCTTGTTGGTCAGTGGACTCTTCTGGGTTCTGAGGCTGCAATTCAGTGCTAATGCCATAACATCAGGATGGAGACAATGTTCTCCTGGGGAGTTTCCTAGTGATGCTGAATAGAACAGTCACCAAATCAAGAAATGTGGCAGCAATGTCCGAATACAAATTTGCTTGACATTATAGCACATGTACAGCCTATGGGAATAGATCTCATAATGACTCTGGCCAATTCTTTTTTGAGATTCCCACTTCTGTCTTTAATGTTGATCCTCCATGCATGCCAGAATACAGAAAGTGATTCTCTGGATCATGTGCTGAGCTTTAGTCTAGTCAGAGATTCAAAAGTCTCTCCTTTTTATGCTGCTCTGATACAGTCATTTCCTAGAAAAAACAAAACCTAGCCAAGTGTATCTTTAAGGGGTTTAAGACATTAACACTTAGAGCTTGACAAATACTGCATATTTTAATGTAAATATTCATTTGATGTTTTAAGTGGTGCTTGGACCAAGCTTGCACTCCTTTTATATTTGGTTTCTGCAAACATACTAGTGTCATTAAAATTCCATCACTTGTGTTTGAAGGAAGCATTTTTCAAAAATGGAGGCGTATTCACAGAAACCAAATTAGCTCCCGACTGTACAATGGGGATAATAGCACTTCCCAACCTCACTGGGGTGTTGTGAGGATAACTACATTAAAGATTGTGAGGCGCTCACATACTACAGTGACGTGGGCCATATATTTAAAATAGATTGGTAGATCACTACTATTTTGCAAGCTGAAAATGAGATGAAAACAGGTAAATCATTTCTTGTAAGTTATTGACTCATTACTATTTGCAATGTAAATATACCACTGTGTAAACTGTCCACTCTCCCCATCTTGTTTCAGGACACTTTAAAACAAGAATAAAAAAACCTCCTAAACCAGAATAAATTCCCTAATTACTTACCTATGCTTTTCCTGGCTCAGAGAGAGATTGCTAAGGCTGGCTCTGTTACACTGATTTTCAAACTGTGGACTTCGCTCTTCCTGAGGGCTATGATGAGGTTATCGGGGAGGCATGAAGTGAGGTGCAGGGCTGCATCTGGCCAGGTCGCCTGGCAGGGCAGGGCAGCACAGTAGCAGAGAGAATGCATAAGGGGTCCCCAGTGGTTGGGTGGAGTGAAATTATTGGGACTGTCCTGATATAGGGGCTTTGTCTTATATAGGAAACTATACTCCCTGTAGTGAGGTGGCCTGGTTCCCAGCTGCCCCGGAGGGGGACGAGCCCCTCTGGATGCCAAAGTGGGCGGAGCCAGTGGAGCTTGCGCCCACCCCCCAGAGGTCAGGGCACAGGACAGGAAGTACAAAAGCCCAACCCCAGAGCTCACTAGAGGCCCGGCCACAGGAGAAGCCAGACGCCTGTGGCCTAGCTCCTGGTTGGGAGACACCTGCAGCTTGTGGCCGACCTGAGGACTGGCCAGACACCAACCAGTCCCCAGAGAAGCTGGTAAACCTGCCCCTGGCAAGTTACCCAGAGGAGCTGCCAAGCTTACTGCCCGCCAGGTACCCAGAGGAGCCCATGGTGCTTGACTCCTTGGAAGACTCTGTCCAGATGCAGGTACCTCGGGGGCGGGGGGGGAGGTAGGAAGTAGCCCGGGGGCAGCCGACCCAGAGCCCATGTCAGTGTGTTGCGGCCGGGATCCCTACTGACGCAGCAGCGGGTCGTCTACCACTGCTAGGGCCCTGGGCTGGGGCGCAGTGGAGTGGGAGGGCCTGCATCCCCCTTGCCACTCAATGTGCGGGTGGCAGTTTCCCCCTCTCCCTGGTCCTTTGGAGCTAGGGCCTGGGCCTTCTAAACTTATCTGTTTGCTCCGCTCCTGCCTGAGGGCCTGAGCTCCTGACTGTTTCCCGCCCAGCCAGGCTAATTCCCCGACTCACTGGACCTAAGTAGTGAGGTGGCCTGGTTCCCAGCTGCCCCAGAGGAGGACGAGCCCTGGCCGAACCCCTACACCCCTCCTCCCCCCCCCACAAAAAAAATAAAAAAATAAGTGTCCTGATTTTTCATACTTGCTATCTGGGACTGAAAGAGTATAATGTAAGGGCCGGATCAGATGATAAACAGTCACATAAAAAAGAATCTGGCACATCAGAAAAAGGCAGGCTAATAAAGAGGAACAAGTTTTTAAAGTGCTTGTACACAAATGCCAGAAGTCTAAATAATAAGATGTGTGAACTAGAGTGCCTTGTGATAAAGGAGGATATTGATATAATAGGCATCACAGAAACCTGGTGGATTGAGAGCAATCAATGGGACACAATCATCCCGGGGTACAAACTATATCGGAAGGACAGAACAGGTCGTGCAGGGGGAGGAGTGGCACTATATGTGAAAGAAAGTGCAGATTCAAATGAAGTAAAAATCTTAAGTGAATCCACATGTTCCATAGAATCTCTATGGATAGAAATTTCATGCTCTAGTAAATATATAACATTAGGGATCTATTATCGACCACCTGACCAGGACAGTAATAGTGATGATGAAATGCTAAGGGAAATTAGAGAGGCTATCAAAATTAAGAACCCAATAATAGTGGGGGAATTTCAATTATCCCCATATTGACTGGGAACATTTCACTTCAGGACGAAATGCAGAGATAAAATTTCTCGATACTTTAAATGACTGCTTCATGGAGCAGCTGGTACGGGAACCCACAAGTGGAGAGGCAACTCTAGATTTAATCCTGAGTGGAGCACAGGAGCTGGTCCAAGAGGTAACTATAGCAGGACCACTTGGAAATAGTGACCATAATACAATAGCATTCAACATCCCTGTGGTGGGAAGAACACAACTGCCCAACACTGTGGCATTTAATTTCAAAAGGGGGAACTATACAAAAATGAGGGGGTTAGTTAGACAAAAGTTAAAAGGTACAGTGACTAAAGTGAAATCCCTGCAAGTTGCATGGCCCTTTTTAAAGACACCATAATAGAGGCCCAACTTCAATGTATACCCCAAATTAAGAAAAACAGTAAAAACTAAAAGAGCTACCGTGGCTTAACAACCATGTAAAAGAAGCAGTGAGAGATAAAAAGACTTCCTTTAAAAAGTGGAAGTCAAATCCTAGTGAGGCAAATAGAAAGGAGCACAAACACTGCCAACTTAAGTGCAAGAGTGTACTAAGAAAAGCCAAAGAGGAGTTTGAAGAACGGCTAGCCAAAAACTCCAAAGGTAATAACAAAATGTTTTTTAAGTACATCAGAAGCAGGAAGCCTGCTAAACAATCAGTGGGGCCCCTTGACGACCAAAATACAAAAGGAGCGCTTAAAGATGATAAAGTCATTGCGGAGAAACTAAATGGATTCTTTGCTTCAGTCTTCACAGCTGAGGATGTTAGGGAGATTCCCAAAACTGAGCTGGCTTTTGTAGGTGACAAATCTGAGGAACTGTCACAGATTGAAGTGTCACTAGAGGAGGTTTTGGAATTAATTGATAAACTCAACATTAACAAGTCACCGGGACCAGATGGCATTCACCCAAGAGTTCTGAAAGAACTCAAATGTGAAGTTGCGGAACTATTAACTAAGGTTTGTAACCTGTCCTTTAAATCGGCATCGGTACCCAATGACTGGAAGTTAGCTAATGTAATGCCAATATTTAAAAAGGGCTCTAGGGGTGATCCCGGCAATTACAGACCGGTAAGTCTAACATCGGTACCGGGCAAATTAGTTGAAAAAATAGTTAAGAATAAAATTGTCAGACACATAGAAAAACAAACTGTTGAGCAATAGTCAACATGGTTTCTGTAAAGGGAAATCGTGTCTTACTAATCTATTAGAGTTCTTTGAAGGGGTCAACAAACATGTGGACAAGGGGGATCCGGTGGACATAGTGTACTTAGATTCCCAGAAAGCCTTTGACAAGGTCCCTCACCAAGGGCTCTTACGTAAATTAAGCTGTCATGGGATAAAAGGGAAGGTCCTTTCATGGACTGAGAACTGGTTAAAGGACAGGGAACAAAGGGTAGGAATTAATGGTAAATTCTCAGAATGGAGAGGGGTAACTAGTGGTGTTCCCCAAGGGTCAGTCCTAGGACCAATCCTATTCAATTTATTCAAAATGGCAAATGAAATTTAATGTGGATAAATGTAAAGTAATGCACATTGGAAAAAATAACCCCAACTATACATACAACATGATGGGAGCTAATTTAGCTATAACGAGTCAGGAAAAAGATCTTGGAGTCATCGTGGATAGTTCTCTGAAGATGTCCACGCAGTGTGCAGAGGCGGTCAAAAAAGCAAACAGGATGTTAGGAATCATTAAAAAGGGGATAGAAAATAAGACTGAGAATATATTATTGCCCTTATATAAATCCATGGTACGCCCACATCTCGAATACTGTGTACAGATGTGGTCTCCTCACCTCAAAAAAGATATTCTAGCACTAGAAAAGGTTCAGAAAAGGGGTTTGGAGGGGGTCCCATATGAGGAAAGTTTAAAGAGGCTAGGACTCTTCAGCTTGGAAAAGAGAAGACTAAGGGGGGATATGATAGAGGTATATAAAATCATGAGTGATGTTGAGAAAGTGGATAAGGAAAAGTTATTTACTTATTCCCATAATACAAGAACTAGGGGTCACCACATGAAATAAATAGGCAGCAGGTTTAAAACAAATAAAAGGAAGTTCTTCACGCAGCGCACAGTCAACTTGTGGAACTCCTTACCTGAGGAGGTTGTGAAGGCTAGGACTATAACAATGTTTAAAAGGGGACTGGATAAATTCATGGTGGCTAAGTCCTTAAATGGCTATTAGCTAGGATGGGTAAGAATGGTGTCCCTAGCCTCTGTTCGTCAGAGGATGGAAATGGGTGGCAGGAGAGAGATCACTTGATCATTGCCTGTTAGGTTCACTCCTCTGGGGCACCTGGCATTGGCCACTGTCGGTAGACAGATACTGGGCTAGATGGACCTTTGGTCTGACCTGGTACGGCCTTTCTTATATTCTTATCTGGTGACCTAGCAGCAGCCTACTGCTCTCCCCTCTTCCCCTCCCTGACCACTGTGGACTCCCTGCTGTGCTCCCTGCTGTTGTCCTGTCCTAGGGTCACTTCTTTTTTCAGGGGGTGGAGAAGAGAGAGGGATAGTTACATATACAAGACAAAGCCACTAATATTGGGACATCTGGTCACCCTGCCATGGGCACCTGTATGGCCACAGCCCCAGATATTTTAAACTCTCCGGAGCTTGCAGGAGACAGAGGTTCCAGGCAGGTAGGAGGGAGTGAGAGGTCCCTGGTCCGCTCTGCACTGTCATGGGCTCCTCTGGGATAGAGCCAGCTGGGTCCTGTCACCACCCCAGGCTTGAGCTGCCTGCTGCCCTCTGACTTTCTGCCTCAGAAGGACAGGAGTAGTGGGGATGGGGTTGTTGTATGGCTCCCGTGGAGAAGAGAGATACAGCAAAAAAAAGTTCGGAACCCCCTGCTCTATTATGTTCCTGTGCAGCCCATGCTTTAACTGCAATTGTCAAAATGCCCCATGCAGTTTGGTGAGCCAGTACATCCAGGCAGCCACCCACTCAGACATAGCAATTGCCAAAAAATCCTCACAAAAATGAAGGAATTCATGATCACTTAGCATCACAGGAGTCATGGACTGGATAATGATTGGCCTTAAAATATATAGGTGACAAATCTATTTCTCAATTTGTGTGTGGATGACAAGTAGCTCAGCAAATTTTATTGAGAGCCTTGAGAGCTGAGACTAAAGTGTCAGACCCTCCTGTTTGGCTAAACTCACTGTACTCACTGCAAGACTGAAAAGGTGGATGCGGGGGAGGTAGTGGCAATAGTGGCTTTAGGCATAATCTGTGCCCTCTGGAAACCCTAGTGTAAATGAGAAGACTGCTCTAATTTATGCCAGTTGTCTAGAGTCCCCACGTTTTTCATCCTGCAGCCAGCAGTCCCCAGGACATGAGGGCACCTGGCAGCCCTCCTCTGGCTGAGAGGGGGATCGCATAGGTGTCACAGTTGTGGCTCTGTGCTACCTAACGATTCCCAAGTACGGGGAGGAATCCTTAAGGGGCTTGTTAAGATGATCACAGGGCAGCTTTGTTGAGTTGAGGATCAGACACAAACCCTGGCTGAAATGATTTGACTGAGCAGGAGTTCAACAGCTCTACATAAAAGATTATGCTAGTCGACTTTGCAGAGACCTTCATCCTCCAACAGGTCATATGTTCTCCCCTTCCTAAGATACAAATATTTTTCCTTATATAGAGCTGGATTGGGTTTCCTCACAGGCAAATCCTAATGTGTATTCAAAACTGTTCAGATAGCTTACTTAATGCTTTTGCTATAAGCACTGAAATGGGACAGTCATTACAATACCAAATACAAAACAGGACCTGTGACTTTTACTGTTTTCTTTTCTTGTGGTTCCCCAATTTGTTCTTTTCACTATGACCACCTCATGGCTTTCCCTAAAAATTGCTATGACCAAACCACAACCCTCTTCACCATCATAATTATTCTTACGTCATAATTCAAAGATGTGACAACTAAACATGCTGTTCAAATCATGGAACCATGGGATTAAAATGAAAGGAAAAAAGTTGACTTGAAAGATGGCTTTTAAAATTGTATTTGAACTGTAGTAAAGCATCAGAATTTCTAATTCTCCGTGGAAAAATATTGCACAGCCTATATAGAGCCAAAACTCTAGAGGTAATGAGTACCTGTGACTGTCATTGACTTCAGGGGGCGTTGTGAGTACTTAGGATGTCTCCAGAATTTGGTCTAAAAACAGTACTCAGAATCCTAGCTACCCAGAGAGGTGGAATCCCATTGACAAAACGGAGTTCAATGGAGCCAGAATTTCAACTCAGGAATGTAATCCAAGCAGAGAGGGTCACTTGAGTTGCTGAGCCCATAAAACTGGAAAGCTGGCAGTAGATGTCTCTGGATAGCTACCTGAAAAAGGGACAATTCTGGGAAAACCTGGACAGGTGGCAACACTAGTGGGTACCCAAAGGCCCTGACTAAGATCTAATGGCTGATCCTGCAATATGCTGAGGACTGTCTCCAAGGTCTTCACTCTGATTGGTTCACAAGAGTGTCACCTTGATGGATTAAACCCTAAAACAACTAGAAATAAATGTGGTTCTTATCAAATAGAGAGAAGACCCAGTCCTGCTTCCTTTGATGTCAGTGTGGTCATTGGCTTATATAGGAGGGAGGGAAATTAAGACAGAGCAAATTCATTAAGACACTTAAAGATCAGAGTCAGAATTTTAAAAAAACAACCCTGTTGCACTCTGGTGGGGTGTACAAACCCCACTCTGGACCTGAAGGGGTTAAAAGATAATACTGAGCCCACGTAACTCCACCCCTCCAGGCCTACCTAGTATGCTCCCACTGGAAGAGTGGGTTAAAAGGAGCTCAGAAGCCCAGACAAAGGGTGGTGGACAGGCTGGAGGAGTGAGGAATCCTTTTCCAGAAAGCCAGACAGAAGAGTGAGCCTGAGAGGAACTATGGAGCAGTAATGCGCTCAGGTAGAGCCTTCTCCAGCCACCACCACTCTTTGAGGGCCAGCAGGTCCTGCAGGGTTCTGCATATTTGCACTCCTTTTGTTGTTGAGTGACTGACTTGACTGTTTGGACTATAGGGGCCATGCCCCAAACGGAAAGGATCTACAAATAGGACATAGCCAAGAGAAGCGAACTTACACTTGCTGCAGGGAGGACCCTGCTGGTGTTGCTTCCCACAGAGCCTTGGGCTGGGACCTGGTGGAGAGGGAGGGCCAAGGCCCAGCTGTGGGAGGAGAGCCAAAGATTCTTGGCTCAGGATCAGGAACACACCCCTCTACCATCTGGACAGGGAGGCAAAGAGCTGGAAGTCAGGTGTGCTAACCTTTAGGCTGCTCAGCCCCCCAAGCTCCCTATCACATGCACCCAAAGCTAATGGAATTAAGAAAGAAGAGGAACAAACATGATCTGTAATGGTGTGTGTGTGTGTCACATTCACCTCTCGTGAGCAATCCCTGGCCAAGTATGTGTGCCTGCACTCTCAATCTATTTGTGGTGGGTCTTCAGTGACTCTGCCCTCCAGCCAAGTCATACACAATCTGTGAGATAAAAGCAACACAAACCCCTTTTGGGGTACAAGTCCAACAGGGGCCTCTCTCAGTGCCCTCTGTGATGTCTCTCTGTTTGTCCTGCTCTGGAATAGAGCAGTGTCCCAGAGCTGCTTCCCTGGAAATAATATCTTCGCCCTCTCAGAGCTCTTCAGCTGGGCTACTACAGTTCAGCCCCCCTTCTGGGGTGCCTCAAAGTCTGGCCACTTTTCCAGTGGCTGGCAGGGGTCGGGGAGAGGGGACAGACCCAGGCCCACCCTCTACTCCAGGTCCCAGCCCAGGGAGCTTATAGATAGCAGCCATGCACAATGTCCCTTTAAATAAACTGCATTGCTGCTATAATTCCCTGGGCCACTTCCCCATG
Organism: Mauremys mutica; assembly: GCF_020497125.1. NCBI lineage: Eukaryota > Metazoa > Chordata > Testudines > Geoemydidae > Mauremys > Mauremys mutica. The sequence continues at coordinate 185,440,736 of NC_059073.1, read as the reverse complement.
GCTCCCACACATTCTTCACCCTTACCTCAGGGCCTTGTCCAATCCCAGAAATCAGCCTGGAGCACCATCCACTCTTCTCTAGGTCTAGCAAGGAACTGAACTTGCTTTGGCCCTGCAGCTCTTCTTATACTGACCAGCTGGGCCCTGATTGGCTGCTGCCCACACTGGCCGCTTCCCACACAGCCGCTCAAGGCAGCTTGGAGGACCTCTCTACTGCCCTTTTCTGGGAGAGGGGGTGTCAGAGCCACAAGGCCTCCAGCAAGGGGCCTCAGGGCTTGGTCCACCCCATCAAATGATCATCAGGGCCCTAATCTTAGAAACTCTTTATGTGTGTGAGGATACACAGGTGAATAGCAACTATTCATGGGAGTAAGGCTCAGTCCCTAATTTTGGAATGAGTTAATGAAAAGGCTGTAGCATTCTGGGCTCAATATAATTGTCAGATAAGAGTATGAGGGAGGCCAGTGAGAAGACAAGAAGAATAATCAAGTTTAGAAGCCCTGCATGCATGGATCAATAACCTTGTGTCAGAAGAAGAGAAGCTGCTCTGGAAATAAGCAATATTCAGGATAGGAGAAAGCAATTCTAAACATGTCTTTGAAGTGTCACACCAGAGACTGGTTTGAATCAATGAAAAGCAATCGATGAATCTGTTCTGTCATCTTAGAAATGAAAGGGAGTGATGCATCAAAGTTCAAACGAATATCCAGGACAAGCTGAGCCAGAAATTTAATAATTCAGATTTGGCAGAACTTAGATGTAAACATTTTAGCCTCAGCTATTGTTTGACATTCGAAGAGAGGACAGCAAAATAGCAACTGTTCTCTCAGACAAGACACAAGAAAAATAAGTGTTGTTATTTAGCATAAAGTTGGAAATAGTTCCATGATTAAAATAGCATGGCAACTCAAAGAAATACTGTATTGTATGTAAGGAACATGAAATAAAGTCCAATGTAATGCCTATATCCTTACATTTTATATACACAAGGTAAGATTACTGTTTGCGGAAGACATCACCATTAAAAACTAATGAAACTTGTCATATGACATATTATCTTCATACTAGGAGTTTTGTAGTACTTATTAGTTGAGGTACTTTAATTAAACTCACAACACACTCTTGATGCGAGGGAGCATTATTATCCCCAGTTGAGTGATGGGTAAACTCACTCACAGAGCAGTTTCTTCAGTCCTTCATCCTTCCTCTCTGCAACCAGACACTCATCACAGATCTGGGGTTTATCATAGGCTCAGGGGAACACTTTTGTGGGAGTCCTTTTGTAAAGTATTGGCAGCACATCACTAATTTGACCCTGGTTATTCAATGGTTATCAGAAACCATGAGCTGTCCTGGGAGATGCATGCTAATGTTACCTTCCCTAATCTCATTTGGCTTCAGCATTAGCCACAAGGGCCAGCAGCTAATCTTTATCTGTCAGGAAAAGATTGATCAGAATGACAAACTGCAAAGTAGGTTTACAGATTTTCCCCCCCTTTTATAACAGGACTAAATAGCACAGAGGTTTTTTTGGTTAGACTTATTACGATCAGTTGGAATACTCATTGGAAAAAGCAGCTGAACAAGTTGCACTGAATTGCTGTGAAGATGCATCAAAAGTGACGTATTGGCAAACCTAATTTGTCTCTGAAAAAATATTGTTCAGAGAGTGGAATTATGACACTTTTTGTTCACGTTTTATTTTATAGAAACTTGATTTGCCAAGAATTGCATCTCAGGAGAAAAAGCCTCAGTTACAGAGAGTTCAGGTTTGTATCCATTTAATGGTTTCTTCTATCCTCCGGTTGCAGTTCTAAATGCCCTCCTGGCACTGTTTGTATTCTTGAGTAATGTCTAAGAAGTTTTAAAGATCACACTCACTATTCGAGGTCAGCCATAGGAAACGGTAAATGAGATGGTCACACAGGGTAGCAAAATTAAAAGGCCACTAATTTTGCTAAGCAATTTTGTGCAAATGCTTCAGCGTTTGAGATGCCTCTTTGTCACACTGAAGGTGGCTGACTGGCTGTGAGCCTGTGAGTGATTGAAACCAGACTGAAAATATTAACAGTATGGCAGGAGAGGGTGAGGTGGATCTGTAATAAAAATCACAGGGGTGGAAAGGTAAAGAATTTAGAATTGAGCAGAATGCAGTCTGACTTAAAGCCAACTCTGCTCAGACATTGCTGATGAACTTGAAATGCAATGGCTTTAAATATATATATATATATATATATATATATATATATATATATATATATATATATACATCTCCCAAACACAGTGGGATTCAATAATAGAACTGATAACTGGGTAAAGCAAACTTCTGGCTTCCTCCCACATAAGGCTAGCAAATCATCCACAGGCCCTCATTAAAGTGTACTTTGTTTAGCACAGCATGCTAGAAAGCATTGCCACTAGATGAGAGCATACTAAAACTACAATGAACCATTAGAAGCAGGTATCACTTTTTCCATTTGCAATGCAAGGTTTTCCAAGTCGGTGTCTGGAATTCAAACCCAAATACATCTGAATCTCTGAGGCTTTTATCTAGAGGAAAAAATACTCATGCAAGGAAGGTCTCATGTTTAGAGGGGACATATGAGAATCAGGTATGATTTACCTTCAATCCCATTTCTATGCTGATCTGTTTATCAACAAAAGGATCTACAAAACTGTAGTACCCAGGTTGCAAAAGAATAGAGAGGTACTAAACCTAAAGAAGTTGAACAAATACAAATTTTCAACACAAAAGTGCCCTTTAATGTATTTGCCCCTGCCAGACAACAAGGAGTAGGAAGAAACAAAGCAAAATTAAAAGAGATTATTTTGTAAATTTGTGGGGTGGAATTTTATTTTAAAAGTATGATGCTGTGGGTGCTATTAATATGTAAGCACATGGTGTGACAGAGTATTGGCATTATTGTGGTGCCTCTGTATTTAGAATGTGAACTGTTTATTTTTCAGTGGTACTCTGTGAATTAGTGGGCATTCTCACCAGCCCAGGACAGAACCAGCACCATGCCCGAAGCTCTTTCAGGCCAGTGCCTCAGGGCACAATTTATTATTTTAACAAATGTCCCTAGCTCTCAGATTCATGGACAGTGATGGGACACAAGATGTAGGGCTCTGAGTTACTACACAGAATCCTTTCCCAGGTGCCTTGCTGGTGGGTCTTGACCACATGTTCAGGAATTAACTGATTGCCATATTTGGGGTTGGGAAGGAATTTTCCCCCGGATTTGAGACCCTGGGGTTTTTTCGCCTTCCTCTGCAGCATGGGCCACATGTCACTTGCAGGTTTAAACTAGGGTAAACGGTGAATTCTCTGTAACTTGAAGTCTTTAAACCATGATTTCAGGACTTCAGTAACCCAGCAAGCGGTTAGGGGTATATTACCCAAGTGAGTGGGTAAGGTTCTGTGGCTTGCTAGGTGCAGGAGGTTAGAATAGATGATCATGATAGTCCCTTCTGGCCTTCAAGTCTATGAGATTCCCAAAAGAAACTCCACAGGCCTTGAAGCCTCCCCAAAGAGTTAACTGCTCTATAGTTAAAATACAAAAAAATGATTTAAGGTTGATACTACCTATTGTCAAATAATTAGAAATAATCCCAGGCAACATTCTCTGTGGAATTCTCGCTTAGGGTTCGTGTCTGGCATTTTAAATCATTTTTAATAACCAAGGAAAATGCCAGACAAACTATGTTAAAATGGAGTTAATGTTGTGAGTATGAATCCGTAACTTAAGAGAAAAACCTTTACAGGGATGTTGTAATTATCCCCAAACCCAGCATTAAACTTGGGAAATTGAGAGTTCAGGCTAAAGGTATGGAAATACACAGCTGAGGAACCCACACAACCTTAACTCTGCCCCTTATTGACAGAATGTGAGAGAAAAATATGAAAAGGAAAATTGAAAGTGCATTTAAAAATCAGTTCTATCTAATCTGGGACCACAAACAATACAATCCCTTTATCCTAATCATATGGTCATTGCATAATGTCACTAATGGGAAGTTTAAGGTCGTTGAGGTGCCTTAACTGTGAAAAACAGAGAGTATCTCAGCTCTGTTCTGTGATGTCAGCCACTCAGCACAAAACCTAGCACTGTGAAGTTGGTAACTGGGTGGGAAATGAACCTTTGGTCTGCCTTTCCAGAGGGAACTCAGCAGTTAGGCAAGGTGGGAGCAGAAGGGCTGAGTACACACTCTTATAGTGATCAAGACAGACCTGGGCAAGTCAGAGAGAGAGAGAGAGAAAAGGGAAATTTAAAAATATAAAGAAGAGATTTAACAGCAACATGGGAAGAAAAGTAGAAGAACCCGGAGAAATACCTGGGAATAGCTAAACTATGTGTTGAAGAGTGTGAACAAGGGAACAAGCTCAGGGAAATCCCCAAATTAGAGAAGTTATAAAAATCTGTCGCAATACTGAGAGCTGGGGAAATAATGCTGGGAGCTCCATGGATCTTGGAGTTTTTCTAGTGCTGGGAATGGTGGTTCCGTTTTTTTTTTCTAATTACATTGATAGGCAAGAAAAATAACATAATAAGGGAATAACAAAAAAAAAGAGACAAGTGGTCTAGCTTCTCTGGTTCAAAGGGAGAATAGAGTCTTTGAGAATCTTAGGCTGGGAGGGATTGCATTAGAGAGAGTAGGAGCTTTGAGTGTGTCTAAATGTATGTCTACACTGCAAAAAAAAAAGTGTGTTAACTTGGGTTAGCTATCCAGAGTTAAAGCCTGTGGGGGAGCTTGGGGTTGAACTCAAGTTGCCAACCCAAGTTAAAACCAGGGTTGCCATGTCTTCACTGCTATTTTAACCTCAGCTAACCTGAGTTAAGAACACCTCCCCCTTTTTTTTTTTTTGTCTTGTAGACGTACTAGAAGGTTGGCTGGGTGAGATTGGTGCAGAGGAAGCTGTAGCTTCATAGGTTTGATGGACGTTGGTTTAGGGGGGTTGTTGCAGACTGTATTGTGGAACTGACATAGTCTGTTGGGACTCTGCATCTCACAGCCAGACCAGACAATTCTCCCAGTCTGCCGTGAAACTGAAATTAAATTAGGGCGCTGTCCAGCTTGAAGAGAGTTAGCTTCTCCCCCAACAAAGCTGTCAGACAGATCATGTGGGAGTGCAGCAGATGGATCCTAGGAAAGTCCAAGCCCACAGGAGACTTTAGGAGAGAGAAATTAGAAGGCGCTCCCTCCCTCTTCACTTCTTCCTTCCCCCACCATTAAATGACAACAAAATCCTGATTGGAATCAGAAACTTTAAAGCACATTAATTCCCTCACACTCCATGTTCTCTAAACACAAAAGAGGCTAGGGGCTAGTGGCTGAGTTCAGTTGTGCAAGGCCTCTCACATTCCCCATGAAGGTAACAGGTGGAGGCTTCCCACTGGGGCTGTGTTTATTCTAGCAGGGTTCATCCTCTGGTGACTGTCCAGTCTGTACCAGCGTTTTGACTGCAAGGGTTGAAGAGAGGACACTCTTATACAGGACAGACAGCAATGCCTGGTCACTCAGAGCAAGTGATCAGGGAGTGGCCATGCTATATGGGATCTATCCCATGAGGTCCAGGTCACAGTAAGGGGGGAAACTGGTTCTTTGTCTCTAAGGGCACCTCGGCTTAATGATCTGAGTTGAAGAGGAGTGAAGGGGGAGTGAGTGTCAGAAGACAGTTCTGGAGGAATTCCTCCTTTGAGAGGGAAATCAATGTGCAATTTCCTAAACATTTCCATATTTAGACCTCACTATGGGGTTTCCAGACCACAGTTTTGTGGGAAAGGAAATCTTCCTGATCTCTCTGAAATATTGGAATTGATTGGTTGTAGTCTTCAAAAGTTATTGTGTTATAGATAAACAGAGACATGCCATTGAGTTGAATGTTAGCCAACGCGTGTTCTAACTGCTCCGGTTCAAAAGCAGAACAGAGGCTCTGAAGGAGTTTGTCTGCAAGTGATTGCATCAGAGAGAGTAGGAGTTGTGTGCGTCAAGGAGTTTGGCTGGGAGGTATTGGTGTGGAGGGAGTAATTCATGAGTCCCAAGGAGTTTGGTTTAGGGGGGTTGTTGATGTCTGTGTTGGGGAACTGACAGAGTCTGCTAGTGTTGGGCTGAGTCCCTGCATTTCACAGCAAGCCTGACAATGCTTCTAGCCTGCCGTGAAACAGGAATTAAATTAGGATCCTTTGTGAAAAGAGCCAGCTTCCCCCCCAACAAAGCTGTCAGACAGAGCCAGGGGGGAGAGCAGGGTATGGATCCTAGGAAATCCAAGTCCACAGGAGAAATTAGAATGAGCTGAAAACAAGAGAAACAAAATTCTTATTGGAATTAGTAAGTAGGAAGCACTAGTGGGTAAGGGCTGAGTTCAGTGGCATAAAACCCCCTCATATTCTACATGAGGACAATAGGTGGAGGTGTCTCACTGGGGCTAGTTGCTCTGTCGATTCTAGACAGCGGAGTTCACTCTCTGAGGACTGTTCAGTCTGTACCACAGGTTGACAGTAGGTGGGGAACAGGGCATAGCCCCTGAAAGAGGCTACATAGTAGTGCCTGATCACTCAGAACAAGCAGCATGGGAATGGAGCCCAGGCTCTGGGACTCTGAGGGGATCCAGCCCCAGCCCGAACATCCACACTGCAGTTTTATAGCCCCACAGCCGAAGTGCTGCGATCCTGGGTCAGCTGACATAGGCCAGCTGCAGGTGTTTTAGTGCAGCGCAGACATACCCTTTGAGGTTCTGGAGATTTGTCCCATTGCAGAGAGCTGAGGCTATGTGTGATATTGTGAGTTACTGTGTGTACGTTTCTATAAGTGATTCCTATTTGCATGAAACTATAAGTTGTTTTATTTGACAAATAATTTAAAATGCTGGAAAGCCAGACTTCATGTTAAGGCATAAACACAAGGATCAGAGCTAAATTTAAGTTTTCAGCCCTAACTGCATTTCCTGACTTCTGACTGCTTGATTTATCAACCTTCACTTTGCATTAATATTAAATATTAATTAAATTAATTAATTAATACTAACTAATTAATACTAGTTTTGTGCATGGAATAGAAAATGCACTGTATGTAGTATTGCCAACTCCATGGGCTCAAAATTCATAGGTCAGATCCTAATCTACCTAGGTATCCAGCAAACAGAGCTGTGTTGCCCAAGTGATAGATTTTGGCTGGGGTTCGGTTCGGTTACAAATCACTTGAATGTGGGGGGAATGAAATGTTGTTCTTATTGTATGAGTAAAGGGCAGTAGAACTGTACTTAGCCTGTGCTGATTGAGGGCATCAAGAGAGAGGGTGGGGACCTGTCCCTCTCCACTGTTTAAAGACAGAGCTGATTAGGCTCCATAGATAGTCTTTTGTTCTGTTAAGTGACCACTGCAGCTGAAATCACTGATAATCAGGTCTAAGTGCTTAGTCCTGCTGTAGGGACAGTGTTCCTGTGGGTACAGTGTTTTTGTGCAAGAGACAGCCCAGACTGCACTAGCAGCGAGGTTCCCTCACTGAGAGCTCAGCTGAGATCACTGAGAGCTGGTGGAACCTCAAGAGACCAATTTGCAGAGGTCACAGTGGTATGTGGCAGCAGAAGGTGACTGCGCAGGGCCATTGGCAACAGAGTGGTGGAGTGAACAGTGGCACAACAGACAGCAGTGGCTTGAGCGAACAGTGAGCAGCTGGAGGAACGAGCAAGGTGCCTTTTTGCCCCTCACCTGGGAGGTGTACTCACGTGAAAGCACCTCTGAACCTTGAGTCTCCCCTGACCAAGGACAACACCAGTGAGTGGGCTGCGGTGGAGGGAAAAGTGAGGGGCACGTTAAAGAAACATTTGTTTGTTGGAGTATATTTTAGTGACTTTGCTCCAGAATGCTAGATTTGTGACTGGGAATGGAAACTTATATACATGTTTCCTAGTAGGCCAAGATTTTAAAAATGCAGTATTTGCCAAGGCTGTTATCTCACATTGTTCCTATCTTGAGAGGTCATTATGTTGGGGAGTTTCTGTACTAAACATTTTTATTATTATAATAATTTTTACAAAAGAATGGTCATACTGGGTCAGACCAATGGTCCATATAGCCCAGTATCCTGTCTTCCGTCAGTGGTCAAGGCCAGGTGCTTCAGAGGGAATGAACAGAACAGGTAATCATCAAGAGATCCTGTTGCCCATTCCCAGCTTCTGGCAAACAGGCTAGGGACACTCAGAGCATGGTGTTGCATCCCTCCCCATCCTGGCTAATAGCCACTGAGGGACCTATTCTCCATGAATTTATCTAGGTCTTTTTTTAATCCTGTTACAGTTTTGATCTTCACGGCATCCCCTGGCAAAGAGTTCCACAGGTTGACTGTGAAGTGACCCTGCCAGCAGGTAGGGGATCTTGGGGGACAATTACTGCACTGGTGGGGTGCAAAATAAACTTTATTAAGAAAATGCAAAAACAGGGAAAATTCAATAGTGAGGGGTATGGGGCTTGTTAAGGTAGACAGTTGGGGAGGGGTTTCTTTTGGTGAACAGTAGGGGGGTTTCAATAGTGGGGTACAATACAGTAGGACACAATACAGTGGGTAACCAATTAACAAATATAAATGTAACAGGTAACTAACAATTTCTATGTAAAGGGTGTGTTACAGCAGCATATAACCAACTAACAGTTATGGATAAAATATGTTAAATAGCAAACAATTTTAGGTAAAAATGTGTCACAGTGGTGTAAATGTAGAATGTGAGGTGTATCAGAGAGAAAAAGGGTAACCAATGGGGTTTTATGCTAGATTGGGATGGGGGAAGAGAAGCACGTGGTGGAGCAGAGAGCAAAGGCAGAGGCGCTGCGGGGGGAGATTTAAACTCAGAGAGACACAGAGAGCAGAGAGACTGCAACAAGTCAGGGAGACAGAGAACAAACAGGCTGTAAGTGGCTGGGGAAGCCCCGGGGGGGGAGGGGGGTGACAGTGGGAAGACAGACTTAATCACAATTATACAGAACACAGCAAAATCTGATCTATGATCTAACTTAACCAAGACTACACAAATTAGCAAACAACAGAACACAATGCAACAACTTCTTAAACTTAACTTACAGAGCACAATACAAACAATTCTCTAAACCTAACTTAACCACAACTATGCAAAATGAAATTACAACTTATCTAGACTAAAGGCTAAACCTAACCTAATGGGTGCACCTTATACTAGGGGCAGTTTTAGAGGGCAGAGTGGTGTGTGCCCAGGATACAGCTCCAAGGGGGGATTTAAGGTGATAGCTGCAGCAGTGGGGCGGCTGCAAGCCTGCAGCCCAGGAAGGCACAGCTCAGCAGCAGCACAGGCTTATTTTTTAGCAGCAAAGGCGCTGCGGAGCAAGAAACAGATCAGTTACAGAGCACAGACCACGGAGTTAACTTGGGTCTGTCTGCTGGGAAAACAAGGCCAGCAGCTAGGACAGGGGGAGTTTGCAAGAGGGAGTTCTTACCAATCCCCAGGACAGCAGCAAGCACAGAGACAGGAACAGCAGTTTCAGCATCAGAGGACACAGAGAGGACTCGATTCGCTCACAATAATCAGGAGATCTCCAAGCAAAATTCGTTGTTCGTGGGAGGGGAGTTTAAAAACGGGGGTACGCTCAAAAACAAATGAGAGCGGGGAGAGGGCCCCCCAAAGACCCCTAGCTGATCAGACCAGGTGGCAATGCAGGAACCTCTCCGAGGTCTGATCAGAAAATGTCTGGTTATAAAGGCAAACTCAGGCAGCTTCCCGCCAGTAACTTTGATTGGTTCCCCTTGTTAGAGGGGAGGAGAGGAGACTTCAGGTGAGCACAGACATGCCTGGGCAAGTTTCTGAGCCACAGGCATGACTCATATGCTCAGCTATTTGGCCTTTTCAGGTCTTGCATTCTGGGCAGCACCCCCTACACCGAGCCCAGGTTTAACAAGGTGATAACAGGACCAACCCTTTGAACAGGGCAGTGGTTCCACTTAGCACGCAGCACAAGTGGCCATCCTTTTGAGAAGGGCAATAGCTCTTGGTAAATGACTTAAGGGGCCCTCCCTTTGAGAAGGGCAGTGGCCCTGGTAAACAACTTAACAGCCAGGGAGGGGCGGCCACAGGAGGAGAACAAAAACAAAATGGAGTAAGGGGACAGCTGTAAGAAACAAAATGGAATAGGGGGAAAGCTGTAACAAACATGAAGAAATACTTACTTTTTGTTTGTTTTAAATCTGCTGCCTATTAATTTCATTGGGTGACCCCTAGTTCTTGTATTATATCAAGGAGTAAATAGCACTTCCTTATTTACTTTCTCCAAACCAGTCATGGTTTTATAGACCTCTATCATATCCCCCCTTAGTCATCTCTTTTCTATGCTGAAAAGTCTCCATTCTGAAACTGATAATTTATTCCTACCCTTTGTTTCCCATCTTTTAACAAGTTACTGATCCATGAGAGGACTGCCCTCTTATCCCATGGTGGCTTACTTTTCAAAAGTCAATTTAAATTGAATACATTTTTTTTAAATTATATATTTTTTTAGAAATCTAGACCTGTTATGTGTTTTGGTGTAACTTGCATTATCCTTATGTTAAATTTTCATTATCCTAACAAAACATTTACTTTATTCATATCTCTTTTATATGTTGCAGGTCAAAGTGAAAATGAAAAGACAAAAAACAATACAACAATTTTTCCACTCAAAGGCCTCAAAAACTAACCAAGGTGAAGAACACATCAAGAACCAAGAATATATCAACATGTCATCTGAAGTTCAAGTGGTGTATCTACATCCAACCAGCCCGAAGCACAAATACAGCTACCTACTGAAGAAACACTGTCTCCAAAACCTAAAGTCAGTTCCCGATGTTTGTCAGTCAAAGTGTTCCCATTTATTGAAGTTACAAAAGATGGCTACTGGTGCACCTCTTGCAAAAAAGCTTATGAAGAAGGAAAGCTTCCCAATGCTATAATTGGTAAAAGTGGAGGAGCTTGGTTTGTCAAACCGATCAGCAAAGCCAGTGCTGACAAACTATGTGAAAAGGCTGCAAAACACCAGGCCTCTGGAGTGCATCAACATGCAGAAAGCCTTATAAGCCCACTTATAAGTCTAGAAGCAGCAGCAGCAGCGGGGCCATAGAGGGCGGGGCAGCAGCATCCTGCCTTCCAGAGCTCCACTCCCTCTGGGGCTACCCTGCCCTGGCTCCTCAGCCCCCTGCCGGGTCCGTCCCCCAGCTCTGCCCTCCTGGGTCCGGGCCGGTCCTGGAGGCGGGAGCCCTGGCTGGAGGAACCCTGGGCTGAGGCACAGCCCAGGAGCCCCACTGCTTACCCCAACCCCGCCAGCGCCGGACCAGCTGGAGGCGAGGGGGGAGTGGGCAGAGTCAGCACTGGTGCAGGGGAGCCCAAGGCTGGGGCAGCAGGGGGTGCGGGTAGGGGGCAGAGCCCAGCTCTAGGGCTGCAGAGGGTGCAGGTGTCTGTGTGGGGGAAAGCCCAGGGCTGGGGCAGCAGGGGGTGTAGGTGGGGGAGGGCACTGATGTGGGGGGTGAGAGCCCAGGGCTGGGGGGGGGCAGCCAACATTTTTTTTGTTTGGGGCGGCAAAAAACCTAGAACCAGCCCTGAATGGATGCCCAGATATCTATGTTGAGAAAAAAAATACTCATTCCATTTGCAGCAAGCTAGATGACTGTGCCCCTTATTATAGATTCAGACCTGGTCACAGTGATTCCCCTACTCATACACTCCAGGCTTGATTACTGCAACCTGTTATATTCAGGAATGAAACTAATGCTCTGGAAAAGGTCCAGATAACATGATACACAGTAGCCCATCTGTTTCGTAGCACAGGTTGCCGTGAGTTACCCTAGTGCTCCCCTGTGCGCAGGGTCCCCAGTGAATTACACGCAGTTTAAGAGCTCTGTCCTTATACTCAAAGGCTTCTGCTGGATCAGGACAAGGAGTTCAGAGATTGACTTTTCCTTCATGACCATTGTGACTGTACTTGGGGTACCCAGGACTGTAAGTCACCCTGTTACCCCCTGCTCTCAGAAAGAGGGAGTCATTCTGGTGGTCGCTGGGTGTCAGCTCCGTGACACCTCCAACCTCTCAGCCATTCAAACTATGACAGCCCTAACTTCGCCTTGCAGATTAACAAGTAACCCAGTCTCTGAGTCTCTTTGAATTATTCCCCTGTGACATCCAGCCCCTGACACTGGGGTTGCCCATAGCAACTACAGAGCCTCTGCCCCCAAAGAAGCCATGTGCCCCAATTTACCAGTTTTACCTTAAACCACCACTCCTGTAAACCACACAGCACTTATAGAAAGCAACAACAGATGCCACCTTAAATAAAATGGCCCCTTCCCCCAGCTGCAGACCCTGACATGATTGTTATAGGCTTTGCTGTGGGTTTCAGTGTTATGGGTAACCTGTAGTCTCTCCAGCACCCATCCCTCCTGCACCACCCTTCTAGGGTGAACAGATGTCCCATATTAGGACTGTCCTAATATTAGGGGCTTTGTCTTATATACATAACTATGCCCCCTTTTTCCCCCCCAAAAAGTGTCCCAATTTTTCACACTTGCTATCTGGTCACCCTATGCCCTTGTAAGAGTTTCCTCACTATGAAATGCTCACATGGGTCTGGGAAACCAGCCAACCTACTCTAGTAGGACAGGCCTGCTAGCCAGTCAGAAATAGTAGAGGAAGCCCAACTGTGGGGGTGTCAGAGACACCACATATCGCACCACCTGGTGTGTGGATAAGGGCCACCCACAGCGAAGCCCTTCCTGTGCCCTAAATTCCATGCATTCTGAAAGGCTGGCCTTACAGGCCCTCAGAGTTCATGGGGCAACCAAGTCCTCAGCTAGTCCCAGAGCTGTCATGAGCCAAGATCCAGAGTTGTTGGAGCATCGCCTGCAAATCCTTGCTGGCCAGCGGGGTGAGTTCCCGGAATCTGTCATCCTGAAATCAAGATAAAGCATCAGCAACACCAGTATCCACTCCTAAGACATGCACTACATGAAAAAGGCTGTTAAACCACAGGCAATGTAAACCAAAGGCCCTCACCAACCTTGTTCCCTGGCAGTCTTAGCCACCTGTCTATCAACAATATGGATCCCAGATTGGTTGTCACACCAGAAACAGACTTTTTGTTCTTAAATTTTTCCTTCCCAAATAGTGACTGCCACCAGTACAGGAAAAAAACCCTCAAGGAAGCTGATGTCCCCTGAGCCACCCAGATTTCTGACCACCTCTGTGCACACCAATCTCCTTGAAAGTAAACCCCAAAACCTATGCCTCTTAAGGCGTCAGGTTGTACCTGCAGCTCATGTTTTTGAGCACTAGTCTGAACACCATATTGAAATTCCATTAAACTCTACCAAGAATCTTTCCCACACTTCTAAGTCTTCATTCATTTCCTTTGTGGGGGGCATGGATCAGTGTTCACATTGACTCCCCGTCAGAACCCGGCCCAAGCCAGGGAAGCTAATGGTCCAACCAGCGGACCAAATTCAGTGATGAGTCCTGGTCATGTGCTGCCTGAGGCACGTTGCACATATGCTAAGAAGAAGATTTCCTTTGTCATTCTGATAAAGTGGTGGGGTTTTCGCACTCCACAGAAGACTGATGCCAGATGGGTACAAAATGCCCAACTGGGAGCCACCACCCAGCAAAGTTTAGGTGCCCCAGGATCACTTGTAGTTCAGTTGCTAGGAAGACTGAAGTTAGTACTGAGTAATGTGCAAGTTGTCATGACAGCTAGATAAAAGTATTAACACAAGGCTAACTGTGCAATATTCTTGATACTGAACTGCCTTTTGAGGCATTTGTAATTAAAACTGTCCCAGATGGCTCTGTTTCGCATGCACACTGACATAGCAGCTTCATGACACCGTTTGTTTATACAAGAATAAAAGAAAGTAATTGAATATAGCAGTTTAAGGCCCCAACTTAGCAAGGTGCTTAAGCACGTGCCTCATTCTAAGCACGAGTGGCGCTGTTGAAGTCAGTGGGAGTTCAGGGTCCTTAGCACCTTGCGGAATTTGTCCCCTAATAAACTCTGACACTTTAATTTCATACTTATGTTTATCATAATTTCACCAGAATTCAAAGAGAAGCAGGGGTTGTGAAGATTTAATACCAAAATATCAGCCTGAAATCACATTACCAGCCACAAAGCATGAAATACATCAGTGAATAATAAGCGTGCTGTCACAGCACAAATATATCCTTGGTTAAGTGGACCCAGTTCATTTCTCTTGCAACTCCACTGGCTTCATCAGAGAGGAATAGGGCTCAGTAAGTCTTATTTTGCAGTACAGGCACATGCGACCAACAACTTTTGACTACAAACACAAAAGCTGTATGGCAGAGAGCTTTAAATTCATTAAGAGAATTCCTGAAGTCTGTTCAGTTCAGAGGATTCCTGAGTTCTGATCCTGACTTTGCCATTGATTGGCTAAGTGTCTCTGCATTGATCACCTGCCCTCTGAAAATCAGGACCCTTTAAGCATCTCAGGTTAGGCACCCAAACTCCCTAGTAACTTTTGAAAATCTTGGCCATTCCTTGAATTCATTTAGTAAGTTACACTATACGTGCATGACCCTGCTCCTCTAAAAGTCAGGAGCACAATTATCATTGACCACAATGAGAGCAAGATCAGACCTTAAAATGGCTGCTTTTAAAAGATTTAGAATGGAGAATTGTTTCATACATATTTAATGCAATGGACCTGAGTCACAAAATACATGTCCTTTTTAGCTGACCCCAGGAGCTGGCACCATAAATGAAATCGACATTGCAAAGCCAAAAAGGGCATTAAAGGTCTATCCAGCAGCAAGAAAATGAACAAATGATAAACCCAGATATCACTGCTGGAGACATAAAGTTCACAACAATATCTGGGTTCTGCATCTGTGAAGCATATGGCCTTCCTGGCAATATATTATCACTGATGTAGAAGTAAACAAAGAGGGATGACAAAAGAATTGAGTTCAACACCGTAGCCGTAAAACGAGGCAGAGCCAAGATAGTAATGAAACAGCATCAATGTGCAACTCTGTTAACATTTATTTGGCTTATGCTGTTATGTAGAGAAAGACAGAGTTCTGTTGTGCATGTACTGCAGAGAGGAAACTGTATATCACAATACAAAAGTGAAATGAATGATAGTATTTAGTACAATTCATTTTCACTGTGGGTATAAATAATTCACAGAAGTACATATGATGATCACTGTACACTCTGCTTAGCAAATTTACATTTTTATCTTGTTTTTTCCCTAGGACAGAAATATCCAGTGGATCAAGAGCGAGATACTGTTTTTGCATATGGAGGCCAGATACTGTTAGCGAAGTGTTTGTATTTGGCACAGAAATGCAGTTCTTTGCAGAGGTGTGCATCATAAGTCATTAGTCCAAGAGAAGAAGAGTTGAGAAATGCTGGCTCTAAGGTTTATCTTTTTATTAAGTTCTATGGATACAACATACCTTGAAGACGTTTTACAGATGCATTCCAGGCATTTTTCTGGGCTGGAGACAACATTATGGGAAGCTAAAGAAGGATGGTCACATAACATTGTTCCTATACCATAGGGCTTATTTTGTGCCCTTAATGCACAGTTCGATATTGAGGTAATGAGGAGTTCCACTGATGCAAAGAAAGCTCTTGATAAAGGCATACTCACTAACTCAAGCACAATCCCTCCTGAAGCTCTGAGAGCACAGTGGGAGATCAGCGATTGCTTCACTCTGTGAAAAGGGCACATTATGTATGTGTGTGTGAAGACCTTATTGAGAGAAAGTTCTGAATACATTGAGGCCTGTGGTCATTGTTACCTCTGCTGAAAGTGAGTTGCATAAACTGGGTGGCAGCCCAGGTCTTTCCTTCCTCTGACATGCCCCCCCCCAATGCATATGGGGTGACATGGCAAAATCATTGGCATTGGTAGCCCGTAGGTTGGGCAGCCTGCCTGATAAGAGTGAGCCCCTCTCAAATGCGGGGGTAGCACTGTCCCAGGTTTGAGGTATGACTGATATCCCACAAAGGAATATGGAGCGATTAGGGAGAGCACCTCCCCCCGTCTCCAGTGGCATAATTCCTAAAGAAACATAGGCAGGACACACAGCAGCTTATGTTACCCCTTGGGAATCATCTGTCTAAAGGGGTTACAGGAAAGATTTGGAAAGGGGAATTTGCAGATTTATTTCCCTGCTCTTCAGGAAAGAGCTGACAGAGGAAGGGTGAAGAAAACACAAAAACAAGGAGGACAAACCCTGCAGACCTAAGATGCCTCAAACATTTATGTGAGTATAATATGCATAAGGAGCCCCAAGGAGTGTACTTCCTTTTTCAAGTATGAGGGCTTATGGGTAGCATGGTTAAGATATGACAGAGAATTTAGGCAGAGGATCACAGAAAAGTCTGATTTACCCTGGGGTAAAATAGACCAGGAACTTTGGCTGGCGTGGATAACTCCTTATCACCCCGCCCAGCTGGCATTTACAGGCAGCGGGTTGCCAGTGCCAAAACCTCGGCTTCAAAATCCAGATATGAAAGCCAATGTGTGCTTGTAATCAGTTGGTTGGGGCTCGACCCTCCAGTGGGCAGGAGGGGAGCCACACCGACTCACTTCTTGGCTCCTGCTAGTCTGTAGGAGTGACAGGGAACGACGTTAGGTGGCCCAGACCCTCCGGAGCAGGGGCTGGGCAACAGCAGTTCAGGGCTCAGGTCCTTACGCAGGAGCTGAGCAAACAGCGGTACAATTAGGCCCAGGCCCTCTGGAGCCGGGGCTGGGCGACGGCAGTCCAAACAGGCCCAGGCCCTCTGGAGCCGGGGCGGGGCGACGGCAGTCCAAACAGGCCCAGGCCCTCTGGAGCCGGGGCTGGGCGACGGCAGTCCAAACAGGCCCAGGCCCTCTGGAGCCGGGGCGGGGCGACGGCAGTCCAAACAGGCCCAGGCCCTCTGGAGCCGGGGCGGGGCGACGGCAAGATACCGGGCTCAGTGTATAAGTCCAGGCCCTAGCTCAGGGCGGGGTAGCAACAAACACAGGGCTCAGATCCTCAGGTAGAGCTGAGCAGCAGTTCAAGTTCGGGGGCTCAGGTCCTCAGTCAGGATCTGAGCAAACAACCGGTAAGTCCAGACCTTTGGGTCGGGGTGCTGGTGTGAGGGGGAGACTGCCACCCGTGAGAGGGGTGGCAGGGGGGACACAGGCCCACCCACTCCACTGTGTCCCAGCCCGGGGCCCTAGCAGCGGCGTGGATCCGCTGCAGTCAGTGGGGATCCTGGCCGCAACACACTGACATCGGCACTTCAGTGCCTGCAGCCTGACAGGGGTCGGCTACCCCCGGGCTACACTCCATTTCCCCCTCAGGGCCTACCTCGTCGGCCGCACTGGGTTCGGGCCAGTCCGTCTGCATCGGCTCCTCTGGAGCAGGGCTTGGCGGCAGGTCCGGCAGCTCCTCCGGGAAGTCGGGCCAGGCCTGCTCGGGCGGCTCCTCTGGGTAACAGCAGGGCCTGGGGGGCTCCTCGTCGTAGCGGGCGCTAGGCAAGCCTGGGGGCTCCTCCCAGTACCGGCTCCGGGGACTCCTCGTCGTAGTGAGCGCGGGGAAGCTCCGGCCAGGCCGGGTAGCTGCCTCGGGCCGAGGAGGGTTCCCAGCTGGGAGCTCCCGCCGGCACGTCTGCTCTCGGCGGTGGCTGGCCTCTGACTGAGCTCTGGTGCGCTCCTTTTCTACTTCCTTCCCCGCCCCTTGACTTCCGGGGGGCGGGGACTGGTGGTGGTAGCTCCGCCCACTGGGGGGTTGGCAAGGGAGCTCCCTCTGCCGGGCAGGAGGGGGAGCCACACCGACTCACTACAGTGCTTTGCATTTAATGAAGGGAAATGTTTTCACTTCCAATGCAGATACAAACACCACTGTAGGATGTGTAGGGTCAGCAGAGTGCATTCTCCTGTTATGTGGTAAAGAGCGGTTCCAACAGGGCAGTAGAAAAGGGATGTCCGCTGATCCATGCCCCCCACCAACTTCAGTACTACAGAGTGAATCCCAGACCTCAGTACCTTTTACCTGGCTGCTGTTCTCCATTGTCCAAAGGATAAATGAAATTGTTCCCCCTGTGATCTGTTGAAGCAGGACTGAGAAACTGAACTTTCTCATTATCCAGGTGTTTCTGTAAGTGATAGAAAAAAATAACAGCAAGCCACACCTGGAAAGAGACAATAGGGGGAGGTGTGGAGAAATTATGAATATAAATATTGAATTGCCTGCCCCTTCTATTGCAAATAAAACTATCAACTGCATTGGATATGTAAGCAATTATGCATTAAGAATGATTAATATTAACTGCAAAATATATCCTTAAAATAATAGTAATGGAATACTTTGCACATGTACAGCTTTTGCTCTGATTCCAAATAACTTTATGAAAGCAAAGAAGCATTACTCTGACTAATTTACAGATATGGAAACTGAGATACAGAAAGCTTATGTGCTCAAGGTCACCCAGCAAACCAGTAGCTGAATGAAGAATAGATTCTAGATTGCCTGATACCCAAACTCACAACTGATCCTCAGCCACTCTTAAGTCCCTTTGTGCCACTCAAAGGGGACTTAAAGCTGCCTTAAGGCAACAGCTGAGGATTGTCATAGTGTAAAGGATCACTGAACCGGTGGAGGACTGGTGTAGTGGTCTTCTGCTAGTCTATGCTAGTTCCCCCAACCACAGAGTAAGATGTATTCTGGAGCAGACTTGTGGGCGTGTGGGGAGGGGGGTGTTGGTGTGGTTAGCTTATGATGCACCTTGGAAATCCTGACTTGGGCAGGGGAGTCATTTTGGGACCCCGTAACTTGCCCTCGGTGCCAAATTTTACAATATTTAATAGTATAGACTTTCTTCAAAAACTAAATACCAGCCCCTTGAATGCCTGAGAGAAATCATGAGCCTAGCACAGGGATCGGCAACCTTTGTCATGGGGCTCACCGGGTTTGTTTACCTGCCGCGTCTGCAGGTTCAGCCGATCGCGGCTCCCACTGGCTGCAGTTCGCTGTCCCAGGCCAATGAGGGCTGCAGGAAGCGGCGCGGGCCGAGGGATGTGCAGGCTGCCCCCTTCTGCCACCCCCATTGGCCTGGAGTGGCGAACCTCGGCCAATGGGAGCCGCGATCAAACGAACCTGCGGACGCGGCAGGTAAACTAAATGGCTTGGCCCGCCGGGGGCTTACCCTGGTGAGTCGCGTGCCAGAGGTTGCCGATCCCTGGCCTAGCACAATGCTCTAAGGTTCAACAGACTAAGGGCCAGGTTCTCAGTACCACTGAGGTCACTTTGTGCTTCCAGAGTAGTGCCAAGTTCCCTTACAGCTGCAATACAAGGGCACAGAGTGTGTGAGTCCAAGGTCAGTTGGAGTGAAGGGGCATTCCAGGGGCAGGAGTGGGGAGTAAAATACATTCTACCACTTCTTAACTAGCAGAACAGGGACTGGTCCTGCCGACACAAATTAGACCACACCTCTCGGTCGGGTACTGTTGGCTATGAAACTGATATGCCTTAACTGAGTTGGGCTGATGAGCTATTGGCTTGGGGGAACTTTTGACTTGACTTTGACTGTGGCTACTCTAACTTGTGCTAGGGGCTGGTTAGGGGAGACATAAAGAGGCCTTTGCTTTTCCGTCCCTCACTAATATGAGCTTGGCTGAGCTGAGGATTGTGCCTTTGGACTCTGTTGGAGAAGAGAATCTCAGGGAAGTGAATTTCAATGTTGAGAGCCCTCTAATGAGAATGGCCTGCCATCAAACTGCAGCTCAGAGCTGGTTGAACTTTCTAATTCAAAACTTTTTTTCCTAACCAAAATCTTTCACAATTTATTTTTTTGTTTTCTTAAAGCTTCTGGGGTTTTGCCTAACCCAAACATTTTTAAATTTTGAACTTTCAAATTTTTGATTTATGATGAGGGAATTCCACTTTCCCCGCTTCATTCTGTAACTTTTCAAAACTTCCTCGCCTTTGGAAAAGTTACCAAGTGTCAGTAGCTGTTCCAAAGTTGGAGAAGTTTTGAAACGTTGCAGAATAGCAACAGGAAACATGAACACAAGCAAACACAGCGTGGACTTTATTCATTTTATTGTAGTCAGTGGAAAAAGGGGAAAATACAAAAAAAATTTTTTTTTTAAAAAAGCCTTCTGAAGTTTTTAAGAACAGGTTACACAAACATCATTCAGGGATGGTCTAGGTTTACTTAGTCCTGCCTCAGTACAAGGGGCTGGACTAGATGACCTCTTGAGGTCCCTTTCAGCCCTACATTTATGTAATGCTATGATTTCATGAGCAATTTGGAAAAAAATAGTCTCAATTTTGAAGCCAAGTCTGCAAAATGGAAACAATTTCAAAATATTTTACAAAATTGTTTTTCACTTTTTCCAATCTGCTTTACCACAGAGTTTTAAACCTGGAACTGTCAGTGTGAGTGCTTTGGCTGATGTCATCTATTGCAATGGTGCATAGCCAAGGCCTAAAGTATCTAAGAATTTACACCATAAAATGTACCTAGAAGGGAATTGGAAGCCAGGGCGTTTGTCAGAGAACTCATATACTATGTTCTCTGTTGTTTTTCAATGGTATTTAAGGGTAGCGCCATGGAGGATACAATAACTAATCTGAAATTCACAAAAGCATGGTTGACAGCTTCACAGTCCATATCCAAGAGAAATAGTTGCATCTGCCTAATCAGATGAAAAAAACAGCACAATGGGTTTAATCTCAAAATACTGATGCTGTTTCTGTAAAAACTTAGAGATGGACCTGAACCAAAACCCTGATCCAAGTTTCCCTAAACTTTGAAGTGTTTAATATTCAGATCCAGGTCTGAATTATATGGCTCAGGATGATAAAATCGAGGGTTGAATTCCTGGTCCCATTGAAGTTAATGCGAGTTTTTACCCTAGGAAACATGTCTGGAATCAGACATATACGTCATATTAAAATCTAAATGCAAACATATATATACATATGACTCTGTGACTTGTTCCACACTTCTGAGAAATGGGTAGCACATGGAAAGCCCTATGAATATTGTTGTGACAGATGGTGTGGACACATGCAATATCTTTGAGACTATTTTATCAATGTATAAATCTTATCTGTATCTCTGTGTGCCAGGGATTGTATGCTGGCTGCATGAACTCCCTCCAGGAAATAAAATCATTAAGGGGTAACTACAGCAGGCCCTGGGACTGATAAATTACCAATGCTGGTTCAGACTGGGTTCAAGAGACACAGAAAGAACTTGTGGTATAAAGGGCCAGCCTGTATAGGCTGAATGATCCTCATTTTGATCCAACAAATTGACATGAACTTATAACCAAGAGGGTAAACCCTGCTGAAAAGGTGTGGAGTGTTGGAACCAGTCAAGGTCTCTGCGTGGAAGATGTGTGACACCTGGGAAGCTAGCAAATGTATAGGCAGTTTATTGTTTTATAATATGTTTTCTTTGTGATGCTTTTGTCCTAAAAGTAAATGTACATTGCAAAAGCTGGTGGATATTTGGTAATCCTGTCATAGCCCTTGGGACAGAGAGAAACTTCAGGTGCTGAGCTAAGATCAAATCTGCTGGGATAATCATACATCAGTCCCTGCAGGTCTCAAACCTGGGCCTGGGGGTCATGACACTCCACCTGGCAGCTCACAGACAGCAACTGGGACTGGTGTCCATGAAACCAACTGGGGCACAAGCCTGGCCCCTATGCTCTGACTGGCAGAGATCCAAGGCTCCTAATTTAGCTTAATTAGGGGCTGCAGCCTGAGAAAGAAGTTGTCCGTATGACTGGGCTTCACCCTACCATAGACTGCTTCCCTGGTGTCGACCTGTTCCTGCCTTCTGAGCCTGACCTCCCGTTATACTGACTTGACCTGACTCTTGGTAACTGACTCTTGATCCCTTCCCTCCAGTTTGTCTCTTGATTCTGATCTCCTGGCTTTCCAGTCTGGCCTGATTTCTAGTAACTGACTTCTTGTCCCTGGGCCCTCAGCCTGTGCCTGATGCTAACCCCTAGGCCAGGCTGCCCACACCCCAGCCCTGACATCTTAGCATATTGCAGGGGCACTGCAAGCCTAAATCTCCATTCCGGAGGCAGAGGGATGCAGGTCTCTTCCCATAGATAGGTGACAGCTCTAGAGATCTGAGACCTAAGGGAGCATTGTTTAGCAGCCCACCTGGGGACTGGAGGTGCAGTTACCCTGAAACTGTCATAAGAGTTCAAAGAAAATGTATATGGGTGGCATCTGTTACACATAGACAAGTTTAGATGAATGAACACCACCAAGCTACATTTCATAAAGTTCTATGCATACAGAGCAGTAGGAATGCCTCACATCATGCATTTTGGTTGCCAAAACAATTCTGGAGCTTTACCATTTCACCAGGCAATAGTCTATAGGAACTAACTGAAAAACTATTGTGTAGAACTAAATTATTATTATAAATATGTATTCAGTTATTTATTGCTATTCCTGTTTGGAATTCCCAGCAGAACAAGTTTCATTTCAATATCTAACAAACAGGCTATTCTCAATCGCTGCAAGAAGATTTTTAAAGTCAAGCAAATAGGTGTCAGGCTTTTGGTGCAAGTAACACCATCTGCAACCATTTTTTTCCATGATGGGTTTATTGCCAACACCTGTAACTTACAGATTCCTGTTGATGTACAGCTGTAACAGCAAGCTATGCACGATTTCAACAAGACATGATAATATTCTGTCAGATCATCAGCTGGACCAAATACTGGAAATATCTGTCTCAGTCTTCAAATGCTAAAGCATGCCAAGGCATGACAATTATTTAATCCCTTTAAAAGAAAAAGATGTGATTTAAAATGTCCTACTTTGGATTTATGGGCAAGATTCCTATAATAAATAATTCAAAATAAATTATAATATTTAGGTACTATTTGAAGGCAGATAAGCTGGAAGCATGTTTTAATTTTAAGCAATATACTGTACAAAATCATTATAGTATGTCATAAGCATCTAATTAGTTCCTTTGTATATTCCTGGTTTATATTTTGGGTTATTTCTTTTGCAAAGTATCTGGGTACAATCTAGTCTGTCTAGCCAGCCTCCGTCAGTGTACTAGCAGAGGACTAACTCCACAAAGAGACTTAGGCACCTCATTACCACTTTAACCACCACTGAGATCCTAAAGATCCCCTCTCTCTGCCACCTAACTCTGTAGGCATCTACATTTCCTATATTTCTGCTGGTAAAGTCCCCCAAATACTTAAATTTCTGCCACTTGGCATGCACAAACCACCTAATTCCTGATGCCACTGAGCTGCTGGGTCCCCTAGCTCGTGCCTAAACCCCGGCAGGATTTTTGAACTAGATGTTTCCCCCCCTGGCTTGCCTGAGGTTCCCAGTCTGATAAGCATGCTCATAGCATGACTAACCTATACAGAAGATAGCCAGAAGCAACCACAGAGGGAAGTTTGGGGGTTGGCTGATTGGCACATGTCTGAGTCCCAAAATACCCAATTAGCCCAGGCTAATCCCACTCTCCTGGGATGTGGGAAACCCAAGCTGAACTCCATACTCCAAAACAGGCATCCCACGTGAGTGCTCTAACCTGGGGCTACTGGCTCGAATGGGATGGGTCTCTTTCTCTCTCTCTTCCTCTTCATCTGCTTTTTCGTGAGAAAGGGCTGACCTGACTTAGGTCAGGAGAGGCTTTGCGGGTGTGAATCCCGATCAGTGATAGGCACCTCCCTCCAGCCTGAGGTTAGGAGCCTGTCTTCCTCTGAGGAGCTGGGCTTAGGCCCCGCTCTTTGACATTTCTTCCTGTCTAGCTTCAGTGGCTCCCTGCTCCGCTTGCTGGCTTCTGAGAATCCTACCCTTAGGTGCCTAATTCTCCCATGCATTGTATAGGGAGCCTGGGTGCCAAACTTGGGGCTCTGAATACCACTGGGCAGCAGGGTATATAACTGTTAGGTGTTGCAACACCCAACCTTTGCAGATTTAGCCATGAGTGACTGTTACATCTCCCACATGTTTCAGCAAGGGATGCCAGCAGGTACTTATCCTAAGAGTCAACAGAACTACTCATGTCCTTAAATTTAGACACATGATTATGGTTCCTCACTGAATCAAGGCCACAAAGAGCCAAATGTATAGTTTCAGTCTAAATTACGTGTATTAAGGAAAGCAACAAAGAGTGAAAGAGGAAATACAACATCACCATGAGAGAAAAAGCAGAGCATCTCTCTCACTCAATAATATCCTCTATCTTGAATTCCTTCACAGCCTGGCAGACATCTTGGGTGAAATCCTGGCTCCACTGAAGTCAATGGAAGTTTTGCCACTGACCTCAAGAGGGCCAGGATTTCACCCCTTATATTGAAAGATGCAACGCACAGAAAACAAAATCTTAACTTCATATACCACAAATCCAATAAGCACATATTGAACACCACTAATAACTGCCATTTATTGGCTAGGGATAGATCCTCAGCTGTGGCGAATGGGCAGAGCTCCATTAACTTCAACTGAGCTCTCCCCATTAACACCAGAGGAACTGGCCCTTCAAAATTAACAGCTGAAGAATCTTTGCAAATCACAAAGCAGTGCATTCAATATTACTGTATGTAACTGCACTGGCTTGTAGAAAACTGTTCCACGCTCAGTTCCATTTACTTTGACATTTAAATATGCACGCGCTAGGCGTAATACAGTACTAGTGCCTAGCTATACAAATGTACCTATGTTTTTTTTATACAATATGTAGCCTTGTGATATGTCTCACTGAAATACGATACTCAAGGAGTTCAGAAATTTTGGGGAAAAGTGTTTTGATATAGCCTCCTTGCTGTCTTTCATTCACTCTGCCTGCTATTGTTTTGTATACTGAATACTGTACTAACCATCTGTGAATAAACTCTATGAACCAGAGAGAGAAATTTCCTGCAACTTTCACAAATGTCCCATATTGATGTAGCAGGTGAAAACCACTGTTTGTGTTAATATAAATGAAATCAGGAATATAACCTGGTATTACCCTGAACTGTGGCTAAATCCACACTGAAATTTTATTCCATGCAAGTGGAAATAAAAAGCAGACAAACCTTCCTTTATCCTTATGCACAGATAATTATTAGGAGTTGTGTGGTGCAGGTAGCTATGGAATTGAAAGGAGACAATGTTATTCTATCCTTTTAAATGTAAAGGAATAATTTGCTGCAGAGTACAGCTAAGAAGAAGCTGTCATTGTGTGTGCAGATGCAGAATGTTACAGAGAGCTGTTGTGTTCTCTCTCTTCCTTGTCTTTCTGTGAACTGAAATAAAACTCATAGAGGATAGGGGAAAATATGTTTTGCTCCTTGTGCATGAAAAAAAACTAGCAGGCTAAATCCTGCTTGCCTTGCATGAGTAGACCCAGTGAACTAAATTAAACAACTCATTTAAGTAAAGTGAGCAGGATTGGGCCCTCAAGCCTTATACATAGCTAGGAGTTCCATATGTGGGCAACATTTATTCTTTGTTATCCACAGTGTGGATTTGTATTATTCTTCCTCTGTATATAACCTTCCTATTGACATCAATGGAGTTTCCATGTGCTAAATGAATGGAGAATATGCAATAGAAAAGTGCCAAGAAATGAGAAAACTAGGGCCAAATGCTGCTTCCTGTTATCTTCATGCAGTCTTTTTGAGGTCCATGGTGATTGCACCTGAGCGGATGAGAGTGAAATTTGACTGCTACTGTACATATCAGAGGAAGGATTTGCCCTGTGAATGAAAGAAAGGTTGAATTTAACATATATTTTCCTAGGGCAGACTCAGTGTTTAGTTTAAAATAGGCAGAATAGTCCCTAAATTAGGATTTTAAAATATATAAAAGTTTTGTTTTCTCATAGTTTACTTGCCTCTAATTTCTCACTGTGGCTTCTGTAGAGAACAATCCAACTATAGGTGCTTGGCCAGTATTCCCTGAACACTTGGTTCCCAGATGATACAAATTTAGAAACAGCCTTTCCAGAATGTGTGTACCAACAGTGAAATGGTTTCCTAGTGATGATAATCAGGCAATCAACACTTCCTGGTGACACATCTTTTAGCGATTCAGGTATGTACAGTCCTAGGACCTGGGACAAAGTATCTCTTTCAATTTTATTGGGCTGGAGTTGAATTAATGTTATTAAAGTACATTATGTCCCTTCAGATTTAAAACAGATCATAAGTTTTGTAGTGTGTTCCATTCCAGCATAGAGCGCTAGCAGCAGCAGCATAACAGCAAAGAGATCTATTTAAAATGAGATACTATCCAATAGCTATTTGTGTAGAATGAACTATGCTGGAAGACATCATCTGTACAGTCTTCTTTTAGCTTTAATCCCATCTATATGGGGTTGGCTCTGAGTCCTAGATATCACTGGTACAGTATGTGCCATTTTGACACATCATTGCAAATGTCATGTAATTATTAGGGCTGTCAATTAATCACAGTTAACTCATGCGATTAACTTGAAAAAATTAATCGCGATTAATCGCACTGTTAAACAATAGAATACTAATTGAAATTTATTAAATATTTTGGATGATTTTCTACATTTTCAAATATATTGATTTCAATTACAGCACAGAATACAAAATGCACAGTGCTCACTTTATATTAATTTTTATTACAAATATTTGCACTGTAAAATTATAAACAAAAGAAATAGTATTTTTCAATTCATCTCATTCAAGTACTGTAGTGCAATCTCTTTCTAATCGTGAAAGTGCAATTTACAAAACATAGAATTTTTTTGTTACATAACTGCACTCAAAAACAAAACAATGTAAAACTTTAGAGCCTACAAGTACACTCAGTCCTACTTCTTGTTCAGCCAATTGCTAAAAGAAACAAGTTTGCTTACATTTACAGGATATAATGGTGCCCACTTCTTAATTATAATGTCACCTGAAAGTGAGAGCAGGCATTTGCATGGCATTGTTGTAGCTGGCATCACAAGATATTTACATGCCAGATATGCTAAAGATTCATATGCCTCTTCATGCTTCAGCCATCATTCCAGAGGACATGCTTCCATGCTGATGATGCTTGTTAAAAAAATGTGTTAATTAAATTTGTGACTGAACTCCTGGGGTGAGCATTGTATGCCTGCTGCTCTGTTTTACCCACATTCTACCATATATTTCATTTTATAGGAGTCTTGGATGATGACCCAGCACATGTTGTTCATTATAAGAACGCTTTCTCTGCAAATTTGACAAAATGCAAAGAAGATTCCAATGTGAAATTTCTAAAGATAGCTACAGCACTCGACCCAAGGTTTAACAATCTGAAGTGTCTTCCAAAATCTGAGAGGGACGAGGTGTGGAGCATACTTTCAGAAGTCTTAAAAGACCAACACTGAGGTGGAAACTACAGAACCCAACCACCAAAAAGAAAATCAACCTTCTGCTGGTGGCATCTGACTCAGATGATGAAAATGAATATGCGTCAGTCCACACTGCTTTGGATTGTTATCGAGCAGAAATTGTCATCAGCATGGATGCATGTCCTGTGGAATGATGGTTGAAGCATCAAGGCACATATGAATCTTTAGCACATCTGGCATGTAAATATCTTGCGATGCTGGCAACAACAGTGCCATGCAAATGCCTGCTCTCACTTTCAGGTGAGGTAAACAAGTAGCAGGCAGCATTATCATCTGCAAATGTAAGCAAACATCTTTGTCTGAGTGATTGGCTAAACAAGAAGTAGGATGGATTGGACTTGTAGTCTCTAAAGTTTTACATTGTTTTATTTTTGAATGCCGGGTATTTTTGTACATAATTCTATATTTCTAAGTTCAACTTTCATGATAAAGAGATTTCACTACAGTACTTGTATTAGGTGAATTGAAAAATACTATTTCTTTTGTTTATAATTTTTACAGTGCAAAAGTTTGCAATAAAAATAAATATAAAGTGAAGCTCTAAGATACAACCGTATTTGCTCCAATCCCTCGGACAGAGATAAACACCTACAAGATCTCTATCAAGCATTCTTAAACCTACAATACCCACCTGCTGAAGTGAAAAAACAGATTGACAGAGCCAGAAGAGTACCCAGAAGCCACCTACTACAGGACAGGCCTAAAAAAGAAAATAACAGAACACCACTAGCCATCACCTACAGCCCCCAACTAAAACCTCTCCAGCGCATCATCAAAGATTTACAACCTATCCTTAAAGATGATCCCTCACTCTCACAGATCTTGGGAGACAGGCCAGTCCTTGCTTATAGACAGCCTCCCAACCTGAAGCAAATACTCACCAGCAACCGCACACCATACAACATAAACACTAACCCAGGAACCTATCCTTGCAATAAAGTCCGATGCCAGCTCTGTCCACATATCCATTCAAGTGACACCATCACAGGACCTAATCACATCAGACACACCATCAGGGGCTCGTACACCTGCACATCTACCAACGTGATATATGCCATCATGTGCCAGCAATGCCCCTCTGCCATGTACATTGGCCAAACCGGACAGTCTCTACGCAAAAGAATAAATGGACACAAATCTGACATCAGGAATCATAACATTCAAAAACCAGTGGGAGAACACTTCAACCTTCCTAACCACTCAGTGACAGACTTGAAGGTGGCAATTTTGCAACAAAAAAACTTCAAAAACAGACTCCAAAGAGAGACTGCTGAACTTGAATTAATATGCAAACTAGATACCATTAACTGTGGTCTAAATAAAGACTGGGAATGGTTGGGTCATTACACCAATTGAATCTATTTCCCTATGTTAAGTTCTCCTCACACCTTCTATGGGCCATCTTAATTATCACTTCAAAAAGTTTTTTTTCCTCCTGCTAACGATAGCTCATCTCAATTGATTAGACTCTGCCTGTTGGTCTGCATACTTCCACCTTTTCATGTTCTCTGTATGTATAAATATCTCCTGTCTGTGTGTTCCATTCTATGCATCTGAAGAAGTGAGCTTTAGCTCACGAAAGCTCATGCTACAATAAATTTGTTAGTCTTTAAGGTGCCACAAGTACTCCTGTTTTTTTTGTATTCTGTTGTAATTGAAATCAATATTTTTGAAAATGTAGAAAACATCCAAAAAATATTTAAATACATGTTATTCTATTATTAACAATGTGATTAATTGCACAGTTAATCGTGATTCATTTTTTAATTATGTGATTATTCACAATTATTTTTTTAATTGCTTGACAACACTATTAATTATTAAAATCAATGAAATTACTGTTAATTTTTCCCTATCTGACTGAGATTGGAATTAGGCTCAGGGGGTGTTTTATTTGTTTTGTAAAGTATTTATTCTAATTTGACTTTAGTGTGACAGCCTATGAGGGAAACTGCTGTGCCAGATGATTATGTAAAAGACAGATGGATGTTCTCAGCAGTATTTTGGACCTAATGGGGTTTACAAACTTGAAATTAATCTTTTGGTTTAAGCTTAGCTCCCTATTTCTATCATTTTTCCATGTTTCCTTTTTGCACTGTTGTACTTTTATACATAGTTTAATATACAATAAATGATGTAAATACAATTGTATGGATGTATTGTTGAATGTAGTTAAGAGCTGGTCAAAATTTTGGAACTGAAATATTTCTACACTAATAAAGGGGGTTTAATCAAATGTTACTCTTCTCACAGGGAAATATCATTTTCTAATTTTGTTTGATTTTTATATTAATTTTTTCACTTTAAATTTTGAATTAAAATTTTTATTTCATTTCAATGTTTGAAAATCAATTTTTTTTTAATTTCAGGTGTTTGTTTTTTCTCCTTTTCTAATTTCTTTTTTAGTCATCAAATGCAATAGAAAGCATATCTTTTTTTAAAATGTTTTCCTCCACTCCCTGTTTTCCATTCTAACTTTTCAAAATGTCTTCAACTTTGGAAAAGTTACTGAATGGCAAAAGGAAAAATGAAACTCTGTAATTTTTCCAAAGTTGGAAATGTTTTGAAAAGGTAGAATGGAAAAAGGAAAAGAGGCTCCTGGACATTATTCATTTCATGGCAGAAAGGAAAAGAGATACATAGAGGGGAGGGGAATGTAAATCTGAAAATTCCCCATTCTCACCCCAAGCATGCCTTCTGCACTGGGGTTACCAGGGTGGCAGCACAGAGGTGTTGTGCTTGTGGCAGAGGAATTCCTCCCTATCCTCTTGCAACACAATTCTGACCTCCACACACTGCTGGAATGATGGAAAGGAGCTGCTGTGGAAGACAGCATTGATCTCCAGATATGTCCAAATTCTGTTGCAGTATGGATCTGAGGTTTCAGGCCAATCCATATCTGAAGTTTTTACAAACAGTGGAAAGTGGGGGGCAGGGAACCAAATTAAAAAAGGGATGGTATCACTTTAAGGATATCAAAAAGAAAGAAAGATTTCTTACTGATTTTTTAGTATTTTTAAAAATAAAGCTCAGTAAGGACTTTAGTAGGACTTCTCATGCTGTAGCAAATAACTTTTCCACATCAAAAAGGGAAAATATTATATAATTAGTATCAGCAGTTTGATAAGTAAAATGAGAAGTAAATGTTTTTGACCATTAATATTCATTACAGCAAAACACTATAAAATGAAGAATGGGTAATGAAATTGACCAACCACTTGCTGTGAACAGCTTTCTGCCTTCTGTATTAAAGTGGATATTGAAATAAGTGAGTTCTGTGTTATTAATTCCTGATGTTGACACAGAGTTCTGTGCAGTAAACTGACACTGAGATAAGCATTTAACTCAGTGATACTCAGTCCTCAGTGGTTCAGGAGCCAAATTAGCAATCAACATTATCCGAAAGAGCCACAGTAGTGTGAATTCATTGTTTCATTTACTATAGTACTATTCATATTTAAACAGTATGATGGGAAATATTTAGTTTATTTAGTTTATTATTATATATATATTATTCTCACAGCAAATAAGTTAATAACTTAGCGTAAGTTGATAACTTAATTGGTTAATAACATAGTAAAACCATCCTGATTGGTTAATAACTTAGATTGGTTCATAATTAAATCACACAGTGTTTTAATATGATGAGCCGCAGGAGACCCATTAAGAGCCTCTTGTGACTTGCGATCCTCAGTCTGAGTATCACTGATTTAACTGGTAGTGATATAACATCCTTTGTAATAAAGTCATGCATATTTTCTTGAGGGTCATAAGATAAAGGATTTGTGTAATTTATAATAGTACATGGGATCCAAGTGTGTAGCCAGTGTAGAAGGATGAAGTCACTCAGGGAGAAAGGCCCTGGTCCAGCAAAGCATGTATGCACATGCATAACTTTAAGTATGTGAATGATCCCAATGAAGCCACTTAATTAAAGTTATGTATGTGCCTAAGTGTTTTGTTAGATCAGAGACAAAGTGAAGTGGGAAGGACATAGCCCTGTGGGACACTGATAGAGCAATATATAGGGAAGACGAGGGATCATCAAAAGAGATGCTGAAAGAATCTCTTACTATGTGTTTGTGTGGTGCCTAGCAGTGGGGCCCAATCTCAGTTGAGGCCTGTAGGTGCTATCATAATCCAAATAATGAATAACAATAAGAGTGGTTGGGAGAGGAGGAACACTGAGAAAACAGGTCCATGACAGCCAAAAAGAGGGCACTAAGATCTTTTCCTACAGCAATATACAAAAGAAAATCTAGTACTTTTGTGCAGTGTTAAGTTCAGTAGCAATCTAGCAATTCTTTCTGCGTTGTTCTGCTAGACGTATATGTGTTTATTATCCTGTTTAAAAAAATCAATTTCTGTAAAATTCCTAGTAAAATTTTGATTATATGAGCCAAAGTGAAGTGGGCAGTAACTACGAAGCTGCCTTTTGCAGACAAAAGGGTGTGTGTGTACACACTACGAAGCCACTTTTGTGGCAAAACTCTGCTGTTCTGCTGACAAAATAGAACCACCTCAATGAGAGGCATAAAGTTTTTTGCAGCAAAGTAAAAGCAAAAAAGTGATAGTGTAGACACTGCTGTTTCTTTTGTCAACATAACTAGCTTCCACCAGTATCCCACAATACCTGCCGTTACCGCTCTGCTCACTGTTTTGATCTCTGCTGCCCTACTGGCGTGTACCCCTCCCCTTTCAAAGCTCCTGGAAGAATCTGACAGCTAAGCATTCTGCTCTGTTTGGGGAACAAAGAACAAATCATGAATGCGAAATGCTCCTGTTCCTTGTCTTGTTGTGGTGGGACCGCTTGCATGCTCTAACAATCCCCAGAGTCTGTATCGGCAGGGGCTTTTTGCTCCTGGTAGCAACCATGCTGGATTGGTCTGTGGGCCAGACAAAACAGATATCCTTGTCCTCTAGGTTGGGGGTTAGGCACAGGACTAAAAACCCTGTCCTGTAAAAAACAAAATATGTTACGGAAACAGTGACAGAGAAATCGACCATTACTGTGTGGGATGGCTTTCAGGAGTCAATGACCCGTATGACTACCAGTGATAAAAGCCGAAAGGAAGCCACTGGCATGAAGACTGGAGTGCTCAACACCAAGACAAAAACCAAACTTAGTTTTTGGAATGTACGGACAATGTATGAAACAGGGAAGTTAGCTCAGGTCACAGCAGAGATGAGATGCTACAGCTTACACATCCTGGGTGTCAGCAAGAGCGGATGGATGGGATCAGGAAGATTAATAATAG
The DNA here is from genome assembly GCF_020497125.1 of Mauremys mutica. Classification (NCBI taxonomy): domain Eukaryota; kingdom Metazoa; phylum Chordata; order Testudines; family Geoemydidae; genus Mauremys; species Mauremys mutica. The sequence continues at coordinate 185,408,083 of NC_059073.1, read as the reverse complement.
TGTCAGGAGAACTTTGCTGTATTCTGGATGGGATGATGAACAACATCTTTTTGAAGAAGGGGGTGGAGTATTCCCTGCTTGAGTCAAAGTCCATCAGCAGCAGACTTATGAAAGCCAAACAATAATATCACCCTCATTCAGTGCTATTCTCTGACAAATGACAGTAATGAATAAGTAAAGGACAAATTCTACCTTACGCTACAGGCAGAGTTAGAGAGAGTACACACCACAACCTAACTATCGTCATCAGAGACCTGAATGCCAAGGTCTGTAAGGACAACACAAACAATGACAGAGCAATGGGAAGACATGGGTGTGGCACCATGAATGAAAACAGAGAGAGGCTTGTTGATTTCTGTAATATGAATGAGCTAGTCATCAGCGGAACATCATGAAATCCACAAGCTGACATGGTGTTCTCCAAATGGCAGAGATAAGACCAGATTGACCATATGATGATCAATGGCAAACGGCGATGCTCACTGAGAGATGTGAAAGTGAGATGGGGTGTAGATGTTGGCAGCAACCACCACCTTGTGACAGCCTCCATCAAGCTAAAACTGAGAAGTGTGGGACCACCAAACAAGGCACAGGCAGAGCAGGCTGCTTCGGGAGAGACTGCCGTGTTGAGCAGAGCCAGGGGCTGATGATAGGAGGTGGGTCCTCCTTCCCCTGCCTCATGATAGGTCAGTCAGCCTGCTGTCTCCCCCGCCCAAGACACACCACTTTCCTCTTAAAGCGCTTTAGTTTAATTAGGAATGGGCCACTGCCTGTGTGCTGTGTCAGGACACAGAAAAGGTGTGTTCTTCCTCTGAAGCAGTGTGTGAAATGGCTGGTCGGGGCGGGGGGGAGGGCATTGTGGAACAATGGTCCGTTCCTTGACCCATGCCTATGTCTACACTGCAAGTGAGGGGCTGATTGTAGCACAGATAGGTATACACCATAGCTTTAATGGGTCGCAGTAGTAGTGAAGACACAGCAGTATGGACTGTAGCATGAGCTAGCAATAATAGTATGTACCCAGGGTCCCCAGCGGGCTTGTACTCTGCTTGCTAGCCCATGCTAAAACCCATGCCATAGCAACTTTACTACTATTGTTAGCCATGCTATGTACATTAAAGCTAGTGCAAGCATGCCTACCCAGGCTACAGTCACACCCTTGCTTGCACTGTATGCTCCCACAGTGGTACAAGGGGCTCTCAAATGAGCCCTAAAGGGACTGGATTACCCTGGCATGGGGGAATCATGGGCTTTGCACTAACCCTGCCTGTGAAGTCCCTCCCCTGCTTCCAGCACAGGGATCACATTGAGGCTGGTGCATCTGGGGCGGGTTGAAGTGAAATGTGGCCCAGAGAATGAGGCACTCTGTGGATTCCTGGGCAGTGGAACAGTCCCTGGAGTATCCTTCCAGATAGAGCAAGTAAGAGCAGCCCTGACACTGCTCTATGCTGGGGGCAGTTTTCCCGCCCAGCCAGCCTAGGACTAGGGGAGGTGTATGGATGGCTAAGAGTTACCTTGGTGTGCACCCTTCCAGCTGCACCCAAACTGAAGGCTATATGACCTAGAAGCGCCAGGCAATCATTACAGGTGACTGTCCTTTTCACTGTGCTGTTTAGTCATACATATAAAACCGCAAAATATTTTGAAAATATTTTTAAACATACAGTATTCAATCAATGTTGAAATTATGTTTTTCATTGAACAGGTGTTAATTTGGAAACTACATGGAATAGCCTCAGCTCTTATAGATCCAGGTGGGAAGCAAAGCAAAATATCTTTTCAGTTCTGGTTTCTTCAGAGCTGGTTTGCTTGATGACTCTCGATTTACTTCTGGGATTTTCCTGTTCTTAGATTGCTTTTGGGCTCCCATTTCTGCTTTTTCCTCCTGAAACCAGAAATTTTGTTTCACTACAGTGACTTCTTTCTCTTTTTTAGATTATGGTTTTGTATTGTAGTGCACAACACACAAAGATAGGTCCTGGGATCTGACTATTTGAGAAACTGACTCTCTCTCCCCTAACCAGGTTGTCACAGCTACTGTCATCAAAGTTGCTCAAGACAGAGCTATTTCAGTAGAGAAACAGGTTGTTGCTGGCCACTTTCTATGAAGGAGACTCAACACTGGAACTCATTCGCCACTTAGACTGAAATAGCCTGTAACTGTTGAATTTGCAGGCATGCTGCAAGACCCATCTCTTTACCCAGGCTTTTTTTGAGGGGTGGGGTGGAAAGGAGTGGTAAGGGCTGGAATTTACCAGTTAGGGAAAGTACTGTTTGAGATTGATTTGGGGTTCTCTGGTGTGTGGGGGTGAGCAGAAGCAACTGGCTTTATCTTTTATACCAGGGTCCTTTTAATGATAAAAAGATATTTTTATAAATGGAAAAAAAAATTGTAAAAATTAACATATTTTTATAAAATAATTGCTGAATGTAAGGAAATAAAACTGGTCTTGAGGTAGGCATGAAGCTTTCATTCAGCTCTCTCTAATAAAAACAAAATTCAGCTTCCACACTGAGTAACACACATCCTACTTACCAAATGATACCTCCTAGCTGAAAGCAGATATCTTATCTGATCAACATCTGGCAGCACAAAGCATTTGTCTGATAAATGCCATAGGAAATTCTCATTTACAACACACACACACACACACACACAGTAGCATTAATTAGTTGATCAATTACTGACAGCACTAATGGGAAGATAACTTGTTCTAGGTATGGCTAACGCATAATTGGCAAAGCAGTTTTCAATTTTCCCAGCTGGGAAGTATTTGCAAAATGTAATTTTGAAGTTATGATAGTTTTTTGTCCTAGCTGGAAACTTTTTTTTAAGATGATCTCAGCCTTCATTATAATTCTTCTTCTCTCTCTCTCTCTTTTTAAACTTTGTTTTTGCCAAAGAAAATCCTTTAATAAGCACTGTCCTTTATGGCTGAGTCCACCCCATGGCATCAGTAAAACTAAGATGTTGGCTACTGAGGCAGATAGTTCAGCATGGTACTGTATCATCTGATTCCGATCATGTGAAGAAAATGGAGCCAACTGGACTCTTCCCTCCTGCCACACCCCAAAATGTTAGGAGCAGTAAGTAGCTGACATCAATATTGTGATGATGTACTATATATATTGTAGTATTACAATTGGACTGTGGGCTGACACTATATTTTAGTTAGTAATCAAGACTGTGAGTGAAATTCACACCAGTGCAGAAAGTCTTCTGCACCACCACGATTCTCTTAAGGCCATAGATGCTGATCCTGCAAATACTTATGCATATGTTTAATTTTGAGCACCTTAGTAGTCTTTTTGACTTCATTGGGACACAAGCTTCAGTGAGACTGCTCACAAGCTTAAGTGTTTACAGGATCAGAGCCTTAGGGTGAAATTAATCTCCATGCAGAGGGGCAGCACAAAACCTATTCCTCACTATTTAAGGCCTTTGCAAAGGATGAATTTCACCTCTAACCTCTCTCTGCCTCTCTTTACCTTACATTACAAAATTATGTTTTCTGACTCTTTTTTTAAAACCCTTTTAATCCTTTCTTGTGGGATATATGTTCTACACAACACACTATAAACACACTATTTGTGAGACAGCAGTGGAATGTTTGGTACCAGAACTCCAGGATTTTATCCATGGCTCTGGTAGAACAGTGTGTTCAAGTGGTTAGAGCAGAGGTTACAGACATGATAGTCAAGCACATATATTTGGCCCATTCATTCTGAAAGGCATTGTGTCAAAGTGGATGAAACTTGGCTCTGTCATGATAGAGAGACAGGGTCTATTTCTAGTTTTGCATGAAGAGACTTTGTACGATATCTCAGAAATTGTGATAAAAAGAGGAGGATCATAGTTGTGTATCTCCTACAGTAGAGGTGTGTGCAGCTTTGGTCAGTAATAAGGGATGTGAACTGCTCAGAAATATTAATTTCAGTCAGGGGGAGAAGTCAGACTATAGTCCATGGTCTCCTGACTCCTAGCCCAGTGCATCATCCTCATCTAAGTCAAAATGGGGGACTCAGTCTATGTGGAGGAAGACAGGAGTAGCAAGTCTTTCGAATGTTTGAGTGCCACATGAGCTGTGGGACACATGGCACCTCTGCAAAAGTTACATATTTTAAATCACCGTGTAACATTGTAGAAAACATAGCAAACTTAAAATGTAACTTCCCTGAGTGGAAGGACTGACTGCCTTTATCCTTATTTGTTCACAATTTTCCAAAATAGTCTCCTTTAGGCTTGAAGTTTTTCATTGTTGGTCTTTGGAGCGGGGGGTGGAAGATGATTTAAAAATGATCACTGTACACTTAATTGATAATATCCTATATGCTGTTCTCATTACCATTTTTTTCACACATATAACTCAAATAACCACATTTTTGAAGTTCAAATTTGCAGAGGTTTAGCCCTCCCTGAGACACAGCGCCTTTGATAGGATTGAAAAATGTTGGTTCTGGATTCATAAATTCACCCATTTGAAAACATTGTTTGGATCGTGCAAACGAGAAAAAGTTCACCGAAGCCTAGAAGGGCACATTTGAAAGGCTTGCTCCTGCTCCCTATGAAGTTAATGACAGTATCCTGTTGACTTCAAGAGGAGCAAAAGCAGGACAATAATGCTCATCAGGGTGTGTTTAACTGCACAGTTCACATGCACATATGTAAGGCCCAAATCCAGCTCAGTATTAAAAACCACTAGTGTAGGGGTGTCAAACTCAATGAATGAAGAGGGCTGAATTCTATTTTTAATTATGGTCAGTAGATGTGGGTATAAACTTAGGACTGCGCACCTACCCTTGATCTCCAGCAGAACACCCAATGATGTCAGTGGGCATGCCCTGGGTTGTACGTTCAACACCCTGTTCCTGCGGAACCCAGATGGTATTCTACTGACTGCTATATGACTGAATGTATTCTTAATCAGCAAATAACAATCACTGAATATGGTGAGTCAGAGTCTCCTCTCACTTAGACCAGTTTTAGAGTGGTATAACTCCACAGACGTCAGTGGAGCTAACCTTATTTACACCAGTGTAAGTAAGAGGAAAATCTAGTCCATTGTGTTTAATAACCTGGGAGACTGGCTTTCATTCTGCCCAACTGATCATGCTGGGACACCTCTTTCACACTTTGAAACCTCCAAAGGAGTCAGAACTGCAGAACCTCAGGACTATTAAGTTAAATCATGCATTTGCTTGCTAGGGACTGGAGGGAATTGGGGGGAAGAGAAACCTGGAGAAAATGAGAGTGAAACCAGACCCCAATCAGGCCTTATATTGCAATCAGGCCTTTCCCCACTCCTGCATAGGGGTGGTGGTTTCTTAATATCAAATATTATTTTCAGTGATTTAACAACCCCAAAAATGTACTAGAACTAAAAGTATTTGGATAATCTTTGGATATGTGTCTGAACTTAGTAGGGACCTGCAAAACTTTCAGAATTTGGTCATTGTTAATTTAATCCCTATGGTCAGGGTTACAGTAGAAGTGAAAATAGTGATTCCCACTCTGTACCTCCAACTAGGACAGGGTTGATATATTTTCAATTACAAAGGAAGAGGTCAAAGTTTGGGGTGGGGTGAGGAGAGTGCTTGTGATGCTCTGTACCTCGGGGGGACACCCTACACCCCCATGTTCATCTTTATAAAATGATTGTGTGGTATCCAATGCAAAGTTTGTCATGTTGGGTGTCTTCAGAAGGCTTATGATGCACTGAGCATTGTTGTTATAATGACGTTATAGTAATTGTTACAGTAATGTTATAGTAAGGTTATAGGTTGTAATTTCATGTATACAGTTATGAGGCTGAAAATGTATCCTCATGGCCTAAAACAAGCCCATGCAAAACCTCTCCGAGAACAGATAGGCAGTTCACACCTCATCAGGGCATGGATGGGACAAACCCAGCCCAGCCTCACAGGAACAATCTACACTGGTTTAGGCAGGAACAAAAGAGTCTGTTAGACCCTCGAGGGAGTCACCCTCTTCCTTTGGTCAGTTTGGAACTGTGATGAGGTAATGCTCACCTGACTCTGAAGGGAGGGTGAGAGGAAAAAGCCAAGAGGAAAGAAAGGACATGATAAAAGGGAGAGACATTTTGCCATGCTCTCTCTCTTCCACCTACATCTACAGACACCACCACCACCACCAAGAGACTGAAGTGCTGATCAAAGGAAAGAGCCTTACTGAAAAATAACCAGCCAGTCTGTGGTGAGAAGCATCTAAATTTGCAAGGACATTGAAAGTGTTAAGATCAGCTTAGAATGTGTTTTCTTTTATTTCATTTGACCAAATCTGACTTGTTATGCTTTCCCTTATAATACTTAAAATCTATCTTTATAGCTAATAAATGTGTTTATACTACCTGAAGCAGTGCATTTGGTTTGAAGTGTGTCAGAGGCTCCCCTTGGGATAACAAGACTGGTACATATCAATTTCTTTGTTAAATTGATGAACTCATATAAGTTTGCAGCATTCAGCAGGCATAACTGGACACTGCAAGACGGAAGTTCCTAGGGTTGTTTCTGGGACTGGATATATTGGCTAGTGTCATTCGCTTGCAAGTAGTTGGGAGCAGCTTACATGCCAGAGGCTGTGCGTGAACAGCCCAGGAGAGGGGGTTCTCACAGCACAGCAGGGTAAGGATGGCTCCCAGAATCAAGGATTGGTGGTCTAGCAGATCACTGGTCCAGACAACACCAGAGGGGAACGTCACAGTGCTGTCTGCTTTCAGCAGAATATCTGGTGTTTTTCATAGAATCATAGTATATTAGGGTTGGAAGAGACCTCAGGAGGTCATCTAGTCCAACCCCCTGCTCAAAGCAGGACCAACCCCAACTAAATCATCCCAGCCAAGGCTTTGTCAAGCCGGGCCTTAAAAACCTCTAAGAATAGAGATTTCACCACCTCCCTAGGTAACCCATTCCAGTGCTTCACCACCCTCCTAGTGAAATAGTTTTTCCTTATATCCAACCTAGACCTCCCTCACTGCAACTTGAGACCATTCCTCCTTATTCTGTAGTCTGCCTCCACTGAGAACAGCCAAGCTCCATCCTCTTTGGAACCCCCCATTCAGGTAGTTGAAGGCTGCTATCAAATCCCCCCTCGCTCTTCTCTTCTGCAGGCTAAATAAGCCCAGTTTCCTCAGCCTCTCCTCATGCTGAATGGGAGATAGCCTTGAAGTAAACTTTCTCTCAAACCCAAGCTCCGTTCTTGCAGCAGTGCCAGTTAAGAGCAGACCATCAGGTGGAGAGTGCTAAGTACTTATACCATGATAGCAGCTAATGAGGACAGACTCATCAGTATGAGGACATTTGGTGACCATACACTGGATTCTGAGGGTTGTTATGGATTAAAATGAGCCACTTAACATAATGACACAAGAGATCTAAACTTAGGAAAATTATCCCTGATGTGCGGTTGTCCCTGATATACACAGCCAGCTTCAGGTTTCAAAAACATTGATAGCAGCCATTGGGAAAAACTTCAGGTCATTTTCAGTGCAAGTCATGCAGCAACTCAGAGAAAACATTGATTGCTTGGGGTCAGCCAAATTTCTTGATGATATCAAATGAAAGCTGCTGGCATGAACCTAGTACCTATGAGCCCAGTGGAACTGATGGAGCCCAAGGCTGCTGGAGCCCATCATTTGTTAAACAAACAAAACAAGCAGTTCTGGCAAGTGATACCTCACTATCCTGCCAGGTTCTCCTGACGCCATTTCATATTCATAACGCCCAAATGACTTTGATACGCTATCTGGCGTATCCATGACAGGAAGAGTTGCTGAAATCACAGTTGTTGACTGTGAGCAACTTAAGGCTTGCCCTAACAGGCAAAATTGGATACTATATATGGTGGTTGCATTTTGAGAACCCCATAGCTTAAAAGCATTGTTTCATTTTATTCAAATATGTATCCAGGTCTTTTCTGCTGGCAATCTGTTTTATCCATAAGTAATGCTAGAATTTTGGAGGATTATGCGCAAATACAGTGCTGATCAATCTTTTATAAAATGCTCTGAATGATGTAGAAATAGCTAAAGTGAGAAAAGTCAGATGAACTGTATGTCACCATTCAATATTTATCAGATAAGGAGAGATTTTGAATTACTACTGACCAGTCTTGATTCAGACTAGCAATCTGTAAGTAAACACTCTGTATCCTCACCTGTTTTTATTTGAATATTTTGAATGAGTTTTATACTCCACTGTGTCTAAGGACTGCTCAGTAAAGGAAGGCTGACAGGGAGCCAGTCGCAGCTCCTTGATTCTCAGCCAAATCTCAGTGTTCCAGGCCCTAAATAATGATTGGGGGATTAATGTGAGTGAAGTAATAATAAAATAATAATGAAATAAACTAAAAGTGCAGGGAGCAGCTTTAGTTTATACCACTGATGTAAGGTCCCTCAGGGATACACACCCCTGTGACACACAGTGACTGGAGCAGGCAGGCAGCAGCAGAGCTGGTGAAGGAGGTATTCAAGCGTCCACCACCAGTTTTACACCAGTGGAGATTCCCCACACAGAGAAAAACCCAGACCTAGATGTTTTACCAGTTTGAATCTTTAATACATTCTAATTTCTTGGTCAACATTAAAGAGGTTTCTACCAGAAAACAACATAACTGCCATCTGCTTCATGTGGGTCAGTAAATCACACATGTGCAATGTTTAAAAATGCTGTATTTAGTACGTATTAAGAATATGAATTTATCCCAACATTTTGAAAATACTGTAAGAGATTTCAGCACACAGTGCCAAACAGTGACAGAAGGAAGTTGCATAACGAAAGCACTGTGTAGCACTTTGTAATTTTGTATAATGTTCTGACTTCTGAATGATTTTGTCTGATATATGTCTGTAAAATTATAACATATTATGACATTCATCAGTCACAGAGACATATAGTAAAATCTATAGACACAAAGCAGATTTGTTAGCTGACCTGTTAGTATTTCCATTAACTTTCAGCAATAAAATGCAAATCACTTAGTTCTTACTCATTCAAAACTTTATTGACCTCAAAGGCTCTTTGATTTCATGATCAAGGGCCCAAACTTGGGAGATCCTGAATGCCCTTAACTCTAAGGCTATGTCTACACTACAGCTTATGTCGGCATAATTTATGTTACTCAGGGGGATGAATAAATCTATCCCCCTAAGTGACATAAGTTATGTCAACATAAGCGCCAGTGGGGACAGTGATATGTCGGCAGAAGAGCTTCTCCCACTGACACAGATTCTGATCTGGAAAGAAAGTCCAAGCATGCAGCTTTCTATACAGCTCAGTTTTCTGAAAGATGCATGCATCATGCACCTTCCCTGACCACCCTGCATTTATGTCAGTAAAACGGCCACGGTGATCCACCAGTGCCTGCAAGACCATGGAGAAATAGCCCTTTCGGTTGATATACTCCGTTGCAAGATGGTTTGGGGCCAAAATTGGGATAAGCATTCCATCTATTGCTCCAACGCAGTTAGGGAATCCCATTGCCTCAAAGCCATCAATTATTTCCTGTACATTATACTCCTGAGGGAATTCTGCGCCTAAAAATTGTGCACCAAAAAATTAAAAATTCTGCGCACAATATTTTAAAATTCTGCATATTTTATTTGTTAAAATAACACAATGTAATCACACCAGTTTCAATGATTCTGATAATTTATTTCAAAATATTTGTCAGCAAGTTTGTCTGTAATAATACAGACCAAAAAAAGAGTCTGGTAATTTTTTTTGACAAATAGATTCCTTACTAGGCATATTAGTACAGAACTTTGAATAATTAATTTAAAATACAATACCAAACTGTATTTCCTGCACCTGTCAGAATCAGTGCAAAGGCTTGGGGGGAGTCAGGGGTAACAGAGGAGCTGAGGAACGAACCTGGAGGGTTGTTGGGTCTGGGTAGGAGAAGTATGCAACAGGTTTTTTGGGAGGGCAGGATAGTTAGGGAGTTCAGAAGTGTCCTGCATGCAGACCCTTGCTGACCCCAAGCCCCTCTCATTCAGTCAGGAACATCTGCCCCTCTCCCCGCCCCCTCCCCCATCCTCCTGGTTCTCAGCAGCTGCCTTCCCCATCCTCATGTGTCCCTGCAGCCCTCTTCTCCACCTCCATGAGGCCTTGCAGCCCCACTCCCATTCAGCCCTTGGCTCAATGCTGTCACCCCACTAGCTCCTGACCTGTGCCCCAGTCTGCCCCCCACTAGACATTCTGAACCCCAGTCTGTGACCCCCCAGCAGTCCCACGTGCCCCACTCTGTCTGTCCTAACCGGGCTCCTCAGGCAGAGTGCTGTGATGAGCTTCTACTCCTGGGGGAATTCTGTGCCATTGTGTATGCACAGCATTTTTTTCCCCCAAAAAAATATTGTCCCAGAAGTTCTGCAGTTCCACCTTTTGCCCACCAGAGGCTGCTGTGTCACCAGAACAGCTGGCTGCGTCCATGCTGTTGGCTGTTCTGGTGACACAGCATCCTCTGGTGGGCGAAAGGCAGAACTACAGCACTTCTTGGGCAGAATGTATTTTCTGCAGGAAAAAAAATAAAATTCTGCAAGGCACATGAATTCTGTGCATGCGCAGTGGCGCAGAATTTCCCCAGGAGTAACATTACTGAAAGTCACAGTCCTTCATAACAGGAGGCTATTAATGGCCCTGCACATTTGCATCACCGCAACCCCCACGGTGGACTTTCCAACTCCAAAGTGATTCGCGACTGACCGGTAGCAGTCTGGAGTTGCCAGCTTCCACACAGCAATCACCACTCACTTTTCCTCAATGAGAGCAGCTCTCATTCTGGTGTTCTTGCACCACAGTGCTGGGGTAAGATCCTCACACAGTTCTAGGAAGATGGATTTTCACATCCAAAAATTCTGTCACCACTGCTCATCACTCCATACCTGAATCATGATGCAATCTCACCACTCAGTGCTTGTGTTGCTAGCCCAGTAACAATGGGCCAGTGTGTGCAGCTGTTCCATGAATGCCAGCAGCAATCTTGAATTATTTGTTTCCATGGCAGACAGCAGGGCAGGCATCTCTGATTCACTCTCTGTTTTGCAGCTCATGGAATATTGCAGGACCAGTCACATTGTGTTGTGTATTTAGACACAACCCCCAGAAATCAAACTTTAAAGAAAGGCTACATTTTTTTTAGAAATTGCACAATTTAGAAGGCAAGTTCATTATTTTTTTGGAACTGAATCATGATTTTTGAACAATAGCAGCCACCAACACAAGACAGACTGGATGTTTGAAAGGTACTCCAAACGGAGGTAGATCTACTTGCGCTACCACTTACGTTGAAAAAAATCGACATTTGGAGAATTTCAACCATCTGTACTTAAAATGTTGCTAGTTGGGTGGTGGTGATGATAAAAATTAGCTACATAAGAAAATAGTTCTATAACCTTTAACTAAAAAAACATACTAGGATTGCCATCTACACACAGCCGCATTTCTTTGACGTACAGTAGTACAAACAAACGCAGGAAAGCTGAACTCAGCTTCTGGCTTCTCGGTTGGGGGACAGTTTCCTGGCGAGTAGTGACTCTGAAAAGACTTTAGGGTCATGGAAGATAACAAACTGAACATGAACTCCCAGTGCCAGAGTGATTATTGGGTTGATAAACAATTGATCATTGAGCAGAGCAGGGTGTGATGCTATCCTGGCATTACTGAGATCATTACTGGTATACTGGATCCAGTTTTAGTGTCCAGGATTTTAAAAAGATGTTAAAAAATTCGAAAGGTTTTAAAAAAGAGTTACAAGAAAGATACAAGTCTGGAAGACATGCTCTTATAGTGTAAGATTTGCGGAGCTCAGTCAATTCAATTTATTGATAAGAAGATTAAAGTATGACTTAAACTCAGTCTATAAGGTTCTACACTTAGAAGAGAGCTCTGATATCAATGGATTCTTTGATTTAGCAAACAAAATCATAACAGGATCCAATGGCTGGAAGCTGAATATTTTAAACTGGAAATCAGACACAATTTTTAACTGTGACAGTAATTAGTTACTGCAATAGTTTACCAAGAAATGTTGTAGATTCTCCATCAATTGAAATCTTTAAATTAAGATAGGATGTCTAAAAGATATGCTCTTATTAAACCACAAGAAATTGGACTTGATGCAAGAATTATTTGGTAAAATTCCATAGTCTATGTTGTTCTGGTGGTCAGACTAGATTAGCATAAAGATTTTCTGAGCTTAAAATCTACACATTTATATGTTAGGATCCATGGATATAAAAACCACTATTCAGAATGATCCACTGATGTGTCTAAATTATGTTTTCTGTAGGAGCATGCCATTGCCACTGACTTCCTTGAGCATTATGCACACTATCTGACTACAGAATTTGATCCGATGATAATAGTGAGTGTGCACTTGTCAAGGTTTCTCCCCCACTCTGAACTTTAGGGTACAGATGTGGGGACCTGCATGGACACTTCTAAGCTTAATTACTAGCTTAGATTTGGTAACACTGCCACCATCCAGAAATTTCAGTGTCTGGATTACTTTCTGTCCCCCCAAAACCTTCCCCTCCCTGGGCAGCCTTGAGAGGCTTTTTTACCAAGTTCCTGGTGAACAACGATCCAACACCTGGGATCTTAACACAAAGAGAATTTAACCATCCCCCTTCTCTTCCCCCACCAATTCCTGGTGAGTCCAGATCCAATCCCCTTGGATCTTAACACAAGGAAAAAATTAATCAGGTTCTTAAAAAGAAATCTTTTAATTAAAGAAAGAAAGGTAAAAATTATCTTTGTAAAATCAGGATGGAAAATACTTTACAGGGTAATAGCTCAGAGGAACCCCCTCTAGTCTTAGGTTTAAAGTTACAGCAAACAGAGGTAAAATCCTCTCAGCAAAAAAGGAACATTTACAAGTTGAGAAAACAAAAATAAGACTAACACGCCTTGCCTGGCTATTACTACAAGTTTGAAACATGAGAGACTGATTCAGAAAGATTTGGAGAGCCTGGATTGATGTCTGGTCCCTCTTAGTCCCAAGAGCGAACAACCACCAAACAAAGAGCACAAACAAAAGACTTCCCTCCACCAAGATTTGAAAGTATCTTGTCCCCTTATTGGTCCTCTGGTCAGGTGTCAGCCAGGTTTACTGAGCTTCTTAACCCTTTACAGGTAAAAGAGACATTAACCCTTAACTATCTGTTTATGACACGGCCCCCAAATTTCAGACAGTGTGGAACCACACTGGCGGTGATTTCTTCCTAGAACTTTAGAATAAACAGATTAATAAAACACATGCACCTTTACATATACTACTAATTATGCAAAACTAAAAGATTTTTCACATTTCAGGGACAAATTTTAACCAGTTGATTCTGGGAAACTTTCACGGAACAGTGCATTAGCTACTTTGTCAGAAGCTCCTGAAATGTGTTGAATTTCGAAATCAAAATCTTGGAGAGCTAAACTCCATCGAAGAAGTTTTTTGTTGTTTCCCTTGGCAGTATGAAGCCACTTTAGCGCAGCATAGTCGGTTTGTAGCTGGAAACGACATCCCCAAACGTATGGGCGTAGCTTTTCCAGGGCATACACAATGGCGTAGCATTCTTTTTTACTGATTGACCAGTGGCTTTCCCTCTCAGACAGTTTCTTGCTGAGAAACATTACGGTAGTCCACGCAAAAGTGTATTTCTCCATCTGGTTTGGGAACTAGAACCACTGGAGATGCCCATGCACTGTTAGAGGGCTGGATTATACCCATCTGTAGCATGCTTTGGATCTCCCATTCTATAGCAGCTTGGGCATGAGGAGACACCTGGTAGGGTGGGGTTCTAATTGGGTGAGCATTACCTGTGTCAATGGAGTGGTATGCCCGTTCAGTCCGTCCTGGAGTGGCTGAGAACATTGGTGCGAAGCTAGTGCACAGCTCCTTGATCTGTTGCTGCTGCAGACATTCCAGGGTTGTGGAGAGGTTCACCTCTTCCACGCCACCGTCACTTTTTCCGTCGTAGTAGACACCTTCAGGCCACTCAGCGTCATCTCCTCCGTGGGCTGTAAACTGACAAACATTTAAGTCTTTGGACTAAAAGGGCTTTAGAGAATTAACATGGTACACTTTGGGCTTTAGGGTTGAGGTGGGGAATGCTGTGAGATAGTTGACAGCTTCCAGGCGCTCTTGGACCGTGAATGGCCCTTCCCATGATGCTTCCATCTTATGGGCCTGTAGCGCCTTTAAGACCATAACCTGGTCCCCTACTTTGAAGGAACGCTCTCTGGTATGTTTATCATACCAGGCCTTTTGCTCCTCCTGAGCATCCTTTAGGTTTTCTTTAGCAAGGGCTAAAGAGTGTCGGAGGGTACTTTGTAGGTTGCTTACAAAGTCTAGAATGTTAGTTCCTGGAGAAGGCGAAAACCCCTCCCATTGCTGCTTCACCAACTGTAATGGCCCCTTAACCTCATGGCCATACATAAGTTCGAATGGTGAAAACCCTAAACTGGGATGTGGTACACCCTGTAGGCAAAAAGTAACTGCTGCAACACTAGGTCCCAATCATTGGAGTGTTCATTTACGAATTTACGTATCATGGCCCCCAAAGTTCCATTAAACCTCTCCATCAGGCCATTGGTTTGATGATGGTAAGGGGTGGCAGCCAAGTGATTCACCCCATGAGCTTCCCACAGGTTTTTCATGGTCCCTGCCAGGAAATTAGTTCCCGAATCGGTAAGGATGTTGGAGGGCCAACCTACCCTGGCAAAAATGTCTGTTAAGGCCCGGCACACACTTTTAGCCCTCGTGTTGCTTAGGGCTACTGCTTCCGGCCATCGGGTAGCAAAATCCATGAAAGTTAGTATGTACTGCTTTCCTCTGGGGGTCTTCTTTGGGAAAGGACCCAGAATATCCACAGCTACTAGCTGAAATGGGACCTCAATTATGGGGAGTGGCTGGAGAGGGGCTTTGACCTGGTCATGGGGCTTTCCCACTCGTTGGCACACCTCACAAGACCGGACATAATTAGCAACGTCCTTGCCCATTCCCTCCCAGTGGAAGGACTTCCCCAAATGGTCTTTGTTTCTATTTACCCCAGAATGCCCACTGGGATGATCATGAGCTAAGCTCAAGAGCTTTACCTGGTACTTAGTTGGAACTACCAACTGTCTTTGAGAACGCCAGTTTTTCTGGTGTCCACCAGAAAGAGTTTCCTTGTATAAAAGTCCTTGTTCTACAACAAACCGGGATCGGTTAGAAGAGCTGAGAGGCGGTGGGGTGCTCCGTGCCGCCACCCAAGCTTTTTGAAGGCTGTCATCTGCTTCCTGCTCAGCCTGGAACTGTTCCCTTGATGGTGGAGACATCAGCTCCTCCTTAGACTGTGGACTTGGGCTTGGTCCCTGTGGAAGCGATGTAGATGATGAGGTTGTTTTCGTTGATTGTGAACCACTTTCCGCTGGTGCACTATGTGATATTTCAGGCTCTGGCTGAGCCTCTTGGGTAGGGTTGTCTGCTGCGTCTGCCAGTTCAGGCCCGCTGGTGCCCTCTGGCATTGGAGTTGTAGATGGGCTTGCAAGCGCTGGAGTCAGTGCTGGCAACGGTTCTGGTGCTGGTTGCTTTTCCAGTTTTGGTTCTGGGACTGGATGCACTATGGCTGTTTCAGTTGTTGGCAGCGGATCCGGTTCCACCACCTCGGTCTGGGTCTCTGGTAACACAGACAGGGCCCTTGTGGACGGCTCAGGAACAGGGATGGGTGTGGAAGCTTGCTTGGCCTGGCTGCGTGTGACCATTCCCACTCTCTTGGCCAGCTTCACAGTAGCATGGGGATGGGATAATTGTCATAGACTGCAAAAGTCCACATTCCTGACCAGCCCTTGTACTGGACAGGCAACTCAGCTGTAGGCAAGTTTACAGATTTTGACATGAATGGGTGAATTGTCACTTGGGCCTCTGGGTTGATGAATTTGGGGTCCACTAAGGATTGGTGGATAGCTGACACTTGTGCCCCAGTGTCTCTCCACGCGATAACCTTCTTTCCGCCCACTCTCAAGTTTTCCCTTCACTCCGAGGGTATTTGAGAGGCATCTGGGCCTGGGGATCTTTGGTGTGATTGTGGTGTAATGAACTGTAATCGGTTGGGGTTTTTGGGGCAGTGGGCCTTTATATGTCCCAGTTCATTACATTTAAAACATCGCCCAGCTGACTGGTCACTGGGTCGAGGTGGGTTGCTGGAGGCTGGTGAGGTGGGACAATAGGGTGTCTGGAGCTTTCCTTGGGTTGTAGGTGGGGTCTTGGGTTGCCCCCGGTGATAGGGTTTATTTTCGGTTTGCCCCCTCTGATATTCGCTCCTCTTGCTAGTAGTTTTTTTCTTTTTTGCCACTTCCATCCATCTGGCTCCAATCTCCCCTGCCTCGGTTACAGTTGTGGGCTTCCCATCTAGGATGTACCTTTCTATTTCCCCAGGAACACCCTCTAAGAACTGCTCCATTTGCATTAGGAAGGACAGCTCTTCCAGAGAGTTAACACTTGCTCCTGATATCCAGGCCTCCCAATTCTTTTCAATGTGGTAGGCGTGTCGGGTAAATGACACATCTGGTTTCCACCTTAGGGCTCTGAACCGCTGACGGGCATGTTCAGGTGTTAGCCCCATTCGGATTCTGGCCTTGGTTTGAAAAAGTTTATAATCGCTCATGTGTTCCATAGGCATTTCAGCAGCCACCTCTGATAAGGGTCCACTGAGCTGTGGCCTCAGCTCTATCATGTACTGGTCTGCAGAGATGCTGTACCCAAGGCAGGCCCTTTCGAAATTTTCTAAGAAGGCCTCAGTATCATCACCTGCCTTGTAGGTGGGGAATTTTCTGGGATGGGAAACAGTACCTGGAGAAGGATTGTTAGGGTTGGCTGGTACATCCTGCTTAGCCCTTGCTAATTCCAGGGCCTGCTTGTGGTCCTCCCTCTGGAGCTCCATAGCCCTCTGGTGGTCAGCCTCTTTGGCTTTCTTTTCTCTTTCTCTCCTCCTTCTTTTTTTGTTTCATCTCCATCTCTTTTTCTTTCATTTCCATAGCTCTCTTGTGGGCCGCTTCTTCCCTGGCTATTTTTAATTGTTTTAGTTCCATCCGTCTCTTATGTTCGTTGTCTTTCTCTGTTGCTTTCAGCCTAGCCAGTTCTAGTTTGTTAGATCCCCTTGGATCTTAACACAAGGAAAAAATTAATCAGGTTTTTAAAAAGAAATCTTTTAATTAAAGAAAGAAAGGTAAAAATTATCTTTGTAAAATCAGGATGGAAAATACTTTACAAGGTAATCAGATTTGTATAGCTCAGAGGAACCCCCTCTAGTCTTAGGTTTAAAGTTACAGCAAACAGCAGTAAAATCCTCTCAGCAAAAAAAGGAACATTTACAAGTTGAGAAAACAAAAATAAGACTAATGCCTTGCCTGGCTATTACTTACAAGTTTGAAACATGAGAGACTGATTCAGAAAGATTTGGAGAGCCTGGATTGATGTCTGGTCCCTCTTAGTCCCAAGAGCGAACAACCTCCAAACAAAGAGCACAAACAAAAGACTTCCCTCCACCAAGATTTGAAAGTATCTTGTCCCCTTATTGGTCCTCTGGTCAGGTGTCAGCCAGGTTTACTGAGCTTCTTAACCCTTTACAGGTAAAAGAGACATTAACCCTTAACTATCTCTTTATGACAGCACTATCTGGAGAATGTACTTCTCCACATTTAAAATAATAGGCTATAAAACAGATTCTTATTTCAGTTAATAGAATTGCTTTGAATTTTACTCCAGTGTAACTTAGATCAGAATCTTAGGCTTATTCCAGGGATATATTAGGGATAGCTCAGTGGTTTGAGCATTGGCCTACTACACCCAGGGTTGTGAGTTCAATCCTTGAGGGGGCCACTTAGGGATCTGGGGCAAAAATTGGTCCTGCTAGTGAAGGCAGGGGGCTGGACTCAATGACCTTTCAAGGTCCCTTCTAGCTCTAGGAGATTGGTATATCTCCAATTATTACCTATCTAAGAGTATCCTATTGATTGATGCACAGATCTCCACTTGATGCTGGGCTAAGAACTTCCATGAAGAAAAGTATGTTTCCACTTTGAAGTTGTAGAAATTTACCCATTAATCCAAAGGCAAATCTCATCACCTAAATATAATCCAAAAAAGGGGAAGGATATGCAAATAAGCACACCAAGCATTCCTATCTTTAGCTTCTATACTTTTATTATAGGTGATGCTGGTAGTACAACTTATTATTAAGGCTATATTTACACTTAAAATGCTACAGCTGCATTGCTGTAGCACATCAGTGTAGACACTCATTATAGTGATGGGAGGGATTCTCCTGTCACTGTAGTTAATTCATCTACACAAGAGGCAGTAGCTAGGTCAATGGAAGAATTCTTCTGTTGACCTAGTGTTGTCTACACCAAAGGTTGGCTTGGCATAGCCACATCTGTCAGGGGTGTGGATTTTGCAGCTATGCTGATGTAAGCTTTCAGTGTAGACCAACCCTAAGGGTACGTCTACACTACAAGACTATTTTGAATCAACTTAATTCGAATTTGTGGAATCGACCTTGTGAAGTCGAAGTTGTGTATCCACACTAAATACACTAGTTCGACTGTGTGAGTCCACAGTAACGGGGCCCGTGTCGACTTTGGAAGCGGTGCACTGTGGGAAGCTATCCCACAGTTCCCGCACTCCCCGCTGCCCATTGGAATACTGGGATTTCCCCCCAATGCATGCTGGGGGGGAAAATGTGTCGAGGGTGGTTTTGGGTAACTGTCATCATTGAACCGTCAATCACGCCCTCCCTCCCTCCCTGAAAGCGCGTGCGGGCAATCTGTTCGTGCACTTTTCTGCTCAGTGACAGCGCGGGCGCCACAGCACTTTGAGCACGGATCCCGCTGCAGTTATGGCCGTTGTCAACTCCTCGCACCTTATCGTCCACCTCTTCCACAGTCAGCTGCTGAGAAATAGGGCTACTTTTCAATGGTGCTGCGAGCACTGGTGGACCATGGGGGACGTCTTACCAACATCAACGTCGGGTGGCCAGGCAAAGTTCATGACGTACGTGTTTTCAGGAACTCTGGTCTGTTTAGACGCCTGCAGGAAGGTAGTTTCTTCCAGGACCACAAAATAAGTCTTGGGGATGTGCAGATGCCTATAGTGATCGTCGGGGACCCAGCCTACCCACTAATGCCCTGGCTCGTGAAGCCCTATGCAGGCGCCTTGCACAGCGACAAGGAACTCTTCAAGTACCAGCGAGCAGTGAGCAGCGTGACCTGTGACTGTTCAGTTTCTTTACAGAGAAGCTGAAGCTGCCCCTGTTTCTTTACCAAGTGACTGTTGACTAGCATCTGCAGTTACATACCCCGCCCACCCTGCTTCCCCAACTTCCAACACACTTTAAAAATAAAATACATGTTCCACTGTAACTTTACAAAGATTTCTTTATTGATGACTTTGCGTTACAGGGTTGAAACTGGGACACGGACTGTGCTGGGTAGGGTGTGCTGTGATATAAAGACCGCCTGTAAACTCGAGGAATGACAGGCTCCTGCTCCCAGAGCAGTCTGCAGTGCTGGACTGGATGTTTCAACGGAGCCTGCCATCCCTCCTTTTTGGGACTCTGTGTGCGGGGGCTATGTGGCCTTTTGGCGGGGGAGGACGGATACAGATTCCTCTGCTGCGTGGCTCTGTGGTCCAGGACAGGGACCGTTGCATGAGATCTGTAACCCACCTCCCCCGCTACAAACTCACATACCCCCCCACCCACACAGAACCTGCAAACCACCTCCCATACCGACCAGGGTGCAGTGTGTGTGTGACCTGCTGCTGATCCTGCCCCCATGTCTGTACCCTGGTAAAGGTGATTGTCCTGTCAAATTACCAACCCCCTTCCCCCCCTTCAAACACAGTCTCCTCTAAAAGAACATGATGGAAACAGTAATTAACAGAAAAGTATTTTTTATTATCAACAGTTCGGGGATGAAACTGGGATGGGGGCTTGGGTGAGGCGGGAAGGAAAGGACTTTTCAAAATTTAGGGTATGAGAGTTTTGGGTACTTGAGCACTCTTCTGGGGTGCAGTGACAGTTTACACGGCCTCTGGCGCCCCTCCTTCTGGTTATTTTGGGTGAGGGGGGGTATGGGACTTTGTGGCGGGGGAGGACGGTTGCAGATACACTGCAGGGGGGCTCTGTCCTCCTGCCGGAGGTCCTGCAGAACATGCACAAGGTGCAGGAGCATGTCCGTTTGCTCTCTCATTAGTCCAAGCAGCGTATGAGTCGCCTGCTTGTCTTCCTCACGCCACCTCTCCTCCCGTTCGCTGTGTGAGCGCTGGTACAGAGAGAGGGTCTCCCTCCACTGGCTCTGCTGGTCCGCGTCGTCTCGGGAGCACCCCATAAGTTCAGCGAACATCTCGTCCCCTGTCTTTTTATTTCGCCGCCTAATCTGCGCCAGCCTCTGTGAGGGGGATGCTGTGGCGGGTCTGGAGACAGTCCAAGCTGTGTGATGGGAAAAAGGGAGTGAATTCCTTGCCAAGATAAATTTTTGCGAAGAATGAACACAGTCTAATCTGTCTCTGTGAATTCTGGGTTGAGATCCCAGTGCCTGATGGGGCAAAAACCATTTTCGCGGGTGGTTCTGGGTAAATGTCGTCAGTCATCCCTTCCTCCGGGAAAGCTACAGCAGACAATCATTTCAAGCCCATTTTCCCTGGATTGCCCTGGCAGACGCCACAGCGTGGAAACCATGGAGCCTGTTTTGCCTTTTGTGCCTGTCACCGTATGTGTACTAGATGCCGCTGACAGAGGCAGTCCAGCAGCGCTACACAGCAGCATGCTTTTGCTTTTGCATGACAGCAGAGATGGTTACCAGCCATATTGTACCATCTACCACACCATAAATTGGTAATAAGATGGGCATGGTTAGCAGTCCTTTTGCACTGCACCATTTGCTGCTGTCATAAGTGCCCCTGGCTGCTCTTAGCCAGGGGCGCAAAAGCCAAAATTGGGAATGACTCCCTGAGTCAATCCCTCCTTTTTGGTATCTAAAAATAGAATCAGTCCTGCCTAGAATATGGGCAAGTGTACTAGAGAACCACTGTATCAGAGAACCAGAGAGCACAGCTGCTCTGTGTCAGATCCTGCATAGATTATGAGCTGTATGCTATTCACAGGGGGTGCTCCTGCAACAACCCCACCTGTTCATTCCATTCTTCCCCAGCCTTCCTGGGCTACCATAGCATTGTCCCCCCACTTGTGTGATGAAGTAATAAAGAATGCAGGAATAAGACACAGTGACTTGTTAGTGAGAAATGAGTGGAAGGCAGCCTCCAGTTGCTATGATAGTCCAGATAGGACATTAAGGAGTGTGGAGGAGAGGAGCCCAGCATCCTGCTGCTAGTCCAGGGGCAATTGAATCTTTTCTTTACACATGAAGGGTTGGGGGCTGATGAAGCTCAGCCCCCTATTGCTATGATGACGATGGTTATCAGCCATATTGTACCATCTACCAGGAAAAATTAGGGCCAGGCGCCCTTGATCGACCTAACGGATGGTAGTCTGTATGGTTACCAGCCCTTTTGCACTGCCCCATGTGCCAATAGGCTGATGATGACGATGGATATCAGTCTTATTGTACCATCAGCCATCCATAGCGTGGGGGGAGCAAGGATGTTGGTGTTGATTGCTGCACCATCGCGTCTATCTGCAGCATTCAGTAAAGATAGGGTGACATGTAAAAGAGTCAAGAGAGGATTGTTTTCCCTGTCACTTCTGGGGGTGGTTGGGGGGCTGTGTAAATTGCCGAGCTATGCCCTGACCCACCGCGGACACTGTTTTTGACCCTAGAAGCATTTGGAGCTCAGCCAAGAATGCAAATCCTTTTCAGAGACAGCAGGAACTGTGGGATACCTTGCGTCCTCAGTCCCCCCTCCCTCCATGGGCATCCATTTGATTCTTTGGGTTTCCATTACGCTCGTCACGCAGCAGCGTGCTGAGTCTCTGCTATGCCGTCTGTCCGGAGATTTTTTTAAAATACTTTGGACCAGGCGTAACATTACAGTAATTCCCCTAATTAGATGCAGGAGTCTCCGAGCGAGATCACCCTGAGGACGGTCACTGAAGGAGATAGAGAGTGCATGCTGCGTGAAAGCCAGCACAAACCAGGGCCCTACGCAGCCGTGCTCGGGGAGGCAATGCTCCCTGAGTACCTCATGAAAGCCTGGCGCGGAAAAGTGTGCTACCACGGAGCACACAATAAGGCAGCTCTCCCCAGGAACCTCCTGCGGAGGCTTTTCGATTACCTCCAGGAGAGCTTCGTGGAGATCTCCCAGGAGGATTTCTGTTCTATCCCCATATATAGAGAGACCTCCTTTTCACATACTTCAGATTCCTGTTATATTAAGAATAAAAGTTTACATGGTTAAAGCACTTACCGACTGCTCCTTCCCCTGATTCAGGATCCGGGTTAATGGCCGGGGAGGGTTGGTAGGGGATCTCCGTGACGGTGATGAAGAGATCCTGGCTGTTGGGGAAACCAGCGTTGTAAGCGCTGTCGCCTGCCTCGTCCTCCAGAAACCCTTCCTCATCTTCCCCGTCCGCGAACATCGCCGAGGAACTGTCCGTCGACACTGTCCCATCATCAGAGTCCATGGTCACTGGTGGGGCAGTGGTAGCAGGCTCCGTAGCGTCCGTTTGCCGCTTTGATTTTTTGGTAGCCTTGTCTGGGGTCCTTGATTTTCACGCGGCGCTGCGTTGCATCCCGGCTGTATTCTCTGTCTCTCATGGCTTTGGAGACCTTCTCGTAGGTCTTTCCATTCCGTTATTTGGAGCGCAGCTCCGAAAGCACAGATTCCTCGCCCCTCACTCCGATCAGATCCAAGAGTTCCCGGTCAGTCTATGCTGGGTCCCTCTTTCTATTCAGAGATTACATGAACTCCTCTGCTGGAGAGCTCTGCATCGCTGCCGGTGCTGCTGAGCTCGCCCTGATGTCCAACCACGAAATGAGATTCTAACTGTTCAGACAGGAAAAGGAATTCAAATTTTCCCGGGACTTTTCCTGTGTGGCTGGTCAGAGCATCCGAGCTCGGACTGCTGTCCAGAGCGTCAACAGAGTGGTGCAGTGTGGGATAGCTCCCGGAGCTAGTAAGTTCGATTTGCATCCACACCTAGCCTAATTCGACATAGCCATGTCGAATTTAGCGCTACTCCCCTCGTCGGGGTGGAGTACCGAATTCGAACTAAAGAGTCCTCTAGGTCGAATTAAATGGCTTCCTGGTGTGGACGGGTGCACGGTTAATTCGAATTAACGCTGCTAAATTCGAATTAAAGTCCTAGTGTAGACCAGGCCTAAGATTGCCTTACTTGGCCCATTATAAGACCCTGTTTTTAGTTGCTTATATCATTGCCAAACTTTAACTGTTTGGGCTGAAATTTTCCATGCTGGATGTTTGCCTCAGGCTGATATTTATTTATTTTAATTTCAGTCAAAACAGTTTGGCTGTTTCTAAGAATGAGGCTAGGGAAAAATACATTGTCATGTCCATGGTAAAAAATTCTGTTGACCTTTGTTTTTCAGAAGCTTTAGTGGTCTCGTGCTTTGCAGCAGGGACTTGAAATGTGGCAAAGGGCAGCCTTTGAGTCAGGGATGTACATTTTGCTGATCCCATGAAAATCTGCCCAAATGTGGCCAAACTATAAGCCTTTGAAAAATCACAGCTTGCACATGCTCAGTATAGACTTGTTAGAGCTTCACAGTTCAATTTACCAAAGATTCCACCAGCACAGAGTATGCTCTAGCCTGGGGCTGCAGTGGGCTGAGGACTATTCCTGGAATAGCAGCTCTTGGTTGCTGAGGATTGGGGCTGGGGCCAGGCACAGGCGCCAACTTTCTTCTTTCCAGATGGCTGCTCCACCCCTGCTCCTCCCCAAAGCCCTCCCCCCAAGGCCATGCCCCAGCTCTTCCCACCCCGGCTTCATCCCCTCCCCTCAGTGCCTCCCGCCTGCCACCAAACAGCTGATCGGTAGGGCTGGCCAAACAGCTGATTAGCCGGTGGCTGGTGGGTGCTGAGCACCCACTATTTTTCTCCATGGGTGCTCCAGTCCCAGAGCACCCACAAAGTTGGTACCTATGGAGTCAGATACTGGAAGTCAGAGTAGGGAAACTATTCTCTTCTGTGCTCTCAATGACCTCCCTGCTCATGCCCAGGGAGTGAGGAGGAGGAGGAGGCCTCATACAAACAGAGGGGACAAGAGCCAGACCTAGGGGGACAGGGTGAGTAGACTGGGATAAGAAGCCTGTGTGAGGGGACTGGAGGCTGTGTGGGAGGGGTGAAGAGGGAAACTGGGACTGAGATTGGGCAAGGAGACTGAGACTGGGGGAGACTGGGATGGGGAACCCAAAACAGGAGTCTAGGACAGGCTGGGCAAGGGGACTAGATCTGGGATGAGAGGCCTAAGGATTGACAACTGGGACTGACTAGGTGAGGAGAATAGGACTGGGATGAAGAATCAGGGGTATGGAAGAGACAGGTCTGGAGGGGACGGAGTCATGTTGGAATGGAACCCATTATTACAGACTCACCATTTCTCTGCTGTCAGCAAATAGCTGTGAAACCCACTGGCAAAGTGTTCCATCTCCTGCTAGTGCTGGTCCGCATAGAGGATGACAATCTACTACTGCTATCAGTTACACCATTGGCTCAAATGGCAAAGCTTAGTGCAGTGGATTGAAAGGTCCGAACCCTGCTGATGAACCATGCGGGTGTTAATGTGATGCCACATGATGGAATTTGTTGTTGTTTTTTTAAACATAGGAAATTACACACAAGAACCCACATTAAAAGAACATTAATAAGATTGCAAAGTCAAGCAATCAAAAGCTAGGAAATGCTAGAATGATGGTTGCCAGTGCAGCCTTAATTCAGTTCTGTTGTGTGTATGCATTATAATATAGCCTTTAATTACATGATCACATGTGTAATTGTGTAATTATGTATATAACTATACTGTTTGTACTGAAAAAGTACTATGGAAATTTACCACATTAGCACCCTCCAGCAATAAATAAGAAGCCAAATTCTGCTGTCAGTTATACTGGTTTTAATCAGTGCAATTACTCTGGATGTTCATCATTGTAACGGAGAGCAAAATTTGGCCCAAGCTGTTCAGTAAATAATTTTTAATGACTTTTTTGTTTTAAACAAAAAATTTGTCACATTTACCTTGTACACTACCAGAACTGAGTAATACTGCAGCAAAAGAAAAGAGATGGGAATGAAATTACTGCAGCCACATCTAAACCACTAGTGACACCTAGTTTTCATCAAGAAGGAGGGCAGCTACAGTATTACATTTTTAACAACTCTGAGGTCTTTGGCAATGTTCTGTTTAATGTGTTTATAAAATACGTAAGCATTGTTTATTGACACTTGAGCTAGATTCAGCAATGGGTTTTACTGGCTGAGGGTGTAAAGCACAGTGCCTCTGGCGACATCAAAGTGCCCAGCTAAATCCCAGCTCTAGCACAGGCTCCTGTTAGTGTAGCCTTTCAAGGGGATGGAACTAGTGGGTCATCCTGGATCCCTCTCTCAGCAGGATTTCTCTAGCCCCCTTAACATTGCACTACCCCATGGAAGCCACGGGGGTGAATAAGTAATGAAAACACTGCCTGTCCTTCCTAGAGGTGAATCTTCCTTAAGAGACAGTGGCTCCTGCTGGAGCAGGGAGGTGAATCAGCCCATTTGCTGCTGTTAAATTCAAGCTTAAACTTGCATTTTCCAAAAGTTCTCAATAGGATTTCCTTATGGTGCCTTGATGCTTTAAAGGGTGTTTACATCTTTAAAATGCTAACATTATTTATTACTAGGAATGTGCTTTATTACTTTTATGCTATGGATAAAAGCTGTACACACTCCAGGGCATATATTAATGGCCCATTAATACACTGTTCATAATGTTAAAATTAATCTAAAGCTTCATGCCTCTCAACACACCTGAGTTAATACATACCCCCGAGTGTCTTATTGCCTAGTTACAGCTCTCCCTTCACTCAAAAAACCTGGAACTTGATTACATCCATATATCAATCACAGTGCATGTTTATATAGTATGATTTGAGTGAATAGTTTAATGATGAAAGGGCAGGATGTACTTAACTGGCTCTGGCTGTTCGCCTGACTCTTAGGAGAAAAGGAAGGTTTTATGCAAACATCCTTATATGTCCTGCTACAAGAGAGTCAGAGAAAGGATGAAACCCTAGTGAAGATTCTAGATTGTGCAATCTATCCTTTTGCTTTGAACAATTGTGACAATCTGGATGGCTCCAGAAAGAGTTGATCTTAATATGAAATGCAGCAATTTATTTCCATCTTTAGTTAATTAAATTAAAATGTAAAGTGCTTGAAGTCAGGAATATATATAAAAAAAATCTTTGGCTCCAGTATGCAGCTTGGATAGATGGCTTCAACATAGACTTTTCCTTCCATTTAAGCTTTCTTCTGCTGTCTATCCTTAGGCTGATTCGGTATTTTATTTTTAGTTTGTGCCTGGGATACGGCCTCTCTGTATTCAGCAGTAAATGGAATTTAATTCTTCTCCAGAGTAGCTAATCTAGATGAATCACCGTCTTTTGAGGTCAGGAGTTAATTTGGGGTTCCATTTTCAAAGCCTCCCTTTTGTGTTTATAGTACAAGATATATGGACAAAAGAACTTATCCAACTTTGTATAATTTTGAACAAGTCAATTAATCTCTCTGTGCTTCAGTTTCCTCATTTGCTACATTGGGAAATTGCCTCTCTCACAAGATATATTCTTGTTTATAATTTCCTTTGAGATTCCAGAATGAAAGGTGCTAAGAAATACCAGGTATTATTAATTATCACTATAGCTATTTACTCACTAACTGTTACTTCCCTCCATCTACATACCTTCTTGTCTTCTACATACTGCTTGGAGGTGAGGCATTGACAAAACTATACTTCAACTCCCTCTTCTATTCAGTCTTGTGAGTGGAACTGTCTTGTGAGTTGTCAGTCTCTTTTTCTATAGCTGTTTACAAAGGTTCAGCTGTAACTTCAGAATAACTCCCTAATAGGCAGCATGAATTAAGAGTTAACTGCTGAATTAGTATTCATCGGTTTCCTACTTCCTGTATATCTATCCATTCAATCTGTTTCATCTGAGTAGTCACTTCTGAATTATGCCAACAGTGTCCTCTGCTGTACATAATAAAAATGACAGCATTCTTTTCAGATCTCATTTCACCCATGCTGACTCAAAACACAAATGATCAGTGATGAATTGGATCTCCAAGTTTAAATTCTGCCACTAAAATGAAAGAAGGGTTGGGATGATTTCCCTGGCTTTTGTGAAGCTAGACCTCCCATTTCTGAATCCTGCTACCTCATCCTTGCTCAAGGTTACTTATTCATGGGGTTCGGAGAAATATTTCTGAGGAGCTAACATTTTGTCTTGGGAATGGACCAGATTGTCCCAAGAAATGTATTTTAGAAATATTCCCCAGGGAAGGATACCCAGGAGTGTGTTCTCTGCCAATCCCCTTTGCAAGTGCACACATCCCACTAGCGATCCATGGTATTTAGCACGGGGAAGAGGAAGGGGGAAATGTTGTGAGAGTTTTCAAAAATCTTAAATATGTTTTTTGCTGCAAGGTTATTGCTGTTTGCTTATTCATGACAGAAGGCTAGTTCTGGGTATAGTTTATTTCAGGGGTTCTCAGCGGTGAGCTGGAGCTGGTTCCCAAGAACCGGTTGCTAAAATTAGACCTCTGTGGAGAACCGGTTGTTAAAGGGCCGGGGGTGGGCAAACAACCCCAGTCCGCGGGCCGGACCATCCAGTTGCTACCAGGATTCCCAGCTGGTCCCTTCCCCGCTTCCCCCCAGCTGCAGCGTGGCCAGCCGCTGGCACCAGCTGGGCAGTTCAGCTGAGCTCCGGAGTTGTCCTGCCGCCGCTTTTTGAGCGGCCCGGCAAGGTTGGGGGGCTGCTGCAAGATCCAGGGCTGGCCGGGGAGGGGCCAAGTGGGGCAATTGGCCTGGGCCCTGCAGGGGCCCCTGACCCCATGAGAATGTCTTCCCCGGGCCCTCCCCCGCTTCCCCCACCCGCAAAGCTGCAGCATGGCCAGCAGCTGGGCAGCTCAGCTGAGTGCTGGGCTGCCAGCAAGGTAAACTGGGGGGGGGGGGGGCTGCGAGCTCCGGGGCTGCGGGGGGGGAAGTAACAATTTGCCCTGGTCCCCCGAGGCTGTCTCCCCCCAGCCGCTCCCGCAGACCTGCAGCGTGGCCAGCAGCTGGGCTCCTGAGTCGTTCTGCTGCTTTGAGCTGCCGGCAAGGCCCCACGACTATGTCTCCCCCCGACCCTTCCCCCCACCCCCTTCAATCAGAACTTTTTATAGGGAACCGGTTGTTAAGATTTTGGCAGCTCATCACTGGGGGTTCTCAAACTTGGTTACACAGCAACCCCCTTCTGACAACAAAAATTACTACAGGATCCCAGGATGGGTGACCGTAGCCTGAGCCTGCCCAAGCCCTGCCATCCTGGGTGTGTGTGTGGCGGGGGGGAACAAAGCCAAAGCCCTAGACAGGGGGCCTGTAACCTGAGCCCCAGGACCATTCACAGCCATTTGGGTGCCCTATGCAGCCCCCCTGAGGGGGGGCCGTGTAGGGACCCAGGCTTCCCCCTCCCCAGGGTCTGGGAGGCAGAAGCTGTGGGGGGGCACTTTTGGGGGCCCCACAGGCCCAGAGTGGCCTGGGGGATTAGTGGGAGGCCAGGAGCAGCCCACTTCGCTTCCCTCTCCCCGGCCCCAGCTGTCTCTCTCGGGGGGAAGGGACTTGGGGGAAGGAATCCCCCACTCACCAGCACTGGCAGGAAGAGGAGCAGCCCGGCCCCAGCCCGCTCTACTCCACCAGCTCCCAGCCGCAGCGCTCCGCTTCCCGATGCCTGTGAGAGCCGGGGGCAGCCTTTCTGCAACCTGAGCGACATGGCTGGGGCTGGGTTAAGGGAAGCGGAGCGGGCTGGGGCCACATCTCTCCGCTTCCTGCCGCCAGTGAGTGTGGGGGGCAGTTCTTTCCCCGCACTCACCGGCGGCGGGAAGCAGAGCACCGCGGCTGGGAGCTGGCGGAGTAGAGCGGGCTGGGGCCAGGTTACTCTGCTTCCTGCCGCAGCTGGTGAGTGCGGGGTCACTGGGGGAAGAGGTGGAATGGAGGCGGAGCAGGGAGAAGGGTAAGAGGCAGGGTGGAGGGAGTTGTCCAGGCCCCCACGCCCCTCTAGGGACGGCCCTGCCCCTTGCAGGGAGGGCCTCCTGAGGGACAGGGCTGGTTGCTGGGACTGGTGCTGCCATGTATCAGCACGCAGGTGCCCCAAATTTCATGGTGCTCTATGCAGCTGCGTATGCTGCACATGCCTAAGGATGGCCCTGCTGAGCCCTGCTGCCCAGGGCTGAAGCCCTCGGGCTTGAGCTTTGGCCCCAGCAAGTCTAAGCCAGCCCTGGCGACCCCATTAAAATGGGGTTGTGACCCACTTTGGGTCCTGACTCACAGTTTGAGAACTTCTGGCCTATTTTAAGGTTGTATACTTAAAATTACCAAGGAGTGCCTAGAGCAAGGGATAGGCACTTCTTTTGAATTGATGTGTGTATAAATCTAAGGAAATAGTAAATGAATACATTTCTGAGAGAGACATTACCTGAAGTTATAATGATGACATACCTGCAACTGGGAAAAGCCTTTCTGATGTGGCACTACATATGATTTTATGAAAATATGCGAATGAGTGTGAATGTAATGTAACTGGAATATGCTTCATGCAAAAGGTCTCTTGTAAGGTATCATTACAAAGCTTATAATCTACTGCGTGTGGTCATCCTATTTGTATAACTGTATCATTCTTGTATCTGAAATTAGAAATATGAAATATAACTCCGAGGTCCCATTGTAATTATGCAAAATGTGGGCCACTACTGGTGGTTTGGAATCTTCATGGCTCCCATCAACTAGGGCAATTGGTTGTAAATGGCTCTGTTTACTTGCAAGCCTTCCTGTGAGTCAGGCCAGGAAGAATGAAGGTTTGGGGTCTCACAGGACATGTGACCATGTCACCTGATACTGGAATCCATCTTAAACCTGGTGCGTTTCCATTTAGAAGGAGGGGTGGGACCCAGAGAAGCAAACGATTCCCACCTTGTGCTCAAGCTATATAAGGGGTGGAACCGAACAAAGGAGGTTCCAGACATGAGAAATCCCCTAATTACCACCTGAGCTGGAGCTAACAAGAACTGTACTAGGGGAAAGGATTGGGCCCAGACTAGGAGCAGTCCAGTTTGTGAAAGAAGCTTATTGGAACATCTGAGGGTGAGATATTTATCTGTAATCAGTTTCTTAATGTATTAGGCTTAGGTTTGCATGTTTTGTTTTGCTTGGTAACTTACTTTGTTCTGTCTGTTATTGCTTGGAACCACTTAAATCCTGCTTTTTTATATTTAATAAAATCATTTTTGCTTATTAATTAAGCCAGAGTAATTAATTAAAATGGGGTTGAGCAAACAGCTATGTATATCTCTCTATCAGTGTTATAGAGGGCAGACAATTTATGAGTTTACCCTGTATATGTTTTATACAGAGTAAAATGAATATATTTGGGGTTTAGGCTCCCAGATTGACTGAATACTAGGTGATGGGAAAGTCCCTGTTAACTGAGAAAACTCTGGGCTAAGTGAATCTTAGTTTCTGTGCACTGCAGGGAGGCATGGCTCAACCTCTTCATCTGTGCTGTAATTGACTGGAGTGTTTAATTCTGCACGATGGGAGTGGAGGGATGCCTTCTCTGGCAGGAGGGTTTGCTCTCACTGGTATCCCAGCACATCTAGTGACAATTTCTGTGACCGAACCCATTACAGCCTTAACTGGAATTTCTTT
Source organism: Mauremys mutica (assembly GCF_020497125.1). Lineage (NCBI taxonomy): Eukaryota > Metazoa > Chordata > Testudines > Geoemydidae > Mauremys > Mauremys mutica. Next base: position 185,377,178 of record NC_059073.1, on the reverse strand, counting down.
AGAAAGACTATGGTTGAAAAGGATATTCTGAAGTAGAGGTAGGGAGAGGTTATGGAATCAGAGTTACAATCCAATGAAGCGCTCCTTGCCTATCCAAGGGTTCTAACCATTACATTTGAGCACTGCTGTCCCTCTTAGGTAAATCACATGGGGGAAAATGTTGGCAGTGCTTGTTGCCTTAATTAAATCTCTCCTAGTCCAAGAATTCCCAGTGTTGTCCTATAATTTGGGCAATACCTGCAAGTGAGGAAGACCTATCATATAGATTTTCTCTCTGCTGTAGTCAGCCAAGAAAAATCAAAGCGTAGCCCTGAGTGCTGCAAAAACAGGGCTATTGCTATATTCAAAATGTGGAGTACTGCTTTAAACAATAACAGCTGAGAACTACTCATCCAAGGAGCTCTACCTCATATCAGATCAGTTAAGAGCTAAAAACCTAAAATATAATTATAATTCTGACTGTTTCAGCCCCATGTGATCCATTTCGTTTGCTCCTCCCCCTGTTCCCTACTTTTTAATCACTGCACACCAGCTACTGGGAAAAAATTCAGGAACTTGCCCCAGAACCAAGTGAAAAACATGATCCTGTTCTAGAACTTATTTGATTCCTGTAGTATCTCCATCAACGTGGAAAATTTTAACTCATAATTCAACCCTGGTGCGACAGAAATATGTGAAAATGTTGGGGAAATCTGTGGGAGTTTAAAAAAATGTTTTTTGGGAAAACATGGTAGGTTTCTCAAATTGTTTTTCTCAATACCTCATAAATGCTCCCTCTTTCTGATGCAAGCAAGAGTCACAAGCTAGCACCTTTCAGGGAAGGTGGGGCTGCAGCACTGCAACCTCACACAAGAAATCACGAGTACAGGTACAATTCTGTGACTTTCCAGGACCTCCATGACTTCTTCTGCAGCGGCAGGGCTGGAATAGCTGTCAGCGCCGGGGCTGCTGGAGCAGTGGCCAGGATTGCATCAGCCCTGTGCAGAAGCAGCAGTGGGGCTGGAATAGTTGCCAGAGGTCAGCCCCAGCAGCACTCCAACTGTTAGTCTTCCCTGTCTTACTTAGTGTTTCTTTTTTTAAAAAAAGAAAAAGTCAAGGACAGGTTATGAGCTTCCATGAATGTTTGATTATTGCCCATGAGCTGTCCCTGACTTTTACTAAAACTTCCTCAAGACAGAAACTTAACCTTAATTATGAGTAACAAAATATGGCTGGAGCCAGTCTCTGGATGACCTGAGAAGCTCCAAACCTCTCATAAATTTCAGTTGGGGGATACCCTCTGATTGGTGACTCTTCTCCAGGAGGCAGGCAATTGAGGAAGAATGTGGGGGAGAGATAGCTCAGTGGTTTGAACATTGGCCTGCTAAACCCAGCATTGTGGGTTCAATCCTTGAGGGGGCCATTTAGGGATCTGGGGCAAAAATCTGTCTGGGGACTGGTCCTGTTTTGAGCAGGAGTTGGACTAGATGACCTCCTGAGGTCCCTTCCAACCCTGACAGTTTTATAACAGTCAATCAGAGCTGCTGTAGGAAGCAGACAGCACTCCCCTTCCCTGACAGGAACTAAGAGGACTTTAGGTGATGGGGGAGAGGGAGCAGCTGATACTACTTTCACAGGACAGGTCAGGAGGGAGAAAGATCCGCATAGGTTAGGGCAGCCTCCTTCCATTCTGCAAATAATGGGTCAGTCTGCTTGCTGCTTCTTCCTCCTCCTGACACCATCAGGCCTGCAAATGAGTGAAGAGTCCCTGCAGTTGACCTCATCAGAACCTGGGATGGATGAGAAGAGGACCCTGCTTCATCTGTCCCTGTCTCCCTCCACCACCTGGGAATGGATGAGGCAGACCCCCTGGTGCTGCACTATTGAATCAATTGCCCCTCCCCCAGGAGCTACAGCAGTGGAGGCAGAATTGATGTAGGAGTGAAGGGATCAGGGTTTTGGGGTGCAGAATTATGTGAGGAGCTATGTAATTAACTTCTTGGACAGGGGATGGCAGCTGTGGGGCTTGAGGTGCAGACTTAATTAGAATTTTAAGGTATGAGGAGAAGCTGGAGGCTCCATGCCAACAGGCAGCCATGGAGCACCTCTGTAGTGGGAGCCTGGATCACCTGAAAATCAATACATTTGGGAGAACAGGAGGCAACACTAATTGTCACAGACCTGTGCTGGGGATGGGTGTGGGAAGCTCAAAAAACAGGAGAGCGCCTAAAAAACAAGCCAAAACCCTAATTTATTTTAAAAAAATCCCATGACTTTTGGGCTACTCCTATTTTGGGGGGGGGGGGTGAGCTCTGACACGGTGGCTTTTAACTTCTGGGGTTGGCACTAGGTAGTTCGCTTCTCCTGCGTCCAGGGCAGCAGAAAATGGCTCTTGGAGGGCCAGCTATGAAGTCAACAATGTAACTAATCCACGAGGCGGGTCCAACTGTTCAGACATCCCCGTGGTCCCTGACCCAGCTCATCAGCGTCTCAACGTTTCGTATCAAACGCGCCCCCTCCCCCCACAGTCCGTGCGCTGCGGGGCCGCGGCGGCCCAGGCCTGGCGGGTGAAGCTGCTGCAGCGCCGGAGGCGATCGATGAACGCACGTGCCCCGCCCGCTCAGACTCTGCCCCCGCCCTTTGGGCTCCTCCTCTCCCCGGGCAGGGGCGGGGCCGTGTCTTTCACCCGGATGTGGGAAGTTCGGCTCCGCTCCAGACCCGCCCCGGTAGTGACGTAAGGAGGCAGGGCGGAGGGAAGCGGGCCCTGGACCGCCGCCATTTTGGTTGCGTGGGGCCAGGGCCGGTGGGTTGGCCGGGCGCGGGCCGCGCCGGGCGGGCGGGGCGGGATGTCGGCGTTCTCGGAGGCGGCGCTGGAGCGGAAGCTCTCGGAGCTCAGTAACTCCCAGCAGAGCGTGCAGACGCTGAGCCTCTGGCTCATCCACCACCGCAAGCACTCGGGGCTCATCGTCACCGTCTGGGAGCGGGAGCTGCGCAAAGGTGAGGTCGGCACCGGGCAGGCCGGGTCCGCCCTGCGCTGCTGGCTCGCCCCGGCCTGGGGCTCACCCCTCCCCCGGCACCGGCGGCCGGGGGGCGAGCGGAGCCGCCGGGACAAGCGGGAGCCCCGAGGGCCCTGCTCTGCCGATGGGGCTGAGGGGGCGGCCGCTCTGTGCCTTCTCTGTCCGCCTCGCCGCCCCACCCCGCGGAAGGCGGCATCGCCCGCTCCTCGCGGCCTGTCCCCGGTGACCCGCCGCCTCCCCTGCCGGGAAAACAGCGCGTTGCGTGTGGGGAGCGGGCCCGGGGTGGGAGCTGCGGCTCTGCCACGGGCTCGGCCACGGTCCCGGCCCTAGCGCGCTGCGGGCAGAACCGTCCCGGGGATGCGCTGTGCCAGGGCCAGTGTTTCTAGCCGTGCTTGGCGCGGAGACTTCGCCTACCTGCGCCAGCGGGTTTTTCTCTTTTCAGAGGGAATTAGCGGGGAGGACTAATGAAAGGGACACCGTCAGCTTTACAAATAACGGGTTTTTTAACCCATGATGTTTTGGTGGTACTGAAGATCAGCATAACAAAGGCTCGAGACTCGTTTCCCCCTTCGGTGTTTACTTTCAGTTTTGGACATTGTTTTGTGTATAATCAGTTTTGCACCGTAGTAGGCAAATTGCGGTTTGTGGCTCTGTCACAGCAGGAGCCTGGAGTAAACACATTAACTACGAAAATGGGCAGGAGGACTAAAGCTTTGTTTACCTGGCTTTGGAAACTGACTATATTTCAGACTGACTTTTTTTAAACTTCGAGGTTGTCTCCTTGGTAATATGTGTTCATCCTTAATTTAGTATTTCCTAGCAAATGAAATGTAGACTTTCTGCTGCAATGACAGGAGCTGGCCTGTCTGCCATAGTACTAGAAGTCACCTTAGCTGATAACTTGCTCTGCCTGTCTTCACCCTTCCCATAGCTACCTTTACACAGCAGAGACATTTAGGGATTTGAACAGGAAGAGTTTAGGAGTGGGTTTTTCATTAGGGAGGAGAAGCTGGTAGGCAGCAGTCCAACAAAATTGATAGGAAAAATTTGGCTGACCCTGATGTATGTGCCTTGCCATATTGATAGATCACAGTGGTGGGTCGCAAAAACAATGAGTCCAGTGCCACCTTAAAGACTGACCGATTTATTTGGGCATAAGCTTTTGTTGGTCAAAACCCTACTTATTCAGGTGCATGGAGAAGTGGGTTTTTGACCCATGAAAACTTATGCCCAAATAAATCTTTAAGGTGCCAACTGACTCCTCGTGGTTTTTGTGGATACAGACTAACATGGCTACTCCTCTAAGTGGTGGATCAGTTTTTTTTTTATTCTGGGTTGGACCACATAACTTCATAGACATAGAATTAGTTCATCCTACACATGTGGGTTTAAAATTAAATAGGATTAAGTTAAAAGGAGAACTTCAGTATTAGTATCTTATAATTATTTTAGCCTATATTGAAACAGTATGTAAGTTTTAACGTTAGGCTATCTTGTGCCTTGTATTAGCAACATTTAAAAATACATTTGATTTAAAATACATTTTAGTTCACTTCTTGCAGAAAATGGTTCTCTTTTGAACTTTCAAATTACTAGACTGAACAGAGTAAGTAGAATTAAAAAACAAACCCAAAACTTGTGGGTTCTGGGTAGAAACCATGAGATCTCAGAATGCACAAACTGAAGAGTTAATTGTCTACTACACAGATATGTAGGTTTAACTATTTTATCTAAGTTATTTTGTAAAGGAAAAGTAACTTCCCTAGAACAACACTATCTCCCGAGCAGTTTCTCTTGTTTTGAAAACAAATGCATGGGTTTTCTCCTACATGTCTAAAAAACAAAAATTCCAAACACCCCCCCAAATAAATTATTTAAGATCACTGTTTTGAATGATCGAGAAGTTTATGATGAACAGCTGATGTAGGAGCCTTTTTTAATTGGTTTTATTTTCTATCTTCATCAACATACATATGAGTTTGAGGATATGAGGCAGTCACTGTAGTACTGTCAGTATATTGCTGTTATCCAGCTCTTTAATTCCTTATCGAGTTCAGATAGTACAGCTAAGGCTATGTTTTAGTTACAGGTTTTTTTAGTAAGTCATGGACCGGTCACGTACCATAAACAAAAAATCATGGGCCTGTGACCTGTCCATGCCTTTTACTAAAAATACCTGCTGTGACTAAAACTTGGGTGGGGGTGGTCTGGGGGTGCTGGGGGAGGGGGGCTGGCCTGGGACCCCTGCTGGGACTGGGGGGAAGTGGGGGGTCGGGCTGCAGCCTGGGACCCCTGCTGGGACTGGGGGAGGGAGGGTTGGCGGGGCTGATAGGGGCTTCCTACATGGCTCTGCGTCCCTGCAGCTCCTAGAGGCAGGGGCCAGGGCAGGAACTGCTCCCGCCACAAGTGTTGGCTGCTGCAATTCCCCCAGCACCAGCCGATGCAGAAGTCACAGAATCTGTGACAACTCACAGCCTTGGGTATAAATTGCTTGACTAGGGAAATGGATGAAAATTAGATGGTTGAAACTCAGTCTGTCAGTGGCTTCAATCTTATTTGATCATGACCTCCCTTCTTTATGTCTGTAGTAGTTTTATGCACCACACCATACAAGCTTGTATACTGATTAAAACAAAATCAATATGTAACTCTCACTAAATATTAAAAACAGTAAGGCATTGATTCAAACATAGCAAACAATCCATTATAATAAAAGAGAAACTGCTATTGTGATTGATGCTTACAATTAAATGTAAGCTACCACATCGTAGCAAATAGGTTAATGTACAGATGGCAAGGCCTTTGTATAATTCTATGCAAGCTTAAACAAATCCATCAACATACACAGCGCCCTCTGAGAACCTGTATGGAGGAATCAGCTTTGCTAATTATTCATTGCTGTGGGTAAAGTGTGTGCAGTAAGTCTGTGTGTGGTTTTTATTTTGTTTTTTTTTGTTTCCCCCCCCCCTTCTTTCCCTAAGGCTTCTCATGCCCCTCCCAGAATACATTCCACACTTTGAGAACATCCTCTCTAGGTAAATGGAGGTAGTGTTGGTTGGCAGGATGAAGCACTCTGAAGAATTGACAGCAGTGTTTGCTGGGAGCATCTGTCTCCAGTTGTCAAGGTTGTGCTCTCTTGGGGGAAGAGGATCTGTATGTGGTTCTTAGCAGAAATACTATTATTTTTAATCTTCATCTGAATCAAGATTTGGCTACAGTGTTGCGTGCCTTTGCCACTTCAGAGTAAGATCTTCTGACTTGGGGCTTACCTCTAAGAGTGTCTGGAAACTACAGCTGTTTAGGCATGTGGCAGTCCAGCTCCTGTCCAAGAAAAAAACACTGAGATCATTTCATGATGCACTGTCCATTTCAAGGTCCTGGTCCTCATTTTTTAAGCTATAGAAATTGCCTATTGTTCCACATCCCAACCTTCAGCTGCGTTTGAGGATGTTGTGGCTGACAAACCCCAGCCTCTATCTTAACTGTTTGTCTGTGGTCACGACAGTACTTGAAAGCCTCACAAAAGTTGTTACTTATATTTCAGTAGTGTCTAGAAACCCCGGCCAAGATCTGGGCCTCATTGTGATATATGCAGTACTAACGCATAGACAGTCCCTAACCCCAGTAGTTTTCACTCTAAATGAACAATATAGGCAAAGAGTGGGAGGGAAAATAAGCACAGAGCAAAGTGACTTGCCCAAGGTGAAACAGTAGGTCCCTGATAGAACCAGGAATAGAATCTAGGTCTCAGGAGACATAGTTCAGTGCCTTTTTTATCAAACCACATGAATACATCTACCCAACTCCCCCACCCTGTGAGATAGAATTAATAATAACTTCATTTTAGAGAGTAGATGATTGTGCCAGTGTTACCCAGGAATTCTGTGGCAGAATTAAAAATTGAACCTATCACCAGGGATAAGCTGAGCAACCTTAAGAGCACAATACAATGCAAGACTAACTTCTCTGGAGCCTTTCACTTAACTAATGAGTGGAATGGCCATGGATGTGTGTCCTGGACAACAATTTCCCTAGTTTTTCATTTTAAATGGCTTCAGTATTAAGGATAGGAGCTCTCAGACCCTTGTTCCTCTTTGTCAGTGGCCCCTGTATTTCTAAAATTGTGTAATGGGAGCTAGACACTATGTTGAAATTGGGGTCAGGAGGTGGTATTTAGACATGCATATATACTATTTACTGTCTGGATAAATTAACATATTGTAACAAGTCTCTTCTTCTGGAGCCTAATCCCATGAGATTCTGGTTCTGACAGTGAACTCTTGCAGTTTGCTTTAAAAACTAGCAAAATGAGTGACAAAATACAAACTTCTGGAATGTGAAAACTTTTCAACATGTCTTTTTTTGGGTTACAATTAGCTAGAATTCTCATATTTATATTTTTTTGTCCTCTTTAAAACTTGATATTAAAGCATAGATCTTTTCTTTAATGTTTTGGGTTTTATTTTTAGCTTATTCCTATTTTTCTTTCCTTCAGACCCCTTGTCCAGAGTATCTTAGGTAAATTTTACCTCACTTGCTTTTTGGTAAAGATGTAAAGATGGTTACAGTAATAGGAGTTGTTTAATTCCATGATACAGCATTTTTTCTTGCCCTCTTTCTCCAGTCACCAGTAAGGAATGATTCTTTAGATCATGCTTTTAAGAGTACAGAAACAAATGGTATCGGAAAGATTTTTTTTTTTCTATGCTGATGGCTGCAGTAACATAAGGGGAAATGGCTGATCAAGCTGAATTGAAGTAATCTCCCATCCCTACTTGCATGTTCTTAATAGTCTTTGAACTGAAATTCTTGATTAGAATAACTTTGTACAGTTGCAGAAGAGTAATAAATCACTTTTAGTTTTTAGCTGTTAGCTTTCACTTTGTCTAGATGTGTGTGTACATAAATTCAAAGGAAAACTGTTAAAATGTAATCTGAATTTTTCATGCACTTATATTTGTAACATTTAGAAGTATGTAAATTAGAATTATTTCAAAATAGGATGCTGAATTCGCTGCAGTCTTATGGCATATAATGACTTTTTTACTTATTTGTCTTGGTTGTAGCCAGCAGCAGGACAGTAGGATTTGTCGATGAATTTACAGTCCCTTAGTGTAAACAACATCTGAGTGTTTTGTAATCATGCATTACAGTTCATAAACTGTGATATTTGGACCTTTCTCCTCAGATTTATATAACAGACTTTTTACTAATGTTTCTTGACTGTAACTAATGAAAACATTAAATGTATATATCCTAGAATTCATCATTCTGTGAAATTACAGATACTATGGGTTGACAGTAGACTTCTGGCATCTGTCATATGATGATATATTCATCAGATGAGTCTGCTCATTAGAGACTTTCTTTTAAAGGTTGGTTGGAACATACATGCTGAATGCTCCTGTAGATGGACTAGTATGGCTTTTAGTGTGTGTTTAAACTTGTGTTCCACTCATTTTCTTTTTGTTTTTTAGCTAACCTATGAGATACTATGCATATACATATCATTTTTAAATTTAGATTTTTTTTTGTCATAACGGTCATTTAGTTCATGCTCTGGGTATATGCTAGCATATTGATGAAAATATTTTTATATTAATGAAGAGGCTATAGCAATTTGAAGCATGACACCGTTATTACTTCAGAGATAAGAATCTACAGTGATTAGAGCCCAACTATAATTTTAATAGCATTGTCATGAACTTCAGTTGAGATTGACCCATCTAGGTTTGTAGCTGTTTCTTTCATGCATGTTCAGGGTATGTCAGCCTCTTGATTCGACATTGTCATGATGCATTGTAATGACTCCAAACTGTGGCTTTTTTTTTTTTTCGTAAGAAAAAGTTGCCTTTCTGTTTGGTTATAATCTTCAGACTTAGCCACCTGGATCAAAGCATCTCTCTATATGAGGCGGTTGGGGCTGGGTGGCATTATCTGAAGAGGTCAAATCAGATAGAGAGGAAAGTATTGATACTGTCCCAGTTCCACCCATGAGACACCATTGAGTAGATATTTTTATTATGATCTCCCCTCTCCTTCCTTGTATGTTGTAATCAGCAGTGTAATAGCTAACAATGCTTACATTTAAAATTTTCATTATTCTGTACCTTAGTTAACCTATTTACATGAGCTGTTTCAGGTCTGTAGGGTCAGGTAGATATTAATAGGGAAAAGCTATATCTTTGGAACTATAAGGGCTTAAACACTTACAAAATGAAAGGTGTAGATTCTAGAGCCCAGAACATCAGCCATCAGAGAAAAGTACCAGTTGTTCAAACTGCCATGAACTGGATCAGTCTGACTCCTGATATAGTGGGTTAAAATTTAACTTTCTCTAAATATATGATCTGTGCATGATACTCCTGTGTTTTAACTCTTGAGTGGAGAGCTGGTAGAATCTCCCCAAACTCTTAACCTCTAAGGGCTGTGGTAGCAAAGAAGAATGTGAGTCAGGTCCCCACTAGTTATTTCATGTGACTCCCTCTGCTGTATATACTTGCTGCCTCGAAACCAATCCAGTCAGCTCCTCCTTAACTGCAGAGGAGCTGTGTACCACATCAGCAGTTGTAACTCTTCTCTGGATCCCAGTAATTGTTTGAGGTATCCTTTCTCAATACCAACTTTGTTTTTCAGTCAAGTCTGCAACTTATTGAAGTTCTTATCTTGGCTTCTGATGTTTGGTGCAATTCTTCAGTGCTTGACTTTTGTCAGTACTTTGGCACTTGGTGACACTTGATTTTTGTTGTTGTTGGCGCTTTGGTGTTCTGACGCTTACTAATTGTTGGTGCCTGTAGTCCTCATTGGCATGCTGCTTTTTATTTTCCCACCAGCTCATCAACCTGCTGTTTATCTTTTCCCTACTGAGGCAGCTTTTGTAGTCTTCACGGTGATTACTTGAGTACCTGGGTTAGTTAAACCTTCCTGCAAGCATCCATGCTGCTAAGCCACACTTGAGGAATATCTGGTAGGTGCATGCATCCTGGTTACATGCTAGAATTTCCAAGGGCATATCCCATGGTTCATAGTGCAATACTACTCCATGAATTGTTTTGTGGTGTATTTTGGAAGAAATTATCTGTCCCTCCCATGTCCTTGTGTGGAAGAGTTCTTTGCTCACCAAACAGAGAATTTAAACACTTCTGGCATTGCACACTCCTCATTTCCATCTTCACCTCTGTTCTATCCACTGTCAAGGCATTGATCTAGATCAGGATAAAGACCTATTCTAACAGTTGTCACTGTTAATCCAACGCCTGTTTTCAGAACTGGAGGCAGATAAAGGGCATGAGACTTGGTAGAGAGCATTTTGGAAGCAGCTAGTGGCCATCAGAAGGTGGCAGCAGGCCTTGGTGCGGACACAGCAGAATTGAGACAGCTGATGCAGGTTGTAATAGCTGTAGATTCTCTTATGTTGACCTGATGTTGGATCAGGAGCACAAGTACAGAGAGGATATTACCTCAGACTGCTACAGGTTGGTTGCTAACCAGTTTTGTCAACGGTGACCATCTCCTTCCCCCCACAAGGTGCAAGTGAAGTTGTACCCTGATGTTAGAGTGCACTCAGGAGAATTTGCTTACTAAGCAGTTGCAGGATGGTGGCAGAATGTACATTTGGACAACTGATGGTAAGTTGGCACTGCTTGCAAACCTGTTTGGATGCAGTATGTCCATTGACATTTGTGTTATTGAGACTGCTGTGCACTCCACAGCATATGTAAGCATAATGGGGAGAGTGTTCTCCAAGAATGGGTTGAAGATTGGCTGCCTGTACACCAGAACCTAAGAGTGTGCCTTTGATCATTGGGGCTGGGAGAACAAGGGAAGTAAGGGATGGCTTGTGTGCCTACATCCTGCTTTGTGTGGGGAAAATGTGAGGCTGTGGAGTGTTGTACTGTGTAGACTTAGACATGTTTGCTGTTCTGAGAATTAAAACCTTTTGATTTAAACTTTCTGCCTCTTATTTCCCAAACACACTCACCTGTGGATTGTTCAGTCAAATACTTTAGTAAAACCAAATGCAGCCAATCCAGCTGCTACTCTCCAGAGTGAAAATGTTAAGAGTGAAATGTACAGTGAAAACAAAGTAAATCAGTGTGATGTCACTGTTGATAGAATTGCACATCACCAGTGTTCTTGTACTACTACTCCTGTAGTTGCACGGCGGTAGGATGAACAGAATATATATCTGTACTCACTTCTGTCCTAGGAGTTGGATTGCCTACTCCACTCCAGAATTGTCAAGTGGTGCATTGACTGCCGGGTATGTTAGCATGGAGGAGAGTCCACTGGCAAAGGTACTGGTCATCAGGCTAAGCAGCTGCTTGAACATTTCCTTTTGCTGCTGCCAGTCATGCTCCCTCTTCCTGTCCAGCTCCAACAACTGCCTCTGGAATTCTCACTGCTGGTGTGACCTGTGGCTAAAGTCATTTTGTATATCCTGCAGCTGGTCATCTTTGGAACATTTTTTTCTTTTCCCCTGCTAGTTCAGGGCCCTCATCCCAAAAGCCATTGGAGGGCTGCTTGGTGCAGCAGATGTGGACAGTCTTGCAAAGGCAATAAAAGGGCCTTTTTTTGTCTAGGGAAATAAAAATCTCTCTTAACATCGTGTCACAGGAAGGCCATAAAATTGATACTTTTATCTTCTCCATACCCACATTTATCTCCTTTCTCCATATTTGCCTGTTGATAAGCACCTGCAGCTCAGGTCACCAGCCCACCAATACAATGGAAAATCTTGGAATTCATTTAAAATAAAATAAAATGTATTTTTTGATCTGGATGGGGGTGGGTTTGGTGCCCATAAGCCCAGGGACCTTTTACCAGTGCTGGTCTTAACACTATTTCAGGTAGTGGTGTCATTAGAAGATGTTAATCTGCTGGAGATTCAGGATTGGAAGAGGGAACTTTTCCAGGCCTGTGGTAGATGACCATCTGTCTATGTCAAAGAGGTATTTCCTTGCCTGGTGACTGATCAATGAGTGATGATTAGAGAGGACTTGTAAGCTGTGGGGCGGGGAGGGTTTGTCCTGCATAGGCATATCCTGGACTGTCTTGAGGTTTTCCTATATGAAAAGTTCATAAGCATATTCTTCTGGGGGTGGATCAAAATCTCGGTGAACACAAAAACCATGCTGAAATAGGATGCAAGAACTTGCTTACCATGAATATGCCTTTTCACAGCCCCTGTATATCGGCAAGAGATTTTCACTCAGGGTGGATTTGATTTAAATCATGATTTAAATCGCTAGTCAGGAAGACTCGATTTAATCATGGATTTCTACATAATACTGCGTTCTTGTTGGTTGTTATAACCTTAATAGATATTCTTCACGACTTGGCGATGTAGGTTTCATTTTTAGATGGTACACACTATACCTTTTTTAAAGTGATTTATTTTGAAAACTTTAAAGGTTAGTTTTACAGCTATATCAGAAAATGAATGATTGGTTATTTCATTTACCAAAGGTAATTGACTTCATAAATATCTGCTTCATTGGGAGGTGAACTATCTCCAGTTCAACAGGTCAATCACTAATATTTGGAGAATTTTCTTGTCATGCTATATTAGGAAGAGAACATCACCAGACAGACATGTTAAATTGTTTTATTTAACTAAAACAACAATGGTATGTGTTCTGGATTTTTTTCTTCAACAGCAAACATGTAATATTTTAACACAAGAAACATGAATTTTTGAATTTAGTTAAACATTCAAGGCTTGTTTTTGCTAAAATTGTTTAACTAAAATAGTTAAATGAAATATTTAAAAAACAAAAATAAATTGACTGTCAGCCAGGTCAACATGAGACACTTAAAATTTTGGCTTCTGCAGCTAATTCTGTCATCTTCACTTTCATTTTCCTGTTTGTTCATAATCTGGAAAAGAAAAACAAGCTTTCCTGCTTTTTCAAGTCCCAAACGATTTCTCAGTTTGGAAAAATTAGTCCAAAGGAAGAAAATATTCTTTCTACACCGTCAGAAAAAGCTACTGCTGTTAAAAGTGTGATGATCACTTCAACAGTCTCTGAATCCAAGTGCTTAAGTGACTTCCACCAGTTCACTGGTGTGATTTTTTTTTTTTAAACATGAGGAAACATATTTCTTGAATGGTTCTTATTCTCCAACTAGATCTTTTTTACAGCCTACTGCCATATAGGTTTTCCCTTCTAGTGAGAGAATGGTATGGTAGATCTCAAATCAATGAAGGCTATACTCAGAAAGACCTAAAGACTTCTGGAATATGCTGCTCAAACAGTTTCACTTTTGTTTCTACTGCCTGTCCTTCCCTTCTCACATTTATCTCCAAACTACTTCTCCTTGTCCAGGTCTGTTCTGCCCCCAGCAATTTTCTATTCCAGGGGTTGGCAACCTTTCAGAAGTGGTGTGCCAAGTCTTCATTTATTCACTGTAATTTTGTGTTCTGGCAATACATTTTACATTTACAGGGGCCGGCAGATGGAACCCCAGACTGGCAGCGGGCTGAACGGGGCCAGCGGCCGGGACCCAGGCCAGCAGTGGGCTGAGCCGCTCAGTCTGCTGCTGGTCTGGGGTTATGGCCGCCATCCCTGCTCAGCCCACTGGCGGCCCGGGGTTCGGTCGATCCAGGCTGGAAGTGGGCTGAGCAGGGCCGGTGGCCAGGACCCAGGGTGGCAGCAGAGTGCCACTGAAAATCAGCTTGCGTGCTGCAGATTGCTGACCCCTGTTCTATTCATTGAACTTTTTGAAACTTTGCACTTTTAGAGAGAGGTAAGGGATTGACTCTGTGTACACAAATTTGCGGAGGGACAATAGGGCTGAGATCTGTTCTCACCTCTGTATGTACTTTAATATTTTTTGCTGTTAACAAGCATGTTATCTCTGGAGACACAAATCCACAGTGTGAGAACTGCAAAACCAAGCATCTCTGGTATCTTCTACACTGAGCACCAAGTCCCATTGAGTAGATAGAAAGATTAACCTAAATAATCCAGAAGCCCCTGGAACCCCATAAGATTGGGTCCGTAGTCCATGAACTATTGGAACTCATTTACAAAACTTTTCTTAAACATTATATGAATATATTGTCTCATACTATAGAATTGGAATTTATAATCCTATTCCATGATGAGGTATCTGAGCTATAATGCATTTTAATTAAAACTATCTTTAGATAGGCTTTTTCCTCAAAAAGCATTTGATCAAAAAATTCAATTTGAATCCCCCCCTTTTTTATCATTGATTTTTATCCACCCTGCTTTCTCTTAATATAGACAGAGCTCATACAGTAGGACTTAAAATCCTGGCTGTCTTGGACAATGCTTTAATACAGTGCAGTGTGTGTGTATACATAGCTATGCATATGTGCTTGTGCTACATGCATCCCTGTGTCTGCAGGCATCACTCATTTTGTAATCTCAGTTGTGAATAAATTGGTTAGCAGCCTTCAGTTACATCTCAGAATAAATAACTAGTTGCATATTTACGTCTTTTCTCCTTGATTGGAATCCATCTTACCAGTGTGGACACAAGAACAAATGGATATAAACTGGCCATCAGGAAATTTAGACTTGAAATTAGACGAAGGTTTCTAACCATCAGAGGAATGAAGTTCTGGAACAGCCTTCCAAGGGGAGTAGTGGGGACAAAAGACATATCTGGCTTTAAGACTAAGCTTGATAAGTTTATGGAGGGGATGGTATGATGGGATAGCCTAATTTTGGCAATTAATTGATCTTTGACTATTAGCAGTAAATATGCCTCGTGGCCTGTGATGGGATGGGGTGGGATCTAAGTTACTACAGCGAATTCTTTCCTTAGTGTCTGGCTGGTGAGTCTTGCCCACATGCTCAGAGTTTAGCTGATCGCCATATTTGGGGTCGGGAAGGAATTTTCCTCCAGGGCTGATTGGCAGAGGCCCTGGGGATTTTCACCTTCCTCGGCAGCATGGGGCACGGGTCACTTGCTGGAAGATTCTCTGTGCCTTGAAGTCTTTAAACTATGATTTGAGGCCATCAGTCACTCCGAGATAGGTTAGGGGGTTGTTATGGGGGTGGGTGGGTGAGATTCTGCGGCCTGCATTGTGCAGGAGGTCAGACTAAGTCTATGACTCTATCATAAATTACATGTGATGGAGAGGAAAGGGGTTGGGAGGAGGTGGCTGGGGAAATGGTGTGGCTTCTGCACTCAAGTGGCCTAAAGGTCATTCCATAGTACATAATATTCTTAATAATAATTGCATTGGCCATAAACCAGCAAAATCCTATCACTTATGTTGCAGTTTCTCACTAGGAATAACACAGATGGCAGCAGCCTCTTACCTGTCAGTAGCTGTGGCTCTGATGTTGATTTCTCTCTGTTCCGTTCCGTGTCCCCGAGCAGGTCTTATGGACTCTGCTCTGAGGATGTCCTCGGGTCCATCTGCCCATAGGGCCTGCTGGCCCTGGGGTATGTTTGATTTCTTCCAGTCCTTGTACTGCTGGGATCTCCTCTGTCTCTTCCAGTCTCTGTCCATAAGTACATTTGCTCTTAAAACCCCATCAGGCCAACAGGGGGCTGTTCCATGCTTTGGATAGTGTTGAGCAACTAGTCAAACTCTTTGTAGTAGTGGCAAGTTGATAGTAAGTTTCTAGATTTGTCATTGGTATTTTTTGTAGTGTCTTTTTTTAATTCTCTATACACTGACTTTCCCTCCATATAATCCCCTCCTCTGCCAGACTCTTGGAGATGCTCTTTTAGAGGTGTGATTTTTGGTGTGTATCTCAAAATTACGGTGCTTACTACACTAACTGTTCAAGTAAGTTGTGTAGAAATGAAGAAGACCGGGTGTAATGTGTTTATAAACTTGCCAGATGTAGCATATAAACTAATAGATGAGTTCCAGTGCAGAGAAAGAGAGCAGGTACAAAGGCAGGAAAATATGACCCCTACAAAGCCATTAGAGGACAACCACCTGGATTACAGCTGCCTTCACATGCGGGATAGGTTCTAGCCTCTTCCCCCAACCCATCTTACAGTGAATCATGAGTTCTAACTTGTACCCCCAGGTAGGTAAGCAAGCCTGACAAATCTTCATAAAAGGCTTTTTATGCATGGAAGAGAGGCTTGGGGGAAAACCAAGGTAAGGGTATGTCTATAATACCTGCTGGATTGGTGGGTAGTGTTTGATGTATCGGGGATCGATTTATCGCGTCTCGTCTGGACACGATAAATCAATCCGATAATTGATGCCCATACTCCTCCTGCCAAGGTGGAGTACTGGCAAGTGCAGTCGACGGGGGCGCCGTGGCAGTCGACTCACTGCTGGGAGGACGGCCAGGTAAGTCGAACTAAGATACTTGGACTTCAGCTACGCTATTCGCATAGCTGAAGTTGCTTATCTTAGTTCGAACCCTCCCTCTAGTGTAGCCCAGGCCATCTAGCATGGCAGGGGGCATAGGGAGTAGTGTGTGGATTTTGGTTTCACTTGAGCTAGTAGTGCTGTGAGAATGCAGACTAAATCATTTAGAGTGCTGATAGTCTTCCATTGTCTTCTCTCAGTTTCCTCCAGTGTGCCAAGGAAGACGGACAAATTCTCCCACAGTTCATTGGGAAAGAATCGGTTGCGCAGTTTACTGCAGCACGGAGAACTATGGGACGTATCTCCAGAAAGTCCTGATGATGCACATGAGGGAGTGCACCATAACTTGGGTATGGGGTTGCAGTGTAGCTGCTCATACACAGGCTAGAGTAACGTGGTTCCTCGTAACACATAATGGACATTGAACTGTCTGAATGCCTGCCATATACCTTTTAGATTAGGCTTGCTTTCAGTGTGTCTAACTACTGGTTTGGTCTGAACTGTTTCAGCTAGCACTGGTTTAGTGCCAATATGAATGTCATTAAAATGGTTCAAACTGAAATGGTCCAGATGGGTCAACTACTCCCACAGTGCACCAGTAGCCCTTTGAAGTGTTCCAGAATCCATTGCTTCTGGGAGCTGTGCCAGTAACTGGAAGTAGGTAACCAGAGGGCCTTGCAACTGAAAGTTCAGAAGAGCATTAGTGTGGGCATAAGGTAAAACTGCACCTTTTCAGAATGAGTCAATATAGATCCAGCGCTAATATCCAGTCCCTTCCTCCGTATTCACCTGGTGCAACGTCTTAGTATAGCAGTGATATTGGTTGTTACCTATTTTTGTACTGCTCCCCGTGTCAATAGTCACCACCTAGCCCCTGCCTTGAGCCAGGAAAACGTGTGAGATCTTAAATAAAACCTTAATAACCTGTAAATTGTGGCAGACAACACTACCAACACTTGAATCTAACATACTGTGTCTTACCAAGTGCCGAGGAAAATCTGTATAGTTCTCTGATCCCATTCATATATTTTTTTAATGGAAATCCAGACTTCCATATCTCTTTGAGACCTGAATATGATCGGTCATCTCCGAAGATAGATGCTATAGGGGTAGATAAAAGTTTTCAGACCGAGTCCAACAGTTGATTTTGGAAATCAATACGCTTAACTGTTCCTGAGAACATTTTACATTTAAGTCCTTTGTTTAGAATACATTAATTAGAATACATTAGCAGGAAATGCTAAGGCAGGATTGTGTGTACTTCCTGATAGCAATGTAGCCCAGTTTGATATAGTTCTATTGCAGATCAGCAAGAGTTCAATGTTGAGGTCTAGATACAGAAACACACATAGGTGGAAAAGTTTAAATGTGCATCATCCAGAGAGAGGCACTGAACTGGAACTCAAGAGACCTGGGTTCTAATCAGTGTTTCATTATTTTAGTAACTACAGAAAAATCTCTAAGAATATTCCTCTGCCTGTGCTTCTTCAATGCTGGCTGGTTCTCTGCCTCAACTGCCAAAGAATCCTTTGGATTAAGCATAACTAAATCAGGCAAATCTATAGATTGGATAGATCAGTGGTTCTGAACTGGGGTCTCAGGGCGCAAGCAGGTTTTTTGCGGGGGTGGGGGAGGGGAGGGATGCCAAGCAGGGCCAGCATTAGACTCACTGTGGCCCAGGGCAAAAAGCTGAAGCCCCATTGCATGGGTCTGAAGTCCTGGGCCCTGAGGAATGTAGCTTCACAGTGCCCTTGTGGTGTGGGGCACCAGGCAGTTGCCCTGTTTACTACCTCCTAACGCCTGCTCTGGCTTTTAAATGCAGAAAACCAGTTGTAGCAGAGCTGGGCTGTGGAGTTTTTATAGCATGTTGCGGGGGTGGGGCTTAGAAAGGAAAATGTTGAGAATCCCTGGGCTAGATTGTAGGGGGAGACTTTTTTAAAGACATTACATACACCGTTATATATACACCAATATCCTGTGTGTTGCTTAAGACAATTGGTAAATGTTTCTTACCTGCAAATGGACAAGGAAAATTCTTGGCTTTGTGTAATGTCTCATCTCAGTACAGTGAATATGGCTTATTGAAATCTTACCTCTGACAGCTAGAGAAAACATTAGCTTTTTGATGGAGATGTGGGGAGACTTTTTTCCTTCATCCGTTAATGGTAGTTCCTTAGAAAGAGGTGCATGCTCGCTCGCGCTCTCTCTCTCTCGCTCTCTCATGAGCACTGTGAGGAAAGTGGCTTGCTGTCTATGGGATTTCTTTCAGTTCTTTCCATTGGATGGACTCCCTTGTAACAGAATGGCCTCTTTGTTTTTAGTGTTCCACTTCTTTTAATTAGGGTTTCTGAGCTTGTTTATATAGGGACCCCAACTTTATGTGGCTTGTTTTCATTGTCTCTGACTTTCAGATATTAGGTGAAGAGTGCAGTGTCAGAAAGCAGATCCCAACCCATCAGTATTGTTGGCACTGCTATCTGAGAGGATATTTTTGTTTCAGAAATCCACTCTATTTCTCAAACTTGACTATTTTGAAAACTGAATAGCTATATAGCCATGCTGGACATAAACTGTTCTCACAAGTATTTATTCTATGCAGCTATCAAGATAATATGTCTGGGCTGTTGTATCCACTGTGCATGTGTGCATAAAGAGATTTATGGTTCAATATTAGGTGACTTTTCAGAGTTAACACATTACAGCCTCCAGATATCTTGTTTTGGGGAAACAATGTATCAAACTGGTATTTTTTTTCCTGTTAGTGACTGTATCAGTACTAGGGTTCAGTTCAGAGGATAGCTTTACAAAGGCTCCTACAATCTCAGATCATCTTACTTGGTTGCTCCATAGTTTGTCCTCAAAACTCAGGTTTTGCTTGCTCCCATTTCAAGGGACACCTCAAAAGGGGCAGTATCTCAGAGCTTGTTGTAGAGACCAGCATGAGTAACTTACTTATATTTGATCATTTTCAAAGAGTAGCATTATTTTCTCTGGATTCCACCTATCATGCGGTGTCTCTGTGCCTGGCCCAGATTACCAGTCTGGGCTTTTTCAGTAAGAGGATTTTGCATACCGTTGTCCCTTAGACAAGAATCTAACTTCATGTGAACAATGTGTCTGTTTTGGATGTTGAGAGCTGTTGTAAGTTCTCGCTGTATGGACTGGCATATGAAGGATTTTGAATAAGGAATATGATTAAAACTGTGTTCTGTTTACATTGCAAAAATTTAATATCACTGAAGGGATGGGGTGCCACAATGTTACTGGGGTGCTACATTCTCCTTCCTCAAAGTGTAGATGACACCTGACACCAGCATGCAAATATACTGGGCTAATGACCAGTACAGGGAGTGGATTAAGCGTCTCTAGACAGTACAGGAAAACCAGGGACCAAAACCACACCTCTGGCAACTTGCCAGCATTGTGCCTATTTTTTGAGGAGTTTGACAAGCACAGAGCCATCGGTGGTGCATGATGAACTAGTTAGCTGGGATGGTGCCCTCCTGGCCCCAGAATCCAGCATGGGGCCTGATGGGAACCAGCAGCAGGTGCAGAGAGAGGCCCGCAAAGTGATTCTGTAGCTGAAATGAGTCCCAGAGGAAGTTTTGATGCAGGAGCTGCACATCCTGCTGTACTTGGAGGAGCTGTTTGATGCCCGCTCAGGGAACAACCTGGCTGCAGAGCCTACAGACGACAGACTGGACAGAAGCTGCCTTGGAGCCTGGTAAGTTTTTGCTCCATCTAATGTTTAATATAGGAATGGGATGGATTTCAGTTCTATGAAGCACTGTAAAAGTTACTTAAAGCCCTGGTTAACAGCATGTACACCAGTTGTGCACCCGTTTCCCCCCCCCCCCCCCCCCCCCCCCCCCCCCCCCCCCCCCCCCCCCCCCCCCCCCCCCCCCCCCCCCCCCGGCCAATGTGGAATTCAAATTTGGTGACCAGGAAATGCAAACAATAAAAATGCCTTGAAAGTATTTATTTTACTAGAAAGGCACAGTTTTTTGCTAGGACATGTCTGTTTCTTAAATAACCTTACTGCCATACCTGTAAGTATGCCACTCTATAACCATCCAGTGGTGTAACAAGCCTTCTGGAAAGAGTGAATGGTACAGTGGTGGTGGTGGAAGTGTGTTCCATTCACAAATCTAGTCCATTTCAGGTAAAGGTAGTCCAAGCAATGCATAGGTGACACGATCGTTTGTCTCAAATTTGAATGGGTTTGAAAATGCATCCAGAAATATGCCAGGGGGTTGGGGTAATGGTTGTGGAGTTCTGTGTGTTGCATGTAATTATAACTGGCTAAGACACGTGGAACTTATGCAGCCTCCTGTTGGGTCAGAATTCATGAGGTAATCAATCTTAGGTGCTGATAGATGCAGACTTTTCCTGAAGCCAGAACTCCAGATAGGTAATCACTTTTTGGTGAAGTGTGTATTTTTTAGGCCCACCTTGGTAGCTCACCAGGCCATTCCACTCACAGATGTGCTGTTCAGCCATTATATGTTTGAATATCTTCGCTGCATACATTGCAGGTTTCTCACCGGCAGCTTTGAGTATCATCTCCTTTTGCCAGTCAAGCACCACAGGAACAGTTGTGTCCTCCAAAATGTGGAAGGCCTGAAATGATAGAAAAAGCCTGTGTAGCAAGGCAACTGACAGACCTCCCCTTCTCCTTGGAATTCCACAAGAATTTTTTCTGTGTTCCTGCAGTGAGCTGTTTGAGACAATAACTCTGTGTCTTGTCCTATTCCAGGCCCCTCGACCTCTAGTGACTGCAGAACCGCAACAGCTCGCCCACTGTGTAATACAAGCCTGGCTCAGCATACTGTCAAGGACCATTCCAAGAGGAAGCATTTCTGTGATGAACTTATGATTGAAATTCTGGATAGGGTCCACAAGCAGGTCCAGTACCAAAAACAGAGGGACTTAGGGCTAAAGGCAAGGCATGGCGAGAGTCGAGAGGAAAGGCTGAGGCAGGCCGCACAGCTTGAGAACAGGATTTCAGTGCAGGAGCAGGCACTTGTTTCACTGTTCCTGGAACAGATGAAGTGGCTAAAGGAGGAGGACAGAGGTCAGCAGAGAGGGCAGTTTGAGTTGCTGATGTCACTAATGGCTGAAAGAGTACCGACTCCTGCTGCATCACCCACATTACAACCTCAGACCTCTGGGCAGTATCCTGGGATTTAGTCCAGAAACTGTTTGGAAAACTTCATGACTGTGTAGCCTATGCAGTCAGGCCCCAATAGTGGCTGGGCCAGGCAACTTAAACCAATGCGGTCCTCCATATTGACCTCCTTCCTGTGGATACCTCCACCCCACTCGTGTGTGGCAAGAAGGGAAAGGAAACCTGAGGGTCAGGGGGGGTTCTGTATTGTACATAGTTTCATTATTTGCAGTTTTTCCATGCACTTTTTTCCTCCCCTATTTGGTTTTGTTGTTACTAGGGTGTTGGTGTAGCAGTGTCAACTGGCCTGCTGGGTAGTGAGTGGATGTTGTAGTTTTCCAAGACATGTTTATAAATAAAGCTTTTTGTGTCATTAGGAGTTTATTTCTATCACTGTCATATTGTACAATGTGTTTTTAAAATAACAAAGGTAAACACATGATCAAGGACAATTAGGAATTAGTAAGCAAACGGCATTCCTTTATACAATCCTCACTTCAGTCACTACTTTATATTACTCCTGGGGAAATTCTGTACAATATTTTAAAACTTGGCATATTTTATTTGTTAAAATAAACTGGTGTGATTATTTAGTGTTATTTTAGTAATTTATTTCACCATACTTGTTAGCAACAATGTCTAGCAATACAGATACCAAAAAAAAACTTCCCCAAAAGTAGAGTGTTAAAGAAAGCCCTACCACAGTGCACTTTGTTTTTCTGCCCCCTCCCCCACAGAGCCCAACCTGGGGGCCAGACACCCTCTCCCACAGAGCCCAGGGATCCAGAGGGAGAAACAGCCTTATGCTGGGTCCCGGGTTTGTATGAAGTTTCCTGCACGCAGTCCCTTTCGTTTGGGGTTTACAGCTGTCCGGAGCCTTCCAGTTCTCTCTCTCTCTCTCTCTTCTCCTCCTCCCTGCCCCAAGTCTTTTATTTGCAAACTGGGGAGCTAGACTTGGCCGGGTTCAGCTGCTCTGCAGCCCATTTCTGCAAGGGAAAAAGGAAATTCTGCACAGAACATTCATTCTGTGCAAATTCTGCACTGCACAGTGGTGCTGAATTTTCCCAGGATATTATATGAATCTATCTGTGAATCATGCCCCACCATTTCATAAGTGGTAATGTCATTCAGAAGTACATTGCACGGCAATCAAGTCCTTGCTCTCCCCAGGCACTGACCTCCACCCCAATCAATAAGCACTGTCCCCACTCCTCCAAAAGGACATTCATAAAGTCCATAATGTGGGAGCACAAAGCCTCCCTGACTTCTGTTGCCTCAGTGCATCTAGCTCAGGCACAAAGTAGAAAGCTATCTACTTTCTGCCTGAGTAGACTGGTTCAGTGGCCCTTCTCAGTCATAGGTCCATTCAGAAGGAAATGGCTCACCCACCTCTGGCTTCACAAAGATTGTGAAGAGCACAGCAAGCTACAGTAATGCGAACAGCATTGGTGACTTGTGCATCTAAATGGGCTGTAGACATCTCTAGCAAGGATTTCAGTCTACCAAAAGCACATTCAACAACCATTCTGCACCTGCTGAGAGTGTAATTAAGAAGTATTTTTCCAGGGCCTCCTAAATCAGGGTACGGTTTCATAAGCCAAGGCAAAAAGAGCTGTGCCGGGATCCCCAAAATAATGGTGGGGTCAGTAATGCTATTGATAGTGTCATTTGATGGGAATAGTGTTCCAGCCTGTCCATGAATGTAGACTCCCACTCATCACAAAACCCTGGCATCATGAACTTTCCCAGTACAGCCCATGTTCATATTCATAAATGGACCTCTGGGGTCCATGAGGGCCTATATAGCAATAGTGTAGTGCTCTTTGTGGTTTGTGCTCATGCTCCTTGAGGAGGGCAAACTAGGGGCACATGAGTTCTATCAGTGGCCCCACTGCAGGTTGGAAATCCCATTCTCTCAAATGCAGTTACTTCATGAATATTTTTTAAACCACGTGCCTGATTGCCACAGAAACCTCCACCACCACTTTACCCACAGTCGACTTCCCAGCCTTAAACTGGTTGGCAATGGACCTGTAGCAGTCAGGGGTAGCCAGCTTCCGGATGGTTATAGCAACCTGCATTTGGATTGGCATGAGTGGGCTCATGCATGTGTTTACACTAGAGGATTGGGGCAAGCTGTTCAGAAAGCTCCAGAAATGTAGTTTTCTTCATGTGAAAGTGCTGGACCACAGCTCGTCATCCTATGTCACCATGACAACTTGATCCCCCTCAGCTTGTACTTGTGGCCCAGTACTAGAAGTGCTGGTCTACATAGGGGGCATGAGTGACTGTACCGAGTGTCATGAGCTCTATCAGCCAGTTGGAGTCTGCCATGCTTGGGTACTCTGCTGCTACCTCTTCCTGTTCCATCATAAGCTCAGTCAGATGCCTTTGGTGGGTCAGAAGATGCCACCAAAATATCCACCACCATTTCTCAGAAGCTCTGCCCGTTTCCCAACACAGAATGGAAAGTACAAGCAAGAGAACAACTTCTGTAGGCGCTGCCTCCATGTTGCTGGTTTCAGTAGCTGGGGGTGCACGGACCAAAATGAATGCTTGGCCGGATGTGTTGGCAGGCTGTTTAAACTTCCTATAGCATGCAGTGTAGACAGTCATACTTTCGCACAGTATGCCAATGTTGGGGCTAGACCAGCCACATTTCAGAAGGGTGTTTGAGAATCTGGTATATGGCTGATTTCACCTTGGTCTGTGTGCTGCAGTGTCAACATCAGAGCCCCAGGTTCAAGCGTGGGTTAGAAAAACCTTAACGTCCGGGTAATCATTGTAAACACTCAAGCCCTGGGTTTCTGTAACCCAGGGTCTGCTGATTGGAGTCCCATTAACCCTGGTCTTATATAGCAGTGTAGACATAACCCAAAGCACTTTTGAAAATGTTACCCTAAGATTATAGCTACGAGATCATATTAAGTTTTGCTTTGGTGATTCATAATGTTTTTTTTTAAATACACATTGCGCTTTTAAATCTGAAATTAAAATATGTAAGGTTCTGTGTGTGGAAAGAACAACAACTTGGGGGACTAAGTTGTGTTGTGGAGGAGAGACTGGGTTGATGAGTGTGGTGGATAGGGATAGTGTGTGTGCTGAAGTAGCAGATGAATGTGGTAGTGTGAGAGGGGAAGACAGAGGTCAGAGTAAATTGTGGATTGGCAAAACATGAAGAATGTCCAAACTTCAAATTAGGTGTTGCTGGGCCTGTACTTAAAATAGCAGCGGGAGATAGCGGATTGCTATGACTTGCTGTGTCTGGATTTTGAGGGCTGAAATTTATGCAGACAAATATGTTATAAAAAGTTGCTTTGATTATTTTGTATTAATAGCATGAGGTGCTAATAGAAATAGTGAACTTTTGTATTTTTAAATAACATTTATATCTGTTTTTATCCTCTACATAAGAGATGTAGGAAGAAACTCAACTGAATGTTAACCTGGAAAATTAGTTTTATACTACTAACTACTTTGGATTGTTGCATCTCTCTTCTTTTTTCTTTTATTAGCAAAACCAAATAGGAAGTTGACATTCCTATACCTGGCCAACGATGTCATTCAGAACAGCAAAAGGAAAGGACCAGAATTTACAAAAGACTTTGCACCAGTTATAGTTGAGGCCTTTAAGCACGTTTCAAGGTACAGTAAACTGTAATGTGGGCATTAATGTCTTATTAACTATTATTAAGCCAGTGTGTGAGGCATTTTCCTTCCAGAACACTTCATTTGTTCTGTCTGGCTCAGCAGCTTTCATGCACCCTAATTAAAAGAAACACCCTATCCTAGATCTGAAATTTATTTTTTTCAATTTCTTCCCTGCACCTCTTAGTTTAAAATATCCTTTGATCTTGCATACATGTCAATCTTCTTTAGCATATGCCCAGTGGTGCTGGAACACTGTTAATAGTGCGGGTGCTGAAAGCCAGACCCCTTACCCTTATTCGTGCCTTCCCCCCCCCCCCCCCCCCCCCAAAAAAAAAAAAAAAAAAGCTCAGACCCAGAGCAGGGCTGTGTCTCTGGGATGCAGGGACCCGGAAGGGGTAAGTGGCCTGAGGCTGGGGCTGGCAGCTGGGAGCCCGGGCGCAGGAGGGCCGGCAGCTGGGACCCCACATAAAGCCTAGGGGTGCTGCAGCACCCCCCACACCATAGTCCCTGTGCCTATGCGTGCACCTCAATCAGAATAAAGTTTATTAGCCTGATAATCATCTTTTCACATTGGCAGACTGTCGGTTGTGTTTTTCTTTTGTGTTAGGTTCAGGGTAAATGTTTTTTTCATTCATTCAAGTTATTGTATGTTACAATAATTCCTTATTCCTTAATGATACAGGTCTAGCATATGATTTCTCTGGATGCAATCCACCTATTTAGCACTTACACTAGAAAGCATATCTGTAGATGAATCTTTCACATCATCTTATATAATAGTACTTCATTGTAAAAAAGATGAAATGCTAATTAATAGAATAAGGGCGAAACTGATCTATCATGTTTCACTAGGTTTAAGGGCACTGTGAAGCATTTAGTGGTTGAAGTAGGCTGGGGGGCTAGTAGACTTGGCCTTTATTTCAATGTGACGTATTGTGAGGTGACTTTGAACAAGTCAAAATCTCCTTTACCCTTTCTGCAAATGAGGATCTTTATCTCACAGAGGTGTTGGGAGCTTTAATTCTTTGATATTTGTAAAATACTTCAGATCCTTGGATGCAAGATTATACAGGGTTGAATTGTTTATTACTGAGTTGTACCTCTACCATTTTTACTGGTGATTTTAATATTTCCCCCACAGTGAGTCTGATGAGAGTTGTAAGAAGCACCTTGGGCGAGTGCTCTCTATTTGGGAAGAAAGGTCTGTTTATGAAAATGATGTATTGGAACAACTTAGGCAAGCTTTGTGTAAGTATTGTGTGTTTCAGTCTTTTTTTTTTAAATAAATGTATTGTTTCCTGAATTGATTTTTAGGTCTCTACTTTGATTTTTAGATGGTGACAGAAAGGCCAGGAAGCGCACATTTGAACAGATAAAAGTTGATGAAAATAACTGTTCAGCACAAAGTTCTCCAAGTGACCCTCCACAGGTAGAAGTCTCTTGTGTTCATAAACTTCTATCATTTCCTAAGGTTTGGGATACATTTAAAAATAAACAAACTCTTCAGGCACTGAGTAATACAGAACCAACTCTGCATTGTAATGAGTCCCATTTTAAGGGCCAAATTAACACTCAAAGCTAGACAGTTGAGTAAAGGTGGCTTTATGCAACCTTTATTCTTCCCCAATCCTTGGATTATCATGAGCAGAACAGCCTCTGGTGTAACTTGGGGAGGCCCCAGTGCTACTATCAACTATGCTGGCTGCAGAGGCCTCCCATAGGGAAGGACTGCTGTGCGCTCCAACTCTACTTCAGGCATTTCCTTATATTAGAGTGGTTCATAGGTATCAAGTGGGTTATACCAGTTTTATGCTTCCAGAGGCTTCCGCCATGCTGATAGAATCTTTATTGCCCTCTTTGGAGCTGGGTTATGGTCTTTGTGGCTCTCCAGTGGTGTAAAGGAACCTCTCTGGGACAGAGGTACTGGCCCTTAAAGCGTTGTTATAAGTAAATATCTAATTTTGGGGGGGAGGTGGAGGATTAATTGAAGATTTACAATTCCTTTAATTTTTATTTTACAGTACTCATTACAACAATCTGTTGTGTACTTCTCACTTTTAGGGGTACTGAAATATCTTTCTTAGTTACAATGCTTCTATATCTTGGCTACAAACTACATCAGTATCTTACTTAGCATTTTATAATTTTAGCAAATTTGACACTTTTTTTAAAACATTTTTAAATTGTAGTGTTTATATATATTTTTAAAATACCAAAAATGTTTGGCTTTCAAAATTAATGGTGAAGAAATAAACATAAGATAGGACTATTGTAAATGTAAAATATTGATTATACAATTATATCAAATTATTATCCATAACAATATAATATTTAACACAGTTTATTTTACTCTATATGCGAGGACTTTCATAATTTACATGCTTGTCACTATGCTGTGCTTATGGCTTTTTGTTATGTCACTTTCTCTTCCCAGAGGGTTTTTAAAGTTATAACTGGGGATGCCAGAACAGTCAAGTGTGGGGTGGGTGGCTTTTTTTTTTTTTTTTTTTTTTTTTAAAGGACAGGGCTTTGGAGATAATCAAAATTTAGTACACCCTATTGCAGCAAATAATTTCTTTTTACTACTTTGATTTAAGCTCAACTTCATGAATATGCCACCATTGAATTACTGCTGTGCTTTTATGGTATGATGTGCCTACCAGGAAAAGTTAAGCAAGAAGTAATTTAATATGTTACACTTAATTTAAACAATTTAAAAGTACAGAGTAAAAATGAAGAATACCCCCAGGTAGTCATTACCAATAAACCTTGTACTTCATATTTAAAAGTTGTCCTACTGCAAGAATTTAAAGGAAAATGAGACCCTTTTTAGCAGGAGGATCATTCTTAACATTCGGAACATTGCAGTGCTGCTCCATGGGGAATTAATTAAAGCTGTTATGTTGACATTTTACCTCTTTTTGGGTCAGGGAGGGAAGATGTTGGTAATGCTGACTTTGGCAAAGTAGTTTTTAGACTGATACTGTCAAATCGCATCCCGTAAATTCATTGTGAAATGATGCTGACATTATTCTGTATCAAGGTTTGATGACTAAACCAGTTCTAAGGCTGTATGCTTTTTCAGACTACAGATCTCATTAGAGCATTACAAGAACTAGAAAATGCAGCCTCTGGGGATGCAGCAGTTCATCAGAGGATCGCTTCATTGCCTGTAGAGGTCCAAGATGTGTCCTTACTAGACAGAATAACAGGTGAGAGATGGGGATGCAGTAACTGAAATGTGAGCATGAGAGAGCCTGACAAGATTTTGTAATGTATTGTAATTTTTTTTCTCTTTACTTGTGTTTTAGATAAGGAATCTGGAGAACAGCTTTCCAAGATGGTAGATGATGCTTGTATGGTACTGGCGGATTACAATGGCAGGTTGGCGGCTGAAATAGATGATAGAAAACAATTAACTCGAATGTTATCAGACTTTCTGCGATGTCAAAAAGAAGTCCTTGCAGAAAAAGAGCATAAGTTGGAAGTGCGTAATATTTTGTTCAGTTAGTCCATGTTTTTCATGTAATTAATTTTGATATGTTATAAATGTTTAGTTGGTTTAAACTTTCTCTCAAAGGTAAATATTAGGTGCCCGCTTCTAGCACATGACTAGCAGGAATTTCCTAGCTTCAAAATTCTAAAACCATTAAGCCACTTCCACATTAGGTGGTATGTTGAGGGAAAGTTCTCCCTCTATATCTAGCTCACTTCCTTTTATTACCTCTGATATTGAAAAAGTTCTTTTGGTTATTGTTTTACGCTTGGTCTTCACTGAAAAGCTATATTGGTGTAGTTATTTTGGTTGGGGTGTTTTTAAAAAAACAAAAAACAAAAAGCCACACTGTTGGCTGGCATAGGTATGCCAACAAAAGCCCTGGTGTAAACACAGCTATGTCAACAGGTGGTTCTACTGCTGTAGCCTTCAGTAGTTGCTTTTCTTTAAGCTCTGTTCACAGCTTTCTTTTTTGTGGGTGGGCTTATCTAAGTTTAACAGAGCTTTCTTATCTGCATTGTTCACACAAAATAATTTGCTTCCTGGGATCTGGGATCTTAACTCTTCACCCAGCTAAAGTCTTGCTTGATTTTTCTGTTCTGAAATAAGATTTCATTATTGTTTGAATTTTTAAGGTATCAATCACTGTAGTATTGAATTACTACATTACATAGTTTAATGATGTATCATAATTTCATATAAAGAGCCATGTTTTCCTCCCATCCCTCAGAAGTGCATAATGTTTTTGGAAAAAATGTCCAGACTTGTCTAACTACTTTGGGGTGCCCCAGCTGTCTAAGATGTTTTAAGATGGATTGTGAGTTAGCTGATGGTGTGATCTACATGCAAGTGTTGCTGCAAGCGCTCTCATCCCAGAGTTACCTTTGTTGGACTGACCAAAAACTTGCATTCAGTCCAGCAAATTAACATGAAAGGTTACAAAGCACAAGTCTTAAAGTGCTTCAGAATCTAGCACAGCTCTCATAACTTCCAATGTTACCTACTTTGACACAAGGTCTAATAAGATTGGCCATACAGTTTTTCTTCAGCACTACCCATGAAGCCAAGTACCCACCTTAGTATCCAGAGTGAGTTGAGGTTTTGACATAGAGGATCTGCATACATCCTTAAAAGTGCTCCATGCTTTCTCTCAATGCAGGTCAAGGTTTGCAGCTGGAGAGGCCACTCAACTCCAAAAGTTAACTGTCTGTCCTAGACTTCTGCCTTTGACTTGTCTGTGACTTGTATGTGACTGACTTAGGCCTTCTGTTACTCAGTCCCTTAAAAATGGGGGTGGATGAGTCAAACCCATGGGTCCTGTCCACAACTGGACTTGTCCAGCCTGATGAATCTCTTGGGATTTGACTTTGGCTTTATTAGTGATGTATGACGCATAAATTCTGGCCATCTCAAACTTTGTCTCGAAGGCTAGCCCACTTGAAAGTTCCAGTGCTCTAGCAGCAGTTGGTACCTTGGTATCTGTGCGCCATATATTAAGACACTTGATGTTCTTGCTGTCTGGGAATGATTCTGTCTCAGCTAGAAGTGGTCACTCTGCATCTGATGAATGTTTATGCTCATATAGCAAGAGATGCATATAATACTGTATGTGTCCAATTTTTTTATACTGGACAGTGTTTCCAATTCACTGCTGTCTTCTAGGCTGCTGTCATACCAGCATGAATTTATAAAAATACCTAACCATTGCAACAATATATCCAAGAAGATGAGAGTAAATAGTTTCGCCTGTTTGGATGCTTGACTGACTTATGAACTATGTCTCGTGGAAGAAATGAAAGAATTTGGCTGCAAGTCCCAGCTTGGCTTTAAGGGACCATTGGGAGCAAATGGTCCTTGTTTGACACAGCTTGTATTAGTTTGCAGTGTTTTGGACTTGTATGGCAGGGGAAGGCTTTAACAAAAGACTTTAGTTATCAAGAACCAAGCTGGAAATCTCAGCCCTTATGGCGCCAATAGTATTCATGGTATCCATGGCACACTTTCATCTGAGAACCTCAGTATACGTTGAAAGATCAGTGAACACAAAAACCCTCTTCATCCTAATCTGAGGACAAACACCCATCATGCTGCTGTTGATTTGGTGGGGTCCTAAGACACATTTCCCACATGACTACTTTCTGGCGTGGAAGAGCACTGCTGCAATTAGGCCATTCTGCTATATAATAGACCCTAGTGATGGAGCCATTCACCAAAGAGTCATGAGAAGTTCTTTCGTGTGGACACCCCAGAAAGACTCACCACACCCTTTAAATAGTCAATGGTTTTTGCACCAGAAAATGCATTGGGACTACAGTTGTGCATAGATATCTTCTGTTTTGTTGGGAAATATCTTGGCTACCAAAAGGAATGGGAAGAAGCATACAAAGGTCTTGACCAAACTCAATAGATTGTACATCTTGCCACATGTGATCTCACAGAACCAGGGAATTTCTGCATTCCAATCTAAGGTCTCATTCTGTTGTTACAGCTCTTGACCAAGTAAAGCTTGGGTAGCTGTGTTAAGTCCTTGTAATTGCTCATTAGTCTGTCTGAGCCTTTAACTTTAAATGCCAATGATATTTGGTCTGGTGTGAACAAGTTTGCCAGGATCTTCTGCCTGGTCTCATGCAAAATATCTTCTCTAATTATAGATCGAGTTTGCAAGTTTATACACTGTTCTGTTTTTCTTTACACTCATGTAAAAGGTAGCCCACTTTTTGTTCAGTTGCTATAGTAATCTGTTTCTTGATAAATTGCTATTACAAATCCCTGGTTTCACAAGATGTTCAGTTTGTAAAGACTTTGAGCCACTGACTATATATAAACTCAAACTTCTTACAGAAAAAATTATGGACCAAGATTTTTTTTTTAATAAGTCTAAAGTTACTCCTATATCCTCATTCAGACACTTAAAGAAGAGGCCTGAGTTTCAGAAAGCATCATCACCCAACATCTGTTGATTTCAGTGGAGCTGCTGGATGCTAAGCAATCCTTAAAATAATCAAGCAACATATTTAAGTGCCTGAGTATACATTTACATGATAGATCAAGATGTTTTCAAGAGAACTTGTACATATGGCTAGCTGACTGAATTTCTTGTTGTTTCTCAGATGCCAAGGTATAGTTAGAATATGCACATTGTCTGTAGTCTGCTTCCAATCAGTTCCTGTCAAAAGAGCTTTGTAATGCAGCTGCACAGAGTTTCTGCATGTGCATATAAATCACTGTTGCTTGGACTCAGCTTTGCGTCTTGAGTTTGGATTTGTCATAACTGTCTAAAAGGACTGGTTTCCAAGCTTATAGGCTCTCAGGTAAGTATGTATGTTTGAGATGTTTGTAGAACTGAGTTTATTTGGATTTTACCCTTCAAACTTAAGGGTTTTTTTGGTATTGTCACCATTATGAGGCTTTGAAATTCGACAGCTGTATTTTGTTTTTTGTAGCCAGTTATTGCTACTGCGCAGTCTTTTGATTAAAAATCCTGAAGCTTATGGTCTTTAGGGGATGATTTGTAAAATATAAAGTGAAAACTTACCTCTCGCTTACAGAAAGTACATTTATAACATCACCTTCCTTGCAGAGTTTTGGGGTGTTATGTTTTATATAATTTCTACCTGGTTACTTGCAAAATAATTTGACATCTAAAAAGAGTAAGGGGCTATATTCTCAGCAGAAACAGATGCATGCCATCTGCTGCTGAAGTGGTTTGATAGCATTAGAATTTGAAAGTCTGGGGAATTCCTGCTAGCCATAAACAGGAGGATAGGTTTAAATGTATGGATCTTTTATCTTTTGAAAAGAATTACAGGTAAGTTTCTTTCACTTAAGAACAATATAGCCTTGTTTTGCATGAGTATATCTACCTTTTCTAAATAACGGGATTTATAATCGGTATTTCTCTAACTTAACAGCTTGTTAAAGTCAAGGTATAGTATGCATCAAAATTAAAACTTGATAAATGAATTTTGACAACTGGTAAGTTTATATTGGTCATGTGTATTTGTATCAAAAGCTAACCCAGTTGTTTATTAAGGTGACTGTCATAACACCACTATAGGTAAGTAGTGTTGTTTATAGCTTTAAGTATGATTTCTTTAACATCTGTCTAGCTTCTGTTGCAGGTGGTGGACATGGACGTATCTTCTAATGATGTCACCATCCATTAGTACACACATCCTGCTAAAAATAAATATCAAAATCAAAATCCTGTATTGTCTCTCGTTTTTGAAAATTGAAAAGATATTACTTTAGTAACTGCTTATTTCAAAATGTGCTCTTTGCCTTTTCACTGATACTTTCCATTGTTTCACAAACCACAACCTGTCTTTTATACCTGAAGCAGAAAATAAGTGTTTGTTCTCCTTGGAGATTAGAAACTGCAAATTTTAATCTGCTAGAATGAAATATGCAGCAGCTGTGCAGCTAGCATTCAAGCATTTTTCAATAAATTCAACATCTTAAAGCCCTTGGTCTTGTTAAAAACACTTAGAATGTGGAACCCTTAACCAGAGAAGTCAACAGTTTGACTTATAGTGAAGTTGTAATTTCAACAAAAAGGCTGTGCAAGTAATGCCATTATTATTTTTTTACTGCCAGTAACTCGGTGGGCGTGTTAGGTTACATCCCAGTGGGATGTGATACAACTTGCAGCATGTGTCCTTCACATGTACAATAGCGAATTTTTCCCATTGTCTTCTCCACCTATCTTTTACACTTGGGGTTTTGATAGCATAGACATCATGTATTTCAAGGCTCTATTCTGTATTCCCCTTAAAACAAACACACTTTCTTTCCCTTCCTCTTCTGCAGGAAGTCATTTTGCAGAACATTCCGAAAACTAGTGACTACTGCTACTTATTTTTCCCCAAGAAACTTTTATCTTCATATAAAGAACTAAACACATGATGAGATATTGGTTGATCTGCTGACTCAGTCAATGCAGCTTGAGCTGAATCATATTTTCTAGTTGTGCATAGTATAAAGTTATACACAAGTTGTATATAACTTTTTAATAGTATGGTCTATTTCTAGAAAATCTAGTAAAACAGTGTTTTATCAAATGGATATTAGGATTGCTGCAAACAAATCCATGGTGAAGGCTGTGGGTGACAGAAATGAAAAGGCTTGACAAAAACAAAAAATAACAATCTTCATTGCCCAAACTTACAAACCACTGCATTCCGATGTTTGTGGAGTAAATCTCTCTCCTAAATTTTACTTCAGGACTGCTCCGAATATCTTTTCGTTTGGTGTGGTAATATGTTAATGAGAAACCCTGATATCGCTAGTAGTCCTTGCGTACTAAATGCTCCAGTTTCATTAACTTATCACAGTATCAGTGCTACCTCCTTGAATTTGGGAAGGCAAACAGAATGTTCCCACTTTCTAATAATTGAGGAATAAATAAAAAAAAGTTAAAATGGCCTTTGACTAGCTTTTTCATAAATCCTGTAGCAGCCCTTTTTAGCTTGTACCTCTTTAAAAAAAAAAAAAAATCACTCCCTTTAACCTTGAGATTAGTATTCTGTCATTGCCTTGCTCCATGAGAATACGGGCTTGTAAGAGGTGCACATTTGTTTTATCAGGGGGCCTTGTGTAAGGAAGATGTCTAAAGTGATTACCCTTAAGCAAATGAGTAGCTTGGAACATCATGCCCTATATAGACAGCCCTGTGTACACTACATAATTGCCAGAGTCATGAAACAGTTCATAGTAATTTTTTTTACTGCTTCAGATAATTTAGTTGTGCTATATGGCATGAATGGTGCATAACTCTTCTGAAACCTAGTTTCAACAATTGTTTTTGAATATTAGCTGATATGTTTTCAAGAACTGGTCACAAACTACTTCCAAGACACTGCCTATCCTGTAGTGTAGACAGAGCTGTTGTGCTATTGGATGTGTGTGCAGTTGTGTAAGCCTCTGAACTCAACTGTTTTCTTTCACATGGGCAAATTTGTGTATAAACTGATAAATCTAAAACTATAGCATGTGGTTAGGATTGATTTGCAAATTGAACCTTAAGTGTGACCCATAAAAGATTGAACTAGTGCACTGTAATGTCACTAGCAAATCAGTTGTTTGAGAAGACACTTTTTCTTTCATTATAAGGTCTTCTTTTCCAGCTGTTTTTACTGATTCAGGAATGCCATGACTTTTCTCACCTCCACATATGAATCTTTACAACCTGGCATAGTATTGCTTGGTTGCCTGGAGTTGAGGTGTGTGATAAAGGGCCAGGGAAGGTTTTTCTTTTTTGCCTGTTCCCACAGACTACAAAATAAGATTGGCAAAATTGAGATCCCAATAGAGAATATTGGGGGATGAAAGCGAAATCAAGAGAATTAAATGTGAAAGTTCTAGGTAGTCAGTGAATACATAATAGCAATAGTAGTTCTATAACTATTTGAGCATCAATATGTTAAAAAAAGATCATAGATTAAACACATTACCAACAATGGAGACTGTTGTGTAAATAGGCATTTCCTTCTCTAAAATAAGTATTTCAAATAGTTCTCCACATCTTGTTTATGGATCTCAAGCTTCTAGTTCATAGTAGCCTTTGAGTTTTCTTCAGTGTTTGGTTTAAAAAGAACTTTCTTATAAAAAATGGCAGTTGTATGTGGCCCGTGAAGAGGCATAATATGACTTCATAATCTGTTCCTCCCTTGCTAATTGACAGTGATTAGCTCTGTAATTCTTGAACTGCTTAAGTAGGAAAGTGAATTTTGAATAGTCTACTGTTTTTAAAGATGTTGTTTCAAATCAAGATTCAAATCACTAAATTTAAAGATTTTTTTTTTCTGTTTGAGAAGCATGAATTTTGGGGAGGCTCCTGATTTTTAACCACTTCCATCTAGTTGAGGCTTCTATTCAAGTTGCTCTTCTCTTGCATTAGACAAGATTTTATGTTCAGGGCCAGCTGAGTATTCCTCATTTTATATATTTGTCCTGATTATATTCATAAAATACCTCTGCACAGGCACTCCCATTTTTAATCCTGATCTGTCTCATGGACAGGTATGTCTATTGCCTTGACTTCTATGCCTTCTAGAAGCTCTTAGTAAATAATTTGAGATCAACTTGTCTGTAAACAGGACTTCTCTACCCAAAAGGATGTTCTTCACTGTCTCATTCATTTGGATGTTACGGGGAAGCAGCAAAACATCTAAAGGCACTTCAGACTTTGTAGAATCAATGAAATTGTGCTGCCTTTTGGAAGAGAGGCATCAATAAGCAATCTAGACTAGCATATCACTAGTCAGACCATTTCTGGTGCAGAACTTTCCTAGCTCCAATTTGTGTGGCTTTGAAATAAGATTATAATAAAAGTGACACTAAAAATCTTCTCATTCTTATTAAGGTGGCAAGGAGTACTTGCCTTTATATACAGAATAATTCCCTTTTCTACAGAAGTCACTTAAGTTCAGACTTCTTTTGTAAATGTGAACTGAATATAATACTTGTCCTGTGTTTCTATCAGTTGTAGCGGTTCTGGGATCAAACGTTATATTTCATTTCTGTTGTGTGAGCAACAATCGTAGCTACACGGCTAGTGTCTCTGCCTTTTCGATAGGACAGAATTTTTTTTTGGAGGGGTTGGTAAATTACAAGACCTGGAAGATACAGTGGGCACAGACATAGCTCAGTCATTTTATCACTTGTCTGACCATGTATACACTTGAAATAGGCCAGGGATTCATGTGTTCAGGGCCTCCAGCCTGAACTATTGAAATCTTCTCTACCTGCGTCTGGATACAAAATTTGTGAAGAAATTCTATAATGCAGAGAGACCTATCTGCTGAGCTAAAAAGAATATACACCATCCTTTTTTCCACTACAAGGAGTCTTTTAGTTCTTTAAAAGTGAATTGTTCCTTTTCTTGCGCTCCTTTATGGTAATGGCTGCGTTTAATTATTTTAAATTAATTCTACCTTTTTCACTGGCAAGATCAGGTCTTTAATTTAAACCTCTTCCTTGGAAGACTTCAGTATTTATTTTTTTTGATGGACTAGACTGAAACTAGACCTTCAGTTCTCCAAACCCTAGAGAAGTATGGTCCAATGGTTAGAGCATTGGTCTGGGACACAGGAGACCCAGGTTTAATTCCGTGCTCTACTTGTGACCTGGGGCAAACAATTTCAGTTCTCTGCCTCAGTTCCCCATCTGTAACATCAGGATAATAGTGCTTCTCTGTCTCACTGGGTTGTTGAGGATAAATAGGTTATATATTACACTTCCATTTACAGCTCATAAAGGGTTAATCGGTTGTTAGAATCCAACAGCAATAGGTTTCTTAACATGACTTATAACCGTTTATATCACTTTCACCTCATGTCTGTAACATGCTTATAAAATCTATTAATCATCTATCCTTTATAAACAACATATAAATTTAACCTTGGCACAGGTATGAAGTATAATCAATAAGCATATTAAAATGACTTGAGTTCCTCAGATACTATGATAATGTGGGCCATCAGTATATAAAACCCTCAATTGAAAACGCATTAGACTAGGCTTTAGCCTTTTGTGATTTGCCCATCCCAGACTTTCAGCAAAAATAAGATCTGATATTTCTAATATTTAAGTGGTAAAAATGAAGCCAGCTTTAGAATGGAAGGATGGGCTGGGGCCTAAAACACAAGACTTGAATATACAGAGACATGGGTTTAAATCCCGGCTTTAGTACAGTCATGCATTGAGAGCTCTGGCAAGTCATTGTGCTGTCTGAGGGTATGTCTAAACTGCAGTCAAGGGGCATGATTTGAAGCTGAGTAGACAAGACTTAAGCTAGCTTTAATAACAGGCTGGCATGGGTATTGGAGCAGTGAAACAATGACAATGCTAGCTGCCTGGGTAATTGCTCCAGGTTCTGGATGGATTTGCATCACATGTGCTGCTGTGGATTAACTGGTCCAGTACCTGAATTAGCTGGATTAAACCTAGCTCAGGTATGTCTATTCGAGCTGTAGTCACACCCATAACTGCAATACAGACATGTCATACACTTCATTCTTCTCTCTAAAACAAGGATGCATCCAACGAAGTGGGTATTGACCCACGAAAGCTCATGTTCCAAAACATCTGTTAGTCTATAAGATGCCACAGGACTCTTTGCTGCTTTTTCATCTCTTCCGTAATTATCATTGGTAAAATATTATCATTCTTAGGTTGAAAGTCAAAAGTATTACCAGAAAGGAGTGGTATAGAGTAATCTTCCCCACCCCCCCCCCATTTTATTTCTTCGCAGTTCACATTTTTAAAGAAACCTTCTTTAGCTGTTTACAGACAATGGTAGAATCAAATTTAGAGTCACATCTGAACTCTTCCTAAAGGCTATAGTCAAGCCATAATGTAAAAGTACCATAGTGTATCTGCACTAGATTGGGATGCTTGTATTAATCTATATAAAGGTGCCTCAGTACTAAGAAACTAAGCGAGGGCAGTGGCCTGTTATGTATATCTGAGACCCGCTGCTGCTGTGTGGTGAGGCTTTTAAACAGATTATTCCTGGCTGCTGTAAGCCAAAAGCTTGAGATCCCTAAACCAAAGTGAGTGGCTCTATCTCATACATCTTCAGAAGAACAACATTTTCAGGTATGTAATGTAATGGATTATTTTTGTATATACTTTGAAAACTGAAGTGATGCACACTGAAAACTTCAGTGACAGCATTTTTTTTTTCTTGGAGTTGATATATGAGGGCTTCCTTTTTGCTGGCATTAATCAGATGCACTGATTAGTCAAAATACATTGCAATAAGCATATAAACTGGGTTGAGAGACAATGGGAAACTTCAATTTAATGTTTTAATTACAATCTAAAGAGCATAGTTTTAACTATATAAAATGATTCTGTTACATGCTAAGATCACTATCACTTTGAGTAAACATTTTGCTCATTCATAAAGAAAACATCACACGAGTGCTTACTTTAGGTTCTGCATCTAGAATCTAGTTTTTGTTGAAAATGGTGCTTCAGCAGATCTGATCTGTTTGGTCATATCTGCTAACTAATAAAAAAAAAAAATAGTGGCCTCAGTTTAGAGGTATTGAGAACCTGCAGCGACTGATGTCAGTGAGAGCCATCTGTGATTACTACCTTAAAATGAGGGCACACATTTTTGTAAGTCTTTCACCTATGCAGAAACAATACTGCTCCTGTTGAGTAAACTGGAATTTTTTCTGGTACTCACATCAATAATCAAGGTCCAATTGCAGTCACTTGTGCAACCTGACTTTAAATGACAACTTCCCCTCACTTTCTCTCCCAATTAAAATTTGTGCTGTGTATTTAGTTACATCTGTGTGGCTGGAAAGGCCATAGAATTTCATAGGTGTAACAGATGGCTTCATTTGAGAATCAGTTGCAAAATGTAATTATTGGTAGTCATGTGCTGCCCTACCTTAATGATATGATATCTGAGCTGGAAAAAACACAACTTTTGTTGATAAGCTTATTTCACAGGAGCAGAAATTGAACTATTTTTTCAAATGTTCTAAAAACTTTTGGGAAGAGTTCAAACCTGGTAAACTTCATTCCAAAAAATGAAAGTTGCCATATGAGAAGTGAAAAGGGAATGAAATGGGAATTTCTGCTGCTTTAGTGCTTTACAATAGGAATATTAGTACATGGTTTTTTGGTGGGGAGAAAGTGTTTTAAACACTTCTCTCCAATTATTGCCTTTTTCTTGGGCTGAAACTCAAAAGATTACATTTAAAAGTTTTTTCCTGCAATCATACGATTTAGAAACATTAAGTAGAACCTCAGATTCATGCAGAAGTTTTATAAGACCACCAGAAAGGTAATGAATATTGTACATCTGTGACAGCTTACCCATACATGTAATTAGACTATTAATGTTATTTTGGACACACTGGAATTTTATTGCACCAGAAAACACTGCATATGTCATGTGTGAACTGGACACTCGGAAGGGCTCAGCGGAGAGCCTGATAAATCTATTGGCCCTTCCAGTGTCAGTTGAAACTTGATGGGGAAAGGAGATGCTAGAACTTTTTGCTCTTGCTTTACCCTCTTTAGCATTTGTGTCATTGAAAGATATCAGGCAGGTTTGATAACATTTCTCTGCCTCAGCCATCCCATTCAAATGTAGTGTGCACTTGTAGTATTAATAGGGCATACAAAATATGATTTTCACATAGAAGCTAGATATGTGCATAATTAGTTAACTGCACCAATACATTTCTACAATGATACAGGACAACCAAAGCCTTGCTAAGCCCTTTCCCTTCTATCAGGCTTGACAGCCCTCTCGCATTCCCTCTTCTTCCAGTGTCCACCAGTTCCTGGAGGAAGTTGTATTTGTAATGCATGTTTAGTCATTTTAACAGTTGTCATACTCATGCTTCAGCAGACACTTTTTCTTTTAAGAGACTTGATGCAGACTTGTTAAGATTGATAACTTAAATGCACATGCATAAGGAAAAAGAAAAAGCTAATACAGTAACTCCTCACTTAAAAGTCGTCCCGGTTAACATTGTTATGTTGCTGATCAATTAGAGAACATGCTCATTTAAAGTTGCACAGTGCTTCTTTTATAAATGTTGTTTGGCAACTGCCTTCTTTGTCCACCACTTGCAGAAAGAGCAGCCTGTTGCAGCTGGCTGGTGGGGGCTTGGAACCAGCGTGGACCGGCAGCTCCCCACTCCTCGAAGTTCCCTGTGCAGCAGCCGCCCAGATGGCTATCAATTGCCAGCAGTTCAGCTGTCCCTCCCGCCACTGCCATGTGCTGCTCCTGCCCTCTGCCTTGGACCTGCTCCCAAGAGCCTCCTGTTTGCTGTGTGGGGGCTGGGGGAGGGATGCTAATGTCAAGGTGCCCTCCCCTCTGCTCATGCCCCCCACTTGTCCACCCTCCTGCTCTATGGAGATGGGGCAAGACAGGGCTCAGGATGAAGGGAGCTTGTTAGCAGCAGGGGCTGTCTCAGCTTAATGATCTACTTAAAATGCAATGTACTTAGAGTGCGGTCAGCATACTTAAAGGGGCAATGCGCATCTCTCTCTCTGCCATGCTGTCTCCCCTCCCTCCATTTGTGCTGCCTTGTAGAGGGAGGTTACGTTAACAACAATGTGTTAATCCTTGAGGGCTCAGCCGAGTGCTAGTTCATCATTCAGCACTAAAGCATTCCCTGGGAAATATTCCACCCTCTGAATCTACCACCTCAACCAAGCTTCACAATCATCATCGCAGTGTACAGTATTAAATTAACCTGGAACTTAGTTCCCTTCCCCCCCCCAGCCCCCGTTTACATTAATTCTTATGGGGAAATTGGATTGGCTTAACATCATTTCTCTTAAAGTCGCATTTTTCAGGAACATAACTACAATGGTAAGTGAGGAGTTACTGTATATGAACCTTAGGCATGTTGCATAGCATATACAGTAAGTAATACTTAATAGCATGTTACATGTGCAATTTGTCTGGATAAATATTAATGTGAACATTGTCTCCATGTGTTTAAAATTTCAACTTAAAGATTTGTTAACCTGAATGCAAAAACTAGTTTAATTTAGGTGACAACATAATCTCTGGAATCCAGTGAAAAAATCAAATTACATTTTCTGCTTATAGTCATGTTTTAAAAACCAATTCCTCTTGCTCCACATTACCATGTAGGTGAGGGGAAGTAATGAAGTTGTATTATCACTAATGTGATAATTAGTATTATCAAAAAGTAACAAATGTAACCTTGAATTATTGTTAAAAGCAAACTCTGGAGCTAAGGAACTCCCTGCCAAATAGTTAAAATACTGGGACTATTCACAGAAGTCTTCCATAGGTTCTCAATTCAGGCTAGTGCATACAGGGACAGCTGTCTCTAATATAACTAGGACCAAAACTATGCAGGATTTTGTAAATCAAAAAACACAACTTTGAATCACATTCAAACAGGTACCTAATACAGGCCATGACCTGTCATGTCCTTCACACAGGAGATGCCACAAACTAAGCAGGAAGATGCTGTCAGCACTAGTTGAAGTTGTGTGAGAAAAAGATAAGAAATTAGATTGCAATAATCTAATCAAAGTGACAAATTCATGGAGCAGTGGCACAAAACTCCAGTAGTGAGAAGATACAATCCCTTTCCCAGCTACCAGTAAGGAAGATAGAAACTCATTTCTCCTGGATGTCCTGGTGTCATGAGGAGCCTACCCAAAAAAATGACCTTATATCCACACTTGAGGGAGCTGATGTAACTTGTCATAGCTGAAGGATGCGTCTCTCCAGCTCGCCACTATGAACTCTGTTTTAGCGAGACTGATCTTAAGATCTAGGTCACCGGAATACATGACATCCTCTAGCTGCAAGGAAAAGCAAACTTAGAAGAATGGGCAATCTAAATATTGGAATGGGTTGCAATGTGGTCCATTGCCTCTGCACCTTGAAATGCATCCAAAGGACCAGTGATAAATTAGAAACAATGGAATCCTAAGCCTGTGTGTGTGCTTGGTGCAGATGAACGGCTATCTAATACTAGCAGTCGGGTGGACTGTAGGATTTGAAAGGGAGAATGAGCTACTTGAGTTTAACTCTTCACTATTGCTGCAATGACCTATAGTTGAGTCATCAATACCTTATGGTCTGTGATATGAAAAGGACTGTTGGCCTATCCAGCAGTAATCATGGACACCTGAATATTGTCCTGGAAGAGACTCGGTGCAGACTGTATTCAGGATCTACAACTATATCCAGATTGAAAGGAGTTGAAATCCCAAAGCTTTCAGATGGTGCCACAGCTGCCTTAGAGCAACCTTATGCTTCCTCCCCCCCCCTTAATTAAAAGTCAGATTATTGCTTAGGCCTATTTCTAAAAATCCTGTGTTGAGCTGGCACCTTGTCTTTCCAAACTGAAGTGTTC
This sequence comes from Mauremys mutica, assembly GCF_020497125.1. Classification (NCBI taxonomy): domain Eukaryota; kingdom Metazoa; phylum Chordata; order Testudines; family Geoemydidae; genus Mauremys; species Mauremys mutica. The sequence goes on along the minus strand of NC_059073.1, from coordinate 185,334,667 downwards.
CCAACAAGAAGACTTCTAAAATAACTTCCCAACAGATCTAGACCCTCGGTGAGATCAGCTCAGCTGAAACACAGCCACAGAAGACTTTCCATTGTTTGGTATATAAATCTACCCCAGAAATGGAGTTCATTTCAAATACTGTCCTTTCCCTCAGATAGTTCTGTTGGTTGAGACTGGAAATTCTGATAATGTGGCTGAGGGATGTAAAAACAACTCAACATCTGAAATTCTTTCCTATGGCTAATTGAACTGCATCCCTGGTGCTTTAGCCTCCTGCATTCTCTTGCAGGTTGTGTGTGTCTGTGACCTAAGAAAATAGTGGAAAGAGAGAGAGAATGTAAGGAGCTATTGTAGTGACAAGTGAGGAGAAAGGATGGCTGTTCCTTACAGGACCTTCACATATGCTGTGATATTCCCTTAGACTCAGTCAAATTGCCTATTGATTGGGGGTGAACCAATGGAAGAAGTCCTTTGGCCATAAAGAATAGCACTGGCCTCTCTCTGGAGGAGTTAATGTGCTAGCCAAGACAAGAATGTGGTCTTATCTTCACTCTCTCCCGCACTCTAAAAGTAAGAACCAGAGTGTGTACATCTGCATGTGTTCAGCCAAGAACCACATAGGGCAGCTCCCCTAATTCTGATAGCAATTAAATCCTGAGTTAGTCTACATTGTATGGTTGTCTGTATGGAAGCTAGTTTCCCACAACATCATCTAGGGAACTCTACCATTATGGCAGATGAGCTTGGGGATCTCAGTCATGGAAAGAAAATCACAATGGGGTGGCCTGTGTACAATCTACTGGGACTTGCGCACTAAGTGGATGTCTTCAACCACACTCCATTTGGGAATTTGTCTGTATATTCCAGGGGTTCTCAAACTTCATTGCACCATGCCCCACTCCATGGGTTGGGGGGCCAAAGCCCAAGCCTCACCACTCTGGGCAGGGGGCCTGCAACCTGGGGCCTGCTGCCAGGGGCTGAAGCCCTCGGGCTTTGGCTTAACCCCTGTGCAGCGAGGCTCAGACTTCAGCTGTGGGCCCCAGAAAATCTAAGCCAGCCCTGGCAACCCCATTCAAAGGAGGTTGTGACCCACTTTGGGGTCCCAGCCCACAGTTTGAAAACCACTGGTATATTCCTTTACGGGGTGTATCTATCAAAGATAATTAGACATATATCCACCAGTTAAGCCGTCCCCTGGAGAAGAATCTTTGGTACTCTTTTCCCTAATTTAAAAAAAAAAAATCTAGATCCCTTTAGAGCTCTTGCTCTAGAATTTCAAAGCGCTGATAACTGAACCCTAAGGCTATATTTGCAGTAGCAACTTTACTCTTCACTGGTGCTAGCAATGTGGGAGTGGAGAGAGGGAATGTTAGGGTAGGTTTACACTTACCTTCCTGGTCGACGCGGTGAGTTCGACTTCTCGGAGTTCGAACTATCGCGTCTGATCTAGACGCGATAGTTCGAACTCCGGAAGCGCTGCGGTCAACTCCGGTACTCCACCACTGCAAACGGCGGTGGCGGAGTCGACGGGGGAGCCGCGGAGTTCGACCCCGCCGCGTCTGGACGGGTGAATAGGTTGAACTAGGGTACTTCGAATTCAGCTACGCTATTCACGTAGCTGAATTTGCGTACCCTAGTTCAACCCCCCCTTCTTAGTGTAGACCAGGCCTGCAGGCATTTGTACAATTGACATTTAATCTCGCTCAGAGATGGTTTAGATAGCATGGTGGTGAAGTCATGGTGCTATACTCCCACCATTGGTAGCACCTCTAGAACTGTAGCTACTGGAGAGTCCCCTAAAATTGCTAGCCCAGAGACCTTAACGTGTTGAGCTTCTCTCTAGCTGTTCGTTGTTTTTGTTCAACTTTACCACCTCCTTGCATCTTCCCTGTGACAGAGGAGTTCTTAATGCTCACTGTGAAAACAAACTCCTAAAAGTTGAACAGGAGTTGGACTCTAATGGGATGTGATATTAATACAAAAGTAACTATACCGTTTTTCCCTTTGTGATGTAATTACCTGAGATGTCTGAGGCATAAAATACTTTATACACACAGCTCCTTTCTAGTACTAATTCTAATGAAAAAATGGAAGCAGTTACAGGCCATAAGCTATTTCACACCAATGGGAGCTTTCATTAATCTTTCTAGGTTTCGTTCCTATTATAGGCAGAAATAGTGTCCCCTTTTCTGATCAACAAGCTCCTCTTGTGCAGTTTCTTCAGTAATATCAAATTCCATTGTTTGATAGTTTAGATTTGCTGCCCATGTGTGTGAAATTGGTCATTTGCTAAACTGTTTTTAGCTTGTCTACGTGGCAAAGAAAATCTTAATGGCTTGATTTTTCCTGATTTATATTCAATTAAAAAAATATAATTGCTGGAAGTGAAGGATTTGTAGGCTAGGTCCCAGCAACTGACTAGTGCTATTCTTTCTTTTTATGAGAATGAATGACTGGGAAGAAAAACAAGCTGCAGCTTTTCTTAACTAGTAAACTTAGCATAACATCAGTCCCTGGCCAGATATACTGCTTGGGTGCTTCCTGTGGACCAGAATAGCCCACCTTCACAAGCCCTATTGTCCCTAAATAGTTGCCACATCTGGCCCCAAGCCACTATCCTTAATCACAGATTACTGCCCTCAGCAACATCATCAATTTTTGTTGAGAAATTGTTGGGGGCAAGTCCCCACCCATTTGGGCTTGTCTGCTGCTTTGCTGAAGTTAATTTGAGGGTGGAGAGATGAGAAAATGCCACTTTTCTTTTAAATCTGTAGCTGAATTTGGAGTGAGGTAACTGCTGCTAGGAGAGCAGAAAACCTCTTTTTTATATTTAGAAAAAGACCCAAACTATTTGAAGTGACTCCAATAAGACCAAGATTAGATTTAGGCCTAAATGCCTAATACACAAAATTCATTGTAAGCTTCAGTCACTCTAAACACCATAGAAAATTGTTTTCCTGTGACTATCCAGTGAAATGTACATGGATTTTGGGCTGCTTGGTTCCAGGCTGATAGCTAAACCATGGCTTGAGGGCTTTGTTGCCCCAAGGCTTGGTGTCTGTAGTGGAATTTAAATGGGGCACTAGCTGCTTTAGGTTGCAGATATGTTACAGGAGAAAGGGTAGAATTCTCAGGAGCACCTAAATCCCATTTTCAAAAGTGATTTAGCTACTGTTGAGCCTAAGTTCCATTGACTTTTAGTGAAACTTTGGTTCCTAAGGGCTAGATCTTAGGGGTTGCAACAGCTAACTTCTAGAGCCCTGCCACCTAGTTGGATTCTTAGCCCTGAGTTAGGGACCCAGGCTCAACGTATGACACCTCCGAGATCCTCAGAAGCTAGCAGGCTGAGTGGGAAGCCACCTAAGATAACCAGGAGCAAAATGTGGGGGAAAGGGGCGGGATTATGACCTAGACCTTCAAAGGTATTTAGGTCCCTAACTCCCATTGATCTAGGCCTTAAGTGTCTCCCCTGCTTGGGACACTCAGCTGTAAACCCTCTCTTGGAGTTAGATCTGACTTAGTTTAGGCACTTTTCTGGCTTGATTGCTAGGGCATTCACATGGCATATAGGAGACCCAGGTTTGATTCCCAATTTGAACCTGAGTCTGTCACAGATGAAGTAAATGCCCTAAGTGAGCACTGGGCTGCAGTGTTATGGTCTCTCTGACTCATGAATATTTAATTATTTATACAAAGTAGAACAGCTTCAACAGGAGAGATTGAGAGACCCACCCCAGGCTATGCACTAGCCCAGGGGTGGGGCAACTTTTTGGCCCAAGGGCCACATCTGAGTGGGAAAATTGCATGTAGGGCCATGAATGTAGGCAGGGGCAGGGGGTTGGAGTGTGGGAGGGGGTGTGGTGTGCAGGAAGGGGCTCAGGGCAAGGGGTTGGGGTGGAGGAGGGGTGCAGGGTGTACAAGGGGGCTCAGGGAGGAGATTAGGGGTGCAGCAGGGGGCTCAGGGCAGGGAGTTGGGGTGCAGGAGCGGTTCCAGGTGCAGGCTCCAGCTTGGTGCCACTTACCTGGAGCGGCTCCGGGGTGGCAGCGGCACACATTGGGGCCAGGGCAGGCTCCCTCCCTCCCTCCCTCCCTGCCTGCCTGCCTGCCCTGGCCCCGCACTGCTGCTCCTCCCTGCGGCCCCTGGGGACAAGGGGGCGGAGGGCTGCGCACGCTGCCCTTGCCTGTGGGTACCTCCCATGAAGCTCCCATTGGCCGCAGGTCCCCGTTCCCAGCCAATGTGAGTTGTGGGGGGCAGTGCTTGCAGGCGAGTGCAGCATGCAGAGCCCCCCCCCTCCCCCCGGGGCCACAGGGATGTGGTGCCGGCCGCTTCTGGGAGCAGCATGGGGCCTACAGTGCTATGGGGGTGGCAATCTTGCAGGCTAGATGCGTTCCACGGGCCGTAGTTTGCCTACCCCCCTGCAATAGCCCAGTGCTTAGGGGAACCTGGCTTCAAGTCCTTGCTCCAAAGTGGGAATTCAACTCTGAGTCTCCCACAGTTCAAAGGAAGGTCAAAACTGTTGGGCTACTGGATGTTCTGGGCCATTCCCTCTTGTGCAAGGCATCATCCAGTAGTTGTAATGTAAGAGCATGTCTACACTACCAAGTTTTGTTGACAAAATGTATGTCAACACCCACAAGTTGACAAAACAAAAATCGCCAAAGGGTGTTCACGCTTGCTCCCTTTGTTGACAGATCTTGTCCGCATTGGGGACACCATCATCGACAGGGTGAGTAATGCACCTTGGGTCTGTATCCCACAGTGCAGAGTTGTGGGAAGGAAGAGTTGATCGCTGTGCATCTTGGGATTCTCTGATTTCTCCCACAGCCTCCTCAGCTGCTTAGAGCAGCATCATGAGTAGCTCTGTGAGTTCTCCATGTTGAGGAATGGCAAAACAGCACAATTCTGTTCCCCTCCCCCAGCAGCAGCAGTCTGCCTGCTGCTCTGTTCCTAGTGCAGGGCAGAACAGGAGAATTCCAATGATTTGCTCTTTGTTCCCCAAATGGAGCAGCACACAGATACTTTCTGGGAGCTTTGAAAAGGGAGGGGGGCATGTGCCTGCACAGCAGCAGGGATCAAAACACTGAGCAGAGCACTCAGGGCAGGCATTGTGGGATGCTGATGGAAACCAGTTCTGTCGACAAAACAATCAGCGGTGTCTACACTGGCTCTTTGTCAAGAATAAAGGGAGGGGGAAAGACAAATGTCTCTCGTAGGGGTGGAAGTTTTTTGTCGCCAAAACTGGATAGTTTTTGTGACAAAAGTCCCATTGTAGTGTGTACACTCTTGCTGTTTTGTTGCCAAAAGGCAGTTTTTGGCAACAAAACTTGGTAGTATAGAGAAGGCCTATGACATTTGGTGACAGAGGCAGTGGAATGCCTGGTTTTAAAATGATGTTGCTGTGCCTTGTGCTAGGGCTCTGAGCAGCTATTCAGCTGTGAGGTGGCATCAGGATTTAGGTGGCTAATGCATATGTCTACTGGTAGAAATTTAGGGTGCCTACATGGTTAGGCAGCAGCTGAGCAGTGGGTCTGAGAATATCAGCAGTGCCTAAATAGCTCGGTAGATCCGGTCTTAAGCCTTTTTTGTAAATGGGATGTAGGCACTTCTGAAAGTATTACCCTTGGTATTGTGAAGAGGGTCAGTGGGTAAAGACCTAACTCTAGTTACATGTGGAGGAAACTGCCTCTCTTCCCCAGCCCTTCTCCACTTATAAAACAAACAAACCCTCTACTCAGCCTTAGAGAAATTAAGCGTCTAGGAGACTGATAGGGTTCTATCTGCATCAGACCAGGTATTTTTGCCACCAAGTCTCTCATGAGGTAGAGGATAACAAATTGTAGGCCAGCTCTCCCATCATGGAGATGATAAAATTATTGCCAGGGTTTGGGTCACAAATGCATTCTGGCTAAAAAGATACTGCTGTAGTGAAGTGTATGAGGACCTGCAACAATGAAGCTTTCAGTCTGCTGCTCGGGGGGTAGCCTGCTGGGCAGTAAACCCCACAGAAGAACTCTCTCAGATATCTCCCAGATATCACATCCGCTAAAGTGTTTCAAACATACGTTAAGGCTCTGCTTGCTTCAGACCAATTTGCTAATACCTTTCTATCTGAAAATGGGGTGAATGAACAAGGCTGTGAGCCATTCTTGAAAGGACAATAGACATAAGATAGCAAATAACGGAGAAGAAAAAATGCTAAGATTATGTCCTTAGGAAACCCCTCCTCCAAACCCAGTTAGTGGACACCAACATCTGAATCAAGTCACTCCAAAATAATTGCTGATGCCTGAGTATAGCAGCATGACTGAGTAAAAGCACCATTCAGGGCATTAGGGTGAAACCTTGTTAACCTTAAGAATACTGGGGAGTCATGCCAGAAAACTATGCTGTCCATTATTTGAAAAGTTATCTGATGCATGTGGTGAAGATAATAGGCTTCAACCGTTGCTGCAGTGAGACACTAACAGAAAGTTTGGACAAGCCACTGCCTTAAAAGCAAAAGTTGGTAACTCTGCTAGATGATTGAGTGACTTTCTTTCACATATCAATCACCTTCTTCATGCCTACTTGGAGCATTGAGCCTCTCTGGTGATAGTAACCAGTTCAACACCCTGAAATGTCAGAAATCCAATTTAGTTTTATTTGCTGGAATACATCCAACAGACCATCTTAGTCCCTTGAGTCCTTATGCCTCCACCTTCCCCAACCCAGACATGTAGGTATTGTGCAATTGACAGTAAACCAGTCTCCTCGATCACCCACTAGGAAAGTACTGAATGTTTAGGCTGCAGGAGACTGAACAGCCCAGGACTTTGTTGGAAAAATCACTTTTATTTTTACAAACACAAGTTCACTCTGGAGGTGTGCAGTTGGTGTTTACACTGTTAGTTCCCATATGGGGCCCTACCTTCACACACCATGTCTAGGCTGATAGTGTGGTCAAACAATTGATAATTCGCCATGCCATCCTTCAAGTCAGGTCAGTCCCTGTACTCTGTCTCTCAAAGGATAGATAATAGATTAAACAATATTCATTGGGTGTCACCTCTGAGAGAGAGCCACAAAGGCCAGGCATTCACTGAAGAATCCAAGACCTGGGGAGAGTTAGACTCAGTCTCCAGGGCTGAAAATGACTCCCTATCTGCATCTAATCCTACTAACCAGCTATTTGAGTTTTCTCCTTTGCTGTGGGGACTCCAGCATTGTCTGATACCATAGCACTGGGTAAGACCCTACTTGTGGTACACATTTCTTTTTTGGAGGAAACCAGGTATCTCCTGAATGGAATCATCATGGACCCTTTGTCCTCCAAGGCAGAGGGCCCATGGAACGGAGGAGAGGCAGACTAATAAGGGTTGTATCACCCCAAAAATAGACACTGTGCCCAAGCGTTCTGTCTCCTGTGGATATGAGGGTCTCTCTCTGATAAACCTTAGCCATTCCTGAGTATTCTGCCAATGTGGGTGGGGTTTTCCTCAATGGAACTCCAGTTTTGTCTGCCTTATGTGAATCCGGGCCTCTAACAGAGTACCTCTCTGGAGCCACCTAGCCTGTGCCCTCCTTTCTCCCTATGTATTGTTCGAATGTAGCAGTGTCACCCCCAACTTCTTGCTTCTGTCTGTGTCCTATCTGCTTTTGGACTGTCCAGATAATCCATCCCTATAACCTCTCCTCATTGTCATTCTTGTTAACTTCCTGTAAGTAACTTATATGGGCTGGCAAGGTACGGCATTCTGCCTTAACCCTATATGGTGTAGGTGTGATTGTCCACCTTAACATGTGGTGCAGTCTTCAGGATCCTTATGGCTTTCTGACTTATTGTAGTGCATAAGGCACTTGATGTGAGACTAACAGTTTTGGCATGTGCTCAACTTCCACAAAGCTGCCTGTAGAGGAGAGAAAACCATAGCACAGTAGGAGAGAGAAACAGAACAATTAACTTTTGCAGTCAGTTCTTTAGCCATCTTTTCTCAACATATTCCAAAGAAAGCAACATAGTATGCTGGTGTGCTGCAAGCAGGGTTGGTGCTTCCCTGGGCTGATCCGTGTCTTGTACCTTATAGTGAGAGGAAGGAGAAGTGAACGTGTTGTGTGAGGAGCAGAAGAGATCTTCCTCTGTATCCACTGCCACCTTATGCTAGTAGTCACAGCTCTCTAACTGAACTGTGAATCCAGTGGGATCTTCATTGTTCAGACAGTGCTGGTCCTGGAAGAATGCTTCTGTACTTGGCTACTTTTGAATGTCCTCCAAAAACTCCAGGAAAGTGTGTTCCAGCCAGAGGGCTAGAAAATGTTCTCTTGATGCATATGCATCACTCCTAATGACACTCACAGAAGGTATGTGAATGTGTTGGAAGCAGAATATATCCAGAATATAGGCAGGTGTGCACCACAAATTGCACCACAAAGCTCTACCATGCACCTCTGATGACAGGAAGCATCTCAGCTATTCCATTCGTGGACAGAGTCTGCCTCATGGGGCTGGAGGGAGGGGAAAGACGGTGATGGTGGTTTGGCACATATTCTAGTCAGAACCCTTTCAAGTCATGCTGAAAAAAACCTGCTGCCAAAATAGCTGACACTGATTTCGGTTCTCTTTCCAGTCAGTGAGTAGGATCCAGAGTAACTGAACACATTCAGCGGCTGTTGGAGTTTTTAACCTACATGTCCCCATTCACCAGCAGAGATGTAGCTCTCTCTCCAACTCCTGAGAAATCGTTCACATTGAGTTACAGAACAACTTTGATTATTTGAACTTCAGTTACATAGAACATTATAGAATGGAACAAGTCTTATCCTTGAATCAAATTAAAAATTTCCTGTTATTTAAAAGCTAAATTGTCCAAATTTATTTGTCCTTTTGACATTAGGATAATCATGGTATTGTATTTTAAAATTTGTGTTGCAGGCACTACTAGCCAAAAAGTACCGATATATAAAAATTAAAACATCTATCATTAATATAAGCAAATGTGGATTAGGAACTATGCTGAGATTAGCAAAATCTTTTACTTAGTTCAAATTGGATTATTTTCAATTATAAAATGCTGGAGCGCAAAGGCAGGACAGAAAATTTGATAATTGACCATTTAAATTAATGTAAAAAATAGCATTTAAATCTAACAGAGTTGTTTAAAAAATTGCTAACTGTTAAATGGTTTAATGGTTAGATCAAAAGGTTCGTTACGTGGGCTTGAAGCACTGGCTAAATCTGAGTAAGAGAAAGCCACTGAAGCTCAATTAGACCTTCTTGGTAAAAAGCAAGTCATCACTGAAAAATAATTACAACAGCTGACATGGACTTTTCTGAGGAAGAATTTGAATACTCATTGGATGTAAGTTATCCTTAAAATATTGCCAGTAAAAGAAAGCTCACAGTATACTAAAGTTGTACAGTTTTGTAGCCCTGTGGTAGCACAGGTGTCATTGAGGGCCTAATTTGGCCTGCCAGACATTTACAACTGAGGATTGTGTGTGAGGAGGAAAGAACCTGGCTTGACTTTCAAATCCCAGTTTGAGTTTGTGGGGCTACCAGTTAGAAAAGTAATCTTTGAACGTGTAAACTGAGCACTTGTGAAATGGGAAATGTTGAGAAGACCCTATGAGGTCATTTTTACAGCACTTTTTAAGAATAAAACTACACGTTATACTTGAGGTAGATTTTTATAAAAATCATAGTAAAATTACTTAATTTTGTGTCAAATGCTTCATGATATATTTATGCTCCCTATTGCAGGTGAAATCTTACCTTTCCCTGATGCAGTTGCACAGAGGGGTGAAAGGAAAGTGGCAAGTCACATATATAATATTAGAGCCCTGGCACAGGGTACATTACCTCAGGTAGGCTCAGAAGGATGCAGCGCTGAGCACATTTTATTGTTCCCTTGAAAAGCAGCAGATATTTCCCCCCACCTAGTATGTCCTGTATGTTGCGGATTTCTTGCCATACCCTTGAGCCTGGATGTGTCCTTTTGAAGCATCTGCTGATGTAGAAGCCAGGCCTCCCTGCTAGCACTTTCTTGAAAACCAAGTACAGGGTTCTGCCTTGCTGCTTTTGACAGAGATGGACGAAGAGGCTTTCTGCACCACAGACACACCAGGGGAAGACAAAATTATTTTTTTCTTTTTCAATTTTAAATTCTTTTCATGTGCACGAAAGATGTGGTATTGAGAGCCTGTAGATTGACCAACCTTACCTCACCACAGAACAGGAAAAGAAGACAAATCCAAAATTTCCTAGGTTGCCCCACAAATGTGCATCTAATCTGGTGAGCTCACCTCTAAGTATCAGCAAATAACTGAGTCCCCATGCCTATTCAGTTGCTGGTTTCTCCCCTGAGACTTCCAAGTAGTGAAACTGGTCAGAGATCAACTTAATTTAAATAGAGGCCTCCTTAAAGCTATTGTTTGGTAATAACCTTCAGCTACTGGTATCATGGATTGAATATGAAACATTTAGATGGATATGGCTCTTTATTATCCATTTTGGGTATTTATATGGTCCCCCTCACCATGGTATCTGAGTGCCCTACAGTCTTTTTAATGTATCCTCACAACATCCCTGTGAAGTAGGGGAGTGCTATCCCCATTTTTCAGAGAGGGAACTGAGGCTCAGCGAGATTAAGGATACGTCTTCACTGGAGAGTTAGCCTGGTGATCAACATCTAGGCTGGCCTAATCTGGATGCGAGCAACCACACTGTAAAGCCCTGCCCAAGTTGCTGTGTCCTCACAAATACTATGCACCGCTGTGTATGTTGCTAAGACTTCTGGGGGCATATTCCATGGTTCTTTAGAGCTGTGGTAAGATGATCTGCTCTATGATTCTTTCCAAGTGAAGTGTGGGAGAACTTGTCTGTCTTTCTGGGAGCTGTAGGAAGGCATTGGAAGACTGTCAGCACTCCAGTGATTTAGTCTGAATCCTCACAGCATAGTGGGTGGGTTATGAGCCTGAGTGAAAGCGGAACTCAAGCTCTAACCCCCACCCAGCCTTTCCAGTTAGCTTGGGTTTAAAGCACCAGTTAATGTGGGTGAGGAATTTTGTGTGAGGATGGGTGGGGCGTTAGGGATACCATCTGAGTAAGAGCCTGGGCTAACTCTTCAGTGAGGACGTACCCTAAGTGAGTTGCACAAGGTCACACAGGAAGCACATGGCAGAGAAGGGAATTGGTAATGGATTATCAATCCATTTAACCATCCAGAGTCTTCTGTAATTTTATTTTTCAGTATATCATAAGAACAAAACACCTATATAAAGAAACTTAGGTAAGGAACTGATAGAATGACAAAGTCCAGGTTTTTCATTTCTGGATGATGTTTCAGAACGATCACTTAATTATTTTAAGAATCTATGTTTCAGAACGATCACTTAATTATTTTAAGAATCTACAAGAACATTTTTGTAATACTACATTTCACAAACATACATTTTTTTTTGTTTCCCTCTACTGCATAGTCACTTTTTTTAACAGTGAGATACATGGCTTTCAGAAGGACTAAATAATTTTCCCTTACCGTGGGCCTATTTTTTGGTCTTTGAAATGTCTATTGAAGTATACTTTTATGAACAACTGTGAAGAATCATAACAATAAAAACACTGAACAATATCTAATTTGTTGTATTGCCATAATAGCCTGTTCTTCAAAGGCTAGATCATCCCTAAGGATGAGTGTAAATCAAAACCTACAAACAAAGAAACAACCATGTTCAACCACAGGAGATTCCAAAGCCTCTAATAAACTGGGAAGGTCAAAGTTATTGTAAAGACCTGTTAACGAGCCAAAAGTAGCTGGTCATCTATTATTGACAGAGAAACATTAAATTAGAACTCCATAGCAGCAGAGCCATTGTATATTGAACTACTCACATTTCCAAAGATATCCTTCATGTCATGTAGACAGTTCTACGGGTGTTGGGCTATATTCACTGCTGGTAATTTTTTAATTCATTGGAACTGCACCCGCTTACAGCTGCAGTGAATTTGTCATATTTATAACCAGTGTGTTTGTGTATCTGTTGTGCACTCTAGTGACCGTCATCTGCTCTCTTGCACCAATCTTTGACCAACAACATTTTTGTAGATGAAAGAGTTAAACATTCCAATAATGAAAAATAGCACTGTTTTTAAAATGATCACTGTACCCTCTTTAATATAGCTGGAAGCCACAATAGGATGTCCCTGAGCAGGCCATTATTGCCTAGTTCAGGTGTGTTTTGGGGAAAATAGTTAATAGTACAAGAATAAGAGAAAATAGTTGGGGGAAAAGTTATAAACACACTTTTGCTGCTATTTTGAATATATTTTCATTTTTTTTCTACCTTTCTGTCTCTTTTTAAAGTTCCCTATACTGTTTGGACCTTTCCTCCTCCTTTATATCCCTAAAGGTTCAGCTGCCCTTCCATCAGTAGGTTATGGTTCAGCAGCCACTTTTAACCATCTTATACTGTAAAAACAAAATTCAGTCTATTGAACAGCTCCCAGTTTAGTGGTTCCAACAGGAAGTGAGTTTAAAGTGGCCGGATATGTGCAAACTGCTTCTGTAAGGTCAGCTTGACACTTCGGGCCAAGGCAAGGAGAGTGTAAAATTGTGATGTGATCCTCCCGTGCCCTGCCCTCCCCATTCCCTCTAGCTGCCTGTCTTTACCCTCACCATCTACAGCTCTCTTATATTTGATTTTAACATTAAGGATAGTGTTTTTATTTTTCAAGGAGGGGGAACAATGCACAGTTGGGAGTTAGGCACAAATCCTGCCTCTGCCTTGATAGCTGTGAAACTGGTGCAGTGACTGCAGAGGTCCATATGAGAGACATGTATCCCATGCATGGAGCATAGCTCCTTCTTAGTAGCATATATATGGCGGGGGAGAGGAGGGAGCAGCCTCAAGGTCTGGTTGAGCCAGAGGATCTGTCGCTGTTGTGTAGGACCTCCCTTCCCACCTTTCTCTCATACTCCCAGCACAGAGCCTACTTCCGTCAGTGGGCTAGGGCAGCCTCTTTGGAAGAGCTCTGCAGCGGCTGTGTGGCCTGATGAAAAGCTCCCTTTCCTCTTCTTAGACAACTGGATTTGTCCCTCAATGCATGTGTGAGATGTCATCAAAAGGGTTCATCTAGCTTATCAGAATATGGCTTTGGACAGTGCCCTGAGCCAAACTCTAATTTAAGTTTTAAAAAGCTGAAGAATCAGTTACATCAGAGTCCCTAAGGGCACTTATTTGTGCTCCTGAAAGGGGAAATAGGATAGCAATAATCAGATTTAACGTAGGTCAAACCCTATTTGCTTTGCACACAGAAATAGATTAATTAGTTAAATCATGTATAGCTTGGACCCTACCAAATTCACAGTCCATTTTGGTCAATTTCATGGTCACAGGATTTTAAAAATAATAAATTTCATGATTTCAACTATTTAAATCAGAAATTTCATGGTGTTGTAATTGTAGGTGTCCTGACCTAAAAAGGAGTTGTGTGAGGAGGGGGGGTCGCAAGGTTATTGTAGGGTGGGGGGTTGAGGTACTGTTACCCTTGTGTGCTGCCTTCAGAGCTGGGCAGCTGGAGAGCAGTGGTTGCTAGCTGGGAGCCCAGCACTGAAGGCAGAGCTGCTGCCTGCAGAGCTGGGCCCAAAGTCAGCAGTTCTGACTGATTGTTCTGGCCGCCCAGTTCTGAAGGCAGCAGCGCAGAAGTAAGGGTGGCATGGTATGGTATTGCCACTCTTACTTCTGCGCTGCTGCTGGTGAGGTGCTGCCTTCATAGCTAGGCACCCAACCAACAGCAGCCACCCTCCAGCTGCCCAGCTCTGACGGCAGTGCAGAAGTAAGGGTGGCAATACTGCAACCCCTCTAAAATAACCTTGCAACCCCCCTGCAACTCCCTTTTGGGTCAGCACTCCCAATTTGAGAAACACTGGTCTCCCCCATTAAATCTGTATGATATAGGGTATAAGAACCCAAAAGACCAGATTTCACAGGGGGAGACCAGATTTCACGGTCCGGGATGCGTTTTTCATGGCTGTGCATTTGGTAAGACCTATTTGTAGCCTGATTTTTAGAGATGCTCAGGACCCATATCTACCACTGAAGTAAACGGGATTGTGGATGCCCATCATCGTTGAAAACCCGGGTGTAATGAACTCTTCTGCCTTGCTATCCCCTCACGTAAAATGGATATATATCAACCTACTCATCAATAAGGTCATTATTGTTAGGTAATGTGTGTAATCATAGGACTGGAAGAGACCTCGAGAGGTCATTTAGTCGAGTCCCCTGCACTCATGGCAGGACTAAGTATTATCTAGACCATTCCTGACAGGTGTTTGTCTAACCTGCTCTTAAAAATCTCCAGTGATGGGGATTCCACAACCTCCCTTGGCAATTTATTCCAGTGCTTAACCACCCTGACAGTTAGGATTTTTTTCCTAATGTCCAACCTAAATCTCCCTTGCTGCAATTTAAGCCCATTGCTTCTTGTCCTATCCTCAGAGGTTAAGAAAAACAATTTTCCTCCCTCCTTGTAACAACATTTTACATACTTGAAAACTGTTATCATGTCCGCCCGCTCAGTCTTCTCGTTTGTTTAATCTTCCCTCATAGGTCATGTTTTCTTGACCTTTAATCATTTTTGTTGCTCTTCTCTGGACTCTCCAGTTTGTCCACATCCTTCCTGAAATGTGGTGCCCAGAACTGGACACAATACTCCAGTTGAGGCCTAATCAGCATACAGTAGAGCGGAAGAATTACTTCTTGTGTCTTGCTTACAGCACTCCTGCTAATACATCACAGAATGATGTTCGCTTTTTTTGCAACAGCATTACACTGTTGACTCATATTTAGCTTGTGGTCCACTGTGATCCCCAGATCCCTTTCTGCAGTACTCCTTCCTAGGCAGTCATTTCCCATTTTGTATGTGTGCAACTGATTGTTCCTTCTTAAATGGAGTACTTTGAATTTTTTCTTATTGAATTTCACCCTATTTACTTCAGACCATTTCTCCAGTTTTTCCAGATCATTTTGAATTTTAATACAGTCCTCCAAAGCACTTGCAACCCCTCCCAGCTTGGTATTGTCCGCAAACTTTATAAGTGTACTCGCTATGCCATTATCTAAATCATCGATGAAGATCTTGAATAGAACTGGACCCAGAACTGATCCCTGCGGGACCCTGCTCATTATATCCTTCCAGCATGACTGTGAACCACTGATAACTGCTCTCTGGAAATGGTTTTCCAACCAGTTTTGCACCTACCTTATAGTAGCTCCATCTAGGTTGCATTTCCCTAGTTTGTTTATGAGAAGGTCATGCGAGACAGTTTCAAAAGCTTTCCTAAAGTCAAGATATACCACGTCTACCACTTCCCTCCTGTCCACAAGGTTTGGTACCCTGTCAGAGAAGGCTATCAGGTTGGTTTGACACGATTTGTTCTTGACAAATCCATGCTGACTGTTACTTATCACCTTATTCTTTTCTAGATGTTTGCAAATTGATTGCTTAATTATTTTACTCCATTATCTTTCTGGGTACAGAAGTTAAGATGACTGGTCTGTAATCGCCTGGGTTGTCCTTATTTACCTTTTTATAGATTGGTACTATATTTGCCCTTTTCCAGTCTTCTGGAGTACTGTAAGTGGTAACATTTACCAGAATGCATACACACAATCCTTTAGTAGCTGGGGATCTGGTGAATCCCAGGCCCTGGTCTATTTTGAGATTTTTTTCTTGAAACTTTTTTTGATATATTGCTAATTTTGCATAGACATCAGCACAAACAGCTGGCTCTGTTTTACCTGGAGTAAGGGGTTAGTGATGACACAAAGATTTCCCTTTGTACATACAGCCTTTTGTACATACAATGAATTGGTTTAATTGGAGGAAGCCCTAACAGACTCTTTCACTGAATCTTCCCAGAATCCTGTGGCTGTCATTGTCCACAGTAGTTCATGGTGGATAGGAATTGTTTATGATTTAGAGAAAGGGGAGTGGGAGGGAGCAAAAATTTGTTTTGAGAGGCCTGCCCAAAACTGATAAAACCAGCTCTGCATTGACATCAGCATGGCTACCTGTAGGCAAACAGGATTGTGGATATCCATAGCAGAGAGCTAAGGACAAATTCATACCCCTTTAGGAAGTAGTTTAATCAGTTACATTTATTTCAACCTAAAATATCCCACTCTTGAGTCAAAAGGATATTGTTGAATCAGACAGTCCACCTCCTTTCTTCACCTCTTCCTCTGTTGTCCACAGGTTAATTTAAATGGGAGAAAATAAAATTGTTACTTCATAAATTAGGCTTCTTGGGTACTAAGGGATAAATTCCCTGACTAGTGACCTTAATTGCTTCTTCAGTTCTTTTTTTTTTCTTTTCTTCACAATAGTGAATGTCGTTTGAGCAATATATAATTTCTTACTTTCAAATATGCTACAGTTGTCTCTGCTAAATGCTCATTTTAAGTCCTGGAGCTAATTTTTGCACTTGGACACACAAGCATAACTTTGCTTAAGTCAGAGTTATGTGCATGGATCTCAGGGTAGAATTCAGTGCTTCATGAGAACCTGCAGGAAACGCCTTTTGAAATGAAGTATATATGTCCAACAGGTGTGATTTTAAAGTTCAGCTAATAGATATAGCAAAGAGTCCTGTGGCACCTTATAGACTAACAGACGTATTGGAGTATGAGCTTTCGTGGGTGGATGCACCCACGAAAGCTCATGCTCCAATACGTCTGTTAGTTTATAACGTGCCACAGGACTCTTAGTCTGGATCTGTAAAAGCAGCAAACACGGCTACCCCTCTGATACTAATAGATACAGTAAATATTTGTGTCTGTATTTCACACAATTGTTCTTAAACAAGTTTGTGAAAACCTGCTTTTCTAAAGGAGAAGAACAAATTCATCATTTTGAATATCAAATCTATTTTCAAGCTGGCCCACCTTAGCTTTCAGAAATTCATTTTCTTTGAATGGCTCCATTGTCAGTAGGTCACAGTTTCTATGCTGCAGGCAATTTCCTTTTCATTGCTCTCAGTTCCAAAGTTTGCTGACCTTTAGTGTACCTGTCTCTTACTGTACAGTGCATCGGCGTTAATACTCTGTTCCAGCCCATTTACTCAGTACTGTTCTTCCATGACTAATCCGGTGTTAACTATGATGTTTCAGAACTTCCCAATGGTTTTGACAGGAGATCAAGGCTTGAATATTTAGTGAAATTAAAAGCATCTGTTGGGAACCTGTCATTCTGGGGTATGGGATTATATTTATGGCCAAATTCTTAACTAGCATAACCTCTTCAAAATACAGATAACAGAACTATAGGAAAAGAGACAAACTCAGTCACAACCAGGAGATTACTTATGACCTATTCTAGTGCCACTGGTCACATGACTGTGCCAGTGGGCAGGGGAGACCGATCTGAGAAGGAGCTGTTATCTGGAAGGAGAACTGGGTCTAGTTGGGCAAAGAGTGAGACAAAGAGCTGAGGGAGGAAGCCACTGAAATTGGACAAGGAGCCTGGGAGTGAGGTTGGAACTGGGAGCCAGTGGAGAAGGGAATGACTGGAGGCCAAGGTAAGAGAAAAGGAAAAATTGAATGAGGAGATGGGAAGTGAGGAACTCGGGCTGGTTGGACAAAGAGACTGAGGACAAGGAGCTAGCGGTAGGGGAAAGTGGAAATGACGGGACAAGGAGACTGGTACTGGGAGTTGGGTGGACATGGGCTGGGACAATGCGGGGGTTTGGAGGGATGAGACCAGGACTTGCTGGGTAAGACGACTGGGTTTGGGATACGTAAGCATGCGGTATGGAAAATTGGGCTGGCTAGGTAAAGAAAATGGGTCTGGGACCAGGAGCGAAGGGTATGAAAGAGACAGGACTGAGACAAGGATGGATTGGAGCAGAAGGGGCTACATTTGGAGGAAATGGGCAGAAGAGTCTGTTCCCATTAGGGCACAGTCCTCTCCAAAGCCTGGAATGGAACCCCCAGTTCCTGAGTCTCACTATTCCTCTGCTGTCAGCAAATATCTGTGAAACCTACTGGTAAAGTGTCTCATCTCCCTCTAGTGCAGCTCCACACAGTGGATGGCAACCTACTATTGCTGTCAGTTACTCTTTAACTCCAGTGGCAGAGGTCTGTGTACTGGATCTAAAGTTTCCTTCAAGCCTGCTTATAGTCCATGTGGGTGTAAATATGATGCCAGAGGATGGTATTTTGGGGTTGGTTTGTTATGTTTTATTTTTTCTTTCATTTTGCTTTTTAGAAAACCTAGGAAATTGCACACATAAAACCTACTTTAAAAGAACATAATTAAGGTTGCAAAGTCAAGCACTCAAAAGTTAGGAAATGTCAGAATTAAGGTTGCCTATGCAACCTTAATTTGCCCCCATACTTGTTCATGTGCATTATAGTATAGTCATTAATTACATGATCACATATATTTTTCCACTGGATCCCTGTCTCTCTCAATGTTTTTCCTGGCATTTCCTAACTTTTTAGTTCTGGACTTTTCAAGCTTAATAAGATTATTTTAACATACAGTAGAACCTCAAAGTCATCATCATCAGCAATACACTACCAGCAGAGAACCTCAGAGAGGTTGTTTGTAACTCTGAAATGTTTGTAACTGAACAAAATGTTATGGTTGTTCTTTCAAAAGTTTGCAACTGAACATTGCCTTAATACAGCTTTGAAACTTTACTGTGCAGAAGAAGAATGCTGTTTTCCCTTTTTATTAGTAGTTTACGTTTAACACAGCACTGTACTGTATTTGCCTTTTGTTGTTGTTGTTGTTGTTGTCTCTGCTGCTGCCTGATTGAGAACTTCCAGTTCCAAATGAGGTGTGTGGTTCACTGGTCTGTTTGTAACAGTGTTGTTTGTAACTCTGAGGTTCCACTGTACTTTTTTTGTCTGTAGTTGTTTGTATACAACTTTCTAAAAATACCAAAACTCAGTTTAATGCCCTAAATTCTTCAGGAATGTATTTATGTTAAGTGCTGGAAAGCAGGCTGATCTTGACTCTTGTCAAATTTAAGACACATTCATCTTTCTGATGGCTGGTTAGGGTAATCTCACTCCTCTAACCCTGAAGTCTCCCCTTTCTAATAAAATTGCAGTAGGAGAGGGTGAAGAGTTCTGCTTCAGTTGGGATGCAATCCATAAATAAATGTTCTGTTTCCTTTCTGAAGGTGGAAGGCTATACAGCCAGTGTCCAACCCTTGTTGGCCTTCATAAGAATCTTTGAAACCAAGAAGGGATCCAAACCCTTTCAGTATTGACATCACTAATGGATATCTATCTTGGACTGCGTAATTAGTGGTATATAAGATGAAATACTCCCTAAATGTGTCTTTTAGGTAAAAGTTAAGGATTTTTTTTAAGTATGAGTAAACAGAGGCACTCAGGGTAATGTGATTTGTGCAGCGTTTCTAAGCTCAGTGACAGTGTCAGGAATAAAGCCCAGAAGTCCTGACTCACCTAGTCTTGCTTTATCCATTAGACAACACTATAAATGCATATCCTGACATAAATATAACGTTGTATATGTAAGTGTACATACCATTAGGTTCTATAATAAAATAGCAAATGATTGCGTATATATAGTAGTAGTAGTAGTAGTTTATTCTGCAGGTTTAATATGCCCTAGGAGTTAATTCTGGGGAAGTTCTGTGGTCTGTGTTATACAGGAGGTCAGACTAGATTATCACAATGGTTCTTTCTGGGCTTGGAATCTATGAATCTATGAATGTCACTCTGATAGCACTCCAGGGTTATGTACGCACCATTATGTAATATGTAACTATGATAAAATAGCAAATCATTGTATACATGTTTAGTAATAGTTTATTTTGCATGTTTATTATCAATCTTACAGCACTCCAGGGATGCTTAGATGACTGCAGTTGTGTAGAAACATTCAGAGTACAGAGGCCAAGATTTTCAGAAGTGATTAGTGATTTTGAATATCTGAATTTTGATTCCCCAACTGGAAACACCTTCATGGGGGTTGTTTTTCTAGAAACTGCTGAGCATTTATGCTCTGAAAATTGGCCTCCACCCCAAGTTGGGCACCCAAAATCACTATGAACATTTGGACAAATACAGAATTTTAGTTGACTGTGTTAGGGAAGTACATGAAAAATTAGGTAATTGGATTCCACAATATTTATTGCTTCATAAAATCTGTTCTGTGTAATTAAAATTCTAGTCCTACATGAGGTTTATAATGGAAAAAGCTTTTGTTCAATATTCCTGAGATGGATGTTAATATGGGAATGCTTTGTTACAAGTGGAAGGGAATTTTAGTGTTGTGTCAAGCAATTCTTTCCTGCTTTCGGGAGCAATTTGGAATTAGGCTTTATCCAATGCTAAGCCCATTAGTTCTCTTTAAGGAAATTAATATTGGCTAGGTGGTGTTAGGCTTTTTGCCAATTTTTAGCTCCTTTGGACAGTTTGGTTTTGCATAGGATTCCATTGAACCTCTCCTGCATTGTTTTATATCATTTTTATATAATTACTGAAGCCAAATCTACTGGCTTCAAGCTTTCTGTCAGCTCCTTAGAATCTGATACCTTAGTGTTGGACCTCTAGCCATTTGTGTTCTGAAACTCGTGAATCTAATGCAATGAAATGTTATACATATTGCCAAATTATTTGCCTTCGTGAACCATAATCCTTATTCTTTCCTTTAATTGGACATTTCTGCCACCTACATCACCAAAGAGTTCTCAAGCATGTGTTCATGCATACTGGACTAGAAACAAATGAAGATGAAAGCATAAGATTATCATCAGACTTTTAGATTTCAAGATCTTTATGGCAAAGGACCATGTCTTTGTATCTGTGTGTGTATAGAGTCAATCCAATATGGATACTACTGTAACCTAGAATATTAAACAGTACGTTATATTGCTGTAGTGTCCAAAAGACCCAATCAGGATTACATTTTCCACCTCCAGAGCCTCTTCCCAACAAAGGTGATCTGGACAAATATCTTTTTTCCTCCCTTTTAGCAAATGATATGCAATTCTATAGAGCTTTCTTATAATTCATATAATAGAAACATAGTAATGTGAATACAGCTTTGTTCTGTATAGAGTCAGCAAATGTTTGAAGCTCTGTTTCCTAACTGTAGATCATGTATTATTTGTACTGCATTTAGTACCTCATGGGACTCTGATTGAATTGCTAGTGATCACTTTTGCTTTGATGACATTAAGAACTATGTTTGTTTTCTGATCCTCTTGGGTTACATGAACCTCACATTGCCTGATACGTCATTTTGGATGGTCTGTGACTCTGTGTCAATTAATATAAACAAAACAAAAGATTTGTTGATTGGGGCTGAGGGCCAGTATTTCATCTCCGTGCCTCATTATATTGAGGTTAACTCCTCGCACCTATGTGTTTAACTTCTAATTAGGAACTTGGGATTTCTCTTTGACACCAGTTTACTTGCCACCCATATTGGTGTATTAACAAGGTCATGTTATTACCAGTGGTTTAAACTCTCTAAAATCTGGAGATCTTGGATTTGGTCAGTAGCCAAAATCTAGGTCCGTGTGACTGGACTAATGTAATGGTCTTTGGATCAAACTTCTTTATTTGTCCATCTCCTATTTAGGTACTATTCAAAATACAGAGATGTGTTTAAATTTATTTTCCATACCTTATAAATGTCATGATCAGTGTCCTGTGTGGACATGTATATGGTGTATATAAACTTTGCTCCTAGCTGGCAGTTGCAACTACAGTCTCTGCACTAGTGACTCATGGCACTTTTAAAGCTTATCTGCAAATGTTTCCCACCCTGCTATATATTTTAGAAATGGTATATTTTTCTTGGAGTGATTGCTCCTATGCATTCCAGTTAGGTGTGCGTGCCGCACGTGCACGGCTCTTTGGAAGATTTTTACCCTAGCAACTCTGGCGGGCCGGCTGGGCGCCCCCTGGAGTGGCGTCGCTATAGCACTGGATATATACCCCAGCCGGCCCGTCCGCTCCTCAGTTCCTTCTTCCCGCCCGTGACGGCCATTGGAACAGTGGAGTGCTCCTTTGACCTCCACATCCCTAGCGTATCTCTGGTTCTATTGTATAAGTGTTTATAGTTAGTTTAAATAGTTAAATAAGTTAGTTAGTTAGTGTATTAAGGGGAATTAAGGGGGGCTAGCCCCTCTTTTTCCCGAAACGGTGCGGGCTCATGCCCAAGGCACCGGGGTTCAAGCCCTGTTTGGCTTGCCAGCGGCACATGCCGATCGGTGACCCTCACGACTCCTGCCTGCGCTGCCTCGGAGAGTCCCATCGAGCAGATAAGTGCCCGATTTGCAAGTCATTTAAGCCGCAGACTAAAAAAGAGAGAGACTTTAGGCTAAAGCAGCTCTTAATGGAATCGGCACTTAGCCCTATGGTGCCGACCCCAGCGGCTCAACAGTCCTCCTCGGTGCGAAGCGCACCAGCGGTCCCGAGCCGGTCCGGTACCGAGACTCTTAAAAAGGTACAGCCGGCACCGGCGCCCCGGCACCGGTCCCTTTCTCCGGCGAGGAAGCGAAAGACGGCACAGACGGCCACCAAGCCTCCTGCACCGGGACCGCTCACCCAGCCACCGCCGGCACCTCCGGCACCGGCTGTGGTGGTGCACAGACCATGCACAGTACCGTCGACTCCGGCGCCACAAGAGCCGTTGAGTCCGGTACCGCCCTGCTCCCCGGTGCAAACCGTGGTCGAGCTGCCTCTCCCTTCGACGCCCGAGACTTTCTCGACGGCGAGAGAGCTCATAAAGCTCACAGAGGCACTGTGCCTCCGGCCCCCGGCACCGCCGGTGCGGGCTGTGCAGTCGGTGGGCAAGCCGGCCATCATGAGGCCACCTTCCCTTGTCGGACGGGATAGAAGGCGTTCCAGGTCCCGGTCCTGATCCCGATCACGGAGACGGTCGCCTTCTCGCAGATCCAGGTCCCGGCACCGGTCACGCTCCCGGTACCGTTCTCCATCTCGGCGCCGGTCGCAGTCCCGGAGACGATCCCGGTCCCAGTCTCCTGACCGTCGGTACCGAGGAAGGTCCAGATCCCGGTACCGCTCTCGGCACCGCTCATCGCGAAGCCGCTCCCGCCGACGTCGGTCGAGATCGCGGTCGACCTCCCGGCATCAGCACGGTCGATGGTCCCGCTCCCGCTCCCAGCACTGCAACGACCGGCACCGATCCCCGGCACTGTCCAGGGACAGACCGGCGGCATCGATGGCGCAGTCCCTGAGCACCGCTGCCCCCCCGTGGCCTTCTCGCCAACCTTCGGTCGCCTCTCAAGCGGGCAGCGGTGGTGATCTCCGGGCCGACCCCCAAGGGCAAGACCACGGACCGCAGCAGTGGGGCTTCTGGACCCCCTGGGCCTATCACGAGGCTCAAGGGGTCCCCTTCCCTCAGGGACCCAGGGCCTCCGACCACAGGGTGCCGGAAGCCACGGTCAACAGGCCTCCTCCATCACCGCCGGTTGAGGCTCCACCGCCTCCTGTAGCGGCAGAGCATCCCGCAGACGCGGAGGCTTCCCACCCCATGGACGAACCACCTCCAGAAGCCATGGGCCAGGGCCTATCCTCGTCTTCCTCACCGGATGAGGCGGTGGCGGGGGCATCGACATCAGACCCCCCACCGATTGACCTGCGGGCCCACCAGGACCTGCTTCGACGGGTGGCACACGCCATTGCCCTCCCGGTCAAAGAGGTCGCTGAAGATGAGGACCCGGTGACCAGGGTGCTTGGAGCTGAGGCCCCGCTGTGGGTGGCCCTGCCCTTTATCAGGACTATCCAAAAGAATGCCACTACGATCTGGCAGTCGCCGGCGTCCATCCCTCCCACCGCTCGAGGGGTGGAACGGAAATACTTGGTTCCCCCCAGCGGGTACGAGTATCTTTACACGCACCGAACTCCGGACTCCCTCGTAGTACAGTCCGTGAATGACCGGGAGTGACATGGGCAACCCGCTCCGGCGCCAAAATCCAAAGACGCATGGAGAATGGATCTGTTGGGCTGGAAGGTCTATTCGGCCGGTGGCCTCCAGCTACGGATTGCAAATCAGCTGGCTCTCCTTGGTCGCTACACCTATGACACTTTGGTGTCCCTCTCTAAATTTACGGAGCTGATCCCAGCAGCCTCCCGACCGGAATTCTCGGCCCTTCTTGAGGAGGGCAAGAAAGCCTCCCGGTCCTCCCTCCACGCCTCTCTGGACTCAGCAGACTCAGGAGCCAGAACCCTGCCTCAGGAGTCACCATGCGGAGAATTTCCTGGCTGCAGGCCTCCACCTTGCCGCCCGAGGTCCAGTATACTCTGCAAGACCTCCCTTTCGACACTAAGGGCCTCTTCTCAGAGAAGATGGACTCGAGGATTCAGACCCTCAAAGATGGTCGAATCGCCATCCGCACCCTGGGTATGCACACACCGGCTACCCAGCGGAGGTCCTTCCGGCAGCAGCCATACTGGCCATTTAATCAGGCCAGGTCACGGCCTGATAATGGGCGCAGAGGCAGGCTGAACCGCCGTAGACCATCGGGCAACCGGCGTAACCAGTCCCAGGCGCCCTCCAAAGCTCCTCAAGGGCCTAAGCAGGCGTTTTGATGGGACGCCCGAGGACGGCCCATCAGTCTCTTCACCGGATCCTTCCCCGTTATTTTTCAACCGTCTTTCCCACTTCCTCCCAGCGTGGTCCCAGATAACAACGGACAACTGGGTTCTGCGCACGGTAGAGTCTGGTTACCACCTTCAATTTGTTTCGCTCCTTCCCTCCCACCCACCCTCCCCGTCCCTCTTCAGGGACCCCTCTCATGAGCAATTCCTCTTGAAAGAGGTCGAGACTCTGCTGAGTTTGGGTGCCATAGAGGAGGTGCCGAACGACATGCGAGGCAGGGGATTTTATTCCCGATATTTCCTAATCCCTAAGGCGAAGGGAGGTCTCCGACCTATACTAGACCTCCGAGAGCTCAACAGATACCTGCTCAAGCTCAAATTTCGCATGGTAACCCTGGGGACCATCATTCCCTCCCTGGATCCGGGAGACTGGTTTGCCGCCCTCGATATGAAGGACGCGTACTTCCATATCGTGATTTACCCTCCCCATCGACGCTACCTGCGGTTCGTAGTCAACAACGTGCACTACCAGTTTGCGGTGCTGCCCTTCGGCCTTTCCACCGCGCCAAGGGTCTTCACCAAGTGCACGGCAGTGGTTGCCGCAGCCCTCCGCCGTCGTTGCATGCACGTGTACCCGTATCTCGACGACTGGCTGGTCCGCGGGCCATCCCGCCAACTGGTAGCAAGTCAAATGGCAGAGATCCTAGCCCTGTTTCAGTGCCTAGGCCTTCTGATAAACGCCAAGAAGTCCACTTTAGCTCCATCACAGAGAGTGGAATTTATCGGAGCGGTCCTGGATTCCAATTTAGCCAGGGCCTGCCTCCCTCGACCTCGGCACCAGGCGATGGTCTCCTTCGTCCGGGACCTACAATCCTTTCCCACAACAATGGTGCGATCCTGCCTCCGCCTCCTGGTCCACATGGCGTCGTGCACGTTCGTGACTACGTATGCGAGGCTGCGCCTTCGCCCGTTTCATACTTGGCTTGCTTCGGTGTACTGGCCGCACCGCGACCCCATAGACATGGTAGTCACAGTCACGAAACCGACCCTCGCTTCACTCAACTGGTGGCTGGACCCAAAGGTCGTGTGTGCCGGAGTCCCATTCCGCCCTCCTCGCCCGTCTGTCACCCTGACCACGGATGCCTCGGAGTTGGGGTGGGGGGCACACCTCGGCGACCTACACACCCAGGGTCTCTGGTCGCCCCGAGAGCTCTCCCTACATATCAATGTCATGGAGCTGCGGGCGATCCGCCTCGCGTGTCAAACCTTCCACGCCCATCTTCAAGAGCGCTGTGTGGCGGTGTTCACGGACAACACGACGGCGATGTTTTATGTCAACAAGCAGGGCGGGGCCCGCTCCTCCCGGCTTTGCACGGAAGCGATGCTCCTGTGGGACTTCTGCATAACCCACTCGATTCACCTGGTAGCGTCCTTTCTTCCAGGAGTGCAGAACACGCTGGCCAACCGTCTCAGCAGGTCGTTCCTCTCCCACGAGTGGTCCCTTCGTCCAGATGTGGTGCACATAATTTTCCGAAAGTGGAGGTTTCCCCATATAGACCTGTTTGCCTCCAAAGAGAACAGGAAGTGCCACCAGTTCTGTTCTTACCAGGGTCGCTCCCGAGGCTCCCTGTCGGACGCATTCCTGTGCTCCTGGACGGATCGCCTCCTATATGCCTTCCCTCCGTTCCCACTCGTACATCGGGTGCTACTCAAGCTTCGGAGGGACAGGGCCCGCCTCATACTCCTCGCTCCGGCCTGGCCGAGGCAGCACTGGTACACTCTGCTGCTCGAGCTCTCCGTACGGGATCCCATTCCCCTACCGTTATGGCCGGACCTGATAACGCAGGACTTTGGCAGGCTCCGCCACCCGGACCTACAGTCCCTCCATCTTACAGCTTGGTACCTGCGTGGTTGACCCACGCGGAGCGTGACTGTTCGGCAGCTGTGCAGCAAGTCCTGATGGAAAGCAGGAAGCCTTCCACTCGCTCAACCTACCTCGCGAAATGGAAGCGTTTCGCACTCTGGTGCGATCAGAGAGGCCTTAATCCGTTCGTTGTCCCTATTCCAACGATCCTGGACTACCTCTGGTCTCTTAAGGAGCAAGGTCTCGCGGTCTCGTCTTTGAAAGTACACCTAGCGGCCATTTCCGCCTTTCGGCCGGCTGTAGGTCACCGGTCCATCTTTTCCGATCCGATGGTTTCCCGCTTCCTTAAGGGCCTAGATCGCTTGTTCCCGCCAGTACGACGCCTGGCCCCGTCCTGGGATCTGAACCTAGTTCTAGCCAGGCTCATGGGAGCCCCCTTCGAGCCCTTGGCCACGTGTTCCCTGCTATATCTATCATGGAAAATGGCTTTTCTCGTCGCTATAACTTCAGTGAGACGAGTTTCTGAGCTTCGTGCCCTAACGGCTGGTCCGCCGTATACCATCTTCCATGGAGACAAGGTGCAGCTTCGGCCACACCCGGCCTTCCTCCCTAAGGTGGTGTCGGCCTTCCATTTGAACCAGGACATTTTTCTCCCGGTCTTTTTCCCAAAGCCGCACGCCTCAAGTCGTGAACAACAGCTTCACACCCTCGACGTCCGCAGGGCCCTCGCATTTTACATACAGCGAACGAAACCCTTCCGATGTTTGCCCCAACTGTTCGTAGCGGTTGCTGATCGCATGAAAGGCAAGCCGGTCTCCTCTCAAAGGATTTCCTCCTGGGTAACTTCATGTATCCGGACATGCATCGAACTTGCTCGAGTGCCGGCTAGCCACCTCACCGCTCACTCTACGAGAGCGCAAGCCTCGTCTGCCGCCTTCCTGGCCCATGTCCCCATACAGGACATCTGCAGAGCGGCCACCTGCTCTTCCGTCCACACCTTCGCTTCCCACTACGCGTTGGTGCAACAATCTCGAGATGACGCAGCCTTCGGCTCAGCAGTCTTACACTCTGCCACGTCTCACTCCGACCCCACCGCCTAGGTAAGGCTTGGGAGTCACCTAACTGGAATGCATAGGAGCAATCACTCGAAGAAGAAAAGACGGTTACTCACCGTTGTAACTGTTGTTCTTTGAGATGTGTTGTTCCTATCCATTCCAGACCCGCCCTCCTTCCCCACTGTCGGAGTAGCCGGCAAGAAGGAACTGAGGAGCGGATGGGCCGACTGGGGTATATATCCAGCGCTATAGCGGCGCCACTCCAGGGGGCGCCCAGCCGGCCCGCCGGAGTTGCTAGGGTAAAAATCTTCCGAAGAGCCGTGCACGTGCGGCGCGCACACCTAACTGGAATGGATAGGAGCAACACATCTCGAAGAACAACAGTTACAATGGTGAGTAACCGTCTTTTACTGTGTGCTGTTTTAAAGCGTTAAATATATGCCTTATATAGCATCTTGCTTCATGTGAAGAGACCTAACAAATCAGTAAATAATTGTCTGAATTACAAATGGTTAACCTATATTCAGATACAGAGTCAAAATCTGATTACTTTATTCAAGACATTCTGAGGCACTCAGATACCTCAGTGATGAGTGATGTTCTAAATACATATCAATAAACAATTGTGTAGGTAAGGTGAGTACCAATTGGCCTTTATTGTTATTAACAACTCTTTATCTTGTGGATATGTGCTTAATATAATAATACTTACAGTATTACAAATTACTTTGAAAGTAATCCTTGTAATATAGTGATTAGAGAAATGTCTCATAAATAATTATGCCTATCTGTACAGATGTCGGATGTCATTTTTAGTGTAATTGGACAATTATATGTACTTAATATATATGCAGTACAGACGCTTTTAATGTATACATTTGGTTATACTTCAAAACACTGAATTCTAAACATTTTACCTACCTGCTGTAAAAAGTGTTATCAAAATGATAATCTAGGAATATGCAGCAGTCATTAGCTGCAGTTTCCAATGTTTTCATGTAAGAGCTGTATAGTGTTTAGAGCACAGCAGGGAGCAGGAAAGATAGGTTCTACTTCTTGCTCTGCTCTAATTCCCAGTGGCATGTTGGACAAATCATTCAACTTCCCTGTACCTCAGTCTAACCATTTTTTACATTTGGCCTATCCTGCTTGGCGTTTCTAGTGCTTTAATTGAGAGGAATTGAGCGGCTGCAGCTCTCTTGCTAGTGTAAATGACAAGTAACTTTCTGGATGTCAGTAGAGTTATGGGGCAAGTGAGAAGAAAATCAGTCACAAATAGCTTTAATACCATGTATAATACCAGAATAATCCCATGCTATTAGTCACATGTAGACATTTCTACAACTGTATTATCTACGACTGGCATCCTTTTTATTTAGTCACAGGACAAAGAAAAAGCCCCAAAAATAAAATGTACAGTGACCTAAATCAATCTCTTGAGCAGTATTGTGATTCCTGAGCTATCTGGGAATCAAACACTGGTTCCAGCAGGTGATAAACTCTACTTGGAAAATATCTGGTTGTCTAACTCCTCACCTATAAAAACATATTTAATTACCTCTCTTGCTTAAGGAAGTCTTTATCAAGGAAATGTCAGTTAAACACTATGGATGAGATTTTGAAAATCCCACCATGAAAGCAACAGTGACTGAAAAATAATCTAACGGCAACTACTTTTGCATTACAGGAATACAAGCGCAAGTTAGCCAGAGTATCCCAGGTGCGAAAAGAACTCAGGTCACGCATCCAGAACCTTCCTGATCTGTCTCGACTTCCCAATGTCACAGGCAGTCATGTGCACCTACCATTTGCTGGAGACATCTACAGTGATGATTGATTATAAGAACCTCTATTTCTATAGCCTCTGCTCTTCTGTGGAGTGAGGGGTAGGTCAGACTGATTGATAGTCCTGTAGTATTATTTTTGTACATTGTTGGAGAGTGGCGGTAAAAAAAAAAAAGCTCCAAATAATTTATAAGAATTGTTTAAAATATTGGTTTGTTTACTGTTTTATTGGCAAGTGAACATATAGGTACATTTATAGAAGGTGGCATCTGTATATTATTACGTTAAAGAATGGGTAATTATCTTAAAATATTCTTATCTTTTGTACAGATTTTGATCAGGTGCCCTGTAAGAAACTGATAAGTTTCCACTTTATTTTTTTTATGCACCCTCTACTCAGTGTAGTTCACTATATAATCAAAGTATACATTTAAGTTGCCACATTTCAATGGCTAGTGAGGCAATGGACCATTATGGAAATCACATCTGATGTTTATAAGAAGACTACTACAATTTATTTTTATGTGGAGAGTGATGTTGCTGGTTATTTATTAAATTAATTTACTCACCCCCAAATTAAACTACTGCTTTATTTTAAAGTAAATGACATTAACCAGCTTTGAAAGTGGAAAATATAAATCATGTTAAATTGAACATCTTAAGTGACTCAAACTTGTGCATAATTTTAATATTTAAAAGTAAACATTAAAATACTGAATTAAAAGCTACACATATTAATTAGTACAATAGAAATGCTTTTTTTCCTGACAATTTGGTTTGTAAATTGAAGGCCCACTTCTTTGTACAATAACCCCTTTCTGCCACATCTGTCTCCATTAACAAACCTGATCCCAGAAATGGGAAGTCATTCCACAGCTTTAACTATAGTATGCAGTGGTTACTCAGGACCATACCTATTTTTGAATGGCCATAATTAAAATTTGAACGTACTCAAGTACCATTTTACTTATACAGCACGATGATACTACAAGTAGAATTTTGTTGTCTGTGGAAACTTTGGGTCAAAGCATCCTCTCCCATGGAGAAAGAAACCTGTCTAAAGAGGCAAATGAGTACCACAGGTCCCCTGTCTCTAAGCCTCCCAGTAAACATCTAGATCTTGGTCTCCTTTTCTTACAAGGAGGGGACTTTCTCCCAAAAAATCTAGGCCACTGTGTGTATTAAACTGCAGAAAAATGTTGCTGAACGTATGTTTAAAAACAAACTCTATCACTGTATAAATGTGATATTTGTACATGAGTAACTAAACTTATGAAAATAAAGTTGTTTACCCCTTGCTTTTTAAAACACTACGAGGCAGATGTTTAAGGGTATTTAGGAACCTCAAGATGTAGCTAGATGCCTAGTGGGATTTTCAAAAGTGCCTTACTTGCCATTAATAGGAGTTAAACACTTAGGTGCTTTTGAAAATCCCACTAAGCTCCTAGCTGCATCCATAGGCCCCTAAATACCCTTGAACATCTGACCAAGTGTTTGTTTGTTTTACCGTGTGAGACTTTATTAAGTGTTCTAGCAAGAGATTTGCCTAGAGAAGGTCTTTCATTGTAAACATTCATAGCAATATTAACAAATATCCACCTTTACTCATACTTGTCATGCAGACTAAAACGTTTTACGTCAGTGTAAGCATAAATAAAATTTACAGCCAATTAACACAGTACCCCCCCCCCCCACAAACACACACATTACATACTTTAAAACAGTAGTTTTTTAAATAAAATAGACTGAGATGACTCAGTATAGTCCTGGAGTGAAATCCTGGCCCTACTGAAGTCAGTGAAAGTTTTGCCATTTACTTCAGTAGGTCCAGGCCCTGGAATACTTGTTAACTATCAGCAGGATATAACAGCCTTTTAAAAAAAAATCCATATTTGGACACAAGCACATACAGTCAGATTTTCCCCTTTTGCAAAAAGTACCGCAAATGGGCTGTAGTTAGATGGAAAAACCTATGGAGTGAAATTACAGGGTTTCTGCACAGCATCATTACTTCAGAATAGGGTTTGGCAGCCCACAGCGGGTCTCAGATAGTTTGGACCTTCACCCCTGGATTTCTCTGTACATCTGAAGGTAACAAAGAAATTGGGTATTTACAAAGAGGGCCAGACTCTACATGATATTTCCTGGGACTGTTCCTATCCTCCCTTATAATATACCGTCTAGACTGCTGCTGGCGTAGCCTCTCAACCCACGCCTGGTCCCAAAACACTCCAAGTCCCTCTCAGGTTTACATGCATGAAGAAGGAACCTACGGTAATTAAATGTGACAGGATCAACATTCATTTTTGCACACTGTACCCTATAATTTGCAAGAAGACAATACTATGTAGAGTTGTTTTCATTGGGAGTTTCCCACCCAAAAGCCAGATTAAGGGGTGGGAAGATGCTTGATGGTCTGAGCTCACCAGCCATCAACAGATTTATAGCTATTTGAGTGGCCTTTCTACTCTTTTTATCATTCCACAGTGAAAAAACTGAGTGGGAAGGATATGGACCATAATTATAACAAAGGAAACTAGCTGTGTTTTCTTAAGCAGAGTCAGGTATGTAAAAAATATCCATAGTCATCTTTTCAAAAGTTGAAGACTATTTGAAAACTTAGACCTAGATTAAGACTTTCATGGTTTAAATATGTTCTAATCCATTAAAAATGTAGCTGTATAAATGTGTATGCACACACACATTATTGCTGGAAAGAAGAACTCTCTTTTTGTAAAGCATAGTACAAATTTTCTTATAAATTAAAACTAAAAATCAGATCAGTTATTTCATGAATCATAAATGCACAGAACAAATCAGTAGTCTCAATCCGTTCCAAAGCCGGGGGACAGCTGCCGCCATTGAAGTCACTACGTGTAGAGGTCTACTGGTGTAGAGTTCATTGTAAGGTCAGAGCCTGGATTTTTAAAATATTTTGTTGTAAAAAGTTTAAACATCCATTCCTTCTCCACCTGCCTGATTCAGAAAAAGGGCAGAAATCAATGTCTAAAAGTCAAGAAAAATCGGCATTCAACTCCTCAAGGACAGAGAGAAAGCTAGACACTGACTTCACTCTCTTATTCTCTTCTTAAGTTTTAGTAATATTGTTGTGTATCTATAGATGTATATTTAGAAGTGGTTAAAGACAAGATTTAGGAAAAATATATTGACAAAAATCAGACTTTTCCTTGAGATGAACATTAATTTTGATATAATTTTAAAGTGAAAGTTTGAGAACTATACTTTTCCTTGGATAAAATTTGCTGTATCTCACTGTTAATGTTTTTACCTCACGGAACTTTTACTTCTGCAGTGTGCTTTGTTTGTTTGGGCTTTTAATAGCCACTCAAAATTAGTTTGAAAACAAATTTGTTTGTCACTAAAAGTATCTCATGGTAGTGGATGAATGGTGCCCCAACTGTCTGTTTTCTGTGGGCGTGACATCACAGTATCAATGAATTTGAAGATTTAATACTGTAACACCATTCCCAGATTCACTGGAGGACACATACTATACAGTAAGACACAACAGCAACCCCATAGGGTTAGTAGGTATCCTTAAGTTCTCAGGTACCAAAATGTAGCATATATACCTGTGCACAGGATTGTTCCCAGGTAGATAAAATGAGGTGTAGTCACCTAATCTGGATAAAGTTGTATTTTGGTAATGTGACACAATTGCACTGAAATCCAAATCACCTGCCCAAAGAAAGGTGGATACTAGATGCAAATTTTTTTAGCTCAACAAATGTTACACCTTGAAGTGGTTTCTAATAATAAAAAATTAGATCCTTCAGGTGAGAGAGACACATTTATTTACTCAGCTATATTCTATAGTTATCAGTTTTTAGTGAAAAAGCATGGACATAATCCTGCAGTCCTTATTGTATGAATAATATCTACTTGCAGGTAATTCTGACGGTCTCATGAAGTAATGACTTTGAAGATAAAGCCATATAGTTGTAAAACTTTATAAAAAAAATCTGTCTAAAAATGCCTATTCTCCATGTTTTTGTGATCTTACAAACAAATTTAAGATTCTTGGTTACAAAAGAATTGTAACTGTTGAAAAAGATAAATTGCTTCCTCTGTAGAAAGTTAATTTCTAGATTTCAGTAACATTAGCTTATCTGTTTTACATTCAGCTTCAACCTTTCGTATATTAAACCAGTCAATCTTTCACGATTCCCCCTCCCACCCAACACAATGAAAACTACATGCTTTAAAATCTAGAAGTCAGTGGCAAAACACCCATGAATTTCAGTGTCTGCAAATGTGTCCTCTAGTGATCACCAAAATTAACCCTTCCATAGAGGGCCATCAAAAAGCCTATGCACCACGTGGAGGACTTGCTCGTGCATAGGCCTTTTTCTGGCCCTCTGCCTGTAGGTAAAATTAAACTTGTAGTACATATGGTAATAGAAAGTTATAGAGTTATTGTTGAAAGTTTAGTGAATCAGCTGCAATGGCACTATTTTTAATGGGCTGGTTTTCTATTAATACAAACACTTGGGATTCTTGCTTACTTTTCTCATGCCGCTATTCCCACTATTTGTGTGAATAAAGCAGTTAGGATCTGGCTGTCAGCAACACACTCTTAGAGAATCAACTTAAAAATCTTAATAGGAATATTGATTATCTTTTTTTAAAATGGATGGCCATTCCGTCTTTGAACCTGTCTCACTGTGTTAAATTATCTTAATAGATCAACATCTCCATCTTACTATTTAGAAGTTGAATTCTGATTTAATCTTTACTACATTAAGAAGTATCCTAGTAAGCATGATCCTTTTTTGTGGGAATTTGCAAAAATGCAATAACAGCACTTTGTAACTTGTTTGCAACAGAAATTTACTCATTTGTTGAACGCTGACAAGAAAGATGTTTGAAATGTAAAAATGTTTTTCATTATTGTGCACTGCTCACAGAATGTGTAATTCTTGTGTAATTTGTCCTCTAAATAACACCTCAATGTATAATGTTTTCATATTTAAAAGAATAAAATGTAAAAACATCGGAAATCAACATTGTTTAATGCTTATATGCCCAACCTATATACTCTGAAATGTCTATATATAGCCTCCATATATTGTTCTGAATAACCCAAAACCATGCCACCATTTTGACTGCAGCTAGTTTATAATAATTTTAATGATTACATTACTCTTTCTCAGTTGAGAGAAATGGCACTTTTAAATGAAGGGTGGAATTTGTTCTAAAGGAAAAATATATAGTTTTGTGGTGAGTGCCTCTAAAAACTGTTTAAAACTAAAGAAGTTATCAATTGAAGCGACAGAAGAATCCATTATAAAAAGAAAAATCATGACAGTGATTACACTTAGTGTCTTCTATTTTGAAAGATTTACCAGTTTGAGAGATTCCCTGTACTTAAAATGGGGACCATAATTTCTGAAATGGGGAATATCTCAAAATGGAAGAAAGTTTAAGCATGATTGCTGTACCAAACTGATTACTGTTACCATTTTGTTTTCTTATATGCGGTGTTGTTATAGCCAGGACTAACTTCTATTGGTGAAAGATACAAGCTATCAAGCTTAGGATGAGCTTTTCTTTAGGTCTGGGAAATGTACAAGGTGGAACAGATTGTTTAGCACATGTTGTTAACACATATTTCAAACGACTATTCAAGGTGAAGCGGCCAGTTAACATTTCTCCAGTCATAGGAGGATGGGAGGGGGAGAAAAAATAGCTGGGAGGGGATTAGGGGGTTACAAATTGTTGTAATAAACCATAAATCCAGTGTCCATATTCAGTCCATGATTTTTAGTGTCTAGGAAAGTTATGAGTTTAAACTCCCAGGCTTGTGTTTTGAAGGTGTTGTACAAGCTTCCTTTGAGGATGAGGATTGAGAAGTCAGATATAGAGTGATCTCTTTGTGAAGTTGTCATAGGTCTCACCCCCACTTAGAGCTGTTGGGTTCCAAGATGGGGACCTGCATGGACTCCTCTAAACTAAAATCCTAGTTTAGATCTGGTAAAAGCTGCCACCACCCAATAATGTACGTGTATTGGGACACAGTCCTTCCCCAAAATCCTTGGGGATCCCAAGAGCCCCAAATCCATGGAGTTCTTACACCTAGGAGAAGTAAACCATTCTCCCCTGCTTCCTCCCCCTCCCTTCTCCTAGGAGAGATACTGGGATTCAGCTACAGAGGGATGCCTCCCTCCTCCCCTTTCCCTGAGAATTCACCCAAGGAAAGATCAACCAAGTCCTTAACAGAAAAGATTTATTAAAGAATAAAAAGAAAGTAAACTGTCTCTGTAATACCAAGATGGAACAATACACAGGGTCTAAACTTATCAATCTCTGGAGAGAATCCCCCCTCCTTTCTTTCTCAGTAAAAGCAATAACAGTACAGAATTAAAGAAATTCTATAGCAAAACACACAATTGCAAATACAGAAATAACAATATAAAAATACTAGTTCCCTTTCTAATACTCACTAGCTTGAATAGAAGAAATTGTTGCAGAACTCTGAGAGGACTTGATTAAGACGTCTGGACTCCTTTAATTCCAACTAGCGAGTCACTCAAACAAAGGACACAGGAAAAAAAACTTCCCTCCACAGGGATTTTTAAATTATCTTGTCCCTGATTGAACACCTGACCAGAGGACCACAGGTAGAAAAAAAAACCTTAACCCTGAACTAACTGTTTATGACAGAAGTGTTCAAACACAGGTGATAGGGTGTTTTTGTCTTTTATAATTTTTCTGTGTGAGTTCATTTGGAGCATACTGATTGTCTCATTTCACACACAAAGTTGTTATTGGGGCATTTAGTGCACGGGAAGAGGTATATCATATATTGTGATAGGCACGTGTAGGACCCATCGATCTTGAAAGGTATGTTGTAGGGATTATTGATCATCGTAGCAGTTGAGATGTGTGCAGGTTTTGCATCTGTTGTTCTGGAAGGATCGGGTGGTTTTCAGTTGGTGTATCCTGGTCTGGGTGGAGCTACTTCTGATGATGAGCTTGGAGAGGTTGGGAGGGTTATTTGAAGGCCAACAGCGGGGGTTCAGGAAAGATTTCTTTAGGATGAGGGCCCCATCAAGTATGGGTTGTAATTGTCAGAGGAGGGTTTATTTCTGTGTTGAAGCAGGTTCTCTTGAGGTATTTGAGTGGCCCATTTCATGATGTCATCCACTTCTCTAGTGGAGTGTCTTTGTTTGATGTAGGCAGTTTTAAGTGTGTTAAGGTGTATATCCCAGATTTTCTCCTCAGAGCATATTCTGTGGTATCTGAGTGTCTGGCTGTAGCTAAATTTCTTGGGGCTTGGCTACACTTGAAAGTTGCAGCGCTGGTGGAGGCTTTCCAGCGCTGCAATTAGTAACCGTCCACACCTGCAAGGCACATCCAGTGCTGCAACTCCCTGGCTGCAGCGCCGGCTGAACACCTGGTCTGGTTGGGGTGTAGCGATTGCAGCGCTGGTGATCCAGTGCTGCTCGTCAAGTGTGGACACACACCAGCGCTGTTATTGGCCTCCAGGGTATTAGCAGATATCCCAGAATGCTTTTATAAATTACTCTCTTTGTTTTGTTGTGAACTCGGAGCTCCGGAGCTCCGTTGATCCCAGAGCTGCTTATCTAAAAAACAAACACAGCTCCTGTTTGCTGTGATCACTCTGTACCTGGCTGTGAACAATCAAATGAGATAATGAGGCAGGCAGGGAGTGAAAACAGCGGGGAGTCCATTGGATGCAGCCTGTTTGCAATTAAGAGTTAAGACTAAGGGATCGGGAACATTTTCTGATTTTTCAAGGCAGGAAGCTAAACACACAGTGTTGGCTCCAAAAATCCACTCTCTCTCTCTCCCCCGCTCCCTGTCACACTACACCACCCCCCACCCCCCTCTTTTGAAAAGCATGTTGCTGCCACTTGAACGCTGGGATAGCTGCCCATAATGCATCACTCTCAACAGCGCTGCAAATGTGGCCACACACCAGCGCTGTCCCTACACAGCTGCACAACCAGCGCTGTAACTCCCAGCGCTGCAACTTTCAAGTGTAGCCAAGCCCTTGGTGTGTTTGGGGTGGTTACTGGATCTGTGAAGGTAGGTGTGAACTGTGGGTTTCTTGTATATAGTTGCCTGTAGGGGTCTATGGCTGAAGCTGATTGTGGTGTTCAGAAAGTTGATGCTAATGTGAGAGTGTTGTAGAGAGAGTTTAAAAAATGAGGAGTGGTTGTTGAAATTGTGGTCGAACTCTATGATGAAGTTTAGGTCATATGTGCAGAGAAAATATCATTGATGTATCTCAGGTATTTCACTGGTTTCATGGCGTATTTGTCCAGAAATGCTTCCTTAATGTGGCCTTTGAAGAAGTTGGCATAGTTGGGAGTCATCCTAGTACCCATGGCCATTCCCATGGTTTGGACAAAGTGTTTGTGTTGAATGTAAAATTGTTATGGGTGAGAAATAGGATATAAAAGGGATTTAACGTTAGATACAAAGATGATACATGCATACAAATAGGATAATCATATTGGATAGATTGTGACTTTTCCATTGATACCTTACATGGCATACTTTGTATAAGATTTGTTGCAATTGTCTAACAGTGGTTTATAGTGGTTTATATTAATTATATAAATGGTCATGTTTCAGTCATACAGTGTCACAGCATCCAAAAGTGGCACATACCTTACTTTTACAACACAGATCCTTTTAAAATACTGCTTTACAATATACATTTTTCTTCACAACAAAGCTAAAGAATTAGGCATCAGAGGACAAGCCATAAAGTGGCCCATGTAAATAAATACAGAGCTCTACAGCGAGGAAAACAGCACAATGCGTTGTCAAAGCATAGTTACCAGAAAAATTGACCCTACATATATTTTAGTTAAATCTAAAGTGAAGGAAGGGCTTTCTAAATCACTTTTACTATGTATTTCAGCCACATTGTCCATTTCCAGAAGATTCATATGAATATTACATACTTATCAGCCTTTATGAGATTAAAACTAAGATTTGCAACAAGCTCTGCCCTCCCTGAAATGTTTTTTTTTTTTAAATATACCAACTTGTAAGTGGTCTTTAATTGGATTTAAAAAAAGCCAGATGCACTTCAAGAGACAAGTGGAATCATTTTATTTGTCACTTTACTGGTGCCAATACAAGAATGAGAACTGGAACAGAAAGGAAGTAACTTTATATAACTTACAGAAAGACAAATTTTTGGTTTTAAAGCTATTTGTATGTAAAAAACAATAATTAATTTTCTTTCCAAATGGAAAACTGGAGCCATCAACTTCAGAAATTGCAGAATAAGACTTACTTCCACTGAATAGCGTTAAGCAGGAATGTTTCAGAATTACTTTGTCAGTTCATTAAGATGACCACACAGATTTCCTTTGGAAATCAGTTTTAGTCACAGATCTGCACAGTCACAGAGAAAGTCCTGAGTAAAACTCACAAGAAACCCACACAGCACAGCACAGATCTGGAAAGAATTAGAGATAAGCAGATCCTCGGCAAGTTCTACTGTGGTACATGATCCAATTTAGAAATCGTTACACTGATTGCTACAGCGCAAGCCCATCTGGTCCAAGAACAGATTTTGGCTTTTAATTCCTGAGCCATTAAAGATTGTGAAACAAGTTCAGGCTTCCAAGACTTGGCTTATTACCTTATTATTCCAGCAATATCCTCTGGATATCCATATAAAAGTACAGAGACTGATTCCAAACAATGTATTTAAAATCTCCCCTACATGCTGAAGGCCTTAGCACAGCCAGAAATTAAGCCAGTATTAACAAAAATTGTTTCTAAATTTATAAAACAATAAAGCAGCCACTAAAATTTAGTTCATTTACTGGCCCAATTTTAGTCACTACTATTCTAACCATTATCATGACTATTGTAATTATTCAGTATTTCAGAGTGAAGACAAGAAGTTTTTCAGGTCCATCTTCTTCTGGCTCTTTTGTTTTTCTTCAAGATTAAGCAACCATTTTAGCTGAGTAAAATGAAATTTAGTGTTTTTGGGACTCTTGGGGAAAGAACTGGATGGTGAATGTCCAGACATGCATGTTCTGAAAAGCAAAACAAAACAAAAATCAGATACATCTTATTAAAAAGTGAGGCTGGAGGAATAATGTAATTTTATGGTGTGATTTTGAAAATGGTTGTGTACATAAAATTCAGGTGCACAATTACTTAACTGCAAATGTAACTTATGCATTGCATGTGAAAGTGAGCTGTGAGAAGCACAACTACCCAAATATGTTTGCAAGTACTGAGTTTGTGCACACAATTACATACATGCTTAGAAAATAAAACCCCAAATGGTATCTCACACTAAGCCTAAAGTTTATTTTTTTAAAAACACCCAGAAGTGATACTTTTTACCCCTAGTCACTCTTTATTAGACCCTTTGGACTTCTGCAATTTAAAAAAAAACAAAAACAACAACTGATTTTCCATTTCAGATCCATGATAATAGATAAAATATTTATTATCAGAGAGATTACTAAATAACTTGTCTGAACTCCCTTTCCTGACTTCTAGTCCTGTGCCCTATTCACTATTGCCTCTTTAGGTAAAATGGAAATAGGCACCTGGAAGTTGATGCTGGACTCTTGCTTGTAGATCCAGATTTACTGTGGTTTAAGGGTGTCATTTTGTTTGCAGATATCGGAGTCTTTGGGTCTGGTTTACTCTTCGGAGTACCAGAACGGCTTGTTGCTGTTGCCAGAAAATCTCTGCTTTTACCATGATGTCTTGTTGTTTTGTTGCATGTGTTGCAAGTAACCAACTATGAAGAGAGGAAAGGAAATGTTAGCTCTTCTGTCAGTCTTCCCCAATTTAAATGTACAAGGCATTCGTGACTAACACTTTTAGACTTATCCAAACTGCTCTTCAAAATTAGAGTGAATCAAGCTGCTTAAATACTTATTTGTGTGAAGCAGAGACATAAAAAGCAACATCAAATCCACATCTAGCTTTCTCCTTTAAACTACTTAAGCCATCAAATCCCCAAAGGTCTGACTAGAAATGAGTCCAATCCCCTGGAAACTAATTTCAGGGGACTTTTAATTCTGAATTGCAAACGCATGGAGTGAAACATGAAAAACAACAAAAAGACTAGACAACATTAAAGGTGGCTCTGACTGTACAATACTCTGAATGTACCTCAGTGGGATTCATGTTTCACCACAAACATACAAGAAACTAGAAAATGATCAAAATGTATTTTAAAATTCATTTTTTAATTTACACTTGAATATACAACACTTTTTTGCAAAAACAACGAGGAGTCCTTGTGGCACGGATGAAGTGGGTTATAGCCCACGAAAGCTTATGCCCAAATAAATGTGTTCGTCTCTAAGGTGCCACAAGGACTCCTCGTTGTTTTTGCTGATACAGACTAACACGGCTACCCCTCCGGAACACTTTTTTGGTGAGTCTTCAGAGAAAATGATACTAAAAATCCAAAATCTTCAGAAACAAAAAGATGCACTACTGATAACAAAGAAACAAGGTAACCCACTGGTATGGAGCGAAGGAGAACCACACAGGGAGAGTGGGACTAGAGGGTATCTACTAAAGTTCAGTGGGGTCAAAAGGGGAAGCAGCTGAGTGGGGAAATCCATATACTAATAGAGAGACTGTCTGAGAGACTGCTCTCATCACATACCATCTCTTACAAGTACACCAACTGATTTCACAGAAAATAATAGGAAAGCTTTTTAATTTATTTTAGCTTTTTTTTAATGGATTCAGCTAGAAACAAGGTGTAGCAGTCTAGGGAACCTTGGAAGATTTTGTTATGGCTTAGCTCAGGCAATTCCGCTTTCTCAGCCTCCGGTTATTGTAGGACACAGCATGCTAGCGTTGACCTGCTGTAGCCGGCTGGGACTGCTGTGTGGTAAGTCCCTGGCTGTTGGCCAGGGAGGCAGCCCCGGAGGGCGGAGAGTGTCTATTGCATTATGTATGAGCTGATATGCTGCTGTTTGTATAAAATGAGCATGCTTTGTGTTTGTTTTAGGACTTCACCCCAGGCCGAGCTACAGGGCGCTGGGTCCCCGTCTCAGTGACAGCAACGTTTGGGGTCCCCGTTGCAGATGTGTCACTTTACCTTCATTAAAGCCAATTACTCTCAGTGTGGAGTCGGTCTCGTTCTTGCAGAGTACCTCGGACCCTTTTGGGCAATAACACAAGGAGAATCAAAACAAATGTGACCTGCCAGCTCTCCACAGAAGACCACTAGTGGTCCACAACCCAAAGTTTGGGAACCAATGACTTAGGCAAACATCTCTTTAACAGCTGATCTTCCATTAACTGATGAAACATTTTTGCAAAAAAGATGTACAGATGATACCTCTAGGAGTTTTAGAACTCTGCAAAATAGAAGATAATTTAATGCAAATTGCAAAGTTAGCAGAATGCTTAATCCAAGATATAAAATATTGCTAATGGCTAAGAAAGGTCTTGTAAACATAGCTTGTCAACTTGTTGGTTTAAGTCTCAGTCAACCTTGCTCCTAATGTGTGATTTTCTACAGTAGGAGCTTATATGGCTCTACAATGGTAATTTTGGGAGCTGTCAGTTCCTGATAGTATTTTGAGTATACAATACCAGAAACATTTCAAGCACAATCCAAGTAGCAAATTGCACACCAAATCACAGTAAGTATGTAAGTCAATTTTGATCTTAACTTGGACAGATCTTAATGAGACTGTCAGTCTGTCTGAAACAGAGCAGACGGTATTATTACTATGTCTAAATCCCAATTCAAGGACATTGCATGGAGACTAGAATGGACCACAAACTATAAACTCACATTTATATGGATGCCTGCTACATTCTGAGAATCTGTCCAGCTAACAAACAAATGTATATTTGTTTAAAAACCTGCTATGGCTCTGGAGGTCAAAGTGTACATCAACATTTGGTTCTTTTGGGGAGGGGTTTACACATAGCAATACATACACACCTTGCCAACTACTCCTTAGTTTCATTACTTAAGTTTGTTTGGGTAAGACCACCCACATTATTGGAACAGGAAGAGACGCACTGAATATCAGCTATCTAAAATGACAGTTCCTCAGATCTATCCTAAATGTTTGTAATATCACACCAGTGAATAATAAAAGCAAAACTTCCAAGTTCACAGTGGTTTGTGAGCCCTTCAAATGGAAACTAAAATTTCGAGGGGAGGGAATTTGCTTCATTTTGTTGGTTTCGTACTGTGTCTATCCGAAGTGCCTATAGCCTTGACATACAAGTGATACTAGTTAATAATTATGATACTTCCTCAACCCAATCTTGTGTTATTGGTGCTTCAGATTTCTCTCGTTGCACATTCTGGCACAGGAAATTATAACCAGTAGTTTCCTCATTTCTTAGAAAGCTGCCCAGTCTGACAGCAGGACGTGCTCTGAAGAGTCAATGTTGTGCCCAGTGGGGTGTCGTCTTCATTTAAGACATCTGTCTACACAATTGTTTTAATAGATTTGTATGTCTCTATAGCACTACATTAAAGGTGTGTGTGTGTGTGTGTGTGTGTGTGTGTGTGTGTGTATATATATATATATATATATAGTTATACTCTGTATGACAGCTTCAGAACTTGAACACTTCTTCATTTTAATCGTTCTGGAATACAATGAAGATCATGCAGTAAAGTGAAACGTGTTAGCACTGTTTACAATATTGTGTGTTAACAAGTGTCTTCCCTTGCCCCTTAATGACTATTTTCATTATTTTAATGAAGTTACTTTGCATTTACACATTGGTATAAATGCAAGCAAAAATCGAGTCCAGA
The DNA here is from genome assembly GCF_020497125.1 of Mauremys mutica. Lineage (NCBI taxonomy): Eukaryota > Metazoa > Chordata > Testudines > Geoemydidae > Mauremys > Mauremys mutica. Next base: position 185,291,582 of record NC_059073.1, on the reverse strand, counting down.
AAGCATTCTGAGACCTCCCCTAATGCACACTGGTTTGCAGCACTGGGTAAAGTGCCTTTTATTGGTGATAAAGCACCGTGCTCTGGGGTAGAAATGTATATTTTAACCCTGTAGATAGAGGAAGCCCGTTATTCAGGTTTCCTTCTTAGTGGATCATTTCTACTTTCTACTCAGCAAACAAGAAGTCATTGACTGGCTATCCAGTACTGAATATTAAACACTAGTCAGAGAAGTTTCACACAAAATGGCCAACCAACACAAGATTGTTTGAGCTTCCTCTTGGAGACATCAGAGGCTGCTCAGGCAGTTCACACTCAATTTGAAAAATGATGACAAAGAAAAAAACCAAACCAACAAAAATTGTCTCATTGTCAGACATGTGAGACTACTTGTCACTATGGATAACCTCGCCCTCAAAATATAAACAACTGGGACAGTGTTAATGTGTTACTAAGCACTTTGTGTATGAACTTTTGATCTCTTCCAGAAATAATTTACTCTCGTTTAGATACACAGCTTCACAACAGACTTCTAAACGGGAGACTGGTGACAAGTGTTTCCTCCAGGCATAGCTGTCCTTGAAATCTTCAGGCCTCCATGAGTATTTCTACACCGCATTTTGCTGCCTACTTGAGTGAGCATCCCAGTCCGGGTTGACAGATTTGGTCTAGCGGAGCTTTCACTAGTACTCAAAAAAACAGCTGTCTAGACAGAGATTTGAAGTGTGACTCAGAGTATGAAACACCCCGCACTCCCTAGGTTTCAGCGCCTGAGCCACAGCTTCAAAGTCCTGTCTATACAGCTATTTTCAGAGCACTAGCATAAGCCCCACTATCTAAGGGTACGTCCATACTACCCGCCCGGGTCGGCGGGTAGCGATCGACTTCTCGGAGTTTGATATATCGCGTCTCATCTAGACGCGATATATCGAACTCCGAACGCGCTCCCGTCGACTCCGGAACTCCACCACCGCGAACGGCGGTGGCGGAGTCGACGGGGGAGCCGCGGACTTCGATCCCGCACCGTCAGGACGGGTAAGTAGTTCGAACTAAGGTAGTTCGAGTTCAGCTACGCTATTCGCGTAGCTGAACTTGCGTACCTTAGTTCAATACCCCCCCCAGTGTAGACCAGGCCTAAGTCTATCAACCTGGGGTGAGAGGCTCGCTTCCACAGGCTCCAAAACACGGTGCAGACATATCTCAAATGGATTGAGACGACAACAAGAAGTCTGGCAAAAGAGTTAATGTTCCAATGGCAACCTTAACTGGGATTATGTTATACGTGCTGTATGCTTTATCATAGACATTTTATGATAAACAGTAACATTCAGCTTATACACTTCAAAAAAAAAAAAAAAAAAAAAATTCCATCACAGCCAAATTAGTGTAACTGCTGGAATCTTAACTTTTAACAGGCTTTTCAGCTTGATTTCCTTTTTTTTTTTTTTTTTTTTTTTTTTTTTTAAAGGGGGGGGGAAAAATCTACCTCTACTTAATGATGTTAGGATTTACCTGGCCCCAATTAGGCTCTGCAGGTCATAACACTCTTGAGTGAAGAGGGTGAAAAAAGACAAGCATCTTTGCTGCTGCTAGTTTGGAGACATTTCTGCAAAACCGCACACATGGACTAGCAGTACACTTTACACCGGGAATGTTCTCAACAACAAGTGATCTTCACAATAAAAAAAAGACAAGTGGTTTGTTTTTTTAGATTAAATCTTAGACTATGCAGATTGTGGCTTCTGTACATTTTTGCAGCCATGTGTTTGAGGTTTGGGGATTTTTCCACCTGCCATTTTCTCATCTCCTTGTTGTTAGAGTCAGTTTTTTTATTTTAAAATTCCTTTTGGGTGTAACTGAATAGAAGTTACCCCAATAGGAAAGTTACATAGAGAAAGTTGTTATGTTTTGATGCAAGCTCTATTTCTAAACAGAAAAGCTTCCTATCTTCTTTTATTCCCTCTCTCTTTGAGGGAAATAAATGCTCCAAGGAATGAACAAACCCAGTTATCGTGTTAATTGGAATAGCAATCTTACCAGAACACTTCTTGAATCCTTGTACTTTTTCAAAAGCTTTGTCTGTTTCAAATTGAGTTTATGGTTCTTTGCCTCCCGATTAAGAAGTTTCTGTAACCGTGGAGTCAGTTTCATCTTGGGTTTGAGACGTACTCTGTGGTTATCAGGAACCAGAAACTGGAAACAGTAAGGGCATATCCTTTCTCTCTCGGTTTTTTTATCTACAGACGAATAAAGGTAACACAGTAAAACCCTAAATGAACTTCTCTCTGTAAGTATGTTTTAGAGGTGAACATATATTACAGCTATTAAGCCACTAATTTATAGCATACTGTAAATTGTGCATTGATAAGGGCATGACAACCTTTTCTCTAGCATTTTAAAAATCTTATTCAGGTACAAGTACTTTGTTCAAACTGTTCTGTTAGAAGTGTTCCTATGTCAGCACTAGATACATGATTAATTTGATTCTGCATTTCATACTCATCAAAAACTCAAGAGGAAGCCAAATGCTAAAATGTTAAAAAAATAATCATATAGTATTGGGTGTACATTTACATATAATAAGGCACCGTCCAATAGGTGATTGTACCAGAAAAATACATTCCATCTTTCTTCAAAATCTTACATTCTGAGAACCACATTCCTGCAAGGAACTCCATGAGGCACATTCCTGTGTCAACATAAAACCCTACTGAAGTCAAAGGTTGCCAAGTTTGTTCCAAGACTGAGATTTAGTTAAAAATATAATAATGTTAGAATCAAAACAGGCTCATGAAAGGCCAAATTCAGGCTTGATGTGAATGGATGCACCATGGAGAGACGGTCCCACATCTGCCTCACAGCATCCCATTACGGATAACCTTAAATCAGACATAAGTGATAGCCACAGAAGATTCTACCAAAGGAAAATATTTCCTAATTCCCTCTGATAAAGAATTTCCCTCTGTTACCCTGTTTTTGAGGGTGGAGGAGAAGAAGTGATCATTTTCTGGAAGTCACATCATGTGTTCTGAGCAGTTGGAAAGCTGGGAGTTGAGCTTGCCTGCCCGGCTCCGATTTAAAGAACCAAACCCACTGAACTGTTTAAAACTTGCCTTTTTCAGACTGAAGCGACCACCTGGGGGAGGAAAAAGAACAGGGTTACGGACCAAGCGACCCGTCACTGCACATCAGCCCCTGAAGCTCGGGCAGCAGGAGGCACCAGCTCCCAGCCCCCCCGCCACCCCCAGGGGTGGGCTCCTGCCCTGTGCGCGGGAGGATGGTGCGGCGCAGGGGGGGAGCCACGAGGGGGCAGCGGGACAGACGGACACGGGCTGCGGGGGGGGGGGGAGGACAGGTGTCAGCCTGGTGCAGGGCACGTCACACGTGCGGGGCTCGCGCAGCCCGGGCCCCTGGAGGCCTCGAGGAACCCGGGCCACGTGGTGGTTGAACACGAGGCTGCGGGGCCCTGACTCGGCGGCGCCGTCATTACGTCACAAATCACAATCTCCCCTCCCCCCCCCGACCCCCGGAAAGGGGCAGCGCGCGCGCGCCAGGCTCTTACATCAGGAATCGGGCCTCAGCCGGGCACGTGTCCATCAGCGCCCGAGCCGCCCCCTTCAGGAACCGCCAGCGCCCGGGCATCCCCGCGAGAGCGAGAGGCGCGCGCGCGCACCCCGCGGCGGCCGGCCCAGCGCCGCCGACTTTCCTTCCGGTGGGAGAGCGCGGCGCAGGGGCCGGGCGGAAACAGCAGCCGCGGCACAAACGTTCCGGCCTCCCCCGCGGGCCGGAGAAAGAGCTCGTCGGGCGGGGTCGCTGCAGGGCCTGGCCCCTCCCCCGGCCACGCGCGCTCGGCCCCGGGGCGCTGTCAAAAAAAAATCGCTTCCCGTGCGAGGCGCAGGCGCGACCCGGGTTCCTGGGCACGCGGAGCTGGGCGGGAGCGCGGCTGGGCTGCCCTGGCGCGCGCGGGGTGTGTCGCTCCGCCCCCCCCCCGCTGGGCTCGCCTGGGCTGGACCCCCCCCCGCGCGCCTGGCCCCCCTGAGCAGCCCCAGGGCCCGGGTCACACGGCAGAGTTCTGGCCTTTCTAGCGGGGTGGTGGCGGCCCCCAGCAGCCGTGAATCCCCGCAGGCCGGGGTGGCCGGCCCCGTGCTCTGCCCTGCCCTGGTCACTGATCACGGGTTTAATTAGCTAATGCCCAAAGGTCAGTGTGCTGAAAAGCTGAGCACGCTCACCCCCTCCCAGGAAAGGCCTGTCAAATGCAGGTGCAGGTGCAGAGTTAGTTACCCTGAATCCCAGTGCAGGGAGGCGGATGCAATAGCCACCTGCCCAAAAATGGAACTAGTTAACTTAGCAATATTGCAGTGAGAGGCCAAAATGTGTTTTAGGGGAGCGTTACCACAGTGTCTTGCTGCATCCCTGTGTTACACGTTCCACTTGTCATTTCCAGCAATGAGACAGATTTTTGGCAAGGAAATGTGAGAATGAAGCAAAAACACATGTTAAAAATCATTGAATGTTTTTAACAATAAACAGTCATCTAATATAAATGGTAAACATTTCTATTTTTAGTTGCTTTCCCTAATATTAAGCATGTTTAAATGTGTGAGTGACCTGTCCCCCATGCTGTAGAGGAAGGCCAAAAAAAAAAGGGCGGGGGGTCTTTGCCAGTCTGACCCAGGGGAAAATTCTTTTCCAACCCCAAATATGGTGATCAATTAGACACTGAGCGTGTGGGCAAGACCTGCCAGCCAGACACCTGGGAAAGAATTCCCCATCTAGTGTCCCATTACCAGCCATTGGAGATATTTGCTGCTAGCAGTTGCAGATTAGTTACATGTTATCAGGTGATGTTCTGTTGCCTGCAATGTGCAGGTGGTCAGACTAGATGATCATTCATGATGGTCCTTTCTGACTTTAAAGTTTGAGTCTCTGTTCTGAAGCCATCTACAGTGAAAATCCCTAGTATGGATACTTACTGTCTGAGCAGAATATCTCTGGGTAGCACAGAGTTCTCAATAATGGAAACAGGATTCTGTTGTTCTTATATCTGTTTTTCTCATTGCTGCTGTCCTCTAGGATGCTGATTCTGGGCCCTCTGGTTAGTAACTACAGATCATGGCTGGTGCTCCTTTTGATCTGCATAGTTGGTGGGCTTTCAAACTAAGTGGTTCTAGTGTCTCATCTATCTGTTGTTTCTTGTTTTATACTTCGGTTATAAACTCTTTGGGGTAGGGACTGTCTTTTTGTTCTTATTTGTAGAACACTTCACACAATGTGATCCTGGTCCTTGATTAGAACTCCTAGGTCTTATGGTAATACAAATAATAATTCTCCAGTATCTTTCTTAATCTCAGTCTCCTGTTCATATGTAGAAGAGGAAATCATGGCCCCAAACTTAACCATTGCTTCTTAGGAAAACTACATGTAATGTAACATTGCAGCACCAGCCACAGAGATACACATTACTGGTTCTCATTTTCAAAGCAAACCTTTCACCCTTAGCTTCACAAAGATTATGTAATGTGGAACACGTGGCTATGGCCATGGGAATATTATCCTCATTATCCTAGCCTGCCATAAAGACATCACCAGTGCGCCTTTAATCTGCCAAAGGCACATTCCACTGTCATCCGTCACCTACTCAGCCTGTAGTCGAACCGCTTCTTGCTGCTGTCCAGGTTTCCCATGTAAGGTTTCATGAGCCATGGCTGTAAGGGGTATGCCGGGTCTCCCAGGATCACTATGGGCATTTCAACATCCCCCACTGTAATCTTCTGGTTTGGAAAGAAAGTCCTCACTTGTAGCTTTCTATACAGGCTGGTGTTCCTGAAGATGTGTGCGTCATACACCTTCCCAAACCACCCCATCAGTGAAATGCCCATAGTGATCCACAAACACCTGCAACACCATTGAGAAGTCCCCCTTCCTATTTATGTACTCCATCGCAAGGAGGTCTGGTGCCAAAATTGGAATGTGTGTGCCACCTATCACCCCTCCACAGTTAGGGAAACTCATTTCTGCAAAGTCGTCCATGATTTCACGCACATTTCCCAAAGTCATGGTCCTTCGTAGCAGGATGCGATTAATTGCCCTGTGTCCCTGCCTGCATGTATATGGGATCTTGGGGAGCAATTACCACACAGGTGGGGTGCCAATTAATTTCTTTATTAAAGGAAAAAGGAAGTGGTGGGAATTTAACAATGAAATACGATGGGATGGGGTGTATAGGGTGTTTACAATAGACAATGGTGGTGGTGGGGTTTCTTATTGAACAGTGTAGGGAGTTCTAACAGTGGGGTACAGTAAGTGGGGTTTAGCACAATGGGATACAGTACAGTCAATAAGCAACTCAACTTTATATAGGAACAACTCTAGATACAGTGTGGAATGTAAAACATACCAAAAGGAGATGCAAGACAAACTGGTAGCTTCTATATAGAATGGTCAACAATCTTAGATAGAATGTATTAAGTGGTTAGTGGCCTTATACACAATGTAACACAATAGTATCAATGCAAATACAAAGTATATCAGAAAGGTGGAGGCAATCAATGGGGTGTTATAATTACAAGTAAAATGTGAATCACAGTGCAATAATACAATATGGGTGATAAGTGAAATTATGCAATGTAGAAAATTACTGACTTAATTTGTGAGGCTGTGATAGCAAGAGTGTACCCAAAGGTTGGGTCAAGAAACAGGAGGGGGGGGGGTGAATGATAGTGGCAACTGATGAGAGGTGCAGCTGCAAGCAGCGAGAGACTCTGAAGCCCTGCGGGGTAAGGACAACGGAGCAGTGTTGGGGGGAGGGGGGAGCAGCAAGGGGTTTGGGAAGTTCGGAGGGTGATGCAGACGTGGGGGAAAAAGCAGCAAAGGGTTTGAGAAGTTCGGAGGGTGATGCAGGTGCAGGGGAAAAAGCAGCAAAGGGTTTGAGAAGTTTAGAGGGTGATGCAGATGCGGGTTAAAAAGCAGCAAAGGATTTGAGAAGTTCAGAGGGTGATGCAGGCGCAGGGGAAAAAGCAGCAAAGGGTTTACAACCGGGAGACATAGAGAAGTACACAGAGGGGGAGATTGGAGCAGCAAAAACCTTATCTATCCTCTAACTTAATCAAACTTATATAAAATGACAAGCAGCTTATACAAAGTAACAAAACAGGTACAGAATACAACCAGGCAATGGCTTTTTAAATCTATCTTAACCAACGACTAGGCAAAACAACAAATATCACAATTCTAAGCAAAACTATAACAAGCAACTATACGGAGCAACAAAACAACGAACTATAGCAAGGCAGGTGAAACTTACAAGCTTTACAATCTTAACAAACTATGACTTATTAAACTAAAAAAACCCAAAACCTATGGTGCACATTATGCTATGGGAAGTTACAGAGGGCAGAGTGGTATGTGCCCAGGATACAGCTCCCAAGGCAGCCCCCAAGGAAGCTAAGGGATGGTGGGTGCAGCAGTGGATACAGCTGAAAGCAGTGAGCCCGAGGCAAAGCCCACAGGAGCAGAGCTTAGCAGTGGCACAAACTTATTTTTAGCGGCAAAGTGCCACGGAGTTTAAGAGAGGTTTTAAGACACAGACCAAGGTTTAGCTTGAGCCTGTGTGCTGGGGAGACAGAGCCAGCAGCTAAAATAATAAAATAAAAGTATAGAAAGTTTCACAGAGGGATTCTTACCAGTCCCCAAGGCAGCAGCAAAGGCAGAAGCAGGCACAGCAGTTTCAGCATCAAAGGACACAGACAGGACTCAATTCGCTTACAATAATCAGGAGATCTCCAGGCAAAATTTGTTGTTCATGGGAGGGGAGTTAAAAATGGGGGTACGCTCAAAAATAAAACGAGAGCGGAGAAAGGACCCCCCAGAATCCCTGGCTGATCAGACCAGGCAGCAATGCAGGAACCTTTCTAAAGTCTGATCAGAAAATGTCTGGTTATAAAGGCAAACTTAGGCAGCTTCCCACCAGTAACTCTGATTGGTTCCCCTTCTTACAGGGAGGAGAGAAGGCAGGGAAAAGACTGCAGGTAGGCATAGAACATGTCTGGGCAAGTACTGAGCCCCCAGGTCTGACTCATATGCTCAGCTATTTGGCCTTTAGGTCTTGCAGCTCTGGACATTGCCTACCCTACACCAAGCCCAGGTTTAACAAGGTGATAACAGGATTAACCCTTTGAACAGGGCAGTGGTCCCACTTAGCACGCAGCACAAGTGGCCATCCCTTTGAGAAGGGCAATGGCTCTTGGTAAACAACTTGTCATAAACAGATAGTTAAGGGTTAAGGTCTCTTTTACCTGTAAAGGGTTAACAAGCAGTACCTGAGGAACACCTGACCAGAGGACCAATCAAGGGACAGGATAATTTCAAATCTCTGTGGAGGGAAGGCTTTGTCTGTGTTCCTTGTTTGCTGTGTGCACTCTCTTTGGATCTAAGAGAGGCCAGGCATATCTCCAAGTTCTCCTGGAGTATTTCCTACTATCCAGTATAGTGAGTATTAAAAAGGCGAATTAGTCTTATAATTTGATTTCTACCTTTGCAATTGTGTGTTTGCTGAAGGAAATTCTTTATTTCTGTTGCTGTTACTGATTATTCTGAGGAGGAGGGAGGGGGAAGTCTCTCCAGTTTTTATGAGTTAGACCCTGTATTTTTGCATCCTGGTAATACAGAGATAGTGTACCTTTTTCTTTCTTTAATAAAATCTTTTCTTTTTAAAACTTGATTGATTTCTTCCCTTGTTTGGATTTTCAGGGGAGGGGGAAAAAGTGAATCCCTCTTTGTTTGATTCAAGAAGTTTGAATCAAGGTATCTCTCTCCAGGACTAGGGAAGGGGAGGGGGAGGTGAGTCCCTCTTTGTGTTGAGTCAAGGATTTGACGCGGTGTGTAATCTCTCCGGAGCAGGCTGGAGAGAGGGAAGGGGGGGGAGGGGAACTGGCTGTTTCTCTCTCTCTCTCTCTCTCTCTCTCTCTGGTGAGATTCAAGGGGTTTGAATCTGGGGTTCCCCAGGGGAAGCTTGGGGGACAGGCAGTGTGTTATCCACTTTAAACATAACTGGTGGCAGCGAAAACCAGATCTAAACTAGGATTTTAGTTTAGAGGAGTCCATGCAGGTCCCCATCTTGGAACCCAACAGCTCCAAGTGGGGGAGAAGACCTATGACACAACTTAAGGGGCCCTCCCTTTGAGAAGGGCAGTAGCACTGGTAAACAACTTAACAGCCAGGGAGGGGCGGCCACAGGAGGAGAACAAAAACAAAATGGACAGCTGTAACAGACACCCTGCACACTTGTATTAATGCAGCCCCAATGGTCAACTTCCTGACTCCAAATTGCTACTGGTCAATCATGAATCAATCTGGAGTCACCAGCTTCCACACAGCGATTGCCACGCGCTTATCTACCGATAGGGCAGCTCTCATTCTGGTGTCCTTCCGCCGTAGTGCTGGGGCGAGCTCTGCACACAGTTCCAGGAAGGTGGCTTTCCCCATCAGAAAGTTCTATAGCCCCTGCTCGTCATCTCACATCTGCATGATGATATGCTCCCACCATTAAGTGCTTGTTTCCCAAGCCTAAAAGCAATAGTTCACTGTCTACAGCTGTTCTGTGAATGCCAAAAGCAATCTAAAGTTGCTTCTATCCATATCACACAGCATGTCAGGCTATTGGAACTTTGTGATTAACTGCACTGCCATCCGCGATGTCTTCATGACTGTTCTCAGAGCATAGAGGAGCAGTGCGGGATCCATCCCTTCTCACAAAGATGCCAGGGTGCAGAGCAAAGAAGAGCTGCTGAAAAATGCTGTGAAAGAATGCCAGAAGCCCATGAAATGCTGGGACAGAAAACAATGCATTCTGGGACATTGAGTCTGGTCCCAAGATGCTCTGTCATCTGCTCTGTCTTCCCACAAGATCTAGCAACAGAGGGAGTCGATCTGGACTGTAGGATAGGTACCCACAGTGCATTGCTCACACTGCCGATGGTAGTGTCCCAACTGTGGACATGCTCCGCTGACAGAGGGGGCGAGTGTGAATATGCAATATTGATTTTTATTATAGTGCTTTTTCAGTGTCGACATAATTTTTGTTGACAAAACTCTGTAGTGTAGTCAAGGCCTAAGTCATGGTTTTCTATTTTGGAGCCTTGCGCTGATTGCATTAACTTCAGCATGAATCTTCTCCATTCCATTTCAAGGAATTCATTTACCATTGGCCCTAACCAGGCTCCTTCCTGCTTGGGGACATGGGCCTTAGTGGTAATGAATAATGACATTATTGGTAAAAGCACAGTCTAACTGAGTAATTTTCTTGTGCTGCTGATATTAAACACAACAATATAGTTTTTGCCTATCCCATACTGTGTTTTCTAGTTTTCTCCTAGTCTAGTTTTCTACTGGTAAGATGAATGTTTTCTTGCAGAGATTCCCTCCACCCTCTCCCTCAATCCTATATTTTTTAAGAATATGTTTTTGTGCAGTTCATGGGATCTGTAAGCGTGGGGACTCACCCCTGTGGTGCCTCCTGCTGGTCTCTCAGGGAATTAGCTCGATTTCCAGCCCGGAGCGCCCTCTGCAGGCCAGTGATCCGCTACCGCTTGCCCCCATGTCCCTCCCAGGACCAAGTGCCCCTTTTTCTGGGGTGCTTCCCCCTGGCAGTAACCCCTTTCTCTCAGGGTCTCCCCTCCCCAGGGAACCCCCACCCACTATCCCCACCTCATCTCAGTATAAGCCTTCTGCCAGTCATCATCTAGCCCCACACCCTGGGGCAGACTGCAGTATCAGCCTACTCATCACTGGCAAGGAGGGTTTGGACCTGCTCCCTTGGCCTACCCCTGGGCTGCCCTCTGCAACCCCCAGTACTTGCTGCCTTCTGCTAGGCTGCAGCCTGGGGCTTTCCAGGCTGAAGCTCCCCAGCTCCTCTGCCTTTCCCCAGCCCTGCTCCACTCAGGTACCCTGTTGCTAGCTCCCTGCAGCCAGGCCCTTCTCCCTCTACAGGCAGAGGGAGACTAACTGGGTTCCTAGCTCCCTGCCTCTTATAGGGGCCAGCTGGCCCCAATTGGGGCTTGGCCACAGCTGAGCCTGCTTTCCCCAATCAGCCCAGGCTTCTTGCCCCAGCCACAGCCCCTCTCCTGGCTGTTTTCCACCCCGAAGGGCAGGAGCGGGTAACCGCCCCGCTACAGGGTCCTATAGAACAGGGGTTCTCAACCTTTTTCTTTCTGAGGCCCCGCTAACATGCTATAAAAATTCCATGGCCCAGCTGTGCCACAACAACTGGTTTTCTGCATATAAAAGCCAGGGCCAGCATTAGGGGGTAGCAAGCAGGGCAGTTACCCAGGGCCCCATGCCACAGAGGGCATCACAAAGCTAAGTTGCTCAGGCTTTGGCTTTAGCCCTGGGTGGCGGGTCTCGGGGCCCCAGGCTGCAGCCCTGTGAGGCGGGGCTTTGGCTTTCTGTCCTGAGCCCTAGTAGTCTAACTCTGGTCATGCTTGGCATACCCCCTTAAACCTGCTCACGGCCCCCTAGGGGCCCCCAGACCCCTGGTTGAGAACCACTTCTATAAAAAGGACAGTATCTACCTTTCCTGTCTCCTCTCTCTGTCGAATTATCCAATACATATTTGACCCTGGACTGTGAAATGTTCCAGGATTAATATGTCTGCATTACTCATTGGTCTACGTCCCTTCAAATATAATAAAACCTCATGACATTCAAGCAATATGCTTCCAGTACCAGAAGGTTTATGCCTACACTTTCAGATATGCATGGCATTTAGCTCAGTCTGTACTGATGTACTGAAATTTCATTCCGGAAAGACTGGATGTGTTCCACTTTACCTTGATTATTGACCATCTCTGCAGTCTGGCACAGAGGTCATCAGTCTCATTTTTTGTGATCTGCTTGTCTTCTCTAGCTTGGCTTTCATCCTCTGTAGGCTCTTCCCATGGGCGGCGGGTATAATAGGTTAGAGGAGACTCTGCCTCCCCTGGCTGTGATGCTGCTGCCGTACCACTGGTTGAGAGGTTTGGTGGTATTGCTTTATTTTGAACCCATGCAGGTTCTTGGGTGGCTGAGGAGGTGGTATGTGCTAATCAGCTTCCTGTGTTCATCAGTAATCTCCCTGGACTCTAGAGAGATTACTGATGATCCCAGGAAGCTGAGTAGCAGATACTGCCTCCTCTGCTGTCCCAGAACCTGCATGGGACACATCAAAAGCTCAGGCTCTTCTTTGGGAGAGGCTCCCCTGGGCAAGTGTGTGTGGGGGTCTCGGCACTCCTCCGGGCACGTGTGTGTGTGGGGGGGGTCTCAGGGGTCCTCCGGGAAGGTTGGGGGGTGGTGGTTCAGGGCTTCAGCCAGCTCAGGGCTCCTCCAGGCAGGTGTGTGAGGCTGTGAGCTCAGGGCTTTGGCCAGCCCAGGGCTCCTTTGACCGAGGGGTGGGTGCTTGGGGCTCCTCTGGGCAGGGGAGGCCTCATTGCTCTGGCTGCGGGCATAGGAGGGCTTGGGGATCTCGGAGCTCTGGCTGTGTGGGAGGCAGGGGGGCACGGGGCTCTGACCTGGGGGGGCAGAAGGGGTGGAGCCAGGGGCTAGTCTCCCCAATGAGGGGGCTCCACCCACCACCCATGGCCCCATCCTCTTGCATAGACTCTGGATGGAATCTTGAGCCCTTTGAAATAAATGGCTAAACTCACTTCAGTGAGGCCAGGATTTCACCCAGATTATTTACTGCTCTGAGTGGAGGTTGTGGATTCACTCCACAGGGCACCCTGCTCCAGTTAGCCAGGCAGCCTCAGCATCTCAGGCCGAACTAGGGCCGAACTGGCTGCGTTGCTCAGAGGTGTGAAAAAGTAGTTAAACTGTGGGTAAGCAGACCCAAGCCTGCTTAAACTGTGGGTAAGCAGACTGATATAGACACTGCTAGGTTGATGCAAGAATTCTTCCATCAACCTAGCTACCGCCTTTCAAGGGAGTGGATTAACTGCAGTGACAGGAAGACCCCTTCTGTTGCAGTAGCAAGTGTTTACACTATGGTGTTAGAGTGGCACAGTAGCAGCACCGCAGCTGTGCTGCTGTATTATCTGTAGTATAGACGTACCTGCAACCCCACACTTAAAATTCTGTTTAACTGAAGGCAGAATATGGGGTGTAGTTGAAGGCAGAGTGTGACCCATTCAGGTGCTTTTGCAGTGTGTAACATCATATGGACATGGGAGCTGGCAGGAGGATGGAAAATGAAGCAGGAAAAATGGAACCTAGAGTTGAGGGGGACAAAACTATTGTTGTTTTGTAATGAGATATTTCCCATGATATACATATGTATATGTACAAATCAAATGAGGGATACTCAGTCTCACAGGAAACTCAAAGATTTCTTTGTCTCTGGAGGGCCATGCATTGCGTGTTAAAGATACGTGCAACCAAAAATATTGTACTGAACTTGTAATCCCCGCCGGGCTGGGTTGCAGCTGAGTGTGGTTTGAGAGAGAGAGGCTGGAGAAAAGGAAATTGAAACAAAGGGTTCTCTGGGGTAAGAATGCCTTGTGCGCTAGCTCTAGAGGCGGCAGGCACTGCTGGGTGTGCGTGCTCTGGTTGTGTTACAGGTTTGTTGGATTTTTGATATGTAGTTTTGCCTCATTCCTTTAGAGACCCCTGTTTTTTAATATCTTTGTCTTGTGCACCTCTAGTTTCTACTTTTTTCTGCTTTATATCCCATCTTCCTATCCTCTCCCTTCAGCTTGGTTCTCCCTGATGTGTTCTCACCATTGCAGAGCTATTTCTCTTTCCTCTGTCCCATTCCTTTATTCATGTGTATTGGCCATCCGTGGCTACCCCACCAATCCACTACTGTGTGGACTCTTCTAAAAGGCACGGCTCCAAGTGGACAGCTTTGTACAGAGTCAATTTGGCTGTAAGAAAAAGCGGCACTTCAGCTTTGACCATAAAATATGTTTTAAAAAGACAGAGACAGCTAAAGTGATGACAGAGCAGAAGACTCTGGGGGGAGACGGTTGGGAGAGGTCCAGGTACTCTCCACGCCATATTTATACATTCAGAGTGAGAACAACAGGATAACAACAGATATAGACAGAGGGGGAGGGTTAGGTATAAGGAAAAGGTGGGGGGGACAGATACTAGACCAACAGGTCATACTGGTAGTACTGTGTCCCTACCAAGTTGGGTGAAAAGGGTGAGAGGAGCCAAACAGCAAAAATTAGGATGTTTGTTCACCAATGCAAGAAGCTTAGGTAACAAAATGGAGGAACTAGAACTCCTGGTCCGAGAATTGAAACCGGATATCGTAGGAATAACCGAAACATGGTGGAACGGTAGCCATGACTGGAGTACAGGTATGGAAGGGTATGTGCTGTTTAGGAAAGACCGAAACAAAGGTAAAGGTGGGGGAGTAGCATTGTATGTTAATAATGAGGTGAAATGTAACGAAATAACTAGCAATGCAATGGATAATACAGAGTCTGTTTGGGCAATGGTCACATTGGGGAAGAAAACTACTAGAGCGTCCCCTGGGATAGTGATTGGGGTGTGCTATAGACCGCCGGGATCTAGCCTGGATATGGATAGAGAGCTCTTTAATGTTTTTAAGGAGGTAAATACTAATAGGAACTGTATGATCATGGAAGACTTTAACTTCCCGGATATAGATTGGGGAACAAATGCTAGTAATAATAATAGGGCTCAGCTTTTCCTAGACGTGATAGCTGATGAATTCCTTCATCAAGTAGTTGCTGAACCGACGACGGGGGATGCCATTTTAGATCTGATTTTGGTGAGTAACGAGGACCTTGTTGAGGAAATAGTTGTAGGGGACAACCTTGGCTCAAGTGATCATGAGCTAATTCGTTTCAAAATAAATGGAAGGATAAACAAAATTGCATCTGAGACTAAGGTTTACGATTTCAAAAGGGCTAACTTTGCTAAATTAAGGCGACTAGTTAGGGAAGTGGATTGGACTAACATATTTAGGGATCTAAAGGCGGAAGACGCCTGGGATTACTTCAGGTTGAAGTTGCAGGAGCTGTCAGAGGCCTGTATCCCGAGAAAGGGAAAACAGTTCGTAGGTAGCAGTTTTAGACCGAGCTGGATGAGCAAGCGTCTCAGAGGGGTGATTAAGAAAAAACAGAAAGCGTACAAGGACTGGAAAATGGGAGGGATCAGCAAAGAAACCTACCTTATTGAGGTCAGAGGGTGTAGGGAAGCAGTGAGAAAGGCAAAGAGCCGGGTGGAGATGGACCTAGCGAAGGGGATTAAAACCAATAGCAAAAGGTTTTTTAGCCATATAAATAGGAAGAAAACCAAGAAGGAAGAAGTGGGACCGCTTAAAGCTTTAAACGGAGTGGAGATTAGGGATAATCTTGGCATGGCACAATATCTAAACGAATATTTTGCCTCGGTCTTTAATGAGGCTAATGAAGGGCTAAGGAATAGTGATAGAGGGACTGATGGGAATGAAGATATGAGGGTAGACATTACGGTATCTGAGGTAGAAGCCAA
This sequence comes from Mauremys mutica, assembly GCF_020497125.1. Lineage (NCBI taxonomy): Eukaryota > Metazoa > Chordata > Testudines > Geoemydidae > Mauremys > Mauremys mutica. Next base: position 185,276,088 of record NC_059073.1, on the reverse strand, counting down.
ACTTGAACATCTTAACGGAAGTAAATTGGGGGGCCCAGATAATCTTCATCCTAGAATATTAAGGGAATTGGCAAGTGAAATTGCAAGCCCGTTAGCGATAATTTTTAATAAATCTCTAAACTCGGGGGTTGTACCGTTTGACTGGAGATTAGCTAATATAGTTCCTATTTTCAAGAAGGGGGGAAAAAAGTGACCCAGATAACTACAGGCCTGTTAGTTTAACATCTGTAGTATGCAAAGTCATGGAAAAAATTTTAAAGGAGAGAGTGGTTACGGACCTTGAGGCCGATGGCAACTGGGACAAATTACAGCATGGTTTTATGAAAGGTAGATCGTGCCAAACCAACCTGATCTCCTTCTTTGAGAAAGTAACAGATTTTTTAGACAAGGGAAATGCGGTGGATCTAATATATCTAGATTTCAGTAAGGCATTTGATACAGTACCGCATGAGGAATTACTGGTTAAATTGGAAAAGATGGGGATCGAAATGAAAATCCAGAGGTGGATAAGGAGCTGGTTAAAGGGGAGACTGCAGAGGGTCGTATTGAAGGGTGATCTGTCGGGTTGGAGGGGGGTTACCAGTGGAGTTCCTCAAGGTTCGGTTTTGGGTCCGATTTTATTTAATCTATTTATCGCTGACCTCGGAACCAAAAGTAGGAGTGGGCTGATAAAGTTTGCGGATGACACCAAGTTGGGAGGTATTGCCAATTCGGAAAAGGATCGGGATATCCTCCAGGGAGATTTGGATGACCTTGTAAACTGGAGTATTAGTAACAGGATGAAATTCAATAATGAGAAGTGTAAGGTTATGCATTTAGGGATGACTAACAAGAATTTTAGTTATAAGCTGGGGACGCACCAGTTGGAAGTAACGGAGGAGGAGAAGGACCTAGGAGTCCTGGTTGATCGTAGGATGACTATGAGTAGGCAATGTGATGTGGCCGTTAAAAAAGCTAATGCGGTCTTGGGATGCATTAGGCGAGGTATTTCTAGTAGAGATAAGGAGGTGCTAGTCCCGTTATATAAGGCGTTGGTGAGACCTCATTTGGAGTATTGTGTGCAGTTTTGGTCTCCCATGTTTAAGAAGGATGAATTCAAACTGGAACGGGTACAAAGAAAGGCCACTAGAATGACCCGAGGAATGGAAAGCCTGTCGTATGAAAGGAGACTTGAGGAGCTCGGTTTGTTTTCCTTAACCAAAAGAAGGATAAGAGGAGATATGATTGCACTCTTTAAATATATCAGAGGGATAAATACCAGGGAAGGAGAGGAATTATTTCAGCTCAGTGCTAATGTGGACACGAGGACAAACGGATATAAATTGTCAGTCAGGAAATTTAGGCTTGAAATTAGACTAAGGTTTCTAACCATCAGAGGAGTGCAATTCTGGAACAGCCTACCGAGGGAAACAGTGGGGGCGAAGGACCTCCATGACTTTAAGATTAAGCTGGATAAGTTTATGGAGGGGATGGTATGATAGGATAACGGGTTTAGTCAATAGGTCAATAACGTGCCACACTGGTAATTAGTACAAAGGGTCAATGTTGGGATATTGTTAGCCTTTTCCAGAGGGTCTGGCTGGAGAGTCTTGCCCGCATGCTCGGGGTTCAGCTGATCGCCATATTTGGGGTCGGGAAGGAATTTTCCTCCAGGGTAGATTGGCAGTGGCCCTGGAGGTTTTTTGCCTTCCTCCGAAGCATAGGGCAGGGGTCGCTTGCTGGTGGATTATCTGCTACTTGAAGTCTTTAAATCATGATTTGGAGCATTCAACAGCAGAGTCAAGGGAGAGAATTAGTTCAGGAGTGGGTGGATCGGCTTATGTGGCCTGCATCTTGCAGGAGGTCAGACTAGATGATCATAATGGTCCCTTCTGATCTTGAATTCTATGATTCTATGACTATATTTAAAAGCAGAAGTGGGCTCAGGCTGCAAAATTCAGATCCAGATCCAGACATGTTGAATTCAAACAACCCAATTCTGGGGGTGTTGAATATTCCAGATGATGGGGGTGTTTGCAGCTGTGGTTTTCATTTAGCCAATTATAAATATACAATGATTTTAAAAAATTCGTAACTTGATTTGGTTACAGATTTTGAACACTAAAAACAGAATATTGGTACAGGTCTGTGTCTCTTTAAAAATTAAAGTAAAATGCAAAGAAGAATGCTTAAAGCAGGCCAACAGAGAAATGTGTATGTGAGAGAAAGAGTATGTGAGAGAGAGCGGTTCAGAATATGAGCCAAATTGTCCTCTTTATACACATTTGTTTCCTGGATCCTGGAAGCTGGTCTGCACACTAAGGGCTTGTCTACACTACTACACGGAGTCGATCTAAGATACACAACTTCAGCTACGTGAATAGCGCAGCTGAAGTTGACGTACTTAGATCTACTTACCGTGGTGTCTTCCTGCAGTAATTCGACAGCTGACACTCTCCCATCAACACCGCTTGCGCTCCTTGTTCTGTTGGAGTACCAGAGTCAACAGGAATGCGTTCAGCGGTCGAGTTATTGCATCTATACAAGATGTGATTAATTAACCCCCTCTGGATGGATCGCTGCCCACCGATCCGGCAGGTAGTGTAGAAAAGCCCTTAGGAACCCTACGTCAAGAACTCTGGCATATTCTCCTTGACCCCAGCATGTCCACTGTGGATGGCTAGCAAAGGGAAATTATGCTGTGCCCAGAATCTGGTCCCTTTGTGCTGCCAGAGTTGTACAAAGTAGCCAGATCATAAATTATTCTTATTTTTTTTAGTAAGAACATTTTCCTTGCTAAATTAATTACCAAGCACTAATAACTAATGCATGAATTAATTAGTGACCACTAATGTACAGGGAAATCAGTTTTCTCTCTCACTTTTATTCCACTCGTAAGCCCTGCTTTTCCCTGCTGCAATCTCACCTCAATCCCCTCCAGTCTATTCAAATCTTCTGCTAAACTTATCATCCTCTCCCATAACCCACCCCATGTCACTCCCCTCTTTGAATCCTTTCACTGGTTTCCCTTTGCCTTACATGTCCAGTTGAAGCTAGTCATCCTCATCTTAAGAGTGCTGTACACAAGCATATCACAGCTCCATTCATACATATCTGTTTGGACTCTTGTCTGTGTGGCTCTCTAATTTAGAGGGCAAGCTTCATGGGGCAGGGCCCATGTTTTCCTTTAGGTTATGTGCCGTGCTGAACACGGTGGTGCTCAGCAAATATAGGTAATAAATGTTCACAGAGAGAAATCTGAGGAAAGAAGGAAAATATGACCAAGAAACCATGGGCTGTAATTCATTGCTCTCTTGAGGCCTAATTCTGCAAGCTCTTCACTTATAGAATTACCATCAAAATCAGTAGTTCTGTACATGCAATGCTTGAAGGACCAAGCCCTTAAAATCAGATAACTCTCAGATCCACAGAAGAACACGTCATTTATGACATCATTGGGGTAAATCCACCTGTGTTTCATTTTTAGATAGAATTAATTTGTCTCCACTTTTTCCTATATTTTGTTGACAAAAAAGCATGTGAGCAGGCCTCTTTTACCAACTGCTTCCTGCCCTGTTGTTAAGTGTTTTGTGCTTACCAGGGCTGACCAACAAACTGTAAATCTTTCTAGGTGCTTTGTAATGCAGGGAAGAAATAGAATGAGGTGTGTTGACTTTTGGTCAGCATGTATCACTATTGATTTTAAACAGGGCAACAAGGAAATGGTACTGTATATTTGTTGCTCCCTAATTCAGTAGTGAGGTTGTGTTACCCAACAGCCAGCAGAGGGCAATAGAGAAGTACAGTTTGTGATACCTGAAGAATTTGAAACACTGATTATATGTTTATAAAAAAGAAGAAAAGAAGAGCCAGGAGGGTAGGTTGTTCAATTTACTAGTGGAGACCTGTCTGTGATGGATCACCGAGCAGACAAAATACTCAAAGAAAGATAGGGGAAAAGACCTTGCATTGTGTCTCAGAGTCTTTTTTTCCTCGGGGTTACGTATGATAACTTAGCAAGAACTTATTGCTAACTGGATGGTAAATGGACTCAGGAACGAAGTGGGTGATGCAGGATTGCACTCTTTGGAAGGAACAGAAGAGGAGGCATTTCAAAGATCCTGCAGGTGACTGAGGTGAGCAAACTAAAAGCTTCTCTTTCAAGTGAGATAATAGGCATTCCACTGACTATATCAAAGACATGAGTAAACTGAGTGGTTGAAATGCTGTGAGATATCTGCTTTTTAAGCAAGCTGTGATGACACCAATATTGTCCTGAAAGTCAGGAGAGTGATTATACAGATGTAAGCATTTCCATCCATGCTTACCTACAATATTCAGGTGGTAAAGCAAGTAAACAGTTATTTCTTTTATAAAGAATATTTCTTGTTAGAACTATTGAAAAGGTGGTTAGCATTTTCCAAGGTTTCTGCATTGATGTACCTCCTCTGTAGTTTACAGAGACACATATATAGGGGAGTGACTATTATTGTGCCTTTGTGAGTGGATTTTTGTTGAGCTTTGTGAGAAATCTGAGCTGGAAGTCTGGAGAAATTCACTCCCATGCTTTTGAAGCACAGTGGAAATGTTCTCGGGTTTTACAAATGCATTCTCATGAGGAAGGTGCTGGGGTGTGAAAACAAAGCACACAAAGATAATGAAAGGCGAGAGTTAAGTCACAGAAATCAAAGGGCTGCCTGAAAAAAGGAGAAACAGAGGGACAAAAGTTGAGAAATAAACACGTGGAACACTTTTCTCTTGCCACAATCAAGGCTAATGTAACAGTAACATTTGGAAAATAACCCCAGGATTCTAGGAGCCAGTTAAGCAGCACAGGTTATCAGATGATACACTTCCACTTCAACAGCCACCTGTATCAGAGAAGTGACCAAGAGGAAATATTTGGGATGTGGAAGATCAAGAATAGGAGCATCAGTATTCTAAGGATATCATGCTAAAAACACAAGGGTATCTAGAGGTCAGGCAGCAAGTACCCATCTGAAACAAGACGGACTCACCATCAAAGAGGGATAGGAGAACACTCAGAAATACTCACTAGCTTTGAAGGGCAGGTAAAGCAAAACTATCTAATGTTGTATCCCCACTGAACTTGGGTATTAGGAATTCAGTATCCTGCAATTCCTATCAGACGGCAGACGGAGATGAAACATAATATTTATAAAGTATGTTGGTAGTAACAGTTTATATGGGAATAGCTCTGAATCTGAAAGTTACAAGTTCAAATCCTTAATTTTTTCCCATTTACCTTGTTTCCTGTGCTATAATGCTTCTCGCACAACCCAAAATCCTATAGTACAGCAGATAACAGAAATTACAGATGGCTTGAACCAAATTTCAGATGCAAACACACCTGAACTTTGAGATTCAGGATTTGGATCCAAACTCTGCAGTTCAAAATCTTCTCTAATGGGAGTTACTAGTAATTCATCTGAAACTGGAAGTTCTCTGAAAGTCTTACAATCAAAATTCTGTAACAGCTGATGTTTGTTTGTAATGCAGTTACCATGGTTGCATTGTATTTGGTGGAGGATTTCCCCCAGGGCCAGATTTCTGTGAATGTGAGCATGGAGAAATTTCCACTATCATAGAGGAGTGTTGAGTAGTTTAGTTGTAAGAGCTGGGAAATGGGAACCATTACTAGTTCTAATCCTGACTTGGCTTTGCCAGTGACTCATTGTGTGGCTTTGGGGAAGTAATTTAATCTCTCTGTGCTCAGTTTATTCAGCTGTAAAATTGTCACAATACCCAGACTAAAGGCCAGATTGTAACTGGCACTGTGTGGCTATACAAGAAGCAGAGTGAGAATACTAGAAGCCTTCCTCCTCAGCACCACCATCAGTGGTGCTCTATGAAGGGCTCAGACAATATGGTTGTGAAATCCTGCAGTAGGTGTGAAATTGTCTCTATATCAGTACTAGGTGCGAAAGTGTCTCTGTTGGCTTAATTTGCCTGAGTAGTCTAGAAATTTCAGAGACTCCAGCTCAGGTTCCACTTCCAGAATCTATCCTGCTAATAAATGTATTAGTTGTCACATATACCAGTCTCCTTAACAAGATGTGAGGTAGCCCCTACTGTTAGGCATATCAATGTCCCAAGCATTCGGGGTCATTTACTGCTGTACTGCGGCAGAACTAGGATTGCTATTTCAGCCTCTTGCTGAAACAGCAATATTCTCCTTTCCTGATGAGTCATGTGTGTTGCTTTCAGATGCCTGTGGATTTCCCGACCCCGCTTTTCTAAACTTTATACCCCAGCGCCTACCCCTGAAGGCTCTGCTTGCTGGCTCTCATCCTCCCAGTTAAGAAGGACTGGATGGAACACTCTTCAGCAGATAACAGTTCCACTCCTTAATTAACTGGAGAGTTACTGTTGAGTGATATGAGGCATCTCCTCCCCTGGAGCCAAAGGTGCTGGCACAGCAGCATTCCCAACCTTTTCTGGCCTGGGGCATGACAGACCAGTGCTGGCCACTGAGCCGGAGTTTACTGCATGGCAACACAGCATGCTACTACTAGACCACTGGGCCACAAAGGGAGTCATGTTAATCAGAGCAAGGCAGCTTTAGATATTCTCCATATTGGCTCTATTAGCAGCAACATAGAGGAGCCAGACATTTCAGGAAAACACTTACATCGTTTTGTTTGTTCTGGTGCAGGAGGGGGCAGGGGAAGCATCCAGTGCACCCATTTTTTATTATTATTATTTCCCACATTCATAACTTACACATGTGCTGTCATTTTTGTTGTTGTTGTTGTTGTTCCTTGCTCCTTACAGATTACCCTGGTGAAAGCAATGATGACTTTTGTGGGGTGGGGAGGTGGGGGGTTCCTCATGCATTATTTTTAATGCCTTGAAAATGGGAAGTAGAGAATAAAATATAGCTACTTACAATAAAAAAAAATGTCAGTGGAATAGAATCCTCACAGATTTATTTTTATCATCCCTGGAAACATTTGGTTAGCCTGCTTAGGCAGTTTAACATAGAGACTCATCAGAATGCAGCAGTTGAGCCCGTTGCAAAGGGAAGCGACCATTACAAGGCAATAATCCCTGCTCAGACAGAAGAGTGACTGCTCACAAACGTATTTGTATCATAAAGTTTGATCTGGTATCTGAGAAGCCTCCACGGTTGTTAATTCCTTCAATTTTATCAACAAAAGGTGGGGAGGGGGGAGAGGGAGAACTTGGAGGAGACTTCAGTTAAAGTATCTCAAATAATCCAAAATTTTGAAAAGATTGAGGTCAGAATCAGGTTCTGTTGTTCTCAGTAGAATAGTTTGACCATCTGTAGAGTCCTCATTGCTGCTGGCACTAGTTAGCAGCCTTGCAGGCCAATTTAGGCTGAGCTTTTCAAAGCAATCTAGGGTGCTTAGACACACATACATTCCATTAGTTTTAGTCATAACCAGCCTAGACTATTCTGGAAATCTGAACCTTACATACTACAGTGATGGACATAATACAAATACATAGAGAGATAGTAAGGACAGGCAACTAGAGAGGCCGGTAAGTTGATGGTGATTATGATGATATAAGAGAGTGCTCTAAGCCGAGAGCACAATAACCAAATAAGCATGGGGCCTGTAGTACCCTCTTACCCACATAGATGTGGTCCTTCTCAGGTCACAGTTGAGGCACACAGACAGTGCGGGAAAGCCTGCAGTGCTGTATCTGTGTTGTAGATCAGTGGTTCTCAACCAGAGGTATGTGTACCCCTGGGGATATGCAGAGGGCTTCCAGAGGGGTACATCAGCTTATCTAGATATTTGCTTAATATTACAACAGGCTATGTAAAAAGCACTGGAAAAGTCAGTATAAACTAAAATTTCATACAGATAATGACTTGTTTATACTGCTCTCTATATACTATACACTGAAATGTAAGTACAATATTTATATTCCAATTGATTTATTTTATAATTACATGGTAAAATGAGAAAGTCAGCAATTTGTCAGTAATAGTGTGCTTGACACTTTTGTATTTTTATGTCTGATTTTGTAAGCAAGTAGTTTAAATTAGGTGAAACTTGGGGTATGCAAGACAAATCAGCCTTCCGAAAGGGGTACAGTTGTCTGTAAAGGTTGACAGCCACTGTTGAAGATGGAGCCCTTCAGTCTACAGGGCTGTGGCACCTTTCACTGACCCTAAATTTCACTTTCATGGTAAACAGTAATTTAAAATGGAGAGGAAGAAATTATTTCATGAATCTGATGCAGCCACGGTAAAAGCAAAAGCACCACACAGAAGAAGAGTCTAATTAGGACAGTATAAGCAGCTTGATATGGGATGCAAAATCATGTTCTTCTTAGTAAGGTCTTTATTGTGGTCATATATTCTGCAACAATTCCCCATGCTTAACTGAGGTATTCTTTTTAAACATGGCCTGGCTGTGGAAGCTTTTTTGGGGGCTTTTTCCTTGAAGAATCTTGGAGTAGGGAGGGTCAGGGAAGAAAACCAGTGGTAGAACATTCAATAGAATAATTCTGTCTGGCACGCCAGTATTCTGCTCAATTATCCTGGGCCAAAAAAGGCCCTAAGTAGCCAGATGTGTGTATGTGACATGTACCCCTTGAATTTTCTTGTCATAGTCGATGTCTGAGAGTCAGTTTGTTTCAGTGTGTCATCTTGTGTGAATGTAAGCTGATGAGGGATCCACAGGTGCGCCCGCATGCTGGCAGACATGGGCACTTGTTTTTGCTGCAGGCAGCCTGTTTTCTTTACTCATGCTTCTCTTTGGCTTTTTCTGTTCTGCTGTTCTCAATGGCTTTATCTGCAGACCAGTAGGTCTGCCACCATCCTGATCTGTCCGCAGCAGCTGCAGCTTCCGGTGTGTTGGGGTTGACTTGGCCAATTTTTAGGGGAACTTTGAGAGTGTCCTTATATAATTTTTGTTGGCCTCCCAGTGTACATGCCCCTGTTTTCAACTATCCATAAAATATGGCTTTGGGGAGTCATGTGTCATCCATATGAACAAGGTGACCAGCCCAGCTAAGTTGTACCTGTATCATTAGGGACTCGACATTAGTCATGCAGCACTGGTCCAGGACTTCGATGTTTAGTATCCTATCTGACCATTTGATGTTACAGATGAGATGCAGACAGTACATGTTAAAACGCTCTAATTGCTTCAAGTGCCTGCTATAAAGTGTCTATGTTTCACAGCTACAGATAAGAGTGCTTAAAACGATTGCATGATTGACACTAATCTTGGTGTGAACTCAAACACCTCAAAGACTTCTTGGGTGGGGGGAAGAAACCCAGTAGTAGAGCATTCAATAGAATAATTCTGTCTAGCATCACAGAGTATTCTGCTCAATCATGGTGGGCCAAGAAAAGCCCTAAGCAGCTGTGTGTGTGTATATGAAATGTACCTAGTTCTCAATTGGTTATGATCATATATCTTTTTGAAGCATAGTCATAGATGTCAGGACTGCAGTGCAAAATTCCATTGAGATGCTACTTTCTGTTTTATTTTGTGCATATGATGATTCTTTTTCTCTCGCTGTTCCTAAATGTTCATAGATGTCTACAAAAACAACAAGGAGTCCGGTGGCACCTTAAAGACTAACAGATTTATTTGGGCATAAGCTTTCGTGGGTAAAAAAAACCCTCACTTCTTCAGATGCATGGAGTGAAAATTACAGATGAAGCATTATATACTGACACATGAAGAGAAGGGAGTTACCTCACAAATGGAGAACCAGTGTTGACAGGGCCAATTCAATCAGGGTGGATGTAGTCCACTCCCAATAACAGATGACGAGGTGTCAATTCCAGGAGAGGCAAAGCTGCTTCTGTAATGAGCCAACCACTCCCAGTCCCTATTCAAGCCCAAATTAATGGTGTTAAATTTGCAAATGAATTTTAGTTCTGCTGTTTCTCTTTGAAGTCCGTTTCTGAAGTTTTTTTTGTTCAAGAATAGTGACTTCTAAATCTGTAATAGAATGACCAGGGAGATTGAAGTGTTCACCTACTGGCTTCTGTATGTTACCATTCCTGATGTCCGATTTGTGTCCATTTATTCTTTTACGTAGGGACTGTCCGATCTGGCCAATGTACATGGCAGAGGGGCATTGCTGGCACATGTTGGCATATATAACATTAGTAGACGTGCAGGTGAATGAGCCCTTGATGGGTGTGGCTGATGGGTTGGGTCCTTTGATGGTGTCGCTAGAGTAGATATGGGGACAGAGTAGGCAATGAGGTTTGCTGCAGGGATTGGTTCCTGGGCTGGTGTTTCTGTGGTGTGGTGTGTAGTTGCTGGTGAGTATTTGCTTCAGGTTGGAGGGGCTGTCTGTAAGTGAGGACTGGCCTGCCTCCCAAGGTCTATGAGGTGAGGGATTGTTTTCCAGGATAGGTTGTAGATAGCTGATAATGTGCTGGAGAGATTTTAGCTGAGGACTGTATGTGATGGTCAGTGATGTTCTGTTATTTTCCTTGTTGGGCCTGTCCTGTAGTAGGTGATTTCTGGATACCCGTCTCGCTCTGTCAATCTGTTTCCTCACTTCCCCAGGTGGGTATTGTAGTTTTAAGAATGCTTGATAAAGATCTTGTAGGTGTTTGTCTCTGAGGGGTTGGAGTAAATTCGGTTGTATCATAGAGCTTGGCTGTAGACAATGGATCGTGTGATGTGTCCTGGGTGGAAGCTAGAGGCATGTAGGTAAGTATAGCGGTCAGCAGGTTTCCAGTATAGGGTGGTGTTTATATGACCATCACTTATTTGCACTGTAGTGTCCAGGAAGTGGATCTCTTGTGTGGACTGGTTCAGACTGAGGTTGATGGTGGGGTGGAAATTGTTGAAATCCAGAGGCAATTCTTCAAAGGCCTCCTTTCCATGGGTCCATATGATGAAGATGATATCAATGTAGTGCAAGTAGAGGAGGGACACTAGGGGATGCGAGTTGAGGAAGCGTTGTTCTAAGTCAGCCATAAAAATGTTGGCATACTCTGGGGCCATGTGGGTAGCCATAGCAGTGCCACTGACTTGAAGGTATAAGTTGTCCCCAAATCTGAAACGGTTGTGGGTGAGGACAAAATCACAAAGCTCAGCCACCAGGTTGTTGTGGCCTCATCAGTGATACTGTTCCTGATGTGGAATATTGGTGTAAAGCGCTTCTACATCCATGGTGGCCAGGATGGTGTTTTCAGGAAGATCACCAATGCATTGTAGTTTCCTCAGGAAGTCGGTGGTGTCTCGAAGATTGCTGGTAGTGTAGGGTCTGAGGAGAGAGTCCAAATAGCCAGATAATCCTGCTGTAAGAGTCCCAATGCCTGAGATGATGGGGTGTCCAGAGTTTCCAGGTTTATGGATCTTGGGTAGCAGAATATCCCTGGTCAGGGCTCTGGGGGTGTGTCCATGTAGATTTGCTCCTGCGCTGTATCAGAGAATTTCTTGAGCAGATGGTGTAGTTTCTTTTGGTATATAGATGTCTAGGAGCTGCAGTGTATTGATGCATTTGTTTTTTTACTTCTGAAGATTTGGGTTCCCATTGAGGTTTAGGTCACAAGTAGAGATGGGCCCTTCCACTGAAGTTTGGCTCCAGATCAGAATCCAAACTTCTCTAAACTCTGAGGTTGTTTGAATTCCGGATTCTAGAGACAGGCCTGTGGTGTGATTTTCAGATTCAGAGCCTTCCCAACGTTTGGAACCAGTATTCTTCTTCAGACCTGTTTCTAGTTGTAAATCTAGTTGCGGTTAAGCCACTTCACAAAGTCTCCCCCTCATTTGCTGCTGTTTGACAGTCTGTACTTAATTGGACTAGCAGAGGAAGAGGGGCAAAGGAGAGAGGGGTGGGAAGCCAGGAAGTGTTGGAGGGTCAGATTAAGGTTTATTGGCAGAACTGTGTGCAGAAGCATTCCTGGTGCCCACCATTTTGCTGCCTGGCTCTTGCTAGTACTGTTCATTTTTTGGAGTGCCCAGACACTATGGTAATGGGAACATTACCGACACCAAAGAGAGAGAACAGATCTGTGCTCCCCTCATGAGAACATTACCAGTCCAATAGGCTTCCAGCACCAACCATGTGAAAAAACATGATCTGTTTGTGCACTGGCCCCTGTGCACAGCTGATGTAATGTTTGTTTCATTGTCATTGATATTAAAACCAGGGAAAAGGCCTTGGAAGGTAAGCCAAACATGTCTTTGCTCTGTTAACCTCTGATAGCTCGTTAGCTGCTGAGTGACCTTAGTGAACCTAAGGATGGAAATTGCAGCTTGTCTTTGAAAAGTCATAGGCAGTGGCTGAGATTAATGCCTGTTGGAATGACAACCAGTGAGTACAAGAACATTCCTGTGTCTCATCCAAATCTGAAGTCTCACACTCACATCTGAATGGCTCACACATGGGATATGTGCTAAGATCCTTTTATTTCAGTGATGTTGCCAGTCAGGCCCTGTAGAGGGGTCGGACTCACCCCTGCGGCGCCTCCTGCTGGTGACTCCGGGGAATTAGCTCGTTGCCAGCGTCGGAGCGCCCTCTGCAGGCTGGTGATCCACCTGTCCTCTGGCCCCCGTGTCCCTCCCTGGACCCGGTGCCTTTTTACATGGGGGTGCTGCCCCCAGCAGTAACCCCTTTCTCTCTGGGTCTCCCATCCTCAGGGAACTCCCACCCTCTATCCCCACTTTGCCTCAGTGTATGGCTACTGCCAGTCATTGTCTAGCCCCACGTCCTGGGGCAGACTGCAGTATCAGCCCACTCATCACTGGCAAGGAGGGTTTGGACCTGCTGCCTTGGCCTGCCCCTGGGCTGCCCTCTGCAACCCCCAGTACCTGTTAGCCCAATGCTAGGCCGCAGCCTGGGGCTTTCCAGGCTGGAGCTCCCCAGCTCCTCAGACTGTCCCCAGCCCTGCTCCCCTCAGGTACCCAGTCTCTAGCTCCCTGCAGCCAGGCCCTTCTCCCTCTACAGCTAGAGAGTGAGTGTTTTTGGGCTTCTGGCTTCCCTGGCCTTCTTACAGGGGCCAGCTGGGCCTCAGTTTGGGGCATGGCCCCAGCTGCAGCCACTTCCCCAATCAGCCCAGCCTTAAGGCTGCTTTCTCCAGCCACAGCCCTTTCCATGGGCTGTTTTAACCCCTTCAGGGCAGGAGCAGGGTTCCACCCTGCTACAGGCCCCGAGAACCATCCTTGGCAACATTATTATTTCTGAGATGCCTTGTTTCCATTATTCTGATGTCATCATTGTGGGGTTACTTTGAATTCAATTTGAGTGGGTGTTCAGTACGTAGGTACACTGTGGCTTTATCTCACTCTCCTTTCCCTCCCCAAGAGTGTTCCATTTTGATAAGTTGAGCCTGAGCTGGTTCATCTACCGGTCAACAGTTCTCTGCACATATTCTCCCACAGAATTTGGCAAATCTTTGGGCTGTTTTCTGGATGTGTGGGGGTTATATTTTATGGTTTGGGTTATCTACCCATATTCTGAGTTGAACCTAGTCTAGAGATGAGCTTGGGCCACTAAATTTAGATTCAGATCCAAATGTCCCAGAGTTCCTGGCTCTGGGACTCAGTTTTTATCTGGCTCATTATAAAAGTAGGATTCAGCTACAACATTGGGATCTGGATCTGAATATGAACATCACTTGCATTCTGAGGTGTTCATGCAAATACACTGGCTTATTGTCTCCAATGATTTTAATAGCTACTACTCGTTGACAGCTGAAGGAGTGCTCCGTCAGCTAAAATGGCACAGGCCAGTGGTTTTACTGTTGAAGAGTCCTGGGTTTGATAACAGCTGATAACCATGGTGTTTGTATATATGCAATTACAGTATGTTACATTCAGAGGTGGAGTTCGGCCTCATTTCTAATCAAGATTAGTCTCTGTGGGGCCTGAGCAGGCAGAGTACTGGACAAGCTGCATAACCCCAACCCTTGAATATTCATTTTGAGTAGAGCAGAGTAAACATTTTCTTCTCCCTAATGCCTTGGTAGTTTCCTTCTCCAGCACACTCAGTCTTAGGCTTGCAGGCCTAAATCCAACCCGAGTTCTAGTCTTTCAAGCATCTAATTAACTACATAAATTTGCCCACCTGGAAATAAAACAGTACTTATTCACGGAAACAGAACAATAAATCATGGTCTAGTGTTTAGAATGCAAATTAGGAATTAAGAAAGGAGCAGCTGAAGCTACTGTTAATCCTTCAGTCTCTGGTGCTGTCAATCCAGCCCCTTTCACAAGCACTTAAAAGAAATCCCTTAAAAATAAAAAATTGGACTTTTTATGACATTTGAAATCCATGCATTAAATTACACCTGCAATCTTAGCCTTGGAAATAGGGAATTCCAGTCCCGTAAGGCAGACCTTGTGTCTTTACTTTCCAACCTGAAGCTGTGCTTGTGAGCGAAAGGAAACACTGTTATTCCGCTGCACTGCAGGAGAAGTGAGGCTGAATCTCACATGAGCCATTCACAGCCTGCTGGGTTGGCCTGAAAATCAGCCATTTCAAAGAGGATGAAGGTGCCGGAGTAACTTCAGATAAAACAGATGGGCTTCCTGCAAAGAGCCTCCAAGTTGACAGACTTCCAGAAACTATAGGAAGTCTGTCAGGAGATGAAACTCCATTGCTGGTATGACTGGTTGCTGGACAAGAACTTCAGTACAAACACTTTCTATGGGCCAGATCCTGAAGTCCATGGGAGTTTTGCAACTGACTTCAGTGGGACCAGGATTTGGCTGTACTGTCATAAGACTGTAGGAGATGAAGGCACCAGTCATTATTTAAGCAGCATCAAGCTCTCGGTGATTAAACTAATGTTCTCTTCAGTTTCAGTTCTATGGTCTTTGAATGAGAAATCAGGATTTTTAAAATCCTTCTCTAAATTGATCTTGTGGAGGTGTTAAACTGGAATGTTGCTGTTTTCAGAGTACACCGAAGGAGCAAGAAGAAAAGGAAAAATGCTGATAAACAGTTGAGTGCTGTTGTTTAATGTACTTGTCCCTCCCACTCTCTTGCAGCTCCAGTATATCCTGGCATTGCAGGTGGGCAGTCAGACAGCTTTCGCGTGCTGCTGCCAATCCTGCTCCATGGATCAGCCAGCAACTGGCTGCTGACTCATGCTTGCACCTGTTTTCTCTCTTTCAGAAATAAACAGTTTAATCTAAAATGAGCACTGACCTCACACAGCACCAAAGTTCTACATCCAGGTTGTCCCATCGATATACAAACAAAATCACATTTCCCAGTGCATCTGGCAGTTGTTACCATGGAAATGGTCAATTTCTAAAAGGCGAAGTTTTGAGATGACTGATCACCACTGAGCTAGGAACCTGCTGCTGAGACAAAAGTGAGAATTAGAGATTTGCTAATCTGAAAATACCTGCGTCCCTGGTAACTCACGAGTAGATACAAAGGAATTCTCTATTTGATAAGGTTTTGTTTTCCTGCTTGGTCCCTCAGAACCATTCAGTTGGATATATTCTGTTCTGGATATATATTGTATCATGTTCATTGCCACAGTATCATAGCAGAACATGGGGACTGAATTCATCCCTTGTGTAAGTCCTGTGATTCCAGTGGAGTTACGCTAGCTATGAATTTAGAGCCACATCCTAGAAAGGTACTGTCAAATACACCTCTACCTTGATATAACGCTGTCCTCCGGAACCAAAAAATCTTACTGCGTTATAGGTGAAACCGCGTTATATCAAACTTGATTTGATCTGCCAGAGCACGCAGCCCGCCCCACGGAGCACCGTGTTATATCCGAATTCGTGTTATATCGAGTGGCGTTGTAACGGGTAGAGGTGTACTTTTCTAAACCTGATTTCTTATTTTCTTTCACTTATTTCACCTGTTGGAACCTTTGCCACTTTGTCCTTATGTGTTGTGCAAACATTCATTCCTTCTCTCAAGCACCTGCTCCTGTGCCATGGTTCTTTACATTTTGCCTTTAACTTTGTTTCCTGTCACCATAACATGCCCTCATATTGACACCAGCAAATCAGACAATAGACTTTGTTAGTTACCTTGTGCTCTCTCAGGTGGTTGGCTGTGCTACAGAAGAACAAAATACATAGCAAAGTCATACACAAACAGGAACCCCTCAGCAAGTATAAATTGGTGAATCTCCATTGACTTTAGTAGCAACACCAATTTACACCAGCTGAGGATCTGGGCTATCTGTTTGTCCTTTAATTTCTCAAATGTTAGAGTGGTGAAAGCAAGAAATTTAAATTCCAGCTGACAATCATCACCAGATTGTAATAATTTTAAAACAGTCCCCAAACAGACCTAAATTACTTAACAGTGGATCAATCCTTGCAATTCTTACTAAATCAAAACTCCCATTGACTTCCTCATGGAAGTGTTGACTATGTAAGTAGTGGGGTAAAGAGGACTACAGAATTGGGTCCAACATCTTTTTTTAATGTAGTTAATTAATATGATTGTGATTTACAGACAGTATAGTACAAAAGCCCGGGTCTGCTTAATTGGTATGACACAGTTTTTGTAATGAATGCGAAACCATCAACAAGCTCAGAGGTTTGAATAGTGAAGGGTGAGGCCTGGTCCTTTGACACATCCCCCAAGAACACACATTGGCACCAACAGGATGTCAAGACAGTAGAAATGGCAGCATCAAAATAAACAAACTGTGTTGAGGGCATTCAAGAAACTACTGATTTAAAACCTACCTGTTCAGTTTACTGGGCCTTTAGTGTATTGGCAAATACAGCTGAAAGTGAGGACTCGGGAAAGATCACGGGTCTCTTATCATGCTATTAAAAAGGAGTTTTCCATTGCTAGTGTGATTCTTAGATTCCTATGCCTATTTTGTTTCTCCTTCTCACATGAATAATCCCCCTATCATCAGAACCCTGGCCAATTAGACTATCTGTGTGAGAAAGGGCTGCCAGCTCTAGCCCTATCTTCCTAAAAGTACTTTCATCAGATGCGGAATTGCTGACAGTGATGTACTTTAGCAGCACAGCTAATGCCAGCTAAATTATGCAATAAGAGTATCACCAGAAGTAGTACCTTTTGCAAGGTGTGAGCTTATGGGAATGATGCCACAACACACCACTTTGGGATTTCAGAGTTTTGCTCTGTAATCCTTGGGTGTTGGGATATCCAGCTGAAGGTGCTCTGGAATACTCCTCTGGTGTTTTGTTTGCCACCTGCCTCTGGTTACAATTATATCTTGTACATTTCTTTTTTCACATTTGACATTCTGCCCATTTAAACCCGCAAAAGTATTACAAGGAGTGCTCAAGAAAATGGACTTTAATAGAATTAAATTGTTATGATGAAAGATTCCCAATAATTATTTGTATTATGGTAGTGCCTAAGTGTCCCAACAGCGATTAGCATTTTGTTGTGCCAGGCATGGTACAAGCCTACTCAGTGGCAGTCCCTACCCTCATTTCAAGGTCTAGTATTAGGCCTGTCTGCCCGAATGATTGTTTATTTATACAGTTCCAGAATTGCCCACTGAATACAACTAGAAACATCAAACTGTCCAATTATATATCAGAAAGATAATCTCTTCTGATCAAATTTGCAACCCTTGAAATCTGGGAAAAACTAACCCAAAAGATCACAGTCACTTGGGGTGTCTCCCCAGGCTCCTTAATAGACTGCTCTGGACTGTTGTGCAGGAGTTGAATGATGTCAGCCATTTGGTTATGAAAATGAAAGCAGCGGGTTGAACTTCATCCCTGGCCTAACTTGAGTGACTTCAGTAGAGTCATATGAGGACAGAAAGACTTGGTCATAATGTCACTGCATTTTTGTGTCAGTAAGAGCTTCAGGAGAGGCTCGTGAGGAATCGGCTAGTTCTTCTTCGAGTGCTTGCTCATATCGATTCCAATTAGGTGTGCGCGTGCCGCGTGCACATTCGTCGGAAGATTTTTACCCTAGCAACACTCGGTGGGTCGGCCAGGTCGCCTCCTGGAGTGGTGCCGCTAGAGCGCTGAATATATACCCCTGCCGACCCAATGGCCTTTCAGTTCCTTCTTACCGCCCGTGTCAGTTGTTGGAACAGTGGAGCGCGGCTTAGCTGACCTCCACTTCCCTAGCTACTCGTAGTTCTCTCGTTAATTCTTGTGTATATAGTTCAAATTTCTATAGTTGAAGTTAACTTTATTCGTTTATAGTATAGTTAGTGTATATAGTTAAGAGGGGTTCGGGGATTAGCCCCTTCCCCGCACCCAGTGCCGGGGCCCATGCCCGGTTCACCAGGTTTCAAACCATGCTCGGCCTGCCACAAGCAGATGCCAACAGGAGATCCCCACGACTCCTGTCTTAAGTGCCTCGGGGAATCTCACCTAACAGATAAGTGCCGCATTTGTAAGGCCTTTAAGCCGAGAACAAAAAAGGAGTGGGACTTTCGTCTCAAGCAGCTCCTGATGGAGGCAGCTCTTACTCCTCTGCCCTCGGCACTGAGCGTTGGACAGTCTTCAACTAGAAGCGCTCCCTTGGCACCGGATTGCACCGGTACCGGCAAGGCCTCTCGGCACCGACCGTCGCCGCACCGACGTCCGCTCGGCACCGATCCCTCTCCCCGAGGGCGAAGAGGCACAAGACTCCTGCTGCATCCGCGCTGCCTGCTCCGCAGCCAGAGCACTTGACTAAGTCGGACCGCCTGGCACCGATACCTGCCGTGGCACCGACAACATCGGCACCGTCGATTCCGGCCCCGCAAGAGCCGTAGAGTCCGGTTCCTGAAAGCTCCCTGGTGCGAGCCGTGGTTGAGCTCACTGTTCCCTCCAGGCCGGAGACATTTTCCACGGTGAGGGAGTTGATTGCAATGACGGAGTCTGCGCTGCCTCAACCCCCGGCACCGCCAGTGCGGGTTATGCAGTCGATCGGCAAGCCTACCTTGATCAGACCACCCTACGTCAGCACCGCAGAGCGGCACCGTTCATGATCGCGGTCCCGCAGACGTTCTCGGTCCCATCGCCGATCTAGGTCCCAACGCCACTCGCAGTCCCGGCACCGTTCTCCATCTCGGTACCGGTCGCACTCGTGGCACCAGTCAGCGTCCCGTTCGCCGGCCCGGTACACTCAGCATCGCTCCAGCTCCCGGCACCACTCCAGGCACCGTGACTCTCGTAGCCGCTCCCGACGTCGAGCCTCGAGATCTCGGTCGACCTCCCGGCACCGCTCCGGTCGCAGGTCCCGATCTCGCTCCCGGTACCGGTATGCCTCCTGGTACCGATCCCCAGTGCCGTGTCGAGCGATGTCAGTTAGAGAGAGAGACTCTGCCCAGGGCTTTTCAGCTCCTCCATGGCCATCCAGACACACATCAGTGTCGTCCCATGTGGACAGTTCATATGCACAGGACCGTGATTCTGATGTGCCCACCAGAGTCTTCCAGGAGACCCAGGCCCAGGACCATGGCCCCCATCAGTGGTCATTCTGGACACCTTGGGCGTACCACCAGGCCGAAGGCGTACCTGTGATCCCATCTCGCTCTGTCCCGTCAGAGCACTGGGTGCCAGAGGCGACAGTTAGCTGTCCCCCTCCGATCGGTATGGAGGAAGCCCCGGTTCAGCCACCGGACTCCCAGATCCCACTGGAACAGGAGGTCGTCCAGGAACAAGAGCCCACACAGGACCCGCTTGTCCCCGGCCTTTCTTCTTCCTCCTCTCCAGATGAGGTGGTGGCAGGAACATCCGCCTCGGGCCCTCCTCCAATTGACTCGAGGGCCCATCAGGACCTCCTGAAACGGGTGGCACTCAATATGAACCTCCAAGTGGAGGAAGTCCCGGAGGTAGAGGATCCGGTCGTAGACATTCTGTCGGCTGACGCTCCCACTAGAGTGGCCCTACCGTTCATTCGGACGATCCAGGCCAATGCCGATACCATCTGGCAGTCTCTAGCCTCTATCCCGCCCGCTGCTAGGGGAGTCGAACACAAGTACGTGGTGCCCTCTAGGGGGTACGAGTACCTGTATGTACATCCTCCCCCTTGCTCCCTTGTCGTCCAGTCCGTCAATGAGAGGGAACGCCATGGCCAGCAGGCGCCAGCTCCTAAATCGAAGGAGGCTAGGCGAATGGACTTACTGGGCTGTAAGGTGTACTCGGCAGGGGCCCTGCAACTCCGCGTAGCAAACCAACAAACCCTGCTTAGCCGCTACAATTACAACACCTGGGTGGCGGTGGGCAAATTTACGGAGTTGGTCCCTCAGGACTCCTGTCAAGAGTTTGCTGCCCTCCTGGAAGAAGGGAAGAAAGTGGCGAGAACTTCCCTCCAGGCCTCGATGGATGCAGCTGACTCCGCTGCCAGGACTCTGGCCTCGGGTGTTGCCATGAGGCGCATTTCATGGCTTCAGGTGTCGGGCCTTCCGCCGGAGCTGCAGCATACTATACAGGACTTGCCCTTCGATGGCAAAGGCCTGTTCTCTGAAAAAACTGACCCTAGGCTGCAAAGCCTAAAGGACAACAGGGTCATTATGCACTCTCTCGGCATGCACACGCCGGTGACTCAGCGCCGGCCTTTCCGTCCCCAGCCTCACAGCCCTTACCCTGCGCCTAGACAAAGACAGGACTTTGGCAGAAGGTGTGGCCGAGGCGGTCGTAGGCGACAGTCAGGGCCCCAAGGCAGCCAAAATCAGGGTCCCTCTAAACCACCAGCGGGGCCAAAGTCAAACTTTTGAAGGCACGCCCGAGGACGGCGTACCAGTTATTACCCAGGATCCATTCCCTCCCTTTTACAACCGCATCTCCTTTTTCCTCCCTGCGTGGTCCCATCTAACCTCGGATCGTTGGGTCCTACGCACGGTGGAACTTGGTTACTGCCTCCAGTTTATTTCGCGCCCCCCCACCCTCCATCCTCGTCCCTCTTCAGGGACCCCTCTCACGAGCAATTCCTCTTGCAAGAGGTGCGGACGCTCCTCACCATTCGAGCTATAGAGGAGGTACCAAAGGATGAAAGGGGTAAGGGGTTTTACTCCCGCTATTTCCTAATCCCCAAGGCGAAGGGAGGTCTCAGACCTATCCTAGACCTGCGGGAACTCAACAAGTTCATGATAAAGCTGAAGTTCTGCATGGTATCCCTGGGGACCATCATCCCATCCTTGGATCCTGGAGACTGGTATGCCGCCCTCGATATGAAGAACGCATATTTTCACGTTGCCATTTATCCTCCCCACAGACGGTACCTCCGGTTTGTGGCCAACCGTCAGCATTGGCAGTTTACAGTCCTTCCGTTCGGCCTATCTACAGCCCCAAGAGTATTTACAAAATGCATGGCTGTAGTTGCCGCTTCCCTCCGCCGCCGTCGGGTACATGTTTTTCCATATCTAGACGATTGGCTCATTCGAGGGACCTCCGAGACACAAGTCACCCGTCATGTGGGCATCGTCAAGGACCTATTCCTGCGTCTAGGCCTGATGATCAATATAGAGAAATCCACTCTGATTCCCACACAGAGAATAGAATTCATTGGGGCCATCCTGGACTCCAATCTTGCCAGAGCCTGCTTACCTCAGCCTCGGTTTCAGGCGATGGTAACAATTATACAAGGTTTACGGAACTTCCCGACAACTTCGGCTTGCACTTGTCTCGGTCTCCGGGGTCACATGGCTGCCTGCATGTTCGTGACCAAACATGCCAGGCTACGCCTCCGTCCCCTCCAATCGTGGCTCACCTCGGTGTACCACCCAGGCAGACACAGCATAGACATGATCGTCACGATCCCCCCGAGCATCCTAGGCTCACTCGATTGGTGGTCGACGCCCTCCCTGGTGTGTGCAGGGATGCCGTTCCATCCACCTCAGCCCTCGGTGTCCCTGACAACGGACGTGTCATCTCTCGGCTGGGGTGCTCACCTTGGTCAGCTTCGCACCCAAGGCCTTTGGTCAGCTCAAGAGCTGGCCTTTCACATCAATGTCCGAGAGCTCAGAGCAGTCCACCTTGCGTGCCAGGCTTTTCAGTGTTCACAGACAACACAACGGCCATGTTTTACATAAACAAGCAGGGAGGAGCATGGTCCTTCCCTCTTTGTCAGGAAGCCATCCACCTCTGGGACTTCTGCATAGCTCAATTGATAGACCTGGTAGCGTCCTTTCTCCCAGGGGTTTGGAACACCCTGGCGGATCGCCTCAGCAGATCCTTCCTGTCTCACGAGTGGTCGATTCGTCCGGATGTTATCCATTCTGTTTTCCAGAAGTGGGGCTTTCCCCACATAGACCTCTTCGCTTCTCGCGAGAACAGGAAGTGCCAGGCGTTCTGCTCATTCCAAGGCCTCTCCCCAGGCTCGATCTCGGACGCATTTCTGATGCCATGGACGAGCCAACTGCTGTACGCCTTTCCACTGTTCCCGCTGGTTCACAGGGTCCTGCTAAAACTCTGCAGGGACAAAGCGCACCTGATCATGATCGCTCCAGCGTGGCCCAGGCAGCACTGGTACACCATGTTGCTAGACCTGTCGATAGCCAACCCGATTCCCCTGCCTCTTCATCCAGACCTTATAACGCAGGATCACAGCAGACGTCACCACCCAGACCTGCAATCCCTGCATCTCACAGCATGGCTGCTGCATGGCTAAACCGATTCGAGTTACGTTGCTCTGCCTCGGTACAACAGGTTCTCCTGGGTAGTAGGAAACCTTCCACTCGGTTAACATATCTGGCCAAGTGGAAGCGTTTCTCCTGCTGGTGCGAAACGCACAATGTTACTCCCACTGGGGTCCCGATCCATTCCATCTTGGACTACCTCTGGTCTCTCAAACAGCAGGGCCTGGCGGTGTCTTCATTGAGGGTGCACTTGGCAGCCATCTCTACTTTCCACCCAGAGGAGAGTGGCTGCTCCGTTTTCTCGCACCCTATGGTTTCTAGGTTCCTCAAGGGCTTGGAGCGCTTATACCTTCAAGTTCGCCGCCTCGCCCCAACCTGGGACCTCAACCTGGTTCTAACCAGACTTATGACTGCCCCATTCGAGTCACTGGCAACCTGCTCGCTGCTATACCTGTCCTGGAAGACAGCTTTCCTCGTGGCCATTACATCGGCCAGACGAGTCTCCGAGCTTCGGGCTCTCACAGTGGACCCACCGTGTACTGTGTTTCACAAGGACGAGGTGCAGTTACGACCACATCCAGCCTTCCTCCCTAAGGTGGTATTGGCCTTTCGTATCAACCAGGATATCTTCCTTCCGGTCTTCTTTCCGAAGCCACACTCATCGCGATGGGAGCAACAATTGCACTCCTTAGACGTCCGTAGGGCGCTCACATTTTATATTGAGCGGACAAAGCCCTTTCGTAAAACGCCCCAACTCTTCGTCATACTGGCAGACCTAATGAAGGGACTACCTGTCTCCTCCCAGTGGATTTCATCTTGGGTGTCGTCGTGCTTCCGTACCTGCTATGACTTGGCCCATATCCCATCGAGCCACCTCACTGCACATTCCACCAGGGCTCAGGCGTCTTCTGCTGCCTTCCTGGCTCACGTACCCATCCAGGAGATATGTGGCGCAGCTACCTGGTCCTCGGTCCACACCTTTGCCTCACATTATGCACTGGTCCAACAGTCCAGAGATGATGCAGCCTTTGGCTCAGTAGTTTTGCATTCTGCAACATCTCACTCCGACCCCACCACCTAGGTAAGGCTTGGGAATCACCTAATTGGAATCGATATGAGCAAGCACTCGAAGAAGAAAAGACAGTTACTCACCTTTGTAACTGTTGTTCTTCGAGATGTGTTGCTCATATCCATTCCAAACCCGCCCTCCTTCCCCTCTGTCGGAGTAGCCGGCAAGAAGGAACTGAAGGGCCATTGGGTCGGCAGGGGTATATATTTGGCGCTCTAGCGGTGCCACTCCAGGGGGCGACCCGGCCGACCCACCGAGTGTTGCTAGGGTAAAAATCTTCCGACGAACGTGCACGCAGCGCGCGCACACCTAATTGGAATGGATATGAGCAACACATCTCGAAGAACAACAGTTACAAAGGTGAGTAACCATCTTTTATTCAGTATCTGCAGCTCTGTCACTTCACGAGGTAAAATCCAGGCCTGTAGATAACAAAAAGAAACAGAATTTTGTTGAAGAAAGTTTGTACTGTGTCTTATGTCATGTACCTGCACAGCCATTATTTCCCTATCTGGCAACATAACTACCTGGGACATTGCCAAAGGCATTTACATACAGTGTTTACCAAAAGAACACTAGGGGTATGTCTACACTACAAGACTATTTCGAATCAACTTAAGTCGAATTTGTGGAATCGACCTTATGAAGTCGAATTTGTGTATCCACACTAAATACACTAATTCGACTGTGTGAGTCCACAGTAACGGGGCAAACGTCGACTTTGGAAGCGGTGCACTGTGGGAAGCTATCCCACAGTTCCCGCACTCCCCGCTGCCCATTGGAATTCTGGGATTTCCCCCCAATGCATGCTGGGGGGGAAAACTGCGTCGAGGGTGGTCCTTGGTAACTGTCAGCATTCAACCGTCACTCCCGCCGGCGGGAAATCAGTTTGCACACTTTTCCTGTTATAAGTGACAGCGCGGACGCCACAGCACTCCACTGCGATCATGGAGCCCGCTGCGATCATCGCTGCACTTATGGCCGTTGTCAACTCCTCGCACCTTATCCTACACCTCTTCAACAGTCAGATGCTGAGAAATCGGGCGAGGAGGCAACGGCAGCGCGGTGAGGACATGAAGTCTCAGACTGGCACAGACCTGTCAGAAAGCACGGGACGCCACGCTGTGGAGATCATGGTGGCACTGGGTCATGTTCATGCTATGGGACAGCGATTCTGGGCCCGGGAAACAAGCACAGACTGGTGGGACCGCATAGTGCTGCAGGTCTGGGATGAATCACAGTGGCTGCGAAACTTCAGGATGCGTAAGGGCACTTTCCTTGAACTGTGTGACTTGCTGTCCCCTGCCCTGAAGCGCAAGGACACCAGGATGTGAGCAGCCCTGACAGTGCAGAAGCGAGTGGCCATAGCCCTCTGGAAACTTGCCACGCCAGACAGCTACCGGTCAGTAGCGAACCACTTTGGCGTGGGCAAATCTACCGTGGGGGTTGCTGTGATGCAAGTAGCCAACGCAATCGTTGAACTCCTGCTCTCGAAGGTAGTGACCCTGGGAAACGTCCAGGTCGTCATAGCTGGCTTCGCCACGATGGGATTCCCAAACTGCGGTGGGGCTATAGATGGGACTCACATCCCTATCCTGGGACCGGACCACCAGGCCAGCCAGTATATTAACCGAAAGGGCTACTTTTCAATGGTGCTGCAAGCACAGGTGGACCATAGGGGACGCTTTACCAACATCAACATCGGGTGGCCGGGCAAGGTTCATGACGCGTGTGTGTTCAGGAACTCTGGTCTGTTTAAACGCCTCCAGGCAGGTAGTTTTTTCCCGGACCACAAAATAACTGTTGGGGATGTGCAGATGCCTACAGTGATCCTCGGGGACCCAGCCTACCCGCTAATGCCCTGGCTCATGAAGCCCTATACAGGTGCCTTGGACAGTGAGAAGGAACTCTTCAACTACCGGCTGAGCAAGTGCAGAATGGTGGTGGAGTGTGCTTTCGGACGTCTCAAGGGGAGATGGCGGAGCTTACTGACTCGCTCGGATCTCAGCGAAACCAATATCCCCATTGTTATTGCAGCTTGCTGTGTGCTCCACAATCTCTGTGAGAGCAAGGGGGAGACCTTTATGGCGGGATGGGAGGTTGAGGCAAATCGCCTGGCTGCAGATTACGCTCAGCCAGACACCCGTGCCATTAGAAGATCCCAGCGGGAAGCGCTGTGCATCCGGGAGGCTTTGAAAGCTAGGTTCCTCAGAGAGCAGGGTAACCTATGACTGTCCAGTTGCTTTACAGAGAAGCTGAACCTGCCCCTGTTTCTTTACCCATTTACTGTTGACTCTCCTCGGCAGTCTCATACACCGTTCACCCCATTTGCCCCCTTCCAACACACGTGTAAAAATAAAGGTAATGGAGCATTGTTATTTAAAAACCTTTTCTTTAATAATGATTTCGCGTCAAAGGGTTGAAACAGGCACGCGGACTGTGGTGGGTAGGGTGTGCAGTGATGTAGAGACTGCTTCTAGACTCTAGGAATGAAAGGCTACTGATCCTACAGCGGTCTCTGGGGGGAGGACAGTTACAGGTGGGTGTGCAGGAAGGGGTGAGGGGTGTAGGCTTTGGGACGGAGTTTGGGTGCAGCCTCAGGGCTGGGGGTGGGGGCGTAGGAAGGGGTGAGGGGTGTGTGGGAAGGGGGAGGAAGCGTAGGGGGTTGCGGGCTGTGGCTGTGGCTGAGGGTTTAGGGCATTGTGGAGGCTCAGGGCAACGGTAGAAGGGCAGGGTGATGGCAACCTGCCTTGCCATTTGTGGATGGCAGGCGCTAGTACCCTGGGGCAGCAGACAGCATTTGTGCCGGTAGCCGCTCTACTGTCAGGTAGGGACGCAGCGCGGGGGGGGGGGGGAGACACGCCGGGGGAGGGGTGGCAGGTGGGCGCTGGGACCTGCTCCAGGCAGGGAATTGACGGGGCGGGGGGAGACCCGCGTGGGCCAGGGCCCGATCCAGGCTGGGCCAGGGGAGAGACCCACCTCCAAGTATACCTGGAGCAGGGCACCTGCCGCCTATGAACAGAACATTAAAAACACCTCACAGACTGACCAGGGTGCCTAGTGACTGCACTCAGTGAGTAACCTGCTGTTGATCCTGCCCCCATGTCTGTACCCTGTTCATGGTGACTGTCCTATGCAATTACCAAACCCCTCTCCCCCTTCACAGAAAGTCTTCAGCAAACAAACATGACAGAAACAGTAATTAACAGCAAACTACATTTAATACTCGACAACACAGTAAAGGTGAGAACTTTTCAAAATCTAGGGACTGAGAACTTTGGGTAATTTAGCAGTCCGCTGTGGTGCAGTGACAGTTTTCACGGCCCTTGGTACCCCTCCTTCTTGTTATTCTGGGAGAGGTGGGTATTGGAGTGTGTGGCGGGGGAGGGCGGTTGCAGACACAGTGCAGGGGGGCTCTGTCCTCCTGCCTGCGGTCCTGCAGAACATCGACAAGGCGCCTGAACGTGTCCGTTTGCTCCCTCAGTAGTCCAAGCAGCGTTTGAGTCGCCTGCTGGTCCTCCTGACGCCATCTGTCCTCCCGTTCGCTGTGTGAGCGCTGCTGCTGTGTGAGGTTCTCCCTCCACTGGCTCTGCTGGTCCGCTTCTGCTCTGGAGCAGCCCATAAGTTCTGCAAACATCTCGTCCCGGGTCCTTTTCTTACGATGCCTAATCTGCGCCAGCCTCTGTGAGGGGCATGGTGGAGCAGGTCGGGATACTGTTGCAGCTGTGTGAGGGGGAAAAGGGAGTGAATTGCTTACAAAGATGCCTTTTCTTAAAAATGAAACATAGTCTACTCATTGCCTGTGAACCAGACCATGGACGGCACCTATCTCCTGAGCACTCACTCAGGGAAAGTTCGATTTATCTGCATTCGCTTTCATTGCCTGGGATATTGCACTGCAGACCAGACAAGCGGGGCAGGAAAGCTGAATCCGTGGAGCAGCCAGGCATGGTAAGCCAAAGGCTTTTGGCTGCTTAAAAGTCAATGTCCAGCTCTGTCCTCTTGCTGCAGGCAATCCTGAAAGCATAAACTCTGCCCCTGTTCCACCCCCTCGCGGTTTTCCCTTGGAAAAGATGCCTGTATGCTGCCACTCTGTAGCCTCCAGCACGTGGCTCTAAAGTGACGCTTCTTGTTGTTCTAAGGAACAGTGAAGCACTACCAATAGTAATAGTACACAAATCACTCTACTTCCATGCAGGAGTCTGCGCACGAGATCACCCTGAGGAGGGTGTCACGGAGAGACAGGGAGCGCATGCTGAATGAAAGCCAGCACAAGCCAGGACCCTATGCTGCGATGCTCGTCAAGGCACTGGTCCCGGAGTACCAGCTGAAAGCATGGCATGGAAAAGTGTGCTACCTCGGAGCACCCAATAAGCCAGCTCTCCCCAGGAACCTCCTCCATAGGCTTTTCGACTACCTCCAGGAGAGCTTCGTGGAGATCTCCGCGGAAGATTCCTGTTCCATTTCCCTGCATGTAGACCATCTGTTCGCCTAGTCTATTTTCCTGTTCCATTAATAATAAAAGTTTACATGTTTAAAGCACTTACCGACTGATCCTTCTCCTGATTCAGGGTCCATGGTAACGGCTGCGGAGGGTTGGTAGGGGATCTCAGTGAGGGTGATGAAGAGATCCTGGCTGTCGGGGAAATCAGCGTTGTAAGCGCTGTCGACTGCCTCCCCCTCCTCATCTCCTTCCTCATCTTCCCCATCTGCAAACGTCGACGAGGAACTGGCCGTCGACACTATCCCTTCGTCAGAGTCCACGCACACTGGTGGGGCAGTGGTGGCAGACCCACCGAGAATGGCATGCAGTGCCTCGTAGAAGTGGCATGTCTGGGGCTGGGCTCTGGAGCGTCCGTTTGCCACTTTGATTTTATGGTAGCCTTGTCTCAGCTCCTTGACTTTCACGCGGCACTGCATTGCATCCCGGCTGTATCCTCTGTCTGTCATGGCTTTGGAGACCTTCTCGTAGGTCTTCGCATTCCGTTTGTTGGAGCACAGCTCCGAAAGCACAGACTCATCGCCCCACACAGTGATCAGATCCAAGACTTCCCGGTCAGTCCATGCTGGGGACTTCTTTCTATTCTGGGATTGCCTGGACTCCTCTGCTGGAGAGCGCTGCATCGTTGCCGGTGCTGCTGAGCTCGCCCCGATGTCCAACCAGGACATGAGATTCAAACTGGCCAGACAGGAAAAGGAATTCAAATTTTCCCAGGTCGTTTCCTGTGTGGCTGGTCAGAGCATCCAAGCTCGGACTGCTGTCCAGAGCGTCAACAGAGTGGTGCAGTGTGGGATAGCTCCCGGAGCTACTAAGTTCGATTTGCATCCACACCTAGCCTAATTCGAGCTAGCCATGTCGAATTTAGCGCTACTCCCCTCGTCGGGGAGGAGTACAGAATTCGAACTAAAGAGCCCTCTATGTCGAATTAAATGGCTTCCTGGTGTGGACGGGTGCGCGGTTAATTCGAATTAACGCTGCTAAATTCGAATTAAAGTCCTAGTGTAGACCAGGCCTAGGAAAGTCTGTGAAAAGCATGCATAAGTGCTCATATTCAAGGCATTTGAAAGAAACGCTAATCAAAATGGCATTCAGGCTATTCATGACTCCGGAAGAATTGTTGTATAGCTGCACGGTGTTGTAAAGAGTGCTGCAATAGGAATTCTTAGCTGCACTCATGCTGGAGCTGCCCAGATATCAAAAACTGGTGGTCAATAATTTATCACAGTAAAAAAGAAACCATCCATATAGCTTTGCTATTGGAGCTTGACTGGTTTTCCCCCAGCCAACACTCTAAAATACTCAGTATGAAACTTTGGACTAGACTGTGGACTAGACTGTGATGCATCATGGGAGATGCAGTCCAACCAGGGAGCATGGCCTATAAAAGAGAATGGGAGCATGAGTCACACAAACCACAACTCCCAGGAAAGGACTGTGTCAGTATTTCCAAACTAAAAAATATTTCAGTTTTTGACCCAAATATTTTGGTATTTGAATTTCCACTGAAAAAACATTTTTTTTTCCCTGGGAAAAACAACAACATATTTTTGAAGACTATAACAGGGTATAAAAAAGGACTAGATAAGTTCATGGAGGATAGGTCCATCAATGGCTATTAGCCAGGTTGGGCAGGGATGGTGTCCCTAGCCTCTGTTTGTCAGAAGCTGGGAATGGGCGACTTGATGATTACCTGTTCTGTTCATTCCCTCTGGGGCACCTGGCACTGGCCACTGTCGGAAGACAGGATACTGGGTTAGATGGAGCTTTGGTCTGACCCAGCATGGCCATTCTTATGTTCATTTTTGGCTAATTTTAGGCCTGATACTTATTCTCATTTATAATGGTATCATTCCATTGACCTTGTTGGAGTTAGTGCATTGCAAGTGAGTTCAGAAATTTAATTAGGAATCAGAAAGGTGCTGCAAATTCAATCTGAAGTTTACAAACAAATGGCCTCTGAGATTGAATTTGCCTAGATAAATTTGGTGGGGGTATAGGAGGATTACAAGGGGCTGCTTTGCACTTCATAAAATCTAAGGAGAGGGGACAGCTTTTTATTGACACTGGAGCTGCCTGTATGCTTTCTCTCTCAATACATAGCATTTATGACAAAAAGAAAAGCCCACACCAGCAATATCTTATACAGAAGTGCTGTGCTGTGAATCTCTTCCTCCCCCTCCTCCATCATTGCCTCCTACTTTGCAGTACACAGTTGAAATCTGTTCATGAGTTACAACGCCGGCTTGACATTACTCACTATCCTGCTGCCTCCCAGGTTTCAGGATAGCCATAGCTTCAAGCATCAAGCACAGAAGCACATTTCAAAGCCTGGGACCCAGCGGCCTGACTGAAAGCTCTCAATTCTGGGTAGAATTTTCTCTGCTTGGATTGCTTAATCGATGCTCTGTCTTCACTTCATCATCAGAAATAAATAAAGCTTCTCTGTCAACAAATAGCTTGTCTTTGCCAAGCTGACTGAAGAGTTCCAAGCAGTTGTCTCAGCCGAGGGGCTAAATCTTTGTGTTGCCTCTTTCCTGTGGAGAGGCTTTAAACTTAGCAGAAGTATCAGCCTAGAGAGGGCCAATCAGGATGGCGTCTTTGGAGGAATATGTTCAAAAACAAGGTTTTAAACCCTGCTCATTATGGATCATTGTGACTGAACTGGCATCAATTAAGGCCCATTCTATTATTATTACTTTTGGCCGAGAGTTGCAAAGATACTTACGCAGTACATATATATGGCACACTTCTTTTGGTGGGGTATAGAGTTCATTCATGGGTAGCCCCCCAGCACAGTTGTAAATAACAGCATAGACGGTGAGGCACTGCTTGGGTGAGTAAAGATGCCCCCTCAAGCATATGGGGATGTACCTGGCTGTATATCCTACATGGCTCCCTGTTCACCCAAGCCATGCCTCCCTGTCGCCACTGCTATTTTTAGCTGTGTAATGTCCCACTGCTGCAGCCACTGCCACAGGGAAAGACTCCAGAGTTGGAGAAGGCTCTGGCAATCTGTCCGTGCCCAGACCAGGCCCGGGTGGGAGTGATTCCTTGCCTGGCATGCACCTCCTCTTATTCTGCAAGGACAGGTCACAGTCTGTTCCTATGAATAGACTATCTAGAGTCAGGAGCAAACACGTGGGTCCAAATTCTCCCTCAAAATACAGGTGCCCATTTCCTGTTGACTTCAGAGGGAGAGAGTGTGAGGGGAGGATTTTGAGGGGTAAATTGTTGTCTGGCCCATCCTTGGAGGAGAGCACAAGGAGCCTCTCTCTCCATTGTGTCCCCCACAAGGGCCAGAGACAATCGCAGTTCCTGTGTTGCTGCCTCTCTGTGCCTGCAGGGGGCAGGGCCGTGCCCTTTCAACTCTCTGTACACTTGCCTTCGGGGGGGAGCGAGGGGAATACTGTACTGACCCAAGGATTGTGCAGTGTGTGCTCCCCTCTTGCACGAGGGAGCTGGCATTCTGCTTCCTTGAGGCACAATCTCTGCCGGTAACAGGATGCTGGTCACTCCTGCCCCAGCACATCTGCTAGAGGACCCCCAGCCCTTTAAAAGAAGGGAATTCAGGCAATTGTAGTTCCCCATGTGGGGGCAGCCAGGTAAAGCCCCTGACGAGAGGGGAGCATGTGACTGGGAAGGATCATGTGATTAGGGTCAGGTGACTGCAGGCTGTTTGCTCTGAGGCTTATAAGTAACAGCCCTCTACATCTAAGTAACATTCGTTACAGAAAAGTTGTTTGCCAGTATATTTACAGAAAGTGCACTCAAATAGGGCATGAGAACAAAGATGAGTCATTTTTTTTGAGAAAATATTCACTGTATTCCTCACTATAATGAATATGCCTATATTATATATAGAATATGTATTTTCTCTCTACAGAGAATATTTTATCCAATAGGAAAACTGAAGTATCATTGTCTGTTTTCATGCCCCACTTGAGTCAACTGTTTCCAAATATTCTAGCAAACAAATTTATTGTAAGGAACTTTTCTGGAAACAATGAGTTTTAAGCAAATAATGGACAACATTCATGGAAAGCAAATTTTGAGTTTGTCAACATGAGAATTGACACCTTCATTCTGATTGCAGAAGTTCTGCTCATTAACTCAGGGAACATAATTGATCTCCTGTGACTTGAGTGGATATTCAAAACAGCTCAGATTTTGAATGTTAAATATTTTCAGCAAACCTCTTTTGGAAAAAAGCTACAGATAAAGAATTATTCATAGAAATGTTTTGGCAATTTATTTTGAGCAATGGAGAAATTAAAACAAAATCCTGATCTATTTGGGGACATTTCATGAGGAGAAAAAAGAGGGGAAATCATCAGAAAAATTATTCAGTACAAACAACTCACCCAGCCCTAAATGGGACTCCCAGAACCTGAACATTTCTTAATCTAATCTGATTTTTCGGGTGACAATCTGATGCCAAACTACTTTTAATAAATATTAGAGAGTGCTGAGACTGCTCAGCCATTTGTCATATCATCACTTTAACTTAAGTATCTTGTGTTATCTTCTCCATCACCTTCTTCAATTGTTTCTCCAGTTTGTTGTGGTTTTCAGATGTATGTTCCATTTTAGTTTCTGAAGGCATAAAATACAGGCAGGAGGGAGAGAGTTCTGAAAAAGTAAGGCCCTGATCCTATAGTCAATAGGACAACTTATAGTTAAACATGTATGTTAGAGTTTGCAAGAAGTAATATAGAACAATTATAGCATTGCCAGCAGATCGAGGGATATGATCATTCCCCTCTGTTCGACATTGGTGAGGCCTCATCTGGAGTACTGTGTCCAGTTTTGGGCCCCACACTACAAGAAGGATGTGGAAAAATTGGAAAGAGTCCAGCGGAGGGCAACAAAAATGATTAGGGGGCTGGAGCACATGACCTATGAGGAGAGGCTGAGGGAACTGGGATTGTTTAGTCTGCAGAAGAGAAGAATGAGGGGGGATTTGATAGCTACTTTCAACTACAGATCCAGCAGTAATGGTCTCAAGTTGCAGTAGGGGAGATTTCGGTTGGATAGTAGGAAAAACTTTTTCACTAGGAGGGTGGTGAAGCACTGGAATGGGTTACTTAGGGAGGTGGTGGAATCTCCTTCCTTAGAGGTTTTTAAGGTCAGGCTTGACAAAGCCCTGGCTGGGATGATTTAGTTGGGGATTGGTCCTGCTTTGAGCAGGGGGTTGGACTAGATGACCTCCTGAGGTCCCTTCCAACCCTGATATTCTATGATTCTAACCATGCAACTAATATGCAGCCAACCATTGAAATATAGTTTGTATTTTCTTAGAATTGTGCACTAGGTCATATTTGCCCAGTTTTGTAACTTTTCATTCCTGGTCTCCTTGCCCCTAATTATTATTATTTTTTAATGTAGTTGTGTCTTTGGTTTGAGCCTCTCTCTTTCAAAGTGATGTCAGTCCCCTTTAAATCATTTGGAAAGTCAAATTTCTCATCAAACATTAAAAAAACAAGTTTAAAATGAACTTTGGGAGCCTTGGTTTAATTCATTCATATAGCGACTGGTCCAACACTCATTGAAGTCACTGGCGGTTTCTCCACCGAATGTAATAGACTTTGGATCAGGCCTGTTGTTCAATCATATTGGACATACCAGTTTGGCAATGTAATATTGAAACTAGTCATCACAGCGCCATCCAACTACTATTGTCCATGGCCTGGACATCATCTGGTATTTTATTTGCTGTTATTTCCTGGAAAGATGCCACATTCATTGGCCATATCCCTGACTCAATGGTACGTGAGGATAGCAAAGCAGACATTGTGCCCGGAATACCCTGGCATGTTAGCAGGACTTGCTCAGTCCATCGTGACTGCAGAGTTTTTATCGAAAGTGTCAAGATTAACAAGATTTTAAACTGCAGGCCAGTGTAGAGCATCACCTGACCCTGGTGGAGAAATGTTTGCCTCAGCAGCAGTGAAATAATATAGAGTGTGCAGCAAATTGTTGATGGATCAGTAATGCAACACCAATCCCAAAGGTGCTGAGGCTGCTGCAATCAACAGGGAAGGACAGCAAAAGTGATTAAGTGTAGTTTAGGGCATCAGAGCTTGGGAGACCTCCAGGGAGACTGTCCTAAAACCAGAGGGACATAATTCTAAACAACTGCTTAACTCTCTCATTCTGATTTACTAGCTCTAAGTAACAAACCCATAATCATCAAAAGCCCACTGCTTTCACATGGCTTCCAATAACAGTACTGCCAAGAGCTAAACTGAACATTCAGTGGGCCTGGCTCATCCCTGTGTTATTCTGTACATTGCAGTTAACTTCGTTGATTGCTAGTTGATCTCCATTGGGTCCCAGTATAACTCCACTGCACGTTCTATCAGGCCATCAACTCACACAGTTGGAAAATGCCGCCCCTGCCACCCAATATATAGCTAACCTCAAACCAGCGTCCCATAGCAATGAAGAAGATTTCAGTGGAGTGGCACCATCATAGAACTGGAGTGACCCAGGTGTGAATCACGCCCATAAACTTTAGAATAAAGATTCCAGGGTTATTTAGCTGTCATTGTTCTCTTTTTCTTAAATTGAGACCATCAAGGTCCTGATCCAAATGCCAGCGGAGTCAAAGAGAGTCCTTTCTGAGAAGGAGGTTGGTCTTATGGTTAAGGTATTTGACACTCAGGAGAGCGTCAGTTTCCAGCTCTGCCACAGCCTTCTTGTGTGACCTTGATCAAGTCTCTTAATGGGGATAATAATGCTTTCTTTGTATGCCTTGTATCTTTAGATTGCAAGTTTTGGAGCAGGGATTGTCTCTTCCTATGTGTCTGTACAGTACCTCACTCAGTGGGGCCCTGATCTCTGCTAGAGCCCCATGTTGCTTCATATGGGCTGCTATACAGCCACGCAGATAGTAATAGTTTTGATCTGTTCAGATTCAAATAGTGCCCTTGAGGTGAAAGCCCCATGTCCCATTAGCAATCTTCTGAACCATCCAGTGCCCTCAACAATTTGTGAAATAAAAAAATTACAATGTGTTATTAAATATGATGATCTGCTTGGATGACTGCAGCTGCAAAACTTGTGGGTACTGCTCACAAAAAAGGTGCAAGCAGAGAATACTTTCCACTTACTAAGACTAAAAATACTGAGTTAATGTACCAAAAATCGACATTCATTTAAAGAAAATAAAGCAGCTCTTAAGTGATTGTTCTGAAAATTTCAAAGCTGTTTTGCAATCATCTGTGTTTTATGATTCATGTCTGAAATATCATTTCCCACTTTCCCTTAAAAATACTTGATACAGTTTAAAAATAAGATACCTTTTTGTTTGCTCTAACATTCTGAGGGTTTTGTTTAGCCCTTAATAAGATACTCCAGCTGGTGTGTTATTTCAGATAAGAGCACTCATGAGATGGTCAGGGAAACTTAGCATTCTCTTTATACCAGTTCTCATCCATGTCACTCAGATATTCACAATTACCTGCATCTCCTTTGTTTCCAAACTTTGTTAGAAAAGTAGAGTACAGTACAGATGGATAAAGAAGCTCATACTCAGGCAATGACGCCCTGCCAATTTTTTAACAAAGAGATTCCCACAAAAATGTTCCCTCCAACACTATGATAAACCATGTATTCAAGGAGGGGAAGATGGTGGGCGGAAGTAGGGAATCTACTCATTCGTTTTCCCATTTTAGCAAAAATGCTCTCTCATACCACCAGCAGAGGAAGAAGGCAAACACCACTTGTCAAAAAAGCTTATATTTAGCATCGTCCTTTGCTGGGAAGGTTTGTACTTGCTTTCTGAAAAACACATGGAGCGTATTGACAGTTGAAAATGATAGCACTCTGCCCTGGGTGCATGTGCCTATAAACGGCGGTGCCTGCGGTGTACTTGCCTGCCTTGGTGAGCTCTGACTTTTAAATGTTACCATGTTATTTAGATTTATTATTTTAATTGGAGAGAGCAGCCTCCCTTTAATCTTAATAATTGATCCTTTATTCTTAAATATTCAGATTTTCAGATTGCCATGTAGACGTGCCACAGGAGCTGTTGCATTACACCAATTTACAACATAGACTCTTTTCCTGACCCCTTTATTCACTCTTACTCAAGCAGGCTCCTTTCCTCAGCGGCACAGTGTAGCAACAAGAGCACTTTACCTGCTAATTGTAGATACATGTTTAAAATCCTCAGTGAAGCGCTAAACTATTTGTTTTCTTTTAATGGTAACTGTCTTTGGGACTGTTTCTCCCCTTACACCACTTTTACATTATTGTAATTCCCTTGACTTCAGTGAAATTACCCCTGATTGCCACTGACAGACGAATCGGGCCCTGCGTTTTTATAACTGAGAATTGCCATTTCACTTTGCCTTTGGAATATTGAACTCCTGCGTGGTACAAGAACCTGGCAAATGACAATACACTTAAGATGTGTGTGCTTGTTTTCTAAAATATCTGCGTCACCAGAAGTTTTGCTTGCCCAGACTCCTAAGATTCCTGTGTTCTAATGGAGCTGGCTGTGGTGTAATAGCCGCCTCCAGCTGTTTGATGGGAGCTTTTCATATTCGGGCTGTACAAGTGAGATCATAAAGCTGCCAGCACTGTTATAATGGACCTTGAAATTCTACTAAGAATAGGAGGAGGATGGGATTAGAGGGAGAGCAGGAGTTAGAAAATAGTTTTAAACCACTATAACTGCAAACAGACATTCTAGCTGTTAGAAATGTAGGTGAAAATTTCTATATACAGCAAGTATGTTCTAGTAGTTAAAGCACAGGCCTGGGAGCTAAGAGATCTGTCTTCTATTCCTTGCTCGGCCACTGGGGGTTTGAGTCCAAATACAGCAAAGCAAAGGTCAAAAAACATATCTGAGTAAAAGAGCTTTAGATTTTCAATAATAGCATGAGGTAGGCCCATATCCAGCAGCATGAAAATACATAATCATGTTTTGATTTTTAGATAAGATTTTTATGAAAACCTGCTCAGAATTTCAACAGAGTGACAGATCAGAGTTACATGAAAATGTGTATGAAAGGCATGTCACACTCAGGGTCTGAAACTGATTGTAGAGAGGTCAGACAGTACAGGTTGGGGTGGTAAAGATCAGAAAGAACAAAGGCCAGCAAGGACGTAATCATTACGTTGGAGGTCAAAAAATGTGCTCATCTAACACACCCAGAAAATTTGTATTATAATGTAACACCGGAGATGTTACATTATAGCTGTGTATACATACACAGCTGGTGACTCCATTTTTGTGTGTGCAGTTTTTTGTGTGTGCAGTTTTTTGCACACTTAAGTTTTTGAGCACTCTGCTTTGTGCACACAAAACCTGTATGCACAAAACCCCCTTTGTGTATCCAGTTGCGTGTGAATGGTTTAGCACATGTAAATATTATAACATGGATATGATCAGGTGATAGACACACACAGAGGTTACACAGGGAAAAATGGAGGCTAGGTTGAGACATCTTGGAAAATTGGACTCTGATTAGCCAATGTCCTGATTGGCTATATTTAAATCCACCTTCAGCATGACCAACATCACAAGTATCGTCACCAGATTCCCCATATTTACACAATACTAAGTATTCATTTTCTTATTAAGCATTGTGCTTGTAGTTTATGAAAGTCCTAATTAACATTCTTTAAATACCTTCTTTGTTCAATACCTACTGATCTATGTCCTAGCTGCTGAGGTTGTTGTAAATTGGACCTGTTGCTTGTCTTGGATATAAATTTCAAAGAGCAGAAAGGGAAATCTTTCCTGCAATTCCTTATATTTGGAACCAATGAAAATCAGATAACTCATGTCTGGCAAATTTCTGGGAAGGATGGAGAGCCTGATCCTTTAAACGCTTACAGCAGGGGATAGTGTTTGCTAATACCAGAAATCCCATTGACATTTGTAAATTGTCAGTAAGGATAATTATCCTTCTTTTTAAATCTCATGGAGATGTATGGATGAAAAATGCTAATCAAGTCCTAAGCATTATCATCATCTTAATTACTACTCATTACAAGAAGTAGCTCAGCATCAGGCTTCTAGTTAGTATTGTTTCTTTTTTTAAAACCCTGAGCAGCTAGTCCAAGTTTGGGGTCTTGAGGTTGTTCCAGTTGGAAATAGAAATTGATGGAGTCTGGTATTTTCTTTGATGCAGTTTTGTTTATTTACAAAGACCGTACAAAGCCCTGTGTCTCTAAACGCAGAAGGAATTAAATAGCAGGAGACAACTTCTTTTGCTCACAGCACCAAGAGTGCTCTTTTCAGCCTGCACCCTGGTCCAAAAATCTCTCCCCAGGTTTCTTCCAGTGTCAGCCACCATGCTTCAGCTGCTCCTTCAGGCTCACGCTCTCTCTGAGGTCAGGTCTACTCTACAGACCTATATCAGTATAAATATGTCACTCAGGGATATGAACAATCCACACCCCGAGCGATGTAGTTATACCAACCTAGCCCCCCGCATAGGCTGTATTGACTGGAGAGTTTCTCCTATCGATGTAGCTACTACCTCTCAGAGTGATCGATTAACTACACCGATGGAAGAAACGCTCCCGTCGGAGTAGTAACGTCTTAATGCTGTACGTGAAGACAAACCCTCGGTCTTTTCCAGTTTTTCCATGTGTTTTCCCTTCCTACACACATGCATCTGGCCACAATACTAGTCGAACCCTCCACCCACCTGGGGCTAGTTTCTGGGCTGACTCTATTATGCTTTGTTTTAGATGTGGCTCCTCAATGGTCTTTTACAACTGTCTTAAATGGAGGCGACAAGGTGGGTGAGGGGGACTCACACACATTAGTTTGAGTGAGGTTTTAACTCAACCCGTAACAAGATTTTACCCAGCTCATAACAGTAGCTTGTTTTGGAGCTCTTTCTCCTTTATGCTCTATAGTTGGGAGCGCTTGTTTGTTCTGTTGCAGATTTTGTGGTGATTTTACTGAGGCACGTTGCTTTAGGCATAGGTGATGGGACTAGGGATGCTGCTGCACCCCCTGGCTTGAAGTGGTTTCCATCATATGCAGGGTTCACAGTTTGGTTCAATGGGCTCTCAGCCCCCCCCCCACTATAAATATTGTTCCAGACCCCCCAGCTTTAGGCATAATTTGTACAAGCTGCGCTAGGCTAGTTTAATAGCCACCGGGGACTCCCTTACAGCGGCAGAATCTGCAGCTGGAGAGCAGCATCTGGTTTCCACTTGCTTTGTGCCACCTAAAAATGGCGGGCCAGAGAATCTGGCCCAGTATTTTGTCAGTGGGACGTGCACACGTTTAGGGAGACTAGGCTCTTAAAGCTGGGGATCCGAGAAGAGCGCTTGGCCCTTAATTTATTAAACCAAGTTAACGGGCCCCCAAGCATTTGGACCAATGGCTGGGGAGAAAAAATCGTTATTTGAAGGAAGAAGGGGGGGGGGGAAGGAATCAGTGAAGGGAAAAAAGATAACTGAAATATTTTCTTGAAAAATATTGTTAAATACATGTTAAAAATCTAGCTGAAAAGGCTGGCTAAATATTTCTCTCTCTCTCTCTCCTCTTTCCCCCTCCCTCCCCCTGCACTCCTGAGAGAGCTTCCAGTGGCCCACTGGGTTTCTCAGATGCATAGGATTCAAAGGCATCAGGAACTGTTTATATTTTTTCTTTTGCTTTACAATCTTAACCAGGGACCCAAAATCACTATATATTTGAGAGAAAGTAGAAATGTGATGGTTGGTTGGCTCTCAGCAAATCATGGTGTCCAGACTAGAGGGGCAATGGTTTTCTGTGATGTTTGGCTTGCATGCCCCTGGTAGGTTGAACAGCCTCTGGTGACTTAATTAAAAATAGCCCCAAAGTTCGGATCCAGATTTGCATCTTCCCAAA
Organism: Mauremys mutica; assembly: GCF_020497125.1. Taxonomy (NCBI): domain Eukaryota; kingdom Metazoa; phylum Chordata; order Testudines; family Geoemydidae; genus Mauremys; species Mauremys mutica. The sequence continues at coordinate 185,236,217 of NC_059073.1, read as the reverse complement.
TTTGGGGGTGTTCAGATGGGGGCTTTTGCTTCAGGCTTGCCTCTAATTGTGATGCTTCCATCTATCTTGGAAGGGATTCAGTTACTGACCCAGGAAAGCAGTTGTATATTTTTCCATTGTAATCAAAGTGTTCCTGGCTGACTTCAGTGTCCTGACACTACAAAGAAGCAGGCCTTCCCACCATTCTCCAAGGGATGGTAAATAAATGGACTACATTCATATCAGGCCAGACTGTGATCTCGTAACTGATGTTGACTAGTACCTTACACTATGAAGTCACAGGGGGTATTGGTGGAGTAAGGTACTATTCACTATGAGTAAGTGGATCACAATTTGGCACTTCATCCCCTAATTGCCTCCTTTATACAACTGGAAATTTAGGAGGGACTTGAGGAAGGGAACGTTCTTTACAATGATGAGTTAAAAGTGAAGTACTTGGACTAAGCAATTCAGAGATTATCAGTGATCATCATCTGAAATTAGTTAAGATTGAGAGAAAAATGGAAAGTTTAAATTTTGCAATGATTTTGTCATTTTTAAATATACCAAATAAAATGAAGGTCTAGAATTTAAGGCAGAATAAAACACCTACTGATTGTACCCTTGAACAAGGAATAGTTGTTTGCTCAAATGCCAGTGAATTAATTACCCAGAAAAATAAGCATACAAAATTTCCTGACATTACTGAATGTTCTGAGCTAAGAGAATGTTATCAATGGAACTCCCCCTTCTTTTCCCACCTAAACTCTCTCTAGCATTGTCATTAGACTCTTGTATGTCACTAAGACACATTAAAATGTAGCCTAGTTCCTAAAAGCTATTCAGCTCCTTTTCTGTCAGTTCAAGAAGAATGCTATTGTTCGTTCAGACATTGAGAAAGCAATAGCAGTTTCTAAAAGCCTAACCATTCAACTTTGTTCTTTATTTGGAGAAATTTTGTGAAATGTGGAGAAAAGAAAGAAGATCCTTACAACAACTTGAAGAGATGTTGGAAGATAATTAGCATGAGAGAAGAAACAAACAAAATTCTCAATTTTTTTTTTAAATTGGTGTCCAGTGTTTCTCAATGAGCGTCATCTATTTTAGTTCACTTCTTTATACCATATGGCATTACCCGCCCAGGTTTTAGGTAGCCGTCCCCCAACACCGTTCTTTTGCTCTTCCTGATCCAAAATTCACTGACCTCAACAGAACAGCTCCCGTTGACTTCAGTGGGCTTTGGACCAACTTCTTAATTTTTATTTTTGTTTTTCCACATGTATTGAAGGCATCAGACGGGTGGCAACTGGGATTTCACAGCAATGTGGCTCAGCAATTAGGGCAGTGGCTTGGGAATGGGGAGTCATGGGTTCTGTTCCCAGCTCTGCCATTGACTTGCAGTACAACCTTGGGCAATTCACTTATACTCATGGTAAATTGAGTTTAATAATAATTCTGTATTTCACAAGGATGGTGGGAGTAGAGCTGGTCAGAAATTTTCCAGTGAAACAGGGTTCCAGCAGAAAACGCCAATTCATTGAACCTTAACATGTTGCACGCAAACTTATTGAGTCTGATGAACTTTCAATAACCACTAGGCATGTTTCCATTGGAAACCTGACTGGTTTCCTGCCAGCTTGCCTCAGGGGTGCTGGGAGCCCAGGCTTCCAGGGTCCTCAGTTTTGGGGCAGCCCCACCATGTGGACTGCCATAGGGCAGGAGACCCAATGTCTTCCAGACTTATGGGCCAGCTACCTTGTGAGGAGCCATGAGGAGCTCCAAGGTAGTCTCCGTGGTGGGGCTGCGTCAGACCCACAAAGCCCATCCCAAGATGTCTAGGCTCCCAGCTCCATAGCAGACAGCCTGGGAGCCCTGACTCAAGCCAGGGCCGCCCAGAGTGGGGGGGAAGTGGGGCAATTTGCCCCAGGCCCTGGGCTCTGCAGGGGCCCCACGAGCCCTGGCCGAGAATCTCTTCCCTGGCTAGAGGCGCCTTTTTAATTTTTACTCACCCGGCAGCGGTCCTGGTCTTCGGCGGCACTTCGGCAGCGGGCCCTTCACTTGCTCCAGGTTTTTGGCGGCACTTTGGCGGCGGGTCCTTCAGTGCTGCCAAAGACGCGGAGCGAGTGAAGGACCCGCCGCTGCTGCTGCCACCGCCAAAGACTCAGAGCACTGCCCGGTGAGTACAAGTGCCGCAGCGGGTGACGCCTTATGTCTGCTCCCCAGCTTTGCCCCAGGCCCCCTGAATCCTCTGGGTGGCCCTAACTCAAGCTGGAGCTCTCAGAGTTTCTAGGCTTCCTGCCCTGGAGATGGAAGCTTACCCTCTGAGGGACCTGGCCAGAGATGGCTCCCCAGGTGCCCAACTCTAAGGGCCCTGGTTCCCCAGGCTGTGGGAATTGGACAGCACAGGGAAACCAACTGGTCCAGGAGTCTGGAAGTCCTGGAGTCCCCAATCCCATGGCAGTCCATATAGTGGGGCTGTCATGAAGCCATGGACCCTGGTAGCTGCTGACTGACATTGCTACGATTCTTGTCAGTTTCACTCCTGCCCACCACTGAATAGTAACAGTGAATCATGTCAATTTCGGCCAGCAGCTACCTAGTCCTGGGGAGCATACTTCCTTTCAGAAACACCGTGTGTCAGTGTTTCTGAAACGAAAAATGTACAGAATTTCTGGTTCATAGGAAATGTCTAAATTTACCACAAAATGGAAATCCCGAATCTTGACCTACTGTAGCTGTGATTAGGGAGTATGGAGAAACTATGTTTTCTGGATTCATCAGACTGTGTGTATCCACCATCAGGATCCACCTAATGTGAAATACGGAGCAGAAGATCTGCTGGGGCTCATGGACAGGAAAGAAGACATAACTGAGAGCAGAAAAGAAGTTTCAGGGGCTGCAAAGGGATCTGCAGTGACTAGCAGCCAGGAAGGGAGAGAGACTTCTGTGTATCAAGATGTCTATACATAAAGATTGATTTGGAGAAGTATTTGGGGTCAATTCTGCTTCTAGTTACATTGGTGTACATGTGGAATAAGTCCATTTGAGATTATGGGGTTGCTCCAGGTACACAGCAGACAGAGCAAAATTTGGTTCAGGATGAGGACAAATCTTTTACTCTCCTCTTGTCTCTTCTGTCATCTGACCAACCACATGGAGACTGGCATGCACAAGGAGACAAAGGACCTTGTCTGTATAAAGAGAAGGTGACTGGGAGTGAGAGAGAAAGTAGGCTAAAGGAGCTGAAGGCTGCAGAAAGGAGTCATATTATGATTAAAACTGCTTCCAGTACGCTAAGTATCCTGATGTGTTTACATGGTGTAATCTGAATTCAAGAGAGGTCCTGGAGTTGTATCTGAATCGATTATGCTTCATGGGTTTGCCTCATCCTTCTTAGTGAGGCTTAGTTAATTAAAATATGTGTTAATTAACATGTGCTTTGGGGGCCCTGAATCAAATGAACTAGGGATGGGCAAAGTATTATGAATAATGTATTATTTATAGTGTATGATTACCATAAAAGAGACAAAACTGATGTTGCCGGCAACATTGTAAAATTCCAGTGGTCTTTAATGCCCTACATAGCATGGGACTCAATTTAAGGTATTTATGAGACCACTTCCTTTTCTAAGCCTCACCACAACAGTTGACCTCTTCAGGGTCACCTTAGCTGTCAGTACTCATCTTTCCAAGGACAGTGACAGGGTGTTCTCAGTAGAAAGTCCCCACCATTGGATCTTGCTCACAGCAACTTTCCTGACACAGCAACTTTCCCTGTAAGGTGGGTTTTTAGATGAATATTGTTCTGCTTTTGTTCCTGTTCTGCGGGGGCCCTGGGGCGCTCCAAACCGCTGTGGGAAGTGAGGGGTACGCTGCCACTTTTAACTTTTAGGCACCCTGCCGCACAGCCCCACCACCACAATGGCCCATTTCCCCCTCTAGATCCCCCACTGCCCAGAACCTCCCCCACAACCCTCCCAGAGACCCACTCTCCCACGCCCTGCCCCAGCCGCACTCACCGGCCCTGCTGGGAGGTGACTGTGTTTGCCGGGATGAGTAAGCAGCAGCGTAGCTGGGGCCAGTCGGGGATCACTCTGGTCCCTCGGGAGTGGCATGATCAGCCGGGCTGGAGCAGGAGTGAGACCTTCCCAGGTCGGGTTCCCTCAGGACCCACTTGCCCTGCAGGGCCCCCTGCATTGGACTGCTGAGCTCTTCCCCTGCCACAGGGGGCTGCTTCGCCTTCCCTGCTGGCAGGAGCGCTCCAGCAGGGCTGCGTGGGGACATCTCCCCCTCAGCCGGACCCATCCCCTGACGGAACACAGGAGCAGCAAACTTTGAATTTTTAGGTGCCTCTTGAACACCAGCGCCCTTAGGCACATGCCTACTGTGCCTAATTGGAAATTCAGCCCTGCTTCAGCAAGGCACTTTTTCTATGAAGGGCAGGCCTGGTTTTGAGCTTTGAGTTCTCTATGATGTTCATAATTATTCTTCAGCACCTAAGTGCTGCAGTGGATGCTACATAAGAGTTCATTATTAATCAATTAATTAATTAATTAAAGGTTGTTCTAGTCATCTTTAGTAGCTATATAACTTTTATCTTTGCATCTACCCATTGCTGTCTTTTATACTAATTATGATTAAGCAAGTACATTGATAGCAGACTAGACCTCTTAGTCTAAAGTATTTAATTAGGAGGCTAAGTCACATGGTTACAAAATGTGGTGGGGTACAAAACTTCTTTTGAATTACTCTGTATACAGAAGGAAAAAGCCTGCTTCAATGCTGAATAAAAAGTTTTGGTGAGTTGTTGAGATAAAACCAGATAATCACGCTGATCAATATGAGGGTGCCAGTGTGGCTTCCATGGTGGAAGTCTTCCCTCTTGATGCAAGGTTTGGGGCCCCCACCAACAAAAGGGCCCAAACCTATTCACAACACTGCAGTGCAGTAAGGGATTACCTCATTGTTAGGGGAGACATTCTTCAGCTGAGATGCTAAACCAAAATCACTTTTGGCTTTCCAGGTAGATATTTAAGATCGATAGTTGTTCAAAAACAACCTCTCCATCCTGCCCAATTTTCTTTCTCAACAAAAGGATCTTTAAGTATAGCCAGGGCCCTACCAAATTCATGGCCATGAAAAATGCGTCATGGACCATGAAATCTGGTCTTCTGAGTATTTTTACCCCATACTATGCTCTTTTATACTATAAGGTAAAAATATATACAAGTACACAGCATTTCTCAAACTGGGGGTCCCAACCCAAAAGGGAATCTCAGGCCTATTGTAAAGGGGTTGCAGTATTGCCACTATTACTGCTGTGCTGCCATCAGAGCTGGGTGGCTGGAGAGCGGCAGCTGCTGGCCAGCCTCAGCCCAGAAGTAAGGGCAGCATAGCATGGTATTGCCACCCTTACTTCTGCGCTGCCCCTGGTGGCGGTGCTGCCTTCAGAGCTCGGCACCTGTCCAGCAGCCGCTGTGCTCCAGCTATCCAGTTCTGAAGGCAGAGCAGAAGTAAGGGTGGCAATACCGTGGGAACCCCCCCTTCCCCCAAAGCTTTGCAACTCTCCCAGTTTGAGAAACGCTGACTTAAGGGTTTTACATGGTTATATTTTGGGATTTTTTCAATAAATATTCATGCTTTGTTACAACTCCATAAAATTTAAGATTTAAATATCTGAAATAGTGACATTCAAGATTTTTTAAATGCTATGACCGTGAAATTTACAAAAATGGACCATGAGTTTGGTAGCGCCCAAAGTATAGCTGGACTCTAACCAAACACCCAAGCTACAGGGGAACTTCAGAATCTGGATTCAGGTCCAAATTTCCAAATAATGTTGGCTGGTGCCTATATCTATAACAAGATGAACTTAGACTCCCAGATCTGAACTCCCCAAAGGGAGTGATCCGAAGTCATATAAGAATCTCAGTTTTGTGGCTTATGGCCATCTCTCTTTCTAATGTAAATGGCTATGGAAGAGCTCTTACTGTATACAGACTGACTGCTGATTTACCTCCACAATCAGTGCACAATCAGTTGGTAAAAAAAACTTTGGAACAGTTGGGTGTGAAAGGCATTGTATAAAAACAAATTCTAAATTCCGTTCTGTATCATAGAGCGGCTCAGAAAGGCAAATCCACCATCAGAGAAATGGTTTCTGCTCAGACTCAGTGTAAGGAAAAGATCTTTAAAAATAAGTGTTGCAAGGAAAATAGTTAAAATTGCTAGTTATAGCATCTGTGCAATTGCTTTGCCATAATTGCTCTTCCCGGACAATAGAACTTTCTACATCTCCGTCTCTAAAAGTTTGAACGTTTGGGAATCCATCCAGGGGCCCCCAAACATTGTATTCTTTCTAGTAAGCATGCCCATATTGATGGGGGCGAAGGGGGGTTAATTACTCTTATTGTACAGATTTATAAGGCAGTCCAGTAGTATCTAAGGTACTATTTAGGGTACAAACAAAGGCTATACTCATCTCTGGTATAATTCCATTGATGAGTGTTGCTCTTAGAATCCTCTATTGTCTGTGATAAGTGTCTAGGTAGCTGGATTTGTATTGCAGTGCAGAGGGGGCAGAGTTTATTGCAGCAGAACATACACTTGACACAGGGTTCAGAGGAAGCAAAAAAAAAAGCTGCTTCTTGGTTTATGCTTCCCTCTGAATCTACAGTAATTGATAGTCTGACAGGAATTGGGGGTAGAAAGGTTTATTGTTCACTGTGCAGAGAGCTTAAGGAACAAAGATAAACTGGCATGGGCTCATCACCGTCCTAGCAATCTTGTGTTCTCTCTCTCTCTCTCTCTCTCTGGAATGCTCCCTGTCCAGGTACTGCTCCTTTCCATGCCTTGCCCCAACACTGAGTACTCTGTTGTAAACCTTTTCAAGGTTGATATGAGCTGAGTACTCTGTTGTAAACCTTTCAAGGTTGATTACTTGCCTCCAATTGGCCCATGGTGATAATAGGAGGGCCATGGAAGCTAAATTTTCAAACAAGCACCTTCGTGCTTTCTCCCACGCTGCCCCTCATGCTTGGCAGGATAAATATCGACAAAACAAATTCACTGACCCTCTTCAAAACCTTCCTTATAACTGTCCTTTGCTGTGATGCCTACAAAAACTTGATAACAGCTAGGCTGCTGGTGTGCTGAGAGCACAACCTGTCATGCTGACCAATAGTGTCTCACTGGTTTCTTGTACTCGCCCAGCTGTCTATAGCCAGCTGTTGGTGCTTGTTTTATACTTAAGCTCGTTAGGGGAAGGGACTGTCTTTTTGTTCTGTATGTGTACAGCACCTAGCACAGTGACTAGACAGCATAGGCTGGCCGGGCTGTGGTGTAGCAGTTGTCCCCCAGTTGATCCTGAGCTGGTGAATTAATGACAACTTATGAGCCCAGCTGTGAAAGGGTCAGAGAGGACTACATAAGGAGAAAGACAAATTCAGTCTGGGAAGGAGATTGAGGAGCTCTTGCTCTCTGGGAAAGGCCTGGTAAAGGCAGGCTGAAGAGGGCCTACATGGACCAAGTTAGGCTCCTGTAGAAGGAGTAGGGCCTTTATGAAGCAGGGATGTCCCTGCAAGGGAAAAAATGGGAAAACTTGCTGGGAAGAAGGACCTGTAGGGGGGAAATTGGAGGCAGCCTAAGGAGCATAGAAGAACTCTACAAGGCCTGGGAGAAGGGACGAAGAGCAGGGAACTTCAGAGTAGCCCAAGAAGGGCAGACGGATCATTTGTTTGCATTTTCAGTTGGACTTGTGTTACCTTGGACGGGGACTGAACTTCAAAGGTGACCTGCTCAGAGGACTGGGCCATGGAAGTTGTAGAGACAGACAGGGTCATTGTGAGGCCAGAGAAGCTGTCAACAGAGGGCACTGGAGCTGAAGGTGCCTGCAATGCCACACTCTGATGCAAGGGCAAATGGAACTGCTTACACGAGGGATCCCAGGTGCTATGGCAATACAAACAATAACACAACTTCTCCTTTGCAAGTTTCCTCACACTGTTTGCTGCTCTAACCCTGCTCAACTGAGGGTCATTTATTTCCAGGAGTTTAAGCCCTGGTGGGTTCAAGTAACTTCTACAACACTTTCCAGCGGAAGATCTCAAAGTGCTTTACAAACATTAAAGAATGAAGTCTCAGTGCCTCTACAGATAGGTAGGTATTTTCCAGATTGAAATGCTGAGGCACCGTAGCGGTAGCTGACTTGACCAAGATCACATAGGAAAGGACTAGAAATCAGATTATTTGACTCTTAGTCCTATGATTTGGCTACAAGACCATCCGCCCTTTATTATAACTTCACCAGCTTAGTTCTCAGGGGGGAAGAGAGAGAAAGAGAGAGAGAGAGAGAGATCAGACACTTTCAACCACAAGCAAAGTAGTCACTAAGGCACAGATCCTCAAAGGTATTTAGGCCCCTAACTCTTGTTGATTTCAAGAGTGTAGGCCAAGATTTCAATGGGAGTTAGGGGCCTAAATACCTCTGGATGTAAGTCACAGACTCTTGGATACATTCTGTGCTGTGGGGGGTGTCATGAGATTTCTTGGAGAACTTCTTGGCTTAAAGGCAACTGTCATTTTGATCAGAAAGGGAGAAGGGGCACCAGCACGTCTCTTAAAGTGCATGTAGTGATGGTTATTTCCCCCTCTGTCTAGCCTGGCGATGGCACATTCTGTGTATTGCAAATGTTGTTTTGGATATTTTCTCCAGTGCATTTTCTACCTGTGGAAATTTAATAGGTTCATTTGCTGTCTTTGAAATCCCATATGCCATATTGATCTTTCTCTTATAAATGCTATCAGCCTGGATTTTGATGACTCCCTATTTATAACATTACAAAGACACGTGGTGGAGTGTGTTTCTTGTAGATATTTTATAAAGGTTTTTGTATATAAGCATAATTTAGAGCTGTGTTAGAAAGTTACAGCATTTGCAGGATGAAGGATCTGGGAACATTTGCACTACAGAGAATGTTTTTACTTGATTTGCCACAGTGAATTTCATATTTCCTTCAGCTGATTTCTTTTTCCTGGGACTATAATTATCTCTGTCCAGGTGCTATATATTGCTCAGTAATCATGGAGTCTCATTATGAATAAAGCCCCATTGGGGAAATACAAGTCCTAAATTATCTAGGGAAAATGGGAAACCAGGGGAAACTTATTATTATTTTTTTGCAATCTTTCACTATTTTTCATTTTTTACCCCTCTTCATGAGAGACAAACCTCGGTGTTTACTATCTGGGCGCAAAGATAGCATCCACTTCCTGGTACAATGGCAAGCCCCAGATGCTCCCGCACAAACAAAGCAAATGTGCTGCTCTGGCTGCAGGCAAAGCCGCAGGTGGCTCTTTGAAAGCCTCCCGTTTTACACTTGCATCTAACCCTGCTCCCATTCTGGTCTCTAACACAGCTGACTGTAAGGCCAGATCACGTGCACAGGGCGGCAGCTTTGCTCCCACCAGCCCAAGCTTCTCTTCTCTTTTTTCCCATTCAGCTCAACCTTAACTGGCATCGATGGACAGCCAGTACCCTGGGGCTCAGCCTAGAGTAAACCACAGCTGTTTGTGGAGGAGTCTAGATTAGCATTTAAAATGGGTTTATTTAACTTAAATTAATTGGCAATCCATTAACTGTAGTTAAAACAGGACCACAAACTTTAATCTACCCAGAGCTAGAGAAGCCTGCAGAGATCAGACTCTTTGTTCTTGTTGTTGCTTTAATTCATCTAAAATAGAAGTAATTCCATAGTATGTTGTGTGTGTGTGTGTGTGTGTGTGAGGAGGGGAGAGGGGGGTTATTTTTGTGGTTTGCTTTTCCCATATAAAAAGAAGCGAATGCAGGATACCAGGAAGGAATCCAGTGACCAACAGTTGTCTCCTGCTCACTATTTCATCCAGGTCCACCCCTTCTGACCGGTCCCCATTTGATAGGTGTATATATAGTCAATTTCCACATGACATATTTTCATCCCGACATAATTTTTTAAAGGTTTGCCTTCTAATCTGTTGTCTTGTTCCTGGCTGCCAGCATTTAAAGCAGGACTGGGCAAGATCTTGTTGTGCTCCACCCAAAGAACCTTTCCTCCTTAGTCAGAAAGGAAGGATAGCCTTGGGAGTAAGGCATTGGCCTGGCACTCAAGGGACCTAGCTTCAATTTATGGCTTATAATTCCTGTGTGACCTCGGGCAAATCATTTAATAGCTCTGTGATCTCCGCCTGTGAAAGGGGGTTGATGAGAATACCCTACTGTGACACTCTGCACCCCAAAGCACCCCATATTTACCATGATGTTATAATTAAGGTATGTTTTGTACAAAGTATACCTTAATTATAACATCATGGTAAATATGGGGTGCTTTGGGGTGCAGAGTGTCACAGTAGGGTATTCTCATCAACCCCCTTTCACAGGCGGAGATCACAGAGCTAAGTCTTAATCTGTTACAACTTAACAGGATAGTAATGTTTATGTGCTATCATTGTATATGAAGCAGTGGTGCAAGTAGGACGGTACGGTAGGGTACGCTGTACCAGTAAGCTATTTATAGCCGGTATGGCATACTGGAAAGACACAGGAGGAGCAGAACGTGGGGCTGCCAGGCGGCCCCACATTGGAGGAGCTGCCAGAGCCCCCAGCTCTTCCATGCAGCTGTGTGCCTGCATCTCCTGTCCAGGGTCTGTTCAACAGCCCCACTAGAGGAGAGAGCTGGGGACAAGTCTCTCCTGGGAACCACAGCAGCAAAAGGAGCAGAACCCCACGCCGCCAGCTCCTCCAGCGAGGCTGTACTGCCCCAGCCTTGCCCCCCCCCCAGCCGTGTTCTCCGGCAGGGCTGTTGTACAAACCCTGGACAGGCTCAGGAGATGCAGCTGCGTGGAAGGGCTGGGGTACAGCCATGCTAGAGGAGCTGCCAGTGGGGACTTGGTTGCCAGCATGTCTGAAAAAAATATTCTCTGCTGTCAGAGGGAGCTGGTTTGAAGCTCTGCTGCTGGCAATTCCCAAGTCAGGCGCGACTCTGAGCTGGCTATTGTTCCAGAGCAGTGGTGGCAACCTATGGCTGCTAATGGGCTGCGAGACCGTTTGTTTACATTGGCACGTCTGCCTGCATCTCCCAGTCGCTGCACGTCCCTGCAGCCCGCACCACTTCCCGCAGCCTCCATTGGCCGAGAATGGCGAACTGCAGCCACTGGGAGCTGTGGGCAGCCGTGCCTGCAGATGGTCAATGTAAACAAACTGTCTGATGGGCCCACCACTGTTCCAGAGAGCAAGCCCTCCTCTTCTCTTAGCAGCCCACATAGCAGCTGTGCTGTGTCCACCCACTGGGAGTGCTCCTCTCCACCCAGGTAACGTGGGATGGATCATGGGGGGGGGGGGAGAGTGCGGGGCCCCAGACTGGGGGCGAGGTGAGGTCACATGAGGAGTCACGTGTGGGATCATGTGGGGAGGTCATGTGCCTCCCCTCCCCCCTTTAGCTGGTGCAGCGTACTTGTAAGAAATGAATTCTACTTGCACCACTGATCTGAAGTTATAAAGTTTTGCTATGTATGTGCTACTGAAACATGTTGTGAGGTTGGGAACACCTACAAACAGCCTTTCAGGTGCAACAGTATAAAGGCCAAACAATATTGATGGCCTATTGAGGACATACACATACACACAAGGATTAACTCAGGAACTAGGTACAATAGAAAGCTCTCAGAGATAGCACTGCACAAAGGGAATTTTTTGACCCAGGTCACAGGAAAAGATCTTTCCAGCATGTTGGAAAAAGATATATAAAAGAGGGAAGTGACATCATGACTGGGCTTGACTCCCCACGTAAGGGAACACCTGGAAACACCTGAAGAACAAAGATTGAACTGTGGGAAGTGCTGGTCCCAGGCAGGAAAGAAGGGAGCCTGTCTGTATAGAAAACCTTGGTGGACTTTTTAGACTATCTAACAGGGTGAGTCACTGCTTAATTCAAATCTTATCTAGTCTATTAGGCTTAGATTGCGTTTTTGTTTATTTTCTAGCTAAGCAACATTGATCTGTTTGCTAACACTTATAATTGCTTAAAATCTATCTTTCTGTAGCTAATAAATCTGTTTTACATTTTACCTAAAACAGTGTGGTTTGAGTGAAGTGCTTGGGGAAAAATCTCAGCTCAGTTAACAAAGGCTTTGTGCATATTCCTCTCCACGTCAAGGGAGAGGGCAGACTGGGTAATAACTCGTATGTACAGGTCAGGTTTTTGAAAAGGGCAGGATGGTACAGCTCTGTGGTCTTAGGCTGGGGAGCTGGGGGTATTTTGGCTGAAGCCTCTCTATTGTTGGTACATGCAGTGGCTGTTAGAGCATTCATGAACACAACTGGGAGTGGCCCCTGCCTGTGGATGTTGGTGTGTGAGCAAGGTTGGAGGGCTTTGTAGCTTGTCACAACATCACAGTGTGAGAGGGAATCCAGATTGGCAAGACAGAGGTCTAAGCTGTACTCCAGTTCCAGGTTGCACCCCGTCAGGACCTGTCACACCTACCACCCACGGGAGTCATGAGGATAAATTAGTTAAAGCATTTGAGGTGCTCTGATACTTCCATTATGAGCACCAGGCAAAAACCTGTACATGGTTCCTTGTGTATGTATGTGATCTTAAGGCTGAGTGAAAAAGCTTGAGAAAAGATATCTTGTGGGGTGTGATTGCAATTCACATAGCTTCAGCTGTGCATGTTTCAGCACAGGCTAGCTACATGAGTGATTATGGAGAGTTTCAGGCAGGCAGGTTTGTACAGTCCATGCTGAAGAATGTACTGCTGCAGCTTCTCTGCTCCAGTACCCAAGCTAGATTGGGTACATCTACGCCATTGGCAGTCACATCCCATGATTGCAGCATAGACATACTAGTATATATAGAATATTAGTAGGTTCTTTTATTAATTTTCACAGTAATGCTCCTTAGGGGAGGGATAGCTTAGTGGTTTGAGCACTGGCCTGCTAAACCCAGGTTTGTGAATCCTTGAAGGGGCCATCTAGGGCAAAAATCTGTCTGGGGATTGGTCCTGCTTTGAGCAAGGGGGTGGACTAGATGACCTTCTAAGCCTAAAAGGATCAAAAGAGCCTTTGCACAAATCTATTATTGAAAAAGAACAGGCAGATGTCCTATCGTGGCTATCTGGTTCACCTACCTAAGGACTCCATGCTCCTTTCCAACATACATTAATGGCAAAAAAAGGAAAAAAAAATAATTGGAGATATACCAATCTCCTAGAACTGGAAGGGACCTTGAAAGATCATTGAGTCCAGCCCCCTGCCTTCACTAGCAGGACCAATTTTTGCCCTAGATCCCTAAGTGGCCCCCTCAAGGATTGAACTCACAACCCTGGGTTTAGCAGGCCAATGCTCAAACCACTGAGCTATCCCTCCCCCTAAAAGGCAATGGGAGAGCGGTGAAGAGAAGTTATTTGTTCCCCTACAGCACCAACAGGAAAGGAGGATATGGCCTGGTGGTGGTGGTGATGGTGAGGGTCTAAATTAGAAAGCATGTTCCCATGGAAGCCTACCTTAACCTATATGGTAATTTGCTGTGTAAACTAATGGATTAACTGCTTATATTCTGCTTTCATGTACCAGCAGAGGTAGCAGCTGGCTACACCAGTGGCATCACAGGCTGGGAAATAGCTGTGTTGTCAAAACTCAGTGGAAGAAGCTTCAGATGTGCATATATGGGCAGACAACTGTCAGGTGGAACCAGTGTGGTTTGCCTGAAGTTTCCAGCAGACTTCCAGCCTCCCATGCATTTGACAGACCAAGCCCCACCTCCCAGAGTGGAGAATGCAGCACAACTAAGAGGAGGGAATTACTACAGATCTCTTCATTCACTCCTCCCTTTCCTTGTGAATTTACAATCATAGCATCATAGAAATGTAAGTCTGGAAGGGACCTCAAGATGTCCTCTAGTCCATCTTCCTGTGCTGAGGCAGGATTACCTAGCCCAGCCACTCTCAAACTGGTCAGGACCCCAAAGTGGGTCACAACTCCATTTTAATGGGGTCACCAGGGCTGGTGTTAGACTTGCTGGGGCCCGGGACCAAAGCTTGAGCCCCGCCACTCCTGGGGCCAAAGCTTGAGGGCTTCAGTCCTGGGTAGCAGGATCTGAAGAAGCCCTCAAGCTTGGCTTTTGGCCCTCCCCACCCAGGGTGGAGGGGCTTGGGCTTGGGCTCAGGCTTCAGTCCCCCCTCCTGCGGTCCATTTCGTTTCGGCTCCATGCTTAACTATCCTTATGGTTAGAAAGCTTTTTCTAATATCTAATTTGAATCTCCTTTACTACAGACTAAGCTGATTACTTCTTGTCCTACCTTTGGACATGGTGAACAATTGACCACCATCTTCTTTATGACAACGTTTTACATATTTGAAGATTGTTATCCTGCTCCCGCCCCCCCAGCCATGTTATTTATCTCTCAAATAAACATGCCTCGTTCTTTCAACTTTTCTTCATAGTCATGTTTTATAAAGCTCTAATTTTTGTTGCTATCCTCTGGCCTCTCTCCAGTTTGTTTGTATCTTTCTTAAAGTGCGGTGCCCCAAACTGGACACTGTTGCAGCTGAGGCCTCAGCAGGGCCAAGAAGAATGGATTCTCACTTGCAATGCTCTGTTAATACATCCCAGAATGACATTTGCCTTTTTCAAAGCAGCATCACACTGTTGACTCATATTCAATTTATAATCCACTATAACCTCCAGATCCTCTTTTGCATAATTCTGCCTAGCCAGTTATTCCCCATTTTGTATTTGTGTGTTTATTTTTTTTCCTTCCTAAGTGCATGTCTTATTGAATTTCATCTGATCTATTTCAGACCAATTCTCCATTCTATAAGATCATTCTGAATTCTAATCCTGTCCTCCAAAGTACTTGCAACTTCTCCCATCTTGGTGTTACCTGCACATTTTAGAAGCATACAAGCATGAGCTGAACTGTTCCTGAAAATATTGAATACTATTGGACCCAGGCCGGACCCCCATGGGACCCCATTAGATATGTCCTCTCAGTATGACAGTGAACCACTGACAACTACTCTTTGAATATGATCTTTGTGCACCCACATTCTAATAATGTCATCTAGAACATATTTATCTAGTATGCTTAGGAGAATGTCATGTGAGACTGCGTTAAAGCATTACTAAAATCAACTATATCACATCTACTTCTTCCCCCCATCTACTAAGCCAGTAATCCTGTCAAAGAAGGAAATTAGGTTAGTTTGGCATGACGTGTTCTTGACAAATCCATGTTGGCTATCCCTTATCTTCTTATCCTCGATAGTTCAATACTTTGTTCCAGTATCTTTCTGGGTATCCAAAGTTGGTCTGTAATTCCCCAGCTCCTTCTTTTCCCCCTTTTTGAAGATATCTACATGTTTGCCCTTTAATATTCTTTAACCTGTTCTTTCCCTACTGTGCTCTGAGATCCTTTCTCCTTGTTGTTAATATTAATTGTGTTAAGCACATGGTCACAGTTAACCTTTTTCAATAAAGAGACAAGGTGGGTGAGGTAATACCTTTTATTGGACCAACTTCTGCTGGTGAGACAAGCTCTCCCTTACAGAAGTTGGTCCAATTAAAAATATTACCTCACCACCTTGTCTCTCTAATATCCTGGGACCGACATGACTACAACTACACTTTTTTTTAAGTGAAGACTGATGTTAAAAAAAAAAAGAATTAAACATTTCAGCCTTCTCTGTGTCATCCATTATTTTGCTATCATTAAGCAATGGACCTACACTTTCCTTCATCTTTCTATTACTAATGTATTTATAGAACCTTATTGCCTTTTATATCCCTTGCTAGGGATAACTTATTTTGTGCCCTAGCCTTTCTGATTTTCATCCCTACAGACTTGTGCTATTCTATTATACTATTCTTTTATACTCATCCTTAGTAATTTGTCCTTGTTTCCACTCTTGAATGATTCCTTTTTAATTTGTAGGTAATTAAAGCTCCCGATGCAGCCATATTGGTCTCTCACTTTTCTTCCTATGTTTCCTCTGCGCTGGGATAGTTTGCTGATGTGCCTTTAATATTGTATCTTTTAGAACCTGCTGCCTCTCTGAACTCCTTTTTTCCTCAGATATCCTTCCCCTGAGACCATAATTTGTGCAGGAAAGGACACACGGGCCAAAGTTTGGGATGGATCTCGCTATTGAAGTTCCACCGTGTAGTGGCAGCTAGCTACTTTAATTCAGTTTGAAGTTACGGTAATTTAGCTAGAAGGAAATGTATTGCAAAGAGCTATTCAATCCCACACATACATTAGACAGTAAATGGACTGTGCATTATTATTATATCACTTCAAATTTCTGTCAGTTGCTCTGTGAGAACAATTTTTTCATACAGCTTATTTAAACCGGGAAGCAATATTCAGTGCTTTGTAGTGGAAGGAAATAGCAGTGGACAAAACCACCTACGGTTCTGCAAATTTAGAACATCTAAACACTGTCACCTGCTCCATTATTCACCATGGTCAATTACATACCACTCGCAGCATTTAAAATAGCTTAAATATGAATATGGCAACCAGTGTCTAAGCAGTGGGACCCCAAAGCATCCATTTGCATCCATGATCTTGGGGTGGAGCTACAATGGTCCAGTCCCCAAAGTAGTTTAGAGGAGCCTTGTGGTTTCTTTAAACAGTTTTTGGTTGCCACAGCTCTTAAGAATCATTATGGCAAATTGGGGCCAGCTCTACATCAAGGTGAATCCACAGATGGCCAGTAAAGCCAACTACATGGTGCTTTTGTGCCACCAGAGTACTCGATATGAGAGCAGAGAATCTTGCCATATGCAGGAATCTGAGAAGTGGGCAGCTTGGACAATATTTCTGTGCTGTCATAGTGCCAGAGACACGAGGCTTGGAAAGACTTTAGAATTCCTGCTAGTTGGATAAAATGAGAACAAGTTTTTGAACTTGTGCCCAGAATCTGAAAGGAGCTAACTTGAATAGAGGGAAAACTTTAGAAAACTATTTTATGCTAATTTTTTGCTTTCACTTTCCTCTATGCGTTTGGGTTCCTTCTGCCAAAACACCCAGAGAAAGAATGGTTTCATAATATCTCTGGTGTGTCTGCAAGCAGGAAATCTCAAATCTTACAAGAGAGCCCATTGCTCTGACATTTCCAGCCCAGTTTTACAGATCCAAGAAGTCTGAATAGATTCATCAAGTATTGTAACTGCTGAGGGCTAATTCAAACCAAGATTACATACCAAACCTCTTGAGATTCTTCTGTCAGTAGTTCCTGCTTGCTGAACAAGGCTGCAGATACTCCTGGAAAGCATTGCCTTGTTAAGGCACGGGTATGCAAACAGATCTAGTCTAATTCCTGGCTCTGCCACACACTTCCTATATGATCTTAAGTAAATCACTATGTCTCAGTATTCCTCATTTAAAAATGGAAGTAATATCCACCAGCTTCACAGGGAAGCTAAATTCCACAGTGTTTGCACAGTTCTTTGAGATACTCAGCTGGAGGGCACTCTAGAAATACCAAGTGTTATGGATGACCTTTTTTTAAAGCAGTCCATGGATTTAGGTACCTCTTGCTGTAATTTTTAATTGAAGATATGTCTGGATACGCTAGACTGCTTTCACAATCTCAACTTTCTCACTGGTGCTGGGACCAATGAGTTGTGGAAATAATGTGCTAAGTCTTCAAGGGAAAAGGGAATAGCTTGTGCTATTGCATAAGCACATTTTTGTGGTAGGAAGACTATGCCTGAGTTGTGGCTTGAATGTGAGAAGATACAAAAATGATGGCCCATAATTATGACAGTAATACTTCAGGCGTTCAAACTGGCCTTACTCTTGGCTTGAATGGGGTTAGGACAGGAAGGCAAAGGAGAATGAACGCTATGAAACTTGCAGCCTCTATATGAGACAAACAGCCTGCAAGAATATGGATTAGTGATGGTGGCATTGCAGAGAAGAAAATGGAAATATAGAACACAGCCAAGGGAGATAAGGACCAGCTGGCATAGCATATCTTGTGTCATCAACATTCTTCCCAACCTGATGGCATCTTCAAATCAGGATTGCTAGCTTTAAAGGGTTTCTTTTGTGGTGAGTGATACTTACTATGCTGGGCCTCTTCTAGTTCACTTGTTGATGGGTTTGGAGTGGAACTTGGGCACAGAACTTATTCAGAAGCACAGTACCCAGACTTCTAGGGCATACCAAGCACAACAACTAGAGATGTCACAGGCGCTTTATACAAACTTTTCTAACATTCTAGTGACGGGTGCAAGTGGTGCTTAATTTGTAATGAAAGAGGTGCCGGAGCTCAAACAATTAGGTACCAGGGCTCAAACAATTTTTTACATTCATAACTGATGTAGCAAGCCTAGAGGTGCCGGGGTTATGAACTGCCAAGCCTAGAGGTGCCAGGGCTCAGCCCTGGCACAAATTAAGCACTGGGTACCAGTAAAAAACTCCAATATAGATAAATAATTCAGAGATATTGAGATCTTTGAATTTTGTCTGGGCCCATGTCTAGTTTTACATTCTTACATATTAGAGCTAGGTTTAAATTTTTACATCAGCTTTCAAAAGACTGGAATACCATGTCCAGTTCTGGTGTCCACATTTCAAGAAAGATGTTGATAAATTCAACAGGGCTCAGAGAAGAGACACAAGAATGATTAAAAGATTGGAAAACATGCCTTATAGTGCTAGACACTGTGAGCAAAATCTGTTCCGTTTAACTAAGAGAAGGTTAAGGGGTGACTTGATTAGTCTCTAAGTACCCACATGGAGAACAAAACCCTGATAATGGGATCCTCACACTAGCAGCCAAAGGGTATAACATGACCCAATGACAGGAAGTTGAAGTTAGAGAAATTCAGACTAGAAACAAGGCCCACATTTTTAGTAGTGAGGGTTATTAACCACTAGAACACTTTAACAAGGGCTGTGGAGGATTCTCCCACCAGCAATTTTCAAATCAAGATTCGATGTTTTTCTAAAAGATGTGCACTAGTTCCAACAGACACTAATTGAGGAACATCCTACACCTGTGTTATGCAGGAGGTCAGACTACATCAGTGGTTCCCAAACTTGGTTCACGGCTTGTTCAGGGTAGGCCCCTGCAGGCTGCAAAACACTTTGTTTACCAAAGTGTCCGCAGGTTTGGCAGTTCGCAGCTCCCAGTGGCTGTGGTTTGCTGTTCCCAGCCAATGGGAGCTGTGGGAAGCAGCGTGGGCCAGGCCACCACTTCCCACAGCTCCCATTGGCCAGGAATGGCGAACCGCGGCCACTGGGAGCTGTGAGTGGCCGTACCTGCGGACACTCAGGTAAACAAAGCATTTTGCAGCCTGCCAGGGTCTTACCCTGAACAAGCCAATGAACCAAGTTTGGGAACCACTGGACTACATCATCACAGTGGTCTCCTTTTGGCCTTATAATCCATGAATCTATGAAAAGTTTGGGAAATTGTGATATATAGGCTGGGTATTTAAAAATATAGTAAGATGGAATTTAGAGAAGACAAATTAAAATGTGTTGGAAAGCATGTAGAAAATAGTAGTGGAGCCCAAGAAAATGAGGAGTTGGAGGGAAGGATAAATGTAAATCAACATTAAGAAGCAGTGGTAGCCTATAGTATCTGGCCAGGTAGCACAACATTGTGAAGTTTCACACTGCATTAAGCCTATTTGTGGTGACCAGAAGCCCTTTAATGTCACAGCTTGTACCAGCTAGTGGGAACAAGATCACCCTACCTCACAACATACCATGCCACCACCTTTAAGTCAGTATTAGTGTTTAAAAAGAGACATCATCAAGTATGACACATGAGGGGCAGTTCCTTAAAATAAAATGAGATGAAAGCCTTACCCTAAAGTCACAAGGGCCATTGAAGTGATTGCCAGCTCTTTAACCTTTCAAGAAAGAACGAACTGAACTGGACATAATGAGGGATTGAAAACTTGAGAGAGAAAAGAGCTTTTAATTTGCAACCTGCTCTCCTCATCAGAATGACTTTCGGATAACCAAGCAGATGTGGCTGTTTCCTGGGAGGTAATGCTTGAGTGGCAAAGATAAAATGTGATGCGAGGATAAAACATGCTTGCAAATTTGACAGGTTACATTATCTTTTATTGACATCCGAAGAGAAGTGCCAGACTGGAGATTTTATGTTTGCATTAACCTTTTTTTTTTTTAATGATATCTGCCATTTAAAAAAATTAAATGAACTTTTTTATTGTAGCATTTTAGCAGATTATCCCAAACAATCTTGACTGCTTCCTCATGAATTGGGTGATATACGACATGTTATTGACTTTAGCCCACATTACTTTTTCCCTTTTCTGTAAATAATTTATGAAATTCACTCTTGTGTTATAATCTAGCTTTGATCAAGAGAGACAATACTAAGCCGAAAAAGGAAAAGATGGATTGCAGCTTCCACACTGATAGACAGTGCACAAAAAAACCCCTTACACTTTATGAAATAAAAAAGATAAGAACATGAATTAATGATGCTTTAACAGCACTGGCACAAAATCCTTGAACAGGAATGTTCCAAAATGAGTCCTATTGATTTAAAATCTATAAGACAGATCTAGAAGCCAAATCAGATACAGATTTTCAAATTGTTTTAAATTGTGGTCTTAATTCAGAAAATCCGGCAAATCTTCACATTTAAAGGTAAATGCCTTGCTGCTTTGTTCTCAAGAATTATGCTAGTTAGGCTCTGGCAGTTGCCCAAGATACGTTTGCTGCATGACTGTCAAAGCAGATGTGCATGTGCACCATAAAGGGCATGTCCCAAGGTATAAGGCAGCAGAGCATGGATGAGAAAAAGTCTCACAGCAAATATGGATTATCTGATTTTCGGATCCATAGAGTGCGCAAGTTCACAAAGGACTGAATTCTCCCTTTGTTCTCATTAACTATTATGGAGAGTTGTGTTCACACAATGGCAATACTTCTCAGGGTTAGTGACCTGTTTTGCTAATAATAAACAGGTCGATGGTGACTAGTTCTTGAAAATAAAGCTTCCCCATCCCCCACTGTGATTGTGCTGTGTTCAGTACCGTGGCGTCATCTGTATTGAAATAATAGCTACAGGAAACATGATTATGGGCTTTGACAAATACATACACCTGCATACACCTAAATTAATGTCCTAATATGTAAGGAGTACAGTGTTACCTTAAATACCAAATTAATTATCAATGATTAGACACTTGTAGCACATACTCACATTTATTTGTCTATAAAATGTTTGAATTTTTAGCGTACCCCAGTAAGACTATCCTCTCTGAAGAACACAATGAACTGGTGTGGAACTGATGTGAAACTTTAATTAGGAGAACTGTAACAGAGTACTGGCCCTTTAAGGTACTGTAAGAAGCCAGTTACCCTGTTCCAGGTGTCTGGAATAACAGAAGTGGTCACTGGGAGAGAGGAAGATGGTGCCAGGGAGCAATCAGTGTCTGGGAAAGGGAAAGTATGGTGGCCATCACAGACCCTTGTTCATTTAAGAGACTGGGACCAGGAGCCCTATAAAATGGGCAGGTGTGACAGAATACACCCTACACACTATTGTAACCTTGAAAACTCATAATTTTCTGGTCAGTATTTTTCTGATAAAATATATGTGGCAACATTGTATGTGAAGTTAAGATTCCCCTGTATGATGTTATTAACACATATTCCAAACCGCACTGCCCTGCTCAAGCAGAAGTTGGCAAACAGGTCTGTCCTAAACAAAGAAATATGTGCTTACCTTAATTTGCATTTAATCAGTAAACAGTCATCAAGCAAGGAGGGAAAACAAAGGAAGTTCAAACAGGTGAAAAGAACCCAGCAGGGAGTATCCTTTCACACAGACTCTTTATCTTCTGGGTCTTAGCTGGAAAAGTTTTTCAAAAGGGGGACTGGAACTAGAAAAAGAAGAGACAAGCCTCCAAGACACCCCTTTCTTTCTCTTTGCCAACCTCATTCTCTAAACCTGAGAAAACAAAAGAAAATGTCTGTTGGACTGTAGGGGACTGGTTCTGACAGGAAAGTTCGGTGAGTAATCTGCTGGAGAATGTGGTGAGAGAGTTTCTGAAGTAGATACTAGTAAGCATTTTATCTGTTTTGTAACCATTTCTGACTTTTATGCCTCATTTAGTATAGTCAATTAAAATCTCTCTTGTTGTAGTTAATAAACTTGTTCTACTGTTTTATCTCATCCACTGTGTTTAAGATAAAGTGTTTGGGGAACTTTTTGAAGTAATAAGATGGCCATTATTCACTTAAAGGAATAATGGACTTAAGATATTTGTACTGTCCAGGAGAGGGCTGGGCAATACAGTACATACATTTCTGGGGAAATATCCAGGACTGGGGGAGTGTTGTGGTCACCCTGCAATATAACCAAGGGTGGTGAAAGCCAGGGTGTAGCTGGCAGACTGTAGTTACACACAGGCACTCAGAGTGTGGCTTGCATGCTGGAAAGCTTTTTGTAAGAGGCTGAGGAGAGCTACTACAGAAAGGCATTGTAAGGCATCAGGGTTACAGGCCAGTCCCATACTGGTCTGGATTGTGCACTAGTATGTCACAGGAGGGGCAAGGCTCCCCTCTTTCCCAGCCAGTGCAGACAGGTGTTTGGGGTTATTAGACCCACCTGGGAGGATTAGGGGCATGTTCAGGTGACTGGGTGAATGACTCAAGAGGAGGCTTCAAGCCCAGTTAGGGAGGAGCTATTGGAGCAAGCTGCTGGGGGAATGATACCAACCAGTACATGGCCCGAGGAAGGGCTGTATAACTCTTAGACTTGAGAGGTGAGCTATGAGGTGGGGAGGCCAGGACTTAAAGCCGAGAAGCGGGGCTGTCCCTAGACATTTTGGTGCCCTATGCAGCCCCCCTGCAGGAGTGGGGTGAATCTGGCCCCAAGCTTCTGTGGGGGGGGGCAGGAGCAGGCTTTAGGGGCAGGGAGGAAACCGCCCCCCAGCACGAGCCAGTGGGTCGCTCCACTTCCTGCTGGCCCGTGAGTGCAGGGCAGGCCCGACCTCGCACTCACAGGGCAGCGGGAAGTGGAGTGACCTGGCCCCATCCCGCTCCGCTCTGCTCCACTGGCTCCTAGCCTTGGGATATGGGGGGCAGGGGGAGCCACCCCCCAGCACTCACTGGCGGCACGGCCTGCTGCAGTCCCCTGGGACATTGCTCAGGGGAAGGGGTGGAGTGGGGGTGGGGCTGGGGTGGAGCAGGGGCAGCGGCCATGCGGAAGAGGCAGAGCAGGGGTGGGGGCAGCTTTCCTGGTGCCCTATGCAGCTGCATAGTTTGTGCATGGGTAAGGACAGCCCTGCTGAGAAGGACTGTGAAACCCTAACCCTGAGGGGTGAGCAGAAAAGGACCTTTGTGCAACCTGAATGATATTGAATAAACTAGACTCCAGGGGAGAGGGAATATTGTTTCAAAAACCTTGACTGTGACTGGATTATTCAGGGGAAGCTCAGCGGGAAACGGAGGCAGGCTGCCTGTATGACTCCTCAGGCCACAAGGGGGTGCCCTGGGATGGCAGCTGTCTACAAGAACAAAAAGGTAGTTGTCACAACTTCACAAATGTATCAAAGACCAGGGCTCAGGAAACACATCTGATTTCAACAACTACAGGAAATGTTGAAGTCACTCATACTAGAGATGGAGCAAGACCGCAGCATTCAGATCCAGACCCAGATTAGGTCTAGACATAAGATTTGTGATCGAGGCTGAATGACAACTAGAGTTCAGAAACAACGGCTCCAGCATCCTATCGTCTATTTTAGGGACTGTAGCCAGGCAGGGACTGTAAAATAGACCCCTTCTGATTTTTTTGGATCCAACCCAGCACCAAAACTGTAGCGCTTGGATTGGATATGGAGATTCAAATCTGAACCTTTTCCAGGCCTCCAAGTTAAAAGAGGTTTATATTTGATAGTCTGGTTTTGATCCTGCTCTAATTAAAAATGCATTTTCCAAGTGATCTCAGGAAAGTTCATCTGTTCCTGCTGTTTATTACTGCACTAGGAGTCACAACCCTCTGCTAATAACATCATGACTGATTGCTCTTCAATGGCTGTTGTATCTAAAATGGAAGATAATAATGAGTGTGTCTTCCTGAGTCAGTCGCCAAACCACTCCCATCACAATCCCTTTCCTACTTGGCAGGTTCTCCGTGGGGTCGGGAAAGTGTGACACCATTCAAAAAATGGATTGGCAAACACTTTTGCTCAGTATCCATCAAAAATCAAGATTTATAGCCACAGGGTGAAAGATGACTATCCAGGTTCTCTGACAGCCTTAAAACCTGTGGCCATGGTGGGTAAATCCAGCTGCCATATGGCTGGGCGGCACCCTGAATAAGACATCCCTTACTGAAGGGCAGGATTAAGGTAACAGGTTCCTCCTTTCCCTGAAAAAAAAACAGTTGTCCATGTTGGTGGTGTAAAATCATAGACTCATAGAAGATTAGGGGTGGAAGAGACCTCAGGAGGTCATCTAGTCCAACCCCCTGCTCAAAGCAGGACCAACCCCAACTAAATCATCCTAGCCAGGGCTTTGTCAACCCAGGCCTTAAAAACCTCTAAGGATGGAGATTCCACCACCTCCCTAGGTAACCCATTCCAGTGCTTCACCACCCTCCTAGTGAAATAGTGTTTCCTAATATCCAACCTAAACCTCCCCCACAGCAACTTGAGACCATTACTCCTTGTTCTGTCATCTGGTACCACTGAGAACAGTCTAGAGCCATCCTCTTTGGAACACCCTTTCAGGTAGTTGAAAGCTGCTATCAAATCCCCCCCCACTTTCTTCTGCAAACTAAATAAGCCCAGTTCCTTCAGCTGCAAGGTGAAGCAACTCAGTTTGAAGGGTATCAGGGGGTAGCCAGGTTAGTTTGTATCCACAAAAATAACAAGATGTCCCATGGCACCTTAAAGACTAACAGATTTATTTGGGCATAAGCTTTTGTGGGTAAAACCCCCCACTTTTTTACCCACAAAAGCTTATGTTCAGTTTGAGGAGTAGATGAAGATGTGTTGAGGTTCTGATTGTCAGTTGAACCAGTTCACCCCCACCTCTTCCACCATCACCCCACAGTGATCGCAGTCGCATCCAGAGCAGTCAACTGCGTGCTCACCAAGGGCCTCCGAAGTGGGTGAACCCAGAATAACTTTCTATGGCAATGCCCTGTGGAATGAAAATCAGGAGATAAAGAAGTACAGACTAATTAAGCGAAACTGTCTCTTAAGTGAATGAAGGTTTTTCAGAGTTTTCCATGAGGCAATTTCAGCTTTAACCTTGAATTTCCTTGCTCTAATGGGCTGAGGCGAAACTCTTAACTTTATCTGAACATCATTTTTTTTATACAAAGGGATTAACTCTGGGACCCAAGTTTCTAGTATTCTACATTTTGATTCTCCTCTAGTGCTTATATGGGCACAGTTTAGGGAATTGGTAAGACAGATGCAGGCTGGAGAATTTTTTTAAAAAGTGATTATGAAACTGATATTTTCTAGTTTTATTATGCCTGCTGAGATCCAGGATACGGATTTAGAAATGACTAATCTCCAGATAAATCGCTTCTCATTGCAAAAACTGCAGAATATAAAACACAGTTTTGGGATCTATGTGTTGCAGGTTAACAGTTAAAAGCTGTATTGCATTGATCATTAGACAACCTGAGAGCCACATTCTTACCAAAAGTTACCGCCTGCTTTCCTTTTTGAGGTGTTCATATTTTGCAAGATATTTGAATTCAAAGCTTTGTCCTTTGCCTAATCTGGGCTATGGCTGGCTGAACTCCACTTTATTCCATGAGAGATAAAGCTGTACATGAACAAAGCTGATAGCTTGGAGTTCTATTTAAAGTAGATAGCAAACTGAAAGAATCCATTGAACGGAATAATGCCTGAAGTTTGTACTAACGTTCTGGAGCAAATGACTTATATAATCTTCAAAACTCTGTTAATGTAAGCACTGACTTATCACAGTGCCCAAGTAGGCATTTCAATGGGTCACCTTCATAGACAGAGCAGCTAAGATCACTTCATTCCTCAGCCCCCACAACGTTTGTTAGGAGAAGCAAAAGTGCCTAACCAAGATGAGATGGCAAAGAAGTGATATGTAGGGATTCAGGGACGGAAATAACAACAAATCTGCCATAGATCGGTTGAACAGCGAGAGCAAAAATTTTTGTCTTTTATACCTGGCTCCCTAATTGCTGATCTTTATTGTAATGCACAGCAGTGTACTGTACTGAATGGGCATTTCTAAAATTTTTCATGCACTGCCTCTCAAATCACTGCACTAGGGAATGAATTGTAGCCCCACAGACAAAGAAATGCATGCAAGTAAATACCATGCTCATGAGAAATTCAGCAACATCTCTGAAAACTTTAGTTAAGAATAATTTATTACTTGAGTTGAGAGAGCAGTGAAAAACAAAATGCCCTGTGAATATTCAGTTGAATTTAAAAGAGAATTTCAATTCAACTGCTTATAACCATTTTTGGTGCTTGCTTTCTATGAATATTTGAACGGGAGCTTTATTAGCAAAAAATACTCTAAAAAATGCACATTTAAAATGTTTGAACATTGGCCTAAAATGAATTTTTGAACTGGATATTCACTGTGTTTGTTAGTTAACTCCTCTAATCAGGAAACCAGAATAACACAACAGGGCTTATTTTTCTTAAGCGCAGCACAGTTTGCAAATATTCCCAACGGACTGTTCACAATGATCTGCAGACCTGGAATTATCCACTGAAGAAATTCAAAAGTCTTTCTTGATAACAAATTGGAGAACGTTGTGATCAACGTGGGCAACTTGCAAACAGAAAAAAGGCAAACCATATTGATCAATTGTTAGTTACTAAGTATTTGCTTAGCTGTATGTGTCACTCAAAGAACTTACCTAAGAAGAACATTCAGTGTTTTAATCCAGGAGATCCCAGTGGTGACAAAGGCCATGGGACATATGCAGACGTGCTGTGAGCAGGTGCACCTCCACTGAGGTCAGTGAAATGTCACTTTCTTCCTACAGGCCTGAACTTGACCCTTCAACTCCAGTTTGCCAGCCGCTGGAGTCCTTTTTCCATTAGTGATGTTGACAATGGCAATAGTACACAGTGTTATCTGCATGCCCGGCACAAACACCTGACTTCTATTTCTGCTTTTTCTTTCCCAGATTGGCATAAAGGTTGAATTCAAAAGTGCAAGAGAACAGCCTTGCTTAGAAAAGGAGCCTGCACACTGGAGGCTTTTTCCTCTGACATATTGTGAGACCTCGGGCTACAACACAGGACATGGGCGCTTTTCTGAACCCTCGTGTCTTGTGTTGCAGCCAGAGGGGCACATCTTTACAGCACAGCGCAAGCCAAGTGGAAGAAACCAAGAGGGAAGAAGTGGAAGGAGAGAGACGGTTATGGACATAAGGCTTTCACGGAACACCTGAGATGATCAGACCCAGGAATCTGTAGCTTGGTTTTTCTTTTGGTCTTTGTCTTTGCAGCTTTCTCCTAGAACTGCCACCTCCCCGGGATCTCAGCCGATTTGACTGCAGATGGAAGGCTTTGGGTCAGGTAGCAACAGTTACAGAGTTTGGACCACTTCTTGTCATTGGCCTTGTTCGTCTCCTGCAAGTTGGGCTAGGATCAGCAGGTTAAACTCTGGCTAGTTTGGTGTACCATTTCAATTTCATGCATTGCTTTTTGGAATGCACATTATTTTTTATTCTTGTAACTGGATTCTGCAGTAATAGGAGACAGGAGCTTTCAGTAAAGCAGTGGCAAGCAGTTATACATTGCAGGGTGTATGGTCCTAAAACTCTATAGAGAAAATATGGCTGTGAGTAGTGGCAAACTTTCTGATTTCTCTTTGGAGCAAATCACGCAGATCATACTTAGTCAGAATTCCCATTGACTTCAATGTGTATCTTGATTGAGTAAGGACTGCAACAGGATTTGCTTGGATTTTACTAGATTGGATAAAAAAGGATGCATTGTTTTAATGTGCACTTGGGAAAAAATCCTCTTTATACCCTTTAACTACTGAGATTGTAACATTAGATGGTCATTTGGAATCATTAAAATAACACAGGAGACTTTGCGTTACTGAGTGACCTACAAATCTAATCCCCACATTTTTAAATGGTGCTTAGTGATGTAATTGTGCAACTTGCCCATGTCAATAAGAATGAACATGGCTAAATCCCTGTGTGTGATCTGAAAATTTAAGAGTATGTTTTTACACTGTCTGAACATTTGGGGTCAGAATCTGCCCCCCATTTTGTACCTTAGTCCATGAGCAGTCCCACTGAAATCAATGGCTCTACATACCGAGACAGGTACCACTCATTGGGAGGAAAGGTGACAGACCGTGGCCCTTCGGTCTCACTACAAAGGTGATTTTTAGGAAGTTCTGATACCTGATAAATATTATGGGGTGTGTATTTATTTTGTATTTGCTCAGATCCTATTTCACATGAGCAAAGCAAGAAAGCAGCTCTAAGGAAAGAGAACAAGTATTTCACCTTTGCTTCTCTCCTCAGACTTGGTGTTTCCTGCACTGCTGGTGATCATCTCTGAGGGATGGTGTCCTCATTCAGAAACTGCAGCTGTGATTCAGTGTCTCTGGCTTAGTTTTAAATATAAATTACTGCACTAGGATTATCCCCCTGATCTTTGGTGCAAATGTAACCCCGTCCCCAGGTGTGGTGTTCTGTCCCATGTATTGGCACCAAGGGGTATGTGTGTCGGGGTGGGGGTGAGGGGTGAGATAAAGCTTAAGGAGTCTGCTTTACAGCCTTAGCTAACAGGCATATGGCTTTTAGCTCATGCAGTAGAGGCTCATGCACTGAGGTCCCAGGTTCAATCCCGCCTGCCAACGACCAGGGTCTGTTGGCATCACCAAACAGCCAAAATGATTTGGAAAGGACCCTAAAGGGAGGTAGATGCACATACCCCTGCTGAATATCCCATTAACTCTCCCAGGCACCTGGGACATTTCAGCCCTTACTCCCAGCTACACATTTTTCAGTCCCTGGTGGCAGAGATGCCAATATTTAAGAGCTATGGATAGGCACTTGGGGCCCAGTCCTGTGAGGTGCTGAGCACTTCCTCAGAGCTGCTGAGCACTGTCAACTCCCACTGAAGTAGGTCAGATCCACCTTTCAGTCTCATTGCTATGCAATTATGCGTTGGAGTAGATCATATTTCTGGAGGGACAAAACAGAAAAATGCACTCTGTTTAAAAAACAGAGGGCCAGGTATTCCCGTGGGGTAAATCAGCATTCCTCCATTGGCGTCAACGAAGCTAAACTGTTTTACACCAGCCCAGGATCTTACCCAGAGACTTTCCCTCCTAAATTGTCCCGCCTGTGCTAACAAAAAATCCCACAAGTATTCTAAGAAATACCAAGCGCCTGATGCTGAGTACCAGCCACACTCAATTATCTCAATTGGACCGCCCCAGCTTTGAGGGGACCCAATTCTGCCAGCTTTACTCATGCTGAGTAGCATTCACTCCTTTCTACAGTACAGCCTGAGATCTGGATCAGGTCAGAAATGTGTAGGAAATGGTTCAACTGAAAGATTTGCATTCACCAGTTTGCTCTGGAATCTGTCGGCTGAACTGTAAGAGGTGAGAGATTTTGTGTGTGTTAGTCATCAAACCAAAGCCAAACCTTGAGTAAAAAACAAACAAATAATTTTCTAGGAACTATTGTTATAAACTGAAATTGGTGGTTTTAAACCAGCAGTGCTTCAGTGCTCCTAAAGGAGGAAAAACTCTCCTAGCACAGCTGAGCATCTTTGTTCAAGCTGTCAGCATCTGCATTCATAATTGGAAAAGAGCTGTGATGGAAAAGTGGTAATTTTGTTGGCAGTTCAGATAAACACACCACCAAGCAAGAGAGGAAGCCAAGGCTGCCTAATGATATTAAAATAATAGAAAATGGAAGGTAGTCAAACGTTCAGCTGGTTTTGAGAGCACCTGTTTGCTCAAGTGAGAAGTTTATTTGTTGGCGATGGCCGAATGCTTAATTACGGTAGCTATGCTAAATATCAGTGCTAGCGCTTGAGATATATTTAGACAAGGCTCCCTCTGGCTCAGAAAACAGCAATTAAAAATGGTGCGCTGTAACAGAACGTAACTAATAATAGGTCTAGGACTGAGCTCAGTGAAGTTTGGGATGCTGCCAAATCTGCTACTACACTAGAGCTGCAGCACAAAAATGAAGAGAGCTTTTTTCTTTCCTGTGAAGAGGCAGGGTCCCGAACCTGCCCCGTCAACCCAGTGTGCACACAGAACCCAGCGAAGCTGGGATTGCCAAAGGAACTTAAGGGGGTTCGGTGCCTAATTCTCATTCAAATTCCATAGGAGTTGGGTGCCTAACTTCCTTAGGATGCAATGATTATTACATTAGCTTTACTGTCCAAAATTACCCACTTCCTGAGGTATTATCTTAAATAACAAATTGCAGCCTGTGCTTAATCCTGAACTGGGCTTGGTCCTGGGGGTTTTTCATGCCCGCTCCCTCTCATACAAACCCTTTATACCCTGAAATGGAGCAAATAAGACCCACCTGATCTGGCTTCTTGCATAAACCAGCATGAGTCAGCAGAATAGCTCTACCCCTCATTGTAGGGGCCTAATCTCTGACCTCTTATGTTCCCCAAACTATTGTGATGGATAAACCTCAAAAGACGCAGCTTGCGACACAAAAAAGTCTGGATGTTTAGCCTAAACTTGTCTTAACCTTTTGAGATTTCAGCCATTCCCCGTCTCCTATGTGTCTTCCTTCTCCTTCTAGCCCCTCAACCCCCACAGACCGCAGTGAGAGGTGAGGGTATTGACCACTGCACGGGATCAGGCCCTAAAATATAAAAGAAGAGCTCAGCTAGCAGAATGATAGTGCTGGTACATGGTTCCTGGCTGCGTTTTTACATCAAAGTGCTAATCAGGTTTTCTCCATGCAACTAGGCGGATTCTCAAAGACTATTTTTTTTTAAATTTACCCCTTGATTTCACAAGGACAAAACGTGAAGGTGATGTCTGCTTGGCACTTATCATTTGACTTTGCCAGAGCAAAGCTGATTTCCAATACATACAGAAAAATTCTGCAGTCTTTGAGTTCTGAGCTTTCCAGCAGTTGTATTAACCTTGAAAAATAGATTTAATAGGGAAGAGCCCACTCACTCTTTTCTCATCCTCATATAATTATTGTGCATGCTTTCAAGGTCACATATAGCTCCTGGAAGGAGCACTGCTCCTTTTTAAAAAAAAAAGAAAAAAAAAGAAGTTAATTTATTGTTTTGTCAAAAGTTCCCAATTGGCAATATGAAGAACTGACGTGGCTTTGTTTATCCCTAAGACAGCAACTACCCAGGTGGCAGTAGGGCAAGCTTTGCCCATACTATCCTCACCCTGGAACAGGAACATGATGGTGTAGTTCAGATCTCCAAGCTAATTCAGTCTTTGATCACACTGTCAAACCATGTTAATGAGGGTGCCAGTTAGTTCCTGCTATACTGGACATTTTTATTTTCCCTAAATTTATGTTGACATTTCCAAAAGTTTCTTTCTGTCAATGTTTTTTTTATATATATAATTGATTAACTAGCCAACAGATGTCCACTTCTCTCCCTGAATAATTAACAAAAACCTCAGTTCAAGAATGGAAGAAGCCAGGTAAGTCAGGGCTTTTTAAAAAAGTGATTTTGCTGAACAATTTATCTGACCTTTAAAGTGCTGTTATGGTAAAAAAAACCCTGCAAAAATGTCATCTTCTGACCCAAAAGATTTGCTTGCTGTGTGTCTCATGCTTGTTATTGGCTTATTTTACCAGCGACAATAAGTTTGATCCCTATTGCCGACGAGAGTCAATACAGCTAATGGAGAGCAAGCTGGAGTCTAGTCTGGTCACACATCTTCAGCAGAATTGGTAGATGAATTCTGAATGAAGAATATTTATCAGTGGTGATGGATGCATGAGTCGAGAAGAAGCCAGCTTGGCTTTCCCATCCTGGGTTGAATTTTCAGGGCTGGAAGTTAGTGGGCCAAAAAAAAAAAAGTCTGTTTCCTTGTAAACTGAGCACACATTTGATCTGGGGTCAAAGAGAAACAATAAACATGTGAACAAACCCAAGTTTTACAGGTTGGCTCAGACCATGGATGGCCCTGAATGGAGAAAGCACACGGAACTGCCTTGTGCTCCTGCACAGGAGCCAGCCAAAATCTCCACAGGGAGTAAAGGAATTGGGTCAGGCTAGTGCCAGCAGGCTGGGGAAGCATGGAGAGGGAAAGGCTCCATAACCATTCCCTAACCATGTATGGGGAGATGTGCTCTGTACCCTTTCAAATGGCGGAGCTGCCATTGTTTACTCCCACCAGAGATTCTGCCTGAGTTGAACCTGCTCCCCACAGAATCCCAAAGCCACAATCTGGGTTTAGCATTTGTGTCAAGGTTCCTTCCCCACTCTGAACTTTAGGGTACAGATGTGGGGACCTGCATGGACACTTCTAAGCTTAATTACCAGCTTAGATCTGGTATCGCTGCCACCATCCAGATCCCTCCGTCTGGAACTTCCCCTTTCCCCCCAAAACCTTCCCCTCCCAGGGTAGCCTTGAGAGACTTCACCAATTTCCTGGTGAACACAGATCCAAACCCCTTGGATCTTAAAACAAGGCGAAATTAACCATCCCCCCTCCTTTCTCCCACCAACTCCTGGTGGATCCAGATCCAACCCCCTTGGATCTAAAAACAAGGAAAAATCAATCAGGTATTAAGAAAAAGGCTTTTAATTAAAGAAAAGAAAGGTAAAAGAAAACCCTCTGGGAGAGATTAGCATACCAGCTACTCTCACAGACAACAGATTCAAAACACAGAGGATGTTCCCCTGGGCACAAATTTAGTTACACAAAAAAAATACCCAAATTTGATAATTCCTTTAATGGTATCAAGACAAGTTACAAAGAAAATAAACATAAACCTATTTATCCCTTTCTAAAACTTACTACTTTGATAAGAGGCTGGTTCCTTGATCTTTTTCACTCCGGCTGAAACTGAAAACTCTCAACAAAGGAAAACTTCCCTCCTTCCTTTTGAAACATCTTGTTCCCCCATTGGTTCCTCAGGTCAGGTGTCAGCTAGACTAGGTGAACTTTTTAACCCTTTACAGGTAAAAGAGGCATTAACCCTTAACTGTCTGTTTATGACCATTTGAATTAGAGAAAGAGGCTCAAAACATTCTGAAGCCAGGACATTCTAAAAGCTTTGGAGGGAAGGTAGGGGTGGAGTAGGAGAGAGAGAGTGTGTGTGTTAGTTAGTTTAGTTAAGGGATGCCCCAAAGAATCTGATATCAGATTCTCCTCTTGTCTTGATGTTGAGCTAGAGTGACTCCACGGGCTTCAGCACAATCACTCTGGATCCAGACCAGCGTCACTAATCATGGAATGTTGTCCCTGATCTATGCTGTGTGTGCCACCTCGCTTTTAAAAGATGTGAACCTCTGCAAGTGGGTGTTGACTCCACTGTGAAATGCTGCTTTGTTTACATCTCCCTCCAGCATTGCAGAGGGGTGCTTCGCCATTGGTTATTTAGGCAGCATTACATTTAGGGTTCTCAGTCTGAGCTCATCAAATGAACACTGTAAAATGCAAGCCAGCTTTTCCTCATTGCATTTGCAGTGCTAAGCAGCTGGGTAAGACGGAGCAGAAGAGGCACTTTGGGGCTGAAGGCAGGCACAAACATGGTGAAAATGCCCCCCCAGTGTTGATCTGGTGGCATCCAAAGTAGATGGCAATAAAGTCTGCTGAAGTCCAGCTTTAAAAAAAATACTGTGTATTTCTTATAGGGCAGATACAGAGTCACGGTTGCTAGACCCAGTATGAATATTGAGTGTAACCTGAAGAAAGAAACCAAGTCAAGTCCAACCATAGCCAGGTCTCATAGTGTCCACTTTCTCAAGCTCTCCCGAGTGAATTTACTGTATTTATGCCAACTATGAAGGAGCTGGGTTCCAGTGGCTCTTCTCCCACTGTAGATGTGTAGTAACTATGCCTATTGTCTGCAGCACATGGAGTCATGACAGTATTGTCCCCCACGAGACAGCAAAATTAGGGCCCAAATCAGTGGCCAGAGAGGAGAGCATTGTTTTTACTACATGCCCTCCTTTCCTTCAGTCACTGCAGAAGCCCCTGCGTTTTAGAGAAAGGAAAAGCCTTTACCTGCAGCCTCCTCTCCTGTGGGAGCTAATCCTGCGGTTAACTCCTCTTCTACTGCAACCTGCCTGGGGGTGGGAGTAGGTTGCAGCCACCAGAAGGGACGACCCTGAATCCAGCTCCCAAAGCCTTCATTCTCTATGTGAGTGCCCATGGGTATTCTGAGAATTGCACAGATCCTAGGGCATTGGTAGGTATAGAGGAATCAACCCTACCAAATGGTAGGTCTATTCTCATAGTGTAGCCTAGTCTCTGGCTGGGTTTGCTTCATGTAGGAGACCGCAGGGAAGGTGGGTGAGAGAAGTTAACATTAACTTGGCCTTTTGAATTCTAACTCCTCCTCTTCCCCCCAAAATGGCAAAAATGATCTCTGGCTTCCGGACATCACATCGCCTTTCCCTGCTGGCCACTCCCCCCAGGACATCATGTCAAAGGGGATGGGCTCAGTTTTGTGCGGGGGAAGGGGGTGGGGAAATGATCTATGGAAAAGGGGCTAGAGACTCAAGCTATAGTATATTCTGTGTTGTGTCTCCAGGGGGCTGAGGGAAGGAGTGACATGGAGCTGCCTGTCCTTCGGAACCATGCCTGCCACGCCCCACCCCTCTCTGTAGGTAACATCCCAGCCTCATGGAGGGGTCTCTGCATGTCTCAGGCAGGGAGGCAATGTTGGGGAGCCGTCTGGACCCTATGTGTCTTTTGCTGTTTACACAACAAACAGAACATGAAGGAACCACACAGGCACAGTAGGGTCCAAATAACCATGTTAACTAACTAGACACAACATGGATGGCCTTGCTTTGTATACAGGCTGCTGCTCTGGCAGGGTTCTGGTGGCTTTGGAAACACAGAGGACCATGTAGGCCACTGGAGGGCTTACAAACTATTTGACAAGCTACTACTCATTTGCTATGCACTACCATTACCTTCCACATTGGTAGGGCAGCTCAGCACGCAGAAGGGACTTGCCACGCATGGATCTGGAGCTAATAATTCACCTCATGCTAAATAAATGTTTCACAGCCATGCTACCACTGTTGTCAGAGGCTACCGGTGTGGTGCTCTGCTTTCTCCTTGTTGATATCACTCGGCTGCGTGCGTGTGTTCCCTCTGTGTGCTGTCCCAGCTCTTCGAAGTTAGCTGACACAGCAGACCCAATGAGAACCCCCAATGACCACAGAGTCTAGTAAGATACAAAGGCATGTCGGCCAGGTTTACTGCTGTATGGACACAATTGCCGTTCCCTCCAGATTGTTACTCCACAGGGCATACTACGAGAGAGTGCCGCTTGGCAATGGACTCGGCTCAGTCAGTGGTGGGACTTTCCACTGCCCCCTCGGCCGGACAAAGACACCGCCCCAGGGATGAATTCTTATACACAGGTACAAACAAGTTACACATCACTCCTGACGTATGAGGTGCAACACCTCTACGTAGCAAGGTACAACCCCTCTACGTAGTAAGGTGCCGCCTCTCACCTTGTACATGTTAGTTCGAACAAAACAACTCTATCCATCATATTACCCTTTTGGCCCTGTCATTGGTATGGGTCAGCCTGTTCCTTGTTATCTGTGTGGAGTGTACGAGTATGCGAATGTTCTGATATCTGGTGTCCAGTACCTTTTAGGCATGTCTCTTTTTGCAGCATCAGCCCTTTCCTTGCCAGCTTCTGTGAGCAGGGCCTGCCTCTGGCTCACAGCTTAACTTTGCTTTATGTTAGCAAAATCTTGACCATTACTTTAGTTTAGGCCTCAGGCCTCATACCAGGCCTCTGATACCAAGGTTTATATCTTAGGGCCTCCTCTTACTACAACCACGTTCACACAAATGTGGCTCATTGTGCTGCACCCTGGGCTCTGTATGTCAGCAATAGCTCATGAAAGTCAAACTGAAAGTTCTATATTCCCTATAATCTTCGGCTTCCAGGAAAAAAATGGGGGAGGGAGAAAGTTTCCTCTTTCAACTCTATATTTGCCCATTAGTGGCCTGCTTGTTAAAATGCTTTGCTGTTGTTGTTTTGCATTCAGGGCTCAAACCTGCCCCAATTAAATCAATGGGAGTTTTACCATTGACTTAATTGGAAGCAAGATCAGGGCTATGGGCATTTTGCGTAGGCATGCTAAAAGCAGGGCTCAGATCGAGGGGGCAACTCTTATCATACTGCCACTTAATTAGTTTATATAAGGAAAGTGCTGAAGGGGAGAGGAGTTCCTCTTGTTAAATATTTTACCATTCCAGCACCGACTAATGACAGGAGCTTTATGCTAACTTAGCTGGAGTCACTGGCATGTTCTGCTGTAGCCTACTCAAGTTGCTGGGTGATTATCCTCTTCATATCGAGTTTTTATTTTAATGGCAGACCTGCTGGGTAACTTTAAAAGCACAAAAAAAAATCCTTTCTCTGTATCTAATTTGTCCATTATTAACATTATTCCCAAGCTCTTAAGTAGTTGATTAAAAAGCAAAGACAGAGAACTGAAGCAAAGGAAAAGCATGATAGGGAGCTTTACTGAGTAGGAGGCAGAGATAAAATTAGATTTCTTTAAACTCTGTAGTATAGTTTATTAGGAAGTTAGTCTAATGTTGCACGTAGCTGTTCCTTGAAGCAACCTAGTCTTATTATGCATGCTCGGGGTATTTGCTACAGATATCCTTTCCCCCCCAGCTCATCAGTGTTCCCAGTAATAAAAGTTGGTGGCTCAACTGTTTTTGAATTTTCCCACGGTGCAATGTCATGTTACAGTGATGCAGCTAGTGGAGTAATAAAGGACATGATTTCAAAAACACCAGTGGCTTTAGTGAGAATGTTTTGTTTGGTCTAACTTAGTATTTTTTCCAGAGGTTTTCAACTCGTCCATCTTTGTGTTAGTGTTCACTTCCTTTCTACCTTTCCTGAGTCAGACCTCTGATATTTTTCTCCTTGGATCTGTAGCTAACATTGTTTTTTGGTCCATGCTCTCCTAGGGCCCTCTCACAGAAGGTGCTGATCACCCCAAGGGTCTTCTCCTCTGTAGTCTGCCATGTTTCACACCTGGGAATTTACTTTTTGCAGTCCCTTCTTCACAGTTACCTCCTGCCTTGGCTGCATAGGATCTGGTAGCAGAGTTGGCTTTTGTCATCACACCAAGCCCACAGTCTGACATCCACCAACTGGGAGGAACTTTAAAGGAGAATCTCAGCTTTCAGCTTCTAGCCCTTTTAATTGCAAAGTGAACCTAGGAGATGCAAATCAACCACTGAGGGTGATAATTTGTCACAGATTTTTCCTATACATTACAGGCAGTGGGAATTGTGGGTGCTCAGCACTGCTGACCATCAGGCTGCCTTTACTTAGATGGCTAAATATGAATTTAGGAGGATAACTTAATGTGCCCAGGCCAAGATTTTCAGAAGTGACCAGTGACTTCTGCTGCCTCCATTTTTTGTTGGTCTACCCGAGACACATTTAAGGGCATGATTTCTGGAGGTGAACACTCAGCAATTTCTTAAATCCAGGCCTGTTTAAGGTATGAAATGTTAGCTAAACACCCAGGATCACTAGTCACTTTTGAACATTTTAGTCTCAGGTTCACCAATTTTGACCTCAGCTCTTACACCCTTTTGTATAGACCTGCTTTAGCCTTGAGGGTGCCTGGGACACAGTGATAACACCCTGTGCCCATTCCATTTTGAAGTCACACAACTCATTGTAGATCATGGATTTTTTTAGTAGCATCTTTCCCAATTAGATAAACTCAGAGGGGACTTTCCAAATAGGCCCAGTTGTTGACATTTTGTACTCTAACTGTAAAGTGCTAGCTCTAAAGGGCCACAAGTACCTAAGTACTAAAGAAATAATAAAGTAATAATGACCAAGTTATGCCTGAGTCTTGCTTGTGTGCCCACGGTAGAGAGGATGTAATGGGGAATGCTGCCTGCTAGCCCTCCGGGGGGGTGCTAGATACCACAAAAAGGGGCATAGAGGAGTAGGCCTCATTAACTGTGTACAGGATGAAGAGCACAGCAAACACCAGGCCGCTGCAAGCCAGAGAACTCCTGAGGTACAATCTATCCAGTTCTTCCCGTGGGGCTGTGCATCTCCTTGGACACTTCCCTGTGTGTAGGGACACCAAGTGTGAACTACAGGCTGGCTGGAGTGCTTGCAACTCTTAACATGGAGTACATTTTCCAAACAGTGTATTGAGGGCTAGCCCCCAACTCCTAGTGAGGTTGGCAAGCCTGGGCTCCATTTGTTCCACTTCCACCAGCCTCTCCCTATTTCTATCTATCTCCTTTGCTTCTGCAGAAGTTTTTCTGTGTTTCCCCTTGATGCCATTTTTTTCTATCAGTCGTAGTTCTATCTTGGCAACTGTTTTGTCTTTTTTCTTAGCGTCTTTCCTCCTTTCCCCTCAGAGCCAGGCTTAAATGCCACATTGAATGCGCTTCGTTAGTCCCACAGCGAATAACCAAGACCTCACATGCTGCAGGAGAGCCTGCTCAGTGTAAAACTGATGAGATTTTGAGCCTCTACTGTACATCCAGGCTCTCAGACCTCAAGGGGAGACGACGCTCATGGTTTTGTCATTTAAAAATGACGATCCTGAAGGAGAACAGCTTGTTGCTTTAATATTGGAAAATGTAGTGGAGGGACAATGAAGGAAATAAGAGCGGATCCATCTGTCATCCTTTCGTTATTTAAAATGTTAGCTTTAACTCCTTGGGCTGGTGAAATTCTGATACTCTGCAGCAGCAGAGGCAGAACGGAGCAGACAGGATCCGCCCTGTCTTGAATTGGACGCATTTAAATCATTGTTCACTGTTGTGAAATTGGCCGAGAGCAACTTTACACAGATGTTGCCAGTCTCCACTGTAGGGATTAGGGTTCCCTGTATACCTGGCTTCTTCCACTTGCAGGTCATGGAGGCATCCCTGAGAGCAATGAAACAGAAGCCCTTTCGAAGGGTGCTCCAAGATGTTCCAGGGTATACTATGTGCAAGCTGGAGTACTGTAGAGTCATATCCTAGCTCACCACGCAGTCATGACTCAGGTAGAGTGAGAAACAGGATGAAAAAGCTTTGGAGGAAAAAAAATTAAAGTCTAGCTCTGAAGTTGTGCCAATGATGTTCAGCCAGGGCAGGGCATTTTCCACCCCTGCCACTATCTCCCCGCAGTGATGCAAAATTGTACTTGCCCCAAACCATTCTTTTTTTTTTTTGCTTTTGAATGGCTGAGAGTAATATATTCACCTTTTCATTACAATTGACTGTGTCAATTTGTACCTGGCTGACAAATGTTCATGCCAATTTTGCAACACCATCAGGCTTGGCTCCTTCTCGGAAGTGTCTGCCCTTGAAAGCATTTGAAACAGAAATGGCATTGGAAAAAAGGCCAGCATCCCCAGTGAGCCAAAGTAGTGTTTCAGTATTAAGTATCATTCAATAGTATACATCAGTTATTAGTTTGCTCATTATGGATTTGTACTTTTGTAACATAAAATGTTACATTCATTTGGTTGTTTTATAAGAACTGGAAAGAGGAGGAACTATATATCACAAACAGCAGCAAGGAGACGTGCCACAGAGCACTCATTGAGCAACAGAAAGTCTTGAATGCAGCTTTCAGATTTGTTACGTGCTCAGGCTGTGATCTTGGCCAGTTCCTTTAGTTTTCTTTTGCTTCCATCGACGTGGCTCTGAGCAGAGGCAGGACTAAGACCTTCCCTGTGAAACTATAAAGACCTTGCATGAAAGCAAGAGAAAAAAACAGAATTGTATATTTATGGGCCCAATCCTAAAACACTTTCTCATGTCCCAGGGAAGTCGCTTGGGCAACTTGACTGAGTGGAAGCTGTAGGCTCAGGCTCTGTGTGACCTAATTTGGCTGTTTTATGCAAGATAGCACAAGATGTGCATTCTACATAGATGATTTTCAGTGGAAATGCAGCTGGTATTGAGCTGTCAGAAACGATGCCCACTCCTCAGTGTGATGGCTCATCGTTCCGAAAGACAGCCAGGCTCCTGAAACGTATCCGCTATTGAAAATGCTCATTATCCTTACACTTGGAAGAAGAACCAGGGATGCTAGGGGAGAGAGAGCTTGAAATGGCCCTCTGCATCTTACAAAGTATTGGAACTGAGTAAAAATCCTATGTTTTACAGAGTTCTGGCAGGTATCCCACAAATTTTTGCCTCCTTCAGTGTTCAACATTTCTCTCACAGCCAGAGGTTTAATTTTGCTCTCTGGTAACTGCTCTTCAGCCCACCACCCTTGCACAGAGACAGATATGTAGGGCCAACTTTAGAGATGGTGTAAGTGGGTGCAGCTCCACTGATGGCACTTTGCATTGTACATGCATACGTTATATCTGAATTTGGGCCCTGAAAATGGCCGCCTTCTTCCTCAACATCGCTGCTGCCCTGTGAGCATTCAGAGACACATCTGCTTATTCTGGAGACTAAAATTAGTTTTTGTTGCTTTTTATTTCTGTTAGAGCTACAGAACCAACAGAGTTATGGGAGCGGCCTGACATATTCCATTACTTCTGTGCCTCCTCAGCTTCACTCTGTTCCAGTGACAAGGCCAATCACTTACACCTGTGCAAGCCCATCGAAGGCAATGGGTTTACACAGCTCCCAGAGGCCACAAATGGAAGGCAATGGGGTTGCACAGGTGTGACTGATGGCAGGCTTTGATTGGCAGGACATTTATCACAGGTGAAACTGTTCAAGAAATACAGAACCCCAGCTTGGCTCACCAGTCCCAGGATGTGTTTGCAGAGCTGGCTGTTGGGGGAATAATAGTCCTTTGATTTGTAAGCTGAGCATATTTGATATGGGATACCTGAGAGACAACACATATGAGATGCCATGATGCCACTTCAGCATTGTATGGTATAGCTGTGAGAGGAGGTGAGTGTGGCTGTGACTGCAAGGACCAAAGGCTAGCCTGCAGATTGGGCTGAAGGGGACAGAACAGACTGGCTGGCTGCAATTACCATAGGCTGTCATTGCTGTGCTATAGAATATTTACATAAAAGAATTTAGCTGTTAAATAAACTCTCTTTGTACCTTCAATAAGAACGATATAGGAGTTGAGCCTCACACTGCAGGGCACTTCTAGAATACCAAATACTATCAAAATTGTTATAAATTATAGCCTCTATTTTCTCCTTCTCTTTCTACCTTCAGCTCCAATTTCTTCTTCATCCTGCTCCCTCTGGCTGTCCCCTTCTATTTCAATTTCTTTGCCTCCTTCCCCTCCCCCCCCTCTTTAATACCCCCCTTCCCACTCAACAGCTCTCTCTCTTTCCTGGTGCTTTGAGACACTGTCCAGGGCTCTGAGAACAGGCCTTGAGCTAGTCACTCACAAGTTCAAATGCGGGCTCTGATGCTGATTTCTCGCCATGGCCTCAGACAACCTGCTGAAGGCCAGTCTTTCAAAATGTGAGCCTTAACTTTTATGCCTCAGCTAGCCCCTCTAGCAAACGAGGATAATGAATATTTACCTGCTAGACAGGGGCATCCTGAGGATTAATTAGTGTTTGTAAAGTGCTTTGAGAGATGTAAAGTGCTAAGAACGCTGAATAATGATATGAACTTTAGTTAACCTAGCCTTGATATTAATTGATTGACTTCCCCAAAATACAACATGGTGGGAGTGCATCCAGCTATCTAGGTAACTAACCTGAAATCTGATAAGCCACAGACTGGGATATATCAAAATGTGGTGTCCAGAGAAGGCATTTTGGATGGAACAATCTGACACTCTCTGCTGACTTATGTTTTACAGAATGAGGGGATTTCAACAGTGAATATACGATTCATTTAGCAGAAAGCTGCATTTTGCCCAAGGCTGGGCTGTTTTTTTCCATGCACCTGCTTACTTCTTTGAATCATGCCCACATGCTGCTATTTCAGTTCCTAACCCAGCAATTATCCATCTATTTGTGTGTGCATTGAGCACACTGAATGCAGCCAGTTTCCTCCCCAAAGTTTCAAAAGAAAATCAGGAGTCTCCTTTTCCCCCTTTTATTGAACTGAGCCCCGTGCATCATCCTGTAGTTCTTTTATCAACATTGACGTGCTTTAACATATAGCTGCAAAGGTATATGCGCTTAAATCCACATTTGCTCCCCGTGCTCGCCTGACAGATTGCAATTCTTTTGTATGACAAATAGCCACCAGCATTGAGGATAATCTGCTGCCTTTAGTTGACCACTTCACTTCAGGGCCTTTTTCCATTCAAGTGTAAAAGAGAGAGAGGTTGCAGTGGCAATGTTCACCACAAACTCTTTGTTGGCAAACTCGCCCTGCCCACTTCTTTATTTCTGGATGTAAGAAAAACTATTATTTTGGAAGAGTCTCTGCGTTGTGCTGACTTGCCGTATCTCTTCTCTCATCACCTACATGTGCCATAGTCAAGAAGTGGAAGGAATTACAGTGCAGGGAACTAAGCCTTCCCACAGACAATAAACTGTGGGGGAGCGGCCATAAAGCTACCATTGACCAAATAGATGAAATGCAGTCAGCAGAAAATTATACTCAGGACATATGGGAGGCCTGCCTGAAGGAAGAAGACGGAAATAAGAGCTAGTGTTAGCTGCTAGAAATAGGGGAGAAAAACAGGAATCCACTGTATACGCGTAACCCTAGAGCAGACTTATGCTTCTGGGCCCCAATTCAGCAATGCACTAAAGCACATGTTTATCTGCTTTCTTGATTTGTGGTCTTTGTGCTGGAGGTCCCAGGTTGAGCCTTTGGTGACAATCCACTGTGGGGGCTCACGTGATATATTAACTCCTGGCTTTTTCCCCAGAAAGAAAAAGGTAAATGGAATCAACACAGTTCTGGAGAGTGATATCTTACGGGATCAGAAAAATCTTTACAGGAGATTGGATTAGATCTAATGTTTAACTAGTACCAGACCAACCCTAGAGAGAATTCTTGCTGAGACATAGGGCTAGTCTACACTTACCTGCCGGGTCGACGCAGAGAGTTCGACTTCTCGGAGTTCGAACTATCGCGTCTAATCTAGACGCGATAGTTCGAACTCCCCGCGCGCTCTGGTCGACTCCGGAACTCCACCTCTGCAAATGGCGGTGGCGGAGTCGACCTTGGAGCTGCGGACTTCGATCCCGTGGTGTCTGGACGGGTGAGTAGTTCGAACTAGGGTACTTCGAATTCAGCTACGCTATTCACGTAGCTGAATTTGCGTACCCTGGTTCGACCCCCCTTCTTAGTGTAGACCAGGCCTAAGAGTAACTGGTTGTAAGACACCTAGTTCTGTTCATCATGGACATGGAGGCAACTCCATTGACTGTAATGGAACTGCTGCCACTTACTCTAGGTCTGAACTTGGGCCAGATATTCAGGTGATAGAAGTTTGCTTGTGGGTTTGGGTGATCTGGGGCAGGGGGGAAACAACACATGAACTTTAGGGCCAGAGTTGTCCAATTTGGAAGCCTTAAGGCAGGCACTTAGGTGCCTAAATACCTTTGAGGATCTGGGCCAGAGAGCCATAGTTAAGTATCCGAATAGATGTGACCTAATTTTCTGATGTGCACTGAAGTTGTTGGGAGATGCAGTGTTCATTACCTCTGAAAAACAGCCCATCATATGCAGCTGCCTAAATGTGATTTGGCCCTATACCATTGTATTTCAGTAGCACTAGAGGCCTCAGTCAGGTCAAGGTGTCAGCGTGCTATGTATGGTCTAAACTCTGACTAGTTCAGTGCACACCTGCATTCTGTAAACTGGGGGGGGTCTTCCAACTGGTTAATATTCACAACAGCCATCATTGATATTTTTCGAAAAAGAGAATATTTAAAGCAGGGAAACAAAATTAAACCTGCATTTGTAGATGGTTGGGTTCAGACTGAGACCCACTGGAAAGAAATATTTTCCTTGTCTTTAGCAGACGCTGGCAGAAAGAGTCACTGTGGTATGGATGACACTGCACAGATTGGAGGTTTGGCTAAGGAAATTGAGGTATTTGGAAAAATTACTCCTTTCCACTGAAACAGCAGAATTTCATTTAAAAGTGTCATTTTATGCATTCCACGCAGAGGAAAGGTGTTTTTCTATCAGGGGATAGTTGATACATTTCCTTGCCTTCCTGTTGCATTCTGCATATCTTGTGAGGCTACGTTCTGCTCTAAATTAACTTCAAGAAGCGGAAGCTCAATACAGAGATTTATTGTGTGTGTGATTTCAGGTTTTAACAGGGGATCCACTGGTGACTTTAATATTCCAGATACACCAATCTTCTATCCCAGTGGTTTTCAACCTTTTTTTTTCCATTTGCAGACCCCCTACGAAATTTTGAATGGCAGTGCGGACTCCTTTGATAATCTTAAACATAGTCTGCTGTGGACCACAGTTTGAAAAACACCGTTCTATTGGATGAAAGCTGAAAAAGAAATGTTTTCTATTTATTGTTAGTGATCTGAATATGAACTTCCACAAAGTTTGGAGGTATGCAGGTCTATGGGTTGGGCTTGTGAGATTTAAAGATAGGGCCCAGCTACTAATTTGGATCAAAGGTTCAGTTGTGTTTGGATCTGCAGTTTAGCCTTGCTAAAAAAGTCAAAATTGTCTATGCAACAGATCTGAGATAATTTCTGTTAGGTCCTATTACCAGCTG
This sequence comes from Mauremys mutica, assembly GCF_020497125.1. Classification (NCBI taxonomy): domain Eukaryota; kingdom Metazoa; phylum Chordata; order Testudines; family Geoemydidae; genus Mauremys; species Mauremys mutica. The sequence goes on along the minus strand of NC_059073.1, from coordinate 185,191,399 downwards.
CTTTGTGTCAAAATAATACAGGTTTCTAGTTCCCTGCATATAAAATGTCCATGCAGTAATGGCATTCTCATGTAGGATATTTTATGCATTCCATACCCAAAGAGAAACCATCAACTTTCCATTTGAATGACTTTTTTATTTTAGATTAAGAGAAACAACAAAGCGGGAACAAAAGCAAAGTATCCATGAAAGAACATAGTATTCTTGTCTTCTCTACCTCAGTTTTCCTTTGCAAATGGAAGCTACCTCTGTAGACAGTGGACTGCTAGCAATTTAAAGGTGCAGTCCCATACAAAATACAATCACAGTGTTACCAACTCTTGCAATTTTATCATGCATCTCATGATATTTGATTTTTTTCAAGGCCTCAGCTCCTGGATTCATGTGAATAGGTGGGATCCTCAGCTTTCGTTTTTAAAAGTAAGTTTCTAGCCCTCGTGATTGAGTAGAAAAGCTTGAAAATGTGATCCAAGGATACCCTACAGGCTCAGGAACCAGAAAACATGTAAAATGAGGCTCAAATGATCACTTTAACAAATCTCATAATTTCTAAACCAATCATATGATTGCTCTGAGGTCTGACTTGTGACTTTTTAATGCTTGCAGTTGGCAATACTGAAACAATAACAATTACATTGCTACATACACCCCAGACTAAAATTGGACACTTGTTTCCTCCAGCACATTATACACAGGCATATGGGTAAAGTATTATTCTCATGGCTGCAGTTGTGAATTATTATTAATGCAGTAGAACTTTGATTTTGTTAAGGCCTTGGGAGAAACTCAAAACACTCATAAAACTTAGGGTTCATAAAATTGGGGAAATGCCCAGCAACATAGTGTGAGAAAGAGGGACACCCTAAACTCAGAGCTTGCAAATTGCCTGGGATTTGAACTCTCCTCCAGCTTGTCAAGTAGAAGCCAATGCTGGGCATTTCTTGTGGAAGCAACTCTTTTTAATAACAATTCTCCTCTTGAACACCATTAGAGACTCACCTATACAATCAATGAACAACTGTAGCTTGAAAAACCAGTCACACTCCAGAAGGTCTCTGGAGAAAGAGAAATCTGTGCCCTACCATGGAATGTGACTCAACTTCTCAATTTGTTTCTTGGTTGGATTAGCCATTGCTCAGCATGTTAGTTGACTCGGCCCAAACAATTATAGATTCAAATAAAACTCTCATTGATTAGGAACAACTGAAAAGAATGACTGGGACAAAATTACTGTCCACAGTGACATCACCTGGCTCAATGTGCTGTGTACTTCTTGGGTTCAAAATAAATCAATATACACAGCAAAGTGCAGAGGCTTTATTTGTATAGTCAGTGAAACCAGTATATAACAACTGCCTCCTGCAAATTCTTCTTTCTGTAAAGCCCTTCTCTAATTTTTCCTAAGGAACTGTTTAATAATTACCAAGCCCTGCTCAATTGCAGGTAATAGATGACATCTTTGCTTACTCTTTGATTCACATTTTCCCTTTGAAAACGTACTTGCTACAAACTCTTCTGCACACCTGCTTGAAACAACTCCTAGGACCTAAGTCTGTCCTCAGTTATGCGGGCACAGCTCCCATTGAATTTCCATGTAGCAGTACTTAGCCCTTAGACAGTAGTTCAGTTTGAGTCATGTATGCAAAATCTGCCCTTGTGCAGACAATTGCCAGTTTTCCACACACAACCCTGGAAACCTAGCCCTATGTGTCACCAGTACAGAAGACAGCATGCTAGTGCTTAGACTCAGCATTAAGGGTTACGTCTACACGTCGAGCTGGATGTGTAATTTTTTGCTTAAGGAGACACACCTGCACTAGTTCTGATCAAGTAGTGCACTAAAAATAGAAGTGTAGCCACAGCAATGCAAGGAACTAGCCATCCTTAGTATATATCTGTCCAAGACTCTAGGTACATACTTGGGCAGCTAGCCCCTCCTGATGCGCATGTCACCGTGGCTACACTTCTATTTTCAGCACGCTAGCTCGTTCAGAGCCAGTGTGGGTATGTCTCCTTGAGCTGGAAATTCCACCTCCAGCCTAAACTGCCATAAGAGAATGATCCTGCAAGGAGTCAAGTTCCTTCAATTCCCAGCAACAAATCATTACTTCTCATTTCATTGTGTGGGTCAATAAACAATCTTTTGCATCTCTCTAAATCTCTAAGAACCAATGGATAAACCTCAAAATTAAGTCCAGCAAAGTTCAGCTTGGTTCTAACAATGCTTATAATATTACTTTACCTTTATGTGGATATCAGAGCGCTTTACCTACTTTAGTGAACTGAGCCGGGAGATGCTACTGACAGGTTTTGCGGGTAAGTTCTTATGCCTGTTTTATAGATTGGGAAACACAGGGCCTGATTAGCCCTCTGTTGCAGCACATGTAGACACTTGCATCTGTGCAAAATCTTGCCAAATCAGAATGGTAAATTTTTATAGCTGCTTTAGCTGATGTCATTGACTGCACAAGTTACCAGGCAGTATATAATCATACCCAGAAAGATTTAGGGCCAAATCCAAAGCCCAGTGAAGTCAATCAAATTCCCTTTGACTTTTGTGGGCATTGGATCAGTTCTTAAGCGATCTGGTTGAGATCACATAGCAAGACTGTAGCCTGGTCTACACTAGGCGTTTAAACCGGTTTTAGGAGCGTAAAACCGATTTAACGCCACACCCGTCCACACTGAGAGGCCCTTTATATCGGTATAAAGGGCTCTTTAAACCGGTTTCTGTACTCCTCCCTAACGAGAGGAGTAGCGCTAATATCGGTATTACCATATCGGATTAGGGTTAGTGAGGCCGCAGATCGACGGTATTGGCCTCCGGGCGGTATCCCACAGTGCACCACTGACCGCTCTGGACAGCAATCTGAACTCGGATGCAGCGTCCAGGTAGACAGGAAAAGCCCCGCGAACTTTTGAATATTTCCTGTTTGCCCAGCGTGGAGCTCCGATCAGCACGTGTGGCGATGCAGTTAAAAATCAAAATAAAGAAAGAGCTCCCGCATGGACCATGCGGATGTGATCGCTATAAGGGCAGGCAAATCTGTTCTATCAGCGCTCCATTACAGAAGACGAAATTCAAAATCATTTTTAAAAAATCTCCAGACAGACGCCATAGCAGTGGCTCAGCGCACTGCTGCGTGACAAGCGTAACGGAAAGCCAAAGAATCAAATGGACGCTCATGGACTGGAGGACTCAAGCTATCCCACAGTTCCTGCAATCTCCGAAAAGTATTTGCATTCTTGGCTGAGCTCCAAATGCTTCTAGGGTCAAACACAGTGTCCGCAGTGGGTCAGGGCATAGCTCGGCAATCTACGCACCCCCCCACCCACCCCCAGAAGTGAAAGGGAAAACAATCCTCTCTTGACTCTTTTACATGTCACCCTATCTTTACTGAATGCTGCAGATAGAGGCGATGCTGCAGCACTCAACGCCAATTTCCTTGCTCCCCCCCCCCCGCCATGGGTGGCTCATGGTACAAAACGACTGGTACCCGTCCTCATCCTCAGCCTATTGGCACATGGGGCAGTGCAAAAGGACTGGTAACTATGCCGACTAGCATCGGTAAGGTCAATCAAGGGCGCCTGGTCCTAATTTTTCCTGGTAGATGGTACAGTATGGCTGGTAACCATCGTCATCATAGCAACAGGGGGCTGAGCTCCATCAGCCCCCACCCTTCATGTGTAAAGAAAAGATTCAATTGCCTCTGGACTAGCAGAGGAATGCTGGGCTCCTCTCCTCCACACTCCTTACTGTCCTGTCTGGACTATCATAGCAGCTGGAGGCTGCCTTCCACTCATATCTCACTAACAAGTCACTGTGTCTTATTCCTGCATTCTTTATTACTTCATCACACAAGTGGGGGTACAATGCTATGGTAGCCCCAAAAGGCTGGGGGAAGAACGGAATCAACAGGTGGGGTTGTTGCAGGAGCACCCCCTGTGAATAGCATACAGCTCATAATTTCTGTGGGATCTGACACAGAGGAGCTGTGCTCTCTGGTTCTATGATACAGTGGTTCTCTAGTACACTTGCCCATATTCTAGGCAGGACTGATTCTATTTTTAGATACCAAAAAGGAGGGATTGACTCAGGGAGTCATTCCCAATTTTGGCTTTTGCGCCCCTGGCTGATCAGCCAGGGGCACTTATGACAGCAGCAAATGGCACAGTGCAAAAGGACTGGTAACCATGATCATCTTATTACCAATTTATGGTATGGTAGATGGTACAGTATGGCTAGTAACCATCTCTGCTGTCATGCAAAAGCAAAAGCATGCTTCTGTGTAGCGCTGCTGAATCGCCTCTGTGAGCGGCATCTAGTACACATACGGCGATAGTCACAAAAGGCAAAACAGGCTCCATGATTGCCATGCTATGGCATCTGCCAGGGCAATCCAGGGAAAAAAGGCACGAAATGCTTGTCTGCCGTTGCTTTCCCAGAGGAAGGAGTGACTGACGACATTTACCCAGAACCACCCGCGACAATGATTTTTGCCCCATCAGGCACTGGGATCTCAACCCGGAAATTCCAAAGGGCGGGGGAGGCTGCGGGAACTATGGGATAGCTACGGGATAGCTACCCACAGTGCAACGCTCCAGAAATCGATGCTAGCCTCGGACCGTGGACGCACACCACCGATTTAATGTGTTTAGTGTGGCCGCGCGCACTCGATTTTATTCAATCTGTTTTGCAAAACCGGTTTATGAAAATTCGGAATAATCCCGTAGTGTAGACGTACCCTTAGTCAACTCCATTAACAAAACCTGGATCTCTGACTCCCAGTCCTGAGCTTCGTCTACACCAGGGGTAGGCAACCTATGGCACGGGTGCCGAAGGCAGCACGTGAGCTGATTTTCAGTGGCACTCACACTGCCTGGGTCCTGGCCACTGGTCTGAGGGGCTCTGCATTTTAATTTAATTTTAAATGAAGCTTCTTAAACATTTTAAAAACCTTATTTAATTTACATACAACAATAGTTTAGTTATATATTATAGACTTAGAGAAAGAGACCTTCTAAAAATGTTAAAATGTATTACTGGCATGCAAAACCTTAAATCAGAGTGAATAAATGAAGACTCAGCACACCACTTCTGAAAGGTTGCCGATCCCTGGTCTACACTGTGCTCTCTTTAGCACTTGCAGTTAGTGGGCTAACAATTTCTATTTCCCTAAAAGGGAAAAGTTAACACAGAAAATGTTCTTTTCTTAACACACTTGTAATTGGCAGCTGCTGTCAGGTATCAACAGGTCAGTGAAATCTCTCTAGATTGTAATTAGTGTGATTTGTTTAACATCACCCAGTCTCGATGTCCGAGAAACTGTCTCAAAATGTAAAAACAGCACATTTTTCAGTTGAGAGAGTGCTGTCGGACTGCCTCGAGACATTTTCTTTTCACTTTATTATTTTACAATGGCCTTTGCTTAGGTTCACTAGCCTGAGCAATCTGGAAAGCCAATCAAGAGTTCTCAAGCCAAGAAAATGGAATAAGACATCATAACAATATTAAATTAACATGGGCAATAACTAATAATAATATATTTATTACCCTTTGACATTCCAGGCACTGTACAACACAACTGAAACATCCTGACCTACAATTAAAATACTGTAATGAAAACCACCCCCTTGACATGCAGACAAATAAATCCTATGGGGGGTGGGGAAGAATCCCATTATAAGGGGAGAAGAAAGAAAGGTAAGAATTATGGGGCCAATAGTGGCAATATAGAAAATATTCATTAGAAAAAAAGACTCAGTCTTCTTTAAAAAGGATGGACTGGTGCCAAGGTGCCGTGACACTGATGAGAATGGAGCAAGAGCATCAATAGGTACCTATCTATGAAAAGGCTGAGCATAGGAAGTGCCATAGAGAATCAGACCAGTGGTCCATTCAGCCCAGTATCCTCTTTGCAATGGGAAGATGTCAAATCCCCATAATACACAATTATGCAAAAATGCCTCTAGAAATCTCGTCCGAACCCCAGGCAATTAGTTTTATGACCTGAAGCAAGCACATTTATATCCCTTATAAAATTTTAACCTATCATGTAATTAAGTATGTATATATTATTCCTATCAATATTTAATCCTATTTTGAATCCTACTGATCCCTTGAAACTCAGAAATATCTTGTGGCTGAAAGTTCCATGGGTTAATTATTCATAGCATAACTAAAGTATATTCTCTTATCACTTTTACGGTAGCTGTTTTTCAATTTCTTTGGCTATCCTTATGAGAAAGGGTAGATAGTAGTGTCCGACTGACCTTCTCCATATTGATCAGCCTCTTGGTAGGCACTCAGTGTACACAGGGGCACAGGATGTGAACACAGTCGAGGAAATGAGCTACTGCATTCCAAACATGCAAGTGCCAGCAACAGCACTGCTAAGTAATCCAGCCTTGTAGGTGGGGACAAGAAGCCTGTAGTGGATGTCAAGAGAATGGGATCCAATGGAATGAGTCAAGGATTCAATGGAAAGGAGCCAACAGAAGGATATGGTCATAGAGTGCTAGGAAAGCAATATCAATACCCAGTGGAGATTAATGCATTTAAAAAATCCACTTCACACAATAGTTGGCAGTCACTGCCAAGAAAAGGCCCACAGCTTAGAACAGGAATCTAACAGCTCAGGCCTGAGGTACATACAGGCAGAACAAGCTGGTAAAATTACCTGTGGCTCTTGCTTCCCTGAGACGCAAAAAATCACCTATGAAATGTACTATATGTGAGGAGACGAGAGGAAAATAACACCATTTCACAAAGGAGCAACGTAGCTGGGTGAGATGAGATATACAAAGGGATGAGCGACCAACTAAGAGCCAGCACTACCCTAATCAACTTTAATCTTTCTCCTCAAACGCTCTGATTTATTCTGGCTAATTGGTGCAACATCTTAAAATTCACAACACAAATTAAATTTGATTAAATCTATTTTGGTTCATATGATAATACAGTGCAGTTGAGATGCAGATAGAAAATACATTATGCTATCACAAATAAATGCACTTATCTCCAATAAAAGCCAAGGTAAATTGCTTTTCATGTGCAAGTTCAGTTCAATAAGATTTTAATCAAATTACAATATTGGGGGAGGGAACCGTCACTACATAACCTTTTAAGTATTAATAACTCAGGAAAACAGCAAGTTAAATCCACCAAATACAGCCAAGCTTGTGTATTAGCTTGCCCATAGTCTGAAAATTAGGTCAGAACAAGAGCTAGTTTTAATTAATTTGTATTTATCAGACCAAAAAAACCCTGTAAAGAAGCTGCAGTTTAGCTGCACCAAAACTTTTATCAGAAAGGCAAGAATAGAAATCAATAGAGTGGAAACGCCAACCTTGAGTTTGAGGAGAAGGAAGCTTTGGCTCTCTAGTCAGTAGGCCACAACTACTCATATCTAGGGTGATCATATTCCCAAAGGGAAAACGGGACACTGCGCAGGGCTGTTCCAAGCCCCCCCGCCACAGGTTTCTCTCCAGCTACTTGCCTGAGAGGACTCCCCTCAGCTGCTCACTCAAGGCGCCTCCCCCTCCCAGAATGTCACCGCTCACTCGAACCCTGCTGACCCCCACCCCTCAAAGTTGTCACTGGAATTCTTCCTCCCCCGCCTCCAGCCTAGCCTCCCTCCTGCACAGGTCTGGCATCTCCGCTCACTCCCCCCCCCCCTCCTCCAGGTTCCTCTGCACCTGCATATCAGTGCTTAAACTTTCAGCTATTGATTGGCTATTTTCCCTCATTTGGTGGCTCCCTTCCTATTCCTGATGATGAACACAGGGCCCAATCTTTTTGTTTGTTTGTTTGGACCTTTCTATGCTGCCACCATGCACTGCCTTTTCGATTGAGGAGATACTTGTAACTAAGCTAAGTCACCTTCAAACCGCACTCTGATGTGATCACCCTGCAGGATTCGGACTGGCCGAAGCTGTGTTGTTGTATAGAATGCATGCAGCAGTAATTCAGTGATTTTGGCCCATTGTCTATATTCTTTCTCACTGTGTAACTAAATATTAGGTTAACTTTAGACAAGAATGCCACCTGCTGCCAAAGGAAGTAATCTCAGATATGAATGGGCCAGTGGTTTTGACCTGAAAATATCCTCAGTGACATGGTATAGTGTATTTTACTTCTCTAAAGAATCCTTAGTAAATCTGACCAGTGGTGGATTTAGAGTTAGTGGTGCCCTGTGCTCAGCTTCATTTTCGGGGCACCCCCCGGGAACCCAGCCAAGAAATAAAATTCTTATCTCCCCCTCCCCCCCCTGCACATTTTTCATTCTTTTTTTCTTCATCCTCCTCCTATATTATAAGTAAATGAAAATAAAGTGAGGTACCTTGATTGGGGTTGGGGTGCAGGAAGGAGTGCAGGGAGCAGGCCCTGGGATGAAGTTTGGGTGCTGGCTCTGGGATGGGGCAGAGGTTTGGGGTACAGGATGGGGATTGGGGGGTGGCACTTACCTCGGGTGGAGCGGCTCCCAGGAGGTCTCCATGTGCCACTGCCCGCAGCTCCCACTGGCCATAGTTCCTGGCTAATGGGAGCTGTAGAGCTGGCACTCAGGATGGGGGTGAAAAGGGGAGTTACCCAGGGGCCGGAGGGATATGCCAGCTGCTTCCAGGAGCAAAGCAGCGCGGAGGGAGGGAGGCAGAGCAGGCAGGGAGCCGCCTTAGCCCTGCTGTGCTGCTGCTGCTGGCACGGATCTCCGTGCACTGCCAGGGGCGAGCAGAGACGTGCCAGCAGCTGGCCGCTTCCGGGAGCAGCATGGCCCTGCTGCGCTGCCAGCCAGGACTCAGGGGCAGGTTATCAGATATTTGTCCTGCATTTTGGGGTCCCCTGTCTTTGGGGGCCCCGTTCCACCGCACAGTTTGTTTCATGGTAAATCTGCTCTTGAATCTGACCCTGAAGTATCATATATAGAGAGTCAATTGTACAATTAAAATTTTAAATGGAAAGGAATTAAGGTGACATTTAAACAGTGGAAGTGACTCAGTGATTCAGAAAGCAGCGCTGGGACATTCCATATTATTTAGGTTAGCTCATCCTTAAATTGTCTTTAAGGCTCATGAATTTGATCAGCAATATGGGATGCTGACTGTATTTTTTATTTTTGTTAAATAATTGGATGATTGCTGAATATTTGAGGCGTTCAGATTTTCCCTTTCCAGGCCTTTTCTAACAATTGGTGGACATCTAGGCTGAGATTATATGCTGCATCTCTTACCAGCACAGAACTACAAGGCACCTTTGTGTCATCCTGATCCTGGGCTGTTGTGGGGGCTGGAGTGGCTCTTGGTGTAACTTGGACAGCCATGGGAGCAGGATCTGTCTAAATTACAGCAGCTTCCCCAGGCTGCCCTATGGGTTGCAGTGCTGTCTGGAATCTTCCAGTTTCTGCATGTGGCCCCACCTGATATGCTAGACCCTCCCCAACCATGGGAATCCTCCCCAAGCCACAATTAGGGCTTTTGGGACATTGAAGGACGTTTCATGGAGATACAAAGCTTGTCTCTTTCACCAACCAAAGTTGGTCCAATAAATTATATTATTCAAACCCCCCCCCGCGTCTGTGCAGTACTATTACAAGTATAATTAAATTAAATGCGAGATTTCTAAATCAGATTCTTCAAAGGCCTAATCCACGTGAAATCCATGCAAAGGCTCCCATTTATTTCAATGGGAGTTAGATCAGGTTCTTCATACAATCATTGTGGTACATATCTGAACTGAATCACTGAAGCTTTTGAGGTTCACCAAAAATAATTCTTTACCCTTAAATCTGGGTCCAGTTTTTGTCAGCTCCTGCCTGAGTGAAACACATGTATATGATTCAGGCTGAAACTCACACGTTTCATCAGTTTTCAGAAAACATCCCTGTCTTCTATGAAACTATCCATTTTCATTCATGACATCACACAACCCAGATGCTACTCACCTCAGAACTGGGAGCCTTGGTTTCAGGAATGAAGTTCCTTTCTATGCATCACACCCTCTTTCCTCAAGTGGCCCAGAATATCCTGCCAAACAGTCAGAATAGTTCTCCAGCCACTGCATTTCCAACAGCAATTCTCTTCAGAAGCCTATTATCAGCCCCATACAGCCCGCTTTTCAACCCTGTAGCCTCCACCAGTGCATGAAGAACTGAACCCTCACATCTATAACTGTGCAGTTTTGGGACTAAAACCTATGCATGCAGGAGGTAGAATTTTCGTGGGCAAACCTCTATGTCAACAAATGGAAATTCTACCACCTTTCAACTGCATGAGTCACTGCACCAAAAGGTGTGTGCATGTACAATTTTGTGTGTGCTAATAAACACTCCACTGAAAACTTGTTTCCCCCTTTGTGATGTATAGAATCAAAATATCTACGTAAAGTAAGGCTGGAAAACTCAAGCTCTTATTGAAAACAAAAAATTCCATTGTAGCAAACCAACATGGATGTTATATACCTCTTTAAGTCCAATATATTTCCAGACTCATGGTATAACCAATTCTGTTATTAATACCCTAGTAAGGTCTTGAAACTTGTTCAGAAAAATGGGTCAAGACCATCTCAAACTTCCTAAACCCAGGCCTACAGCTTTTAAATCAGTTTAAACTGAACCATCTTCAAAACCAGTTAGACAATTTCCCCAGTGCAGACAGGCCTTAAGAATAGAGTCCATCCCAACTGAGATGAGTGAGAGAAATACTTCACATCAGTTGTTCCCGAGAGTCCTTTCTAAAAGAATAACTGAAAGGCAATCTTAGACACTTGTATATCCTTGCCAAAATTCAGGCACAACAGGAAATACCAGTGGTCCAAGTTTTCATTCTGTATGGTGTAAAACTTCTGAACAGAATGAGTCTTCTGTTAACAGAGGTGTCACGCTGTACTGCAGTGATTCAAGAGCACGAATACCAACCTCAGGGCAGACTGTTCAGGAGCAGGGAACAAACCCCAAATTGGTTGTGAATTCTATATTAGTTTTCACCAACCATTTATTAAGTGTAAAATCCTCAGGCAATATAACAGCCTAACCATGGAGTCACAGACAGTCCCCTTTGGGTACTATCTTGCCACCCAAGTAAGTTTGCCTTTGTGATAGATGGTCACTTACACCAAGAATCACAGCAATATTCAGGTTACTCCCAGTACCAAAGGACAAGTCACTTATCCCAGATCAATTGCACCTTAGATCTCACACCAAAAGACAACACTTGTGGCCAGTCCTATAATAAACTATCTAGAGATTTATTAACTAGGAAAAGGAAATAGGAATTATTTACAAGGTTAAAGTAGGTAATCATATATACTCACAAATAAGTTTCAATCTTAAGTTTAAAAAAATAATAGAAGCTTCTATCACAAGCAAGGTCTATATGTCCCATAGGCTAACCCAGGCTGGGGATCTCTTGCTTATGCCTAGAAAACTTCACCCTCGAAAGTCCAAGCAGCATAGAGATACAGTTTCTTCTTGTCAGGGATTTTTATTCCCTTTCCTCCTTCTGTGAGCTGCCAGCTAAGCTGATGGGAGGAACTCTTTGTACGTCTCCTCTTCATGGGTTGCGGAGGGAAGCAATCATCCAAGTCTTTTGTCTTCTGATGTTCCACAATAGTTCATCTGGTGCTGATGGTTATTCGGTGTTGAGCTGGAGTTGTTGCTTGCAGTGATATTAAACAACAAGAGCAGACCCTGCAAACATTTGAGCCTCTCCAAGCAGTTTTTCCAGTGGTAAGGTGACCAGATGTCCCATTTTTAAAGGGACAATCCCGGTTTTTGGGACTTTCTCTTATATAGCCCCTATTATCCCCCCACCCCCATCCCGTTTTTTCACAGTTGCTATCTGATAACCCTATCCAGTGGTAACTTCACTTATGTTTATCACCTACATCATGTAACCTTACCTCTTCTTGCCTCCCGACATGTTAAGCCCTATAGGCCAGAACCTGGGTTTGACTGATCTGCAAAGCATGAAGGTTTTTTTCTGTGTGTGTGTGTGTGTACACAGAACAGTGGCTTAAAGTTCACCTTTGTTTCCACACTCATATTGCACCTCTGTGCCGAGTCAGTCCCCCTGCACTGAGTTAGAACAGCTCTTAGGTTGCTCTAATTTACATCACTGAAAAAAGACCCACAGGTCCAAATACAGTGTGGCATAGGTGCATCCCAGCTGTGCCCACTTTCCTCTAGACCAGTGGTTCCCAAACTTGTTACGCCGCTTGTGTAGGGAAAGCCCCTGGTGGGCAGGGCTGGTTTGTTTACCTGCTGCATCCCCAGGTCCGGCCGATCGCGGCTCCCAGTGGCCGCGGTTTGCTGCTCCAGGCCAATGGGAGCTGCTGGAAGCAGCGCGGGCCGAGGGATGTGCTGACTGTCACTTCCAGCAGCTCCCATTGGCCTGGAGCAGCGAACCACAGTTACTGGGAGCCGCAATCGGCCGAACCTGTGGACGCGGCAGGTAAATAAACCATCCCAGCCCGCCAGGGGATTTCCCTGCGCAAGCGGCGGAACTAGTCTGGGAACCACTGGTCTAGACACCTCTCCTTTCCCCTGCTCTGACTGGCAGCAGGGAGGTGGAATGCTGCAAGTGCCCTTTGCTAGCTCTGTGCCATCAGAGAATTCCCCCCTTATGCTGGGCTGGTTATACTAACTTTTGGGGCAAGTTTACCCTGATAACACAGTGGAAGCGGCTGTGCCACACCAGAAGATCTGGCCCTAAACTTTCATTCATTGACAGGGGCAGGATGGCCTAAGCAGCTGGCCGCCTGTTTTTTACAGAAATATTTACTTCAAATCAACCTTGACTTGAATAAAATAATTGACATACAAGTGAGAGCTGCTTGCCACTGTGGCCCACTTATAAAGAACACACTTTCGGATCACGGGAAATCCTTGTACGTTGTAAACATTATTAGTCACTCAAAACAGCACTTTCAGCTAGAGCAACAAAAAGAGATCGTTCTTGACATTTATTTAAGAGGAAGGCGACTGTTTTTTACAACAGTAAAATACTTACACAAGTGGAAGACAGCAATAGTAAATCAGTATTTCTTATGCTGGAACATAATGTTGAGCGATGCCTGCCAGTATCTTGGAATGGTAACAAAGACCCTCCCATGTTCCAAGGTATCAGGATCTGTGAGTGGGCTGACACAAAGTTTGCAATACTTGTACTTATTGCCTCTTGAACTCTGGTTGAATAAAAGATAAGCAAAAACAGCACAACTCAGGTACAAGGTATTTTTTTAATGTAATTTAAAATGTTACTGTGTGAGGCAAAATCTCCATTGATTTTGTTACCTAATCACCGAGGATTCTCCCAGGGGTTAACCCTTGGTGGTGGTATGTCTACACAGACTACATAAGGTATGTAGAAAAACCTGTGGTTGGCCCATGCTGCCTGACTCAGGCCCATGGGGCTCGAGCTGCAGGGTTGTTTCATTGCTGTGTAGACTTCTGGCTCCAGCTGGAGCCCAAGGTCTGGGACCCTCCCACCTCACAGGGTCTGAGAGCCCAGGCTCCATCTCTAGCCCAGAAATCTGCATGGCAATGAAACAATCTCTCAGCCCAAGCCCCATGAGACTGAGTCAGATGGCATGGGCCAGTGGCAGGTGTCTAGTTGCTGTGTAAACATACCAATGAATCTAACGGCATGTCTAGACTACCCGCCGGATTGGCGGGTACCGATCGATCTATCGGGATCAATTTATCGCATCTAGTCTAGACGCGATAAATCGATCCCTGAATGCTCTGCCATTGACTCCTGTACTCCACCGTGGCGAGAGGCGGAAGCGGAATCGACGGGGGAGTGGCAGCAGTCAACCCCACGCCGTGAGGACGGGAGGTAAGTCGACCTAAGATACGTCGACTTCAGCTATGCTATTCTCATAGCTGTAGTTGCGTAACTTAGATCGATCCCCCCTCCCCCACAGTGTAGACCAGGCATAAGTTTTCTTTCAAACCTCTATTTAATAGGGAAGGATAATCCTATTGTCATTTCCCTGACTACAAACTATCTATAACAGCCCATGCAAGTCTTACACTAAAGTGACTAGGGAGCTAGGTGGGTTGAGATGGATTCACTATCCAGACCTTCCTTCCTCAGGCTGATTCTTCTTCCTCCACCTCACTCAGCTGAGCTCCCCCTTAACTATCTATAACTTTCCTATGAGGGTTATAATGAAAGATTTCCTGCTGGTGCCAAGCTTTAATGTTACATTCAAACTACCAGCAATTAACTAGAGCAACTGCTAACACCTGTGCTAACCCTATCTGACAACTTGAAGAGAGAAAAAAGAAAGAAAACCTAAGAACATTCAGTTGTGCAGTTAATTTGGTAGAACAGGTAAAAACACTCAGTCCAGCAGTCAGACCAAATATCCTGAATGCATGTGATGTCTACACTGCAATGAGCCTAGGCTTAAGCCTAACCACCTCTTGCATCTACGCTGCAATTGTGCTAACCCAGGGCTCGAACACAGGGTCCCAGGACACGGCAGACTGGAGCATCCGAGCTCAAGTTGAGCTTGGACCCAGGGTTCGAGCCCTATTGCTTTGCAATGTAGACACAGCCCTGCTTGACTCAAGTCCAAGGAGTCAGCTGAAAGTATCCCACAAATATCCCATGGGACAATTTCCTTGGTCCTCTCTATCCCAACAATCTGCAATCCACTCTGTCGAAAACAAAAGCCCCATACCCAGTGGCGTAGCCAGGTGGAGGGGACAGGGGGAGCGATTAAAAAAAAGGCACCACCTGCTGCGGCGCTTTTATTCACCCGGAAGTGCTCCGGGTCTTCGGTGGCAGGCCCTTCACTCACTCTGGGTTTCTTCGGCAGCACTGAAGATCCCACCGCCGAAGACCTGGAGGGTCTGGGAGGCAGGAGCTGTGGGGGGCACTTTTGGGGGCCCTGCAGGCCCAGAGTGGCCCAGGGGATTGGCAGGAGACGGGGAGCAGCCCTCTCTGCTTCCCTTGCCCCATCCCCAGCCATGTTGCTCGGGGGAGGGGGCATGTGGGAAGGGATATTCCCCTGCAGTCACTGGCAGCAGCGGAAGTGGAGCAGCCCAGCCCCAGCCCACTTCACTCCGTCAGCTCCCAGCCGCAGCACTCCGCTTCCGGCCGCCGGTGAGTGCAGGGGAGTGGGGACCTTTCCACAGCCCCCCCACCCCCAAGCAACACTGCTGGGGCAGGGGCAGGGGCAAGGAAAGCGGAGCGGGCTGGGGCCACTTCCCGCCGCCAGTGAGTGTGGGGGAGGAGGAGGGACCTTTCCCCAGTTTACATTGACTCGGCTCTGCACACTGCAGTGTGGACACCAAAGCCCTAGATTCGAGCATGAGTTAGAAAGGTCTTAACATAGGGTTAAAATACAAGGTAGACTCTCAAGCCCAGAGCTCCCTAACAGTGTGAAACTTGAGTCCCACCAACCTGGACTTACACTGCAGTGTAGATATACGCTGAGAGTCTACACTCAGCTCTGGAGCAGCACCGTCAGTTACACTCAAAGTATTCTGGCGGAAGGGGAATAAGAGAGTTCTCTTTGCTCCTGCTACTGACTTCAGTGAGGCCAGGATCACACCCTTAGTGTTTTTAGAAGTGGATTAAAACAGAACATATGAGGTACCATTCATAGAACCATGCATAACTCAGCAGTATAATTTCTCAGGGGGTTGTGTGAAGAATCTCTTTTAGATTTTCACTTCACATAGATTCATTCCTCTGAATTTGAGTTTTTGGACACACACACACACACACACACACACACACACACACACACACACACACACACACACACACACACACACACACACACACACACACACACACCCCCCCAAAGCAGAACTCAGCAAAAAGTTTCACCAGGTTTCAAGTCAAAACCCTAACTCAGAACAGACTTTGCTTGAAACTGGACCCAGCTTCACTCAGGAGGTCTTCAACCCGTTCAACAGATCTGAGCAGAGTTTCTAATTTGTACCAAAACTTGAAACCAGACAAGAGTTGTTTGGTTTCTGGGGTTTTTGCAAAGTTTTTGCTCAACCACTCCTATGTTTTGTGGGTTACAGATAGGTTAGACAGAAACGCTGCAGCAGTGGTAAACACTGCAGTCCTTACTCAGTGAAATCCTCCTGCTGGAGTTACTGGGAGTTTTACCTGAATGAAGGCTACTGGGTTTGGGCCACAGCGCTTATGTACGTTTTCATACTTCAAAGAGAATATGCTGCACAGCCTGTAGTATCTGCAATTGCCACAAAATCTCTGAATTTAAAAAAATAACCAACATTCTAGACTAAGAACCTGCACAATTTCATTCTACAAATCAAAGTCATTTTCTGAGTAATAGGAGCACACGCAGGCTCGGAAACCACAGCTCCTTTTTCAGTCATAACTTTAAAGAAGAAGCCAAAGTGCCATGAAATAATGTTCCTTGGCTGAACCCTTCTAGGCCAAGCTACAGCCTGGAGTGAATTTTTGCAGGTCTCAGTGATAAACTTCTGAACAAAAGGTTTTACAATATGCAGGAAATGCTGTCAGACCTTTAACTATAGGTGTGCTGGGTGGTAGCGTTACAGTACTTTCACAATATTTCTCATGGCAGTCCTTGTAAATGGATTTAGACTTTCCTCAGGGATTTCTGCCATGTTGTAGGTAAAAAATTAAGTGCTTTTGTGATCTCTACAGAAAGATGTAATATGAGCTAGGGTAGGTAATTTGAATTACTTACAGCAATCATACATTTTGAAAGCATATTCAGTTCATCCTTCTGAACACTCGTTTGGTAGCAAAATTACCTTCCTAAAGCTTCCCTGTGGGCCACCCAAAGAGCTTCCAATCTCTGTGCAGTTTGTAGATATACTTCTGTTTCTCTTCCAGTTATTAAAGGTTGATTTCTGGGTTGGTTTCCCTTTTTTAAAGGAGAAAATATAATGTAATGTGGATAGGTGTCTCTCGATTAATTTAGTGCAAATATCTCATTTGCAGCGCTTTTGTTCTTCCACTCAGAACCCCCTCCTTATGCTATTCCATAGAGGAGAAAATGTTTATTCTGAAGTGTCACCTAACCACTGACAGATTGCTTTTTATTTGAGGTCTCTGGTGACTCCCAGGCACAGGGAAAGTGATTTCTATTTCAGAAAATACCAAATCCATTTCCCTTCATTTTTCCCCAACATATGGACCAGGTCCTGAATTCTGTACTCCCCTAGTTGTCCGACTAATGTAAATGAGGCTGATTGCATAAACGCAGCAAACAAAATCAACCTCTATGCGTTAACAGAAATAATTATCAGTATAAGACTCTCAAGCCAAGTTTTATAAGACTTCATAACACATGCCTGACACGAACCCACAAGAGCAAGGAAATAGAAAAGTGAAGCCACCTCACAGTTCTTCTCCTCCACCCGCAGACACACATCCTGCCACTACTACAACAGGCCACTTATCTCAGCTTCTGGAAGGATGCCAGCCTTCCAGCACTTTGATCTAGCGCCTCCAGATGATTACACCAAACATCCACCACTAATAGTGTTGCAAGAGGGTAGCTTGTTAAAGAGAGGTGCGGAAGAGAGGGTTGTGTGATATTCTAGTGTGATTAAAAATAAGACATTAATGTGGATAACGAGAACATCCACAGTTACATTAGAGGATAAAAATGTATTTTTAATAAGGGAAATAAAATCAAGCTTCAGGGCATAAACTAATGGATGGGGTTAAAAAGAACATTTCTCTATTAGCAGGTTAATCTATAATTATGCACTATGGAGTTTCTTGCATCTTCCTCTGAAACCTCTGGTGCTGGCCACTCTCAGACACAGAGTACTGGTCTATATAGACCATTAGTTTGATCCAGTGTGGCAATTCTCCATCACCTGAATATCTGAATCAAGACTGGATATATTTCTAAAATATATGCTAGATCAACCAGAAATTATGGGCTTTACCTCTCGGTAAAATATCTCTGGCCTGTGTTAATCCAGGAGAGGTACTAGCTGATCAGAGTGGTCCCTTCTGGCCTTAATATCTGTTAATCAGTGGATGCATATGTTCATAACAATAAAAAAGAGATTTAATAAAAGTTACAAACACCCGTTCTTACAAATGAAGCCCTGACTTTTGCTTGGAGCAACTGAGAGACACACAGGCCAGAGGAGAGAGCAAGAGGAATCCCTTTGCTTATCTCCCCACAAGCCATTTCTCCTTCCTGTCTTTCAGAAGACCACAAGTACAGCTGTACAAAGCCCTGGCTAATCATCCTTATTAAAGCCCACCTACTAAGCATATTTCCTGATCCTGCAAGAAAAACCAATAGCTCAGGCGGTGTGTTCTTGAGATGATGTCATCTAATTATCTCATGTAGCAATTCCCTCTCCCACTGCTCAGATCAGTGTTTTAATGATCACCTCCCCTTATTCCACAAAAGTTTAATTGCTGAGTAACTCAAGACCTCTTCACATCATTTGAGCTTCCTGACACGTATGAATATGCAGAGACCCTTTTCTTTTTCCCTATGGGAAATTAACAAAATAATTCACTTTTTCACTCACTAACTCAAGTGAATCTAAGTCAGGTTCATTCTTAGAGGACATATATATAACAAATTCTACCAAATTAAAATATAGCAGGGAAATGTCAATAATAATGATGGTCATAATCATAAGTCTTAGCTCTTATATAGCTCTTTTCATCCAGACATCTCAAAGCACTTTAAAAAAGAAAGGGAAGTATCACTTTCACTATTTTTGAGCTAGGGAAACAGGAATGAAGTGATTCGAACATGCACCTTGAATACGTTAAGGCGCATCCACAGAACATGAAAAAAAACAAACACCACCCTCTCTTGTTGTTATTGCTTACTTGTAGAAGCATTAACAATGCATAGTTACATTAATTTCATGGAGCTAGGTCTACTGCATATATAGAACTAGATGTAATACAAAGGGACAGATTTTCAGCCCTGCTCTGCTCCTTTGGAAGAGGAAACGATCTCTATCTCCATAACTGAGGATTCATGAGGCATGGGGAGTCCCCAGCGAATGTACAGTTCGGCATACCAGGTTCTTAGTCTACCTTCCACTGCTGCTCCTACTATAGGGGCCAATGTTAGGAGCAAGGAGGGGGTGTGGCCAAAGCACATAGGCCTGGATCCACAAAGGGGCCTAGGCACAACACCTAACTTTTAGGCACCTAGAAAATCACGGGAACAACCTGCGACCCACAAAGCCTGAGTTAGATGCCTGGGCTCCTTATACAATGAATGGGGACAGATGGGTGCCTTAGAATGGGATCCACAAAAGCCAACACATTAGGCGGGGAGCTACTTAAGCTAGCCAATGGGAGATGCTGATGAGAGGGGTGTCTCCTATGCCCTGCCCTCTCCCAGACACAGGTGCCCAAGTCCAGGCTGCAGGGAGGAGCAATCTCTGCTAGCGACCCATAAACCAGGGGAAGATAGGTGCTTCTCCCCTCCACCTAACTCATGTATGGGGCCTGATCAGGTAGGCATGCTCAGAGGCCACCTCAGTCTACACAAAGCAGCTGAGAGGGCAAGTGACTCTCCCTTTTCCCTGTAGCCCAGTGGTCAGAGCTCTCACCTGGGATGTGGGAGACCATCAGTTCAAGTACCCCATCTGCAGGATGAGAAGGGATTTGAACAGGGATCTGCCACTTCTCAGGTGAATGCCCCAACCACTGGGCTGGAGTGTCATTCTCAGTCTCTGGCCCAATTAATATTCAATTATTTAATTAAAGTGGACCCACGTCAAGAGGGTGGAATATTCTATAGTGCTGCGGGTAAGGTGCTCACCAGAGAGGTGGCATGGTTCTGCTCAAATCCCTTCTCATCAGGTGAGCGCTCTAACCACTGGCCTAAAGGATATACAGTGTTTCAAAATTATACAAGTTCTACATTACCTTGAACTATTCTAATTCAAGCCATTATTCCACTGAAAGAAAACAATATATTTTTACTGGTTCATTGTCAAAAGTATATTTTTCAGGTGATCTTTTGTCTTCTAAAGGACAGTATGATAGATTGCAGCAAAACTACATGTCATGTGTTACATTACAAATGTTACATCATGTATTAAGGTTTACAGTTAAATATCACCTTTAAAAACTTGCTGCCAGGCCTGCCGACAGCAATTCTGGGCCCCAAGGCAGAACAGTCAATGGGCCCCCATGCATGCACAAGCCCGTGCAGATGTGGTCAGCCTGACATTTGGGAGGTGCTGCGTCTGCACTGGCTGGTGGCCACCGAACTGCCGGCTGTACAGCTGGGTGCACTCTTCCTGCATGGCTTCCACATGCCTGCCCAGTAGGGTTTCCAACTGTCTAATCATGCAAACCCAAAGAACCTTGCCCCACCCCGTCCCTTCCCTGAGACCATGCCCCTGTCCCACCCCTTCTCTGAGGCTCCACCCCCTGCTCACTCCATCCCCCTCTCTCCATCGCTCACTCTCCCCCACCTTCAATTACTTTTACCAGGCTGGGGCAGAGTGTTGGGATGCAGGAGGGGGTGAGGAGTGCAGGCTCTGGGAGGGAGTTTGGGTGTGGGAGGGGGTGTGGGTGCAGGCTCTGGGAGGGAGTTTGGGTGCGGGCTCTAGGCTGGGGCAGGGGGTTGGGATGCAGGAGGGGGTCAGGGGTTCGGCGCATATCCCCTTTCTGTGGCTGCCAGGAATCTACTAGGACATGCTATGAGCTGCTGGCTTTGTATAAGAGACGCTTGTAGGCCTCTTTCTGAGGCATCACACTGTAGTTATGGTTAAACTGCATGGACATACGTGTTCTTTTAGGGCCCAATCTTTCTTGCCATACTCAGCTAAGCAGTCCCATTGACTTAAGTAGAACTAGTTAGGTATTTCAAATAAGGCAGGTATAATCTTTGGATCCACAGAGGGAGTTTTTCTTCTGAAATATTAGAGGGCCTCCATAGTGCTATGGGCCATGGAAACACATGAATCACACATGTAAGATGGCATTTCTGGGGCATTTAATTTTCCATTACAGATGGAATAACCCAAATGGCCAAATTTAGAACCCATTTGATAACCATGAGGTCAAAATGAAGGGCCTAATCCAACTCCCATCAAAGTCAATTAAAAAATGGCCATTGGTCTTGCTGTGAAATGAAGCAAGCCCTCAGAATAGAACCCAAAACTTTTGAGACTTGAATTAAGTTTGGTTCTGCATTTTATATTCCGCTGGTAACCCTACAAGCAGGGAAAGAATGAGTGTCAAACCTAACACTGACTTCCAGTTAGGAGTACATGTTTTCTGAACATTACATTCCCCTTGCGGGAAAAAATGGTTTAAGATGAAAAGGGAAAAAACATGTGTTGTGAAAAGAAAACCTTGAAAAAACACGGTTCTATAGGATTCGCAAAATACTAAAACAGAAGCAGGTTCCCCAATTCTTATGGTCACTGAAAGAACAGATTGTGGAAAGAGGCAAAGCATCTCCAAAAGAACGGGAAGAAAACAGAAAGTTACACCTGAAGCATGATGACATTACGACACATAAGACATTTTGCCCTCCCTAGAGCCAAAAGAACAGGTTATTAGACCTTTTCCCCCGATATTATGGGATCTGATACAAAGCCAATGAAGACAATGTTAAGACTCCCACTGACTTCCTTGGGGTTTGGATCAGGACCATAATGAGAAACATGTCTGATACAATGAAGATTAGAGATGGGCATGAGCCCCATAGTTCAGATCTACCTATGGATTAACCCTTTCCCAAAGGAGGCTGAGACCCCCGGCTCTGCTTTGGACCACCTGAAAAGTTCGTATCTGGACCTGGATTCAAACTTTCTCAAAGGGACTTGGCTCCAGGAATTAGCTTCAGTCCCATCTCTCCACATCCCTTTAAGGATGGCAAAATTGTAGTTAGCTAGGTACTCGATCCATTAATTTTACAGGTACAGCAAGTCCTTTGTGAAGAAATATTAAAATAAAGAGGAAGAAACCCCAGATTGTTGAGTTTCCTATTTTATGCTGTACAAGAACACAGATGCCTAATGTTTTAATGGGTGGGAAAATGTTCTTGGTAAAAGAAGTGAATTTAGTATTAAGTGAAAAGCACTTTACTGAACCTGTGACATTTGGTTTGTAATCAAACTTTTATTATTGGAGATAAATCGTGGTCACTCCCTTCACTTTGAAGCTTTAATTTAATAAAATATAATTCTACTACAGTAATTTCACACCATCTCTGGGTTCCCTGCAGCACTGCTTGTTAAGCAGAATTATACAGAGCTTGACCTCGCCTTTACCACATCGAATACTGATTTTCTCCCTGAGTAGTTATCAACAATGAAGTTACCGAGCAACTTTTTTAATGTGATATTGGAGATGTGTCATTATCACTGTTGTGGAACTTTCCTTCATCATCTAAAGCTGTTCCCACATCAGGGTTCTCAGAAGACAAGATTATGGGGTGATTCTTTTATAACATGAGTGGAGACAACCTACTGAGACTAATAGCATAAGCATTCCATTTCATTACATATTTTTCTTTTCCCCTGGGGCCTTTAGTAATTTCCAGCTAATGAAACATCTTATCATTCTCCAGCTAATTAAAACATAGACTCAAGCAGATGAGCAATGCAGTGTTACTAAAGTGTCCATTTGTTTAGCTTGTCAGCTTCTGAAGAATTTTTAGTTTCAGTTGTGACTGAAATATGTGTCACCAGATTACTCATCCATAGAAACCACAGTTGAAAAATAAATTAATTAACCCATAAAACTCATGAGGATTACACATTTCATGACAGTGCATTACCTAATAGAGCCAAATAAATGGATGAAAATATAGTCCTAATCAGGAAAGGTCACCAAAAAAATCACTGGATTGAGTTTTAAAATGGGATCTGTTCAGATCTTTTCTGGTTATGTGAAAGCTTTTTATTGCTTGTTTGGTTTTTTTTTTTTTAACCAAGGAAACAATGTGCTAAATATTAGCATTGATGATGGTGAGAGACTGTTATACTGTGTATATCCAGATAGTGCAGATGGTTTGTGTCATGCCGTGTGTCCTTGCACAACTTGGTCAAAGTATTTCACTCATATTCTATGATCCCTGCACTATTACAGACTTGGGCCTTTGATGAGCAAAGGCTGACAGAAACACAGAATTGTGCTAAATTGTGTGAGGTGATCAAATGTGCACTGGGACTGGATTAAGGCTGACAGACTCATTTCACTGGTAATTTACACCAGTTTTGAACCCAAGTTGGTATTCAGAAGTGAAAGGCTAGTGTATTCAATCCACAGTCATCCAGCTCCTCTGATTTATACTTTATGTCTGATACATGGCTTAAAAGATATATCTGAAGTCCTGGGTTTCAATTTGTCAGGAGTGTAACTGTAATCAATGAGAGGTTTATGTCAAGGTGTTGCACAGTTTGCTACTGATTTCAAAATATGGATGTGGGGTAAGGTCTACTTTTTACCTGTTAAAGGCAAAGCACAAATCCATGCATTTTAAAGCAGCCTTGTGAAATTGCATGGCTCTATAATAGCAATTTAGCAGGTTCAAAATTAAGGCTAAAATTAGTCATTAAACTCACACGACTATCATCACTGGATTTAAGGCTTACATTACTGCAAGTTTCAAGGATAATATTTAAGAACCGATTTAAATGCTAATGAACTGGCTTGACATAAAATTGCATAATCATAATACTCCGCAGCTGCATCTCAGCCACAGTACTGCTCTTTCCTTCATTTGACTCCAGTCATAACAACAGTGTTATTGTCAATTAATTTATCAGGTACTAGGTACTATGTAACATGAACCCAGGAACTATGGTCTTTGACAATAAAAAAGTCAGCAAACTGGCTGCTTAAAAGAAACAAGTTCTGAAAGATTTGACTGTTCCATTTCCATTTTGCAAACCATGGATCACTCTGGCTACTTTGCGCCACTCCAGTGACATAATACTGCTGTGGCTCTACAATATAATTAATTATTAGTCGTGGATCAGGACCCCATTGTGCTAGGCACCATACAAACACAGAACAAAAAGCTCATGGCTGCCTCAAATAGCTTGCAATCTAAGTCAAACAGCAGCAGAAAAGCTGCCAGCACGGTCACTGTTCAAGCATAGGACCTGAAGCCCCACTGAATTCCTCTGGTTTTATGTAGGAGCACATTGCCTTCAAATGAATCTATGCAGTGGTGAATCCAGCCTATAATTATTTTCTAAATAGTCTGTTAACAATTATTGGCATTTCCTCCTCATTTCAATTGCAAGTGTTTTTAAAATTCAAGAATCAAAACAGAGCTTCAGCACAGAAGGGTAGGAAAATATTGATCCTTTCCTTCGCTGTATAATCATTCAGTATGAAAAAGTCTGATTATTTTTTCACTAAAGATCTAAGACAAGTTATCCTTATAAAACCTTATAAACACCCACAAGACAATTTTGCTTTGAAGTTTCAGTGTGACAGGGCAAAAGCAGAGCAATTTGATACTAATGATTTCAGTCACCATCCTAATGCTTCATGTTTTAAAGATCATTTTGCAAGAAAGACATCATTTTGCAGCCTCATTAGAATAATAAAAGTTAGTGCTTACATAATGCTTTTCATCAAACACAAAGCACTTTGTAACAACCAATAAGTTTAATTAGTCTCATTTTTAGAGAAGGGAAACCGAGGCACAGCAACTTGCCCAAGGTATCACATGGAGTCTGTAACAGAGACTGCAGTATCCAGATCTCAGGACTTCTAGGCCCGTGTCCTGTCCACTGAACTACCCTGTCTAATCCCCACTAGACCAGACAGGATGATAGTTTTTCACCTGTCTGCAATAGTCATACATGGCTTCCTTTCTCTTTTCATTAGCCATCCCATATGCTCTTACCTACTCTTGCCTTACCCTCTTTCCTGTCTTAGCGTTTGAACACTAATGAAATTCCACTCCAAAAACAGTCTATGGGATAGACCCACAGTCCCATGATGGTT
The DNA here is from genome assembly GCF_020497125.1 of Mauremys mutica. Lineage (NCBI taxonomy): Eukaryota > Metazoa > Chordata > Testudines > Geoemydidae > Mauremys > Mauremys mutica. Next base: position 185,166,454 of record NC_059073.1, on the reverse strand, counting down.
CTTCTGTATGCCATGGTGGCACAAAGGGACCCTAAGCCATCTTAACTGGTCTCTCCACGTTCTCCCCTCAACCCTCTCAAATGTGGAAAATCTCCAGAAAGCTGGATCACCCATGAAGAATGTCAAAAAATGAGATTTCAAGGACAAGACCAATTTTGTTATCAGTTCTGCTCACAACATTTGAAACAAGCAATACTAATGCACTAAAGCAACACTACAAAACTGCTGATCATTTGGGGTAAGAGGAGGGGAAGGTGACCTAAGAGTCACTTCTCTTCATTTTTACAGGCCCATTTCCTTGGCTTGCAATTTGCATTAGACAAGCTTCAATGTCATCACAAAATCATACTCCTGCCATGCATCCTGACTGGACAAACCTGTCCCTTTTGAGCATAGTTATAGATGGGTCTAAGCCACGGAGCTGCAATCCCAATCTGGATCAGAACTTCCCCAAAATTCAGGGAGTGCTAGGACCTGAAGCTCTGATTCTCATCCATCTCTAATTATAATGCACCAGCTGCTCACCTGGGTTGTGCCAGTTTGATTAATTATTCATCTTGAAATTGTCTTTTTATGTCATCTGTTTGTTAAGCACAGGCACAAATTTCCCTCAAGATCTCCATTGAAATCCAAGCGACCACAATGCACAGCTTTCAGAATGTGAGACGAAAGAAAAACTGGTATGAACCCATGTCTGAGAGCACTCCTCAATATTTATAGGCATCTGAGAATAACTTTATTTTAGCCCATCTACATATAAAACACCGTGATGCAAATGAGGCAGCCCTTCCATTGTAAATGAATGTCGATGGGAAATTCTTACATATGTTTGTTTCATCAATAGCAGAAGAATGTTCCCCCCTTGGAGAATATTTACCATTTGTGCTCCTCTGCCACATCACTGTTACGTATAGCCTGGAAGTCAATGGGAAGAAGTAATATAAAAGACAGAGGTTTCTTAGCTCAGAACAGGTGCATTGCACTTTACAACTTTTGGCAGGGGACTCAAATCTAGCTGCTGCAGATATTCACTATTGGAGCCTTTACTGTTCATTTCATGGCAGTCACGCAGTGAGCTTTAAGACCTGAACTGGTTTAAAAAATTGATAGAGGTGAAATATTTAAGTATTCAACCGATTAAGTGTTTAATGTTCAAAAAGGAACATTTCACCCTTCACCTGCCTCCCGCCAAACACAACCCCTTATGTTAAGGGGAAAGAAGTGTGGCTGTTGCCACAGCGCTGAGCTATCAGTTGCCTTTCTGAAACATAGGGAGGAATAAAACTCATATCGACACAGATGGGATCACTGGGATGAAATTAAGTTTTATTAAAGGACACGCTGTAGAGGAAGATACAAGCCCACCACCACATAGCCAAAGGGGAAGGTGCTTTACAGAGTCTCTCGCCCGTTATGATTTGATTAGTTTTCAGTGGCATCTTGGCCATGTGACACATATTGAAAGCCATCCAGGGCATCAGAAGATTGGCGAGCAGGAAGCAGTTATGGATGTAGAGTTTCTTGTCCTGTGCCCCTCACCAGCTGATGACGGTCAGTCTCCAAACCCAGGCTTTACTAGCTTCCCATACTTTGTACTGCACCCCTAATTTTTTTCTTAGCCTCACATACAATTTTGATACAAAATAAGATACGCGTAATTTCTGTTATGCGCTATTGGGGAGGAAGAAAATGGACAATAGCAAAATTATTTCATCAAGATCTATGGGTCCCATCCTGCAAACTTCTACTCACTAGAGTGGTCCTTATTCATGCAAGTAGCCCCCGCATGAGTAATGACTAGTCAGATGAGTAAAGAGTTGCAGGATCAGGCCCTATTTGTGCTGCTTGCTTATGTTGATACACAGAAGAAGATATTTTCCAAATGATAAAGATATTTACTGTAAGTATAGACAGGTTGTTATGAATATAATCACGTTAGCATTCTATTTATAATTAGCCTTGTTCCTTTTTTTTTTTAAAAGGTCCCTACCTAGTACATGTCTTTCCTTGGAAGCCTAAACAGTCAGTTGGTTGATTTCCATGTCAATTAGGCGTGTGGCTTCATTCTGTAACTGCCACATCCCCACTTACTTAATATGAACTTTTGTACCTTTTGCTATGGTTTTATAAAGAAGATTATCCTAACTAAACAAACAGAACAAGAAACCAGAGGGACTGAATTTCAAGGAGGACACTGTAGGGATTGTGTTAATTGAGGTGATCAGTGAGATTAAGATCAGCCTTGCTGGTTTCTCATATTGCTCTTAATGACACAATACACAGCCCCAAGCATGTTACCTGCTGTACAATGTATTTAAGTCTCTTTCTTCCCTAGGGTGTGTAATCTAATCTTCTAGATAAAACACTTAGCTGAGTGAAAACCAGCTGGCGTTCAGAGCTCTAATTCTAAAATATAGCACCCATGCAAGGTTTTAAAAACTACTAAAAATAGTGAAAGCCAATAAAAATAGTAAATCTCGGGGGTGTTGATAATTAAGCCTAATCATTTTTTGAATTTATTCACACTTTAAGTATATTGTGTTTGCTATAAAATGGCTGCAGTTAGCAATAAATTCAGCAATTAAAAGTTAGGTATCCCTACAGCAAAGGAGTTTGCATATTCCTATTTTGAAAAAATGGAGCTCTTTATGAGAAAGTATCTGCACTATCTCAGACTTTGTCAAATTAATTCTTGATAGAGACCTTCCAAACCCAGGTCAGAATCACTAGCACAATGATTTTTTTGCACACTAATTTGCACCAAAGTGCTTGCCAAGGTGAAAAATCAAGATATTTGAATATAAAGAGGCACTGATCTTGATTCCCAAAATGTTGTTGTATTTTTGCAGGTATTTATTTATATTGAAGGTTAATGTGAACATATGTTTTTCAGATATATAGCATTCACCACTCCATTAGATAGCTACAAAATTACTTGAGCTTGCTAAAAACAGGCTTTTGCACATGGGAGCAACGTGGGTTGAAAACTATTTGAAAGGAAGTATGGGTCCTGTGGTTGAGGTGGTGCTGTGAGTATCGCAAGGTCTGAGTTAATCTCTGACTTAAACTTCGGGTGTGACTTTGAGCAAATCACCAAATCTCTTCGTGCCTCAGTTTCCCATTTGTAAAATGGGAATAATAATACCCCTTTATTTAGAGCATATGCTCCTTGGGTCAAGGATTGTATCCTACTCTATGTGCCTCAGACACACTGAACTGATGTCATAAAGGAAGTGAAGAGAAGAATTTTTCAGTTTTTTTATATCAATGTTAGGTGTCTTGGTAACAAGCAAGAGGAATTGAAAATTCTCATTGATGACAGGAAATGTGATAGAATTGCCATTACTAAACCTGGAGGGATGATTCACATGACTGCAGAGTTAAAATTGATGGATACAACCTGTTTCAGAAGGATAGAGAGGAAAAAAGAGATGGAGAAGGTGGCACTCTATGCTAAAGACACCATTATCTGGTTTAGAGTTATACTCAGGGTCACGGGATTTTGAATTCATATGGATTAATGTACTAACTAAAAAAGTCCTGGAGGAAGAACTGATGGGAGTCTGCTACAGATCACTGAATCAAACCAGAGAACAGATTGAGTTATATCTTGAGTAATAGGTAGAAAGAAAAATTGTGTTAAGGTGGAGAATGAAAATTGAGACCTCTTTAAGAAGAGTTTATCAGATGACCAAGAAGCCACAACTCCACAATCAAGATTGAGAATAAATCTGGCTAAAAGCCCATCCTGCTTCTGTGGCAAAGTGAACACAGCAATGAGTAATAAAAAATCAATATATAACAAATTGAAAAGGGGGAAATAGATAGCAACCAATATGAATTAAAAATTATGAAGTGTACAAATCTGATCAGAGACATTAAAGACCTCATGGAAAAATCCATGGCTGGAAGGGATAAGGTCAGACAAGAAGAATGAGTTTAAGTATATTAGGAACAAAAGAAATCCTAATAATAGTGTAGGTCCAGTCCTAGATGGAGATGGTAAAAAATGTTAATAATGATGTAGAAAAGGCAGAAGTGTTCAACAAATATTTTTGTTTTATATTTGGAAAGTAGCAGGATGATGTATTTGTATCACATGAGGCTGATGAAGTACTTCCCAATCCATTAGTAACTGACAGGGATGTTAACATCTGCTAGGGAAAAATATTTTTAAATTAACCAGCCTGGACAACTTGCACCCAAGAGTCCTAAAAGAGTTGGCTAGGGAGATCTCTCACCCACTGATGTTAATTTCTAATAAACCTAGGAACACCAAGGAAATTCCAGAAGACAGGAAGATAGTTAATGTTGTACCAGCGTTCAAAATGGGGAGGCAGGATGTATACTGGCTAGCCTGACATCAGTCCTGGGCAAAATAATGGAAAAGCTGATATGGGATTCAATTAATAAAGATTTAAAGATAGGAATATAATTAATGTGGTTTTATGAGAAATAGGTCTTAGTCCTCTAAAATACCAATAAAACACACATGAAACAGGCTAACTGACAGATCTAAAAAACTACAGTAGTTGTCAGTGGTGAATCTTCATTGAATGGCGGGTGCTTCTAGTGGAGCTCTGCAGGGATCGGTACGAGGCCCAACACAATTCAGCATTTCCATCCATAGGCTGGCAGTAAATCTAAAATCACTGCTGATAAAATTTGCAGATACAACGAAGATTGGCAGAGCCATAAATCATAATGAGGACAGGACAGTCATACAGAGAAGTCTGGATTGTTTGGGAAGGCGGGTCCGTGCAAACAAAAAGTGTTTTTAAAACAGCCAAATGCAAAGTGATACATCTAGGAACAAAGTATGCAGGCCAGGCTTCCAGAAAGGAAAACTGTATCCAGGAAGCAGTGACTCTGGAAAGGATTTAGGCATCACAGTGGATAAGCAATTCAACGTGAGCTGCTAATGCGATGCGATGGCAAAAAGGGCTAATGTGATCCTTGGATGTAAAAATAGGGGAGTAGTGAGTAGGAGTGGGCAGGTGATTTTTCTCCTGTCTATGGCACTGGTGAGAGCCATACTGGAATACTGAGTACAGTTCTGGTGTCCACATTTTTAAAAGGACGTGGAAAAACTGAAGTGTGCAGAAAAGAACTACAAATACTATTGGAGGGCTGGAGAAAATGAGGTACAGTGAGAGACATAATGAGCTCTATTTGTTTAGCTTAACAAATAGAAGATCGAGAAGTGATTTGATTTGATTACAGAGCAAAAGTCCCTTTGCAGGGAGAAAAGATTGTCTACTAAAGGGCCTATTTAATCTAGTGAATCAAGACATAACAAGAACCAATGGCTGAAAGCTGAAGTTAGACAAATTCAAATTAGACAAGCTGTTGAATAACTGCTCATTAACAAGCACTGTCCATCCTGTGCATTGAAGGAGGCAAGGATCCTGTGGAAAAAATAGCATGGGTCCATATGTTATTTGCTGCACACTATTCAAACCCTGCTCTCAAGACACAATTTTTAGTAGAACTGGCCAGAAAGCTGTGACATACCATAAGCATGCTGTGACATACTGTAGTAAGATGAGGCCCTGAAACATAAACTCTTGTGTCAGAGGCCTAGTCTGTGGCCTGAAGCCTGAATCAAAGTATTTCCAGGCATTGGTAAGCAAAAGCTGGGCTGTGAGCCAGAGGCAGGCCTCACTCACAGAAGTTGGCGAAAAGAGGGTTGTTAGAAGCAGGTGCATTCACACATATAAGTGCTAACAAGAGGAACTTGTGCCAAGATGGCACCTGGACAGCCCGATACAAGGACACTCCATAGACATAACAAGGAACAGGCAGGTGCATCTTAAAGACAGGACAGCATGATGGATAGATCTGTTTGTCTGGAACAACATGATCAAAGGGGAGACATCACCCTAATGAGCCAAGGGGCTGTACCTCAATACGTCAGTAGGGATGAGTAATCTGTCCTTAACTGTATAAAAGTAGGTCCCAGAGTGCGCATCTTTGTGCAGCCTAAGGGGCAGTGGAAAGTCCCGCCACTGACTGAGCTGTGTCCATTGCCAGGGGGCGCATATTCGTAGTATGTCTTGTAGAGTCTATAGGAAACTATTACTGTGCTTCATTTGACAATAAACCTGGCTCAGGTTCCTTCGTACCTTACTAGAGTCTGTGATCTTTGGGGGTTCTCTCGGGGTTTGCTGTGTCAGCTATCTGTGCAGAGCCGGGGCAGCACACAGAGGGAACATGCACACAGCCAACTGTTATCATCATTGAACAAGAGCAGAGCACCACACTGGTAGCTACTGACAACACATACCAGGGTACAATCCAGACTAAAGAGTAAGCTGTGTCACCCATGCCCTGCAACATTTGATGTGATCATGTAATTAAAGATTGTATCATAACACATATGCACAAAGTGGGGGGATTAAGGTTGAACAGGCAACCTTAATTCTGGCATTTCCTAATTTATGAGTGCTTGACTCTGCAACTTTCACATTCTTGTAATATAGTTTGTAGTTTATACACACACACACACACACTACTGCATGTGTGTAGGTGCCTATTGCATATATACACACTAAAGTGCCTAGTACAATCTGACCACAGTCTCAGATAGAGTCTTCAGAAAGACCTACTGTAATACAATGAATAAGGCCATGCTACCATTGCCTACAAAAAAGAAATGAAGGGGGACAGCTAAGCGGTAGTATGTTCAGAAGGTAAAAGAAAGAGAGAACAAAGGAAAAAGAGGGCAAGGAGCAAGTGATACAGGATTTACAGATTTCATTACATGTCCTTAACTGGCTTTGATGGAAATTATGAGTGTGTGACTGAACTATCTTGTGAAGAGAACTCCCTAGCAGATTAGCAGGGAATACAATGAAGGGTCATTTTGCTCTTGGAGCCTTGAATTTTCTTCTTTTATTGTACCAGTGAAGTGAAGATTTTTATTATCATCAAAGGTCCAGTCTTCTTTGGAGTTGTTTGATGGTGGACCAAATTCTGCCTTGACTTATATTTCACGCAACCCCACCGACTTCAATGATTTTTCCTGGGGTGTAAATCAGGACAGAATTTGGCCTGGTGTGTTTAATGATGTTGTGGTTGATAATTAAATGTGATCTGACATAGGAATGGTTCAGTCTCTTTATGCTTTCTGTAGTGAAACAGTCTGTCCTTGATGTAGTCTGTAATTGACTCATCTGCATGTAATGTGTACAGGAAAGTAGCATGACTATTTTCTTTTGTTTAGCTTCTGTCTCTTCCACAAGTCATTCAGATAAAGGCTGTGGGAAATTATTTGAGGATTATTGGCAATGATATTTAAAGCAAAGAAACAAACAAAAGAGAATGGATCTGTCTACTTTATCAGATAACAAGGGCAAGTTTCAAGTCTCCCCCTATAAAATAAAGAATGGGCATGCTGCTAATGTAAGGGAGAATTGTAAGTACTCAGTAGTTGGGGCATAAATACAGGCTATTATGCAGATCAGAGTATCTATCTGGAGATGAATTATGAGAAAACATCTATGCATCTTCAACACCTGTGGATTACGAAAGTTAATATTGTGAAGGTTGCTATAGCTACATCTCTAGGGCTGGTGAAGTTCTCTGTTCCCGGGAGGACCGCTTTGTTCACATTTTGAAAATAAACCATACCTGCTCATGTTTGAAATGCCATCTTAGTTATATTAGTGCCTTTCTCTGACTGATATTGCTCTGTCAAGCCTGTCATAACCCCATTATTCCTAATTATATCCTCTAGGATCACCGAAAATAATTCTTCCCTCTTGCTGTTGTACGCCCTTTGAATACTTGTAGACAGTCACCATATCCCTTCAGTCCCTGATCCAGCAAAACACTGCATGTGCTCAAGTTTAAGTAAATGAGACTACACACCTGCTTAAATTTCAGCATGTGCTTATGTACCTTCTTGAATCAGGGCTGATGGCATGGACTATGGATGGAGACAAAGGAAAGGTTTTATAGATAATGTAGAGTAGTGTTTCCCAAATCTGGGACGACGCTTGTGTAGGGAAAGCCCCTGGCGGGCCGTGCCGTGCCGGTTTGTGTACCTGCTGCATCCGCAGGTCCGGCCAATCGCGGCTCCCACTGTCTGCGGTTCGCCGCTCCAGGCCAATGGGAGCTGCTGGAAGTGGTGGCCAGTACGTCCCTCGGCCTGCACCTTTCATAATTAGGCTAGGCACAATTCAATTTTTATTTTTCTTATGATTTTGATGGATAATATTGATCCTTATTTTTAAGCACTATTTTCAATTTTTATCTCTTTACACTTTCACAGTTGCACAATATTATGGGTTTTAAAGCTTTTTTTTATTTTTATCAATTTAAATTTTCACGATATTGGGAAATTATAAAGGATGAATATAAACAAATAACACAAGCTTGTAGGGACAAAATTAGAAAGGCCAAGGCACAAAACAAGTTTAAACTAGCTAGAGAAATAAAGGGTAACAAGAAAGCATTCTACAAATGCATTTGAAGAAAGAGTAAGACCAAGGACAGGGTAGGCCCGGTACTCAATGAGGGGTAAAAAAACAATAACAGGGAATGCAGAAAAGGCAGAAGTGCTAAATGACTCTCTTTTTTCAGTTTTCACCAAAAAGTTGTGTGGTGAGTGGACATGGAAAATGAGGTAGGATCAGAGGTTAACATAGGGAAAAACAAGTTAAAAATTATTTAGACAAGTTAGATGTTTTTAAGTCACCAGGATCAGGATAAAATACATCCTAGAATACTCAAGGAGCTGACTGAGGAGATATCTGAGTCATTAGTAATTATCTTTGAAAAGTCATGGAAGACGGGAAAGATTCCAGAGGACTGGAAAAGGGCAAATATAGTGCCCATCTATAAAAAGGGGAATAAGGACATCCCAGGAAATTGCAGACCAGATAGCTTAACTTCAGTACCTGGAAAGATAATGGAGCAAATAATCAATCAATTTGCAAACATTTATAACTTAATAAGATAAGTAACAATCAGCATGGATTTTCAAGAACAAATCCTGTCACACCAACCTAATGTCTTTCTCTGACAGGGTAACAAGGCTTGTGGATGGGGTGGGGGAAGTGGTAGATGTGGTTTATCTTCGGAGGACAGAATTAAAAGTAACAGAATTAATTAAAATTCAAAATGATCTGGACAAACTGGAGAAATGGTCTGAAGTAAATAGGATGAAATTCAATAAGGACAAATGCAAAGTACTCCACTTAGGAAGGAACAATCAGTTTCACACATACAGAATGAGAAATGATTGCCTAGGAAGGAGTACTGCAGAAAGGGATCTGGGAGTCATAATGGATCACAAGCTAAATGAGAGTCAGTGTAACATTGTTGCAGAAAAAAAATCACTCTGAGGGCAGGTCTACACTAAGGGCAGGGGTCGAACTAGGGTACGCAAGTTCAGCTACGTGAATAGCGTAGCTGAACTCGAAGTACCCTAGTTCGAACTACTTACCCGTCCAGACGCCGCGGGATCGAAGTCCGCGGCTCCAAGGTCGACTCCGCCACCGCCTTTTGCAGTGGTGGAGTACCGGAGTCGACCGCAGCGCTTCCGGAGTTCGAACTATCGCGTCTAGATCAGACGCGATAGTTCGAACTCCGAGAAGTCGAACTCACCGCGTCGACCCGGCAGGTAAGTGTAGACTAGCCCTGAGATGTATCAGCAGGAGTGTTGTAAGCAAGACACAAGAAGTAATTCTTCCACTCTACTCTGTGCTGATAAGGCTTCAGATGGAGTATTGTGTCCAGTTCTGGGCATCACATTTCAGGAAAGATGCAGAAAGCCCAGAGAAGAGCAACAAAAATTATTAAAGGTCTAGAAACGTCTATGAGGGAAGACTGAAAAGAACCTGGGTTTGTTTAGTCTGGAGAAGAGAAGACACAGAGGACATCATAACAGTTTTCAAAAACATAAAAGGTTGTTACATGGAGGAAGGAGAAAAACCGTTCTTGTTAACCTCTCAGGGTAGAACAAGAAGCAATAGGCTTAAACTGCAGCAAAGGCGAATCAATTGGACATTAGGAAAAACTTCCTAACTGTAAGGGTGGTTAAGCACTGGAATAGATTGGCAAGGGTGGTTGTGGAATCTCCATCACTGGAGATTTTTAACAGCAGGTTAGATAAACACCTGTCAGGTTAGATAATACTTAGTCCTGCCTTGAGTGCAGGCGACTGTACTAGAAGACCTCTCAAGGTCCCTTCCAGTCCTACACTTTTATGATTCTATGATCATTTGGCCTGGCCAGAACATCTTTCATGATCAGGAAGAAGACCTAATAAAGCAATGGTAAATCCTTGGGGCCCAGGATATGGAATCATAGAATGTAGGGCTGGAAGGGACCTTAAATGGTTGTCTAGTCCATCCACTGAGGCAGGTGATCATGATGCTCCAACCTCCCTGCCATTCTCAAAGCCCTGTTCATGCTGAACTGTATAAATAGCCAAGTGCTCTCCCCCACACACAAAGTCCAATAATGGCAGGGACTTTGTTCTATCATCACTGACCAATCAAAACAAGAATCCAATAGTCCATAAATGGATACATCCTCTCATTGTAAAAAGATTGTTCTTTTAGTTTAAAGAAAACATTTTACATCATTCCTTTGTCTCCCTTTTTGCTTTCTTTCAGCAACAATTTCAGATAACATGATTGTAGGTTAAAATGACCTTTCTGCCACGTTTCATCCACTTTGACAATTTAATCCCCAGTAGAGGTTTCAGCCTACCACAGGCAAAATACAATACTGGCAGCAGCAGAATAGGCTGCTGTGTGTGGGCTCTGACCTAAAAGAAACACCTGTAGGAGCAAGAGGCTATTTGCATCTCGAAGCCCATTCTACTTTTAGCTTTTCTCTGCTGAGGCTTCCAACAAGAGATTGAATTAAATGACAATTTTGGTTATTTTCTGATATGGACAACTGCCCACGAATAACTGGATAGAGAATGTCAATACATTTGTCACGGTGCGTGGAGTGGCTCACAGCTAAGCATGCCAAACTCAGGAAAGACTAACAGAAATAGGGAAGACACCCCAAATGGATGGTATATTCTATCATTAGATTTCACCACGCCAGTAACAACATTGTGTTCCTGGATCACTACATTAGTTTTACCATGAAGTCACAGACATCTCAGCCTTATTTTACCACCCAGACAAACTGGACTTTATGATGAAGCCCCAGGGGGCCCCAGGGGGCCAATCATTTACCCAGGTCAATGGATACTTCAGATCCCATACCAAAAAGAACACTGTAGCCAATCCTTAGTAAACTAACTACAGATTTATTAACTAAAGAAGAGTTATTATATGCTAAAACAGACAATATACTTTACAGTTGGATCAGAGCATACAGTCCAAAATAATAGCGGGGATGTTAAATCTGCTAGTTTCTATGAGTCTTCTGGGTTGCTCAAATAGCTTGGGGACCTCAGTCACTTTTTTTCAAAAATTCCCCTTGTTAGAATTCACCAGTCCAGAGATGGGGTAGGAAAGAGGTGGCCTGGGGCCCTTGTTCTCTCCTTTTATATCTTGACTCTTTTTGCTGGAAAAAGCATGGCTGTGTCATGGATCAGGCAGTTTCATGATGTGCATGCTTGGCCATCAGTCCTTCATATCAATTGCAAATTCTAGCTTGCACTTTTGCCTATGTGCCAGGGAAGATGTACAGATGCTCTCATTTACAGCTCCTTTGTTATTTCTAAAGAGCTAACCTATAGACGTTTTTCAGACCCACAACATGGGTCTCCACACACAGTGTTGATATACATATTACAAAAAGATAATATTCAGCAGATTACAATTTTTTCCACTGATACCTCACAAGGCATAGTTTGTACAAGATTTATCACAATTTTGTAACAGTGGTGACCATATTAATGTAGACAATCACTTTCCCCTTTAAGCCCAAAGAGAGCTCTGATTTCTCAGACAGAGGACTTACTAGTGATATTGGGGGAAGGGGAGGAGGTGTCAAAATGTAATAAGCTAGACATGTTGCAGGTGTACCAACAGATGAGGCTGGAGGAGGATTGTACCAAATTTACCACTATAAACACTCATATGGGCTTATACCAGTACAGTCAATTGCCATATGGAATATTTTCAGCAAGTGCAATTTTCCAGACAGCCATGGAAAATTTGTTGAAAGGTATACTGTGTGTTTTAGTGAGCAGCAATGCTGAATATTTGTCAGCACTGGAGAAGGTATTTCAAAGAATGGAGGCAGTGGGACTTCACTAAATGCTTTTTTATGAGAACAGAAGTGGTGTACCTAGGCTACCGGATAGACAAGGCCTTGGCAACTGAACAGGCCCTAGTCCCCTAGAACACAACTGAGCTATAAGCATCTTTAGGTATGTTAAATTATCACAGGTTTCTTCCAAATGGGTCAGCTCTTTTAGAACTCTTGCATCAACTCCTGAGGAAGGAGAAGCTTGGAAAGAGACAAGAGAGAGTTTCAGGAATTTAAAAAGCTACTCAAATTCTTGTAGCTCTTTGTTCATTTTGACCTGGGACAAAGAATTAAGCCTATCATATGAGGGAGGGGCAATATTGTCACATAATATGAGGGATGTTTAGGCCTGGGGGAATTCAGGACCAAAAAAAATAAAAAAACTTCACACAATATTTTAAAATTCTGCAAAATTCTGCTTTTTTTTTTGGTCAAAATAATACAATATAATCACACCCGTTTCAGTTATTTTGATAATTTGTTTCAAAATACCTGTCAGCAAGTATGTCTGTAACAATACAGACAACAAAAACAACTCCACCAGGAGGAGAGAGTTAAAGAAACCCCTGTCTCCACATGGATCCTCACTGCAGGATCAAGCTATAGGTTACCTTAAAGTAGGAGAGATAGGGAGGAAGGTAGAGAGTAGATTAGTCAGTTGAGAGAATGCGTTAGCTTAGTGGGGTCTGTCCCCAGTCTCTTCCCAGGGAGAGGGGAGAGTGCTCCCCGCTTCTCTGATGTCAAACGGACCTCAAGACCATTTAGCTGCTCCTAGTCCCCCACCCTTCTTCAATTCCACCTCCCTCAGGATCCGTGCCCCAGGGACTGTTCCCCCTCAGCTGCTCCTCCCACATTCACTGCCCCTTCCCTCAGGGCACAGCCCTGTGCCCTCACCTCTCCCTTCCCTTGGAGATTGATTCCCCTTTCCCACCCCACTGCACCTGCCGCAGGCTTCAACACCCTTTTCTCCCTCCACCACCACTGGGGACCGTGTGCCCCCCCTCCCATCCTGAATGGCACATGCCTTGCCTGCCTCGCCCCCAGAGGCCTTAGTGCAGCAGAGGAAACTGACCGTGGGAGCTGCACCCAGCTCCTGGAGGAAGGGACCTGCCTGTGTGGTGCTGCAGGTAAGAGCTCTGCCTGGGGTTTGGACGTGCACCACAAGCAAACCTCTGGTGAGAAACTTGGAGGCGCAGGTGCCCACCTTGCCCTTCCTAAATGGTGTCCTGGCCAAGGCTCCCAGAGACTTCATAGAATCATAGAATCTCAGGGTTGGAAGGGACCTCAGGAGGTCATCTAGTCCAACCCCCTGCTCAAAGCAGGACCAATCCCCAACTAAATCATCCCAGCCAGGGCTTTGTCAAGCCTGACCTTAAAACCTCTAAGGAAGGAGATTCCACCACCTCCCTAGGTAACCCATTCCAGTTCTACACCACCCTCCTAGTGAAAAAGTTTTTCCTAATGTCCAACCTAAACCTCCCCCTCTGCAACTTGAGACCATTACTCCTTGTTCTGTCATCTTCTACCACTGAGAACAGTCTAGATCCATCCTCTTTGGAACCCCCTTTCAGGTAGTTGAAAGCAGCTATCAAATCCCCCCTCATTCTTCTCTTCTGCAGACTAAACAATCCCAGTTCCCTCAGCCTCTCCTCATAAGTCATGTGCTCCAGCCCCCTAATCATTTTTGTTGCCCTCCGCTGGACTCTCTCCAATTTGTCCACATCCTTCTTGTAGTGTGGGGCCCAAAACTGGACACAGTACTCCAAATGAGGCCTCACCAGTGCTGAGTAGAGGGGAATGATCACATCCCTCGATCTGCTGGAAATGCCCCTACTTATACAACCCAAAATGCCATTAGCCTTCTTGGCAACAAGGGCACACTGTTGACTCATATTCAGCTTTTCGTCCACCGTAACCCCTAGGTCCTTTTCTGCAGAACTGCTGCCCAGCCATTCGGTCCCTAGTCTGTAGCAGTGCATGGGATTCTTCCGTCCTAAGTGCAGGACTCTGCACTTGTCCTTGTTGAACCTCATCATATTTCTTTTGGCCCAATCCTCTAATTTGTCTAGGTCCCTCTGTATCCTATCCCTACCCTCCAGCGTATCAACCACTCCTCCCAGTTTAGTGTCATCTGCAAACTTGCTAAGGGTGCAATCCACACCATCCTCCAGATCGTTAATGAAGATATTGAATAAAACCGGCCCCAGCACCGACCCTTGGGGCACTCCACTTGATACCGGCTGCCAACTAGACATGGAACCATTGATCACTACCCGTTGAGCCCGACCATCTAGCCAGTTTTCTATCTACCTTACCGTCCATTCATCCAGCCCATACTTCTTTAACTTGCTGGCAAGAATACTGTGGGAGACTGTATCATAGCTCCTTGTGTCAGCCCCATGCCTCTGCAGGGTGGGCACAACAACAGGGGCAAGGGGCGTGCACTGGGGCTGCCTCTCAATGGGGAGCACAGGCCACTGGCTGCACAAAGGTGTGTGTTGGGGAGAATCACCCTGCAGCCTCCCCTCCGGGATACAGACTTGGCATTGAGGCTGCACCCAACCCTGACACAGAGCAAGGGCTGAGCCTGCCCCACACCTGCACCAGAAACACCCTGGGGCCCTGCCCCTCCATGCCGGATGCACCATGATAGTGAGTGAGATTGACAGTCTCTCTCACACACCCATGCATGCCCAGCCTCACCCTCCCCACAGTTGGTGATTTACATCTCTTCCCACTGCTACCAATGCCCAAACCGACATGCCTGCTCAGGACCGCTGCCGGTGAGGGGTGTGTGACCCCTCTTGTGGCTTCCCTTTGCTTCCCAACAGAATCTATTATTCTGCAGGGAAACAGAAAAATCTGGGGGGCATGAAATGTGTGTGCGTAGTGGTGCAGAAATTACCCCCAGGAGTAGATGATGGAGAATTAGAGACTTGAAACCCGGCCAGTCCCAACTACAAATCTTGAGTTCAGGTCAGGTTGGTTATAATTTGTACAATATACATTTGGGCTTGTGTTGGATAGTCTTCCCATCCCTTCTCCACCTTCCCCTTGTCTTCTTCTCTCTGTTCTCCAGCCCCCGCCCCTTTCTGGCTGCCTTCCTGTCAGTGGCCCCACTCTATCTTGCAGTTTCCAATAACTGTGCGATGGCCCCATTTCAGAGGCAGTGGCAAGAGTGTGGGGAGTTCTGGTCCCAGGATGAGGCCCAGCTCACAGTGCAGCCCAGGAAGCAGAGATTAGCCCTGCTTCCATCTGCTGCTGGCTCGCAGGGTCTCTGGGGTGCCCGTGCTGACGGCTTAGTGCGGGGGAGATTTGAAACAGCTGCTGCAGGGGCAGTTTGGTGGTGGCAGCTTATCAGTAGTGGGGACTTTTCATGCTGGTTCTGGCTGGAGAAGGGGGTAGAGCTGCCATATAGGATCCCCAGAGCCGCTGCCATTGCTGCTTCTTTCCTCGCCTGCCATCGCCTCTCTCCTCACCTGATGCCTGAGTGACAGGATATGCCAGAGCACTGGTGAGCGGACTGGGCCCAGCCAACTTCTCCAAGGACAAAGGTAGGCACTGGGACACATTACCCCTGGCCCTGGGCTGGAGGCGAGAGTGGCAATAGTGAGGTTATTTTGTTTGCTTGTTGTTCCCCTGCCCCACATGCTGCTGTTGGGGTGCAGGAGCATTGACCCTGGGAATGGCCAGGCCACCCATGGTCCTACATAGATATAGACTTTGCAAGTCCACATACGAGGAAAATCTTCAGAAGGCTCATGATGCACTGAGCATTGTTGTTACAGTAATGTTATAGGTTATAATTTCCTGTATGTAGTTATGAGGCTGAAAATGTATCCTCATGGCTTAAAATACCGTAAGCCCAGGCAAAAACTCTCCAAGAGCAGAGAGGCAGTTCACACCTCATCAGGGCATGGATGGGACAAGCCCAGCCCAGCCTCACAAGACCAAAGGATGCTGGCCTAGGCAGCAACAAAATAATCTGTTTGACTCTCGAGGGAGTCACCCCCTTCCTTTGGTTAGTTTGGAACTGCAATGGGGTAATGCTCACCTGACTCTGGAGGGGGAGGGCAAAGCCAAGAGGGAAGAAAGGACATGATAAAAGGGAGAGAAGTTTGCCATGCTCTCTCTCTTTCTCTCTCTCTCTTTCTCTCTTCCACCTACAGCACAGCATACCAAGCGACTGAAGCGCTGATCAAAGGGAAGAGCCTGGCTGAAGAGCAACCAGCCAGCCTGTGGAGAGAAGCATCTAAATTTGTAAGGACATTGGAATGTTAAGATCAGCTTAGTATGCGTTTTGCTTTTATTTCATTTGATGAAATCTGACCTGTTATGCTTTGACTTATTATCACTTAAAATCTATCTTTATAGTTAATAAAGCTGTTTGTTTATTCTACCTGAAGCAGTGCGTTTGGTTTGAAACGTGTCAGGGACTCCCCTTGGGATAAGAAGCCTGGTACATATCAATTTCTTTGTTAAGTTGATGAACTCATATAAGTTTGCAGTGTCCAGCGGACAGGTTCCTAGGGTTGTGTCTGGGACCGGAGATATTGGCTAGTATCATTCGATTGCACAATCCAAGGAGCAGCTGACATGCCAGAGGCTGAGTATGAACAACCCAGGAGTGGGGGTTCTCACAGTAGTGCAGGGTAAGGCTGGCTTCCAGAGTCAAGGATTGGAGTGACCTAGCAGATTACCGGTTCACATAACACCAGAGGGGAACGTCACAAGCAGCCACAGCCCTGGGCCCTAGCAGCAGATGGGGGAATGCCATGGATGCCCACTCCATGGCACCCCCAGCCAGAGGAGAAGCTGCCCCACACTGCCTGGCTCCGGCTTCCCACCTAGGACATGGCCAGAGGGCAGGATCTGAGGGGGGCTGGGGGGAAGGAGGAGGAGGTGGGGTGGGGTGGTGGAGCTTCCCCCAGGACTGCCCCACTCTGGGTAAGGCACTGCAGTTTAGGGGGGCAACTACCCTTGGGCTCAAGGTTTCTGTCTGCTTCAGGGTTTCAACCGTGCCCCCGCTCCCGGCTTCAATAGGGGGGAGCTCAGGGTTTCAGTCCTGCACTGCTCCCGGATGCAGTAGCGGGGAGCTTGGGGCTTCAGCCCCACACCGTTCCCTGTTTCAGCCTCTCAGGAGGGTGGGGGGGGGGCACCAGGGCTCAGGGCTTCAGCCATGTGCTTCTCCTGGCTTCAGCCCCATGGGGTGGCACTGGTGCTCGGGCCTTCAGCCCCGTGCTGCTTCCTGCTTCAGCCCCACTCGGGGCACTGGGTTTCAGTGGTGGGGCTCCGCGAAGGGGCTCGGGGATGCCCTGGTGGCCACAGACTCCCAGTTGAGAACTGCTGCTCTAGCAAACTAAATCCTTGTCTTTTAAAGCCAGTTAATTGATGGTCAAGTTGTAAGATGACAGAGGATCAGATCTACTTGTTGACTGATGTGCAAGCACCAGAGCTTTTGCCTTTAAGTGATGACGATCTGGAGGAACAGAGACCAGGAGAGGATGCAGATTTCCTGGCAATGTCCAAGTTGGGGGCATCTACAAAACTGCTGGACGAGGAGACTGGATGTGACATACCAGGGCACAATCCAGACTAGTGCCCTGTAACCTGGAGTGCCCTTTACAATGCCTTGCTGCTGTAGCCTCCAACCCAGATTGCTGACAAACAGCCTCAGCATGTAAGTCACTCCCAGCTATGCCTGTGTATGCTGGATCCAGTCAACCACACCTTGTCTCTTGCCAGCCAGGTTATGCTACAGGGTGACCCCAGCACACACACCCAGTCCCAGATCGTCCCCCAGAAATATATGTCCTGTACTGCCCAGCTCTCTCCTGGACAGCACAAACATATTAAGTCCATTATTCCTTTAAGGTAATAATATGCTATTTTATTATTTTAAATAGAGTATCCAGACGCCACCTTAAACACAATGGATTAGATAAAATAGTAAAACAAGTTTGTTAGCTACAAAGAGAGAGATTTTAAGTGACTGCAAATAATGAGGCATAACAGTCAGAAATGGTTACAAGAAATATAAAGATAAAACACTTATTAGTGCCCAGTTTAACAACCTATATCAGATTCAAGCAAAGTTTCTCACTCCATGCCCCAGCAGATTACTGACCAAACTCTCAGGTCAGGGCCCCCTCCCAAATTCCAACAGTTGCTTTCTTTTGTCTTCTAAGGTACAGTGAATGTGATGGGCAGGGAGTGAGGTGGGGCCTTGGGTGTTTGTCCCTCCTTTTTATAGTTTCAGTCTCTCTCTTGAAAAATGTTTCCAGCTGAGACCCAGGAGACAAAGAGTTTATGTGGAAGGATATTCCCTGCTGGGTTTTTTTCACCTGTTTGAACTTCTTTTGTTTTCTCTCCCTGCTTGTTGACTCTGTTTACTGCTTATATGCAAGTTAAGGCAAGCACACATTCTTTTGTTTAGGACAGACCTGTTTATGGACTTCTGCTTGGGCAGGGCTGTGGGGTTTGGAACATATGTTAATAACATCACACAGGGGAATCTTATAACTTCACATACGATGTTACCACACCTATTTTATCAGAGCAATACTGACCAGCAAATTATGAGCTTTCAAACGATGCCTTACAAGGCATGCCTTGTACAAAGATTATTACAATCGTGTGTAGGATGTGAATACAGGGGTATATTCTGTCACATGAGAGGAAGTGGGACTCCACCCCCAAAGGCAGCCCTGGCTGCTGCAGAGACGAGGAGGAGGAGGATCATCAGCTTTGTCTCCATCATCAAGGAGAAATAGATGGTCAGCAATTAGCAGTGCTAGTGAGGGAGGAAAGAGGAAGTGGAACAACCACAGCTACAGGAGCACCTGAAGGTGGGAATGGTGGAAAGGTCTTTGCTTTTTTGGCTATTGCACTGACCAGTAATAACTCAGTGAGGATATGGCTTGTTGCTAGACAGCTGCTTTTACTAAGAGAGCACACACCCTGGTTAGGAGCAAGGAGAAAGCTAGCAGAGGCTGAACAGAGAGACTGGAAAATTCTGTAGGATCAGTAGCAGCAAATCAGGTGGGACCAGGAATTGAGGAATGGGAGATTGCAGGGGGAAGAGAGGGTGTATGCAAAGGAAGAGGAGAACCGGAGGGGAAGGGTGCAAAGAAGGTGGTAAAAAGCAGGGCAAGCACAGTGGACAGGGAGAGTGAGGTCAGGCAGGTAAAGGGTGGCAGTGGTATGGCAATACAGCAAATAAAGAAAAAAAACTAGAGTCCAATATTCAGAGCTGAGTGAGTATAATGATGTCAGAATGGCATGGAGGAGAGGACCACTGTTGGTCTCTGCTGACATAGTATATGGTTGTTCTTGGTGTATGGAAAAACAGAATAGTCATGGTACATTTTATCCTTTGTTACTGCTGCTTTATCAGGTCCCCTGTATAAATCAAGGTTAAACTGACCTAGCTTCCTCTTTATTTACTGAGCAGAGTGTTTATGGTTTGTTTAATGTTTTTCTTTCATCCCAATTTGGAAACAGTTCCCGGCATGAGTGTATAAAATAAAAACTTTTAGATTAATGGATTTGGTCTCTTTTGTATGGGGAGGTAGAGGAGGATTACTGCTGACAATTGTAATTTAGATTCCCCACTTAGTAAGACAGTAATTTAGATTCCCCACTTAGTAAGCCAGTAATTTTCTTTAAGATTGAAGTATTCTCCAGGACAGAATTAAAGTTGTACTTTTCATATTGAGTGCACATTAGGACTTGTAAATTCTCTGGTGATACACTAGCTTGCAGAAAATGCTCATTAATATCTGCTGTTTTCTCACTCTCAATAATTCTTAAGCTCTTTTCCACAAATACTTTGCCGAAACTGCTTAGTGGCTATTTTCTCAAAGCACTTAGGATCATAAGGGCGCCAAAATAAAATAGCTATAGCCTCTGCCTTTTGATCTGCTCTGAGAAAAGCTTCAGCACATATACCAGTGTCAACATGGGGGCATCCATCTCCAATTCCCCCACTTCGCAGTTTTGAACCAATGACCCACATGCTTTTTACAGATTGTACCCTATTTTATGTTAATAAATATTCATATGAAGTTAGGAATTTCTCGGACTTCACATTTGGACTCCAATGTGATTGATGCAGGTGTAAAGATTGGGAATTAAATTTCCCAATGTTTGCTACATTTCTGAAGGACAAATATAGTAACAACACTACTTGGAACTTACCGAGCATGGTTCATTAAGGAAATTCAATGTTCCTTGCCAAGGTGGACAAGCGTTATTATGCCCCAACATTACAGATGCACTGAGAGGTGAAGTGACTTGCCCAATCTCCTATACTACGGGCTGGTCTACACTAGGAACTTAGATCGGCATAGCTACATCTTTCAGGGGTGTGAAAAATCCACAGCCCTGAGAGACATTGCTATTCCGACCTAACGCCTGATGTAGATAGCACTAGGTTGACAGAAGAATTCCTCCATCTCTCTAGCTACTGCCTCTCAGGGAGGAAGGCTACCTACTTGAGAGAACCCCCTCCAGTTGGGATAGGTCTACACTGCAGGGCTAAAGCGCTGGAGCTGTGCCGTGGTAGTGGTTTAAGTGTAGACATACCGTGAGGCTCCAATCCTGCAAGCTGATCCATGTGTGTGAATCCTTCTGTCTGTGAAGATGCCCACTACTACTTCAGTGGGGCTCTGGGTAGGCAAAGGGATTTGAGACCTCTTTGCAGGGTCAGGGTCTGAGTCAGTTGCACTGTTTGGAATACAGCACAGCTCTCCTCCTGACTCTCACTCCCCTGCTCTCAGCCCTAGACAACACTGCTGCCATGCTGATTTTGATTATGTAAATCCTTCCCTTTACTTAAATTCCCAGAGGCTAACCTGCTGTTGTTTCCTCTAATCTAATAGTTTTTGATTCTAGAAGGTATATTATTTTATTAATGATCTTGTTGTTAACACTTCATCATATCCCATATGGGTTTTTCCTGTTTTATCTAAATGTACAATATGTTCACAACAACCCTCTCTATTTATTCCTTTAAACTCAGTGTCGTATGAACGAGAGACTTTTTAATGCATCTATTTGCATTGTTCACTCAACATCTTCCCTAATTGCAAATAATTAGTATTGTAGTTTTTTCCTGATTTCTTTCTTTACTACTCTGAATTTTACTTATGACATGTGCTGCTCCATTGTGACACATGCCAGAAAAGATAATTACATGGGTTCAAGCTATGGGTCCATTGTGACAGGAACAGTTTAATAAAAACTGTCATCTCCTTCCTATATAGATTTAGGGTGAAATATGGTGGCATATGAGTTGTTAGCAGACACAATCTAACTGAAGTCTCTCTAGCAGCACCTAAGAAGGGTTCTGCTTTTTTCAGATGATAATAATAGGAGACACTTTCCTGAATGAAAAATATTTATCTAGATAAAAATAAAAATTAATCATAAAGAATATAAATGTTACCATTGAAACTGAAATAAAAATTGATTCCTGCAAAGTCTAAACATAGATCATGTCAGAAAAATCCAAGACATTTTTTAAAATGTACTGTAGTTATAGATGGTGAAAAAAGGTTACAGGGCACACGTGCTTTGTAATGATTTTGGTAAAAGTTTTGATGCAAACTGCATAAAAAAGCATAACTCTTCATGTGTGACACGCATACACACCCTGTTAAGCATTCATTTGGGGATAGTCTGCAATGTACCCTCCTTTTAAGAGTTAAGGCGAAGTTAGAAAGAAGGTGACCGTAGCTGAAAAGTAGGTGACAGATCACAAACAGAAGATGATTATTGCTGCAGTCCCAATGGGTGATGAGGAGAAAAAAAAATGGGGTCCTGTTGGAATGCTTCTTTCATGGTTGATCTGAAATGAGTTGGTGCTCTTGTGCTGTACAGCTGTGATGGCCATATCCCACCCCCTAAAAAACTAGCCCAATCCTAATCCTGATATAGTCTCAAAGGTTAGAGAGACAAGGTGGGTGAGAAATCAATCTTCAAACACCTAGTCTCTCTAATATCCTGGGACCAACATGGCTACAACAGCCCTGCAATCATGAAAGCTTGAGCACACCAGGCTTTCATACCACTGCTTGTATGTCATCTTTCTAAACCAGAACTGCTGTCTAGTTAGAGTTGTTAGGAGATCCGAGTTCTAGCCTCAGCTCAGCTGTGGACCTGCTGTGTGGTTTTGGCCAAACCAATTCACTCTGATCCTCTGAATCCCCTCCTCAGGGCAAGAACTACCTTTCACTATGGGTAGATCCGGAGCTGGTGTGAATTGTCACAGCTCCATTGACTTCACCAGCCATCTGCTTTGAAGTCAGCTGACTGAGGATGTGCCTAGCACAACTGGAGGAGGGGGGACAGCCTCCATTGTAGCCTGTAGGCAGTGCTGTAATACAAATAAACAGTGTGGGAAAGTGTTCAATTTTACTTTCCAGTTCTACCTATTCTGTGAATAAAAAGAGGAGCTCAGCTTCTGGCGCTGTTAATCCTGCACCTGTCACCTGCACTAAATTCCTCCCTGTGCCCATCCTCTCCAGAAATAAAGTAAATCTGGAGAACAATGTAAGCCCCCATGAATTAAATTCAGAGATGCTATTTAAAAAAAAACCAGCAAGGGGCAAGGGAGGCAGATTGCTTGGCTAAGCTCTGCAGAGCTGCTCTGCTCTGATGGTTTGCGCTGATGGATCAGCTTGGTGGATAGTTCTTTTGCTGGAGGAGATAAGAGGAACCCCTACAAGGTTAGGGAAATGCTGGTTGGACCTTAAAACAAGCCTCTGACCCCTAAGGAAGTCTTCAAGTCACATGGGTGAGATCCCACAGGAGGCAATGCTGCATTCTCTAGCAGCAGAAAATCTACAATTCTCAAGAGCTTGGATTTGGTGCAAAAAGACAAGGTGGGCTAAAGGTCTCTCTCAGTACTGTTGAGGGCAAAGTGGAAAATATTTCCTTTAAGTTACTAGGAGTAGAATCTCATGTCACAGATCTGAAAAACAAGGCTTCAGGCAGGAAGTAATTTTTTCTACTTTGCTAGCTGAAAATAAAGCTTAAATAAGAAGAACATGCCAGGGAATAAAACGAGAACCACAGGTTTAGTGGGGCTAGTCATGAGGCCAGAGAACATTGAGAAGGAAAGTACTTTAAAGTTTGAGACATGGTTAAATAAATTATGAGTCCCTTCAGTAACATTAAAAAACGAGGAGTCCTTGTGGCACCTTAGAGACTATTATGCCCAAAATTTATTTGGGCATAAGCTTTCGTGGGCTAGAACCCACTTCATCAGATGTATGAAGTAAAAAATACAGGAGCAGGTATAAATACATGAAAGGATGGGGGTTGCTTTACCAAGTGTTAGGTCAGTCTAACGAGATAAATCAGTTAACAGCAGGATACCAAGGGAGGAAAAATAACTTTTGAAGTGGTAAAAGAATGGCCTATTACAGACAGTTGACAAGAAGGTGTGAGTAATAGTAGGGAGAAATTAGTATTGGGAAAATTAAGTTTAGGTTTTGTAATGACCCAACCACTCTCAGTCTTTATTCAGGCCTAATCTGATGGTTCTAGTTTGCAAATTAATTCCAGTTCTGCAGCTTCATGTTGGAGTCTGTTTTTGACGTTTTTTTGTTTAAGAATTGCCACTTTGAGGTCTGTTATTGAGTGACCAGAGAGACAGTTATTCTCCTACCTGCTTGACATTTACCTTCAAAGAAATCCACTTTTACTGCTGACCCCACAACAATTAAATGTACAGTCTTAACAGTTAAAAAGAAGATCCTGAGACCAAATATTGAATAATCAAGGATGTCCTATTGGACTATCCCTAACTATCCCCTCACAACTTCTAAAGAGGAGAAATCTATACCTGTCTGATCTTTTAGATTGTGAGCTCACTGGATCTGGGACTTGAAGAAGGTCATCGCACAATGGTATTGGAGACATTAGGCACAATTAGAATACACAGCAACTAGACACCCATGGGCCAGCCAGTTTGGGTTTGCAGGGCTCGAGCTGCAAGGCTGTTTCATTGCTGTGTAGACTTCTGGGCTCAGGCTGGAGCCTGAGCTCTGGGACCCTCCCACCTCACAGGGTCCTATAACCTGGGCTCCAGCCCGAGCCTGAAAGTCTACAGCAGGGGTCGGCAACCTCTGGCACACGGCTTGCCAGGGTAAGCACCCTGGTGGGCCGGGCCAGTTTGTTTACCTGCCGCGTCCGCAGGTTTGGCTGATTGCGGCTCCCACTGGCCATGGTTCACCGATCCAGGCCAATGGGGGCTGCGGGAAGTGGCGCAGGCCGAGGGATGTGCTGGCCGCCGCTTCCCGTCGCCCCCATTGGCCTGGAGCAGCGAACTGTGGCCAGTGGGAGCCGCGATTGGCCGAACCCTCCGGATGCGGCAGGTAAACAAACTGGCCCGGCCTGCCAGGGTGCTTACCCTGGCGAGACGCGTGCCAGAGGTTGCCAACCCCTGGTCTACAAAGCAATGAAACAGCTCCACAGCCTGAGTTGGCTAGCATGGGCCAGCCGTGGTTTTTTCTTTGCTATGTAGACATACCCTGGAGCCCCAATTCAGCAAGGCATTTAAGCACATGCTTAAGTCTGTCCATGTTCACCAAATCACTTAACTGATTGAAGTCAATGTGATTTTGGTATATGCTTAACTTTAGGCATATGCTTAAGTACTTTGCTGAATAGGGATTAATTAGGGCCCTAATCTTTGTGTGACTCTCATTTCCCCCTGATATAACAGTAATTTGTTTCTCCCAAATTTGTCAGAACTGGTTGCTTTTTTTATTTGGTCAAATATGATTTATTTCCAAAATGAAAATCTTCCTGCAAATTTTTTATTTTAGCTGAAATTTTCCTAATTTTCAACAAGAAGTGAAAAATGTTCCATTTTCATTTTCTCCCCTCCACCTTTCCCTTTTAATTTCTTCCACTGGGAAAAAAAAATCCATTCCCCCACCCTCAGTGTTTCTGCTTTCATTTCATTGAAAAAAGTCAAAGGAAAAATTCACACATAAATCGAACATTTTTAATTTCTTAATAAGTTCTTGTAGATGAGCGGACTCACCCCTGCAGCGCCTCCTGCTGTCTGTTCCAGGAATTAGCTCTTTCCAGCTCTGGTGCACCCTCTGCAGGCCGGTGATATCCTGCCTCCTGGCCCCCATGTCTCTCCCAGAACCCGGTGCCCCTTTATCTGGGGTGCTGCCCCCTGGCAGTAACCCCTTTCTCTCAGGTCTCCCCTCCCCAGGGAACCTCCACCCACTAGCCCCACCTTGCCTCAGTATCAGGCTACTGCCAGTCATCGTCTAGCCCCCACATCCTGGGGCAGACTGCAGTGTCAGCCTACTCATCACTGGCAAAGAGGGTTTGGACCTGCTGCCTTGGCCTACCCCTGGGCTGCCCTCTGCAACCCCTAGTACCCCTTGGCCTTCTGCTAGGCCGCAGCCTGGGGCTTTCCAGGCTGGAGCTCTCCATCTCCTCTGCCTTTCCCCAGCCCTGCTTCACACAGGTACCCTGTTCAGCTCCCCTGCAGCCAGGCCCTTCTCCCTCTACAGGCAAAGGGAGACTGTCTGGGCTTCTGGCTCCCATAGCTGAGCCTGCTTTCCCCAATCAGCCCAGGCTTCTTGCCCCAGCCACAGACCTCTCCTAGGGCTGTTTTAAGCCCTGAAGGGCAGAAGCAGGGGACCACCTTGCTACAGTTCTTCACTGAAAATACCTACCATTCTTGGACCTCCTGTATCATTTGACTGCCTTAGATAGTAAGCTCTTTGAGTCAAGGACTGTCTTTTATTATGTATATGGTACAGTGCCTAGCACAATACGCTCTTGATTTTGGGTGAGGCCTTTAGGCATGACAAAATATTAATAATAGATCTGGTTAGATCATTTTTTTATTAAATGAAATTTCATTGAAATATGCTTTTTTCAAAGACGTATTGATTTCAAGGATTTTTGTGATCCCAGGCTTTCGGGTCACTTCTGACAAGAGCGAGACCCAAAGCTGAACTGAAAACCACGTTTTTTATTGGAAAATGACCATTTCAACACAATTCCATTTCACAAGAGTGTTCCAAAGGTTTTGTTTTCATTCCAGTGCAGAAGAAAAAATGTCATCAAAACAGGCTTGGAAGGATTAGATTTTCTTCGGTAAGTGTCAGTAAATGTCAATTTCACCGTATACACTTGAACCGATGGAAAAAATATTTCCATCAATAATTATTGAAATATAAAGATAAGCAAAGAAAGAAAAATGCTGCTTTAGAACTTAGAGTTGGATTTAAAGAGATTTACTTTGTGTATTTTGACATGTGATGTTGACAATTTGTGTTTTAGTGGTTATAAAGCTTTAACTTTTTGAATCTCGACATCGGTTGTCACTAAATAATTATTGTGTGACCTCCTCCCCCATTACTTTGGGCAAGTGTGAAAATATAAATGGATAAAAATCAGAAAAAATGCTTAAAAACAAACTTCAATATTATCTGTGGAATTATAAAAAAAAAAATCAAGCTGTGCAAAGCCTATTCAAATGTTGTCACAAAATGGAATTGTTGTCCTCCAGACAGCTCTAATTAATAACAATACAAGTGAGAGCGCATTAGCAAGGGAGGTACAGAAGGACTTCTTAATATCTTGTGAGAAGAGGTTAAACTTTTTTGCTCCCTTTATGGTTTGGTCCCCCCCACTCAAATTCTCTCTCAAAGTTTGTTTCCTCTGAACTGCATATTTTACATTTGGTCCTTATGGGGCAATTTGCTACTGAAAACAAATATTATATATGTTTTAAAAGTTAGGGATAGTAAATCTTAATTGTGGAACTCTCTGGCGAACTCAGAAACGTGGACTGATACCAACAAAATGAGATTTATTTAATATTGATAAATGTGACAGTAATGCACCTAGGGAGAAATAACAACAATCAACATGGATATAAAATGGGAAATTGCTATTTAGAAAACATTAATATAGGAAAAGACCTGGGGTTTGTAATAAAGTGTGTATGAGCTCACACTGCAATATAAGCAACTGCTATCCCAGAGTGCATATATAGAAACGAATCTCTTATATGACAAAAGTAGTAATAAATGCAGCATTATGTAGCCTGGGTACACTTGAAATGCTGCGTGCATTTTTAAACCTCTCATTCTAAAGAGGACATTAAAAAGTTAGGGAGAGCTCAAAGACGGGCAACTAAAATGAGACAGGGAAGAGAGGATATAGCATATGAAGACAGGCTCATGGAATGTCATTTATATGGGAAAGGTGCTATTGAGATGAACAGGATAAGACTGTGCTAATATCTGTGTGGTATGAGAATGGACCTTCCCTGTAGCTGAGACAGTAAAAGGGTCTAAAATTAAAAGTGGAACAAACAACTCAGTTTAGATACACAAGAAATGTCTTACTAATAAGGCCTGTTACACAGGCAAAAGAATAAGCTGCTTAGTAAGTAAGTTATTGAACATGAGTCACCATCATCAGAGGGATTCACAAATAGGCTGGATAAAGTACTATTGAGAGTAATGTAAAAGATTCTGCTCAGCACAGGATTGAGGTTGTTGATCCAAAGGTCTTTTCCTACTCCTAGCACCGTCATTTGTGATTCTTTGATTTTGAAGGCTACTGGAAAATTACTTCAAAACACAGGAAAACTTGAGCCTGGTCAAGTTTAGTCTTTTACATCCAGCTGCCCACTTCATAGCATTCACACCAGAGCAGCAAGGGCAAAGGGCCCAATCCTACAAACTTCACACCAGCTTTCTAAGAGATGACTGGTGTGTGTAAGGCTCTGCAGGATCAGGCCCAGGCAGTGAAAGCGGCGTGTGCTGTATAATGCTTAGAATTGGTTTACACCACATGTTATTTACAAAGAAAGCTGTCGTTACTGCTGTCTGCTTTGAAACATTCACTCCTGGCATTTGCACTTCTTGTACCAGTTAAATGCTAAATTATCATACATGAAATTCACATGTTGTCCAAATAAGGAAACACAAGGAGAGAGCACAGTTCCTGAGTTTTCATATTTCCAAATTAAAAGAATGTAAATGAGCCTGCTGTTCAGTTCAGTGTGTAATGTGCTATTTCACGGTTGTCTTCTTGATATTACAGCTCCCTTCTGCATTAGGCAGTGTCACATCCCACCCTAATCACAAAGAGATAAAAGATGTTCCCCTTTAATGTAATAGAAAAACAACAACATATCAACAGAGAAAAGCGCATGCATACTGATTTGTTACAATTTCACCCTCTCTCGCTGGAAATACTCTGTACCAGTACCCCCTGTCATGCCAAATAATGTTCATAGCACCTTTCATAACAGTACCTTTCAAGAAACAGCACAAGTTCACTCTTCATCCCCTCTCCCAACACCCCACATCTTATTATGCAATTGTTATTTTTCCTTCCAGTGTAATAATCATCTTATAATACATACTTAATGCTCATGAGCCCAGCTCCCAGAGACATCCTTACAGGGAACATCTGCTGTAATTGTGTTTTCCATGGAGGAAAATTACAGGGTGTTTAAAACTCATCTGTGTTATGGTTATGGTTGTTGTCCCCTCCCCAGCATCTTTAAAGGAAAAATGAATGTTGTGTGTAGTGTAGCTTAAAAGCCAGTGGGAGGAATGGAATGATTTGTTAGACTGCTAATCAATCATAGTTCAGTCTGGACAACCATAAAACATCTTTATTTCCACCAATAGGTGTAATTTATGCTGCTACCCACCGGAAAGTGAAATGCTCCCATGGGATAAGGGGAAATCTTGCAAGCTTCCTATTCATTTAAAGGGAAACTCATTGGTTCTTGTTCTTGCCCCAGTGGCATGTTTTCCTTTTCAGTGTACAGCATTATCCACTTGTCCTGATGACAGCCCTCTGGTATACTACTGCTGAAGTATACAAGTGGACAAGGGGGATCCAGTGGATGGATATAGTGTATTTAGATTTTCAAAAAGCCTTTGACCAGGTTCCTCAGCAAAGGCTCTTAAATAAAGTAAGCTGTCATGGGATAAGAGGGAAGGTACTCTCATGGATTGGTAACTGGCTAAAAGATAAGAAACAAAGGGTAGGAATAAATGGTCAGCTTTCAGAATGCAGAGAGGTAATGGTGTCCACCAAAGGTCTGTAGTAGGACCAGTCCTCTTCAACATATTCATAAATGATCTGGAAAAAGGGGTGAACAATGAGGTGGCAAAATTTGCAGATGATACAAAACTGCTCAAGATAGTTAAATCCCAAGCAGACTGTTAGGAGCTACAAAAGGATCTCACAAAACTTTGTGACTGGGCAGTAAAATGGCAGATGAAATTAAATGTTGATAAATGCAAAGTAATGCACATTGGAAAACATAATCCCAACTATACATATAATATGATGGGGTCTAAATTAGCTGTTACCACTCAAGAAAGAGATCTTGGAGTCATTGTGAATAGTTCTCTGGAAACATCCACTCAATGTGCAGCAGCAGTCAAAAAAAGCAAACAGAATGTTGGGAATTGTTAAGAAAGGGATAGATAATAAGACAGAGAATATCATATTACCTCTATATAAATCCATGGTACGCCCACATCTTGAATACTATGTGCAGATGTGGTCACCCCATCTCAAAAAATATATATTAGAACTGGAAAAGGTTCAGAAAATGGCAACAAAAATTATTAGGGGTAAGGAACAGCTGGGACTTTTCAGCTTGGAAAAGAGATGACTAAGGGAGGATATGATAGAGGTCTATAAAACCATGACTAGTGTGGAGAAAGTAAATAAGGAAGTGTTGTTTACTTTTTCTCATAACACAAGAACTAGGGGTCACCAAATGAAATTAATAGGCAGAGGATTTAAAAGAAACAAAAGGAAGTATTTTTTCACACAATGCACAGTCAACCTGTGGAACTCCTTGCCAGAGGATGTTGTGAAGGCCAAGACTATAACAGGATTTAAAAAAGAGCTAGATAAGTTCATGGAGGATTGGTCCATCAGTGGCTATTAGCCAGGATGGGCAGAAATGGTGTCCCTAGCCTCTGTTTGCCAGAAGCTAGGAATGGGCGACAGGGGATGGATCACTTGATGATGACCTCTTCTGTTCATTCCCTCTGGGGCACCTGGCATTGGTCACTGTCGGTAGACAGGATACTGGACTAGATGGACCTTTGGTCTGACCCAGTATGGCCGTTCTTCTAGGATAGCCCTGAAGATACAATGATTTTAGGAATAAAGAGAAGGAAGTTTTGCCCTTGTTGCTATTTATGCTAAGGTTCCCACAGCAATGTTAACTTGGCCTTTTGCTGGGACTACAGAAGCCAGGCACAGTTGCATTCCCTGGCTCAGATTCACGCCTGTATAAGCATTAGTGTGATGCCAGGGCCCTGGCATCGTCAAGGACAACACAAAGTGTTGTGCTAACTTGCACCCCTGTTATGAAGGCGTCCATGTGCTATTGCAGGGATACACAGGGTCCCTGCCATTATCCCTTCTGCCCCCTGCCTCTCCCAGAATGATTCTTTACCTGGGCCTCTCACAGAGAGCCTATTGCATCAGTAATATTCTCTAGAAGGGGCCTTGTGGCACCTTTGCGCTACAGTGAAGACTCCCTCCTCCCATGTGTTCTCCTGATAGCGTGTGTAACCCTTCTAACAGGTGGAGTCGGCAGCGGCAAGGGCTGGGTTCAATATCTAGGGGCTCCATTTTAACAATGCAACACAGAACCGTTTTGAGCCCCCACCCAGTAACCTGGGAAAATACACACCACCCCCTGGGCATCTCTAAGAGGCAATACTTCCCCTCTCAAAAGCACTGAGACTGTGTGTAGAAAAGAAACTTTTAATTAAAAAAAAAAAGGAGAAAGTAACCCAACATTAACTTGGGAAAACGCTGCAAGCGGGATTCATAAACATAAGACCATGAGGGAGAATGCGAGGCAGTGTCCTTTGCCTCAGGTTCTCACCTGGCAGACAGAAAGTCCAACAAACAAAAGTTCCTTTAACATTCTCCTGCCTTCTCCCTCCACTGCACCTCACTCACAGTTGTTGTCCTTGGTCATTGGAGAATCAGAGTTCAGGGCATGCCAAGCACAGTTCTGCTGCCCTTGATTCACACAACAAGGAAAACAACCATTTATTTCCCCTGCATTGAATAACAAAGTGTCTTGTGATCCAGCACCATCCAAAGGTGATCATGCTGCTCACTTAGGCAGGGGGTGTGTATCCATGCAAACAAGGTCAGTTCCTGAAGTCCTCTTCCCCAGCTCATCACTAGATGTTAGGGAAGAGCTCATTCAGACCCTGCTTACATCAGGACTGTGCCCCACTAATACCTCCTGCTGTAGCCTCACACATACGCCCCTCAACTGCCTTGAACGAGGCAATAGAGCTCGCCAGAGTGTGTACTCTACTAAGGGGTGGCCACAGTGTACACACTTCCTCTGCCCTCAGGAGCTCTGGCAGGTATGGTGCTCAGGGATGCACTGTACTTCCCAGAACTATCCCTGGGGTGACTCTGCACCACACCAACGTAGGACAGGCCTTGGAGACACAGAGTGATATTATCAAAAGTGCCTAAGTGAGTCAGAAGCCTAACACTCATTTTCAAAAGTGACTTAGGTACTTAGGAACATAAATCTAATTGAAAGAGAATGGAACTTATCATCCTAAGTGTGTGTTAACGGTATGTATCAAACAAACAGCAATAAGAAGAACAGGAATAGAAAATACTATACAGCTTCTGTTTTGTGCACAGCTATGATCCCTTCTCACTACTCCTGCGGTACAAAGGAACCAGAAAACAGCCAGATCTCCCAAGCCAGCATAGCCAGCTCCTACACTATTCCCCTCAGCTCCTGGCATAGCAGGTGACTAGAGGGACATTCCCAGAGGGCAATTCCCAGCCAGAGGATGGCCCCAAGCTACTCTGAACTGAACTGGTGGCTGAATTCCCCCTTTCCCCCCCCAAAAAATTGGGGAACCACAAATAGAACCTATTCAGGATTGAGGCTCATATGTGTAAACAGTAGCATTAACATTACTGTAGGACCCCTAACTTTTGCATTTCCTAACCTTTGATTTTAACTATGTATATTTAACATTTCATGGGTATAGTTTCGGTATTTAATGTTTTGGGTTCCTTTGAAGAAATCACTGTTCAAATTAGGTAACTGACAGTTACTCAGAGGGTTACATCAGAGCCTGATGGATTTACAAAGTTACACTGCAAACTCTGGGTCAAATTCTGCTTGGGTGACACTGGTGCCAATGCAGAAGCATTCCACTTACTTCAGTGAGGTTACTCATGGATTTACAGCAGTATCATTGAGAGCAATCAGATAGAGTCACATGCATGCACACTATTTTCAATGCTCTAGTTTCTCTTTGGAACAGTGTGGGCTAGTCAATCAAGCCCTAGCCTGGGACTTGGCACACTTGGGTTCAAGTCTCGGCTCGCTGGGTGGGTGACTTTAGGAAGTCACTTAATCTCTTTGTCACTCAGTTTCCCCATTTGTAAAAGAGGGATAGTGATCCTGACCTTCTTTGAGACCGGTTGAGCACAAAAGGTAGGCACTATTATTATTTGGGTGCACTGGGAGGTGTAAAAGTTGTTTTCTTTACTTTGTGAATTTAAAACCCGAAGTATTTCAAACAGAGCAAAGGCGGTTCATCTAAAAATACTAATTTCACAGGAAGTTAACTTTCAAGGTTTATCCATATTTTAGGATAACTACTATTATTTCATGCAGCTTTCTGCCTGAAAAGATGGTCTTAGCTTTAGGCGAGAGTATCTTTTGTTACCCTTCATAATGCAAAAATGGCTATAGATATATTTGGCTTTTATCTATAGATATTAAAATCACCTTAGGGCAGAGAATTTTCTCCCCAAATGAAAAGTTTTTGGAAAACTAAGAACAAGTGACAATGGGGGTTAGAATGAAAATAATTTTGCCTCCTGAAATATAGTGGTAGCTAGTGGTAACTGCTAGGTTACAAAATGGACTCCGTTTTGTATCTGATTAGCATCTTCTGCTAATCAGACGCCAGAAGATGGACATTATTCACTGAAAAGTTTAATACCACTCATCAGAAGGCAACTTATTATGAAAAGTAAACCCTTTAAAACAATTCTACTATGGATATATTATTCCCTTGTATTGGTCCACTGTAACACGCAATTGCTGTTTCCTACTGCAATCAGAATGCAATTGGACAATGAGGTTAAAGTGAGCAATTATTAGCCTACCCCTCCAGTAGCTCTCGGAAGAAGGGCATGCTCCCACCCCCAGCAAAGTCCCAACAGGAGCCTTGGCATTGATTCCTATGCAGCAGGCTGAGGCCAGAAATGACAATCTACTGTACAGCATTTCTTTTGTAATACACAACTAAAGTTATTGGAATAGGACAGTGTCATAGGATCAATGTCTCCTGCATTGAACATAAACATCTTGGCTTTCCTTCTGTATTTACTGCATTTTCCATTTATGTAGCAGCAGGAGGCCATTATCCTGTGACAATGTTCTGCTCTAGTGACATTACCTCTTAATTATATCTTCATTAAAAGCAAATTAGAAAGCGGGCAGGAAAGTTAAGCCAATTGAATGGCTCATTTGCCTGAACATCCTGACACCTCTTTTTAGAAAAAGAGATGCTGGGCCATGCACTGAAATGTTTAATGACCTCCTACACTGCTAGGAAGTGTTGATTTTAATTTTAAAAATGGCGGGACTACTGCTCTATCACAGTGCATGTATCTGAAAGGTCCCCGCTTAGTTAAACATGTGTATGGATGCTTAGCTGTTTTTTACTTATAAGTTAATGCTATGATGTTAGATTCGATCCGATATTTTCACGTTTTGCCTTACCTTCGCTTCCTGGTTTTCAGACATGTCAAGTCTCACTCATTGGATGTGAAACTCACTTATTAGCATGCTATCTCACTCTCACACACATTCCTAAGTTTATCTCACTCATTTTGAATATATAAAGATTTAAAATATTTTTACGCGGGCGCTGCAAGAGACAACAGTACATCCAGGGCCTCAGATACAGGGCTAAACTGCTTTCCAAACTTGTGTACTCTGGTAACCATGTAGACTACAGGCTCGCAT
Organism: Mauremys mutica; assembly: GCF_020497125.1. NCBI lineage: Eukaryota > Metazoa > Chordata > Testudines > Geoemydidae > Mauremys > Mauremys mutica. Next base: position 185,132,148 of record NC_059073.1, on the reverse strand, counting down.
TGGAGGTTGTGTGTGTGTGTGTGAATACTTTATGGTAAAAAAATATTGGAGTTTGCCCAAAAATAATTAGCAGGACTTGACTGAAACTTTGAGGGTTCTGCAAAATACAGTTCAAGATTTAAACCACACAAATTCATGTCCCCAGCATGGGTGGCAGGTGAAGCTTCCCCTTGGGGAGGGCTAGCCCCCAGCCCAACCTCTTCTGGCCGAAGCCCCGCCCCTGCTCGCTGCTCTCAGCTCTCCCATGGCTCCGGCCGTGGTGGAGGACTGAGAACTTGGTCGGGGCCACAAAGAGGGGCTGAGAGTTCAGCCCCGGCCGGGACCACAGTACCACCCCTTGGCCACACCCCACCCCTGGCCCCACCCCATTCCACCTCTTCCCCTGATACCCACTCCCCACTCGCTCCTTTCCACCCTCCGTTTCCCCCCCTCACTGCAGCACTGAGACCTAAAAAGCTCTGTGCCCCCACCATGGCCTTGAGGAGGGGGGGAGAGATATTTTGGGGGCCCCAAATTGGTCATGGGCCCATGCGGTAATCCGCCACTGCCCACCCCTCTGGCAGCGAGAGGTTTGGGAAGACTTAGCCTCCCCCAGCCTCCATTAGGTGCCGCCTATGTCCCCAGGGATCTGCAACCATCCAGGATTTTGTTCCAATCAGCCAATAATTGCTTTTATTAAAATCCACTAGTTTGCATTGCATATAGAATTCTCTCAAGCCCTAGACTTCAGTATGAATTAGGACAGTTAAATGTTTCATATGCAATATTAAGCAGTGTACATTTTAAAACAAACTATTACCTGCTGATTGGATTAAAAACCTGGACTATTGGATGTCACCAAGGCCTGAAGACGAGAGTCCCTGTCTTAAGCAATGACCTAACACACCACCTGGAAAGTCTCACTCTTTGGCCTTGAGTCTCACTCTTAAAGACAGACAACCCTTTGCATCTCTGTGTTCTGCTGCCAGACCTAGGAAGCTGCTGGCTCCTGCTTCTACCAATGCCTGCCTCAGCACTTGCTCTAGCTGTAGCTGCAACATTTTTTAACCCTCTTCTTTTCTCCCCCCCCCCGCCCCCTGCAGCTAGATGAGCAGGTAAAGGAAGATGCTGCTGCCACTGGTGCAAATGGTCAGATCCTCCTTGGACCACCAGTAACAGGAAGCAGCAGTTAAAAAGCATCGCTTTTTGTTACAGAGTGGAGAACGGGGTTCTGTGTGCAGCTACCCTGAGCCCAGACCTCCCGCTTGGCAGGCCTGATTCTCCACATGCGTTTGACAGTACAGAACAGGAACTATAATTGTTAAATTCACAACAGACCAGCACCACACATATTGGTGTTTAACTATACAAAGACTCTACAGGGGCAGTAGGGACAATGCATGCTAAATTAACATTTAAAAAATGATAAAAGAGACATTTTTAAATAAGGCCACTTTATAATATGCTGTATTATAAATCAACAGGAATGACTGAACAATCTGACTGGCACATAAGAATTTTGAACAACTGATTCCAGAGATTATAGGGGGCTGTTACACGCCTCTGCTTACTGCCCAGCACCTCCTGCCATCTGGGCACAGCTAAATCCACAGGACACCTCTGCCCACATAAACAAGAGTTCTCTCAATACTAAATGAAGCCCAAGAGTCTTGTCGGCATTTGAAAGAGATGGAGGTTCCTGGCTCCCCACCCCCAAGCTATTTTAGCATAGTCCCCAGTTCATTACCCCCAGGAAGGGTGCTGCACAGAACACTTAACAGCTCACCTTAGGGCTTTGCCAAACCTATCCTGCCCGGCTGGTATACCAGGGCCTGCTGCCTAGGAATCAGCAAATGATCTTCTTGAGGGCAGTTCCCCAAAGTCCTCCAGGAGTGCCTCTTGGGGGCTGTACAGCTATTACTACTCTCTCCCAGAGCTGCCCACCACTGCCTGGAACTTCCTGCTTTAAAACCCTTATTCCACCTCTCACATGACTGACAGGGCTGGAGGGGTGGAGCCAGCCTTGTTCAGTGCAGTTCTTTAACCCTTTTGACCCAGGTGTGGGGTTAAAACACCCCATCTCACAATCTCATAAACCCAATCTCACAAGCCCTGCATGAGGAATTTCTAATGACTTCAGTGGGAGTTTCAGGTGCAGAGAGCTTGAAGGTTTGGACCATAACCTAAATGGGAAAGAGACAGTCATCAGCCTAGTTTGATTGCCGAGAAGCAATGTAAGGATTAAACACACCTCTGGGTCTCTCTTCTTAAGGTTTACAGAAAAAGATTCTTCATAGATTCACTTAGATACTACAGGGATGGGCACAGTAAGAAAACATCAGTTATTTATGTAAGCAGAGTCAGGATGAGCCCCACCCTGACATCTGGTGGTAAATTATGGGGAGTGCAGAACGAAGTTTAAAGTGTTGCATTGGTATTTCGGTTATTTGCATGGGCACTCCCACCCCACTTAGCATACCGCAAAGCAGCATGGGATGGTTATTTTCACAGCTGTGAGAGCCCCAATTTCGTTGTTATTGGGGCAGGAGGAATGAAATGTTGTCACCCTGGGTAAATGGGGAACTACAAAATTGTCTTGTGATGGGGGGTTTCATTGTCAGCTGGATAGCGCTTGCTAGATGGGGCACATGAGTTCCAAAACCCATTGAAAGGAGAGAAGCTGGGGACAGATATCTGTACTGAGTGGTGCAGGCTTCTTGTGTGAGCCAGAAGCACCAGTCCACTGGTGCCTCTCTCCACTGTGGAATGTCAGAGTTAATTTTTGATTCCCTTAAGAATCTAGATACAGGTTACTGAGCTGAACTCACTGGCACTGGGGCTCCCCTACTATGAGCTGGAATCACTGAAGAGCTGGACTTGCTGAGCTGAGAGCACTGAGTACTGTGCTTATGAGTGGGGGAGCCTGAAGCAATACCGTGGAGCAGAGCAGCTGGCAGAGCGGAGTGGAGCAGTTTGTGCAGCCCTGGGTGAGTGGAGCCAAGAAGCTCGTGAGGACGGCTAGAGTGGCTCACAGGACAGCTGGTGGGCCAGAGCAGCTGGCAGAGCGGAGCAGCCCACAGAGCAAGCGGAGCTGAGCTGTTTGCGGGGACGACTAGTGGAAGCAGAACCCCACGAAGAGGCAGGGCAGTTGGCCCCGAACCCACGTAAGGTGCCCCTTTCTACCCAGGCTGGGGAGGGGGACCTCTGCAGAGAGACTCTTGAACTCTGGGGCTGCACTGACCCGGGACAGAGACTTTTGGATTGTGGGACTTTTGGGACTGTGGGTGATTTGGGGGGTTGCTGGACTCAAGGGCCCCGAGAGAAGGACACGGCCCAATTTGCTGGGGTGGGTCTTTGCTCACGGTTTGACCTATGAACTCTAGTTGAGGTATTTTCCCAGTTTAATGCTTGTTGTTTATCTCATGTAATTAAACCTTTTCTGCTACACCAAGAGTCTGTGCTTGCGAGAGGGGAAGTATTGCCTCCTCGAGGCGCCCAGAGGTGTGTGTAAGATTTTCCCAGGTCACTGGGTGGGGGCTAGAGCTGGTTTGCATTATGTTGTGGGGAAGGGACCCCTATGTATTGAACCCGGCCCTTGCTGCTATTGTTTCGGCCTGGCAGAAGGGTTACATTTAGCTAAACATAGCTCCTACGAAACCTCTGAGTGGTTATTTAAAGTAGATTCTGTCAAGGAGGGTGAATGCTAGCACTGACATTGGCAGTCAATACATTTATCACATACTTTGCTTATATCTGATGTAATTGTGGGTATGTCTGCACTAAAACCGCTGCAGCTGTGCCACTGTAGTGCTTCAGCATAGACACTACCTTCGCAGATGGTTTTCTCATTGGTGTGGGTAATCACCTCCAGGAGATGTGGTAGCTAGGTTGATGGAAAAATTCTTCCGTTGACCTAGAACTGTCTACACTGGGGAGAGGCAGATTACTGTTGTGGAGTCCTGGGCCCGAGCAAGTGGGGGCCCCTGTCCACCCTTTCCACCAGCAGTCGCCCTCCACCACCCCACCAGCGCTCCTACCGGGGAGTGGGGGTCGAGGCGCAGGAGGCTTCCCCTGCACCCCGGCAGGATTTTTCCAATTTTTTTTCCCAATTGCCTGGAGCCCTTGGGCACAGGCCCCATTGGTCCAGTGGCTAATCTGCCACTGACACTGGGGATTAGGTCAGCATCACTACATTTCTCAGGAGTGTGGGATTTTTTTCACACCCCAAGTGACACAGCTACACTAATATAAATTCCCAGTGTAAACCAGTCCTATGTCTCCAGTTCTGAATATTTAATCTGCCTCTGCCTACTAGGTCTGCCGGATACAGGTGTAATGTGCTTAGCTTTGGGGAAATGACTTCTGCTATCACTTGGTGCAGTGAGGAAAGTCATCCTTAAAGATGATGTTCTGGTGTCTGCCTAGGATATAATGAATGATTTACATTATGTCAAGTGGGGAAAATAACTGGGAGAAAATGAGCAAATTTAGGGTGATATGCACCGGCTAAGCAAAGAGTTATAATGTATGTTTGGTTTGGGAACACTAATCAGTCTGTATTAGACCAGACTGCTATTGCTGCACATATTGTACATTCTATTTAGTAACTGTGTTTTTACAGATCATCTGTTTGGTTCAAAATAAACATTAATAAAATAATTCCACACAGTGGAAATGAAGTTAATAGAAATATTCCAGATCAAACCCCGTATGACTGAAATCAGGATCTGGTTTAGATCATTGTAATCAGCACAATTTACTACTAATAGCTGACTAAGCTTCTAAAGAGGTAAATAGACACATACATATTTCAGCTTTGTTATGACACCACAGGAATTGTAAGACAAATGATCTGTAAATTCCTAATATTGAAGAGATTTGTGGATTATAAAACAACATTTAGAGATGGGGGAAAGTTACAAAATGATCCATTCTTTTTTTAAAGCTTGGGTTGGGTATTTTTAATTCTTTGATTCCATTCAGGCCCATCTATGTTGTAATCAAAAATGATAATAACATTTTCATGGACACATGAGAAATGGTATTTTATGGATGTTCATTAGATTCATTTCATTAGTGGCTGAAGAGCCAAGGAGAGGAATGGAGTTAATGCAGCAAGAAATGAAGTTTTGAGAACGAGAAATTAAAAGTAAGATAGATGATGATCAAATTAAAGCAGTGTTGGACATACCTATTAAAACTCATAGAGGAGATATTCAGCAAAGTATGGGAATTTAGTATATACAGATGAATAACATGGAAAAAGCGGATATAATAATGGGAACATCAGAAGTTACCCTAGAAAAGGATGGAGAAGTAGAGTCAAAATCAGCGATAAAAGGCTCACAGAGGAAATGGATTCTGTCACTTCAACATGAATTTTTTCATCTCTTCTAGAGAGGGAACAAATAAGTATGTTGGAAAACACAAAAAAGCAAGGAGATGTAGAAAGAAGAATTGGGAAAGACATGAGATCCAGAGATGTGACCTGAAGAAGAAGGAGCCTTTAAAGTCACCATGGGCGTTGTAGGGAATGGGGGAGGAAGGTCTGTGTACTGGCAACAGCTTGTAGAGACATTGTGACTGAAAAAAAGCATAGTGTTCTCATTTTGCTCTCATTTACACTGGCTTTACGCCAATATAACTCATTGGAATTATTCCAGAATCGCCCTGGTGAAAGCAGGGGATCCAGGTCAGCACCTGTGATAGTACTATGGCACAGAACACAACAAAGCCCACCACAGCACTCTTTTACCCTCTTCACTGGGTATTCCCCCTGTGCCAACTCAATTCTACTGACAAGTACTAGGAGGGCAGGACAGGACCTCATGCTATTCCTATGTCTGTGGGAAATCTAGATCTCCACTCTTGGCACCAGAAGCCCCAGTCTTTTCATGCCCTGGGGAATATGGACTGGACTAGTGTGTGGTCCCTGCACAAGGATGATGGTGGGGAAGGCAACTTGTACCCTTTTTATTTAAACATACCCACACAGCCCAAACTGATCAATAGAACACTCAGAAGAGTTCCTTGGAACTTGTGAAACTTTAAGGAAACTCAGAGAGACCTAATAATATCACTGAGCTCATTATCTGCAATATCGTCCAAGTCTAAGCGCCCTAGTGTTTATCTTCTGTGGAGGGCAAGAAACGGATGGTGCAAAAAATGGGGAAAGTAACATCTTGTAATACCCCTCTGTCTGTCTGTGTCCCTTCCAGACACAGGGATCTGGCTGGAGCTTATAGAAGGGGAATGGCATGAGAGACTTGACACCCTATGGTTAAAGGGGAGCATAAAAGTAACATGGCTTGAAACAGCACTAGCTTTATTTGTGTGCTTTGCAAACCTCATCAAAAAAGTCCCAGAACCTGGTTCTCAATCACTGTCAATCAGCATAGTTACACCGAAGTCATTTGAGGTACCCTGATTTACACCGAATGAAAATCTGGCTCACACACTGCAGTCATAGGCCAGGCAGTGAATGGCAATACGGAGGGGAGATGACTGTGTTGCCTTTCTGAAGGCAGGAGCCAGAGGGGAGTGCAGGAGGACTCTCTCCATGGGTCAGGCTGGGACCTGGGGTTTTGGGGGAATTACTGGCCTCCACAGATTTGTCTGACAGTCAGTCCTGTCCTGGGATCCTGGGAGAAGCTGTTCCTTGTCATGCATTTTTGCCAACTTTCCAGTCGCACAAAACCGAACACCCTTGCCCTGCCCCTTCTCTGAGGCTTCACCCTGTTCACTCCATCCCCCCTCCCTCCGTCACTCGCACTTCCCCACCCTCACTCACTCGCTCATTTTCACTGGGCTGGGGAGGGTCCCTTTTCAACCGGGTGTTCTGGTTGAATACTGGACACCTGGCACCCCTATTTTGCACGGAGAGAGACCATTGAGTGGAAAGGAAGTTTTGACCATATTTAGACATATGTTTGTTGGTAAATGCAGAGCTGCTGAAATGTATGCATGCAGATACTGGAGGCTGTGATAGAGCATACAGACCCCACACAGGCTGGGAAGGGATTAATGAGAACTTGTGGGCTCAATCAGCCCCATTCTTAGGGCTTGGCTACACTTACAAATTTGCAGCGCTGCAGCAGGGTGTGAAAACACACCCTCTGCAGCGCTGCAAATTGCGGCGCTACAAAGCGCCAGTGTAGTCAAAGCCCTGGGCGCTGGGAGCCGCGCTCCCAGCGCTGTCCGTTATTCCCCACAGGGAAGTGGAGTACGGACAGCGCTGGGAGAGTTTTCTCCCAGCGCTGGTGCTTTGATTACACTTAGCGCTTCAAAGCGCTGCCGCGGCAGCGCTGCCACGGCAGCGCTTTGAAATGCAAGTGTAGCCAAAGCCTCACACCTGCAAAAGGCAGCAAGCCTGAGGGAGAAGTCAAAAGAGAGAAAGATCAACTCAGTAGTGGCATTCTTGTGCTGGCTCCTGGCAGGAAGGCTTGGCTGGGGCTATCTTGAGACTTCCTCAGCAGGGCTGTGCTGGGGCTACCCTGAGACTGCTAGGTGCCAGAGATTAGCTGGGGTTGGTAGGCTTGCTGCATTTGCTTTGTTACCTGTAACTAACCTACTTCCCTTTGGGGAATCTGTGAAGTAGTGAGTCTAGGAAGGGGCTGGTGGAAAGACCTAGCTAGGCTGAGGTAGGAAGCAGCAGTTCTGAATAGACGGACCATAGCTGCTTATGACAGGGTTCCTGAACTGGAATCCAGAGTAGAGGACAGGCCTAAATTCCCCTACTGGTCCACTGAGGAAAACCCCTGGAGGCAAAAGCTAGAAGGATGAAGTTGGATAAAGATGTGAGCCACCAGTCTATGGTGGTGCTGATCTAAATTTATCCGAAAAGGGGTGGGACTAAGGGTATGTCTACACTATGAAATTAGGTCGAATTTACAGAAGTTGTTTTTTAAAAATCATTTTATACAGTCGATTGTGCGTGTCCCCACACAAAATGCTCTAAGTGCTTTAAGTCGGTGGACTGCATCCACAGTACCAAGGCTAGTGTCGACTTCTGGAGTGTTGCACTGTGGGCAGCTGTGGGTAGCTATCTCACAGTTCCCACAGTCTCCGCTGCCCATTGGAATTCTGGATTGAGATCTCAATGCCTGATGGGGCAAAAACAGTGTCGCGGGTGGTTCTGGATACATGTCGTCAGGCCCCCCTCTCCCTCCCTCCGTGAAAGCAATGGCAGACAATCGTTTCACACCTTTTTTCCTAGGTTATCTGAGTAGATGCCATACCACGGCAAGCATGGAGCCCGCTCAGCTCACCGTCACCGTATGTCTCCTGGGTGCTGGCAGACATGGGACTGCATTGCTACACAGCAGCAGCTCATTGCCTTTTGGCAGCAGATGGTACATTATGATTGGTAGCCATTGTTGTCGTACTCCTGGGTGCTCTTTTAGCCGACCTCGGTGAAGTCGGTCAGGGGCACCTGAACAGACATAGGAGTGACTCTCAGCCAGGTCATTACCATCTTCTACCAAGCACCCAGGAGATGACGATGGCTAGCAGTTGTACTGCACTGTCTTCTGGCGAGCAGCCAGGAGATGATGATGGCTTGCAATCGTAATGCAGCATCTTCTGCCGAGCACACAGGAGATGACGATGGGATAAAGATGTGAGCAACCAGTCTATGGTGGTGCTGGTCTCAATTTATCCCAAAAGGGGTGGAACTAAGGGTATGTCTACACTACGAAATTAGGTCGAATTTATAGAAGTTGTTTTTTAGAAATTGTTTTTATACAGTCATTAGTATTTAGATCATTAATATGTTGAGGCATTCAGATACTACTGGTCATGAGCACCAAAGGCTATTTTAAATATCCCCAAACAGCTGGTATTCACAAGAATGTCCATTGTTCAATAGTCTCTAAAAAGAAAGTTTATTTACAGGGAGAAAATTTACAGGGTATAAATAAAATAAACATGTAACCTCATTACATCAACTTAGCAAGGTAGTTGGTAATGTGACATAATTGTTAGTTGCAGAATTTTCAAAGTGGTCAATCTATTATCTGCTAGAGTTCATGCCACACTTCTGCCTGTTTCACTATAGAGCTAAATTATTTCTTTGGAGAGCTAATGCCTTTCCCAAAAGGAATAGCAAAGGCACTATCAGCTCAGATATATATTTTCAGAAGGGTGGATACCTGTTTGTGGGCTCAAATTGCACCAGTGCTTTTGCACCTGCACTTCAATCACGGCCACAGCTCAGAATGGTTGTAACGACCTGGTCATGGGTACAGATCAGATGTTACAGGTGTATCTAATCCAATGTGAGCCTACAATTAATTTTGCAGGTGCAAAAATGCAGACAGGCATATGGGAGCAGTTTACATCTGCAAGCAAGGAGGTTGGGCTGCAGCCTGACTGAAAATATACCTCTCTGGGTGAAATCTGCCACTCAACTGTGCTCAAAGCTCAAGCAAACAAGCTTAGAGAGGGGAATTATATGGAGGAGGGGAGAGCCAAATTCATCCACCCAACTTGTGGGCAGCATTCCCTCTTTGCACAAGCCACTGGCCAGATCCAAAGAGCTCTGCTACTCCAGAAGGGGCAAGCAACACTGTCCCACAGTTTATAAAGTTCCTTGCAAGATGGAATGCTAGATACAAATAAAATGAAATCAATGAATGTATTATCATCTCTGTCATCCAATATAGTAAGAATGGTATATGATGGAGTCCCGTTCAATCCCTGGCTTCACCTTGCTTTTGAAGGTAACATATTTGATTCTAAAAATAGTCCTGCCTTAATCTAACATTTTGTCAACAGTGTAATGTAATCTATGGGTGACTGTACTAGCTCTGACATGAAAAATTCATGGCTTCACTCTCTTCCTCATAAGGGAGGATAATGTAGACATTTATCACAGCTAAAGGTACTAATATACTAATGGTTTTGATTTAAATCTATGATATTTCAAACACTGCTCCAGAAAGCAAGAGAAAACCAAATATGCTATAGGAAGGAAGCTGTTCTATGTAAAGGGCCAGATTCCTTGCGAGCATAATTCCACTGAAGTCAATGGAGCTAACTCCGGCAAGGAAACTGGCTCAGGCTTTATTCTGGTGGTATTTGGGCAATTAAACCAATTGCAACTGTAATTGTTCTTCCTGGGGGCTGCAGATTCAATCATGTTCTTATGGCTGTGGGGTAGTCTATGGACAGTGGACTTTCTGGGGTCATCTGGTGCTAAGAATGTGCTAATATTGTAGTTTTATTCATCCACTTATTTTGTGCTAGTTAAATAATGGACTCTATTTTCTTTTAATATTAAAAGCTCAGAATCGTTTATAATGATTTTATAACATTTGCTATTTTCATTTAATTCATTAAAAACAGGAGTACTGTTCTGTTCTTTTTGCGAATACAGACTAACACGGCTGCTATTCTGAAACTTAATTAATTGTTTTTCTGTAATTATGTCACTTTCATTGCTCCACCATTTCTAGGCCCTTCTCCCTTCTGAGTTTTATTTTCCTTTTTTATTAGTTTCTTGTATGTAGAAGGGTATCTCATTACCAGCATGCCCCCGTCCACACCCCAGAAAGGCATGGTGTAACAGGGTCTTCTCCTCTGGTACCCCCTGCTGACAGCCACTCCTACCCTGTGATGGTCTATTACTTTTTGTCACTCAGCTCTTGGCCCAGGACACACATAGGCCTGGTCTACACTACGATTTTAGGTTGAATTTAGCAGCATTACCTCGATTTAAGCCTGGACTCATCCACATGACAAAGCCCTTTTTTTCGACTTAGAGGGCTCTTTAAATCAATTTCTTTACTCCACCTCTGACGAGGGGATTAGCGCTGAAATCGGCCTTGCCGGGTCAAATTTGGGGTAGTGTGGACACAATTCAACGGTATTGGCCTCCGGGAGCTATCCCAGAGTGCTCCATTGTGGCCGCTCTGGACAGCACTCTCAACTCAGATGCACTGGCCAGGTAGACAGGAAAAGGCCCGCAAACTTTTGAATTTCATTTCCTGTTTGGCCAGCGTGGCGAGCTGATCAGCACAGGTGACCATGCAGAGCTCATCAGCATGATGTGCACATTGCCCGGCCCATACTTTGTGACAAGTCTATGTCCATGTCTATGTCCTCATCATTTTCATCACCGCGCTGCCGTCGCCTCCTCGCCTGGTTTTGCTTTTTCAGCTTCTGGTTCTGCACTGAAAAAAGGCGTGGAACAATTGTCTGCCATTGCTCTGATGGAGGGAGGGGCAACTGATGACATGGCTTACAGGGAATTAAAATTAACAAAAAGGGTGGCTTTGCATCAAGGAGAAACACAAACAACTGTCACACAGAATGCCCCCCCTCAAGGATTGAACTCAAAGCCCTGGGTTTAGCAGGCCATTGATTTCACAAAACAAATCGGGTCAATTTCTTGTTTTGATCCACTCCAACTATCTTTTACATCTTAGGCTGGCAGCAGACAGTGCAGTACGACTGCTAGCCATCGTCATGTCCTGGCTGCTCGCCAGGGCCACCCAGAGGATTCAGGGGGCCTGGGGCAAAGCAATTTCAGGGGCCCCTTCCATAAAAAAATTGCAATCCTATACAATACTATATTCTCATGGGGGCCCCTGCGGGGCCCGGGGCAAATTGCTCCACTTGCTCCCGCCCCCTCCACGGACAGCCCTGGGAAAAATAAACCTTCCGCATCTCGGCACAAACCCAGCTTTGAGAAAACTTCTTTACAAGGTATCACTGCGTCTCAACATCAGCTAGTGCTAAAAGGCACTAAAGCTCATTAAAAGGGTTGGACAAATATTTTCCGTCAAAACTTTTTTGGATCGAAAACTAGGGGTTTTTAGAAAAAAATCACGGACAATGTCTGCTTTCCTTCAAAATTTGTTGTGTTTTTTTTAATTGAAAAGCTGAAATTAGTCTGCCAAAACCTGAATATGGTTTGGGATTTCAGAAGTGTGTGGCCAAATATTTGCTGCTTGCTGTGTTTGATTGCTTAAAGAAACAATAAAAAAAATTCTGCTTAAAAAAAATCCAAAACTTTTCGAACCACCTCAGCTTGTGACCAAATGCCTGAGCCCATCCAGTCAGAGATTTTTCTAGGTTTCTAATACTCTGATGGCTTCCTTGACTCATATCTGTCTCCATAACTTTGGGTTCATTTAGGTTAGAACATAAGAACAGCCATACTGGGTCAAACCAAAGGTCCATCCAGCCCAGTATCCTGGCTACTGACAATGGCCAATGCCAAGTGCCCCAGAAGGATTGAACCTAACAGGTAATGGTCAAGTGATCTCTCTCCTGCCATCTATCTCCACCCTCTGACAAACAGAGGCTAGGGACACCATTCCTTACCCATCCTGGCTAATAGTCATTAATAGACTTAACCTCCATGCATTTCTCTGTTTCCTAGAGACTGACTCCATGGGGTCCCTCACAAACGGGAGATGGTTACTTTGGATTTGTCTTTAGTATAGCTTATGTGAATACTCCACGAACTGAGCATTTGAGCTTGTCCAGAATCTGGGATGAGCCTATGTTGTGAAAACTGAAATGCTCAAAATAGTACATGCATGTGAATAGACTCAGGGTGCTAAAATTAAATTAACCCAGAGGTTCTCAAACTGGGGGTTGGGAACCCTCAGAGGGTCACGAGGTTATTACTGGAGGTTGTGAGCTGCCAGCCTCCACCTCAAACCCTGCTTTGCCTCCAGCATTTATAATAGTGTTAACTATATACAAAAAAGTGTTTTCAATTTATGGGGGGGGGTTGGTGTCACACTCAGAGGTTTGCTATGTGAAAGGGGTCACCAGTGCAAAAGAATCCCTGACACATCCTGCTCCTTGTCCCCTCACTGTCCCCCAGAGACCCCCCCCAACCACCACCCCGGGACCCCACCTCTGCTTCCTGTTCCCTGACTGCCCCGCCCCTATCCACCCCCCCGCTGAGTCCTGACAGACCCCCCGGAACGCCCACAGTCCAACCCTCCCATTCCCTGTCCCCTGACCATCCCCCTCAACCTCTGCCCCCTCCTTGTCCCCTGATTGTCCCCTTATCCAACCCCCCCCACGGCCCTGGCCCCTTACTCATCCGGAGCCTCAGCGCACCGCATCCAGGACCATCCCTGAACAGCGGTGCAGCATGCCTCCAGCGGGGCCTGAGCTCCTCCCCGCTCAGAGCCGTGTGGTAAGGGAGGTGGGGCTGCGAGCTCCAGCGGGGCCTGAGCAACCTCCGTTCGGTCTGGAGCTCGCAGCCCCACCCCCTTACCACGCGGCTCTGAGCGGGGCGGAGCTCAGGAGCCCTGCCGGAGCCACACTGCAGCTGTTCAGGGACACTCCTGGGTGTACTGAGGCTCCGGGAGAGGGGCGGAGCCCGGGACCTGGGGCAAATTGCCCCACTTGCCCCCCTCTCTGGGCGGCCCTGCTGCTTGCCAGAAGACGGTGCAGTATGACTGCTAGCCATCGTCATCTCCTGGGTGCTTGGTAGAAGATGGGAATGACCTGGCTGAGAGTCACTCCCATGTCTGCCCAGGCGCCCCTGACCGACCACACCGAGGTCGGCTAAAAGAGCACCCAGGAGTATGACAACAATGGCTACCAATCATAATGCACCATCTGCTGCCAAAAGGCAATGAGCTGCTGCTGTGTAGCAATGCAGTCTCACGTCTGCCAGCACCCAGGAGACATACGGTGACAGTGAGCTGAGCGGGCTCCATGCTCGCCGTGGTATGGCGTCTGCTCAGGTAACCCAGGAAAAAAGGCGTGAAATGATTGTCTGTCATTGCTTTCACGGAGGGAGGGAGAAGGGGGCCTGACGACATGTATCCAGAACCACCCGCAACACTGTTTTTGCCCCATCAGGCATTGAGATCTCAACCCAGAATTCCAACGGGCAGTGGAGACAGTGGGAACTGTGGGATAGCTACCCACAGCTGCCCACAGTGCAACACTCCAGAAGTCGACACTAGCCTCGGTACTGTGGATGCAGTCCACTGACTTAATGCACTTAGAGTATTTTGTGTGGGGACACACACATGGGATTTGACCTGCACAGATTTCAAGGGGATAGCAAAGTTGGAGCTGGAGAGATCAGCTGCTCCTCATGGCATCATCCTCCCATAGACCAACCCCATGCAAGTTAAAGGTGTTTTGCTGCATGAGAAGGGGGAGTGCACAGTACATCATGCTCCATGCCAGCTCTGCATGGCACAGTGCATGGGAAAGTTGGGGCACCGAGTCCACAATTAAGGTAGATCCAGTGGCTACAACACCTGTGTAAGGGATGCACAAGGTTTGGATATGCTGTTCTGGAAAAGCAGCTATATAAATAGGGCCCTGACACCTGCCCACAAGTTGGGTGGATGAATTTGGCTCTCCCCTCCCCCATATAATTCCCCTCTCTAAGCTTGTTTGCTTGAGCTTTGAGCACAGTTGAGTGGCAGATTTCACCCAGAGAGGTATATTTTCAGTCAGGCTGCAGCCCAACCTCCTTGCTTGCAGATGTAAACTGCTCCCATATGCCTGTCTGCATTTTTGCACCTGCAAAATTAATTGTAGGATCACATTGGATTAGATACACCTGTAACATCTGATCTGTACCCATGACCAGGTCATTACAACCATTCTGAGCTGTGGCCGTGATTGAAGTGCAGGTGCAAAAGCACTGGTGCAATTTGAGCCCACAAACAGGTATCCACCCTTCTGAAAATATATATCTGAGCTGATAGTGCCATTTGCCATTCGTTTTGGGAAAGGCATTAGCTCTCCAAAGAAATAATTTAGCTCTATAGTGAAACAGGCAGAAGTGTGGCATGAACTCTAGCAGATAATAGATTGTATACTTTGAAAATTCTGCAACTAACAATTATGTCACATTACCAACTACCTTGTTAAGTTGATTTAATGAGGTTACATGTTTATCTTATTTATACCCTGTAAATTTTCTCCCTGTAAATAAACTTTCTTTTTGAGACTATTGAACAATGGACATTCTTGTGAATACCAGCTGTTTGGGGATATTTAAAATAGGATTGCCTTTGGTGCTCATGACCAGTAGTATCTGAATGCCTCAACATATTAATGATCTAAATATTACAACACCTCCGTGAACCAAGGAAGTCTTGTTATTGCTATTTTAAAGAGAGGAGTGGAAGTCTCTTTCACCAGCAGAAGTTGGTCCAATAAAAGATATTACCTCACCCACCTGGTCATTTTGAGTGATGGACAAGAATGAAGACTGTCATTTCATGCAGAAAAACAGAGGCACCTCTGAAAAAGAAACAAAAACCTCTTCTGAGCTTCAGCTTTCCAGTTCTACATTTACCCCGATGTCCCAAATCCCCCACAGTGCTTCCAACACTAATCAATTATTTGTTATCGCTAGGGGCAATTCCATGGAAATGGGATCTTTCTCACCAGAGTACATTTGCTCAGGCTACTTATTTCCCACATAATCTTTCTACATTGCAGTCCTGTATGTGTGATGTCATATTGTTAGTATTTGTATTCCAGTAGCATCCAGAGGCTCCAGGCAGGAGCGGGGTCCTGTTGTGCCAGGCTCTGAACAAACTCATATAAAGACATCATCCCTGGCTCCGAAGACCTTTGACAGCAACCAGTGGAGGATCATGGTTAGGTGACATGTGAGCTCTTAGGAATAATATTGAAAAACAGCCCCCAATATTGCAGATACAAAGACTGTGGGCCCAGAACTTCAGGCACCAGTACTAACATTTAGATACCGAGGGCCAGCTCCTCAGCTGGTGTATAGCAGTGTAGCTCCAGTGAAGTCAATGACCTACACGGATATACACTAGCTGAGGATCTGGCTCCTGACTACCCAATCATGCCTCCAAGTGAAGTAACTGGATGTTTAAGTGCTAGCATTTGCACCCACTGTTATGTACAGCAATTTCACTGCAAAATTGAAGGCCAGGTTGAAGCACCGTTTAAAATGTGATCCTTGAATAACAAAGATCCTGTTTTCATGTGCAGTAAATGGCCTTCCTAATAATGAAGAACAATATAGAAAACATTCTACAGCAGATGAATTTGTTACTAAATAATGGCCAATGGGAGCAGCACCAGCTCTTTGGAAACAGAGCACTCAGCTAATCAAGCTGCCAGACAGGCAGTGCGTGTGGAATAAGGTCACTAAGCTAAAAGGTCACTCTACCCATCTCACCGTATGTAGCGGAATTATCTGTTCTAGTCAGATCATAACACTGGCTTCAGAGCTCCCTCATTCCTGTTTGGAAGGTTATTTGTATGCCTGTATTTCTTCACCAGACCCAGGAAAAATGACAAGGCTTTCTGCCACACAGTGACATTTCCTTTGATTGTGTGCAAGCAGCACATGCCTCTTTTGGTAAACACTGCCCTACATTTACAAAGTACTCAAGCAGCATTTGTGAGCAATCATGAAAGCTCTCAGAGCCTGTTGCTTTGCAGGCATTGTTTCACTAGTTCATTATCTATTTATAGCTCTTGCCTTTGATCGATGTTTGTATTTAACCTTGCATTTCTTAATTTGTCGGCGTTTGCCATGGTTAATTTATTAAGGCAGATCCTTCTTAGTCATCTTATGGGGGGGTGGAAAGAGTATTTGGGAATTGAAAATCATTACAAACACATCTCATCTAGTAACCCTAGTAACCAAATTATATACTAGAGAAAGTGTCATTTTATGGAGATTTTTTCCAGTTTGAATAATAGGAGAATAATTAGAAAATAACACATTTGGGGTGAGCTTAAGAATTGCTATAATAGGACTCCATTTTATAGCAATATTCCACCCATTTTTTTTAAGCAGCTCTGTAAATTGTCCCAAAGTGAAGCCTTTCTCTTGTGTATACAGTAAGCTAATTGCTGTATTAATGATCCCATTAATGCAGAATCTAAGCACATTTTACATGGCCTTCAGTCACAAGCTTCATTAAACAACAATGCATGCTTCTTTGATTGAAAAGAACTCTTGATCCGTCACTTTCACTTATTATCTATTTCTATGATAAAGAAGTTGCAGATGTTTTAAGGACTCCAGAATACTTTGGTGCATTTCCTATCATAGTATGGAATTGACAGGCACTCCCCTCTAAACCAGGGTGACCAGATAGAAAGTGTGAAAAATGAGGACAGAGAGCAGGGGGTAATAGCTGCCCATATAAGAAAAAAGCCCCAAATATCGGGATTGTCCCTATAAAATGAGAGTCACCCTACTCTAAACCCATCACCACTCCCTGGCCTATCCATTCTAAACCCTTGTTTCTACTTATCCGTTCTGTTTTACATCCATTGTCTCATTCCAAAGGTGGTTGCATTTCAGAGGTGCTCTATGTATACAATGCACCATGTATTTGTTAAGCACTATCCTGTGGGACTGAATGTAAATTATCATACTCTTTTCCCAATATGTGCTCTAAAGGCTGAAATGTCTCATCCTTGGCCTATGAGATAAATAGCAACTTAGGAATTGCTAGACCTGATCAGATCAGCTGTCCAGGTATCTAGTCCAGTATCTTGTCACTGTCAGCGGCTTCACAGGACACCACAATCATATAGTGGACAATTAACCAATGGGGGAATTTTAGATAAGTTTTTTTGAGGCTGAGATAACCCCCAAAAGCTTTTGTTTCAAATTTTCAAACCTACCATGTAGGCAGACCAGAAAAGTCACTTTTCCTTGTTTGAAAAAAAAATTGGATTATTCTATTCTTTAATTACAGGTTCTTATGCCATGCTCATCACCTTCATATTTGA
Organism: Mauremys mutica; assembly: GCF_020497125.1. Lineage (NCBI taxonomy): Eukaryota > Metazoa > Chordata > Testudines > Geoemydidae > Mauremys > Mauremys mutica. Next base: position 185,114,439 of record NC_059073.1, on the reverse strand, counting down.
GTGCCTTCCAGGAGTGCACTATGCAATATGACTAACATCTGTTATGTGCTGTTTGTTCTTTCCTCCTCTCCCAAGAGGACAAGCATCTGCAGTGGAGTGTTTTATTTTGGAATTTAAAAAAAAATCTATATATGCATGTTGCAATAAGTTTTTTAGTGAAGGCAAGGTTAAAGAAATGCACCTTTCCACTAAGCGCAGAAGGTGGTGAGATCTGCGATGGCCCTTAAATACTGAAGGAGTTCACTCCACCATCTTGGGCAAGGGGAGCAAGCTCTGTCTCCTGAACCAACAAGTGTTACCCATATTGTAGAAGTAATAATGAATGTTCAAAAATTAGGACATCATGTACTATGCATGCTCAGTTCATAAAGTCCAAGGACCTTTGTCCAGAAGAACTCCAAAAGCTTTACAAATGCTGGTCCCAACCCTATTCTCATTTAAGTCAATGGAACTTTTGCCCATGACATGTGTGACTTTTTGGGGAGTCTGTAGAACTTGTGAATTCTTGCTCATATTATGAAGTTATCATGAAATTGCTGTATGATGAATGCCCCTCTGTCTATCAATCCAGCAGGAGCTGGCAGGTATTGTGTCACATCCTCCCGGGCCTGGGACAATGACGGGTCAATTAGAACTCAATTATCACCAATGGGAGTAAAAAACCCCTTTGGAATAATGGATGAGCTCAGGCATAGGAAAAAACAGTTCTACCCTACAAATGAGTGGGGGAGGGAAGTAGAGAATGGAAGTTTTCCAAGAGCAGAACAAATGAAGACAGGTGACCAATTGAGATTTAAATAAGGATTCACTGGGGGTGGGTTTGGGGAGAAAAGATAGACAGAGTTTGGGCAGGAGGAAGAAAGGATATGGACAAGACAAGGTAAGAGCAGTTGAGCTGGAGAAGAAGCCTGCATGTTTCACAACAAGCCCAGCACTGGTGCAGAAGGACCAAAGGGCACTGACCCCAACCCAAAGAATGCCTGGAGTGATGAGGAAACTGAGAGAAGGATCACTTGCATCCGAAGAAGTGGGTATTCACCCACGAAAGCTCATGCTGCAAAACGTCTGTTAGTCTATAAGGTGCCACAGGATTCTTTGCTGCTTCTGAGAGAAGGAAGTGTGTGACAACAGTTCTTGGGGAACTCAGGATGGCAAGTTGCCTTGTTACGCCCTGCCTCCACTGGGAAGGAGTCTTGCTTGTGTCTAGATGGACGTCAGCTCCCTGACACCACCAGCCTGCGAGACACTCAGACACTTTGCTGTGGCACTGTGCCAGCCCTTCCTTTGCCTTACAGGTTAACAAGAGGTGCACCCCAGTTCCTGGGTCCCTCTGAAGTGTTCCCCTGTGATATCCAACCCCTGACAGTGGCTACTCACAGAAATACCAGGTCTGCTGTTTCCAATGGAAAGGTACACACATCAGCTCGTGAGATTCAACTCAGAACCAGCTTAACACCACAGCACTAAAATATAATTATAGTGTAACAAAAATAAGTTTATCATCAGAGATTCAAGTGATAATGAGTCAGAATGTTGGAAACAAATGATTACAAAAAACCAAAATCATATCATGCTTTCTAGAGATTAAACTTAACTAACAGGATAACCTCCAGTCTAAAGAAGCTTATCTCACCCATAGCCTTCTGCAACGTTTTCAACTCAGGTTGGCTGAGATCCCATTTTCATGAATGTAAATACATTGTTAGTTTACTTCTGTGAGCAGAATGTGGAAGTGGGTGGTGGGGTCTCCTTTGCCTCCTACAAAGTCCATTGTTTGTACTCCGAGATAAGATAACCACCTCTGGCTTGTTTTCCCTGTGTGCTGCTTCCCTGTTGATTTCACATCTTAGTTGCCTTTGTATGCAAATGGACACTCATTGTGTTGGCTTAGAATGTTTAATTTACATCCTGAGAGACAGTTTGGTAAATAAACACCTCTTGCATGACAGGACTCCTGTTTTTCACCTATGCTGCTGACTAACACCTTGATACAGACTCAAGGAACAGATTTTCAGTATATACACGTAAGTTCTGGCATAGTACCTGTACATACCTTTCACCATGCTCCTAATAACCAGTGTGCCACTGCTTTCATTTGAGACATCATGTAACATTCTTTGGTGTACCAGAATCAGGAGATACCTGTATCCCTTTTTAGGGGCATTAAGGAGGTTCTTGGGTCACATAGTGTTTACTGATCTATACAAAAATAATAAATTTCTGATTTTTATTAAGTGAAGAGCAACAGCATTGTAGAACGCTGTGTGACGTGTCTGTGTTATATGCCACAATTACCACATGTCTCTAAGAGAGTTCAGCTGGAGCCCAGGAAACACACATCTTCAGCACTAGTTCCAGGGGCTAGGCAGCTGGGCCCTGGGGTCACAGCTCCCAGGAGAGGGTGCTAAACAGAGGGGCTGCATGCCAAAATTATGCCTACAGCGGCAAGATTGGAACAGCATCTGGCCTCTGTTCTGGTTACTGAGGCATAAGATACTCAAAGATTGAGAACCAGAATTCCCCTCAGAGCAGTCTGATGGGTTGATAGCAGGGGAAACCCAGCCAGATCTCTGACAACATAGTGAAAAAAGGATCAGGCCCCATATGGACTTGCGAACTATGACCCTGATTCAGCAAGTGGTTTTCACACATGCCTAATCACTCACTAGAGGGTTTCTTGCACCATCCTCTGATGCATCTGGTATTAGCCACTGTCACTGGGATGCTCACTTGATGAAGTACTTTGCTGATTTAGTGCCTATGCAAAGATACCTTCACCCACCCCCTGACATAAACTATCTCTGGCATTGAAATGCACAGCTGTTGAATTCTGTAGCACACCAAAATGTTAGACACAACTTAGGACAAGAGTAGAACAACAACACAGGAATTTAGGTAGCACAAAGTAATTATCCCACCTGAATTTGGTCAGGACAGTAAGGTCAAAGGCACCCGGCCCCTGTACAAAAAGGGACATCAGCTTTTGAATGATCACAAGTAGTCAGGATTTCAGGTTCATGTTTCATCTGAAAGAGAGAGACTGCTGCAGCGCTATGCCCTCTAGTACTATGCTGAAACATTAGTTCAGAACAGACCCAAGAGATAGTCACAGCACACAGGTGGAGGCTCCACCCTGCTTCAGACAGTACACAACCACTCCATAGTCCAGGCTTAACACTTATTTATAACTCAAACAATAACATAAACCTCAACCTACACTTTCTCCTCAAGATTGGCTTTTCTTGGGTTTTCCTGCAAGATCTTCTTTGTCCCATCCCCTAGTTCCATCTGATCCTGGAGACACTCATATCCTACTGGTGCTAAGAAGATCCACCAGCCATCATAAACCAGCAGTAATTACGTTGCATTTTACCCAAGTTCTAGGTAGCACCTGAATTTATGTTGGCTTAACATAGGAACGCTATGTTCCTACACTGGACCACTGTGGTGCAGTCACTGAATTACTAATACCATCTCTTGCAGCCCCAGCACATGAACCTTGGTAATGTCCCAGTTCAACTCTGTTTTGCTTATGAGATTGACAGTATCATTTTGTTGTCCATGTCTGGTGCTGCTACATCCTTTTGACATGGGGTGGCCAGAACTGAACACCATCTTCTAGGGGTAAATTTATTTAAATTAGCATTACTAATGTCACTTTGCATCATTATGACAGATCAGGGTACAATCCAGACCAATGAGTAGGTCTGCACCCCTGCCCTGTAACCTGGAGTGCCCTTTACAATGCCTTGCTGGGGTAGCCTCCAGCCTGGACTGCTCACAAACAGCTTCCAGCATGTAAGTCACTCCCAGATATGTCTGTGTGCGCTGCAGCCAACCAACCTCACTTTGGCTCTCCCCAGCCTTGAAGGTTACCCCAAGGTGACCTCACCACACTCCCAGCTCCAGCTTTCCCCCCAGAGATGTATGTCCTGTACTGCCCAGCCCTCTCCTGGACACTACACATATATTAAGTCCATTATTCCTTTAAGGGAATAATATGCACACAACTTGTTAGCCCAAATAGAGTTGCCCAGACACTTCAACTTGAACACAGTGGATTAAATAAAACAAGTTTATTAACTTCAAAGAGAGAGATTCCAAGTGAGTGCAAGTAATGAGGCATAAAAGTCAGAAATGGTTACAAAAAATAAAGATAGAACACTTGCTGATGCCTAACTTAACACTCTATATTAGATTCAAGCAAAGTTTCTCACCACATGCTCCAGAAGATTACTGACCAAACTCTCAGGTCAGGACCCCTCCCCCAAATTCCAACAGCTGCTTCCTTTTGTCTTCTCAGGTGCAGTGAATGCTATGGGCAAGAAGGAGGGTGGCTTTTATTTGTTCCTCCTTTTTATAGTTTCAGTCCCTCTCTTGAAAAACATTTCCAGCTGAGACCCAGGAGACAAAGACTTTATGTGGAAGGATATTCCCTGCTGTTTTTTTCCTTTGTTTGAACTTCCTTTGTTTTCCCTTCCTGCTTGATGACTCTGTTTATTGCTTAAAGGCAAGTTAAGGCAAGCACACATTCCTTTCTGACTTCTGCCTGGGCAGGGCTGTGAGGTTTGGAATATATGTTAATAACATCATAGAGGAGAATCTTATAACTTCACAAATGTTGTTGCCACACGTATTTTATCAGGACAATACTGGCAAGCAAATGATGAGTTTTAAAATTATACCTTACAAGGCATACTTTGTACAAAGATTATTAAAATACTGTGTAGGCTGTGAATACTGGGGTATATTCTGTCACACTTCCCCCCTTACAACATTGCAGTAAGGTTAGCCCTGGCTGACCTGGAGGTAGCAGAACAGGGATGGTAGCCCTAATGGAAAAGCTAACAGCTTGGCTCTTCTGCAAACCTCAAACTGCTGAATGAGCTTTAGGGTAGGGAAGGCTGTGCCTCCCAAACAATCTGGCCCTGCCCCCATCTGACCCCCACCCACTTCCTGCCCCCCGACCGGCCGCTCAGAATCCCCGACCCATCCTGCTCCTTGTCCCCTCACCGTCCCCCAGAAACTCCACCACCCCCCTGTGGTCCCACCTCACTCCCTGTCCCCTGACTGCCCCGACCCCTATCCACCCCCCCGCTGAGTCCTGACAGACCCCCCCATTCCCTGTCCCCTGACCGCCCCCCCAACATCTGCCCCCTCCCAGTGCCCTGACTGTCCCCAAGACTCCCTGTCCCTCATTCAACCCCCCCGCCCTTCCCCGCGTCGCTGAACAGCTGCAGTGTGTCTCCGGCGGGGCCTCCTGAGCTCCGCCCCTCTCAGAGCCGTGTGGTAAGGGGGCGGGGCTGCGAGCTCCAGCGGGGCCTGAGCTTCCTCCGCTCAGCGTGGAGCTCGCAGCCCCGCCCCCTTACCACGGGGCTCTGAGCGGGGCGGAGCTCAGGGACCCCGCCGGAGTCAGGCTGCAGCGCTGTCCGGGGGCGCTGCTTGATGCGCTGAGGCTCCAGGATGGGGGCAGAGGCGGGAGCCTCAGCCGTTCTCTTGGGGGCCCCTGCGGAGCCTGGGGCCAATTTCCCCACTTACCACCCCCCCCCGGGCGCCCCTGATTTTATGAGTCAGCAAGTGTGTCTTCCCTGACTTGTCAGAAAACACTTCTTCGTTTTCTTGCAGCACAGACAATACCTCTGCCCTTTCAACTGGTGTTAACTCACTACAGAGATCAAGGCTTTCCAGAGATGAGTCATTTTGGCATTCAGCCATTAAATCAACGAGCTGGTGTTCCTCAGTTTCACCTTTTACACAGCAGAGCATGTTTACCATGGCTTCCCTGCAGAGACAGGCTTTAAGTCTGTTTACATGTACTAGCTGTGGGACAGCATTACCATGAGGCTTTTTAACATATGTATCTTCATTTACTTCTATCACCTCTTTGTATTTTTTCCACAGAGCTTAATACCAACACCAAGTCTCCTCTTTCAAAAGAGTGTTTACAAATATGCTTATTATACCATGCCTTTTGTTTGGATTGACTGTCTTTGAGGTTAGTTTGAACAATACTCATCATGTCTTTTAACTCTCTTCTGAACTTTGGATATATTCAGTTACTAGCTCTTCCTCTGCGTTGGTGTTATCCTGAAGCAATAGCTCTGCCTATCTTGTGGCAAAATCTACCTCCATCAAGATATATTTCTTCCTCCTTTGGGTGGGATGTGACATAAGGCCCACAGTGTCCATTGCTACCCTCAGAAATGCCTCTTGTAACCCAGGCAAGAGGCATAGGGGAACTTTCTGGGGTCTTTCAGGTCCCTTTCTCTTTTGACATGATTCATAAGACCAGCAATAATTCCTCACATCATTAACTATTCCAGAGTAGAATTTTTTTGTAAACTCTCATAGATTCTCTGTGCCCGCAAGTGACTAGCAAAAGGACAATCATGTGCTAGCAAGAGCAGACACAACCAACTGCTCATGCTGTTGCCCATGGCTTTTGTTTTTTCCATTTTCTCTATACAATCTGCCATTTTCTTAAAAAAAAAAACACCTCTCCCGTTTTTCTCCCTCTATGGCACATCCACTTATGCTCTCTAGAGTGGGATCTATCCTTTGTTCAAATGCAAAATGGTGGCAGCTGATATCTGGGACAACTTCTTCAGACACGGGGATCATCTCTTCCTTCTCCATGCCTTCTAGCCCTAAGGGCATGCTGCTTTTCTCTGCCATGCAGGAGCTAGCCTCATCCCCTCCCACCAGGGCCGGCGCTTCCATTTAGGCAACCTAGGCGGTCGCCTAGGGTGCCAGGATTTGGGGGGGCGGCATTTTGCCGCCCTTGGCGGCAATTCGGCAGCGGGGGGGTCCTTCCGCACTCCGGGTCTTCGGCGGCAATTCTGCAGCGGGTTCTTCACTCGCTCCAGGACCCGCCGCCGAAGTGCCCTGAAGACCGAGAGCGCGGAAGGACTCCCCCGCCGCAGAATTGTTGCCAACGACCAGGAGCGCGGAAGGACCCCCGCCTAGGGCGCCAAAAACCCTGGCGCCGCGCCTGCCTCCCACACCTGGAAATACACTGATTCCTTCTGCTTCAGAAGAGTTAGAGAGATCTACCCTTCCCACTTCAGTAATTTCTGGGACTTTACCACTCCCCTCTGGGATCCCAGCACAATATTCCCATTTGTGATGGGTTACCGTGTTAATAGCCTTAGCCGAATGCAAAATATCATTCCCAACAAGCATTTCAATGGGGATATAATCCAGTACCCCTACACCTTCTAAACTTTTCCATTTCACAAACACCTTGGCTGCCGGTACAGGAATCTTATGTCTGCCCACTGCTAGAAGCTCAACTTCTTGATCAGCTAACATGTTAGTCGTTTGGACCATGCTTCCCTTAACCAGAGAGATCTGGGCTCCGGTGTCTCTCTGCCCTATACATTCTTTGTTATTTACTTTGGCAATTTTAACAAATTCCATACCTACACCCTCAGCCAGCCAGCCGCAGCTTGGCTCTTCATAGCCTTGAAGATTACCACAGGGTGACCTCAACACACTCCCAGTCTCAGATTTTCCCTCAGAAACATATGTCCTGTACTGCTCAGCCCTCTCCTGGATAGTGCAAATATATTAAGTCCATGATTCAGTTAAGCGAATAATATGCATACAACTTGTTACCCCAAATGGAGTTGCCCAGACACTTCAGCTTCAACATACTAGATTAAATAAAACAATAAAACAAGTTTATTAACTACAAAGAGATTTTAAGTGAGTACAAGGAATGAGGCATAAAAGTCAGAAATGGTTACAAGAAAAATAAAGATAAAATCCTTACTGGTCCCTAACTTAAACTATATTGAATTCAAAGCAAAGTTTTTTTCATCACGTGCTTTCAGCAGTCTTACTGACCAAACTCTTTATGTCAGGACCCTTCCCCCAGAATCCAACAGCTGCTTCCTTTGCCTTTTCATGTGCAGAGAATGTGATGGGCAGGGGGAGGTAGAAAAGGAGGTGTTGTGCGGTGTTTGCCCCTGTTTTTTATAGTTCCAGCACCCATCTTGAAAAAAAATTCCAGGTGGGAGCCAGGTGACAGGCACTATGTGTGGAAGGAAACTCCATGCTGCTTCTTTACTAAAATGTAACTTTCTGCACCTGTTTCCTTAGCAGCCCATCAGCCTTGTTTACACCTGTCTGAGGCATCAGCTTTCCCTTTGTCTCTGATTAATTGGTTTGGCCACTCCCCAGACTTATCTGGAAAACATACCTTTAGTCATGATCTCAGCTTATGTTTATAACTTCACATACAATGCTGCTACATGCATTCTGCCATGATATTATTGATCAACAAATTATGCTCTTTTAAATGATATCCCACTGGGCATACCTTGTACAAACATTATAATAATGTGTAGGGTGTGAACACAGGAGTATATTCTGCCACAATCATGCTGCTCATTTGCCTAACTTTAGTAGGTTCCTCGGGAGATGTTCACACTCATCTCTAGTTGTGAGGAAGAGCACTGTTCCTTTAAGTCTGAAGAAGGAAGCAGGCTATGTGAACTGTTTCTTTAGCTATATAGACAGGGACTGAGGAAGGTTCTACGCTGAAGCCCTACGATGAAGAAGGAAAAGAGGCAAAGTAGCTTTAGAGATAATACTGTTTTCCTTATTCTAATAAAGTTCAGTGTCAGAAGAAAGCAATTCTTTCTCTGACTCTTTACAATTGTCACATGATGCTAGTCTTGACTGACCTGAGATCCTGGGAGTTGAGGACACACTGAATAACGTGACTAACGTAGCTGGAGTTTACATACCTTAGGTCGAGTTACCGCGGGGGTCTACACCATGGGGGGGTCGATGGGAGAAAATCTCCTGTCAACTTACCTTACTCTTCTCGTCGGGGTTAGAATACAGGGATCAACTGGAGAGCGATCTGCAGTCAATTTGGTGGGTCTTTACTAAACCCACTAAATCTACCACCGGTGGATCGATCTCAGAGTGTATCCCTGCCATAGTGCAGACCTGCCCTAAGTACTAAAACCAAGATGACCATAAAGAATGTTGCGGGTGGGGTGAAGAGGATCTGGGATGTTGACAGAGCGTTAGACAAATAGCACTCTAAATGTCACTTGTCAATAACAAAACATTCCTGTGGATTTTTTTATTTGTTGGGGTGGGGGTTTTTACACTTGAAAGGAGCTATATTTGACAGCTCTTATGTCAGAAAAGTTTTAGATCAGCTTTAGCTCTCTTGTGATATGAGAGCTGTGAAATATCATTTGCTTTTGGCTAGCTATCAAAGAGTCTTGGACCATATCTGTTAAATACCTTAGGATACCAAAGAATTTCACAAGCTGTTCCAGATAAGCACACAGTAAGTAGGTGAGGCAAATAGACTTATGACTTATGTATTTTCCCAGCCAAGTTTTGCATCTCAAAAGTTACACCAGAAAATCATTTGGACATTTCTGTTTGCAGTGACTCTTAGACTGTATTTCTTTTCTGCAAGATGCCATTGGATTCTCAAAGAAGAACAAGCCAGGAATGCCCCGGCTGGCATACTATTGCAAAGTTGCAGAAAGAGTTCATAGACAAGAAGTAAAAATGGCAAGGATCTCTCCAAGAGGCCCACACCTCTTGTCTCAGTAGCACTGGAGGCAGTCTGGCTCTTGCACACATTTTCACAGACCATGCTATTCACGTTTGTAAATCATGCTGGAATATTCAGGGTTAACTTGATTGCTACGGCTCAGAAAAGTCAATGAAGGTGTTATTTTTGAATCTGTGCTGGAGGCTGACGACAATTGGTGATTTCATTTAGACTGTAGCACAGGATGCTAAAAATAGAGAAAGTGACTGCAGCCTGGAGATTTTAGATCCTAAATTCACTCGCACATGATAAGCACTGAGGGCACAGAGGTTACATTTATATTAGTTTAATATTTATGACCCATGAAATAAGATGTTTCTTGTGAATAAAAGGTGAACTTCTACATGAACATGTAAAACTGAACACTGGTTGGCCTTGATATTGTGAAGATAATGTGATAATCTTGAACCCACAGAGAGAATTTGTGAAGAATCGAGGCTAGGAAGCAGACAAACTTCCTCATGGGAATTAAATTAATTTCATTCACGCCTTGGTACACCGCCATCAACGTGTCCTCCCCTGAAAACAATGCATCCCTTTCTCAAGAAATCCCAACTCCCAATGTCAAGAGGTTCATTGGTCTGAAACGAGGAGTCTGACCCACTGGGGATTCCTGTTCACTTTAACTGATTAGTGAGGTTAGAGTCAAAGTGCAATCCCAGTATTTTAAGCACTGTTTTCTCTTCAAATTGCCCTTTTCTATTGCTATGACATGTTTCTCATGTTATAGGCAAAATGACTGATAAGATGGTGCTTAATTTAGCCACAAACAGCAATGCAAAATCTTGAGTCTGGTGGATTTGGTATCCAAATCTATCATCAAATTAAGTAGTACTACCCTGGAGTAGTAAGTGGTTTTGTTTTTTCCTGCCACCTGCAGACAGAAGCCAGGATGTACAATTCCTGTTGTCCCAAATCTTGCACCCGTAAACTGGGTGCTCAGCATTCCCACTTAGCATAAAATGTAGGGCACAATGGTACCTACCAAAAGACTTCATGATACTTATGCAGGGATGGTGCTATAGTTTTTTTCCAGCACATCTGTACTGATTTGGCATAGTCAGAGGAATCAGTTTCTTACAAGATATTAAATCCACATTAGTCTGAGGACTATTATCCTACTGGCCTAGTTGAGAATGGATTATTGATTCTTATGATTCTCCTGGAATCCCTGGAGGGACTGAAAGCTGCCACCCTCTATCCCCTGCCAGCAGCAACCAAGATAACAAGAGCCAGTGGAAACACCACTTGTCCTCTGCTGGGACATGAATCCCCCCTGAGTGTCTCAGCACTTGCTAGTGAAAGGAAGAGCAGTTTGCATCTCTCTCTGCACTATCAGGGTTGCATCTAGCCCAGGACTGCAATAGAACAAAGAATGTGCACTTTGTGTTTATCTATTCCACTTCTGACTAACAATATCTGGGTTTTCGTTTCTCTGTCTGCTTTATCCATTTTTACCAATTTGCAAGCTCCAGACCAGTGCCAACAAGCAGATGGTAAGTGGAACTTGCAAATTAGAAACATAGGCACTGTAGGCTTTCAGCATTAAAAGACCCAAGCGTTCACTTAGCTCATTCCATGTCTTCCATTAGGAAGAACGCCAGTCTCAGCAGGTATATCTAGCAACATTCTTTTCCCATAAATAAATTCAGTGTAGGCTTTAATTCACTAACACTATCAGCTCCCAGGGCTAGCCAGCATGGTCAGAGAGCTTCTACCACTTAAATATGAGCTCATCGAGGAAGTAAATGTCCATTTTAAAATTGTTTGTTTCTAAAAATTAAATAGAATAAAAGAAAAGAAACAAGGCCTCTTTGTCCAGGAACAAATGGCATGTTCTTAACCTGGATTCTGATTACACAGAAAGGCAGCATGGTCTAACCATGGCACTGGGAAATAAAAACTCCAGTATTCTAACCTGGGTTCTGCTACTGACTGGTTGTGTAAAGGAACAATTCTGGCCATAGGTACCGCCTTCCTCAGTTCCTGGGGGGTTGCTCTCCCCTGCTCCACCCCAGGGCCTGCCCCCACTCTACCCCTTCCCCCAGCCCCAACCTCACCTCTTCCCGGCCCCACCCCGCCACTGCCCTGCCTTTTCCTGCCCCTCCCCCACCTCTCCCTGCCCCCACTCCTCCCTCCCCGCACCTCCTGCATGTCGCTGAACAGCTGATCATGGTGGGCAGGAGGCACTGGAGGGGGAAGAGGGAGGCGCTGATCCACAGGGCTGCTGGGCACTATTTTTTTTTCCACGAGTGGCGCCTATGATTCTGATAACAGTTTTTGGTAAACATTTTGGTAGAAAAATTGTAATTATTTTGAAAAATGAGACCATTTTGAAGTCTTTGAAATAGAAACAATGTCAACATTTTGAAAGTTTTCCAGGTTGTTTGTTTATATATTTTGAGCCGTTCTACTAGGAACACTTACGTATCTAGCAAGAGAGTTGTGAAGATTAGCTATTGGGTCATGTGAGATAATGGCCCAGTGTGAAAAGCTGACCCTTTCCGGCAGTCATGCCAAGTGGTCGGTATGGGTGGGGCTGTTGGTCCTCCTTTCTTCTACACCATCATCCTGCAGGGTCAGTCCCCTCTTTTGCAGCTCAGCCCTCTTGCCAGGCCATGAATTCTAATCCACCCCTTTCAGGGTATACAGAAAGAAAAGTCTAATAAAGGAGAAGTCTCTTGGTGCCTTTGGAACTTTCTCCTTAGGTCTGGGACTCTAGACTCTTGTGTATTCTGGGACTCTAGACTCTTGGGCTCTAGACTCTTGTGTATTCAGAGCCTTCCACTGCTGGATTCCCCAACCAGAGGGAGGCAGACTCCAATTTTTGGCCCACCCTCTCCACCGGGCTCCAATACGGACCCCAATTGTGGGCAGGTATGTTCTACACTTTAGGGTGCTAAATAGCTACCTCCCTATTTGAGGTCCCCCTTCCCTAGTCCCAGAGTCATTTTAAGGCCTGAACGGAAAATAAAGTTTCTGACCCTCCCAGAGAGTCACCAGTCTCTCCTTTGCAGGCTTGGTCAGGTCAGTGTGGTGAGCTGTCAGGCAACAAGCTCCTTGGCTGTTATTTCCCCTGAGCAGAGGTCTGTCCCTGTCCCCTGCATGTCTCCTTCTCAGCTGCTCTGCTTCCTCTTTTAAGCTCTGCCTTGCAGCTTGTGCAGGCCTTGCAGGTGTGACTGGGCGGGGTTGCCTTGGCCCAGGACTGGTCCTTAACCCCTTGTTCTCTGGTGTGGAGTTTGCACACCCCATCACACTCAGTATTATGAATTTGGCCCATTGTAGGGTGCTTTGAAGATATAAAGTGTAAGTGGAAGGTATTGTAATGTAAAAGATCTATAGATATTTGTGCAGGATGGAATTAGACAACAGCACAAAACACAGCCATTCGAAAGTGAAGAAATATTGGTTTATTCATCAGTGCATGTGAAAGCATAAAATCAAACCCAATTCAAGCAAATCACATCACCAGTCTAACGAAAGAGCAAAGTGAGATGTACTGTCTTCCCCCACAGACTTGCGAACAGCTGTCACTCAATGCAGAATGGACAACACAATTGTAAAACTAATCCAAAAATTCAGATGTGGAAAACAAGCCCCTCCAAAGTCTGATTTCTCCCTCCTTTGCATGCTGATGATAATCATACTACCTCACAGGGGTGCTTTGACCATAAATTCATTGTGTGTGAGGTGCTCAGGTACTATGCCGAGGGGTCTGTCTATGCACACAGGCAGACAGAAGTAAATATAAGACAACTAGAGGTGCGTGCACCTGCATCACTAAAGAACTCTCTTTGAATAGCTTCTGAGGTTCGCTGGGACTTCACAGTCCTCAGCACTACTATACAACAAAGCCACATTGATTTCATCGTCATTGGCAAAGATCAAACTCAGTTGTTGAGCATGTTAGGAGGCTTCAAAGCCCATGCAGATGTTTTCTCTAGCCTTCTGGCTCCCAGCAACTCTGATGGCAACTGCTGGGATTTTCTCAGAGATGTATTCACACAGCTGAATGTACTCTAGAACTAACCGGAAGCATGGCTGTGTGGCAAACTTGCCTATGCCACAACTCTTCCAAACAGAGTTTAGGGCCTTCCCATAAGAGAACCTCACCTCCAGCTTTTGGTTTTCTCCTCAGTTTTCTGTCTCTCCACCTCATTCCTGACATGTCCGGCTTTTCAGGATTCCCCTCCTTTAGATCTTAGCCTCCTGTCTGCTGCTGGCAGCAGGGGCAGCTCTAGGCATTTTGCCGCCCCAAGCACTGCAGGCAGTCTGCCTTCGGCGGCTTGCCTGAGGAGGGTCCGCTGGTCCCGCGGCTTCGGCGGACCTCCTGCAGCGGAACCTCCGCAGGCAAGCCGCCGAAGGCAGCCTGCCTGCCGCCCTCGCAGCGACCAGCAGACCACCCCCCGCGGCTTGCCGCCCCAAGCACGCGCTTGGCGTGCTGGGGCCTGGAGCCGCCCCAGGCTGGCAGTAGCTTTTTCTGCTTTCCGGTGCAAATCCAAACTCTTCCCCTTCTGTGAATACAAGATCCTGAATCCAGTGACACTTCAGGGGTTGGGTAGGAGGCAGGGAATCTAGGTAATGGGGCTTTCACTGTCTACATAGCACTTTCCAGCAGTATTATTATTTATTCTTTGTATTATCATAGCAATTAGGACCCCCAGTCATGGACCAGGTCCCCTTTGTGCCAGGCACTGTACAAACACAGAACAAAAAGACAGTCTCTCAAAGTCTCTTTACACGGATGGATAAGCATTATTATCTCCATTTGAAGGATGAAGAGCCTGAGAGGCAGAGCATGTGAGTAGAGCTTGGCAGAGAACACATATTCCATTTCACAAAGGATTTTGTCATTTGTTTTGTCCTGATTTGGAACAAAACCCTAAAATTCTGAAATGTTCCTAGAAAGAAAATCCTGAACATGTTTTTGCTTCCAATCAATTGAAATGCTTCATTTCAATTTTGACCTTTTTTTTTAAGTGCATCATATTGTAAAAAACCAATACAAAATAAAACATTTCAAAACAAAGAGCCATTAAAAAAGGAAAAAATGTCAATGTTTCATTCTGAAAAAGTTGAACCAGGAGGTTGTGACACTGTCAGAACTCCCCTCTCTTCTCCCCACCCCCACTTTTTTTCTCCAAAATGAAATGTCAGCAAAACTGATATAATTTTATTCAGTGTTTTGATTTCCCAATAAAAAAACCGTTATGTTGAAGTTTTTCTGACTAGCTCTAAGGTTGAGTGAGCAGGTCCAAGCAATGGGATCCTAGTAATTTAGGGACAGAGCTAAAAATAGAACACATTCTTCTGATTCCTAGTCATAAGCCCTGTACACAGCACCACTCTGCCTCCCTAAAAGTTGTACACTCCAATTCCACTTTAACTATACAGATATTACTCCTCAGTTGGGTTATGAGGCTGGTTAAATTCAGAACTGATAAGCAGAAAAAACATGTTAAACAATAGATATTATTATCATAGCACCTAAAGCACCTATGATGAAAGGTTCTATTATGGAGGGCTCTGTAGAAACACATATAAAGAGACAGCTCCATCCTAAGATGCTGTGTTTAGTCATAGGGTTAGGCATGTATGGTAAAACCAAGTTCATGAACTTCCATATGATTTCAGAACAGTTGTTTGCTGCCATCAACTTTGTGCTCATTTTTGTTTGTCATTCAATGAGGTTTTGTTTCTATGGATATTGGAGAAATGGCTGATTTTCATACAAATGCTTGTAGTCACAGGAACAAGGGTATTCATGAATGCACAACAGTATTGGTTATTCACTATTCATTAATCTTCTGATTAAAAAGTGCAGTCATCCAGTCAGGGAACCGAACCAATACAATGACACTTAGGTGATCAGTCACACCCTATAAACAATGAATAGAAAATTGCTGAAGTTTCTGGAAAACCTAAAAACTAAAAAATGGTCAGATTTTTCAGCAAATACAAATAAATAATGAATTCACAAAAATTAACGTCTGTTTGCACACAATTAACGAACAGAAAAAAAGGGAGTTTAATTCATTAGATAAACTGTGCTGAACACGGTTTGACCAATTCTATTTAGCTATTAGGAAAAATGTCATATTTTTACTTGTACACTGAGCAAATTTGGTATGGGAGTTGTGGAGCGATTATATATATGGAATCCACAAGGGCATTGCTAAGAGGCACTTTTCGGAGTAATACTGTACTTTAACATACAACTTTTCACCTCCACATTTTTCTTTTCTTTCTTCTTTACTTAACATTTGGATGCAAACTTTTAAACTTTGTTTAGTTACTGGCAATCAAAAGAGAACTGTTGCTGCTGGTTTCCAAGGGCTTTTTTATAATACATTCCTCAAAAAAAGAAGACAGTGTACTTATAAATACGAATTAGCAAGTTCTCAGTCCTGCAGGGTTTAAAATATAAAAAAACTTAAGTGAAAGCATTTAATGAACACCGGTTTCAGTCAGTCTTGTGTGTTATCACTGAAATTGGACTTTAATGAACAATAAGAATTCTATGCAAGGTGCAATATTCCTAAAAACTGGAACAACTGCATCTTGAGTCCATACAGTGGGCGCCCTTAAAAAAATAAAGAGTGCACAATTTCCTTTTTACCATTATATTTGCAGTGTTCCCTCTACTTAGAGTGGAAAATACTAGTGGTGAATTTCACTAGTGCATGCAGTGGTCAAGTTTTTAATGGACCACGCTGTGCATTTTAATGACTCAGTGGCATCCTCTTTGTGTTTTCAGGCATCATGTGTATCAGTCCTTCAGGAGATTGTGACCTCAAGAATGCAGTTTTCAAATTACCTGAAACTCAGTGGCACAGAGTGAGACAAAGGAGCTTAGAAGAGTCACAGCAGAAAGTATTAAAACAGCTGACCTCTCCCAGTTTTTATGTTTTAATTACATAAAAATAATATCCTTTAATGATCAAATAATTAAATTTAAACTTACATTATTTAAAGAAATGACTTGTAGGCTGAAACTTCACCTGTAGCTGAGTCTTCTGTTGTAGCTAGATGTTGCAGGGACGTACCTAGCCAAGGAAGGAATGGCAAGTTAACTCAGTCACCTTTTCCTTCCACAGGACCTTGAATCAGACTCTGAATGTTACATTAATGTAGTTTTTCTTTCCTATTTGATGCATGCTTTGCTAGTGCTGAAATTTTCTGGGACATGTTCTTGCAAATACAGTAAAGACAGCAGACAAACTGTAGCACAGAAGAATTTTAGAGGGAAAGAGCTCTCTGCTGGACATTTTAGAAACTGCAAGGGCTAAGAATATAGAGTAATCATAGCTTGTCAATATTCTGATTATCTGATACATTTGTTTTAAAAGTGGCCATGTGATTTGTACAACAATAGATGCTGCACCAGGCATGGAAGACCAGATGTCTTCCTTACTGCACATTTTCTGATAATTTCTGAATGACCACAAACAAACAGAGCTGATTATAGTGGGGAGTCCCATCTAAAAAAAAACAAACAAAAAAAACCACCTCCAAAATCCAACATCAGACAGTCCTGATAGCATTTTTCTTAATTACTAGCGTAACAAACCAAAATTATGTGATGGATGATATATGAAGTAATAGCAAGAAAGGCTTAGAGCCGCTAATATTATTTTACAATTATTATTATTTATACATGTGAGATTGTCTCAAGGTGGAGGATCATCTCAAAGTTGAGATCGTACAAAATTTAAGATATCAAACTCAGAACCACATGACATTTGAGATTCTCTCAAACTTTGGACCAATTCATCCTCTGGATGTTCTACTTTAAACATTCATAACTTCTTTTTTCTTCTTCTCCTTTTTCATTATCTGTGTTGTGCTAGTACCTAAAGGCCTCTGTCAGGATTGGGATGCCATTGTGCTAGGTACTTTACAGACACATGATTAGAGTTTTTGCCCCAAAGATCTTACAGCAGAGGTGGGCAAACTATGGCCCGTGGGCCACATCCAGCCTGCAGGACCCTCCTGCCCGGCCCCTGAGCTCCTGGCCCAGGAGGCTAGCCCCTGGCCCCTCCCCTGCTGTTCCTCCTCCCCAACAGCCTTAGCTCCCTTGCTTTGCCGCTGGCACAATGCTCTGGGTGGTGGGGCTGCAAGCTTTTGCCTGGCAGCGCAGCTGCAGAGCCGGCCTGAGCCGGTGCTCTGGGGGGGCGCGGCTGTAACTCTGCCAGCCACCAGTGCTCCAGGAAGCGTGGGAAGGGGGCAGGGAACAGCGTGGGTTGGATAGAGGGCAGGGGAGTTTGGGGTGCTGGTCAGGGGGTGGGGGTGTGGATAGGGGTCAGGGTGGTCCGAGGGCAGGGAACAGGGGGGTTGAATGGGGGCAGGACTCCCGGAGGGCAATCAGGAAGGAGAGGAGGAGTTGGATGGAGAGACTGGGGGGCAGTCAGGGGTGGGGGGTCCGGAGGTGGCCAGGGGACAGGGAGAGGTGGATGGGGCAGGGGTCCCGGGGGGGCCGTCAGAAGCGGGGGGGTTGGATAGGGGGCAGGGGCCAGGCCATGCCTGGCTGTTTGAGGAGGCACAGCCTCCCCTGACTGGCCCTCCATACAATTTCAGAAACCTGATGTGGCCCTCAGGCCAAAAAGTTTGCCTGCCCCTGACTTATAGTCTAACTTTATAACTGCTGAACCAAATTTGTTCAAATTTGTCTTGTTTTATAGATCTCAGTGAGATTTAAAAATCATTCCAACACTGACTGGAATGTATTGGACTATAACTTGCAGAATGCAAGATGATATAAATGTTTTTTTCTGAAAGATATTATAATATATGACAAAGAACTAAGAATGCTATAAAGAGAAACCTTTTAAAGGCCTAAACAAAACAGACAGAAAAAAAGGTTGAGCTTTCAGAGTTACCTGCATTTCTTGACTCTTGCCTGCTTGATTTCTCAACCTTAACTTTGCATTAACACTTGTAGTTTGCATGGAATTATCTCTAATATAGTGAAAGTAAACTGTTACTGTGACCTTGTAAAAGATTTGGAGGTTGTGGTGACTAATCAGCTGAATATGAACTTTCTATTGTGACTCTGCAAACAAAAGGGCTAATGCAATCCTTGGATGCATAAATAGGGAAATCTCGAGTAGAAGTAGAAAGGTTATTTTACCTCTGTATTTGGAACTGGTGCGAGGATTCAGAGATTCAGAGAAAAGCCATGAGAATGATTAAAGGATTAGAAAACATGTCTTATAGTGATAGACTCAATGAGCTGTATCTATTTAGTTCAACAAAGAGAAGGGTAAGGGATGACTTGATTACAGCCTATAAGTACCGACATGGGAAACAAATGTTTAATAACAGGCTCTTCAATCTAGCAGAGAAGGGAATAACACAATCCGATGGCTGGGAGTTGCAGCTAGACATGGAAATAAGGCATACATTTTTTATCAGCCAGACTAATTAACCATTGGAGCAATTTATCAACAGTCATAGTGGATTCTCCATCACTGAGAATTTGTAAATCAACACTGGCTGTTTTCTAAAAGATGTGCTCTAGGAATTATTTTGGGGAAAATTCTGTGGTTTTTGTTATAGGAGGTCAGACTAGCTGATCACAGTGGTCCCTTCTGGCTGTGGACTCTATGAATCAATGACCTTAGCCCAGTGGTTCCCAAACTGGGGTTCGTGAACCCCTTGGGGTTTGCAAAATGTTACAAGGGGTTCTTGGGGAAAAATTCCCTAATGGCGGACAGAGCTGTCCCTAGGGACCGTGGGCAGCACGGGGCCACCAGCACAGAGCCCCTGAACTTCCAAGAGCTAAGCAGATCAAAGCAAGCATATCTATCATACTGAGGTGATTTAAACTTCAAGACTCCTTATAAGAAATGGAAAGGGAGGTGGATATATTTTGCTGTTTTTAAAATTAAATAGGCAGCTAAGCTTTGTTGTAACGTGCGTTGTTTGCCTGGACTGCTCAAGACCTGAATGCTTGTGTAGGAGGAACTCTTTGAGTTGGCTTCTTAAATACCTTCATGCTGTTTTACATCTGATACTCCTTGATGAAACATAGGAGCCTTGTCTTATAACCAGCTTATTCAAAGTGATACAAGCTACGAAAGTGAGATCTTGGAAGAGTGTTGCCGTTTTCATAATGTAATAAAAATACTGTAATGATAAATAATAATTAATAATAAAGTGTGTAATAAGCATGTTATAAAAACAAATTTTATATTTCCAAGATCACTGCTTTTATAATTTATACTCAGGTAAAGGAGAAAATCCCTCTAAATATTCATTTTTAGGAGGGGGTTCGCGAGACGACATTTTAGTGAAAGGGATTCACAGGTTGTTAAAGTTTGGGAACCACTGCCTTAGCCCCATTCCACCTCTGCACTGGTCTGCTGAGTGGGCTGGATACATTATTGGAAAACAGGGTACACTGTTCTAACGGAGCACAAGCATGTATCTTCCCTTGCGCAACTGTGAGCTAAAGGAGGGCTCCATCCATCCAGGCACAATCCCACCTGAAGTTCTCTCTAGGATGACTCAGCCCCACACTGTCGCCTTCTCAGGGCTATCGCTAAATACCTCAGTCAGCTCAGAGTTGGACAAGGTCTTTGTTCATAGACTTTAAGGTAAGACAGGACCTTTATGATAAAATTGTCTGGCCTCCTGCATAACACAGACAACAGAATTTCACCCAGTAGTCCAGTCCTGCATTGAGTCTGTATCTGCTGATTATAGAGCATATATTTATATTTTAGAAAGGCATTGATAATAATTTAAAGTGATGGAGAATCCATGATATCCTTAAGCAAGTTGCTCCAATTACCCTCATTCTTTAAAATGTGTGTCACATTTCTAGCCTGAATTTATCTAGCTTCACCCTCTAGACCCTGGGTCTTGTTATGCCTCTGTCGAATGATTAAAGAGCCCTCTACATCAGAAATCTTCTCATGTAGGTATGTATAGAATGCAATCAAGTCACCCCTTAACCTCCTTGATAAGCTAAATAGACTGAATTTCCTAAGTCTTTCACTGTAAAGAACATTTATCCTGACTCTGAATCAGTCTTGTGGCTCTTCTTGAAACCTTGTATAATTTTTCAACATCCTGCTTGAAGTGTGGACACCAGAACTGGGCACTGTGTTCTAGTAATGGTCTCATTGATGCTGTATACAGTGGGAATACCCACCCCAATGCTCTTACTCAATATTCCTCTGCTTACATATCCAAATACTTCATTCACCCTCTTAGCCAGAGCAACTCACTCAGAGCTCATGTTTGTTTGGTTTTCCACTATAATGCCTAAGTCCTTTTTGACTGGAATGTTTTATGAATAGGTGAGGGCTGGCATGTTTTATGAACAGGTGAGGACTGGAATGTTTTATGAACAGATGAGCTTTCCAATGTTATTTGATGGAGCAGTATGAGGGGGCTTGGCATACATTAACTGGGAGTACATTCCTAAACATAAGAGGCAGCAGGAAAGAAAGAACAAAACCAGAAGTGGGCAAATTGCTTGGAAGCAGTAGATACTGCCACTGATTACAGCAATGAATCCTCCTAGTGTGTTTACATGCTGGACTTACTCACTGGGAAGTTTTTCCATGCATGAGAATATTTCCTGTCATGCAAGAAAGAAGAAAGTGCACTACTGTATCCATTCTCTTCAGTCAATGTGGATAAATAACCAGTGCAAAATGAGTTGTGCACATGCATCAGCTGAAGGGCGGAAAATGAAGTTTAGGAGAATATGAATGGAGATTCTCAGTATGAAACAGACTCTTTAAAATGTTACAGAAATGTTCAGCTTCATCTTCTGGGTAATTAAGAGCTTATGTTCTGAAGTGAAATATCTTGGACTAGATGACCTCCTGAGGTCCCTTCCAACCCTGAGATTCTATGATCTGTATGTGAAAAGGAACTATTGGGATGCATCTTGCCTATATTAAAAGGAGAGAGGAGGGGTCAGGTTCACATAGTAAGGGTATGGGACAGAAGACACTTGTCATTGCTGAAGCATCATCTAAATGCAAATACCTCTAGCCTGACAGGACTAGCAGTCAAAGCATAGCTTGTAACTTGCCCTCAATTTGTAAAGTGATGGCATTTCCAAAGCAACAGACTGTAGAAAATGGGCCACCAGGAAAAAGAGAGAGAGAGAGAGAGAGAGAGAGAGAGGAGACCAACAAGTAAGGGATCCAAAGATAATTACTGAAATAGGAAAATCCTACAGAGAAATTAGAGATGGAAGAGGACCTGTTAGGGCATGTAGTCAATGCCCCTACCAATGCACGAGAAAGAGAAGAAGATAAAAGCTTCACCCAGCAACTTGAGTCAGCAACTACAAATTATATAGAATGTAGTCAACCATTTCCTAGGGAGACGTTCCCTGCCTTTACCTTTCTGAAATAGGTTATGCAGGATGTTATATTTGCTCATTACTTCTCATGATAGTATTTTGGCAACTCTGACACAAGCATCCAGTCTAAACACTATCCCCCTTCCATTGTGGAATTTAAAAAAAATAGGAAAAATGAAAGAGGGTAGAGAATCAGCCATGGGAGACAAAGGACAGAATTCTGTGATTGATTGGATCCTTGTGGCACAGCTACATTTCTGATTATTTGTAGCTGTGGGTCAATGACAACAATGCCAGACTACTCCAGACAGAGATAAAAAATAAATTGAAACAAACAGCAGGAAACAGAAGAGAAGAGAGAGTAGATGAGAGGAGAAAGAAAGGGACAAGGACAGCAAAAACTGAACTGAGCTATTGCTAAGTCAAGAGGCGAAGGGGAATAAGTAGGGCTTTCACTAATATTTTAGGGGAAAAGAAATACTAGATAAATTAGGACCATTAATAAATCAAGTGGGAGATTAAACCAATAATGCCTATTTAATAGCTAAGACATTGAATTCCTTGTATAAGTTTGCCTCAAAGGAGAAAGGGATTTGGACAGTAGGAAAGTAATGAAAATCTGGTAAAATAGGGATAACTGGACATTTCAAACATCCACTGTATAAATCAGCAGGTCTGGTAGCACTAATCCTAAAGTGTTGAGGGAACAAGTCAGCTAATTTACGGAACCATTGACAATTATTTTTGAAAGTCTAGAGAACCACGGAAGTTGCAGAACCCTGGAATAAAGCAAATAAGGTATTGATTTACACAGGAAGATGAGTGAACTTGGCTATTACTGCCCAGTACTTTTATCATCAATCTGCAATAAAATAATGGACCAAATCTTAAGAGAAAAAAATTAAACAACAATAGGGTATTGGAAGCATGAGTCACAAGTAGTGTGAAAGACCATATGATGTTTTGTTTATTTGGTTTGGGTTGGGGCTTTGTGTTTGGTGGTGGTTGTTGTTGTTGTTATTGTTTTTGGCCAGAACCAGAAAGGTGGGAAATGAAAGGAAGGGACTGAAAATGGAGGCGCCAATTCAGCAAAGTACTTAAGCACATTCTTACTTCCTATTGCAGTTAATAATAATTAAACACACACTTAAGGGCTCCAATTACAGGCCAGTAAGTCTGGCAATTACAGGCCAGTAAGTCTGACTTCAGTAATGGGCAAACTGGGTGAAACTATAGTAAAGAACAAAATTTTCAGACACATAGATGAACATAATTTGTTGGGGAAGAGTCAACATGGTTTTTGTAAAGGGAGATCATGCCTCACCAATCTACTAGAGGGGTCAACAAGCATGGGGACAAGGGGGATACAGTGGATACAGTGTACTTAGATTTTCAGAAACCCTTTGACAAGGTCCCTCACAAAAGGCTCCTAAAGGAGAATATGATTGAGGTCTATAATATCATGACTGGTGTGAAGAAAGTAAATAAGGAAGTGCTATTTACTCCTTCTCATAACACAAAAACTAGGAGTCACCAAATGAAATTAATAGGCAGCAGGTTTAAAACAAACAAAAGGAAGTATTTCTTCACATAATGCAAAGTCAACCTGTGGAACTCTGCCAGAGGATGTTGTGAAGGCCAAGACTATAACAGGGTTCAAAAAAGAACTAGATAAATTCATGGAGGATAGGTCCATCAGCCAGGATGGGCAGGGATGGTGTGCCTAGCCTCTGTTTGCCAGAAGCGGGGAATGGGTGACTGGGGATGGATCACTTGATGATTACCTGTTCTGTTCATTCCCTCTGGGGCACCTGGCATTGGCCACTGTCAGAAGACAGCATACTGGGCTAGATGGATCTTTGGTCTGACCCAGTATGGCTGTTCTTATGTTCTTATTTCTCACAATCCTTAAATTTAAATATAGGCTTAAGTGGTTTGTAACATCAAAGCCTAAATTAAGAACAATACTGATATACAGCTATATACCAAATTGCAGGGGGAGGTCCACTGGGGATTTTAATGGATTGATTTAGGTTGGCCTTATTTAATATAATTAATTATCTAAAACAGGGAGTAAAGTGCATGTAAATTAATGTACAGGTGATTCTAAACTAGGAGGGAATGTTATTACCAGTCAGGGCAGAGAAATGATGCAAAGAGGTCTAGAGAAATTAGAAACATATGGGGAGGAAATAATAAAATGAAATTCATTTTGAAAAAGTGCAAACTCGTGCATCTGGTGGAGAGATTGAATGAGAGGGAGAAACTTGAAAATCAATAATGTCAAAGCAGATATTCAGTACGAGAAATGCTGGGCAGCCAATTGGATATTGCTAAATGGCAGCAAAGGTGCCATTGCAATTTTAGGCTGCATAAAGCAGAGCCATCTTGTCATGGAAGGGGGTGTTGACAGCCGTCTGTTCAGCTACAGACAGACAGACCAGGAACACCACATTCCATTCGAGGCATCTTAAGTAAAGACATAGACAACCTGGAGGGAGTTCAAAAAAGAAAAGGCAAAATTAGGGCATGGGACTGATTTACAAGGAAAGATTTTTAAAAACTAAATTTGTACTGTTGGGCTTGGCAAGGTGACGACTAAAACCCCAATGGTGCAACATATTGCCCGCAGTTGCACTACTGCACCTGCACACAGACAATTGCAGGATTGGATCTAAGGAGGAGGCACAATAACCATTTCTAATTTCTATGACTAGCATGGAGAAAATTTCCTAACCAACAAAAATTATGAAAGTCATTTGTGGCTAAACCAAATACTTCCTTTTTTTAAAAAAGTGCAGGAGTGAGATTTTGTGCAGTGTCTCTTGAAGTGGCAAAGCACAGAACTCACAACCCAGGTGAGGGGTGGAACTAAGATGGCTTAAGCCACCTTCTTGATTCTGGACTGCTCTGGAGGTTGGAAGACGCCCCCTCCCAGTGTAATTTAGACAATATTAAGGGCCAGTCTAACATACTACAGCCTCCCCAGGATGCCTTAGTTAGGAGCCATAGCACTGCCTAGAATTTCCACAGTGCCACATGCTACTACCCTAGCCATACTTCTGGCACTCAAGCCTACCTCAGGACTTGTGGAGGGATCCTCAGAAGATAGCTTGTGGCTGTCTTCCCACAGTGCCTCAACTGAAGGAATCCTCCGCTGGCCAGATGTCACTCCATCCCTTTCTAGTTGGTGTAAAGGGGTCAGACCAGGGGTGAGACCAGGGCCTGTTCTAGGTTTTTTGCTGCCCCCCCACTTTTTTTTTTTTGGCTTTTACACGTTTGCACTTTGCAGTTTTGTTTTGACTGTTTAAAATTTTTTAAAAATGAAAACAGAATTTTTAGTTAGTGAAATAAAACAATTTCCTACTAGTGTAACTTTAACATTTAATTTTAACAAAAATACAATTACAAACAATTTGAGTTCAACTATACACTGTAATGAAAAACATTAGTGTCTTCCAGTTATAAATTAAAAGAATTTATATTAACTTAATTTTTCTGGTTTTTATGCTTGCGTAGTCTTTTAATAAGTCAATGAAATCTAAATTTTTTGCAATAGTACTTTTAATTGAAATTAATGCGAGTCCTGACAAACAATTTTGAAACATGGTGGACCTCAAATATTTTTTTAGTAATTTCAGTTTTGAGAAACTGTGCTCACCAGAAGCCACTGATACTGGTAATGTTAAAAGAATACGTAATGCTATAGCAGTGTTTGGAGTGAAAAAATCATTTCTTGCTATAAATTCTAATACTTTTAGAGCAGAAGTTTTAGGACTTATTAGCTCAGATAAAGCTATTAATTCATCATACAATTCTACTGCATCAATGTCAACAGCATTATCAGTACTGAGCGCTAAATGTAGGTCTTGGCAGTGCTTCATGAGGTCTTCTTTGGAAAACTGATTTTTAATATTTCCAATATCGTATAAAAATTCAAAAGTTTCACAATGACCATGCAACTGACAATCTTTCTTCAATGGAAGTTATAGCTACATCCAAAATACAATAGAAACATTCAACTTTAAACCTTTCGTTTGGATTGAGATTAGGATCATCATGAGCCCCATAACAAAACTGTCTTGTTTTTTTCCGAGGACAAATGAATTGTTGAGGTGCAAACGTCAGTTCAAAATCAAGATCCTCTGCTATTGATGTTGCTTCTTTGACAGTTTCTTCAAATCCTTCATCCGAATGGTATTTTTAAAAATATTCCAGCATTTCATTCAAAATCGTCTTTGCCTCAGATATGTCTATGGTTTATGTTCTGCATAACTTTGCTGGTCAAATTAATTTGATTTAGAATATTATGCCAAATAACCGTGCAACATGAAAATTGAAACTGCCTCATTTTCTGAGCCAATGTTTCAGCTTCATGTCGAAATGAAGGATCGTATGACAAGTCCTGGCTTATTTTGAATAGTGCATCGTAAATCTCTCCTGATGAATATCGGAATGGTCTAATAGCGTCTATCATGCTTTCCCATTTAGTTTGACTTAGAGGTTTAGGTGTGAATTTTTGTTCAAGATGCTTCTTCAAGACTGCCCAACAGTGTGTGGAAGCACTAAAAAAGTTGTAAATTGCTTGCACTGTGGTAAAATACGAAATGGCATCTTTAGATGATTTGGCAGCATCACTGTCAACCAGATTGAGAGAATTAGCATGGCAAGGAATGAAAAAAGCTCAATTGTTAAATTCAATATTCTTTGCTGTACACCTGCATGTTGTCCTCGCATGTTTGAGCCATTATCGTACCCTTGGCCGCGCATATTTTCTAAAGGTATTCCACAGTGTTCCAATCTCTGTAGAATTACATCTGTGAGGGCTTTCCCAGTAGTTTCATTCACTGGTATAAATTCTAGAAAGTGTTCACAAATTTTCACTTCTGCATTTTCATCAGTTTTCAGAAATCATAAAACTATTGACATTTGCTCGGTTTTGCTCAGATCTTGAGTACAATCAACTATAATTGAGTAATATTTGGCATGTTTCAAATTCAATACAATTTCATTACACACTCCATTAGAAATAAATTCTATTATCTCATTTTGTGTATTTTTACCCAAATAATGGGTGTGAATCTCTCCATCTTTCACTCTTCGTACATGCTCAGCCATAACATTATCAAATTTTGCCAATAACTCAACCAATTTTAAGAAATTTCCATTGTTATTCTAATATAAATTATCCAAAGATCCACGGAATGCGAGGCACTATTCGGCTAGGAAATTAATGATTGCCAGTAAACATTCCAACACCGCTTGCCAACGTAGAATTTCTGAATTTAGTTGACGTTGCTGTACCGCATCGATTGATGTACCGGAACGTAATCTGTTTGACAGCTCAATCCAATTTGTCAATGGGCATAAATGATTTTTTGATGTTTCATGTTCTTTCAAATGCTGATGCAAATTTTGTCAGTCATTAAAACCTGCAGTTGCCAGAAGTATGTCCAAGTTACAGAACAGTTTGCAGGAAAAACAAAAAAACTACATCTTTGGTCCGTGAATACACTAACCACGATCTATTAGTTTGTTCCCCATTTTTCATTTTTTTTCTTCATACTGGATGGCATAAATCGACGATTTGATTCATTAAATGGATATTCAAATGTAGGATCTAGTTTTGAAGGATCTTTTTTCACAATAATCATTCACATTGCATCCGTAATTATTGTCGGCCATGTACTTGGATCCGATCCTATGTCAGTCTCTCCACCTTCCAATAATTGTTTTTCAGTTTTAGATTTGGATAACAGTTCTTCGTTTCTGGACTCTTCAGCTGAAGTAGTAAATCTTTGGATGGATTGTGATTGTTCGTCTTTATCAGTTAGCGAAGATAATCTTTGGTCAGATTGTTGTTCATCTTTATCAGTTGATAAAGGTAATCTTTGGTTCGATTGGTCTTCATCAGTTGATGAATAATCACCTTCAATGCATTGCTTAGAGCTTTCTCCTTGATTGTCTACTTTTGTAAAATACTTTTTTGAAGTACGAGATAGTTTTTCTAATTCTTTTTGCCGTTTCTCTCTTTGTTGCTGGTAGGCAGCACTGGAAAGTCATTTTTGTTTTTGTCCCGACATTTTAGCCCTATAACCACTGGCACCGACGCAAAACTGAAATTAGCGTGAATGGCGCCAATAGAGCAGCACAGTACACACAAGTAATCATGATTTGAGTGGCCGTGTCACAACGTGACACGATATTTTTCACGTCATGCTCCTATTGCACCGACTTGCTGTAGGTAAGGCGCTAGTCATTGGGGTGAGAGAGCTCCCCACGAGCTCAGATACACAATGGACCCAGCCCTGCTGGCATTTTCCCAGCGCTGAGGCCACCCAGCTGGGAGCCCGAGGGGCATGCAATGGAGAGAGCTCTGGGGCTGGAGGAGACAAGGAAGAGGTGCTGGTTTTGCTGGACAGATGCTGCCCCTCTCTGCTAGGTCACTCGCCCCCTGCAGGGGGGGAGGCAGAAGAAGACTCCAGGCACCGGCACGCTGTGTGGGGCTGGGGAGGGAGGCAGCAGCCTCTGGGGCTCCAGCAGGCAGAAGCTCCCCAGGGGACCCAGGGACCCTCCCATCAGGCCCGAGTCTTACCTTACTGCGGATCTGGCCTGAGGTGGATTCACCTCCCATCGCTGCTGCTCCCACGGCTGGGGGTTGGGGCTGCTGCTGGATCCCAGCCCCGCTCATCCTCGGTCTTCATCTTGGCCCCAGTACGAGTTTGGCTCCACTCCCTTCTCCCCTCCTCTGGCAGAAGGCGGCATGGAGGGGAGGAGGAGGAGGAGGCAGAGGCGGGGACAAGCCGAGGAGGAGCGACCCGCCCAGGCACCATGTTCCGCCTGTACTTTGCAACCGGGGCAGGGCCGCGCTACCGGCTCCCGCCTGGGGGGTGGCCACTGACTGCAGGAGAGTGCCGAGGAGAAGCCGAGGAGGAGCGGCCCGTCCTCTGCAGCCAGGGCAGGGCCGCGCTACCAGCTCCCACCGCTCTCCTTTGGTCAGTGTCCCCCCCCTTGGGTGGGAGCCGGTAGAGCGGCCCTTTCACAGCTGCAGAGGACGGGCTGCTCCTCCTCGGCTTGTCCCCGCCGCTCTCCCGCGGTCAGCGGCCATCCCCCCACCCCCCAGGCAGGAGCCGGTAGCTGCACAGGACAGGCCACTCCTCGTCGGCTTGCAGTGGCGGGGACAAGCCAAGGAGGAGCGGACCATCCTCTGCAGCCGGGGCAGGGCCACATTACCAGCTCCCGCCTGAGGGGAGGGTGGCCACTGCCCATGGGAGAACAGCAGAGACATGCTCCCCACTTAGCTGGCTCCCTGCCCTGCCACACCCCAGCGGCAGAACAACAAGCTGTTTACTGCCCCCCCCCCCGGGGCAGTCAGGATCCAGCCCAGGACGCTGCCTCAGGTTTGAGCTGGGGCCCCATATATTTTGCCACCCCCATATATTTTGGCACCCCAAGCACCTGCTTGTTTAGCTGGTGCCTAGAGCCGCCCCGGGTGAGACTCATCCCAGGAATGGAATTCTGAAGGCTTGGCCATCCAAACAGGTAACAAAATGTAGTGAGAATATATAAGTAAAATGTAGCATAATTATTTATTCTATATATGGGAGATATAGGTGAAAGGCCAAATTATATCTTCCCTATGTGCATGCACTGGGTGTAGGGATGGAATAATAGTCACTTGGACCTCAAAGTACAAATTCAAACAGGTGTCATCCTCCATTTTGAAATGCTTCTTTCTCATGCCTTCCCCCTTCAGCCATCTACCCAATATGTCCATATTATTAACTCCACTTTCTTGTCTTCTTCAAGCCCCATGCCTGTCATCCCCCAGCAGGCCCCAGTCCCCTGTGGCTTTCTCTGTCACTTCAACACACACACCTTTTTGCTCTGACTCTCTCTCCAGTTTCCTCTGTGGTTAGAGCAGCTCCTGTATTAACTCCAGACCTCATGAAGCACCAAGCCCTGTTGCAGCTTCTGAGGTGGGACTTACACCTAAGGTTAGTTGGGAGACTGAGCATATGGAGCTGTCTCCTCCATCCCCACTGTAATCCCATAGAAGGCAGCCATAATTTAGCTGTAAAACACTGTGGAGTGCAAGGAGTTGCTTTCCACTCTCTGGGCCAGGCTGAAGGGGGTGTAGCTGAAGGGGCTTGATCATAACCTCAGACCTTCTACAATTTAGCTGGCAGTGCAGAGTAGCACCCCAGTGCTGCAGTATGAATGCCAAGGAGCATGCTCCCTCTGGCATCACTGGAGGCAGTATTCCTGCTGCAGGCCTCTGCAGGCACAGCGGGTCTCTTTGTACCCCTCTATAGTAGTGTAAATCAGGAGCGACTCCAGTGAACTCAGTAGAGTTACAGCCATGTAAAACTGAGATAGAGGAGACCCAATGCTTCTAGGAGCTCAGTGTGAGCGGTGCTCTTCTCATCACTTCACAGCATGGCTCAAACTCACAGAGCCCTAAGGACGAGATGAGATTGCATTGACCCATCTATAATACTGATAACATTGGGCCCATGGTAGAAGTCCTTTGGCTTTGAAGGTTTGCATCACGAACCTAGGAGAAATAAAAATAAAAGCTACTAACCAGAGTGTGTGGAGTTTGGAGGTGAGGGGAGAACAGAGGGCTGCCTGTGTTTGAGTTGTGGTGAAGAAAAACACAAGAACCCCATGAATAGGTGGGATACTTTCCACAGTGATTAGCTCTTTTTTTTCACTTGACTTTGCCTTAGTGAAGGTAATAGGAATTGTTTTCTTAAATTATTTCCTCCGTTTCGTCTCATCTATACCTCAGATCATCCCAATTATTCATCATTACTCTGCTATTTTTAATGCTTAACATCTGTTTCAAGGATGCTTATCTTGGCCTTGAAAAATTATATAGAGAGAGTAATTCTGTCAATTTTTTGTAGAAAATTATGGGTAAATAAAGATGGGGAAAATAATGACAGAATAAAATAGCAATGAGGAAACATGCATATTTGGAAAAAACTGCATTCTCTTTAAAAGTATCTGTTTATATTACTGCATGGCATGGGGGATTGGTAACTGAGTGTGGTCTCTCACTTCTACAGCACAGGTCAATGATAATCAAAATTTCTACCGGCCATTTAGTGGCCTTATGCTATGGTGGGCAAGTGGCCACATCTCTCTCTCTCTCTCTCTCTCTCTTTCTCTCTCTCACACACACACACACATGCACACATGCACATGTTAAAACAGAATGCCTTGTTAGCAGACTTAGGATAGGGGCCTTAGACTGAATATGAATAATAGACACTAAATTTTATATTGATTTCTAGATATGGGCCCTCCAGGTCACTCATGAGTAAGGCACATAGGTTTAACGATGTGGAGAAAACTTGAGCTGCCATATTGTATCTGTTCTATAGCCCTTCATTTGACAATCCTATCAATCCAACAGCTTTTGCAAGTACTACATTAAAGACTATACATACAAACATTACAGCTGAAGCTCTAGTAACAGCCAAAGTTAAGGTTGCACAACCATTTCCATTCAAAGACTTGGTATTCATTTGCTCATAAATTTCCAAATTTCCCATGCTTGATCTCTGTCTGTTTTTTGAAAGCTTGATCAAACATGGGTACTGCCAATTTTTCATGATGAAGAGAAAAAAAACATTTTTTTAATAAAAAGAATCCAGTTTTATCTGAACTTTATCTGCTGGTTTTGCACCAAATGGCTGACAGTAGCCTTTAGTGAAGAGAGGTGTCTTCCATTGTTCTAGTGGAAAACAATTTTAATTTGGCTTAGTTGAGGTTTGGAAAATCTTACATTGTGCACGTGCAGCGATTGTTTTTAATGATAGCACTTTTCATAGATTACAAAGCTACAAGGGATAATGGCCCAGATCCAACAAAGGAAAATAAGCACTTAGAAAAATCACAGGAACAACTCTGCAATCCACAATGTCTGAGTTAGGTGTCTAGGCAGAGATCCTCAAAGATATTTAGGTTCCTAACTTACATTAGTTTCAGGAGTGAGGTACCCAAATACGTTTAAAAATCTGGGCCCTAGGCTCTTTATAGAATACACAGGGAGAAACAGACACCTTGGAATATGATCCACAAAGCCACCATGTTAAGTGGGGAGCTGCCTAAACTAGCCAATGGGAGATGGAGGTGAGAAGGGTCTATCCTAAGCCCCATCCTTCTCACAGAGATAAGCGCTTCAGTCCTGGCTGCAGAGACTGCCACAGAGCTGCAAAGGCTGCAGGTAGGCGGCCACAAATCTGCAGATGATAGGTGCTCCTCTACCTAATGTCTGTGTAAGGCCCAATCTGTTAGGCATGCTCAGAGGCTGCCCAATCTACCCAAAATCAGGGCAGGGTGGGAGATAGAATGACAGGAGGCCCATCTTTTTTATAACCTTTAGTCCAGTGGTTAGGGTACTCACCCAGGATGTGGAAAATCCCCAGTTCGAGTCTTCCCTATGCTGGGTGTGGAGAAGAGATTTGAACAAGGATCTGCCACCTCCAAGTAAGTATCCTAATCACTGGGTTTAGCATCATTTTAACCTTTTCTTTCGCCCAATTAATATTTAATTATTCAATTTTTAATTAAAGTGGAACAATTTAAATAGGAGAGTATGAGAGTGACCCACATCAAACTATCGCATAGCCCACTGGGCTAAAGGTTATAGGGGGGTGGTCTTCCTTCCCTTTCCCACACCAGTGATGTTTGTGTAGATCTAAGCATCCCGTGAGCATGTCTACTCGCTCAGGCCCTGCACGCAAGTAAGGCAAAGGAGTACCTATCTGCTCCTTGTTCATGGACCACTCTGAACTGAGGTAAGAGATAGACAGCTGGATACCTAGAGTGAGGCAGCAATGCACATGCCCAGAGGCAGAAACATAAGTACCTAGGGAACGTTTATTGCAAAAACTTGGGTGCATTTAGGCACTTATAGAGTTGGGCAACTATTGAGTGGGGGGTTTATGGATCACAGTGGCACCTAAAAATGGGAGTTAGGTGCCTAAGTACTTTTGTGACTCTGGGCTCATGTGATCAGCTTGTCAGACCTTCTGCATAACACAGGCCATAGGACTTCCGTGAATTAATTCCTGTTTGAACTAGAGCACATCTTTTAGAAAAACATCCAATTTGAGTTATAAATTCTCGTGATGGAGAATCCACCACAACCCTTGGTAAGTTGTTCCAATGGTTGATTACCTTCCCTATTAAAAATGTACACCTTATTTCCAGTCCGAATTTGTCTAGCTTCAACTTCCAGCCATTGGATTTTGTTATACCTTTCTCTGCTAGTTTGAAGAGCCTTTTATTATCAAATTTTTGTTCCTCATGTAGGTACTTAAACTGTGATCAAGTCACCCGTTAGCCTTTTCTTTGCTAAGCTCAATAGAGTGAGCTTCTTGAGTCTTTCACTATAAGGCAGGTTTTCCACTCCTTTAATCATTTTTGTGGGTCTTCTCTGCACCATCTCCAACTTTTCTACGTCTATACCAGTACCGTAGTGGTCAGACCAGTGCCAAATACAGAGATAATATAATCTCTCTATTTCTACTTGATTATTCTCGGTTTATACATGCAAGGATTGCATTAGTCCTTTTGGTCTCAACTTTGCAGTGGGAGCTCATCATCAGCTGATTAATCACCATGGCTCCCATGTCTTTTTCAGAGTCCCTGCTTCCCAAGATAGAGTCCTTGTCCTGTAAGTATGGCTTGAATGATCAGTTCCTAGAAGTATGACTTTATTATTTGCTGTTCTGGTACAAGGTCAGCATGTTGCAGGCGGATCCCTGCTGACCCAGTGGTGGACCACTCCGCCATTGTTAGGGACCTGGGCTGGGATGTGGCAGAGCTGGGCAGGCTCGCATCGCCCCTGCCACCCCACCGCTGAGGTAGCAATACTCCCACTCCGTAGGCCACAAGGCCTTCATCAGCCTACTGTTCACCAAGCTAGGACACTTGGCTCTGCGAATCCTGCCTGAGCCCCCCTAGACTGTATTTGGGTGCTTTACCCCCACCTGAGCCCCCCCTAGACTGTATTTGGGTGCTTCACCCCCTCGTGAGCCTCCCCAGATTGTATTTGGGTGCTCTACCCACACCTAAGCCCTAAGGACTTGTTGCCCCTCCCTGGCTAAGGGCTGGGCTCCAAACTGCTTGTTGCTCGACCCTAAATACAGGCCTGAGCTAGAGACTCTTATCACCCCACCCTGACTAAGGGCTTGGACTCCTAACTGTGTTTGCTACTCTGTCCTGACTGCAGGCCCGAGCCCAAGGCTGTGTGTTGCCCCAATAATTCCCCAATGGTCGGCGACACACAGGGACATTGTGAGGCGGAATGGCCTCCCACGGACCCAAACTGGGGAAGACCACCACCACCAACCCACTACAGTCCCATATCAGCCACTCCATTGTTTTGCCTTGGATCAATATCAGGTTGACAGGCTTAAAATTACTCTGTTCATTCTGTTTACCCTTTTTAAACATTAGCACAACATTACCTTTCTTCTAGTCCTCTGGAACACTCCCACTGTTCTAAGACTTGTTGAAAATCAACATTAATGGTACAGAGAGCTCCTCTATCAACTCTTTTAAAACTTTTGGATGCAAGTTATCTGGACTTGCTGATTTTAAAAAGTCTGTTTAGCTGCTACATAAGAACATAAGAACGGCCATACTGGGTCAGACCAAAGGTCCATCTAGCCCTTATCCTGTCTTCCAACAGTGGCCAATCCCAGGTGCCCCAGAGGGAACAAACAGAACAGGTAATCATCAAGTGATCCATAGCCTGTCAGCCATTCCCAGCTGTGTTCCCTCTAAGCTGCATGGTCACGCGGCCACCCAGGAGTGAAGCGCACTCGATTAGTAGAGCCGCGCATATGCATCAGCATGTGTTCAGGTGCCCCTCCCCATACTGCTTTGAAGCCTTGGAGTCCCTGGCCAGCTGCTCCAGGACCCTTCTGCTTGCTGTGCAGTGCGGAGTGGGGAAGGGGATATGGTGATGTCAGGGTGTCCCCCTCCCCCCACTGTCCCCCTGTCCATGTACCCTATGTCCGCAGAGCAGGGGGGTGGGAGGGGAACAGGGCTCAGGAAGAGCTGATGGCAGATGCTGCAGTCTGAAAAATGAGCTTGCTGGTGAGTGCCTTAAAGAGACAGTGCATGCTCTCTCATAGACTTCCTCAGCAGCCAGCACACACACATATACACCGTCTCTGTGTCTCACACGCACACATTCAGGCTCTGTCTCACACACACACTGTCTCTTGAAGGGCCTGAATGTCAGAGTCATCATAGAAATAAAATTCCATTTCCAGCCAGAGGAGCCTGTGTGTACTCAGCCCCTCTGGAAAACAGGTCTGAAATGGCGAGCAAGGACCCCAGCCCAGTAACAGCAGGAGTGGGCAGAGCAGGCCTGTACCAGGGTGCTTTCCCCTGGGCTGCACAGCCTGGGATTTAGCCAAGCTGATTACAGAATGAGCTCTACCTGAAAGGCACCATGTACCTCCCACTAAATAGCCAGACTTCAGCAGTGATAAAACCCAGCTGGGCTCTGAACTGGAATGAGAATTAGGTGGGAAGTTCAAAGCAGCAAGGGAAGCCTAGAGGGGAAACTTGAGAAGAGAGGTAGGAAGTGCCCAGGGGAAACTGCAGCAAAGAGAAAGGAGCAGACCTAGCTGTTGGGTAGAGGGCCACAGTCTGCTACCGTCAGAGTGGGACTGGGTTCCCTTACTGGCCCCAAAGAACGGGGCATACATGCACCTGGAGAGTGTTACCAAGCCCAGCAAGGGGACTTCAAGCTGCACAAAAGCCACAGCAAGGGCAGAAGGACTTCTTTCTGTGGAAAGACCTGTGGACTTTTAGTGTGAGACAAGCTGGGTCCCAGAAGGGTGAACTAAAGGTGGCAACACGGCCGGAGGCTGAGCTACCAGGCAGAGAAACTGCCATGGTTCTGGAGGGACCATCAATGGGGGATGCTAGCTCAGCGAGAGGGCTGTGATTCCGTGCCTGGCTGCCAGAGGGAACATAACGATGAGTAGATTCGTTTATGATTGGGATAGTTGTCAGAATTGAATTCCCCCTGTCACCCGTAAGCGGGTGTATCATGGGACCGACCTGGTCACTGGATTTCCCACTTGAGTTCCAAGGATTGGTTAAGCAGGACTAGGGGTTTCTCCAGCAGCTCCTAGAAAACCAACAGAAGCAGTAGGAAGTGCAGGCAGAAATACAGACGCAGATGCCAATCTAGAGGGAGCAGCAGCAATACCCATCAGAGATCCTGTAAAGGGAACTCATTTGCAGTCAGAAGGGTCGGGTAAGAAAAGGGTATTCGGGGGCTGGAAGGCCAGAGACACAACGTGTGGTCTGCTATGCCCATGGACAAAAAGAGCAGACGTGGAGAGCATGCCTGGGCTGTGCTGAGAAGGTTAGCCCAGGAGAGCAGGGCATGAAAAAGTGTACAAGCGTGGCCTAATGCCAAGATGGCAGAGGTGAAAGTAGGCTGGTACGCCCGGTACGGCGTACCAGCAAGAGCCGGTATGGCGTACCGGACCAGCTTCCCCAGGCGGCAATTTAAAGGGTTTGGGGCTCCCAGCAGCGGCTGGAGCCCTGGGCCCTTTAAATGGCTGCCATAGCCCTGCTGCTGGAGCCCCCAGATATCAGAGGTGGCTGGAACCCCCAGGGCTCCAGCGGCCATTTAAAGGGCCTGGGGCTCTGCTGCGGTAGTGGCAGCTGGGAGCCCCTGGCCCTTTAAATCGCTGCCGGACCCCCGCCGCCGCTATCCCAGGGCTCCGGCAGCAGGGCTCAGGCGGTGATTTAAAGGGCCCCTGGCTCTGGCCACTGCTACTGCCTCAGGCCCTTTAAATCTCCGCCCAAGCCCTGCTGCCAGAGCCCTGGGGTAGCGGCACACACTCAGGTTCTGTCTCACACACACAGTGGGGTAGCGGCGGCAGCCGGGACCTCTGGGGCTCTGTCGGCAATTTAAAGGGCCTGGGGCTCCGCTACGGTAGTGGTGGCTGGGAGCCCCTGGCCCTTTAAATCACCACCGGAGCCCCCAGCCATCACTGCTCCAGCAGCAGGGCTCAGACAGCGATTTAAAGGCCCGTGGCTCTGCTGGAGTAGCAGCAGCTGGAGTCCCAGGTCCTTTAAATGGCCCCCGAGCCCTGGGGCTCCCAGCCACTTCTGCAGCTGGTAGCTCCGGCCGTGAAGGGCCGGGGCTCCCAGCCGCCACTACCATAGCTGGAGCCCGGGGTGCTTTAAATCTCGATTTAAAGGGCCCTGGGCTCTAAAGGCCCCACCCCTTCTTGTTGAGGCCCCACTGTCTGCTCAAGACTCCAGAGTACTGGTAAGTCCTTTAAGTTACTTTCATCCCTGCATGATGGGGACAAGAGTTCTATGTTTTTGGTGCACATAAATAGGCCATATCAAAAGACACTGCCTGCTTAGGAAATTGCTGAGTGGCAAAAGGAGAGGCCAGGGCCCCAAGAAGGTAGTAAGAAAGGAGGAGGTGTCCTCTGGCACAAACACACATGAGGCACACAGTGATGCCCATGGACCTTGCAGACCCTCAACCAACCCACCCTGTTGGGTGCTGCAGGGAGGTGAAGGATGAAATGGTTGGCCCAGAGATGAAGCAGGCTGAAGTAGGGACAAACACAGGGGTGGAGCAGTCCATGGTGGGTCCTCAGACCCTGACAGAAAAGGTTTTGGGGGATGCAGCAGCAGTAGCAAAAAGGCTATAGGAGAAGCTAGTGGCTTCAGAACAAGGCTCTCCAAGCAGCTGTTAATGAGAATGAGTGGCTGCAGGAAGAGCATTGGGATACTGAAGAAGAGAAGGATTGCCTCTTAATTCTGGTGAGCGAGCTGGCAGGGAAGCTGGCGATGCCGAATGCCCAGGTTCTACATGTGCGTAGTCAGTGACACCGATGAGATGGTGAGGGATGAAGCTTGGACAACAGTAGAACTTGCCTCTGGCTTGGGCCGGATTTTAAGGAGGAGGGTATTGTTGTATCAACCAGGCAAGGTACTAACAAACTTCAACAGGACTTTATTTTTAAAGTGGAAACCTCTTTACCAAGCTGCTGCTGCACCCTCTGTACCACTCATTCTGCCTCTTCAACTCCTCCCCCCTCCTTTCTGTTTCCTGTCCTTTCAGACTCCCAACAGCCAGTGCTCCCAGTTCTAATAATTACAAGCAACATCTAAACACCACATTCCCTCCTCTCTTAAGAAACTCTCCCAGTTAAAATAAACATTGTTATTCTAACCACAGGAACAAATAGGAAACAAAACACTATACTATTGGCAGAAATATTACACTGAAAATACTGTAGATACTACATAACATAGCTTCCCTGACTGAAAATGGTAAGCACCGTAATTTCGGTCGTACAGGCATCACATTATTCCGCATTTTAACTTTATGCAGAAACCCATAAGCACAGCTGAGTTTCTCCTCAACCTGATGTTGGGTCCCAGCTGAAACTGGTGTATGTACTGCAAAAGTGCTTTGCTGAGGAAGATCAATTCGTCCATTAACTACCCTCAGATTTAAAGCAGCCAATAAATCTCTGCCAAGGATAGGAGTGCCTTTGTGGACAATGTAGAACTCTGCAGTTACACAGCAATCACCAAAAGTGACTATTACTGGCAGGCAGCCATGTACTGGAATACAAATAGCACACCAACTGAAGTTTGGGTTCAGTAAGAGGCACATCTTTAAAGTAATGCAAATAGATGGAATCAGGTAGTATAGATACTGCTAAGCCAGTGTCCAACATCAGCTGAATAGAGTGTGATTTGCCTGAGGGTATAGCTGACTCAATCTGAGTAGCAATGGTTATTGCTTTTTCTAGTGTAAGTTGTGGTTCTAGAAATAAGCGTTCTCTTACACGAAGCATGGTTGTTTTCTCAATGAGCTGGTCTCTAATCATCTCATCTGCCATATTCCCAAAGTCACAAGTTACAATCAGACTCCTCAGGGAAGCAATATACTGCATTATAGTCTCCCCTAGTTTCTGTTCATGCTGGCAAAATCTGTAGCGATTAGCTACTATATTCACTTTTGGCACAAAAAAGTTCTTTAATGAAGTGA
This sequence comes from Mauremys mutica, assembly GCF_020497125.1. Classification (NCBI taxonomy): domain Eukaryota; kingdom Metazoa; phylum Chordata; order Testudines; family Geoemydidae; genus Mauremys; species Mauremys mutica. The sequence goes on along the minus strand of NC_059073.1, from coordinate 185,075,445 downwards.
GTGCAGTCTCATATTTATCATCTGCAAGGAGAAAACTGTAAAATATACGCTGCCTTTCTGCTCCAAGGCAGTGGATTAGCAGAGCACGCTTTCTTACGTCAGAAATCTCTGTAGCACTGATTGCAAGCAGGTAAGTCTCAAACATATGGATCCAGGCAGTAAAAGCAATTGGAGGCTCACCTGGGCTTTGCAGAAAGGGTGCAGGTGGGTTCAGAGGCAGAAGATCTATCCTCGTCACCAAAATTTTGAATCAACCAGGCAAGGTACTAACAAACTTCAACAGGACTTTATTTTTAAAGTGGAAACCTCTTTACCAAGCTGCTGCTGCTCCTCTGTAACTCTCACCTGCCTCCTCAACTCCTCCTCCCTCCTTCCTGTGTCCTGTCCTTTCAGACTCCCAACAGCTCCCAGTTCTAATAATGACAAGCAACATCTAAACACCACAGGTATATAACAGGGTGGCTGGGGGCTGCAAAGCCTGGAGCCAGGCCAAATTGATTACAAAGTTCAATACAGGGCCTTGGGTCAGAAGTCCAGGGCAGGACTGGATTCTCCCACCGTCCCCAAGAAAGAGGATGTACAATGCCATAGTAAGGGCTACCAAACCCAGCAAGTGCAGGCCAAGCTGAAGTCAGGCTGAGGAAGAGCCCCCAAGAGGGTGGAAGGCCTTATTTCTGTTTAAGACATTTTTGGACTTTACTTTGGGATGAGTGTGACCCAGGAAAGAGTGGATAACGGATAGTCACCTGGCTGGAGGGCTGAGTTCCCAGCCAAAAAAAAAACAGGATTGCCAGAGTGACTATCGGTGGGGGTGCTAGTCCAGCGAGAAAGCTGTGACACCAGGCCTGGCAAGGAAGGGGCACCTAGCAGTGAGTGAACTCTGTCACAAGTGTGATTCCATTATGGAAACAGCCTGGTATTGGAGAGTGGTGGGGAGCATAGGGAGATGGGAGGGGTTGCTGAGCCCGGGGTGGGGAGGTAGCTGTGGGGCTGGGTGGGGATTAAAGACAGGGCCCAGCTCTCTCTCACCTGGTGCCTCACTTTCTCCATCTCTGAAGTGGGGATAATACTGGCCCACATTTAGAAAGTGTTTGATCCTCTGTTCTTGCTTCTTAAATCCCTGCCCTACTTGCCCCATACAGGCCCTCTGCCCTGTTCCTCAAACTCCCATGCCCAAGTTAGTGCCTGTGTGCTTCCCCAACTGCAAGGTGTCATGTACAGTCTCCTGCCAGCAAACTGAAGCCGCCCCTAGATCCGGAACAGGAATCGCAGTTCCTGTGCGCTGCCCCACATGGAGTATAGACCATGGGCATGGGGAAGGCCAACAGCCACATGCAGGTAGATCATCAACCTACTCCTCTGTCCCAGAAGCAGGAAGGCCTCTAGTCCTTGCACTCTTCTGTAGCTGGAGCTGCTGAGATGGGGGTGAGGTGGGCACAGATGGGAACAGGCCACAGGATTAAGATTTGGACTAGATACCTCCTGAGGTCCCTTCCAACCCTGATATTCTACGATTAATAAAGTGTCAGGGGAAGACTCCCGCTCTGTGGGAGATGATGTTACCCCTCTGTGGGGAATCCCTTCCTTGCAGATGCTGTGCTTCAGTTCCTGGACTCTGCCAGGAAGCCTAGCTCCCATCCCTAGCAGGTTGGCTGTTCTCTACCCTGCTGTGCACCAGGCCCTCTGCAGAGAGCTGCTCTGGGCAAGGACTGCAGAGCCAGCTGTCATCCTGGCAGGTGTAGGCCCAGGTTCCATAACCCTGACCCTTGGTCTCCCTCCGCTGGCAGGCTCTGAGCAAGGCCTGTGCAGAACTTGGATGCCATGCTGAATGTTGTGTATTTGGTTGTCATGGTTTTTGGTTCCTATGGTAACTGAGTTAGATTATTAGGGGATAGCTCAGCCAGCTGGGTGAGTTCTCTGAGTCTGTAAATAAAATGGTGGTTTTGTTAGCTGTCTGCTGTCTGGCCTCAAGTGATTTCTTCCTAAACCGGCTGCCCCCAAGGATATAACAAGTGGCGACGATGGATGGGATCCTGGTGCTGCTCCAGTAACAGAAGGAAGTAGAAGTCAAGGTACAAAACAAACAAATAAAAATACTGCTTGTTTGCACTGACTGTGAAAGTGAAACTAAAATCATGGCTACTCTGACCAGGCCACTGGAACCTTTTGATGAGAATATAGAGCAGTGGGATGTGTATACTGAGCGTTTTGAGCTTTTTGGTATTGCAAATGACATTACAGAAACAAAGAAGGTGCCAATATTCTTAAGTGTTGTAGGGGCTAAAACCTACTCCCTGCTACGCAGCTTACTACACCCTGTTAAGCCTGAGACTAAATCTTACAGTGACATTGTGGAAATCCTGGGGTCCCATTTCTCCCCAAAACCACTGGTAATTGCTGAAAGATATAGGTTCCACAAAAGAGACCAAAAGGAAGATGAAACAGTTGTACAATTTGTAGCCATTTTAAAAAAGCTAGCAGAACACTGTGAATTTAAAGAGATGTTAAATGATGCCCTGCGTGACAGGTTAGTGTGTGGCCTGTACAGTGAAGCTATACGGAAGCGCCTACTGACAGAGGCTCAGCTTACATTACAGAAGGCTGTTGATATTGCTGTCTCCATGGAACTGGCTACAAGGGAGGCGCAATACATCGGTGCATCCCCTAGGGTGAAAAAAGTGTCTCAAGAACCGACCCACAAAACGGTGCAGAGTCAAGAATGTTACCGCTGTGGTAAGCCAGATCACCAGGCATCGGAATGCTGGTGTAAGGACCTGGTGTAAGTCGACACTGTGGCAAAAAGGGACACATTGAGTGTGCCTGTAAACAAAAGAAAAGGAGGCCTGTGGTCTGGCCGACAAAAAGAGGAACCTTGCATACCATAGAGCAGACCCAGGATGATCAAGGTGACACCTCAGCGCAAGAGAAAGTGCCACTGCATGTTTTGTCTTTGGCAGTGGGCTCACATGAATACTGGGTAACCCCGTTATTGGATGGCAAACGTATGCGCATGGAACTGGACACCGGTGCAGCCGTCTCACTGATCTCCGAGACTGTGTATAAAGAAAAGCTACAGCATCTTCCGCTTAAGGCAACAAAAACTGTTCTGAAGACGTATACGGGAGAAGCTGTGCCTATGCTGGGCACTATTGATGTTAAGGTGGAGCTCAATGGACAGGTGGCTAAATTGCCACTGTTTGTGGTGAGAGGTAACTACCCAGCCTTAATGGGTAGGTCTTGGCTTGGGAAGATTCAACTGAACTGGGCAGAAGTGCACCGGATGACTAAAGAAGAAACCAGTCTAACCCCTATACTAAGGAAACATGCTGCTGTTTTTGGAGATGATTTGGGAAGTATGAAGGGAATCACTGTGACATTGAACATTAAACCTGACAGTCCACCAAAATATCTGAAAGCCTGAACTGTGCCATATGCCATCAGGCCAAAAGTTGAAGCAGACCTGGAGCGCCTGGTCACCAATGGAGTCCTAATACCAGTTACCCATAGCTCATGGGCCACTCCTATCGTTCCAATCGTGAAGAAAGATGGCTCTCTCCGGATTTGCGGTGATTTTAAAGTCACTGTCAACCCAGTGTTGTGTGCAGAGCAATACCCGCTTCCCCGCATCGATGACCTCTTTGCAGGCCTGGCTGGGGGACAAAAGTTCAGTAAGATTGATCTGAGTCAAGCATATTTACAGATGCACGTCGATGAAAAGTCCCAAGAGCTGTTGACTATTGTGACTCATAAGGGGCTTTATCAATACTGCCGCCTACCCTTCGGAATAACATCTGCTCCCGCCCTGTTCCAGAGGGCTATGGACCAGATCTTGTGTGGCTTGTCAGGAGTTCAGTGCTATCTGGATGATATCCTGGTCACTGGAAGAAATGAAGAGGATCACTTAAAGAATTTAGAGGCTACCCTACAAAGACTGGAAGAGTATGGCCTACGAGTTCGCAAAGACAAGTGTGAATTCTTCAAGCCCTCTGTTGAATATTTGGGACACATCATTGATTCTGCAGGTCTTCATAAGGCCCCTGCAAAAGTTAAAGCTATTGTGGAGGCTCCCCCACCTCGAAATGTAAGCCAGCTGCGCTCGTTTCTAGGACTGCTGAACTACTATGGAAAGTTCATCTCACAGTTAGCCACACTGCTAAAACCACTTCATGAGCTCCTTGGGCAGAACAAGGCCTGGAAGTGGACTGAAGCCTGTGATGTTGCATTTAACAAAGCTAAGGATGCATTGCTAAATTCTGAAGTTCTAACACACTTTGATCCATCCTTACCCCTACAATTGGCCTGCGATGCCTCCCCTTATGGAGTGGGAGCAGTCGTGTCACACATTATGCCTTTGGGAGAAGAGAGACCTATTGCTTTTGCTTCACGCACTCTAAGCAAAGCAGAAACTAACTACGCCGAAATCGAACGTGAGGCATTAGGAATTGTTTTTGGAATTCGGAAGTTTCATCAGTACCTGTTTGGGCGAAAGTTTACTCTTCTCACAGACCATCGACCTCTGACGTCAATTTTTGGACCCTACACAGGCATTCCCCCATTAGCTGCTAGTCGTATGCAATGTTGGGCATTGTTACTTTCAGCACACACATATGAAATCAAATATGGGAAATCCACTCTGCACGGCAATGCAGATGGCCTCTCAAGGTTGCCTTTGCCGGTCAAACATCAAGATAGTGCCCAAAAGGAAATCTTCTACTTTGAACAGGTAGAGAATACACCCATCACTGCTACTCAGATAAAGAAGGCAACCCGCGTTGACCCAGTATTGTCCCAAGTTATGGACCTGGTGATGCATGGAAAATCTCGACAAACCTCTCCGGTCTCATCTGACCTTGTTCCCTACATGTCCAGAAGGACGGAGTTGTCGGTCCAATCTGGTTGTTTGTTGTGGGGGAGACGTGTCATTATTCCACCACCACTGAGATCACAGCTGTTAGAACAGCTACATTCTGGTCACTGTGGAATAGTGCGCATGAAGTAAATTGCACGAAGCTATTTTTGGTGGCCTGGATTGGACAGTGCTATTGAAGAGAAGGCAAAAGCTTGTATGTCATGTCAGGGTGTGAGGAATGCACCCCAGTGGGCACCCCTACACCCATGGGACTGGCCTGAAAACCCGTGGCAACGTATTCATGTTGACTTTGCTGGCCCCCTTGAAGGAAGCATGTTCTTGGTGGCAATAGATGCCCATTCTAAATGGCCAGAAGTCTCTATAATGCAGTCCACTACTGCAGAGAGTACTATCCAAAAACTACGAGGACTCTTTAGTCGTTTTGGTCTGCCAGAACAACTTGTGAGCGACAACGGACCGCAGTTTGTCTCTCAGGAGTTTCAAAATTTTATGAAGGCAAATGGGATACACCACATCACGTCAGCAGCATATCATCCATCCACCAATGGATTAGCTGAAAGATTTGTGCAGACAATGAAAAACGCTTTGAAATCAGCAAGGGGACAACACTCCATTCAAAAGCGTCTGGATACCTTCTTACTTTCCTACCGAAACACACCTCATGCTACGACCCAGGCATCCCCAGCCTTTCTAATGTTGGGACGACAGCTGCGCACTTGCTTTGATCTGCTGAAACCTTCTGAACCCAGACAAACTGTGCAACATCAGCAGCAATATCAAGTCATCAGACGGGCACCCAGAGCAAAAGACCGAACCTTTAGCCCGGGACAGCCAGTTTTGGCTCGGAATTATACTTCCAGAGCTAAATGGGTCCCGGCCACAGTCATCACTCAAACAGGACCTGTTTCCTACACAGTCCGGACTGCAGAGAATCTTACCTGGTGGCAACATGTAGATCAGCTTTTGCCAGGTCATGCCAGTCCTCAGGACACATCTGCAATTGAGGGGTCTGACTTCACCTCTTCTGGTGAGACACCGAATCACGAATCACCTATTCCTGACTGTCCTCCTCCATTACTGCCGGCGGCTGAGATGCCCCTTTGCCCAGCACGAGCTGATACCACCTCCTCACCCGTTCGTGCTGCGGACCCTGAGCCCATGGTACTTTCGGGTGCAACACCAGAAGTTCGCCGTAATCCACCTAGAGACAGAAGGCCTCCTCATCGGCTGGATCTTTAGCTAGGGCGAACCCATGGTTATGGGGCAAAATAATCCCCAGGGTTTAGCCGGGAATGGAGGCAGTCTACCCTCCTTCTCTAGTCTAGTGTGTGTTTTTTTTAGGGGATGTTCTTATTAGGGGGGGAGGAATATGTTGTGTATTTGGTTGTCATGGTTTTTGGTTCCTATGGTAACTGAGTTAGATTATTAGGGGATAGCTCAGCCAGCTTCAGCCGGCTGGGTGAGTTCTCTGAGTCTGTAAATAAAATGGTGGTTTTGTTAGCTGTCTGTTGTCTGGCCTCAAGTGATTTCTTCCTAAACCGGCTGCCCCCAAGGATATAACACCGAAGAGCTCGCTGACAGCAAACCCCAGCACAAACTCCAGCACATCTTGGAAGTGAGCACAATGGGGAGAGGCATCAGGAATTTTACCTTAACCCTAGGGAGGCTGGGAAATGAGAGACTGGATAATCCACGTTTCCATTGTCCCCTGCTACCTGAGAGCCTGTTGGGCCACCTTGGTGAGGGCAGACAGTGCAGTGAAGTGTTGGGGCCCTTCCTCTTTCAGGGAGACAGGGAAGGTGCTGGCGCTTTAAAACAGGCCTCTGCCTGGTTCTGTTGGGCACCTACTACAAGACCCCAGCCCATCTTGGGGAGTAGAGCATCAGACTCCTGTGGGGCCCAGGAGGTCCTCAGAAAAGAACAGTGATTCCTTCCTAGGGAGCTGCTGAGATTCACAAGGAAGGAATCAGCCCTTCTCTCCCATGGACTCAATGACTATAAGGAGCAGGGAGTTGTCCTTTGTCGAACAGAGACCTGTCCTAGGTCTCACCCACAAACCTGGGAGAGAGCTGGGAACTTGACTGGGTCCTACCCCAGCACTTCCCCTGGTACACTCTCTTCTCCCCTCCCCCCTTGGCTATTTTGCTCTGGTCTATGAACAGGAAACCACCTGGAACTTCTTCATCTTTGAGGTTCTGCTTAGGACACCCTGTTACCCTGCTGCCTGAGCAGGTGAGAGCTTTGCTACTGCCAAGCTGTGTCAGCTTCCAGACACGCCAGCCTCTCTGCCTTACCAACAAACTCTTCAAGACTCTGCCAGACTAAAATTTGCCTTGCAGGTAACAGTCAATGAACCCCAGTTCCCCAGAGACACCCCCTGCAGTGTCCAGTCCCCTTTCTGGACATTCACAGAAGTTATTAGGTTTGCTGCCTCCAGAGAGACAGGGCACACCTCAGCCTGTTATGTAGGCTGGAGACTCACACTTTACTTGAACACACAGCAGTGAGATAGTTTGGGAAGCGTAGTAACAAAGAACAGAGAGTTAAGTGATTCTAAGCAAGTTTGGTTACAGAGAGTTAAGTGATTCTAAGCAAGTTTGGTTACAAAAAAAATATGCTTTGTAGTGACTAAAACTGAATCTTAGCAAGTCACAATCTTTGCCACAGCAGTTTCTAGACTAACATCAAGTTACCAGCATCTCCAGCCCTCCGGGCCAGATGACCCAGTGTTCCCACAATCAGAGGGTGCTGTTCCCTCTGTTCCCTAAGTGATGGAGAACTCAAATGTCTTTTGCCCCGCTTCTATTACCCGAAGTCCATTGTCTGTGCTTCCAGAATCAGGAAAATTTCCGGGGGTGCAGACTCAGTCCCCAGGTGTGCTCCCCAGCTGCCACTTGTTAGCTTGGTTGCTTTGTTTACATTAAATGTCAATGTACTTTCATCATCTATGGCTTACAAAGCTTGACCCAGACAGATGAATCCACATTCCTGCCTCTAAGCCAAACTTGTTTAGCAAGTTTGATCCCAAAACATAGTTTAGGAACCTATTTTCAGCACACATACACACTTCATTATACCCCCACGGACCTACATCACACAAGGATATTCTTGACCAGCACATTCTCAGGTTTCCTAACCGACCTTAGCTGATGTCCCTGTATGGTACTATAATTCTCTATCGAATCAGTTGATTTAATTGCTTACTCTTTTGGTTTCAGACCCTCTGTTCTCCTGGACCATGACTGTCACATTTGTCTTCCAGGCCCTGTCCCAGCCTCTCACACAGATGTATCCTGCAGCCAGCCTAGTTCAGGAAGCAGTGGAGACAGGTGATCTCATTCTGTCAAACCAAGCAACATGGGTCTCATTGAAACTTAGATGGAAGATCCCACGCATCTCTTGGAGGTAAGAACCGTTCACTCTTCTGGGCACTTGGGGCTTTTGCGACAAAGAGGGCGCCCTGCTACATAGCCTGGCTGGGAACTTTCCCTATCCCTGGATCCTAGCCCTGGTACAGAGACCTATTTCTCATCATGACATCCTTATTTTATTCTCAGAGGATGTGCCTGGGATCCTGACGACAGTTTCCTGCAGGAGGTTTGAGCGGGGAGAGATCACTGACTGTCATGACCCATGGGTCTTCAACCAGGGTCTGCAGGGTTCATGGGAGCAGCCACACTTCAGCTGTCCACCTGGAAGCCTGCTGACAACTGCTTACCTAGGACCTCTGAAGTCCAGCCCCAGTTAGAGGCTCCACTCCTGAGGTCCTATTGGGGGAGTCCCAGAGCAGCTAATTTGCCCCCGAGCCCTCCTTAAGCCAGCAGCAGGAACAGGAAGCTATCTGAACACCCGAGCTCCTCCCTTTTCTGGACCATGTGTGACCTGTTCCTGCTCCCGCTGCCCTGGCTTGATTTCCTGGCATCCAGACTCGGTGTGACTCATGGCATCCGATTTGTGGTTCTGATCGCAATATTGTCTTTGGCTTTGCATCTTCCAGTATCCTGACCCAGCTGACTGTTGACTCCTGTCTTGTGAATGTGGACTCTGGCTCTGATCGCTAGGTCTGGCTGCCCATGACCCAGCCGTGACACTAACTTTTGTATAATTTGTCCTTTTCTGCTCTCCGGCTCTGCTTGCTCCAGCAAGACACACCAGTACCTTGGCTCCCAGAGTCCTAGCTGCCTGCTATTCCAGGGCTGAGGGGCAGTGCTTCTATTGCCCTCTCTCCCACTCCAGCTGCTTTTCCTGTGGGAATCTCCCTAGAGCAGAGGAGAAATTGCCTCGTCTCTTAGAATCAGTCCCGGCAGTAATTCCACCCATACTGGCCTCAGCTGAGCTACTTTCTTTACCTGGGGATCAGGGACCAGTTTTGAAAGGGGTGTAGGTGGGGGCAGAGGTTGAAGCTCCAGTAGTTCCCACTGGAGGACACCACCCTATCTTTCTATGGTCTGACTAAGGCTCACCATCCATCCTGGAGCTGAACACCAGATGGGAGCTGATAGATTGTCCTTGGTGGGCCATGTCCTGGTGTGTGATAGAGCTGCTTGCCGGAGAGGGCCAGGAGCAGATGCCCACGCATGGCCAGGAACAGGCTAAACAGCCTGTAATGCTAGGTGAGTACAAGCATGGCCACATACAGACACCCTGGTCATCCACGGGGACTGAATCTGGGCCCTTTGCTACCAAGAGCACAACTCACTCCAACTTGAGTCCTGACAGTGGTGACCCCTGCCAGCCCCTCTGAGGTGGGTCAGTAGTATCCCTGTTAGCTGGGGCACCAAGATGGAAAGCGACTGGCTGCAAAGTCACCCACAATGTCACTGACAGAGGCAGGACTGAAGCACAGTACTGATACCAGTCCAGCTCCAACCACAAGACCACACCCAATTCCAAAGCCAGAGAACCCAGGAGCCCTGACTCTGACAGCCAGTCCTTAAATGACATGATCAAACGCCCTCCCACTCAGGAAGCCATAGACAGGACCATCTGCTGAGCCCCTCTCTGCAATGACACTGTCAGAGACCATTGCCTGTAGGTGCCAAGTGCCTGAGCAGGGAGCTCCTGGAGAGACTCCTAGGGGCTGCCCAGTTGTCTTTCAACATGACCCACTGGGAGCCATGCAAAGAGTGCAGCATTGAAGAGATTTTCCTGCTCTAACAAAGGGTTTCTGTTCTCCTAGACAGTGAGCCAGTGAGGCCAGCTTGCAGAATGTGAATGAGACATTTGGCGATGGGTTGGGGGATTCACTATGTAGGTGAGGGCAGCTGCAGTGCCTGGGGTCCTCATGAGCCAAGCCTCCACTCCTGACACTCCAGGCTAATCTCCCACTGCTCTCAGGGGGCTTTGGCTTTAGCTGCTGGAATTTCCATCACGCTGCTCAATGGCAAATGCAGCCATCCAAAGAAGTGAAGAAAGGAAGCGAAAGAGCAAAGCTGGACCATCCGCTGAGCTCCTGCAATCAAGTGACAGCGGGGGAGAGAAGAGGGAGAGCTCGAAGGTGGCTGGCGGCTGCAGGGAGGAAAAGCAGTTTGGGAGCCAGGAGAATAGAAATAAATAGTTAATGATGAATACTGAAGGCTTTGTGTTGTGTGGTGAAGGGTTTAAAATGGGTCTCTTTACTATCACACTAAACTTTAAAATAGCTGTGTACGATTAAAGGGCAGGTCTATAAAGGTAAGAGGTCACTCTAGGAGCTTGAGGTCTCAGCTGCTGTCGCTACTGCATGCTTCTACAAGCTGATCTCAACTCACCACCCTCAGGTGGCAGCAGTAGTGAGCTCTTGTTTTCTATTTTTAGACTAGCTGTCAGAAAAAGGACATGATAGGATACATGTGGCCAAGGAAATAGAGAGGCATGGGGGTCACTTGCAGAGTTGCCTTTTAATGCAACTCTTTTGGGGGAGCATAGCAGGGAACTGTGCTCTCAGGGGAGCCATTTCAGATTTTGGGGGGGAGGCTATTTATCCATAATTCCAAGAGCTATTTAGGCACCTGAAAATTCTAATTTTTTGGCAGATAACTTAGCAATTAGCTGACAGGAGCGCTGTATCTAATTCCTATATAAAAGAAAGAAAATTAAATAAACTTTAGACCCACTGAGCTCTAATACTAACATGCTCTGACACCTTGTGGCAAGTCACTGGTTAAAATTTTAATGTATGTTTTTATTTTGTTACTAACTCTGTGGAGAGAGAGAGACCCCATCAGGACTCCTGGGTTCTATCCAGGGCTGCCCAGAGGGGGGGGGCAAGTGGGGCAATTTGCCCCAGGCCCCGGGCTCCGCAGGGACCCCCACGTGAACAACCGAGGCTCCCTCCTCAGCCTGACCCTGCCTCTGCCCCTCTCCCGGAGCCTCAGCACAACCAGGAGCATCCCTGAACAGCTGCAGCGTGGCTCCGGCGGGGCTCCTGAGCTCCTCCCTGCTCAGAGCCGCGTGGTAAGGGGGCAGGGCTGCGAGCTCCAGGCTGAGCGGAGGTTGCTCAGGCCCTGCTGGAGCTTGCAGCCCCACCTCCCTTACCACACAGCTCTGAGCGGGGAGGAGCTCAGGCCCCGCTGGAGGCACGCTGCACCGCTGTTCAGGGATGGTCCTGGATGCGGTGCGCTGAGGCTCCGGGTGAGGGGGGAGCTAGGGGTAAGGGGCTGGGGCTGGGGGGGTTGGATAAGGGGCAGGGAATCCCGGGGACAGTCAGGGGATAGGGAGGGAGGGACAGGGAGGGAGACAGGGGCAGAGGTTGGGGGGGTGGTCAGGGGACAGGGAATGGGAGGGTTGGATTGTGGGCATTCCGGGGGGTCTGTCAGGACTCAGCAGGGGGGGGGGTGGATAGGGGTCGGGGCAGTCAGGGACAGGAAGCAGAGGTGGGATCCCGGGGTGGTGGTTGGGGGGGTCTCTGGGGGACGGTGAGGAGACAAGGAGCAGGATGCGTCGGGGATTCTTTTGTACTGGTGACCCCTTTCACACAGCAAACCTCTGAGTGTGACACCCGCCCCTTATAAATTGAAAACACTTTTTTATATAGTTAACACTATTATAAATGCTGGAGGCAAAGCGGGGTTTGAGGTGGAGGCTGACAGCTCACGACCTCCAGTAATAACCTCGTGACCCCCTGAGGGGTCCTGACCTCCAGTTTGAGAACCTCTGGGTTAATTTAATTTTAGCACCCTGTGTCCATTCACATGTATGTGCTATTTTGAGCATTTCAGTTTTCACAACATAGGCTCATCCCAGATTCTGGACAAGCTCAAATGCTCAGTTTGTGGAGTATGTACATAAGCTATACTAAAGACAAACCCACAGTAACCGTATCCAGTTTGTGAGGGCCCCCATGGAGTCAGTCTCTAGGAAACAGAGAAATGCATGGAGGTTAAGTCCATTAATGACTATTAGCCAGGATGGGTAAGGAATGGTGTCCCTAGCCTCTGTTTGTCAGAGGGTGGAGATGGATGGCAGGAGAGAGATCACTTGACCATTACCTGTTAGGTTCACTCCTTCTGGGACACTTGGCATTGGCCATTGTCAGTAGCCAGGATACTGGGCTGGATGGACCTTTGGTTTGACCCAGTATGGCTGTTCTTATGTTCTAACCTAAATGAACCCAAAGTTATGGAGACGGATATGAGTCAAGGAAGCCAGCAGAGTATCAGAAACCTGGAAAAATCTCTGACTGGATGGGCTCAGGCATTTGGTCACAAGCTGAGGTGGTTCAAAAAGTTTTGGATTTTTTTTAAGCAGAATTTTTTTATTGTTTCTTTAAGCAATCGAACACAGCAAGCAGCAAATATTTGGCCACCCACTTCTGAAACCCCAAACCATATTCAGGTTTTGGCAGACTAATTTCAGCTTTTCAATTAAAAAAAACACAACAAATTTTGAAGGAAAGCAGACATTGTCCGTGATTTTTTTCTGCTTTTTAAAAACCCCTAGTTTTCCCTCCAAAAAAAGTTTTGACGGAAAATATTTGTCCAACCCTTTTAATGAGCTTTAGTACCTTTTAGCACTAGCTGATGCTGAGAACCAGTGATACCTTGTAAAGAAGTTTTCTCAAAACTGGGTTTGTGCCGAGATGCGGAAGGTTTATTTTTCCCAGGGCTGTCCGTGGAGGGGGGATCAAGTTGGGCAATTTGCCCGGGGCCCCACAGGGGCCCCCACGAGAATATAGTATTGTATAGTATTGCAATTTTTTTATGGAAGGGGCCCCTGAAATTGCTTTGCCCCAGGCCCCCTGAATCCTCTGGGCGGCCCTAGTTCTATCCCAGATCTGGAAGGGGGTAGGGTCTAGTGGGTTACAGCAGGGGGCAGATACATCTGGATTCTATATAAGAACATCAGAACGGCCACACTGGGTCAGACCAATGGTCCATCTAGACCAGTATCCTGTCTTCCAATACCAGGTGCTTCACAGGGAATGAACAGACCAGGCAATCATCAGGTGTCGCCAACTCCCAGCTTCTGGCAAACAGAGGCTAAGGGCATGCAGAATATGGTGTTGCATCCCTGCCCATCCTGGCTAATCGTAATTGATGGACCTATTCTCCATCAACTTATCTAGTTCTTCTGTAAACCCTGTTTTAGTTTTGGCCTTCACAACATCCCCTGGCAAAGAGTTCCACAGGTTGACTGTGAAGTAATACTTTCTTTTGTTTGTTTTAAATCTGCTGCATATTAATTTCATTGGGTGACCCCTAGTTCTTGTGTTATATAAAGGAGTAAATAACATTTCCTTATTTACTTTCTCCACCCATCATGATTTTAGTAGACTTGTATCATATCCCTCCCTTAGTCATCTCTTTTCTAAACTGAAAAGTCCCTGTCTTTTTAATCTCTCCTCATACAGAAGCTGTTCCATATCCCTAATCATTTCTGTTGCCCTTCTCTGTACCTTTTCCAAATCTCATTTTTTTGAGATAGGGTGACCAGATCTGCATGCAGTATTCAAGATGTGGCCGTATCATGGCTTACATAAAGGCAATATGTTATTTTCTGTTTTATCATCTATCCCTTTCCTAATGATTCCCAACATTCTGTTTGTTTTTTTAATTATCACTGCACATTGAGCAGATGTTTTCAGAGAACTATCCACAATGACTCCAAGGTCTCTTTCTTGATGGGTAACAGCTAATTTAGATCCCACCATTTTGTATGTATAGTCGGGATTATATTTTGCCATATGAATTACTTCGCATTTATCAGCAATGAATTTCATTTGCCATTGTGTTGCCCAGTCACCCACTTTTGTGAGATCCTTTTGTAACCCTTTGTAATCAGCTTTGGACTTAACTATGAGTAATTTTATATCAACTGCAAATTTTGCCACCTCACTCTTTATTCCTTTTTCCAGATCATTGATGAATATGTTGAACAGCACTGGTCCCAGTACAGACCTCCATAGGACACCACTATTTACCTCTCTCCATTCTGAAAACTGACCATTTATTCCTACCCTTTGTTTCCTATCTTTTAAACAGTTACTAATTCATGAGAGTACCTTCCCTCTTATCCCATGACAGCTTACTTTGTTTAAGAACCTTTAATGAGGGACCTAGTCAAAGGCTTTCTGAAAATCTAAGTACACTATATCCACTGGATTCCCTTTGTCCACATGCTTGTTGACTCTCTCAAAATAATTCTAGTAGATTGGTGAGGCATGATTTCCCTTTACAAAAACCATGTTGACTCTTTCCCAACAAATTATGTTCATCTATGTGTCTGACAATTCTGTTCTTTACTACAGTTTCAACCAGTTTGCCCAGTACTGAAGTCAGGCTTACTGGCCTGTAATTGCTGGGATCACCCCTGGAGCCCTTTTTAAAAATTGATGTCATGTTAGCTATCCTCCAATCAACAGCTGCTGTTTAACATCCTACTGAGTTACAGTTGGAATGGAAAGAATTTACCATATGATAGGAATATATCATCTGGCTTTTTCACAAATATAGAACAGAAATATTTAGTGAACATTTCTGCCTTTTCTACATCTTTATTCACAATTCTACTATTTTCATCTAATAATGGACTAATACCATTGTTAGGATTACTTTTGTTCCTAACATACTTTAAAAAAACCCTCATATTTGTCCTTAATTATGCTAGTCATAGATTTTACCTTGTGTTTCCCTAATTAATCTTCTACAATTCTTTGCTTCTAATTTATATTCATTGCTATCAACTGCCTTTTTCCCCCCATTTGTGATGTATTTTTATAGCTGTTTTTACTTCCCCTACAAGCCAGGTTGGTGTTTTTTTAACCAGGGTAGCCTTCTTTCTCAATTGTGAATTTGGGGCATCTAGTAAAATATTCTTTTACTAAAATAAGCAGTTCCCAATTGCCATTCACATTTTTCTGTTTAAATTCTCTCTCTCAGCTGATTTGGCTCAGAATTGTTTTCAGCTTTGTGAAATTGGGCCTTTTAAAACACCATTGATCCATAAGCATTCAAGATAATTTGTTTCTGCTTCATCAGTGACTTGGAAACATGTAATGCCATTTTTTACTCGGAGTGCCACTCTATGTCAAAAACAACTCAGACCCAGTGCTTTGAAGGGGGCCTGTTCGATGAGCTCTTATTTACTGTTGCTATTTTCTTGACTTTGCCTTTTGTGAGCAAAGGCACTGTTCACATAACCAATCTGAATTCAAAACAAAATAGTGAAAAAACAGAAACAATTCTAAAATGTCATCACCTGGAATATACGAGTTCCCCACATGTTTAAGGAAATAATATCCCACTGGGTTAGTTATTTCCATTTGCTACTTTTCTTTTTCTATCTCCACCTAGCTTAAATGGTATTATGTGACCATTTATAATTCTGGCCTATTGCCAGGAAAAAAAAAGGGGGCAATGGTTAACAAAAGCAAACAACGGGTTATTTTACATCATGCCAAGCTGCACTTTGGCTTCAAAAATGAAATGGCTGATCCAGCACCCATCACGTTTCTGAAAACCCGCTAAGGAAGATTTACAACAGTTTGATTTCTCAAAAATTAAAAAGCAGGGGAATGAAACCTGTGAATTTTTGGAATAAAAGCTGTCTGAAATAGTGCCCAAAAGATTAAAAACAAAAAAACCCTTTTGAGATTGTGTAATAAAATCAGAGTCCTTTAGCTTTGGGCATTTTCCTTCACATTTTACTAGATGGTAAAATATTGCTGATTCTAGCAGTATTCTCCATAAGCATAGCTCTCTTGAAGAAGCAGGGAGTCTCAGTTCCAGTGAACTGCTTTGATTTAACTAATATAAAGACACAAATGTGAGTTAAGAGACAAACTTCATCGACTGTTAATGACTCCTCCTTTGTGTTTTTGAAAATTTACCCCATATCAACAACGTAACACATGAAACTGGATTCAGAAATGTACTTTGAGAATCCCCAAACTCTGTATTTCTTTGGGCATGTCTACACTGCAATTAAAAACCCATGGTTGGCCTGTTCCAGCAGACTTGGGCTTGTGGGTCAGGCTAAGGGTCTGTTTAATTGCAACGTTAACATTTGGGACCCTCCCACCTTCCAGGGTTTTAGAGCCCAAGCTCCTGCCAGAGCCCAAACTTCTTCACTGCAATTAAACAGCCCCTTAGCCTGAGCCCCATGCACCTGAGTCAGCTGGCACAGGCCAGCTCCAGGTTTTTAATTGCAGTGTAAACATACCCTTTGTGTCTTTTTAATAGGGTGACCAGATGTCCCAATTTTATAGGGACAGTCCCGATTATTGGGTCTTTTTCTTATATAGGGTCCTATTACCCCCCACCCCTTGTCCTGATTTTTCACACTTGTTGTCTGGTCATCCTACTTTTTAGCCAACTTCTTCCTACCTCTGCATTTCCTGATATATACATGCAATGTCCACAACACGGCGCTATGCCAAAATAAGCCTATGGAATGCCTGCTCAAAGCAGTAATCTCCTAGCCTCTGGGGTGTAAACACACCGGCAATATCAAAACTAGACATTAGAAAACTTAAATTGCAACCAGTCATCACAAATTCATATCCTTTTTATTCCCTGAGCAACATTTTACCACTGCTACTTTAAAAACAGTGAGTGCACTTGTTCCTGTTTCGTTTTATTTTGTTGGGTCTGTGAAATGTAATCCTGAGGCCAAATCACAAAGGAAAATATTAAAAAGACAACATTTGCTAGCAGATACCATCATTTTCCTGCATGTTTAGAATAGGAAATAAATTTAGTATTTTAATTGCCATCAAGCAATACTTGTTGGTAGATGTTGCATTTTTAATTGTGGCCATTCCATAAGGTGTTTGTATGTAAACTAAGTCTACCTGGGAAGAAGCTGGGAATGAGCAACAGGGGATGGATCACTTGATGATTACCTGTTCTGTTCATTCCCTCTGAAGCACCTGGCACTAGCCACTGCCGGAAGACAGGATACTGGACTAGATGGACCCTTGGTCTAACCCAGTAGGGCCATTCTTATGTACGTTGGTATAACACAAAAAGCAGGGGGCGAGGGCCTTGTGCTTAAGGCAGAAGCCTAAGAGACACAAGAGATATGCAACCTGTTGTACTACAGACTTCCTGTGTGACCTTGTCTGATAGGGTGTACAAACACCACAGTGGGCAACAAGGGATTAAAGAACTGCTCTGGGCTCAGCCAGCCCCACCCCGCCACACATGTAGGAAATGCACCAACTGGAGGAGGAGCTAAAAGGCAGGGGAGCAGCTCACTTGCTGGCAGACCAGGGAAGAGACCAGACCTGCAACTCCAGCAGAAAAGAGCTGAGGGAAAGGCAAAATCTCTCCCTAAAACAACTGTCTAAAGATCTCTCCCTGAGGGAAGGGAGGACCTGCTACAGACGGAAGGGAAGTATTCCCCTCTCTATCTCATATGAACTCTGGGTTTTGTTAATTTGGACAAGCCCAGCAGGGGAAAGCGTGAAGGCTGATCTGGCCCAAGAGGGTGAGCCACACTGTGGGAGGAGGCAGTTGCCACCTGAGAGAGAAGACGCTACTATGCTATGCACAGCCACCAGAAGGTGCCTTTTGGTGAGCAGACACCCTTCACGCCTCCTTAACCCAGACAGTGTCTTTGGGACAATTACAGGGAGGGTGATAGAAGTGGCCCAGTAAGAGCAGCCTTAAGCACCCCTGGCTGTCAGATCAAAGGGCCCTGGGATGGGGTCCGGTGGAGTGGGAGTGCCTGAGCTCCCCTATCAACAATCCCCCTGAAAGTCATGTGCCTAAGCCCTGACCACTAGGCTATGCTCCCCTACTTATCACACCCTGAGTAAGGACCATCACACCTTGGGTAAGACACTTAATCTCTCTGTGCCTCAGCTTCCCACCTGCAAAATGGGATGACAACACTTCGGTTCTTTTACCTTCTGTCTGGCTAGTCTGTTTAGACTGTACCCTCTTTGGGGCATAGGCTCTCTTATTACCTGTACCAGTTTAGGGCTTCTTGGTGGTACTGTATCTATGAATATTTGTTATGCTTTATTGCCTTGATTGGAATCTTAATATTGTTAGACACTATTAAAAACTATAATTACAAGAAGCCACAATTTAGGATATACACAGCTCGGCTGCATGTGGAAATGCTTAATGATCTGCATATAATGTTGACTTGGTTACCAGCTGACGGAGCAATATACCTGTCTGAAATGGCAAATTGAAAAGCTTGAGATTTCCTCTTGGTTGACGCTCTTTACCCACACTTTACTTTTTTTGGGAGGGGAGGGGTTGTGGTGGGGGAGAGAAGAAAAAATTGACATAAAATAATTGTGTGTTTTAAATTAGGAAAATCACATACTCTCTCTGCTGTAAGTGAATTTGGAGATGGTGAGGCTCAGAATTGCCTTCTGTTTATACGACCTGGATGGGAGCCAGGTTCCTATTTCTCCTCTCCTCTATTCAATGTTAATTTTACCACAGCCACATTCCCACGTGACCACATGGCACTGCTGCACCCACTGCTATGTTACCATTGGAAGTACCGAGACTTTAGAGATAATCCAGAGGACCTAAGAAATGCCCCACCCCCAAATCTGAATCACAGACCAAAAGTGTGAGTTTAGGCAGACACATGCAGCACCCATCTGTATTAAAGTGAAAACTACCTACCCTCTCCCTGCATTTAAATAACACCCCCAAAGTTTAAAAGGTACCTACTTATGTGACCAATATAATCATCTAGTGACCCACCCTGTGAAAGAGTGCTGAAACCCCGCTAAGAGATGCTGGCTTAGCCCTGCTGACTAACTCATCTGAACAGGTATAGCTTACTAAATCCACTTGCTTAAAAAGGAGATGGGAGTGTGCAGAAGATACTGGGAGTCTAGAACAGAGCGGTCTCTTCAGTGAAACCTTAGGAACAGCTAAGCTTTGGGAGAAAGTTTTGATTTGAGTTTTATGGAATTGTTTGTTGTAGCTGTTCTTTAACTCACTAAGAAACTCAGGTGCCAGGAAGGGGATGTATTTGCATTTGGTACAGTGCGTGGATTCTTTTCAATGGAACGTGGTAATGCCACCTACTTAGAGAATACCACTGGCCTGCTTCGTTTTGCCCAAAATTATAATCTAATTTAAGAGTGTGAGATTTTCATCATATTTTATAGGGTTGCTGGAGTGGCCGCTAGCAGCAGCTGGAGCTCCCACATTAACCTGGCCCATCCCCCCAGCACCAGCAGCAGGCACCGCTCCAGGTGTGGGGAGAGAACCAGTGAACCAAGGGACCTAGCTTCAGCGTGCACATGCGTGTGTGTGCTTTGCCCCCCCTCCCAAAAGTAGTCAGGTGAAGCTCTGCCCTGAGCCCCCTCCACCCACGACTTGCTCCTCTCCACCAGGGAGTGTTTATACCAGTGTTTTCTGAGGGAGGGGAAGGAGTGTGCAAGGAGCGGGACAGGGTGAAGGACTAAGGGACAGATGCATAAATTCAGCTTTGTAGGCCTTTAACAGCACATGGTGGAGTTGCAGAGGTTGGAGTTGGATTTAATTTTCCTGAAAGAGGCCTTACTTTTCAAGTGTTTGGACACACTGTCACAAAGGGATGCTTCTTGGAACAACTAACTTGCAGACAACTTAAGTGAGGACTCTCTTCTCTGCTTAATCCTAAAAACCACTCAGGAGATGATTCACTCTAGCAGAACCACCAAGTAATAGTGACCACACTAAAATTAAGTTCAACGTCTTTGGGAGAAGAATCATAGCAAAACTAACATAGATACTGAACTGTATTAGGAGTGATTTCAAAAAAACAAGGTAGCTAGTCTAAAAGGCCCTGATATCAGAAGTGAAGAAATTAATTTTGGCAGAGAGGCTATTTAATCCAACTATAACAAGGTCACAGAAGGCCTGCATAACTCTAAAGAATACAAAGGAGGAAACAGTGTAAGAAAATGTTTAAGATGGGTAACGAAGCTTCAGAGATCCTTGCTCACAGCCCTGGCATTTACAACCACAGAGCTCCAATCTGGAGCACATGGGGTGAAAAAGTTTCTGCAGGATCAGGGCAAAGAGTGAGCATGCCGTGGATCTTCTTCCCCAAATCCACACTTTTAGCATCCCCTGACGAAAGTGGGGGGAGCACCATGGCCTTATGTTTATTCTGTGACTGCACTGTTAGCGTCTCATATTTCCTTCAGTGACAGATTCAACTAAAATTGCCATATGGAATTTTTCCTAATTTGTTTAAAAAAAAAATTAACTCCCTTGGCTGAATCTTTCTACGCAACAGTTTAAATTAGAACAAATATTTACAGCCCACTTATAGTTCTGAAAACAGGATTTTAAAAGACATGATAGACCTTTAGCTATTGACACACACATTCAAAAAATGGGAGTACTTGTGGCACCTTAGAGACTAACAAATTTATTTGAGCATAAGCTTTCATGGGCTACATCCCACTTCATCAGATGCACAGAATGGAAGATATAGTGAGGAGATATATATACACATACAGAGAACATGCAAACTAGATACCATTAACTTGGGTTTGAATAGAGACTGGGAGTGGCTGGGTCATTACACATATTGAATCTATTTCCCCATGTTAAGTATCCTCACACCTCCTTGTCAACTGTCTAAAATGGGCCATCTTGATTATCACGACAAAAGTTTTTTTTTCTCCTGCTGATAATAGCTCATATTAATTAATTAGCCTCTTACAGTTGGTATGGCTATTTCCACCTTTTCATGCTCTCTGTATGTATATATATATATATTAATTGCTATATGTTCCATTCTATGCATCTGATGAAGTGGGCTAGAGCCCACGAAAGCTTATGCTCAAATACATTTGTTAGTCTCTAAGGTGCCACAAGTACTCCTGTTCTTTTTACAGATACAGACTAACACGGCTGTTACTCTGAAACCTGTCATTAAAAAAATGCATTGAGATTTCCAGCAGAATAATTATACACATGTACATTCAGTGATTAATGAGTCTTTTGAGTAGAGATAAACCCACCAATTCGTACCTTATGACTTTCATATCAAGGCCAACAACCCTGCATAAAAATAACAGGCAAAATTCTGCACTGATATTATAAACTGTGCAATACCACAGACATCTCTGGAGTTGAATTTTGTGTAAGCCAGTGCAGGCTTTAAAGTTACTTTTATCCTTGTCATCCTTACATTATTAAGCTGCTGGTTGGCCGCCTTGCTCCTTTTTGAGTGAACCTGCTCAGATAAAGAAGGTATTGATCTCCTCTAGGTACCCTTGTCCCAAACTCCTTATCTGGTGTAAGTAAGCGAAGTCAGTGGTATCCTCCCTATTTAAGCTGAAGCTCTGGCCCTGTGTGTTTAAATGATCATGAACATCTGCATTTCCTAATTTCAAACTACACCAGAAACAGAGACTGAAATACCACAAGAAAGATTAGTCTTCAAATATTTCAAACACAGTGAAAACTAGAATCTACTGGAAATGTTGTGAGAATTTGTTTTTCATGAGTCTCCAGCCCAATTTCCACACCAAAGAAGTTCAGATAAGCTTAGGCATATGACTGAACCTGTAAACCTTTTGAAGTTTGCCCATTACTATCATTTTACCAGTGTACTGCTGGCTTCTGTCACAGTGAATTCACTTTTGCAGAAGTACTCATCCCTGAGAAACAGCAAGAAAATGATAGGAAATTTGAGTCCAAAATAGAAGCTGGGGTAGTGTTTTCAGACAGAACGCCCTAATAGAGAAATATGACTACAGATTCAAGGGCAGGTCTCTCTAAATTGGGACATTTGATAAATATGGTGATAAGTATGTGCCATTATTAAATCAGCTAAACTATAGTGAATGTTAACCTGTATTATATTGTAACTCACCTTACACTGAACTATAGCAGTACATTTCTCTATTTTATATAACTGAAGGAAGATCTCATAACTAGAGTCCACGCCTTGGAATCAGAGCTGGGTTCTAGTCCTGGCCCAGCCACACACTGCCTGTGTTATCTTTAGATCCCTGTGTGGATGAAAATTTATACCCCTGGATGCAAATATCTGCAGATATGAATTGGTATCCACGGACAGCCCTCAGCCTTGTCCTCTGGCGCAGCTGTACAGACCCCAGACAGAAGACGCAGTCATGCAGACAGCTGCATGGAAGGGCTGAGGGTGGTACAACTGTGCCAGAGGTCATGCCTGCGGGAGGTCCACCGGAGCCGCCTGCCGCCCTCCCGGCTTGGCATGCTGGGGCCTGGAGCCGCCCCTGGGTGCTGCTGGTGCAGGGATCTGGCTCCTGGGAGCAGCAGCCCCATGTTCTGTTCCTTTCACCACTGCAGTTCCTGGGAGAGCCCTGTGGTTCTGCAGATACCGACCTATATCTGCGGATATCCACATCTGCGGATATAAATTTGTATCTGCGCAGGGCTCCTGTTATCTTAAGCAGGGCACTTTACCTTGCTGTGCCTAAGGTTCCCCCCCGCCCACCTGAAATGGATTAATAATGTTTCCCTAACTCACAGCAGTGTTGTGAGGTTTTATTCTTTCATATTTGTAAAGCATCTTGAGGTCCTCTTGGATGAAAGATGTTAAGTAAGGAATAGAAGAGAAAAAGGCTTATTAGTGCCCTCCTACTCACTGTGGTACTTAGAAAGCGCCCTTTTAACTTTTTTGGAATTTTAGAAATGGGGAATGGATAGAATTATCACCTTTTCATTTGTAATTGTGACATGATAAACTGGCTGGGTACACTACAGAGGTGAGTTGTTAACATCATTGCTAGGCTGGGCAGCTTGGCTATTGTCTGAACTGGAGATATGGGAAGCCTAAGTTTGAGACCGAGGGCATACTGGTTATTTTTTGTGAGTGGTGGTGTTCTACAGTAGCAGCAGATAATCCATACTGTTTCTGTCAGAGTTAAAACATTAATGATTCTTATGAAATCTGCACCAGTAACATAAGGGGAGTACAGTGACAAACATGCAAACCACAGAATTCATACGCCCAGCTATGGAAAAAAGCAGGATGTGAATCAACTTCACCACAGAAAAACTGCATGTAAATACACACAGTGAATCAACCTATAAAAACTAGAGGCAAATGACTGCCACTGTCTCCTTACATAGAATAAGGTACGGTTTTCCCTCCCAGGAGTAGTGGTTAGGTTAATTCTTAATGCTGATAGTCTTGCCGCTTATTGCGCGCATGTGCACGCATGCACACACACACACACACACACACTTACACTTTCTCTCTCTCTCTTTTTGGGAACTGTTACTGAGAAGATTGTGGCAAGCTGCTCTTGGTGTTATTTGGAGTTCTTTGATTCCTTTCCGTCCAGCTTTAGTTCTGGGTATTGTATGGAGACACCTTGGGGTAACTTATCAAACTGGTGCTGGACAAAAGTCAAATTTGATTCTTTTAACTTTGTCAGCAGCCTTTGATACCACTGAGGTTAAGATTTTTTGGATTCATTTGTGAATCCTGGCAGGGTTGAATGGAGTGGTTTCAGTGACTCGCTTCCTTTCCTTCAGATGAATCGCAGAGGGTAGTTCTGGGCAATTTCTCATCAGTACAGGGGGCTGTTTCTAGAGGAAGTGCTGCATTGTCCCCATTAATTCAGTTCTCCTGGTCAATACATATACGAAGCCACTGGGAGATCAGAGTGCAATAGCCCTAATACGTTTTATTGACATCTCTATTATTATTAATTAGAAATCATTTGTGTTACAGTGGCATCCACAGTGCTAGGCACTGTACACAGATAAAAGAATACACAGTCCCTGCCCCTAAGATATTACAAGCTAAGAAGACACATAGACAAAGGGTAGGAAAGAGGCATTAAGCACCCAGAGTCCTAAGGGTTCCACCACTACTATTATTGAACAGACTAATTTATTATAGGTGTTGCAATTGAAATGGGTCTTGAGAAGTGACTTGAGCCTAGCTCTGAAGACCCTGCTGAAAATTGGCTCTGAATCCAGACCTGGTATGTCAGGCCGTTCTCTACTAAAGAGGAAACCCTGTCCCCACTGTTCTCACTGAAGGAATACCAACATTTGGTTACTAATCTATAACTATTAAAAAATATTTACAATTTCTTGTGAGATCTCACACTGGGCCATGGATACGGTCAGTCACCGTTTCCATTGCAGGAACTCATTGGTGAGAGGAGGATGAAGGGTAACTGTTTCATTTCCTAGTGGCACCATCTGAGTGGTACAGCAAGGTTCTGTGTTTACTGTTTCACAGTGATCCCAAATTCTGTGCTCTATTTCACAGGCAAAAGGTTATTTCTCCTCACCCCACCAGTCCTGACAGCTCAACCTGAGCTCTGAGAATCAGCATGGATTTTGGCTTCTCTCACATTACCACCAGTATCAAAGATTTTGCGGGCCAAGTTCTGCCCGTGGTTACTCCCGTGTAACCCCTTTGTCTATTGATAAAGTGCAAGCTACAATGGAATCCAGCTCACTCTACCATAATCTACGGTGCTAATAGCAGTAAGATGTGTCAAAGGTATTATTTTGGTCAAAGTCTGCAGACTCTGTGCATACATGGAGTTTAGACCTGATCTAAAATATATTGGCATTAATAGGAGTTTTACCATTGACTTCAATGGGCTTTCAACCAGGCACCTGTTAAGTAAGAGGACATTATTATTACCTAATTGTTTTACAGAGCAGCCTGAATTTTAACGTTTCTCCACTTTGAATTGGCCCCTTACACAGCATCCCACACAAAACTCACTCCTTGTTGGCAATGTCTGTGCAGTATATGTGCCACCAGTCAATTTCTCCCAAAGCTATTCCTGGCTGCCCAATGCATTGTTTTCATTCATCCTCCGCAGCGGAGTTGGACATTTTACAGTGGAGTGATGAAACAGAATGGCTGCTAGGGAAACAAAACTCCTTTGATCACGCAGCAGTGCAGAGTTAGAGAAATGTAAAATCAGTCTGGGAGGAGGGTGAGGGATCTATAAAAATAGAATTCGCTTTGAAGGGCCCTACAGACTGAAAACTGCTCATGACTCATGAGGGACCCCCTCTGTCAGTGACACCGATGGTTTCTTTGCCCTGTAAAAGAGTTCCCCATCCTCCTGAAAAGTGCAAGAGTCCATTTCTGTAAATTGCAACTTGATAGTCTGTCACCTGATGTGACACTGGGGGCACAACTAGTATTACTTCAATGCAATCACAGGGTGGAAAAGTTAATAAAATATATGTCACCCAGAAACCAATTGTACCTGCAGGGTAAGAAAAGGTCACGCATGAATGCCTGAAAACTGGACATGCAGCATAAAGTGTTGATTGAAACCTGTTCTACCCTTATATATGACCAGTTTGACAGTAAACAGAGCCAGCACTCAAGGAGAAGTAAGTGTTGTTTTGTAGATTAATAAACTTGGCTAACTTTTCTTCATTATTCTCCTAGAAACCACTGACTGCCTGGCTAACTTTTCAGACAGATCAGTTGCTCCTTCTCCCTTGCTATGAATTAAAAATGTTCCCTTTGGTAGTTTTTAAAAGAAAGAAAGTAATAGAAACTGCTGGACTTTTCAAACTGTGAAACCACAGAGAATTTGGGAATCGGCTCTCTGAATTTCAAAACAAATATTATTAAGCTCTGACAATATGGTCAATTTGTTCTGTAAATGTTAGAAAATACAGCTATAATGCAATTTGATTTCAATAAAGTGCTTTCCTACAAAGTGTATCAAATGTTTTACCAGATTAAAGATGACAATATTGTAAACAGTACTCACAGTACCGGGTGGTATATCACACTCAGGAGAGAGACATGTAAATACAGTTTATGATGAAAAAGATGAAGTATTCATAAAGCCAACAAATGAGATGGGAATATCTAGATTATTATACTAATGCCCATCACTTAATACTTATAATATCACGGGAGAAAAGATGCTTTCAAATGAAGATTTAAGTAAAGCAGATCAAGGGAACTTTGATGGAACAGTATTCATCAAAACCAACATGCTTCAAAAAAATCAGGTTGATTTTGCTGGAATTTCATTTTGGAAAAAGACCAGGAAAAAAGTTCCAATTACATTGAAATGTGTTCTGACACAACATGTTTCAGTTTTTCATGTTGAAATGGTTTAATTTTTTAAAAAAATTATATATTATAATACAAAATAAAGTCAAAATTGAAACAAAATGGTTTGAATGACCCAAAACAAAAACAATTAATTTTTTTTCCTTTGCAGAGAATTTTGAAATGTGTGTTTTTTTCCATTCCTGTTTTGAACAAGGCCAAATTTCAAAATCTCAAAATCCTTCACAAAACAGAACTTCTATCCTCTGCATGGCTCTAGATTTCAGTCAGATGCAGAACAAATGAGGCAGAAGATAAGGTGCTCCAGATCATAAAAGCTACTGAGAAGATTTTTGTACCAACACTAGCAAGATTGTAGAAAGGCACAGAGAGATCTATGATTGAAATATGACCATTTATATTGCCATTTTTACACAGTTGCAACAAATCTTGTACAAAAGCATGCCATGTAAGGTGTCCATAGAAAAGTTATGATATGCCAAATATGATTATCCTGTTTATATGCATGTTTCATTTTTGTTTCTGAAGTTATGAATATTGGCCATATACCTGATTCACCATTGTGTTTGTTCCTGGGGTAACACCCACAAGGTAGGGTACATCCAGTCTAGCCAGCACATTGTGAATGGACTATTCAAGCTTGATTGCCCATTAAAGACACTTCAGTCTCACTATTGGCCATAGAAGAAATTAATTCCACCCAAATAAGTCTTTCAGTGGACAGCTTACCACAGATATGGCCAGTGGCTGTCCCTATGAGTCAGCAAGCCATGTAATGGTATGTGATATGCTCATGTGATCCTGGACTCCATCTTGTGCCAGTACTTTTCCACAAATTGTGCTGTGAGCTTTGTTGGAAACAGAAAATTTCCAGGCACATGGCAAAGGGTATAAAAGACCCCTGGAATGACACCATTTTGCCTCTTTCCTGCTCTGATTCTCTGGACTGTGCATTTATATAACTAAAAAGAGCATTTGAATTATGGACTGAGGACCTTTCAGTCTTTTGGAAGTTACCAGAGATTTTACAATCCAGTAATCTATAACAACACTGCTTCAAACCTGATATAAGATCATTGCAATTACTGTAGGTATGTGATCTATTAACCATTTTAACTCTTGTCTTTATTAATAACTCTTTAGATTTTAGTTACTAAAGGATTGGCAGCAGTGTGAGTATTGGGTAAGATCTGAGTTATATACTATCCCGGCGATGTGGCTGATCTCTTGAGATCAGAAGAACTCTTTGTTTGACAAAAGTGGTGTTCAATAATCACTCAAAGTCTAGTGTCTTGGTTGTGAAATAACGTCTGAGATGCCTAAGGAGGCTTCATTTTTTGACTTCTTGTTAACCAGTGTGGTGAGACAGACATTTACTTTTGTTACTGGCTTGGTATATCTAATGACAGAATAACCATCAGTTTGGAGTGAGTCTGCCCTACATCTTCAGCTGTGACTCACTGTGGCACAGTGACAGTAACTGCACACTTAATTATTTGTATTCAATAGTGTCTAGAATCTCCAGCTGAGATGTGACTCTATTTTGCAAGCCGATGACAAGACACATAAGGAACAGTCACTGTCTCACAGGGCTTGCAATCTAAATAGACAAAACAGAAAGGAAGGTTTTACAGATGGTGAACTGAGGGCTTGTCTACACTTAAAACACTGCAGCAGTTCAGCTGTGCCACAATAGCCCTTCAATGAAGATGCTCTCTACACCAATGGGAGGGGTTCTCCCATCGGCATAGATACTCCACCTCCCTGAGAGGCGGTAGCTAGGGTGACAGGAGAAATCTACCTAGTTTCCTAGTGTAACCCAGGCCTCATGCACAGTAACACTAGGGCTCAGATCCACAAAGGAACTTAGCTTTTGCAACACTGAGGATCACAGTGCCTCACTTTTAGGTGGCTGGAACAACACTGATTCACAAAGCCTGAATTAGGCACTTGGGATCCATATTCAGTGAATGGGGAGAGAGAGGTGCCTTAGAATGTGATCCATTAAAGCCAGCACAGCGTAGAGCCTCCTCGCCTAGCCAATGGGAGATGCTGATGATAGGAGAGTGCTCCCATCCCTCTCTCAGAGATAGGGACCTAAGTGTGGGCTGCAAGAAGGCACCTCTTTCTCTTGGTGATCCATGACCGTGAACCTGCCACCTGACTCCAGGCAGGTTAGGGAACCTAGGGTATGGCTTGCAGGAATAAGTTAGATGCTGTTTTCGCTCCACATAAACTGGCCAGAGAAGGAGTGGGTGAGGCCCACCTTGCAACTCTTACCCCAATGATCACAGCACTCAGCTGGGCAGTGGGGGATCCTGGTTCAATTCCCTGCTCCGTCACACCTTTTAGGAGAGTACTGTAACCACAAAGCTATGGGATATTCTGATGTGGCATGCCCTCAGTCTCTCCTGTTGAAGCTGTTCCACTGTGGATAAACAATCAGAGTGACTGGAGCAGGGGGAATGGACCCAGAGCCCTCCCATTCCCATTGGAGCACAGCATCATTAATTGTCTCCCTCCCTCCCAATGACACTTTAAGTATTTGATAAGCCAGACTGAAAGCATTTTAAATACCTGAAAAGAGTTGGGGAAGAGGAAATAGAACTGGCTGAAATTTTTCAGATGATTTTTTTTTTTTTGCAAAAAATAAATGCAGATTTGGGTTGACAAATATTTTGTGAATTCATGTTGAATTTGCTGAATTATTGTGGTTGAAAACAAAAAAGAAAAAATCAAAATAGTCTATTTTGACACTTTAAGAACAATAGGTTTTGACTTCAAGAAAAGGTTAAAACAAAACTAAATTTTGTTCAACCTGAAATAAAAAAGTCAGATTTTGGTTCACCAAAAATTTTCTTTTCAAGTCAACCCAAACTAATCAACACCCACCACCCTTCAACCTCCCCCCCCATTTTTTTTGTCTCAGCCACCAAACGGTAAAAAAAATGGTTATTTGTACAGCTGTATGTGGTAATGGCTTTAAATCCCACCTCAACAAAAACTATTGTGTAGACTTAGGAGGATATGTTTTTAAAAACCAATGGGTCAATTTTAGCTTTATGCTCTGGTTAGTTTGTGTCACTGTCATGCAATGCAGCCATCAGTTGGGGCCTTAGGATCCAGGTGGCGTCTCACCCAGTGCCACAGGGCATGGGGTAGGGTGAAAGCTTCAAAGAGTACCCAGCCAGAGACTCCAGCAGGAACCACCAAAGAAGGGCCCTTTGGCAAACTTCCTAACTTTTGACTGGACTTTCTGTGCCCTGTGCTGAACGCCTGTTTGCTCCAACTCGTCCCCTTCCCCCACCCTCACAGTCCCTTCACCTCAGAATCACTCCTTTTACCCTCCTCTCCCCTTCAACGCCCTTCTCTTTAGCTTATCCCCTCCGAACTAAACCCACTAAAAATAGTGTGGCACCAACATGACATTTCCTGCTGTCACCCTGGTCACTCTGAGTGTGAATGCTACTCCTTCCCATGCCCTAGGAAGTGCTTCAGGGCAGGGACCTTTTCTTTGTTCTGTGTTGGTACAGCACCTAGCACAATGGGGCCCTAGTCCATGAGTGGGGCTCCTAGGTTCTATGGTAATAGAAATAAATAGTGGGCTCAAAGAAACACACAGGGAGAGTAAAGTCTTTTCTGGAGCAGGCAGAAAGGAAATGTGCAAACTGCAGCAAAAAAACATGAATCAGGTGCGATGCCCACTGGCCCTGTAATACTTCTGCTAATACAGTTAGTGACATGTTATCTGAAGGTCAATCCAGGATGAGTTAGTAGCAAAAAAAGTAATTTGTTTAATAGAAAAACTAATTAAATTACCACTGAGTGCTGACTTTTCATTAATCATTCTGAAGCCACTGTCTTTCCCTGCACAATCCAATTGGCATGTGAAAAGGTAGTTAGATATTTATATGTCAAAGTCACTTAAACTGGTTCCACAGCACTGAAAGGACTATTCCAAAGTCCCTTTTAACCAAATGACACTATTATTTACTATTTAATTAGTGTCATCGGTGCATATGGTGCTGTAAACACAAATATAAAGAGGGGGGTGAAATCTTG
Source organism: Mauremys mutica (assembly GCF_020497125.1). Classification (NCBI taxonomy): domain Eukaryota; kingdom Metazoa; phylum Chordata; order Testudines; family Geoemydidae; genus Mauremys; species Mauremys mutica. The sequence continues at coordinate 185,045,045 of NC_059073.1, read as the reverse complement.
ACCCTATTGAAATCATTGGCAATATTCCCATTGACTTCATTGGGATTAGGATTTCATTCCAGTCTCTGCTGCAAGAAGGTTATAATTTAAAGTTATAGATATGTGCCATCACATATGCAAAGAAAACATTGTCAGCTAACTTTTATGGCACTTGAGAGTCAGCTAAAAGAATGGGTGAATATTTGCATGACTTTTTGGACACAACCGTGTGCAGTGTGTGAACTGCAGTCTGGGGGAGGCCAGGCCCAGCCCTACCCCTTCCGCCCAAGGCCCCTCCCCTTCCGTGTTCCCACTGCAGCCACCAGCTCCACCAAAGGCTAGGCCTCCCCAGCTCTGGAGCACTGGGAGGGCAGCAGCACAGCCCCAGCCTGAGCTGGGGCCACTGCACAGGGGAACTGGAGCTGCACACAGAGCAGGAAGTTCAAGCAGAAGGGTGGGGTCTGGGGTCACAGCCTCCCCCAGCCTATGGTATCCACCACCCACAGAGACAACTGCTGAGGGCCAGATTTTCAAATACATTGCATATGCGCTCGTTTACATGCACTTAAGTTGTACCTGGAAATGCTGAGTGCACAAGTAAATTGAGTTTTTGTACATAAAGTATTTGTACATTGCAGATGCCAAAGAGAACTTTTTTACACACATATACCCAATTTATATATTCACTTGTAGTATTTGCATTAGCTTATGTGGCAAACCCAGGACAAATGGCTACAAAGGGAGGGGTAGTAATTAGTCCCTGAGGGGTTAAAAGGCCTCTCCCTATCCATTGAGGAGAGGTAGCCATGGAGAAATAAGGTTCAGCTGGAACAGGGGTTACCAGGGAACTAATTAGGTTCAGCTGGCCGCAATTGCTGGAGACCTTTTTAAACCCTCCCTGGCATGGAAGCGGGGGAGGGGGGAAGAGTGAGAGAAGCAGAGAAGCTGCCAGCGAGTAGGTGCAGCAAGACTCTACTCTCTTCCAGCAAGGAAGACTGCACTCTGTCCCCAGAAGGGGAGAAAACCAGCACAAGGGACTGACTGAGGGAAAGATCAGCCAGACCCTGCGCAACCTGGAAGGACTTTGCTCAAGCCTGTGTCTCCAAGGCAAAAAGTGACTGAGCCAGCTGAGGAGAAGCAGGTACTTTGCCACACGTGGTGTCAGGAGTGGGATGTGATAGTGAGTGAGGCTCTGTGGCAAGCCATCTCAGAGCAAGGTAAATCACAAAAAAAAAAAAAATGGAGGACGTAGTGAAGACGTTGATACAGGCCACTGTGGCTCAACAAGAGGCTACCAGAGTACAGGTGGCGGCCCAGCAAGAGTCAGTACGTGTCCAACAGGAGACAAACCAGCTGCTGATGAACCAGGCAGCCCAAGATTGAGCCACCCTGAAGGAAGTAGTGAACCAGTTGAAAGCCCTGACCACGCTGACGCACGGAGCCCAGGGGACCCGGCTGCTACCGGCGAGCAACTATTTACAGAAGATGACAACAGATGATGATATAGAGGCATATCTCCTCACGTTCGAGAGGACGGCACTGCGGGAGGCCTGGCCCCATTCCTGTATGGAGCGGCCCAGAAGGCCTACTTTGACATGACCACAGAAGCAGCTATGGATTACCCCCAGCTGAAGGCAGAAATCCTGGCGAGGACAGGCGTGACGCCGGCCATAAGGGCCCAGCGCTTCCATGAGTGGAAGTACCGGGATGACAAAGCACCAAGGTCCCAGCTATTTGACTTGATACACCTCGCCTGGAAGAGGCTCCACCCCAAGACCCATGGGCCGGAGAAGGTAGTGGAAATCCTGGTATTTGACCAGTACATGAGGGGGTTGCTGCCAGACATACGAGGGTGGGTCTGCCAAAATGATCCCTCCTGTTATGATGAACTAGTTGCTCTCGTAGAGAGACACTTAGCAGCCCAAGAACTTTCTCGGGCCACCGGGGAAGGGAGGCGCCAGAATCGGAGACCAGTCTCTGCGCCAAGGCCCCGGTTTGCCCTAGCGCCAGGCCGGAGAATGGAGGGGAGGAAGGAGGCGGAAGAGCAGCCGGCAGTCCCGGAGAGACTGGAGGACTGGGGGAGCAAGACTCAGGGGATAATTCCCAGCAGCCCGAAAAATAAGGGGCTGCCCCGAGCGGGGTACTGATGCTATGCCTGTGGCGAACTGGGGCATATTGCTGCCCAATGCCCAAATCTAGGAGAGCCTATGCAATGTGAACTGGGAGATATAGGGGGACCACGTGATCTAATAAGTCCTAGAGTCAGGGTTGTGATGGTCCCTCATAGATACACTAGGCCCGTTAAGATGAATCGTATAGAGACCACAGCATTAATTGACTCAGGAAGTGCAATCACATTAGTCTCGGGGAAGCTGGTCAGGCAGGACCAACTATCCCGGGCCAAATGCTCGGGAATATCCTGTGTGCATGAGGATGTCAACTATTATCCAACCATCCCCGTAAGCATAGAAGTTCTCGGAAACCCCAGTTGACGATGGGAGTAGTTCCGAACTCCCCTACCCTGTCCTTATCGGACAAGACTTCCCGGGGTTTGATGGCCTACTCCCCGGGGATGAGGTAGAAGAAAATAATGACCCTGGGACCCAAGGTGTGGCCCAGATAGATGACTCTCCCCCAGCCAGAATTTGTTTAGCCAGAATTTGTTCTCCCTGGACTTCCCCAGCTGGAAGACTCAGAGGAAACGGAGGGCGGATAAAAGGAGGGGGACGAGGATCCTGACCCAGTACCAGAAGTCTACGCTGGCAGGGGAAAGAAGGGGCTCAGCTGACAGCAGGACTGGGTCGGCCATCAGCAACCCTATTGTTGGACCTGGTTCCCCAGGGGCTTTCCCCGAGGGGGAGACAGAGGTAGACCCCCCAGAATTTGGACAAATGGGGACCGCATGCGGGAATTTTGGTCAGGATCAGGCCAATGATCCCATATACCACAATATTCATAAGGAAGTAGTCGAGGTAAATGGGGTCCCAGTGGAGGGGAGAGTTAAGGGCCCAGGGCCATATTATATGATTAAGAAGGATCTGCTATATAGAGTAGTCCGGGTCCAAGAGCAAGTCATAGAACAACTCTTGGTCCCCCGGAAGCATCAGAGGGCAGTAATGGATCTGGCCCACAGTCATCTGTTTGGGGCCCATCTAGGGGTAGATAAGACCCTTGATCAGATTCTACAGAGGTTTTTTTGGCCTGGCATTTATGTGGCAGTCCGGCGATATTGTATCTCCTGTCCGGAATGCCAAACACATGGGCCCCGACCATACTTAAGGGCCCCTCTAGTACCTCTGCCAATTATTGAGGTTCCATTTGAGCGAATAGCTATGGATATAGTAGGGCCATTGGAGAAGTCAGCCCGGGGCCATCAGTACATTCTGGTAGTGCTAGATTATGCCACCCAGTACCCCGAGGCCATACCCCTACGGAATACCATGTCCAAGACCATAGCCAAAGAATTAGTCCAGATTTTTTCCAGAGTAGGAATACCTAAGGAGATCTTGATGGACCAAGGGACCCCCTTTGTGTCTAAACTGATGAAGGACCTATGTACCATGCTCCACATACAGACCCTTAGAACATTGGTCTACCATCCCCAGACCGATGGCCTTGTCGAACATTTTAATAGGACATTGAAAAACATGTTACGGAAAGTGATTAGTCGTGATGGGAAAGACTGGGACACCCTGCTGCTTTATGTACTGTTTGCCGTAAGGGAAGTTCCTCAGGCTTCCACTGGATTCTCCCCCTTCGAGCTGTTATATGGTCGCCACCCCAGGGGCATACTGGACCTGGCTAAAGAAGACTGGGAAGAATAGCCGAACCCGGGGAGAAACGTTGTGGAACATGTGCTGCAGATGAAAGACCGTATAGCCTGAGTTGCCCCCCTTGTGCGCGAACACATGGAGAAGGCCCAAGGGGCACAACGGACGTACTACAATCGTCAAGCGATGACCCGGAAGTTCCAGGTAGGGGACCGGTGATGGTGCTCATACCCACAGCGGAGAGCAAGCTCCTGGCCAGGTGGCAGGGGCCATATGAGGTAATAGAAGCTATAGGAGAAGTCGACTATAAGGTCCGACAGCCAGGTCGCCGGAAGCTGGAGCAGATCTACCATATAAATCTGCTGAAACCTTGGCAGGATAGAGAAGCTCCGGTGGTTGCGCTGGGGGCACCATCCTCTAAAAGCAACCAGCCCGACCTGGTGGGAATATCCCCGGAGTTGACTCCAGAACAATGATCAGAAGTGATCAGCCTGATCAAACGCAACCAGGATGTGTTCTCGGAAAAGCCAAGCAGGACAACTGAGGTTCACCATCATATCTTCACAGAGCCTGGAGTGAAGGTGAATGTCAAGCCATACCGGATCCCGGAGGCCAAGAGAGAAGAGATTAGGAGAGAGGTCAGGAAGATGCTGGCCTTAGGAGTCATCGAAGAATCTCATAGTCAATGGTCCAGTCCCGTGGTTTTAGTGCCTAAGCCGGACGGCAGTATGAGGTTCTGCAATGACTTCCACAAGCTGAATGAGGTGTCCCGATTTGATATCCTATATCCAGGATAGATGAGCTGATTGACTGATTGGGAAAGGCACGGTTTATGTCTACCCTTGACCTTACCAAGGGCTATTGGCAGATCCCCGTGGCCAAGGCCGACAAGGAGAAGATGGCCTTTGCAACTCCAGAAGGACTATATCAGTACACTGTTCTCCCCTTTAGGTTGCATGGGGCCCCCGCTACTTTCCAACGGCTAATGGACAAACTGTTACGACCCCATGGAAAGTACACGGCAGCCTATCTCGACGACGTCATCATATATAGTCCCGACTGGGAGACGCACATGAAGAAGGTAGAAGCAGTCCTGGACACCCTGAGGAAGGCAGGACTGACTGCAAATCCCTCCAAATGTTTGATCGGGTTAGCTGAGGCCAAGTACCTTGGGTATATAGTGGGGAGAGGCGTGGTGAAGCCCCAACTCAACAAGTTAGAAACTATACGGAAGTGGCCCCGACCACTCTGGAAAAAACAGGTCAGAGCATTCCTGGGACTAGTGGGGTACTATAGACGGTTCATTCCCCACTTCGCCACCAGGGCATGCCCATTAACGGACCTAACCAAAGCTCGGGGCCCAGACATAGTAAAATGGTCTGCTGCAGCCGAAGCCGCTTTTGCAGATCTGAGGACGGCCCTCTGCACAGACCCCGTACTAGTAGCCCTGGACTGGGGGGAAGGAGTTTATCCTACAAATGGATGCCTCTGAAGTAGAGCTGGGGGTGGTGCTTTCACAAATGGTCAGAGATGACAAACACCCCATCCTCTTCCTCAGTGGGAAACTCCTACCTAGGGAACGGAAATACGCCATAGTGGAGAAGGAATGCCTGGCAGTAAAATGGGCCATAGAAAGCCTCTGCTACTATCTACTTGGACGGAGGTTTACCCTGGTCACAGACCATGCCCCTTTGCAATGGATGTACCAAAACAAGGACAAAAATGTGAGAGTAACAAGATGGTTTCTGTCACTTCAACCCTTCCACTTCAAAGTACGACATAGGTCTGGAACCCAACATGGCAATGTGGATGGCCTGTTGAGGGTGCACTGCTTTCCGACCCAAGTAGCCCAATCCCGTAGTGTTGAGCGGGGTGGGGGGGGGAATATGTGGCAAACCCAAGACAAATGGCTACAAAGGGAGGGGTAGTAATTAGTCCCAGAGGGGTTAAAAGGCCTCTCCCTATCCATTGAGGAGAGGTAGCCATGGAGAAATAAGGTTCAGCTGGAACAGGGGTTACCAGGGAACTAATTAGGTTCAGCTGGCCCCAATTGCTGGAGACCTTTTAAAACCCTCCCTGGCATGGAAGCGGGGTGGGAGAGTGAGAGCAGCAGAGAAGCTGCCAGCAAGTAGGTGCAGCAGGACTCTGAACTCTTCCAGCAAGGAAGGCTGCACTCTGTCCCCAGAAGGGGAGAAAACCAGCACAAGGGACTGACTGAGGGAAGGATCAGCCAGACCCTGCGCGACCTGGAAGGACTTTGCTTGCCCAAGCCTGTGTCTCCAAGGCAAAAAGTGACTGAGCCCGCTGAGGAGAAGCAGGTACTTTGCTACACTTAGCTCAGTCTCTTTCTTCAGTTGGGATCTACCTACAGTCAGGGGTAGATCTTTTGACTAGCCTCCTCCAGCAGGAATTATTTGCCAGGATCACGGAGCTGTTGGCTTGGGAAGTATGTGATACTTATTCACATAGGCTGAGTGAGGGGTGTGTTGTGGGTTGATGGAAGAGGGTTAGGCAAGAATATTTTGGGACTAGACATTGCAGTCTGCTTCTGGCTGATATGGATATCTACTAAAATTTTCAATTATGCTGAATTATTGTGATTACATATAAAGAAGTTTTATGTATCCATGCTGTAGAGGGGGAAAATAGGATGAAAAACCATGTTAAGTACTTGCAAAGACAAACATGGAAAAAGCTTACAAAAGCTACATTCTTCTTTTTATCAAAATACCATGTGAACTGTTAAAATCCCCACTGTAACCTCATTTCACAAATTTAGAAAAAAAGATGTATAGTAAATCCATATTGTGTTTCATATTTAGTAACCTTGTATGAGCAACCAATATTATTTTCATATATCAATTAAAAATTCATGAAGTGACAAAGCATGAGACTGAATTTATAAAACATTAACAACCTAATTCTGAGATGCCAAGTGACCTCGGCTGCAAGGTCATGCTTCAACAAAGCCATTTAGCTTTAAGCATGTGCTTAAATCCATGCCTATTCAGGAAAGCATTTAAGCACCCGCTTAATTTTAAGATAGGAGAGTTAAGTGCTTTGCTGAATCAAGGACCCAATGACTTCAGTGAAAGTCAAAAACAGTCCCAGCAGACATTCAGTAGGCTCAGAGTATTGGATGTAAGTGGCTTGTTTTCTTCCTCCTGGTTATTTGCCACTTACCGCCTTTCTTTTTAACACACCTGCATTTCCACCTCTTCAGGAGATTGCAGTCTCATTCACAGTTCTGTTAGAGAATTCTGGAATGCTTGCAGCTATTGATATATATTCATTTGATGTCTCCAAATAGCATGCCTAAGAGTTCCTCCATTACCACACTCCTGGGTCTGACGGTGGTTGTTTTTGAAGTTACACTCTTTAAAACTTTAGTGCTATGAATCAATATGACTTTATGGATAATGGTAAGAAAAAATGCATTTATTTGTCTCTCCTGAAATAGATGGTGCAAGGGGACAGGAGTGATATTTTAGGAGACATGTATAAACAAACCCAAAAATATGGCACTCATCAACCCCAGGCAAATTTCCTTTCTTTATACTGTAGCCAGCCAACACACAGGTAACTTAAAGATAACCTTACTCAGAATCTCCTGTGTCTGATTGCAGAAGGCAACCCATTTTTTCCCATTGCTGTCTGCCCATTGTAAGTTGTTTCCATGATGGCAGATCCTTTTCAAACATTCAGTGATAGGACAGTCTTTGTCCTCCAGCCACACCTTCTCTTTCCTCCAGGCAGAATCCAATCTAAGACACACCTTGTGCTTGCCTGATGACATGGCTAAACCATGTATCCATCTATCATGGAGGGACCCTGTAGATGGCAGCCTCCTGCTGCTCCTCTAGTTCCTCTCACCACTGCTCTGATCCCCTGGGCCACTTCCCCACGGCCCCAGCACCATCTTCACCCTTACCTCAGGGCACTCAGCTACTCACTCCCTGCAGCCTGCCAGGAGCTCTCGCTTGTTGCTGGTCCCTTGGAGCGACTGACCTGTCCAGGGTGCTAGCTTTCTTTCAGCCTCACACTCCTTACCCTTACTCCTTTTATGTGAGCCTGCTGGGACATGATTGGCTGCTAATTGCAGCCTCCTTCCTAATGGCTGCACTTCACACAGCCTCTCTGGGCCATTCAGAGGACTCCCCTTCACTGCTCCCTGATGAAGTTAACCCTTTCTTCACCTGTGTGGGGCAAACATCCCATCACACCATCTCTGTATAATCGAGTTCAAGTCTGCTGACCCATGCAGCACAACACTTCAATATTGGTTACACAATCTCTCCAATTAATTTCCGAGATCCTTCTACTGGTAGAATGCATTCAGATTCCTGTTGTGGGTAAACATAAAGCTACATCCAATAAGGAGTGATGTGATTTTTCTGCAGACATACATCCAAGAAAACATGGGAAAACTCTGAAAATAGTTTTAAAAAGCCCATTTTATGCTGATGAATAATCCATTAGACAGCAGCTGTAGTAGTGTGTGTGTGTGTGTGTGTCTCTCTCTCTCTCAAATGCAGCGAGCACTAGATAAGCACTACAGGTGGCCCTGCTTGATCTCAGGGAACCATGTAGCAAAGGATGTCTTCCCAACACATCCACCCACCCAGAGCAGCACTGAAGAGACAAAAAGGGAGGAAAATTATGAAAAAAGCAGCCTGCACCCAGGCTGGAAGAAGACTGTAGAAAGTTGGGCAAGGCACAGTATGGATTTCCAGGCATCAGGGGGACAAAGTACAAGTTTTCTGGGGGGAAGGGGAGGTTCCTTATGAATTGAGAGAGGGGAAACAGACTCAGGTCCATGCATAACAGCAAGTAGAAAGACAAAATACAACTGTGAGGGAGAAGTACAACCGCTGTTTACAGGGAGCAAGGCAATGGGATGGGGGTGGGGAGATGCTAATCACACTTCAGTTGTAGCACAGGAAATATGAGTGGTAGACTCATGAAAACAGTAAAGAAGAGGAACAGGCAACAAGAAGCTGGGGTGGGATCCACAAAGGGACTTAGGCGTCGCAATGCTGATTGTCATATCACATAACTTTTAGGCACCTAGAAAAGTCACTGGAACAACAGTGCTATCCATAATGTCTGAGCTAGGTGTCTGGGCTCCCTGTATAGTGAGTGGGGAGAAAGAGGCACGCCACAAAAGCCAGAACACTAGGCAAGAAAGCACTCAGCTAGCCAGTGGGAGATGCCAATAGGAGGGGTGTGTGCCACGCCCACCCCTCTCGAGTTAAGTACCTAAGTTTGAGCTGCAGTGAGGCACCTATCTCTGCTTTGTGATCCCTGGATGGGAACCTGTCTCCTGGAGTCTGACGTTTTAAGCACCTAAGATGCTTCTTGAGGGTGCCCATCTTATAGCTTTTAGCCCAATGGTTAGTGCACTCACTTGGGGGGTGGGAGTCCGAGGTTCAAATCCCCCCACTGCCTCATGGGGAGAAGGGATTTGAAGAGGCATCTCCCACCCCTCAGGAGAGTGCACTAACCACTGAGCTAGGGCATTCTGATGTCCGTCTCCCTCAGTCCCTTCTGTTTAAGCTGCTCTACTGTGGGTAAATAGTGAAACAGTAATTGGAGCAGGGGAATGGACAGAGGTCTCCCAGCACTCCAGGGGTGCTCTAAACACTGGACGACAGCCTCAGATGTAGGCACCTACATACCTTTTTGCAGCTGGGCCCTGGAGCCTATTCTGATACAGAAAACAGATTTTAAATTAAAATCCCATAGTAATTAGATTAATTTAACTTTAAAAGCTCTCATATTAACAGTTATACGAAGTAGTCACCCCTTCATGCAATCTACCTTTAAGGTGGAAGATTGATTGACAGTGACACCCTCATGCTGAAATCAAACAGGTACTAAATGCTATCTCAGCCTTTCTTGGAGTGGCATTACTGTTTCATTGTAATTCTAGAGACCAGCTTTATAGTCCCTGGGCTCCACTCTTTGTACATTTTTAGCCACTAAACTCCTAAAAAGGTGTACCCCCTTCCCACTCACACACTCTCTCTCTCCCCCCAACACACACACATACACACACCCTTTTCCATGTGTTTATCTTTTCCTCTCTATTAAAACATTTCTCATCTTACTTACCCAGGTCCGCAGCAAGCAAGGAGCTGCCAGCAATAAACAGAACAGAGATCTAGCAGTTTCCCCACTGTTCTGTTGGATGCTGCAATACAGCCTGACTTACAATATTGCATCCCTAACATCAGAGTGTGTATGTAAACACATAAATAGTACTTACAAGGTCCACCTCACTCCTCTCTTGTAACCTAAAATAGAATCCAGCAGCTGCTGGGGGTTTTCCCTCCTGCTTCCAGAGAAAGCTCTGCCAGAAACATTGCCCAAGGGTAAGAGCAACCCAGTGTCTGCTTATGAAGGTGACTGAAGGGAGGAAGGAAGAATTCACTGACCCTGCAGTCAGGATGTCCTTCCTTATTTTCCCCTTGGGTTTTACATACAACTCAAGGAGGAACTTTTATTATTAAAGTTTTTAATGTATTAAAAGTCTCCTTTTAATAGATCTATGCCTTGAGTTTCCACATCCTCTGTCACACACAGCAGGGCCACCCAGAGGATTCCCGGGGCCCAGGGTCTTTGGCGGCGGGGGGCCCTTCCGTTCCAGGACCCGCCACTGAAGTGCCCCGAAGACCCGCGGCAGCCCCCCCCCGCCGCCGAATTACCGCTGAAGCGGGACCCGCCACCGAAGCGCAGCCCGGTCTTCGGCTGTAATTCGGCGGAGGGGGGCCCCCGCCGCGGGTCTTCGGGGCACTTCAGCGGCGGGTCCCAGAACGGAAGGGTCCCCCGCCACCGAATTACTGCCAAAGACCGAGCTGAACTCGGCGGCGGGTCCCGCTCCGTCTTCGGAGGTAATTCGCCAGCGGAGGGTCGTTCCGCCCCGGAGCGGAAGGACCCGCCGCAGACCGGGAGCAGAAGAAGCTTCTGCGCCCGGCCCCGCAAGAGTTTTCCGGGCCCCCCGGAGCGAGTGAAGGACCCCGCTCCAGGGGCCCCGAAAAACTCTGGTGGGGGCCCCTGTGGGGCCCGGGGCCTGGGGCAAATTGCCCCTCTTGCCCCCCCTCTGGGCGGCCCTGACACACAGTATTGATTTGCTGGAGTTGCAGAGGCACAAGATCAATTGGGAGCTGTGTTTTTCTTCTTAAAGGCATGGAGAGTTTGTATTTAACAGTTAAGTTATTTTATTTCGACAGTACATACCATGACAGCCAGATCCTGCGGTAAGCTGCAGGCAGCTCCAGTTTGTTCAGCCCCCTGCAGTCCACAGCCCCCCTTCCAAGTTGGAGGATGGCCTTTGGTCTCTGCAGCCCCACCCTTACACAACAGTGGCAGCTACTCCTCGCAGGAGGGAGGATGCACAGAATCAGTGTGCTGGAGGAGACAGAAGATAGGCTGGTAGAGGGCTTTGGGCAAAGGTTCGATTGAATGAAATGGGGAGAGGGAGTGTCAGATGATCAGTTGATTGATGGGGACTTGGAAGACAAAAGATTGAGTAGGGATGGCTGTGAGGGCAGAGAATAAGACAGACATAGGTCAGGGAATTGACAAGAAAGATAGAACATGGAGAGGGGTGCAAGCAGAAACATAAGGAGAAAGGGAGATGGGGCCCTATCCTCCACTACCTTATACATTGTACAGTCAGGAAACCAGTGATGTCAGTGTATGGAGAGTTCTGATTTGGTAGCATTTCACACCTACTTAGAAGCCACGTAAAAGCCAATACACAGGGCCAGGTAGTGGAGAATCAGATTCATGGAATAGAGTGAACAAGAGAGAGCGAACAAAGGAACTGAAGGGAAAAATACACAATATGATATGGAAAGAGGGAAGAATGAGAGCTTGGAGGGAAGTGAGGTCAAGAACGAATGAGATGGCAGGGAAGAGACTTGGGGAGGGCAATGTGAATGAAACTCATCTTCAGGGAATACAGAGTGAGGGGAAAGGGATAGGCAAATGGAAGAGTAAAAAAATCGAGGAGAGTGTTTTTGATGAAGAACAAAGATGAAGGGGGCCACAGTTTCAAGTTTTAATTATTGCACAACAATTAATGGGAAAATTTTATAAAATACTGGTGTGGTGCATATGGAGAGATGAGTGGGGGTTGGGTGGAAGATATGAGAGTCTATTGTTCCAACAGAAGATATGGAGAACCAGCTAACAATATACCGGGGAGAGAACACAACCAAAGACAGAAAATAAACAAGTGTTGACTCTAGATTCTACAGGATTTTTTAAATTATAGTTTCATTGTCTGATGGGCAAACAATATGTTTGATGTGTAGGATTTAGTTTTTTGGTACCTCCTTGTTGGGGGTTTAAGTGAAAAATATGCAAATTTCCACAATGTGACAGCAGCCCGAAAATAACTGAAAAAGTCTTCTTTACAGCAAAACCTGTTGTTTCCATTTACAAGAGTTCATGTGCCACCTGTGGATCAAAGCTATAATTGCAACTACAAATTTTACCCTTTTTCAGCCCTAATGCAGAAGTACCCAAACTGGCAATATTGCCAAACCGAGCATTCAGAAATTATGAGACCAGTGTAAAGATGGTTGAATGAAAGTGACTGTGTTTCACTTGCTTTTTGATTTTAGGCCACCCTACCTTGTTTGTAGTTATTTCAGTTTAAAATTTTAAAACCATAACTAAATACACAGTTATACCTGCCTTTCTCCTGGTTATTCAGAAGGGGAATCCACTTATTTCATCCTAAAGCCCAGAGAAGGAGAGCTGTCAGAGCTATTCCAGAGCAAAGAACATTTAATCCTAGGGCAAAAGCATCACAGAGAAAAACAAACAATAAAAGGATTCAAATGCTCACTAAACGCACCAGGAATTGCCCATCTTTGTTAGCCAAGGCTTTAACAGGCTCATCAGTCTTTATGTGGCCTTTCTTAGGTAGAGACACAGTGCTACACAGAGTGGGCATGGTTTATGTACATGTGAGTGGTAAAGACCAGGGTATGGAACAGTGTTGCCTGGGGAACAACAGCAGTAAGTAAGAAATCAGCGTGGAGCAGATATAATTAGGTCTACAAGCTATCCCTAGGTTAAAAGGATAAGTTTTGGTAGGGCAGAGAACCAACAGTATCCCATGGAGAGGCATCAGCATCATAGCAGATTGAGTAAACGTTGTCACAGTATTGCTTCCATGAAGTCAACTTAAATATGGAAAAATATTATAATGTATCCTTTTTCAAAAGCAGACTAACTTTATACAGGAATTATAACAATCTAAAATATATTTTCCAAAATTGACATTTTAAAGAATAAAAATGAAAGCTGGTTCAAAAGAAATACATAAATAAATAAAAAAGGTTACATGCATTTGTTAATATTTTCTAATGAATTTGCTTTTCCACCTTTGCAAATTCACTTTCAGCAAATATTCCAAATCTATATGATTTTACTGGCAGGAACAGTCACTTAAACACTGATTTTTAAGTAAATATTGTATCATATAGATGGCAAGCGTAGTTTGCATTTGCAATCATCAGTATTCGCATCAGCAATCTCTCTGGGTGGTTAAGATTACCTGGTCAGAACAGAAACAGAAACATACTATGTGACCTAGGATACAGACTGAAGTCTGAGGTTTGATTTACATTCAATGAACTACTTTTGAACATCGAGCTGCAGGTCAAGAATTTCTCCTAGAAAAATAACTTTAATAAACTCTATAATTAGAATGTAGGGATGAAAAAAGTAAATTTCTACAGAAATTACCCCCAAACACCTATAGAATTTAATAGAGGAAGATTTCCTTCTAGTGCTCTTGAATCAATCTGTAGAATTCTATTACAGTGTTATCATTCTCTATTAAATTCTATCTGATGGTTTAAAACTAAAAATCACTTTCTATTAAATTTGAGAGCACTTTTCGAGATGGGATTATTCACTGTAATTATTCAGCAAATAGTTTCAAACAACAAATAAATTAGACACAATCTGTTAGTAAACAATTGGTAAACAGAAAGAAGAGAATTTAATTGAATAAATTATTTGTTATGATTTATCCACCCAGCTCTGATTAATATAGTCATTAATCTTTTGAGGCCAGATTGGATCTTTGAAGTACAGCCTCAAAGATATATATTTGGAACCAGTGAAACATTTTGTTGCAATAAGGTCAAATTGATTTATTTTTAAGTAAAAACATGCTTTTAATAATATCAAAACATTAAATATAATAGTAACACTGATTCAATATAAAATTCAAAACAAAATGAAAGTCAAAACTAAATTTTTCAACATGAAACAAAATCAAGACAAATCATTTCACCCTTCTTCTGTCAAAAATTGTGTCTGTCAAAAGTGACGTTCCAATGAAACATTTTAATTTCTGCCAAGCTGCATTTTCTAATAGAAAACTGTTCCATCAAAAAAATTTCAACCAGCTCTTCCTCAGCACATGGGGACTTGCATGCATACTGCAGGAGAGACACATCCCAGAGCCAGGCAGAATTCCTCTCAGGTTCTGAAGCAGCACAGCTCAGACAGCAGCTTCTTCCACTTCCTCTTACAAGATGAAATACATCCTCCATTACTTGTACATACGGGCCAGCTATGATGGTGGACAGAGGAGGAGGACAGCTCTTGCTTTGAGCTCTAGTTCTAAGATTGTGCCTGGCCCCTGGTAGAGGTGAAAGCTAGCAGACTCTACATGCTTTTCTCCCCCAATTCCCCTTTCTGTATTGTGCATGTCTATATAGGGCCAGACATAGTCTAGTTCTTTACAACCTCAATATGGCAATTCAGTTAATTATAATAGCTACACATAAAATTGTACAGCATCTTGATTTTTACTTTCAGTGAGAACAGAGTAAAAGCTGATATGAAGTGTGCTCATAAATAAATGAGGGTTGCTGTGAACTGAGAAAGGATGTTCAATAATTCTCAAGATATCAGGGAAAAATCGAAGTACGTTAAGTAAGCAATAACACTCAATGGGGTGTGCATTCATCAGTCAGTAAGTATGCATGGGGAGCAGCCTGCTGTGTATGCCTATGTAACAATTATTTCAATGCGATGTACTATACCACCGTGGGGAAAATATGATATTATGGCATGAACAAGAACTTAAAGGACAGAAGATCATAAGCTCACTGGTGCCAATTCTGGTGATTTTTTCCCCCCACAAGTGATGGGATTTTGTCTGGAGCCCAGTCAGGGGATGATGTGAGATGGTACAGGCTTTTAGCGAATCTGAGCCCTGCCTGTGGGGGAAAAAACCCTCTGAGTGGCTGCCTACCCACTTTGTCTGCCTCCTGGGCCAGAGTAACCGGCCAGACCTGCTGTAGGAAGAGCTGCCTCTCTCCCCCTCTGCTCAGCAACCTTAAGCCATTCTCACCCAAGGGGTACGGGAAACTAAAGAGCCCAGCAACTCAGGGCACCTCTGCTCCCTCACTCCCCAGAAAGGGGTGAAGAGCCCAGGAGGAGCAGAGGGGTGGGGGTTGAAGTGATAGGGGTTGAGAAGGCTGAACTGATAGGATTGATTAGGAGGTTGGGGCAGAATTGATTGCTGGGAAGGGGATGGACACTGTGGGAGTGACAGCTCCAGCACAGGGACCAAAATCACCTTACCTGATAAATTTGGGAGTGGGCAATGCTAATTGTCACAAACACATTTGGGTGGGCAGGGTGTTTCAAAAAGCAAAAGACATATGCCTTGTGCATAGCCTCACCTCTAGGGCACCCCTTGTGCCTGGATGTGGCCTTGCAGGAGACTTCACCTCTCATGCCCCCCTCGCCCCTGTCGGTGGCCATTTCCTTGGCTGTGACAGCCACTCCCAGACCGTGTCTTCTCCTAACTCCCTCTCTGAGTTGTGTGTGTCACAATAGTTCACTCCCCTTATGGGGTAACAAATCAAATGCCCAAACTAATAGTTCTTCTGCCCCTTTCAGGCCCTATTGCTAGCCCCATCTGTTGGCCTGGGCAGAACCTCTCTTAGCAGGATTCCTTTACTGTCTCCCTACAGCAAGGACTTCATCAGCTTCCCTAGCGATCTCTTTGATCTTTGTAGGCCCTATCTCAGGGTTCCCCTGCTCCCTGTAGGTGACTCATTCTGACTATCCCAGGACCTACCCAAAAAGATAACTCCTACCTTCTCTCTCCTGGGCTTCTCTTCTATTCCCTTATCCTTGTAGGCCCTAGCTCAGGACACCCGCAGACAAGCCTACTCTGCTTTCTGTGCATACCTCAGCCTGATGTTCTCAGGCTCTTCCCAGAAAGGGGCCTCCCTTGTTCCTCCCTCCACAGCCCTCCCTCTGTAATAAGTTCCAAGTTCTATTTAAGTAGTGCTCTTGCAGCTGCTCCACCACCACAGTCAGTCTTTCTAATTAAGCCACATTACATTCAGTTGGGGTCACTGATTAGCCCTTATGTTGCCAGCTTATCAGTGAGGCTGAAGGAAACTGCTAAGTCATGGGCAAGGCTCATCCCAGCTAGCCTCAAAGAGGCAGCCAGTCCATGACAGACCAAAAACCACAATATTACATATATAATTTTGGGTCATTCTCTTGATCTCTTAAGGTTGGCAGTACTATAAGCACTAGTCCCAACTCTACTACTAACTCACTGTGTGACGCAGGGCAAGTTACTTAACATTTCTGGAGTCATCTTCTCCTTTCCCAGAATATGAATTGTACTGACAGACTTCACAGTTGTAATGTCAAGGCTGATTCCCCACTCTGGTACTCTGAGTGCAGAAGGTGGGGGCCTGCAAGGATTCTAAAAATTAATACTGTCCACTCCAGGCTTGTACAGTAACTCCTCACTTAACACTGTAGTTGTGTTCCTGAAAAATGTGACTTTAAGCAAAATGATGTTTAGCGAATCCAATTTCCCCATAAGAATTAATGTAAATCAGGGGGTTTGGTTCCAGGGAATTTTTTTTTCACCAGACAAAAGACACGTGTGTGTGTGTGTGTGTGTACATATGTACACATACACACACACAGAAAGTATAAGTTTTAAACAAACAATTTAATACTGGTACACAGTGAAGATGATTGTGAAGCTTGGTTGAGGTGGAGGAGTCAGAGGGTGGGATATTTCCCAGGGAATACCTTACTGCTAAATTATGAACTAACAATTGGCTGAGCCCTCAGGGGTTAACTCTCACACTCTACAAGGCAGCAGGAATGGAGGGAGGGGAGACAGCATTGCAGAGAGAGACAGAGACACACACCATGTAAGAGAGAGAGAGAAATGCACATTTCCCCTTTAAGTACGCTGACCCTACTCTTAAGTACACTGCCTTGTTAATTAGATCAGCTTGCTGAGACTGCAGCTGCTGTCAGCAAGCTCCCTCTGTCCTGAGCCCAGTCATGTGTCCCCCCTGCTCTATGGAAGATGGGGTAAGCAGGGTGCAGAAGCAGGGGGGAGGGGGACACCCTGACAGCCCCCCCTCTTTCCCCCTCCCCCGCCCCCCTGCACACAGCAACCAGAAGTGCCGGGGAGCAGCTTCAAGGCAGAGGGCAGGAGTAGCACATGGCAGTGTGGGGAGAGACAGCTGAACTGACAGCAATTGCTAGCCTGCTGGGCAGATGCTGCACAGGGAACTTAGGGGAGTGGGGAGCTGATAGGGGGGCTACCGGTCCACCTTGGTTCCAAGCCCCCACCAGCTAGCTGCAATGGGCTGCTCTTCCTGCAAGCAGTGGATAAAGCAGGCGGCTGCCAAACGACCTTAGAAGGGAGAATTGCATAACTTTAAACGAGCATGTTCCCTAATTGATCAGCAAAGTAACAACGAAACAACATTAACCAGGACGACTTTAAGTGAGGAGTTACTGTATTAAACTCTCAAGGTTACAGCTTCTCTCTGACCTTGGATGGGCAGATGCTGCCAGCACCCAAGTGCATTAAAAAAATACCTTTCAGAACCCAAGAAGGTGCACTTAGGAATTCCTTCCTATGGGGTACTCTCAAGCCCCTTCATTCTCTCCCTCTCCCTCCCCCGAGGAAGAGCTGCGAAAGAAACAAAGGAAATTAGCTGTTGCCACCAGCTACTTAAACAACATATGCACAAACCTCTTAGGATACAAAAATCCAGTCCTGTTCTTTAAAAAAGGTAAATTTTATTAAAAACAAAAAGGAAGAAAATACATTTGGAATTTAGGCTTTTTGCTAGATTTAAAAAAAACAAACAATTACAAGAATGATGCATCAAGAAAACTCTCTTGAGGTCCTGCTAAAAGGTTAGAAGCAAAACAAAAGCACCTGGGGTTAGCACAGAGGAGTCCACAAGCCATAAAGAAATAAAAGAGATAAACCTGGTCACATCTTCCTAGACAATTTGTGATCTACTTACATATCTGGGGTTTCAAATGAGTAGTTTCTAGGTAGATCTGATGATTTATCATACCTGGCGCAAGCTTTTACAGCATAGATCCATCCCTGTCCCTGCTCTCCAGGAGAACAACAACAGACAGACAAAAGGGGAGTCTTGTTTCAATTTTAAAAAGTTCTAGTCTTCCCACTGGCTCTTTAGGCCAGGTGCCCACTCACTTCCTTTTACCTCTGCATGCAGTCAGACTTTTTAACCCTTTACAGGCAAAGCAAGTAGAGAACAGCTACCAAGAGGGATTTTATAGCTAACTGACTGGTTGGATCCATAAAAGGGAGCTACCCCTGCTCCCCTTTCATTTATCACAGGGCATTATTTGTATTTTGTGATGGAAGAATATGTCTCTCTCAGTTTCCCTCTATGTAAAATAGGAATAATACCTCCCTGACAGGGATGCTGTGAGGACTCACTAACGTTTATGGAGCTCCTAAAAACAAGAGAGACACAGTTGTCTGATTAGTTAAGTGATGTACAGTAGGTCCCCAGTTCCAGTTCAGAACCTTCCAAAGATTTGGAGGATGAGGATGAACAGATTGGACCCAAGTGTAGTAATCTGGACCAGACCATAATTTGAACCGTTATCCCTTGTAGTTGCCTGAGTTGGTCT
The DNA here is from genome assembly GCF_020497125.1 of Mauremys mutica. Lineage (NCBI taxonomy): Eukaryota > Metazoa > Chordata > Testudines > Geoemydidae > Mauremys > Mauremys mutica. Next base: position 185,026,302 of record NC_059073.1, on the reverse strand, counting down.
GGAAGCCCCACCTCATCACTACTCTTTGGGGTGGCTTGTCAGGAGCTGGCCATGTGCTCAGAACCATGCAGCCACCGTGACTGTGCTTGGGCCCTGTGCAAGGGTTACCATGGGGTGGGGTGGAACATTTCTGCAGCCCAGTCACAACCTGCCCCATGGTTCAGTTTGAAGAAGAAGAGAGCATGAGACATTCACCTCTGTACAAAATTTTTTTTAAACCCAGAAAAGGAAAGAAAATAATCCACTGCAAGGATTTTTTTCCTCCAAAACTGTGTGTTTCAGACTAATGTTTTCCCTTGTGTTGGTTTAGTAAACAATTACACTGGTTTTTGCAAAAACATAATTCTTCCTGGAACAAAACAAAACAAAAAACAAAAAAAGCAGGTGAGGCCTCAGGGAATTATGCAAGCAATCTAGATACAATGTCTGCCATGTCACAGCTTTGAAATGCTCCACTTGATTACTTTAAAATCCATAAAGTAATATGCACACAGTATACATAACCCACTTGTCTAATGAAGTGAAAACAAAAGGAGTGAGTTCATTTTATTCATTTACCATACAGATGTTTCATTTCCAACTACATTATGCACAGCACATTCACAGAGAAACAACTGTTAATAATAGAACCTGTGTACAGGGAGATTCTGACAGACCAGTAAAAGGCCAGGGACCACTACCAACAGTGTAATATTGATTATCATACTTGTTGCCAAAAGCAGCTAAATCACCAGGTCTCTGCAGGCCTCTGCAATGGTCTTAATATGTCTAAGCAAGAAGCCAGGAGGGATGGGTTCAAGATATTGTCCATCCTGATAAGATCTCTGCTGAAAGTGCTGAAATTTTGGAAAAACAGGAAGCTTATCTATATTTGCCCTTTGGGGTATGTTTGTCAGGGACCTCAGGACATGCAGACTGCAAAAACATCTGTCTAATTAATGGTTTGTGGAAACCTCTTGCTTAAACATTGAAGCTGTTTGCTTAACAAGCTTTTTATCGACATGTTATTGTTACACTAACCCAATAAATAAGGGGAGAAAATATGGGGTAGGCAGACTCTGCAGGGACTCTTTGGGATCTCTTCACGGACACAGTTTAGGGTCACCAGCTGAAAAACGAGCCAATTAGAAGGCTGCTGCTGTACCACCTGAGAGCCACACCAAACTTTGGTAGTTATTGAAGGTTGGGTTTGTTTTTTTTTTTTACTAACCTGTTGCGGACGTGTGTAAGTGGCTGACAGCAAATGAAGTACAACTTTAATTGAGAGCACTCTTATATTGTACTGTTTGTGCCAGCCATCTAGAAGTCAGACGGATGTGTCTCCGTTGATTTATTTCCTGACAACACCTTGCACAGAGTAAAGTTAACAAAAGCTTTAGGTGGAAAGAACCCTGGGTAACACATGAAGTCATCAAAAGTCTGTCAATGTTTCCATTACAAACATGGTATACTTGTTAGGGTTTAAACAGGGATAAAGGAATCCAGAAAAAAATTGCAAACTCTCAGACTCTTTTTGAGGAAGGGTTAGGAGTACAGGCAGGACTAGATTCTCCTCTGAGTGACACCCAGTGAAATCAATAGTTTACAACAGAATCACCCAAGTGTTGCTGAGGGCAGATATGGACTGAGTTTGATATTGCAAATATGATTTTTCTGAAGTTCAAACCCATATTGCCACCATCTCCACAATCATTCAATATATTTCTTTTTACGCAACACTTTTTCCAAAGCTAAAAGTAAGCCTATGCCCTGTATTAGGGATAGCACTCTAAAAGATAAGCTGGCATAGTGGGTCCCTTACACACCATATATGCATTGTATCTCCATACCATATAGATATATGTATGTGGGTATTTATATACATTTTTACATGTATATTGTAGAGCCAGTCTAGCTTTTAGGATGCAATCTTTTATCCCTGCATACAAAAGCAGGGTGGAGCAACAAGCAAGCTGGGGAGCTCAGGCCCTCAGGCAGGACGGAGCAACAAGCAGTCTAGGGTCCGATGTCCTGGCTCTGGCAGATGGCAGACAAACACAGGCCTCTAGGCCTTAAGGTGGGGGAGCTGCCACCCCAGGATGGGGTTAGCAGCAGGGTGTAGGGGGGAACTGGGCCCACCTGACTCCACCAGATACCAGCTGAAGACCCTAACAGTGGTGGAGGGTTCCACCACAGTGTCAGCAGGGAATCCAGCCACAAGACCAGGGCCGGCTTTAGGCACTGCGGGGCCCGATTTGAAAGAGCTGCCACCGAAGACAGCGGCGGGACTTCGGCAGAGGGTCCTTAGGGGGGTGGGGCCCAATTCAGGGAAATCAGGTGAATCGCCCTAAAGCCGGCCCTGCACAAGACACTGACAGCGTCCAGCCCTATGGATCGTCCCTCTGGGCCACCTCCTATCCCCATCTCCTCGCATGGTTGTCCAGGCATCCCTGGAGTCTCAGGGTTCCTCAGCTTGGGCAGCTCCCGGCAACCTCGACCACACTTGGGCACCTTCCACCATCCTGATGTTTGCCTGGGTCTCGGCACGTTTGGCTTCCACGGTCTGGAGATTCAGCGGCTCCCAGGCTGAAGCTGGCAACCTGCATCCTCCCTCTTCAGCAGTCAGCTCCCACTGAGCTGAGCTGCTCCCCCAGCTTCCTTGGCCCAGAGTGTGGGGTTAACCCCTGCTGGACCACTGTGGGGCTGGTGCATTGAGTCACAATTCCCCTATCAGCTCTTCCCCTCTCCTCTTGCACATACTCTTTGTATTTATTTTTCAGACTGAACAATCTCTTCCACTTTTAATCCCATTTCCTCCATTTGAAAATTTTCTCTCTAGTCCATCTGCACTCTTCCCCTATCACAGTCTCTCCTCAGCAATCACAAATCCCATAACACAAGTCTGAGCTGAATTTTCAATCCCACAGTGAATGTTTGAATGTGTTCAGAAATAGAAATAAGAGCTTCAATCCATAGCTGTGCCCAGTATCCACTAGTTGACTAGGGGAGCTGTTTGCAGCTTCCTGATCCTGGAACTGCCTAGGGCCCGTCTAGCTTTTATGATGCAATCTTTTATCCCTGCATACATACATATGTGCGTGCACGCACATTTTATCTTTTCTTTCTCCCTGTCATGGGACTTGTGTTCCCTGTCACCCTTTGGGGGCGGGACAAGGGTTACTGCAGTCCCGTAGCTAAGTCTGCTTGTTCCCCTTTAGCTTCAAGGGAGTGTGGCCTAATGGCCAGAGTCAGTCCGACGGTCCCAGATTTTCAGGTAGGACAAGCTGGGGAAGCTCAGGCCCTCACAGGGTGGAGCACCAAGCAGGCTGGGGATGGTTGTTCTCCTGTCATAGCTTAGAGTAGCCCAAGGGCTGCTGTAAACTACACCTGGCTGCGTATAGTCCCATGGGCCCTCTATCACTAGGGACTGCTGGAGTCAGTGGTGCTCCAGCCATGGAATCCACAGCAGGAGGAGATCTGGCTGCTTTTCAGATAAGTTCCAGCCTTTGCCCTTTTATTTTTTTTAAAAAATGCAAAGAGCATACATTAGAGTCCTCTGCGGAGGCAGCACACGTTATGCAGAGAAGCTAATTTCTCCTTTATTAAGGTAGAAAATATCCTGTTATTATAAACCTGATCTTGACTTTAACTTTACAAGAACTTAACCAATCTGCCTGAAATATCACAGGCCTCACCTTATGGGAGTGTATAATTTTTCTGGGAAGTTTGAGACAACTGGGGTAAAGTATTTGGGGGATATGGGCATGTGCTTTTCTTCCTTTCTCTCACTGTGTTTGACTCATGAGAATTCCAAAATGGATTGGCCTGGAGGATACATTGCTGACCTGGAGGGGGAGCCATGTCCTTACCACTACCCTGTTCCCTTTGGGGCGCCGTACACCATCCCACCAGGAGAACTAAGAGGTGGCAGCACTCTGCCTGGCCCTTTTGGGGTCTGCACAAGGAGAAGGGTACACTGTGTAGGGAAGGTGCAAGGACCTAAGGGCCAGACAGAATCTGGCCCTAAGATATCAGTTTCTATGTGCATGATGGGTTCTGCTGACTTCTGAACTACATGTAGCCCTGCTGCAGACTTCACAAAAACCACATAGCCCAGATATGCACAAGTACAATGTTTGGAGTTAGTTGGCAGAGAATCACTGTTAGGTGTGATTAGAGAGAAAGAGACACACAGAGAGTTTGCATAGACCAGAGTTTATGGTCCTGCTTCGGTTTGAGTGAACTGGTTGCCAGTTACCTCAAGTGATCTACCATGATTGTAAATGCTAGTCTAGACACCCCATGTACGTTTGAGATTTAGAGTCATGGACTTAAAGGCCAGAAAGGACACCTCACGTCAACCAGTCTGACCTCCTGTATATCACAAGCCAAAACACACGCACACTAAACCCAACAACTGAAATTAGAAATTCAGCAAGAATTCTTATTATTAGATCTGATGTGCATGACCTATTGAACTTCATCCCATTTCAGTCACTCCAGTCTTCAAGGTCAACCCGCTCTTCCTGTATAATATTCCAATCCTCCACTGTATTAATGATGCCTCCCAAATTTGTATCAGCAAATTTCATCAGTACACTTTTACTTTTTGTGCCCAGGTCCTTAATGAAAATACTGAATAAGATTCGTCCCAAGGCTGATCCTTGAGCAACTCCATAGTTACCTCTCTCCAGTCTGATAATTCATGTTTCAGCACAACCCATTTCCTTCTTCTCTTTAGTTCCTTATCCACCCTACAGTTCTTGTGCTGATCCCCATCTGCCCTAATTTAACTAATAATTTCCCATGTGGTACCATGTCAAATGCTTTCCTGAAGTCCAAGAATATTAGGTCTACTGCACTTCCCTTATCTAAAAAAATCAGTTATGTTCTCAAAGAAGGAAATCAGGTTATCCTGGCCTTTGGCAAACCCATATTGCATTACATCCCCTTTACTATTTACCTCCATGAATTTAATTATTCTTTCCTTCACAATTTGTTCTAAAGCCTTGCAGGCTGCTGAGGTCAACTTTTTTCTCTTTCTTAAATATAGGTATGACATTAGCTATTCTCTGATCATACAGTACTACCCCCAAATAGACAGATTTACTGAAAATTCTTGCTACTGGACCAGCACTCTCATATGCCAAGTCTTTCAATATTCTGAGGTGGAAGTTATCCAGTTACTCCAATTTGAGTGCATTAAGCTCTTTAAGTTTTTCTTCCACCTCAAATGAGGTACAGGTCTGTCGCATCTTACGCTGGGGTTACGTTCCGCGGTCAGCACGTAAAGCGAAAACTGCGTATAGTCAAAATGACCCTTGAAAATCCCTTATATCACCCATAAAGTACTATGTATTGTATATGGCAATGTACAGTACTGTATATAATAAAGACTACATATGCAAAATATAATTTTACAGTATTTTTAATAACATAACAGAGACAGAAGAATCAAAGAATAAAAAATGAAAACAGCACAGTACAGTACTCTAAACCTGAACAGTCACCAGTCTTGTACTGTACACACTCCAATGATTAGTCTTCCTCTTCCCCTGACAACACTATTATTGAGTTGTCAGGGCTTGATGTCGATCCAGGAGACAATAGGCCAGGCTTGGGTGATGGAGAGCGAGTCATAGACGAAGTGGTTGGCTCTGGTTCAGCTCGAGAAATTGATTGTGTAGGCTCGGTTGCTGCTGGTTGTTTTTTCTTTAAAAACATGGTGATTGGCAACTGTCGCTGTTGTCTCTTGAGCTCCTCAAATATTTCTTGGTATGGTCTCAAATCATCCATAATACTACGTGTGATTTTGAGGCTTTGTTCCATAGAGGGATCATATTCAGAAATTAAATAATTCAAGTGTTTCGCTGCTTGGAACACTTCAGAAAATTTATGAAGATTCCAAGTTGCTGGCTCTTCCTGTTCGTCATCATCTTCGCCTTCTGTAGACGATTTTATCAGTTCCTCTAACTCTTCGTTAGTCAATGTTTCTCTATGGCCCTCAATTAATTCCTCAATTTCTTCCTCGAGGATGTTGACGAAGCCATCACGACCCACTTGCCTGGCCACCTGAACAATGAGTTGCACTTCTTTATCAATGGTCGGGAAACCCTTAAATTCACTCACACAGTCTTCCCATAGGTTTCGCCAACATGCATTAACTGTTTCAGGCTTGATTGCATCCATTGCCTGTTTAATATAAGTGATGCAATCAGCAATGTTGAAGGACTTCCAACACTCCATCACATTAACATTGGGATCAGCATCCATAGCGGTAAGGATCTGTGAGAATGTAAGCCTCGTGTACGTGGCCTTGAAACAGCTAATGACGCCTTGATCGAGAAGTTGGAGGTGGTATTGGGGGGGAGAAAGACGACTTCAACATCGTTATGCGCAAACCGGAGTGCCGCAGAATGGCCAGGAGTATTGTCTACGATCAGCAACACTTTAAAGTCAAGTCCTTTTTCTTCAAGGTACTGCTTGACCTCCAGAATGAAACACTTGTGGAACCAATCCAGAAATAATGCTGCCGTCACCCAAGCCTTTTTATTTGATTGCCAGAACATAGGCAGGAGATTTTTGTTCTTGCCTTTTAGTGCATGGGGATCTGCAGCCCTGTAGAGCAAGCCCGGCTTTATTAAATGCCCAGCCGCATTGCCACAAAGCAACACAGTCACATGGTCTTTAGCTGCTTTGAAGCCAGGGGCTTGTCTTTCTGATTTTGAAATGTAAGTGCAGGTGGACATTTTTTTCCAGAAGAGCCCAGTCTCGTTAGCATTAAAAACTTGTTCTGGAAGATAGCCCCTTTCCTCTATGATTTTCTTTAATTGTTCGGGGTAGGCTTTTGCTGCTTCCTCATTACTGGTGAAGCTGCATCTGCCAGTCTGCACATTTTTGAGGTTGAAGCGGTTCCTAAAACTGTTAAGCCAACCTTGGCTGGCTTTGAATTCCTTCTTATCAGAAGGCTGTCCCTCTTCGGCGGGAGGTTTGAACAGCGCATAGATGCTAAGAGCCTTTTCTCGCAACATGTTGCCATTGATAGGCACACGTTTACGGTTCATGTCTTCCAGCCATAAGTTTAATGCCTTTTCAGTCTTCACTAAAGTCTTATCACGTACTTGGCTCATCACCTTAGCAGTTACTGGAGCACTTGATGCCACGGCTTGAAGAATTTCTGTCTCTCGAATCTTGATGGCACGGATGCTAGATTAGTTGCGGCCGTATTTACGCGCCACGTTGGTGATGGACATACCATCTCTCAATAAGTCCAACACGGCCAGTTTTTCCTCCAGCGTTGGAACACATCGCTGTTTCTTCGGTTGAGTACCAGATGAAGTAGGTGCCTTGCATTTAGGGGCCATGTTATACAGTACGAAAAATACGTACTGTCTTTTTAAACAGTACAGGCACAGCAGAATCTCACTCAGCGCGGCGAGATGCGCACAGTATGAGAGGCACAGGGGGACTGAGTACTGTAATGGGAACAGCAGATTCGCTTCTCCCATCTCACACTCACTCCGAGGCAGACACACTATTTAAACTTTTTTTTTTGCCAGTCCTCCAGGGTTACTATAGGGGAGACCCTTATCACAGGCCTAAAGACATGCTGTTGCTGTCAAGTCCCCCCAAAAAAATATTTTAGTGGGAACAGCAGATTCGCGTCTGATGCTGGTGGAATCGCCCATTTTTTGTTTTTTCTTTCTCCCGACCGCACAAAGCTGAAATCGCGCATGTTAAATGCGCGTAAGATGCGATAGACCTGTAATTTCCATATCACTTATTTCCATTATCCATCTTGCCTTCATGCTCATGTCCCATATTATCATCCTTACTGAAAACTGAGGCAAAGTAGTCATTTAGGTTTAAAGCCATACCTAGATTATCTTTAGTCTCCTTCCCATCCACACTACATAGCAGCGCAACCTCATCCTCCCTTATTCTCTTTTTATTTATATAACTAAAAAACCTCTATTTTAATTTCATTGGCCAGAGCTAATTCAGCTGGAATTTTAGCAATTCTCACTTTATTCCTACATTTTCTAACTCTACAATGGAGCTTTCTTTGATGATCAATCCCTTTTTCCATTCCCAATAGGCTCTCTGCTTGTAGGGAGCCTTTCCCTACAAGTGTTTTCCCCATGCGTGGGATGCAAATTTCAGAGAGTTTTTGTATAGTTGATTTAAAGACATTCCAAGCCTCCTCCACATTTAAGTCCTTGAACGCTTCAGTCCAACTGACTTCTTTAACCAATTCCCTTAATTGCTAATGTCTGCCTTTTTTGAAATAAAAAAAAATCATAGTTAATGGCCTCTATTTAATTTAAACTGAATCATGTTGTGACCACTTGATCCAAGTTTATGTACTACAACCAGCTCTTCTATGATGTCCTCTCTACTTGCGAAACCAAGTCTAAAATTGCAAATCACCTCTTGTTTGCCCTACATTGAGCCCCAGGGTAAGTCACAAACATGTGTGTCCTGGAACAAACATTTCTGAAGTGTCTAGACTAGCATTTATAGTCGTGTTAGTTAACTTGAGTTAATTGTCCATTGTCTCAAGTTACAAAAGGACCACAAAACTCTAGTCTAGGCAAGCCCCAAGAAAACGGGGGCTGGTTTGGGTGGGCCAGGAGAAAGAAAACAATATAGAGTGAAGTGGCCCCTTGTGGTGATGTACCAACCACACCCCAAATTGATCTACTTTACACGCCTACACTGTAATATGACCCTTCTCACCTACTTCAGCTTTGGATAAGACTTGATCAGGCTCCAGCTCCAACCTTTGCCGCTCAAATCCCTCTTTACTGAGAGGAAAACTTGCCTAGTCATAGCAGAGCCCTGAGATGTAACGTAGTGTAGTTCTTCACTGTCCCTAGGTATGTCTAGGTTTCTGAGAATTGAATACTAATTCTTGTGTGGTCTTAAATGCTTGGCTTGTTTCTATTAAAATGTAGATAATTTTATATTTAAAAAAATCTGTGTGGTACTGTCTCTTTGCAAGTCATTGGCAGCTATTAATAAAACCTAAATCCAGAGTTTAAATACAATAGCCTTGGCTCTGATTCTGTATGCTGCTTCCTGAAAAGTCCTGAACAAAGAACTCTATCACATACCGCAACAAAGGGTTAAGCTGAATTGTAGAAAAAGGCATTTAACTGTAGCTGTGCACAATTCTTCCCCAATATCCCAGTTGTATCTGTCTGGTAAATTTTCATGACAATTTCACACAGCTGAACATAGCAATTTGATAATTTAATCCTTTTGTTTTCCTGAAGTTAGCTAATTAATCTGTTTAGTTCAGTAAAGAGAAGCGGCTTGCACAAACGTCTGCTGTTAGAATAAACACAAACGTAGGTACTGTACCATAGAGTTCCTGCCTGTGCCACTTAGGAATGCGCAAATTAGTTCAGATAAAATTAAAACCAACCCAAATGTTCGCAGTGCTGCTCCCACTAAAATAGCTCCATCAAAGCCTAGGACATATTAACTGCTGCTCTGTAGGGCAAATCACATGGTTCATATTTGAGCAAAATTCCCATTGTCATCAGTGGGAGCTTTTCTCCAACTGGGACTACAAACTTTGGTCCTATGGATTTGTTTCCCCATCAGTGGGTGCTTGATAATTGCAACTCTTGAATGTATGCATATTCATTACACCATGGAGTTTGGGAAGCTGCACAGTCTGCAGCTAATCTACTGAATCAGACTGTAAATCAGATGTATTAAGATACAAGGTTCTGACTCGAGAGATACTAATTACACAGCCTTGTCTTCGGCATTGACCTTCAAATCATATCAGTAACTGAAGTTGCAGAGAAGAATGTGATACGAATATAGGTGCAGCCCACACCTGATGCATCACAAAGGGCTGAAGCTCCATTGTGGGGCCTATAGCCAACTTAACCACAAGCACACAACGAGATATGGCCAGGACTCTTGGGGCATGAGCTATTTCGATGCTATTCTCAGCAGCCTGTGCCAGCTCCTATAGAGCCCCTCCAACCACAGCTCAGATCTTCTCTCCATGAGCAAAATTTATAGAGAGGGCAGTGGTGCAAGGATTCCTATTGGGATGCCGCTGTCTCCCCGTGCAGCAGGGCAAAGCAATCTGCATCACCCTGTATTAGCAGTAGTTAACTGAGCCCAGTGTTTGCATAATAGAGTGCTGTTGTAATGATTTTTAACATTATTTATGTTCTGAATCTGAAAGAGAGACTTCCTGCCTCTCTTTGTAATCTACAGAGAGCATAGCGGTGCTGCTGCAAGCCTTTCCTAGTGGATGGAATCAGGCCCTGGAAGGTGAACGTCTCCCACCGAGCTGCAACATAAGATGATAAATTAAAGTGCTGAAGTTAACCGGGTGTATACACAAACATCCTGGGGCCTGGTTCTCCTCCACTCATCTTTGTTTTATTCCTGTGTAATGCTACAGACCTCCATGGAGTTACTATTGATCTATGCCAGTGAGAGGAAAATTAGGGCCCTGTTTGCCTAAACATTCTGCTGTCAGTTACACTGTGAAACTCAAGTCCAAGGCAGTCTATAGATGTAACTGAGGGCAGCGCTTGACCCTTAGTGCTTGGCTTCAATTGGACTATATACTGTGTACACACACACACACACACATACACACTTTTGAATAGTATATACGTACAGTGTTGGCCCTTTAAAATGCCACCTGTTCTGCAGCAAGTAAGCATTTACTTTACAGGAATCCAATGGCATCCACCCTGAAAGCAAGTCCAGGGAAACAATGAGACTGGACAAATTTGTTCACTCTCCTACTCTCCTCTCCCTCTCATCCCCCTTTTTTCCCCTTTTCCTTCCATTTAGCTGATTCCCTCTTTAGTCAACCCACTCACCAAAAAATAAATAAAGAAGTGGAACTAATGGGCTGTATGCTGCTATCACATGGTTCACACTGCTTGTGCATTATAGCCCTTCCCTCACCCTCAGTCTTCTCTGTTTCAACAACATTGTCTTATTGTTTTCATGTGGTCCCTCTTCACTCTGCCTGAATCCATCTCTTGTCTGATACTGACATTGTAAGCTCTTGGGGGCAGGGTCTGGTTTTTGGTTCTGTGCTTGTGCAGCACCTGATACAGTGGGCCCCTGATCCATGACTAGGGCTCCTACATGCTATCCCTCCCCCCAAATACAAATAATTAACAGCAGTTGGAACTGTTCAGCCTGTTTGCTGCAGGGATGCCTTTAAGTATTTGTCATTCAAGCTGCATGCCTAAGCTAAATGGTTTGTTTGTTTCCTGGCCTAGCCTTCACAAACCACTTTTGCTCCGTCCCCTCACCCCGCGCCACAAAAAGGAAAAGTTGTTTGGGGATTAAATGACTCTCAGCTACAGGCCAGAAATTTCTGCCTCCACATGCGTGAGCAAAACTTGGCTTTCACAAATATTGGGGAAAGACTAATGAAAAAGCAAAGTTCTATTAGAAGTATGCAAATAATGTCTCATTAATCCCCCCACCCCCCGGTTCATTCACTCGCTACATTTACAGAAATGAAGGCGCTAGAATAAAACATTCCTTCCCAAGTTCTCTTTTCCTGCCTTCCCACTGTCACAAATTGCAGCTGGGGTAGTAATACCAGCCTTGAGGTGGGAGTTGAAGGGAAGAGAGAATCTTTCATTGTGCCACTAGGAAAGAATGTGTAAGCCCCATGTACATGGGTGGTGGGTATAATAAGCCAGGGGAGGCTAATCCTTCCCTAACCCAGGCCCTGGTTCTGGTCCTGCCCATGATCTGTCATCTCCCCCAGGTGAGTGGGAGCTCAGCTCCGGCTGGAGGCCAGCAGGTGGCTGGGGCTGGTTGGTGGCCCGTGCTGGGGCCAGCAGGTGATCCAGGGCAGTTTGATCGAGACTCCTCCACCCATGGGAGGGGGGCAGTTGGGGCGGAGCCTCAGGAAGAAGGGGCAGGGCTGCGTGACTAGCCTCCCCAAAGTGGGGGCTCATGCACCGCCCATGCAAGCCTGGTACAGGCAGATTTGCTTCATCTGCCACTTCCTCCTCTGCCAAGAGGAAATCAGGCAGCTAGGTGAATGAGCTGAAACTGCTGCACCTGTGCAGAAAGGAGACGGTGCATTTATGCTAAGCAAGTGCTAACGCCAGTCTACTATATTAGCAGAAGTCGTGCAGTTAGTACAAAGGGCTATGAATCAGAGCATTTCTCTGTGCTTTGGGACAGTTTGGATTCTGTTCTGAATTTTAAAGCTGGCCTTTCCACCCCCTCCCCCGCCCCAGTCAGCTGAACCAAAACCCCAGATCTAAGCATCCTCAAACTTTGCAGGGGGTTGGATCTAGATCACTGCTTCTCAAGCCCACATCTAGTAAATATCAATGCTTCCCTGCTTCCTTAACACCACATCGTCCTCTACCCCCCACTACCTCCATAAGCACTACTACTGTGCCACTGACTTATGCTAAAGTCACCCTGCAGTGTCAGCCTAGGGAGAGAGTAGAAATTCCAATCCCTGAAAGCAAAGGAAAGGGAGCCTATGGCCTCTAGTACGACTGGGGCACGTTGTTGCAGATAATTTTGTCCTTGTCCCTGAGGGATGTGATGTGAAAGCAAAGGCTCAGCATTTTTGGTAATGGTGAATTTACTGCTGGGGGAGGAAAGACAGCTTAGCAGCAGTCACAGGACTGAGGATGAACCTTTATACAGGATGATATTCAGCTAGCAAACACAGGTGCTAAAGCAAGAAGGACAAGGACACTCAGAGAAACAATCTTCTTCCTACTAACTATACCAAACAAACAATGGCATAGACATTTGTAATAGAATTCACCTCCTGTGTAGCAGGGTCTTTCATATACACTGTATCTCAAACGACTTTACAGGGTTAAATATAACAATGACAGAGACCAATGCTTGACTGTGTGAGAAAAACCACCATGTTTTCAATGCAATTGTTAACTTTGCCTACATATTGGGACAAGTGCTGTATATTAATCGACATAATCAGAGGAGAAATAACTCTCTCCAACCGAAGTTAGATTGCATGGAGAGAAGAGGAGATCAGGGACAGACAAGAGAAAGGAGAGGAGAGAGAGAAGGCTAGAAAGTTATGCTACAGCAAGTCCAGGTAAAGTTTTAAAACTAAGCAGAGCAACTTTGAACTGGAGCTTGCAATGAGTGGCCAGCTAGTGGAACTGTTTGGTACTGAGGGAGACGTGATTGCATTTTAATAGACCAGGGATTCTCCACCAGCTATCTGGGGCTATGTATACACTGCACACCACTGGCGGCAGGAAAAGACTGTAGCATGGGGAGGACACTAGACTGCTATTTTTAGCCTTGTAGATGGGGAGGCAGGCTTGAGTGAATAGAAAGCCATGTAGGGTACATAATCAGGTACATACCCCCACCCTTCAGGCATGTCTTTACTCTACTCACCTAAGCCATGCCTCTCAGTCTACACTGCTATCTATACCTGGGCACACTACATGCTACTAAAAGAAGCATGCTGGGAAGATCACAATCACCTTGTCACTCCCATGATGCTAAATGGGAAGCCGGTCCTCACTAGTTGGGATCCTGGTATGGATATGGGAATCCTGGCCTGGAAAAGGTTGAGCACCACGGCTGTCTAACAGGGGAGAAAATGAACAGCAGCATTCTGCACACTATGCAGTCTGGGGAGATGAGGCTTGGAAAGGCCAGAGAGAAGAACACTGCAGTACACACGCTGGAGTCAGGAGAAGGCATAGAAGAGTTTCAGCCAGGTGGCATTGAAGACGTTTGTGCTACCGGCGTGCAAACGGGATGCCCATGACAGCCAGCAGGCGCGACCCCTAGCTTAGTGTTGAGTTACCTCTTGACAATCACATTGCTGTTGAACCATAAGGTGTCCAGGAGCACTGTGCTAGAGCACAAGCTGCCATCCCCTCAGCAGCGGCTCTGACACTACAGACTCCTCCTTTTTGTCAACCACCATAGGGGCAGCAGAACCGGGGGGTGGGGAGGGCCTACCTCCCCGTGAGGGAAATATTCAGGGGGCCTGATATATGTTTCCACCCCCACAATATCTAATGGAGGTGAGAGCAGGAGCTGGAGGATGGGTTGGAGTGGCCACTACAGTGCATGAGATCAGGCTGGCTGCCAGGGAGCTGGTAGGAAACACCTCATGGAGACACCCAGTTTAGGAGAGGGGCAGGACTTGGAGCATGTACACCAGCCATGTGGGCACTCAGGTGCCAGCCACCAAAATGAGTGAGCACAGGACAGACACACCCCACCAAGTCTCAGTAACTCCCTTCGCTCCCTCCCATCCCTCCATGCACTCCCCCCCACATTCACAGCAAGCTTCCCCTCACCAACCCTTTATGTCATTGTCTTTGACTCCACCCTTTCCACGCTGGTGCTGATGAGATCTGCTTCCAAGAGCAGCTGGTACAGAGCAACATTGGGAGAGAGACAACTTAAACCAACTGGCATTGAAAGTCAGGGGGAGTTGAGCACCAAATTCCCCTTTGAAAATCTCTCCCATAACAGTCTCAAATGTGCAGCAGCCAACAGCATAAGTATTTTAAGCAAAGGGAAGCACAACCATATTTTGTCCTGTGGCACGTATTAGATTTGAACCAGACACTTGGCAATCAATGGTTTCTATAATCTCACTACCAATTACCATCAGTGCTCAAATGATCAGTTTGGAAATCACAGTGCTAAACCATCCAGCATCCGACCAGTTCTCATTCAGACCCCTTAAAGCAGTGGTGCAAGCAGAATTCATTTCTTATTGGTACGCTGCACTTATGGGAGGGACACAAAGGGGGGCACCGGCTATTAAGGGGCACGTGACCTCCCCAAGTGACTCCTCCCTGCCCTGCCCCCAGCCTGGGCCCCCCCGCTCTCCCCGTCCTCTCCCCATGATCCATCCCATTGGAGGGGGGGTGCTCTGTCCTCCTCCCGCTGCACTGAAGACTTCTGAATCGCAGGGCTCTCTGGAACCACAGCAGCAAAAGGAGCAGAACCTGGGGCCACCGGGAGGCCCCACACTGGCAGCTCCTCCTGGCGCGGCTGTACCACCCTGGCCCCACTCCCAGCCCTTCCACGTGGCTGCATCTCCTGAGTCCTGTCTGGGGTCTGTACAGCAGCACCGCCGGAGGACGGGGCTGGGGGCAGGGCTAGGGGTGGTACAGCCATGCTGGAGGAGCTGCTGGAATGCGGCTGCCTGGTGGCCCCACGTTCTGCACCTCCTGTGTCTTTCCAGTACAGCGTACTGGCTATAAATATCTTACTGGTACGACATACTGGACCCTGTACTTGCACCACTGCCTTAAAGATATCTTCCCTACCAGGGGTCCTAACGAGAATGGTACAGAATAAGGGACGTGCCACTTCCTTTTGAACAAAGGAGTAACAGTTCCAAAGGTATTTTCTTTTAATGACAAAGCCTTATTTTATTTTCAATCTCAGCCTATATACACTTGGCATAGTTAATGTGTGTTACTAAGACGATATCATCTTTAAAGCTTATGAAGAAGGAAAGAGAGAGAGCGCCTGCTGCATAGAGCCTTGACAACAGCAGAGATGGACTAGCATCCAGATTATTCTTCATAATGGTCGAAAATGGATTTGAGCGACCAAGAGAGATTGCAGTTATGTGGAAATAAACTTGCTGAATGCATGAAATGCCAAAGGATCTGCAGAAGAACTCTGGGAAGAATGGGCTATTAATCACTGTAGTCAGCTGCATCCTATATACAATACTCACCTTGTGAACTTGAAAAATAGAACTATAATCAGAAAAGTTATGTCCTTCAAAAGACTCTTCAGGTGCCCAGCACAGTTACTGCAGTAACTCTTTGGGACAGATAGTGTTCTGGCTGCATGTGTTAAGAGAAAGAGATTCTTCAGCTCTGATTCCAGGAGCAGCTGACTAAAAAAGAACCATCATCCCTTCCCCGTCTCTTCTTTTTGCTTCCCTTTCCAGTTTACCCTATCAGTCACCTTCCCCTATCTCCACTCTGGATCTGGGCTTTTGGTTTGACCCTCTCTCTAAATGCCTCTGAATTTTGGGGAAGTTCAATTCCTGATCCAGATCTAAAACTCTGCAGCTGCCCCTTGCCTGTATCATAGGCAAAATCAAGGTACCCAAAGCTTTGGGGGAAGTCAGGATCTGAATCGGAACGCTGCAGTTCAGGGCCATCGTTGTTTCTCTTCTATCCCCCTCCCAAACCTATAAGTTGTACCTGCAGCTCAGAGGTGAAAGAACCAAAAATAAAACCTCCCATAATAGCAAAGAAATAACATCCAGCTTCAATCTAGCCCACATCCCCATCTCCAGGAACTCAGTCAGCAGCAGCATCTGATACTTCAAAAATACAAAGATGAGCTGCAAATGCTAGTCACAGGCAAAGGCAGCAACAGGCAGGGAGAAGTGATTGAATTCCCAGCTGGCTCCGAGAGTTCCTATCATTCTCTGTATCAGCTGATTAAGTATGTTTATTCCTTAAAACTCAGCATGAACTTGTAGAATTCCATCCACACATCACCATGTGGGCTTTTAGGATCTCATCTCCTTATATTTCTGTTTCATCTCTGTCCTCACTCATGTCTTTGTCTTTTGCATCTTCCCTTTCACAAGACCCTAAGACCCAGATTTTTAAAGGTATTTATGCATTGCGATGCTCTGTTTTACTGATTTAGGAGCCTAAGTTTCATTTTCAAAAGGAATTTAGGCATTTAGAAGCCAAGATCCCATTGACAGTCAATGGTAATTAGGTTCCTAAATGCTGAGCACTGCAAAAGAGCAATAACTTTAAAAATCTGCGCTTAGCCCTTTAAAAAAAAAGTGCTGTGAGCAAATACGCAGGGAACTTTTTAAAGAGTGTGCCAAATATATATGGGAATATGCAGGCTGAATATTAGGCAAATCTCAGATGGTCCCAGTGCTACTGCCTAGAACAAGCACTTATTTCCTAAAATTAATTACCACTGTTGCATGATTGACTTCTAGATAAAATGAGCCTAACAGTATTCCCACTGACTTAGATAGAGTAGTTATGGGAGGGCTCAACTTGTTGTGCTACTGCTTTGGGATTGTCAGGTCCCCTGAATTGGTCGGAATTATAACATGTATAGGGATTGGAAAGAGACAGATACTGAAATTTCTGGTTGCTGGCCAGCAACCAGAAGAGCCAAAACTGTTTTGGATCAGTGGTCAGCACTCAGATGTATTCTCCATAAATAAATAAATGCTTCTTGCTACAAGAGGTGGAAATTGACCTCACTTTTTAAGCTATTTGCTATGAGGTACTTCAGGTTATTGTCACCTGAGTAATGGAGCTACTCTGATTTACACCAACTGAGGATCTAGAAGCGTATTTCCTCCCTCCTCACCAAGGGGAATAAAAAAGAATCCAAGCTGACAATTTGCCACGCTACGGACACGTGCAAAAATGGCAAAGCTTAAAACATCTTTCTCCCTGTACAAATATGTATGTACTTATCTATTTTTATGCCTTATGTCATACCTCTGGGTCTCTTCCATCTAGACTTGTTTATGGTATTCAGTAGTCATGGAAATTTCTTGCACTTCTAACCAAGTCTTTTAGAGACTTTTCCCCCCAGTGTTTTCTCCAGTTATAAAATTTCCAGAACATATGAAGTTACCCCCCGACACACGCCATTATTACCAGAACGAGGTAATTATGGGGCTAGAGCACATGACTTATGAGGAGAGGCTGAGAGAACTGGGCTTAATTAGTCTGCAGAAGAGAAGAGTGAGGGGGGGATTTGAAAGCAGCTTTCAACTACCTGAAGGGGGGTTCCAAAGAGGATGGAGCTCGACTGTTCTCAGTGGTGGCAGATGACAGAACAAGGAGCAATGGTCTCAAGTTGCAGTGAGGGAGGTCTAGGTTGGATATTAGGAAAAACTATTTCACTAGGAGGGTGATGCAGCACTGGAATGGGTTACCTAGGGAGGTGGTGGAATCTTCATCCTTAGAGGTTTTTAAGGTCAGGCTTGACAAAGCCCTGGCTGGGATGATCTAGTTGGGGTTGGTCCTGCTTTGAACAGGGGGCTGGACTAGCTGACCCCCTGAGGTCTCTTCCAACCCTAATCTTCTAGGATTCTATCCATAAATGTGTTCAGAGGTAGCTTTGTTGGGTTCTATTTCCAGCTATGCCACTGATTTGCTGCATGATATTGGGCAAGTTACATCATCTCTCCAAAGCCTCTATTCCCCTCCCACCTTTGTCTGTCTTGTCTATTTGGACTGTTAGCTCTTTAGGGCAAGGACAGTCTCAATCTGTCTGTCCAGTGCCTGGCTCAATGGAGCCTGGATCTCAGGTGGGGCTCTGGGCACTAATGCAATATAAAGGATAACATATTGGTTAATAACACATGTCCACTGATATTATGGTGATGAATATGGTACAAATACCTAGTTAGAAGTAGAGAGAGAGACTAAGGCATGATGTTATCCAAGGGTCATTTGTTTTACATCTACAGACTATGAGCTCAAGTGTGACTTCGCTATACATTTTTCCTTGATGAATCCTGCTGAAGGCCTCTAACTTTGTACATAAGAACATAAGAAAGGCCGTACCGGGTCAGACCAAAGGTCCATCTAGCCCAGTATCTGTCTACCGACAGTGGCCAATGCCAGGTGCCCCAGAGGGAGTGAACCTAACAGGCAATGATCAAGTGATCTCTCTCCTGCCATCCATCTCCATTCTCTGACGAACAGAGGCTAGGGACACCATTCTTACCCATCCTGGCTAATAGCCATTTATGGACTTAGCCACCATGAATTTATCCAGTTCCCTTTTAAACATTGTTATAGTCCTAGCCTTCACAACCTCCTCAGGTAAGGAGTTCCACAAGTTGACTGTGCGCTGCGTGAAGAAGAACTTCCTTTTATTTGTTTTAAACCTGCTGCCTATTAATTTCATTTGGTGACTGTTATATCCTTGGGGCAGCCGGTGTAGGAAGCAATCACTTGAGGCCAGAGAACAGACAGCTAACCAAAACCTCCAT
This sequence comes from Mauremys mutica, assembly GCF_020497125.1. Lineage (NCBI taxonomy): Eukaryota > Metazoa > Chordata > Testudines > Geoemydidae > Mauremys > Mauremys mutica. The sequence continues at coordinate 185,007,317 of NC_059073.1, read as the reverse complement.
TTTATTTACAGAAACAGAGAGCTCACTCAGCCGGTTGAAACCGGCTGAGCTATCCCTTAATAGTCTAACTCAGTTGCCATAGTAACAAAACCCATGACAACCAAATACACAATATATTCCTCCCCCCCTAATAAGAACATTCCCAAAATAAAACACACACTAAACTAGAGAAGGAGGGTAGACTGCCTCCATTCCCGGCTAAACCCTGGGGATTATTTTGCCCCATAACCATGGGTTCGCCCTAACTAAAGATCCAGCCGATGAGGAGGCCTTCTGTCTCTAGGTGGATTACGGCGAACTTCTGGTGTTGTTGCACCCGAAAGTACTAGGGGCTCAGGGTCCGCAGCACGAATAGGTGAGGAGGTGGTATCAGCTCGTGCTGGGCAAAGGGGTATCTCAGCCGCCGGCGGTAATGGAGGAGAACAGTCAGGAACAGGTGACTCATGATTCGGTGTCTCACCAGGAGGGGTGAAGTCAGACCCCTCAACTGCAGATGCGTCCTGAAGACTGGCATGACCTGGCAACAGCTGATCTACATGTCGCCGCCAGGTAAGATTCTCTGCAGTCCGGACTGTATAGGAAACAGGTCCTGTTTGAGTGATGACTGTGGCCGGGACCCATTTAGCTCTGGAAGTATAATTCCGAGCCAAAACTGGCTGTCCTGGGCTAAAGGTTCGGTCTTTTGCTCTGGGTGCCCGTCTGATGACTTGATATTCCTGCTGATGTTGCACAGTTTGTCTGGGTTCAGAAGGTTTCAGCAGATCAAAGCAAGTGCGCAGCTGTCGTCCCATCATTAGAAAGGCTGGGGAAGCCTGGGTCGTAGCATGAGGTGTGTTTCTATAGGAAAGTAAGAAGGTATCCAGACGCTTTTGAATGGAGTGTTGTCCCTTTGCTGATTTCAAAGCGTTTTTCATTGTCTGCACAAATCTTTCAGCTAATCCGTTGGTGGACGGATGATATGGTGCTGACATGATGTGGTGTATCCCATTTGCCTTCATAAAATTTTGAAACTCCTGAGAGACGAACTGCGGTCCGTTGTCGCTCACAAGTTGTTCTGGCAGACCAAAACGACTAAAGAGTCCTCGTAGTTTTTGAATAGTACTCTCTGCAGTAGTGGACTGCATTATAGAGACTTCTGGCCATTTAGAATGGGCATCTACTGCCACCAAGAACATGCTTCCTTCAAGGGGGCCAGCAAAGTCAACGTGAATACGTTGCCACGGGTTTTCAGGCCAGTCCCATGGGTGTAGGGGTGCCCACTGGGGTGCATTTCTTACACCCTGACATGACATACAAGCTTTTGCCTTCTCTTCAATAGCACTGTCCAATCTAGGCCACCAAAAATAGCTTCGTGCAATTTCCTTCATGCGCACTATTCCACAGTGACCGGAATGTAGCTGTTCTAACATCTGTGATCTCAGGGGTGGTGGAATAATGACACGCCTCCCCCACAACAAACAACCAGATTGGACCGATAACTCCGTCCGCCTGGACATGTAGGGAACAAGGTCGGGTGAGACCGGAGAGGTTTGTCGAGATTTTCCATGCATCACCAGGTCCATAACTTGGGATAATACTGGGTCAACGCGGGTTGCCTTCTTTATCTGAGTAGCAGTGATGGGTGTATTCTCTACCTGTTCAAAGTAGAAGATTTCCTTTTGGGCACTATCTTGATGTTTGACCGGTAAAGGCAACCTTGAGAGGCCATCTGCATTGCCATGCAGAGTGGATTTCCGATATTTTTGATTTCATATGTGTGTGCAGAAAGTATCAATGCCCAACGTTGCATACGACTAGCAGCTAATGGGGGAATGCCTGTGTAGGGTCCAAAAATTGATGTCAGAGGTCGATGGTCTGTAAGAAGAGTAAACTTTCGCCCAAACAGGTACTGATGAAACTTCCTAATTCCAAAAACAATTCCTAATGCCTCACGTTCGATTTGGGCGTAGTTAGTTTCTGCTTTGCTTAGAGTGCGTGAAGCAAAAGCAATAGGTCTTTCTTCTCCCGAAGGCATAATGTGTGACACGACCGCTCCCACTCCATAAGGGGAAGCATCGCAGGCCAATTGCAGGGGTAAGGATGGATCAAAGTGCGTTAGAACTTCAGAATTTAACAATGCATCCTTAGCTTTGTTAAATGCAACATCACAGGCTTCAGTCCACTTCCAGGCCTTGTTCTGCCCAAGGAGCTCATGAAGTGGTTTTAGCAGTGTGGCTAACTGTGAGATGAACTTTCCATAATAGTTCAGTAGTCCTAGAAATGAGCGCAGCTGGCTTACATTTCGAGGTGGGGGAGCCTCCACAATAGCTTTAACTTTTGCAGGGGCCTTATGAAGACCTGCAGAATCGATGATGTGTCCCAAATATTCAACAGAGGGCTTGAAGAATTCACACTTGTCTTTGCGAACTCGTAGGCCATACTCTTCCAGTCTTTGTAGGGTAGCCTCTAAATTCTTTAAGTGATCCTCTTCATTTCTTCCAGTGACCAGGATATCATCCAGCTAGCACTGAACTCCTGACAAGCCACACAAGATCTGGTCCATAGCCCTCTGGAACAGGGCGGGAGCCGATGTGATTCCGAAGGGTAGGCGACAGTATCGATAAAGCCCCTTATGAGTCACAATAGTCAACAGCTCTTGGGACTTTTCATCGATGTGCATCTGTAAATATGCTTGACTCAGATCAATCTTACTGAACTTTTGTCCCCCAGCCAGGCCTGCGAAGAGGTCATCGATGCGGGGAAGCGGGTATTGCTCTGCACACAACACTGGGTTGACAGTGACTTTAAAATCACCGCAAATCCGGAGAGAGCCATCTTTCTTCACTACTGGAATGATAGGAGTGGCCCATGAGCTATGGGTAACTGGTATTAGGACTCCATTGGTGACCAGGCGCTCCAGGTCTGCTTCAACTTTTGGCCTGTTGGCATATGGCACAGTTCGGGCTTTCAGATATTTTGGTGGACTGCCAGGTTTAATGTTCAATGTCACAGTGATTCCCTTCATACTTCCCAAATCATCTCCAAAAACAGCAGCATGTTTCCTTAGTATAGGGGTTAGACTGGTTTCTTCTTTAGTCATCCGGTGCACTTCTGCCCAGTTCAGCTGAATCTTCCCAAGCCAAGACCTACCCATTAAGGCTGGGTAGTTACCTCTCACCACAAACAGTGGCAATTTAGCCGCCCGTCCATTGAGCTCCACCTTAACATCAATAGTGCCCAACATGGGCACAGCTTCACCTGTATACGTCTTCAGAACAGTTTTTGTTGCCTTAAGCGGAAGATGCTGTAGCTTTTCCTTATACACAGTCTCAGGAACCAGCGAGACAGCTGCACCGGTGTCTAGTTCCATGCGTATAGGTTTGCCCTCCAATAAGGGGGTTACCCAGTATTCATGTGAGCCCGCTGCCAAAGACAAAACATGCAGTGGCACTTCCTCTTGTGAGGCGGTGTCACCTTGATCATCCTGGGTCTGCTCTAGGGTATGCAAAGTTCCTCTTTTTGTCGGCCAGACCACAGGCCTCTTTTTCTTTTGTTTACAGGCACACTCAATGTGTCCCTTTTTGCCACAGTGTCGACACACCAGGTCCTTACACCAGCATTCTGATGCCTGGTGTCCTGGCTTACCACAGCGGTAACATTCTTGACTCTGCACAGTTTTGTGGGTCGGTTCTTGTGACACTTTTTGCACCCTAGGGGGTGCACCGATGTATTGTGCCTCCCTTGTAGCCAGTTCCATGGAGACAGCAATATCAACAGCCTTCTGTAATGTAAGCTGAGCCTCTGTCAGTAGGCGCTTCCGTATAGCTTCACTGCAGAGGCCACACACTAACCTGTCACGCAGGGCATCATTTAACATCTCTTTAAATTCACAGTGTTCTGCTAGCTTTTTTAAAATGGCTACAAATTGTACAACTGTTTCATCTTCCTTTTGGTCTCTTTTGTGGAACCTATATCTTTCAGCAATTACCAGTGGTTTTGGGGAGAAATGAGACCCCAGGATTTCCACAATGTCACTGTAAGATTTAGTCTCAGGCTTAACAGGGTGTAGTAAGCTGCGTAGCAGAGAGTAGGTTTTAGCCCCTACAACAGTTAAGAATATTGGCACCTTCGCTTCTGTAATGTCATTTGCAATACCAAAAACTCAAAACGCTCAGTATACACATGCCACTGCTCTGTATTCTCATCAAAAGGCTCCAGGGGTCTGGTCAGAGTAGCCATGATTTTTAGTTTCACTTTCACAGTCAGTGCAAACAAGCAGCTTTTTTTCTTTGTTTGGTCTTTACCTTGACTTCTACTTCCTTCTGTTACTGGAGCAGCACCAGGATCCCATCCTCGTCGCCAGTGTTATATCCTTGGGGCAGCCGGTGTAGGAAGCAATCACTTGAGGCCAGAGAACAGACAGCTAACCAAAACCTCCATTTTATTTACAGAAACAGAGAGCTCACTCAGCCGGTTGAAACCGGCTGAGCTATCCCTTAATAGTCTAACTCAGTTGCCATAGTAACAAAACCCATGACAACCAAATACACAACAGTGACCCCTAGTTCTTGTATTATGGGAATAAGTAAATAACTTTTCCTTATCCACTTTCTCAACATCACTCATGATTTTATAAACCTCTATCATGTCCCCCCTTAATCTTCTCTTTTCCAAGCTGAAGAGTCCTAGCCTCTTTAATCTTTCCTCGTATGGGACCCTCTCTAAACCCCTAATCATTTTAGTTGCCCTTTTCTGAACCTTTTCTAGTGCTAGAATATCTTTTTTGAGGTGAGGAGACCACATCTGTACACAGTATTCAAGATGTGGACGTACCATGGATTTATATAAGGGCAATAATAATTTCTCAGTCTTATTTTCTATCCCCTTTTTAATGATTCCTAACATCCTGTTTGCTTTTTTGACCGCCTCTGCACACTGCGTGGACATCTTCAGAGAACTATCCACGATGACTCCAAGATCTTTTTCCTGACTCGTTGTAGCTAAATTAGCCCCCATCATGTTGTATGTATAGTTGGGGTTATTTTTTCCAACGTGCATTACTTTACATTTATCCACATTAAATTTCATTTGCCATTTTGTTGCCCAATCACTTAGTTTTGTGAGATCTTTTTGAAGTTCTTCACAATCTGCTTTGGTCTTAACTATCTTGAGTAGTTTAGTATCATCTGCAAACTTAGCCACCTCACTGTTTACCCCTTTCTCCAGATCATTTATGAATAAATTGAATAGGATTGGTCCGAGGACTGACCCTTGGGGAACACCACTAGTTACCCCTCTCCATTCTGAGAATTTATCATTAATTCCTACCCTTTGTTCCCTGTCCTTTAACCAGTTCTCAATCCATGAAAGGACCTTCCCTTTTATCCCATGACAGCTTAGTTTACGTAAGAGCCTTTGGTGAGGGACCTTGTCAAAGGCTTTCTGGAAATCTAAGTACACTATGTCCACTGGATCCCCCTTGTCCACATGTTTGTTGACCCCTTCAAAGAACTCTAATAGATTAGTAAGACACGATTTCCCTTTACAGAAACCATGTTGACTATTGCTCAAGAGTTTATGTTTTTCTATGTGTCTGACAATTTTATTCTTTACTATTGTTTCAACTAATTTGCCCGGTACTGATGTTAGACTTACCGGTCTGTAATTGCCGGGATCACCCCTAGAGCCCTTTTAAAATATTGGCGTTACATTAGCTAACTTCCAGTCATTGGGTACCGAAGCCGATTTAAAGGACAGGTTACAAACCTTAGTTAATAGTTCCGCAACTTCACATTTGAGTTCTTTCAGAACTCTTGGGTGAATGCCATCTGGTCCGGGTGACTTGTTAATGTTGAGTTTATCAATTAATTCCAAAACCTCCTCTAGTGACACTTCAATCTGTGACAGTTCCTCAGATTTGTCACCTACAAAAGCCAGCTCAGGTTTGGGAATCTCCCTAACATCCTCAGCCGTGAAGACTGAAGCAAAGAATCCATTTAGTTTCTCCGCAATGACTTTATCGTCTTTAAGCGCTCCTTTTGTATTTTGATCGTCAAGGGGCCCCACTGGTTGTTTAGCAGGCTTCCTGCTTCTGATGTACTTAAAAAACATTTTGTCATTACCTTTAGAGTTTTTGGCTAGCCATTCTTCAAACTCCTCTTTGGCTTTTCTTATTACACTCTTGCACTTAAGTTGGCTGTGTTTGTGCTCCTTTCTATTTGCCTCACTAGGATTTGACTTCCACTTTTTAAAGGAAGTCTTTTTATCTCTCACTGCTTCTTTTACATGGTTGTTAAGCCATGGTGGCTCTTTTTTAGTTCTTTTACTGTTTTTCTTAATTTGGGGTATACATTGAAGTTGGGCCTCTATTATGGTGTCTTTAAAAAGGGCCCATGCAACTTGCAGGGATTTCACTTTAGTCACTGTACCTTTTAACTTTTGTCTAACTAACCCCCTCATTTTTGTATAGTTCCTCCTTTTGAAATTAAAGGCCACAGTGTTGGGCAGTTGAGGTGTTCTTCCCACCACAGGGATGTTGAATGCTATTGTATTATGGTCACTATTTCCAAGCGGTCCTGCTATAGTTACCTCTTGGACCAGCTCCTGCGCTCCACTCAGGATTAAATCTAGAGTTGCCTCTCCCCTTGTGGGTTCCCATACCAGCTGCTCCATGAAGCAGTCATTTAAAGTATCGAGAAATTTTATCTCTGCATTTCGTCCTGAAGTGAAATGTTCCCAGTCAATATGGGGATAATTGAAATTCCCCCACTATTATTGGGTTCTTAATTTTGATAGCCTCTCTAATTTCCCTTAGCATTTCATCATCACTATTACTGTCCTGGTCAGGTGGTCGATAATAGATCCCTAATGTTATATTTTTACTAGAGCATGAAATTTCTATCCATAGAGACTCTATGGAACATGTGGATTCGCTTAAGATTTTTACTTCATTTGAATCTACACTTTCTTTCACATATAGTGCCACTCCTCCCCCTGCACGACCTGTTCTGTCCTTCCGATATATTTTGTACCCTGGAATGATTGTGTCCCATTGATTGCTCTCAGTCCACCAGGTTTCTGTGATGCCTATTATATCTATATCCTCCTTTATCACAAGGCACTCTAGTTCACCCATCTTATTATCTAGACTTCTGGCATTTGTGTACAAGCACTTTAAAAACTTGTCCCTGTTTATTAGCCTGCCTTTTTCTGATGTGCCAGATTCTTTTTTATGTGACTGTTTATCGTCTGATCCGGCCCTTACATTATACTTTTCAGTCCTCTGCTCCTGACTATAACCTGGAGATTCTCTATCATCAGACTCTCCCCTAAGAAAAGTCTGTGTCCGATCCACACGCTCCTCTGCAGCAGTCGGCTTTCCCCCATCTCCTAGTTTAAAAACTGCTCTACAACCTTTTTAATGTTTAGTGCCAGCAATCTGGTTCCACTTTGGTTTAGGTGGAGCCCATCTCTCCTGTATAGGCTCCTCCCATCCCAGAAGTTTCCCCAGTTCCTAATGAACGTGAACCCCTCCTCTCTACACCATCGTCTCATCCACGCATTGAGACTCTGAAGCTCTGCCTGCCTACCCGGCCCTGCGCGTGGAACTGGGAGCATTTCTGAGAATGCCACCATAAAGATCCTGGATTTCAGTCTCTTCCCTAGCAGCCTAAATTTGGCTTCCAGGACATCTCTCCTACCCTTCCCTATGTCATTGGTACCTACATGTACCATGACCACCGGCTCCTCCCCAGCACTACACATAAGTCTATCTAGATGCCTCGAGAGATCCGCAACCTTCGCACCAGGCAGGCAAGTCACCATACGGTTCTCCCGGTCATCACAAACCCAGCTATCTATGTTTCTAATGATCGAATCTCCCATTACTAACACCTGCCTTTTCCTAGAAACTGGAGTTCCCTCCCCTGGAGAGGCAACCTCAGTGCGAGAGGCAACCCCAGCACCATCTGGAAGGAGGGTCCTGACTACGGGAAGGTTTCCCTCTGCTCCCATTGACTGCTCTACTTCCCTGGGCCGTTCTTCCTCCTCAACAGCACAGGAGCTGTCTGAGCGGAGGTGGGACAATTCTACAGTGTCCCGGAAAGCCTCATCAACATTTGTAACAAACATTGTTGAAACTCTTTAATCCATACTCAAAAAACATTGACAAAACAGGAATTTTGCCAAAAATAGCAAACATATCTTGGAAATGTTAAATGTGTTTCGCTGAACATTCCCTTTTACTTATTGGTCTGTAGTACTCTGTGCATATCTTGTCCAGTTGTAGAAATTGAGATAATAACTTCTTTTTGGGGAGGGCTGGTTGTGTGAGGAGGTTTTGCACTCCCCCAGAAGGAGTCCTGGATGTCATTGTGCTCCTGACTGGTGTGAAAAGGGGTTCTTTGTCCCTTTTGGAGAAGATAATGCCTCTATGGCTGCTAGGTTTTGTGTCCTCTAGCACTGCAATTGTCTCTATATTCCTGCCTCACTGCAATTTGCACAATCTGACCTTGTAGATGTATTTTTTGAACTAATTCCCTTCATCTCCCACCAAAATGAATTTTTTTTGTGAAGAATCCATCCCCCTTTTTCATTAACATTCAACATTGACAAAAAAATTAGCTGAAAAATGGAGAGTCTGAAAACTTCAGCTAGTTCTAACAATAAATCAGCTTCACGGTCAACTTGCTAGTTATATATACAGTACTGTTAAAACCGGTAGGCAGAACAGATAAGACTTAAGCATATATTTAAGTGTAGAGCTGTTTGACATTTTTTGTTTGACACATTGTTCATTTTTTTACTGAAAAAATGGCTCTATTTCAATAAAATTTATGGACGTTTTTTATTTCTTTGGACATTGTCTAGGTTTTCAATGAAAAACAAACAAAAAATTCAGTGTTGAAAAACTGGGAATTTTTTAGTTAAAACAGCAAACATTTCTCACACACAAATGTCTAAAAAACTGAAAATATTTACCTTTTTCTGAATATTTTTTGTGGGAAATATTTTCCATTTTCAGACTAGTTCTACTTGAGAGTTTTGCTGAATGTGGGCCAAGATATCCAGTGGCACTAAACTTGGCTTCTTTTGCTTTTTTACCTACAGACTCAGTTTTGCAGGAGTGATTTATTTCCTCCCTTCCTTTCTTCCCATTGTGGATCATTACTGCTCTTTCTGGGGAAGGGTTTCTCTTTCACTCTGGAGCAACTTCTTTAAATACCCACATCATTATTTTCTCTTACCTTGAAACATTTTTTGGTGGGAGATGAAGGGAATTAGTCCAAAAATGCATCTACAGGGTCAGATTGTGCAAATTGCAGTGAGGCAGGAATACAGAGACAATTGCAGTCTTAGAGGACACAAAACCTAGCAGCCATAGAGGCATTATCTTCTCCAAAAGGGAAAAAGAACCCCTTTTCACATCAGCCAGGAGCACAATGACATCCAGAACTTCTACTGGGGGACTGCAAAACCTCCCTACGCAACCAGTCCTCCCCAAAAAGAAGTTACTTTTGAGCTGCTATAGAGTGGGTTCAGAAAACTTGGAAACATTATTGAGATTTTGAATGTTTATGGGGGAAAGAGTATGCTTTTTCTGTACCTGTGCACTTAATAAGCTTTATTGAGAAAAAAAATTGCCACACATGGTCCATACATAATTTTCCAAATTCTCATAGTTCAGTGAAATTAAAAATCCTCCAGTATAAGGTGTGGCAGAGCTCTGACCTTGCCCCCGTGGGTCCTGCGCTTCTAGGCGGTTTATGCTAGCCTCAGTGGCTCACTGCAACCCTCCACATAGCCCTTCTCTCTCTAGGGCCAGGGTTACAGTCTACTGAGCCCTTTTCATCATAAGCCAGCAAGGAGGTTGGTGAGAGAACTCCCACAGTCTCTGTTGTCCCTGGGAGTTTATTTCAGAACAGTTTAGTCTCCTGTCCTGACAGGGGCCTGACTTCCCCTCCCAGGAGGTGTTTCTGTAGTGGCAGGTTGGGGGGAACCCGGGCCTGCCCTCTACTCCGGGTTCCGGCTCAGGGACCCTAATGGCCGCAACTGTTGGCAGCCGACCTTTCACTGCCAGAGTTGCTACATTTCCCTGGGCCACTTCCCCACAGCTCTCCTGCTTCTCCCTTCTTCACCCTTACCTTAGGGCTGCCTTACCAATGACTTGAGGGTGTCTTCATTAACCAGCCCTTCAGCCACACTTCCTCTCCTCTGGCTCCCTGGCTCTCCCCTGCCTGACTGGAGTGAGCCCTTTTATAGTATCAAAAGGGCCTTAATTAGAGTCAGGTGGTCACATTACCTTAATGGACTCATCTGACTCTTTACAGGTTAATTAGAGTCAGGTGTTCTCATTAGCCTGGAGCAGCCCCTGCTCTGGTCAGTCAGTGAACAGAAACCTGCTAATCCAGGGGCCAGTATATCTGCCTTCTACTACTTTCTTGTACCCAACTGGCCTGGATCTATAACAAAGGCTATGCACTGTTTCTCAGTGATATGAATGCCCTTTCCCTGCCAAAATTTCCACTTTTAAACCCCAACCATGTCAGCTCAAGAGCTGGTCAAACTATTTTTTAATAATTGGAAAAGTACATTAAAAAAAACCCAAAAACTTTCCTGGCACTGAAAATGTCTTCAATATTTTTAGTTAAACATTCCACAAAGAAATCATTCACCTTTGAACAGAGATCAATTGGGCCAAGATTTGACAATGCCTAATGATTCTGGGTGCATACATTTTTGGATTCTCAATTTGAAACACCATAAAGGGGCATTATTTTCAAAGGGCAGGTCCTCAGCACTTTCTGAAAATCAGGTGACTTTAAGGTATCTTCAAATTGGACACCCAAAATCACTAGGCACTTTTGAAAATCTTGATCTTCATGTCTAGTTTATTTCAGCCCCAAAGGTGAAACATTCAGAAACTTGCAAGCAACTGAACAGGTGGAACTAGAATGGAAATGCCTGCAATCTTAACTGTGGAAGGATACAACAAAAGTAATATTGGAAAAAATGACTCCTGAGGCAGTCCACTAAGAACCCCTTTCCAACCAATAAAGTTTGCATCCATGACAACTCTTTATTGGGGCCATTTTTCCACCCAGAATCCTATTTTACTTCTACCATGACTCCATCTTAGCCATCAATCTCTGAGATGGAACATTTCCAAAAGCATTTTGAAAATCTAATTACAGTATAGCATATTCACTGAAAGCGCTTTATCCACTGCCAGGAAAGGAAAGAAACGCTGCCTGTTAAAGGGCCAGTCTAGGGCCTGGTTTTGTTCCCATTCAAGTGAATGACAGAACTCTCACTGACTTCAACTGGAGAAGTATCATATGGAACAAAAATAATTTAAACAAGGCAACAGTGAAAAATGTAGGTAAGACTATCAGAGGAAACTCTGCAAATTTTCCATCAGTCTCACAGATACTGTCATTTGTTTTGTGTGTGAGTGTGTGAGAGAGTGGGAGTGTGTTTACATGGCACTTTACACTGTGATCCACCACTAGCACAATATAGACATGGGCTGCTACAATGGTAAGTGTACATAGTAGCTTGTTTCAAAAGAAATTAACCTGTACATTCCTCCATGGTGCCAGTCTCTTGCATAGGAAACACTGAAAGGAAACAGGCTATTAGTAATTACTGGGGCTGCTCAGTTCTGGAATATACCAAACTTCCAAGGTACCAGTAGTGTGCCGGGTGTACACTGACTTGGATGCACTCACTGCAGGTGCTTCAGCAACTAGGCCTTGTAGACATACTGGGACCCTTGATAGGTCCCACTAACCACTCAGACATATGGTTACGTGAAAGGGTATTTTAATAGGAGTTGCAGGAAAGGGGAAAGGTTGCAAATACCCTAGGTCCAGAGGCTTAAACAGTTACAGGTCAAGCAATAGTGGTTTCTCTTTGGGTCCCTGGGGGCAGTCCAGCTGAGAGTCAAGGCTTTTCAGGCCTAGTGCCTGGGGTGCCCTCTCCAGTTCAGTCTCTATTTCAAGCAAGTAAAAGATTGCATATCAGGCTCACCTAGTGTTTCTCTTGGGGACCCTCTGTTCTGTCTCCCTGCCCAGCCACAGCAGCACCGCCCCCCCTCCCCCCAAGTGCCACACAGAGCTGTAACATCCAGCAGTCAGAACCTGTTTCATATGCAACTTTGTCCACAGTTCCTCCACCCAGCTTCTCTGCAGCTCCTGGCTTGCCATGCAGCTGCTGCTTCCAAATACAGCTGAGCCAGGAGCCACTTTTTGGTCCAGGACCCTTCCTCTTTCCTGGACAGGGAAGAGAAGTGCAGCGGGGAGGGGGCTGATGGGAGTTGTAGTCTCCTGCTTAGCAGATCAATCACACTATTCACAAAATTGAAAGGAAGTAGATGGCAAATAATCCTTGTTAAAAAAAAACACGTGCTAATGAGGATGCTACGCCACACGCACCTTTGGACTAATTCTGTAAGGGGAAGAGTACTGCATAAGAGGTGCAGAGCACCCTCCTATCTAACTGAAGCAAGAGCTCAGCAATTTGCATGACCAAGTCACGTTGGTTCGTTTTCTTTCTGTTTGCATTTGAAACACATCCCTAGAGTCAGCTATTGTCCCGTCAGTTACAAAAAGAAATATAATGGGTCAAATTCATTTCTGATGCAATCCATTGACAGCGCTGGAGCTAGACCGGAGATTAATATAACCCAATATGTTGCAGGAATGAAAGATACCTTAGCAACCGAAATGGCATCACATACATAAATAAAAAGGGATGCAAGAGGAACACAAAGAAAATGACATTTCCAATATCAATTCATTTGGACTGAAGCAGAAAAGAATGACATAGCCTTGCCTAGCTTTTAGGAAGGCAAGCAACAGCTTTGGCAGCCAGCCTGAAAGGGGTTCATAATGCTACATATGGTATCTAAACCATTTTGGCATTTTCTCTTGCTCCTGAAATGTCTCTATACTATAGGAAATAAACTACCTGTAAGCTAAGTAAATAAATAAACGTCTGGAAAAGTACATTTATTGGGCTTTTATAAACACAGCCTCAAGGTCAAGCAAAGCAAGCCATTGCCTTAACTTCTGAAATTGAACAAGGTGACTACAGAGAACCAAAGGGAATGTTAAGTAAAACATGTGTATCATCTCTAAACTGCAGTTGCAACCATAATATAATTTTGACAAAATTCTTATTTGTTGACAGATGTTTTTTAAACATGTATTAACAAATTTTAATTGATAGAAACATTAATGTTTGTTACAAAGTCCCAGAAGCCTTCAGCAGGATTCATGACAAAGTACACACAGTAGGAGACCATGTTCTAAGACAATATATGTCCACAAAATGGAGCCTTCACTGGCTCGTAATGAGGACAAAGGCCCTAATCCTCCAAACTCTATGCATGTGAATCAATCCCATTGACTTCAACAGGGTTACTCTCATGCATAAATGTACAAAAGTGGAGGAGTGCTTAATCAGATCGTAACCATAGTGACCAATACTAAGAACTTTATACACTGCAAATCTAATGTTTGTAAATCTTTTTGTGGGTTATATGATGTTTTACTGATACGCTGGAAAGTTATGCTAATGCCATTGCTCAGCTCTTTCTGAACAAATTCAACCTAAGGACAGATACTGTTGAAACTCACAGAAACCACTGGGGACTTTGCTGTGGGCCAACAACGAAAGAAATATGGCACAAACCCAAAGAGATCTCTCCTCCAAATCACCCTTCATGAACACCAACCTTTGATTTCCAGAGATGCTTAAATTCTCAGCTGCCTGCCCTTCTTGGGAAAGAAAGAGCATGTGTCATGAATGGGCAACTTAAATTACACCAGAGGGTCTATAGCAGCTTTAGCAGAGGAGGCTTCACAGGGGCTTAAAAGATGGTATAAACTGGGATTAATCCAGCCAATTGATGTTAAAATCTGTGATTATAAAATACAGTGGCCATCTAAATAATTCACATAAAATTACAAAGTGGCAAATGATGTTTTTCTAAAAGCCTGTGGCGGGGTGTACCAGGCCCTTTGAAGTCACCTTCTGGAGGCCTCACAGTCCTACAGAAACCCACCCCAGAAAAGGAGAAATGAAGATGGGTCCTCCAGGCCTGCCTAGAAAGGCTGCAGGCAAGCAGCCAATCAGAGCACAGCAGGCTCCGATAAAAGGAGCTGCGGGATCTGAGCAGGTCAGTTGCTGGTTGAGACCAGAAGGGTCAGGAAGGGCTGGAAGGCTGTGAAACTCTCCAGGCAAGGTGGCCTGGGAGATACCCTGCTGAAGCAGGGAACAGACAGAGAACCAAATAAGGTGATGGGACCAAGTGGGAAGTAGCCCAGGGAATAGTAGCAGCAACTATTAAAGGTACTGGCATATGGATGCTAATTGTAGGGTCCCTGGGTGGGACACAGAGTAGTGCGCAGGCCTGCGTCCCCCGACTGGCCACTGGAGAAGTGGCCAAAGCCCCAAGGAGGAGATAAGACTCAGTACTAAAAGCCCAAGAAAGGGGCTAGAATTTAAACAGGCCCAGAGATGGGGCTGAAGATCCTGGAGAGAGCCAACTCTTCATTGAACTTTGTTACCCCCACTCCATCCCTGGAAGTTTACTGAAGTTAAGTAGTCAGCTGTCTAAGAGCTCAGACATCACAGAACAGCTAAAGGCAAAGAGTCTCCAGACAGAAAGCCCTGGAGGTGCTGCTCTATAACGGCAAGGACAGACTGAAGGAGCCGAGGACTGAGCCCAGAGACAAGGCTGCAGATGCCAACAAGGGCACAGTGATAGTCCTTGTAGGACCTTTGTTACCCTGGAAAGGGCTTGTTCAGGTATTTTAGACTGTGTGAGATTTGGCAGAAGGGTTGGGCCACTGAAGACCCACCTGATGAGGATAACAGCCTACAAGGGGTGCCGAGAGCAGACAGAGAGAGGGAGTAAAGGTTCACACCCAACCAACAGGATGCATTCAAGAGAGGTGAGTGTCCCCTGTCACAAAGCCAAAGAGCAATTCTGTGTTCCTGTCTTTAATGAGTAAAATCTGTCTTTGAAAAAAACTTTAGAATTTGTCATAACGGTAATGATCATTTTGGACATTTCCACTTCCTTAAAGTATAAATAAAATGAAAGCATAAAAGAGCTTTAAAAACAAATTTTAAAGGAGTGAATGAGGATTTCTTGCAATTTAATTTGATTTCTTCAAGTTTTCCAAAACCAGTTCAGGCAAATGAGTTTACATCTCCATGCCCACTGGGTGGGGAAAGAAATGTTTGTGTACTGCAGCAGCACCCAGAGACTCCAAGCAGGATCAGAGCTCCATTGCGTTAGGTATTTGGAACAGGGTGTGCTGATGCAGGAGCTAACTCGGCACCCTGCCACTCAAATCACCACCAGTATACATCAAATGGGACCTGATTGAAAGATAGGCTGTTGGCAAAGGATGCCAATTAACAGAGTAGAGATATTGCTGAGGAACTATTTGGGTGAAACTAACCCGTCAGCAGTTGAGACTATATAAGCAAACAGGAAGGACGTGCTACAGAGAAGAATTGGGAGCTTGAAGGAAGGCAGATGTGTGTAGAACTGTACCATTCCCCAGAAGTAATTGGGGAAGCTGGCTACTGACTGTAAATATAATATATAATAAAGTAGGTTGGTGATTAAGAAGACCTGGAGTGGTTGTGGTCTGTGATTAAGGCTGCAAAGGACTCTCAGGGGACCATCCTGTGACAGTGTTGTACAAAGACATTGTAAGAAAATGTCCCTTCCCCAAAGAGATTGCCATCTAATTGATAATAAATGGACTAATATCTCAATTCAGTTGGTTAGTATAGATTTTCTCCTGTGAAATCAGCTGATCCCTGTGTCAGCCAAATAGGGAAGGAACTATGTTTTAGTTCTGGAAAACATTTCTTCCAAGTTGGTTGGCAGACAAGTCAGCAGCCTTTAATTTGTTTCGAAAGGTCACTGCTCCTGGACTCATGAGGCAAATGTCGTTATCAAGGTTAGAAGTGATGTCTGTGAGAAAACAAGTAGGTGATGAGCAATGATGGCAGTTTAACAGCAACCCAGTGGATAACAGGCCCTTGCTTCCTAAGATTCAGAGAGCCTCAGGCCTTTCCAATGGTAATCAGTGACCTTTCCTAAAACACTGAGGTTTAGGATTTTCAAAGGTACTTAAGTGCCTAACTCCCACTGAAATCAATGGGAGTCAGGTGCCTAAATACCTTTGTGAATCTCACCCTGAGTTTGCAATCATCCTAGAGAATACAGAGGGATCCCATGCTTTCATCGTGTAGTGAGAAGTGGACCTCTGCCTTACAGTCTAGTGGTCTTCACTAGCCCTTTCTAGTAAACATCAAAGCTTAGACAATAGACGGTAGATCCTTATGAGATTCTCCTGGCCAACCAACATCAGCCACTAGTCTTATGGGACACATCAAATCTGCAGTGATCCCAGTTAGTAGAAATATGCTTAAAATATGTTGAGACTTAAATAATTTAGTCACACTTTGGGTTTGATCCTCCACTGAGAACTTCATAGGCCTGTGCCCCATGCAAGGCTCAGAGGTGCACCCATGTGGGTCTCAAAGCAGGACTGGGATGATATAAGGTACATTGTGACCGGGTGTCTGGATGGGCCACACTGAGAATGCCACAGTCAGGGCAGGCTGCAAGAAATAGGGCAGATAATCCCCCCAGAATGGTGGATTATTCTATAATTAGATTCACTAAGCTGGTAACAAAACAGCTTCTATAGTACCACACTGGTTAACAAGCAGCTAAACACAGTCCCCTTTGGGCATTCCAGCCCTTGACTCCTATCTAGACAACCAAGTCTAATATAGGGAGGGGTTACTGAAAACTTGATTCACCATATGTGAGGTTCACCAATCCCAAAGATGTGGACCCTTATCCCCAGGTCAATATAAGTCTCAGATCTTATCCAGTAATCACACTGATGCCAATCCTTTAGTAACTAAAACTAAAGGTTTAATAATAAAAGGAAAAGGAAAGCAAAGAGTTGCAAATGGTTACAAGATCAATAGCCATACAAATATGTGTAAAGTCATTAGATCAGTTTTATAGCAAAGATGGTAAGGCTGCTGATTTGTAAAAGTCTTTCTGGAATGAATTTAAAGGATTATATTCCAATAGGCAGTCCAGGTGTAAAGTGTGTTCAAGTCCTTCCATGCATTTTCCAGGGTATTCCAAATAATAATTTGGAAGATCTCGGTCTTACAACTTATACTTTCCCTGTTCAAAGTTTAAGCAGACTAGAGATTCCAGAATCAGTCAGAGGCTTCTCTTTTATAGTTCTTATAGCATCCTATTATATTATTATCAGAGATAATCTGAAGACAGATAATATTAGCTAATATTCCTGCAGTATGTTACATCTTTGATCTTAAGGTTAACTGGACACAGTCACATACATAATTAAGGCAATTAAGACATGAAAGGGAATTAGCATCTATAAACTAATCTGGTTACATAGTTAAACTTCTAACAAGATATAAGTAAACACAAATACACTTAGCATCTACCTTTGATTTCTATTACTACAAATGAATGAGTTGATGATTGCTAGTCTAGTACATGTTTTTGAAATTCACATACAAGTAGATTGTCTTGATTACAATTGTTAATGCCTCCTGTTAAATTGTTGTAGGTCATACACAGGTTGGCCAGTCTATCAGTGTCACATACATATTGCAGATTAAAATTACTACAGCAAACATTGCATCAAATATGGTCTCCTTATAGGCTTTGCTGTATGATAGCACAACTAAGCCCATGTTATGCTCTCAGCAGTACTATTTACACATTGTGACTTACCTAGGGATGTCTTCTTATATTGGTGTTCTTCCATCTTTTCTGAGAGAGAGAAACAAAGAATAAACGCCCTTCAAGTAAATGAATGCAGCAGTCCTGATTAACATTATTCAAACATTACATGTTGAAACAGAAAAATAGAACAAAAGTCTCATTAATCAAATTAAATATTACCCTGATTTGCTTCAATTCAAGAGGGAACCCAGAGCCTCCTGCATGGTAAAATACATTCCTCCATTTCAAAAGAAAGAAACAAAAGCTGTACAGGGAGCTCACAAGTGGCATAGCCTCTAGTGCAATGGGTATGACAAAGATGGGGGTGGTCGGTCTTCGTGGGGTCAAGACAATTTTTTCAGGGGATGAGAATTGCAGTGAATCTGGAGTTTCATAAGAAGGGACCCACCAATTTGAGTGTCTGGTAGCAGGAGTAATCTCATGTATAACTATTTTAGGGGAGAAATGTTTCATTTTATTTGACCAGCGTTACTTTTGTAATCCATTTCCTTGGTTATCAGGTTAAGTACTATAAATGGCACACTGCAATCAGACACAGCATTTCCCAAATTATCTCCCATCCAGGAAGGTGCTCCAGCAACCCCTGGAAACAGAATTTGCTTCTGCTGTCACTATTCTAAAAGAATGCGCTAAGATGTATGGAAATGAATTATCCACTTTCTTTCTAGGATGTCAAGCTGTTGGGAACTGACATTTAACGCATCAAGTACTCTGTGTACATTCTATACCTAGTAGGCACACTTCCACAACTTCATCAACAAGTTATGGTTCACAGTGCTGATGTGATTGTAACATACTGTCAGATGATGTTTACTGCAACAGCTTCATGAAGATGGCTCAAAGCCAACGAGTGCAGAGAAAAGAGACGTTTCTGTTCTTCTGATCAGTGAAAACTCAATCTAAACTTGAAGAAGAAAGTCCTACTTTATCACTTTCTTACGTGCCAAAGAAAAACAAACTTTTTGTCGTGAATGACTGCATGCAACAAACCATCCTTGGGGATTTAATAATGGGAGCCTGTAATACTTTGCACTTCTATTGTGCTTTGCACCCTCAGATCCCAACACATTCTACAAGCATTAATTATTTAAGTCCAACGGGCTCTGAGTGAGATAGGGAAGTAAAACCTCCCCATTTTACAGATGGGGGAGTTGAGACACAGTGAACATAAGTTTGTTGCTCGACCACCATTGTCAGAATTGGGACCAGAACCTAGCTCTTCTTATTTCAAGGCTCTTACAGTCTGCTTCAACCATTTTCAAAGCTTAGACATTTGTTAATGGCGGGAGTTGGTAGGTAAGACCCCATGGGAAGCAAGTCTAAGAGGAAAAACAGTTCAAGAGTTGACAGTTTATCAAAGACATTATTAAGGGCATAAGAGCAAACCGTGTAGGAAAGATAGGAAATATGGCAAGGGACCACTCTGACTTAACCAGATCTTTAATGACCTGAAACTCAACAAAGAGTCCTACAAAAAGTGGCAACTAGGTCAAATTACAAAGGATGAACATAAATAACATAAGTATGTAGGGACAAAATTAGAAAGACCAAGGGAGAAAACAAGATTAAACTAGCTAGAGACATAAAGGGTAACAAGCAAACATTCCACAAATACATTAGAAGCAGGAGGAAGACTAAGGACAGGGTAGGCCCATTACTCAGTTGCGGGGAGGACAATAACATAAATGTGGAAATGGCAGAAGTGCTACATGACATTTTTGTTTCGGTTTTCACCAAAACATTAGTAGCAGTTGGACATCTAACACAGTGGATGCCAGTGAAAATGAGGTAGGATCAGAGGCTAAAATAGGGAAAGAACAAGTTAAAAATTACTTTGACAAGTTAGATGTCTTCAAGTCACCAGTGCCTGATGAAATACATCCTATAATATTCAAGCAGCTGATTTAGGAGATATCTGAGCCATTAGCAATTATCTTCAAAAAGTCATGGAAGAGAGGAGACATTCCAGAGGAATGGAAAAGGGCAAATATAGTGCCAATCTATAAAAATGGGAATAAGGACAACCCGGGGAATTACAGACCTGTCAGCTTAACTTCAGTAACACCCAATGATAATGGAGCAAATAATTAAACAATCAATTTGCAAATACCTAGAAGATAATAAGGTAATAAGCAACAGTCAGCATGGATTTGTCAAGAACAAACAATGCTAAACCAACCTAATAGCTGTCTTTGACAGGGTAACAAGGCTTGTGGATGGGGGGAAGCAGTAGATGTGGTATATAGTAAGGCTTTTGATACTGTCTCGCATGACCTCAAACAAACTAGGGAAATACAACCTAGATGGAGCTACTATGGGGGGGGGGTGCATAACTTGTTGGAAAACTGTTCCCAGAGAGTAGTTAACAGTCCAGCTGGAAGGGCATAGTGAGTGGGGTCCCACAGGGATCAGTTCTGGGTCCAGTTCTGTTCAATACCTTCATTAATGATTTAGATAATGGCATAGAGAGTACACTTATAAAGTTTGTGGAGGATACCAAGATGGTAGGGGTTGCAAGAGCTTTGGAGCATAGGATTAAAATTAAAAATGATCTGGACAAACTGGAGAAATGGTCTGAAGTAAATAGGATGAAATTCAATAAGGTCAAATGCAAAGTACTCCACTTAGGAAGGAACAATCAGTTGCTGACCGCCTAGGAAGAAGTACTAAAGAAAGGGATCTGGGGGTCATAGTGCACCACAAGCTAAATATGAGTCAACAGTGTAACACTGTTGCAAAAAAAAAAATTGGGGAAAGTCCAGAGAAGAGCAACAAAAATGATTAAAAGTCTAAAAAACATAACCTATGATGGAAGATTGAAAAAACTGGGTTTGTTTAGTCTAGAGAAGAGAAGACTGAGTGGGGATACGATAACAGTTTTCAAGTACATAAAAGGTGTTACAAGGAGGAGGAAGAAAAAATATTTTTGTTAACCTCTGAGGATAGGACAAAAAGCAATGAGCTTAAATTGCAGCAAGGGCAGTTTAGGTTGAACATTAGGAAAAACTTCCTATCAGGGTGGTTAAGCACTGGAATAAATTGCCTAGGAAGACTGTGGAATCTCCATCACTGGAGATTTTTTAAGAGCAGGTTAGACAAACACTTGTCGGGGATGGTCTTGATAATACTTAGTCATGCCATGAATGCAGGGAACTGGACCAGATGACCTCTCACAGTCCCCTCCAGTCCTATGATTCTAGTTTTTGTGCACATTCCATATTTATCTGGATATTGCTAACAATGCAGAAATGAAATATTTTGTAGCTGTGCTCATACCCTGCAACCTTCCCAATTTTTATTTATGATTTTTGTTCTTTATGGATTTATCTTAACACTCACTTATTGACTAAAATCTGCTTTTTATGGCCTCTTAGATTAAATTGTTTGGAGGTCAAAATAATAATTCCTTTAATAATGTACTTTCTGCCATTTCAGCAGCAGTACTTATGAAATCATCTTTCTTTTGCTGAGGTAATTTCGCTGTCTTTAGAATACTCCATTTCCCTTTTGCTCTGTTAAGCATATTTTAGTTAAAAGTGAATGGATTAGTTCCATGTCAGACCTGATAATTCTTTTTGACTTGTTCTCTGAGATCAACAAATTAAGGAGGAAGCCACTTAGAATGTAGGTGATAGTCCTTGCCAGTATCTCATTTTCAGCTATTCAGAGACAGTCATAGATAGGGGAGCGTAGTTAAATGCTCCATGATCCTTAAAAGCAACTTAGAGGGCTTTGGAGTGAATTGCTTTGCAGGTATGGTAAATAACACAACTCATATTCAGAAAGAGGGGATTGTAACTAATGAAAGTGACTGTACATATGTGCACAGGTACACTCACAGATACACGGACAAATCCAAGTCCCACTGTAGTCAGTGGGAATCTTGCCATTGATTTCATTGGAGCTGGGATTTGAGCCACAGACATTTTACAATATCCAAACTGTTCCACTATCAGTGGTGACTTCACAGATCAGGGGCACATTCTGTCACAACGTATTCCTGCCATATAAGTAATAATAGTAATATGAAGTCAAAGCTAGGGTGACCAGACAGCAAGTGTGAAAAATCGGGACAGGGGGTGGTGGGTAATAGGAGCCTATATAAGAAAAAGACCCAAAAATTGGGACGTCTGGTCACCCTAAGTCAAACAATACTACACCATACAAAAGAAGATATGGCTGCTGCTAACAAAATAAAAGAAGAAAAGCTGTGGAAAAAGATCAAGAGTCTTTTGTAAATTTAATAATCCAAAACCAGACGTAGCATTTAGGGCACTTGAAAGGCCTCTCACTGCCTAACCTTCTTGACAATTTGAGAAGGCTCCCAAAAATTGCTGAGACTAAAGCACATAGATATTCAGAGCTGAACATTTTCTGAGCTTCAGGACTCTTCTACATGGTGCTCTTTAAATGTTCTAGAAGATTTGAATTTTATCACAAAATAATGGACCAGTTTGGGGGCCTACCAGATTCAGTGCTTAGTAGAGGTACTTAAAAAATTCAAAAAGTGGCCTTTTTTTAAATCCGAAATTTTTGCAAAAAGTTGTTTTTTTCCCCCAAACATTTAAAAAAAATTTCATTGCCTCCCAGTTTCTTTTCTCCCAAATTTCTCCCTTTTCCTGCCTCCTTTTCAGTAGCAAAATGGAAAAGGGCATGGGGTGGCAGGAAATAAAAAGGTAATCTGAGTATGGCTATCATACTTCATTAGAGTGCAACGGAACAATCATATTCACAAGCTAATTCATCACATAACCAAGGACAAGAACACAGTATTAGGAATGTAATGAAAATGAGTTATGATGACTCTGTTTCTAATTTTTAATGAGACTCTGCCTAGTGGATGAACTAGTATCAGAATGGGTATCACGTGTATAGATGGAGAAATACAATAATCTCCTACATTATTTCTCCTATATTGTATCTTAACAGCTTACTGAGGCTGCACTGCAGGGGGAAAATTAGAACAGCAGGTGAATGAAACATCAAAACACTGACAGGCAGAGACAGGCACATGGGTGGTAGGTATGATAGGCCAGGGGAGGCTCAGCCTCTTCTGGTGCTGTCACGGCCACCAGACCTCTGGTTGAGGAGTTTGGTGGGGGAAGTTTTAGCTTTATTTTGCCCCATGCAGGTTCTTGGGTGGCTGAGGAGGTGGTATGTGCTATTCAGCTTCCTGGATTCATCAGTAATCTCCCTGGACTCCAGAGAGATTACTGATGATCCCAAGAAGCTAAGTAACAGATACTGCCTCCTCTGCCGCCCCAGAACCTGCATGGGCCATATCAAAAGCTTCTTTGGAAGGAGAGTGAGCGCTTTTCCCCAGGGAGGGAGTTGGTCCAGGGCTCCTCCGGGCAGGTGGGGGGCCTTGGGGTATCTCCGGGCAAGTGGGGGGGAGGGTCAGGGCTTCAGCTGGCCTGGGGCCCCTCCGGATGAGGGGGGCACTCGGGGCTCCTTCAGGCAGGGCGGAGGGAGGGTTTGAGGCTCTGGCCATGGGGAATGCTGCAGGCAGAAGGGGCGGAGCCATGGGCTATCCAGTGGGCTCCACGTGCCACCATGGACAGGCCAAATAAATCAGGAAAACTAGAGTAATCTGACCACATGTGGATTAGAAAGCCAGTTAGTTGTATCACAGGCTCCAAACCCACTGTGTTAGGCACTGCACAAAGACATAGCAAAGAAACAATCACTGCCGCAAAGAGTTTACAATCTAAATCTCAGATTACAGGCCACAGGTGAATACAACAAAGGTGGTAGAGCACAAAGTAGCAGTCAGAGGATTGTAATCAGTATAAGTAGCAGTCCCAGTGCACCAGCTGCCTAACTGTTCTTGAGCGTTCTGTGGCCATTGTGGCAGAGGACAGTTTTAAGGAGGGAATCTGAAGAAGAACAAAGTGGTATTTTTTTTTAAGCAGGGAGTGGAAGGTCTGCTACCCCTCAGCACTTTCAAGTACAGTTGGTGCCATTTGATTTTTAACAGCTTTTGTAGATTTCCTCATCATTAATAATAAATGGAATACTTTGCACATAGATGGCTCTTTTCATATGAGGCTCTTAAAGCGAGTTACAAACTTTATCAAAGCCTCATTACCTCAAGGGGCATGTCTACACTTCAGTAAAAAAAACAAAAAACCTCAGCACCAGGCCTCAAAGCCCAGGTCAACTGACTCAGGCTGTGGGGCTCAAAATAGCAGTGTAGACATTTGGGCTCAGGGTGGAGCCCAGGCTCTGAGACCCTTCCCTTTTGTGGGGTTCAGAGCTTGAGCTCCAGCCCAAGCTAGGGTGACCAGACAGCAAATGTGAAAAATCAGGACGGGGGGTGGGAGGTAATAGGAGCCTATATAAGAAAAAGACCCAAAAATCAGGACTGTCCCTATAAAATCGGGACATCTGGTCACCCTAGCCCAAGCCCAAATGTCTACACTGCAATATTTAGCCTGTCAGCACGAGCACCACAAGTGCAAGTCAATTGACCCGGGACCAGCTCTGACTGTGGGTCTTTTGCTGCAGTGCAGATAGACCCAGACGTGTTAGTTATTATAAATGCCCTGTCTATACACAAGTAAGCTGAGGCTCAGGCCCATTTTACAAAAAATGTCTCCTGATTCTGGGTGCCATGACTATCAGGTATTGTAGGAACAGCACCCAAAATTAGTGGCTACTTCTGAAAAATGTTGGCCTTATTGACTTGCAGACATCAATTCACTGATAGAACCAAGAACTGAACCCAGGAATCCTGACCACCAGTTTCCTGCTGTAACCACTAGACAGACTCCACCTCCATGGCTGGGACACACTGACTAGCATTTTATGACCATGATTATTCCCAGCAGCAGGGCTTCGAGCTATGACAAAACAGCACAGATGATTAGTGCTCCCACAAATAGTATTAAGGTGCACATGGAAACTTTGAGTAGAGGGTTTTGTTGGGTTTCTCACTGCTAAAAAGGTTTGAGTAATGCTTTTCATTAGTATGTGTCATCCTGGAACTGATGGATGTCTCCTTCTCTTGACAAAACTGTAATGAGTAGAGAAAATAGAACATACATCTGTTGTAGTGATAGTGATTGTGGTTGTGGCCAGAATAAGGAATGGCTCACATTTAACCCAGTTTTGCTACAGTCTTAACATTTGAATTGACTGATCCGTCCTTGGATGCCAAAGAGCAATGGTGGTAGAACACGGTGCACCATTTAGCACCATTTCCATCCATTTTTAGGTGCCTCACTGAGATACAAGACACCTTTGGGTGTTAGGGACTTTCAGTGGCAATGCTGGGAGGGAAGGACATGGTTTTAAGCCTTGCTTGGAAATTATTTATTTTAAAAAAGGATCAGGGAAATGGATGGCTCTAGATAACCCAGGTCAGTAGTGACTAAATATTGTTACCATCAATGTTATGAGAAAAAAGGAATGAGTGGCTTTGGGCTCATTTCTACTGGACAGGTACCCCATTTCATAAGAACCGGCCTTGTTGTTGGGACCCACAACAGAAACACTGAGAATGGAATGAACACTGAACTACTTTGTAATCCCTCGAGGTGTCTCCTTATGGCTGGGTTCAAGCACAGCCATGAGAAAACCTGGCCTTTTCTGTGGCTAAATAGAGGACTTATTCTCGTAGGCTGTCATATCTTTCCCAAGCATGAAATTCACTTTCAAAATGAAAAATTATTTAATCCATATACATAAAACATGATAGAAACAGGAATATGTTGCAACCTCTTGCACAGGTTGTGGGGGACAGAAATTTGATAAGGTATGAGGAAGTCAGTCTGTATGCACATGGCTGGATACAGGAGCAGCATCTCTGTAAATAGTTTTCTTAATAAAGAGCCAGTTTAGTTTTAGAAACATGGAGTCCTTTCATGTTATTACCGAGTACATGAAAGAGTAGTTGGCATTAGCATTCTGAGGCCCAGATCACATCTGGGGAGAAGCCCACAGGAGGGTGTGATGGGAAACTCTAGAAGGTTTATCTTGCAGTTTTCAGGACACCATCCTCTCTAGGAAGAGGGGCTTGGGAAGAAGGGGCTACTGAAAGGGCAGGGGACACAGCTCTTAAAACCCCAGAGATCCCTTGGAGCCAAAGAAAAGGTCTCCTTCAGATCCAGAATACACTCTGAGGAGAAATTCTGGTATATACACTTTAACATACTCAAGGACGCTTTCACCAAACTCCACCAGAGAAGTAGACAGCATCATGAAACAGGCCACCCAAATAGCCGAAGAAAATCTGCTTCAATACCGAAGTCACCTACCACCCCACACTGGAACCCATATGGAGTATCAAACAACCTACAACCCATACTTGATGGGGACCCCATCCTGAAAGAAATCTTTCCTGAACCTCCTCTTCTGGCCTTCAAACAGACCCTCCAACCTCTCCAAGTTCATCATCAGAAGCAAGCTCACCACAGACCAGGACACAAACTCAAAGCAGCACCAGACTCTGCCAGAACAACAGATGCAAAATCCACAGACATAACTCCACTGCTACTATGATCAACACCCCCCACAACACACCTTGCAAGATCCCTGGGTCCTACACCTGCCTATCACAACATGTGCTATATCTCTGAAAAACAACTATGTGAGCAAAACCAGATAATCACTACATTCTTGAATGAACTCACCCAGGAAAATGATCAAAGACAAAAACACCATATCAAGTGTGGGTGAACACTTTTCACAAAGCAATCACTTTATAGCTGACCTATCAGTCCTCATCCTCAAAGGAAACCTGCACAACATGTTCAAAAGACAAGCCTGGGAACTTAAATTTATAACTTTGTTAGACACTAAAAATCATGAACTGAATAGAGATACTGGATTTATGGCTTATTACAACAATAACAACCCCCACATACACTTTCTTTACTCTCTATGTCTGGAGGGGTATTAACAGGACATTTCACCTTGAATGCTCCCTTTAAGTGTGTTAAGTACTTATGCTAAACAGTCTGTTCCACCTGGTATTTAGCTGTGACACTGAGTAAGTTTTCCAGACCTGAAGAAGAGCTCTGTATAAGTTCGAAAACTTGTCTCTCTCTCCAACAGAAAATGGTCCAATAAAAAATACTACCTCACCCTGCTTGTCCTCCAGATCCACACAGGCAGTAGCCATTGTGCATGGATGGTTACCCCTCCTTGTGGCTCTGCTGTTCTCCTTAGCCCCCTGGCAGAATGGCTCTTGCAGGAGAGGACTCAGTAGGAGTCAGTGCTAATTACAACATCATGAATACTCCCACCCAGATTTCTTTATTCATGGGCAGAGTAGGAGATGCTGCTATATCTGTAGCCAGAAAATGGTTCCCTGCTTCCCCCATCCACCCACAAAGCCTTATGGAAGGAAACTCCTGCTGAACACCTACAGAAGGGTTTCCTTGGAGAGCAGGGGATGGTGCAGTAAAGGCATCCAACCCCCTCCTAAGTAGACTGCTTCTGCTAGATCCCCTCCACTTGAGACAACAGAGGCTTTAGAGTTATTAGCACCATGTAACTCTTCAAGGTGACCCAGATCCATAATATTCATGTTATAGTGCCCAGGGTTTTACTCTGATATTCAGTGAATATGCTGAAAGACAACTGACAAACAGAGTGGGAAGTAAGGAGTGAAAGTGATAAATTTATCACTACCATCACCAAGGGTGCCGGAGCCTTCCCAAACAGGGGCGGCTCTTGGGATTTTGCCGCCCCAAGCACAGCAGGCAGGCTGCCTCCGGCGGTTTGCCTGCGGAGAGTCCACTGGTTCCACAGCTTCGGCGGACCTCCCGCAGGCAAGCCGCGGAAGGCAGCCTGCCTGCCGCCCTCGTGGCGCTGGCAGAGCGCTCCCCGTGGCTTGCCGCCCCAAGCACGCGCTTGGCCTGCTGGGGCCTGGAGCCGCCCCTTTCCCAAAAGTGAGGGAGCTGGGGGCACCAGCCCCTTTGAGCCCCTTCCCCTTCCCCAAAGGGCCTGCCCCTCCCCTCCTGTTCCCTCTGAGGCCCTGCTCCCGGCCAAGTCAGAGGCCAGAGCAGGGCCGGGGGGCCAAAAGCAGCCCCTTGCTCATGTCCCCACCCCCAGTCCCACTTCCCGACCCGGCTCTGGGGGCAGGGGACGGGGAGCGGTGCCTCAGAGCCACATTCCAGCTATGATTAGAGCTGTGTGGGCATTTGTGGGCAGCCACAGTGGACCCTCCACCTGCCCATGGTGCAGTGGGCCTGAGCAGCCCCCGGCCCGTGTCCCCGCTCCCCAGACTCCCCACGCAGGGCAGGTGGAGGGTCCGCGGCTCCCCTGCCTGCACAGCTCTTACCATGGCCTGGCTCCGGCTCCAAGCCCCCCCATCCGGAGCCGGGTCAGGGAGAGCCGCACAGGGCCATGGGCAGCTGCCTGTGGTGAGCCGGCACACAGTCATGGACCCTCCACCTGCCTTGGGCTGGGCGGGGCCACGGACTGGGGGCTACTCTCAACCCCACCACCACCACCCGCACCGTGGGCAGGTGGAGGGTCCACATGGTTCTCACAACTGCCTGGACGCCACGCTGGCCTGGCCGGGAGGTGGGGCCTCAGGGCAAAGAGGAGGGGAAGGGGACAGGGTCCACCCTGAGGAAAAGTGGAGTGGGCAGGCCCGTCCACTTTCAAAAAGTGGGAAGGCCATGGCTCCCTGCCCCCACCCCCGTTCCGGTGCCACTGACTATCACCACTTTGGCGTTTTTATCTCCCTAATGGGAGACTGGAGGATTCAAAGAGAACCATCTTGACTTTAAAACCTTTCCCTTCAACAAACGTCAGTTTCAGTTTCAAATTTACATGTTGCTGCCTAAATCAGAGTGTACAGTTCTGCTTCTTTCCTGTTATTAGCTGGCACCTCTCGTTAGCTGTTGCTGATCCATGTTTTGGTGCTGATAAAATAAGAAGATGGGTACATTGTTGTTAATTCTTCCACTCTACTCAGTGCTGATAAGGCCCTAGCTGGAGAGTATTGTGTCCAGTTCTGGGTGCCACATTTTAGGAAAGATGTGAACAAATTAGAGAAAGTCCAGTGGAGAGCAACAAAAATTATTAAAGATCTAGAAAACATGAGCTACAAGGAAAGATTGAAAAAAAATGGGTTTGTTTAATCTGGAGAAGCAAAGATTAAGGGCTGACATAACAGTTTTCAAGTGACTGCAAGGAGGAGGGTGAAAAATTGTTCTTAACCTCTGGGGATAGGACGAGAAGCAAAGGGCTTAAATTACAGTAAGGGAGGTTTAGGCTGGGCATTAGGAAAAACTTCATAACTGTCAGGGTGGTTAAGCACTGGAACAAAGTGCCTAGAGAGATTGTGGAATCTGAATGATTGGAGGTTTTTAAGAGCAGGTTAGACAAACACGTGTCAGGACTAGCCTAGTTATTACTTAGTTCTGCCATGAGTGCAGGGCTGGACTAGATGGCCTATGAGGTCCCTTCCAGTCCTACACTCAGGGCCGGCGCTTCCATTAGGTGACCCTAGGCGGTCGCCTAGGGCGCCATGATTCGGGGAGCGGCATTTTGTGCGCTCCCTGTGGGGCACATGGGAGCTTCAGGTTCCGCTCCCGTTGCGTCGCCAAAGGACCTTCTGCTGACATGCCGCAGAAAACAGCGGCAGGCAATTGAGCAGCTCAATGACTGCCGCTGTCGCCTGCGGCATTTCGGCGGAGGGTCCTTCTTCGGCGGCGCAATGGGAGTGGAACCAGAAACTCTGGCGCTGCTCCTGCCTACACTTCTATGATTCTAGTTTTGAGTCTTGCTGAGATGGGCTCACTGCATCCATTGCTTCCAGACATATCTCCTTTGGCTCCAGATTTCAGTATAACAGAATGTAAACTGGCTCTGAAAACAGAATGTTGTAAATTCCAAGCTCAGATTCATATCATTTTTGCTTTGCAGCTAAACACCCAACACTTCCTAAATAACTGTGTCCCTTACACACATCTGACACAGCTATATTAGCCATACAGTTTTAATATTGTATAAAGCATTGTGAGCTCCTCATTCCATGCCAGCTTGGAGGTGCTCTTCCAATTGTTCTTGGCTACAAAATGGCAGAAAATACACTTTAGAGTCAAAGTAAATAAACTATTGGCTCCAACCTGCCTTGGAGCAAACATTCAGGATGCTCTGTATCACTCAACAGCTCAGAACATGTCTGCACTTATGGAGTGATTTCATTTTTCCAATTTTGTTTTCATGTCAGGGCTAAAGGTTTGCCAAATGAGGAGTTTTATTTTCAATAGGAGAAATTCATAGACAAGTCATCTATGCTTCCTAGTCTAACCTCTATTATTTTTCAATGATCGGGTGCCCCCGAGGCAACTGCTGATCATCAGCCTCAGAGACAACATCCCAATGGGGTAAGGGAGGTGCACATCTCGCCTTCCTGTTTTTATGAACGATTGCATGGTAGAACAAGACTAAATCCACACTTTGCTAGTTTGTTTGTTTTTTCCCCAGAGGAGAATCCACCCCTCGTTCATGGGCTCCTATTTCAGATATTTTAGTAGATAGAGCTAAACTTTTTTTCCACACATCTGTTTTTCAATTTCACACTTCCAAAATTACCACTGTGCTACTAACTTGCAAAGCTCCGGTACATTCCTCCAGAGGAGTGCCAGTCTAGATCAAGCACCTTGTCTTATCCACCTTCCTTCTTTCATTCAGCTCTTTCCTCCGTCTTTAGATTCTCCTCACTCTACCTTTGCTGAGAAAGTAAACACCAACTGCTTCCTGCCTCATTCTGTTGTCACTATGGCCGTGTGCCCGTTGGCTTTGACTGTATGGCACACTCATCATCTATAGAGCTCCTGAGCTCTGAGGGATTTCCCCAAGATGTAGATGCATTCTGAGGCATGCCACACCACATCCTACCAAAGCTCTGGGTCTCTGTCATGACAGCTGTGCACTAGGTTCACAGGTAAGACAACTTAAGCACTTAATTTTTCTACGCCTCAGTTTCCTCATTTGTAAAATGCAGATAATGCTTCCCTTCCTCATGGAGGACCGTAATCATTATTTATATCCAAATTCACAGTCAGACTATCAGTTGTAAATAGGTACAGGAATTGTGTGTGCCATTATCATAACAGCTCACTAGATAAGGAGTTGATTGCTTAGATGAAGAATCTAAAACCCTTTGTGAATGAGAGATATATTTCTATCTTTTGCCTATCAGCATTTAACATACTCTGCAGAATCATTGCAAAAAAATCAACACTATGGCTATGTCTACACTACCACTTATGTTGGCAAAACTTATGTCACTCAGGGGTGTGAATAGACCATCCCGAGTGACATAGTTACACTGACATAAGTGCTAGCGTAACTCTTGGTGGGAGAGTTTCTTATGCTACTCATGGGGGTGGGGTTTTTATTTGTATCCCATCGGCAATAGAGCATCTTTACCACGCATGCTACAGTGGCACAACTGTATTGGCATAGCTGCGCCGCTGCAGCGCTGTACGTGGAGAAATGGCCTTAGGCCATGACTTCTTGGGCCCCCCAAAATCATTTTCATAGAATCATAGAATGTCAGGGTTGGAAGGGACCTCAGGAGGTCATCTAGTCCAACCCCCTGCTCAAAGCAGCACCAATCCCCAACTAAATCATCCCAGCCAGGGCTTTGTCAAGCCTGGCCACTATAAACCTCTCAGGAAGGGGATTCCACCACCTCCCTAGGTAACTCATTCCCATGCTTCACCATCCTCCTAGTGAAAAAGTTTTTCCTAATATCCAACCTGTTTACATCCTGTTATAAAAATTTTAAAATGTGCTCTAGTCTTTCCTTTGATCTGAACTTGAGGTAGGCACAAGCAGGCCAAGAAGGTGAATGTTTCTTAGGTACTTGCCACCTCCGATTGATATTTTTCTTGAAGACCGCCCTTTCAGTGGTGGGATTTCAAGAGCCCCTTGATTCCTTCAAAAAACAAACAATAGCTAGCAAAGGACTTTGCATCATAAGCTGTAACTTGTTACCAGTCTGTCAGCTTTTGAAGCTATTTGACCAGATGCAGGTAAATAGACTTACCAGGCTGTGCCAAATTTATTCAAAACACTTCCTGCAGATACTCCAAGAAGATAGGACGTGCTATATTAGATCTAACCAATGGGCCATGTAGTTCAGTCTCCTGTTTCCAACAGTGGCCAACACCAGATGCTTCAGATGTTACATTTAGGCCTGTTCATTTAGGCTCTTTGTACAATACACTTGAATGGTTTGGAATTATATTGCAGCATGCTGAGAAGAAAATTGAAGGTACAGAAATCACATAAGGTGGCTGAAATGTAACTCAAACTGAGACTATTACTAACTAGAGAGCCATGAGAAATCGGTTCAAAGAGGTGTAAAAGAAGAGCTGTGAAATGATGTGCTGTTGTGTGGACATCTAGTGGTAGTTTTTGGAACTATGTGTGTTTTTTCTAAAGCCCAGGCATATGGTATCTAGAGATGATAAAGATGATGCAGTTAGAAATAAAGAAGCAACATGGTGCAGATCTGAGACCGAAATGAAGTTGTATGTTTGTGAGTAAATACTGTATTTAAAAGCTGGAAAGCAAGCTCAAAAGAGATGGGTGATTTTAAAAGATCTAAGTGTAACTTTACCATCTATGCTAATATTTGAACAATTGAGGAAATCAAACAAATGTTTCCCAGAGAAAGGAGATCTCATATGTGGAAAAATGTTTACTACTTTTGGGTGCCACAAGTTGGGCTCCCCCAAAATGGAAGCACATGACATTTTGGCATTAGCTATTATCTTGTTGACTGATGTGCAAATTCAGAATTGACTGCAAATCTTTATTGAACCCAAGATAAAAACAACTTTTTGAGACACTTGGATGTACTAATGATTCCTGTAGTGCAAATTATGTGAGAATGCTGTTACTCTGAGAGACATATTTCATTCAAATGACATGAGTTGTGACAGTGCACACCTAATCTACAGATTGATACATTCATGTCAAGGCAAAAGAGCAAATTATAAATCATGGGCTAGGTTCTCAGCTGGTGTAAATCAACATTACTCCATTGAAGTCAGACAAGCTACACTGATTTACACTAGCTCAGGAGCTGGCACTGTATGAGAAGAGTTGGACAATGACCTCAATTGAAACTCCAGCTCCAAACATAGGAATGTCCATACCAGATCAGCAGCTAGGTCCATCTAGTCCAGTGTCCTGTCTCTGACAGTGATGACTCAGAAGAAGGTGAAAGAATCTTGCAATAGGCAGATGTAGTGCAACCTGTCCTCCATATTAGATCTCATCTTGATCTTTATTGGTTAGAGACAGGGATAAGCCTGGAAGCACAAGACTTAATATCACTTACACACAATTTTTAGCACTATTATGACAGCTCTGGAAATTCTTGATACCCATACAAATTTCTTATCCTTTTTTTAAACCTTGCTGAATTCTTTACCTCAACGACTTCTTGTGGCAATTAGTTCTATGGTTTAATCATATATTGTGGGAGAAAAGTATTTCCTTTTATTGGTATTGAATTTCTTCCCTTTTAGTTTCATTGAGTGTCCCCTTGCTTTTCTATTATGAGACAGGGAGAGCAGAAATATCTGATCTACCTTCTCTATTCCATTCTTTATTTTATATACTTTCATCATGGGCCCTCTTATTCATCTTCTTTCAAAGGCAAGCAATCCCAGTCTTGTCAATCTCTCTTTGGATATAAGTTTTCCCATGCTCTTGTCCCTGGATCACTCTTGTTGCCTTTCTCTGGAACCCCCTCTAGTTCTGTTATGCCTTTATTGAGGTGGAATGACCAGTCATCCCTAGCCTTTGGTGAAAGTCCAGATCCAGATGTGGCTCTGTACGCTTTAGCTCATCCCCAGACTAATGTGTGTTCAGGTCATATTTATCAAATAGATTGAGGTGACAACTGTAAAGTAAAATTTGATTCATATAATCACAAGGTTCAGAAAATAGCCACATCCATGGAGTTTTCAAGAAATGGCCAGCAGAGCATTACATTTTCAATCTAAGCTCTTTTGTTCCCTTTGTGTTTTCTACAAGTAGACAGCAGCTTTGTCTCCTTTAGAGTGTCCTTTAAAAGATTCCTTCTCAGCAGGGGGTTAAAAGTCCTGCTTCTGGATAGACAGAAGGTTCTGACTTTTAGTCAGTGTCTAGTAGTTAATGACATTTGACCCATGACTCAGAAAAAGATCAAGGCTAGGAAGTAAGAAGCTACAAAGTAGTTAATTGGTTATGGGTTGCCACTCACCACAGGCATGCCTCCTGTTGTCTAGGTCTGGGATAGTAGTTCTTGCTGCTTCGGCTGCCCCCTTGGGGCTGGTTGCTCACTCTGTAATAATCTTTCTTCTGATAATGTGGCCTTCTGGTCAGTTCACCATTTCGCTACCCCTTCCAGGATTACAAAGTCCCACTGTCGAAATGCCTTCTCTGGACAGTGTTCGACCCTGGGCTTGGGGCTCTGTGCCATTATACCAGTGGTGGGCAGAGGAACCTGGGCCTGCCCACTACACCAGGTTCCAGCCCAAGGACCCTACAACGAGCAATCCAGGTCCTCAGTTACTGTCCCTGTTTCACTTAGCTCCTTCCTACTCAGCCTCTATAATCTTCTGTGACCTATTTTAGCCTAGTCTACTCCCCGAGGCTACTTCACCCCCTCCTGGCCTCTTCCTAGACTCCTTACTCTAGGGCAGAATCCCAGGGCTAATTCTCCCCCTAGACTTCCCCGTGATGACTTCCTTCATCCCAGAGAGTGACTGCAGACTTCTTCGCCTGAAGCCCCTTCCTGCTCTCGGTTTCTTGGCTTTATGATGCTGGCCCAGCCCTTCCCCAGCTGGGCTTCACTCTCAATTAACCCTGGTCCTCCTCCTCTCAGGTGACCTAATTGGCTGCTCCGACCCTCATTGGCCAGATCAGGGCTTGTGTGGGATGCACACCCCATCATAGGAACACAAACAGAAGTTTGAAGGTAACAAAAATACACACACCCACATCCGCATCCACTTGGAATTAATGAGGAGATAAAAATTCATCCCTAGCGTGACACCCATAAAGCCAATTATGTTAAACTAGGGATAAATTTGCCCCTCAAAACTATGTTAGAATTTACAGCTAGACTGGAGTAACAACACAAGATAATTGATAAGCAGTTACTAGTGTTGTGTGGAAGTTTCATTTGGTTTGGTTTCAAATAGAGAAACAAAAGCAGCCGAGTTCCATCCATGCCTTGAGATTGACAGATATTTCAGAGAAATCAGCATTGTTTTAGGGGAAAATAGATCTTGTCAAACAAACAATATTTTTGATGAGATTACATGTTTAGTTGATAGAGGTAGATGTGTTGACATAATACACTTCTGGAAGGTATCTGACTTAGTATTGCGTCACATTCTAATTAAGAAGTTAGCACTGTCAAAATCAATGTAGAACATATTAAATGGGTTAAAAACTGGGTAACCGATAAGTCCAGAAAGTAATTGTGTATTGGGAATCATCATGCAAAAAGGGGTGTTTCTATTGGGGGAACCTCACAAGTCTGTTCTTAACCCAATGCTAGTCAATATCTTCAATGATTTGAAAGAAAATACAAATCATTGCTAATAAATAATTTGCAGATGACACACAGGTGGAGTAGTACATAATGCTAAGGATATGTCTGTTTGCAGAGTGATCTGGGATCACTTGGTAAGGTTGGACTGGGCTCCTTTGAGCAACATGCTTTTTAGTATAGTCACATGCAAAGTTATACATCTAGGAGCAAAGAATGTAGGTCACTCTTATAGGATGAGGGATTGTATCTTGGAAAGTATTGATTCTGACAAAGACCCGGTGCAATACTAACGCAAAGAATTTGAATACTATCCTTGGGTGTATCTTGAGGACATTATTAAGGAGAATACTGAGTAGGAGCATGGAGGAGGTGTGATGCTGTATGGAATATCTGAGACACTATATGATATTAGTGACACCAATATTATAAAATTGCAATGAATCTTACCAGATATGCCATGTAACATATCAGTGGAAAAGTTATAATTTGTAAAAATATGATAATTGTATTTATATGTATGTATCACCTTTGTATTCTGAGTTATAAATATGTATGGTATATTTGTATTTCAAACTTGTGCTGTGTTTCTGGCCGACATCCCCAAACAGAATGGCATCAGCACTTTCTAGCCTGTCCAATGGCCCATCAAGGGCAATCAGCTACACAATGAACAGATTGAGAGAAGCCAGGGGCTTCACCTATGAGTCAGCAGGACATGTAGGGACATGCTGGTGGACAGGGACTCCAATGTGCTGTAAGTTCGTGTTTGGGAAAAAAGCCACATGGCAAAGGATATAAAAAGGCAGCTGCATCTTCTCCATTTTGTCTCCTGCTTCTTACCTCTGGAGCAAGTTCTCTACAAACTGAAGCACTGAACAAAGTACTGACAGACCCATCCAAGCTTTGGATGTGTTCCAGAGGGACTCTACAAGCCAGCAAACTCACCAGTGCTGCTAAGAACCTGATATGTGGACACTGAAGTTTTATATATGTATTTGACTGCTTGGACCATTTAACATCTCTCTTATTTTAAAAGCTTTTCTTTTATAATAAACCTTTAGTTTTAGATATTAAAAGATTGGCTGGCAGCACAGTATTTTGGGTAAGATCCAAACTAATAATGTGGCTGGCCCTTTGGGGATCAGAAGAACATTTTGTACAGTGAGCAGAGTTTTTAAACAACTTCTCACTTTACTGGACCGATGTGCTGATTGGGAGCAAGAGAACTGGAATGCAATAATGGGGACTGTGTGATTACTTTTTTCAGCTTCTTAATAACCAGTGGTGTGGGGGGTAATCAGGAGCACAGTTTGTTGCTGGTTGGTGACTCTAACTTCAATGTTTACCACCTCTTTTGGGAGAATCTGCTCTCCTTTTGCAACCTGCCCTGACCTTAGCATTTTCTTGGCTACCCTAGGCACCTGTGGGTCACAGGTGGTTACCACCATTGGCTACAGCACTGGTGAAACCATTACCAGAATTATGTCCATTGCTGATGTCCGTACTTCAAAAAAGATGTTGACAAATTGGAAAGGGTTCAAGAAAAGAACTGCAAGACTGATCCAAGTTCCAGAAAACCTTCCTTAAAAAGTGACTAAAGAAGCTCGATCTAGCTTGATAACAATCTAAAAGCTCCTATGTAGGCTGAAGATTTTTTATAATAGAGGTCTCTTTAATCTAGCAAAGGCATACTATATCAGAAGCTTTTAGATATATACATTTAGGCTAGAGATAAGTCACAAATTTTTAATGATGAGGGTAACTAACCATTGGAATAACTTACCTAGGGATGTGGTGGATTCTCCAACACTCAGTTTTAAAATCAAAGTTGGATGTTTTTCTAAAAAATATGCTCTAGCTCTAGGCTTGATGCAGAAATTTTTGTGTGAAATTCTTTAACTGATTTATACAGGAGGTCAGATAAGATCCCTTCCTGCCTTAAAATCTATGAATCGCTCTCTCTGTGTTGCCTAGAATCCAGGACACCTATCACGTGATCAAGTGTCATACAAGTTTGTTATGAATCCAAGACAAAAGCACATAAACTTGTGCCTGCACAGACACACTTATCTGCTTAACATCCTCCCTGTTTACTGATGGAATTGATTCATCATCACTGTAAGCGGTCATCAAGCTTCTTTCCCAACACAGAACAGAAATATTTATTAAACAATTCTGCATTTTTAGCAATTTTAGCATACCTATTCAGGAACAGACCTATGCCGTTTGCAAGGAGTTTTTGGTTTGTTCTATTTTTAAAATTTCTTATTTTCCTTAACCTTATTGGCTACTTACACAGAGATGAATTAAACTCACTAGTTTTGTCTGAGAAAGTCAATTTTGCCATATACAGCTGGACAGTTCCAAAACTTCGCGTGAAAGTACATGGGTCACATTTATCCTTGTTGTAACTCTTCTGAAGCCCCGAGATCTCCAGGGTCAAACTTTGTGTGAGCTCCCTTTCACACTTAACATGATTTTTTTCCATAATGACCACCACCACAGCTGATATTTCTGTAATATCTTTCAGTCCAAAGCATTGCACAGCACCTGGCGTACGTAAGTCTCACAGGAATAATACCACCCCATCAACAAAATGGAACACACCTGTAATTCTTTTCTACAGTACATATAGATTTTTAGTTTGAATTGTTCATGGATTAAATTTTTAAAATGAGACTATACTCTATGTTTTTATGCTAATGAAATCATTGTAAAGAGTGCACAGTATGCAGCCATGTAAATTGTAGGAGGTAAAACCACACAGGAGGGAATCATATTACAAGAGACTCTCACGGAGATACAAGAGCACAATGCAAGCTGAGATGAACAAAAATGTGATTAGGAGGCATGAGGTGAAGCTCTAGGGAGGTATGACAAGGGCCTCAGCAAAAATTAAAATGCACTGATAGCTTTCTGAAGTAACACTTTGCGCCCAGACAGTGCTTTGTTCTTCAAAGTGCTCAATGCTTGAGTGCCTACCTTGGTTATTAATCAGTCAACACTCGGCAACCGAGACCGCATAGCTATCAAATTATTGTCCATTCCAAATACAGGGGGAATACAGTGTGGTAACTGGTGACTATTTAAAGTCTAACAAGGAGCACCATTTATCGCAACCTTAATCTTCAATGTGCTTTCCACAGTTCCATTTATGTAATCCTTACCATCCTGGCAGGCCACTTTACTGATGGGGAACTGAGACAGAGATCTTAAAGTCCTGATTTTCAGAGGTGCTGAAGAACTGCAACTCCTAATTAGGTCCTAAGTGACTTGTCAGGACCACACAAAGTTGGGGTGGCTGCTAGGACTAAGTCACAGGAGGCTCCTGGCTTCTAATCTCATATTTTGACCACACTTCTCTCTCATGGAAATGGTTGTTCCTGATCAACCAATACATTTATCAGCAGGTGAATTACTAAAGGTAGTTTTTGTAGCAGGCATATCTACCCCAATTCATCTCATGTGCCTCAGCAGAGATGATAATCTGTTTTCTCTTCCTTTGACTGTCTCATGCCCTTTTCCTAGCTCATCCACTTTAATATATGGCCTTGTCACATTGTAGGAGGGTAGGAAAGCTAAACAATACAGAACAGGAAGCATTATTTCTGTACTCCCACTTCAGCTACTTCAAACACCAACAACATAAAGCGTGATCACGTAAGTTATGGATTTTATGATCCACTGTCTGATATTTTCCATCTTCACACCTGGGCTGGAATAGACATGCTCCCTTAGGAGCCAAGACTCAACATATTTAGTATAAGAGATGGGCTGGAGATGCAACATTCAGACACAATTTGCAGCTCCCTCATCGTTGGAGGTGTTTGGATTCAGTGTTCTGGCTGGGGCCTCAGTCTGTCTCTTTAGCAGAGTGATTGTTAAGAGAAAACTTTCTTTTCTTTATACCAAAAAAACAAACAAAAACAAAAAACCACTCCACATCATTGCTTAAAAGTGAGAGAGAAAATCAATGTGGTATTTATCTGCACTGCTTGAAAACTCACAGCACACAAACAACAAAGTAAAGCAAGGAAAGATAATTCACTGGGCATAGAAGAAACCCTGAGTAGTTTATTTATTAGAGGCAATGTTCCCTTCTCCCTCTCCAACCCAGAACAACTAGCAAACACTTTGGAATGGCCATAGTTCCTCATGAAGAATACCTGTTCTTTTAAGGCATCTTGTCCCCACTACCCCACTTCCAATTTCTTTGCTGCATTCCACTTTTCCTTTAATTTTCTTTATGTTCATTTAAACCCATTGCTTCCCCAGATTTACTGTTTATCAAGCTTTGACTCTGCACTTATCTGTTAATCTGACCCATCTATCAATAGTTTTCTAGCCATCCCTGTAGACTGTTCAGCCAGGGATTTTACCCAGACTTATCATTTTTATGTACACTGCTGCTGTCACAAGGTCACCCTTGGAAATGATACTATGCCTCAGTGGGTACTTTTCACCTAATAAAATATACAGAACTCAGTATATCAATCATATTGTCTAGAAACCGAATCCTGTATGGCACAGGGGTAGGCAACCTATGGCACGCGTGCCGAATGCAGCACGTGAGCTGATTTTCAGTGGCACTCACACTGCCCGGGTCCTGGCCACCAATCCGGGGGGCTCTGCATTTTAATTTAATTTTAAATGAAGCTTCTTAAACATTTTGAAAACCTTATTTACTTTACATACAACAA
This sequence comes from Mauremys mutica, assembly GCF_020497125.1. Classification (NCBI taxonomy): domain Eukaryota; kingdom Metazoa; phylum Chordata; order Testudines; family Geoemydidae; genus Mauremys; species Mauremys mutica. The sequence goes on along the minus strand of NC_059073.1, from coordinate 184,967,278 downwards.
TAGTTTAGTTATATATTATAGACTTATAGAAAGAGACCTTCTAAAAATGTTAAAATGTATTACTGGCATGCAAAACCTTAAATTAGAGTGAATAAATGAAGACTCGGCACATCACTTCTGAAAGGTTGCCGACCCCTGCTGTATGGCAAAGCTGAGAGGAGAAAAATGCCAAGCCATTTGATTCAGGCTGCTCTCCTTAAGCATCACTTTTTCGCTGCAGCAAAAATGGTAGTTTCTTTACTGATGTGTGGAGTAAAAGTGACACAGAGTGGGCAGAAAACCTGGCACCTGGCAATGCCAGGACAATGATGTCCTGGTCTGTGGTACTACAGTAATACAAACAATCAACACAGTGAGGACAGGCTGGGTTCTACTCCAGAAGGCTTGGATGACTGTCAAAGGTCATGCCCGTCTATGCATGCCAGATATTCAAAACATTCCAGTTCTGCAGTCCAGCTGGTTAAGTGCTGCACAGTCTTTCAGAATAGAACTCTCGCATACGCAGTCTTCATCCCAGTGTCAGGGAGGCCCAGCCCCTTCTCCCTGAGGCTCTGTCTTCCTGCTCTTCCAACACCTCATGCCTGGAATTGGGCTTTCCCCACTGCTGACTCAAGGCCCTGACTCAGTGGCCACGGTTCGCCGTTGCTGGCCAATGGGAGCTGCAGTGGACTGTGCCTGAAGACGGTCAACATAAACAAAATGTCTCGCAGCCAACCAGAGGATTACCACGATGGGCCGCATGCCAAAAGTTGCCAATCCCTGGGTTACGGAGAGGGACATATGAGCTTCTGGAGAATGCTGCAGTCTAGACCCTGACCACAAAGTCATTTCACTTTCAAGTCAGAGCAAGGAGAGACCCAGACATAGAAAATATTCCCTGGAAAAAAACATCCACAAGGGAAACAGAGACTGAAGGAGTTAGACCCAGATAAAGTGCCCAGTTTGACTGGTAATGAGGTGATGGCACAAAGGGGCTTTTCTTTGTGTAACAAAAAGACAGTAGCAGCACAACCCACTAGTCACATAGAGCAGGTGTAAATAGAGGGAACTGATGACTTCTGCAGCAAAATGAAAATCGTAGTAAAACTAAAGATCAGCACTTTCACCCGGCAATAGATATAAGAAGTCAGCATATTCCTCCAAACTCACTTCTTTTGAGAACTGGAACGTCCCTTATAAGGTTAGCGTAAGATGATTCCAACCGCAGTACAGTTTTTCCTTCAATAATTAATTTAGTTTGCTCAGTGAATTTTCCCTGAAGGAACTACTTAGCTGTATAAGCTCAGTAGGGCAGGGAACATGCCTTATCTAAGTTTGCAAAGTAGCATGTAAATTTACAGTGTGAAATAAATGCTTATTAATAAAAATAATCTTTTCCTCCCACTTCCCTTCTAAACCTGACGTAAGGAGACAGCACTGAGTAAAGCACGTCTGTCTACCTAGAATTTTAATCTAAGTTTACAGAACCCCATTTGCTGTTAACTGGAACTGCAATCCCACAAGCCAGAGCTATTAGCTACCAAACTCATTTCACTAAGAAATGTTTGTTGGATGGGAACCAGAATCCCCAACGTGAACACTAACAGCTTTAATTTGCGAAGCTCCTGAGCTCTTCCTCCCCATGGAGATCTATAGGAGGTGAGGAGGGAAAGAGGTCATTGTCCCAACCCTTCCACTGCCTGAACTGGCCAGAGCTACCAACTACATAGGGGAATGCACTGTACATGCACCTGTATAGGGTGGAGCAGCAGCTGTGTTCCACAGGAGACGTTGTGCCTCCTTCAGAGACAGCACCTTGCTTCTACAGTTCCTGTCAGGGTGCATATCTAGCTCCATGCTGACCCTAATGTCATGATTAGAGCTGGTTGTAAAACTTTCCATGGAAGCGTATCATTGAAAAACACAGTTTCATCAAAATCCAAACAGTTTGCAGGAACATGTCAATTTCAACTAAATTTTCAACAGAAGAGTGTGGAAACAAATTGTTCCACCTGTTTGGTATTGATGTCAAAATGTTTTGTTTCAATAAGGTAAGACTGTTTCATTTCAACATCAACATTTTGTTTAGCCTTTTATACTATATTGTAATGTACATTTTACTGTTATATATGAATAGATATAATATTGTATTTAATATTTTATATTATAAAGTTTTGACATTATCAAAACAAAAGGGTTTGATGTTTCCAAATCATTTTCTTTTGGATTTTCTGTTCTGTGGGAAATTTTGAATTTTGGTTCTGATTCAGAATGAAAACAAATTTCAAAATTTTAGAACTTCACATGGGATGCAAATTCCATTTCCCAACCAGCTCTAATGGTGATATGGCTTTAAAGTTCTTTATACAGTGGATTAGGAGATGTTTTAAGTGGTGCACATTGTATTTCACTGTGAAGAAGGAAACCTGCAGACAGACACACATACCCCAGGTATGAAGATTTAGAATGGTTTTGTCTGATAGGAAGAAGCTTATTTCAAAGCTCTACAACTATTTTCAGCCACCTGTATTACAGAAAACTGATTCATGAAAACTCTAGGGCCATCTGCTGGCATGTTAAGAAAATGCAATAGCAGGTTTTGTATTGACTTTAAACAACTTCCGAAAGTGTTACTTACATCCCACGAAATATAAACAATGACAACCCTACAAAAATAATACACAAAGAAGCATTCATATTAAACAGGAATGATGATAATAAAGCCATCTGTTGATGTCTATATATCCCAATAATTGCCAAAGACTTAACATGTGTCTTCTTTCCAGCTTACCATCCTCTGCTCCAGATACTTCAGTGGAACCATATGATGAGGAAATTACTGGGATGCATGTAAACATCATGCTCTTTAGGGCAGGTATTGTCATTCCTCTGGATTTTCAAAGCATCTAGTATATGATGGCCACTATCACAATCGATATGAGTAATTCCAATCATTGCCTGTATCGCTGCTTACATCACAATGGTAATGCACTTCTCAGCCTTCAGGCAGCCACTCTTCCCCCTCAGTGTAGCCCTCTCCAGGACTCTCTTAAATTCCTGCCCAGTTGCCTCATGTCTTCATGCTTAGAACCATAGAAATGTAGGGCTGGAAAGGACCTTAAGAAGTCATCAAGTCCAGCCTCCTGTGCTAGCAGAACCAAGTAAACCTAGACCATCCCTGACAGGTTATTTGTCCAATAATCTGTTCTCAAAAATCTCCAGTGATGGGGAGTCCACAACCTTCCTTGGAAGCCTGTTCCAATACTTACCTGTCCTTATAGTTAGAAAGTTTTTCCTAATATCTAACCTAATTCTCACTTGTTCCAGGCTAAGCCTATTAGTTCTTATCCTACCTTCAGTGGACATGGAGAACAACTGATCACTGTTCTCTTCATAACAGCCCTTAACATATTTGAAGACTTATCAGGTCCCCCCTCAGTCTTCTTTTCTCAAAACTAAACATGCCCAGTTGTTTTTTATTAAACTTTTCCTCACACGTCAGGTTTTCTAAACTTTTTATCATTTTTGTTGCTTTCCTCTGGATTCTCCAATTTGTCCACCTCTTTCTTAAATTATGACTCTCAGAATTGGACACACTACTCCAGCTGAGGCCTCACCAATGCCAAGTAGAGTGGGACAGTTGTCTCCCAAGTCTGACATACAACATTCCTGTTATTACACCCCAGAATCATATTAGCGTTTTTTTTCAACTGCATCACATTGTTTTCGTATATTCAGTTGTGATCCACTATGCCCCCCAGACACTTTTCAGCAGAGCCAGTTATTCCCAATTTTGTAGTTATGCATTTGATTTTTTTTCTTCCTAAGTGAAGTACTTTGTGTTTGTCTTTACTGAATTTTATCTTGTTGATTTCAGACTAATTCTCCAATTTTTCAAGGTTGTTTCAAATTCTTATCCTGTCCTCTAGACAGCTTGGTCTCATCTGCAAATTTTATGAACATACTCTCCACTCCATTATCCAAGTCATTAATGAAAATACTGACTAGTACTGGATCCAGGAGTGACCCCGGAAGAACCCACTCGTTATGTCCCCTGAGTCTGACAGTGAAGCATTAATAATTATTCTTTGAGCATGGTCTTTCACCCAGTTTTGCACCCACCTTATAGTAATTTCATCTAGATCACATTTTCCTAGTTTGCTTATGAGACTGTCATATGGGACTGCATTAAAAGCTTTACTAAAATATGCTGTATTAAATCTACTGCTTCCCCCCGCCCCCATCCACTAGGCCAGTAACCCTGCTTGGTGCTTCTTTGGTGTAAATCCCACCACAATTAACTTGGTGGACAGCACCAGAACTGGAGAAGTAGCAAAAACAAAGGAAAACAGAACCAAGCTTCCAAGTGGCCAGGAGAGATCAGCGCTGCAAAGTAATGAGGGGAGATACTAATGAGTACAGAGCCCTGCACCAAGGGAAGAGAAATGACTAGCCAAGATGCAAACAAATGCTGTAGGTGGGATGAGCACTACAATCAACCAGTGGCATCCCCTCCATTACGAGGAGTTTATTTTCAACTTCAGTCCCCAATACTGGCCTGATAGCACTTCTTCATGTAAGCGAGGACTATGGTTGCTACAGAGAAGGTATGAGATCAGAACTGGGGAAAAGAGGGGAGGTGGGTCTGAAAGGTTCTCAAGATTAAGACGATGACGTTTGTACTATGAAAAAATCAGAGGGAAAAGAAGGAAAGATGGAATACGAGGTGAGCGTAACCCTCCTTTAAAATATACATGATTTTAATAGCTACCAAACGCAGCCAGGAAAAGAAATAAATGTGAGAAAAGATGTCACGGGATGTTCTATTTTTTTTTTTAAGTTCTCCCATATGAAAGTCACTCTTCTACTTTTTGTAATGAAACGAGTGACAGGAAATGCTCTTCACTTAAATTTAAAAAGTAGGATGCAAAGTGCTTACAATTTCTTTTTCTAAAATGTATTTTATGCCCCATTTACATTTTCATTACTTATGGTGCTTTTCAATAATCCCTCCTGCCGGGAAGGAGATGCCCAAAGGCCTAAGTCTGTTTACCTTTGTTTATGGCTCAGAAAACAAAAGACAGATTTGTTCAGCTTCAGTAAGAAATCAGACTGATTTGATTATTACTTTTCTCACACATAAAAGTTGTTACCATCAATATTTTGCTTGGGAAAAACATTATGGAAAGTGCTTTTTCTCTTTAGTGTTTTATTTGTACTTTTTGCCAGTGTATTAAAAACAACTGAGACGGAAAAAGACTAAAGGCTAAATTATTCTCTCACATGTAAAACAGAGAAATGCCATCAATGCCAATGGTGTTACACCAATGTAACTCAGGAATATATATGAGAGTAGAATCAGACCCGTAGGGCCAAATTCTACTCTAAGACACACCCAGGGCAAAGTCACCGATTTCAATTGAGGTCATACAAGTGTAACTGGGCACAGAGGTTGGCTCTGTGATGCTGGTGTAAATCCAAAGTAACTCCATTGAAAACAATGGAGCTACACCTGAGTAAATAAGAGGTACATGAGGCATAGGTACACTCTGGTGGTGTGACGCTATCATAAAGGCTATCCTCCAGTGTAGGGAGAAGTCCCCAGAAGACTTAAGAGGCGGCATGGTTGGCTTTATGCCAGCTGCGGCAGGGTTCCCAACATAAGGGTCAGTGCCAAGAATTCTCTCACGGAGGAGGTGGCATAGCCTGGGTGTTTCATAGATTCCTAGATTCCAAGGCCAGAAGGAATCATCTAGGAATAATTCCTAGACCAGATTTTCTAGCAAAACATCCAATCCTGATTTTAAAATGGTCAGTGATGGAGAATCCACCACGACCCTTGGTGTCCCCTAGCCCTTGGCTATTTCCAGTAATTAGAACAAATCTTGGGTCCAACTCTTGGCCACGCACAAGTAAAGGGAACCCCAAACCGGCCTCTGATATTAAATATGTGGGGTTTTTATATGAAATATTTCTTTAATTCTCTTTGTGATATATCATCTTAGTTCATTCAGTAGGGCCCGATTCTGTCAACCTTCCTCACAGTGAGCCATACCTCATTACAGAAGGAATCTCACTGGCATCAAAAGGACTAACCAGCTCATAAAGTGCTACTCAACATAAGGGAGGCACAGACTCCTTGAGTCCTTACCCTCACTGAATTCATTTGGGATTTGAGCTGAACAAGGAGGTTGGGATGTTACTTGTGGTTTTCCTTCACTTTCAGAAAGAAATCATGTTTTCTTTTCAAAGTGTCTGTGAAGGAGGAGCGACACAGTCCATTTGCTCTGTGCCCTGATTGCAACCTCAGGCCTTCCTAGCCCAAAGCAGCTGCCAGGGGAAGTTGCTTTGAATTATCAAGACCCAGGGGGAGAGGTTAAAAGCACTCTGAGCTGCCCATAAACCCCTAAATCTACTCCGCATTACACTTAAAGGTAGAAGATCGAATTGTGCTGGTGGTATTTTGAGAGACTTATGACATTCTATGGACAAAGTACCTTACTGCACTGAGTAAGTGACTAGGGGGGAATTAATCTCTACCTCTCTGCTGCATTGTCTCAGACACTCAATTGTCTTTCTCAGCCCCTCTTGGGTTGCTTTTTATTGCACCTTTATGAACATCACACCCATAATGGAATTCAGCCTAATCATCAGAGAGGATACTTTGACAAGCCAAGGCATGGCACAATTTACTCAAATGACAGAATTTTGAGAAGCTCATCAAAACCACTGAATATAGACAAAAGCTTCACAGCTCATAAAGACAAAACCTCAAAAGGTGATTCAAGGAAAGCAGTTGAGAAAGCCACCACTTCCAGCTAATAAACTGAAAACATCCTTCAACACATTTGGCTGGCAATTCAAAATTCAGAACATTGTAAGGCAACTACTGGGACAACTGCAGCAGACAGAAATGAGGAGAGAGAAATGAATGACCTTGGTACAGAACTGCTGCAGCACTTGGAAATGTAATGTCCCTGTGAATAGATTTGCTGCAAATTCTATTACTCCCTTCCTATTAATACTTTATTTTACCTCAAAGGCACAATTACTAATGCAAACACACCTGATATGTATTCTGCACCACTTTCTAATTTCAAGGATAATATACACTATCTAATGTAACATTCAAAGCTGATTTATTAGCTAGCCCCCAAAAAACTCCATGGAAGAAACTGTCTTCATTAGGATTTACCTCTTGTTCATAATTCATCCCCATATATATGGGGAGCCTGTAATTCCCTTACTGGTAAAAACACAACGGACTATGTAGGTCCATGAACAAATGTAGGTCCGTGCACAGAACCCAACTAACTGGCATGTGCTCAGAGGCTCTCATGGGAAGGGTGGAATTGTCCCTCCACGGACTGCAGAATGGCAGCACAGTTCTGCATCATCACAGCAGCCTCCTCCAGGAGGAACTTTGGATAGTGGGGGCTCAGTCATAACCCCAATTTTCTGTCCAAAAGAAATTGGACAGAAAATGTTTGGGACCTCACAGGCCCCTATAACCATAATATCTGAGCACCTCACCATCTTTTAACACATTTATTCTCATAGCACCCCTGTGAGGTGGGGCAGGGCTATTACCCCAGTTGTACTGCTGTGGGAACTGAGGCATGGAGATTGACGTGCCCAAGGTCACAAAGGGAGCCTTGGCAGAGCAGGGAATTGAACCCAAGTCCCATGGGAGTGTCTAAGCCACTGGATCATCCTTCCTCTCACACTATACAATATGAAGAGGCTCTCAGGGAACACGTGTCCAGAAACAGGTAACATTACCTGAAAAGACCCTTGCATCCAGCCTGACAATGGACCAAAAGTCATCCCTGGTGTAACTCCAGTGAAATTAGGTTTGTTGTGTCTAACATGACATCACTCCTTTTGCACACAGGTTGCTGCTTCCCCAGACAATGAGCCACTTTTTAGTTCCATTCTCCAACTATTAGTCATTAAAGACTCGGTTTCAGGGTGACGTCAATTAAAAAGTCAGAGAAAGCAGCAGCAAAGACCTTTCAAATCCTCACAAAACAATACAAAATAATAGGATTGTCAAGCGATTAAAAAAATTATCACATGATTAATCTCACTGTTAAACAATAATAGAACACCATTTATTTAAATATTTTTAGATGTTTTCTACATTTTCAAATATACTGATTTCAATTACAACACAATATAAAGTGTACAGTGCTCACTTTATATTTATTTTATTACAAGTATTTGCACTGTAAAAAAAAATAGTATTTTTCAATTCACCTAATACAAGTACCATAGTGCAATCTCTTTATCATGAAAGTTGAACTTACAAATGTAGAATTATATACAAAAAGACTGCATTCAAAAATAAAACAATGTAAAATTTTAGAGCCTGTAAGTCCACTCAGTCCTACTTCTTGTTCAGCCAATCGCTCAGACAAACAAGTTTGTTTACATTTGCAGGAGATAATGCTGCCCGCTTCTTGTTTACAATGTCACCTGAAAGTGAGAACAGGCATTCACATGGCACTGTTGTAAATGGCATCACAAGATATTTACGTGCCAGACGTGCTACAGATTCATATGTCCCTTCATGCTTCAACTACCATTCCAGGAAACATGCATCCATGCTGATGACAGGTTCTGCTCGATAACAATTCAAAGCAGTGCAGACTGACGCATGTTCATTTTCATTTTCTGAGTCAGATGCCACCAGCAGAAGGTTGGCTTTCTTTTTTGGTAGTTTGGGTTCTGTAGTTTCCGCATCTGAGTGTTGCTCTTTTAAGACTTCTGAAAGCATGCTCCACACCTCGTCCCGCTCAGATTTTGGAAGGCACTTCAGATTCTTAAATCTTGGGTCAAGTGCTATAGCTGTCTTTAGAAATCTCACATTGGTACCTTCTTTGCATTTTGTCAAATCTGCAGTAAAAGTGTTCTTAAAATGAACAACATATGGTGGGTCATCATCCGACACAGCTATAACATGAAATAAATATATGGCAGAATGTAGGTGAAACAAAGCAGGAGACATACAATTCCCCCCCAAGACTTCAGTCACAAATTTAATTAACACTTTTTTTAATGAGTGTCATCAGCATGGAAGCATGTCCTCTGGAATGGTGGCCAAAGTATGAAAGGGCATATGAATGTTTAGCATATCTGGCACACAAATACCTTGCAATGCCGGCTACAAAAGTGCCATGCAAATGACTGTTCTCACTTTCAGGAGACATTGTAAATAAGAAGAGAGCAGCCTTATCTCCTGTAAATGTAAACAAACTTGTTTGTCTTAGTGATTGGCTGAACAAGTAGTAGGACTGAGTGGACTTGTAGGTTCTGAAGTTTTACATTGTTTTGTTTTTGAGTGCAGTTATGTAACAAAAAAATCTACATTTGTAAGTTGCACTTTCATGACAAAGAGATTGTACTACAGTACTTGTATGAAGTGAATGTAAAAATACTATTTCTTTTGTTTATTATTTTTACAGTGCAAATCTTTGTAATCTACAATAATATAGACTTTGATTTCAGTTACAACACAGAATACAATATATATGAAAATGTAGAAAAACATTCAAAATATTTAATAAATTTCCGTTGGTATTCTATTGTTTAACAGTGCGATTAAAACTGCGATTAATCACAATTAATGTTTTGAGTTAATCACATGAGTTAACTGCGATTAATCGACAGCCCTACAAAATAATTATGGTACAGTTTGTCATGCTTTGCCTTGTGTGATGTAACAAGAATGATGCTCATGGTGTAGTAAACTGCACAGAGTAATAAACCTCTGTTAAATTTATTAACATACCTTACCTTTGCTTCATTGTTTAATTGCCTGCAAAAGCCATCTATTACCCTTGGTATAACCCCCTCCACTGCAAACATTACCCCTTAAACATATGATAAAACATTGTAAAATGACAACATCTGTTATTATATTGTATAATTGTTGTGCTTTAAATAACATACCTTGTTCCATGTCCTCACCATAGCTTCCAATGCAGCACTGTGAAGATCTTTTACTATGAACAGTAAGTACAGTGCCAGTTGATGATTGCTGCTTGCTGACTACAGGTGGGTGGGACAGGAAGGGACAGTTCATTAGTGAGAGAGGCATTATGGACTAGTGGCAAAGACATAGATCTAGTGGGAAAGACATCCTCAATGCTTTTGGTCTAATCACAAAACTTCTCTGCCTCAATTTCTCCATCTATAAAATGGGGATAAAAATACTTCACCTCACGGGGGCATTATGACTGCTTGTAAACATTTGTAGAGTGTTACCTAATGAGAGCACCATGGAAGGATCTACATAAAGAACTTGCATAAAGAACTCCCCCATTACCATTGTATTTGAGCATCTCACAGCCTTTAACATTGCCTCACAACTCCTATTATCCCCATTTTACAGATTGGGGGGGTGAGGTACAGGGAGATTGAGTGATTGCACAGGGTCACACAGGAAGCCTGTATGAGAGTCTGGAATTGAACCTTGAGCTCCCAAATCCCTGGTTCGTATCCTAGCACCTGGGCCATCTGCCTCACTGACTGAGAGCCAGTATGTGGCAGCACAGGGGCAAACAAGCTCACAAGAAAGGCACAAAGGCAAAGAAATAAGGTGACATGCTTAAGCGCTACCCTAAAGTGAGGTCTTATGCTAGTGTAAGTGAGATAAGAATCAGTCCAATTATGCTGACATAACACTAATGAATTTTTCTGCTGGTGTATTGCATCACTCCCTGCTTCAAAGAAATGACATTCTGCTTAGGGAACCAGTGCACATAACAGAGGATGTGGACATGGCTGAAGGGAGGGGAATGATGACAGAAACTTCATTTATTTATTATCATTAATAGTTTATTCCGTGTGTGCCCCCATGTTGCAGATGCTTGCTAAGAGCTGAACTGACTTCACCTCTTCCTCCCACTTCCCCCATCTCCCCAGCCCAGACAGCTTGCCACAAACAGACAAGACCAGGAGACCATGCACTGAGGTCCACAAAGGCCTTTTTCACTTAACGCAGACTTATAACCCATACTGTCTGGGACAATGTTTCAATGCTAGTTACGGACCTGGTATAAATCTATATCATTCTCCCAGGGTGACTGAGCTGCAAAGAGGACAGTATGTGCAAAGCTAAGCACTCACGCTTGCTAATCCTGTAACCTGTAATTTCTTTATATTTTTAATAATAACTGAAAAGATAATTAAAATGAATCACTAGTACATGTTTAATTTTTCCCCCCTTGGGGTCCATCTTGGATCATAAGTGGTGTGGAAGGAAAGGGGAAGAAAGTGAGGCCAGGAAATGTTGGGGTTTCCACTCTCAATTGAAGTTAAACACGTCCCCATTGCACATAATATCTTCCATAACAATAATTTTATTGGTCATAACCTGGAAATCCCTCCCACTTAGGCTACACTTTCCCCCGTGGTAATGATAAGAAGGCAAGCACCACTTACCACACTATGGATCTGATTCCTGGTCCTCTGCCATTTCCTCTCCAGGCTGATCCCTGGTCCTCCCCTCAAACAGATTTTTGGAAAATGGATCTAGGACACCTGCTAGCCCAACTGGCCATATGAGCTGACTCTGGTCTTCTACCACCATGACTGGTTCCTGGGACTCCACCCCCTGTTGTGCCCTCCCTTCCCACTCTTCCCCCAGTCTGAACATCCGTGTTCAGAAGCAACCACACACAGTAAGCTTGCAGTGTAGACATACCCAGTGTGGCCAACTGTGAACATTTACTCCCCTGACACCTGTCCCTTTTGTGGCGAGAGGGAGACCCTGGCACACATCTGTGTAGGATGTGCCAGGTTACAGCCCCTCTTCCAGCTACCCCAGAACCTCTTACTGAAGGTCTGGTTGTTCTTCTCCCCATGCCTGCTCATTTATGCACACCCCATCTGTGGCTCCACAGAGTCATGGGACTTCCTTGTCAGCCTCCTCCTGGCACGAGCCAAGATGGCCGTCCATCACTCCAGGAGAAGGAAGCTGGAGTGGGGTGTGAGCTGCCGCTGTTGGCACCGTTTCCATTCCCTTGTTCAGTCACGTCTCCAGGCAGAGTTCCTCTGGGCAGTGTCCACTAACTCTCTAGACATCTTTGAGGAGTAGTCAGCGCTGTCAGGGATTCGCTGCTCAGTGCCCCCCTCTTGATCTTCAGCGTTTTACCTTTAACCTCACTTCCACTTCTATTTTTTTCCATTTGTTGTCCCCAGAAGTCAATTGTAGCCTGGGCTTAGCGATTCCTCCCCCTTAATAGAGGGGCACAGGCATTTAGTTATGCCTGCCACAGTATTACAAATTGTTCACACCTTCCAACTTCTACAACAAATGAGCCAAGTATAGCTGCTGTGTAGTTATCAGTGAATTCTGTATGTTGATTTGGTTATTGGTGCAGCCTACCAAATTCATGGTCCATTTTGGTCAATTTCAGAGTCATAGAATTTTAAAAATCATAAATGTCATGATTTCAGCTATTTAAATTGAAATTTCATGGTGGTGTAATTCTGAAAACATGATTTTTAATAGGAAGTGTCAGGCAACCTGAACTATAGCTGTTACTACCCTTGTCGCTTAATATACACACACGCACATGCAAGTTTTAAATTAGGAAGGAGAGGAGGATGGGCCAGTGGTTATTGTGGCACTCAGGAGACCTCAGGTCATTTCCCAGATCCACCAGACTGTGTGTGACTTTGGGCAAATCACTTGTTCCTCATCTATACAATGAGGATAATAGCACGCTCATAACTCACAGAGTGTTGTAAGGAGAAGTATATTAAAAGGTTGAAAGCATCTCAGACAATAAAATTATGGGCGCCATAGAAATACCTAAAATAGAAAGAGCTACATAACTAAATAGGGTTTTTTTGTTTTGTTTTGTGAGCTTCTCCTCTGATTCACGAACTGCTATAATGTTATCCAAACTTTGTCTAGTGTTCACACGTACCAATGCAGTTAATAGTACAGAATTTCTTCCCCAACCATTGATTATACTACCCCTGTTGATTTATACCTGCTGTTATGTACATTGTGTGTGGTGTCAAACTACTCCTTGGGGAATTCTGCACCAGGGGAGGAGAAGGAGTGTGAGTGTCTGGGCTGGAGGGGGCCTGCGGCTGGACTCTAGGGGGGATGGGGTGGTGAGTGTCTGGCCCCCAAGCTGGGCTCTGGCAGGGGAAGGGGCAGAGAAGCATGAACTGGGTTGTCGTAGGGGTTTCTTTAACTTTCTACTCCTGGGGTAAATTTTGTGTGCACCTGTATTGTTACAGACATACTTGCTGACAGGTATTTTGAAATAAATTATGAAAAAAATTGAAACTGGCGTGATTCTATAGTTTAGTTTGACAAACAAAATTGGCAGAATTTTGCAGAATTTTAAAATAGTGTGCACAGAATTTTTAATTTTTTGGTGCAGAATTCCCCCAGGAGTAATAAACAGTGTGCAAATAGTTCAGAGTCCAATTGGAGCTGGCTGAAAAAGGCAGGAAAATGATCATAAAAAAATTCCAATATTTTGGTTGAATTTTCTAACATTTTTTGACCACTGTGTAAACTGGTCAAAAAACAACAGAGGTGCATCAAAATCATAAAAACCAAAAAAACATAGGGAGTCAAAATGATAAAAATACTCAACCAGCTGTAATTCCAACATACACCTTCAATGTAGCGCTAGTATGGTCATCAACATGACTTCACGTGGCAAATGTCAATTTTCCAATTCTTAAATCAGATTTAAAATACTATAGACCAACCCTGCTAACACTTTCACCCCACCATAGGCATGAGTATACATTTGCTCAGCACAGCATGCTTTAAACAAGCTCTGAACACATCCTGCACTTGAATTTCTGTTCAAGATGACACAGACTTCTCCGGTGAAGCAGCAATGAGCATTTTGGGTTTATTTGGCATATGACCTCTTCAATGGTATTTAAATATGCACAAAAGACACTGTGTAATTGTCTAGGCTGACTGACTATGCCTCCCACTTTAGCAGTGACACTCACCACTTTGCTTAATGGAACATGTTCTTTTCGTCCTATTCCTAGGCAAGCTCATGCTTTTAGAGAAAAGACACTGTCTCCCAGTGCATGGCAGGACCTTGGCAGCTCTGCAAGATCCATAATCACAGTTTGTCTCCTGGTGCAATCAATACCCAAAAGTACACAGCACAGATGGAATCAAATCAGAAAGTAAATAACTTCTTAATGAAAGCAAACTCTCTAAAAACTGCAGCTTTTCAAAGCGAGGCGGAACTCTCTCAGCGCTCCCCATCTGTTAGAGACTATAAATCAATAGATACTCAATTCACTCTGAAAAAAAGGGGAGAGAGACATGTCCAACATGAAAGCTCCTTCGTTTCTATTATTTTATCAGTTATTCTGTTTGCATATTTCAGACTGGGCATTGACTTTTGAGTTCGGTCAGTTTTGCACATTTAACCACAAAAAGACCTGACAAAGCAGGATCCTACTGAGCTAATTAAATCAGGTTTCTAATGTCTAGAATAGATGCAGCCTCAAAATGAGCAAAATTTCAGACAGACATAGACTTGTGGACCAAATGTTTTTTCTTCCCATCTGCTAAAAACAAAACCTACAGAATGACATGCCAGTCTATCATGGGATCCTTTCCAGCAGAATGTTAATCAGTGCATCTGATTCATTTTCCCAGCTGGCTTTAAAGTAGCACAGCACTTTGCATTGGTTTATGTGCTGTTGGGCAAACCCATTTTTTTCATTGTATTGCAAAAAAACAGTATTTGTTATCTAAGCCAGCAAACAGCGTGAGACTCTGAAGAAATTTAAAAGAACATGATCCCATATCTGAAGGGCTTAGAGTCCAAATTAGACATATAACATTAAGCTAACCATGGAGAAAGGAGGGGCAAGGCTTCATGCAAGGAGATAAATCATAGAGGCCACTTTAAATAGCAAGCCAATCAAATAAGTCCCAATATTTTTAAGTTGAGACTGAGAGCTAGGGCAAAAAAAGAGGCCTAGGGAGCACAGGAATGGAAGTTGATTGTGGCAAGGGAGGTCAGAGAAGGAGGAATCGAGGAAGGATTTGGAAGAGGGCAGACACTGTGTGCACAGGGAGAGGGATGTCATTTCAGCCTACACAGCAGCATGAGAAAAGATATGAAGCTGATAGTGGTGGAGGTAGAGCAGAGCAAGGGCAGGAGAAAACCGGGAGATGAGATGAGGAAGACAACTGAGGATGGGGAGTTTGAACTTTAGGAAGGAAGAGATGAGGAGCCAGCGAAGATTCTCAGGAAGATGATTAAAGCATCAGCCAAATAAAAAAAGGGGGAGCATTTTATCTGTTGGCTGGACTGGAGTAAGGGGAGTGCAAGGGTACAGTATCGCCTGGACCGAGGCATTGGTACTAGGGAAAGAAAAGACTTTAGAAATACAGCTGGCTGAAATTCAGGATTTCCAATTCACAAAAAAGTTTGATATTTTGAAATTTGATTTCATTCCAACTCAAAACGAAACCAGATTTTAAAAAAATTCTTGTGAACCAAAAGTTTTGTTTTGGCAACACTGACACATAGTGTTTCTGAAATGAAATCTCCTTCCTGGATGTTAGCTGCTGATTGAAATTAACTTTCTTGTGGGTTCATCCAGTGAAACTGACAAGCTTGTCAATTTCACTCAGCAGCTGCCAGGGCTCCCAGTCTGTAGATCTGGGGAAGCCTGACTATGTTAGGGTAACCAGACATCCCAATTTTATAGGGACAGTCCTGATATTTGGGGCTTTTTCTTATATAGGTGCCAATTACCCCCGACCCTCATCCCGATTTTTCACACTTGCTGTCTGGTCACCTTAGGCCATGTGGACTGCCCCAGGTCTGGGGCCTCAGTGTTTCCATACTCCGGGGGCTGTGGCCTGGGGAGGCAGGTGCCCTGAGAGTCAGGCAGCCCAAGGAGGCAGCTGTCCCAGGAATCAGGAAGCCCTGGGATCTCTGGCCCCAGGACAGTCTGCATAGCAGGCCTGCCATGGAACTGCAGGCCCTGGATGCTCATCCTAAAGTTTCCAGGCTCCATAGCAGGAAGCCCGGAAGCCCTGAGATCCCTGGCTCAGGCTGGAGTTCTCCAGTCTTCCGGTACCTGCGTGTGGAGCTGGGGCCCTGAGAAATGTTACAGAGGGAGAACCAAGGAGCTTGGCAGGAGTCTGAGTGCAAGGAAGGATGGAAATTGATATATCCCAGGCTGCAAGCTTCAGTGATTCTGAGACTAGAAGAGCTGTCAGTAGTGATGGAGAAAGCAGGAGGAAAAGCTCAGAAAGTTCTATTATCCCATGTTTAGCTTAATCCACGAAGAGGCATTGGAGAGGAGACATGAAACTGGGCAAAGGGGTTCAGCTTAGGGCCGGAGAAGTAGATATGAGCATTATTAGCAGGCTTTAGATCTGTGAAATGGAGCTTCAGTGAGGATGATACCAATTTTTCCTCAAGTTGGATAACATTCAGGTTGTATAGGAAGGCTGCCAAATCAAAAGGCTGTTCTTAGGGGATCCGTGGCACCTGTTTGAAGATTTTGGCCTAATTGCCCATTCTTTAGGGTGACCAGATATCCCAATTTTATAGGGACAGTCCTGATAATTTGGGGGTTTTTTTTATATTGGCGCCTATTACCCCCCACCCCATCCCTATTTTTCACACTTTCTATCTGGTCACTGTACCATTCTTCAACTTTGCCATCTCCTCCAGGCAAATATCTAATCTTCTTTTAATTAACTGTGTCAATGGTTCTATCAAAAGAAAAACCATCATTCAAGATAAGGCGCAACCTTACTGGATTGCCTGTCTCACATGATCTCTCAATCTGTGCTTTAAACACAATGACAGTGTCATTCTGCATAACCTGCCATCAGCAGGAAATGCATAAAGTGACAGCAAACTCACAACCTTCACTAACTTTTACCTGTAGTCAGGCATGTTACATGATCTCTTATTAACTGTCACGTTTCCTCGGTCAGTGACACCCGAGTCACTCACATTAGGAACTTTTAGTGCATGGCAGTAGTATCTACACAGCCAGTGAGTGTGCAATAGGCTAGTGCATTGTACATTTACACCCCCAGCTTGCCATGAACTAAGTCTCCATCTAGACAAGCCCTAAATCCACTGAAAACCAGTGGGACTTAGACTCCTAATTCATTTAGGAATTTTTAAAAATGTTACCCACTATCAAATTCTCAGAACAGGCCTGGGAGGGAGGGAAGCCTTATCCCCCCTGTGAAGATGTAAAAACTAAGTATTGTGCTCAAGGTTTGAATCCGGAACCCAGCTTCTATCTGGATTTAGATTAGGCTGTTCAAAATCTGACGTGCTGCCTCGCTCTCTTGAAACATTTGGAAGAGTGGAACCTTTGTTAAGCCTCCAAAATTTTAAATATGATGAGCCAGACACAGAGGTGTAAATCAGCAGAACACCATTGAAATCAATGGATCTACACCAGCTGAGGAGATGGTTCAGTAGGGTTAAGGGTAATCTAGGTCCCCTGATCAGTGCCAGGTTTACAATGGAGCCAGGCCTATGCTCAGAAGGGGCCTCAGCCTGCACTGTGCCCTGAGACCCTGCCAGGTCCCCCACCACTTGCTCCTCTTGGCCTGCCCACCAGCTGGCCGAGGGCTCCTCTCCACCTCCTGGCCCCACCCACCGGCTTCTTGCCAGCAAGTTAAAGTAGTATGGGCTGGATGAATGGACTATAAGGTGGATAGAAAGTTGGCTAGATCGTCGGGCTCAACGGGTAGTGATCAGTGGCTCGATGTCTAGTTGGCAGCCGGTTTCAAGCGGAGTGCCCCAGGGGTTAGTCCTGGGCAGTGTTCCTGCTAATTTTTCCCATCCATGTGTGGAATTAATTTTGTTCATGTGCACCAATATGGAGGGTATATACGAAGGTTGGGGTGGAGGGGTGTGAGGGCTCCGGCTGGGGGTGCGGGCTCTGGGAGGGGGCTGAGGATGAGGGGTTTGGGGTGCAGGAGGGGGCTCCAGGGCTACAGTGGGGAAAGAGGACTCCCCCCCAGCTCTCTCTCCCCGCACCAACACCTGGGCTGTGAGGGAAAGGCGCCTCTTCCCGCTGCGGCAGCTCTGGAGTTGGGGCTGCAGGATAGGCACCCCCCCTTCCCTGGCCCCAGCAGGTCCGGGCTGGGGCTGGGTTCAGGCCAGGGGAGGGGCATTCCATCTGCACAGGGGTCCGGGCTGTGCTGCCCGGGCCGGGCTGCACCGCCCTGGCTGCAGCTAGGGCCGGGCCTGGCCACACTGCTTCGGCCATGCCTGGGTCTGGGCTGGGCTGGGCCCCTCCTGGATCTGCGCCACCCCGAGCTGCTCCTGGGTCCGGGCTGGTCCAGGCTGCTCCTGGGTCCAGGCCGCGGCTGAGGCTGGGCCAGGCTGCCCCGGCCATGGCAGGTTGGGGCCAGGGGAGGGGCGCCCTGGCTTCGGCAGGTTGGCAACCTGGCTGGGGTGCCCCTCCCCCGGAAGGTCCTCGGCCACAGCAGGTCCTCAGGCGGGTTCCCTGGGCACCTGTGTGGGGCTAAATAGGCTGCTGCGTGGCCACAGGGAACTTAGGTCCTGGGGTCAGTTTTGTTCAACATCTTCATTAATGATCTGGATGATGGGATGGATTGTACCCTCAGCAAGTTTGTGGATGACACTAAGCTGGGGGGAGAGGTAGATATGCTGGAGGGTAGGGATAGGGTCCAGAGTGACCTAGACAAATTGGAGGATTGGGCCAAAAGAAATCTGATGAGGTTCAACAAGGACAAGTGCAGAGTCCTGCACTTAGGATGGAAGAATCCCATGCACTGTTACAGGCTGGGGACCGGCTGGCTAAGTGGCAGTTCTGCAGAAAAGTACCTAGGGGTTACAGTGGACGAGAAGCTGGATATGAGTCAGCAGTGTGCCCTTGTTGTCAAGAAGACTAACAGCATATTGGGCTGCATTAGTAGGAGCATTGCCAGGAGATTGAGGGAAGTGATTATTCCCCTCTATTCGGCACTGGTGAGGTCACATCTGGAGTAGTGTGTCCAGTTTTGGGTTCCCCGCTACAGAAAGGATGTGAACAAATTGGAGAGAGTCCAGCAGAGGGCAATGAAAATGATTAAGGGGCTGGGTCCATGACTTATGAGGCAAGGCTGAGGGACCTGGGCTTATTTAGTCTGCAGAAAAGAAGGGGTGGGAATTTGATAGCAACCTTCAACTACCTGAAGGGGGGTTCCAAAGAGGATGGAGCTCGGCTGTTCTCAGTGGTGGCAGATGACAGAACAAGGAGCAATGGTCTCAAGTTGCAGTGGGGGAGGTTCAGGTTGGACATTAGGAAACACTATTTCACTAGGAGGGTGGTGAAGCACTGGAATGGGTTACCTAAGGAGGTGGTGGAATCTCCATCCATAGAGGTTTTTAAGGCCCGGCTTGACAAAGCCCTGGCTGGGATGATTTTGTTGGGGTTGGTCCTGCTTTGAGCAGGGGGCTGGACTAGATGACCTCCTGAGGTCTCTTCCAACTCTAATCTTCTATGATTCTCTCTGCCCCCTGACCAGACCTCAGTGCACCTCCAGCTCTGGCAGTCTCTGCTTCCCACCATCTGTGCGGCCCCACCTGTCTCCCTGGAGCTGAGCCGCCTGAGACTGGTGCAGAAGCCTGGCCAGTCTCAGCCAGTTGATGAGGGGCAGTGTGAGGGGCTTGGCTGGGCCCCTCCAGGCAAGTGGGTCCTGAGGGAGGCTGGCAGGGGCAGGCCCTGGCCCGGCTGATTGTGCCACTCCTGGGGGGGCGGAGTGATTCTCCACCCCGGGACCAGCCTTGGCTGCACTGGCAGCTCAGCCCAGCAGACACAGTTGCCTGCCAGCAGGGCCAGTGAGTGCAGCCAGGAGGCAGGGCATGGGGGAGTGGGTCTCTGGGGGTGCAGGGGGTGCTGGGCTGTGAGGGAGCAGGGAAGATGTGTGTGTTGGGGAACTAGGGAGTGGGGGTTCTGTGTGGGATGCTGGGCAGTTGTGGTGGGGCTGTGGGCAGGGGGGCACTGGACAGGAGTGGTGGTGTGCAGAGCACTGTGCATTTGTGGCAGGGTCTGGGGGGGCGCTGGGTATAGCGGGTCCGTGGGGGCTCTGGCCATAGGGAGTCAGGGGGGGAAGGGCGAGTGTTCTGGTGTTGGGCGGGGGCAATGTGTGGCATGGCACGGCCTGCCCCGCGAGGGGAAGGGGTATGCTGGCAGCACAGGGCCGGGTGGGCCATTGTGCATCTGGCAACTGCCGGTTTGTAAATAGTGGCCTGGCACTGGGCTGGGCAGAGCGGGTCCACCCCTGCCATTCCATGCCCCTGGCCAGCCCCTCGCTCCAGGGACCGGCCCCCCAACTCCATGCTCCATTGCCCCTATGGGAGCCCACAAATGTGTTTGGCACCAGGCCCACAGAAAGTTAATCAAGCCCTGCCCCTGATGACCTCTTTCCTCAGATTTAAGAAGCTCATTATTAATATGATGATAACCTTCATTATTAATATGAATCCACTGCCCAGGCTCTTGTATGCATTAAGCAGAATATGATAAAGTGCTTAGCACTTTCTGAAAATCAGGCCCTTTTCAGGCATCTCCCATCCAAAATGCTTAGTTGGCACTTCCTATGGGGTTCAAGCAAAAAATCATTAGCTGAAGCAGAAACTTTGGCAACTGATATAGAACTTGAGGGAGGAGAATGGTTACTGAGGGGAGCTATTTTCCCATTAAGCCACATTTTCCCTCAGTGTCATATACATAGTAGTAATTAATGCATTTTAATTCTACAATGATTGGCATAATAGATGGAATTAATTAGGGATCTAGTTCCTATCAGGGAACGCATACTACAGGACATGAATACATAGCAGCCCAAACTTCCAAAAGTGAGTTGTTATTGCATGGGGCTCCATTTTGGTGTCCAATTTGAGATGCCTGAAAAAGGGCCTGATTTTCAGAAAGTGCTAAGCACTTTATCATATTCTGCTATGAATTATATATTGTAGCATATATTAGACAACAAAACATATAAATGTGGACATGCATCAGATCAGCATATAAACACGTGCAATACTCTGTTGTACCAAGAAAATATTCATATACTAAAATGTTCACATTATATAGAGAACCATCCATGTTATATTAAGGTAACACTGATACAAGTCTTTGTGTGTGCCGAAGGAGCTAAAGTAGTTAAGACTATGTATCACTGGACGTGAAGTGTGATGTGGTATAGAAAGAATAACCAGATGTACAGTAATGTATTATCACTAATGTATCACCACTGTTGCACAATTGCACTAAAGCTGATACAAAATATGTCATGTAAGATATCAATGGAAAAGTTATGATTTGCTAAGTATGATAATCCTGTTTACATGCATGCATCATTTTGTATCTGAAGTTATACATATTTCCTATGTATTTGTATCTCAAACATATGTTGTGTTCCTGGATGACATTCACAAATAGATTTGCATCAACACTAGCCAGCCTGCTTGATGTCCCATTAAGGACAATCAGCTATTCCAGGGACCCTCCCAAAAACTCCTCAAGGAGCACATACTCAGTGAATGCCTCATGACTCAGCAAAGCAAGTAAGGACATGTGATCTAAGTCGCCATCTTTCACCAATAACCTTCCATGATCATGTGACCCTGGGCTCCATATTGGCCAGTAACTTTCCATGCACACAGGCTGCACTATAAATTGCAAGCTGTGACATCACTGCTTTGTCTTCATTCCTGCTCCCCATCTTTGGAGATGATTTTTAGCAAAGAAGAGCTTTGAGCAATGGACTGATGGCCCCAATCTAATGGGTGAACCAGAGTGACTTATTAAAAGATAGCAGATTTAACAGCACTTGTAAGGTATATGATTCCTTTAACCAGTTAATAACTCTCCTCCGTTCTTTTTATATTAATAAACCTTTAGGTTTTAGTTACTAAAGGAGTGGCCACAAGCATGGTATTTGGTAAGATCTAAAGTGTGTGTGTGTATATATATATATATATATAGATCTGGGGGAGTGGCTGATCCTTTGGTATTAGAAGAACCTTATGTACGATGAATCTGGTTTTCAGTAACCTCTCATCATAAATACCATGTCTGGATGATGATAGGGGCTGGATTGCCTAAGGAGACTGTTTTTAGCTCCTTGTTAACCAATGTGGTAATAGAAGAGCTCACTTTTGTTAACTGGTTTGGGGAACTCTAATGTTAGACTAACCACCAGTTTAGGAGTGTGTCTGCCCTGTTTCTTGCAGTCTGCTCTGAATTGGGCGTTCTCAGCTGTGACCCACACCAGGCACGGTCCACATGAGGCACAGCCCTCCACGCTGAAGGGGAGCAAGTCTCCAGCCCAGCTGTGTTATACCACCACTTGTCCAAAATCTTCCTTGTGTACATGCCTAGGATCCTTTGAATTTGCTATCCAGTTTATTAGTGCTAAACTAGAGCTGTATCCAGACCAAAATCTCAGATTTTGGGAAGATTCACAACCAGATCTGCACAGGTTGGGTCTCTCACTAGCGGTAACAATTAGTATGAGATGCAAGTTGTCTTCCTCTGTATGTCCACGTCTGACCTTTATTCTGCTGACTTGAGAGTTGTGCAGATTTGTTCAGTATAGTAGAGCCGTGTGTGTCTGTGATTTCACTTTGCATGGGAGCATGTCAGTTTCCTCCCATTTCACACCACCTCCTCGGAGTTTTATGTTACTGTTTGGGATCAAACAAACTTGGATTCTCCCTCGGACACTTTGGGTGAAACATGATGGGTTTCAACTAAGTCTAAATCATGCAGAGCGGTGCACTTCAAAGATGATGATAACGCACAATCCACATTAGCTTTAAAGGTGAACATCAGCAAATTTTCAAGGAACCTGGCCTGAATTTTGAGTGTGAAATAAACCAGAAACAGGGTGAGTTTCACCTCATTTGGGATTTCATCCAGAAAATCTCATAACTCCAGCTTACACGCACTGAACAGATATCATGGAACACTTTCATATATCAGAGTAATCACTTAAACCCATCTATATTTATTAATAATACGTGCAGGTTAAAAAGCAAGGGACACCTAGAAAGACCATTTCAACTGAGCATAAGTAGCCAGTTCCCTATTCCAAGCACACTATATGAAAATCAGGCCCACTCTGAGCAGGTCTTTTCTCTGTCACTAAAAACAAGCAAGAATCTTCTTCTTAAAGAATTTTTTCACCATTGAGAGTGTTGACCATAACAGGAGCTAAAATTAACAATGGCCAGAAGTCTCCATCTCAGGTTCGCCTCCTTTCCTGTATTTATCACCGGGGGTCTGTGTTCTCAAATATGACTCAAACAGGATAAAGGTGCAACAAATTTATTAATGGGTGGTAAGGACTCCCCAGATAACAAGGTAAAACATATAATAAAACAAGGCAGGCTGTATCAATGGGGATTTATCACAAAGATCAAAATGACAGTGACAATACCATTTCCGGCAGCTTGATTCAATGGTGCCTTCTCCTCCTCAGGATGGCGCAGCACGACAGGACAGCTGGATTCCTCAGATGGAAATAGAACTTCGAGACAGGATCAGATGAGTGTCTTCTCAGGTAAGATGAGAATGTTCAAGAGATTGAATCCCACCCCCCTTCACCTGTGTCATTGTGCGTGGAGCAAGCGGGCATTATAGAAGAAGAATTGGGTGTGTGTAGGTAAGTATATCCCTTGCCTAGATGACCCTTGTGGGGTGAATGGCCTACCCTATTAACCCTCAGCTACTTGTTCCACTACAAACAGACAGTAACAAGACTCTGCCACTCGGGCGGGCAGCCCTGATTTAATCTGTGCACTGCCTTATATAGACATGGGGTCGCTAGGCAGATTAGTTGATTGACTAACTCTCTTTTCCTGCCTAAACATAAAAAGGTGCCAAAATCAAAGAAAGGAGGGGACAAGAAGGGCTTACAAAACGGATGCCTAGTTGTCCTTTAGAAGATCCAAGATGGCCTTAGGATTTTTACCTCTACAAGAGTGGCAGGCAAATGGAGTGGATTTTTATGCCCATCTGAAATTGAGCCTGGATATGCCCTACCCTACTGATGTTTTGCTGTTTGTAGCATGCCTTGTATTGTGAATAGAACCGTGCAATTCTACTAAAAGCCACTGGATGGGAGTAAAAGATCAAGCTAATTCTATATAAACCAAAAAGCAGGCTGTATTTCCAGTTACAGCCAGTGAACAGAAGGTGCTGATGGGAAAGTATATTTTATTCTGAGTTAGTTCCAGCTTGCTGGAGTGGTCTAGGTTAAAGAATTTAAATTACATGCCTCTGGAAGTGCTGCAATAAAACTCCTTCCACAAACAAATATGCAGAGCTTTCCTGACAACATAGAGAGAACAAACCTGCTAGACACACGGGGGCTACGACACAGACTAAATATTTTCTTTTCTCTGGTTAAGTGCTCATGGGATCTTGGGTGGTGCTGATATCGAAAATGTGTTCTGCTTATCATTTAATTATTTGTAACCAAAATTTGGTGAACAGAACACACATACACCTTGAGCAAGGGCTAAAAATTGTGCAGT
Source organism: Mauremys mutica (assembly GCF_020497125.1). Taxonomy (NCBI): domain Eukaryota; kingdom Metazoa; phylum Chordata; order Testudines; family Geoemydidae; genus Mauremys; species Mauremys mutica. The sequence goes on along the minus strand of NC_059073.1, from coordinate 184,942,739 downwards.
GCAGGAAAATATGGAGTGAAAAAAATTAAAACTAAGGCCTGGTCTACACTGGGGGGGCGGGGTCGAACTAAGGGGTTGAATGGCGGGGTCGAATAGCGTAGCTGAACTCGAACTACCTTAGTTCGAACTACTCACCTGTCCAGACGCCGCAGGATCGAAGTCCGTGGCTCCCCCGTCGACTCCGCCACCGCCGTTCGTGGTGGTGGAGTTCTGGAGTCGACGGGAGCGCGTTCAGAGTTCGATATATCGCGTCTAGATGAGACGCGATATATCGAACTCCGAGAAGTCGAACGCTACCCGCCGACCCGGGCGGGTAGTATAGACGTAGCCTAAGAGTGATATTTTAGGAGCATGCACACAAAGACATATAGCCCTTGTGTTCCCAGTACCACTGTCTGGAACTAGAGCTGCTTTCTCTACTTTTTAGAGGTGACTGATTTTTTTTTCAAATGAACTGCCTTCCTCTCAGTTCCCACTGTATGGGACACTGTATGGGACAAATTGTTGCAATGAATAACTATGATAACACATTTTCCTTTGATTCAGAGCGGAGCTCTGTTTCACCAGTGCATACGATCCATTGGGCTATATTAGAACAAGATGTCTCATGCCATGTGCATCATAAACATACTTTCATTCAGAGTTACACAACCTGAATGCAGCAAGCATCAACATGGAGACATTCTTTCTGCTTTGGTTTTAATTTCTCATTAAAAAAATTACAGTTCATTTAGCTGATGAAAGGCACTGGACAGTAAATCTGCAGGACAGAGTCTGGACTCTCTTTAGGTGCTTATATGGCCTTCATTATTGTAGTATCTGAGCACCTCACCCTCATGCATGGATTTTATCCTCAACACTCTGTGAGGCTGGGAAGTATTATCCTCATGTTACAGATGGGGAATTGAGGTAGCAGATAGATCAGATTACTTGTCCATATACACAGAAAGTCCATGGCTGAGACAGGAATTTAATTCCCATGACCCTATCCAAGTCCCAGTCAGTGCCCTATGCATGAGATCCTCCTTCCCACCCTAATGGAAGTGTGGACTTCCCACATTCCCATCTTTCCTAGCAAGATCCCTTCTGGATGAGAGGTTAGCCAGCATCCATGACCACTTAGACCTAAGTCTCTTTATAAAAGGGTAACAAATCCAATCAGTGCTAACTGCAATGTGAAGCCTTATCTATTAGGAAACAGATTGAGATAGTCAACTAGTTTCACACAGGAAACAAACCGCCTTCAGATGGTTACAAGTTTCATTCATTAGTGACCTGAGCTGGGTTTGGAACCAGAGTCCTCAAGGAAAAACACTCTGCACCCTATTACCTGAGCCTGATTCCCACATTTCAGCTTCATATTGTCAAAAAATGCTTTTAGGAAAGGAGCTAAGGAAAATTGTGGGGAGGTTGCATTGGGGAATAGTGTTAAGTCCACATTAATTGATTACAATGGCGCAGTGTCTGGACTAGCCAAATTTTCAGCATTACACACTGAACATTCAATGCCAGAAATGGGCCCATTCCTACCTCTGCTGACATCAGAGAGATGTTTTAGTGGGAGCAGGTTCAGGCACTATGCTGGCACATTTATAGCTGACTAAGCACTGCTAATACAGGCCTTGCCACTAAGCACTGAAGAGGAAGCATTGGGTGGTGCTGGTGAAAGGGATTTGGGCAGAGCCTAGACAACATGAGCAATTAATCTGTACTATTAGACCTGAAGTACTAGAATGTGCCTGCCCATAGGACGCCACTGAAAAGGCTCAACCCTACAAAGATGCCCATCTGCTTGCAGCCTATCTAAAGCCACGCTTGGTCCCTGCTCTGGAAATGTGCCACACAGTGGACTTGGTGCTGATGACAACACTGCTAAAAAAGGGTGACAAGCTAAAAGAGGTTTGCTCCTTCTTCATCTGCTGCCTGGGCTGATGCCTACTCCTCTTCCTCCTCTCCAACCCTCATTTCCCCTTTTTCTCCCCCTTAATATTTCTCCTCCTTCTCTCTCACTTATTTTCCTTCCCTGTGACTTATCCTCTTTGTAGGTGGCAGCCACTAATTACTTCCCTTTGAGGTCCGCTGGCAATGACAATCCTCCAAGTACAATTTGTGACTGCTAGCAGCAAATATCTCTAATGGCTGCTGATGGGACACTAGGTGGGGCGGGCTTTGAGTTACTACAGAGAATTCTTTCCCAGGTGTCTGGCTGGTAGATCTTGCCCACAATCTCAGGGTCTAACTAATCGCCATATTTGGGGTTCGGAAGGAATGTTCCCCCCTGTCAGATTGGCAGACACCTTGGGAGTTTTTTGCCTTCCTCTGAGGGATTTTCTATAACTTGAAGTCTTTAAATCATGATTTGAGGACTTTAGTGACTCAGCCAGAGGTTACGGGTCTATTACTGGAGTGGGTGGGTGAGGGTCTGTGACCTGCAATGTGCAGGAGATCAGACTAGATGATCATGATGGTCACTTCTGACCTTAAATTCTGCAAGTCTGTGAATAGAGGGCCGTGTTTGAGAGGCCAGGAAGGCAAACAATCCTAGCAAATTATTACAACGACAATATTTTACAGTGATATAGTGCCCGTCATCACCAAGGTTTCAAAGCACTTGACCAATCCCACAAGTAAAATGGAACCACTTCTAGAGTGAAAAACAGCAGCTGTTTTATAACACTGCATGATGGATCTGGATAAGCCATGAAGACCACCACCCACCACAAGCATCACTGAAATGTGTGTGTGTGGAGTGGGGGGGATTTTGTGATGGGAGGTTCCTAATCTCATGTGAAGTACAAAGCAATCTGTTATCAACATGTGCAATATCAATATTAACAACAGAGAAACATCAAACACAGCAAAGAGAACTAATAATAAGTCAAATAACCCTTCCCCACAATGTTGATCAGCAAACAAGATGATTATATCTGCATGAAATCAGGGCCAACCTCTACGAAACAGCCAGATGCAAAGTTAATTTGTTCTGTTCATGTACTCTCAATTCAGTTTCATTTTCACAGTATTTAATAAATATTTATTTCTTAAGGTATAGAAGATATGGTGTACTAGAGCAAACTAGTGACACCAACAGTTGTATCTATTAACTGATGCTTCAGAAGAAGAGGAAAAACTCTACCATGTTCCTATAACACAGTAATTACATGGGAGGTGGGGGGGGGGCAGAAGGGGGAAATTTTCTTTTGATTCTCAGAGGCATGGGATTTGATTATTCTTAACACTCTGACTTTGTAGAGAGCTTAGAGCCAGGCAAATAATTCAAAACAAACAACATAACCAGTGCAGTTAGGTTTTTTTCGTGTTTGCGAATTAGGTCGGGGCAAGGGATGGGGTGGTGTCAGACAAAGTTTCATGAATTTGTTAAGTATCCAAACATGCTTAGTGAATTTTTGTGCATACAAATATCAACCTACTGACCACATGTGATTTATTTGCTAAAGCGTATTCCTTTGAGTAGTTTACCATTTTCGCTAGAGATTTGAGCTGTGAGATTGATCACCTAAGGACTTGCGCAGATTTAAAAAAAAATTGCCCTAATTTATTAAAAGAAAGCGGCCACACTGTAAGTCTAGTTTTGCGCCAGTGCAGTGCATCTACTTTGTAATTACACTAGTGCTAACTTCCATCAGAGCAAATTTCTTACTGTACACATGGAACTGTTTCTGTTACTTGTATGATCTACTTTCACAAACTACTTTTGAATTTGCCCCAAACAAACTCTTCTGTCATAAAACTTATCTTAATGTGTGATTAAACTCATCTCAGCTATGAGCTCTAATTTCACCAAGAATCTTATGAACACTGTTTTGCTCACAAAAAGCAAAGAAGGAATGCAAACACAATCTAACTGAGGAATCACTGAGGTGTTCTTGAATAATTTTCTCATTATTCTCCCCCTTCGTGTGTGTGTTTATATGTAAGAAGGGCTCGTGAAATTTGGATCTAGTACAGAATCGGTCTCCAATGGATTGTCCTATATTCATGGGAGGAGGAAGGTTTTCAGAGTCACAGTTCTGGGTTGGGTTCTAAGTAGTCATAAGAATTATCAAGCCTTTTTAAATATTCAGCCACCGTATTCGTGCTCAGTGACTTCCTGCATAAGTAAGTTCCACAGTATGCTCTGCGTAAAGAAGATCTAAAAAGTATGCAGAGCAAAACAAAACAACCACATGTTCTCTTTGTAAATGACCTTTATCCTCCCTTTCATTACCCACAGACCTCCTACTTGCAAATATATCGTGTTTCATTTAACTTAGGTTGTTAGCTATTCAGTGCAAGGACAAAGTCTTATTTGCTTGAAAAGCACCTAACACATTTGGGGTACTATGTAGGCAATAAAGTAGATTTTCCTTTGATTTGTTCTGCATTATCTGCTCTTTAACTTCAACAGGTTAACCCTTCGTGTTTGGTATAATGGGTCCCTTCATAATTTTGAATGGCTCAGTCAAGTCCCTTCATGTTTGCAAACTCACATCATAGAGTAGTCCTGGGATACCTCCTCTAACTATTTTCATTACCTTTCAATTAATCTTTTTAGTCTCTTCTCCTCTCTCTGAAAGGTGAGCTGTCTGATATAACACAAGGCGGGATCTGCTTGCATCAGGATCATATTGAAAAGATACAGGATTTTAGACAGAAAGATTACCTCAGAGAGAGGGAGGGGGAGGGGAAGAAGGCAATGAAAAAGCAATTACAGGACTGATTTCTTTTTTCATGCTTCGTGAAAGCAGAACTACTGTAGCAGATAATATATGAACCGGAGCAGAACACCAGTTTTTTTGCTATTGCAAGTCTCATTCACCACAGAGGCAGTGAATAGAGCTATTCAGTTGCAGAACAATGCACTACTGTACTCACCAGATTCCGCTCTGTTACTCTCAGGTTCACCACTACCTGTGGGGTGTTTCTTTCAGAGCACAAAATAGCATTTTTCCCATTCTCAGCAACTCACAGAACTGGACTCCGAGCACCAGATGCCCATCTTCCATAGCGCACCCCCTGCCGCACGCCTGACTGTGTAGGTCAGGCTGGTCACTGGAGCGGTCCTGCACCAGGCAGCCCAGCACTCTTGACTCTTTCCCCTGCAGAAGCGCTTTAGAAATACTGGACACTACTGACTCCCAGAAGCACTGAGTCCCACATTCAGCACAGGGGATGCAGGGATGGTTTCTTTGTATCTTGCTTCCTAGGAAAGATGGGCACAAACAAAGCTCCGAATCAAATACTCAAAATGGGTGAAGTTCAGGGGCCCATTCCAGACTTTACAGCTCGGGTCCATCTTTGCCTGTTGGGCCCAAGTCACATCTTTAACCTTCCCAATTCCAGTATGGTCTGGGTCCAATCTCCTCAAATAGAAACAGTATATCATATGGACTGACTGGTTCTGAAGCCATATAGAGTCTTTTATTCTAGATCGCTGGCTCAAACCCAGGAGGACAGTGGTGAGAAAAAATTCCTATCACCTGGCAGTTGAGTGGCCTTTGTGAAATGAGTTGGTGGTTGTACATCACCAAAAGACACCGTCACACGGGGCAGCCTTATTAGCTGCTTCCACAGATGCTAAGGTCTGAATGAGAACTTGGACTGTCGTAGCTTCTTGTGTATATCATCTTATATATGTTGTCCCTCCCAGTGTAGCTTTGGATAAGTTTAGGGTGCAAATTGCATTTGTCACTAACAACAGGTTCTTTACTCAGCAGCTACATAAAATTACTTGTGAATCACAAAACTAGAAACTTAAATTAGAAAGAAATCCAAGCATCAGCATACAACCAGATACATGTAACAGAACATCCCCTGGACTGTGAATACTTCCAGTCTTAGGCTGATACAAGAGAAAGCAATCCCCCAATGCTGACATATTTACTACATTGTGGAGACCAGTAACAGCAAAGATAGAAGAAAAGTAAGCAGAGGCCACCACAAGAGGTCTTGGTTATACTCAGGCTCCTGCCATTCTGACTTCCCCTGGGTGTCTCAACCAGGGATTGGGCTGATCATGTTTTTATATCCTTTCTCCTTACATCCCCCACACCGCCATCTGGCACCATATCTGATTTAGGTGTTTGTGTCATTCCAGGGGAACTAGAATTACACTGTTACACTTCACAATGGTTTTGATATGTGAATGCTATTTCACTTCTTCGTTACATGTACCAAAAATTCCATAGAAATCCATTATTTCAAGCTTAAATTGACCCTTTGTGGGTTTTTTTTTTTTTATAATCCTAGGTTAAACACATTAAGATAACTATATAGGCTTTATGCTAGCTGCTTAGGCCTTCTGTTATCTGGTTAGGCCTTATATTTATTGCAAAGCCTTTTAAAAAAATTGCCACCTTTTATTTTCCCTACTAGCAACATTATATCTTTAATTGCTTTGATTATCACCCCCTAAAACATTTTAGTATGTCTTACCACCTGAGATATAGTTTAATCTTGTATAACGACCTTTTGTAAGATCAGGTCAGAGGTCATAGGGCTGACAGGTCAGCATAGAAGCAGTGATGTGAGGCAGTGTAGGGAAATTTACTCTGTTGCTGCCCACGCTTTTCCCTTTCCAAAAGTTTAAAAGTGCATCTTTGTGCAAGGCTTCTCATCTTGTTAAACCTTCTACCAATAGTTCTTTTTAGAATCCTGCCCTGTCAACAAAGAAGAGGGTTTGCTTTTTCATTTCTCCACCTTCTTGGACTGATTTTAGCAGAAAGACCAAAGTGTTAGAGATTTGGGGATCCCCTCAGAAATGCCTGATCCTAGGCTCTCTCTGTAAACTAATTCCATTTAGACCCAATGCTTTTACACCTGATCTCCCAGATCAGTGGTCCTCCACCTTTGCCATACCATGACCCCCATATTACAGAAAAAAACCCTTGCAAACTACTTGCGACTTCCCTGGAGGTCATGACCCCCAGCTTGAAAACCTGGGCTTTAGCTTGTTCTGAAGCTCGAGAGAGGACTTATATCCCCGGAGTCATCAATCTATCACCTTACCACCACCACACAGAGGACATTTTCAGCTCAAAGGCTGATGCTCCACTGCCTGGCGACTGCCTTGTGCAGTCATTAACCCCTGCACACAGTGAATGTAGAAGATGCCCATTCAGGCAGATTAGCATTTTACCCTCACTGTGCACAGGATGAAATAATGGCACATTGGTCAGAACGCGATTCAGGACCAATCAGTTCATTTCAAAATATAATGAGCATCAAAGTCATTGCTGTACTGTTACATTTCCAGAATTCTAATTGTTCACATTTGGTAACAAATGTATTGAGATTCAGTGCTGTAATATGCTTTTACGTTACAAGCTGACGTTTGGAAAGGAAGGACAATTGCATAGCACAGAACTAGGAGTCCAAAGAACCTGGGTTTAATCCCCTAGTCTACCACTGATTCCCTGTAGGACTTTCGGCAATTCACTCAGTTTTTTTCTGACTTCTTTCCATTATCTTTAAAATAGGGATAATGCTGATTTACTTTACAGGGAGGGTTATAAGATAAATTATGAATGTTTTAAACATTTGGGCTCCATAGCTGGAATATGTTATGTATAAATGTAAAATATTATAGCTACTCTGTTATTGTAAAACCATATTTAAATGAAGAAGGGAGCAATTTCTTCCAAAAATTCACAATAATATATGATATATTGCTAGAGGGGATTACAGTAACGTTTTAAATTGATGCCAATTCACAAGAGTATATGATATAGGAATGAGGCTGCCAAAAGGTTTGGTCCTATAAGATTTTTTTTTTTGCTCTTTATACTGCAGTTAAAACTGGATGTAACCCATTGCTAACCTAATTCAAGCTTAGCTATATATTACAGTGACATCAAATGCCATATGCTATGTATATGGCAAGTTATTCTGCCAGCCAAATGAATCTAGAAAGGAAAGAGTTTGACTGAAGAATAACCTTTGAAGAAATAACTAAGTGTAGTGTACCAGAAAAAATGCTACTCAAGTGACTTTATAATGCTCTGAAATTTAAAAACAAAAAACAAAAAACCAAACACACACATTTAGGAAAGAAATAAATGCTATTCCACAGCAAAACTACAGTGTAAAAGCTTCTCCAACTTGCTCTTCCATTTCATAATAAGATTCAGCTTCTATTTAAACAGCTTAGACAGTGAAAGCTGACTAGTACTGTCAAGGAACATCTCTAAGAGAAAGCTACTGATTATATAATAATAATACCACAAATCAAACTGCACAGACTATAAATATTTGGCATTGATTTTTACCATTTTCATCCCATTGGATCTCAGATGACTTATGTGACCTTATATAACATGTGGCATGACCAAACTTCAGCCACTTCTGGGTTGGAGAGCAGCAGTGGCGGGCTATGCAACAGCAGGTGCAGGGAAAAGTTTGATTAATGATGCAGAGAAACAACAACAAAAGCCATTGTCTCTTTACAGTAGACAAACCTTTGATTCTTAAGGGCTCATCTAAAAGAATTTTTGTTACTAGCACCACTAATAATTTAGATTAGAGAGCAAACCACAATGACTGCAAATGTTCCATTTCTCAATGAACTCTACACACACTAAGGAAAACATAATAATTATGATTAGGACTTCAGGAGTCCTGGGGCCCAGTCCTGCTCCCCCAGAAGTCAGAAAAGCCAAATTCCATTGACTGTAATGGGAGCAAGAGAGAGTTGATGGTCTATTTGCAGTGTTTAGGTCCCCTTCTGAATGGAGGGAGGGCTGGGAGACACATACAGACCCTGAAAGGCTCCCTTGAGAAGCTGTGTAGAATTTGCTGCACTAAGACTAAAACAGACATATTCTAGAAGTTCTCCTGGGGTTCCTTAACTTCCCTGGGCAGGGCTTTTCTGTGTACAGAGCTCTTCCAAAGCTTGGTTTACTCTTAACCCCCTTTGGGCTGGGCTTCTCTGTTTGGCCAACAGTTTAACCAACAAAAAGGAGATAAGCTCCTGTCGTAAAGACGGAGCCATCACCTCCCCACATCCTCACCAGCCCACATCTGACTCTCTTTTCCCTCCTCCCCCAATCTACTTTCAAGCTCCACCCACCCATAAGTCTCAGAGTGCTGCTTGCAGCAGTCACAATGAAGCGCTCCCCTTCATGGTTCAGTGTGGAATTACACCTCCAATTTTAACTGAGCAAAACCTGTTGTTTAGCAGTGCTTTAAACATGTTCCTAGGATAAAAATAATCTCTGTATGCTCCCTGAACACCCATATTGAAAATATGGCCTTATTCTTTCATGGCTCTATATTTGCATAAGCTTTTCATTTGGTTTGGCTTGAAAGGCAGGCTGTGTTAGAGGGCGATTCTAGCAGTACATTTAAAGACCACAGTTTATTGACTGGAAAAGTTTAATGTACACTCAAGGACCAAGTCGGTTTCAAAATCTCAGCGTGGTACCACAGTATCTAGAAATAGTAGAAGATGGCAAATAGCACAGTCCCCCTTGGTGCTGTGGTGAAGACTGGGGCATGGGAACGGTTTTAAGTGTTAGTTTTTCTGCAGCAGTTCTTCTGGGAAGGATTTAGCTCTAGGTTTACTATATGTTACTTTTCAACTATGCAATAAAAGTTCCATTACCCCTTACATCGTTTGCATTTAGAATATACATTCTTTTCTGTCTGGCCCTTGCAAATGTTGTTACCAGGAGTTCCTTTTCCAGCTGCTTGTCATTCATGCCTAAGTATCATGGTGATGTGAGCACTAAAAATGTTTAGCCAGACAGATGCTCCAGTTAACAGGACATGGTGTTGCCAGCTGTCCCGATTTTATTGTGAGTCTTGCAATACTTTTTTTTCCCCCGGTAGAATCAAGTGAATGTGTGAGAATCTCAGGTCTTATTTCATTGGGGAAAAAATAAGTTTCTAGCCCTGACGACTGCTGAAAAGCTGGAAAATACAACCCCTTAAGATTCAATAACAAAAGGCAAATGAAAAGAATTCCAAATTTATTGTTTTTAAAAATCTCATCATTTTTAGACCAGTCTCATGATTTTGGGGGTGGGGTCTGACTCATGATTTTACCTTCTGGGTTGGAAATACTTCATTACTATCAAAGGGCCGTGTCTGAGATACCATAATTTTGCATGTTACACACCCCAGCAAAGGTGAGAGAGCAGCACTAAAGCAATGAGTAGCTGAAAGGAAGATCTGAGTGGCCCAGATCAGCTGGGACTTTCAGGATAACACCAGGAGAAGAAAAGAGCAAGGAAGCTCTTTCAAGGAAACGGTCAGTGTTTTTCTATCAGCTGTTGTACAGATAACAGCACAAATGACACTCAGCGACTGATATTATTAAAGGAAGTTTGAACAATTCTACATTTCCATGGAAGAGGGATCTGAGCTTTGTACCTAGGGTTGCCAACTCTACAGGATTGTCCTGGAGTCTCCAGGAATTAAAGGTTAATCTTTAATTTAAAAGATTATGTCATTTAATGAACCCTCCAGAATTAAGTCCAACAAAATTGGCAACCACCTGCTTGTATTTCTATAGCACCTTCCATCTGAGTATCTCAAAGCACTTTACAAATATTAATTGATTAACCCTAAAAATCATGGGAGGTAGGATGTAATATCCCTTTTCTTAAAAAAAGACGATCGTAGCCTGGGAGGCGAGATAGTGACTCATGCAAGGTCGCAAACAAATGCCATCTAACTGAAATCAGAAGCCAGATTTCCTGGCCCCACCGCTTCTGATGCTTCAGCCATAAGTCCATCTCCTCCTCCTTCTCTCAAGAAGTCAGCCGTGCAATTCCAAGAGTATGCATTGCTAAACAGTAATACCAGAAGGTTTAACATTTAATAAAGAAAACAGAACAAGGAAGTTGTATGTGTGCGCAGCTTGTTCAGATTAACACTGCAGAATTTTCAGTGGGCAGTAACACATTCTTCAAACATTCATAACATATTTCAAAGCCATTATTTTCCTGCCTCTGCTGCTCATGAAGTGAGGCCTAGTTCTTGGCTTGCCGTTTCTACAGACCCTGGGCACCTTGGGGCTGCACTGCAGACACACTGAGGAATACAAAATAAGGCCAGTTAGTGCTGAGGCTTGGGCCAAGTAATGGTGAGAAGCAAAAAGCGATGCAAATAGAGAGGTGCTGTCAGGAGTAGGATTTTTGCCTAAGGAAAAATCAGACAATAAAAACAAAACTGGGAGGAGAATCAGGGCGGGTTAGGAGATGGTCTCTGATGATGATATTTCGAAAGACAAGACAACCTTCTCTATTCAGTTTATTGTAATGGAAAACCATTTGTACTGGAATGTAGCATTCATGCAGTGCAGAGACACAAAATATTTTACAATTGTGACATATGTCATGTGTCCACACAGGCAAACAATATGTATTCCTATCCATGAGCCCCTGTCAGGAAGCCTGTATTGTTTCTTAGACTGATGTAATTATCACTCCTCCAGGTAAGAGACTGGAATGCTGAGCTATAAACTTATTTCCCTAACAGTCACTTTCTTGGATTACATCAGAGTATTTTCTTTCTCCCCTCTCCCCAACCACTGAAGCAGAAAAGTTTGTGATGTTATTGAATGTGACACACCAGCTTTCCCGTCATTTTAATTTCTCTTAAGGAGAAATGTACTCTGCATGGAAATATAAAACGCTACATGACAGTACGTCCTGGGTGCTAATTGAAAAAGCAGGGAACTATTTCAGAGCATGTCTAGGAGGGTGACATGTTTATGCAGTTTTCCCTTTTTTTTCCCCCTCCTTGCAAGGCCTCAAGTCAAGTGACATATTATTTGACACTCACCTCATTTCCCAATTAAAAAAAAAATTGTAACAGAAATGGTTGCGAATAGCTAAATAATTCCCAACATGACTCTGTTGCAGTTCATTTCACTGCATTAGCCTCTGTCACACTTCCATTTGTATTCAGAAATCTAGCATTTGGATTCCAACTCTCTCTCTCTCTTTCGCTCTTCCAGAGCCCTAGTTTTGAAATATTTTTGTATCATCTTTCCTGTAATAGTTTTCCCCATGCAGAATGGCTACAACAAGGTTGAGAAGGAAAGAAAAGAATAGGGCCTATGTAGATATACTACAATTGCCACAGACGCTCAGTAATCATTACCATTTACAGCTATAACCGCTGTGAAGAAAGAGGAAGGGTTAATAGCTCTGAAAATTAACCCATTATATTCAAAGCTCCCTGCTACACATTCACATCTGGAGAAGGAGGAGGGTTCAAAGGCCCAAATGGGAAGAGAGGCTCAAATCCCATTATCTTTCAGTGAGAGCTGCTGGCCTTTCTGCCTTCGAAAAGCTCCCACTTAGGCACCCATCCTTGAAACACTTATGCACACAAGTAACCGTACGCATATGAGCTACCCCATCTATCTCTAGTGAGATTACATGTGCAAGTCATATTATTCACGTGTGCAAGTGTTTCCAGGGTGGGGCTCTTAAGTATGTTAGCTCTGGAGCGTGTCTTGGTGCAAGGCAGTGTTTTGATATCCACTCAACTACGCGGGTATGATATCCATATCATTGGATGCTGGACAGTCCTGGGTCTGCCACGAGATGGGGGCTCACTCAGATTTTCAAGGTTAAGAAATTCTGAAGATGTTAATGCTGATGTCCATCAGCTGTTCTCAACCTTTTTTCTTTCTGAGACTCCCCCAACATGCTATAAAACTCCACAGCCCACCTGTGCCACAACTGTTGTACTGCATATCCAGTAAATTAAAAGCTGCATTAAATGGATAGCTCCACAGTTATACACACACACACACACACACACCCCTAACATGATAATATAGGCACAAAAATAAAAACAATCTTATTTTTGTTTTACTTACTCAGCATGAAATGTGTTCCTGGTGCTGCTCAATAATTCTGCCGAGACGTGGGGATTTCTTCGAGACGCATACGCACACGTCATGGTCACTGTTCATCCTGGCTGGGATCAGGCTTGGGCTTCAAACCCATGTAGTGGGGCTCGGGCTTGGACTCTCTGCTGGGCCCCAGTGAGTCTAACACCAGCCCTGCTCTCTGGTTTATTTTGGCAGACCCCCTGAAACCTGCTCAGAGCCTTCCAAGGGGCCGCAGACTCCCCTCTGAGAATCACAGCTGTATTATTATCATCAGATAATAAACTAGCTTTACTAGCTTATAATAATTAGGGAGTCCAGGTGTCAAACATGGGTTTTGCATTAGCTAGTCACATATTTAGGTTAAGCTTTTTCACTCTTAGTGACAAGATCAATGTCACACCCTCTGACACCATCACTTTTGCTGAAGCCCGACAGAGATGGAGTGACAGTTCCTGGCAGTACCTGCCATTTCTATAAGACAATTGTGAACCTAGACCTGGAAGTTATATAGAATGGGGCACTCCCACAAACACATGCTTTCATTTTGACATGGGAATACAATAGCTGAAGTCGACGTATCTTATTCCGACTTACCTCCCGTCCTCATGGCGCGGGATCGATGGCCACGGCTCCCCCATCGACTCCACTACCCCCACTCGCTCTGGTGGAGTTCCGGAGTCAACGGAGAGCGTGTTCGGGGATCGATATATCGCGTCTTGACAAGACGCAATATATTGATCCCTGATAAATCGATCGCTACCCGCCAATACGGCGGGTAGTCTGGATGTACCCTCTGTCCTCTCCCTTCCTCCTACAAATCTTTGAAGATAATAGGCCTCAATCACCTCCATCCAACCCGTTGACATAGGTGGGGGTTGCATGAATATAAATGACAGCAGTTTATCCATAAACATACAGGGCGAGATTCTGGGCTGCACCTCACAGGAGACACAGCACAGAAGGCACAGCTGAGGCCGGTGGAATACAAAGGTGGCTTTATTCTGCCTTTCTTTGCTCCCTTGGAAATCTAGGCCTGACCCCCACACAATGTAGAGCAGGGCCATAGCAGAAGGCAAAACTGGTCCCATTGTTTCTCCAGTTGTTTAAACTGGATGTTTGCCAGAACCAAAACTCGGAGCCCAAACAGCCCCAAATTTGGGGTACTTGATAATCAGAACCCAGATCCATATTTTACAGGTCACCCTTCTTTTTAAAATGTGCTGAGTCAATTCACCCAGCCCTACACATCCCTACACTTGCGGGGGAGGAGGGGTATTAAATTTTGTGACTTGAGCTAGCATGGACTAGCAAACGGGCACAGGATGGGAGTCAGGAGACCCAGGGTCTAAATCCTGGCTCTGCCAGTGACAAGCTGTGTGACCTGGGGCAAGTCACATCATCATTCTGTGCCTGTTTCTTCTCCCACCATTTGTCTGGCCTATTTAGACTGAAAGCAATTTGGGGCAGGGGCTGTCTTTCAGGGTGCTTGCACAGCACCTACCACACTGTGGTTCCTAGGCACTACTGAAATGGTAAATAATAGTGCAGTGTAATCTCAGTTCGCCATCCAACACTGATCATGTGGTGAGGTCCTTCTATTACACACCTCCTGTTGGGCACTGAAACTGCGAACCATCACGTGGCATCTCAAAATGCATGGGTGTCCCAAAGCACTGAGAAGGTGATTTTTAATGTGTTCCCAGCCCCAACTCCCAGGGACTGAGCTAGAATTGTACTGGGGACATCCTTGAAGTGAAAGGTACATTTATGAAGGTGCACCAATGTGCAGCGCTCTCAAAGCCTTGCTTTGTCTGCACTGAACCTGCTTATAGATTTCCTGCTTTTAAAATACATTAAGGCAATAAAATCCTGATTACACACCCTGATGTTTGGTGTTTTACAGCTGTGGGCTAAATGCTACAGGTAAGAAATAAAAGAGTCTGGAGCAACTGAAATAATCTGAGTCCATCATTAGAGGACAGGTAGAAGGCTGAATTTTTTACCTGTAAGGGAGAGTGGTCATTCGGGCCATTATAGGCAAAATAAGAGCGACAAAGAAACATCTGCACTACATTTAGAAAAAAATATCAACAGATCAACATTACTGATGTATGCAATGTGACCAGCCCTACCAGCTGTCAGATCCAATTACCAGCTGAGCTTGGACATTGCTGTCTTATATTAATACCAACGGAAACCCTTATTACATTCAGTTTATCATGATGTCATGTCTGGCTTCTTGTCTTTCTCCTCCAAGTCTACATGATTAACCTCGAGCAATATCCCTCCCCATTTCCTGACTGAGCTGCAATTTTCACATTCTCTTTGGTAAGACTAGTTTAAAGAGAGGACATTCACAAAGAGAGCAGGCACTTCAGCTATTCAATCTTTCCCTTATGATTATCTTCAGTCTTCCCAGAGTTTCTCTTTTGTATCCAACTCAGTAGTTCAGTTTTTAACACAAATGCAAACCCTGGTGAAGTAGCTCCATTTTCATTTCAGTTCCAGTGTCTCTCAGACTTTTAGTAGACTGGCATAGTCTGTACTCTGTAGAACATTATCCCTTTCTGATGTGAGCCGTGAGCCAAAATTTGGAGTCTGGGGGGTTGGTTTTGTTAGGAGGAACAATTGCTGATAGAGTCAGGTTGTGCCTGTGTTTTGGACCTATTGGTTCAGCTATCTTGTTCCAGAAAGGCGCTTGACTCTTACTTGTCCTAGATGAAGGGTGGCAGTGACGCCCACCAGCTTCGGTGAGGTTTCACCCAACCCAACCGCACAACAATAGGAATGTAGAATTCCACTGCTGAGTCATGCTTTCCAGTGAGTCCAATTAGCTTCAGCCAGGCTGCAAAGGGAGGAGTGGTTTCTCTTTGGGTCCCGAGGGAATGAGAGGGCTAATCCAAACATGGCTTTGGATGGAAACTCTAGGAATGGTCAAACTCAGGGAATAAACTGAAGACTATGTTGTGCTATTGTTTTTGAGTTACCAGTAAAGCCAAACCCATTGATGGGTGAGGTGGATGAGGCTGTTTGCTCTGCTGAGGTCAAAGTAGTGCCACATTGAGATTGCAGGAAGCTGAAGTCCTCTGAGAGCCCTAAGTCAGATACAGTATGGACAATACCAGCACATTTCCCTATAAATTTGCCTCAGCCATGTAACCAAGTAGATCTGCCTGCAAGAACAAGGGGGTGGCTCAGCTCATTCAGTTCTGGGCCTCTTCTCAGACTGAGAGGTGCTGAGATTTCCCAACAGCATCTGATGTTCAGGGTGCTCAGTGGGATGTGGACATCTGCACCAAGACAAGTTATTTTCCATATGCCATGGATCAGTCATGAGCTTGTAACAACTTTTTTCCACACTGATTGACATTCAAGAGAGAGGCTCCACATTCCTTTAACAATCGTTTGAGTGACCTACTCCCTTCAGCGCCACCTATTTAATGGGTGTGTCACTTTTGAAACAAAGCTGAAATGTGCTTCTCTCCCATGGTATAATTCCCATGACCCCATTCTATAAAGCAGGGCCCAGTTAAAGTAATGACAAGTGCTTCAAAAGTGGTCGAATGACAGTAAATGGAACTATGCTTTATATATAAATTATCTTATATTGTAAGAATCTTTTCTGAGCTTCAATAAAAACAGTATTGTGGGGGAAGTGCTGGTCACAACCCTTATCACCTTTATTCTTTAATAGCTGAAAGAGCAGTTACTTTGATCTCTTAATAGTGCTACATAACCAGAAACATAATGGGAGGATAGATTTTAATAACTCAAGCACACTGGGCTAGAGATAACATAGATCCTCAACTCTTGCTTGAAGAAATCTCAGACACTTACCTAGAGAGTGGCTCACTGGCTGGAAACAAACAGCAAACTTCCATTATATTCATCTGGGGGAAAAATTAGAGGGGGCCAAAACCAGAACCACAGATCCAACTCCTTCACAGTTCAGGGGGGTGGGAATGTTCAACTTCAACTCTGAAATTGTACCTATAGTTGGTTCCATTTCAGCTCCAAAACTGGAAGGAGCCTTTTTTTCCTTCTTCTTCTTCTTCCAGTTAGGTTGTGGCCAAAATCTTAAAACATCACTCTAAAGCAGGGGTGGCAAACTATGGCCTGGGGGCTGCAGCCGACCCTCCAGGCGTTTTAATCCGGCCCTCAAGCTCCCGCTGGGGAGTGGGATCCAGGGCTTGCCCCACTCTGACGCTCCAACCAGGGAGCGGGGTCTGGGGCTTGCCCCGCTCCACGTGGCTCCCAGAAGCAGTGGAATGTCCCCCCTCTGGCTCCTACACATAGGAGCAGCCAGGGAGCTCTGCATGCTACCCCCACCCCAAGCACTGCCCCCACAGCTCCCATTGGCCGTGGTTCCTGGCCAATGGGAGTTGCAGGGGTGGCACCTGTGGACAGGGCAGCACACAGAGCCGCCTTGCCATGCCTCCGCTGCTTGAGATAAGTGGCACCCGGAGCCTGCACCCCTGGCCCCCTCCCATGCCCCAACTGCCTGCACCAGTCCTGATCCCCCTCCCACCCTCTGAACCCCTCATCCCAGCCCTGAGCACCCTCCTGCACACTGGACTCATTTCTGGCCCTACCTCATACCCCACACCACCAGCCAGACCCCTCACCCGTTCGCACACCCCAACTCCCAATTTTGTGAGCATTCATGCCCCGCCACACAATTTCCCTACCCAAATGTGGCCCTCAAGCCAAAAAGTTTGCCCACTCCTGCTCTAAAGAGAGTTCAGCATGGGCAGCGAGTGAAGCTTTCCCTTGGGGAGGCTAGCTGTCCCACCTCTTCGGCCTGTGGACCCGCCCACACTCCATCCCAGCACTGCCCCAGGTCCCACCCCCATCCACCCCAGGGCCCACCCCTTCCCCACTCGATCCCCCCCTCCCCCAAGGTCAATGCGTCCATCCCTCCTCTCCTTCCCCCACCTTCATGCTCAAGCAGCAGTGCGGGGGCTGAGTGGGGAGGAGAGGAGGAACTGGCGAGCATCAGCGGGGATCTCCGGAGAGTGGGGGTGGAGCAGCCAGGCAGCAGCGGAAGGAGAACGCTGAGCTTTTTGTATGTGCCATGCAGGTTCCCGGGGGACTGAGGAGGCAGTATCTGCCACTCAGCTTCCTGGGTTCATCAGTTACCTACCTGGGGAATCCAAGGGACCGGGAACCGCCTCCTCAACCGCCTGGGAACCTGCATGGCACATAATAAATAACCAAAAACTTCTGGTGGAAGCGCACTCCCAGCAGGGAGGGGAAGAGGTGGGGCCACCACGGCACAGGCATCCGGCAGGGGGGTCAGCGCTGGCTGCACCAGGGAAGGCTTAGCTTCCCCTGGCCTATTATAACCGCCACCCATGGAGTCCAGCTCCCGATGGCTGAAACTGCATGAGTGCTGCTGAATGTGGAAGATGGCCACAATTCAGGCTGATGGAAGTCTCAAGTCCTGCCCCATTGAATATAAACATTCGACTTAATTTGGTATCAAACCTTAATTCTCACCCCCACCCTTAATAAATCTCATCCAAATCAGAACACTGCCTTGTCGGCCCATCTGTATTCAGAATATTGATTAGCAAATAACTGAACAGATTACAGGTAAATTTATAATAAATGCATCCTTCCACTGAGCATCCAACCCTTGCATCACATAACATATCAGTTTATGCCTGTGCACTAGCTGTAAGTAACAGGAAGGTTATTCTCCAGCTACCTTTCTGCTGCAGAATTATACTTACTAGAACCCTGTGAACACATCTGGATTTTAATCTGAAATAAGTTCATTTTGCTTTTTCACTTTAGTGAAAATGAGGGAAAAAAACCATCCTTTGTACTCAGACTTTTTTAAAACAGATTAACATACCTTTACGTCACAGCAAATATGGGGGCGGATTGTGCCACAAGACAATCAAAGTTTTTATTCGGATCCTGATGCGTTTTCTAGGACTGTCTCTTGGCCTCATGGTAAGTGCCAGGCCTCAGATTCAGAATGGAAAGAGCATGGAGTGTGAGGGGTACAGTGAGGGGAAAGGCGAAGTGAAAAATGAAAATTTGTTTTAATTTAAAAAAAGAGATAATTGTTTCAATTGACACTGTCCGGTAGTTTAGATCCACACATTTTAGGTTTTGCTTAAAAAAAAATTCCATAAACCCTCACATACAGAGAAATTTTCATGCCATTTTATATTTAATTTTTAATTTTCAAAAAAGGGAAGAAACTGAAACAACCGCTTTGTGCTGGCGCAAGCGAAGCAGAAAATGCAAGTGATTGTAAATGAAAAGTGAAACCAACCAATTCAGGTTCAATGTCATCCAAGCTGAGCAAACCTCAAAAAGAAGAAACAATATAAAGCTGTAAGGTGGGTGTCTGTGTACTGCTGCCACTTCGGCCGATGTTCACACAGTGGCATGGACCTGCAAAAAGTTCTTGGAGTTAAGTATGAACAGATTGTGTTTTCCACTTCTGATGCTAGACTTTACTTCCTTGATTCTTGGTGTTTTGCAGGTTGTCTGACAATCATCATTTGGAGGGAGAAGGTGTTTTGAATATAGCGTCCTTGGCGGAAGCCAGGGAATGGATCTAAGAGCTTCAGTGATTCTTCTACTCCTTTTGGTTAGGTAGGGTTTTCTATACATACATTTTGGAATTTGACAGAGTGTGGGGCGGGGGGATTCTCAGTGCTAAATGAGAGGTGATAGGCATGGTGGAGATGGGCCTTGAAAGTGAGGACAGGAAGCTTATGTTTGCTGTGGTACAGAAAGGGGAGCCAATGGAGGGGTACAAACTGAGGAGTGATGTGATTAAAGAAGTGGGCTAGGAAAATGACCTTTGCAGCACTATTGGGAATGGATATGGGTGGGTCAAGACTGCATGTCAGAGAGAAGGATGTTGCAATACTAGTGATGCAAGATGATAAACCTTTTTAAAGCACCCCGGACTTCAGCTCATTAGATTTCTCAACCAGTGTGAACATTCTTATAGCTATTGTGCATGTTTCTACAGACCCTCTGACTCTTGTTTGGCAAGGGAGCTTGCTCCACCTCTGACACCAAGTCCCACAAACTGAAGCTGATGCTCAGCCAGCTGCATTTTGTGCCAGGACGAGAGGTTGTTCTCTAGGCGAGCAGAGCTGTTCATAATCTGTCCATTAAGAAGGCTTAGTCATTTCTAATTTGAATACGTAGGTTCCTGCAGGAGCAGATGCGGCTCCAAGTATGAAATGTGCTAGATGCAGAGATTAGGCTGTGATGAGCCCTGTTTACCAGAGAAGTACAGGCACCGTGGTTTGTCATTTCAGTGTCTGAGTACCATCTGGGACAGCTTAGTTCTCTTCCTCTGCGGGTGCCAGGCCATTCCAGCAGGGACAGTCAGGACAAGATGAAATCAGAGGTTTCATCCTCCAGAATCCGGGCCCGATCTTGAAGGTACTGAGCATCCTCAACTCCAACATACAGTGGGCGCCGCTACAGGTGCTCAGTAAACTCTCAAGATTAAACCCAAGGAAAGCTACTGTGTGGTGTTCTGAAAAATGATTTATTAATAATACATGCAGTCTAGAGAGTCTTCTGTAGAAGCTACGGAATCCGATGGGCAGGCCTTTGCAGCAGGAAGTTGTGGTAAAAATAGGACTGTTGTTCACCGATTCCAGGTTCTCATCTGTTTGGATTCCCTTTCCCCCCCCAGAAGTGGCAGCATTGCACTTCCACTGAATTTTAGGTGCCTTTTCTATTAAAATTTACTATTAATTCTTTTTTACAGGCCACCACATGAAAGACCCAATAGGAGCATAAAGACACAGTAATATGTGTGGAACACAGGGAAAGGTCACTGCTGCATGTGAATTCATTTTTTAAATAATTCAAACTGTCTGTGACATTTACCCTGCAAAGCAATTTTTGAAAGTTTTCTAGCTGATCCTGATCTTCACAGAATAGAATGTTTACGGCTTCAGCTGTGCAAAGGAGCATAGCTATTTCAAAGTCAATAAAGACCAATGGATCAAATTCAGCCCTGGTGTAAGCAGACTACTTCCAATGATAGGCCTGCATACATTTGCACTAGAGTTCAATTTGGCCCACTAGCTTTAATGTTTGTTCTTGTCTAGCACCAATGCCTATAATGAAAACTGTGTAAACATTTCCATTGCAAAGGGTCATTTCCAGTTGCCTAGAACTTTGTTCATCTTTTACATACTGTAAGGTTAATTTTCCAATTTGCCATTTTGTTTGTCTAAGTTGGGGATTGCCCTCCATATTGTTACCCCTTCTTGTTTGCCAGTTGGTGCCCTTTTCTGTTCAAGGCGGGCAACCTAAGGCAGGAACAGGGTCATGTGATCTGTGTAATCCGCCTGGAGTCAAGACTCTATTTAAGGACCACGCGCACAGCACTGTCTGCCCCAGTGGCAGCCCAGTGCCTATTATGTCCTAGCCGAGACTATGGGTCAAGAGAAGAGCTGTTTACCTGTTGTTCCTGATCCTGTGGTATGGCGTTCCTGGTCCCTTGCATTGTTCCTGTGCTTGTGTGCCTGTGTCCTGGCATTTCCTGTGGGCCCTGCTGTGCTCCCAAACCTATGGGTGGTCCTTCTGTAAAAGCATCAGACATGGTCATGTATTAATCTCCTTGGTTTATTTGTATATCTACCTGTGTTATTTTGGGGTCCTTGGCTTCAAGCCAGCCTGTGGGGTTAACAGCCGAGTGCTTTGTGTTGTATATATCTTGTTTATTATTCTTGTTGGGAGTCCTGTTAAATAAATTCTTATTCTGTTCGTACCGTATACCTTTCTCCTTAGTGTCTGTAGAGTGTCAAGCACCCCCGTGAGGGGGAACAGACCTGTAGTGTGGGGGTTTGTGGTTAAATCTATAGCTCCCTGTTGAAATAACCTGTACTGAGTTAACATAACCAGGATGACATTTGGCACGTTTGTTCTTAAGCCCAAGAACAAAATTTTCTTTGCAAGTTGAGTAGTAGTGGTCCCCCCATTTTTTGAGAATTAAGATAATGAGGTGGTGTGGGAACTACACTTACACACTTTTGGCATTTAAAAAAAAACAACTAGTGGCTCAGTGATAGAAATCTACCATTTGGGAGGGTATTGTCAGATGGGCCATTTGATCATCTGAGAAGTATTAATTGTGATTGCTCAGTTATAAATGTTTCAAAAAAATACTTTGCATACACACACCAATGGACAATCAGCTGGCTCTGCACATAAAAAAATATATAAGTCATAGAAAAAAGAAGCCATGTTAATTCTTGTTGCTGATTTATGCAGACTTCAGTGGTTGTCATATCATAGAAGAATGTTTAAAACAATGTCAGAGTTTAGGGCCAGAAGGAACCACATCATCATCTGAGCTGACCTCCTGCACAGGTCACCAGCACCAGTATGTTAAACCAAACTGAGTGTTTTTCCTGAAGGAAAGTTAGAGTGGGGTCATCTAGTCCAGCCTCCTTGGCAGGACCAAGTATACCAAGCTCATCCCTGACAAGTAGTTGTCTAACCCGGTTTTAAAAAATTCCAGGGATAGTTACCTCCCTTGGTAAACTGCTCCCTTTCTTAACTACCCTTGGTTAAAACATTTTTCCCCAATATCTAACCTAAATTTCCTTTTCTGCCTATTAAGCCAATTATTTCTTGTCCTACTTTCAGCGGACACAGAGGAAGAACATCACTCATCCTGCACAGTAACTGTAGTTCTTCCAGATCAGTGTCCCTATGGCTGCTTGCTCCTCTTCAGGTGCACACGTGCCCCACGTGTTCAATCAGAGACTTTCATTAACGTGTGTTCATCCTACACATCCTCATGCCCTGCGCTGAGGCGATACAGGGCTGCATGGGTGAGCTGCCCACAGTTCCTTCTCTACTACAAAATCTCACCAAGAAAACCCCAAAGCAGACGGTGAGGAGGCCACGTAGTGGAGCACATCTTGAAGAACTACAGTCAATGCCCAGGGTGAATAACTTTTCCTTCTTCAAGTAGCATCCTTATGGGTGCTCCACTTCAGGTGACTTCTGAGCAGTATCCCCAGGAGGAGGAAGCTTCAGAATTAAGTCTGGTACAGAAGACAGAACTGTACTGCCCAATACCACGCCAGATCTAGAGATAGATGTTGATTGCGACCTAGTGGAGTAGGCCAAAACTATAAACAGGAGGTTGTACATTGGCAACCAAGCAATAATCCATCCTAGAATCCACCTTCATAGCCTCTGGGTAGAAATAGTGGAAGCCATAGATCTCTTTGCAATGGAGACAAATAGTCTTGTTTCAAAACAGTGGGGACCTATCGAGATAGAAAGCTAGTTCTCTTCTGCCATCTAAGATATGGAACGAAGCTTCCTGACCTGAGTTAAGTGATTTTTTTCGGGTCGGTGGGGAGGAGAAACAGTAAATGTATGGTCTGGTTCAGATGAAACTCAGATATCTTAGGAAGGCATTTGGGATGTGGACGTAGGAAAACTTTATCATTGAAAAATACTTTAAAGGGAGGATCCACCATCAAGGCCCCGAATTCCCCAACTCTTTGAACCAATGTAATGACCATTTAAAAGACCATGTTCATGGATAGGTACAATAATGAGCAGATCGCTATAGTTCAAAAGGAGGTCTTGTGAGAGCTCTGAGAACAAGATAAGATCCCAGCCCAGAGTGAGGACTTCTATTCGAAAGAAGAGGTTCCACAGTCCTTTAATAATTGTTACGGGTGTGGAGTGAGAGAATATTGGAGAATGGAAGGTGGTTATTGCAGCCAGATCAATCTACTATTTCCTTCAGTTGTTTCAGGCAATCTGGAATAAGTAAAACATTAGGAAGATTCAGGTGCAATTTGCTGGTATTCACACCAATAACTAAATCTTTTCCACTTCTGAAAGTAAGTACTATGGGTAGATTCCTTCCTGCTGTTTAATAACACCTGCTGTACCTCTGCAGAACAGACTAACTCTATGCCTGCATCACAAAATGCAAGTATCTTCTGTGAGTGGGGTGTATCACAATATGGAAACATGCGACTTGTAGGCTGAGGGCTGAAAACTGAAAACTGATCACTTGAGGCTAATGAAATAATTATTGCTGACAGGTATCAGGGGGTAGCCATGTTAGTCTGTATCCACAAAAACAACAAGGAGTCCAGTGGCACCTTGAAGACTAACAGATTTATTTGGGCATAAGCTTTTGTGGGTAAAAAAACCCACTTCTTCAGATGCATGGAGTGAAAATTACAGATCCAGGCATTATTATATTGACACATGAAGAGAAAGGAGTTACCTCACAACTGGAGAAAAGACAGACAGTTACCTTTTCTATAACTGATGTAATTTGAGATATGTTGCTCATGTCTATTCCACAATAGGTGTGTGTGCTCGCCACATGCACGAGTGCTGGAAGTTTTTCCCCTAGCAGTACCCATAGGGGAGCACCCTAGCGACCCCTGCAGTGGCGCCTCTGTGGCATGGTATAAGGGGCACTGTGCACTCCCCCCTCCCCCAGTTCCTTCTTGCCAGACAATTCCGATAGAGGGAAGGAGGACAGGATGTGGAATGGACATGAGCAATACATCTCGAAGAACACCAGTTATGGAAAGGTAACTGTCTTTTCTTCTTCGAGTGATTGCTCATGTGTATTCCACAACAGGTAATTTCAAACTATATCTATTGGAGGTGGGTAGGAGTTCACAAATTCTTGGGATGGAGTACAGCCCTGCCAAACCCGGCGTCATCCCTGGTCTGGGGGAAGATCGCATAGCGCGAGATGAACGTGTGAACTGAAAACCATGTGGCAGCCCTACAAATGTCCAGAATGGGGACATGGGCCAAAAAGGCAGCCAAAGAGGCCTGTGCTCAAGTAGAGTGCACCTTCATAATTGGTGGCGGCGGGATTCCCGCCAGGCCATAACAGGTAGGGATGCACGAAGTGATCCAGTTGGAGAACTGCTGAGTGGAGATCAGCCGACCCTTCATGCATTTGAAATTTTTGCCACCCCTTTGTGGAAAGGCCACCCTGCCCAGTGCCAAGGAGGACCACACATTAAACAGGGAGTCCGAGGGCTACTCCATCTCCTCTGCTTGGAGTTAGAAGCTTGATGCCATGCTTTTTAAGAGTTCTTGGTTGGCCCTACAGTCCTCCTATGGGAGGGAGGGAGGTGGGGCTGTAATCACCTCATCTGGGGAGGGCGAGGAGGCCAGCACGGTATTTTGAGCGTCTACTGGCACCGGAGGGTCCACTACCTGGTCGGTCTCCGGGCACGGTGCCAAGGATGTACGAACCATCGACTCCTTCCTCGGAGGTCTGGAGAGGGAGGCAAATGGTCCTTCTGAGGGGGGCTGCGTCGGGGGCCATGGTGCCCACTGGTACCATTGGGCCGGCCATGGGGCCCAGTGCTACTGCACCTGCTGTGTCACCGGTGGGCCGTTTGTTCATCCTGACTGGCCTGGCCCATCGATGGACAACTACGAAGGGAGGCTGGGCTGACATTTGACCTTTCTTTGTCCCGGGACCAGGAGGAGCGGTGGTGCCAGGAGCGATGCCGACCACGGGACCACAATCCCGACATGGCAGACTGGTACTGTCGGTAACAGCTGCTCCACGATCAGCTCAGACAGGTAGACCCGCGACTGCGAGATGCCGGCGATTGACACCCGGGGCTGTGGAGGCGGTGCTGTGGCAGGGTCCTGGAGCAGGATGCCAAATGGGAACAACACTGACATCCGTGCTATGACTGGCTGCGATAATCCTTCCAAGACAAGGACCTTTGGCGACGTCTGTCTCAGTCCCATCGGTGTTCACTCCTTGAGGCAGAGCAGTGCCAAGAGTCTCAGTCGGAGGGAACCCAACCAGACAGTCTGGTGGGCATCGAGGGTGATCCACATGGACTTTACCCTGAACAGTCACTGGATGGCGAACAGTGTTGGGAACATTCCCGCGACCAAGACCGGTACTGAGCCGGGCGTGACTGCGGAGATCCCAGTGGCGGCTTGTCTCTGGAGTGTGGGGCCGACATCAGCAGTGCTCCTGGTACCGGCATCGACATAACATCCCAGGCAGCCTGCAGGACCTCCAGCATGGAGGGCATCCGGACATCCAGACAAGCCTACTCCGAATGGGCTGGGCTATTCTGCTCGACTTGAGTCGGAGGCCTAGAGGCCGGTGCGGATCGAGGACTGCCCAACGTGGGTCTAGTCTCTGTCCTTGGTTTACTCTAGTGCTGCTGCGA
This sequence comes from Mauremys mutica, assembly GCF_020497125.1. NCBI lineage: Eukaryota > Metazoa > Chordata > Testudines > Geoemydidae > Mauremys > Mauremys mutica. The sequence continues at coordinate 184,916,681 of NC_059073.1, read as the reverse complement.
AAAAGGCCTCTTCCTAGCCTTCTTGGCGTGCCCCGTGGACAGGGAGTGGTGCCGACCTGTTGATGTTGCCGCGCACCAACACCGCGGTGCCCAGTGCCGACTCGGAGCAGCAGGCCAGAGCCAGGGTCAGCGCCGACACCTTCAGAATAGCACGGAGCCTAATGTCCCCTTCTCTCCTGGTCCAAGGCTTAAACGACTTCCAAATCTTGCAGCAATTGCTCAGATGGATTTCCCCCAAACCGTGCAGACAGTCCACGTGTGGATCACTCAGTGGCATAGATTGCCTACAAGTGCAGCATGACTTAAAATCCAGGGCGTGGGGAATGCCCCGGTCCAGGCGCTCTAACTAAAGAATAAATGGACACAAATCGGACATCAGGAATGGTAACATACAAAAGCCAGTAGGAGAACACTTCAGTTTTTCTTGTCTTTCTATAACAGATTTAAAAGTAGCCATCCTTGAACAAAAAAACCTTCAGAAACAGACTTCAAAGAGAAACAGCAGAACTAAAATTCATTTGCAAATTTAACACCATTAATTTGGCCTTAAATAGGGACTGGGAGTGGCTGGCTCACTGCAGAAGCAACTTTCCCTCTCCTGGCATTGACACCTCCTCCTCAATTATTGGGAATGGACCACATCCACCCTGATTGAATTGGCCCTGTCAACACTGGTTCTCCACTTGTGAGGTAACTCCCTTCTCTTCACATGTCACTGAGTGTGAGAAGCAGCCCAATGCCTGGCGGGGAGAAAACTCTGTCAGCGAGGGAAGGGCTTTGAGTAATGGGATTGGTTAAAAAGCACCAGAGAGCCTTGATGGTAAACCAACAACCCAAGGAGCACAGTGACTAGGCCTCCTTGCCCACAGAGGCCCATTATACAGCCCTTTAGGGCTTCTGTAATTTAGAGTAGTTAATTGGCAATTACAATGGCTTCAGTTTAGCTGTCAATCACCTGTAGGATTGAGAACTATAGTAATTTCCCAGGAGAAATTGTTCTGTCCCTCATTCTGTAATTTATCTCCAGTCCGTTGGTAAGGAGAGCTGGGAGAAGGGTTGAATGGGTGCAGAACAGCTGTGTCTCTGGAAACAAAGTTCAACCATGCAATTTTCTTTGGCTTGGAAAACTTGCCTCCTCTTCCTCATAATTGAACTGAGTGTTGTCCCAATTAATAGTATCATTAACCCTGTTTAGATTCCTATCCATGTATTGAAGTCTTACTTGGGCATGGTAGGGGATTAGCTGAAGTTACTTGATACACTGTAATTACAGAGGCTGAACTCCAAGTGAGCACGTGTTGACAATTGGGAGTTTTCCTTACAAACAAACAAAAAAATCTTCGAAGTCTAATAAATTTTACCAGGCCATACAAACAAGTTTTGCTCAATGCGAACATTTATAGCCATTAGCAAATGCTACTGATTCATCTGAACCAGAACAAAAAACAAAGTGAAGATCAAAGGTTCTCTCTTCCTCCAACAGAAGTTGTTCCAATAAAAGATATTACCTCATCCACCTGGTTTCTCTCATACTCTGGGATCAACACAGCTACAATACCACAAACACTGATTCATTATGACTTCTCTGCAAAAGTCAGTTAGGTTTAGTTTAATGACTAATGATTTGTTACGAAACCTCTCACTGCATTACCCTAGTCATGTATGTAGTTTATGTAGGTGTTTTTTCATCGTTTGTTGCAATAAAGGAACAGGTCAAAACATGCTGCAAACCCATGCCTGCCTAGGCACACGTAGACCATGCTGTATACGCACATATGGAAATAGAGCCTGGAATGATTAGCTTCAAGTCATCACAACTTTTCTGTTGTGACACTACACTGTAGTGCTCTGAACACATACTACCAATTCAGAAACTTGGTTCAGCTGATTTGAATCTGAGTTGCAACTTCAGAAGTAGAAAAGACAGTTATCTTTTCCGTAACTGGTGTTCTTTGAGATGTGTTGCTCATGCCCATTCCACAAATAGGTGTGCGTGCTCGCCATGTGCACCGGTGCCAGAAGTTTTTCCCCTAGCAGTACCCATAGGGGAGCGCCCCTAGCGACCTCTGGAGTGTGGCCTCTTTGGCACGGTATAAGGGGCGCTGCATGCTCCCTCCACCCTCAGTTCCTTCTTGCCAGACAACTCTGACAGAGGGGAAAGAGGGCGGGATGTGGAATAGACATGAGCAACACATCTTGAAGAACAGTTACAGAAAAGGTAACTGTCTTTTCTTCTTCGAGTGATTGCTCATGTGTATTCCACAATAGTTGATTCCAAGCTATGTCTGTTGGAGGTGGATAGGAGTTCACAGACACTCAGGACGGAGTACAGCCCTGCTGAACCCGGCGTCCTCCCTGGTCTGGGAGACAATCACATAATGCTAGGTGAATATGTGAACCGAAGACCATGTGGCAGCCCTACAAATGTCCTGGATGGGGACATAGCCTAGAAAGGCAGCTGACGAGGCTTGCGCCCTAGTCGAGTGTGCCCTCACAATCGGCGGTGGAGGGACTCCAATCAGGTCGTAACAGGTACGAATATATGAGGTGATCCAGTTGGAGAGCTGCTGAAGGGAGATCGGCTGACCCCCTCATGCATTCGGATGAGGTGATGAACAGCTGCGAGGACTTCCTGAACAGTTTTGTATGTTCCAGGATAAAAGCTGGAGCCTGTCTCACATCCAGCATGTGGAGGCGGCGCTACTCACTGGATGCGTGGGGTTTGGGGCAGAGCACCAGCAGGAAAATGTCCTGACCCATATGGTAGGTGGAGACCACCTTGGGGAGGAACAAAGGATGTGGTGGGAGCTGGACCTTATCCTTATGGAACACTGTGTATGGGGGTTCAGAGGTCAGGCCCAGAGCTCAGAGACTCGTCTAGAGGACATGATCGCCACCAGGAAGGCTACCTTCCACAAGAGGTGCGAGCAGGAGCATATAGTGGTTCAAATGGGGGACGTGTCAACCTGGTCAGCACCAAGTTCAGGTCCCACTGCAGGACTGGGGGCCTAACAGATGGGAAAAGGCGATCCAACCCCTTAAGGAATTGGCCAGTCATGGCCTGGGGAACACTGTGTGGCCCTGCACCAGTGGGTGGAAAGCCACCAAGTGCACCTTGACGGACGAGGGCGCTAGGTCTTGGGCTCTAAGGTGAAGGAGGTAGTCTAATATAAGCTGAATCAGAGCAGCCACAGGCCCCGATCAGCTGCCCACCAGGAAAACCGAGACCATTTGCTAGGTAGGCCCAATGTGTGGAAGGCCATCTGCTTTCCAGGAGGACGTGCTGAACCCCTTCCGAGCAAGTCCTCTCCTCCCTGTCTAACCATTGAGCAGCCACGCTGTGAGGTGGAGTGCTGCTAGGTTGGGGTGGAGGCGGCGGCCCTGGTCCTGGGAGAGCAGGCCCTGGCGGGATGGCAACGGCCATGGCAGGGTGACTGCCAGGCTCATGAGAGTCCTGTACCAACGTTGCCTGGGCCATGCTGGGGTGATCAGGAGGACCCTGGCTCTGTCTAAGACCTTGCCGATCAACGGGATCGAGGGAAAGGCATAGAAAAGCTGGCCCGACCAGGACAGAAGGAAGGCATCGGAGATCACGCCCAACCCGCCCCTGGAGCAGGAGTGGGGACACTGGCAGTTCTACTGTGTCACAAACAGGTCCACCTGGGGAGTGCTCCATGTTTGGAAAATCCTGTGCACCAGTTCTGGGTGTAGTGACCACTCACACTGAGAGAAGTCTCAGCTCAGGTGATCCATCTGAGAATTCTGGGTGCCCAGCAAGTGGTGGGCTTCCAGGCAAATATCGTGGGCTATACATAAGTCCCACAGCCTGAGGGCTCCTGGCAGAGGGCTGAGGAATGGGCCCCGCCTTGCCTGTTGATGTAGAACATCGAAGCCATGTTGTCCGTGAGAACCCTGACCGCTCTGCCCTCCAGGTGCGAGTGGAAGGCCACGCAAGCCAGATGAACCACTCTGAGCTCCTTGACGTTTATATGAAGGGCAAGGTCCTGTGCAGACCACAGGCCTTGGGTCTGAACATTCCCCACATGGGCTACTCACCCCAGGTCTGACGTGTTGGACACCAGCTTCACGGACGGGGGTCAGCCCCTGAATGGGACCCCTTGGAGTATGTTCCCCAGGGAGGACCACCACTGCCGAGAGGCGATCACCAGTTCGGGCACAGTGAGGACTTTGTCCATCCTGTCTCTGGATTGGGAGGCCAACCAGAGCTGGAGGGGCAGCATCCTGAGTCTGGAGTGGCAAACCACATTTGTGCATGCCGACATATGACCCAGGAGCTGGAGGCATGTTCTGGCTGTGGTCATGGGGAACCTTGTGACTGTGCTGATGAGCTCCCTTAGGGTTTCAAATCTGTCCAGTGGGAGGGAGGCCCTGGCCAATGTCATGTACAGAATTGCCCCAATGAACTTTATGCACTGCACCAGGACTAACGTGGACTTGGTGTCGTTTACCAACAGGCCCAGTGTGGAGCATGTGGACAGGAGGAGGGATACGTGATCCCGCACCTGCGACTTGGAGATGCCCTTGACCAGCCAGTCGTCCAGATAGGGAAAGATCTGGACCCCCCCCCGACATCTGAGGTAGACCACTACCGCAGACATACACTTTGTGAATACCTTGGGAGCAGCGGACAGGCCAAACAGGAGGACAGTAAATTGGTAGTGCTCCTGCCCAACCGTGAAACGGAGGAAACGCCTGTATCCCTTGAATATATGAATGTGGAAGTATGCGTCCTGCAGATCGAGGGCGGCATACCAGTCCCCAGGATCCAGGGAGGGGATGATGGAATCTAGAAAGACCATACGAAACTTGAGCTTTACCATATACTGGTTCAGGGCTTGCAGGTCCAGAATGGGCCTGAGTCCCCCTTTGACCTTCGGGATAAGGAAGTAGTGGGAGTAGAACCCCTTGCGTTTGAACTCTGCTGGCACCACCACCACCGCTCTTAGGCCAAGGAACCGCCTCACCTCCTGCTTGAGCAGGGTCTCGTGAGAGGGGTCCCTGAGGAGGGATGGGGATGGAGCGTGGGTGGATGGGGCAGAGCTAACTGGAGGGTGTAGCTATGGGAGACGGTGTTGAGGACCCATCGGTCTGAGGTCAGCCGCAACCACTGCGGGAGAAAGGTATATAACCGGTTGGAGAAGGGAAGCTTTATTGTGGGTGGACTCCTGGTATGAACTGATAAGTTGCCCGCAGGTGTCCCGCCAAAACTTACATTTTCCCGCCTGTTTACCCTTTGAGGGCCCAAGTTGGGGTGCAGACTGGGATTGCTGTTGTAAGCGTTTTTTATAGTCCCTTGACTTTTTATAAGGGGGCTCATATTTAGAGTGGGTGGCCTGGGTGGGAGCCTGCTGTGGTTTAAACTTGGTCCTGGCCAGGGCCAGGATATAGCGGCCAAGGGTCTTTAGTGTTGCATGGGAATCTTTCAGGCCATGCAACTTCATGTCCATCCGTTCTGCAGACAGGGCCTTGCCATCAAACGGAAGGTCCTGTAAGGAGTTCTGTGCCTCGCTGGACAACCCAGACTGCAGGAGCCACAACGCCCTCCTCATGGACACCTCAGAGGTCAGAGACCTTGCAGCCATATCTGCGGCATCTGAGGCTGCCTGAAAGGCCGTGCTGGCGGCAGCCATACCCTCCTCCGCCAGAGCCTTGAACTCTTTTTTGTCAGGCTCTTGGAGGGAGTCCTCAAATTTGGGCAGAGTGCCCCACAAGTTGAACTTGTATCTCCCCAGCAGGGCTTGGTGGTGCACCACCCTCAGTTGGAAACTCAAGGATGAATAAACCTTTCTACCGACTCCTTATTCTTAGGAGTAGGGGCTGGTTGGCCTTGCTTCTCCCTATAGTTGACTGACTCGACCACTAGGGAGTTGGGGACAGGATGGGTATACAGGTATTCATGCCCCTTCGTGTGCATGAAGTACTTCCATTCTGCCCTCTTAGAGATGTGGGGTAAGGAAGCTGGGGTTTGCCACAAGGTGCTTGAAACCTTTGCCATCTCTTCATGGAGTGGGAGAACCATCCTGGCTGGTGCTGAAGCCAATCGGACATTGAAGAGGGAGTCCGAGGGTTCCTCCATCCCCTCAGCTTGAAGGTTGAGGCTTGATGCCACCCTTTTCAACAGCTCCTGGTGGGCTTTAGAGTCCTCCTGTGGGACAGGCAGAGGAGGGGCCATGATCGCCTCATCCGGGGAGGATGAGGATGGGGATGCGGTACTCTGCATCCCCACCGGTGCTGCAGGTCCCACTCGGTCCCCGCTGGGCGTGGGACCGCAGATGAACGCTCCACTGACTCGTTCCTGGAAGGTTGAGAAAGGGAGGCTGACAGTCTCTCTGAGGCTCCAGCCACTGAGCAAGCCACCGCTGGGGCTGCATCAGGGGCCCCATTGGTACCATGGTGTCAGCCAAGGAGCCCGGTGCCACTGCACCTGCTATGGCACTGGTGGAGCAGGCTGCTCAGCCTGACTAGCCCGGCCCATTGACTGAAGACTGCGAAGGGAGACCAGGCTGGCATACAATCTGCTGCTATCCCAGGACTGGAACAAGCAATGGCATCAGGAATGGTGCCAACCGCGAGACCAGGATCCCAGTGTGGAGGAGTGGGAGTACTGCCGGTAGCAGCTGCTCCGTGACTGGCTCCGATGGGCAGATCCGTGACGGCAAGGTGCCGGCGATTGATGCCTGGGGCTGTGGGAGCGGTGCCGCAGCGGGGACCTCGAGCGAGACAAAGAACGGGAACAGCGTTGATGCCCGTACCGCGAAGGGCTATGGTAGCCTCTTGGAAACAAGGATCTCTGGTGCCGTCTGTCCTGGTCTCGACAGGGCACGCTCTCCTCATGAGGTCTACATTCCCTCTAGGCAGAGTGGTGCCCGGAACCGCTGCCAGTTGGTACCCAGCCAGACAAGCTGGTCGGGGTTGATGGGGACCGGCGCGGACTGCGCACGAGGAGGTTGCTGAGCGGGGAATGGAGTTGAGAACCTTCCCTAGACTGTGAACGGTACCATCTAGCAGGCGACTGTGGGGATCGAAACGGTGGCTTGCTTTTGGACCAGTGAGCCAACGGCGGCAGTGCCCCTGGTACCGGCAGAAACAATGCCTCGGGCCACCTGCAGGACCTCTGGCATGGAGGGCACCCAAACATCTGGGGAGGTCGGCTCGGAGTTGGCTGGGCTACTCCGCTCAACTTGAGTCGGAGGCCAGGAAACCGATGGGGACTGAGAGTTACCCAACACGGGTCTAGTCTCTCCCCCAGTCTTGCTCTGGTGCCTCGGCAGAGAAGATTTCTTTTTTGCCTTTTTTAGAGTGACCCGTGGATGGGGAGCAGTGTTGGCTGGAGAAAGGCACCGAAGGATCGCTGCCCACCGATGCCGCAGTGCTTGGTGCCGACTCAGAGTAGCGCAGTGGCGTCAGGGTCAGGGCCAACGCCATCAAAATGGCTCAAAGGTGAATGTTCCGCTCCTTCTTGGTCTGGGGTTTGAAGGATCTGCAAATCTTGCAGCAATCGCTGAGATGGGTTTCCTCCAGAGAGCATAAACAGTCCGCGGGCGGATCACTCACAGGCATCGGCCACTTGCAAGTGTCGAACGACTTAAAGCCCAGGGCACAGGGCATGCCCTGACCCAGGTGCACTAAGCTAACTAACTAAACTACAGGTACTACTAACTATGAACTAACCGAGTCCAACAGGGAAGCTACAGCAAAGCTGGAGCAGAGCAGTTCAGACGCACATTCACTGGCGGCAAGAAGGAACTGAGGGTGGAGGGAGCGCACAGCTCCCCTTATACTGCGCCATAGAGGCACCACTCCAGGGGTCGCTGGGACGCTCCCCTACGGTACTGCTAGGGGAAAAACTTCTGGCACCGGTGCATGTGGCAAGCACGCACACCTATTGTGGAATACATATGAGCAATCATTCGAAGAACCACCACTGTTCAGGCAGAAGTAGTCTTGTGACTCACTGTTCTCAGAGGTGCCTTGGCTATAAATTAGTCTTGATGCAAACTTTGTTCATTCTGGATTTTTTCCATACTTTGAATAATCTAACTACAAACTTTGCTAAATACTTTTTTATATACAGTACCCACTGTTAAGACAAATACACAGATATAAGTAGAATCTTGATTATATAAATTCCCCCTATCTGATCCTTAGGTTTACTGTGTCTCCTCTTTCTATTGACCCCAGTTATCCAAACATGGATGACACTAAGTACCATATAAACAACCTGAATAAACAGGCTTCTACAGTATATACAAAGCCAAATTCTAAATCCCTTCCGATTCAAGAAAAGAAAGTCTTATATGCATGTGCAACTACCACAATTGTGCATGAAAATAGAGTAATTTGTATCCATAAATTTAGGCACACGATTTATGAAGTTAGGCACATTATAATAGCTAAGCGACATTTAATTTATTCAGCCTACTTGTCCTGACTAAAGAGATGTCAACTTGAAATCTTACTAGTTTCAAAAAAATTACTGTACATTATACCTGCACCTGATTTGTACTGCCAATTGTTCTGCTTTTATAATCACATTTTTCTATTCTTTAAATGTGTTTTTTTTACTCTCCTCTCATGCCTGTTTCATGTGGAAGAGTCACACAAACAACAAGGCCCTGACTAATAAATTGGCTTAGGCCCTTGATTGTGTGTGGACAACCAGCTGCATCCACACAGAGGCCCAGTGAAGTCGACGGGACTTTACATGGACACAGGCCTCTGCCCATGGATTGCAATTGCAGGATCAGGGTCTAAATGACAAAGGAAAGATTGAAATTGACTATAGACAAACTAAGTGCTGTCAAATGCACACTGTTTACAGAAAATAAAGAATTTTTTTTCTGAATAGAGAAATGAATTTTTTCACCTGTCTCTAAGTTAGTCATCCTTTACATGTACCAAATGTAAGTTAAAAAATGTTTTGTTTTGTTTTTTGCTTATTAGCAGCTGACTTTATATGCACTCTGTTGACTGTCATATACTTTACTAATATATCAGAGAGGTAGCCGTGTTAGTCTGGATCTGTAAAAGCAGCAAAGAATCCTGTGGCACCTTAAAGACTAACAGAGGTTTTGCAGCATGAGCTTTCGTGGGTGAATACCCACTTCGTCGGATGCAAGTAGTGGAAATTTCCAGGGGCAGGTATATATATGCAAGCAAGAAGCAAGCTAGAGATAACGAGGCTAGTTCAATCAGGGAGGATGAGGCCCTGTTCTAGCAGTTGAGGTGTGAAAACCAAGGGAGGAGAAACTGGTTCTGTAGTTGGCAAGCCATTCACAGTCTTTGTTTAATCCTGAGCTGATGGTGTCAAATTTGCAGATGAACTGAAGCTCAGCAGTTTCTCTTTGAAGTCTGGTCCTGAAGTTTTTTTGCTGCAGGATGGCCACCTTAAGATCTGCTATTGTGTGGCCAGGGAGGTTGAAGTGTTCTCCTACAGGTTTTTGTATATTGCCATTCCTAATGTCTGATTTGTGTCCATTTATCCTTTTCCTTAGAGACTGTCCAGTTTGGCTGATGTACATAGCAGAGGGGCATTGCTGGCATATGATGGCGTATATTACATTGGTGGACGTGCAGGTGAATGAACCGGTGATGGTGTGGCTGATCTGGTTAGGTCCTGTGATGGTGTCGCTGGTGTAGATATGTGGGCAGAGTTGGCATCGAGGTTTGTTGCATGGATTGGGTCCTGAGCTAGGAAGGACTGTAAGCTGTCTAAACTCCTACCTGCCACATGGGGCCACAACCATGGTACCCCTAACCCACCCAGCAATATCGTCAATCTATCCAACCACACACTCAGCCCAGAAGAAAAGTCTGTCCTATCTCGGGGATTCTTTTTCTGCCCTGCCACCCCCACCAACATGAAAGAGTTCTGTGGCGATCTGGAAGCCGACTTTCGCCGTCTCCGACACTGCACCATCTACTCAGGATACTCCCTACACTAACACCGGAACAAATCAACATACCCTTAGAGCCCCGACCAGGGTTATTCTATCTACTACCCAAGATCCACAAACCTGGAAATCCTGGACGCCCCATCATCTCAGGCATTGGAACTCTCACTGAAGGACTGTCTGGATATGTGGACTCTTTACTCAGACCCTATGCCACCAGCACTCCCAGCTATCTCCGTGACACCACTGATTTCCTGAGGAAACTACAATGCATTGGTGACCTTCCAGAAAACACTATCCTAGCCACCATGGGTGTAGAGGCTCTCTACACAAACATCCCACACACTGATGGAATACAAGCTGTCAGGAACAGTATCCCTGATGATGCCACAGCACAACTGGTTGCTGAGCTCTGTGCCTTTATCCTCACACACAACTATTTCAAATTTGATGACAATATCTATCTCCAGATCAGTGGCACCGCTGTGGGCACCCGCATGGCCCCACAATATGCCAATATTTTTATGGCCGACCTGGAACAACACTTCCTCAGCTCCCGTCCACTCACGCCCCTACTCTACCTACGCTACATTGATGACATCTTCATCATCTGGACCCATGGGAAGGAGACTCTGGAAAAATTCCACCACGATTTCCACCACGATTTCAACAGCTTCCACCCCACCATCAACCTCAGCCTGGACCAATCTACACGGGAGGTCCACATCCTAGACACCACGGTGCAAATAAGTGATGGTCACATTAACACCACCCTATAACGAAAACCTACCGACCGCTATGCCTACCTTCATGCCTCCAGCTTCCATCCCGGGCACACCACAAGATCCATTGTCTACAGCCAAGCACTGAGGTACAACCGCATCTGCGCTAACCCCGCAGACAGAGACCAACACCTACAAAATCTCCACCAAGCATTCTCAAAACTACAGTACCCGCACGAGGAAATAAGGAAACAGATCAACAGAGCCAGACGTGTACCCAGAAGCCTCCTACTGCAAGACAAACCCAAGAAAGAAACCAACAGGACTCCACTGGCCATCACATACAGTCCCCAGCTAAAACCCCTCCAACGCATCATCAGGGATCTACAACCCATCCTGGAAAATGATCCCACACTTTCACAGGCTTTGGGTGGCAGGCCAGTCCTCGCCCACAGACAACCTGCCAACCTGAAGCATATTCTCACCAGTAACTGCACACCGCACCATAGTAACTCTAGCTCAGGAACCAATCCATGCAACAAACCTCGATGCCAACTCTGCCCACATATCTACACCAGCGACACCATCACAGGACCTAACCAGATCAGCCACACCATCACCGGTTCATTCACCTGCACGTCCACCAATGTAATATACGCCATCATATGCCAGCAATGCCCCTCTGCTATGTACATCAGCCAAACTGGACAGTCTCTAAGGAAAAGGATAAATGGACACAAATCAGACATTAGGAATGGCAATATACAAAAACCTGTAGAAGAACACTTCAACCTCCCTGGCCACACAATAGCAGATCTTAAGGTGGCCATCCTGCAGCAAAAAAACTTCAGGACCAGACTTCAAAGAGAAACTGCTGAGCTTCAGTTCATCTGCAAATTTGACACCATCAGCTCAGGATTAAACAAAGACTGTGAATGGCTTGCCAACTACAGAACCAGTTTCTCCTCCCTTGGTTTTCACACCTCAACTGCTAGAACAGGGCCTCATCCTCCCTGATTGAACTAACCTCGTTATCTCTAGCTTGCTTCTTGCTTGCATATATATACACCTGCCCCTGGAAATTTCCACTACTTGCATCCGACGAAGTGGGTATTCACCCATGAAAGCTCATGCTGCAAAACCTCTGTTAGTCTATAAGGTGCCACAGGATTCTTTGCTGCTTTTACTAATATACAAGTTGTGTAAAGCAATTGAAGTGTGATTGTTTGACAGGTAACTACATATTTAACCCATTTACTTGTATAGTATAGTGGCCAAACATTTACAGATCTAATTTAGTAAAATTGGACATTTTATTAAAAATTCACAACTTACAAAAAGTTAAGTTAATTAGGAGTGTTACTATCTCTAGAGGCTACCTACCTGAGACAGGCATTGATTTTGTATTGATTTAAGGTACCTTGGCTAAGGGTGAACAGGATTCGTTAAAGTAAGATATATTGCCAGTGTTCACCCTCTAATGTCATTAGGGGTTTTGAAAACATTTAATCAAGGATCCTTCCCCACTACATATTCCCACCATCCTTCAATAGACCCTGCTAACTTTCTGTTTATATTGCAATTCTCCCCAATAGCTGTCACTTTCAGCAATCTCCCCTTGATCTGGAAACCTTTCTGCTGAATCCCAACAACTATACATTAACATCAGCTAAGTTACATGACGTGTGTTAGTCTCTATGAGTAGGCAGTTGGAGAAAATAAGCTGTCTTAATTCAGAGGCCACGGGGAACTAAAAAGCAGGCGCTCAGGTTTAACCCTCATCCCCAAAAGACAGCCTATCTGCTGAAAGTTAATGCCAATAATGTGAAGTGTGAAAGAGAAAAATGGGCCTCCCTCTGTTACCAAAAGCAAAAGCAGTGGAAGTGGGAAATGCAGGGAGCTGACAGAGGCCCACAAGAAAAGGCTTGTTAATTTCAGGTAAGTTAGGTAACCCCCTAAACTTTTCAACACTAATCCAAAGAGACTCCACACTAGTTGAGGTTTGCCTATTTGTGAAGGTTTGCTTTTGTGAAGTCCATTTGTGATTTTTGTGAATGAAACTACACAATTTCTGATTAAATATTCATTAGTGGGAAACACTGGAGCAGGGTTCCTAATCCAATTGCTACCCCCTTTGGCAGCATGACACTGATATCAGAGTTTTGAGAAAAAACTTTAGAAATCAGGTAACTTTCTTACATTCTTCAGACATGGTAGGTTAACAGTCCTCCATTTTAGCTTGAGAAAATATAGTACATATCTGAGTAAACAAAACATAGTACAGCTCAGTGAAGTAAATATGTAGCATAAATAATGTCCTGTGATTGGTAAAGCTTGTCAAGTTTCAGCCACTTGAAAGCACATATTGATTACTGAACTATGCAGTCCAATCAGCAAACAAAGAGCAATTTTTCCTCTTTAAACAAACCACAGTTGCAGTACCCAACTGGATCCTCCATGTTCACAGCTGGTCCAGTTAAATATATGGTACAACTGGCTCTTCAGAATAATACAGCTCATTTAGTATAACACATAAAAAGCCATTACTGAAATCTGCAGCTGAATCAATTACACACACAGGGTTGATTAGTAACGTGTACACAAAGTAAATGACTTAAAAATGAAGCTTAATCAGTATGTGTGTCAATATAATCCAAGTAGTAAAGTGTCCCATTTAATCAGCACTATGTGTACAAGTGGAATTAGCAGCATTTGCAGCACATAAACCAAATGCATTCAGCTAATATGTAGCAGGTTGCCTATTTGTGATGTACGTCTGTTTTGTATGCCATTTTTCTACACCCTCAAAATAACCTTAGTTATTTACAAGTTCTACAACTTCCACCAATGATTAGTTGCCATATAATTCTATTACATCTTCTCTGCATCCCCTCTCTTACCAGAGTGATGGTAAACTGAAAAAAAAAATTCTTCTAGCTGAGGCGCTGAATAACTTGTCAGAACTTGATATCAAATAGCTCTGCAAATTAAACATATACACCACCACAAAAGACTGGGATTACAGCAGCATTCTGCAGCCATTTAGCATCGTGATTACTCTTCATGCTTTATTGCAAATATACGTTGCAAATGAAGGACTTCGGAACTTAAAACAGGTCCCATGCTGCATGGAAAGTTAATGTTTCCATCAGATATTAGAAATCAATTCAATCCATGGAGAAAAGCTACATAGCTGCAACCAAAACCATATGCCCTTGGGGAAGGAAGGAAGATTAGTCAATACATATGTTATTTTTAAAACAGGACAACAGTTTTGCTTATGCATTTAGCTTTTCATTGATAAGTATTATGGCTTTCCCTATACAGAACTATGTGTATAAATTGAATCAACCAGGGAGATTAGATGGTTCAAGGAATTGCTAATGAGCTATGGAGATTTACACTGCCATATTATTGGTTCAAATCCACCCTAGGATAGTAATGACAACATAATTTGATGGCTGTTTAGTTTGTGACCTATTTAGAATGAGTTGCTTGTGTGAGCCAAGTTCTAAGTGGACAAGGGTAAATATCACAGAAACTACCATTCACATCTGACATCCTTGATGAAGGGTCTCAATGGAGACCAAAGATTGAACAGAGCATGTACGGCAACCTTTGATTGGGCCTTTTACCTCAGAGATGTGTAGAGATTACAGAGACCCATGGCACTGTGGTTAGGTAAATACAAGAGTGTCTTTATATCCTGTTTACACAGATTCTTAACTCTTTGCTAGGTGGCCACTAGTGGCCACCTTGAATAGCATCTCTAAACGAGCACAACTATCACCACAAGGCGGATCCATCTATTAAGGGTGAGAAACTCTACATGGTGGGGTGGAGAATCTTGCCTCATCAGTTCTTATGTAGTATTTCTGTCTCTAGGGCTGACAATCTACCACCTTTTTACCAGAACTAAATTCTCTCACTCTCTCTCTCTATATATATATAGGAAGAACCTCATTTCTCAAACATCAAAGGCATTTGTATGGAGCAGGCAAGATTACAAATCCACAGGTTAATGTGCCTGTTATCCCAGTCATTCTTCCACAGTAGGAATCCTCATTTAGGAAATATTTTTAAATTAGCCAATTTAGCTACCACAATTGCAAAAAGTTGAGTTAACCTGAAACCTACGTTTCCTCACTTTTTCTGAAGTACCAGAATATTTTAAGTTCTTCTTCCCTACAAATACTGTTATAAATTATTTTCTGTAGCTAAATCAAGGCATTTTAGAAAACAGACTAGATCAACAAAGGGATTTATGCTTCTAAGTGCCATTTTAAGAACATAAGAATGGCTGTACTGGGTCAGACCAAAGGTCCATCTAGCCCAGTATCTGTCTACCGACAGTGGCCAATGCCAGGTGCCCCAGAGGGAGTGAACCTAACAGGCAATGATCAAGTGATCTCTCTCCTGCCATCCATCTCCATCCTCTGCCGAACAGAGGCTAGGGACACCATTCTTTACCCATCCTGGCTAATAGCCATTTATGGACTTAGCCACCATGAATTTATCCAGTTCCCTTTTAAACATTGTTATAGTCCTAGCCTTCACAACCTCCTCAGGTAAGGAGTTCCACAAGTTGACTGTGCGCTGCGTGAAGAAGAACTTCCTTTTATTTGTTTTAAACCTGCTGCCTATTAATTTCATTTGGTGACCCCTAGTTCTTGTATTATGGGAATAAGTAAATAACTTTTCCTTATCCACTTTCTCCACATCACTCATGATTTTATATACCTCTATCATATCCCCCCTTAGTCTCCTCTTTTCCAAACTGAAGAGTCCTAGTCTCTTTAATCTTTCCTCGTATGGGACCCTCTCCAAACCCCTAATCATTTTAGTTGCCCTTTTCTGAACCTTTTATAGTGCTAGAATATCTTTTTTGCGGTGAGGAGACCACATCTGTACACAGTATTCGAGATGTGGGCATACCATAGATTTATATAAGGGCAATAATATATTCTCAGTCTTATTCTCTATCCCCTTTTTAATGATTCCTAACATCCTGTTTGCTTTTTTGACCGCCTCTGCACACTGCGTGGACATCTTCAGAGAACTATCCACGATGACTCCAAGATCTTTTTCCTTACTCATTGTAGCTAAATTAGCCCCCATCATATTGTATGTATAGTTGGGGTTATTTTTTCCAATGTGCATTATTTTACATTTATCCACATTAAATTTCATTTGCCATTTTGTTGCCCAATCACTTAGTTTTGTGAGATCTTTTTGAAGTTCTTCACAATCTGCTTTGGTCTTAACTATCTTGAGCAGTTTAGTATCATCTGCAAACTTTGCCACCTCACTGTTTACCCCTTTCTCCAGATCATTTATGAATACATTGAATAAGATTGGACCTAGGACTGACCCTTAGGGAACACCATTAGTTACCCCTCTCCGTTCTGAGAATTTACCATTTATTCCTACCCTTTGTTCCCTGTCTTTTAACCAGTTCTCAATCCATGAAAGGACCTTCCCTTTTATCCCATGACAGCTTAATTTACGTAAGAGCTTTTGGTGAGGGACCTTGTCAAAGGCTTTCTGGAAATCTAAGTACACTATGTCCACTGGATCCCCCTTGTCCACATGTTTGTTGACCCCTTCAAAGAACTCTAATAGATTAGTAAGACACGATTTCCCTTTACAGAAACCATGTTGACTATTGCTCAACAGTTTGTGTTTTTCTATGTGTCTGACAATTTTATTTTTAACTATTGTTTCGACTAATTTGCCCGGTACCGACGTTAGACTTACCGGTCTGTAATTGCCGGGATCACCTCTAGAGCCCTTTTTAAATATTGGCGTTACATTAGCTAACTTCCAGTCATTGGGTACCGAAGCCGATTTAAAGGACAGGTTACAAACCTTAGTTAATAGTTCCGTAACTTCACATTTGAGTTCTTTCAGAACTCTTGGGTGAATGCCATCTGGTCCTGGTGATCGTCAAGGGGCCCCACTGGTTGTTTAGCAGGCTTCCACCTTCTGATGTACTTAAAAAACATTTTGTTATTACCTTTGGAGTTTTTGGCTAGCCGTTCCTCAAACTCCTCTTTGGCTTTTCTTATTACACTCTTGCACTTAAGTTGGCAGTGTTTGTGCTCCTTTCTATTTGCCTCGCTAGGATTTGACTTCCACTTTTTAAAGGAAGTCTTTTTATCTCTCACTGCTTCTTTTACATGGTTGTTAAGCCACGGTGGCTCTTTTTTAGTTCTTTTACTGTGTTTCTTAATTTGCGGTATACATTGAAGTTGGGCCTCTATTATGGTGTCTTTAAAAAGGGCCCATGCAACTTGCAGGGATTTCACTTTAGTCACTATACCTTTTAACTTTTGTTTAACTAACCCTCTCATTTTTGTATAGTTCTCCCTTTTGAAATTAAATGCCACAGTGTTGGGCTGTTGAGGTGTTCTTCCCAGCACAGGGATGTTGAATGCTATTGTATTATGGTCACTATTTCCAAGCGGTCCTGCTATAGTTACCTCTTGGACCAGCTCCTGCACGCCACTCAGGATTAAATCTAGAGTTGCCTCTTCCCTTGTGGGTTCCCGTACCAGCTGCTCCATGAAGCAGTCATTTAAAGTATAGAGAAATTTTATCTCTGCATTTCGTCCTGAAGTGAAATGTTCCCAGTCAATATGGGGATGATAATAATAATAATAATAATTGGAGATATACCTATCTCCTAGAACTGGAAGGGACCTTGAAAGGTCAAGTCCAGCCCCCTGCCTTCACTAGCAGGACCAAGTACTGATTTTTGCCCCAGATGGCCCCCTCAAGAATTGAACTCACAACCCTGGGTTTAGCAGGCCAATGCTCAAACCACTGAGCTATCCCTCCCCCTTTTAAGGATTCTAACTCCAAAATTTAGATCTCAAATCCCCATCTCATCTGCTACCTAGTACTGTAGGCATCCAAGAGTCTGAAGTGCCTATATTTCTGCTGATGGGCCTGTACACAGCCTGAGCTCATACCTAAACTCCAGCAAGATTCACAAACTAGGTGTTTGCCTACCGCTGTCACTTGCAGGGCCCGGTTCAGTAGCTGTGCTCTGTGGCCACCTGAGAGCACACCTATTCAATCGGGCCCCACACAAAACATTGGTGGTGGTGCGACTGCTGTCCTTATACTCTAGAGCCTGGAGGTGGGAGACCCAGATTCAAATTCTTGCTCTGCCTGACTTGGAGCAGGGATTTGAACTCAAGAATCCAACTTCCAAGGTGAGTGGCCTAATCACTGGGCTATTGGAGTGGCAGCACCCCTACCACTGTTTTTTAAGAAAGAGCGGAGTTGGCTTAGGTACTAAACTCCAGAGAAGGGTTCATGGCTGGGAACCTTGAGTGGAGACAGGCACTGCCATCGGATTGGATTTAGGTACGGGAGGGGGCAGGCTTAGGTCACCCCTCTCCGCAGCATATCCTATTGGCTTGTTTAGGTGGTTCCCATTCTTAGGTGCTTAACTCTTCCCATGCATTGGAGAGAGAGCTGGGTGCCTGAGGGCTGTGGATTCCACTAGGTGGCAGGGTGCCTAAAGTGAGGCTGAGTGTTGCAATGCCCAAGTCCCCTTTGTGGATCTAGCCCAACTCATTCAAATACTTAGAAGATGGATCTATGTATGGGGTTTCTTAGTTCTCCAATAAAGCTGAAACAGAGAGAGTAAACCCCATAAAGTCCTATACTCCTCTGTAAAACATCTGTTAGAGGAGCTGATCACATTTCAGAGCCCTTGTATTTTTTTTTTTTTACACTTCCAATCTCTTGACTAGAGGATCCTCCAAAGGCAATTCAAGTACTTTCCACAAAATAAATCTAAAGTATGCCCACAGTTTGAAGTACTCTCTCTGAGTTAACTCTACACCACATGACATGACTGGGAAAGAATAACATTTACAGCTTAAAGGGAAGCTTTCAGAGTAGAACCACATGACAAGGAAGAAGGTGGTCTCTTACATCATCTTGGAAAGTTAGTCTTCCTATTTTGGCTTCTGAGTTCATGGCATAATCCTGGTTAAAAGCAGAATTATTTTACAAAATTACTATTTCCCACGGCATAGTACAAGTTAGATCATCCAAAAACCTCTCTTTATTCTCAGCATCATGAACTTGTTAACTATTTGAAGCTTAATTTCCTGCTCCAGATTAAATATATGAACAATTGAGTCTACTCTTCATGACAACAGTTGAAAAATCAATAAGGTATGACCATATAAAATTATACTTATTTTAAAAGTACCATCATTTTAATCTTTCAGGGCTAGATGGAATTAGCTTGCAATTTTGCAGAGATCTTACCTAAGAGTTGGTGAATATAGGATATAGTTTAAAAGTTCTTAATATTTGCACACATTCTGATACCCAATATTTAAGGCTCGAAGAACATAACTGCCTGCTTTTCTGTTTAGGTAAGGGATAAAACATTTAAAAAGGGATAATTAAGAAAAAAACCCAGAAACTATCATTTATCTTTATCATTTATAGTTTGGAGGGGAGCAGAGCCAACCACCATTTATCAATAGTACAAATTAATTGCAAAATTTAAGCCACTGCAAAACTTTAAGTAAGAAAATAACTATTGATACAAAATCCACAGACAAGGCTGTAAAAATCTATGGATAGTTGTAGTGAAGATTTAGGTACCTTATTTTGAGTCAGATTGTGGTGCTAATTATGGACTCAATATGTTTGAGAGTTGGTTTGGCATACTCATTTTCAGATAATGCCAGTCTCTACTGGATATGTGTGTAGCACCCTGGAAGGACTTTTCTTATTCTTTGTAATTTATCTTCCTTTTTTAAGAAATGGGACTGAATCTTTTGAAATGGGCTATATGCTCTCCCCAGCTACCTAAGATTTTGCCAACTCTGATACTGTTTATTAAATAAAGCAGATGTCAATTGCTTCTAGCCCTAGAAGATCCTGAGATAATCAGACTTTAAATATGTGATATTTTTAAGTACAGAAAATAAGTTTAGATCTTTGTAGAGGTTTTTATGATTGCCTCTGGGCCTTGTATAGTTGGATTCATGGTAATTGACACATCTGGCTTTATAAGGACATGATACCAAAAAATTGTTCTAGTACAAACATTTTAAAACATTTTAAAAATAGGGGTTTTTTTGGTCTGTCCTAAGGTTTAATCATTTATTGCTAAGGTTCAGGTTATTTTTTTTTTCACAGTGCCCAAAATTTTTCTGAAGGATTCTCAATACATAAAGACATGACACTAGCTGCCAAGAGCTTACAATGCAATTAGTAGGTTGAAAAATGGAGACCTAGCTTTCATTGGGTCATTCTTACTCATTTTAAAGGTTTGTCTTTGCCAGACACTGCCCTTTGGAAGGAATTTTGGCAAGATCTCTTACCACTTTAAAAACAGCAAATCATCTGTCATTTATTAACAGTCTCAATCTAGCTGGAGGAAGAGATTGCATCTATTCTGAGACAAATGAACAACACTGAACCAACAAGCTAGCATCAGGGCTAGATTTAAACAATTTTTTGTTCATTCAAGACAGTTTGTTCTGGCTTCAAAAAACAAAATACTCCCAAGCAATTTTCCTCCTGAAAGTACATTGGTTCGTCATCTTAACCAGTGATAGCCTTTAACACATTTGTAACAACCATCTCTGTTGCCATCTTTTCTGCAAAAGCTGCTATGATCTCTGTTCTGGCAAGAGCTCTCTGCCAGTAAGTGTGGCAGGATCAGTTTAGGTCCAGAATAGTGAAGAGAAAAATGTGGAAAGAGTCCAGCGGAGGGCAACAAAAATGATTAAGGGGCTGGAGCACATGACCTACGAGGAGAGGCTGAGGGAACTGGGATTGTTTAGTCTGCGGAAGAGAAGAATGAGGGGGGATTTGATAGCTGCTTTCAACTACCTGAAAGGGGGTTCCAGAGAGGATGGATCTAGACTGTTCTCAGTGGTAGCAGATGACAGAACAAGGAGTAATGGTCTCAAGTTGCAGTGGGGGAGGTTTAGGTTGGATATTAGGAAAAACTTTTTCACTAGGAAGGTGGTGAAGCACTAGAATGGGTTACCTAGGGAGGTGGTGGAATCTCCTTCCTTAGAGGTATTTAAGGTCAGGCTTGACAAAGCCCTGGGCTGGGATGATTTTGTTGGGGATTGGTACTGCTTTGAGCAGGAGGTTGGACTAGATGACCTCCTGAGGCCCCTTCCAACCCTGAGATTCTATGATTCTATGATCAAGCTTAAATCCCCCCATTTTAGTGTCTGATATCATAGGGATATAAGGGGCATAGTACCTGAAGAATCAGTGGGGAACCATCATGTACTTCAATTTTTCTGGATTAGTTTTTGCCACTATTTTAGTAGCACCTGCTGAGAAAATCTAATTAAAATGCTGGTAAAATGCAATCCCAGCCATGGTAGCCTTGTCTACACAGTAGCTCTGGTTTAGCTGAACTGATGGGAATATACTTTTACTGTATTTTAAGGTTTTTTCAATGTAGGCAAGGCACGGGAGTCTCCTGCTCCCTTGTTCAAATTACAGCTGGAAGTCAGAGTATGTGGTTGCTTTGAGCTGCTGAGTGAAAACCACTCCAAGAGACTACCACATACACAATATGGAGAGCGGGAGGGAAAAAAATCCAAGGGTAATTAAGACCGAAAAAAAGAACATTGCAATGGGAGAGGAGGGAGAAGCTGCTGCTTCCCTTTAGGAATCACCAAATGTTCCCTCAGTTTAACTAAAGAATAAGGTCCCTGGGAAACAAGGCAGGGGAAAACTCTCTGTGGGGTTTATGGTGAAAAAAGAGATTCCAGAACACAGAGGTGTCATTTGTGACTCCTTATAAGGAAAGTAGCTCATTTTCCTGTACTCCTGTTCAAAATCCTTTAAAGAGAGATCCTTTGTATTGTATAGCAGACCTTAGAGTGTACACATAACCAAGGCTAGGAGTTTCTAATTATTCAACTGTCATCCGCTTGTTATTTCTTCTTATATTTGCTGCTTTATTCATTCATCTATTCTGTCTTTTTTTCTTTCCTTCTGAACTGGATGTTCCTTGTCTGCGATTGTAGTCCTGTGTGGATACAGAAGTTGAGCTGGATTTCACTATGGCTTGATTGCCTATGATTTTAAATTCTCACTGTCATGCAGTCCCTCTTCGTTTTTCCACATATGCCCTTTCTTCTCACACAAAAGAAATCTAACCCACTCAAGACTTTTTCTTTTCATTGGAAATTAATCTTTTCTGTGCAGAGAAAGAGAAAGCAGGTTTTGAAGTTCCACTTTTGAAAGGCAAAACTAGATATTCAGTCGTCAATCGGGGGAGAGAGATTAACTTTCCTCTTAACTAAAACAGAACTGGATATTTTGGGTATCTTCTCTTTCTCGGGGAGTGCATAATGAAAAGTGAACAGGACATGCAGCAAAGTTTCCTGCATTTCCCTTTGGAGACCATTTGAGTGCTATACTATCAAGAGGAAGAATCTTCAGGATGGAGTCTCTCTGGGAACCAGAAACCTGCTCAGTGGTTGTGTTTCATGGTAAGATCTTTCAGACCAAATTCTGCTACTAATGGAACTTGATTATGAGTAACTTCATTGGAAAATTCTGCCTGTCTGTGGGAGCATATTTACCAAATACCTGTAGCATGATATCCAGAAGTACCTCGGCCATGAATAATGTCAGGATAGCAATAGAAATAGGTAGTGAGCAAACCACAAAAGGGTTGGTTCAGCTTAACACTTACCATTTGGAATGCTTTTCCAATGATCTTAAGTGTTAACTTTTTCTCTCCCCTTTGTTCCCAGTCACCTGGCAACTCCTTTTCGAACAGGCTGGTGGTTCATTAAAATATCCCGCTCTTTTATGAAAGTTTGTTTTGGGAGCCCCAGGCTTCCCGGTGGGTCCATAAGCCATCAGCACAGTTAAAGTTGTGTCCATTCTGAGGGGCTCATCAGCTGCATCCCAAAGTACATTGCAGATCTGCTTTCTCCTTCCCTGGGAGAGATCTCTCAAGAAGTCATTGTGTGTTAGCTATATATAGTATGTGTGCTTGGTTAAACTCCCAGAGCCCGATAGCTGGGTCTGGAAGCTATATATGTGTATATATATGAACATACATACACACACACACACACACCTAGAGATGACAATGGAAATATTCTTACCTGAGAAGTAATGCTATCTTTACAATTTAACTTTTAAAAATATTCTCTTCTCCTTCAGTAGCAGTGCACGGGCTGTTTTTGCCTGGCACACACAAAGGAAATATCTGACTTGCCTTTCATAGGACCCAGATACAAGTACTGTACATAATTTGAATCAGTACAGTTAACTTGGGAAAGAATAACTTGTCCCTAGGACAACTGTCAGCACAGCCTATTTTGCCCTACAAGCTTGAGATTAATAATGCTTATATGGTCACTGAATGCAAGCCCAGGTCAAACTAATTGCTGCAGAGATGTGTTGTCTAGGACTTTAATTTCTCCTAATGGACAAACTCACTCTGAAAGTGGGAGTGTGAGCAGACAAGAGACAATGGACAGTGGTGAATTATATATATGCGTTTATTTTTAAAATCAGTTCATTTAAATACTGAGGAAGTGTTAACAGAGAAGTAACCTTTACCAGTAAGTACTGAGATACTCAGAGTGAACAAGAGAATAGCTCCTAAAGGTTATCAGAAGAATTATTAAAAACAGGGTCTGGATGGCAAGGCAAAAATCAGAGGTTTGTGAGAGGTTTATCTGTTATTGCAGGAATTAAAGCTCTGTTTACATTACAATCACTCATCATTTTTAACCTGTTAATTAACATGTTTGTAGTGTTGGGAAAGAACATATTTATTCCTTGTTTAACCCAGTTACCCCTTGAACCTGCCCCCCTAGGATTAAACATGGTTAGGAACATTTGCTTCTTGTCTACACTACTGTTTACAATAGTTTTAACTAACAGGTTAAAAACAATTAATTGTAGTGGAGACGTACCCTAAAACCAAGTAAGGGAATTTGAGGACCTCAAGTTACATCCAGAGGAACCAACAACAGACACACTTGGGTAATCTGTGGAGTTGGCAGTCAGTGAATTCCATGCTCTGAGAGATTAAGTCGTGCTAGGACACAAATCGGGGCACTGTTGCTTTGACCTTTTGTCAGACAAACAGAACAGATCTGATGTGCTTACTCTAGACCTGCCTATATGATAATTTAGGTCCATTTTGGAAATCCTCTATAGTCCTCTATTACTTTCTTTTTATAATTCAATGTTCAAGACCAAAAATAAGAAAGAGATGGGGGAGAATAGTTGGCTTTGATCAAGTGTATTTGGGAACCTATGCAAAGTGTGCCAAGCTTTAAAAAGACTCTAAATCCTTTGCGAACAGTTTAAGTTTTTGGGGGTGAAGGGGGATTCTATAGGAATTGCTATATTTGTGTAAACCATAACATCTGACTCTTCAAATCACTGTTTCAGAATCTGGGATTGAGAGGGGGATTTGGCTTTGAGACTTGCCTCTAGTTTATCCATTATGTTAGTATAACTGCACTTGAGTGGGCCACATGTGGGACTGAATCTCATTGGTTTTAGGGATACTAGATTATATTTTCCATTTCAGTACTGGGATAGGGTCCCTGCCTATGAATGCAAATGTTCTATTTTCACTCCAAACACGTATATGATCAGTAAAACTTCAAGAGATGTTGCAGGCTAGAAGATCTGTGTATCACAGATGATAGTCATCTCTATAGACTATTATAATCATAGTGATTAACTTTGGTGTCTGTTTGTTCGCACAGTAGCCTGCTATTCTAGGACACGTCAGTATTAGTAGTGGTGGTGCTTGCCCACTAAGAACCTACCTGAGACTACCAGAGTAGTGTTTCTGAAATATTTGGTCATGTCTTTCAGTCACGGACAAATTTAATTGTTAATCGATTAACCCACACCAATGCCAATAGCACCTGCTAAGAAATTATTTTTTTCTGGGTCTTGTGGGTTTAAGACAAGATATTTTGGATTTTCCAGCTGATCCAAACCTCCACTGTGCAGTCACGAAGGTTACAGCCCAAGCTGATGTCTCAAATTCCTCAGTCTGAATATTTCCAATTCTGAATTCCCCACAGCAATGTGTTTTGGACTTGTGCCCGCTTCCTGTGGGTTGGATACCAACCCAACCATTTTTCTTGGAAAGTTGGGTGGTGACAATGCTTTTCTTTGCCAGCGGTGAGTTTGTGGAAGAAGCATATTTCTATGATTTTAAAGGAAGTGGTAGTAAATCCTCTGAAAAGAAAGAATATCTTTAATCCCAGTATTGTTGGCAGTTAGATGCCAGTGCCTCAACCATCTCTGGCCAAGTGGCGAAGGTCCCAGAGCAGGAAGGTAACTAGCAGATGAAATATATGAACAGTAATGATTTGTATGATTAACTGAAGTCTAGATTCAGACACGAGATTAGGACATGGCCAGAACTACTGTATAAACTATATTTGTTTCACTACTCTATTAGAATTCTGAACACAAGAATGGCCGTAAGAACATAAGAATGGGTCAAACCAATGGTGCATCTAGTCCAGTGTCCTGCCTTCCAACAGTTGCCCATGCCAGATGCTTTTGAGGAATGAACAAAACAGGGCAATTATCAAGTGATCCATCCCCGGTTGTTCAGTACCAGCTTCTGCTAGGGAGAGGTTTAGGAACACAGAGCATGGGATTGCATCCCTACTTATCCTCCATGAACTTATATAACCCTTTTTTGAACCTAGTTATACTTTTGGCCTTCACAATATCCCCTGGCAATGAGTTCCACAGGTTGATTGTGTGCTGTGTGAAGAAGTACTTCCTTATGTTTGTTTTAAATGTGCTGCCTATTCATTTCATTGGGTGACCCCTGGTTCTTGTGTTATGTAAAGGGGTAAATAATACTTCCTTATCCACTATCTGCACACCATTCACGATTTTACAGACCGAGTCTCTTTTCTAAACTGAACAGTTCCAAGCTTTTTAATCCCTCTTCAAATGGAAGTTGTTCCATACTCCAAATCATTTTGTTGCCCTTCTCTGTACCTTTTCTAATTATATCTTTTTTTGAGATGGGGTGGCTAGAACTGCATCCAGTATTCAAAGTATGGGCATATCTTAGGTTTATATAGTGGTGTTATGATATTTTCTGTCTCATTTTCTATCCCTTTCCTAATGTTAGGTTGTGGTGTTTTTGTTTTGTTTTTCCCCCCTACTGGCGCTATACATTGAGGGGATGTTTCCAGATAACCATCCACGGTGACTCCAAGATCTTGTTCTTGAGTGGCAACAGCTAATTTAAAGCCCATCATTTTGTATGTATAGTGGGATTACATTTTCCACTGCAAATTCCTTTGCATCCAATGTGCATTACTTACTGTGAGTGGGTCAACACATTAATGAATAAAGGAGAACTGGTAGATGCAATTTATTGAGACTAAAAAGCCTTAAAAAACCAAATACTCAGAATGAGAGGTGGTCTTCTCAGGGATAAGAAACAGGCAAAAGGTTAAGAGTGAGTTGCCTCAAGGACGTGTGGTAGGACTAGTGACTTTTATAAGTCATGTGTGACTTGGATGAAATTAATAGAAACATGGTAAAATTTGCAAATGACAAAATTATTTTTTAGTAAAGATTATAGTAGATTGTTAGCTCTCTGGAGTTTCTCACCAACACCAGATCATTAGGCAGCATGAGAACAAATTCAGTGCTGACAAATACAAGATAGTGCACGTCACTGAGTGTAAAAGATGAATGTTATTGAGTGTAAACATCTGCTTACTGCACTGTGGCAATCAGGATATCAAACCAATGTTTTAGGGTGCGTAAAGGATAGGATAGGAAATAATGCATGGCTTTTAATGCCATTATATAACTCAACAGTATCCTGACTGCTGTGTTCATTCTGGTCATCCAATCTCGACAAAGATTTAGCAGAAATAAAATGGGTACAGAAAATTATGAAAAACCTTCTATCCGAGGTGAGACTGAGAAGCTTAGGCATGTTTAGAAAGTAGATGATGGAGGTACATAACATAATGAATGGTACAGAGAGAAGGCTATCAGGGCACTCCTATTTACCTTCTCATAATGCAAGAGCAAGGGGACATCTATTGAAAATGAAAGGGAACACCTTTAAAATTGATAAAAAGGGAGGTGATTTTTGTATGCAACATCTCATTAACCTGTGAGTCAATATTATAAATGCTGAGTCCAAGAACCTGGTAGGATTAAAAAAAAGGAGCAGATATTTACATGAAAACACAGAAGATTCACAGTTAAATGAAGAGATTTTATATAAGTGATATAAGCTCTCATGATTCAAGTATAAACCATACCAGGGTTAGGAAGAATTTTTCCCAAAGGCAAGTTCTTTCATATTATCCCTTACTCATTTTCTGCATCTTCCTCTGAAACACCCATTAATGGTTGCTTTCAGAGACAGCATACTGGCCAAATGGACCACTGGTCTAATCTGGATATAGCAAATACAGTAAAAGCTTTTTATCCGGCACTTCACCAACCAGAAAGCTCTATAAACCAGCATTTCTGATCTTCATTGAAAGCCCGGTTTATAGTCCAGTTGGTGTGGGGCCAGCACAGGGTTAAGGGTGCAGGAGGGGGCTTGGGAGGAGGTGCAGGGTGCTGGATCCAGGGGTTTCTCACCTCAGGCGGCTCCCCGCAAGTGGTGACCTGTCTCGGCTGCTCCTAGGCGGAGGCATGACAGGCGACTCTGCGTGCTGCCTCAGCCCACAGGTGCCACCCCTGCAGCTCCTACTAGCTGTGGTTCCCAGCCAATGGGAGTTGCGGAGCTAGCACTCGGGGTGGGGCAGTACGCAGAGCTGCCTGCTGCGCCTCTGCCTAGGAGCAGCTGGGATGGGGTGACACTTGTGGGAAGCTGCCTGAGGTGAGTGGCCCCTGGATCTGCAACCCGAGCCCCCTCCCAGAGGCAGAGCCCCACACCCTCTCCTGCGTCCCAGCCCCCAGCCCCACACCCAAGCTCCCTCCCTTTTAGTTAACTGGTATTTTTCACTTACCGGCAACCTCTATTCCCCCAACATGCTGGATACAACAGCTTTTACTGTACTATGCGTACTACAAAGAACAGCAGGAACTATCTTACACCCAAGAGACAGCTTCAGATATCACAGATTATGGAATTGCATCACCTGGTAGAATTGTTTTGAGTTGGTATAGCTGCATGAATTGTAATCAGGACGTACAGGGATGAACTGTGATGTTCGCTGAGATTTTAAGAAAACAAGCTCTATTTTGAGGATTTGCTTTCGTCAGTCATCATCTAGGATTCCATTTTGTCATATGGCTGGGTTAATTTTAGTTTGGTTTTCTGTTCTCCAGAAGTTCTAGCCATTTCCTGACTTCTACTCTCTAGCTAAGAAGGCTTATAAGAGAGGCTGAGATATACAGAAGTACTATTAGGCTATTCAGTGCATCTCAATATGTACCTGATCTTCACAGAACATCATGGCTGCATTTAGCTGAATGTGCTACATATGTTTGTAATAGACAGGTTATTTTAATCAACAAGCAGGTAAAAACAGTTCTCTCCTGTTTAGCTCCATGAGCTTGAAACTGAACACAAAAGTCAGAGGACTACTTTTACCATTATTTTGCCTACTGTGATTTGAAGTTATAGAAGAAAAAATGTGGTAAGCAAGAAAAAGGATGGGACAGCAGCCAGATAAGTGACTGACATATACATTTGCTTGATCAATCCGCTTCAGAGTTTAGGATTCCAATCTGATCCTAAAAATCTGTAAAACAACTGATAAGGTTCAGGTAGTATGCAGAGAGGTTAAAAGTGTTAAAATCTATTCTATGAATTACAATTATTAAATGTTCACTAACATTTTTATTACATCATGCTAATGTAGCAACCCTCATTGCTCCCTCAATCTTTATGAGATGAAAGTAAATTTGGCCAGTAAATCTTTCCTAGGAAGATTCTGCTGACATTTACTCAGGAGATGAATACACTTAGAATGTTACAGCAGCACTGCTGTAGCGCTGCAGCATAGACACTCACTACGGAGGTGGGAGGGGTTGTCCTGTTGCTGTAGTTAATCCACCTCCCGAAGAGGCAGTAGCTAGGTTGACGGAAGAATTCTTCTGTCGACCTAGTGCTGTTTACACTAGGTCACCTAAAGTTGATCACTCAGGGGTGTGGATTTTTCACACCCCAGAGCGACGAAGCTGGGTCAACCTACCTTTTCAGTGTAGACCAGTCCTTATATCCACCTTTCCTGAGGTGAAAACATGGCTGAGGGAGAAAAAAAAATGGTGATATTTTGTCAAACATTTAATATTATATTTTAATTTGAATATTTGAATTTGCTTGGCATGATTAAAGACTAAAAGCATTCTGTAGAAGTTTGGCTCTGCATTATAAATTAGTTATAAATACCGAGTTCTATCTGAGTTATGTTGGATTTTTCTGTTTAAATCCATTTCATTTTAACACTATGGATTAAAAATTATTGCTAAGCACTTTGTATAATGTATCATAAAAATGAATCTGTTAAAACACAATTTATGTTCACACCTATAATAATGATCTGTAAAAGGGGGTAGCTTTTCTTGTTCTATGCTGCATGCATGCATGTGGGTAATGACATTTTTATACAGACGCTCCCCGAGTTACGTAAACCCAATGTACGCAAATCCAAGCTTACAGAAAATTTTCCGTAAACTAGAAATAGGAGGTGGTTGTTTTTGGTTGTTTTTTTTTTGCATAATGGTCAGAGATACGTTTCCGACTTATGCAAAATTCGAGTTATGCAAGGCGTTCCACAACGGAACGCTTGCGTAAGTCGGGGAGCATCTGTAATGGGATTTACAGTACTCTATTTGGGTTCTAAACATACTAGAAATGACTAGTAAGATGTAGTACCATGCAGTTATCCAATAACTATATTATAAAGAGATACTCTTCAGCTGAGAAAAAAGCCCCAAAAGGTCATCTCAGAAAATGAAAGGAGAGCCTGGCATGATGGAACAGCCCATTCTGAGTGTGTGTGTGTGGGGGGGGATTTGACATAAAAGAACAGTATGGGTTCATGCTGGAGCAATGTAAACAATGTGCAAGAATGAGAAATGTATGTGATTATTTTCTTGTTAGCAGCTTCTCTAATTCATTACTCAAGGGCTAATGCCCCCAAGCCTATGGGATTTGGAGATGGTCTAAAGTTGATGAGGCTCTGGCACTAAGCTCTACCTTTCAGCTCAGGCCATCAGAAGAGATGTGTACTGTGACTACCAGATTTCACAGCTGTAGAAACACTTCAACAATTATTAGCCTTAACACAACTTGATATAATAGATTAAATTAACCTTAATTCAAAACTATGTCTAAATCTCCATTTAGAAAAAAAATCTGTTTATATTCTGGTTGTTCACCAGGCTACCAGTTGAATTTGAAGACAAGCTGCTAGCAGAAAGTAAATCAGGTCAGAAATTTCTGATTCTTTTGCATAGCTTCTCTCCTCATTCGTTACTGAAGGGAAGTAGTAAGCAGTGAACAGCAGAGACAGGGAGGGAAAGCATGAGAGAGTTTTAATTATAATAGAACAATAGGCAGGAATGGAAGTTCCCCCATATAAAGCAAGAGCTTTATCAACTAAGGAATTGTGTGGGAATCAACCCAGTAGCACCTTTCTATGAAAAAACTTACTTTGCAAATTTTCTTTAGATGAAGCTCATACACTTCCCCCCCACCCCAAGTGCCTCCATGGACTTCTGTGAAGTTTTTCAGATGTCTAGCAGGCCAATCCTGGTGCAGGATATTAACATCTTGCCTGGAGCAACCTTGAGATAAAACCTTGACACATTTTGGACAGCATGAGATGACCAGGATACAACTGGCATATGTACTCCATATGCTTGAAGAAAATCTTTAGAACTCTAGGAATTCCACAACCTTTCAACAATTAAAACAAAATGGAGAACTATTTCCCAGGAATTTTGAAAAGAGGAACTTACCTTGAACAAAAAGGTTTCTAGAGCTACAAGAATAACTTTTCCTCATCACAAAAGCAGGGTGGTTCTCGTATGGATACGGGAACGAATCCCAAAACTTGCCATTCAGAGGAAATGGTCACTAGAAAGGCCAGCTGAGGCCTTGTCTGATTTGTCATTATGATTAAACTTGATACTCAAATGGAGAATCCAATGTGCCTGTCTACAAAATGCTGCTACGGCTGGTACCCATGTTTCTAAGGTGTTCGGTTGTAGAACTCCAGTCAAACCTTGTGGAGAAACTCTAGTGTAGCTATGATCACTAGAATTTTGGGATTATTGTATTATTTTGATTACAATAGCATCTAGAGATCATGCCCCATTGTGCTGGGTGCTGCATAAATGAAATAGTCCCTGCCCCAAAAAGCTTTCTGATTCACTTCACACCAGAAACGTAAATTTGGCCAGATAAATGCATGAAATTGAATTCTGTATGGATACCAAACTGTATCCAAAGACTAATGGAAAATCCATGCTGAACTACACTTCTCTTCAGATGCCCAGGCTATTGCTGGTCTGAATGAATGAGTCCTGCTTCAAGAGATCTAGGTGTTTTCTGCAGGTATAATGTGAGGTCCTTGAGTATCAAGTCCAAAGTGCCTTCTGGATCAAAGGAGGATTAGGAGGACCACAACTCTCCTGTTTCTTCTTTTCTGTATCCTGAACATGCACTGTCTAGACAGGTAGCAGATTCTTCTCTGCCTAAGATATTATATCCATTCCCAAGGAGAATCTTGTACCTCAAGGGTATGTCTACACAGCAAAGGAAAACCCTTTGCTGGCCCATGCCACCCGACTTGGGCTTGTGGGGCTATTTCACTTCTGTGTAAACTTTCGGGCTTCAGCTGGAGTTCGAACTATGGGCCCTTTCCATCCCTCAGGGTTCTAGAGTCCAGGCTCCAGCCTGATCCCAGAAGTCTACACAGCAACGAAACAATCCCGAAGCCCAAGACCACTGTTCCAATCCCATATGGCCATATTTTGTGTTTGTTCTTAAAAGAGGTATACCTTGATACAGGTGTCAACTGAAAATAATTTGTTCTAAGAGATTCGTCTTCCAACTATACTTGCTTCCATAGAGAGTAGGCAAGGATCTAGAGTGAAAGTTAGATTGGCATTCAGTATATTGTTTGTATTTACCGGCCCACAAAGGGGCTTTTTGATGTGAACTGAGAATGACATCTAATTTTGTGCTACATCAAGTGCTAGGTCTTTAGAGGGAATTTCAAGAGGTGTATTTTGAGAAACCCACTCAGGGGATGAAGTCATAGAATCTTAGACTTTAAGGTCAGAAGGGACCATTATGATCGGCTAGTCTGACCTCCTGCACAACGCAGGCCACAGAATCTCACCTACCCACTCCTGAATCAAACCCCTAACCTATGTCTGAGCTATTGAAGTCCTCAAATCATGGTTTAAAGACTTCAAGGTGCAGAGAATCCTCCAGCAAGTGACCCGTGCACCAGCAATCCTCGCCATTGGAGATAATTAGCTTGTGATGATCCCTCGGGAATGATGTAATAAAGTTTCAGATCTTGGCAAATCTTTACCACTATGGTAAAATTAAGGCCATAGCCATGTCTATTTTGACCTATAGGTGAACAATTCTCAGCACTCAGATAAAAAGGTCGTCTTGATATTGAAGAACTGGTGGCTATGAATCCTTTCCAGTAGCTGTTCTTTTATTAATGAGGTCTGTTTCTCTGGACAGCGTACTGATTGACATGTTGTCTATGCATGGGTATAGGTGCATAACATATGACCTGTGCTGTACTGAGACTACAACCAGCCTCTTAAGACTCTGGGTGAAGAGGGTATATCAGAAGGAAGAGAGTTGTACAGGAAACGAGAGCTCTTGTACACAAACACTGTTTGTCATGCTGAGGATTTTATTGGTTTTGAGGGAAATGTTTCTAGTTTTCTTTGGAAGCTTCTGCTACAGATTTTTTCCTTCTGCTCGGGTAATAGTCCTTTCTTGGATATGCTTGGGGTTGATAGAAACAAATGGATTGCTATGCTCGCATTGACCACAAGGCCTCTCTGCGATCTCAGCTACTCATTTCTTTATATCCCTTCAGGATGAGTGATTGCTATTCATGGTTGTAATATGGCTTCCTTATAGTCACCAAGTTAGAATCCACTGAATTTGCATCACAAATCACAACCAACAGTTGACCAAGACAAAACCCAAGATGTCTTAACCCAGGGATTTCAAACACGTGGCCCGCAGGCAGCATGCAGCCCGCAAGCTTATTTTCTGCAGCCTGCGAGCTCCTCGCGGCCCCCCCCCCCGCCCTCCCCCAGCGTTTACCTGGAGCGGCTCCGGCCTGGCGCGCACGGGGGGCAGGGCAGGCTGCCTGCCCTGCCCCCGTGCTGCTCCAGGGTGTGTGTTGATGTTGCTTCAGGCACCACCCCCAGCAGCTCCCATTGGCCACGGTTCCCCATTCCCGACCAATGGAAGATGCTGGGGGCAGTGCCTGAAGCAACAGCAACACACACACCCCTGTGCCCTTGCTCCCCCATGTTCCAGCCGCTTCCCGAACCGGCACAGGGCAGGTGGGCAGGCAGCCTGCCCTGTCCCCGGTGCACGCTGGGCCAGAGCCCACCCCCCCGAACCCCTCCTGCAGTCCAACCCCCTGCCCTGAGGCCCCTGCTGCACCCCGACCCCCTGCCGTACCCATCCCTCCTGCACCCCACACTCCAACTCCCTGCCCTGAGCCCCTACCACACCTCCCCTAGGGGCAGGGAGGGGGCGGAGTTGGGGTGGGGATTTTGGGGAAGGGGTGGGAAAAGGCAGGGACTCATGGAAGGGGTGGAGTGGGGGCAGGGCTGAGGGCAGCTGGGGGAGGGGGTGTCAGTAATGTGGCCCTTGGGCCAATGTACTGGCCCTCGGGCCAATGTACTGGCCCTCATGTGGCCCTCGTGGTCATTTGAATTTAAGATCCCTGTCTTAACCCTAGCAAGGATCATACACCTAGACAATGACTCCTGTTTGCCACAAAGTAGGCATTCCCGTACTAAATACATTAAAAAACCTTCAGTTTGAGTGGCTACCGCTGAGGCTTTGAAATTACTGTGTGTCACTACTATTGGGTTCTTTGGAAGAAAGTTCCCTTCTGAAGGTATGACTGTGGTGGAGATATCACTGCATCAACCATAGGCTCCCAACATTTATGAAAGTTCTTTTACATTTTAGTTTAAACATTTGATTTAGGCAACAACGTGAACCCATGTACTTAATAATGCTTCAAAGGGAAAGTATTTTATTTGAGTTCCTTACAAGCCACTGACGGAAAACCCTGTCCTGGAAAAGTCCTGTAGGTGGTACTTCTTCCTCTGACTGTTTACTGGGGGAGAGAAAGGGGAGAGAGGGAGTAGTAAACTATTCTTTCTGGAAGGGGGACCACACAACAGGGGAGGGGTACTGAAAGGCTGCCGGCTTGTTCCCCCAGACTAGCTAGCACCCAAATATGTACTGTAGGAGCAACCTATTTTATCAATCAGGGCTTTACTCAGTAAATCAGGATCATTTTGCAAATGGGAAGGGATGTCTCACTTCTCTGTAACCCCATGATGGTGCAGCTTTGTGGGAATGGAATCCTCAGTTTGCATCACAGACGGCCTGAAGTGCTCCTAAAGCTTTAGTGTGAAGTGGGGAAGGTGGAAAAAGAGAGACTCTTTCCCACCTATCAGAATCTGAGCCCCTTTTCCTGGCAAAGCAAGGATTTACGGCTGATAATCAGAGGACACAATTCCCATTTTGATACTGCCTGAAATCAAAGCAACTTTCCCCAGCAGAACGAAGGTCCTTGTGTTGAGAGCCAGACAGGCACAATTCCCAGCAGGCTGCAGCCTGAGGCAGGGCTGCACAGGAGGAACTGGCTTCTCTGCATACCCAGACAAGCTGCAGGGTGGGGGAGAGGTGGTATGATGCAGAGCACTGCATGAGTCTGTTAGGAGACAAGCCCCAGGAAACGCGCTCTCAGGGAGAGAAGGCAAAAAGAGAAGGGGTTTAAAGCCCTGAACTACTTGTTCATTTAAAAAACTAATTGCTGCCTTGTGAAGGACACTTGCTTTTCTGTTTTGGGGACCTGGAGTCTCTGGGGTTTGCAGGACTTATCTCTGAGTATCATAGTGGGAAGAAAGGGAGCGGAGGAGAAGCCCCACCATCTTTTCTCAAAGAGCTGAGGAACCACTTCAGGATCTGGGAGAACAGGGGGAGGCAGGGAAGAGGAGGAGGGAAAGCTAGTCCTTTCAGGTTTTTAACCCCCCGCCCCCTCCAGCCCAGGTCTGCTGCAAGACTTAGCTTCCTTCTCGTCCTTGCTCTCTTCTGGAAAGCTCAGAAATTCCTAATCAGGTTTTCTGTGTTGGAGTCTCAGTTCCATGGGAAATGGGGGCTCGGGGCACTCATGTAAGTCTGACTCTGAGCCTGGTACCTATCCAGTGCAAGGGTCAGCTGTTTGGGAAAAGGTGGGGCATAATTCACTCTCTACAGAGCTGTTTCACATAGGGAACACCTCCTAGATTTAAGCCAGGTGTTTACAGGACGGCTCTGCCAGGCCTGAGTGGGGCAGTGGACTCTGGCAGGGTGACATTACCTGATCCAGGGGAGGATGAGTAGGAAGATAAGTCACAACTGCACAAAAATAAAGGTTTTAAAAACAAAATGGTTGCAAGAAACTGAACCGCCAACTTGATCTGCTACCAGAAACAGAAAATTTGATGGCCTGAGCTGAAGGGTGGAGCTGAAGGGTGGAGCTTAAGCCCTGGAGCCTGCAGCAACAACACTGGACTGCCTCCAAATTGCAGTGGTGGGGGGCATTAACCCATTAGTAATGAATGAAGCTGTGCAACAGAACGACAAGTCAGATACCATTTTAACTCATTCTCTCCAAAACAACTACTCACATTTCCTCCTAATTCAGCTTTTCTCCTTACATTCCTGTTCCATGGATGCTGAATGGGGGCAGCTTGATTCTTTTTCAGCATCAGATCTGAGCGGAGAGGAGCCTGCAACTGAAGGAAACTTTTTTTGGGGGGGAGGGGAGGGAAGATATCTACTGGAAACCAAGTAATGTTGGATAGTAGAGCAGAGCACTCAGTCACACAACAAGGAAGTCTGTGCTGTGAAGAGAGAAAAATATTGTGCTTGTTTGCAGAATAAGAAAACTGACAAGGCAAGATAAGAAGTAATCAGCTTACTCTGCAGCAAGGGGAAATTTATGTTAGATAGTAGGAAAAAACTTTCTAACTATAAGGATAGGATTACCTATGGAAGTTACAGAATTCCTGTTGGAGATTTTTAACAACAGGTTGGACAAACATCTTTCAGGGATGGTCTAGGTATACTTGGTCCTGCCTCAGCACAGAAGGCTGGACTAGATGACCTCTTGAGGTTCCTTTCAACCCTACAATTCTATAACTTCTGTAAATACAGAGATGTTGAAAAATCCAATTGAAGAAGGAGACGTGGAAGTTAAGTGACCAATGCAGTGAAGCTGGGGTGGGGGTTAATTCAATGTGGTCACTTGGCTGAAAGAAGCTGAAGATAATGTAATGTTATTCCTGTCAGAGACAGGAGCACTAAAGATTGCCTTTATGCCTCCTAGGGGAGGAAAAGATTCTGGAGTTTGGGAAGGCATAGGGGTGGAGCAAATGAGGCCACTTACATATGGAGTGCTTTGAAAACTGTCTCCATAGCTGCTGGATAAAAGTTTATGGAGAACGGTCTGCCTGACTGGATCTAAAAATAAATCTCTCTTATTTGGATACCATGAGCTATTTGAACTGCACATTAGAACATATTTATTGTCAAATTTTTCAAAGTTTGGGAAATTGTTTTTGGGCTAAATGATTTCAACAGACCAGGACTGTAGGAAAAATAAACATGCCCTAAAGACTATCACATATCAGTAAGAACAAAGGAAGAAGCTGGCAATTGCAGGAGTGGTTGGTTATGTATTAAAAGGATAATATGTAGAACCAGAAGACAACAGTTTCTAAATTAGGAGCTTGAGAAAGGTTTAAAGGCCAGAGAAGATCCAAAGAATTCCTAGAAAGCAAGGCTGACAACCAAATATAAAAAAGGATTACTTTACCACCCTCATACCCTCTTCATGAGTCAATTTGCCTCAGTGCCCAATTTGCCAATTATCCCACAACCATCTCTAGGCTTCTTCTTAGTCATTCCTTCATATTGAATACTTACATTGACATAATGCACCAAAGCCATAACCGTCACAATTCAAATCCCTCCATGCCATTTGAGCAACACCAATAAAAACATCAATGAAATATTTTTACATTTTATAATATTTTATCTCAACATGATGTGCATTATATTTTGTGGTGTAACTGCATAATATTGCTCCCTGTTCTGTTTAATCATGTCTGTAATTAGATCACAAGCTTTTCAAGGCAGAGGCCATGGTCATTTATTGTAGGGTGCATAAGAACACTCTCGGGAATGGTTGCAAAAAAAGAAATAAAAAAAGTTTCTTTGTTTAAAGTACTGCAGAAATAGCAGACCTACGGTGTCTGCAACAGTAGACAACAGCTGCAACATCTTTTGCTTTAGTCTAAATTTAATTTGATTCACAGAACAATTGGCCAAACAATGATATTTATTGTACAAAATATCCTCTCTATTATATTAATTTTTTTCCTATTTAAAAAAAAAACCTCACTGAGTACTCAGCATTTTGCGGCTTGTTTTCAAGACTAGGTTAGTCCAGAAAGGTTCAACTTAAATGAAATAAAGCAATTCAGTTCAGAAGTGCAAGGTTAGTGTAATGTACACAGTCATACTGCTTTTGGCTATGTTAACTTTAAAAACCATGCCAATTTAACATTTTTTCTTCAGTTTTTATTAGAAAAAAGCAGCAGATCAACATTACAATTCAAGAATCTAATCTAAGTATGCACTTGACAATTAAGCACATCTGAGTATGAAGTGAAAAAATTTCCAGAAAACCTTCAGCTATGCCAATCTCCTGTTACCCAAATAATAAATCATTTTGCAGGCTTTCTGATGAGTGGAAATCAAACAAAGAACAAAATATTTATTGCTGTGAAAACAAATCTGTAGTACAGTAGTATGAGTTTTGGGCACTAAGCATCATCAGTCAAGTTAACAAGTTCAAAATGCACTAAAATCCTTTGTTTGGCCATGAAAGTCTACAAGCTGGCAACCCAAGTACAACTGAAACGGTAGGTCTGGACAAAAGTTAGACAGTATGTTAAACCTCCAGTTTTCAGACAGTAATAAAGATACATTACAATTCCAACAGCTCACAAACCAAATTAAAAACAAAAAGTGAGCTGACATTCAAAGAGCCAAATTTTTGTTCTTAAGCTCATTTTGTTTGTGCTCAAAATAATTTCAGACCAACCATGAAAAAAATCCATGAACTATCACACAACTGAAAACAGAAAGAATTGCTTGACTTGGTTATTTTTCTCACTGAGGTATAAAATCTACATATAAATCTGATACTTTACTATAACAAATTGTACTTTTCTTAGTTCTGATTTCTTTTCCTTTAAACCCTGTTTTACATGTTTCTTGTTGTAAAAATCTTATTTCATGATACTGAATGTGGTCTCCAGCTCTCTGTTCCATTTATTTTTGTAACTATATTTAATATACTGGTTACCAATGCCAACCAGGAAAAAATTCTTGGAAGTCTCTTCATTACAACAGCACTTTCAGCAGAGGTTACTGATGTGCAAGCAAACTACAACGATATGCAGCTCTCCAGAGAGCGTATTTCAATGATTATGTTTCCATTGTCCAAACATTCTCTAGAATGATTCTTTGATGAAAGAGACTCTCTTCAATCTTGTAAACATCAGCGTGCGCAGTTTCACTAGTATGTATATAGTTTCACGTCCTTATACAGGAAGGCTGGTTCACAGCTACTGAAAAGCTAGAAGAGTCAGAGTTCTAATATCTGATGAACCTTGCATCCCGCAGAGCAGAAATATTTTATTTTATTTTTTTTTGCTACTTAAGGACACAGCCAAAATATTTGCCGAGGTAGCCCAGTCAATCTTTTTCTTTTTTTAAAACCTCTCAGAACATTTCTGGAAGGGTGACGTTGCGAAGTAGCCACTGCTGAGAACGGCTGCCATTGCAGTCTCTAATACTGGGTACCTGGCTGTCTTCTTCGGTGGCTTTATCCAGGCACTGGTTACTGTTCACATGCAACAGGGTTAATTTCTTTGAAAAAGAAAAATAAACAAATAAGATTTTACAGAAAGAGGCAAGGCAGAAAATATATCAAATCTCATTCTTTTGTTTCTAAAAAGCATTTTGTGCTAAACATAATAGTACAATTCATATAAGGTGTATTTAAAGACTACCACTGAAACACATTTAATATTCAATAAAATACACTGCATTTAAAGGCAAAAAATTAAGAATCTTGCAACTTACCTCACTAAGAGATACTACTGAGTTAGATGGAATTTTGAGATATTATGTGTATTATGGTACTACCCAGAGGCCTCAACTAAGATCATTGTGTTAGGCAACACAGTGACATATGTAGAGAATCCCTGCAGTGAAAACCCTAATCTAAATGGACAAAGATGAAACAATGGGAGAAAAGAATGTTATCCTCACCATTATATACACATGAAATAGAGTTACCTGAAGCTACATATGAAATGATTGTTAAGGCTGGGAATGTAACCCAAATCTGCTATGTTCCATTCCAGTGCTTAAACCACACCATCCTCCTTCAGTTTTATTTACTCTTCATCTTTAAGCAGTTGCAAAACACTCTTTCAGAAAGTAATCTACATGTTCTCTTAGGATTACATGTAGCTTAATCTTTTTTTATTTCCACAATGATCACTTAGAATATCTATCAGGAAGTGCATTTCTGATTGCTGTGGGACCAAAAATCTCTTTGCTCTCACACTGTTCCACCACATTGACTTCTGAGATCCCATGGCTTTAATATAATCAACAGAAACAAAATAAAGAACAATGGCAGAAATTGAAGCTATAGGTACAGTATTGTCAGGATAGATGGAAGTTATGAAGCAGCTTACCTGTAGCTGTAAGGTATTAATCAAAAGGAAAAAGGTCCATTTGAATAAGAAACTGGTCACTACTGGTTTTCTATACGAAATGGGACAATTTTCTGCAACTTAGTAGAGACCTTTATCAGACAATAATGAAGGTTACTTACCTGTAACCAACTTTCTTCAAGATGGACTCTGCATATTCACACTTTTGTGAAGTACACCGACTGGTACACTGGTACACCGACAGTGTAGTCTTCTACTAGCAGAACCTAATCAAAAGCTCATGCGCCTCTTTGCCCCTGCCCTGAGTCTCTGCAAATGTTCTGAGGGCATGGCTATAAAAGGAGGTGCAGCAGTGGTTATCACCTTGGTTCCTTCCACAGCTAATGCCAAGCCACTAGAAGATAGGACTCCACAAAAGGGGGAAAGAAAGGCAGGGCGTGTGAACAAGCAGAGTCCATATCGAAGAACCTCCATTACAACTAACTTCAGGTGTTCGCTGCATAGTCCCAATCTTGGGATAATTTAGTCAGTAGTACACATATTAAACCAGATGGTGAGTAAGAAGTTTGACGTAAATGAGGACTGAAGAGCTGATCTACCAAACTATGCCCCTGATGTGGTTGCGATATCTAACAAATAATGGTTTGTAAGCATGTACAGAACTTCACATGGCCGCTCTTCAAATTTCTATTACCAGAACATGTT
This sequence comes from Mauremys mutica, assembly GCF_020497125.1. NCBI lineage: Eukaryota > Metazoa > Chordata > Testudines > Geoemydidae > Mauremys > Mauremys mutica. The sequence continues at coordinate 184,876,285 of NC_059073.1, read as the reverse complement.
TCAAACATGCTGCTGAGGCCACTATCGCTCTAGCAGAGTGTGTTCTCAGGTGAGCTGGGGGAGATTGTGATGCTGTTTTATAACTTTCTATTACTGTATTCACTGCCTAACCCATCTAGATAATGTTTGTGCGGAAATAGGATTCCTTTTATAGTTACCAGTATATGAGAAAATTTGCACAAAGAGCTAAAATCCTTAGTCCAATCCAGATAAAACAATAAAATACTTTATGCATCCAAACAATGTAGCTCCGATTTACCCTTATTTGAATGAGGTCTGGGGGAAAAACACACTGGTACAGTAAGGGACTAATTGACAAACTCCTAAATGATTTTTGGTATGAAACTTGGATGTGAACAAAGAATTACCTTGCTCTTATAAAAACTTGTAAATGGAGGGTCAGTTAGTAAGGCATGAAATTCACTAATCCTCCTGGCTAACAGTATTGCTATAATAAAAGCAGCTTAAATTGATAGATGAAATAGGAAACAAGATAAGGGCTTGAAGGTTGGAGACATAAGCCATGATAGTACTGCAATAGGATATCTTACCGGGGGATAAAAGTTCGGTAACCCTTTAGAAACTTATGTGAGAATACTGATTTACCATCTACTTGTATATGAAAAAGTGCTATTGCAGCTAAAATGTACCCTTAGCAGCAATGCAACAGATAAACCCTTATGCTTTAAAGGTAACAAGTACTCTCATATAGATTAAATAGAGGCTGACACAGGATCCATACCTCGATCAGATACCTACAGCTTGATCTTTGCATTAAAATGGTAGCCACTACCGAGACTGTACACTAAAGAAAGAAAATTCCTCATACAAAATCCAGTAAAGCTTAACAGCATTTCCTGCTATTGGCTGACAAAATGATGGGGCATTCCATATGGATTTAACTGGTTGCCATAAACCCTCCAAAAAGGGCAGAGAAGCCTGGTATGCAGAAGTATTTCCAAGTATATAAAAAATGGGGTGTGAAGTTTCCTCCAACAAAACTGAAGGTAATTTTAATGTAAAAACCATTCTTCTGACTAATTGGAATTGAATGGCATCCTCCAGTGGTGAAGAAACTGAGGCTACTCTGTTTTTGTCTGGAGAAGATTTGCCCATAGGATCCTGATCATGATGCAAAATATTCGTCTGTGGAGGAATTTCAAATTTCTCTTCCTCATCATATAAAACATCTTGCATTAAGAGTAGGGGCTTTGTCTCCTGTTACTGGATCTGTTAGCGTAGGATATGAACGTCTCGAATCCAAATGTCTAGGAGACTGGATGGTTGTGATCTATATAACTTGAATCTATGTCATGAACCCATAAAAATGTCCCTAGTTCGATGCTGGAAAGGAGGCATAACCTTAGAGAGAGGGTGGTATGGAAGGCCCAGAGCTAACCAATACAGCCAAGGAAACCAGGAAGACATTCTTTTCTTGCCAATTTGGCCATTTTGGTATGATGTCCCTCAGTCAGAGATTTACCTGTAATCCAAGGAGGCACTTTCTAGTGCTGTCAATTTTGTCATTCTGCTATGATGTAAGAGTTATCCATGCCTGTAATAATCCATGTCCAATGGAGTTCTCCGAGATTGTGGTTCTGGACCCAGAACTGGATCCAGCTCTTCCTCTGAATGAGGATCTGAGCCCAGATCCAACAACAAAACAATTGGGGATACAACCGAGATCAATATTTGTAACATTCACATAAGAGAGATCACTCTCCCAGGACAGCCAGAAGGTGTCCACAGTGAGGTAGAGGCAACATTATCAAGGGATCGCTGATCTAAGTCTAAAGATATTTTCGGCAGGAACTTGGGATGCAGTAGTAGCATGACCTTATCCTTAAAATAAAAATAAATAAAAATAAAAAAAAAGACTGAAGGGAGGGTATACCATTAGAGCCCCTCTCTCCCCCCAACTCTTCGAGCAGAAGCAATGGCTACTAGAAATGCAGTTTTCATGGACAGGTGTAGAAAGTAGTAGGTGGCCATGGGTTTAAAGGAAGGTCTCTTAAGACATGAGTACAAAGTTGGCCTCTTGCTGGTGTAGGGCATCTGATTTGTGGGAAGAGGTTATCAAGTCCCTAGAGGAACCTTCTTCTTGTAGTATGAGCGAAAAACAGAAAAACCCTTTATCATATTATGGAAGACCGTGACAGCTTTGAGGCACCTTTATGGAGCTTAGAGATAAGCCTGACCTTTTTAGCTCTAGGATGTAATCTAGTACCAATGAATGCAGAGAGGAGGCAGGAGAAATGTGTTTCAAGTCACAAGTGTTTACATCTCTTACACTTTTGGATATATGTGTCACGAGTAGCTTGTTTCCAGCTATGCAGCAGCACTGTCTTTATGTCCTCAGAACAGGTTGTTTCTAACCATGCAAACCATCTATCAGCCATGCTGTGAGCTGGGAACCCAGAGATTGAGATGAACTTGACCTGAGAGAGGAAAGGGGGAACAGGCTTAACAGTGACTGGCTGACATACAGCCAGCTGAGTGAAATAAGGAAACCACGTTCATCTAGGCCACATGAGAACTACAAGAATAACCTTGGCTTTTTCTTTCTTTATCTTGCACAGCACTCGGATATTACAGGAATTGGTTAAAATGTGTACAAGAGTCCTTGGTTCCAATGGAGGAGAAAGACATCTCCCAGGGAGTGCTGACTCCCAGACTGCCTCTCTGGAGCACAACTGGGAAAAAAACTTCTTGCTCTTGGCTGTGTTAACAGGTCTATATGTAGGATGCCCTAACGCTGAAATATGTAGTGGAGTACAGTGGGATTTATCTCCTATTTGTGATCTTGGGAGAAGCGTCTGCTGAAGGCATCTGCTGTGGTGTTTTGTATGTCCAGAAGGTAAGCTGCTGAGATATTGATCGGGTGTCATATACAACCATTCCAAAGTCTCTTTGCTTTGGCGCAGAGGGAAGGTCATCTCGCCCCCCTTGGCATTTTATGTAAAACATACATGACATGTTGTCCATCATGGTCTTTATGTTTGCCCCTAATCAGTGGGAGGAAGTAAATATAGGCATTTCTGACTGCTCTGAGTTCCAGCAAGTTGATGTGTAGTGTGGACTCAAGAGGAGGAGACAACCTGCCTTGAACAGGGTGGGTGCCCAGGTGGGCTCCCCACCCCAACAGGGATCCATCTGTTATTACTGATTTTGGGGGTGGTTGAGTGAAGGGGACCCTTGTGCAAATGTCATGAGGGTTTTTCCACAAGTCGAGGCACTTTTTGACTACTGAGGGCATTGAAAGTACTTTGTTTAAGATGTGTTTGCTTGGTGAGTAAACAGTTCTGAGCCACCCTTGAAGGCAAAAACCTATGAAATCTTGTGTGATTTATAACTAAGGTACTCACCACCATGTGTCCCAGTAGTTGGAGACAATTTCTGGACAATGTTTGAGGGCTGACATGGACCGCAGAGACTAAATTGACTAGGGTAATGAACCTGTATGAAGGAAGGAATGCTTTGGCGGTTGCTGAATCAAGATAGGTGCCAATGAACTCCAAATGTACCAGATTTAAGGTGGACTTTCAGACATTTAATTGTAGTCCCAGTCAGAGGAATAGGTCCACGGTCTCTTGAGTGGCAATCAAGCCTTTTTGAAGGACTGTCCTTTGAGCAGGCAATTATCTAATTATGGGAAAATCAGGATTCCTTGTTTGCAAAAGATGTGCCACTACCACAGAAAGGATTTTGGAGAACACTCTGGGCACAGATGAGAGACCAAATGGAAGCACCGGGTATTGGAAGTGCTCTTGACTCAAGAATCATAGAAACTTTCAATGGGAGAGGTGGTTTACTATATGGAAGTAAGTGTCCTGAAGGTCGAGGGCTGAGAACCAGTCCTGTTGGTCCAGTAATGGAATTATTGCTGCAAGAGTTACTATTTTGAACCTTTACAAATCGATCTACAATGCGTCTCCAACCACCGTTCTTTTTTGGTACCAGGAAGTACCTGGAGAAAAACCTCACTTGTCCGTAATGATATGTTCCCAGTTCTGGATGGAAATGATCAAGGTACTCACTGAAGCGGGGAAAATGTGTGGATTGTTACAGCAGATAAGAATGTGGGTGGTAACTCAGACCCTTAACCAACCCATTAAAATAGTAGTTTGGAGGTTAACGGTTGTGAAGTTGATGCCTGCTATGTAGCTGATCTCTCTTTCTCAAATCGTTGTCTCTTGCACCGGGTTTCGTAATGCCTCTGGGAGGCAGGAAACTGCGTAGGCAGAGATCTCTGTGCCATCTGGGACTTACTGAACCTTCTTTTTTGTGCAGGGGTGTACTTTCCCAGAGAGCACAAGGTGGCTCTAGAATCTTTTAAGGTATGCAGGGATTCATCAGTTTTCTTAGCAAACATCTTTGATCCCTTAAATGGAAGGTCCTTGACTACAGTTTGAAAACCCAAGAGCTGAAGTCAGGAAGCCCTCCTCGTGACCACTGCTGTGGAGATGGAATGAGCAGCTGTGTTAGTGGCATCCAAAGGGGCCTTCAGAGATGTCCTTGCAAGTAGTTGGCCCTCTGCAATGATTGCCTGGAATTGCTACCTCTGGCATGTTGGAAGATGCTCAATGAAGGAATTCAGTTTTGAGTAATTAGTATGCTATACTTTACCATGAGGGCTTGGGTAATTGGTGATCCTAAATTGTAAGGTAGCTTAAAATCTTTCTTGTACGGTGTCGACTTAGCCTGGTGCTCTCTGCCACATTCATTCACAGCACCAACCATAAGAGTTTGGGGATGGATGTGAAAATAAAAAGTCTGAGTCCTTGGAGGGAAAGTAGTATTTTTGTCCACCCTCATACAAGCGGGTGGTATTGTGGCTGGGGGATGCCATATTATCTTTGCTGAGTCCAACAAGGCCTTGTTAATGGGTAACATGATGTGGACAGATGAAGAGGTATGCAGGATAACAAGTAACTTATGCTGTGACTCCTTAACCTCCTCCAATGGAATTTGCAAGGAGTCTGCTATCCTTTTAATAAGGGCCTGAAATTTTTTTCATCATCAGACAAGGATGGTGGAGGAAGCATGACAGTTTCATCAGGGAGGATGGAGAGATGTTGGTTGTAGGAGTAATCTTTGCCCAATCTCGCTTTCTGTTCCTCAAAGGTCTGATCTTGTGCATCAGGAACCCCAGAAAGAGAAGGTGGTGGGGACTGCCTTCTCCTTTCCTAGCAAGAAGCACTAGAGACCTTTGAGAACTGCTGGTGGACTATCCACAGTTACATTAGATTAAAAATAAAAGTATATTAAGGAATATAAACTCTAATACTACCATGAATATATGGGGGAGGGGGAGTTAGAGAGGCACTTCCTCTATGAATAGCTTATTCTGTAATCATCCGCTACAGGGTTTCTTGCATGTTCCTCAGAAGCATCTGGTATTCGTCACTCAGAGGTAGGATACTGAGCTGCACAGATCACTTATCTGGTAATGGAAATTCTCATGTTCATATGTATCAACACACCAAAATGTATTCTGTATTTGCCATGTACTTTAAAGAAAAACTATTTTACAAATATTTTACAGGGTTTTTTTTAAAGTGATAAATGCAACATAAGAATTAATAGTATAAAAATACAGACCTCATGAATGAAGAAAATCATTTAACTTTTCATATAATGAAAAGTAATTTTAAATAAAGGTGTTTTGTGGCTTGGCTTAAAGAGTTAGTCAGCTTGAACACAATATCTCAGGCGCAAGCTACTGATGGCTCAGGGCGAAATATGTTTTTGATTAAGCTGCAACAAAAATATGAAAGCAACCATTTAAAATTTTAGAAAGGTGTCTGAAATTCAGCTAATTTTAGAATACACAAACGCTTTATGACAAAAAAATCTCTTTCCACATCAGTTTTGGCCTTGTGCCAGTGACCAATCAAGCCTTGCATTGCCTGGCAGGGACAGGTTATTAATATCTTAATAATTACAAAAAACATCTTTAAAGTTGTGGCAGTTCTCTCAAAATGTGTAAAAAATGTGATGAGTATGGTGAAGAAAACAACATATCTATGTTATCTTGCCAAGTAAACTAAAGGATGTTTTAATACTGATATGTACAGTATTAAAATTTAAAATATAATTTAAAAATTGATATTACATTAAAATGTATAAATCACATATGGGGTGGTGACATCCATGTGGTATCATACATCTCCTCTAATTTTCCACGCGATTCCACAATTTATCATAGGCCCTTAATGACCACCCATACTGACTGCCCACTATACCATCTCCTCTAGGACTACTTTCAGTATTCCAAGCAGCTTCTAACACACACCATTTTGAAAAGGGAAAAAAAAACAAAACAAAACCTTGTGAGATTTCTTTCCTATTTCCCCAAAATGATACTTGACCTGAGCCTGGGAGAGGTAATATTCAGTCCTAAGACTGTGATAAGTTTAATGTTCAATTCTTCATGACACAGTAAGGGATGAAACAAGAGCTTTAAGCAGGGGCGGCTCTACAAATTTGGCCGCCCCAAGCAGTCATGCCTGGGAGGTGCCCCCGAGCCGCGGAAGCAGCGGACCTCCCGCGGGCATGACTGCAGAGGGTCCACTGGTCGCGCGGCTCGGCTGGACCTCCCGCAGCTGCGGGCGGTTCGCTGGTCTGGCGGCTCCGGTTGAGCTGCCGCAGGCATGACTGCGGGAGGTCCAGCCGAGCCGCGGGACCAGCGAACCGTCCGCAGTCATGCCTGCGGGAGGTCCGCTGGAGCCGCCGGCCGAGCGTCCCCTCCGCAGTCATGCCTGCGGCAGGTCCGCTGCTCCCGGGGCTCCGGTGGACCTCCCGCAGGCATGACTGCGGCAGGTCCGCCGGCCCAGCCTGCCGCCCCCCCGGGAAAGGGCCGCCCCAGGCGGGTGCTTGCCCCGCTGGGCTCTGGAGCCGGCCCTGGCTTTAAGTAACTGAAAAGCTGAAATCTCCATTTTCAAAATATGTATAAGCTTAAGAGATTTTTTGCATAAAATACTAACAAAGTACAACGATATTCAATGTTATTGTGCATATATATAATGCATATATATATATATATAATTTTTTGAAGACAACGCAAGATTCAAATTTTGAAAAGCTAGCAGTACATGCCCATTGAGGTGGCTGGAATAAAGTACAATGACTAAAGCACAACTTTGGTGGATATGTTTTATATGTTGTGTTACTGTCAAAATCTGTCTTGGATTTAAGTAAGCACTGTTAAGAATCAGCACTTCATAACAATGAAAAATGGTAATTATTGATAGCATAGAGATAAAGACAGACACCATTTTTTATACAATTTGAACAAATTCCAACTAAGCAAAATACTGGAGATGTTTTCAACCCCTATTACACGAAGAAACAAATTTAATATGAGTAGGCTGCTATATATAAAAAGGATTTAACTAGAGCTAGTCGGAAATATTCCAATGAAACAGTTTAGTTGGAAAATGCTGATTGTTGCAAAAGAAAGTTGGATTTGACAAACTTTTGCCGAATCACAGGCAGAGTTCCTGCCTGTTTCCCTGCTAATTTGTCTGGTGAACTGCTGGGAAGCCCCAACACGTGGACTACTCTGGTGTCAAGGAACTCAGGCTTCCAGGATCCACGACTCTGAGGCAGCCCCTGCCATGGAGTCAGGAAATCCTGAACACCTTGAGAGAACTGGCTGTAGCCAGGGCTCTCAGAGTCTAGGCTCCTGGCTCTATAGTACGGAAACCTGGGCTTCCAGGGTCCCTGGTTCTAGGGGAGCCTCACCATGTGGTCTGCCTTGGCACACTCCTGGGGCTCGTGGCTCCTCATGCTGCTCTACTTCAGAACAGGCAGTCCTGAGAGCTAACTGGAATGGGAGTCTGGAAGACTTGGGGTCCCCTGCCCTTAAGCAGTCCACTTGGCAGATCTGTTCTGGAGCTGCAGATCCTGGGAGCCCTGACAGCTGCTGTTTGAGCCCTGAACTGCTGTCAGTTTCATTTGGTTTGTTCCAATTCAGACAGAAATCTAATTCTGAAATACTGAAACTTCTCATGAACCAGATTACCTGAGTTTAGGCCAGTTCTAGATATAACAAAGTCCTTAGTGCTTGCGTAGACTGGGCCAAGGTGCTTGGGATGAAGAAAGCAACGCAATGTCTGGTATATGGGTTGTGTTTTTGGTGGGTTTCCTCTATTTTCTTGAAGTCTGCAGAAGAGTGAGGTAGGCCACATGCAGAGACAGAAGTAGAGCAGCTAGGCTCTTACTGGTGGTTAATCCATCAATCACCTAACAGAATACCATCCAAAAGCACCACCCAGTCACCAGCACTGGATCCAAGTGGGGGGTTAATGAAAATGGGTCTACCTGCACTGGGGAGCCAGAGACTGAGAAAGATGATTGCCTGCCTATACCGGACAGGAGATATTCTGGGAGTTAGGTGTATGGAGGAGTGAGAGAGAGACAAATTGTATGGGAAAACAGTCTGCCCCTGTCTTAGAGTGAAGTTTGTGTCACTCTGAGGCCTGATCTACAATACAAAAATTAACTGTGGCTGAATGTGTCTGTTGGTAATCATGTTAGTTTTGTGTCAACTGAGTGTTTATTGCAGCTGACTGACACAGTACTAACACATAGTACTTTCCCACACTTACATGTTATGAAACTTAAGTCCATTATTGCACCAGAGAATTGCACTGTTGCAATATGCACTTATGACTGAACTGGTGGAGCTTGCAACAGTACACTGGGTACACATGTAATTTTCTTTCAGATGCACACAATTCTCAATGCTCACATAAAATATTCCCTGTAAAAAGCTGCAAATCCTGTGGATTGTTGCACCTACCACAAATGCCCAGCACAGTTCCCTTTAAAAGGCTGAGTTACTTGCATTCATTTACATTTCTGATTTGTGCCACTGCTAGTTTTAATGGTTCAGAGTCATGAGATCCTCACACGTGCAGCAAGAAGCAGGGAGAGTCAGTTACTGCTACCAGATTACATTGGGGCCTAGAATATATTAAAATAAAAATACCACCTTCAGGTAGTGAGCTGAAGCAGATCAATATTAAAGAAATAAGCTTTAGTTAAAATCAGGTTTGGTTTTAATTTTTCTGGTTTTGTAACACTATTTATGGTTGCATTTTTCCTTAGAGTGATCTGAGCCCTTCTATATAGCCCCATAGATTTCCTTTTGCCCTCTTTCCCCCTCATGTACTGCAATGGAGCCACCGGGGGTTGGGTTATTCCTCACGGAGAATGAGAGGCTACGGTCAGGAAATAGGCGGTGCTGGTACCTCACAGAGATGTAAATGGCTTTATTAAGAGGTATAGAGTGGGTAGTCTAGCAGGTTATCCATTAAATGCCTTCAGGAAAATACTCAAGCCATTCTACCACTTCAGGGGCCACAGGAAAGGTGAGTTTATCAATGAATCCCTTTACATCCTAGAAAATCTCCTTTCCCCAGCCTAAATGTGCTTCAGGGAGTGCCTTTGTCCATGTGAGTGAGCTTCTCTCATGTCTGTGCAAAAAGAGATGGCTGTTTTTTGTCTGCTGAAGCCACATGAACTGTTTCAACTGCTGTCTTCATTGAAATAGTGAAGGTTTCTCAAAGTGAGAGCAAAAACACTTCATGGCCTCACAGGTACTATGAGGCACAACTGAGGTGTTTTTCTTCTCTTGGCCTTATTTTGTTATTTCATGTTTTCCTCATAAAATGTTGCCCAGATGCAACCGTGAAGGGCACCTTCCTATGTGCTCCACAGAGGGAGGCAGGAATCAAACTGGAGAAATGGAAGAGGGACATCTAGAGTGTGCAAACCAATCAAGCGATGCACTGATAAAAACAAAAAAAGAGGAGGCACCTAAGGTCTGTACTGTTGTGACTGAATCACCGAATAGGCTTTTAACAGAACAAAATAAACCACAAGGTCCTTTCTGGGATATCTAATGTCCCAGACCAGATGCTTCTTATACAATGCAAGTATAAGGAAAAACAGTACAAAACAACTCAGCTGTTTGGGAAACGAGTCCTTACTACAGGCTCTCTGACTTGTCTTTATGACTTCTTGGCCAGGTAAAAGCTTCCCTGGAAAGATCTGAGAGTTATACACCACCTGCTAATTAACAAAGGTCACGTGCCAGGCAAATCCATCTAACACGTTTCACTCCACAGTCTTTATGAAAATATGCTTATAATAAGAATATGACATAACTGAGATATACTTTACGCAAGATGGCTCATGTGAGATCATTGGAAAGGTTATGATTTACTGAATGTGATTATCTAATTTGTATGCCTGTATCATTTCTGTATGATATCACCCTCAAGCAGCCCTTCAGGTACAACAATGGAAAAGCCAGACAAGGTTAATGGGCCATTAGCAGAGACAATGGACTGTAAAAGGGCTTGGTCTTCCTGTGGGCACTGGAGACAGCCTAGGAGCAATGGCTGCCATAGCCATGCAGAGATACGGGTCTGCGTCACCTGGTACCGGATACCCCTCTTCCCCTTTTGGAATGCCAGTGGTTTTCCACTAGAAGACAAAGGGTTCCTGCCTTACACAAGGGCTATACAAGGCAGGGGAGTGACATCATCATGGTTCTCCTCTGCTTCCCCACCCAAAGAGACACTGAAAAGACACCTGGAAGCAAAAACTGAACTGAGGGGAGAAGAGTTGAAAAGACTCAGTCTCTGAGGAACTACTGTGTGATAACATTACTAACCATCACTTTTTAAGCAGGAAATATAACTATGCTAGAAAAGAATGAAGAGTTTTAAAGATTAGTTATTGCCAACTCTTCTTGCTCTATTTAACACCTTTGTTTTGTAGCACTGAAAAGATATTTAAGAGTTTCAATTAATTTTTTTAATCCCAAAACCGTAATCTAGTTCTATTGGTTGAATCTTTAGCAATTTATATCAAGGAATGATTCCAGATCTAGGCTTCTGGCTGACTTTATGTCCTACACACTCAATCTCAAGTTTCTAGAAATATATTTGTGATAGACATTGTAATGAAACACAATCCAGAGAATAAGTCATGGGTTCCCCAAGGATGCCAGTCGGGCACCCTAGGTATATCCTCTGCTTTATGGAGGAAATGTGATAGATATTGCTACCTCAGGCAGTATCTTTGGGGGAAACATATAGTATTAAATTTATGTATCACTGTGGGTCAAGGACTGTAAGTATGATCGTGTTTTCCTTCATTGGGGAGGGTTACCACAGCTCCTTCAGGAACTAAAAACAATGGAGGTGATCAAGGTGAATCACACTGTAAATACTTCCAGAGAGGTACCACTCTGTGGGGAAGGTCACATATACTTGCTGAAACAGAGTTCCAGAGACTAGGAAGACAAAGAGCGAGCTTCTGACATAAAAGGATGAGCCTGAACTGACAATGCCTTCCTTCTGATCCAGCAAACGGACAGGACCTTATGTCCAAAGGGCCACCACCCTTGCAGCTAATATAAGTGCAAATAATATTCTTATTATTGATGTCTACCCATCCTTTTTCAAATTGTACTAAACATCAATGACATCTTGCAGCACTGAGAGGTTTTATTATTCAAAAGAATCAGATCTTGGTTACATGCTCACTAAGAATGGAATCTGTATAGACAGACAATCGCTTCATGAACCTTTAAATGTGTCTAAATAGTTCAAAATTGTTCCTTCCATTTGCATGTGCATTTCCTGTCAGTTGTCTACATTTAATTCCATCTGCCTGTATTACTGAATTGTCTAGATTTGACTGACCTATATTTTGTCAGCCAGAAATTTTGCCACCTCACTCTTCAATATATAGATCAATAATAAACATGAACATCAGTATTGGTAGAGACCCTTTGAGCAATCATAACATTAATCTTTCTTCTTAGAGATAACTCATTTATTCCTATTTATCATCAGCCCTTTAGCCTCTCAGCTATAACTACTAAGTTACCTCAATATCTCATGAGGCATCTTTATCAATGGCTTTTTGAAAGTCCAAATAGGGTATCTATTGGTCCTCCTTTATCCACTTTATCCTCCTCAAAGAATATTAGTAAGTTGCAGGGTCAAGATTTTCCTTAACAGGAATTATCTAACTGTCATCAGTATAGAAGCTGATCTTAAAAGTTTTCAGATTAAGAGGTTTTTGTCTGTATTCACTGCTCCACTGGTCAGAAAATGGGACATTAAAAAAAAAATCACATAATACGACTCCTCTCACCCTATCCTAACATTTTAATTGCACCATGATTTTAGAAGCTGATATTTGACAAACTGTCGAAGTTAGAGATTACTGATTTATATTACATGAAAGATTTCAAATGGTGTAAGTAATTAGTTTCTAGCTCTATCATTGCAATATATGATTTAAAAAATAGCTTTGACATTCAAATGAGAAGACAGATATGATAGCAATGATATTTGAAAGTCCTATATCTCAACACGCCAGGGTTAGAAATGAAAGATTTACACTATTCAAAATTTAGTAACCCCACTTTAATAATAATAATACAAATATTTGGTTTTAACATTGGCAGAGGCAAGATACCACAAGACCCTTAATGTTAGTTTTATTTTTATTGGTCCAAGACTAAAAATAGAAAATTCCAGCCCTTGGGCCAGTGTAATTTTCCCTCTCTGGTTTTGCCAACACCTTTCATCAGAGGATCTTGAAGCAGTTTCCAAACATGAAGACTCAGTACTGTGAAAGTTATAATTGTTTTTGAGGAAGATAAACAGAAGCATAGTGACTTACCCGAGTTAACAGAGAATTGATGACACCTAGGGTACGTTTACACTTACCGGGACGGTCGACGCGGCGAGTTCGACTGCTCGGAGTTCGAACTATCGCGTCTGATCTCGACGCGATAGTTCGAACCCCGGAAGCGCTAGTTCGAACTCCGGTACTCCACCGCGGCAGGAGGAGTTGCCGGAGTCGACCCTGGAGCCGCGGAGTTCGCTTCCGCGGCGTCTGGACGGTAAGTAAGTCGAACTAGGGTAGTTCGAATTCAGCTACGTTATTCACGTAGCTGAATTCGCGTACCCTAGTTCGACCCCCGAGCTTAGTGTAGACCAGGGCCTAGAAATACAATCCTGACTCACAGTGCCCTGTTCTGACCAACATACAATAGCCCTTAGTAACAGCAATATACTGTTTATCATAAGTTATGTAAAAATGTATACAAGAAATTAAGTGAAAACCTTCTTTCAGCATCACAAAGACTTACCATTGGATCGTATTCCCAAAGTTGATTGCCTTTTAAGTGGTGGCACTTGAGCATTGTGACTGGGCCGTTAAGTTTGGAAACATCCAAGCATAAATCATCTGTTCGAATTTCTTTGTTGGCAGTGTATGAGAAAACCTTTGTAGAAAAATAACAGTGTTCATCTACTGGGTTCCACAGAGAAAACAGAAGGTTCACATACCACTTCACTTATACTAAACTTAAAAATGTCTTCAATTTTTTTTTTTTTACACTATATACAAAACTGTTTTCTTAGGAGACAAATATAACACCATGTCAATAATAGGGCAGTTTTTCAGATAAAAAACTTCCCAAATAGTAAAATAGGATGAGCTCCCTAGAAATGGAGAATTTTGGCAGGGTGGCAACCAGCAATGCAGAGCTTCAAATAAAATAATAAAATTATAGAAAGAAGTAGATACAAAATATAGTCCTGAGTGGAGAATCACAAAAGTAAAAATGAAAACTATAAACTCAATAGCATTTTGCTGTCTGAATTTGCAAGAGTGACAAATCAACTAGAGAGAATCTGTAGGAAGGCACTTCAAGGGATCCTACAGGATGTCTACTGCATAGATTACTGCTGGGGGAATTGTGTGCCAAAAAATTAAAAATTCTGCAAACAATATTTTAAAATTCTGCATATTTTGTCAAAACAACACAATATAATCCCTTCAGTTTCAATTATTTTGGTAATGTATTTCAAAATACCTGTCAACAAGTATGTGAACAATAATAGAGAAAACAGCATAAAAGATTCCCCCAGGAATACAATTAAAGAAACCCTGATGCCAACCCAGTTCAAGCTGGAGGGGGCTGTGTGGGGCCCCCAGAGCCCAAACCCCGTGAACTCCCATCCCCCCAGAGCCCAGCCACAGGGAACCCCCCAGGCCAGCTCCCAGTCACGGGGTACCCCTCACAGCCCAGAGCCCAGCAGTAGGCACACCCAGAGCCTAGATAGCAGCACCCCCCACCTCCCCGGGGCACTCCCCGGCCCAGACACCACCACCACCACCACTCTCCCTGCAGAGTCCAGCCCTGGGGCACCCCTAGCCAAGACACCCGCACCCACAGAACCTTTACTCCCCCCCGCCCCCAACTTCTTTACTGTTCTGCCAGGGGGCATAGTGTGGTGCAGCCCTGCCCTTCCTCACCCTTTGCCAGAGCTGGGTCTCCCAGGTCCTCTTCCATCCCCGAGAGAATGAGGATCAAGCAGAGTGGTCTGGAAACTGCACAGTCAGGCCGGGTGCTCTGCTCACTGGGCTCTGCAGAATCCAATGGCCCCTAGTGGTGGCCAGTAGCTCTGCATCCCCAATTCTGTGCGGGAAACAGAGAATTCTGCATTGTGCAGTGGCGCAGAATTCCCCCAGGAGTAATTAGATGACACCTACCTACCAGATGTGAGTGGATGACATTTAAGTACACTGAAATCACTGGAAAGACACCCATTGACTACAGCTGGTTTTGAATCAGGTCCATGTGACTCTCACTAGGTGCAACAAGGTAAAAAACGGTTACCTACTTTTGTAACTGTTGTTCATTGAGATGTGTTGCTCATGTCCATTCCATTCTAGGTGTGCAAAGACCGAACGGCCTTGAAGCGGAGAGTGGAACATGGAAATGGCTGCCAGGTGTACCTTGACTGAAGATAGCAATAGACCCTGGTGCTTAAGGTGCAGTAAATAGTCCGGTATATCCTGCAGCAGGGCCTCATTTGCTCAAACATGTCAGTCCAAGGCCCAACACATGAACCGCTTCCACTTTGCCACATACGTAGCCCTAGTGGACGGTTTTCTGCTGCCCAGCTGGACACCAGTAGAACACCCCTGTTCGTCCGCACTCAGCCACACGGCAGCCACGCCATCAAGTGCAACGACTCCAGATTCAGGTGCAGCAGGTTGCTGTGGTTCTGTGACAGCAGATTCCAGCCAAAGAGGTGGCTGCAGCAGGGTGGCTGCCCAGAGACTCAGCAGCATGCCGAACCAGTGTTGACGAGGTCACGCCAGGGCTATGAGGATGATCATTGCTTTGTCTTGCTTTACCTTGAGCAGGACTCTGTGGATTAATGGAACTGGTGGGAAGACATACATCAGCGCTCCCGTCCACAGAATCAGGAAGGCGTTGACAGGGAGGCCTTGTCCCTGCCCTGCAGAGAACAGAACATATGGCACTTCCTGTTCTGCCTGGACGCAAACAGGTCCACCTAGGGAGTCCCCCACTGCAGAAGATCAGGCTGGCCACCTCTGGATGGAGCGACCATTTGTGGTGAAATGAGAAGGTCCTGCTGAGGCATCTGCCAGGACGTTCTTGAATCCGGACAGGTGGGCGGCTACCAGATGAATGGTATGTCACACACAAAAGTCCCAGAGATTAAGCGCTTCCCGGCAAAGGGCTGAAGACCTGGCTCCACCCTGCCTGTTGATGTAGGACATTGCTGTGTAGCCAGCAGCCCTCAGTGTTGAGCTCGCCCAGACTGGCTCCCCAGCCCAGGTGCGACGTGTCCGAAACCAGGGTAAGTGATGGAGATGGTGTCATGAAGGGAATCCCCTGCAGCATCGACTCTTGATCCAGCCACCAGTCCAAGGACAAGAGGACATGACTCGGTACTGTGACCACCCGGTCCAGGGCATGCATGCTGGGGATATAGTCTGAGGCCAGCCATGCCTGCAGAGGTCATAAATGAAGACGGGCAGGTTGACCATGTAAGTGCACGTGGCCCCTCATTTGCAGGCACGTGTGGGCTGTGGTAAGCGGATGGCTCTTCATGGGGGCAATCAAGTCTGACATGGCCTGGAAGCGCACTTGCGTGGAGTCAAGAACTGCTCCAATAAACTCTTTGTGTTGAACTGGCGTTAATGTGGACTTTTCTGTGTTTATTAACAGGCCCAGATCGTTGCAGATGAATCGCACCAGGCTGGGGCTCTGTTGGACCTGCCCTGGAGTCCTGCCCTTAACAAGCCAGTCGTCAAGATACAGGAAGAGCTAGTCGTCCCCCCCATCGTCTCAGGTAAGCCACTACCAGCACCACGCATTTTGTGAACACCTTGGGGGCTGAAAACAGGCAAAAGGGTAACACCATAAACTGGAAGTGATGCCCGACCACTATAAAACGCAGGAAGTGCCTGTGGAATATGGAAACATGAAAGTAAACGTCCTTAAGTCCAGAGCAGCATACCAGTCCCCTGGATCCAGGGAGGGGATGATGGAGGCCAGGGAGACCATGTGGAACTTCAACTTCTTGAGAGACTTGTTGAGGCCCCACAGGTCCAGGATAGGTCTGAGGCCCCCTTTGGCCTTCGAGATTAGGAAGTAGTGAGAGTAGAATCCTTTTCCTTCCATGTCCAAGAAACCTCCTCCACAGCCCCCAAAACCAGGAGCTTCTCTACCTCCTGAACGAGAAGGGTCACTGAATAGGGACAGGAAAATGGGGGGAAGGGGTCGGGAAGAAGGGGTGGCCAAGAACTGCAGAGTATACCCCAAACCACTATGTCCAGGACCCCAGCGGTCCAACATAACCCATGACCAGGTCGAGAGGTAGGGGGAAAGGCAGTTGAGGAAAAGGCAGGTAGGATCCCGTTGACTGATTAGGGTGTTGATCTCGAGTGCACCCTGAAAATGATTGCTTCCGGCCCCCTGGTGTTTAGCAGCCACGGGCTAGGCTGGCGAGCAGGAGGAAGAAGGGCGACGACAACTAAAACTAGCATCTCTTCTCCTTGTAGGTTCCTGATAAGGCTGCCAGGGTCTTGGTGGCAGCGGTGGTAGGAAGGGCTTCCTGGCTGATTGTGGTGTGTGAATACCCAACGAGCAAAGAGTAGCCCTAGTGTCCTTCAACCTGTGCAGCGTGGTGTCTGTTTGGTCCTAGAACAGATCAGCTCCATCAAAGGGTAGGTCCTGGACTGAGGCCTGCATATCCTGGGAGAGGCCTGCAGCCAGAAACTATGTTGCATGACCACCGCCAATGTGACCACACTTGCCACCGAATCCACCATGTCCCATGCCATTTGCAGGGAACATCTTGCTGCCACCATGCCCTCCTCCACCAGAATGCCAAACCCTGAGGGAGAGATTCCTGGAACTTTCTGAGACTGTCCCAGAGATTAAAATTGTACTGGCCCAGAAGGACCTGATGAATCACCACCCGAAATTGCAAGCTGGCGGTAGAATACATCTTTCTCCCAAATAAATCAAGTTTCTTAGCGTCTTTGTTTCTGGGAGAGAAGAGGGTGGGGACCTGCTTGCCTTTTTTGTTGGCTGCAGATACAACCAGAGACCCTGGGGGCAGGTGGGTATAAGTATTCGAAACCTTTGGCCGGCACAAAGTACTTTTTCTCGGCCCATTTCGAGGTGGGCAGGATGGAACAGGAGGTCTGCCTCAAGGCCCTGGCTATCTTGATGGCTCCCTCATGCACAGGCTGGGTGCTGCTCCACCATCTTTTGCACATTGAACCCCAAGTTCTTGACCACATGCCGGAGAAAGCCTTGATGCTTCCTAAAGTCATCCGGCGGGCTAGCTCTCGAAGGCCCCACAACCGCCTTGTGTGGGGATGAGGAGGAAGACTGGACCACCGGTGGGGGTGCTGGAATCTCGACCACCGCTGGAGAAAGACTTTGGGGTAGGCACAGGTTTCTCCGCCCTGACCTCAGAGTGGGCTTCCAGTACCGATGGGGCTGCCACTCGATGTTCCGTCAAGGCCACCAATGAGTGCTGGTGAAAGAGGCAGGTTCACAACTGGTATGCCCCACATGCTCCAATAAGGCCACTGGCTGCGCTGCCATTGCAGTGCCACTAATGAGGGAGCAGGCTCTGGTGCCCAGTAATGCCACTGTGCTGGTGATCAGGACCGACGCCTAGAGGACGACCACTGAGAAAGTGAATGGTGCTGGGAATAGTATGGGGAGCATCAGCGCTGTGCTGAAGAGTAGCACTGCGGGGATCTGGAAGCTCACCTAGATGACTGGCGATGTGTTTGGGATCTTCCCCGGGATTCCCGACGCAGCAGTGAAGATGGATGCCTTCTGTCCGGTGACCGGCGTTGTTCCCGTCAGGTCTTAATGGGGGCTTGCCCTTTTGGGGAGCCTTTGCCGGGTTCTGTGGCATCAGGGTCGCCATCGGAGCAGGTGGAGACCTGTGTTCTCTCTGCACCGTGGGAGCCTGGGATGACGTAGAGGCAGGCAGAAGTGCAGGTCCCATACTGCTCCCAAAAGTCGGTGGTGGACGTTTAGGGGTGCTGGGCAACCCAGTCGGGGAGGCACGATCGCGTGGCTTTGAGGCAGTCTGATGGGCAGGTCCAGGTCCCTTGATAGATGACCCCTGGGCCTTCTTGCTCAGTGCCAGGGAGCGCTTCTTGGTCTTTTCGCACTGGCGATGGTGAACAGAGTCGGGTGCTGGCGGTGGAGCGACCTGCCTGGATGGCTCAGAAGCCAGGCGGAAGGCGGACTCCATCAGGAGAGCCCTGAGGCGGATGTCCCGCTCCTTCTGAGTGCAGGGCCGAAAGTTTTGCAGATCTGGCACCACTCCTCATGTGCCTCCTTCAGGCACTTAAGGCAGCTGCTGTGGGGATCACTCACCGGCATAGGCTTGCTGCAGTCCGAGCAGGGCTTGAACCCAGGAGACCGGGGCATGCCCCACCTGGGGTAAAGCCCTGCTAGGTCCCGAACTACTAACACACACTTAACAGCTACTTAAGACTAGCAAAGCAAACTATATACAATGGCCTTAAGGCATGAGTTCAGAATGGCAGACAACTGCTAGCTCTTGCTAAGCAAGAAAGGTGCTCCGACTGACCACCATGGTCGGTAAGAAGGAACTGAGAGGGCAGGGCGTAGGGCTGGTGGCGTCTGATATACTGCAGCATGAGCGCAGCACTCCACAAGGTGCCACAGCCAGCCCTATGGGTACGCTAAGGCAAAAATCTCCAACAGCCACACACGTGGATGTGCACACACCTAGAATGGAATCGACATGAGCAAGCACTCGAAGAACAAACAAACCTTTTTAGGTACTCTTAACTCATCTTGCAGGCCACCTCTCACATTAGGGTTTTTTAAACAGCCCATTGTCTGTACAGTTAATTATTGAAAGTGCTGAAAATTATGTATAGACAGATGAGCAATGTCTGAAATAATTTAAAGTTGTAAAATATCTTGTCACCTGATTTCCACCCATTCCATGACAGTTAAATATTCCAACTTTTTCATTTTCCTTTCTTGCCATGTTATCCAGGCATTGATTTGTCTCCACATCTCTTATCTGGAGAAGAAATAAAGCGTAACATACATCAAGACAAGTTTTTATTAATAGTTATTGGGGGGGAACAGAATCAACCCACTGAGGATACCACTGGCATTGGATTCACAAATAGCAACGAACAAATCTTCTAAAAAGTTGCAGTTACAGCTGAGCATAAGCATCCCAGGGTCCAAAGCTTATAACTTATAAGATCAGGCTCTCATGAGCTTTACAGAATTTCCTGGTTTCAGACAAACTAGGTATCTATGAAACCAGTCTCATTATTTCAGAGCTTCTAATGCTAACTTGGAACCAGTCAAATCATAGGCACACAAAAAACAAAATACACTTTTAACCACAAAAGATTCAGGTTTGATTTCATAGAATGTCAGGGTTGGAAGGAAGGTTTTTCCATACTGCTTTGAAAATGTGAAGCACCATGATGTAAAAAAAAAAAAAATGCTGTACATTACTTGGGCTGGTTATTTTATCCAAACCAGTTTAGCCAATTGTATTTATATATATAAAAAAAGGTTATACTTCACTTGCGTCCTTCAGCTGATCATAAAATCTGGGTATTTTAGAAACAAGTCATTCTATCTTACCAACAGATGCCCCCAGTTGTCTGACCCCTTCGCTCCAATGAAATACTAAAATTTAATACAATAGAGGATGGAAACACAAAAAGACTAAAGTGAAACATGTAATACCAGCAGATTTTACAGCACTGTGGAATAAAAATATAGTTATTCTAGCAGTTGGCTTTATAAAAATGTTCTTTTCAGGATGAACTTTCTCACTTAGTCCCAAATAATACCAGGTGACTATTTCTGGAAAATATGTATAGCTGTTCAGTCAAATGTGATAGGAGAGCACAGGGAAGACCGATAAACAAAACTGCTTTGCACTCCATTTTTCTGCCTTTTTTGTGCTAGCAAATCTCAAAAATAGCTTCATTTTATATTTATATTTATATTAAATTTATATATCAAGCCTTCAATTAAGATTAGTCACTCTGTAGGTGTGAAATATTTAGTTTACGTAAAATCAGAAACAAAGACACTTGAAATTCATTGACATCAAATGCAACAGGAATGTCAAATATTGTGCATCTGTAGTGACACTCTCAGCCCCCACAAGATTCTCACATTTGCAACAGAAATCCTCCTGCAGTTAACTCCTCTGAGGCAAGTAGCCTGTCTTTGTTCCAGCAACCAACAAGGATGGCTCTCATGCAAGACAAAATGTGAGAAGAAAGCACACCAGGAACACTCATCCACACAGCTTTCCTAACAATTCACCCCAGGTATGTCACCACACACCCCCAACTGCTTCCGAAACAGCATCTCCTTCAGCAGTTTCTTCCACCTCCTTGAGCGGGTGGAGGGCAGCATGTGTTTGCGGGGAGGGAGAGGCCCTGCTTCTACGGACTGGGAGGGGTGATCCGCTCCTGCCTCCCATTCACTTCCCAGTGGTTCTGGGGGAAATAAGAATCTCACTGTCCACGCAGTGCTACTGCTCCAGGATGGGAAGTCAGTGTCTAATTTCTGAGAAACATTATATGGAGCTGCACAAGACTTGTTAGCTATTCATGCTGCAATGAATAATCTGAACTACTCAGACACATTCTTAGGTTTTAAAGTAACTGTAAATACTCGGGAAAGGGACCTAGACATCATCGTGGTTACTTCAACAAAACACTCTACTCAAGCGTGCACAAGCAGTCAAAAATTCAAACTACGTATGAGACTGTATAAAAGATGGAGAAAAAATGAAATGCCATTTTGTCAATCAAACGTACATTCTCTAGATACTATGTTTAGTTCCGGTCACTCTACCTCAAAAGAGACAGATGAAATACGGAGATTCAGAGATAACCTACAAAAATTAGAGGCATAAAAGATACCCCCCCCATATAAAAGAGATTTGTCTGTTTAGTTTAGAGAGGAAATAAGAGGTATACAAAACCATGGCTGGCACTATGGAAGGTGAACTCGGATGTCCTATATGTCCTTTGTCTCATAATATAAAAACAAGGTGATAGTCAATGAAATTGAAAGATGTAACATTTAAAATTGAAAAGGCAATACATATTTGTAAAGCATAATTAGCCATGGGACTTGGTCACTAGATACAATACAAGCCAAGAACCTAGTACATTTTTTAAAAAGGGATTAGATATTTGTATAGATAAAGTGATCACAGATATTCTTGTTACATAGGATGAAAATATTTCTTTTTCAAAGAAAGGATGTAAATTATTATGCACCAGAGTACTAAAGCACTACTTGTTTATAGTGTTCAGAGGAAACTCCACCTTACTTATGATTGTGATGCTGTTTTATAACTTTCTATTACTGTATTCACTGCCTAACCCATCTAGATAATGTTTGTGCGGAAATAGGATTCCTTTTATAGTTACCAGTATATGAGAAAATTTGCACAAAGAGCTAAAATCCTTAGTCCAATCCAGATAAAACAATAAAATACTTTATGCATCCAAACAATGTAGCTCCGATTTACCCTTATTTGAATGAGGTCTGGGGGAAAAACACACTGGTACAGTAAGGGACTAATTGACAAACTCCTAAATGATTTTTGGTATGAAACTTGGATGTGAACAAAGAATTACCTTGCTCTTATAAAAACTTGTAAATGGAGGGTCAGTTAGTAAGGCATGAAATTCACTAATCCTCCTGGCTAACAGTATTGCTATAATAAAAGCAGCTTAAATTGATAGATGAAATAGGGAACAAGATAAGGGCTTGAAGGTTGGAGACATAAGCCATGATAGTACTGCAATAGGATATCTTACCGGGGGATAAAAGTTCGGTAACCCTTTAGAAACTTATGTGAGAATACTGATTTACCATCTACTTGTATATGAAAAAGTGCTATTGCAGCTAAAATGTACCCTTAGCAGCAATGCAACAGATAAACACCTCGCCCGTAGGTGTCTACTGCACTCCTGCTTCACCGTCTCGTCGGGCAAAGAGGAGGAGTAAACACCTGGGACTAACGGGTCCTGGGGAAGGTCCGGCTGCCCTAGGTCCACCACGCTGAGGGCATGTGCCTGAGCTGAGGGCAGAGCTGTCGCCTCCGAACCTCCCGGGGGAGGACGACTCACAGTGGCCTCAGGTACCAGGGGCTCTGAGTGGGCAGAGCGAGAAGCCCCCAAGGGGACACCTTGGGCCTGATGGTATGCCCAAGGGGTCCAAAAGGACCATTGCGGAGATCCCTGACCAGGGTCCTGTCCCTCATCGTGCCATTGGCTAGTACTGTCCGCATCTTGGTCCTGGACATGGTAGCCACTTTCTGCCTGGGACGACCTTGAGGTGGGACGGGACGGCCAAAGTGGAGCCGAGCGTGCATGCTGGGTCGCCTTGTAATGTGGTACCACCCCGTGCTGTGGAGATGGGGATCGGCGCCGTGGTCTCAAGCGGTACCGTGATCCTGATCAGGACCAATGGTCATATCAGTGCTGGGAGGCAGATCTGGACCTCAACGAAGATCTATGGGCAGAACGGCGCTGGGATCGACTCTGAGAAGATTGGTGCCGGGATCTGGACCGGTACTGACCATACCAGGAAGAAGATCTTTGCGAGGCGGAGCGGCGCCACGAGTGCAACCAGCGCCAAGATGGTGACCGGTGGTGGGACTACGAGTGGTGCCATGAAAACAACCAGCGTCTGGATCAGGACCGTGACCGGGATTCGGACCGGGATCGGTGCTGTCCTGTGTCACTCTGTGATGGAGGACACATCATGGAAGGCTTTCCTTTTCAGGGAACAGCCTGTACCGGCGGCACTGAAGGTTGCGACGGGCTCGTCTTGGCGAGCGCAATCAGGTTGCGTGCCATGGAGAAAGTCTTCGGAGTGGATGGCAGCCTGAGCTCGACCACTGTACGCACCAGGAGCTTACGTGTACTGGACCTGATGGCCCTTTTGGTGCCGGAGTCATTGGTACTGGGGTTGGTGCCTTTGCGGGACGGTCCAACAGGGACGCGGCTCTGAGGGAGGCACAGGTGGTGCCAACAACTACAAGGGAGCAGCAGGTTGTTTATGCTACTTTTTTTGGTCCCGGAGACAGCGAGCAGTGCCACACTGGTAGATGTGCCGGAGATGTCCGGTGCAGGGAGTCTTTGCCAGTGTCTGGACGCGGTGCTGACCCTTCCGGTGCCGCAGGCACGCTTCAAACTGACCCATGCTGGGTCTCAGCATGGAGCTGAGGACATAGGGCTAAGTGCTTCTTCCATAAGGAGATGCTTCAAGTGAAAGTCCCGTTCCTTTTTAGTCCGTGGCTTGAATGCCTTGCAAATGCAGCACTTAGACTGATGGGATTCCCCCAAGCACTTCAAACAGGAGTTGTGGGGGTCTCCTGTAGGCATTGGTTTAAGGGAGGCTGAGCAGGGTTTGAAACCCAGAGACCTAGGCATCAGCTTGGGTACCGGGAGGGAGGGAAAGGGAGGAGCCCCTTACCCCCAACAACTATTTACAATAAATAAACAATACTACTAAAGAACAACCAACAACTACTTTTACAACTATTTAAAACTATAAACGAGTGCTACACTATAAGTTAGGGAAGTGGAGTTCAGCTAAGCCGCGCTCCACAGTTCCAACGACCGTCACAGACGGTAAGAAGGAACTGAGAGGGTGCTGGGTCAGCTGGGGTATATATCTGGCACCGTAAAGGCGACACTCCAGAGGGCGCTTCAGCCGACCCACCGAGTGTTGCTAGGGTAAAAATCTTCCAAGGATTGTGTACACGGCACATGCACACCTAATTGGAATTGATATGCGTAAGCACTCGAAGAAGAATTGTCAGACCACAGGCACCACGGTGGCTTCCGGGTGTGGGTGGAGGGTCCCCCACTGGACTCAATGCTCTAGGTGGGGTCGATGGTGCCAACACTGGCCTGTGCAAGGATGAGTGGCCTGGTGCAGGTCTCTCTGCTTGCCTCTCTTGGTGTGCTGCTTCTTATGCTTGGTGAGCACCCTCTTGGTGTGCTGCTTCTTATGCTTCTTCCTTGGCACCGGAGACTGTGAATGGTGCCAGGTGAAACTTCACATCAATGGAGTGACTAGGCTCTAAGACTCGTCTGAGGGAGGCATCCATGAAGACAGCCTTCAGCTTAATGTGTCTGTACTTTTTAGTGCCGGGCTGGAAGTCCTGGCAGATCTAGCACTTGTCCTTCATGTGAGTTTCCCCCTGACACTTCAAGTAGCTGGAGTGTGGGTCACTCACTGGCATAGGTTTGCCACCGGAGGCACAAGGCTTGAAGCCCAAGGCCCTTGGGGCGAATAAGTCCCTCAACGATAAGAACTATTTACACCACTATATACACTAACACTAATTATAAGAACTGTATACACTAAACTATGATAACCACAAATGAAGAAGAGTCCAAAACTGGGAAAAAAGCCCTGACATAGCAAGAATGGTCGTTCCAGCAACTGTCACAGGCAGAAAGAAGGAACTGAGAGGGTGTGAGACTGGTGGCGTCCCTTATACCGACGCATAAGTACCTGTCTCCAGAGGACGTTAGAGCCGGCCCAACAGATACCACTGAGGCAAAAATCTCCAGCAACAGTGTACGCAGTGTGCACATATCTAACATGGAATGGACATGAGAAAGCACTCAAAGAACTTCTTTTTTCATGTTTTGTTATTTGTAATCCCTTGATGTTTTCTGTCTAATGCAACTACAGGCTTGTCTACTCTGTACACGAGTGCACACCAGGGTGGAATGGGCACCATTGTGTCATGCCACTGTCTGTGTGGATCCTGATGGCACGCACTAAACGTTTTAGTGTGTGCGCGACATAAGGATCCACACAGACAGTATGACACACTGGGGTGCACCAGAATTTACATCTCAGCTGGTGCACACTAGTGTGCCATGTAGACAAGCCCTAAGCTCCTTGTTAGTTTTAACTGTTTGTAAAGCACCATGCACATATCAATGAAACTGAATAAATAAAATATGCACTAGTGTCTAAAAGATTGTCTACAAAGCTCTTCCATGCTAATTTAGTACTGCTGTAAATAGGGACAAGAAATCCCAACCTTTGACATTGTGGGTCAACCACTTGGTAATACTTTACCAAACTATTCAAGTAAAATATACGATCTTACAGATGAAAGACATGGAACTGTGAGTTACTGCACTTTGGTGCTGGAGACACTGACTTCAGCTTTACTATTCAAATGAGATCTCAACAATTGGATGTTATGGTGTGATATCCCTTACAAAAAGGAAAATTAAAAGTATGTAATTAAAAATAATCCTTACCTCCCCCAAAGAGAAATAATGGCGTGGAATTTGGGAATCGGGATACACGTTCTCCAGGTACCAAGAGAAAGGCTTGCATTGCAGTTTATGTCTTAGCCCAAGGCGTGACGATATGTCTCCATAATCTACCTTAGTAACTCCTGTAGAGAAAAATGCTTTATTTCATACAGTGTTTGCTAGTGAATTTTAAACTGTTGAATTTTAATAGGATAACGCAAATGTGATCAATACATGTTACATGCTTCAAATATACTTTGTCCGTAACAAGCCAGCTAAATACATCTCTATGGCAAAGGCAAACAGGAATTATTTTTTTTTAATATAGTGAACTTTTTAAAAAAAATTCTTGTTCACCTGGAGGAAAAAAGTCACACAGTAGACACTAGTGCTTGTACCTTTTTTCCTAAACACAGGAAAGGCTAAGCCACTGAATCTGTATGACATATGACAATTCCTTATTGGTATCTGATGGAACAATTTACATACAAATCACTGACTCAGCTAACAGGGAAGAAAAAGATGAAACCTTTAATCATTATCACCATAACTTGCAGGATAATTCTTACATAATATACATCTGGGTCTTTCTATGTTGAAGGCAAAATTGCACTTTTAATGAAGCTCTGTTGGCCAGGCTATAAATTTGGGACCACATATGTTCTCCAACCATAGTATAACTCTCACTTGTGTCTATGGGAGGTCTGCACAAA
Organism: Mauremys mutica; assembly: GCF_020497125.1. NCBI lineage: Eukaryota > Metazoa > Chordata > Testudines > Geoemydidae > Mauremys > Mauremys mutica. The sequence continues at coordinate 184,849,847 of NC_059073.1, read as the reverse complement.
GAACTAGGGTAGAATATGGACTTTATATAACTAACCTTTTAGTTATTATTTGTTCAGTACCTTATTGTTGCATTCATGATCATTAGATAGGAAGTCTGCTAATATTTAGGACTGCCATTATTTCTACCCTGTTTCTTACCCCTCTTTCCCTCCCTCCCCCATTTCCTGGTCTATGAATCTCTTTCTTTCTCAGATACTTCCCTTCCTTCAGAAACCTTCTCACATGTGCACTTGAATCTCAGTCCTTCCCATCCCATTTGCTAAAATGATCAGCAATTAGATAGTTAATGCTGACATTTAAAATATCACAATTAGGCACTAAAGTTAATACCTCAATGAGATTAACGGGAACAGAGGATTTTGCAACTCTCAGAAACTGCAACAGTTTACACTCAAACTGTTCATAGTTTCACTCTTATCCTCAACAGCATACAGGCTAGAAATGTACTTTTTAAAAAACAAATGTACATTTTGATTTCTACACAAACTAAATATGCCATATGGACCATATAAATACATCAAGTAGACCAGGTCTGGCCTACAGACTGGGAGTCTGACCATTTTTTTATGGAGACCGTATTTTCATATAAAAAAGAAAATGTAGTTTTTTGTAATCCATGTTCTTTAAAGATAATTATAATGGAAGAATCACCACCACTGGCATTCCTGTTCTTGTGTGACTGAGTTTCAATATTCCAAAGCTAGCATACTGTGTCATTAAACTAACTCACCATAAAGAGCTGCATAGCTACCCACTTATAGCAGTGAGTGATATCGTAGCTGAATAAAGATTCACAAAAGTTTAAACGTGAAAAAATATTCCCCAACTTGAGAGGGGGCAGAGGAGTATAGCTATATGTTCTGAGAACAAGAAATACGGATCAATAATTTTCTCCCCTACAAAAGATTACTAAGAGTTTGTGCTCACCCAAAATGTACAGAAGGGTTGTACCAAGATGGGAGTAAAGATGTGGGGACAAATATTTGTGGTAAGCTTGCCTTGTAGTGAATTCCCAAATTATGGGCGCGAAGATATAGCATGAAAAATCATCATCCTTGGAGAAAAAGAATTTGGAATAAAACCTGGTGTATTATCAGTACTTGCTTTTTCTCAGTTTGCTGGGATGGAATGAAGACACTATCACACCCCACCAGCATAAAACTCCAAAATACTTGCAAGGAACCAAAAGGAGCCTTTTCCAAGCAACTTCAATATTTTTTCATAAATCAAGGTGAAAAAATAAAAGGAAAGGCTTCCTTGATGAACAAGTATGACATAAAACATAGCTGAAGTATGGAGTTCTTCACCTTTCAGTTGGAAAAAAGTAGCTGATGGATGAAGCACTTATTTGTCATTATGCCTCAAGACAAAGGAATGAGTCTCTTGTAACTTTAGAGTATTCTACATTCATTCATGCACAGAATCGGTTATATTGACCTTTGGAAAAATGCTATTACAACTCTGTCACATTACTAAATGACAATAAGAATTCAAGTCATAACCATGAAGAAAATTTTTTAAAAAAATCACATTCAATGGTGTACAATTGTGATATTTGTCCAAGTGGTTTTAAATACCCACCACCTGATTCAGAGAAAGAAATGTCCCTTCTTCCTTCAAACATGCAACAGTCTGATCAACACTGAAGAAACCCACTCTGGAGATTTCAGGCATAGCCAACTATCACCCAGTGTCAAACCTGTAATTCCTGAGTAAGCTCATACAGAAGCTAACCAAAGGCAGACTACACACTCATCTAACAGAGGCCAACATCCTAAACACTGCACAATCAGGATCTAGGTCAAAACATGGGAAAAAATGGTTACTAACCTGTGCTGTCACTGCTGTTCTTTCAGATGTTACACATGTCCATTCCACTTCAGGTGTGTGCACCCCCAGTGTTGGATATTTTTCCCTTAGTGGTACCCATCGGGGCATTATATCTGCATCCTCCGCTGCCTTGTGGTACCACAGTAATCTCGGCACATTGGTATAAAGGGCAGAATCATCCCAGACCCACCAGACAGACACTGATAATGAGGATGGGTCATGGAATGGGCTTGAAGCCTCCTTTTGCCTTTGGAATCAGGAAGTAGCGTGAACAGAAACCCTACTCTCACTGAAGAGAGGTAGCCTCTTCTATAGTTCCCAAATGGAGAAGAGACTGTACTTCTTGGAAGAGGACAGAGGAAGTTGGATAACCTATTGGAAAAAATAGGGGATGGAGAAACTGGTATGTCCTTGACAAGGCAAGCAAACAGACTGGGATTTCCAGTCCATCTTGAATACCCCCTCCCCCCCAAAGAAGAAAACTGAGGACACAATGGTCTTCTCCTGGGGCTTTTTCCTCATTTGCTAGAGTGGTCAGGTTGCCTTGGTGGGAAAGACAGACATCTCGGCAGAGACTGATGGAGGAATTGCTTTGTTTAAGAGAAAGGAGCATAAATTCCCAATGATTTTAATATGGTCTTCAAATCTTTGAGACTGTGGAGCATCTCATCCATCTTGTACAAGAGTGTAGAACCACTGAAATGGAGGATCTTGGATCATCTGCTGGAACTCTATTGTGGGAGACCAGCGGACTGACATCATAAACATCTGCACACAAGACACTGCAGATGCCATGACTGTGGATGTTGAATCTGCCCCATTTAAGGATATTCGCAGAGAGGTCCAAGCCATCAGGCTGCCTTCATCTAATACTGCCCGGAATTCCTGTCTGGCATCCTCTGCCAACTTGTCTGAGAACTTTAGCATATTGGCCCACAGTGAGAAGTTGTATCCCGCCAATAAGGTTTGTTGATTAGTGATATGAATTGTACACCAAATGTGGGATAAATTTTTCCTACCAAAATGATCTAATTTATTTGAGTCTTTGTCCTTTTAGGTAGAAGAGGGTTCACTCTGACCTGCTCTTTCATTCACTGCCAAGACAATTAAGGAACCTGGCAAAGGATGAGTATAAAAACATTATAAGCTTTGAGAAGGGACATGGTACCGTGTCTCGGTTCTCTTAGCTCTTGAAGGCAGAGAGGATATTTGCCATGATGATTTCATAGACAAGAACGGCCATATTGGGTTAGACCAAAGGTCCATCCAGCCCAGTATCCTGTCTACCAACAGTGGCCAATGCCAGGTGCCCAAGAGGGAGTGAACCTAACAGGTAATGATCAAGTGATCTCTCTCCTGCCATCCATCTCCACCCTCTGACAAACATGCTAGGGACACAATTCCTTACCTATCCTGGCTAATAGCCATTAATGGTCTTATGTTCTTGTGTTAGATGTCTTGCATACCCCCAGGGGTACACGATACAGTTTGGGAACCCCTGTGCTAGGAGATCTGAAAGGCTGAGGAATTGAGGAGGACCTGGAAGTGGGAGGCATGTCCCACATGTTTCAGTAAGGTCATGGGTATGGCACAGGACCCCAGCCACAACTACTCCAATGGTCCCCGTCTCTAGAAATCTGGAGGGTACTGTTAATGGCATTCCCTTGATGAAGGCAAAGGACATGGTCATTGTCTATCCCACGAGCAAGAGGCATAATACTGTACCTCAGACCCAGAGTTGCCTGATCATGGTGGTGTTGTATCAAGGTCCGAGAGTATTCTGGACACATGAGCAGCAGGGACAGCATGATGGGTTCAACCCTGGACTGCACCAGTCAAGAAATCACTGGATGCGCAGAAGATCTAGTGCCCCACGGTACCAAGGGCTGATCATGACTCTGATGTAAATAAGTAGCCAGGGCTTGAGATTCCACTGGAACCCAGCTGGCTTGTCTCATAGGCCATTGAAGAGTCCAGCACAGAAATATTTCTGGTGCTGTTGTTGCACCAAAATAGCTGGCACCATATTGGGTGTCTCAACGGCCCAGCTGCCAGAGTTGACAACCTCTAATAAGAAAAACCTATACTAATACTAATGAATATCACTAATTACCTATTAAAAATACCACTAATTAACTGAAAAAAGATAAATTCCTTGAAAAGGGAGAATCTTGCAGAAGCAAGTCAGTGTTCCCCAGCTACTTATCATGAGCCCTAAGAAGCAACTGAGGGCTCCTCCCTTCATGCCATCATGCAGCAGTGGAAGGTGCATGCGCAGCTCCGACAGGTACTGCTAAGGGAAAAATCTCCGACTCTGGTGCAGTGGGTGCACACACACCTGAAGTGGAATGGACATGTGCAATCACCTGAAGAATGGAAATTGCTTTAGTGGCATTGGATGATCTCCTCCTGTCAATGAATAGAGGACAAATATCCATTCTCACCTTCCTAGACCTCTGTGCAGCATTTGATATTAGTGACCATGAGACATCACTGTCTCACCTAAGAGGTGGCCAGAGTCCAGAGCAATGAGCTAAAATGGTATAAGTCCTTCTAGGAGGGATAAACCTTAAGAATAGTGGTGGAGGTTGCAATTTCCCATCATCAGTCTCCTCATTTGCAGGGTTTCAAAAGGATCAATTTTCTCACTCCAGTATTTTTCCAACATCTACATGGAACCACTAGGTGAGCTGGTTAGACAACATGGACTCAAATGCCAGCAATATGCAGATGGCACACAGCTCTACCTATCCTTCACCATATAACTACCACACTACCACCACCAACACGGTCCAGTGCTTGCATGAAATCAGCTCACAGATGAAGTATACCTGTCTGAGTCTGAGCAAAACAGAGTTGATACTGGTGGAATAGAGGAAAATATTTTGAGGAGCTTGCAGCCATGTTGCAGTCTCCTTGGACTGCATGTTCATATCCACAACTGGTCAATTCAGTCTGTAGTCTAGGACAGTGGTTCTCAAATTTTTGTACTGGTGACCCCTTTCACATAGCAAGCCTCTGATTGCGACCCCCAGCCTCCTTATAAATTAAAAACACTTTTTATATATTTAACACCATTATAAAATGCTGGATGCAAAGAAGAGTTTGGGGTGGAGGCTGACAGCTCGTGACCCCCCAATGTAATAACCTTGCAACCCCCTGAGCGGTCCTGACCCCCAGTTTGAGAACCCCTGGTCTAGGAGTACTGTTGGATTAATTTCACTGAAACTGAGCGCTCACACCACTATAGCCACAAGTTAGCTTCAGCAACTGGGAAACTGCAACTAGTTCAAAACTCTGCTGCATTTCCCCAGCAACACAGGCTATTGTGACCACACAATATATGTCCTTCACTTTCTACAGTGGCTTCCCATAGTATTTGGATCAAGTTTAAGGTCTCAAAGCATTCTATGACCTAGGCTCAGTACCTAAAAGACCTTTTAAAGCTCCAAGATAGAGCTCCTCTGGCACCGTGAAACTCAACAATAAGAGTAAAGAACGTCTGTTCAGGACACACAACCTTTTTCAGAGGCAGTCAGACTGTGGAATGAACTCCCTCAGGAAAGAAGAACTATCACAAACCTCATCACTTTCTGCTCAAAGTGCAAGGCACATTTCTTTGACCTTGCCTTCCCTAATATAAACACATTGCAACAGAAAGATTTAACCAAAAAACACCTACCAAAACAAGACACTCCACATACTTCTGCCTCTGGGGATAGGATGAGAACACAATACGTGACTAATATGTAATCACATTGCTTAAAGCACTATTACAATGTGCTCAGATACTTCAATGAGGACTGTGGTATAAAAACCCAAAAACCTATGCAGAATAGAATGCCAGTGTTCACAAAGAAAGTTCCAACAAGCTGTGGGCTCAACCATACTCAGCTAAAGGCTGTGCATTGTAAACGCCTGATTTAGCTTTTTTTTTTTAGCTGAAAAAGACAAAAATCCAAACAGACAAAAATAAGGGCAATTATGTTAAAACCTATAGGGGGACAAAAGAAAAAATATATAGGAAAGCTGCAAAAATACTCAATACTACATCAAAATAATCCATAATAAAATAATCCATAATTATAAATTAATCTTCAAATTCTCATAATGTGAACAAACCAAAGTGCCTATAGTCTGTATGTGACTAAAGGAGAGAAAGTCATCAAGCAACCATTAGACACTCAGGTAAACTAAAAGGTAAATGGTACAGTATGTACAGTGTTTTCCCTCAAGACTGCGCACATATGAGTTTGGAGAGAGATTTCTGTTAGTGACACCAGGGACACGTTATTTGTTGATGGTTTTCAATTGGGAAATGCATTCTGGGTGTTTGAGGAGGACAATGATAAGCAGTGACCTTTTAAATCCATTTCAATTTATCAATATATTTGCATACTTGAAATTAACCATGACTTGGAATAGTAGTAGAAAAACTAACTAAAATAGGATGAATCACTGAACATACATTTTAATTGTGTTAGACAACATTTATAGGTACAAATTGCTGCACTTATCACAATGTTTCACTGTGTTCCTTTGTCCCATTTTAAATGTTGTTTCCATTTTGTTTCTTTCTTCTTACAGAGGAAATTTGCACAATACCTCAAGCTAGGAAAATACCCATTTCCAAAGCAAATAATTCTCCATAAATAATACAGAAGACTGTCTTTTGTAATCTTTTGCAAACTCCTTTCAATCCATCTATGAATCACGTCATATGAAGCAGGTGCCTTACGTTTATGTTGTGACCCAGATTGTTTTAAACAGAGCCTGTTTTTTAATTCTCATTTGGCAAAGAGCAAGTAGAGGTTTGGCATGCTTAAAAATTCAGACTATTTTACATAAAAATGTCCAAAGAATCACCAAACATAATTTGGCTGAAATTTATTTGCAATTTATCTCTAGCTTTTTTTGTTACTTTTTCTGTATAGGCCGCCCCTCCCCAGCCCACCGAAATTGGCAACACTTCAATAACGACAATAGAGGGCAGTAAACAAATCATTATTAATTTGGAAACAATGTTTGATTAGAACAATCCTAGTGTAGAACACACTAAGGTAAGCCTTTTTTGCTTAATTTGCTCTATGGGGGAAAAAATACTGGGGGAACAAATGACCAGGTTGATTTACAAGTATTAGTCTTAAAAGTCTAACTTGAAATTCAGCTCTGTTTAGGCTTGTATTATGCTATCTTTCAGCAATTTCTAATTTAAAATTTAATGCACGTTTAATTAGTAATTTGTCAACAAAACACCATTTTCAAATTTTAATACCACCACTTCCAAAAAAAGGTCCTGACACATAAAACTCTTTTTTTGGGTTAAATCTCTCTAATATAATTTCTATTTATAAAGGAGATTTTTTTTCTCCTAAAAAAAAGTTGTTTTTCAAACAACTAATTTTAGACAAGAGCACAGGGTGTAGTATAGGCAATCAGATGCAATAAACAACACTGTAAACTTCCAGAACTACTTCCTCCCACCATGAAGCTTGTCTAGAAAAGTGAGACCATGAGAAATTTGGTCTACCATGTTTAAGTCCTTACTCATTGCTCTATGAATATGAAACTTAAGAAACTGTGTGTAATTAACATGAAAACAAACATTTCAATGAATTTGCATAACAACTATCACATATATTGCTATAAGGCGGGTGATATCTTTTTTTTTTTGGACTAACTTCTCTTGGTGAAACAGAAGCTTTCAAGCTTACACAGAGCTCTTCTTCAGGTTGATACACTCAACAGAAATACTGTCAGGGCTGGCTCCAGGGTTTTTGCCGCCTTTTCTTCTTCGGCGGTAATTCGGTGGCAGGTCCTTCCCTCCGAGAGGGACCAAGGGACCTGTCGCTGAAGAGCCAGACGTGCCGCCCCTTCCCCTTGGCCGCCCCAAGCACCTGCTTGCTGAGCTGGTGCCTGGAGCCGGCCCTGAATACTGTATTCAGCAACTGGAGACTACATTAAACAGGCAATAGATGAGAAACTAAAAAACCATCAGTGGCTTTACTTGTCTTTTCCTGGATGCTGAACTGCACTAGGAAACAGGCCACTGATTATAGCAGAAGAGCATACAAAAAGCTTAAGAAATCACATGTAACTATAGTGTGTATAATATTTTTTATACTGATCCTTATTTAGAATAGGAAATGCTTTCCTAAAACTAAATGATCAGAGGCCATGGAAAATGTATCACCTGATTTCCTCTCTGGGTCTAATCTCTCCCTCTATTCTACTAATATGCTGTACATCATCAGGCAGTCCAGACTTGCGACCAGGGCTCTCAGGGAATGCTAGATGAGTACTTTCTAAGCTGTAGAAATACCCACATATTAACTAATAATTTCCTCTTACCCAAAGTGCATTGGGTCAAGTAACAGATTTTCTGTTCTGACTCTTGACCTCTGCCCAGTCCATCACTAATGACATAAAACAAGACGTAAGGAGAATAGTGTGGAGGGACAGTAAAGACAGGAATCAGAAGTCAGATAAAGGATTTCCCTCTCAGGAACCACCAAATGAAATACCTTCTGCTAAATAAAGCATCTATGGAGAAGAACAGACCAAGCTCTGTAATGCTCAATGAAAGTCTTGAAAGGACCATACTGCAGGCCTACTGATTTCTTTTGAGATACATGGTGATCTTTCAGCCCAAGAAGTTGCCATTAGAGACTTTGATTCCCTCTCAGACTTGTACACCTGATGTGATATATGCATTGTTAACATTTTATCTATCTAGCTACTGATGCCATGAACATCCTGATTCAAAGGCATCTTTGGTGGAAAGGCATATTTGTTTTTTTATGGAATCAGTGAATTAAAAAAATTATCTTCATTGCTCTACAGACACAGATTGTGCTGTAACATTTTCTTTTGGTTCTTTAAATTTGGGCAGAAGGAGAAGACAGTGCCCTGTAAGATATGGAAGAGTGTGTTTTCCTGAGTTATAAAAGATTCAAAAGGTGCAGATTATTCTGTCATCATGAAATATGCAGTATAAGACTTGTGTCTGCAAAGAGGTCTCTCAAATACTCTTCACTATGGTAAAGGCACAAGGAAATGGGTTTTTATTGAGAGTAGATATAAAGACAAGGTGATTTTTGCTTCAAATGGATGAGAAGTCAAGAATAAAAAAGCTCAGCATAAGTGCCACGATTGAAAAATGCTTCTGATGGTTAATTTGACCAAATAAGCTGCTTTGAAGAAACTGCACACCAAAAAAAAAAATCAGATTTAGAAAAATGTACAGTGATAGAGTGAAGAAATGGCACACAGATCAAAAGCCATGTCAAATTATTCATACAAAAACGACCAGGATAATGGGACTTGTGTTTTCTGGGATTGATCTTTTTATGTGTGTACCAACAGAAGGACCTCATCAAGATTTTGAACAGGCTGGAGGATGGGCCAATTTATTCTAACAACATTCTTATTACTACAGCTGAATATCCAAATTTTGGCTAGGATTTTCACTTGGAAATTAAGGTGGCTTGGATTTGTGTGACTCAGACACCCATGAGAAAGTAGATCTGGTCTGTAAATGTGAGTGATAGCCTTTGTGCTAGTTCTATCAGGACTTCAGTAGTGACTAGCAAAATCCTTCTGGCGTGTTTGGAGCTATCAGAATTACTGTTCCTTCTTAGCGTTCACTATTCTTGATTACTTTTCCCAGAACTGGAAGAAAGAAAAAAGTGTGCAGTAGTTTGCTGGGTGAGCAACGTAGTAGAGCAATACTATTTTCTGGAGCTCTGGGTTGATCTCCCTTGTGAAGAATTTTCTGGCTTTCCTGTCCTGGCTGGATGTGAACAGATCCAGGCAGAAGTGTCTAATGATGTTGAGATGATTTGAATTTTTTTCCTGTTCAGAGTCCATTCTTAGTTGTTTGCAGTTTGGTGGCTCAGCTACTCCACTCTCTGGTTTATGGGCCCTTTTGATAAACATCCCTTGAGTTTCGGTACATTTCCTCCAGAATAAAATCTGCAGAGCTTCTGCATTTAGTGAGTTATTTTTTCTACCTTGCTGGATTACGTAAGCGACTGGTAATGGAAGGTAATGCATAGTACTAGTCTTTTAAACTAGCAGATTAATGCATTTTGTAACTTCTAACATAGCCCATCTTTTCCATGGGTAATGTGTTGGTCCAGATGAGATTCTCACCCTGAGAGACTGGCATCCTTGTATGCACCTAGAGGTCAGAATTCAGAGTGTACATATTGGTAAATTGAATATGTCCTATTTTGGGATATTTTATGAATAAGTGGACCTTTGCGACTGAAGGCTGCAGAAGATTGCTTAAAACAAGGAAGCAAATTTTGGATACCTGAAGCTTTCCAAAACCCCTTCATCCCAACAACTAATCCTTCCCTCACTCCTTGTGATCTCCACAATACTACCTCCCTAATCCTAATCTCTTATCATAACCTCCAATAGGTCTCCTCTAGCTGGCATTCCTATTCTCTTTACTTTAGAAAAGGCTCCTACTGGCTTCCCTTTCTGTACTCACCATGCTCACATTTTTTATTAGTTCTCCAGTCTCTGCTGGGCCTTCAAGTCAACTCCCCAATTTAAATACTGCGAAAACTAATAATTGTCCATTACCATTACAGATGAACTACTTACTCCCAGATGAGTAAACTGCAAATTGAGAGTTAACTGCATGACTATGAGAACAGCTTGAATACTCAATTCTATTGTCCTCCTACTAGCCCTTAGACAGAAAATCACAGAAAAACAGGGACTGGATAGTGGGGCTGAGAGGAACAGATAATGGGGAACTAATTAAAGCTGATTTTATGGCCGACTGGTGCTCTTCTGGGAGCCAAGTCTGCTTCTCCCCAGGAATCCTCACCCTCAACCTTGTTGCTGATTTCTTGTGGGCCAGATCTTAAGCATCAGCGGAAGAGCTGCTACATACAGAGAAAGAAAGCAGAAAAGTTGAGGGGAATTAAGGTAAGAGAGAGTAAGGAATTCATTAAGAAACACGAGAAAAAGTTAAAATGTACAAAAAAAATTAAAAGTGGGCTGATAATTTAGCATTAACTTCATTTAACAAAAGAAGGTCATTGACTAAAAGCATACCAGTCTACTTTATTAAAAAGAAGTATTTCATTACAAGCAAACTGATCAAGTTTTTCCCAAGAAGAAGAAAATAGAAACTACTTTTACAAATAAAGCACCAGAAAATCCACTGTATGCATAACGTCAATTCACAAATACTGTAACTTTGTAAAGTTAATTTATTTTAAAAGTATTCATCTGAAAGACTGTTAATTCCAAAGAAAACATTCCTTTTAACAGTTATTCCTTTAAGGCAGGAATGTAAAACGTTCATAATTCTGGAGGGCTAAAGCAGTAATTTGAAGGAGATGCCTAGTTTCCACAATATATATATTCCCATATATATATTAACCTAAAATATAAAATTGACTGCTTTTTACCTTTCTTGATAGATGAAAGGAAATTGCTTATTTGATTAATCAGCAATGAATGTCAGCTGATCATCTGTAACCTATTCAACCTGAAGTTATAGGGATACAGCAGCCATGGGCCATACTTCAGGATATTATAAGATGTATTTGGACTTCTGGCTACACTTCCAGCACTCCGCTTCCACAAGTCAACTTTCCATTGCACTTTTATTTTTGTGCACTTGAAGCTCATTCTTAACTTTCACATATGCATGTAAAAAGGACTTCAGGGCACACCCACATCTGTTTGGTTAGGATAACAGAAAATGGTTTTGTTTTGGTTTTTTTTTTAAAAACAAGACCATTCCTTTAACATAAATTGTTTCAAGTGATCTTTATTTTACTGGAAGGCCTTTTCTCCACAATTACCAGCATTTTTATTTAGAAGTACTTATTTTTATTTTTCCTTTTGAAGACACACATCTATCTTGAATGGAATTATTTCACACCAAAAACTGCTCACCTGGGGAAATGATGTAAAAGAAATTCTTAAACTCATCCATCCAGACTTCTGCAAGCCGTCTGTTATTTTTGTTGATAATCTGTCCTGTGCCTCCTGGAAAAGTATAAGGAGTGGCTTTTCGGAACACATGTCCAACATGTGAACAGGTTACAATTTCCAAAGTGCCCCCGCACTGCCAAATCTGAAAATGATAGAACAGTCATTGAATAATTCAAAGTGGCCACAATTAAGGCGATTTTTAAAGAGTTTTTGTACCTAATGTCTTTTCAAGCTGGAAAAAATTCTGTTACCCAAAAGTCAAGTAAAAATGTTAGTGTCCTGCTCACTAGAAGAGAATTTAAGGGGCGGCTGGGGGCAGACTTAGTGACATCAGGCACAACAGCATTGAGATGCCAGTCAGGGGCTGCTAGAGATGAATGGTACTGCTCAGAGAGTGAAGCAAGAAGAGAAAAATGGAAGCAGCAAAGGTGTTACTTTGTCTAAAAGAAGTTCTTATTCATGATGGATAAAAATAAATTTAAAAAATCAGATTTTTAAAAATTTTAAACTGGATTTTTGTTTTAATGAAATACATTTTTCTTTTCTTTTTTTATATAAACCTAATTAAATGTGAAATTATGACAACCTATGCTAAGACCTAAACTCACTAATATCTACTAAAATAATTTAAATTAAATAAAATATCCAAGCAGTACACGTTTGCTGCTGAAGATTTAAAGGAAGTCAAGCTACATTGAACTGGTGAAAGTAACTGGTTTAGCACCTGGAACCAGATTTTACTAAAGAGCTAAACCAGCTTTTGACAGCAATAACCTTCTCCAGATGCAGGGACAATATTTTCTTAATTTTAAATTTATTCAACTAGTTCAGTTCAATGATTAGTTCATACAAAGTTGAGAAACATATTGGGAGTTGAAAAAGCAGGAAAGCTTGTTTTCCCACTTCAAATCTATGAAGGGAAAAAAAAGGTGTTGAGAGGATGAAATCCACTAGTTCTAAAATCCTGAAATACATAATGACCAGAAACAAATCAGTTCAGTTTCCTAACTACAAATAATACTTCCTTTGTTTTATAGATCAGTTTTAAATGCAAAGCATGTTTTGAGAAACTTTTTCTTATGCATCCAGCACAATCAAGGTAGTTTTATTTAACTAATAATTTTAAAATGCTGGATTTTGTAGATTTTTAATCTCGGTCCTAATGCAGTTTGACACAAATCACAAGTAAAAAATTAATCTAGTAAATAAGAAATGTGTCATTCACCTTTTTCTAACCTAAGTAAAAATTAAGAATTTGAATAAATATTAAGCTATAATTAAATAAATGTGAAGAGATAGAGTACATCATCCTACTTAGCAAAGAGAAGTACCAAACTTAGATTAAAAGTTACATTTGGCTGTAATTCAACATGTTTTAATGGTTGCCAACCAATGAGAATTAACCTTTTGTAAAGAAAAAAAATATACAAATGCAAAACAAGTTTAAAATTGATTATTTAAATCAGGTCTCTTGCTTGCTGATTTAAATCAAGCCACCCTGTTTTTATTACTAGATTTCTCTGTAAAATGTAACAAGATCCAGAAATTTTTGTTCTCGATAAGATTATCTGAACTTAGTCTGGAAGACCTTTTCCAATTTTACTCTGAGCACCAAAAGATAGCCTCTTAAAATTCTTGTGGATGTGTTTAACTTAGCTATGTTAGCAGTAACCCCCATTCACTCTGGCTGAAAGCAAAGAAGGGAATGATAAATGTTATCATTTGGTAGTCACCCAACATGGAACATATTTCAGAAATATGGACAATACTAGGTAGATCCCACATCCATAAAAGGATGCAACCATCAAGTTGTAAATGACCAAAAGAGGGTTTATAATGGAAATACTAGCTTTTATTGGAAGGTTAAGCCACACATCACTGATGTCAGCTTAGTTTATAATGTCTCTCCAAGACGCTACTCTAACAGAGCTTCTAAACTGGCAAATCTTAGTTGATTATTTTTGAAATGCTTATTTTTCTTTAAATGAAAATTTGATGTCCAAACACTTTTGTCTCATGGCTCTGTAGACAGCATAATTGATATTTTCCTTTACTGACAATATAGCACTTTTAATGGTCCACACGAGAAATTACACAAAAATTAAGTTGCTATCTGTGCTTGGATATTAAAGGTACAAGGATTGCAACAGGTTACCATTTATACAACTTAAACTGTTCTAAATTAAGAAGTAAAGCAAAAGGAATTGCTGCTTACCCTGAAAGAAATTTCTAGGTTTTCTCCCCCCCAAATATCCATTCCAGCATCATATGTTCCAATTTCTTGAAAGTAATCCCTGTCTATTGAAAAAAGGCCTCCTGCCATTGTGGGTGTCCTGAAAGAAGACAAATACGTAAAAGTACTTTAAAGGCAGAATACTGGACACTTTGACTACACACATAGAGAAATGTATAAATCAAATCTTTTCCATACCATTTAAGCATCTTTGGGTTTTTTACTTAGTTTACTTTTTATCCTTTGCCTCTTTTTGTCAAATCTTTTGTTTTCCTTACTTTTATTTCATACCTGTATCTTACTGTACTGTAACTAAACCATTTCCTGGAGGACTAGATAGCCTATGTGATTAATAGTGTGATATAAAGCTTTTCACATCCACATCAACTGTTCAAGCACCTCTCAGTTTGCTACGACTGAAAGCTGTTGCCAACTAATGGCGTAGTGGCCTGTGGAACTCAGTCAGCATTTTTAATCTACCGGTAGTTCTAGTCAATAACTGTCCACCTGATATCTGAATTAGCGCTATGTTGGCGAGTTTCAGCAAAAGGAACTTAACGGGTCCAGTGCTTACATCTGTTTTTCCTCCCTAAAACTACTCTTTATAGGTCAGGACAGAGGAAGTAGATGGTAGGCTGCTAATGCCCATGGGATAGATAGAAATCTTACATCTCTAAAGCTGGTACCTTACAAAAGGCATTCATTTCTTGAAAAAACCTTTTCTTTAGACCATTCTTCAAGAAGAAAGCATCACAGTCCAAGTACTGTTGGCCATGCTTATTTTCAATATATTACATTGTTCACAGAAACACTGTAATCAGGGATACATATAGAGCTTCATTACGACCCCTGTTTCAGCTACTAAAAAGTTTCTCAAAAATGTGCTAGCTATTTCCTAACTAACTTGCAAAATCTCCTAAACTTAATATACTTAGATTTTAAGAACACAAAATCAGTGTTCTTATCTCATGTGTATGTAGGGTACTTTGACTACATTAAATTGACAGTATTCTTTCATGCTTTTATATATATATATATAATATAATATATAATATAAATAAAAGCATGAAAGAATACTGTCAATTTAATGTATAAAGGTCTTCTATCAGCAATTTCATTTATTCAGAAATGGTTTGAACTAATTTGTTTACAAATGGCAATTGTGCACCTGCAGTTAAGTACAGGTGCAATAAACTTTCCAAGCAATTGCATGCAGAACAGATAAATAGATCTGTCACAACACTTATATAGATTACTAAAATGATATCAAGCCCTAGAAAGAAGCTCTTAAGTTTCTGAATCTTTGTAATGGAACAGAAGATAACAGCTACCTCTACTTATTTATTGTTAGTAATATCTGACATGTTTTAATTCAAAATGAAGCCACTGATTGTAAAAATACAAGTAGATACTACAAGGGTAAGTATTATACAGGCAAGACGGTGAGAGCTACAGACAATCTGAGTGTATTCATATTTAATTTAAATGACTCAAATCAATCAGCCCCCCCCGATCTAAATAAAAAGAGATCTCATTACAAATAAAATCAATGTATAACTGTCACATCACTGAATCAAACGTTTCCTCTCCTAGAATAAAAGAGATAAGAAAAAGGCAAACATCAATAAAAATTTTACATTATTCGTGAAGTATGTGGGAATCTCATGTGTTCGTTTAAGCTCTCCGGTAATTAAACTGATAAATCATTACGTATATTTTAAAATAAAGTTAAGAAATTTGTTTTTTCCTTCACTATTAGTTTAATCTAAAAACATATTTAGCGGTAAGATCTCATCACAATACAGTCTTCATACTAGATAATGTTTTCACCTCTCTTAGCCAGAAGGCTGAGAAGCATGCCAAACTGTTGATAAATCATACCTCGCTAATTATTGGTACAGTATAACCTCAAAGACGCGAACACCAGAGTTATGGACTGACTGGTCAACCAGACACCATATGAAACTGGAAGTAACCAATCAGGCAGCAGCAGAGACAAAAAATAAATAATAAATAATAATAATAAAAAGAAGCAGCAAATACTGTAGTGCCTGTATTGCTTCTTAAAGGCGGGCACATCTGGGCTGCCTGTTCCAACCCCCACCCCTACCTCCACCCTCATCCCCATGCCTGGGGCACCCACTTACAGCTAGGAAGTGAAGATGCTGAGATTCACAGGCAAAGCTATCAGCCGCTGCTGCCAGCCCAAGGCAGCCAGAGCAGATGCAGCACTGGAGTCTGCGCTGCTTTCCTGTAGGCTGTGGGTGCTGTTTTCACTGCCGCTGCCAGGAGGGGGACATGCTGCTTTCATGCCCCCTCTAACTCCAGACGGGAGGGGGACACAAGCTTGCCTGGGCCAGGGAAAGAAGCTGTCCTACAAGGAAGCTGCCTAGCTGCCTCTGGAATCTGGTGTTTTGTTCAGAGATACGAACAACCTCCATTCCTGAGGTGTCCCTAACTCTGAGGTTCTACTGTATGTAAAAACTAATCTGGAAAGGAGACCACAAAATAATAATGAACCATTTTAGGTATCTGATAATTAAACTAATACAATCAATTCCCCTTACCTGACAGGAAGGGTCCGATCACCTTTCCTTCGATCCATTTCTCTCTGAGGAACAGGGTACCAGCGGAAATTCAACTTCCAGTTGAATCCGCCATAGGTCATATCAGAGCCTGCCATATATTCAAAGGTGTCATCACTGATTACATCAATGATAGGACACACTACTGTTCTCCTAAAGAGAGAAGTGACAAAACTTGTTAGAAAAAGTGACCAATAGCTGTGTCTTTTGTCTCTTACCTACTGTAGAGAACAAGCATCCCTTTAAACTTACAGTAAACATGAAGCCTTTAGCTGTCAGGAGGCATAGGCATTTTACTAAATTAAAAGAGTGTTTACCATTCCATTTGTAATGGTATTTGCCTACCAGGGAGAGTGCACATTTGTCCTGTTTTTGGTAATGGCTTAATTTTTATTTGTACTACTACATTACTTAACAGTGCTTTACGTCTTCAAAGAACTATACAAACATTACCTAAATCATTCCTCTAAACACTCCTGGAGTAATCAATAAGGAGTAATTATCTTCATCTTGCACATAAGAAAACTGAAGCATAAAGTGATAATGACTTTCCAATGCCACACAGTGACCCAGGATAAGAAGAATTTTCGGTCCCTAGATGTATGCTCAAGGTATCTTACATGTTTTGAAGTAAAATTTGGTCTTTGCTCTGGGGGGGAATACTCAGATAACATTGACAAATGGATGTAATGAAGCAACTCTGTTTAATAATAAATAATAATAATTGGAGATATAACAATCTCCTAGAACTGGAAGGGACCTTGAAAGGTCATCGAGTCCAGCCCCCTGCCTTCACTAGCAGGACCAAGTACTGATTTTTTCCCCAGATCCCTAAGTGGCCCTCTCAAGGATTGAACTCACAACCCTGGGTTTAGCAGGCCAATGCTCAAACCACTGAGCTATCCCCTCCCCTACTGATGTCATGTAGAGATCTCCAACAGGAAGAAGCCACGTGTCCTTTGTCCTATTCTTTAGAAGGTGAATTCTGAGATAGTAATCAGCTTAACATTCTTGGAAATGCTTTTTGATAACTCTGTGGCCACATCCCCTTTCTTGGAAAGTCACATATCAAGATATGATTCAAAAGGTGCAACTTGCAGAACCTGCAACACTATTTAGGCCAGACGGACCACTAGATAATCTAGTGCAATGGTGGGCAACCTGTGGCCCCATCAGGGTAATCTGCTGGCAGTACGCCAGTTTGTTTACATTTGCATGGCTGCCTGCAGCTCCCAGTGGCTGTGGTTCACCATTCCCGGCCAATGGGAGCTGCGGGAAGTGCCAGCAAGCACGTCCCTGCAGCCTGCACCGCTTCCCCCAGCTGCCATTGGCCAAGAAACGGTGAACTACAGCCACTGGGAGCTGCAGGCGGCCGTGCAAATGTAAAACTGTCTGGTGGCTCGCCAGATCACCCTCACGGGCCGCATGCGACCCGTGGGCCGCAAGTTGCCCGTGACTGATCTAGTCTGAACTCCTGTATATCACAGGCCACCAACAAAACACAGCACTCACACACTAAACCCAACAATGGAAATGAGATCAAAGTATTATAATGCACAACATACTAGACTATTATGTGACACAGGCAGAAAACAGAAGGGACGGAGGTGCGACAGTGCCCAATGCCTCCACAATGGCAAGGAAATGATTAAGTGAGATATCCTGATTATCCTGGCAAGTGGCCCGCACACACATACTGCAGAGGAAGACAAAAAACCCCAGGGTCTCTGCAAATCTGATCTGAGGGAAAACTCCTTCCCAACCTCTCATATGGTAATCAGTTAGAACAGGGGTCGGCAGCCTTTCAGAAGTACTGTGCTGAGTCTTCATTTATTCACTCTGATTTAAGGTTTCACGTGCCAGTAACACATTTTAAAGTTTTTAGAAGATCTTTTTATGAATAAATCATATATAACTAAACTATTGTTGTATGTAAAGTAAATAAAGTTTTTAAAATGTTTAAGAAACGTCATTTAAAATTAAATTAAAATGCAGAGCCCCCCAGACCACTGGCCAGGACCCCGGGCAGTGTGAGTGCCACTGAAAATCAGCTCATGTGCTGATTTGGGCACGCGTGCCATAGGTTGCCTACCCCTGCCTTAGAGTCTAACTCAGGGGTAGGCAACCTATGGCATGTGTGCCAAAGGCGGCACGCGAGCTGGTTTTCAGTGGCACTCACACTGCCCAGGGTCCTGGCCAGCGGTCTGGGGGGCTCTGCATTTTAATTCAACTTTAAATTATGCTTCTTAGACATTTTTAAAACCTTATTTATTTTATATACAATAACAGTTTAGTTATATATTATAGACTTGTAGAAAGGGACCTTCTAAAAACATTAAAATGTATTACTGGCATGCAAAACCTTAAATTAGAGTGAATAAATGAAAACTCAGTACACCACTTCTGAAAGGTTGCCGACCCCTGCACTAAGGACATGAGCAAAAACCAACCAGCCAAGCACCTGACAGAGAGAATGCTCAGAGGCCCCCAACTATGGTTACTGTCCCATTTCCAGCCATAGACATCCTCGTGCTTCAGAAGGAGATAAAAACCTCCCAGAATACATTGGAATGGGGAAAAAAATCCCTTCCTGACCTGTCAGTGGCCAGCTGAAATCCTGACACATGAGCCTTAGGAACTTAAGACACAAACCGGAAGAGAGCTGCAGGGCTGTTGAGCCCTGTCCCCTAGCATTCCAAGCAACCCCATCATACAACTGCACTCCTAAGTTTGCCCACCTCTCTTAAAACTAATTAAGTTGTTTGCCCCCACAACTTTTATTGAGAGGCTGTTCCAGAGCCTTACCTCACTGACTGTTAAAAGCCTTTTAATTTTCACCCTGGATTTGTTCATGGCCAGTTTATAGTCAGTTGTTCTTGTCTTATTTTACAGCATAGTACTCATTCACAGGTGATTAATAACTTAAATATAGCCTTTATATATACACAAGAAACCATCATGAGAACCCCAAATAGTGGAACTAAATTTTTGAAACCAGTTGGTTTATCATGCGTTCAAGGCTCTGATGTTTCTTTATGGTGAATATATGTATTAGGTAATTTTAGATTTCCCTGCTATATTTGCTATGTGGAATTGTTAGTTGTTTTGAAAAAAGATATTAACGAACAAGAAGATGACGCCGGATGATTCGAAAGATTATGCTACGTTTGGTAACTAGTCTAGATTAGCAAACTAAACCCAGATCAAAAGAGATTCTTTTTTAATTTTTCTATATTATGAAATAGTACCAGATCTGAATCAAGACAATGCTAATCTTTTCTTACTATCCCTTTAATATGTATATTCTTTTAAGGCTAACATTTTTATTAAAAACCTGGCCCACCTCGCAATTCCAAACTATACCTCCAGAACTATGAAGTATAACTTCAACATTTTAATTACCATTAAAAATGTTGAGTTTTGATAGGAGAGCTGTCATAACATACAGAAGTGTAATAGTGAATTGTGCTTACAACTTTAGTTCTCAAACTAAATTGTTTTCAGCAATGATTAGAGTAAACTCTATTGTGTGAACAAGAACATTAAAAGCTTCCCCCTGCAATTATACCAGGGGACCGCAACCCTAACATGTAACACTTCAACAGCTCCTTTATTTTGCATACGCCAAGCAGAAACTGACAATTAGTAGTTAATGAATGTCAGCTAGGCAAAGCCCACTACCAACATCTTGCTCCTAGGTACCTACACCAATTTCGAAAATAAAATAAATAACTAAATGATGATGAAAAAAAATTGAGCTCTCCTCACTGATGTTTTTTGTAGGTTGTGACCAGAATGATCTTTTAGAACTTCCCCATAGACTGTTCTTCCAGATGGGTGAGTAGGTGGGCCAGGCTGTAGGTGAAGGAGCTCCAGCACATTGCTCTCAGGTTTTATTATGTTTCACTAGAATGGGTGATATTTAACTCAGGGCTTGTCTACACTTACAGTGCTGCAGTGGTGCAGCTGTGACACTGCATTGCTTAGTGAAGACACTACCTACACTGATGGGAGAGTTATATAACACCGGGAGTTCGGTCAGTATAATTGCGTCGCTCAGGTGTGTGCATTTCCAAACACAAGTGATGCAGTCCTACTGACATAAGTTGCAGACCAAGGCTAAGTCAGGACATGTGCAGACAAAATATTTCAATGTAAGTTTAAATTTAAACAGCAAGTTTTGCTTTTTAAAAGCTCCCCTGTATCAGCATTTCATGTGAACACTAGTTTTAATCACACATTTGTGAAATTCTGGGAAATTACAAAATTAATCCACTACTTTAAAGTAGGTTAACAATATGTTCAGCTGAAACTAAGTTAAATCTGCAGTAAAAAAGTGTTCCTCAACCTTTAAAAAAAGTACAACATTAACAAATTAATAATTACCTGTCAACTTTGATTCGTGCCAACAGAGGTTCAAGCCATCCTACTGTACATTCACAATGAGCATCTAAGAAGGTGATGACTTGGCCTTTGGAAGCAGCAGCCCCCTTCAACCTGGCTCTGATCAATCCAGAACGTTGCTCCATTCGAATCACATAAACTGGTACTTTTAACTTTTTCACATAGTTTTCTAGTGGTCTCTTCAAGAAGTCTGCAAAATGTGACCAATTGATAAGAAATATGAATTAAGGTAACATGGTAATGATATGACTAGCTCCAGTAGCTCTGTAGCTGTACAATGTAACTATACAATCTGTGGTCCAGATTCACAAGCAAACTCAGTAATCTTGTTTCAGTAGTACTTCTAACTCATTAAGTGTGCAAAGAAAAACAGAAGAAGAAAAGATCAATCATACTGAAATCTACATGAGTGATCAATCAGTGGGAAAGAAACCAAGCTTTTCAGTAAAAGGGGAGTCCTGAAGCACTCAGACCATAAGTTGCAACACCACAAGTCTCAGATGTTAACATAACACGCCACATGACTTGGATGTTAAAATACTTTTAAAATGTCTGCTGCTTATCTACAAAAGGACATTTAACACTTTTTTTAAGTCTTCAATCTAAGGCTGCTCTTTCAAATATGCCTCCCACTAGCATATTAATACTTAACTCTGTACTTTGAATTTGTATAGCTTTACGTACAAACCTGCAAAGATTTGTGCTCTCAACTGTAGAGGTGATTGTGCCTACCTGTGAATAGCATTTTGAAACAGTTTTTTTTTTTTTTTAATGGGAGGCTACCGTTTTACATATAATAATTTGGCTGTCAGCACTTATCAGTAAGGTTATACCACTGTTCTAAGATGCTATAATGGAGATTACAGTTCTAGGACTTCCACTCCTTTAGGAGATTAAAATGATATGAAACCTTGCTCGCCCAGAAATGGCTGAGTATTCTTAGACGGAGGTATTGTAGTATTCTGAGAATAGACATGAAAGCTACAGGGAAAGGAGTGTCAGAACACCACAACAAGAAACAACCTCCTAATACTTCAGCGAAAGACCATGTGAAACACTGAGCTATGAAACAAGGGACATAATTTCTTCCCATCGGTTTCTCTGTTCCTTCTTCCTGCTCAATTTCCCTTATTCCCTTCTCTCACTGCATACCATGAAAGAGATGGGGAATGTAAGATGCTTAAATCAGGATCAATTGAGATAACCAAGTTTTTGCAGCAATAGACATATGTCATCTTCTCTGCAACCACGCAGACTGCCTAGGTGGCTGCAGACTCAGTCTTTGAAGGACTAGATTTTTATTGGTAAATGTCAATTTCACTGCATGCACACTAACCATTTAAAATTGATTTCCATAGATCAGCGGTTCTCAAAACTGTGGGCTGGGACCCCAAAACAGGTTGCAATCCCATTTTAAAGGGATCACTAGGGCTGGTGTTCAGATTGGCTGGGGCCCAGGGCATAACCCGAGTCCCACTGCCCAGGCTTCAGCTTCAGCCCTGGGTGGCAGAGCACATGTTACAGGCCACACCTGGAGATGAAGCCCTTTGGCTTCGGTGTCCACACCTGGAGTGGTGGGGCTGAGTCTTTAGTCCCCCTTCTTGGGATCATGTAGTAATTTTTGTTGCCAGAAGGGGGTCGCAGTGCAATGAAGTTTGAGAACCCCTGGCATAGATAATTGAAATTTACAGATAAAGAAAAATGCTGCTTGAGAACTTACAGTTTGGATTTACAACTATTTATTTGGTATATTTTGATATGTGATGTTGACAATTGTCACTTTAACTGTTATAAAAGCTTACAGATCCAGACTAACACGGCTACCCCTCTGATACATAAAACTTTTAAAATCTCAGTCTACTGTCAGTGTTTGACCCCCACCCCATTGTCTGTTCTCCCCATATTTTCTCATAACTGTAAAAATTTAAGTAGATAAAAATTGAAGAAATGCTTAAAAAATAAATATTGACATTTTCCATCAAAATTATGTAAAAAAATAGAATTCTGTCAATTTATCTACTTATCTATGGTGGGAGTGATTCACCTCACTACCAGAAAGTAATGAAGAAAGTAGCAGACTGAGACAGTTTGATGGTATGGGTTCTGTGGTACTATAATTAAGGAGAATTTCCTCACATGCAGATTTAATACATGACTAATTTCATTTTTGCTTCCTTTAGAATTTCAGTTTCTACCTAAGGTGTTCATATTAATTTATCACCTCAACTCCTCACAGCTAAAATAAAAGACAAAATCATCTAAGCATAAATGAATATTTGAATTGTCAAACGACCAACTAGCTCTCCTTAAGTAAAGGAACTAACGCAATACACTAGCTCTAGCAGACTATCAATCACCTACGGAATTAAAATTATTATTTGTATTACAATAGCTGCCAAAGGACCAAATCACACATGGGTGGATAGTCTCTTACCCTGAAGAGCTAGTTTAGGATGTGTGGCAACCAGTGGGAAAACAAACAATTGAGGGAACAGGGAAAAAAGAATATGATTAACAGTGGTAGGAACACAATCACAAACTGGCTGTGTTCACAATTAGCAGATTTCAAGTCTATTGTATATGTATAAACAAGTAAATAAGCAACCTAATTAATATATTCTATAGCTACACTAAGTGTCTGGGATAAAAGTGGAGAGTTTTACTACTTGTGTAGGAAAGTAAATCTACAAAAACTAGTGCAATGTATGGGAAGTGTAATGTTGCACAAAATATGCCATAAACTCTTAGCGGGTGTCTTGCAAATCTCAAGAGGCAGAGCTGACCTGAGGGTGACTACCATTTGTTGCCACTGCTTTGGCTGAATGAGCTTTAATTGACCCTCCAGTGACAATCTAGTGAAGGAAAAAAAGTAGAAATGCATTTTGACAGATCTTGAAAGCTTTGTTATACCAAAAGAACCTACAAGCAGGATAGACTTTAAATAGATCTCTATCTTCTCCAGAGAAAATCAAAGAGACTTAATTTTTGCTAGCATGTTCTAACAGGGACTAAACGAAAAAAAGGATAACCTGAGTGGCACAGACCAACCAAGAATACATAATACTTCTCTCTAAAATATCTTACAAAAGGTATTTTGTTTGAGTATACAGCTCTGCTTACAAAATTTTAATTCAGATTAAATAAGACAAATTTATCACAACAAAATATACTCCTCTCGATTTAATTTCACCCTTCCAGACACATTAAACAAACAGAACTGTGGGTCAGGCTTATGGCACTACTTCGCTCTGATCTTTGTAGAAGCCATAGTTTCAATTTCTGTTCTTTCTCTCCTACACCAGCCACTTCACGAGAAAGAAGGAGAGTGTCATATTGATTAATGTGTTCTTCCTGTGGAAAATTCAGCAGTTGCTGTAACCTTTGAAAATAGCCTAACCATTTATAGCTAAATCAACTGAGGCAATGACACTGACCTGAAGTATGCAAGTGTAATACCAGGAGACTGGTAAGGCTCTACCAGAAACAGATAACATTTTTAAAAACAACACAACCAGGACTGGCAAAGATCCAGTGTGAGACATCTTGTTCTGCTTACAGTGCAATAAAAGGCATGTTCACACACTTCATGTAAAGATTAAAAGAGCTACTATTTTTCAGAAAATAAATCTGGTCAAAAATTCTATGAATTTTGAATGTCAGAAACAGGAAAAATGTTGATGGAATTTTTCCTTAACCATTTAAATCAATTATAGAACCAGGTTGAAATTGTTCAGATTTTGAAATTTCAATGATATCTTGATTTTGAAATTTGGGGTAAAAAATCATTAAAAACATTCAAGTTTCACTCATATACATACATCCGCATTTTTCAACCAGCTCTAAAAAAAGAGAAATGAGTCTTTCTTGGAAATTATCTAGCTAAGGGCAACAGTATTTTAAATGGAGGCCAGGGATACAATGTTGGGTCCTAATTTGCAAAAAGTGAAAACACTACTTTGGGTACTTCCAGTTCCACCACCTTCAAGGGGACTGTTCATAGCAAACAAATACTATGCTCAGTAAATGGATTGAGACCTTAGGTAGTACTGCAAGTCTACTCAGAAATAAAAGGAAAAACAGGAAGCGTCTTGCTGCCTGACTCAAAACCTCCCTCCAGAGAAGTCAGGAAAAGAACCTAGGAATTCTGACTGCCAATGTTCTTCTGCAACTAGTTGTGTAAGTCACTGTTGAAGTATGTGTTGTGTCACTCAACATCCCTCTCCAGGGACTGCTTCATATAGCAGAAGGAGGCTATTATCCTCTATATAGTAATGATGCCTTTTGCTCAGGTGACAATGATCTGTGTCGGAGATCTAAAGCTTTTAGGTTCAAACCTGCTAATGATCCATGTATTATGGTGGGATTTGTTTTTTCAGTTTACTTAAAAAAACGTAGGAAGTGATATAAAAACATTACATTAAAAGAATGGTAAGCTTGCAAAGTCAAGCATGCAAAGTTAGAAAATGCCATAATTTAAGCTGCCGCTACAACCTGAATTAGGCCCCCTTAGGTGTATGTGTTATGATGCAGTCTAATTACATATTCATATACTGTACTTTTTTTAAGAATAGGATTCCTGCTTCATTTAGGGGACTAGATGGATAGCAAATTAGTCAGAGGGTTGTAAGGATAGCAAGAATATTCATCTATAGTTAAGTTATTGGACTAGAAACCAGGAAAGCTGGGTCTACCCCGGCTCTGTCACAGACTACCTCTTATGCAATAGGCAGCAAAATTCTATCACGATGCATAGAGGTCTGAACTGAGGCCTGACTGGAAATCTTAATTCTGGCATTTTCTAACTTGAGCACCTAATTTTGAAATCTTTACATTCTTGTGCTATAGTTTTTTGGTAAAAAATAAAAAAAGAATGAAAACATATACTTCATGGAATATTAAACTAACTGCAGTATGGCTGCCATTGGATTAGGATGCCATTGAATTAGGATGACCAGATAACAATTGCGAAAAATCGGGAGAGGGGGTGGGGGGTAATAGGAGCACATATAAAAAAAAGCCCCAAATATCGGGACTGTCCCTATAAAATTGGGACATCTGGTCACCCAACATTGAATTCAACATATTGATAGAAAGATTCTATAGAAAGGATGTTATCTCTATAATTATATTGGTTTTCAAGACTAATTTCTAGAGAAACCTATCTTTTGTATTTTTATTAAATTCTACAGAATTTTTCCTTAAAGTGCTCAACAGATTATAAACAATACACTGTTTTTAAAAAGTGACCTATATGCATAAAGTGACAAATACATTTTTAGCTCAGCTGATATGCATTCCAAGCAGCAGAGACTTTTTTTTGTGATAGTTAACGTTTCAGTAACAAATTTTTAAAAACCCAGGTTTAGGGTAATGGTAATTTACAATACGTTTTGGCTCATAATTTTTGGTTTGGTTGAATTTATTTTCCTGTTGGACTTAACTAAAAATGTGTATGCACTTGGCACATCAAATTACAAAATTAGGTAAGTGTATGGTATTTCAACTTTTTATACACAGTGGTTTATTTGAATGGAGCATCTCTGGAAATACCAAAAAAGAAGGCTGAGGCAGAAAGAAAAATAAATTAAATCAAGTACAGAAACTGGAGTAGAGAAAACTTGCATGCAAATCTTGTAGACAATTACTAAATCTACAAATATTTGCATTCAAATTAAGGATAAATACTTTCTGAATGGAAAGATTAAAACTCATCCCACTCAAAGCTTCGGACAAGATATTCATATTATTTTCTTCAACGAACCTGCAACAAAAAACTTACACTACACTACATAAAAGGAAAAAAAACATACGGATATAAGAAATAGTTAAACTATTAAACATTCCTTGAGAAATTTCAAGTACTGCTGCCCCAAACTGAAATTAGCTTGAGATTATTAGTAGGGCGGTTAACTTGTGCACTTAACTCAAAAAATTAATCGCGATTAATCACAGTTTTAATTGCACTATCAAACAGTAGAATACCAGTTGAAATTTATTACATATTTTGGGGGGGTTTTCTACATTTTTAAATATATTGATATAAATTACAACACAGAATACAAAGTGCTCCCTTTATATTATTTTTATTACAAATATTTGCATTGTAAAAATTATAAACAAAAGAAATAGTATTTCAATTCATCTCATAGAAGTACTGTAGTGTGATCTCTTTAGTGTGAAAGTGTAACTTACAAATGTAGATTTTTTTTGCTTACCAAACTGCACTCAAAAACAGAACAAAGTAAAACTTTAGAGCCTACAAGTCCACTCAGTCCTACTTCTTGTTCAGCCAATCGCTAAAACAAACAAATTTGTTTACATTTAAGGAGATAATGCTGCCCTCTTATTTACAATATCACCTGAAAGTGAGAACCGACATTCACATGGCACTATTGTACCTGGCACTGCAAGGTATTTACGTGCCAGGTACGCTAAACATTTGTATGCCCCTTCATGCTTCGGCCACCATTCCAGAGGACATGCTTCCATGCTGATGATGCTCATTAAAAAAAAAAATGCATTAATTACTTAGTGACTGAACTCCTTGTGGGAGAACTGTATGATTCCTGCTCTGTTTTACCTGCATTCTGCCATATATTTCATGTTATAGCAGTCTCGGATGATGACCCAGCATGTTGTTCATTTTAAGAACACTTCCACTGCAGATTTGACATAACACAAAGAAGGTATCAATGTGAGATTTCTAAAGATAGCTACAGCACTCAACCTAAGGTTTAA
This sequence comes from Mauremys mutica, assembly GCF_020497125.1. Lineage (NCBI taxonomy): Eukaryota > Metazoa > Chordata > Testudines > Geoemydidae > Mauremys > Mauremys mutica. The sequence goes on along the minus strand of NC_059073.1, from coordinate 184,822,090 downwards.
GAATCTGAAGTGCCTTCCAAAATCTGAGAGGGATGAGGCGAGGAGCATGCTTTCAACATTCTTAAAATGTTGAACACTCTGATGTGGAAACTACAGAATCTGAACCACCAAAAAGAAAATCAACCTTCTGCTGGTGGCATCTGACTCAGATGATGAAAATGAGCATGTGTCAGTCTGGATCGTTATCAAGCAGAACCTGTCATCAGCATGGATGCATGATGTCTGGAATGTTGGTTGAAGCATAAAGGAACATATGAATCTTCAGCACATCTGGCACGTAAATATCTTGTGACGCTGACTACAACAGTGCCATGTGAACACCCGTTCTCACTTTCAGGTGACGCTGTAAGCAAGAAGAGGGCAGCATTATCTTCTGCAATTGTAAACAAACTTGTTTCAGCAATTAGCTGAACAAGAAGTAGGACTGAGCAGATTTGTAGGCTCTAAAGTTTTACTTTTTTTTTTTTTTTTTGAGTGCAGTTATTTTTTTGTACCTAATTCCACATTTTTAAGCTCAACTTCCATGATAAAGAGATTGCACTACAGTGCTTCTATTATGTGAACTGAAAAATACTATTTCTTTTGTTTTTTAAAGTGCAAATATTTGTAATAAAAAATAAATATAAAGTGAGCACAGTACACTTTGTACTCTGTGTTGTAATTTAAATCAATACATTTGAAAATGTAGAAAACATCCAAAAATATTTAAATAGTATTCTATTATTAACAGTACAATTAATCACATGATTAATCACGATTAATTTTTTTAATCGCTTAACAGCCCTAATTGTTAGTTACCTATTGTATAAATATAAACTGCAATGATTAGGAAGACAGGTAATAGTTATGGGGGATTCTATCATTAGAAACATAGATAGCTGGATTTGCGATGACCAGGAGAACCGCATGGTTACTTGCCTTCCTGGTGCAAAGGTTGCAGATTCTCTCGAGACATCTAGATAGACTTCTGTGTAATGCTGTTGAGGAGCCGGTCGTCGTGGTACATGTAGGTGCCAATGACATAGAGAAGAATAGAAGAGAGGTCCTGGAGGCCAAATTTAGGCTGCTAGGTAAGAACCTGAAGTCCAGGACCTCCATGGTAGCATTCTCTGAAATGCTTCCACTTCCATGTGCAGGGCCAGACAGGCAGAACTGCAGGGTCTCAATGTGTGGATGTGACAATGGTGTAGGGAGGAGGAGTTTAGATTTATTAGGAACTGGGGAAACGTTTAGGAACAGGGGAGCCTATACAGGAAGGATGGGCTCCACCTAAACCAAAATGGAACCAGATTGCTGGCACTTAAAATTAAAAAAGTTGTAGAGCAGTTTTTAAACTAAGGGCTGGGGGAAGGCTGACAGGTGCAGAGGAGCACATAAATCATAGAATATTAGGGTTGGAAGGGACCTCAGGAGGTCATCTAGTCCAACCCCCAGCTCAAAGTAGTACCAACTAAATCATCCCAGCCAGGGCTTTGTCAAGCCTGACCTTAAATACCTCTAAGGAAGGAGATTCCACCACCTCCCTAGGTAACCCATTCCAGTGCTTCACCACTCTCCTAGTGAAAAAGTTTGTCCTAATATCCAACCTAAACCTCCCTCACTGCAACTTGAGACCATTACTCCTTGTTCTGTCATCTGCTACCACTGAGAACAGTTTAGATCCATCCTCTTTGGAACCCTCTTTCAGGTAGTTGAAAGCAGCAATCAAATCCCCCCTCATTCTTCTCTTCTGCAGACTAAACAATCACAGTTCCCTCAGCCTCTCCTCATAAGTCATGTGCTCCAGCCCCCTAATCATTTTTCTTGCCCTCCGCTGGACTCTTTGCATTTTTTCCACATCCTTTTTGTAGTGCGGGGCCCAAAACTGGACACAGTACTCCAGATGAGGCCTCACCAATGTCAAATAGAGGGGAATGATCACGTCCTTCGCTCTGCTGGCAATGCCCCTACTTATACAGCCCAAAATGCCGTTAGCCTTCTTGGCAACAACAGGGCACACTGTTGACTCATATCCAACTTTCCAACCACTGTAACCCCTAGGTCCTTTTCTGCAGAACTGCTTCCTAGCCATTCGGTCCCTAGTCTGTAACAGTGAATGGGATTCTTCCGTCCTAAGTGCAGGACTCTGCACTTGTCCCTATTGAACCTCATCAGGTTTCTTTTGGCCCAATCCTCGAATTTGTCTAGGTCCCTCTGTATCCTATCCCTACCCTCCAGCATATCTAGCACTCTTCCCAGTTTAGGGTCGTCTGCAAACTTGCTGAGAGTGCAGTCCACGCCATCCTCAAGATCATTAATGAAGATATTGAACAAAACCGGCCCCAGGACCAACCCTTGAGGCACTCCGCTTGATACCGGCTGCCAACTAGACATGGAACCATTGATCACTACCCATTGAGCCCGATGATCTAGCCCAGGGGTCGGCAACCTTTCAGAAGTGGAGGACAGATAATGAGATGCCAATTTTTTAAAAGGACTCTAGAGGCGATCCCAGCAATTACAGGCCAGTAAGCCTGACTTCAGTGCTGGGCAAATTGGCTGAAGTTATAGAAACAGAATTGTCAGACACATAGATGAACATACTTTGTTGGGGAAGAGTCAACATGGTTTTTATAAAGGGAAATTGTGCCTCACCTATTTACTAGCATTCTTTGAGGGGGTCAACACACATGAGGACAAGGGGGATCCAGTGATACAATGTACTTAGATTTTCAGAAAGCCTTTGACAAGGTCCCTCACCAGAGGCTCTTAAGTAAAGTAAGCTGTCATGGGATAAAAGGGAAGGTACTCTCATGAATTGGTAACTGGTTAAAAGATAGGAAACAAAAGGTAGGAATAAATGGTCAGTTTTCAGAACGGAGAGGGGTAAACAGTGGTAACTCTCTAGAAATCAGTACTGAGACCAGTCCTATTCACCTTATTCATAAATGATCTGGAAAAAGGAGTAAACAGTGATTTGCAGATGATACAAAAGTACTCAAGATAGTTAAGTCCCAGACAGACTGCAAAGAGCTACAAAAGAATCTCACAAAACTAGGTGAGTGGGCAACAAAATGGCAGATGAAATTCAATATTGATAAATTCAAAGTAATGCACATTGGAAAATATAATCCCAACTATACATATAACACGATGGGGTCTAAATTAGCTGTTACCACTCAAGAGAAATCTCGGAGTCATTGTGGCTAGTTCTCTGAAAACATCCATTCAATGTGCAGCAGCAGTCAAAATGTTGGGAATCGTTAAGAAAGGGATAGATAATAAAAGACAGAAAATATCATCTTGCCTCTATATAAAACCACAGTACGCCCACATCTTGAATACTGTGTGCAGATGTGGTCACCCCATCTCAAAAAATATATACTGGAATTCAGAAAAGGGCAACAAAAATGATTAGGGGCATGAAACTGCTTCCGTCCGAGGAGAGATTAATAAGACTGGGACTTTTCAGCTTGGAAGAGATGACTGGGGGGGATATGATAGAGGTCTATAAAATCATGACTGGCGTGGAGAAAGTAAATAAGGAAGTGTTATTTACTCCTTCTCATAACACAATAACTAGGGGTCACCAAATGAAATTAATAGGCAGTGGGTTTAAAACAAACAAAATGAAGTATTTTTTTCACACAACACAAGGCCAACACATGAAACTCCTTGCCACAGCATGTTGTGAAGGCCAAGACTATAAAAGGGTTCACAAAAGAACTAGATATGTTCAAGGAGGATAGGCCTATTAACGGCTATTAGCCAGGATGGGCAGGGACGGTGTCCTTAGCCTCTGTTTGCCAGAAGCTGTGAATGGGCATAAAGGGATGGATAATTTGATTACCTGTTCTGTTCACTCCCTCTGGGGCACCTGGCATTGGCCACTGTTAGAAGACAGGATACTGGGCTAGATGGACCTTTGGTCTGACCCAGTATGGTCGTTCTTATGTAGTCATTTAAAAAGTTGAAATTAATAGTTCAATAATTCTGTGCAATGGCCCTGCCACAGTGGCTCATAATAAATGGAAGTAAGACGGACATCTCTTTTAAAAGGTCTGAATGGTTTTTCTGTGTATGTTTGGCTAGCTAGCATGGCTTCACCTGGTTTCTTCTCTGATCCTTGCTAGCACATTCCCTCTTGATGTGACCTGCAGTCATCCAGTGCTGACCTAGTTCTTAGTACAGAGGGACTAATTAACTCAGGTGCAATGCTGACAGACCAGGTTCCAGCTCACACAAAGGTCCCCATGTCTACACTCCAAATACATAGCTGTGTGTTAGTATTGTTAAAATAGATATTAGAATTATAAGAATGTCTTTAGACTTTATGGAATGCTTGTAAATTGCTGCATGCATTAATCTCATTTATAACATCTGTATCTCATACTGTAAGATAATATTTGAGTATTTGCATTGTGGTTCTCTGTAACTGTATAAATCACCAGACAGGTGAGAGGCATTAGTGTGAAATGCTGATTTACAACAGAAAATGTTACGTCCCTGCCCATCACAGAAGGCCCATCAATACCAGATAGACTAGTGTGGAACATTAAAAAGGACAAAAGTCTGTTTACTCTCCCCTGCCCATGAAAATGAGTCATGCAAGTAAATTCCTCCCATCAGCTGAGTCTGCAGTTTAGAGCGGAAGGGTGTGTGTGGGGGGGGGGGGGGAATAAAATTCCCCCAACAAAAAGGAACTGTATCTTTATGCTGCTTGGACTCTGGGGGCAAGAATTACTAGCCATAAGCACTAGACCCCAGTGCTTAGTCTGGGTTAGCCCTAAAGAACATATAGAGCTTGTTTATTATAGAAGCTTCTATTACTTTTTGAAACTGAAGTTTGGAACTCAAGTGTATATATATGCTTACCTACTTTAACCTTGTAAATAATACTTGTTTCCTTTCCCTATATAATAAATCTTTAGATAGTTACATGGAATTGTCTACAAGCCTGGTCATTGGTGTGAGATCTGAAGTGCAATTGACTGGGGTAAGTAACTGGTCCTTTGGGACTGGGAGTAACCTGAATATTGCTGTGATCCTTGGTGTAAGGGACCATCTATCACAAAATCAGGCTTACTTGGGTGGTGAGACAGATCAGAGTACCCCAGGGGACTGTCTGACTCCATTTTAAAGCTGTTACAGTGCTTGACGAGTGAACACTTGACAACTGGCTGGTGAAATCTAAATACAGAATCAACCAATTTGGGGTTTGTGCCCTGGTTCTTAATAGTCTGCCCTGCGGTTGGTACTCTCACTCTTGGACCACTGCAGGACATCAGGATCCTCTTTTTAACTGGTTACTTGCTGGCAAAATGTTACATATAAAAAAAAGACATCAATAGTCATATATATAAAATTAATAATGCTTCATAATTTTGTTCAGTAGCTAAAGATGCAAAAGTAACATACTTTTTGTTTCTCTAATGCTTTTCTTTCCAGCATAAACAAAACTGTGATATTATGCAAATTCATTTTGCTACGAGCAGAGATTGGCAGGTACACAACAGGCTCCAGGCAAGACTGACTGCTTACTCTATTCTAATTAAATTGTCTCATACTAGAATTTGAAATATGCTACTTAGCTAGGATGAACATCTCCTTTTAAAAAAAGTCTTATTTCAATACAACAGAATACTTAACCAGCATGTGTAGAAACCTTTATGCTTTCAACTATTGTGTCTCATAGCCTTCATTAATTTAAAATCATGTTTCCCATGAAATCAAACAGACCTGTTTGGGTGGCGGAGGGGTGGCGAGAAAACTTCTCAATAGCTGACAAAAAGCTGCAAGTGAAATATATTTTAGTGGTCTCAAATTATGAATACTTTATCACTCTAACCAGGAGTTCCCAAAGTTAGTTCACAGCTTGTTCAGGATAAGCCCCTGTGGGCCATGAGACACTTTGTTTACCTGAGCATCCACAGGTACGGCCGCCCCCAGCCAATGGGAGCTGCGGAAAGTGGCGCAGGCTGGGCCACCGCTTCCCGCACCTCCCATTGGCTGGGAACGGCGAACCGCGGCCATTGGGGGCTGCAAGACCCCACCAGGGGCTTACCCTGAACAAGCCACAAACCAACTTTGGGAACCCCTGCTCTAGACCAAATTTGAAACTATTTTAGAAGTTTAAGCCTCAACATCTGAAACATAAGTTTCCTTTTGGTTACAAAGGGTACACAAGTGTTCTGCTTTTCATAAAACACAGAAAAAAAGCTGACTTCAAAAGAGTTTAGGCTTTTATGGGGCTAACATTTGACTTCAAAATGAAGGAGTTTCTAATTTTAAAATGGGGCTGAATGACCCCTCTTCCATTAAAACTGAAAAGATATGACATTATCTAGAACAAAAGTAAAGGAAATAATACTCTTATATTAGTTTGCCACAGTGTTTACAAGTCATTCCTCACCATTTCCAGGCTACAATTAAAACTGGGTCTCCATGATTGACCTTTATCACTATTCCAAAATAGTGCCAATTAAGATGTTTTTGAAAGATGAAATAGTGAATATCATTAAAGATGAAAATGCAAGCTTATGTTAAATTTGTACATACATATTCTAATTAATTTGGAAAGTTTACCCCTACAATAATCTCTACTGTAATATATTCAAATTAGAATCCAGATTTGATCTGTTCTAAGGAATAAATACTAAAAAAAACAGGAGGAGGAGGAGGAAAAGGGAGATTAATTGAGCTAAAGGTGTTGAAATTTTATCTTTTGTCTGAGCTACTACACCAGTAATTTTTCAGGAATATCTCAAATACATACAATAATTTATGTGCACTTTAGACAATGCACTATGTAGCTAAAGTGAATGAAGAGCTAACTTGTACAGTAACTACAGCTCTTTGAAAAGTTTTGTCCCTATGGGTGCTCCACCACAGGATGCGTTCATGCCTGTGTGCTCCTGATTGGAGCTTTTAAGTCAGCAACATCTATGATCCACACCTGTGATCTATAAATCCTCGTATTCCAGTGAAAGAGTATATAGGGAAGGATGGAACAGCCGCCACTCCAGTTCCTTCTCAACTACAAAACCCAAGAAGGCTCTGCAGCAGAGGGAGGAAAAGGACAGAAGACAGAGCACAGCCGTAAGGTACAATGACAGGGGACACGGGGCAAAACATCTGCGAAAATTCCAGTTATTGTACAAGTAATACCTCCTTTGAGTTTTTGTGTCTATGGGTACTCCACAACACAAGACTTCCAAGCAATATCTCAATGTGGAGGCAGGTGTTGAAGAGGCAGAGCTAACAGTTCTGAGGACAGCATCAAAGGCCATGCCTGTCATATACTATTCTTCCAATACATGCATTTTTTTCTGCAACCCTATATACACATTGCTTATTTTTTTCCTTACACTATCGTAATAGTTCAATACATATTTATGTGAAAAATCCAAGTCTTATACCTTACAGAGAATATATTTTATTAATTTAATCAGGAGCCAGTTATGAAAAACTCTTTTCAACAATCACCCTCTCACATAATTCAGGAATCCAGGTAGTTAATTATAAAAGTTAGTTTACCTGTGCCACAACTAGTCAAAAATGTTAACAGAACTTTTTTTTTTTAAATCAGAGAAAGTCATTTAGTCAAAACTGAAATGTCCCATGAGAACATGTTAATTTCAATGAAATGTTTTTTAAAAACTTTGTAAGAACAGAATGTTCTGATTTTTAAGGACTTCATTTTGAAATTTTATTATACATATTTTAATGTATTTTTTCATTTTAGTTTTGTTTAAATTTGTGTGCTTACATTGTTACAAAACTAAGAATTACAAAATGTGACAAATGAAGAAGGAAAGTGTATGTGAAGGACATGGAATTACTATGTAATTTAAGAATACAGTAATATAATGATGTTATGAACACTGTATGTGACTTGGTCACTGAGGGCAAGTTATTGGGTATTTTGTTATAAAAGTTTCCTATATGAATGAATTGTACTAGCTTAATAAGTAGGATGAACCAACAGAAAGACAATGGCGCCAGATAAGAAAATCCCAGCACACACTTGAAAGACAATTGGCAAAGCCATCTACAAGGATCTTTTGCCAGGCTGGGAAATTCAAGAAAAAAAAGACTTAGCTTTTAAATGGGGCTCTCCCTGATACATGGGGGGAGAAATGGTTTTATGAGTTATGGGAAAGACTATGCCAACAAGACTGTAGCGATCTTGGGGGAGGGAAGGGGTCTACAGGAAACTTAGACCATTCCACAGGATAACCATGTGGAAGGTGGTTAGTTATCTGGTAAATCAGATGTCTGTTTTAAGAACTGTTTTTATCTTAAATGCTTTTGTTCTAAATAAATAATACTTTGTTTTAAGGATGCTGTTGTCACTGCTTACCACTGTTATTGCTGGAGGAAGGAATAGACTTGCAGGTACTGGACATAAGTCAGATCCTGTTGAGGCAATCTAGGTTGATATGCAGGGGGCTGCAACCCAATACCTGGTCTGAGAATTGTATCATTCCATCCCAGGAGAGGCAACTGCAAGAAGACTGAGACCTAAAAGGGAAGGTGGCATTTGAAGGGGCCAGGAGGGCATAGAGGTACAGTTAGCCTGGGCACCATGACATTTGTTCATGATGTCTAAAGCAGCGGAGGGCAACCTGTGGCCCGCATACAGCCATCAGGGTAAGCTGACTGCAGGCCGAGACATATTTTGCGGACATTGACCGTCCGCAGGAATAGCCTCTCACAGCTCATAGTGACCGCGGTTCACCATTGTCGGCCAATAGGCGCTGCGGGAAGTGGTGGGCCGGTGCCGCTTCCTGCAGCTCCCATTGGCTGGGAATGGCGAACCGCGGCCACTATGAGCTGTGGGGGACTGTGCCTGCGGATGGTCAACATCTGCAAAATGTCTTGCGGCCCGCAATCAGCTTACCCTGGTGGGTTGCAGGTTGCTCACCACTGGTATAAATGAATCCGATTGTGTGTTTCTTGGAAAGTTTGAGGTTCCAATTACCTTGGAACTTCTTGTACTAGTACATTCTCCAATATATGATGGGTTTCAACCTGAAATAGGCTCTGCTGCACATTCTGCTTGGTACAGAGAAAGCTTTATCAGTAAACAAGAAAGCCAATATTTAAGTACATCACCAACTGAAATTTGGGGAAAACTAAAATTTGGGGACTACACTTGCATCTTAGCTAGACTGCAACAGTAAGAAACACAAATTCATGGCTAGCAGAGAGGAGTTTCACTTGACTAGAAAACATTTTAAAAAGTAGTTCTGATCAAGCAAGTTTTTCTGCAGGAATAGAGTGAAATTTGCTTTTGTGCATGATTGTTCTCGCTTCATTTGTCCTATGTTATTTCTTAGTTTAATACTTTAATTCCCAGATGTCCATATTGTTCTATGCAATGGCAGAGTCTCATATTGAATCTCTGGACCATAACCACTATTCAGACTACTACTTTGCCTTTTTGCTTCATTTTCGTGCATGCTTTCCTTCAATTCAGCTAATATTCTGACTCTGAGATTAGATTCAGTGGCTCTAGGGATGGCCTTCAAAAGTTCACGTTGATGTCCTCTCTAGCTATTCACCTGCTTAATGTGTCATCCTTTGCATTCACTATCCTCTACCTAATGAGCAATCTCTGCCACTGCTGCAACATCCCCAAGTTATGGAAATAATCTTCATTGGTTATACAAATGAAGGTAACAGATGACAAGACAAACACACAACTGGTTAATGGATATTACACACACACACACACACACGGCTTCTCTCTCACTTTTCATATGCATAAAGACACTTAATATTGGAGAAAATCCTCCACCAGATGGAGGTTTTTTATTTTAGGTTTATATTTAGTATTTTATTTTATATTCATCAATTACAATACCAATCACCAATTCTTAAGGATACAATTATGTCATCGTGGTCACCACTGTCACATAACTGTGAATTTTTGCCATTTATATAGACCCTGCTGCCACACATTATCAGTATGTTAGTTCGCTTTGACCTAGTCCTGTTTCAAAACAGAACTATGTCAAAGCTAACAAAACTGTTAATGAATGGTAGCAAGGTCCTCAAGGTCACTGTGACCAAAGTATGAAATCTTTTTTTTTTCCTCAAGTGACTGATAAAAATTATGCATAGCTTTATCATGACAAAACTATATCATTCAATTAAACTATATTTGATATGTTAGTATTTAATATTGATATTTAAAAATTAAATCACAAATTTAAAGACACAAACTAAATACAAATATTAAAGTCAAAATCTAAATGAAACTTTTCAATTTTTCTGCAATGCTTTTGCTGAGCCAAAACTGAATTTTGGAAATTGAAATGTTGCTCTGATTTGTAATGTCAATTTTTTTTTTTAAAATATCACATTTGTTTATGGAATGAAAACGTCAAGTTTCAACCAGCTCTAACCTGTGCACACATGTGTTTATATCTTTGAGTTATTTAGGTTTTTAGGGCAGAAAGCTGTCTGTGTTTATTTGATCAGGTGATGCATATAAAAATCTTACATGTTCTAAGACAGTGGTTCCCAAACTTTTTTCCCCCAAGCATCCCGTTAGCATCTGATTAAATGACCCAGACCCCTTTTGTTTCTGGTTCTACTGGAATGTAAACAGCAGCAGGCTCCTGCCAGCACGACCTCTCAGGCATGATGCATCATGCTATGTGGAATAAAATGGCATCCTTCATGTGGCAAAGTGCCAGAATGTCATTCCAGTGTGTCCTGGCCCTGCTCCCAGGGACAGACCCCAGCATAACCCACGGTGGACTCCCATGATCCAGGGACCTCACTACGGGAACCACTACTAGAGAGGTTTGTGAATGCCCTAGAAAGCAAAGCGTACTACAGATTGCACAGAATTTGAAATCAACAGTCTAGTGCCCCCCCCTTTTTTTTTTTAAAAGATACCCAGAACTGCTGTGCCCTTTATAATCTTAATACTAGAGTGCAATGGGTGAATAGGTGGGCTTTTACTGTATATTCAGTGTGGAATGTTCCAGATACAAACAAATGTGGGCATTGCTTCCTTACTATGATTTTTCAAATATTCCCAAAATTACTTGTCCTTGCTAAACCAATGTCAAGTCTGAATTTCTTAAAGCAGTAAGTCATGAAGCCATGTAGACAGCATCTGCAAATCAGCAAAACACCACCACTGTATTACCTCTTTCACTGGCATCATCTACAAGTACAATTTCTTCCAGCAAGTGTCGTGGCGACCGATTTATCACACTATGGACAGTTCGTAAAAGTGTACTCCAAGCCTCATTGTGAAACACAATGACAACACTTGTTGTAGGAAGGTTGTCTGGATACACCTTTGTTTTACACCTATGGACAGAAAGGTAAATCAAAGAGGTTCATTTATAAGTCAACAGTTTTTATAACAATTTTAAAATATAATTTCTGGGTTATGACATTAAAAATACTCCAATAGTAGGATTTAAAATGTGAAAAATGAAAAGATCAAGAGTTTGGAGATTTAAAATAGCAAATAGATATATTTGCACCATAACATCTCTCTGTGTGTTCCAGCTTTGTGGCTCTTTTTAACATACACTGGTGTAAAGGGTTAAACCTACAGTAGAGAGGCAAGGAAAGGATGGAGGACTGAATGGCTCAGTGGATTAAGTAATGGAATGGCAAACTTTTCATTTCCAGTGCACCGTCTTGCTCCCTGCTCTGGTCAGCACTGACCAGATGTTACCATCTGATGGTTGTTCAGTCACGTGCAGTGCATAAATTGAGTTGGTGAGAATAGGATAAAGAAGTGGCAGCCTTGTTAACACCATTGGCAAACACACAAGATGTGAACTGAAACTATTGTCTCATTTCTTGTATGTCCTTGTATACCTGTTTTGTGAATAAGGAGGATCAATCTTCCAAGGATGCTACCTCTGATAATATTAAATTAGATCTATACTCGCTTTAAGAAAAAAAAACTTAGCTAAGCAAAAGCTATACAGGCTGGGAAGTGAACAGTTTTACAACAGAAAAAAATCAGAAAAATTGGAAGTATATTTGCAAAAAAGTAATTTGTTTGGAATACTGTATGTGTGGAAGAAAAAATAATTTAATATAGCTAGCATTATATATTTAGCATTATCCTACTCTAGTAGTTCTTGACATTTGGGGGAAAATGTAATATTTAAAAATACCCTATAAAATTCATGTAAGTTAATTCTGTATTGAACTTCATTGTAGCTTTTTTAAATAAAGCAAAATTATGTTCATACAACCTTTTGCTACTGAAAAGTTTGTCACATTTGATGTCCCCACTCTAGGATACAAACATGGTTTTTTCCAGTTTTCCATATATTGGACATGCTATAAAAACTAGTTGAAAGGCAAAAAAGAAAAAGATGTATTTTTAATTATTTTTACCTGACTGAAAGTAGGCTAAAAAAGTTTTCATATTTGACGTTTTCAAATTTGTATGCAAGACTATAATGTCTCCAAGAGCACCCCATACCTTAAAAAGCAAATGGCTAGCCTACAGACTGGATCATTGTTTTTCAGCAAGCAACCCCTCACAGAATCAGGTAGAGAAATCAATCTACTGCACATAAATTTTCAAAAAAAATGTTGGAAGGCTTTAAAGTGAAATTCTACTTTAAAAGTGACTATGAAAACTTAGCACTTTTTTTACTCCATATATATATATATATATTCAGAATCATATGCAAACTATTGTAATACAAGATTTTAGTACTGTCAACTTTGGAGAATCAACAAAGCAATGTAGAAATATGAAATCAAAATCAGAAGAGGACAAGGAATACACCTTATTCCTTCCAACAGCCTTCAGGGAACCGTGAGGAACATTCAGCACGTTTCCTCCAAATGTAGGGAAGGGGCTAGCATTACTGGCCAGCGTAAACGGATAGGGCAATGGGTCTGCATCCTCGTCCCACCCTCATTCAATTTGCAGAAGATAGGATCACTAAAGGCACTAGCCAAAACTAGTTCTCATACTCTGAGCATAAGTACTACATTTGTGCCTGAACTTTCTGAGTGGGGTGGTTCCTCCAACTGAGAACAGAACCCACAAAGTCTGGGGGCATACAAGCTCCAACATGCTTTACTGAGAGTGAGCTGAGCCTAAAGAGCATCTTTGTCTGACACCCTCCCCTCCAAAAAAGAATGTAGCCCAAAGGGCATCCAAGCCACACCAATAAGTAGCTTCTATGGAAGGATGTCTTATTTTGGCATTTCAAACAGATGGCGCTTAGAAGAATAGTCATTTGTTTTCCAATTCAAGCCCTGCACACCCCATCTTGTGTATGGGCCAGGCACAATCTGGCTTTATAATACATTTCTCTGTAACATTAAGTCTGAACAAAGTTACCTGCCACGTAGGAATGAATGTCACAAAATCTCTGGAAAACATTATAGCCATATGATGAAATGGTTATTTACCTTACTGAGGTTCTTTGAGATATGCTGTCCATATCTATATTCCAAGGATGGTACTCATGAACCAGTGCACTCAATTCTGGATTTTTTTGGACCAGGAGTGCCTATTGGGGATTGCCCCTTACCCTGAATATCCTTGTGCTCCCAACAAAGGCATAATGGGCAGGGCAACCCCAACCATCCTTTAATTCCTTCACCAATACAAAATCCAGCTGTTATAAGACACTCTATTAGTGGGAAAGGACAACAGCTTGTGGACAGCACTCCTCAAAGAACCAAAATTAGTATTCTTCTCTGAGTGCTTGTTCACATATACGCCACTGATGGGGACTCTGTGATCAAACTTGATAGAGGTGGGTGCTGGGAATCTAAATGACTATAAAATGGCCCTCCCAAAATGAGCATCACACTGTGATGTTCAATGGAATAAAGTGTGTAAAACCATGTTCTGAACTCCAAGTGGCTGCCCTACATACATCTGCTACAAACATATTCCTCAAAGACGCAACTGTGGTATTTTGGGCCTTGGAATGAGCTGAGTGTCTTTCTGGAAAGGCTACTTAAGCTAAATATTAGCGAAGTCTACTACAACTAGTAATCCAATTAGACAGTCTTCAGGTGGAAACATGTTAACCTTTCATTCTTTCTTCATAAAATACAAACGATCTAAGAAATACCCTAACAGCTTAATCCCATCAAGACTGACAGGGCCCTATGCAGATCTAACTATTTTCCATTATGAGTATGTAGCGCTGGTAGAGTTCTACTTTTAATACAGGTATTTTGACTTCCGATGAGCAACTTCCCTCTAACACTGACAATCATCCAGTATCCATACTATAAATTGAATCTGGATCTTATAAATATTAGAACCAGATGCAAAATTCGGCCTTCCTTCTGGGATAGCAGAGACAGCTGAACAGGCAGTTGGATCAGGGGCTGAAATGAGAGGCTCATCGGGTCTGAAAACTAAGACTGCCTTTGCCTAGGCTGGAGCCAGCATTATCTTTGCCGAGTCTTGTTTGATTATTCTGATTACCCTTGGGATTAGGGGAACTGGATGATAAATGCATGTGTAAGGCTGTAGGAAAATCACGGGCTGTGATTTTGTTGAGGAAACTGCAAATTGTTGCAACTTTAAGTGGCACTGCGACTTGGCACATGGAGTCACAATACCACAAATTTGCCAGAGCCACCCCTCTGTCATGACTTGGTGGGAGCCATGGCAGATGCAGAGGATGGGACTAGTTTCTCCATAGCATTCACCCTCTCACTGCCCCAGCTCCATATTGAGCGCCACTGCCTGCACTCAGGCCCTTCTGGTGCTTGCCTTGCACTTTGCCCAGGTGAAAGTCTACCTACACATGGTAGTGTGGGTCAGGGACACCAAGCAGGAGTGTCTCCTACCCAATTTCAAGGACTTTGCTTTTCACAGCCATCCCTCTGCACTGAGGGACAAGCTTGGGAAGGTCCCAGTGAATGGGGCTGGGTGGGCACTAGGGCTTGTCTCTCCTGCAGGATATAGGGCTGGGAAAGCCTCTAGAGATCTCTGATCTGGGTCTGGCTTTAGGGTACAAGAGTTTGGGCTCTCACACCACACACTGGGCATGGAGGAGTAGGGGGAGGTACTACTCATCTAGTCAGTAACAAAACAAGCGTTTAGGTCTTGAGGCTTTGACTTCAACTTTCGAACAACAAACAAACAAAACAAACAAACATCAACTTTCTTACAGCTTTATACATGAAAACTGATGACCAGGGATCAGGAATGCCCCTGCTGCGGACCTGTGATCCTGATCCTCTGCTGAAGAAGTCTTGACACTTTCTGTTGTTCAATGTTGATAATATCTATTGAGGAGTGACCCCAATAAGTATTTCTTGAATGACAATGTCCTTTACCGACAAATCATGATTGCTTGTAAATTGTCTGCTGAGGCAAGCAAGCAGAACATTCTGAAGACCTGGTAAGCGGAGAGCCACTAGATTTAAGTTGTGACCAATACACTTGTTCCACAGCCATACTGCTTCCTGACAGAGGGGTGGCTTTTTCTCCTCTTTGTTAGTAAAACATTGCTATTTGTTAATATATGGACAGATGAGCCTTTAAGAACTGGAAAAAATGGAGCACAAGCATGGTGAGTTGCACTCTGCTCCAGAATGTGTAATTGGGCCTCTTCGAAAGATCAGAGGCCTTGAACCTATGTGGCCCAGGTAAACCCCCATCCCATGTTGGAGGCATTTGTTATGAAAGTTTTGAATGGTAGGCACAGAGAAAAGGGAACTCCTCTGGAAGATTTATTGGGATACTTCCACCAATTTACATGACAACTTCCGGGGGGACCTGCACTCTCGTCTAGGTGATGTCTGATGGGCTGATACACTTACTTCAACCATCTTGTATGCAGCAAAGGTGAAGTCTAGCATGCTGACTTATGTAGGTGCAGGACACTATGTGACCTAGAAGCCTGAGGCAAGTTCTCAGCAATGGGTTTATGATGTGTCTGCTGTTGATGATTAAATCCACTATGCCACTGATTCTCTCCTGCGAGAGGTAGGTCCTTGCTGCTGTTGTATCCCAGTAAAGTATTTTTTAAATAGAGAACATAAGAATGGCCATACTCGGTCAGACCAAAGGTCCCTCCAGTCCAGTACCGTGTCTGCCGACATTGGCCAATGCCAGGTGCCCAAGAGGGAGTTAACCTAACAGGAAATGATCAAGTGATCTCTCTCCTGCCATCCATCTCCACCCTCTGACAAACGGAGGCTAGGGACACCATTCCTTACCCATACTAGCTAATAGCCATTAATGGACTTAATAGAATTTGTTTTTCCTCATTGACCCTTAGTTCTAGGGAGGCAAAAGGATGAATAATCTGCTGAATGGAGCTGACTACCTATTGAGGACATTTTCCTAGGATGAGGCAATTGTTGAGGTTTGGAGTTGTTAAAACTATGACTCTCTCTCAGGTGGGCTGCTGCTATTACATTAAAACATTTCTTGAACACCCCCAGTGCTGCTGGCAGTCTAAAAGGGAATACCCTTTATTAGGAATTGCCTATGTGAAATGAGAAATATTTTTCTGTGGGGAGGATGGATAGCAAGATGAAGGTCAAGGAGTCGTGCACCAGTCCTGTGGATTCAGGGAGGGGATTACTGAGGTAAGCGTTACCATTCTGGATTTGAGTCTGCAAATGAAGGTTGTCTCAAGTTGAACGCTGTAGTATCAGAAGCACACCACCACCAACTCTCTTTTTTACATCAGCCGTTTCACATTCAGATTTCCCACAAATAGTTTCCTATTTGGTACTTAATAAACAATGCAATTTATGATAAAATTCCAGTATATAAGGATTTCTGACCATATGAAATGGTGTACTGCTGCCATAAATACATCTAGCAAATATCTGGTCAATTTTGTTTTCCTGGTAATGGGATATTCTATCCAAAAACTTCTTAATACCACTTTGATGAATATCTGAAGACTTTCCAGAAGTAGGAGTTTTTGTGGCTAAAGCAGGTGGAGTAGCAAAATCTTAGATGAAGTAATGGGATTAGCTTCACTTTCACTCTCACTCCTATCATTGTTATCAAAACTCTATGCTTTGTGGTGATGCTGCCAAAGATTAAGTGGAAAGAGAATGCACAAAAGAAAAATTTTGATACGTACCAGATTTCCTTTTTTTTTTTTTTTCTTTTTGACTGAAATAATCTCTCTGCCAATAGCTGCACATCACAAAAGTTAAACAAACATTTCTCCATTCTATCTACATGGGTCACCTACTCAGAAGAACAGAAGGTGGACATACTCAAAGAACTTGCACTTAGCGTTAAAAGTTATCCATGTTCATGTCTAGTAAAAAAAAGCTTCCATACACATGATTTTGTCTTTCCTCATATCAGCATAATTTATTATGTCCCTGTTATGTCTCACTATTTCTAGAATGCTCTCTAGATTATGAAGTATCTCCTGTATTTCAATAAGTCAATCAACCAGTAGCCATTCAGTTCTATTTCTAACTCCTGAGCTTCCAGAATATTCTAGCTTTGTATTTGGCCATACTGCACCTTTCCTCCCAGAACCTTTACAGAATCACAAATCACACAGGCATGGGGTAGCGTGTGGGAACAGGCCCTCCTCCTTGCAGCAAAATAAAATGGACCCATAAGCCATAGCAGGAGGAAGAAAGGGACGGAAAGGGAAGGGTTTCTGAAGAGATAGGATGTCAACCCCTCTCATTATCAAAGAACTTTTTATATTACCTGGAAGCTTTGGCTAAGGATGCATGTGTATGTTTGGGGGGTAGGGGACTATGAAGGGGATTTTTATTGAGGGTGGTTTATTTACATGTGGGGGGATTATTTACAAGGGCATTTAAGATGGGTTGTTTACTTTGTTGAGGGTGGGGAGAGAAGTTAGGGGGTTAATACTTGATACTTGTGTTTGTTAAGGGTGAGGTCTAATGGCTGCACATCTTTTTCTCTTTGTTGGGGGGAAAGACGTAATGACTGAACCCTCTTTTCCCTCCCTACGGAGTTAATGTATGTATGCCTGTCTAGTCAGTTTAGATTGTAGGCTCTGAGGCAGGGACCGCAGTCTTAATTTTTATGTCCTTTGTAAACCGCTATGTACATCATTGGCCTGGTATACAAAAAAAAAAGACTACACTTCATTCTAGAAAATTCCAGCAAATCAAGATGCTCAGTTTTCAATTAGTTTACCTTTTTCCTAACAGGTAACATGTAGTAAAATGAGTGATCAAGACACTTATGTAGACTTGTGAACACATGGCGCCATGATGCAATCAAAAAGGTAGACCTCCTCCAACATCAGGACATTCTTACTGGAATATCTGATTGTGGTCAAACAGGCAGTCAATTGACCAGCTTGCCAAGCCTACATTTCAGCTCCGATATAGGTTAAAGAGGGCCCCAAAGGGCTGCTGGGGATGAAAGTTTTGCATTATGTGTCAAGCCCTTTCCTTGCAGAAATGGTCCTCAACCTATGAGCTTCTAGCTAGTATCATTACTTATTCAGATTGCTACAGTTCCCAAAACATGCACTTTTAAAATGCAAGTAGACTCTTCCAGCTGCTTTGATCCAAAAAAAAGGATAAGTAAGAGGGTTGCAATATACAAAACAATCAGGGTGACTAGTCTTATTAGTTACAAGTTTACTGATAGATTTTATTTTAATATTATACACACTAAGGTTCCCTCTCCCCCATCAAATAAGCTTCTCATCTTCTCCCACACAAATCTCCAGCTTCAATTTAATAGCCCTTACACTTCCATCCTCCCAACATTTGACCTCTTGTCCCCAAACAAGTGAGAAAGTAATAAGTCGATGATGGTCAGCCAAGATTCTTGTATACATCACAAAAAGAGGATTTTGAGAGTGGATGTAAATGAAAGAGTGAAGACTGTTTAAGAAGGACATTCTATCAATTAAGGAATAGCCCACAAGAAACCATAGACACTGTTGCAGAAGAAAATGTACAAAATGAGCAACCAGACTGGCATTATTGGCACAGTCAAGGATAAGGGAGGTGTTAGATAGGTAGAGATTTAGAAGGCAAGAAAATTACATGGGGTCTTGAAGGGGAAGAGAAGCTTGAACCTGTGCATCAGAGAAGTGGGGAGCCAGTAGAAGAATTCAAAAAGAGGCATGACATAATCAGAGTGGGAGACAAGAAATGTAACCTCACTTGGACTAACAAAAAGTAATCTAGACAAGCTTCTGAAAGTCACACACTCTTTATCAAGCCACTGAAAACAGTGCAAGATAAAGCAGTATAGCGGTGAGGTGTTAATTTAGACCTTGTTTAAATTATGAGATTCTGCAAATCAAAGAAGAATTATGTATCTAAGAAAAAAGGTACCTGTGTGAATTGAAGTTCATTCTCAATAGCTCTGCCTGGATTGCAAAGCTATTAAAAGAGAGGAGCTTTAAGCCACGGAATGTAAGGTCTGATTTGAAAGAATTAAATCACTGCATCTATTGCTCAGCCTTGTTTAGTTTTCAGGTCTTGATGAATGGTTATTCTTTTACCATTTTAATTTCTCAGTGCCATAAAAAAGGATTAACATTTGTATCATTTCAAGATTAGTCATCTGGACCAACAATGGCTAATTTTACATTAAAATCAAACTTTAAAACATTCAGACAAACACAAAACGTTGAGGAAGCACTAACCTGAATCAGTTTACTGACAATTCCTGCAAGCAATACCATCTCAAATACTACCCCAATAAGGAACCTATAGGCCAGGGGTCAGCAACCTTTCAGAAGTGGTGTGCCGAGTCTTCATTTATTCACTCTAATTTAAGGTTTTGCATGCCAGTAATACATTGTAACATTTTTAGACGGTCTCTTTCTATAAGTCTATAATATATAACTAAACTATTGTTGTACCGTATTGTTCCGAGTATAGGCCGCTCCTGATTATAAGCCGCACCCTTAAAGTTTGGTGCTATTTTAAAAAAATTAAATTTTTAACTTTTTTTAACTTAAAGAAAATCTCAGCCGCGGCCGGGACTCAGAGGGCTCTAGGCTGCCCGCCGCGGCGGGGAGCCCAGAGCCCTTTAAATCCCAGCCGCGGCCGGGACTCAGGGGGCTCTAGGCTGCCCGCCGCCACGGGCAGCCCAGAGCGCTCTGATTCCCGGCCGCGGCTGGGATTTTAAGTATTTTTATTGTTTTTTTTTTAAGTTCCTGATTATAGGCCGCACCCCTAATTTAAAGACTTAAATTAGGGGAAAAAAGTGCGGCCTATACTCGGGACAATACGGTATATAAAATAAATTAAGGTTTCTAAAATGTTTAAGAAGCTTCATTTAAAATTAAATTAAAATGCAGAGCCCCCCCGGACTGGAGGCCAGGACCCAGGCAGTGTGAGTGCCACTGAAAATCAGCTCTGGCATAGTTTGCCTACCCCTGCTATAGGCTAATCTCACTGCAGCATATCACTTGTCATTTAGAGATTCTAGAGACATTATTGGTTCTTTGAATTGTTGTGTGTATTGTATTCACTGTTCAATTTAATCTAAGCATCATTCTTAAAACCAAAGAGTGTGTGCTATATAGAATATTACATAAATACTTGTTTATTATACATTAGTTTAGTAGAGTTTGCTACAGTTTGTTTCATGGCTTTAAAAACCACAGAAAAAACATTTCTGCAGGTAATACTGTGAAGAGATTAATTTATTGACAAGTCTTGCATGCCTTCTTAACAGGTCTGTTTTACATTCTATAGTGAATTACATACTCAAAATGTTGTTAAAATGCTGCTATTGAGGTAGGGATCCTGTTGAAATAACTGTATGTGAACTAGTTATAAAGTACACTCATAATATATATGCACAAGGGAACAGGGATAAAGTTGAACCACACAACCTTAATTCTACAGTTTCCTAAAATTCGCGTACTGAACTTTCTAAACGTAATGTATTTAACATGTAGGGGGTTTGTATGTTGTTTCCAAATGTTTTTTAAAAGGAACACACAAATTCTATTATATGAAACCTTAATACTGTCACCTGTATCATCAGCAGATTTTAAATCCTGGATTATTGAGGAACAGACCTCTTACTGGTTGAGCTAGAGCAATGTTTCCCAAACTTGGGACGCCGCTTGTGTAGGGAAAGCCCCTGGCGGGCCAGGCCAGTTTGTTTACCTGCCACGTCCGCAGGTCCGGCCTATCGTGCCTCCCACTGGCCAGAGTTTGCAGCTCCTGGCCAATGGGAGCTGCTGGAAGCGGCACGGGCCGAGGGATGTACTGGCCGCCGCTTCCTGCAGCTCCCATTGGCCTGGAGCAGCGAACCGTGGCCAGTGGGAGCCGTGATTGGACAGACCTACAGATGCGCCAGGTAAACAAACCGGCCCGGCCCGCCAGGGGCTTTCCCTACACAAGTGGCGTTCCAAGTTTGGGAAACACTGAGCTAGAGGATTAACTATATTAGCTACCAGAAGGAGTAATCTGTTATCCCCTGAAGACCAGCCACTACAGGACAACATGTAACCTGAGAATAATGTTTTATGCAGGCATGAGTGAGCCCCATTTTACAGAGGCATATCCAAGCACAAAGATTTAGCAGATTGAGAGGCAGTACAGCTAAATGACAAACATGGGTCTGCCAAATTTAAGATCTGGGTTCTTTTCCCTGATTCTGTAACCTTTCAGTGGGGGATGAGGTCAATACAGAGTTATGCAGGGCACAGAATTATTAATGGAAGTTAGAAGCTTTGAGTATAGAATTCACGGTCTCTTGGTATACAGCCACGTGCATGTTCCCCCAGACCAAAAGATATTTTGATGGGTAAAAACAAGAGAAGGGAACAAGAGCATCCATTCCATCCCCCCCAATTCAGAAGTTTAGTTGTATGGCATGCTAGAGCAGGTTGTTCAAGTTCGAACAGGATGTTAATAGATTCTTAGCAGCAAGCTTCATGCAAGCAACACTAAGGAAAACAGAGATGGGAAATGGTGATTTAGAAGCTTACGACTTAACCCAGTTCTAAAGAATTTACATGGGGACAGTAACAGTTATTTCTCTAACCCCAGGATAATCCCCTAGCCAAATTTCAATGTTGGTGCTAGAGCTCCCCCCCAATAATGGAACGTTTTAGGTAGCACATCTCCTATTATAATGCTGTTTATATTAGTGAAAAAAATTACAAATTGCAAAATCTTTGGTATGGAAATATAATGGAGCTTAATTGGGACACATTACAGTATCCTTACAGTTGCAATAAAGTAATTATTTTCCAGTGTCCATGAAGTTAAGAGCTCAATTTAAAGTATAATTGCTATAGAAGAAAATCTTATTCTTAACCTGAACATGTGCATTAAATTCTGGTTTAAACTTTCCTGGATATTGACAGCCTCTTGAAACTTTTACAGACGAGTCCATTATTTAACAATAACCTTGACACTAACTCTAGTATTCAGAGACAAACATACCCTAGAAATCACCAAAAGGCAATCCATGCACTGGAATAAAAATTCACTATTATCCTGTAGAACCAATATGGCTAAAAACTAAAAACAAAATATCAGAGCAAAGTGGGACCATTTAAGGACCACAATTTGCTGGACTTCCTTCAAACATATACTCAGCATATAACCACAGTTTTAATTGACGGCAGCATAAAAAACATTGCCAAAAAGTCTGTATCAGAGCCTTCCACTACTTCTGAAAAGAGCTTCATCTTCAGAGTCTTGGATTGTAGCCATTTATGCTAAACAGAGGGGTCTTAATTTATACGATTCACATCAAAATCTACCCTTAATCTTTCAACCGGTGACCTGAATGCAGACAAAACCTTCAAAAATGTTTCCACCCATTTTAATCCAACCTGCTAAATTCTCTGCCATCATTAGTATTCCATAATTTACCTGACATCAAGAGTATGAAATTTTCCTTTCGTCTTATTTCAAAGATTTGGATAGAAGAAAGGTCGCATAATCTCATGAACCAAGTAGAAATCTTCTTTAAACCCTGGAAACAAAATCCAAAATGGTCCTTAAAACCATTGTGGTTACAGAATTCAAGCAGAATTTCACAAAAGGAAAGTGGTAATTTACTAGTTTTCCTGGCATAACAAATTGCCCCTAGAAAAGCATTTTTTGATAGAAACACAGAAGGATTCTCTTCTCCAAATGGCTGAAACTATACTTTTTAAGTCTCCCTTGCCAAATGTATTTCTCATGTTGGAACTATCAAATCTCAATTGAGGAAAACTGAGAATATGACACGGCTCGGACCAAAGTTGGTAATATCAGTTATTTTTAAAAAAAAAACTTAAATTTACACTGTTTTGGCTTACAGTGGCAACATGATTTTTAAAGTTTTAGTTTTATTTTATTTTTTTATAAGTAAAACAAGATTTATCCCTTCTGCTTTTTTGGGGAAATAAATATTAAAACTCACACCAACAAGAAAACTTAGGCCAGATTCTGCAATAGGCTCAAAATACACTATGCATTTTGTCTAATATGGAAATATCTTCAAAGAGCCACTGCTCTTGATGGTAAGACCAGATGAAAAAAGCTTCCTAGAGTAAAAAAAGTCCTTGATCAGATGCTTTCAGATTTTTAGCATTACTATAGTAATTGTATCAACTGTAATTTTCTTCAGTCTACTTATCAAATAGCAAGGTCAGTATGACTTCAGAGTCTCAGGGTATGTCTACATTCCGAAATTAGGTCGATCTTATAGAAGTCAATCTTTAGAAATAGATTTTATACAGTCAACTGCATATGTCCACACTAAGCGTATTAAGTTGGCGGAGTGCGTCCTCACTACTGTGGCTAGCATCAACTTATTATGTGGGTAGCTATCCCACAGTTCCCACAGTCTCCGCCACCCATTGGAATTCTGGGTTAAGCTCCCAGTGCCTGATGGGGCAAAAACATTGTCGCGGGTGGTTTTGGGTACATCATCAGTTGTCTCTCCCTCCGTGAAAGCAATGGCAGACAATCGTTTCACACCTTTTTTCCATGCAGATGCCATACGATGGCAAGCATGCAGCCTGCTCAGCTTAGTCACATCACTGCTGTTGTGTTCTGGGTGCTTCTGGCAGTAGACAGTGCAGTAGGTCTGCAAACCATCATCATCCACCGCTTCCGCTGCAACTCTGCTCTCCTGGTGTCATGAATCCACCTCGCAGGTCCTCTCATCATTTGGTATAAATATCTATTCTCGTGGCATCCGTCATCATCCACCGATTCCGCTGCAACTCTGCTTTCCTGCTCTCCTTCAGATGCCATACCAGAGCAAGCATGGAGCCCGCTCAGCTCACCGCTGCTGTTGTGAGCATTGTCAACACCTCGTGCATAATCCTGCAATATGTGCAGAACCAGAACCTGCAAAAGCAGGCAAGGAGGTGACGACAGCGCGATCATGATGGTTATGAGGACATGGACACAAACTTCTCTCAAAGCACAGGCCCTGGCAATTTGGACATCATGGTGGTAATGGGGCAGGTTCATGCCATGGAATGCCAATTCTGGGCTCAGGAAACAAGCACAGACTGGTGGGACCGCATAGTGCTGCAGGTCTGGGATGATTCCTAGTGGCTGTGAAAATTTCACATGTGTAAGGGAACTTTCATGTAACTTTGTGACTTGCTTTCCCCTGCCCTGAAGTGCAAGAATACCAAGATGAGAGCAGCCCTCACAGTTCACGAGCGAGTGGTAATAGCTCTCTAGAAGCTTGCAATGCCAGACAGCTACCGGTCAGTTGGGAATCAATTTGAAGTGGGTAAATCTACTGTGGGGGGCTGTTGTGATCCAAGTAACCAACACAATCACTGAGCTGCTGCTATCAAGGGTAGTGACTCTGGGAAATGTGCAGGTCATAGTGGATGGCTTTGCTGCAAAGGGATTCCCTAACTCCAGTGGGGCGATAGACGAAATGCATCTCTATCTTGGGATCGGACCACCTTGGCAGCCAGTACATAAACTGCAAGGGGTACTTTTCAATGGTGCTGCAAGCACTGGTGGATCACAAGGGACGTTTCACCGACATCAACGTGGGATGGCAGGGAAAGGTACATGACGCTCACATCTTCAGGAACTCTGGTCTGTTTGAACAGCTGCAGGAAGGGACTTACTTCCCAGACCAGAAAATAACCGTTTGGGATGTTGAAATGCCTATAGTTATCCTTGGGGACCCAGACTACCCCTTAATTCCATGGCTCATGAAGCCGTACACAGGCACCCTGGACAGTAGTAAGGAGCAGATCAACTATAGACTGAGCAAGTGCAGAATGGTGGGAGAATGTGCATTTGGATGTTTAAAAGGGCGCTAGTGCAGTTTACTGACTCGGTTAGACCTCAGCGAAACCAATATTCCAATTGTTGCTGCCGCTTGCTGTGTGTTCCACAGTATCTGTGGGAGTAAGGGGAAAATGTTTATGGCGGGGTGGGACGTTGAGGCAAATCGCCTGGCCACTGATTACGTGCAGCCAGACACCAGGGCAATTAGAAGAGCACATCAGGGCACGCTGCGCATCAGAGAAGCTTTGAAAACCAGTTTCATGACTGGCCAGGCTACAGTGTGACAGTTTTGTTTGTTTCTCCTTGATGAAAACCCACCCCCTTGGTTTACTCTACTTCCCTGTAAGCCAACTGCCCTCCCCCCCTTGGATCATCTCTTGCAGAGGCAATAAAGTCAATATTGTTTCAAAATCATGCATTCTTTATTACTTCATCACACAAATGGGGTGATAACTGCCAAGGTAGCCCAGGAGGGGTGGGTGAGGAGGGAAGCATAGGGTGGGGTGGTGGATGAGGGTAGGAGGGAAGGACAAAGCCACACTGCACTTCAAAAGTTCCAGCCTTCTGTTGCTTGGGCAGTCCTCTGGGCTGGAGCAGTTGGGTGCCTGGAGCCGCCACTCCCCTCCCCCCGTGTTCTTGGGCATCTGGGTGAGGAGGCTATGGAACTTGGGGAGGAGGACAAGCGGTTACACAGGGGCTGCAGCGGTGGTCTGTGCTGCTGCTGCATTTCCTGCAGCTCCACCAGATGCCAGAGCATATCGGTTTGATCCCCCAGTAGCCTCAGCATTGCATCCTGTCTCCTCTCATCGCACTGCTGCCACCTCTTCTCTTGCTCCCGCGAGCTCTCATCTCGTTTGTCCCTTCTGTCCTCGTGTTCATTTTCTGCTTTCCTGGACTCTGACATTGTTTGCCTCCACATTTTGCTGAGCTCTTTCAGTGCGGGAGGACTGCATGAGCTCAGAGAACACTTCATCGCGAGTGTGGTTTTTTGGACTTCTTATCTGCACTAGCTTCTGGGACAGAGATGATAGGGGGAGCGTTGCAACATTTGCAGCTGCGGGAGGGAAAAAAGGGAGTAGCAGCATTTAAAGAGACATTTTACAGAACAATGAGTAGACACTTACACGGTGAACCAAGCTGTTAACGTTACATAGCACATGTGCTTTCGGTACAAGGTTGCACTCTGCCTCTTATATTGAGAGCCTGCCAGTCTGGTGTTAGAGATCGCACATGCAGGGCCAGGCAACAGAATTTGGCTTGCAGGCAGCCATGGTAAGCCAGAGTCTTTCAGCTTCTTCAACCTTCAGAACATGTGGAATGGTTTCAAATAGCAGCACCCTCTTTTCCCATATCAAGTACCCGTTGGGTTGGCCATTTAAAAGGAGGGGCTGTACTGGCCGCGAATGCATCCCAAGTCTTCAGGGCAAATTAATCATTAAACCTGCTTGCTTTTAAACCGTGCATTATATTTACAAAAGGTACACTCACCATAGGTGCCTTCTCTGGCTTCATGGTCCATGAGCCTGGGTTGGAAGGGTATTGGATCCAGAGTGATAAACAGTTCCTGGCTGTTGGGGAGAATGGTTTCTCCGCTTGCATGCTGTGCGCTATCCTCCTCATCTTCCTCATCCCCGTTGTGTGAGACTCCCCCCCCTTGCAGGTGTCCACGGACAGGGGTGAGGTAGTGGTGGGGGCCCCCCTAGAAAGCTCATTGTAGAAGTGACATGTCTGAGGTTCTGACCCGGAGCAGCCATTTGCCTCTTTGGCAGGCTTGCCTGAGCTCCCTAATTTTCACACGGCACTGCTGCGGGTCCCTGTTGTAGCCTCTGTCCATCATGCCCTTAGAGATTTTTTTCAAGTGTTTATTTCAGTTACTGGAACGGAGTTCTGATAGCATGAATTCATCTCCCCAAACAGCGATCAGATCCAGTACCTCCCGTTTGGTCCATGCTGGAGCTCTTTTGCAATTCTGGGACTCCATGCGATTCTGGGACTCCTGTGCTGATCAGCTCGCCACGCTGGCCAAACTGGAAATGAAATTCAAAAGTTCCCAGGGCTTTTTCCTGTCTACCTGCCAGTGCATCTGAGTTGAGAGCCACAAGTACTCCTGTTCTTTTTGCTGTCCAGAGCGGTCACAATGGAGCACTCTGGGATTGCTCCCAGAGGCCAATACCATTGAATTACGTCCACACTACTCCAAATTCGACCCGGTGATGTCGATTTCAGCGCTAATCCCCTCGTCGGGGAGGAGTACAGAAATTTATTTTAAGAGCCCTTTAAATCGACAAAAATGGCTTCGTCGTGTGGAGGCGGGAGAATTAGAGCGGGAGCGGCGTGCTCAGGGAGGACACAGAGCAGAGGTGAGCTGAGGTGGGGAGTCCTGTGGTAGCTCCCCCCCCACCCTGAGGCACCCCCACGGCAGCTCCCCATCCCCCAGCCTGGGCAGCCATATGGCACCTCCCCACCCCAGCTCCCCTCTCTTCCGCATCCTTCCCGAGCACACCGCCCCCACTCTAATTCTTCTCCCAGGCTTGCGGGGCCAAACAGCTGATTGGTGCTGCAAGCCTGGGAGGCGGGAGAAGTGGAGCAGGGACCGTGCGCTCGGGGAGGCACCGCTGTTAAAAAAAATGGGGGCACCGCTTTTTGGCGCCCCCAAATCTTGGCGCCCTAGGCAACCGCCTAGTTCGCCTTAATGGTAGCACCGGCCCTGCCAGTGAGCAAAAACGGCTGAGTGAGCCCAGCTGCCAGGGACAGCTTCATACTCCATCCTGGCAAGGGATGGACGGCTGGGGAAAGCACCATATGCAGCCTGCAATGGGGGTGGAGGTGGAGGCAAGGGGAGAAAAATGGTTCCTAGCAACTACAGAAGAGATTGGGGGGAGGGGAAGGCAACAGGTCAGTGCCTTGGGGAATTCAGGTCTCCTGACCACCCACTGCAAAATAGTGCACACACATCCCACCACCAGCAACCAAGATGGAGGGTACAACTCAGTGCACCAGGGGGAAGGAGGTCCTCAATACGCCACACGGCAAAATAGCGCAAAAAACAACCACCCCCCACCACACACACCACACCCCCGCAAGCCAGATGCTAAGGAAGGGAGAAGGAAACCTTCCAGCTGTGCCTCTGCTGCTCCCCAAAGCCCAGCTTACCCCCTCCTTCCCCCCCTTCAGGTGGTCAATACTGTCCCAGAACTGGTACCAGAAATGATGAGGCAAATTAGAAGTAGTTGTGTAACGTACTCAGACGTTTTAGCAATATTCCAGCAGAAATTAAAGCCTCAAGTTCCATTCCAATTTTTACTCCTGGGGGAATTCTGCACCACTGCACAATGCAGAAGTTTGCACAAATTAATGTTGCATGTGCAGAATTTCCTTCCCTCCTCCCCCGTCCCCAGAAATGGGCTGCAGAGATGTTGGCTGCCACTAGAGGCCGCTGGACCCAGCAGAGCCCAGTTCACATATGGGGGGGGCAGGAGGGCCAAGGGGGTGGAGGCATTACCGGAGGGTTCCCAGCAGCTGTAGTTCCTAGCACACCCTGGTAAGGAAAAAGGCGGCAGGGCGCAGGAAACTACATGCTGGCCTGGGACCGAGCATCAGGCTGTTTCTCTCTCTGGATCCCTGGACTCTAGGCGGGTGGGGGTTGTGAGTGTCTGGGCTGTGGGGGGGGGGAGAAGAGTGACACAGTGTGAGTGTCTGGGCTGGGGGGCGGGCCTGCAGCTGGACTCTAGGGGAGTGGGGTGAGAGTGTCTGGCCCCCTGGCTGAGCTGGGGGGGGGGGAGAACGGGAAACAAGAACTGGGTTGTTGTAGAGGTTTCTTTAACTCTCTACTCCTGGGGGAAATTCTGCATGTGACTATTGTTACAGACATACTTGCTGGCAGGTATTTTTAAATAAATTACGAAAATAATTGAATCAACTGGCATGATTATAGAGTGTTATTTTGACAAATAAAATTGGCAGAATTTTGCAGAATTTTAAAATAACTGTGTGCAGAATTTTTAATGTTTTGGTGCAAAATTCTCCCAAGAGTAACTATTTCACAACCAAATGACAGCTACTATTTTTAAATTTTATCTTTCTTAGGTATTTTATGCTACAAATTTCAAATCTGAAATGGTGTGTAAAAATATATAAGAACACTGGGAAAAAATGTGACTGCTTTAAACTCTTTCCAAACTCACTCATACTTTTAAAATACTACAACCATCATTATTGTACAAAAACATCCAGGTACAAAGACCAACACAAATCAGTTAAAGCAAAATGAGTCTAGTTACCGCACAAGATACATAACTTTACATGTTTCAAAATTCACTGTCTTTTCATGGTAAGTTTTACCATGCTGACATTTTAATTTAAAATTTGTTTGCATTTCCTTTTATGTTTGTACCAGCACAGTAAAAAGACCTATGTGACAGCTTATTACATCCACAACACAGTACCATACGTTTGCATAATTTTGCTAGACACTGTCAAATATGTCATTATGGGGTCCTTAATCACCTTATCACACTGCTGTAGCATCACAACATGAATGCAAAATGAGTTATTTTAAAAAGTAGTTCACAGAAATGCCTATGACTATCCAGAAAAACTTAAAGGATTAACAAGGTTACATAATACGCTACAAAGTCCAGTATTCCACAGCAAAATACAGAATCTTAAGCAAAAAAGCCCACATGTGCCATGCTAATTATGCAATTCCACGTACGGAAGAGAAATTCCTTTTAAATTTTGTAGGTCAAAATATGCTTTTAAGTCTGGCATTTGATTGCCTTATTGTTCTAGTTTGCATAACTAAAAAGCTATCTTGCCTTTTATTGATTAATTTAGATTGGCTTTACCCTACAAAATATGACTTACAAATGGCTAAGTACTAGTCTGACACCTGCACACAGTTCATTTAATTTCTCATCTTTGCACTTAACTGTAAAAGTAATTGCACCCTCAAAACTGGTATAATTAAAGACAATTTTTCAAAGCAATTGTGAGGTCAGTAAGCACAAAAAAAGTTGTTCTATTTTATTTTTCTTGTGAATCTCAAAGCATAACATGACTTGAGCTGGAACAGAACTTCAATCAATTCTTAACTTCCAAATGAGGCAACTGTTTCTGAATTTTTCTCTTCAGCAAGGAAGTTCTAGAAACCAGCGTATCAAACTTAGACCAAAGAAAAGCAACTGTAGATTATACGCTCTCAACAATAATCTCAAGAAAAACTTCTGAGCCCCTTACAACTAAAACCTATCTGGAATATTAGTCTTATACACTGTACCACAAAGACTCTCCCTATTCCAAATAGCTTATGCTATCAGGGCTAGAGCTTACACATGAATCCAAATAGCTGGAACCATATGCCTGGGACAGATCCATTTACAAGAGATAGCCATAAGGGTATAAGTGACACATGGCGGAGAGAAGAAAGGAGGATACAATTAAATATATGCAAACTTATATACATCTCTACCCTGATGTAACGCAACCCAATATAAGGCGGGTTCGCATACAAGGCGGTAAAGCTCTGACACACTGCTCAGAGCAGCGTGTTAAGGGTGCTGGGCCAGGCTGGGGCCGAGGGGTTCGAGAAGGGGCAGAGGGTCTCAGGGGCAGTCAGTGGCTTCCCCCCACCCCAGGGTCTGGGGGGCAGCAGCTGTGAGGGCCCGCAGTCCCAGAGTGGCCCAGGGGGTTAGTAGGGGGGGCGGGGCCAGAGAAGCCCGCTCTGCTTCCCTCACCTCAGCTGTGTCGCTTGAGGTAGGGGGCTTAGGGAAAGGGATCCCCCCCGCACTCACCAGCAGTGGCAGAAGGAGAGCAGCCTGGCCCCAGCCCACTCCACTCTGCCAGCTCCCAGCCGCAGCGCTCCGCTTCCCGCCGCAGGGGAGTATGGGGGGGAGGGGCGGCATGGATGGGGGTCGGAGCAGTCACCCAACCTCTCCGCACTCACCGGCGGCGGGAAGTGGAGCAACATGGCCCCAGCCCACTCCGCTTTCCTTGCCCTGACCCCAGCCATGTTGCTGGGGGGCGGCTGGGGAAAGGTCCTGCACTCACCTGCCCGGCTGGAAGTGGAGCGTCACAGCTGGGAGCTGGCAGAGTGGAGCTGGCTGGGGCTGGGCTGCTCCGCTTCCCGCCGCCGGAGAGTGAGGGGAGGTTGGGGAAAGGACGCCCTCTGCACTCACCTGCGGTGGGAAAGTGGAGCGACATGGCCCCAGCCCACTCCATCCCCTAGCTCCCAGCCTTGGTGCTGGGAAGGTGAGTGCAGGATCTTTCCCCAGCCGCCCCCCAGCGACACGGCTGGGGCCGCGTCACTCCACTTCCCAACACAGGTGAGTGCAGGGAGGCATCCTTTCCCCAACCTCCCCGCACTCACCAGCAGCGGGAAGCAGAGTGCCACAGCTGGGAAGTGGCGGAGTGGAGTGGGTTGGGGTCGGGTTTGCTCTGCTTCCTGCCGCTGCCGGTGAGTGCCTATCAGGGGGTGGGGGGCGCAAAGCAAGTTTGATATAATGTGGTCTCACCTATAATGCGGTGAGATTTTTTTGTCTCCCGAGGACCGCGTTGTATCGGGGTAGAGGTGTACATGAAAGAGAATAATCTGTGCCACTTTCAAGAAGAAATTAGGTCTTGCTTTATACCCCTAGATCATACTAAAATTATAGTCAAATAGTAATAAGTAAACAAATAACTGCAGTTTTTAACACGAAGGAATTAATCTAAATGTAAATTCATAACCCACTTCAAAAAGTTAATTATGAACCCATATCATTCAAACCAGATCTAGCTTAATACAAAGTCTTAAAGTTGATCACATTACTCTTATAGAAAACATACCACCATCTCCAATATTACATACTACATCAAAAGTAACTTGAGTATTATTTTTAAAATATAGAACTAGAACTTTCCAGAGAAAAGTGGTCACTGATTACATGCTTTAGAGTAGCAGGATGGAAGGGGGAATAGATCAGTCAGGCAGCTGGACCTTGAATCAGCAGCAGCACCAGAGGAGCTTCCAGAGAAAAGGGTTCAATGATTCATTGAAAAGAATGCAGGTAGCTGACTGGGAAAAAAAGGTTACTTCTTGAGCTCTGCCCACCTGAAAGTCCCTCCCCTCAAGTGGTCAGGGAAACTCCAAGAGAGACATCGTAAAGAAGCTACAATTTTATTTCAAAAAGAACAGGAGTACTTGTGGCACTTTAGAGATTAACAAATTTATTACAGCATAAGCTTTCGTGAGCTACAGCTCACTTCTTCCGATGCACAGAATGGAACACAGAGACAGGAGATATTTATACATACAGAGAACATGAAAAGGTGGAAGTATGCATAGCAACAGGAAGAGTCTAATCAATTGAGATGAGCTATCATCAGCAGGAGGAAAAAAAAACTTTTGAAGTGATAATTGAGATACCCATAGAAGGTGTGAGGAGAATTTAACATAGGGAAATAGATTCAATTAGTGTAATGACCCAACCATTCCCAGTCTCTGTTTAAACCTAAGTTAATTGTATCTAATTTGCATATTAATTCGAGTTCAGCAGTCTCTCTTTGGAGTCTGTTTTTGAAGTTTTTTTGTTGCAAAATTGCC
Organism: Mauremys mutica; assembly: GCF_020497125.1. NCBI lineage: Eukaryota > Metazoa > Chordata > Testudines > Geoemydidae > Mauremys > Mauremys mutica. The sequence goes on along the minus strand of NC_059073.1, from coordinate 184,789,329 downwards.
ACTTTCAAGTCTGTCACTGAATGGTTAGAGAGGCTGAAGTGTTCTCCCACTGGTTTTTGAATGTTATGATTCCTGATGTCAGATTTGCGTCCACTTCTTTTGTGTAGAGACTGTCCGGTTTGGCCAATGTACAGTTTTCATGTTCTCTGTAGTATAAATAAGAACTCCTGTTCTTTTTGCAGATACAGACTAACATGGCCGCTACTCTGAAACTGAATTTTATTTCAGTTACTGTTAACTAAAAATTAATCTGAAAGGGTCAATACCATGCAAGCAACTTCAAATGTAATAAAAAGAGATGGACACTAGAGAACTATATGGAACCTAAATAAAAATATGTATAATTACATTAGGTAAACTTATTTCAAGTATACTATTTCTTGTTAAATGTTTTTCCCTATATAAATTAAGAATTTAGTTTGGTTCATTATAAACATGAGACCTCTGAATTCTTCAAATAAGTAATTATCTCTTGAGATTTATCAGCCCTGATCAAAATATCTTTATTTTCTAGGGTAGAATGATTTAAATGAATTTTAAATCCTATCTCACTTGCTGGTATAACCATTAAAATGTTGATTTGCAACAAAATATAGCCTTTATAATAAATTTGGTACTACTATTTGATAACCAGGAGGTTACACTATATCTATACAAAATTACTAAAGAAATTATCTAGCTTAATATCCATTTATTCAAATACTTAATTTTTACATTAAGTTAGAAAATGGTCAGTGATGCATTTTTTATTTATTAAATTAATTTTTACTCATGGTTGGTGCCATGCTGCTTTTGGATGGAAAAATTCAATTAAGAATGCACAAAAACAGCATTCTAAATTAGTACAATAAAATGACATTAAATGTGCTGGATACATAAGAAAATTAATCAAAACATTTAAAAATGGATTTATTAAACAAAGGAAGTATTATATGTAGTTAGCAAACTGAAACGATTGGTTTCTGATCATCATGTCCTTCAAGATTTTACAAAAGATAGTTACCTTTTCCGTAACCGGTATTCTTTGAGATGTGTTGCTACTGTCCATTCTATATTAGGTGTGTGCGCTCGCCATATGCTTCAGTGCTGGAAGTTTTTCCCTGAGCAGTATCCAAAGGGGACCAGCTCTGGTGCCCCCTGGAGTGGCACCCGCATGGCGCGGTATAAGGGGCGCCATCGGCTCCCTCCAACCTCAGTTCCTTCTTGATGGAAACTCGGAGTGGAGAAGGAGGGCGGGTCATGGAATGGGCATGAGCAACACATCTCAAAGAACATCAGTTACGGAAAAGGTAACTCTCTTTTCTTCTTTGAGTGCTTGCTTGTGTCCATTCCATGTTAGGTGACTCCAAAGCAGTATCCCTGGAGGTGGGTAGTAGTTCATGGATGTGTAGATTGCAACACAGCTCTGCTGAACCCAGCATCGTTTCTGGCCTGCTGAGTGATGGCATAATTAGCAGAAAACGTGTGGACAGAGGACCACATTGCGGCTTTACAGATGTCCTAGATAGGGATGTGCGCCAGGAAGGCCGCCGAAGACACCAGAGCTCTTGTAGTGGGCTCTGACAATCGGCAGCAGTGGAACCCCCGCCAAGGCCATAACAGGTGCTCATGCATGAGGTAATCCAATTGGAAATCCTCTGTGAGAACACCGGATGACCCTTTATCCTATCTGCTGCAGAGATGAAGAGCGAGATCAATTTACAGAAAGGCTTGGTACGCTACAAGTAAAAAACCAAGGTCCTTCAGGTGTCCAGGGCATGCAGATGCCTCTCTTCACTGGTCTTGTGCGGTTTGGGACAGAACACCAGGAGGAAGATGTTCATATGGAAGATGGAGACCACCTTTGGCAGGAAGGCCAGGTGGGGCCGCTACTGAACCTTATCCTTGTAGAAGACTGTGTACGGAGGCTAGGAAATCAAGGCTTTAATTTCAGAGACCTGTCTCGCCGATGTCACCGCCACCAGGAATGTGACCTTCCATGACAGGGGGGAAAGGATCAGGAAACCAGCGTCTCAAAGGGTGGGCCAGTAAGCCTAGAGAGGACCAAGTTAAGATCCCACTGCAGGATGGGAGCCCGTACCTACGTGAAAAGTCTCTCAAGCCGTCTCAGGAACATGCGAAAACACCGTCTGTCCTGGGATCAGCAGGTGAAAAGTGGAGATGGCCGCAAGATGCGCTCTAATGGAAGTGTGCGCCAGGCCCTGATTTCTCAAATGGAGCAGATAGTCCAGGACAGCCTGTATGGAGGAACACAAGGGAGAGATGCCCCATTTGGACACCCAGTGGGAAAACCTCATCCACTTGGCCAGGTAAGTCAGTCTAGTTGAGGGCTTCCTCTTTTCCAGGAAGACCTGTTGGACCCCTTCTGAACAGGTTCGCTCCTCCAGGTTCAGCCACGCAGCATCCATGCCAAGAGGTGGAGGGACCTGAAGTTGGGGTGTAACAGTTGACCTTGGTCCTGTGACAGCAAGTCCAGTCGCTTGGGCAGGGTCCAGGGAGGGGCTGCTGTCAGGTTCATGAGCTTGCCGAACCAGTACATAAGGCTCCCTAACCACGAGAGGAGGGAGGCATCAGAGGGAGCCCTTGCTCAGACCTTGCCAAGAACAAAACGGGTGGCATTTCCCTATTCTGTCTGGTAGCGAACAGGTCCACTCGGGGAGTTCCCCACCTTTGGAAGATCATGCAGGCTACCTCTGGATGGAGCGACCACTTGTGATGAGAGGAGAAGAGCCTGCTGAGCTGGTCCGCCAGTGTATTCCTGATGCTGGGAAGGTGACAAGCTTCCAGGTAGATTTCGTGGTTGATGCAGAAGTCCCAGAGATGAAATGCCTCCTGACAGAGGGCCAACGAGCACGCTCCCCCTTGCCTGTTGATGTAGAACATCAAGGCTGTATTATCAGTCAGGACTCTTAACTCCTTGCCTGAGAGGTGAAGCAGGAAGACTCCGCACACCAGCTGGACTGCTCGGAACTCTGACATTTACATACAACCGCGCCTCCTCTGGGTACCACATCCCTGAGACTGGAGGACGCCCAGATGCGCACCTCAGCTCAGGTCAGAGGTGTCCGACATCAACTCGATGGAGTGAGGAGAGTTGTTGGACAGAACCCCCTCCAGGACTGTCCTGCAGTCAGTCCACCATCACAGCAAGGTAAGTATCGCCTGGGGAATGGTAACTATCTTTTCCAGGGAGTCTTGGGACTGGGAATAGACTGTTGCCAGCCACTGTTGCAGGGGCTGCATCTGGAGCCTGGCATGGTGGACCACATAAGTGCACCTGCCACGTGGCCCAGCAGGTGCAGACAGACTCTGGCTGTAGTCAGATGGAATGCAGAGACTTCCGCAATGAGGTTCATCAACATGTGGAACCTTTCCAGTGGAAAGAGTGTTCTGGTACAGGTCGAGCCCAGGACCGCTCCAATGAGCTCTATCCTCCGCACTGGCACGAACGTTGACTTTTTGTCGTTTACTAGTAGGCCCAGAGAGTGGCACATGGCTTGAAGTACGACAACATCCCTTCAGACTGGAGACCAGGGGCTGCCCTTGACAAGCTAGTCGTTGAGGTACGGGTAGATCTGGATACCAGGCGCCTGAAGTAAGCCACTACCACTGACATGCACTTGGTAAACACCCTCGGTGCTGTCGCCAGGCCAAATGGGAGGACCACAAACTGGCAGTAGTGGGGCCCCACTGTAAACCAGAGGAAGCATCTGCATCCTTGAAAGATCGCTATGCAAAAGTATGTGTCCTTCAAGTCAAGGGCAGCATACCAGTCTCCCAGATCCAGGGAAGGATAATTGAAGCCAGAGAGCCCATGAGGAACTTTAGCTTCTTTAGGTACTTGTTGAGGTCTCCCAGGTCCAAGATGGGTCATAGACCACCATGGGCCTTAAAAGTACCAGGAATAGAACCCCTTGTTCCTGTACTCAAGAGGAACTTCTTCCACCGCACCCAGATGTAGCAACCCTTTACCTCCTGCACTAGGAGACTCTTGTGAGAGGAGTCCCTGAAGAGGGATAGGGAAGGGGGGAGAAAGGAACTGGAGGATATAACCCTGCTCCACTGTGCTGAGGACCCAGCAGTCTGAAGTTATAGCGGTCCAAGCAGGGAGGAAAATTCCTCTGCCTGAAGCCGCAGGTTAGAAGTGACCCTCTTCAAAAGTTCATGATGTGCTTTGGTGTCATCCTGAGGAATCAGGTGAGGGGGCCCCAGTGATAGCCTCATCTGGCAACGACAAGGACTATGCTGGTGTCGTGGGAACCTCCACGTCCATTGGTGGCCCAGCAGCTTGCTCCCCTGGGTCCTCCTGGACCTTTGGGCTCTTACCCCCTGAAGCATCAAGCATCGGAAGGGAATGGGATACCGAGGCCTCTGGCCTCTCCAAGGATCCCAACACGGATCAGGGAAGGTTGGGAGAATCCCTAAGGGTTCCACGGGAACCATGGCACTGGCCACTGCGGTTGGGACCATGGGACAGATTTTGGTGCTGATAATGTAGTCGACACCGCCGGTACCAGGGCTTGTCCCGCAGTCAGGGAACCTCACTCTGAGCTGGAGCTACCAGCAGAGTAGTCAGTACCAAGCAACCAGGATCGGGCTGAGCAGTGGCTCCTGTCCGACTTGTGTCGGTCACTGTGTCCCGAAGCTGACCTGTCCAAGCGAGACTGTCTTGGTCGCGCTCTCCGGGACCGACAGCGTTTGGCAGATCTGCGTTGAATACCCGACGATCCACGCCTCATGCTACTCAACAGGTCCCAGGACGTCGAATGGAACCAGAAGCTACTACAGACCAGTTGCCAGGAAGATCGTCCTGAGTAGGGCAACCTCTCCTTCTTGGAGACAGTGATGATGGCCTGGCAATCGGAAGTCTCTGGCATCCAATCGGTCCCGGGCCCTTGGAGATGGTTGGGGCCGGTCCTAGAGTTCTTGCCAGGTGGCGTGTGCCTCAGAGGGTCTATGCCAATCTACCGGTGAGGTACACCTCAAGTCCCTTGATTGGTGCCCCCGGTGTGTAGACCGAAGAGGGCTCCGCTGAGCCTGCCTCTTCAGTCCTGAAGCGTGACGGCTTTGGACGGACAAATGCTGGCTGGACGTCCCTCTCTATGGGGAACGGTACACCACTGAGGTGGGGACACACACAGGTCCCAATGTGGGTTTATCCCCAAGACTGGGGTACTAAGGGAGCTGGTGTGGGCCAGGTGTGGGTCAGGATTTCTTGAGCTGCTCGAAGAGCTTTGAGCGTCGACGGCACCTGAAGCTGGCTACAGCCTGCACCGCTATCTGGGGTTGCAGGCAAAGCCTGGGATGGGCTGCACCGCTCGACTTGAGCTGGGGCCCAACTTCCCAAAGGGGGTGTTGAGCTGCCCGGCACGGGTCGTGGCTCGTTCCCAACCCTCTCCTTTCCCTTACAGGAGGTAGGAGATCTTCCCCTCTCAGTCTTTTTCAGCTTTTTGACTGGAGTTGTGGAGGGGGACCAGTGCCAGATCGTGGACAGCCCTGGTGGAGCACTGCGCGTAGAGGCCACGGTGCTTGGTGCGGAGTCGGACCACTGCTCCGGTGCCAGAGTGAGGGCTGACTCCATTAGAAGCACTTTCAGAGGGATATCATGCTCCTCCTTCATCCTAGGTTTGAAGGACTTGCAGATACGGCACTTGTCACTTATGTGTCCTTCACCTAAGCACCTTAGGCAGCTGGTATGTGGATTGCTGATGGGCACAGGCCGTTTGCAGTGATCGCAAGGCTTAAAGCCTGGGGACCAGGGCATGCCCCATCCCCCGGCTGAGTCCCATTCGTGACTAATGAAAAGTTGAGAATTACTACTAAGGGTAACTAAGAAACTACTAACTATACACAACTATATTACAGAAAGAACAGGAGTACTTGTGGCACCTTAAAGACTAACAAATTTATTTTAGCATGAGCTTTCGTGAGTTACAGCTCACTTCTTCGGATGCATAGAATGGAATCCGAAGAAGTGAGCTGTAACTCACGAAAGCTCATGCTAAAATAAATTTGTTAGTCTTTAAGGTGCCACAAGTACTCCTGTTCTTTTTGCGGATACAGACTAACACGACTGCTACTCTGAAACTATATTACAGATTTTCAAAGTTCACAAGAACAGAAAACGAAACAACGGTAGCCAAAGCAGCAGATGCTCCAGCACCGTCACTGTCAGCAAGAAGGAACTGAGGGTGGGGGGAGCTGGCGGCACCCCTTATATCATGCCATGTGGGCACCACTCAACGAGGTGCCAGAGCTGGTTCCCTACAGATACTGCTGAGGGAAAATCTTGCAGCACCAGTGCATGTGGTGAACACACATACACACCTAACATGGAATGGACATGAGCAAGCACTCGAAGTACTAGTTGATCTTATCTTCTCTCACACTTAGTTTTTATAGATACATTTGAAGAAGAAAATAAGCTTTCCTGCTTTTTCAAGTCCCAATCAGTTTCTCAACTTTGAATGGACTGGCCATTGAACAAAACTAGCTGAATAAACTGAAACGAAGAAAATATTCTCTTTGCACCTGCAAAGAGAAGAGGATCTGGCTACCAAAACCTTGTTTTGCACTTCAAACTCTGGTCCCAGGTGTTTAGCTAATGATTTTCGTCAGTTTAGGGCAGAGGTGGGCAAACTACGGCCCGCGGGCCACATCCGGCCCACGGGACCCTCCTGCCCAGCCCCTGAGCTCCTGGTCCAGGAAGCTAGCCTCCGGCCCCTCCCCTGCAGCCTCAGCTCACTGCGCTGCCGGCAGGGCTGCAAGCTCCTGGGGAAGCGCAGCTGCAGACCCTGGCCTGACCCGGTGCTCTTTGCTGCATGGTGGCATGGCTGGCTCCAGCCGGGCAGCGCAGCTGTAGCCCCGCCAGCCACCAGTGCTCCAGGCAGCGCAGTAAGGGGACAGGGAACGGGGGGGGGGGGGGTTGGACAGAGGACAGGGGAGTTTGGGGTGGTGGTCGGGGGGGGAAGGGGTGTGTGGATAGGGGTTGGGGCAGTCAGAGGGCAGGGAACAGGGGGAGTTGGATGGGGCAGGAGTCCAGGGGGTGAGAAGTGGGGGAGGAGGGGCCAGATGAGGGCAGGGCCAGGCCATGCCTGGCTGTTTGGGGAGGCACAGCCTCCCCTAACCAGCCCTCCATACAATTTCCGAAACCCGATGTGGCACTCAGGCCAAAAAGTTTGCCCACCCCATGTTTAGGGGCTTCACTTTCTTTAAAACTTTGGGGCACTACTTAATTATTTTAATAGATTATAATAAGTTTAGACTTTAATGATAATGCAAGTAGTTATATTTTTAAATTTAATTTTATATAGATTTTAAAGAGAAAAATGTGTTTAAATAAAAATCAGATTTTTAATTTTTATCCACCCTACGTTAACCTCAAAAAAGACCAAATTTAATTTCTTTTCTTGAAAAAGCCTAATTATAACTAACTTCATGGTTGCAATAGTAGTAAATGAAATTTGTTGGCTTTGCTTTTAAGTTGAATTTTACAAATGAACCCCTCAAAACCCAGCAATTCTAACCACCTCGTGTCTTACAACTTTCATATCTATGTTGATTACCAACATATAAAAGAACAATGGTTACTATGGAGAATTTTTAATGTGTTCATTTAAGTAAAGCATGCTTTCAATAGAATAGAAGGTACTTACCCTTCTAACCTGACATCAGGTAATGATCTGTTGAGAGCAATCATTTCACTTGCCATTAAATTAAACTGATTTATTTTAAACATCTCTTTCATTTTTTCTTGATCCTCTTTAGGAATAACAACAGGCTTCCCCATTTCTCCAGGACCTTCATGTGGCTTCTGTACCGGTTCTGGAACTAACAGAAAAGAAGCTTTAATACTGAATTACCTGGGGTTCTCAAACTTCATTGTACCGTGACCCCCTTCTGACAACAAAAATGACAACAAGACCCCAGGAGAGGGGACAGAAAAATGAGCTTGCCTGAGTCCCACCACCCCAGACACGGAGGCCAAAGCCAAAACTCAAGCCCCGTCACCCAGGACTGAGGCAGTGGGGCTCAAGCTTTGGCCCTGAACTGTGGGGTTCAGGCTTCAGCCCTAGGCCCTAGCAAGTCTAATGCCAGCCCTGGCAACCCATTATAATGGGCTTGCGACCAACTTTGGGGTCCCAACCCAATTTGAGAACCGCTGGATTAGACTATTCTGAAATTTACTGGAGAAATAAGACTATTGCAGGCACCCTTACGTTTTCTTCTAATTTATGTTTTACAAAAGCATATCTAATTTGTTTAATGATGCACTGTTCCATATGAAGCAAGATCCAAGGACAGATCTAAAATTTAACATTTTTAAATACTGGAAAAATATAAACTTCCGACTATTAATATATTTAACAAGAGCAGTTAAATCTCATTCTCAGCAGCTATTGTGCACTTGGAGGACCAAAAAGCACCTATCTTTTTGTCATCACATTTTGTATTGTACAAACCTACTGCATTACAAATTTAACTCAGTTATGGAATAAATATCTACATTATATTTCACAGACTTCCTGAGAAAAAATAATTAGTGGGGGTTTTATTTCACATCTAGTAACATACACTTCCACATAAATTCCTGTGCTAACCTCGTAATCTATTTTTATATAAAAAAAGGTCTATTTAAGTGAAGAATAATCCATTTAGCCTAAAATTCTGGTAAGTATACTTTACTATTTGGCATTGAATTCAAATGGCATTTTTTAATCATTCTTCAGAACAATCTTCTCTCAATTTTAGGAAAATTTAATTCCACCAGAATTAATCTATTACAAACTGGAAACAATGTGTTAGCTCTAGCCAATCTGTATCAACAAGCAAATTTAAATTACTCCTAAACTAGGCATACTATTTCTAATACCAATTGTTTGCCAAGTAAAAGACAAAACCAGAAACAGAACATTATTTCATTTTTATGCTTCTGGTAAAGGATTACAAATAATTGAGACTAAAAAACAAAACCAAAGTGGCCAGTGTTTCTTTATAAATACCCATTTTGTGATATTTTTCAAAATTTCAATTTAAATAAACAAACAATGAAATTTCAAGACACTTGTTTTTAACTTGACCTTTAGCATATATATTGTCTATGAGTCATCTAGCCATTGAATTATCAGATTAATTTTAATAGAAAACAGCATTATAAATGAGCTAAATAATTCAATGTACTCTAACAGAATATTAGGTAATTCCAGTAAAATCAAGGCACCACCCTTTTTCTCTTCCTGCTTCCCAAATATGAAATGCTCCTTAATTTTTGGCTAAGAGAGAATACTGTAATCTTACACAAGATCAAAGAGGGGGAAAATAGCTCGTCAAGAGGAAAACCAAAATGTATCCTATACTCACTGAAAATTCAAATGATACGAACATATAAAGAGTAACAAATGAGATATCTTGTGCTTATTTCACTGAGTTTTCCAAAATGACTGCAGGGGGAAACTATTAGCAACACCTAAATTCAGTTTGTTAGCATTTCCATTATAAAAGATTTTCAGAGTTTTTTTTCCTAGAAGCTCAAACATTTCCAACAGGCCTTTGAAATTTGGTAGGGTGAATACTCTGTGACCAAAGAAATAACTTTTCTTTGTCACATGAAATTCGTTCAAGTTTGGCTGAGATGTACTGTTAAAAATTGCCAGTTGACCAATCTGCCTGGTTCAATGGAATTGACATGTTCCCGCAGAACACTGATTCCACCAAATCACCATTTTTCAACAGAGAGCTGTTCCACTGGAAAATTTTCAATAACCTCTAATTATGATCAGTCTAATTCTGTTATGTATCACAGGACCACTTGCCTCATTCGGTGCACAACCTAAAAACAACAATTAAAAGAACATTATAGAGACAAGGTGGGTGAGGTAATATCTTTTATTGGACCAATTCCTGTTGGTGAAAGCAAACTTGCAAGCTCTTCTTGAAAGTGTCTCTCTTTCACCAAAAGAAGTTGGTTTAATAGAAGATATTACCTCACCCATCCTGTCTCTCTACTATCCCAGGACCAACATAGCTACAATACCACTGCAAACAAAAGAACTTTATGTATTTCAGAAAATATCTCCCATGAATTGGTTTGATATTCAATTAGTCATAAAGGAGACCTTCAGAATATTACAGCAATACAGAGATGTTATAATTCTGTTTAAAACAGTGTCTAGTCAGCTTGCTAACTGGTTTCACTCTCAGATTTCAAACCAGTATTACTAATAGAATGCTAAATTAATATATTTCATAGCAAAGCTAATTACTAAGTGTAATATCAAATATTTAATTGAAAACAGTCTTTCCATTCATATTATAAGGCCATTTAGGAGTAACAGAAAACAGTTATATGAAGTAATATTGTTTAACCAACTTTGCACTTTTCCTACATTATATTTATCTTAAAGTGCAAATTATCTGTTAAAAAATGAAGTTTCTACACATGCAGAGGACTGAGTTCAATTTGAAACTTGACTTCAGTGAGAGTTGGTGGGAAATTAAAATACAGTTTCTGCATCCCATCACCATTGTCCCAAAAATAAGACAGCTAGCTGCCTTTAACAGAAAGAACAAAAGCCTCAAGGGACAGTTCATAAAATCTTAAGAGTTTCAAATTACCATTCACTAGTTCTTATTTAAACATTCTTTGACTGCTGCTCCCAAGCAACTTTTATAAACAAAGCGTGCAATAAAACCTCTGAAAATGGAAGTGATCTACTAAAACAACTTTTTTTTAATAAAAAACCTTTGAGTCTTCCTTTTTTGCCTGTTCTCTTTCCCCATCCCAGTTCAGTTCATGCTCCGTCTCCCCCCACTTGTGGTAATACATATATGCAAAGCATTTCTCCAGTAACATCAATAGGAGCAGCACTAGAGCAGAGAAAAAGCCTTCTCCCACTGCAGAGATTAGGGTTTAATACATGTTCCCCTCTCCTCCCAAAAAAGTTTCAGTGCCAGTCAGGAAACAGAACTTTTCAAGGAATTTCACATTTAATTTGTCTTCTGCACATGATTTTTTTTAATAGACACAGTAATTATACTTAAAAGAAATTAGTCACATTAAAAGCTCCAAACACAGATTCTGGCCTTAAAATCGGAAGAGCCTCAACACAATTTATTTTATCTTCACAACTAAGGCATAATGATTAAGACCAAAGTTGTCAAAGTATCTACAGTAAAATCTGTGTTATCCCAGCATTTTGGGAGGGGGATGTGGGGCATGGGCTCTGGGAAGGAATTTTAGTGTGGGAGGGGGCTCAGGGTGGGGGGTTAGGGCACGGCAGGGGTTTTGGGGTCCCAGATCCACATGGTGCTCAACTCGAGCGGCTCCCTGCAAGTGGCGACATGTCCCTGCTGCTCCTAGGTGGAGGGGTGCCCATGCAGCTCTGCACGCTGCCTCCATCCGCAGGAGCTGCCCCCGCAGCTCCCACTGACTGTGGTCAATGGTCCTAGGTGAAGGAACAGCCACAGGGCTCACACTGGCTCCGCAGCTCCCATTGGCTGGGGACCGCAGCCATGGGAGCTGTGGGGGCAGCACCTGCAGGCAGAGGCAGCATACAGAGCCACCTGGTCACGCCTCGGCCTAGGAGCAGCAGGGACATGTCACTGCTTGCAGGGAGCTGCCTGAGGTGAGCACCGCCAGGATCCGCCACCTTGCATACCCTCCTATGCCACAACCCCCAGCCCTGAGCTCCCTCCCACACCCAAATTACCACCCTCCTTCTTAGTTAACCGGAATTTTTGACTTACTGGCACCCCCCAATTCCCTCAACATGCTAGACACCAAAGTTTTTACTGTACTAATTTTGAGTGCCCCCTTGAGATGCTTAGGACCTGATTTTCCCAAGTACTTCCAGTTTATACATTCTAAGCACAGCTGCCATTGACTTCAGTTGTGGTTGTGAGTCCTCAGCTCTTCTGTATATCAAATCCCATGCAAATTGGGCACACAAAAATGAGCCACACAGTTAGTGGCCACCTTCTAAAAATTTGGTTTAAGAGACTTTTCCAGCTGCACATTGGAAGTTTACAGAAATCCAGTTCTCTGGGGTGGCATTCAACTGTTTAAACCATGAGATCAACCTCTCTCTTCCTGCAGTTTCCTGCCACATTCACTACTCAACTTCCAAGTTCTATAACAATCAGCTTCCTTCACTACACAATACTGTTTGGGCACTGTCTATCCTATGCACTGAATGAGGCAGAAGCCCCCTTAGAAAAAATAAATAGGTGATATGTAAAGACTGCATGGTAATGCATACATTCCAGGGTGCTGATTTACAGTTGCATGGACCACCTTATTTTTGATATTTCTTAAGTCTTTGGTGCTTGATTTTGCAACCTATTTTTTAAATGGAGTCTCTGTGTAATTACCTACAGTTTTTTAAAAAAGTGAAAGAAAGTGAAATTCTATCAAATGTAATATAACCATATTCAATCCAACACATCCTCCCAATATTGGTTACCTTTAGGGTTGGCAAGTTTAAACCCATAGCATAGACTTTTACCACTAAGCTTATGGAGTAGCTGACAGAAGTCACTGGAAGGGGATGAGATAGCTCACTGGTCGATTTCACAACTACTTGCTAGACAACAGGGAAATGTGGGGACTTAATAATCCTGGGTTCTATTCCAGGTTCTCAAGATGCTTTAAATCAGAAGGCCTTCTGCCCACATCTCCCCATGCCCATCCCAGTCTATTCCTGCCCCATATAACCAATCCTTCTCCCTCTGCTCCTGTCCCTTCCTAGCATACTGCTTTCCCAGCTCCTCATTCCTTGCCCTTAAATGCAGGCTGTTTTCTCCTTCTACTCTATGCTGTTGGACATCAGCAGAGAAGCAGTCAACATAAAGTCTCCCTACTCCCAGCAGCTCCAAACAGCCAGAAGAAGCAACTGTAAGCAGCTCCTGCTGCACTTAGCAGTAGTATACTAAGCCCTGATGGAATCTTCATACTATTTTGCTGTCAAAACCGATGTCAATTTTCAAGGGCATATAACTGTCAAATAGAGGTGGATTTTCACAGGGAATTCTATAGGCACTTCTCTGACATACACCCATTTAATGGAGATGTTCTAGTCCCTCCATGCTTTAGAGAAGGGACTTGAAATATTGTGGGGTATAAGCTTCTAACATTTACAAAAAAAATTTCCCCAAATGTCGTTCTTGGTAATGACTGAACCATTTTTTGACACATTTCAAAAATTTCAGCTTGAGTGGTTAGTTAGGCAGGGTAGATAAGAAAAATGATTTTTATTTAAATTAGATTTTTTTTTATTTAAAATTACAAGAAGTTTTCCTTTTAAAATATAAACCTGTTAAAAATGAAATCTGAATTTAAAACAAAATATGTTAAGGTCTAAACTTACATCATCTTAAAGAAAAAATATGCTGAATCCATGATCCTCTATAAAAAACTGAGTTAAGACTTAAACATTGTTTTTTCTATATAAAGAAAGAATCAGGGGGAAAAATAATCATCAAATTTATGAGGTTAAGCTTTATAAATATGGTACAATAGGCCAGGCTAACTAATTTAGGAGACTGTTACTTTCAAGAGACTAAGGCAAGTAGGAACTTACATCAAGTAAAGTGACTGCAGTTTATTTGAAAATTTTCCCAGACTGGCCTGCGATAATCAGTTTAAATTTACTGACTACATTTAATTTCTCTGTTTAATAAATCAATTAGTTGTACGTGTGAAACATTCTTTGATAAAGTTTATGTATCTAAAGTATTCACAGTTGCTTTAATAAATGTTATTAGCTGTTGCGTTTAATTAAATTTAGTTACCTCCTAATGCAGTTTGACACAAATCATGAAGAAAGTTAATTATCTAGTAAATAATCATTCTGTATCTAAACACACTAAAAATGTACAGTTCAGAAGAATCTGAAAGCTATATAACTGTTTACATAAATAAATTATATCTAGAGAGAGTAGGGCTGTCCATTAATCACGGTTAACTTACACAATTAACTCAAAAAAATTGCAATTAAAAAAATTAATCACAATCACACTTTTAATTGCACTGTTAAACAGAATAGCAATTGAAATTTATTAAATATTTTTGGATATTTTTCTACATTTTCAAATATATTGATTTCAATTACAACACAGAATACAAAGTGTACAGGGCTCACTTTATATTATTTTATTTACAAATATTTGCACTGTAAAAAAGTGATAAAATAGTTTTTGCAATTCACCTCATAATACCGTAATGCAATCTCTTTGTCGTTAAAGTGCAACATACAAATGTAGATTTTTTATGTTTTGTTTTTGAGTGCAGTTACATAACAATGTAAAACTTTAGAGCCTACAAATCCACTCAGTCTTACTTTTTGTTTAGGCAATCACTTAGACCTGGTCTACACTAGGACTTTAATTCGAATTTAGCAGCGTTAATTCGAATTAACCGTGCACCCGTCCACACCAGGAAGCCATTTAGTTCGACCTAGAGGGCTCTTTAGTTCGAATTCGGTACTCCACCCCAACGAGGGGAGTAGCGCTAAATTCGACATGGCTATGTCGAATTAGGCTAGGTGTGGATGCAAATCGAACTTACTAGCTCCGAGAGCTATCCCACACTGCACCACTCTGACGCTCTGGACAGCAGTCCGAGCTCGGATGCTCTGACCAGCCACACAGGAAAAGTCCCGGGAAAATTTGAATTCCTTTTCCTGTCTGGACAATTAGAATCTCATTTCGTGGTTGGACATCGGGGCGAGCTCAGCAGCACCGGCAGCGATGCAGAGCTCTCCAGCAGAGGAGTTCATGTAATCTCTGAATAGAAAGAGGGACCCAGCATAGACTGACCGGGAACTCTTGGATCTGATCGGAGTGAGGGGCGAGGACTCTGTGCTTTCGGAGCTGCGCTCCAAATAACGGAATGCAAAGACCTAAGAGAAGGTCTCCATAGCCATGAGAGACAGAGGATACAGCCGGGATGCAACGCAGCGCCGCGTGAAAATCAAGGACCCCAGACAAGGCTACCAAAAAATCAAAGCGGCAAACGGACGCTACGGAGCCTGCCACCACTGCCCCACAAGTGACCATGGACTCTGATGATGGGACAGTGTCGACGGACAGTTCCTCGGCGATGTTCGCGGACGGGGAAGATGAGGAAGGGTTTCTGGAGGACGAGGCAGGCGACAGCGCTTACAACACTGGTTTCCCCGACAGCCAGGATCTCTTCATTACCGTCACGGAGATCCCCTACCAACCCTCCCCGGCCATTAACCCGGATCCTGAATCAGGGGAAGGAGCAGTCGGTAAGTGCTTTAACCATGTAAACTTTTATTCTTAATATAACAGGAATCTGAAGTATGTGAAAAGGAGGTCTCTCTATATATGGGGATAGAACAGAAATCCTCCTGGGAGATCTCCATGAACCTCTCCTGGAGGGAATCGAAAAGCCTCCGCAGGAGGTTCCTGGGGAGAGCTGCCTTATTGGGTGCTCCGTGGCAGCACACTTTTCCGCGCCAGGCTTTCATGAGGTACTCAGGGAGCATTGCCTCCCCAAGCACAGCTGCGTAGGGCCCTGGTTTGTGCTGGCTTTCACGCAGCATGCGCTCTCTATCTCCTTCAGTGACCGTCCTCAGGGTGATCTCGCTCGGAGACTCCTGCATGTAATTAGGGGAATTACTGTAATGTTACGCCTGGTCCAAAGTATTTTTAAAAAATCTCCGGACAGACGGCATAGCACAGACTCAGCACGCTGCTGCGTGACGAGAGTAACGGAAAGCCAAAGAATCAAATGGACGCTCATGGAGGGAGGGGGGACTGAGGACGCAAGGTATCCCACAGTTCCTGCTGTCTCCGAAAAGCATTTGCATTCTTGGCTGAGCTCCAAATGCTTCTAGGGTCAAAAACAGTGTCCGCGGTGGGTCAGGGCATAGCTCGCCAATTTACGCAGCCCCCCAACCACCCCCAGAAGTGAAAGGGAAAACAATCCTCTCTTGACTCTTTTACATGTCACCCTATCTTTACTGAATGCTGCAGATAGACGCGATGGTGCAGCACTGAACACCGACATCCTTGCTCCGTCCCCCCCCGCCATGGGTGGCTGATGGTGCAGTAAGACTGATACCCATCGTCATCATCAGCCTATTGGCACATGGGGCAGTGCAAAAGGACTGGTAACCATGCATACTAGCATCTGTGAGGTTGATCAAGGGCGCCTGGCCCTAATTTTTCCTGGTAGATGGTGCAGTATGGCTGGTAACCGTCCTCATCATAGCAACAGGGGGCTGAGCTTCATCAGCTCCCACCCTTCATGTGTAAAGAAAAGATTCAATTGCCCCTGGACTAGCAGCAGGATGCTGTGCTCCTCTCCTCCACGCTCCTTAATGTACTATCTGGACTATCATAGCAACTGGAGGCTGCCTTCCACTCATTTCTCACTAACAAGTCACTGTGTCTTATTCCTGCATTCTTTTTTACTTCATCACAGAAGTGGGGAGACAATGCTATGGTAGCCCAGGAAGGCTGTGGAAGAATGGAATCAACAGGTGGGGTTGTTGCAGGAGCACCCCCCTGCGAATAGCATACAGCTCATAATCTATGCAGGATCTGACACAGAGCAGCTTGGTTCTCTGATACAGTGGTTCTCTAGTACACTTGCCCATATTCTAGGCAGGACTGATTCTATTTTTAGATACCAAAAAGGAGGGATTGACTCGGAGTCATTCCCAATTTTGGCTTTTGCGCCCCTGGCTAAGAGCAGCCAGGGGCACTTATGACAGCAGCAAATGGTGCAGTGCAAAAGGACTGGTAACCATGCCCATCTTATTAGCAATTTATGGTATGGTAGATGGTACAGTATGGCTGGTAACCATCTCTGCTGTCATGCAAAAGCAAAAGCATGCTGCTGTGTAGCGCTGCTGGACCGCCTCTGTCAGCGGCATCTAGTACACATACGGTGACAGGCACAAAAGGCAAAATAGGCTCCATGGTTTCCACGCTGTGGCGTCTGCCAGGGCAATCCAGGGAAAACGGGCTTGAAATGATTGTCTGCTGTAGCTTTCCCGGAGGAAGGGATGACTGACGACATTTATCCAGAACCACCCGCGAAAATGGTTTTTGCCCCATCGGGCACTGGGATCTCAACCCAAAATTCACAGAGACAGACTACACTGTGTTCATTCTTCGCAAAAATTTATCTTTGCAAGGAATTCACTCCCTTTTTCACATCACACAGCTTCGACTGTCTCCAGACCTGCCACAGCATCCCCCTCACAGAGGCTGGCAAAGATTAGGCGGCGAAAGAAAAAGACAGGGGACGAGATGTTCGCTGAAGTTATGGGGTGCTCCCGAGACGAGGCGGACCAGCAGAGCCAGTGGAGGGAGACCCTCTCTCTGTACCAGCGCTCACACAGCGAACGGGAGGAGAGGTGGCGTGAGGAAGACAAGCAGTCGACTCAAACGCTGCTTGGACTACTGAGGGAGCAAACGGACATGCTCCTGCACCTTGTGCATGTTCTGCAGGACCTCAGGCAGGAGGACAGAGCCCCCCTGCAGTGTATCTGCAACCGCCCTCCCCCGCCACAAAGTCCCATACCCCCCTCACCCAAAATAACCAGAAGGAGGGGCGCCAGAGGCCGTGTAAACTGTCAGTGCACCCCAGCAGAGTGCTCAAGTACCCAAAAGCTCTCATACCCTACATTTTGAAAAGTCCTTTCCTTCCCGCCTCACCCAAGCCCCCATCCCAGTTTCATCCCCTAACTGTCTAGTTGATAATAAAAAATACTTTTCTGTTAATTACTTTTTCCGTCATGTTCTTTTAGAGGAGACTGTGTTTGAAGGGGGGGAAGGGGGTTGGTAATCTGACAGGACAATCACCTTTACCAGGGTACAGACATGGGGGCAGGATCAGCAGCAGGTCACACACACACTGCAGTCAGTACGGGAGGTGGTTTGCAGGTTCTGTGTGGGTGGGGGGGTACGTGACTTTGTAGCAGGGGAGGGGGGTTACAGACCTCATGCAACGGTCCCTGTCCTGGACCACAGAGCCACGCAGCAGAGGAATCTGTATCCGTCCTTCCCCGCCAAAAGGCCACATAGCCCCCGCACACAGAGTGCCAAAAAGGAGGGATGGCAGGCTCCGTTGAAACATCCAGTCCGGCACTGCAGACCGCTCTGGGAGCAGGAGCCTTTCATTCCTCGAGTTTACAGGCGGTCTTTACATCACCGCACACCCTACCCAGCACAGTCCGTGTCCCAGTTTCAACCCTGTAACGCAAAGTCATCAATAAAGAAACCTTTGTAAAGTTACAGTGGAACATGTATTTTATTTTTAAACGTGTGTTGGAAGTTGGGGAAGCGGGGTATGTAACTGCAGATGCTAGTCAACAGTCACTTGGTAAAGAAACAGGGGCAGGTTCAGCTTCTCTGTAAAGAAACTGAACAGTCACAGGTCACGCTGCTCACTGCTCGCTGGGACTTGAAGAGTTCCTTGTCGCTGTGCAAGGCGCCTGCACAGAGCTTCACGAGCCAGGGCATTAGCGGGTAGGCTGGGTCCCCGACGATCACTATAGGCATCTGCACATCCCCAAGACTTATTTTGTGGTCCGGGAAGAAACTACCTTCCTGCAGGCGTCTAAACAGACCACAGTTCCTGAAAACACGCACGTCATGAACTTTGCCTGGCCACCCGACGTTGATGTTGGTAAAACGTCCCCCATGGTCCACCAGTGCTCGCAGCACCATTGAAAAGTAGCCCTATTTCTCAGCAGCTGACTGTGGAAGAGGTGGACAATAAGGTGCGAGGAGTTGACAACGGCCATAACTGCAGCGGGATCCGTGCTCAAAGTGCTGTGGCGCCCGCGCTGTCACTGAGCAGAAAAGTGCACGAACAGATTGCCCGCAGGCGCTTTCAGGGAGGGAGGGAGGGAGGGAGGGCGTGATTGACGGTTCAATGATGACAGTTACCCAAAACCACCCTCGACACATTTTTTCCCCCAGCAGGCATTGGGGGCTCTACCCAGCATTCCAATGGGCAGCGGGGACTGCGGGAACTGTGGGATAGCTTCCCACAGTGCACCGCTTCCAAAGTCGACGCTGGCCCCGTTACTGTGGACTCAGACAGTCGAATTAGTGTATTTAGTGTGGATACACACATTCGACTTCATAAGGTCGATTCCACAAATTCGAATTAAGTAGATTCGAAATAGTCTTGTAGTGTAGACGTACCCTAAGACAAACAAGTTTGTTTACATTCATGGGAGATAATGCTGCCGGCTTCTTATTTACAATATCACCTGAAAGTGAGAACAGGCATTCACATGGCACTTTTTTAGCAGGCCCTGCAAGGTATTTACGTGCCAAATATGCTAAATATTTGTATGCCCTTTCATACTTTGGCCACCATTCCAGAGGATATGCTTCCATGCTCGTTAAAAAAGAATGTGTTAATTAAATGTGTGACTGAACTCCTGGGGGCAGAATTCTATGTCTCCTGCTCTGTGTTTCACCCAAATTCTGACATATTTTATGTTATAGCAGTCTTGGTTGATGACCCAGTATGTTGTTCGTTTTAAGAACACTTTCACTGCAGATTTGACAAAATGCAAAGAAGGTACCAATGTGAGATTTCTAAAGATAGCTATAGCACTCGACTCAAGATTTAAGAATCTGAAGTGCCTTCCAAAATCTAAGATGGACAGGGTGTGGAGCATGCCTTCAGAGGTCTTAAAAGAGCAACACTCCAATGTGGAAACTACAGGACCCGAACCACCAAAAAAGAAAATCAACCTTCTGCTGGTGGCATCTGATTCAGATGATAACGGTGAACATGTGTCCGCCTGCACTGCTTTGGATTGTTATTGAGCAGAACCCCTCATTAGCATTGACACATGTCCTTTGGAATCGTGGTTGAAGCACTAAGGGACATATGAATCTTTAACGCATCTGGCATGTAAATACCTTGCGACACCCATTACAACATTGCCATGTAAACACCTGTTTTCACTTTCAGGTGACATTGTAAACAAGAAGCGGGCAGCATTATCTCCTATAAATGTAAACAAACTTGTTTGTCTAGGTGACTGAAGAAGAAGTAGGACTGAGTCGATTGTAGGCTCTAAAGTTATTTCTGAATGCAGGGATTTTTGTACATAATTCTACATTTGTAAGTTCAACTTTCATGATAAAGAGATTGTATGAGGTGAATTGAAGATACTATTTCTTTTGTTTTTTATAGCACAAATATTTTTAATAAAAAATATAAAGTGAGTGCTGTATACTTTGTTTTCTGAGTTGTAATTGAAATCAACGTATTTGAAAATGTAGAAAACATCCAAAAATATTTAAATAAATGGTATTTTATTATTAACAGTTGATTAATATTTTTAATCACTTGACAGCCCATATCTATATCTTTATCTATAGTTATAAGGTACCATCCTAGGTAGCAAACAGCTGTACCTAATCCAGAGTAGAGGCTCTATTTAGTTGTAAATCGTTTTAATGGTAATATCAACCAATGAGAATGCACCTTTCTTTAGATAAGAAAAGAATTACAAACAGAAAAACTGATTAAAACCAATTATTTAAAGTGAAGCTTTCCACTAGGTGATTTAAATCAATCCACCCTGAAGTCTGACAGTTATAATGGAAAGTGGAAGGCAATCTTAACACTAGCCATTGCCAGCTCCATCTGTACTTTACAGCTTTACTTGATTTTTTTTATACATCTGCAAAGAAAAATAGACATACCTGTACTGAACAGAGACAAGCTCCATACTTTATACTATAGTAGCAACAGTTTTATGCAGCTTAAAATATTCTTTCTAAAAGCATCGAGTTCCATTGGGTGGCATATGGAAACTATGCTGGGAAGCAAAGGAGGACAGGAATAACAGAGCTTTCTTGAAGAACTTTGTTACAGAATAAAATAGTTCCTGTTTCAAAAATAAGCACTTTTTCCAACATCTCAATACTGGAGGGTTTACTGTACTAATTTTAGTAAATGTTGAAACAAAAGGGCATTTATTTCATAATGAGATGACTGTCCTTCAAAATTACTATATTAATTGGCCAAATACAGCTCTTAGTTACACTGCTTTAATACTATTAATGTCAGTGGAGTTACTGCAGACATACATTACGGTAGGGAAGGATTTGGATTATTTTCTTAACTCTGTTTTACCTTCCTATACTAACATCATCTTAAATGAAATCTGCCTTCAGAATGCCTCAGGTATTAGAAAGCATACCCAACACCTCCAGGATTTTATTTTATTTTTTTTAAAGGCACTGAAAATATTTGAGATACATACAAGGTGAAGCCATACTCATCCTGTTGGGAATTATCAATGGGCAAGTTTTCACTGATGCTTATTTAAATCAAGTTGTAATTTATGAACATCTACTCACCGTCTCCAGCAGGTAGGCCTCGCTCTTTTTTCTCATCACATTTGTTGCATTCACTGAAGTACAGCAATAGAAACATATCCAAAAGGACCCAAACCAGTGAGGTGGCAAGGACCACCTTGCAATATGCAAATTTTCTCATGGCACTTTAAGTCAAATACAAAAATAAAAAAGTATAAATAAAAATGTCAACAAGATTGCTTTAATCCAGTTTCTGAGACCATGTTCTGTATCTGAAAAGAAAACAAAGAACAGACATATAAAAAAATCCAAAATGAGAAGTAACATCCAAAGAGGCAATTTTACATACATTTTAGGATAACAAATTTGAAATGCAAATTAGTTATCACAATGGTCCACGTGCAAAAGTTAAGAAACCCTCTAGGCACTCTACAAGTGAAGAGAATAGACACAACTAAGGCAACTAAGTCTGGTGATGTGTTAACACTCATCCCTCCAAAATGCCAATGCCAATAGCAAAAATGCCAAGTTGCCTACTCAATGCAGAAGAAAATATGGAACTACATTCAAATTAAAAGCCACTCTTTGAATTTGGACTTAATATATTGTTTACCCTTTGGAAATTTAGGTTAGCCAGCATAATTAAAGGTCTGATCACAACAAACAGTCTTTTCTAATTTTCCTTGAACTGAAATACACTTGGCTAGAGGGGAATTTTTAACAGTACACAGAGAATACTATTTTAAATACTAGAAATAACTTGGTGATAAACAAGAAAAAGATGACCACCTTTGCTCCAGTCTTTACTGGTAAAGTTTTGAAAATGCCAGTGTTTATGTCTAAGACTGCTGTAGTATGACAAGCAACAGTTTTGTTTAATTTGCAAACTGGTTGAGAAATAAACAAGTTTGTTCCACTTTGCTGTTTCTGAAACAGACTTCATTTTTTAGGAGACTGTTTGCTATTGGAATTTGGCCCAATTTTGGATTTCATTTCCGAAGTTGAAAAGTGACTATAGCTTACTATTCTACATATAGTAACTAAACATCACATACCACACAGATGTAAAAGGCAGGATTTTAATATTATATTTAATATTTGGAATCATAGAAATGCAGGACTGGAAGGGACCTCAAGAGGTCATCTAGTCCAGCCCATATTGAAGCAGGATTGCATATGCCTAGACCATACCTGACAGATGTCTATCTATAACCTGTTCTTAAAACTCTAAAATGATGGGGATTCCACAACCTCATGACTTAAATATGCTTATAGTTGGAAAGTTTTGCCTAATAACTATCCTAAATCTCCCTTAATGTAAATTAAGCCCATTATTACTTCTACTTTCAGTGGACATGGAGAAAGATTGATCACTGACCTCTTTATGACAACTTTTTATATATATGATGAGGACTTCTATCTCCCATTAGCCTTCTCTTCTCTACATTAAACATGCTGAGTTCTTTCAACCTTTCCTCATAGGTCATGGTTTCTAAACACCTTATTATTGATCATCTCTGGATTCTCTCCAATAATACAACAGCGAATTTCATATGTTGCCTTCAATGAAAGTTGGGGGGTCTCAGCACTTTATAGAGCAATGCCTTTACACTACAATAGTCTCCATCACTCACTGGAACAAGTTTTTTCCATGATCCAAAAAAGATCCGAAATCTACCATCAGCATATTACACAGTGTTAACCTAGAACTGAAAGAGTACTGAACACATTTGATATACTACATTCAATTATTAATGTTCTTTTTAAAAGTATCAAATTGATTTAGACTTCGCTGTTTGTTTTGTAACAGGATGCTGCAAATCAAAAATATGTTCCAACTTTGACACGCTTTTCATGCCTAGAGAGTGAAGAATGTGTGTATTAGAAAACTCAATATAAAATAGAAATTAAAGCAAGAAAATGCTTATGGTTAATAGCTTGCTGGTGAATGTTTGACAAAGATCAAGCTAAAAAGAGGCAAGTATACCAAGGTATAAAAAAAATGGAAAAGGATTTTCAGAACTGTCTTATTACTTCAGACTCCTTTCTACCCGAGAAAGAAGTGTCTTCACAAAAAATGTCACCATGACTAGGTCAATGGTGAGCTGAGCTCGTTGCCTATCATGTTTACCAATATTCTCTTTCAGTTGCCTGGAATTCCCTGTTGGTCTGTCTGTTCTCTCATCTTATAACTTTGATCATAAGCTTTTAGGTGCAGGGACTATCCTTTTGTTCTTTTTGTACAGTGCTTACAATAATGGTCTAGGTGCTACACTATTACTGAAATATCCTCAAAGCGCCTAATGTACCTTTGGGCACTATGTTAATTAAACAACTCAGCTATATCAAGTTTAAAAAAAAAAAAGACATACTTTGCTGCTAAGTGTACCAAAGTAAATAAAAGTTATCAAGTGCAGTGAAGGATCCAGCAACAGGAGTAATCTGGTAGACGTCCAAAGCGAAAAATCTCAACTGATAAACTGTCATTTAAAAAAAAAAAAAGTCCTTCTAACTTCAGTTTAGAATGAACCCAATCATTGAATCCAGTTTGATTAATTTGATTACTGGGCAAATATTTACCCACTTTTCAACAAATTAAAGTTTTAGAAATGAACCCTTTAAATTCTATTATGCTCCAATTAATTCAAATTAAGAATAAATTCCACAGACAGCACTGTAAATTGCCATACTGCAGACTTTTATACAATTGTCAAAAAATATTTAAAACCAGAAACAAGCTTTGGGCTTCCCTAATTAACAAATTATTTTCAAAAACAAGAACACAAATAATGCAAACTGGCTTCTGTCAATTGCTTCCAGCAATATGCTACAGGGTTTATGCTGGGTAACAAAACTGTACAGAACTTTGGCTACCTGCTCCTGTCTATCATCATATTAATATTTTACTAGGAAACTCTTCAACCACATGCAATTTCCTTTCTGGGCAACTTCCTCCACTTCTTGCTCCGGAAGAAGTCTCTTCACCATATGCATTGTTGCTATATATGCAATTTCTTCCTGAAGCATCTTTCAAGGGGGATGAAATGGCAATTACAACCAGTTAGAAACAGAAAACCACAGAAATAAAGACAGCTCAAACATTAAACCTCCATTTTCTTTAGAGAACTTATTATGGAACACTGTCTTTCTTCCACATTATTGGCCAAATTCTATACCATGGAAAGATGGAGCAACTCAGTTCTCTTCTAGGAAAAGGTATTAAGTTTTTAGGGTTATAAGTAACGCTCATGTCATACTGTCTCACCCTCAGCTTCTACAACTTTTGCAACATCCAAAGCAGTCTTGGAGGTTCTTTAATCCTGCATTTTTAAATTAATTATATTTCTAGCCCGTATGATTACAAAGATATTTCCTATGTGAACCAGGCATTAACCAATGCAGCGCTGTTTTCCTAAGACTGACCAGATCAAACCTGTTCCAGGAACACTTTACAACTCCAGGAGGCATAAATACAGATCTATCAAAGTATCTGTCCTGACAGACTCAAATTTTACATTTAAAATCAAATCACTCAGGTAATGAGATCTTCATAGCTTTATGTTTGTAGTCACTAATCAGTGGACAATTAGCATCTTGCTAGCACTCTCAACCTTCGACTGCTTCTCCTACCCCATCCGTAAACTGCATCATGAATTTCACATATGTTAAGAACATAAGAATGGCCACACTGGGTCAGACCAATGCTCCATCTAGCCCAGTATCGTATCTTCCAACAGTGGCGGGTGCCAGAAGCTTCAGAGTGAATGAACAGAACAAGTAATCAATCATCAAGTAATCATCAAGTGATCCATCCCCTGTTGTCCAGTTCCAGCTTCTAGCAGTCAGAGATTTTGGGACACCCATAGCATGAGGTTGTGCCCTGACCATTTTGGTTAATAGACATTGGTGGACCTATTCTCCATAAGAACATAAGAATGGCCATACTAGGTCAGACCAAAGGTCCATCTAACCCAGTATCCTGTCTTCCAACAGTGGCCAATGCCAGACGCCCCAGAGGGAATGAACAGAACAAGTAATCATCAAGTGATCCATCCCCTGTCGCCCATTCCAAGCTTCCGACAAACAGAGGCTAGGGGGCTAGGGACACCATCACTACCCAACCTCGCTAATAGCCATTGATGGACCTATCCTCCAGGAACGTATCTAGTTCTTTTATTAACCCTATTATAATCATGGTCTTCTCAACATCCTCTGGCAAGGAGTTCCACAGGTTGACTGCACATTGTGTGAAAAAAAATACTTCCTTTTGTTTTAAACCTACTGCCTATTTCATTTGGTGACCCCTAGTTCTTATGTTATGAGAAGGAGTAAATAATTCCTTATTTACTTTCTCCACACCAGTCTTGATTTATCCAATTCTTTTTTGAACCCACTTATACTTTTGGCCTTCAAAACATCCCCTGGCAACAAGTTGCACAGGTTGACAGTGTGCTGTGTGTAGAAATACTTCCTTATGATTGTTTTAAACCAGCTGCCTATAAATTTCACTGGGTTACCCCTGCTACTTGTGTTATGTGAAGGGGTAAATAACACTTACTTATTCACTCTATCTCCACACCATCCATGATTTTATGGACCTCTAATATATTGCCCTTTAATCATCTCTTTTCTAAACTGAATAGTCTGTCTTTTTTCATCTTTCCATATGGAAGTTGTTACATACCCCTAATCATTTTTGTTATGCTTCCCTGTACTTTTTCTTAAACATCTTTGAGATAGAGCAAACAGAACTGCACACAGTATTCAAGGTGTGGGTGTATCATGGATTTATACAGTGGGATTATGATATTTTCTGTCCTATTATCTAACTCTTTCCTAATAGTTCCTAGCATTGTTTGCCTTTTTTTTTTGGATTACCACTGTACACTGGAGCAGATGTTTTTAGAGAATTATCCACAATGACTAAGTTCTTTCTTGAGTGGTAACATGTAATTTAGACCCCACATTTTGTATGTATAGTTGGGATTATGTTTTCTAATGTCCAATACTTTGCATTTATCATCATTGAATTTCATCTGCTATTTTGTCTTTTGAGAACCCTTTGTAACTTCGCAATCTGCTTTGTCCTGAACTATTTTGCGAAATTTTGTATCATCTGCAAACTTTGCAACCTCAATGTTTACCCCTTTTTTCAGATCTGTTCAACGTGTTCATAAATGAACTCCAGTACAGAGCCTTGGGGAACACTGCTATTTACCTCTCTCCACTGACATTTATTCCTAATCTTTGGTTCCTATCTTTTAATGAGTTATTGACCCAAAGGAGGACCTTCCCTCTTATCTCATGACTGCTTAGTGGGCTTCAAAGCCTTTGGTGTAGGATCTTGTCAAAAGCTTTCTGAAAGTCCAAGTACACTGTATCCACTGGATCACCAATGTCCACATACTTGTCAAATTCTAATGGATTAGTGAGTCATGATTTCCCTTTACTAAAGCCATGCCGAGTCTTTCCCAGCATATCATGATCAGCTATGTATCTGATAACTCTTTTCTTTACTATGGCTCCAACCAATTTGCCTAGTACTGAAGTTGCCTGTAACTGCCAAGACCACCTCTGGATTTTTTTTTTGATTTTTTTTAAAATCAGACTTACTTTAGCTATCCTCCAGCCATCTGGTACAGACTGATTAAAGTGACAGGTTACATACCACAGTTAGTACTTCTGCAATTTCATATTTGAGTTCCTTCAGAACTCTCATGGGGAATACCATTTGATCCTGATGACTTAGCACTGTTTAATTTATCTATTTGTTCCAAAACCTCCTCTATTGACCCCTCAATCTGGGACAGTTCCTCAGATCTGCAACCTAAAAAAAGAATGGCTCGCGTGTGAAATCTCCTTCACATCCTCTGCAGTGAAGACCAGTGCAAAGAATTCAGTTAGCTTCTTCACAACAGCCTTATCTTCCTGGGCTGCTCCTTTAACATCTCAATCACACAGCGACCCACTGATTGTTTGGCAGACTTTGTGCTTCTGTTGTACTTCAAAAAATGTTGCTGTTAGTTTTTGAGTCTTTGACTAGCTGTTCTTCATTCTTTTTTGGCCTACTTCATTACACTTTTACATTTGACTTGCCGGAGTTTATTCTGCTTTCTATTTTCTTCAGTGGGATCTGACTTCCAATTTTTAAAGGATGCCTTTTTATCTCTAACCACATCTTGTACTCTCTTTAGCCATGGTGGCCTTTTTGGTCCCTTTTTTAAAAATTTATGGTAGACATTTATATAGAAATTATATATACACATGAAGATTAAATCCTGTACATCACTTGAAAATGGAATTGTACACTTTCAAAGAGGATATTAGCATTAGGTTTCTAATGCTAGTAATTCTAAACTCTTCCAGAAATTAAAATGGCTTGGGTGGGAAGGACATAAGGCAGAAGAAATGAAGTTATGCAATTTTGAAGTCAGTATTTCCCCATCTGCAGACAAAATTAATATTTTATTTCCTTAATAAATCTGAGAATCCAGACAAGTAGGATGTCCCAATGGTTAGGCTACTAGCCTAGGACTATTGGACCCAAATTCAATTTTCTGCTCTACTCCAGACTTCTTAAGTGACTTTCCCAAAGTTACACAGTCCCTCTGCCTCAGTTCCTGGTATATGTGTATAAAATACATATTTCCAAAGGGTACCTATCACCATAGTATCTGGGCACCAAAATAACCTTAGAAATAATGAAGTTCTAAAGAGGGGTGGCAGAATCTCAACCAAGTGCATATGCCTTATAATACAGCATTGTTATATTAAATTTGGAAATACAGTACAATTTTTTTTTTACACCTTAAGATGTAGAAAGTTCAGAGTATAGCTCAAAAAAATCAAGACAAGTCTTAGACCAAGTTTCAATGAGATCCTGAAAACAAGCTTAATTTGAAAAAAAAATTGGTTCAGTTCACAGAATGGCTTGCTCCTCATGGTCACATCTGGCAACTAAAAAAAAATGTCTACTGGAGACTCGATGTAGCAAAACTAAAGGGGGTTCAGACGCACAACAAAAATGACTATAGACATGGAAAAACTTCCATATGGAGATCCTGAGAAGATTGAGGCAACAGTTCAGTTTAGAAGAGAAGTGAGGCAACAGACGTATGTAAAATAATAAAAGTGAACTTCAGATGGAGAACATTGAAAACTAATCTCCAGATACTCTGAAATTAGAAAGATCATTTTTAATTTCTCAGACTTCACCTTAAGATGGTCTTGGGCTGGAGGAAGCTGGTAAGTTAAGATATAGTAAGACCCATCTATTTGTCAGCTTCATTCTATAGGGAAAGATGACCACGATCAGACTAGTCCTAGGCTCATCCCAAAAATGCACCCTCCTCCACTTATGAATTGTGTGAACACACTGACAGATTCCTCTGATTGGATGCTGATTGGAGCTCTGTAGAGCTTTTTCCTTTATTTTTCCTCTGGTCTAGGGCACTGCAGGAGTGATCTGGTAGAAAACCTATGACTGTCACAGGATTGAACGAACAGAAAGAGAACCAGTGCTAATTCAACAGATCTTAGTCTCTCTTGGAATCTATGTATATTCCTGTGGGACCTCAGACTTCACAGTCTGGTCCTAGACTAAGGCCTTAAGCTATCAAAGGGAAGTATGAAGGACCCCAGAGCCCTAGTGTTCCTGGATGAAGGCTGGGGTCTTTGTTTCTCAACCACATCAAAGAGGCTGGTTAAATCAAATAAGGTTTCACGGGCGGTAAGAAGGAACTGAAGAGCCGTTGGGTCGGCAGGGGTATATATTCAGCGCCATAACGGCGCCACTCCAGGGGGCGACCCAGCCAACCCACCGAGTGTTGCTAAGGTAAAAATCTTCCGACGAGCGTGCATGCGGCGCGCGCACATCTAATTGGAATAGATATGAGCAAGCACTCGAAGAAGAAACTGTTGTAGCTACAGCCCCTACTAGCATGTTTGGGGCAGCCTCTCTAACTGGAGCACTTCTGTGTCTGCTTAAATGATCTAGTCTTCGGAATATATAGCCATGCTCAGCAGCAGATGAAGAACTGAGGATCCCTGTAAAACTAGATCTTGACTCAGAAAACTACATCCAATAAGCTCAAAAGGCTTTTTACAGTACTGCTGCAAAGTGAATAAGGGACTATAGACACATGGAGAAGAGCAGAAAGCCCTCTTTGTTCTTAGTAGTGGACTACACTTCAACTGCTGAAAGCACTAAACAACCAAAGGAACATCCAGCTTCTATTAAAACCCCTTTAGTAGGAGGACTTTATCAAAAAGGTCAAATATCAAACGCCTATCTTTAAGCCACAATCTTGATAGCTCTATAAAGACTCAAATTAATTTAGAATGGAAACTGAAAAGGAAAAAATGTATAACCTCACGCATGCTACATTTGAAGGTCAGAAAAATCATATTTTGACTATTTTGTCATGAGCCACTTGGCATTACAGAAAAAGGTCAGCTTTAAATTACTGCTCATACTATACTATTTCATTTCTACTCCTATTTGCTCCTTTGGTAAATGTATCACAGCAAGTTAAAAGTTACATTCCAGCTTCTCACACCTATATAATTGAGAACAAAAATAATAATAATAAATAATAAGTCATCTTCCCTCCATATCACAACCATGCTGTCCTTTTTAATAGGGGAACAATTTCATCTTGGACTGCATTAGTAATCTTCAATATACAAGTTTATTTAATTTACAAAGGATTACAATGCTGTTAATTACCTTAAACAGCTATATGCTGTATTTAAGCAGATATAATGCTGATCTGAAGCCAAAATTCCTTTTTAGTGGTTCTAACTGAAAACATGTTGTGAACTACCATTAAAGAAAATGGTTTAAAGCAATGCTGTCATCTTAGAATATGTGATCTGGTTTAGGTTTGTCATTATAGAAACCATGTAATTTCTGTACTCCTTAAGAAACATACTAGGCAAGGGATGCACAAACTATGGCCCGCGAGCCGCTTCCGGATCATCAGACATTTTTATCAGGCCCTCAAGCTCCCGCTGGGGAGCAAGGTTGGGGGTTTGCTCCGCTCTGTCCAGCACTCGCCAGCCCCCGATTCACAATTCCCTTGTTGAGCACAGTCTTCCAGCATGCAGAGCCACACTGCACAGGTGCGACTTCACCACACTGTTTCCGGGATTGGAACCCTGCCCCTATGTGGCAATTCCCCTGCCCGCCCTCCACATGGCAGCGCACCCAATTCCCTCCTGGCGGTACAGAATTCCCTCAGGAGTAAATTACAAAGTGAGATTCTCTGGCCTGTATTATGCAGGAGGTCAGACTAGATTAACAGTGATTCCTTCTGGCCTTAAACAGCTATGAATCAAATAAAATCATATCAAAAGTGCCTAATTTAATGCCATCTGATGGATGCTTCGTGGCCTCTATGATATGGAATTTTTGGTTTCTCAGTCCAATTAGTAGTGAGGTAGTGTCCACTAGAGATGTGCAAATCTTTATTAGACTAATGTACAAATACCAGTTTCTTTGATCACATATA
Source organism: Mauremys mutica (assembly GCF_020497125.1). NCBI lineage: Eukaryota > Metazoa > Chordata > Testudines > Geoemydidae > Mauremys > Mauremys mutica. Next base: position 184,758,487 of record NC_059073.1, on the reverse strand, counting down.
CAAACAAACCAAACACAGATAGTTAATATGGCCACACCGCTTGGAGATAAGCCATTTTAACTCAGCTGCTGCCCCAAAACTCCATTCTTGAGCCCATCTAGACCAGCAAATAGACCTGCTGCTGCTGCTAATTGGGAATGGGAGAATTCATTTTTTAAAAATAATTTCGATTGATATTATCTATGTTTATTTCTATGCATTTTAAGGTTCTCAATTTAAATTTTCACACTTGTAGGAAATTTTTTAATGTCATTAGAGACTGATCCAAAAAGTTGGAGCTTTATAACCGTTAGAACACAAATTGTTATCACGTATCAAAATATAGAAAGTAAATATCACTAAATCAAATGCTATTGAAGTTCTCCAACAGCCTTTTTCTTACTAGGCCTATCTGTAAATTATGACTGCTGACAGAATTTAATTTTTTTATTTCTGCGTGTTTGGTGAAATCGACATAATTACTAATAAAAATCTAATCCTTCCAAGCCTACTCATAAATGTTGGTAACTTGAGGATAAAATTTGCTTCCTGCAGCTCTGCTGAAATAGTTTTGCCAAGTCCATACTATCTGTTAAATTATTTTTAGCACTAGGAACCCATTGCAGATAAGTTGATAGTAATAGATCTGTTTGATAGCACAAACTGGACTTAATGTATTTAAAAAAGGAATCATCAGTTGGCAATTTCAATGGTGCCAAGAGGGCAAATTTAAGACCCCAACCCTTATCCTTGGGAAATGTCGTGAAAGGAGGGTTTAACTATTAAAGCCCCAATCTCTCCGACTCTGCAGGCTGACTTAATCACCACTAGGAAAGTTGTTTTCCTTGATAAATTCCTTGATTCCTTGGCCACAGGTTCAAATATGGGATTTGTGAGGCTTTTGAGAATCAAATTCAGGCCTCAAGCAGGAGTACAAACACCTTTACCCGTGGGAAGGGATTCCCTAAGCCTTTCATAAATCTAGCAGCTGTGGGGTGAACAAACAGAGAAACCTAAGGCTGTTAGGGCTGCCAGGTGAACTTTGATGGAATTGAGGGCCAATCCTGTGTTCTTAAGATGTAGCAGTTACTCCCAAACAAGGGGAAGCAGAGCAGATTCAAGGGTAGCATTGTGGAGTTTGCACCAGTGGCCAAATGTTGACCACTTTTGAAGGCAAGTAGTTCTGGTGGAAACTTTTCTACTATTTAATAGTATGTCATACCTCCACAAAGCAGTATGACTAGCCCCGTGAACCACGTAGGAACCACACCTTGTAGCAAAGAATGCCCAAGTTGAGATATATCAGGCATCCGGCGTCCTGAGAGGAGTTGAGGAACAGCTGGAAGATCTATTTGAAGACAGAGAATAAGGTGAAACAGGTAAGGGAACCTCACTTCCATCGGGGCTATCAGAATGAGACTGGCCTTGCTCTCCTTGATATTGTTTATCACCTTGAGAATGAGAGGTGGAGGAGGGAAGGCATAAAACAGTCTGCCCATTCAAGGCAGAAGGAAGGTATCCCCCCAGAGAATTGTGATCTAAACCTCCCCGTGAGAAAAACAGGTGGCATTTTTAGTTTGTGGTTGTGGCAAAAAGGTCTACATCTGGAAACCCACAAGTCTGAAAGATTGCAAATAGAACCCGAGAATCCAACTCCCACTAGTAATATTGGGAGGAGCGCCTGCTGAGCGTGTTAGCTCTGGCATTCTGTAAGCCAGAGACATACATTCCTGAGATCCTTATGTAATGCTTTATGCACCAATTCACACAGCTTTATTGCTTTGGTGCAGAGGGAAAGGGATCTCATCCCTTCTTGCTGATTGATATAAAACATTCATTAGTGTCATGACTGATAGATCTGTGTCTGATGAGAGGAAGGAAATGAAGATAGAACAGTCAGGAATGCCTGAGATCCAGGAGGTTGATATGGAAAGTGGGCTCTGGAAGTAACTATCTGCCCTGTGCTCTCAGGGAACTAAGGTGTACCTTCCAATCCAACAGAGATGCATCTGCTACAGTTGCTGTCAGTGCTAGTTGGAGGAAGGGGACATTCTCCGCCTCTATATTGCGATGAATCTTCCATCAATCTAGGGAACACTTCACCTGCTGGGGAATCTACACTTCTTTGTCTAGACCAGGGATCGGCAACCTTTCAGAAGTAGTGTGCCGAGTCTTCATTTATTCACTCTAATTTAAGGTTTCACGTGCCAGTAATACATTTTCACGTTTTTAGAAGATCTTCCTATAAGTCTATAATATATAACTGAACTATTGTTGTATGTAAAGTAAATAAGGTTTTTAAAATGTTTAAGAACCTTCATTTAAAATTAAATTAAGATGCAGAGCCCCCCCAGACCAGTGACCAGGACCTGGGCAGTGTGAGTGCCACTCAAAATCAGCTCGCCACACGTGCCATAGGTTGCCTACCCCTGGTCTAGACTGTATCTGTTTGGTGAGTAAGTCATTCTGAGCCACCCCTGGAAATAGCAAAGGTGTAACTTTGCATGCTTTGTCATGGAAGTGCAAACAGCCATGCGACTCGAAAGTTGAAGGCAGTTTCTGACTGGTGTCTGGGGCAGTCTTGAATTGTTTTGATGAGGCTCAATACTGTCCAGAACCTGCCCATGAGAAGAGATGTCCTGGATGTCAGGGAATCCAGACACATCCCCAATGAACTGTACATTCTGAACGGGCATTTGTGTGAATTTTTCTATGGTCAGCTGGAGGCAGTCCAAAAACAAAGGAAGTGCTGTCCTTGTGGCAGACAACACTTCATGTTAGGGTCGACACTTGAATAGCCAATTGTCGAGGTACAGGTATGCTACAGGAACAGTCTAGCCATGTAGGTAAGCCACCATTAACCACAGAACATAAGAACATAATAATGGCCCTACTGGGTCAGACCAAAACCCATCTAGCCCAGTATCCTGTCTTCCGACAGTGGCCAGTGCCAGATTCCCCAGAGGGAATGAACAGAACAGGTAATCATCAAGTGATCCATCCCTTGTTGCTCATTCCCTGCTTCTGGAGAACAGAACCTTCAACAAAACTCTCAGAGCAGAGGAGAAGCCAAACAAGAGGACCTGATACTGGAAATGATCCTTGCCTACCACAAATTGGAGGAATCTCTTAAGTGGCAGAAACATTGCTATACAGAAGTAGGCATCCTGGAGGTCAACAGCCAAAAACCAATCCCGCGAAATAAATTATCACTGCCAGCGTCACCATCCTGAATTTCTGGGATTCAGGATTATGTTTGGAGTCTTAGACCTAGAATTTGTCTCCACCCTCCATTCTCCTACAAGGATATAGTTTGAATAGAAACCCGTTTCCTTATCTTGAGTAGTTACCAGTTCTACTGCTCCTAAATGAAGACGGTGTCTACTTCCTGACTAATCAGGGGCACGTGAGAAGGGTCCCTGAAGGAGGACAGGGAAGGGAAATGGGGAGAGAGAGAAGTAAAGTGGATGGTATAGCCCAATTACATTACTTCCAGCACCATTTGTCTGAGAAGAAGTGCTCCCATTCATGCTGAAAGTGGGAGTGTGTTTCCAAATGGGGGAAGAGGGCAAAACACTGAAGCTAGCTGGCTAATGCGGGGTGGGAATATGAACCCTGGACTGTCTCGTCAAAACTGGCACTTTGATGATGACTGTTGAGGAGCCACATCAGATGGGTTAGAGCAGTGGCTCTCCACCTTTCCGAACTACTGTAGACCTTTCAGAATCTGATGTGTCTTGCGTAAACCCAAGTTTCACCTCACTTAAAAACTACTTGCTTACAAAATCAGACATAAAAATATAAAAGTGTCACAGCACACTATTACTGAAAAATTGCGTATGTTCTCATTTTTACCATATAATTATAAGATAAATCAATTGGAATACAAACAGTGTACTTACATTTCAGTATATAGTAAACAGAGCAGTAGTCACGGAAGTGCAAACATTGTGTGTATGAAATTTTAGTTTGTACTGACTTTGCTAGTGCTTTAGATATTTGCCTAGTTTTACAACAGGCTACATAAAGATGAGTTGATGTACCCCCTGGAAGACATCTAAGTTCTCAGGGGTACACATACTCCTAGTTGAGAACCACTGGGTTAGTGGCTCTCTCTCTCTCTCTCTCTAGAACCTGTACACCTTCCTGGGGGGTTCCATGGGTCTCTGCAATTCAGATAATGGTATAGGACAGGATCTCTGAGCCATTTGCAATCTGCTGAACTTTTGTTTGTTTGCAGAAGCATGGATCCCTAATGAGCATAATGCATCCTGAAATCTTTAAGGATATGCAAGAACTCAGTGTTCTCTGCAAACAGCTTCCATCCATCAAATGGGAGATCCTCAACTGCATTTTGAACTTCCCTGAGGAAGCCAAACAATTGCATCCAGGAATTGCTATGCATCACCAATGGCGTAGAGATATGGAACACGCCATGGAGTCCGCAACATCAAGCACTGCCTGCAAAGATATTCTTGTCAGCAACTGTCTTTCAGCAACAGTGGCCTAGAATTGTTCTATTTGATCCCGAGGAAGGTGCTCAATAAACTACACACATTTCTTGTAGTTGGCAAAGTTGTACCTGGCCATCAATGCTTGGTAATTTGCAAAACAAAAACTACAGTAGGCCTTCTTCCCAGGATATCCAGAAGCTTTTCGTCTCTGTCATATAGGGTGGTTTTATAGCAGTGTTTGTCCCACTTGCATCAACCACCAGAGAATTGGGAGACGGATGAGAAAGGGAATTCAGAGTCCTTGAAGGGGACATAACAAGTAGATGTCACTGTAGCTGGGGTTTGCCAGGTTGTTCTAGTGCAGGGGCTCTCAAATTTCATTGCATTGCGACCCTCTTCTGACAAGAAAAAATACTACATGACCCCAGGACAGGGGACTGAAGCCCAGCGTGGGGGGCTAAAGCCAAATCCTGAGCCCCACCGCCCAGGGCAGGGGGCCAAAGCAGAAGCCCAGTGGGCTTCAGCCCTAGGTTTGGAGGCCTGTAACCTGAACCCCACCACCCAGGGCTGAAGCCCTTGGGCTTCTCCTTTGGCTCTGGGCAGCGGGGCTTGGGCTTCAGCTCCAGGCCCCAGCAAGTCTAATGCCAGCCCTGGCAAACCCATTAAAATGGGGTCACGATCCACAGTTTGAGAACTGCTGATTTAGTTCAACACTTCCTAATTTTTAAAATCAGTGCTTGCAGCTTTTTTGTATATTAAAATCAAACTCTGTCAATGGATACAATGCTAACTGCCTAAATTTAAATTGATTTTTATAAAGCTCAGTGTTTTGATTGATCCTTTCCAGAAAAAAACCTCAAAACAGATCAGCCAAAGTACACGTTGCAGCCTCTCCGACATTACAGCATTGCTGCAAAGAAGAGGCTATCATTTTTTACAAAAATCAAGATGTAGATTTGAACAAAGTGTGAATCGGTGAAATTTCACTGAAATAATAATAATAATAATAATAACAATAATAATAATAATAATGGAGATATACCTATCTCCTAGAACTGGAAGGGACCCCAAAGGGTCATCGAGTCCAGCCCCCTGCCTTCACTAGCAGGACCAAGTACTGATTTTGCCCCAGATCCCTAAGTGGCCCCCTCAAAGAGTGAACTCACAACCCTGGGTTTAGTAGGCCAATGCATAAATCACTGAGCTATCCCTCCCCCCGTAGTTCACTTATACATTTTTTAAATGTGAAACAGATTAATTATGACCTAACCATAATCACCTGACCTAATCACTAGTAAAAATACAGCTCCAGAAGTGTTCCTCTATTAAAATCATACTTATGAAGCTACTTTTTATAATGACCAGATAACAGCAGTCCCTCTACTAATAAGATTTCACTGTACCCAATTTTTAAATGGAACTTTAACTCTACCAAGCAATGTTACTGTATAAATGTTTTTAAACCTACAAGTATCACACTCTTCATATCAAGACTAGCAATAATACATTTATCATACGCCAATCTCTTCATGGGCTACCTTCAGGAAGAATTTCTGGAAAAAAATGCACCATGAAACAATGTTATCTCAGATAACATTGATGATATTTTCATCCTTTGGGCAGACAACCTAAACTTCCTCAAATTTCCACCACAACTTCAACAATCACCATCCATCCATCCAACAATTACAACCCATACTCGATGGGGACCACATCCAGAAAAAAAAGATTTCCTGACACCTCTCTAGTAGCCTTCAAGCTCCCCACACACCATGACACAAACTGGTACGAGGCCCTGCCAAAACAGATGCAAAACCTGCAGACATATCTCCACTGTACAATGATCAATACCGCCCACAACACAACACAACCTTAAAGATACGTGGGTCTTATGCATGCCTATTACAACACATACTTTACCTTATCTAGTGCATCAGATGCCCCCAACAACAGCTATATGGGTTAAAACAGACAATCACTATGCTCCCAAATGAACTCTCACTGAAAAATGGTAAGAAAAACACACCTTATAACCCCTGGGCAAACACTTTTCATAAAACGATCACTCCATATCTAACCTCAGACCTTGTCCTTAAAGGAAACCTGCACAACACCTTCAAAATACGAGCCTGAGCCTAAATTCTTAATTTGCTTGACACTACAAGTCAGACTCAATAGGAATACATGTTTCATGTCTCTTTACAACAACCTTTAACCCAACTAACACTCCTTAGTCCTATGACTGCAGATATGTTAATGGCCCACTTAATTTATAATGGTCCCTTGCAACACACATTAACTTCCAGGCTTAATAATCTACTCCACTTTGAATTTAGCTGTGACACACTGAGGGTTTGGCTACACTTGCAGGTGTGCAGCGCTGGGAGTTACAGCTGTCTTCGTACAGCTGTGTAGGGAAAGCGCTGCAGTGTGGCCACACTGACAGCTACCAGCGCTGCAGTGTGGCCACTGCACACCATTTGCAGTGGTGCTGGGAGTGGTGCATTACGGGCAGCTATCCCACAGAGCACCTCTTCCCATTTTGGCGCTGTGGGTTGTGGGAAGGGGGCGGAGGATGTGGGTCATTCTGCTTCCTGTCCCAACACCCCATGATACATCGCTTCACATCCCAGCAATCCCTGTTTTTCCGTCCATGTTTGGCGCCATCTTGACTCTCTCAACGGTTTCTGTGCAACGCGATTTCTGTGGGAAATGGAGCCCGAACTGCTGAGGAGTATGCTGACGAGTCTCGCCAGAACATCACGTTTGGCAGTTGAGCTATTCCTTAAGATCCAAAGTGATGAGGAGTCCGACGATGATAGCGAGTCGCCTGACGTGTATGACACTAAATTGCTTCTGGCATTCACAGAAATGCTCAGCACTGTGGAACGCCACTTTTGGGCTCGGGAAACAAGCACTGAGTGGTGGGATCACATAGTCATGGAAGTCTGGGATAACGAGCAGTGGCTGCAGAACTTTCAGATGAGAAAAGCCACTTTCATGGGATTGTGTGCTGAGCTCGCCCCCACCCTGCGGCGCAAGGACCCGAGATTGAGAGCTGCCCTGACGGTGGAAAAGCGGGTGGCTATTGCAATCTGGAAGCTGGCAACTCCAGACAGCTACCGATCAGTTGGGAACCAGTTTGGAGTGGGAAAGTCGACCGTTGGAATCGTGTTGATGCAAGTTTGCAGGGCCATTAATCGCATCCTGCTAAGAAGAACCGTGACTCTGGGGAACGTGCAGGACATTGTGGATGGCTTTGCACAAATGGGTTTCCCTAACTGTGGAGGGGCGACAGATGGGACGCATATTCCTATTCTGGCACCACCCCACCTAGCATCTGAGTACGTTAATCAGAAGGGGTATTTCTCTATGTTTCTCCAGGCGCTTGTGCATCACCGTGGGCGTTTCATTGACATTAACACAGGCTAGCCTGGAAAGGTGCACGCATCTTTCGGAACACTGGCCTGTTCAGGAAGCTGCAGGCAGGGACTTTTTTCCCAGACCGGAAGATCACAGTAGGGGACGTTGAAATGCCCATTGTGATCCTTGGAGACCCCGCTTACCCGTTAATGCCGTGGCTCATGAAACCGTATACAGGGAAGCTTGACAAGAGCAAGGACCGGTTCAACTACAGGCTGAGCCGGTGCCGAATGACTGTGGAGTGTGCTCTTGGCTGTTTAAAGGGGCGCTGGCGATCTCTGTATGGGAAGCTAGACTTGGGGGAAAGCAGCATCCCCACGGCTATATCCGCGTGCTGTACCCTCCATAATATTTGTGAAGTGAAGAGTGAAAGATTCAGTCAGGCATGGACTTCCGAGGTTCAACGCCTGGAGGCTGAATTTGCACAGCCAGAGAGCAGGGCTACTAGCGAGGCCAAGCACAGGGCTGCAAGGATTAGGGATGCCTTGAGGGAGGAATTTGAGGCTGAAAACAGTAATGTTTGGTGCCTTGCACGGGAGTGAAGTGCAGTGGTTACAATGTTAGTAGGAATCTGTTTTTCCTAAGCTGATCTGCAGTGCCTGTTTCTTTCCTGGGCTAAGGTATCTTTGACTTTCTGCAATAATAAAGACTGTTTTCAAAGCCAAGAATTCATTTATTGAAAAGAAAATAACTTTATTGACAGACACGCATCATTTTGGGAACCTAAAAGGGCAGGGGGGTGGGGTGGGGAACTGTGCAGTCACAGGTTTGAATATGTCCTGTGGAGTGCTGTGCAATGACTGGAGTGCTGTGCAATGACTGCGGCACTTCAGGATGCCTATACTGCATGGTGATGGGGGTTGAGTGCAGACGGTAAGGGTCATAGTTCTCAGGGCTGGTTGGTGAATGTACAGGTGTTGGAGGCGGCCGGTGGTGGTAAGAACCTGGATGCTGGGGAAGGGGGTTTTGAGCTGACATTGGGGCACAAGGGAAAGAGCTTTGGGACAGGGGAGGGGAGCGGCGCGGTAGTGCTCTGCCTGCATGGCTATGAGCGCCTCGATAGAGTCCGCTTGGCGCGCCAGGATGCTTATCAGCTGCTTTGTGCTTTTCTTCCTGGCTGCTGCGTTTTTCTGGCGGATCATGCTTTCCCTTTCCCTCCAGTCCTGCACTTTTTGATTCTCTCTGGCAGAGTGATCTATAACTGCTTGCAGCAGGTCTTCTTTGCTTTTTCGCGGCTTCTTCCGGAGGTTTTGGAGTCTTTGAGCTGTTGATAACACGGGCAGCCCACAACTCAAGGTTGCTTGTGGAAAGACAAAAAAGGCAACACTTAACAGAGGCAGCATTGTTTATATCTCAGTTATTCCCACACAGTGAAGGAGTAACATTCTTCACAATAGCATAATTTTCCCATACCAAAGAGCGCACATAACCCACAGGAGCCCCAAAATGGTGAGTAAGGGGGACTGATTGCTTCAGGGCTGTACTGGGGCTTCTGTGTGTTGGGGAAAGCAAACAGCTGCAGGGGGCACCTACATTGAACACTCTCCCAACATTTTCCACAGGAGTTGATCCTGGACGATATCTCGCTGCTGTGAGTCACCAGGGAAGAGTGGGAAGGTCTTCTACAGCAATGCGGATTCCGCCCTGGCCCCTACGCAGCTTGCCTGTGTGCAGCAATGGTCCCCCCACCCCTCGCGGCACAGTGGCGCGGACGCGTTAGCCTGACTGGGACAAGGACCACGGTGGCTCTCCCAATAAACTTGCGCAAGCGCATTGCCCACACTCTGACTGAAACTTTTGAAGCCGATTACTGCGACGTGATAGACCACATCAATGCGCTATTCCACATCTAGGCATGCATTCATGCATGCAGAACCCTCCCTCCTCTCCCGAAAAATTTCCATCCTGAAAATAAAAAGCTTCTTACCGGGAACCCGCCCCTCTGTTTGTCCTCCACCAAGTACCGGCTGCTGCGAGTGGCTATCTTCCTCCTGGCTTGAGAAGAGCTCCTGGCTGCATGCCTCCAGGGACTCCGGGGTGTCTCCCCCTACCCCAGGACCCTCACTCTCGGTTTCCTCCTCCCCCTCCTCCTCCCCCCACCCCGCTCTGAAGTGTCCATCGTGGTCCTCAGACTGGTGGTGGGGTCACCCCCAAGTATGGCGTCCAGCTCTTTGTAAAAACGGCAGGTTGTGGAGGCAGCGCCGGAGCGGCGGTTTCCCTCACGGACTTTGCAATAGGCACTCTGCAGCTCCTTCACTTTAACCCTACACTGCAGTGCGTCCCGGTCATGGCCCCTTTCCAGCATGGCCTTTGATACCTGCCCAAAGGTATCATAATTCCTACGGCTGGAGTGCAGCTGGGACTGTACAGCTTCCTCCCCCCAAACACTGATGAGGTCCAGCAACTCACCATTGCTCCATGCTGGGGCTCGTTTGGTGCGTGGAGGCATGGTCACCTGGAAAGATTCACTGATTGCACTGCACACCTGGCTGAGCAAACAGGAAGGGGATTTTTAAAATTCCCGGGGCATTTAAAGGGCGTGTCACCTGAGGCCAGGGCAGTAGAGTTCGAACTGATGAGCAGAGTGGCTGAACAGGCATTCTGGGATACCTCCGAATACCTCTGGAGGCCAACAACAGCGCTTTTGGTGGCCACACTGGCGGAGCAGCGCTGCATCACTAGCGCTGCAGTCGTTATTCCCCAGGCCGAGGTGGAGTAAATGCAGCACTGTAGCCAGGGAGATACAGCGCTGTATGTGCCTTGCAAGTGTGGACGGTGAGTTGCAGCACTGTAAAGCCACCACCAGTGCTGCAACTCTCCAGTGTAGCCAAGCCCTGATTACCTTTCCCAAACCTGAATAAGAGCTTTGTGTAGCTAGAAAGTTTGTCTGTCTCTTCCACCAACTGTTGTTGGTCAAATATGTTTTATCATCTAACCCACCTTGTCTGTTTTATATCCTGGGACCAACAGGGCTACAAAACCTTTGCTAAATATATTTACTTTGATATCAAACTTGTTCAGACTTGCTAGCGCAATTAACTTCAAGTGAATTCACTTAATTGCCTTCATAGTTCCTTAAAACATGCATTTAAAAAAATCTAGTTTTTTTGTAAGGGTCACTCATTTGCTTTATAATTAAATTTTAAAAAGGTAAAAAAAATCCTGAATCACAATACCAGATATCCAAATATCTAGCTTACAAACACAATCAAGCTCACAGCTCATAATACAAATTCAGTGCATTATGAAAAACAAAGTACAATTAGAATACCTCATACTTTTGTATACCAAAATACAAAAAGTTTCTCCATCATATTAATTTCCAGACCACAGCAGGTATACAGAGCCCTTACACAATATGACACACTTAGCAATGACTTTAAAAGCTTACAAATCTAACTCAAAGACAGTACTCACAATAATTCAAATAGAAGATAGCATGACAGATAATTGGAGAGATCAGTAACATTCACTGAATTGTAATCCACAGAGCTAAAATACAGTTTAACACCATCACAAAAAGGACTTGGCTAAGGCTCTATTTTTAACAGTTAGTTGCAAGTTTAACTTGCATTTACTTTGGTATTAAAGAATAAACTGAAAATTCTGTTAAGGTATAAACATGTGTGTTTAACAGCTGAAAGAAAGTTATGGCTTGTAACAGTCAACTATTTAGCATACGTAGTTTTCAACTGTTCTGGCACACAAACGTAAAGTTATTGTCAAGAGAGCCCTAAAACAGAGAAGTTGTTTCCCCTCAGCCTCTTTCCAAGTATTCAAAAAAACTAGAGACTAGTTAGAAGTAGAACTGGCTTAAGTAAAGAAATTCTCAGTCAGTATTTTCCCCCTTCTAAGGTAACAGTGTATACTCTTGTAGATAAAAAAATCAGATTTTAGCATAGGTGTTGAATAAAACTATCAATTAAGATCTTACTCAAAAATAAGTTCAAATACAGAAAAATTGATATGCATTAAATTTCAAGTGCCTATACCTGAGAAGACAGTTATGAACTATTTCTTTATCATAGAATGTCAGGGTTGGAAGGGACCTCAGAAGGTTATCTAGTCCAACCCCCTGCTCAGAGCAGGACCAATCCCCAGACAGATTTTTGCCCCATCCCTAAATGGCCCCCTCAAGGATTGAACTCACAACACTGGGTTTAGCAGGCCAATGCTCAAACCATTGAGCTAATAGTCCAGCAAAAAAAACAGAGATTGGAAAAGATATGGTACAGTTGAATTAAAATTCTCGTAAACCATCCGTCAATGGCTGGTTACCAGAACACTTGAGATAAGTCTAGGAGCAACCTCGAACTATGAGTAAGGCTGCAAGTTTGCCACGGAGGTCACATAATCCGTGACTTTCCATGACCTCCATGACTTCTGCAGTGGCTAGCCATACCGGCTGCTGCTGGGGCAATCTGAGGCCACCGCCCCATCCTCCAACCAGCAGCAGCAGGAGTTGGGTGGGGGACTCAGGGCTGGGGATGCAAGAGGGAGTAAAGGCTCTGAGCAGCACTTAACCTTGGGGGAGGGGGCGCTCCCCAAGAAGCAGCAACATCCCTCGGCTCCTAGGCAGAGGCATGGCCAGACAGCTCTGCGCACTGCCTCCTCCTGCGGACACCACTCCCACAGCTCCCACTTGCTGTGGTTCCGGGCCAATGGGAGCTGCGGAGTCAGTGCTCAGGGAGAAAGCAACATGCAGAGTTGCGTGGCCGCGCCTCCGCCTAAGGCTGAAGGATGTCGCTGCTTCCAGGGAGGCACTGAGCCGGGGAGGAAGCTGCCAGCTCTGACAGCCCCCGTTCCCTCCCCACAAAGCACCTGCGGCACCCCCCCAGGCCACCCCCCTCCCCAAGATTTAGTCAGGGGTATACAGTACAAGTCATGGACAGTTCATGAATTTTTGTTTACTGCTTATGACCCGTCCATGACTTTTACTAAAAATACCCATGACTAAAACATGGCCTTACTTATGAGTGTATTAATATAATTTTCGCCCTCAAAGAGCAGATCTTCACTCCTCTGGTGGTTAGAAACCTTCGTCTAATTTCAAGTCTAAATTCCAGAATTATCTGCCCAATTCATCATCTTCCTTACCATTCAGCCTCACGACTTTTTAAAGCATGATTTAAAACAATTTCAAAGTTTCACACTAATTTTTATACAGATTGAGAAAGTTAGCTTTTCTATCCAATAGAGAGGTACATAAGCTTACTATATTAGAACAATTAGGACCAATGTTACCAGTCACTGATAGTCCAATGCCAGGCAACTTTTGAAGCTTGGATATCAAGGTACAGTGACTGATGCCTGATGAAGGTGCCAGTGTGACTTTTCTTGGGCCTTGAGATACCCCTTAATAAAGGCAAGATGAGGGGGTTTATGCCTTTTCTTGCTAGGACCTGGTGATGGTGACAGTGACCTGAGATCTGAGCCCCTTAGAGACACTGTGCTCTTTCCAAGCCTTACTCCCAGAAGCTTTATGGGTGATGAAGGATAATATTTGAGACATACGTCCCAAAGATCTGAGCTAACCCCAAGATCACTGGAGAACTTTTTGAAAACATTTGTTTAGGCTTTTCAGTTCAGCCACTCCAGAATCTGAGATAGGACACAAAGACCCTTCAACAAAAAGTGCTGTAGGTGAACCTCTCTCAAGTTTTGTGTTCTTACAGAATGACCTGTAAATGGTACATTTCTTAGGATATGCCCCTCATTAAGGCACTTCATACACCCATCATTAAGCAGCAGTACTGCACTGCAATATAGACAGTTTTTAAACCAAGGAAACTTTAGCTTTGCCATAAGGGCTAGACCTAGTATAAGAAGTCTCAGAAAAGTTAAGAAAAATTAGATTTACAAAAAAAAATCGAAAACTATAGCACTATGCATATCACAAACAATTTACACTATAAAGAAATATTCAGAGAGCAAGAGGAACATACACTGCTAGGGTTCTACCTCATAGCCACGGGCAGTAAAAAAGAAACTGAGGGATGGCTGAAGTTGCCCCGCCCTTTAATGGGGAATATGAGGACACCTCTGGCCCTAAGTCACAGAGCTGGACAAAAACATTCTGAATTTGAGTACTCTGGGTGTGCATGCCTACCAAGAGTGAAGTATGGACAAACGCTTGAAGAATTAAAGATTTCTCGTAGAGACATGCAAACAAAAGAAAAATATTAAATCGTTTGTAAAAAAAAAAAACATGCCATTGTCACCTTTCTGAAAGCAAGAGAACTGGGTAACCAAGGAACTAGAACTACTGGTGCAAGAAGTGAAATCAGGTATTACAGAGATAACAGACACATGGTGGAATAGTTGTCATGACTCAAATACAGATATTGAAGAAATAAGTAGTGATGAAATGAATAAAACAATCTGTCTGGGTGAAAAAGTACTTTGGTGGAAAAATGATAACAGAGGTTCCACTGGGATAGTGCTTGTGGTCTGCTAAAGACCTCCAGTATCTGAACTGGATGTTTTTAATGAAGTAAATGCTACCGGGAATTGTGATTATGGGAAACTTCTGTTTCCCAGATACAGATTGAAGAACAAATGCTGCTAACAACAAACAGGATCCAGATATTCCTTGATGTCACCAAACCAGTAGCAAGGACCTTATAAAAGAACTGATTGTAGAGGACAACCTTGGTTTGAGTGATCATGAGCTAATTCTTTTTGTTGGAACCCTTTCATCTGTGAGAGCCTGTGGGAACTGCAGCCTATGATGTAGATGGTTTGCAATGTCTCACATGACTGAATAGGCCAATCCAACTTATTGCAAAATGTATGCGTCTTGGTTGGGAGCTGCTTGCTTCATACGGGCTCTTTTTTCTTCAAGCTGTAGAAGCCAGCTTCTGTCATGGACTTTGATACCCTGATGGAGATGATGGCACCACTTGTTACGATCACTTGCCAAGATTTCCCATTTGTCAGGATCAACCCGAAATTCCTTCATATCTCGCTTGCATGGATCCCAAGTTGCAGTACTCCAGCTCCCATGGAGAACATAAGAACATAAGCCAATGATGTTTTTTAAAAAAAGACTTTCAGAGACATAAGCAAAGAAAGAATGACTCTTAAAACAAAGCAAACAATCAATGAAATACTGGAGAGGTTTCAGGGGTCCTTTGTAAGGCAGTAGTCAATAGAAACTGCCGAGTACAGCAACCTCTATCTTAAAATGAATGAAAATGTTGAGTTCTCTATAAAGCTTCCTATCACTCTTTAGAAACTCAATCAAAAACAAAGCTACAATAAGAGAATGATTCCTGATCAATAACTCTTTATGCAACCTAAAGCATGGGGTGGAAGAGAGACACAATATTCACAAGGTTTCGAATTTGGGGAAAGTAAAACGGGGGAGTCAGCCAATTAAAGAGAGACCATTAGAGAATGTGGTATTCAGAACTGTAGGGAAAAAACTGTGGGAAGGGGAAAAAATATCACTCAGCATTGTCCTTTTATGAGAAATATTAATGGAGAACTGCTGAGAAAGGAACAACTTCCCCAGAAGCCCTCAGCAGTTAAAAGGGTCCAGAAGAGGGACCTGAAGACATGCAAAGCAAAGTAAGAATGAAGGACTGTCACCTAGACCACAGAACAAACTGGAAAAACAAGTCAAATTAAACTGGATCTATTAAAATAAACTAATCAAGCTGGTATATTTGAGGAAAAAACAGTTACCCACCTTTTAGTAACTGTTGTTCGAGATGTGTTGCTCACGTCCATTCAAAGTAGGTGTGCGTGCGCCGCATGCACGCCAGCCAGAAGATTTTCCCTAGCAGCGTCTGTAGGGTCGGCCTGGGCGCCCCCTGGAGTGGCGCCACCACGGCGCCCTATAAATGGGCCCGCCGACCCTCCACCCCCTCAGTTCCTTCTTGCCGGCTCTCTGACAGAGGGGTAGGAGGGTGGGTGTTGGAATGGACATGAACACCACATCTCGAAGAACAACAGTTACGAAAAGGTGGGTAACCGTTTTTTCTTCTTCAAGTGGTTGTTCATGTCCATTCAAAGTAGGTGACTCACAAGCCTAACCTTAGGAGGAGGGGTCAGAGATCACTGCTGACTGGAGAACTGCACGACCGAAGGCTGCGTCATCCCTCGCCTGTTGCGTGATGGCGTAGTAAGCCGAGAATCTGTGGATGGAGGACCACGTGGCCGCTCTACAAATCTCCTGAGTCGGGACCTGAGCCAGGAACGCCACAGAGGAGGCCTGCTCCCTAGTGGAGTGGGCCGTGACCGGAGGGACAGGGGTCTTAGCTATACGGTAGCATTCCCAGATGCAGGTCGCGATCCATGAAGAGATTCGCTGAGAGGAGACCGGGAGCCCCTTCATCCTCTCCGCCATAGCGATGAAGAGCTGAGTCGAGCGTCTGAAAGGCTTGGTACGCTCTATGTAAAAAGCCAAGGCCCTGCGGACATCCAGGGAATGTAGCCTCCGCTCCTCACTGGAGGAGTGTGGTTTAGGGTAAAACACCGGGAGAAATATATCTTGGCCCATGTGGAACTGGGAAACGACCTTAGGTAGAAAGGCCGGGTGAGGTCTAGGTTGGACCTTGTCCTTGTAGAAGACAGTATACGGGGGCTCAGATGTTAACGCTCGAAGCTCCGACACCCTTCTAGCCGAGGTGATCGCCACCAGGAAGGCGGTCTTGTATGACAGGTACAGCAGGGAGCACGAAGCCAGAGGCTCAAAGGGAGGCCCTGAGAGGACCAGATTCAGGTCCCAGGCAGGGGTCGGCTGATGAACATGCGGGAAGAGCCTGTCCATACCCTCGAGGAAACGCCCAACCAGCGGGTTCGCAAACACCGAGGCACCCCCTTCTCCCGGATGAAAGGCAGATATGGCTGCCAAGTGAACGCAAATGGAGGAAAGGGAGAGGCCCAGATGTCTTAGGTGGAGCAAATAGTCTAGGACAACGGGGATTGGGACCCCCAGCAGATCGTGACCCTGCTGACCCGACCATATGGAGAAGCGCTTCCATTTTGCCAGGTAGGTGGCCCTAGTAGACGGTTTGCTGCTACCTAGCAGCACCTGCCTGACCTGCTGGGAGCGCTGCAACTCCACCGGGTTCAGCCATGGAGCATCCAGGCAGTGAGGTGAAGGGGTTCGGATGGCGGAGGGAGCCCCAGTCCTGCATGATCAGGTCTGGCAGCAGGGGCAGCGTCAGGGGCGCCTGAACTGACATGTGCAGGAGTGACGTGTACCAATGCTGGCGCAGCCACGCCGGAGCTATCAGGATTACCCTCGCGTGGTCCCTGCGAATCTTCAAAAGCACCCTGTGTACCAGGGGAAAGGAGGGAAGGCATAGAGCAGACCGACCCCCCAAGACTGTAGGAAGGCATCCGACAGAGACCCCCGACTGCGGCCCAGGAGGGAGCAGAACCATCAGCACTTCTTGTTTTCCCTCAAAGCAAACAGGTCTAACCGGGGAAAGCCCCAGAGCTGGAAAATTGAGTGCGCCGCATCCCGCCAAAGGGACCACTCGTGACCCCAGAACGAGCGGCTGAGGGTGTCTGCCAGACCATTCTGCTCCCCCGGAAGGTAGAACGCCGTCAGGTGGGTGGCATTGAGAATGCAGAAATCCCACAGCGCGAGGGCTTCCCTGCACAGGGGAAAGGAGCGTACACCCCGTTTGTTGATATAGAAAACTGTCGCCGTGTTGTCCGAGAGGACTGAAACACATCTGCTGGCCAGGTGGGACCGGAAGGTTAGACACGCCAGGCGGACCGCTCTCAGCTCCCTGACACTGATATGCAAGTCGAGGTCCTCCGGCGACCACAAGCCCTGCGTCTTGAGGTGACCCAGGTGCGCTCCCCAACCTCGATCCGAGGCGTCCGTCACCAGGGAGAGGGAGGGCTGCGGGGCAGCGAAGGGGACACCCATGCAGACTTCCCGCGGGTCAAGCCAGCACCGCAGCGAGCTTAGCACCAAACTGGGAATGGATACCACTAAGTCCAGGGGTCCCTGGCCGGGCGATAAACTGTCGCTAACCAGGACTGTAGCGGGCGAAGCCGGAGTCTGGCGTGGACCACCACATAGGTGCACACCGCCATGTGGCCCAACAGCCCGAGGCACACTCACGCTGTGGTTACCAGGGCGCAGCGCAGTCCAAGGATAAGCTCAGAAATCGCACGGAACCTGGATTCCGGCAGATACGCTTTGGCGTGAGTGGAGTCCAGAACTGCTCCTATGAACTCTATGCGTTGTGTCGGAGACAGGGTGGACTTGGCCTCGTTCAAGAGGAGGCCGAGGTCGAGAAAGGTCCGCCTGATGAACGACACCTGTGTCTCTACCTGCTCTTTGGAGCGGCCCTTTATAAGCCAGTTGTCCAGGTAGGGGAATACCTGGATGCCCCGCCTGCACAGGAAGGCGGCCACGACTCCCATGCACTTCGTGAAGACCCTGGGAGTGGCTGATAGGCTGAACGGGAGCACCGTGAACTGCAGATGGGCATCGGCCACAACGAACCTGAGACCGACGGTGTTGGGGAATTATGGCAATGTGGAAATAGGCGTCCTTTAAGTCGAGGGCGGCATACCAACCTCCTGGATCCAGGGAGGGAATAATCGAGGACAGGGAGACCATGCAGAACTTGAGTTTCCGTACAAACTTGTTCAGCCGCCACAGGTCTGGGATGGGCCTTAAGCCCCCTTTCGCCTTTGGTATTAGGAAATATCGGGAGTAGAAGCCTTTGCCCCTGAGCTCCCGAGGGACTTCCTCCATCGCCCCCGCCTCCGTGAGGGACTGCACTTCTTGAGTTAGAAGATGCTCGTGAGATGGGTCCCTGAAGAGGGACGGGGAGGGGGGGTTGGTGGGGCGGAAGGGAGGAGAACTGGATAGAATATACCCTCTCTACCGTGCGGAGCACCATTTGTCCGATGTGATTCGGGACCAGGCACGGTAGAAAGGGGACAGACGTGACCCAAAGGTAGGGGTGGAAGGATCCAAAGTCTAGATTGGTAGGTCTCCCTCGACCATACCATCAAATAGGGGGTCTAGGCCCTGATGGTGGTCTCGATTGACCCGACGCCTGGCCGGAGGGGTGGCGCTGGTGACGCCTCCTGCCATTTCTGCCCCACCTGCGCTCCGGCTCCTGGCAAGTCTGTGGCTGGTACGGGCGAGGGGCTGTCTGCGGCCTAAACTATCTGCGCTGGGTCGCGGGGGTATGCAGGCCCAGCGAGCGAAGTGTGGCCCTCGAGTCCTTTAAGCTGTGCAGACGTTTGTCCGTTTTCTCCGAAAACAGCAGTTGCCCCTCGAAGGGGAGGTCTTGAATCGACTGCTGGACCTCATAGGGCAGGCCCGAGACCTGGAGCCAGGCTCCCCGCCGCATGACCAGGCCCGTGGCCAGGGTGCGCGAGACTGAGTCCGCCGCATCTGAGTCTGGCCTGGAGGGAGGCTCGGGAGATCAGTTTGCCCTCCTCCACTAGGGCCAAAAACTCTGACCTCGAGTCCTGGGGAAGGAGCTCCGTAAACTTCGACATGGCCGAACACGTGTTGTGACCATATCGGCTTACAATCGCCTGTTGGTTGGCAATGCGGAGTTGTAGACCCTCCGTGGAGTGCACCTTTCTACCAAAGAGCTCGAGTCTTTTCGTGTCCCTGTTCTTTGGCATCGACCCTTGAAACCCCTGACACTCCCGCTGGTTGGCCGCATCCACTACTAGGGAGTCCCGGGGAGGGGGGGTGTACAGGAGTTCGTGCCCTTTAGAGGGGACGAAATAGCGCCGCTCCATCCTCTTGGAAGTAGGGGCCAATGAGGCTGGCGTTTGCCATAGGGTGCGGGACATATCTTTATCAGCGGGAGGGCCACCCTGGATGGCCCTGAGGGAGCCAGGATGTCCACTACAGGGTCCGCATCCACCTCGATTTCCTCCGCCTGGATCATGAGGCTCTGAGCTGCTCGCCGGAGCAATTGCTGGAGGATACGAGTGTCCTCTAGGGCCGGTGCCGCAGCCGTGCCCGAGACCGCTTCGTCCGGGGAGAACGACGAGGAGAGTATATGGAGCGGCCCTTCCTGCGGTGCATGCAGTCCCTCAGGGTCCTGCGGCACACGGTACTGTGGTTGCGGTGCCGGTTCCGAGTCTAACTGCGGCACCGCGACCGGTACCGGGGTCGCCAGTGAGCAGCTTGGCATATCATGCGGCGCCTGCGGAGCCCGACCTGAAGCCGCAGCTGGTGCCGCTGCCCTGCTAGGGGGTGCTGAACTTGGAAATGGCACACCCCTGCCCGGCGACGGTGCCAGTGGAGGAGGCAGCTGCGCCGGGGCCACTGAGGTCGAGGACACAAGGCCGACCTTGATCGAGGGCCAAACACCTGGCTTACTGACTAGTGGTAGGTCCAGGGAGTCCAAAACGGCCACTGCGAGGGCGGCTGCCATTGTTGCTGCCACTGCAGGTAACGGTGGTGGCTCGCCCACGAAACTGATCTCCTGCTCCACGACCAGCTGGAGCGGTAGGAGTCTGCCTCTGAGTCTGAGGTCTCTGAGTCTGAGGACCTGGGGGAAGCAGCACCCGGTGCCGATGGAGAGCCGTGCAGAGGCGGGCCTCTCGTCTGGTCCGGTGCCGTCCTCGTGGTGCGGTACGGGGAGGGAGGCGACAGCATGGCCGGCTTGCCCTGAGGGACGGACCACCGTAGGCAACTCCTTGTGGTGTGGGGAGGCCGGCGCCGAGAGTCCCATCAGATCTGAGGCTACCTCGAACGCCTCCGGCGTCGAAGGGGGGCGTAAGTCACTGCTAAGGTCCGGGGAATTAGGCCGGTCCAGACTCGACCGCCCTCTCTGAGGTGCGGGAGTCGACGGAACCGCCGAGGGCTGTAGCCCAGCCTGTACGCTTGCAGTCGCGGACAGCGTCAGCCTCGGATCCTGGTGGGGTGACCTATCCCTCACCAGCTTCCTCCTCTTGGCGGGCACCAGCGAAGGCAAGTGGTGCCGCACTGAGACCAACTTCCTATGACCCAACTCTGTCCGGTGCCGGGTCTTTGACAACTTGGGCTGGGCCCTAAGTCCTGATGCCGGTGCAGGGGCGCGCCGCACCCAAGACGACGTGCTGGGCACTGCCTCGGCCGCCTCCATCAGGAGGACTCTAAGTCTTTGAGCCCTGTCCTTGAGAGTTCGTGGGCGGAAGCCTCTACAGATAGAGCACCGGTCCTTTTGGTGGCTCTCTCCGAGGCACCTTAAACACGCAGAGTGCGGGTCACTCTTGGGCATGAATTTCCCACAATCCTTGCAAAGTTTGAACCCGGGGGACCCGGGCATGCCCCAGCGGGCGACGAAAACTCGGGGGGAACCCCCCCCAACTACTAAGAACTATATACAGAGAACTAATCAGCTAACTAATACAACTTTATACACGGACTAAATGGTAAGGCTAGGACACTGCCGACTTGCTATGCGCAAGAGAAGTTCCAGCTAGCCATCACGGGTGGTAAGAAGGAACTGAGGGGGTGGAGGGTCGGCGGGCCCCTTTATAGGGCACCGCGGTGGCGCCACTCCAGGGGGCGCCCGGGCCGACCCTACGGACGTTGCTAGGGAAAAATCTTCCGGCTGACGTGCACGCGGCGCGCGCACACCTACTTTGAATCGACATGAACAACCACTCGAAGAAGAATGATAATTTCACACACACTGAATGTGATGAAGTAACAAGAAGTCAGTAATGCCTAAGAGGGATCCAATATGAGAGTGTCTCAAAATGAGAAGAGCTTTGAAGGCAATTATCACCAAGAAAAATCCCAATGACATTTCAGGTCTTATATCATGGCCTACCAAGATGTTTATCTTCACTGTAACAGGTTGGATTCTACCTAAAATATTGCACACATTCTTGGCAAATCAAATCCAGGCTGACATCAAGAAGTTGAAAGGAACTAAGTAGGATAAGTAAAATGATAAAAGACCAAGAATAAGAAAACTAAATCTGTACAGTTTGACTAAACAATAACTAAGGAAATAACTATTTCAAATGTGTAGGACCACTGAGGAAGGCACTGGCTTCAATTGGCTCAAGGGAGTAAAATGAGTAATGCTATGAAATAGAGCAAAGGTAACTTTAAAGTGAATAGGAGGTAAAATGTATTAACAGTGAGAACTATTTCCCTAAGGAAATGTTAAATTATTCTCTTAGTATTCTAAAAGTTCACTGGAGAAACACTCTTTGGGATACAGAGAAAATAATTACAGTTGCCCGAAAATTTCCTCTGAATAACCTGTATTATAAATCATTGTAAAACATATTTATATTTTTTACATTTTACACCTTGTAAAATAGAATGTAACATAATACAAATTACAAATACACATCTACCCCGATATAACGCGACCCGATATAACACAAATTCGGATATACCGTGGTAAAGCAGTACTCTGGGGGTGAGGGGCTGCGCACTCCAGTGGATCAAAGCAAGTTCGATATAACGCAGTTTCACCTATAACGCGGTAAGATTTTTTTGGCTCCCGAGGACAGCGTTATATTGAGGTAGAGGTGTATCAAGCTACAAAGTTGTTTTGAAAGCAAAAATCCCAACATTTAGTTCTGAACATGTCAAAATTGGATGTTTAGGATGTTGGAACTTTTCCCTGTTTTTTTTTTTTAAATGAAACAAAATTGTCACAAAAGCTACAAGATTTTGCTAAGCATTTTGATTTAAATGGAACGGCATTCTTTGATGGAAAACGGTCCCATCAACATTTTTCAGCTCCAGTTATAACTTCTGATCTTGTCACTAATTTGAGAACGTTTTTACACAGTAGGTTAACTACTGTAGGTGGTAATGTTTCTACCCTTTAGTGCAATGCCTGCATGCTGGGGGTGGGGTGGGGGGGAAGTGTCATGAAAGCTTAGACTTTGCCATTTGTTGCATTACACAACAGGCCCAGACAGATCCTTGAAGTGTGTGATCTGCAATTCGTCATTTTAAGGGACTGGGATTTTTGACAACTTGCGTTCTTCACATTTGAAGTCAACCTTATGCAAGTTTCTGAGAAGAAGTGGTGGTGCTTTATTAGGCTCTGCCAAAAACTCTTGGCAGATGTTTTCAGACTATTCAACCGCTTATCACTTTGACAATTTCTTCCCAAACCAGTCATACATACATGTACTCAGTAACTACTTACATGCCAAGTTTCAAAATTAAACCTCTTTTTGGTTGTTTACATCCTCATAATACTCAAAAACAGTTGAGGTTTTTGCTTACCCATCAAAAAAATCATATTGGACAAGAAACCAAGCAAGTAAAGTTTCATCCCAAGTCAATGCTACCGAAAATTGAGTGTGAAAACAGAGAAAATACAATGGTAATTGATCTTCAAACTCAACTATGAATTTTAACTAAGTACTGCGGCAAGGTGGGTGAGATCTTTTATTGGACCAACTTCTACTGGTGAGAGAGACAAGCTTTTGAACCACAGAAAGTTCTTCAGGTCTGGGAGAAACTCCTAGCACCACAGCAAAATGCAAGGTGGAACAGACTGTTTAAGGTAAGTACTTAGCACAAGTAAGGCAGTGGTTTTCAAACTTGTTTCCTTAGGACCCAGTTGAAGAAAACTGTTGATGCCCACAATCCAACGGAGCTGGGGATGAGGGATTTGGGGTGTGGGAGGGGCTCTGGGCTGGGGCAGGGGTGCGGGAATGAGGGCTGCGGGGTGGGGCCAGGAATAAGGGATTCATGGTGTGGGAGGGGGCTCTGAGCTGGGGGAGGGGGTCAGGGCTCTGGGTGCAGGCTCTGGAGTGGGGCCAGGGATGAGGGGTTTGGGGTGCAGCAGGAGCTCTGGGCTTGGGGGGCTCAGGGCTGGGGCATGGGGTTGGGGTGCATGAGGGTCAGGGCTCTAGGGTGGGGCCAGGAATGAGGGGTTTGGGGTGCAGGAAGGGGTTCCAGGTTTGGGAGGTTCAGCACTGGGGCAGGGGATTGGGGCATGGGGTTTGGGGCGCAGACACCTCTGGTGGCTCCCTGTCGGCAGTGCAGCTGGGGTGCAGAGGCAGGCTTCCTGCCTGTCCTGGCACCGTGGACCATGCTGTGGCCAGCAGCAGGTCCAGCTCCTAGGCAGAGGTGTGCAAGTGGCTACGCATGACTCTCCCACAGGCACCGCTCCCCCTCCCCCCAGTTCCCATTGGCTGTGCGGAGCCAGTGCTCGGGGCGAGGGCAGCGCATGGGGCTCTGTGGCCTCTGTGCCTAGAAGCCGGACCCGCTGCTGGCCGCTTCTGGGGCGCAGCGCAATGTCGAAACAGGTAGGCATTAGCCTGCCTTAGCTGGGCAGCACCGCCAACAGGACTTTTAACATCCCAGTCGGCGATGCTGACCAGAGTGACCTAGTGCCTTAATGGGTAAGAATGGTGTCCCTAGCCTCTGTTCGTCAGAGGATGGAGATGGATGGCAGGAGAGAGATCACTTGATCATTGCCTGTTAGGTTCACTCCCTCTGGGGCACCTGGCATTGGCCACTGTCGGTAGACAGATACTGGGCTAGATGGACCTTTGGTCTGACCCGGTACGGCCTTTCTTATGTTCTTATGTGCCTGACATGCCGCGACCCAGTACTGGGTTGTGATCTGAAGTTTGAAAAACACTGTTGTAAGGGACCATTCAAGTTAGGTCAAGTATAGAGTGATCACATTCCATCAGTCCTCATTATCAATGGAAACCTGCACAACACTTTCAAAAGATGAGCATGGGAACAAATTAATTACTCTGCTAGATACCAAAAATCATGGACTGAGCGGACACTGGATTTATGGCTTATTACAACAATCTCTAATCCACTAACCCCCTATTTTTGGACCTATGACAGCAGAGGTGTTAACACTCAATGTTGAATGGTTCCTTAGGATATATGCTAAGTACTTATGTTAAACAATCTGTTCCACCTTGCATTTTGCTTTGAGGCTGGGAGTTCCTGTCCCAGACCTGAAGAAGAGCTGTGCTTAACTCAAAAGCTTGTCTGGCTCACTAGCAGAAGTTGGTCCAATCTTTAGCAAGGGAAAGTGGCAAAGCCTGAGGAATAAAAGCAAATTGTTAGCGTATGAGAGAAGTGTAAATGACCTTAAATTAAAAAAGTGAAATTGGCTGTACACAAAATGCTGTCTAATTCAGAAAGTAAACAAATCTAAAGGCCAAGCAAATGTTTATTCTCTTTTACTCCTAGTAAACTTGTGCATTACTTATAATTATAGTGGGAAAAGAGAATTCAGAGAAACTTTTTCAAAATGATGCTGTCTATTCAAATTGTACTTTTCATAAACAACTTCACAGCACCTGCCTCCTCTCTAACTGAATTAATCTTTTGGAGATTACTGTGTATCGGAGAAAGGGTTATGAAGGATCAATATATTTTTGGAACAGAGGAACATTTTCCCCTTTTGCCCTGTTGAAGGGGAACTAGTTCATCTCAAAGAGTCCTTCCAAATATATATTTGGAAATTAGTCTTTTGAAAGGTGTTTGTTTTATTGTTGCAGTAATCCTGTTATGGATAAATGAATCATTAATCAATAGTGAAGACATCTAGTGGAGGATGAATACAGACACTCCTCACCCCAACAGCTATCCCTTCTGTTGCAGTAATCAAAATTAATCTGATTCCATCCTTTTGGGTCAGAAGTTTTCACATACAGAATCCTCTGTCTTAAGAACAGACTTGAATTTAGGCTTTATGTTGAGAGAGGAATGAAAAAATTGGGTTGAAATTCTAACTGTAAAAGGATAGTTCTGATCAGCAGGGAAGCAGATATGAGTATAACTAAAATGTATCCCTGATGTACTAATTAAACGCTTATAGAGGAGGTTTTTCTGCTACCTTTGTCTAAACTATTGACAGCAGACCTGAGACACCATGGCCTTGAAGTGACAGAGGGATGTCTTCAAATGAAGTCCATGATGCCAAAGTACTCGACTCTGTAGGTGCTACAAATCCTCCCTTCACTCTGAGAGACACACTAGATACAGACAAGCCTTACTGCAGCGGTGTCAGCTGTGTTATGTTTTGAATACTTTACACCTTAATTACTGACCTTTTCTGAAGATTTACAGCCATCTGGATGGTATGCTAGCATTGGTGGTGGTATGCAATATGACTGGTCTGTTGCATTGTTGTGGAAAGCCGGTAGCAGGAGCCATAAAATGGCAGATAGGGCTAGGCTGCTCTGGCATACACACAGAAGGAGGGAATTTCTATCCACAAGGCCTTTAGACTGCCCTAGAGGAAGAACAGAAATCAAGTTAAGCTCCACATTCTAATTTTCTAGATTTCCTAGCACAGTTTAACATCTCACAATTCCAAGGTTCTGAGGAAGAGAGGAGTGAGCCTACAACTGCTGTTGGAGGGAAGCAGTGAATTGAATCTATATGAAATGTTAGATCTAGACTCAGGAGTGGGAAGAGTCAACTGTCACTATAACTTTTCATCCCTTATCACTGTTATTGTAATTGGAGGTTTGAGTGTTCTGCTAAATTGACAGTTGCCTATTTATGACAGTTTTATTTAAGTCTCCCTCTCCATCCAGGCAAGATGTAACACAGGGGTGGCCAACCTGTGGCTCCAGAGCCACATGCGGCTCTTCAGAAGTTAATATGCAACTCCTTGTATAGGAACCGACTCCAGGGCTGAAGCTACAGGCGCCAGCTTTCCAATGTGCCAGGGAGTGCTCACTGCTCAATCCCTGGCTCTGCCACAAGCCCTGCCCCCAACTCCACCCTTCCCCATCCCCTCCCCTGAGCCTGCCATGCCCTTGCTCCTCCCCCTCCCCCCAGAGCCTCCTGCACGCCACAAAACAGCTGATCGGAAGGTGTGGGAGGGGGAAGCACGGCTTGGCAGGGCTTCCAGTGGGTGGGAGGCGCTGGGAAACTGATGGGGGGCTGCTGACGTATTACTGTGGCTCTTTGGCAATGTACATTCGTAAATTCTGGCTCCTTCTCAAGATCAGGTTGGTCACCCCGATATAACACACACATCAGTTAACTTTGTAACAACTGTGTTAATTGGCTGAGAAACGGTTTATCCATTTTCATAAGTTCAACTTTCCAAAAGAGTTGTCTTTTGGGATGAAATTTCCCATACTTGGTCTAATCTAGTCTACTTAGTCTAGAAAAATGCACATTTCAGCTATTTTTTAATTTAAAAATATTTTAAAAGATTATAAAAAAACTACTGAAAAAGCAGCTGAAATGTTACATTGATATGGGTATAGTGTTCAATAAGAACAAATGCCTTTATGTGACTGTGGAGGAGAGTTTAATAGTGACAATTGTTTGCAAATTGAAAAAATTATTCTAAATCTGAACAGATAACACTTGTAAAGATTTTAGCAGATCTTAATGAAGCCCCACCACCTCTGGGATCTCTGCATGTTTTCCTTGCCCAACCAGATACATTCAGGTGCTGCTGCTGAGGAAATTTAGATAAAAGAAATAGTAAATTCCTGAATAAACTATACAGGAAAATTCTCCATAAAACTGCCTTAACAGCAGACAGGAAAATGTTGACAGTGTAAAAGATCATGGATCTAGTCTTTTTTGATGCAATATTAACTAGTCCACAATTGTCATATTTTCTATTACAAGCTCATTAAGTTTCTCATAACATATATGCTGTAAAAGGTGATTGATAGCCTGGTATATTTTTTCTGTATTCTATTGTTTG
Source organism: Mauremys mutica (assembly GCF_020497125.1). Classification (NCBI taxonomy): domain Eukaryota; kingdom Metazoa; phylum Chordata; order Testudines; family Geoemydidae; genus Mauremys; species Mauremys mutica. The sequence continues at coordinate 184,730,997 of NC_059073.1, read as the reverse complement.
TTTAGATAATACACAAACATATAACAAATGGGAAAAAAGGAAAGACTGATAGCAATGAGTACAAATCAGCAGTAAGGAAGTGCAGACAATTGATATGGGAAACAAAGTTATCAGTGGGGGGGGGAAGGGCCCAGTAGGATTAACAACCCGAAGAATATATTCCTTAACTATATCAGAAAAAAAGCAAATCCTAGCAATGCTATAGGTATGATAGTAGACAAGGATGATAGAATTCTGAATCATGATTCAGGAAAGGCAGACATATTCAATAAATATTTCTGTTCTGTATTCCAAAAACAGCAAGGTGATATATTCATGTTATCTTTATTAAATAATCTGCAGGACTTGAAAGCTTACACCCCAGCGTATTAACAGAATTATCTTAAGAGATCCTGGATCCACTAATGCTGATTTTTAACAAGTCTTGTAATAATGGGAAAGTTTCAGAGGACGAGGAAAATCTGATGCTGTGTCTACATCTAAAAATGGTACATAAAATAATCCAAGAAATCATAGGCCAATGAGCCTGACATCATTCATGGGCAAAGTCATGGAAAAAGCTGATATGGGATGCATGTAGTCAAGAATTAAAAGATGGTTGCATAATTAAAGCCAGTTGACCCATTTCCCATAAAACCATGTTTAGTCAAACAAATCTGATATAGTTTTTGTTGATATTATAAATTGGGTTATTCAAATTTATAGATTTGGTTGATAAAAGCAACTGCGTTGACATAATTACTTCAGCTTTTGTAAGGGATTTGACTTGGTTCCACATGACATTCCAATAAAATAGCACTACACACAAAAAATTAATGCAGCCCATGTTAAACTGATTAAAAACTCATTAATTGATAGATCACAAAAATAACTAAAATGGGGAATCACCATCCTATGGAGGTGTTTCTAAGGGGTACTGCTGTATCTGCTCTCAGCCAAATGTTATTCAACAGCTCTCTCAATGATCTGGAAGAAAATATAAAAGAAAACTGGTAGAGTAGTAAATAATGAAGGGGGGACAGGTCAGTTAGACTTCTTAGCAAATGCGTAATGTGTCTCAGATGGCACGTGACCAGGATTCATCACCAAATTTGGCCCGCTGGTTGGATCATTAGCTTCCCCAGCTTGGGCCAGGTACTGACCTGGACTGCTTAGTAAGGTGTGCTCATTTGAGCAACACACACATTTTACTACAGCCAGATGCAAGATCATACACATAGGAATAAAAAAAATGTAGGTCACTCCTACAGATGGAGGGACTGTATTCTAGAAGGAAGCAACTCTGAAAAAGGCTTACACATCATGGTACAAAACAATAAGCTCCCAGCACAATGCTGTATTTAAGAGTACAACTGTAATACTTAGCTATAGAAAAAGAAGGTTATCAAGTAAGAGTAGAGAGATGGTATTACCTCTACATATAGCATGACAGAGCACTGTACCTAATTCTAGTGTCCACACTTCAAAAAGAATGTTGAAGAATTGGAAACTTCAGAAGAGAGCTAAAAGAGCAATTAGAGATCTGGAAAATACACCGTACCTTGCCACAAGAGACTAAAATGCAATACACTGAGTTCATCAAAGAGAAAATTAGGATGTAACTTGAGCACTGCCTACAAGTAAATATACAGAGGAACATATTTCTGAGAGTACATAGCTCTAATGTAGAAAGAAAGAAAAAAAAGGCATAACAAGATCCAATGGTTGGAAGCCAAGGTTAGCAAATTCAGACTAAAAATGAAGCTGAAAGTTTTAACAGTAGGGGTAATCAACCACTGGATCAACTTATCTAGGGATATAGTGGATTCTTCATCACTTGCAGTCTTTAAACCAACATGCATATCTTTCTAAATTATATACTATTGCACCAAAAGAAGTTAGAGTTGACACAGAAAGTATTGGCTGAGGTTCTCTGACCGGTGTTATGCAGGTCAAACTAGAAGATCAAGGTCCCTTCTGACCTTAAAATCTACTAATCTATATATGCTCCTCACAGAAGGGACAGTACCTATGTTTTGCGCAGTTATGTGTACTAAAATACAAGCTGTGCAACATGACGCTAAGATTTCTCTTGAAATTTTCACACTGAGGCATGTTTTAACTGTGCATCTATAACATTTATTTGAGGCATTAATATAATTTAGCATTTAGAACATGTATGTCACCATTTAAATAGGTCTGTTAATACACACACTCCCATTCTTAGAAAACGGGACAGCATGATAAGTGACATTCAGACTTAGGTTTACATTGATCCTCAAACAGCAATAACCTGAATCTGCTCACTGCAAAACTCTAAGTTAAACTATTTTTGTTATGCAATTCGAACCACAGGCCTATTTTCATTAGAGCTAAGCGCACAGAAGGCCTATTGACTTGCAGTGGAGTTGTGGGTGCTCAGCTCTTGAAAAATCAGGTCCTAAAAGTTTCTGCTTAGAAAGAAAATTGTCCTATCAGACTATATTATGTAATCAGTCATATGAGGAAAAACTAAGGAATCAAAGTTTCCCCCTTGCTAGGCTTTTTTAATTGTGCTGGTTCTACAGGGCTTCTTCTGAAAGATACTTTTTATTAAGTGTTGGATGTTTCATGGTCACATTGTAATGATTTTAAGATTAACTTAAAAAGTTGTCTTTCAAAGAAATAAACTTTTGGTTTTATCCTCATGGAATATTTTTAAATGTTTCACTTACTATGATATAGCAGTAAAATGTAAGTTGAAATGCAAAAAAGGTCTGATCAGTAAAAACAGAAAAGTGCAACATAATAGTTCTAACCCATGAGCTAGCTTGTCTATGTAAGAAAATTCCACAGATGGGACTGTTACTGGTGGGAAATGCCATGCATCAAAATCCTCTACCAAGGATGGTTCTCTGGACATCCATCAGTTCCATTTATCCCAGTTCTGATTCAACTCTGCATTAATGGTAGTTACACCAACATGTAGTGGCAGTGTGCATGTGTCCCATTTAAAGGTAAATGAATTGGTGCAAGAAGTCCCCACGCTGAGGTCCAGTACTGCTCAGGCCACAGCAGAAATTACCATTCACCTTTCTATACTAAGATGAGAAGATCTCAGTTGGAAATCAGACCCTGAAAACCGCCCTGGACACCACTTATTAGTCATTTTTATAGTGAGCAAATCCACTTGATAGCCTGAATAATGATGCCCCCTTTGTTCACTATGCCTCAGACTTGCCTGGATTGAGGAGGGCAATGCTTTCATTGCTCTGAGGGGTTCTCTTGGATAACCCCTATTATATTACCTGAGTGCCTCAATCTATAATATACTTAGATTCATAAAACTGTGAGATGGGGATGATAGTCTCTCTGTGTTTCAGTTCCCCATCTATAAAATAGGGTAAATACTAAGTGATTTCTTCACAATAGCACAGGAAGTTAAATACCCTCAGTGTTAAAAATTTGTGCCTTATTTCCAATTTGAGTTTACTTGGCTTAAGCTTCCAGCCATTGATTGTTATGCCTTTCTCCACTAGATTAAAGAGCCCTTTAATACCCAGTATTTTCCCTGTGAAAGTACTTATACACTAATCAAATCACCTCCATTTTCTTTTTGATAAGCCAAGCAGATTTAGTTCTTTAAGTCTCTTTCATTGTACAACATTTTCTCCAACCCTCAAACAATTTTTGTGGTTCTTTTCCACACACTCCAATTTTTCAACATCCTTTTAAATATTATTGTAATGTAACCATTATTCTAATATCAGCCTTATCAATGCCACATACAGGAGTAAAATCACCTCCTTACCCCTACTCCCCTGTTCATACATTAGAGGATCACATTACCCCATTTGCCACAGCATCACACAGTGCTCTTCTTGAGTTGCTTGTCCACTATGACCCCTCCTAGATCCTTTTCAGCATCCTTGCTTTACAAAATATACAGTTCTCCATTCTGTAGGTATGGCCTGCATTCCTTGTTCCTAGATATATGACTGGATTTGGCTGTACAAAATTTAGGGGGTCCAGTTTATGAAGTGATACACGTTGCTCTGTATGATTACCCTCTAATTTACCTTTCCATCAATCTTTGTGTTGGGCAGAAGAATATGGGCAACTTGCTTCCATGTATATATGGCTGCCTTTATGGACAGGCAATTATAACTACAATGCAGGGGATATACATCCTTGTGGCTCCATTTTACTTCCATCCACTATTTTCCCTAGCTGCAATAGCTCCACCCCAATATATCACCCACCACCTATTTCCAGTTTGGTTCAGGCAACTACCCCTTCATACTCCCACCAGTTTAGTCATCAGCAGGCCTCCCCACACCACCACCACATACCAGGTTGTCAGAGGCAAAATGGTAGAAAATTAGCTAGAAAAAAAAGTTAGATCTGCACAAATAGTCCACAATGTCTTAAAGTATAAAAAGCAAACAATTTAGTGTGAGCACTAAGGAGTTACAACAGTGCAACCAAAGCATTACACACATACTTGCTGGCCTGTGGTAACCAGAGGTAGTAAACAAAGGCAGTAAAATGCACAGTAATTTAAAGCACTATTTAAAAGTCAAAAAATACAGTACAGTTTCCCTTCTTTACTTCATACAGAGCAGCACAGCAAACAAAAGCATTCCTGGTGCTAAATAGGCATCTTTGAATTAACACCATGCATAACAGTGTAAGATCCCTCTTCAGAAAAATCACAAGTTAGATGTAAAAAAAAAAGTTTTTGGTGATTTATAAGTATCATAAGCTTAAGGTATTGAGGATAAACTTATTAATGTTAAGGCTAGGATATGAAGTCTGATATCTTCAACTGTCCTTAAATCATCTGGCATTACCACCATAATTTTGGGGACAACAGTTATTCTAATTTGGCCTGCATATTACAAGATAATACATATTTCCCTTACAGCCTCCGTTAAGAAATGTTTCTTCGTCAGTTCAGCAGCAGATGTGGTGGGAGCATCCATTAAACAACCCTGTAGCATAGCTCCCAGGCTGGACTCTAACCTCTTGAACAGTGCCCTTCTCTGCATATTGGGAACCTAGTCAAGTTAACATCATCCAAGTCAGTACAGATTGCAATAGAGTTAAAATTACTAACTGTGCCCTTTATAAATTCCTTCCCTTTAAAAAAGTAGTATCCAATATGGTGCTGGATAAGACCTCGGGGAAAAGTTCTTTACCTCCTTGCTGAGTGCCAGAACTGTTGGAGAATGTGGAAATGCAAAAAATGATAGACATTGAGCATCACTGTAACCATATGCATCACGATTACTGATGCATCTCTGTCATTGGACAGCAACTGAAGAGATAGACCATTTCAGAAGCCCACTGACACCCCTGCATAGTACTTCACAAATCTGAGGTTTAGTAAAAGTAGGATTAAGGAGAATATGTTCAATGGCCTGTTGACTGAGTCCCAGAGAAGCACAAAGAATTTGTGTATAGAAGGAACAGCATATAGATGCAAGGAAGAGTGTCAGTGCTTTGAGACCAGCAGAACACAGAAAACATATATATTCTGTTTAACAGCAATAATGTACTATGCCTTGTTTTCAGCATGTGCACCGAGCATTCCTGGCATTACCAATGGTGAGTCATGTATCATATAGGTCAGGCGTCGGCAACCTTTCAGAAATGGTGTGCCGAGTCTTCATTTATTCACTCTAATTTAAGGTTTCGCATGCCAGTAATACATTTTAATGTTTTTAGAAGGTCTCTTTCTATAAGTCTATATTATATAACTAAACTATTGTTGTATGTAAAGTAAACAAGATTTTCAAAATGTTTAAGAAGCTTCATTTAAAATTAAATTAAAATGCTGATCTTATGCCACCAGCCTGCTCAGCTCGCTGCCAGCCTGGGGTTCTGCTCACCTAGGCCGGCAGAGGGGTGAGCGGGGCCTGTGGCCGGGACACCAGCTGGCAAGGGGCCGGCAGCCGGGACCCCAGACTTCCCAATCGGAGGGGGGGGGGATGGGAGGGGCAGATGGATTCAGGACAGAGCGCTGTGTGTGGGGGGGAGGGGGGTTCAGGACAGAAGGCTGGGTGTGGGGGGGTTCAGGGGTCAGGGCAGATGGCTAGGGGGTGCAGGGCAGAGGGCTGGGTTGTGTATGGGGGTTCAGGGGTCAGGGCAGAGGGCTGGGGTGCTCAGATTGTGGGGGTGCTCCCAGCCCCCTGCCCTGAGCGGCTCAGGGCAGGGGGCTGGAAGGGATATGCCCTGTTCCACCCCTTTCCCCAAGGTCCCGTCCCTACCTCTTCTCTGCCTCCTCTACGGAGCAGCGAGCACGCTGCCACTCTTCCCCCTCCCCATCGCAAGGGCCATCAGCTGATCAGCGCAGGGAAGGAGAGGAGGAGGGGCAGGAAAGCAGCACATTGGGGGAAGAAGCTGGCGAGGGGGGAAGCTTGGCCGCTGCAGGACCAAGCTTCTGCCTCCTGCCCCCACAGGGGAGAGCAGTGGGGGGGGGGGGCTGGGAGCCGGGACGGCGGCAGGCAGCAGCATGCCACTCAAAATCAGCTTGCATGCCATGTTTGGCACGTGTGCCGTAGGTTTCTGACCCCTGATATAGGTTCAAGTTGGCACATTGGGAAGTTGCGGTGCAAAGGCTGTCATCAGACAATGCTTTCCCCATTGTATTTTGCATATTTGCGAGACAACCTGCAGAAATAAATTGGGGGGGGATTGAGGGGGGACATCATCCACAGCACAAAGTTTATCAGACATCATCACAGACTATCAGGGTTGGAAGGGACCTCAGGAGGCCATCTAGTCCAATCGCCTGCTCAAAGCGGGACCAATCCCCAACTAAATCATCCCAGCCAGAGCTTTGTCAAGCCTGACCTTAAAAACCTCTAAGGAAGGAGATTCCACCACCTCCCTAGGTAACCCATTCCAGTGCTTCACCACCCTCCTTGTGAAAAAGTTTTTCCTAATATCCAACCTAAACCTCCCTCACTGCAACTTGAGACCATTACTCCTTGTTCTGTCATCTGGTACCACTGAGAACAGTCTAGATCCATCCTCTTTGGAACCCCCTTTCAGGGAGTTGAAAGCAGCTATCAAATCCCCCCTCATTCTTCTCTTCTGCAGACTAAATAATCCCAGTTTCCTCAGCCTCTCCTTATAAGTCATGTGCTCTAGCCCCCAAACATTTGTTGCCGCCCTCTGCTGGACTCTTGCCAATTTTTCCACATCCTTCTTGTAGTGTGGGGTCCAAAACTGGACACAGTACTCCAGATGAGGCCTCACCAATGCCGAATAGAGGGGAATGATCACGGCCCTCGATCTGCTGGCAATGCTCCTACTTACACATCCCAAAATGCTGTTATCCTTCTTGGCAACAAGGGGACACTGTTGACTCCTATCCAGCTTCTTGTGCCCTGTAAACCCTAGATCCTTTTCTGGAGAACTACTGCCTAGCCACTCGGTCCCTAGTCTGTAGCAGTAAATGGGATTCTTCCATCCTAAGTGCAGGACTCTGCACTTGTCCTTGTTGAAAAACTCAGATTTCTTTTGACCCAATCCTCTAATTTGTCTAGGTCCCTCTGTATCCTATCCCTACCCTCCAGCGTATCTAGCACTCTTCCCAGTTTAGTGTCATCTGCAAACTTGCTGAGGAAGCAATCCACGCCATCCTTACTGAAGATATTGAACAAAACCGGCCCCAGGACCAACCCTTGGGGGACTCCACTTGATACCAGCTGCCAACTAGATATGAAGCCATTGATCACTACCCGTTGAGCCCGATGATCTAGCCAGGGATTTGGAGCTGTGCTCAGGCCCCGCACCAGCTCCAGGCAAAAACCTGCAGCTCCACTGCTCCGGAGCTGCTCCATGCTCCGTTCCAAAGCCCTGGATCTAGCCAGTTTCCTATCCACCTTATAATCCATTCATCCAGCACATACTTTAACTTTTGCTGGCAAGAATACTGTGGGAAACCGTATCAAAAGCTTTCCTAAAGTCAAGGAATAACATGTCCGCTCCTTTCCCCTCATCCACAGAGCCAGTTATCTCATCATAGTAGGCAATTAGGTTAGTCAGGCATGACTTGACCTTGTTGAATCCATGCTGACTGTTCCTGATCCCTTTCATCTGCCCTTCAGGCTAACAAATGCTCATTACATAAGATATCCCACTTCATAAGAAAGACAGGAAGTATGGCAAGAGTCCACTCTGGCTTAACCAGGAGATCTTCAATGATCTAGAAATCAAAAGAGTACCACAAAATAAGTGGAAACTAAGTGAAATTACAAAGGATGAACATAAATAACATGTAGGTACAAAATTAGAAAGGTGAAGGCACAAAATGAGATCAAACTAGCTAGAGACAAAGGATAACAAGAAAACATTCCACAAATACATTAGAAGCAAGAGGAAGACCAAGGACAGGGTAGGCCCATTATTCAATGAGGGGAGAAAAACAATAACAGGTGCTTCATGATTTCGGTTTCCATTTTCACCAAGAAGGTTGGTGATGATTGGAAGTCTAACATAGTGAATGCCAGTGCAAATGAGGTAGAATCAGAGGCTAAAAGAGGGAAAGCACAAGGTAAAATTACTTAAGACAAGTTAGATGTCTTCAAGTCACCAGAGCCTGATTAAATGCATCCTGGAATACTCAAGAAGCTGACTGAGGAGATATCTGAGCCACTAGTGATTATCTTCAAAAAGTCATGGAAGACTGGAGAGATTACAGAAGACTGGAAAAGGGAAAATACAGTGCCCATCTATAAAAAGAGGAATAAGGACAACCAGGAGAATTACAGACCAGTCAGCTTAACTTCAGCACCCAGAAAGATAATGGAGTAAATAATTAAGCAATTAATTTGCAAACATCTAGAACAGGGGTTCTCAAAACTTCATTGCACCATGATCCCCTTCTGACAACAAAAATTACTACATGAACCCAGAAGGGGGTACCAAAGCCTGAACCCACCAGAACCCTGATGCCCAAGCCAAAGTCAAAGCCCCAATGCCACTGGCAAGGGGCCAAAGCTCAAGTCCAAGGTCTTCAGCCTCAGGCAGAGGGCCTGTAACCTTAGCCCCCATCAAGTCTAAGCCAGCCCTGGCAACCCCTTTAAAACAGGGTTGTGACCCACTTTGGGGACCCAACCCACAGTATGAGAACCCCTGATCTAAAAGATAATAAGGTGATAAGTAACAGTCAGCATGGATTTGTCAAGAACAAATCATGTCAAATCAATCTAATAGCTTTCTTTCACAAGGTAACAAGCTTTGCGGACAGGGGGAAGCAGATGTGGTATATCTTGACTTAAGTAAAGCTTTTGATACGGTCTCGCATGACCGTCTCATAAATAAACTAGGTAAATGCAATCTAGATGGAGCTACTATAAGGTGGGTGAATAACTGATTGAAAAACCATTCCCAGAGAGAGTTATCAGTGGTTCACAGTCAAGCTGGAAGGGCATATTGAGTGGGGTTCCGCAGAGATCTGTTCTGGGTCCAATTCTGTTCAATATCTTCATCAATGATTTAGATAATGGCATAGAGAGTACACTTAAAAAGTTTGCGGATGATACCAAGCTGGGAGGGGTTGCAAGTGCTTCGGAGGATAGGATTATAATTCAAAATGACCTGGACAAATTGGAGAAATGGTCTGACGTAAATAGGACGAAATTCAATAAAGACAAATTCAAAGTACTCCACTTAGGAAGGAACAAATCAGTTGCACACATAAAAACTGGGAAATGACTGCCTAGGAAGGAAAGGGATCTGAGGGTCATAGTGGACCACAAGCTAAATATGAGTCAGTGTAACACTGTTGCAAAAAAAGCGAACGTTATTTTGGGATGTAGTAGCAGGAGTGTTGTAAGCAAGACATGAGACGTAATGCTTCCGCTCTGCACTGATTAGGCCTCAATTAGAATATTGAGTCCAGTTCTGGGTGCCACATTTCAGGAAAGATGTGGACAAACTGGAGAGAGTCCAGAGAAGAGCGCCAAAAATGATTAAAGGTCTAGAAAATATGACCTATGAGGGAAGATTGAAAAAACTGGGTTTGTTTAATCTGGAATAGAGAAGACTGAGATGGGACATAGCAGTTTTCAAGAACATAAAAGGTTGTTAACAAGGAGGAGGGAGAAAAATTGTTGTTCTTAACCTCTAAGGATAGGATAAGAAACAATGGGCTTAAATGGGCAAGGGAGGTTTAGGTTGGACATTAGGAAAAACTTCCAAACTGTCAGGGTGGTTAAACACTGGAATAAATTGCCTACAGAGATTGAAGAATCTCCATCATTGGAGATTTTTAAGAGCAGGTTAGACAAACACCTGTCAGGAATGGTCTAGATAATACTTAGTCTTGCCATGAGTGCAGGGGACTGGACTAGATGACTTTGAGGTCCCTTCCAGTTCTATGATTATATGAAAATGGGCACAGAGGTCTCATTAAATAAAGAATCCTAATTTTTAGGTAGCAGTGGCTTGTACACTGCACACTTAGATCCCATGGAGTATCTGTACCAGCAGAACAGTCTTATACAACTTCAGTATGATAGCCCCAACAGTAGCTCTACCAACAAACTGGTTCCCCACTGACCGCAGTAAATGGAGATGGCCAGTTTCTAAAGATGAAGAGGCATGCTGCTGGGAGGGAAGAGAGGCTCTGATCCTGGTTTGCTGGTGCTTCAGTATCCAGGGTTACAGGAAGCTGTTCCAGGCTGGGACCGAGGGGTTCGGAGGCTGGGAGGGGATCAGGGCTGGGGCAGGTGGCAGGGTCAGGGCATGGGAGGGCGTCAGAGGTGCAGGCTCTGGGCAGCACTTACCTCAAGCAGCTCCCAGAAGCAGCGGCATGCAGTCAGGAGGCTCTGCTGCACACTGTCCCATCCACAGGCGCCGCTCCTGCAGCGCCTATTGGCCACAGTTCCCAGCCAATGGGAGCTGTGGGGGCCACGCTTCGGGTGGGGGCAGCTTGCAGAGCCCACTCGCTTCCCTTATGTGTAGGAGGCAGAGAGGGGACATGCTGCTGCTTCCGGAAGCCATACGGAGCGGGTCAAGCCCCCGACTCCGCTCCCCAATAGGAGCTCAAGGGCTGAATTAAAACTTCTGGAGGGTCGGATGCAGGCCTTGGGCCGTAGTTTGCCAACCCTTGCCTAATATTCACTAAGGACTGCAGATTTTAACCAAAGAAAGCGTCATTTTATGACTGCATGTACAAGCAGCTCCCAATCTAAGAAAAAAAAAAAAGATTTTTATGCACTTACTAATCTAAAAAAGTTAAACCTAAGAAGGTGTACAAAACATGCTGGATTTCATTTTCAATTCAAACTACGTGCCAGATTCAACTAATCTTTTCTAACCACAAAGAAAAATGAGAAAATTGTACTATTGCCTAAAGCATGCAAGTAACTTTGCTCCAGAGATCCTACACTGGATCTTCAGTCCCCAGTAGCTGATGAAAGCAGATCATATCCATCAGTCAATATCCATCAGACAGAGCTTAGCATCTGAAAAACCTGAAGTTCCTTTTTTTTTTTTTTAAACTAACTCAGTGAACAGTAAGCTTACTCATAGAACTAATGAACCTCATGATAAAACTTTAATAGAACTTCCTGCAGAGCACAAGAACCTTTTTCCTAGGTACTATTATGCCCTTCAATTAGCATGGGTTACACATCTGTGGACATGATAATGTGAAGAAAGGAGATCTTCTGGTAAGAAAAGAACTTCCTTGGGTGAACAGGCCAGTAGTTCTCCGTATATCAATGGTTGATTCAGCCAATATATGTGTGACGTTGCAGTCTATATGATTTTATAAAAATCTGATGAGTGAATATAATGCAACTGGAATATGCTTCATGCAAAAGGTCTCTTTATAAGGTATCATTACAAAGCTTATTGTCTACTGAGTGTGATCATCCTATTTGTATAAAGGAATCACTCTTGTATCTGAAACTAGAAATATGAAATATAACTAAGGGCCTATTGTAATTATGCAAAGTGTGGGCCATTAATGGTGGTTTGGAATCTTAATGGCTCCCATCAACCAGGACAATTGACTGGATGGCTCTGTTCACAGGCAAGCCTTCCTGTGAGTCAGGCTGGGAGGAATGAAGGCTTGGGGTCTTACAGTGACATGTGATCATGTCACATGAACTGGAATCCACCTTTAACCTGGTGCTTTTCCAATGGGGGGGTGGGGGGTGGAAACACAGAGAGACAAAGGATTCCCGCCTTATGCATAAGATATATGAATGGGTGGAAGAGAACAGAGGAGAGTAGCCATCATGAAGAATCCCATAGCTACCACCTCTTGTTCCAGCTCAGCTGTACCAAGGGAAAGAATTGTGCCCAGGCCTGAAAGGTGTCCAGTCTAAGGAAAAAACTTACTGAAGCATCTGAGGGTGAGATTATCTGTATTCAGTTTGATTAGACATAGATTTGTGAATTTTATCTTATTTTGCTTGGTGACTTACTTTGTTCTGTCTGTTACTACTTAGAACCACTTAAATCCTACTTTCTGTATTTAATAAAATCACTTTTTACTTATTAATTAACTCAGAGTATATATTAATACCTGGGGGGGACAACTGTGAATCTCTATCAGTGTTATAGAGGGCGAACAATTTAAGAGTTTACCCTGTATAAGCTTTATACGGGGTAAAACGGATTTATTTGGGTTTAGACCCTATTGGGAGTTGGGCATCTGAGTGTTAAAGACAGGAACACTTCTGTTAGCTGCTTTCAGGTAAGCCTGCAGCTTTGGGGCAAGTAAGGAGTGTCTGGCTCAGCAAGACAGGGTGCTGGGGTCCCAAGCTGGCCGGGAAGGCATGGGTAGAAGTAGTCTTGGCACATCGGGTGGCAGATACCCAGGGGGGTTCTGTGATCCAACCCGTCACAATATGCCCTAAGACTAACCTAACGTCTAGGTGAAGTCATACAATGTACATGTATGGGCAAGGATCCCACCACACAAAGGAAGTTGCTGAGGTAAGTATATCTGCATGTTTTACTCAGGTTCCAAGTAAACTGTACTAGTAGGAATTCCAAGCTTTGGGACGGACACCTATGCCCTTCTGCCTGCCATATTCTAGTCCCTGCACTAATACTTCAAATTTGACCCATGTTGCTGAATAAGTATCATTTTTGGACTTTTCTTGCAAGAGTGGAAATGAGTTTCTGGAAGTAACCTTCCTTCATTTGTTCTTTTCAATACCAAGCAAAAAGGCTGAGATTTTCTGGTTTCAGGTGAAATACTGGGCCCTGTGACAGCATGTCCTTCTTATATCATATGGACATAGAAGCTTTTCTATGTTGGCAAGTTGCAAGAACAATGGCCTCCTCCCTCAACATCTATATAACTTGCTTTCCTCTCTTGTAATTTTCTGTAAAATCAGATGGTACCAAGAACAGAGAACACAGTAGTTAACTTGTTCAAGACTGGAACAGGACTTCTGCTACAGTGAGACCTTGAGATTGTGTGTTCTAGAGAAATATTTGCTATCCTGCAACTGTCTTTGGCAACAGAGATCCAGTCAGGGGTAGCGAAATCATACTGCAGTGAATCTGGACTTTTTTTTGGGTGGGGGGTAGGGAGAGAAGAATAATCCATTCACCTGATTTACCAATTGGCAGCTAACTGTCTTAGCAGACATGTTGCTTTTCCAGCCCAATAAGATGCTTCACTGCCTAGATTCGTAGTATAGTTTTCCTATGTATCATCATGGCTAATCTCATTGTTATCTGTTAACATTTACCATTGCTGTTGGACTGTAAGTCATAACTCACTTGTTCCTAGTAAGGGATTTTTCTCTCCTCTATCAAATCCTACATTGTTCTCCTTTCCAACAGACTGTATTTTACTTCTCACTTGACTGAACATGGCCTGGAATGGGGGATAGACACCCTACAGCAAACATCCTTAGTTATGTCTTAAATGCAGGATTCTGAGATCTCCTATCCTAGAAATAAATGGTGCTTAGAAGACCATTTGAGGTATTTCCTCAAGTTTTTAATAAACATAGTTTCCTTGAGCTGTGTGCCAATCCTCCTTCCTAACTATGAAGAACAAACAAAAGATGTTTTTAGGCTTAGCACTGGACCTCACGATTCACAGCACATGAAATGAAATGGTGTATAATGGTCTGGTGCCATCATACTGAAAACACTTTTCTGTCATTTCAGAACGAGTGACTGTAGGACACTATGAAGTCTCCCAAAATTACACAGGAGGGAGGGGGAAGTGCAGTTAATGTCATGTGCTTACAGAAACACTAGTTTTCAGTGCTGCATAAAATGCGTAGATAAATATCTTTATGGTTTAGTTTTGATTTTCTGCAACAATTCTGTGAACAACTCCAGTAACAATACAAGCAAGGACAGAACCTGTGATTAAATGGCCCCTTCCTCCCCTCCATGACCAGTTTCAACTTTAGCAGAGATCAGTGCTTAACAGCCACTAGGTGCAGTTAGCTCCACTTACAAATAATGTATTTAAAAAAAAATGGCTGCATAAAACCAGTCCCCCCACCTCCCTAAGCAAACATTGATAAGGTTGTTGAATGCTTGCAAAAACATGTTTGTAAACAAGCTTGTCTTCACAGTTCAAAGGGCTTGTCAACCTCGTTTTGTGGCACAGATTTAATTTAGGTCAACCTCCAGCCGCTGCAGTAATTCAATAGGCTGTTGGGTCCACACTACCCTTATTCTTCTGGGGAATGCATGCTCTCCAGAAGCACTTGCACCAGCTGAAGTGGGAAATTGTTAGAGTGTGGGGCACTGATGGCCGTGCAGGGCTCATAGCTGGAGCCTCCCACCTGCCCTGAGGTGGCATCTAAGCTTGAGTCCAGCATGGGCTCAATTTTACAGGGAGTCTACTAGCAGTGAAATTGACATTCTTAATTTCATGGTTCAAGCATGGGAGGCGGGGGCTGCTGCAGAGTGGACACAATAGCAGCCATGAAACTGACAAAAATGACAGCCAAGGGCCGAAGTAAGTAATGCAGAGTCTACACTGACACTGTGTTGCCCTAACTACACCAATATAAGCACTATGCCTCTTGTGGAGGTGGAACTATGTCAGTGTAGCAGGCCACTTACATCAGCAGAAGCAGCATTCTAGTGTAGACACTGATAAAATTAGGTCGATGTAAGCTGCTTTATGTTGCCCTAACACCATAGTGTAGACCAAACCAAATACATTGCACAATGACAGCATTAGAATTCAGCCACCACCGTCCATGGCTCAAACCCAACCCTGAGGTGATATGGGCACCTCAACTGGGTTAGCTGTGTTTAATTCATACAGTGTCACAAGAATGAATGGCAAATGATCTTTAGCTGTGAAGGTTTTGTTCTCCTATAGCCACACAGCCCTACACACGTGCACCAATGTTCCCTTATGTGCTTTTCCAACAGGGTGTGAAGGCAGCTCCTGCCAGAGGCAGAATTCATCCTGCTTCCCTGCTCTGCCACTGTATGGCACATTTGACATCTCTGATTTCCCTGGTAACCAGGACTAGTGCGCATCTAGGTAGGATCCCGTTGACTGCACGGAGTTTGTAAACCAGACTTGTCCTGAGCCCGCTAAGGATGGAAGCACTCCTTTACCCTCACAAACTTTATGAAGTGTGCAGCAGGCGACGATTATATGAATTGCATTTGCCACATTGCTATCCAAATGGGTGCATAGGCAGTGCTAATGAGATTACTGTCTACCAAATGCACACTCCATGATCATTCTGAAGCTACAGAGCTTGTAACCGAATTCCCTTTTTTTAAGGGAACTGATGCTGGGGTACATGAGTTTCATGAGCCAAGTTAGGAACACGTATGTGAGGTCCCCCAAAGTAACTGCTGACAGACACCATGCAGAACAATACCATTTCTAGGGAATAAAGCCCCTTCCTCCCCTTCAATTACAATCCAGAGCACCTGGTATTATAAAACTTTCCAGTATTTCACACATTTGCATTTATGAGACTGCCTCTGTAGTTCTATAAGGGTCAGGGTATGGCTACACTTGAGAGTTGCAGTGCTGGTGTAGGCTTTCCAGCGCTGCAATTAGTAACTGTCCACACCTGCAGGGCACATCCAGCGCTGCAACTCCCTGGCTGCAGCGCTGGCTGTACACCTGGGTCTGCTTGGGTATAACGATTGCAGCCCTGGTGCTACAGCGCTGCTCGTAAAGTGTGGCCACACACCAGCGCTGTTATTGGCCTCCGGGGTATTAGGAGATATCCCAGAATGCTTTTAACTAAATTACTCTGTGTTTTGTTATGCTGCCTCTCTTTGTTTTGTCGTGAACTCGGGGCTCCAGGAGCTGCTTATCTAAAAAACAAACACAGCTCCTGTTTGCTGTGATCAATCTGTTACTGACTGTGAACAATCAAATGAGATAACCCACTACCTTGCTGTGAATGAGGCAGGCAGGGGGATGAGTGTTTGCTTGAGGATAGAAACAGCGGGGGCAGAGGGGAGAAAGGGAGTCCATTGGAGCAGCTGCTTATCTGGTCTGCAGGCTGTTTGCAGTTAAGAGTAAGGGGTCGGGAAAATTTTCTGATTTTGCAAGGCAGGGAGCTGATACACAGTGTTGGCTCCAAAAATCCACTCTCTCTCTCCCCCCGGGTCCCTGTCACACTCCACCCCACCCACCTCTTTTGAAAAGCACGTTGCTGCCACTTAAACGCTGGGATAGCTGCCCATAATGCATCACTCCCAACAGCGCTGCAAATGTGACCACACTGCAGCGCTGGTAGCTGTGAGTGTGGCCACACACCAGCGCTTTCCCTACACAGCTGTATGACCAGCGCTGTAACTCCCAGCGCTGCAACTCTCAAGTGTAGCCAGAGTTTCAGTGAAAAAATGAATAGTAACCTTTTGGTTCACATACTTGCACCTTTTGGTGGGCAAGTATTGGAATATGGGTGCAGCAATAGCCCCTCCAGTTCAGAAACCCAATCCCGTCAAATTCAGCTATTATTTCTGTAGCCTTACTTATGGCAGCCGCCCATACACAGATCACAGCATTCATTACCTTTCAAACCTGTCCAACCATGACCACAAAGTGGTTTGCAACAAATCTATAGCTGTCTGGTGTTGCCTGCTTGCACAGTGCAATAGCCACCCACTTCTGCACTGGTATGGCTTCCCTGAAGTGAACATTCTGACAAAAGCTCTTCACACAGCTTCATGAAGGTCTGTTTCCTCATTTGGAAGTTTTTAAGAGGCTGCTGGTCATCCCAGATTTCCAAAATGATGTGACCCCAACAGCACTATGTGGTTCTCGTATATCAAGAGTGCCAGTCCACTCAAGGGCAAACTACAGAAATACATACGTCTGTACCTTGTGAGATGAATGGTCACTGAACCTTAAGGTCAGACGTGGTCGACATGGCAGACAGTTTTGTCTGAATTCCATCCATCATCTCACCAATCACTTACTCCACTGCATAACCATTTGTCCCACAATAAAGAGCAGGAGCA
This sequence comes from Mauremys mutica, assembly GCF_020497125.1. Taxonomy (NCBI): domain Eukaryota; kingdom Metazoa; phylum Chordata; order Testudines; family Geoemydidae; genus Mauremys; species Mauremys mutica. The sequence goes on along the minus strand of NC_059073.1, from coordinate 184,713,579 downwards.
AAACCACATTATGCCATTGCGCCATGTCTTCCACCCTGTTTGGCAGGGAACGAGGGACAACATGATTAGGAACTACCTTCAGCAAATGCATGAAGGCAGGGGGCAGTACCAACAACAAACAGCAAAGTGGTTGCTGGAGTGTCTCCCTTTAACACACAGAACCCTGGGATACCGCCTCTGAAATGGCAGTGATAAAGTCACACACCACCACCAGCACTGTGGACATGGGTATGTGTGTGCGCGGTGTTATAACCATGTCCAAAACAGGATAATGTCGACATTCAGGTGCAGATAGGGAGCGTATGCGTACACATGTACACAGGCCAGTAACAGAATATGCGTGCCTGGGTCAACGTGGCCAATAGTGTTCAATTTAGGCTATGCCTACTCTTGCAGAAAATATTTTTCAGGACTGGTTAATGTGAAAATATTGATGATCCATATTGTCAGAAACAGCTAAGTTTCCAAATACACCTCTACCCCGATATAATGCGACCCGATATAACACGAATTCGGATATAACACAGTAAAACAGTGCTTCGGCGGGGGAGGGCTGCACACACCGACGGATCAAAACAAGTTCGATACAACGCAGTTTCACCTATAACCCGGTAAGATTTTTTGGCTCCCAAGAACAGCGTTATATCAGGGTAGAGGTGTATAGGCAAGGATTTTCAAAAATCTAGTTCCCCAGTTATAACTAAATTCACATGAACACTGGTAGGTGAGAGTCTCTCCCAAGCCTTTATCCACATTTGGAAGATGGGACTTGCAATTAAACATCCACATAACTCCAAAACAGTTAGACAAATGGTCAAAAAGCCTGAGCTCTATCTACACTACAGCTTCAAGAAGTAGCAGTGCTAAAGGAGAATTACTGATGATAAATTTTTGGAATAAGTTTAACCTAAATACTTGTTAGGCTCTCTTTTGTTAGTATTTAGGGAAATAATTGTCAGAGCATGATGCATCTTAATTTTTTGCTTCCAAATTATTCAGATGTTATTAATGTATCTATGAATGTACATCAGCTCTTGTAAAGGGTAGAAATGATTTTGCCTTTTTTTTTTTTAACCTGAGTATTGGAGGACATAAGTGTCTGCTTCACAGGTAGAAAGTGTTCCATTGACTCTTAGGGCTACTCTAGACTAGAAGTGTTACAGCGACGCAGCACTGGGAGTGCTGAAGATGCTATATGCTGATGGGAGAGTTCTCTCCTGTCGGCATAATAAACTACCTCAACAAAAGGTGTTCAACACCAGCGCTTAGGTCAGTGTAACTTATGTTGTTCAGGAGGGGGGTGCTTATTCGCACCCCTAAGCAACATCAGTGGTAGTGTGTAAAAGCCCTTTGTACTGGCCTTTCATCTCTAATCTCATACTCACCTGGAAATCTGAATTTTAGACTTGGTGATACTAAGGGCTAGTCTACACTGGCAACACTAAAGCGATGCTGCGGCAACACTTTAACGTGCCTTGTGTGGTCACAGAGCAGCGCTGGGAGAGAGCTCGCCTAGAGGTCTTAAAAAAAAAAAAAAAAAGAAAAAAAAACACACACACCTCAATGAGGGGCACGGCTCCCAGTGCTGGGGCACTGTTTATACTGGCGCTTTACAGCGCTGAAACTTGCTGTGCTCAGGGGAGTGTTTTTTCACACCCCTGAGTGAGAAAGTTGCAGCGCTGTTAATTGCCAGTGTAGACAAGCTCTAACTTTCAAATAATTTAATATAGAGTAGTCTCTTCAATATTATCCTCTTATCAGATATTAACAGTCCTAAAAATTATGAATAAATTTACCAGCCCATGCAGAAAGAGTCAACTCACCCTCGCTACCATGATGCAAAAAGTAATGATTTTATTGTCCAGTCAAGTGTAAATTACTTGTCTGGCAAATAGAATGGATAAAAGTCTGCATTATATTTTACAAGATTGGACACACATTAATTTCCCTGTACTGCAATGCAATCAGGGTTAAAGACCCACAGTTCAGAGCGATCAGTAACACTTGATGTACAAACCACTGACTAGAAACAGATATAATATACCAAGGGGTTCTAAAAACAGGAAACTAAATGGTCCTCAAAGGTCAAATTTGTGGTATATGGGATGACGGTGATTGTCTTTCATCTTTTTGAGTACATCTCCGACTCTAGATACTGATAAATCATTCTTGCCTAAGTTGAATTTTAATCCTTAATCTGAAATATATTTTGAAGGTTTTTTTGCACCTCTGAAACACACTAGTATTCCATCAAATCACAGGGTTTGGGAGATTTTTTATCTTCACAAGAAAGTATACCCCAGATACCCAACAAATAATTTATCCTCTCTGCTGCAAATTAGCATCTTGTAAGTGAGTCTTAAGATGTTATATACAAGCCACTGTGCAGCTGTCAAAACAAAACAAAAAGAAGGCCAAAACCCCCACAAGCAAGTCTAGAAAGGGTACAATTTCAATTACAATTAAAAAGTGTTCACTGGGAATGCAATACATGGGGGGGGGAATGAAAAGGGAAACCCTCCATGCTGAAGTAGTTTGCAAGTACATTACAAACTCTAGAATGATAAAATTAGATACTATATACCACCTTTTAAATTATTATGAAATCTCTTAACCGTTCAAGAAAAACTGTTATAGATTCTTTTGAACACAAAAATGAACTTATGACAGAAGCAGAATGAGACTCCAATAGTTTCCCAGATTTCACTGATGAGAAACCAGAAGAGAATTACAAAGAACCAGGGTGGACTGATTTTAAACATTATTAAAATCAGCAAGCAGGAAACCTTGATTTAGACCATTGATTTTAATCTTGATTTGCATTTGTTCCTAGTTATTTTCCTGAAGAAATTTTCATTCTCATTGGTTTGTAATCATTAAAACATGTTGATTTTGCAGCTAAATATAGTCTTCACACTAATTTGGCTCTTCCTTTTGCTAATCAGAAGGATACATAATATCTACACACATTTATTTAAGCAATTATATACCTTAACAGCAATTCTGGCATTTAGCTTCAAACCAGACTAGATGGAGGCTTGCTTAACATCGAAAGGGCTAGAGTGAAAACCAAGGTGAAAGAGCTGGTTCTGAGAGATTTCCTATTTGCAGATGACACAGCCTTAGCTGCCCACAGTGAATCTTTTATTCAAAATCTCTTGGGCAAATTTTCTACATCATGCAAGAGCTTCAGGCTGACAATCAGTTTCAAGAAGATCGATCATATACAAGGGTGGAAGAACCAATGCCTGACATTACTCTGGATGGTAAATCTCTTGGCAACAACAGCTTTTCCTAGTTGGGTTCTATGATCAGCAGGAAACTTGACCTTCCGAGTGAACTGAATAGCAGAATCGGAAAAGCAGCTAAGAATTCCAGGCTATTACAGAAATGTGCATGGAATAACAGCAAACTATCAACTAAGGTGAAGATGCGAATCTATCAGACTTGCGTGCCATCATCCCTGCTCCATGGTTGAGAAACAAGTCTACATATGCTAGGCACATCAGGAGATTCAACAGCTTTCACATGAGATGCCTGCATAAGATTCTGGAATTACAGTGGTACGGCAAAATACCCTACACAGAGGTGCTGGAGCATGCAGGATTGACACAATTAGAAACTATCATCAAGAAGAGGAGGTCGCGATGGCTTGGTCACGTCAGGAGAATGGAAGAAGAACATAATATCGCCAAGAATATTTTGTACTGCGAGATTCGAGACAGCTCTAAAAAGCAGGGTTTTACTGCTTTTAACCCAGTCTTGCTCCCCTATCATCTGGCTCCCTGCCCCTCTCCTGCCAGCCAAGAGAGAGTACTTAAGTTGTTTAATATATAACACAATTTGTAAATTTACAGTTTTGCAGTTTATGCAATGAATCTCTTGAAAGATTAGTGAAAGATATTCAAAAACAAGATTAATCAATTTCAGGGTTCCCTCAAAAAGTTAACCCATAACAAGTGCAGAAGACTGACAAGAAATGTTATCTGTCGCCTCCGGAAACTGGAATGTACCATGTGGGAAGACTTAACTCTGGCACTTCATATATATATGAACTTGTCATCTGACAGTCTAAAATACAAAGGTAAGTAAACACTATTACAATTTTACAGAAGGGGAAACGAAGTACAGGGAGATTAAATGGTCTGTCTTTGTTTTCTATAAGGTTACACAATCAGTATCAGAACTTGGAAGAAAATTCAGGTCTCAATTCCCTATCCCTGGCTGCTATATTAACCTGCTGCTTTTTTTAAAAAAATTCCTACAAAGGAATGACAATACAAAAGTGGTTAAAAAAACTTAACACAAGGCTTCTGTAGTAAATTCACAGAAAGCTCAACTCTCTTCACAGAAGATGCTTTATTGACCAGAATAAAAGGACCAACAATTTTAGCAACCTAGACTGTAAACCCAATTTCTCTTAAAAGTTCCAAACCCAGGGACTTAAATTTCCCTTGGTCTTTTACAGGTGGAATTTCCAAAGTTTAAGACTGAAATGACTTCAGTTTCTTTTGGCTACTAGTTAACTGCCTCCACTCATTTGATCGGTGGTCAAAAACAAAACTAGAATTAAGCAACTTCTCTCTTTTTTGTCTTGTTCTTGATCTGCTTTGGATTGTATTCAACTGCTGCTTGCCTTTCTGGCAGACTGAAATATCTGACCATAGCTGAAAAGCCCAGACCTAGTTTCTCTCATCCTCCCCCAGGATCAAAACACTAACAGATATCATATTAAACAGAGGTTCAGACTTAGGCACATTCAGCAGTGCATTTCTTCTTAGCTTCAACCTCTTTTCCCCTAATATTGTATATGAGACTATCAATTAGGCCCATCCCCTATCCCTTTGACTGACTGCTTCATTCTATTGCTCAGTCCCTGAAGCCGCTCATTCTCTTTGCTCCATTCCCACTCAGCCCCTCTGGTCTCCCCCACCTCTAACAGGCCAATGCTGCTGTGCATGATGTCACTCAGCCTATTCCCATTTTGTCCTCATCGGACAGAAAAGGAAACCTGATACTCACTTGGATAGCACTTTTAACTCATCCCATTCTTCTGGGCAATAAGATTTCTCTCCACCTTGTCTCCCCTCTTTAAAACCCCTCTCTCGGTAGTTCCCAAACTGTGGGTCATGACCCTAAATAGGGTCATGCCATCAGTGGATAGGGTTATGGTGATCCCCGGTGTCCCCCACACACCATTTTGTTCTGCAGAATGTGACCTCGCATGAAGAATGCGTGCGAGGTCACAATGTATGGACGACACCATTTTGCTCTACAAAATGGCATCCTCCATGCCAGCTGGGGTCCCAGGAAGAAGTAATTAAAATGGAGTTGCACCACCAAAAAGTTTTGGAACCCCTGCCCTTGCCATATTCACAGATCTGATCATGCTGCCCTGGTTAGACAATCACCAGACTGCTGAATCCCACATGCCTGTAGCTTTTTAAAGAGGGCCAGAGTTTAGGCACTTTTCTGGCTTTCGGCCAGGTGCAGACCTCATGCCTACACTCCTCTTGGCAGCAAGAACCCTGTGGTCCAGTTACATGGGCCCTGAAACTTGTGCCATCTTCCCAGCAGTGAGTGCACTTTCCCCCAAATCTCACTGAAGATGTGAGCTTTCTGGTTCACAGATTACCTTTTCAGGGATATGCCATAGTGAAAGCCAACCGACTCTCAGACATTAAACAAAATTCTAACACAATTTACTTAACAGGGGTTATCTAGACAAAATAGTGAACACCCTATTCATTTTCTCTGCCTCAGTTTCTTTGCCACTCTGGAGAGTCCTCTAAGTAGTCCAACATGCTTCCTCTCCTTGCACATAACTTTGCATATGGTCTTGTCTTTTCTCATAGCTGCTAAGAGACCCTTTTATAACCTCCATCCCCTTCAGATTACTTCCTGATCAGCCTCATCAGGTGATCAAATGCCTGCCACATGATCGGATACTTAATTACCAGCCTACCTGAGCAGACTAGTCCTTCTGGGTAGACAACAGCCTATTGTCTAAGGTGGTTCAATTTCAGTGGGAGACAACTTACATTATGGACCTTTTATTATTAAGCCTGTGCTACCGCTCTTTAGAATTCCACTCCAGCATAAAGGTAAATCATAACAGAGAAGACAAACAAATCCCACATTAAAAACAGTGTGTGCAGTCTGTTAGATACAGCTCAATTTTTTTTTTAAAGTCATAAGCTGTACACAGGCAGATACCCAAAATCACTGCAGACTCCTTCCCCAGAAGACCTGCATCTGGGCAACTCTCTGGGCACTGACACTGCTTCACCTTGAACCTCTCAGTTTTCAGACAGCTAGAGATAGTCATTAGGGAGATATGAAACAGTCCTTCTCCTAAAGGTCAAGGATGCTACTTTCCACAGCACTCCTAGTCCCCTTGCTGGACAATCACACCAAATTAGAGTCCAGCTAAAATGCACTATCACTAGATTAGTTTAACAGCTGTCCCTCATTTTCTCAATGCCTTTCCTCCCTCAGCCTCATCTTCTCCATTTACATGGCTATGTAATAAGTAGTTGGGCACACCCTTAATTTTGATTAATCAAAAAAGACAGTTACCTTTCCCATAACTGGTGTTCTTCGATATGTGTTGCTCATGTCTATTCCATAATAGGTGTGCATACTCGCCACATGCACCAGTGCCAGAAGTTTTTCCCCTAGCGGTACCCGTAGGGGAGCACCCCAGCGACCCCTGGAGTGGTGCCTCCATGGCATGGTACAAGGGGCGCTGCGTACTCCCCCCTCCCTCCTTCCTTCTTGCCAGACAACTCCAAAAGAGAGGAAGGAGGGCAGGATGTGGAATAGACATGAACACCACATCTCGAAGAACACCAGTTATGGAAAAGGTAACTGTCCTTTCTTCTTCGAGTGATTGCTCATGTGTATTCCCCAATAGGTGATTCCAAGCTATATCTGTTGGAGGTGGGTAGGAGTTCACAAATTCTCAGGACAGATTACAGCCCTGCCAAACCCAGTGTCATTCCTGATTTGGGAGACTATCCCATAGTGCGAGGTGAACGTGTGAACTGAAGACAACATGGCAGCCCTACAAGTGTCCAGAATGGGGACATGGGACAAAAAGGCAGCCGATGAGGCTTGTGACCGAGTCAAGTGCACCTTCACAGTTGGTGGCGGAGGGAATCCCACCAGGTCATAACAGGTCCGGATGCACAAAGTGATCCAGTTGGGGAGCCGCTGAGTGGAGACAGGCAGCCAACCTTTCATGCACTTGGCCGAGGCGATGAACAGTGGCAAGGACTTTCTGAACGGCTTAGCCCGCTACAGGTAGAAGCCAGAGCCCATGTCACATCCAGCCCATCTCACACGGCGCTCCACACTCTATGCGTGGGGTTTGGGGCAGAGGACCGCAGAAAAAATGTCCTGACCCATGCGATAGGCGGACACCACGTTCGGGAGGAATGAAGGGAAGTTTTATTGAGGGTGGATCCCTGACAAGAACTGGCAGGGCACCCCCAAGCATCCTGTCAAAACTGCCTTTTCCCCCACCTGCTTGCCCTTGAAGGACCCAGGCTGGGGGACAGGCCGAGAGTGCGTCTGTGAGTGCCTCTTATAGTCCCACGACTTCTTATAAGCAGCCTCGCATTTTTGGTGGGTGGCCTGAGCCGGAGTCTGCTGCGGCTTGAACTTAGGTTTAGCCGGAACAGAGACCGAGAGTCGTGCGGGAGTCTTTCAGGCCATGCAGCATTGTATCTGTTTATTCCACAAACAGAGCTTTGCCGTCAAATGGGAGGTCCTGCAGGGAGGTCTGCGCCTCGCTGGACAGCCCAGAGAGCAAGAGCCAAGAAGCCCTTCTCATGGACACCATGGAGGCCATGGACGGCGCAGCCGTGTCCGGCACATCCAAAGCTGTCTGCAGGGTCGCCCTGTCAGCTGCTGTACCCTCCTCCACCAGCGCTTTGAACTCCTTCCTGTCGCACTCCTGGAGGGAGTCCTTGAACTTGGGCAGGGAGCCCCACAGATTGAACTCATACCAGCCCAGGAGAGCCTGGTGGTTCACCACTTGTAACTGGAAGCTCAAGGACTAATAAAATTTTCCTTCCAAGAGTCCAGCCTCCATGAATCTTTATTTTTGGAGGTAGGGACTGGCTGGCGCAGCCGCGCCCAGTGGTTTACAGACTCAACCACCAGGGAGTTAGGAGCAGCGTGGGTGTATAAGTACTCGTGTCCCTCGGTGGGTACAAAATACTTGCATTCTGCTCTCTTAGAGATAGGGGCCAATGAAGCCGGTGTTTGCCACAGGGCATTTGAAATTTTTGCCACCCCTTCATGGTGGGGGCAAGGCCACCCTGCCCGGTGCCGAGGAGGACAACACGTTAAATAGGGAGTCCAAGGGCTCCTCTATCTCCTCTGCTTGGAGGTGGAGGCTTGATGCCACCCTTTTTAAGAGTTCTTGATGGGCACTACAGTCCTCCTGTGGGACGGAGGGAGGCAGGGCCATAAATCGCCTCATCCGGGGAGGGTGGCGCAGTACTTTGAGTGTCCACCGGCACCAGAAGGTCCACCACCTGGTCAGTCTCCGGGCACAGTGCCGAGGATGTACGTCCCATCGACTCCTTCCTCGGAGGTCTGGAGAGGGAAACCGATGGTCCTTCTGAGGCTCCGGCAACTGAGCGAGCCCCCACCAGGCCCAGTGCCACTGCACCTGCTGTGGCACTAGTAGAGCCGGTTGTTCGCCCTGGCTGGCCTGACCCATCTATGGATGAATACGAAGGAAGGCCGGGCTGACATATAACCTGCCACTGTCCCCGGACCAGTAGGAGCGGCGGTGCCAGGATCGATGTCGACTACAGGACAGCGATCCCGACGTGAGGGACAGGTAACATCGGTAACAGCTGATCCACGATCGGCTCAGACAGGCAGACCCACAACAGCGATCAATGCCCGGGACTGCCAAGGTGGTGCCGTGGCCCTGGAGCGGGACGCTGAACTACGTTGATGTCCATGCTGTGACCAGCTGTGATAACCCCTCCGAGACGAGGACCTTTGGCGACGTCTGCTTCGGTCCCGTCGGTGTTCACTCCTCGAGGCGGAATGGTGCCGAGAGTCTCGGTCGGATAGAACCCAACCAGATAATCTTTTGGGCGTCGAGGGTGATCCACGTGGACTTTTCCCTGAACAGTTGCTCGGCAGCGAATGGCATTGGGAACGTTCCCTCGACCGAGACGGGGGCGACTGTGGAGATCCCAGCGGCGGCTTGCCTCTGGAGTGCGGGGCCGACATCGGCGGTGCTCCTGGTACCGGCATTCACATAACATCCTGGGCCGCCTGCAGGGCCGCCAGCGTGGAGGGCATTCAGAGAGGCCTGCTTCAAATGGGCTGGGCTACTCCGCTCGACTTCAGGCGACTTCAGACCTAGAGGCCAGTGGGGATTGAGGACTGCCCGACATGGGTCTAGCCTCTGTCCCAGGTTTCTTCCAGTGCCGCAGTGAAGGCCTCTTTCTAGTGTTCCTGGCGTGCCTGTGGACCGGGAGTGGTGCAGACTGGTTGATGGTGCAGAAGGGTTGCCGCACACCGACACCACGGTGCCTGGGTCAGCGCCGACTCCATCAGAATAGCCCGGAGCCTAATGGCCCTCTCTCTCTTGGTCCGAGGCTTAAACGACTTGCAAATCTTCCAGAGATCACTGAGATAGGTTTCTCCCAAACAGCGCAGACAGTCCGTGTGTGGCTCACTCAGTGTCGCACAATTTAAAACCCGGGCGCGGGGCATGCCCCTGCCCAGGCACTCTAACTAAACTAACTACAGGTACCATACACTGAATGAACAAGCAGTTTTGGGGAAGAGCTACAGCAAAGCTAGAGCAGAGCAGTTCCAAAGCACCTTCACTGGCAGCAAGAAGGAACTGAGGGTGGGGGGAGTGCACAGCACCCCTTATATCGCACCATGGAGGCACCACTCCAGGGGGTCGCTGGGGCGTTCTCCTACAGGTACTAGTAGGGGAAAAACTTCCAGCACCGGTGCACGTGACGAGCACACACACATATTGTGGAATATACATGAGCAATCACTCAAATAAGATGGCCATGGTTCACAACTGGGCATGAGAACAGAGACTGAAGGACTCAGTCCTACAAAAATATATCGTTTTGGTCAATCTTAAAAAGTAACAAGTGATTTTGGGTTTGTCAAGCTGGACACTAAAAAGCTTGAGACATCTTAAAGGGTCTGGCTGTCAAAAGGTCAGTGCTCAGTACTTTCTGAAATCCAGTCCCTTCAAGACAGCTTGAGAATTGGCCACAAAAAAACAGACACCCCTAAATATCAAGTCACTTTTTTTTTTCCCCATCTTCATCTTAATTTATTAGCTCTTAGAAAGTATTCCAAGAATATAGCCATTGAATGGTGTTTTATATTTTATTCTGTATATGGGATATTGATAAAGTAATTATGTTAGTTGGTGATTTAATGACATTTCAGTAAATTTTGACTTATGACAACAACACTTGCAATGGTGGATACCATAGCTGTATCTCACAGAGGTGTTGAACGTGAGGCATTCATATACTGCATGCTGAGGGCCAAATAATGATAGGAAAAAAGGTCAGATTCAAGCACCTTTCTGTAGGAAGCACCTGCAAGACTTGAAACTCTACTGTGATGTATGAGTCAAGAGAAAGAGTCAAATGTGACCTCACAAGTTACTGACCTGAGTCACAGCTGTATCAAATTTCCACAATCTCAATGTCTCGTTCCACACTATAGGTCAATGATGACAAACTAATTTGTCATATAACTCCACCAATCACAAGTCAGAATTTTCTCATATGAGAAGTTATGACCACAGGAATTAAGCAACAGTGACATGGATGTGATCCTAGTAAGTTTCACACTGATACAAATAGAAAATCCCTATAAGCACCAAGAACACTGGTTATTCAATTGGTCTACATTAGGAAATTTCACAAAAACATCTCAAGTGATTCTACCACCTGTGCAACTGAACTAGAGTTAGCACAGGTGGAAGCTCTTAAGACTACAACAGCTTCCTACATTTTTATTACTGTTAATTGAATCTGTTAAAATCTGAGGACAACCTAAAAAGCAAGTTAAATGCTGTGAGATAAACAAGGTCTGCTGCTGGATCCTCATCTACATTAGAGCTGCAAAAATAAAAGATATACTAACTCTTGTTCAGCTAAAATAATGGTAGGCATAGTCATTTTTCCTTGTTTTTCAATATTTCCTGAAGCAAACAAGGCTACAAAATGTTCTGTTCATACCAATATGGTTTATTGATGGAAGAAAGAAAATGCTTCCTTCTCCTCACTTTACAAAGAGTGCCCCCAGCAGCTGCAATTGCTGCTGGTCCTGCATCCAGAGCTTCCATGGAAACTCAGCAAGTGCAGCAGTGTGAAAGACTATTCCTACTGGCACTCCTGGGTAAGAAAAGCAGCATAGCCAAGATCTTCACCCACAGCATCTACCCACGGGACATTTCAGAAGAGCAGAGCAAGGGTAAAGATTAAGGCATTTTAAAGCCTATTGATCATCTAACAAGATAAACACTAACCATTCAAGTACTAGCCCGTTCAATATTTTAAAAAGATTTTTAAAAAGTCAGCCTGCCACAGCATATGTATTCGTTAGTATGCTGGTGTGGTTTCTTCCGGTTAATGCTACCCTTAATTATGCCAATGTACTGTAACAAATGTCAAATCAACTCACCCACTCTTTGGAAGCCCTTGTGTTACATAAAATAGTGGGATAAGTTAAAGATAGTACTTGATTCCCCTCCCTGCACAAGCATTTTAAGTTGCTGCCTAAGACCCAATAATAGTTTCTCAGTTTACATAATCTTCCAGTTAGTTGCAAAAGACGTTTCTGGATCTGAACAATACTCCTTTAAAGGGACATTGTCAACTTAGAGATCACACTTTTCCAAGATTCTTTTTACCCTACAAGTGTATACTGATGTATTTCAATTATTACTACCCTACAGTGAAAAAGCCTCTACCCAAGGCACTATTAAGAATCTTGCACACACAAAAAAAAAAAAAAACAGACCCATCAGTTATTCCAAGATCAAATACTTTATAAAACAAGTTTTATTTAAGATCTCCCACTGCTACCCACCTAATTAAGGGCCAGGGAAGAGAGATGAGCCTCTCACCACACCCTGAAAGTTAAACACTGGCTAATACAGACCAAGGTGGGAAGTGAGTTCCAAAGACATGCATCTCAAGTTCCTCCACTGACTGCAACTTCACCTGAACATCACAGGGAGTGAATTGGTCTCAGATCATGAGATTTAGGCTACTTAAGGTTTTGTGTTAAGAATAAAAATCTTACAGTCAACCCAAGCTCATTGTAACTGAAAGATAAAAGTTTGCTATTTCAGAAATATTTTTGTACTATCTGCCTCACTATTTCCCCTGTAGTCAGTTTCTACTGTTTGCATTCTCCCATAGTCACAGAAGGGAGGAAAAAACGTTCAAAGAACTTGAAAATGTGATTGTACTGCCACAAAAACTGGGAGAGGAATCAATGTTAATGTATGAACTGGAAATGTTTTATTTAGACTGATTTCACATTGTCAGCATCTTTTAAAAATCAACCCACAAGGAGCACTAAACCAGATACTCAGTTCCCAGGCCCTCCAACCAAAGGGACAAGAGATCAGGAATTAAAACTTCCTTTATGGAAGTATAAACTGCTCTTGGTCACCTACATAGTCGTCCAGGGTTTCAGAATATAAACCAATACCTGTTAGTGGATTAGAGTCAGACTTTCATTTGAAGGTATAAAAACTCCTGAAGGAGTTCAGAGCTATTACAGGAATATATAAAAATATTTATGCAATTTTGAAAGTCAGTGGTTTCTATTTTCGGTGAAAGTAGATGTCCTTTAAGAATCTTTGTACTCTATTGTGTAAACCCATATGTTTAAATAATCAAAAAAGTGAGTAATGGAAATGTTAACCAGCTCTTTAATATACTAACAAACTATATCATCAATTTCTTTGATTTTATGATGGGCCTATCCCACATAATGGACTAAATTTGATCAAAGATTATAAAAGAAAGAAGACTTCAGGGGAACTGGAAGAGCATATCACAATACCTTTATGATGTCACAAGTCACATGGTTTATGCATGTTTTATTTTGGAGAATTGCATTTAGAAAGTTAACATCTAGTTAAGTAAAACTGTTTGTTTGATTATAATACTGCAGAAGTTGACTTCACACAAGAATTATTGTTTTAATAACTTGTTTTATTCCTAGATAAGAAATAGGAAGCTAAGACTATGAATAATTGGACAAATTGAAACAGGGCAAAAGGTTAACAATGGGCAGATATACATTAGGAGCAGTGTTTAATATATTAACAATCCTGAAGAAGGGGTAAGGAGTGATATAGCAAAGCCTACAGATGACAAAATTATTTAGGTTAGTTAAAGTCAGAGAAGACTATGGAAATTCAGAGAGATCTTAACCAAGTTAGGTGAACAGACAACACAATGACAGATTAAGTTCAATATCAATAAATGCAAAGTAATAAGAGAAAAAACTGAATTATTAATACAATCCACAGAGTTCTAATTTAACTATCAGCTCAGGAAAAGGACCTGAGCATCTCTGGACAGTTCAAGGAAGACCTCTGCACAAGGTGAAACTACACCAAAAAAAAAAGATATTAAGATGCCCCATGAATGTGACAGAGAAAATAAATTGAAATAATGTCATTATATAAATTAATGGTTCAATCATCTGGAATACTGCATGCGCCAGCAAAAAGGATATTGCAGGATAACAAGAGGTTCAAAAAAGGCTGACAAAAATGAGTTGGGCACAGAAAAGCCTCCTATGAAAAGATTAGAAACATTGGAACGGTTTATCATAAAAAGGAGACTAAAAATGGGACATGATATAAGTATGCACATTTATGAGCTGTTTACACAAGGCTAGGGGATGTTCAGTGAAAATGAAAGGCATCAAATTCAACTCTCATAAAAAGGACTACTATTCACATTATACAAAATTAAACGTCAGAACTCAATGCCATATGTCATTGAGGCCAAAACGTAGGAAGATCTAAAGAGGGACTGGACATTTTGTGCATATCCAGTTAATAGTTACTGCTAAAATTTTTGAAAGGGATATAAAGCCCCACGTTCTTCAGGGTTTAAGCCAATCTATTACTACTACAGAAGAATGAGATGTTAACTGGCACACATTATCCAACATGTGCTTACAGTGAGATTTGTTACATTGCCTATAAGGCATCTTGTGCGGGTTACTGTCTGAAACAGCATACTGGACTAGATCAACTATGGATATGCTCCAGTATCTCAATTTCCAGGAGAAGTTTAAATCCAATGTGAATTTAAATAGAACTCTTAAAAAACTTTTAAAGAAAATTTAAGGATCAACAGGCCCTGAATTCTAGCAGCACTACTGGACTAAAACATGTACTAAAAACTTAAAGGAAAAATTGATGCATCAAGATGTATGAGAATCTGGATTGCAAGCTATCAGCAAGAGTTTCACACACACACAGGAATCCTGTGAAGTTTTCCAACCTTCACCTTCATTAACTGAAGTACCATTTTTTAAAAAGTATTATTTCCCTCCTGAAAATGTGTTTTTTGTATGTCTTAAGCTTTTAAAATTTTCAAGCATCAGTAAATACACTGAAATTGCTAGCTCCTTACACTTTCCTAAAATCCTGGAAGATATTCGGAGACCTTACTGAATTAATAGACTTCATTCCACAAATTAAGGATGAATGTGCAATAGTTAAGTAATTACTTTTAGGAGATAGACGTGAACACATTGGATATTTGCTAGTAATAGAGAGGATAAAAGACTTAAAGATGAGAATTCAGAATTTTAAAGAAGCAATAGTATTTTTATACCGTCAGTTAAAATAGTCACGTAACCCAACATTATGGCAATATTATAATATTAATGCCATTACAAACTTCTATGGTTCTAGAAAATAGAGATATTCAAATGAACATTTTTCAAGAAGTAGAGAAAGCCGGATTCTAATTTTAATTTCTAGGCCAAATCCTATCCAGTGCACTCTCACAAAATTCCTACTGGATTCAAAAGGAGTTGTGTTTGCTTACAGCAGAGGTGCGCAAACCACGGCCTGCAGAACCACCCTGCCCAGCCCCTAAGCTCCCAGATGGGGACACCAGCCGCCAGCCCCGCCCCCACTGGCCCCCTCCCCCGCAGCCACACAGGGAGCACTCTGGCCCATCGCTCCTGCCAGGCTGCATAGCTTGCACCCCACCCACCTCCCAGGCTTTCCAATAAACCAGTCCTGCCACTCTGAGCAGCATGGTAAGGGGGCAGGTCCCGGGGGCGGTTAGGGGTGGGGAGTTTGGGGGCAGTCAGGGGACAGGGAACAGTTGGATGGGGGTGGGGTCCCAGGAAGCGGTTAGAGGCAGGGAGTCCTGGGAGGCAGTCAGGGGATGGGGACATTGGATAGGTGTGGCAGTCCCGGGGTGGGGGGGGCTGGCAGGGGTGTGGATAGGGGCAGTCAGGGGACAGGAAGTTGGGGGGAGGGGTTGGATAGGGGACAGGGTCCTGGAGGGGCAGCGGTCAGGGGACAAGGAGTGGGGGGAGGGGGTTGGAGGCTCTGAGGGGGGCAGTCAGGGGGCAGGAAGTGGGAAAGAGTGGATAAGAGACAGGGGACAGGCTGTTTGGGGAAGCACAGCCTTCCTCCCTACCATTTCGCAAGCCTGATGTGGCCCTCAGACCAAAAAGTTTGCTATAATCCAGGGGTAGGCAATCAAGTATGTGGAGATCATCCTTGTAGTTCAATGTAGAAGTGCACTGGCAAAGCAACTTGGAGAAGACTGCAGTGTTGATGTCTATACTGTATTGGTGCTCTGAACTGATGACTTCAGCCTGCTATTAACCCAATACCTTTCACCAGTACTAAAGGCACTAAAACAAATTTAACAAACAAAACATATTCAATTTTTATATTTAACTGATACAAAACTTTAATTCATCAAATGTTTAATGTAATTAAAATAAGTGATCTAAGATTTATTAGACGTGCACCTATCAATACATACTTTTTATTCTTATTTTCCAAGGGAAATAAAGAACAATTGAAGGTTCTTAAAAGGGAAATAATGTAACATGCAGATTTACATATACATGGGCTCTTGAATATTGGCCTTGCCAAATGAAACGATAAAGACAAATAGCCTTCACTGACAAGATAGCAGCATCCTGTTCTGCCAGCACAACAGTTTGGCACACAAGATTCACCACCCACCTTCTGGCTAACTACTTTCAAAAATGAGTTGCTCCCATGATACCTTTCAACAAATCTAATTTGAGATGACAGAGACATTTTAAAAAGTGTTTATGTAAAACAGCTGCACCACCTCAAAACTGAACCATCCAATGCCTGTCATACAGTACTTATGGAATTTTCACGACACATCTCTAAAGTGTACTGCCCATCTCAAGCATCTTTATTTGTATAACCTACCAGTCTGAAAACAGTGCTCAATAATAAAATTCCAAGAACACTCTAGCTCCTGGATCCCAGAAGTCTCAGCTCAGAAGTGATGCATGCCCTTGCTGTGCTGAAAAAGCTTCAAGGATATCATTCACATCACCTCCTGTTAACGGTGCATCTACAATATTACTAACACCACTGGTTCTAAAAATGTTTGCCTGCTGACCTATGTTCAGATTTTGTAGCCAGCGTCACAAAACTGATAAATATATATTTAAATCTTATACAGCCTTACCAAAACCATTTACTAAAATGTAACAATCCAGCACTAAATGAAGACCCTCAATAAAATGCCAAACCCCAGAAAATGATGAAGCCGGCAGTGAGAAGTGAAACACTTCCCCCAGTATGAACAAGCTTTTGCAATAAAAATGGATTCTCTGGTGCCCTAAGTCAGAAATGTAACAGGCAGCACGTTTGCCACTGTTTTTGCAAAGGATCCCCAGTGAGGAGTAATAGAGTGTATAAAATACATAGCTAGTTACATAGTTTTGGTTTGCACCGCTGTTGGTTGCTGTAAATTTACAGTTCATATAGCACCAACACAATTTATACAGAGAACAGAAAGTTCTGGTTCACTTTTTTCACTGCCACAAAATATATTTTCCAAAGCAGCTGCTGCACAGAAAGACAGGCTTTATTTGGTGTCTCACCCCCAGAAGTGTAGCAGTTACAGGTTCTGGATGTGCTGAAAGCAACGAGCTACTGTGACCTAAAAGATTTGGCCATATTTAGTAATAAGTCTGGGGAAAGAAGAAAGGTCCATCTTTCTTAAAAAATACTAGCCCACTATTAAAATAATCAGTGGGGTCATATGCAAACTAACTTGTTTTAAAGCCGCTACCAAAACCAAAAGTGTTAGTTTTTTTTTTTATCCTCTTCAGCTTTATGAATTAAAAGGAAATAAAACAAACCTGCCTCAGAATCCACTGGGTAAGAGAGTCTGAAATATTAGTCACACATTATGTAATAACCATTAAGTGATCAAACTTCATGTGACAGTGGGGCAAAGGGGAAGAGCTGGGGGGATGCAGCTGTTCCTCTCCTGACCCCAAGCACTGAGGAAGTCCCGTGCCCGCAGTAGCAAGTCCCCCAACCCCTAAACGCCCGCGGTGCCCTGCTCACAGGCGCGCTCCTGCAAGCCCCACTCAAGGGGCGAGGGGGGTTTTCACCCCAGCGGACCGGAGAGGCACCGCGGAGCGGCTCGGCTGCCCCCGCTCGCTCCCCCGGCGGTTACGAGCAGCGGCTGTTGAGGCTCCCCGGCAATGACGAGGGGAACCAACGAGAACCAGTTTCTGCTTTCCACTGACTCGCTTCCTCCAGGCGGGTGAGCGCCCGAGCCAGCGGCCCCGGACCTGGGGAGGGGAGGGGGGGGGAGAGGAGAGCAGCCCCCTCCCCGAAGCCTCACTCACCTCGGCGCTCCGCCCGCAAGCGATGGCCCCGGCCCGCCGGCCGCGCTGCTCACACCCGGGGGACGCGCCAGCAGCCGCCCGCAGAGCGCCGAGCCCCCCCGGCCCCGGGAAGCCGCTGCCGGGGAGAGGAGCGGCCGCTGCTCCGGTCACAGCGCAGAGTCCGCGGGGGGCACCAGGTGCGAGGCGCGGCGCGATCAGCGGGGCGGCTCCGCCGGTGCCCGGCGCGGGGGCAGCTCCGTCCCTCTGGCAAAGTTCAGGCGCGGCTGATACCGGGTCCGCCTCCCGGCTCGCAGCGGCGGCTGCGGAGACCCCGAGTCCCGCCGGGAACTGGCCCGCGGCGCAGGAGGCTCGCCCCGCTCGCCGGGCGCGGCGCGAGGCAGCTACACACAGGGCCGCCTGGCGGGACCCCTCCGCCGCCCCCCGGCGCTGCTCCGAGCGCCGCGTCTCCCGCGCGCCGCTGCCTCCGGGGACCGCCTCAGCGCCGCGTCTCCATGGCCGGCCGGGGGCGGCGGCGGCGGCTTCCTCGCGGGGTGGGTGGGTGGGGGGGGAGGGGTAGTAACGGCTCCGGCGCGCGAACGCGTCTCCTGCGCCTCGCTCGGTGGAAGGTGGAGTCCACGCGCTGCCCCGGCCCGGGCTCCGCCCTCCGCCCGTCCGGCCCCGCCCACCGGTAACCCGGATCTCCAGGGTGGCCACGTGGTGCGCCGCTGGCGGGCGGGGGGCGGCCGCGCCGCTGTGCCGGAGGTGAGTGGTGTGAGGACGGGAGGGAGAGAGGGAGCGAGGAGCTGCGGTGTTATGGAGGCAGCGAGTAGCGCTGTGCTGTGTAATAGGCATGTTCATAGCTGCGCCTCACCCTGGCTCTCCAGGGACTGAGCGCAGGGTGCTCCAGGGGAGGGTTTGGGCTGTGATGCAGGACAGCCCATAGGGGGTGAGCAGGACACTCAAGATGCCTGCTCTCGACCGCACCCTGTGCATACTGTATTTAATTGGAAGCAGCTGTCAGACATATATTTTGCACATACATTTTTTTCAGATTGGAGGAAAAAAAGGCTTTTTTTTTTGTCGAACGTGCACTTTCTTTGGCACAAAAAGTTCAGAACGTATAGGGAAGTAGCAGACGTATTGTCCTCAAGGCATTACAGATGGATTGGCCATAGTCTGTTTTGGATCCTATAACTGTGCAACTGTATTTTTAATATATGCAACACATATCTTTATGTAATCTTCTAGATTAGTTGTTAAAAGTGACATTTTTGCAGGCAAATACTGTACTTGCGCATGCATACTCTATAGCTGTCACAATAAGATGATCAGCATGTATGGCACTTTCTATATAATCGTTGCCATCTCTCAGCCTCAGTTAAATCCGTGTACAGCCGCACTTGTGTGCAGCAGGTTACTGTAGCTCCAGAAGGGAGCTGATTGCTGTAGTGTACAAGTGCAATCATTATATACCAGGTAGAAGAAAGTCTTATTTTAGTCCATAAGGTTCAGATCCTGCATTTAGTTCTGTAGAGACAAACCCCTGCAAGTATGTGGAACCCCATTGCAGTCATAGATCTCTACCCAGGCACAGGGAGTTACCCAGACAGAGCTTATTGCAGGATTAGGGCTTTCAACACATAGGGCAAGTAGTGAGATTTTTATGTCAAGAGCATTTAATTCAACGGGAAAGATACTCCAAAGAGTAAAGCAAGTCATTAGGGCTGTGATATTTTCCAGTTGGAACAGGGCATCTGAAAACGATTCTAGTTTTTTCAGAGTGGATTTGATTTAAATCAAATTGATTTAAATCACTAGTCAGGAAGACTCGATTTAACCATGGATTTCTACATAAAAGTGCATTCTTGTTGGTTGTTATAACCTTAATATATATTCTTCACAACTCAGAGATATATGTAGATTTCATTTTTAGAAGGTACACACTATACATTTTTAAGTGATTTATTTTGAAAACTTTTCAGATTAGTTTTACAGCTATAACAGAAAATGAATGATTGTTTGGTTATTTCATTTACCAAACGTAATTGAAGCAGATATTTATGAAGTCATTGGGAGATGAACTATCTCCAATTCAACAGGTCAATCATTAATATTTGGAAGGTTTTCTTGCCATGCTGTATTAGGAAGAGAACATCACCAGACAGACATTTAAATTGTTTTATTTAACTAAAACAACAATGTTATATATTCTGGATTTTTTTCTTCAACAGCAAACATACAATATTATAACAAAATAAGCATATGAATTTTTGAATTGAGTTAAACATTCAAGTTTTTTTTAATCAGGTTTGTTTTTGTTAAAATTGTTTTTAACTAAAATAAATGAAATATTTAAAAAAAAATTAAATCGACTATGTCAGCCAGGTCAACATAAGAAACTTAAAATATTGGCTTCTGCAGCTAACTCAGTCGTCTTCACCTTCATTTTCCTGTTTGTTCATAATCTGGAAAAGAAAAACAAGCTTTCCTGCTTTTTCAATTTGGAATGAATTAGTCCAAAGGAAGAAAATATTCTTTCTACACCGGCAGAAGAAGCTACTGCTGTTAAAAGTGAGATTATCACTTCAACAGTCTCTGAATCCAAGTGCTTAAGTGACTTCCACCAGTTCACTGGTGTGACTTTCTTTAAAACCTCATCAGGAAACATATATTTCTTGAATGGTTCTTATTCCCAAACTGGGTCTCTTTTACGGCCTGCTGCCATTATAGGTTTTCCCTTCTAGTGAGAGAATGGTGTAGATCTCAAATCAATGAAGGCTACACTCAGAAAGACCTCAAGACTTCTGGAATATACTGTTCAAACAGTTTCACTTTTGTTTTTACTGCCTGTCCCTCCCTTCTCACATTTATCTCCAGACTTCTTCTCCTTGTCCAGATCCATTCCACCCCCAACAATCTCCTGTTCATTGAACTTTTTGAAACTTTTCACTTTTAGAGAGGTAAGGGATTGACTCTGTGTACACAAATTTGCAGAGGGACAATAAGGTTGAGGTCTCTTATTTCTCACCTCTATATATTATTTATTTATTTTAAAACATTTTTGCTGTTAACCAGCATGCTATCTCTGGAGACACAAATCCACAATGTGAGAACTGCAAAACTAATAATTTCTGATGGTATCTTCTAGACTGAGCACTGAGTCTCATTGGGTAGATAGAAAGATAGAAAAATTAACCTAAATAATCTATACAGAAGCCCCTGGAACTCCATATGATTGGGTCCCTAATCCATGAACTATTGAAACTCATTTACAAATCTTTTCTTAAACATTACATGAATATATATTCTCATACTATAGAATTAGAATGTATAATCCCTATTCCATGATGAGATATCTTTGAGCTATAATGTATCTTAATTAAAACTATCTTTAGATAGGTAATTGCCTCAAAAAGCATTTTTTCAAAAAAATCAATTTAAATAAAAAAGTCCAATTTTTTAAATTATTTTTTTAAATCATTGATTTTTATCCACCCTGCACACACATTTTTGCTTGCATACGTTTCTAAATTGCTCGTTTCAATGTCCTTTAAAAATCTAGTCTTCAAATCAAAACCTGAGTGAAGAAAATATTAGAATCACAGTAAACAGTAAATCTAATTTTTTTAAACAATGTAAAGCTTTTAAAAATTGTTTACATCACCCAAAAAGGTGCTTAGTGCTTTACAGATACAAAATTAGATCGTTCTCTGCTAGATTTGCTACTCTAAGAACATCAGCAGTTGTTTGTCCCCTTTTTTCTAGTGATTCCATCCATGTTTTCCTTTCAAGCTTCCTCATTCAGCACTTGTGCTCCCCTTTCCAATTAATATAGCACATAACCTGAGTTATTTTCTTTTCTATAATTGTAAAAGTCCTTCCTACCTGTTCCTGGTATATGTCACTGCTGTCAACTCTCTTTCCAGGAGGAAACTCGGGTCTTTTTAAAAAGGCCACTCTAAGTATCTATGCTTCCAAATCACTGGTTTTGGAAGTTTGTCTCTTCATAAGGATTTACTGAAGATGAGAGACAAGCCATGCAAGTTCAGAATCTATATAGACTTCTACAGATATTGATTTTAAAACAGACCATGAACATGTATTTGCAGAATCACGCTTCTCAATTTTTTTTTGTCATGCACAGTTGATAGTTACACCTCTACCTCAATATAACGCTGTCCTCGGGAGCCAAAAAATCTTACCACATTATAGGTGAAACCACGTTATATCGAACTTGATTTGATCTGCCAGAGTGCGCAGTCCCTCCCCCCCCCCGGAGCACTGCTTTATCACGTTATATCCAAATTCATGTTATATCGGGTGTTGTTATATCGGGGTAGAGGTGTATATACAGCCCTGGTTTTGGAAACATTCCAGAATATGTTTAAGATAATCACTAGATGAAATGTGCCTCTTTAAGAGGTAAGGGTTGGATGATAGAATAAAAAGGTTCCATAGTGGTTGGACTCCAACTGTCTGTTCTTAAATCCTTGGCCTGTGGAAGCTCTGGCCTAATCAGAGGGGACCTAGTGGCTATTGGAATCCACAGGCCTCAGTTAGTTGCCTAGACTCTCTAGGTAATGCATGGAGAGAGTTAGGTGCCTAAAGCCTGGTCTGCACTAGAAAATTAGGTCAGTTTAACTGCATCGGTCAGGGGTGTGAAAAATCCACATCCCTGAGCGGCGTTGTTAAACCTACCTAAGTCTCCTAGACAATGAGAATTCTCCCGTCGATCTAGCTACTGCCTGTCATGGATGTGGATTACCTCTGCTGACAGAAGAATCCTTCCCATTGGCGTAGGTAGTGTCTACATTGAAGCGTGCAGCTGCAGCGGTGCATTTGTACTGCTGTGGCATTTTAAGTGTAGACAAGCCCTAAGAATGGGATTCACAGAAGCCAGCATGTTGAGCCTAAAATAGCCAATAGAGAATGCCAGTGAGGGGTTTGGGCCTAAGCACCACCCAAAGAGATTTAGGCACTTAAATTGAGGCCAGAGGGAAGCATGTCCCTCCATTTGAGATTCACAGCCATGACCCATCTCCAGGAATTAGGCAACGAAGTTCCTTCTCACAAATAGGAAGAGCTGTTGTCACCCCTCTTATAAGCTTTAGCCCACCTACCCACAGTGTGGGAGACCCAGTTTCAACTCCCCTGCCTGCTGTGGAAAATGGATTTGAACCCAGGGTTCTCGCCTTTTGGGGGGAGGTCGGGGGCAGGGAAGAGTACCCTAACCACTGAGCTATGGGGTATTCTAGAGCAGGCCTCTCTCCTGTTGAATCTGTTCCATTGTGTATAATTGGCCTGGAGCAGCGAACCGTGGCCAGTGGGAGCCGCGATCGGCCGAACCTGTGGACGCGGCAGGTAAACAAAGCGGCCCAGCCCACCAGGGGCTTTCCCTACACAAGCGGCGGAACAAGTCTGGGAACCACTGGATTATACCATAGCCTGGTGGTTGGGCACTCACCTGAGAGGTAGCAGATATCTGTTCAAATCTCTCTTCTTATCAGGTAGAGGGGAGAATTGAACCAGCAGTTACCCACAGCCTAACTGCATACCCTAACCAGTAGGCTACAGGTAACAAGGGAGGGCATCTTCTGGCCATTTTTGTATGGAGTTAGGCAGCAGCTGCCCACGCCTACCACATCAGGCCCTGTAGACGAGATAGGTGGAGGCACACCTGTCTTTGCCCAGTTGTGGCATGCAATGGGAGACAGGCATCTACATGCCTAGAATGAAACAGCAGTCCACGTACCCAGCAGGAGAGACATAGGTGCCTGGGGAACTTTTACAGCGGAAATTTAGACACCAAGTGAGTGGCGATACCTACAAGATTAGGCAGCATCCAAGCAGGGATATTGTGGATTGCCTGGGGTTTAGGCACCTAAGTACTTTTGTGGCTCTAGCCCTTAGGGAATAGTGTAACAAGGTTATGGTATTTGTATTAGGAAAAGTGTGTTGAGATTTAGTGTTAAGGTATTGCAATCTATTAGTTTAATAA
This sequence comes from Mauremys mutica, assembly GCF_020497125.1. Lineage (NCBI taxonomy): Eukaryota > Metazoa > Chordata > Testudines > Geoemydidae > Mauremys > Mauremys mutica. Next base: position 184,689,662 of record NC_059073.1, on the reverse strand, counting down.
TTTTTATAGGAAAGTGTTGTTCTCTGGTTAATGTTTATATTGCATTTTCACTGGGCTACTGGAGCTGAAAAATAGATCTGTTTTAAAGAAACCTCTTTCTATTGGCTTGTAATTATTTCCATTGCATCACTTTTGCTCTCAGTTGAGTTTTATAGCCATATTGCTCCTTCAGACATGACCTGCATTTCCTATTAATGGGAGCTGTGCAAGCATTGAAGGTCAGTTTGGCCTTTAGGATTCTATCTAACTGAAATAGGCTGGGTTATGGCAGGGGAAGATAACTATTAGCATTGTTTATTTTAGAGATTCTTAATTTCACAAGCTGCCTGCATTAGTCTTTCATGTTCCTATTGACTGGGAGCAATTTTTAAAACAGTCTTTCCAACCTTTTTGGGACTACTAACTGAAAATGAGTTAGGACTTTTCCACACAAAATCAGATTTAAACTTAGGATGGATGGTAAAAAGTTTTCTACAAAAAAAAGAGTATGATTTGATTTTCCTTACTCATCTGGGATCCCCTGCATCATTTCTGGCTCTTACTTGGTTCTTCAACCAAAAAGCAATTCGTCATCTTTCACCAGTTTTTCAGCAGTAGATACTCATGTGTGATGCAGACCAGCACAGCTTTTATGTAAGTATCCAGGGCTTCAATTTACAGTATCTGATTTTTTTTTCCCCCACTCAGAGGGTTTCATGAAGTTTTCCTTCCTTTTCAGGTTGAGGGAGAACTGAGTGTTGCATGTCCACTTGCTCTGATTTGATTTGCCCCAGCATATCTTGAACTCAATCACATGTAGCATAAGAGGTAGGAGTTAGAGCAGGTCCTGAAACGTTAGTGTAAGCACATGGTAAGAGAAAAAATTTCCTCTTTGATTTAAATTACAATCTAGTCCACTATCTTCTTTGTCTAATAGACTGATACTGCATTTTGAAGCATTAGTTCCTGACTAGGAGAAGGTGGGAAATACAAAGCCCCAATGAAGCTTAATTTTACTACCATGAGTGGTCTTGACAGTCATCAATAGGATTACTCTCAGAAATAAAGTTAAGAACATGTAGAAGTTTTTGCAGCTCAACAGTAATTTAGCCAAATTTTCCAAAAAAACAAGTTCACCTGTGGGCATAAGAATTACAGTTTTAAACAGTAATTTTCAGAAAGTTATAAGCACTTTAAAAAAAGTGTTGGCATAAAAGTGCCTGCAGCTATAGCATCTCAAGTGGTCTCAATGGAGTGCCTAAGCATTTTCATTCCATATGTCATTATTTGTTTTGATAATTATTTCAAAGTTTATTTTAAACAAGGAAAACATCAAGAAGAGAGAGCTGTGTTTCCAGGATGTTTCTGGCAGAGTGACAACATGCTTTCATATACTGCAAAACACTCATGTAGTGAGACAATCCACAACTACCAAATATAGCTATTTAAACTATAAAAGAAAAATAACTCCTATACAAATATATCCTGTGACCTCAGGGGAATAGGATTTATCCCAAACAGTTCTAGTCTACACAAAGTGAAACTGATTGATTCTATCCTTGAAAAATTGTCACCGACCTAGCTGAGCTATTCTCTAGTAAAAATAGGTAGCTTTAGGGCAACATAAATGTGTCATACATCATGGAAAGATGAAGTCTCTATTTTGTTTGTATCATTTAAGCTTTATATTATGAACAAACAAAGACAAGATATAATTGTATGTAGCTGTTAGAAAGTTTATAATTCTAACTCTAGTTAATAAAACTAACTCTTCTCTCATGCAGTATTAAAATAATATGTAGCCACCAAATATTTTGACATGAGGGCCTGTCACTGACATCTCCACCAGATGCTCTAATCCATTCATCACTACTCACCCATAATTATGCCACAATGCTTCAATAATACCCAGGCTTGTGTTGAACTTGAAACAAGGGGACCCTGTAGGGGCTGGAGGCCTCTGGGAAATCAGCTTGGAGAACGACCATCTTAAAGTGCAGGTGCTTTCTGAAAAGTGACTGTAAAATGACATCATGGGCATCTGTCTTTGTCTCTTGGTTTCTAGAATAAATATGTTCAGTTTACAAGTAAAAAAAAAAAATTACCCCCAACTGCCTGCTCTGCAGAGGCAATCTGAGTTCTTTCCTTCTCATGCATTATCGCTAGTTTAATTTAAAAAAAAAAAGTTCAGGGTGCCAAATTAGTCTCTCAGTCATAACTTTTGACTTCAGAAACATCAGTGACAAATCTGCAATCCATTTGCCTTCAATGACTTTGCACAGAGGCTAGTGATTAGAAGTTAGTAATCAGCACTTGATAATGCACATGACGCTCACTCTTTTTTTTAGCCATGTTGACTCTGCAGAGCTAGAGGAGAAAAAAAAAAGCAGAAAAATCTACTCTCTTTATTTGTCCAATGATACCTGCTGATTTTAGTAATTAAATAACTTTTCAGAGCAGAACACCACCTTAATAAACACTTGAAAAAAATATCATTAGCTGCCTTTTCTACAGAAAAGACCATATTGATTAGCATTCATATTTAAGACAGAGGACTCCACCCATAAAGTAATCTACATGCTACTTTTACTGCCCACAAGATATGAAGAAGTCAAAAGGGTAGGTTCGCATTACAATACAACAATTGCCAAATCATTTAGAATGCATCACTGTTTTGCATCACATTTGCTATTTACATAAAAGCATTACCAAACCAGTCATAACTAAATATGGTATGGGCTAATTTTTAAAGTCAGTTATTTCCGCACGCTCCTCTTTTCAGTATAAGGGTCAATTTGTATTTCATCTCTTTTCTCTCCTGTAATCTTCAGGAGTTTAAATTACATCTTTAAATTATCTCTGTTTTGACCAAAGTTACTTTCATTTTAGCTGGCTGTATCTCAGATAGACAGGTGGGCTGAAATATGTGACTACTGTAAATGTATGTATTGGTAATAATTACCTGCTTCAGATAAGCTTTCTACAGTTGGTGATTGTTGGCACAAGATAAATGGCAATTGTCATCTTTTCCCACTACATCTTGGCTCAGTTTCCTTCTCATTGTCTGGTCAGTTCTAAGAAACTCATCTATTCCCTCCTGAGATTTGGTCTCTGGAACTGGTTACTCCTGGGGGAATTCTAAACCACTGCGCGTGTGCATAATTAATGAGCCACGCATATTTTTAATTTTTTGCACAGAAAAAGCTTCTGCTGGAATGTTGCCACAATTCTGCCTTTTTCCACCAGAGGGCTCTGTGGCGCTAGAATAGAGCAGCAGCTCCCAGTAGAAAAAAACTTCTGCAGTTCCACCTTTTGCTCATCAGAAGGTGCTGTGGCGATAGAACACAGCAGCCGCTGCCAGCCAGCTAGGGAAGAGAAAGAGCCTGCCTTCTCTGCAGCAGCTGTCAGGCCAGGTCAGGAGACAGGGGCTATAGGGAGACAGACAGTGTGGGGCTGCTGGGGGGGGTCATACAAGGGCTCATAAGGGCTGGTGGGGGAGAATAGACAAGGGCAGGGGCTGAATGGGAGTGGAGGCGCTGGGCCACATGGGCAGAGGGGGAGGGGAGTGCAGAGCTACAGGGGGAAGAGGTGGCTGAGTTGGGGCACAGAGACACATGGGGATGGGGAGGGGTTGCAGGGGCACATAGAGTCAGAGGGGTGTCTGAGTGGGGGTGGAGGGACACATGGGGACTGGGACAGATGTGCCTGACTGAATGGGAAAGGCTAGGGGTCAGCCAGGGTCTGCATGGGGGAAGCTCCCTAATAGTCCCTCCCCACCCCCCCAAAAAACCTGTTCCATATTTTTCCTACTCATATCCAACAACCCTCCAAGTTCACACTCAGACTCCTTCCCAGCAATTACTTCCCTCTCCCTCAGCTCCTCTGTTACTCCTGACTCCCCAAGCCTTTGCACTGCTTCTAAGCGGTGTGGGAAATACGGTTCTGTATTGAAGTTTAAATGATTATTACTCAGAGTCCTGTATTAATATGCCTAGTAAATAATCTGGTGGTCAAAAATACATTGTCTGAATATGTTTTGTTTTCTGTATTGTTACAGACATACTGGCTGACAGGTATTTTGAAATAAATGACAAAAAAATATATACCTGCCCCTGGAAATTTCCACTACATGCATCCGACGAAGTGGGTATTCACCCACGAAAGCGCATGCTCCAATACGTCTGTTAGTCTATAAGGTGCCACAGGACTCTTTGCTGTTTTGACAAAATAATTGAAACTGGTGTGATTATATTGTGTTATTTTGGCAAATAAAATTTGCAAAATTTGAAAATATTGTGTGCAGAATTTTTAAATTTTTGGCACAGAATTCCCCCAGGAGTAAACTGGTGTACAATACTTAGGCATTTGAATAATTCTTCCAAGGTATAAAGATGTCCTTCTCTATAACTCCGGGATAATTGGTCTCATTGAACTACTGAGTTAATGATTTTCAGCTTTTGCTAAATAGTTTCACATTATCACAGCTCTGTTTCCTAGTTTTGACTCTTTACCACTTCCTTTGGCTTAGTCTGTTAGTACAAATATAAAATCTTTTAACCAACATTCAGCTGAGTAATATGGACTCTAGCTATAGCATCTTGGTGTTACTATACTCCTCGTTCTTGCCTCCCTACAAGTCACAGGACACACTGACTTTAGCCAACACAGCTAAAAATCGGGTTAATCTTTATTTCACAGGTTTTTCTCAAATGGTCTTACAACCTCTTAAGTAGTGATGATGGCACATTTCAGGGACACACATCAATTATAGGTTAAGGGTCTAAGCTAGAATGCAGCAGAAAGGTAGAATGGGTACCATGCTCAGAATTTCCATTTTGTCCGGGGAGGCTTGCAGGAGGCATGATTGCTCATTCAGCTCAGAAATTTGGTCTCTGGATATTTTTTCCTGTTTGCTTGATTGACATTGGTCGTTGTTTCCCTATCCATTGTGCTCTTCATCCTCACTTTTCCCCTCCCTTTTCTTACTCTCCAATCCCTCCTATCATTCATCTCTTCCACTTCTGCCCTGAGTGCCCTCTCACCCCCCCCAAGAGAGTTTTTTTATAATGTAATGAAAATACGTATTAAAAACAATAAAAGGAACTAATAAGGCCTATGCCAGTCATCATCATGACATGGATATCACCACTGCAGTTGATTCTGAATGAAATGAAGAGGCCAGAGAGGAAGGTCAGACCAAACAAGGTGCTAAGAAGAGAAGCTGAATGTGCTAGAGATTTTTACCAACAATGCTGCATAGAGATTTTTAGCTTAGATTTCACATTTGTGAAAATAGATGCCATCTGGAACCATTTTAATGCCTAAAATATAAATCCTATACCCCACACCAGAACTGTATACAGTGGCATGGCACAAGGACAGTATGCAGTGACCAGAAGACAGATTCATCCCTGAGTGGAAGCAAGTGCTGTAGGAACTGCTTAAGTGTTGATCCACTCACCCCTACTCCCCTGGGCTTGCCTACCTCTTCTAAACCTTTCCTTAATGGCAGTGCAGAGAGGTCTCCAACTGAACACAGCTTTGCTGGTTCAGTAAGATGTTCTCCCCTACAAATGGTGCCATTCAACTGCTGCCTTCAGAGCCCTCCACACCATCAGAAAAGGGGACAGGCTCCAAAATACATGGCAAATCTCCTCCTTTTTTTGTCCACTCTCATATTTTGTTAAATTAAAAAAAACCATTACTTTTAAAGATATGAACAGAAGTGAGCATGAGTGAGTGGCATGTGGAATTGGTACAGAGATTATATAATCAAAGATAACAAGCAAATATACTGCAACAAGCTATACAGGTCTGAAATCAAGTTGAAGCAAATATTCTAGGATTTGCACAGTGAACAAATTCCCCCTGCATGTCGAAGGACCTAAGCCCTGACCACTAGGCAAGGCTCCCCACGAGAGCAAACCTGTCATAGGTTTATTCCCCACTTTGAACTTTAGCGTTCACAAGATGGGGACCTGCATGGACTCCTCTAAACTAAATCCTAGTTTAGATCTGGTAAAGCTGCCACCAACTAGAAATTCCAGTGTCTAGTACACTCCCTGTTCCCCCAAACTTTCCCTGGGGAACACAGATCCCAACTTCCTTGGATCTTAACACAAAGGGAAATAATCCATCCCCCCCCCACCTTTTTCCCCCTCCCCTTGTCCTTGGGAGAGATACCTTGATTCAAACTCCTTGAATCAAACAAAGAGGGATTCACTTTTCCCCCTCCCCTTCCCCTGAAAATCCAAACAAGGGAAGAAATCAATCAAGTTCTAAAAAGAAAAGATTTTATTAAAGAAAGAAAAAAGTACACTATCTCTGTATTACCAGGATGAAGAAATACAGGGTCTAACTTAGAAGCCTGGAGAGGCTTCCCCCCCCCCCTTCCTCAGAATAATCAAAGTAACAGCAAACAGAAATAAAGATATTCCTTCAGCAAACACACAATTGCAAATGTAGAAATCAATTATAAGACTAAACCGCCTTCTAATACTCACTATACTGAATAGAAGAAAATACTTCAGGAAACCTTGGAGAACTTGAAGAATATGTCTGGCCTCTCTTAAATCCAAAGAGAGAACGAACTCAAAACAAAGAACACAGACAAAGGCTTCCCTCCACAGAGATTTGAAATTATCTTGTCCCTTGATTGGTCCTCTGGTCAGGTGTTCATCAGGTTACTGCTTGTTAACCCTTTACAGGTAAAAGAGACCTTAACCCTTAACTAACTCTCCCCACGAGAGCAAACCATTGCAGTGCAGCTTCTCCTATGCAAAAGTAGTGGCCTGTAAGAAAGACAAAGGTGCCTGAGGAAAACTGCATGGATGGATAATGAATGTTGACATCACTGGCAGAGCAGAGGTGGAGGTTGATATGATTGGCTTTAAAAGACAAGAAGCTTGTGTCTGATGTGGTGATACGGGGGGAACCAATGGAGGGATGCAGAGAGGTGGGTAATGTGGTTAAAGGGATGAGCCAAGAAGATATTTGCACCAGCATTTTGAGTGGATTTGAGGGGTCAAGATTGCATTTGTCAAGACTAGAGAGGAAGGTGTTGCAATAGTTGAGATGTTGGAGGGCTTGGATGAGTTTTATCTCTGTGGGCAGAGAGAGAAGTCTGGATCACAGGGATGTTTTGCAGGGAGAAGCAGCAAGATTTAGATGTGTCCTGGATGTTTGGGTCTACAGAGAAGGCCGAGTCAACGATGATGCCCAGAGTTGGCCTGTGTTGCAGGAAGGATGCTGGTGCTGTCCACAGTAATGGAGAAAGAGGCCCCTTCTAAGGCAAATCTTTAATCTTTTAGTTTAACTAGCTAGTTTGGGCGAGCATTAGAGTGAAGATCTGAAGGTCCCCACTTCAATTCTGGCTTCTTGTGGTAGGTTGTCCATCACTTACCATTTTTAAATCAAGATTGGATGTTTTTCTAAAAGAGATGTTCTGGGATTTTTTTCAGGGAAGCTCTATGGCCTGTGTTATCCAGGAGGTCAGACTAGATGATCACAGTGGTCCCTTCTGGCCTTAGGAGCTATTAAAGTGAGATTCATTTCAAATTAAATACACTAATTATTTTTATACTTTTCCTTAAGTCTTTTGTAGAAAGGGGTTATATTCGAAGAGTGACATTTCTGAGAAGTTCTCCCATAATACAAAGTGTTAAAAGTTTATCAGCATTCCATTTCAAGTGAACAGCATAGGTATGTGAGCAGAGAACATAGCAAGTAGTAGATATTTCTAAGAAGCTGACATAAGTAGGTGCTTAGTGGTATTTGGGCATTGCACAAGTCCCAGTGGGATGTTGAAGACTAATATGGAAAAGAGCTGACTGGAGAAGGTAAATGGGAGCATAGAAATGCAGGGCTCCTTCACTAAACCATCCTTAGGTGCTTGTAATCTCCAGTCTGGTATGATGAATGGGAGTGCAATATTTGGTGTCATATCTTGAAGTGAAAGGCATGAAGTGAAAGGCATGTACAGCAGATTTGTGGGATTGGAAGATGCTTGTATTCCAATAGTAAACACTACACTAATTTCCATAGAGTTGTACAGGGTCTTAGCCACTCATTTTTTATTATCGTCAAAAAGAATTAGCTGTTACCTTGAGAAATGCTTGAAAACATAAGGGTGTTTTAAAATGTTCCTTACCACCTAAATTATGTCTTGCTGGTCTAATTGTTTTACTGTCATCAATATCTGAATATTATTAAATGCTGGGTATATTGGCACTTATGTCAGTGTAAATATTATTAATAAAAACAAATGTCAGACTTCCACAACACCTTTTTTTATATCTAAGGATCTTGCAGTGCTTTAAAACACTAAGGACCCAATCCTCTCCCTGTTGGATCCATGGTGGAACTGAGTGCTGAACCGAGCGCTAAATTAACCTCAGAATACCCAGGTTATATAGATAAGATTATACCTATTTTTCTGAGAGAGAAACTTAGATACAGGGAGATTATGTGACTTGTGCAAAGTCACAAGGCAAGTCAGTGATGAAATGGCAGAAGAAACCCAGAAGTCCTCCTGACCCCAGTCTGTCCTCGTTCCTAATCACACTCAAACTTAGTCACATGCTTCCTGCTTCTTTCATTGGCATATCAATGTTTAGCACAGTTATAATTGTGGGACTTGCTTCATTTTTTGAAAACACCCTCTTTATATAAAGAGAATGCTCAATGAAATGTGATTTCTGCAAGACCACTCACCGGAAAACTACTTATAACCTGAATATTTATGCCTTCAAAGTAATGTAACATAGTCCCATTTATAATGTATCTTATCATGCACACAACCCAAGATACATTAAATTCTTCTTCCTGAAAATTACTTTTATTATACTCACATTGTTAAACATCCCATGGCAAATTTCTAATTGATCTCTGCCTTCTAAAATATCTTTACATGTTTAATTCTTCTGTTACATATTTAGTACAAACAAAATTAAGTATGTAACAAAAGAATTAAATATGTAAAGATAAGGCAGAAAATAAAAAGTTTATGCTGACCTTTGCTCTTTTTTGTTTTGTTTTGAAGTTTAGTTTTCTTACATTACAAGCTACCTACAGTTCTCCTGTATACCATTTCAGATCCTCTGAGTGAAATTCACCTACCTCCACGAGAGCCTGCACCAAACCACTCCTTAATTTTCATTTCAGCCTTTGAAGTGGGACTTCAGAGGTGCATAGGGTCTTGCATGGAACCTCATTTTGTCTTTGCAAACAGGTTAACTTTTAAAGTTACCATACTTTATACATTACATATTCCAACTATTTGAACTGCATCACATATATACAATGTGGGAATACTGGACGAGTGTAAGGTCTCAAGATGAACCCTCTTGTATCTTTCAGTCATGCCAGGTGTCCTCAAAAGGCAGTAAGGTCTTGGACTTGGCTATGTGACCTTTCCTTGGCTGATTGGAAATAGTGCCAAGATGATTTGGGGACCATGAACAGGTATTAGTTCAGCCCTGGGAATGACTCCGACAGGCTACATGGTTCTTGGTAGAAAGAATAACTGTTCTTGGTAGAAAAAATAACTGTGCATTGCAAGCTCTGTCCATTTTGTTAGTATAACTCCAATTTTTTTTTCTGCTGATGTTTTTCAGAAGGCTGAGCTTTTTCCTGGCTTTTTCAGCCTGCTGCAAAGCCAGTATCTACGGTCTGCTGGAGCTTGCTCAGCTAGGAAAGTGGTAAATATTTTATGTTGGATCAGGCCCTTACTTTGAACACTCCTATAATGACTCAAATAACCTCCAAACCATTTCCCTTTTATATGGTACATAGCTACTTCATTCTTTATAAATCACCTTTCTTGGGCATGAAGTGTCACACTTCTAATAAGTCTACATTGTGGTGTACTTTTGTTCGCTTATCCAAACAGAATAGGAAAATACCTCATTTTCAATATTTCTTCCAGCAATGTGGTCCATCAACCACAGTTCATATTTCCATCAGGCAAGCAGCTTCACTCCCTTGCTTGTCCAAAACATTTATTGCGAAATGAGTTCTTAGGATCCTACTTCCCCATCTCCTTGCTTCACCCCAAACTCTGGGTCTTGGTCTTGATGTTTTGAGTGGCACTTTTATAAGGGTCATTGACCTTGTAATAGTAGGACCATGGGCATCCAGGAGGGAGCCATCAAGGGCCTAGTACACCCTGTCACAGACCTAGAGATGTTTTTCTGAAAATCTGATTACATTTACAGATCCAGAGGTAAAAGAAAAAAACATACAAAACTGATTCTTTTTCTATCTGAAAACTAGTTTTACTGCTGTGTTAGCCAGATGGAGAGGAAAAAGATGATGCTTAATGAGGAGGAGACACATTGTACCTCTTAACAGAGTGCTGAGGTAGAGAGCAAACCAGTCCCATACATAATGTGCTTGTTTATATAAAGTTTTAAAAGAGGAAACTAATAAGCAAATTTATTTATCTTCACCTAATTTTCTTGTATGATGATGGGCTGGTTTGGTTTTTTAATCTGTATTTATATTTTTTGCTGTTTTTCCTTCTATTAAATAAAAATAAAACAAAGATATCAAAGGTGAAATACACAAGCAGAGCAAAACTTGAGATAAACACCAGTAGATGATGTGTAGTTTCCCAGTGGGAGTGTATATTCTTCCAAATGAATGTTGCTAAATGAGTATGCATGTTAGCCTCAACTTGAGGTTTGTAATAGGTGGGGAAATTGTTTTAGAAAACCTAATATGAATAGAAATGTCTTTTTGCTTTGATAGAATCACTTTGTTTTGTTTGTATAGAAACTCTCTCCTGAAGTATTCCCCCCCTAAACATTACAACTTTGTGCTGATTCAGGAAAACTAGAAACTGAATCTGACTAGAAAAGAAAGCAAAATAGATGTGTGTCATTTCGTTGTCCAAAATGAGGCCCTCATCTGGGCAGCACTTTAAGCATATGAATTGCCCACTAATCCTCTATAGGTAAGGATGTTTAAAGGTAAGTACGTGCTTGTATGCTTTGTTAGATCAGGGCCATTGAATAGCATGAAAAGCAATATAGATCTCAGGTGTAATAATCCAAGGTATTATTAGTAACACATTGATGTATTTTTAAAAAACATTAATTTTAGCCTTTCCCTTCTTCTAAAAAACAACAACAAAACAAAGCAGTTCCAAATTCAGCTCAGCAATATCAGTGTAACTCTAGAGTAACTAGGGTGACCAGACAGCAAATGTGAAAAATTGGGACGAGGGTGGGGGGTAATAGGAACCTATATAAGAAAAAGACCCAAAAATCAGGACTGTCCCTATAAAATCGGGACATCTGGTCACCCTAAGGGTAACTAGCCTCATCTAAGTACAAAAGTTGTAGGCCCAGATCCTCAAAGGTATGCAGGTGCCTTACTCCCATTGAAATCAGTAGCAGTTAGGTGCCTTCATACCTTTGACGATCTGGGCCGTATTGGTATAGATGAAATAGTACAGCCCCCCAGTATAAATGTGCTTACGCTAGTACAATTTATCCCATTACAGAACAGAGAATAAGCTATAACTTTATATGGTATCGTATACCACTGTAACTGCATCCATGCTAGGGAGGTATAACTATATTTGTTAAAAAATATATATATATATTACACCCCTAACTGAAAGTTACACCAATACAAAAAATTATGCATAGACCATGCCTTAGTCTTTTTCTTAATGCATACTAAGAGAGATTGCTACAGTTCCTTAAAACTGTGCATGTTTTCTTGCAGTCTATGCAATATAGTGACCTTTATGCAGCTCTCTGTTATGGATTGTCTAGTATAGAAAAATGTTTCTTCATTCTGTGTGATAAAAATAGAGATTTTTAAACAGTACTTATAAAACCTTTCAATGTTAATGGTTGTTCAATAGATATAATGCAGGAATAGATTGGATTTTACAGTTTGTCATTCTCTAGTGTGTTACATTTTTTCTATTAATTTTCTATTATTGGACTATTCCACATCATGCATCAATTACCTCCTTTATTTACTTGGCATCTCTGACACTGATTCACAATTCTAATCTCTGCTCCGAAATAATTTAAGTGGGATTCAAACTACTCAATTTAGAATATTAAAGTGTAGCATATTCAAAATTGCATCCCATGTGGTAGTATAACTAAGTCTAACTTTTGCCATTTTTCATCATTTTTTTCCAGTGAACAAATTCATTCTAAATTTGTCTAGTGAAATGGGATTTGGGGCACATTTATCACTGAATATCTAAGATATTGCAGTGATTCAACACCTATGAAAAAAACCAACAAAACCATTGTGTTTGGTAGAGGCATTCTTTACAAAGAAGTCCTCCCTAATGTTCTTTGTATACAATGCTAAAATTTACCATATCTCCAGAAATCCTTGTGACATAGCCCATATTTTAGAAATAATTATGTGGACAGGAGTGTGCTCTGAATACAATCTTACAGGGTATGTATATCCCTTCTTTCTCTGGTTTTCCAGTATATGGATTGGCCTTCAATATAAAGGAACCTAAGCCGAGACCCCCAAAGAGGCTGAGGCATTGTAATGCTCAGTGGTGCAGGGCCTAACTTTTAGGCACTTAGGAAATCACTGGAATAACAATGAGTCACAAAGCCTGAGTTAGATGCCCACACAATGAATGGGAAGAGATAGATATCTAAGAATACAATCCACAAAAGCCAGCATGCTAGGCCGGGAGCTGCCAACAAGAGGGGTGTGTTCTAAGCCCCAGGTTGCAGGGAGGCACAGATCTCTGCTTGCGATCCACAACCGGGAACCCCTCACATGGACTCAAGCAGCTTAAGCATTTAAGCAGTTTCTTGTGTTAATGAGTTAGGTACCTAACTCACTCCACACCATAGATGCCATCTCCGTGGGTGCTCCGGGGCTGGAGCACCTACAGAAAAAAGCAGTGGGTGCTCAGCTCCCACTGGAAGCCCTACCAATCAGCTCCTCCCCCCCTCAGTGCCCCCTGCCTGCCAGCAGCCCCACCAATCAGCCCCTCCCCATCTTCTCCCTCCCAGCGCCTCCCCCTGCCACAGATCAGCTGTTCTGCAGCATGCAGGAAGTGCTTGGGGGGGGAGGAGCAGCGGCAGGAAAAGGTGGGGGGAGACGGAGCAGGGGTCGAGTACCCCCCGCCAACTTGGTAAGTCGGCGCCTATGCTCCACACAAAACAGCCAGAGGAGGTGATGATGCCACCCACCTTATAACTTTTAGCCCAGGTGTAGGAGTAGAACTCCCCTAAATGCACCCCTGGACTCTTGGATTTCGCTGACCTCAGACAACAAACCATGAGTGAGGTGCAGCGGAGGGAAAGGGGAGTGGCGTGTTAAAGGGACATTCGTCCGTCAGGCTTTCACACCACAAGGTGGGAAATTGAGGCAAAGGACTACTGCACAGCATACTGTGGGGCAGCTGTTTACTTATGGTTTGCATACTTTTGACTCATTGTTGCACTGTTTTCCCAAATTAACGTTGAGTTGCCTCTCCTCTTTTCTTTTGTTATACACAGACTTAGTGCTTGCCAGTGGGGAAATATTGCCTCTTAGAGACACCCAGGGGTGGTGTTTAATTTTTCCAGATTTCTAGGTGGGTGTTTGTGATAGGCACTCTACTCACGGCTGGATGGCACCTCCCCCTGCCAGTTATGAGGATTAGCCAAAGCCCCTTCCTTCAGTTGCACTCTGTCATTCTCTCTCTCTCTCTGTGCCCTCTCTCACTCAAGGAACGGCCCTGGAGCCAGGTAACTATGTGGTTTCCTCTTCAGAAGGTGTATCAATGTCCCTTCTCACCAGCAGTCTCAGACAGTCTTCCCTTTCACTGCCCCATGGTGCCACTCCCTCAGCGGTGGGTAGGGGCAGGGCCAGCTCTAGGCACCAGCCCTCAAAGCATGTGCTTGGGGCAGCACTTTATAAGGGGCGGCACTCCTCCCCCCACCCTTTTTTTTTTTTGCTTGGAGTGGCAAAAAGCCACTCGCCCTGTCAGCATGCAAGCCGGGATCCACGCCCCCTGCACAGCCCACTCGGGCGGGGAAACGCCGCGCTGCCCTGGGGAGACTCAGAGCGGCAGCGGCAGCAGGACCCCTCCCCCTCCCTGCATCCTGGGCCTCGCTTCCCTCCCTCCCCGGCTCCTCACACACTCCGGGAGCCCCTCTCGCCGAGCCCGGGCTGCAGTGGCGAGAGGGGTTCCCGGAGTGTGAGGAGCCAGGGAAGGAGGGAAGCGGGGTCCTCTGGAGCCAAGCCCAGGCTGCGGCGGCAAGAGGGGCTCCCGGAGTGTGTGAGGAGGTGAGCAGCCAGCTGGGCTCATCGGTGCTGAGCAGATAGCCTCGCAGCCGGAGTGCCTTGCCTTCCCACCCACTGGGGCTGGGCCAGGGCGCGGTGAGGCTGAAGAGCAGCAGGTCCGGGAGGCTCTCCAGGTCCTCGGCCACCAGCATGTCGGGGGTGAGGGCGGTGAGCACAAACTGATCCACCTCGGCCACCAGCAGTGCCGCGAAGCCCAGGGAGGGGACCGTGTTCTCCGTACCGCCCCGCAGCTGCACTGCCACGTGGAAGTACTCCCGCTCCGTGCCACCCATCAGCTCCACCCGCATGGGGACGGAGTCGTGGCTGGGCCAGGGCTCGGCCGCCATGTTCTGGTAGCGGATCCCACGTTTGGGGGTGGGGAGCCCAGGGCTGGGGGGGGGCGGCAGGGAGTGTGGGGAGGTGCCCAGGGCTGGGGTGGGGGCAGCCAAACATTTTTTTGCTTGGGGGCGGCAAAAAACCTAGAGCCAGCCCTGGGTAGGGGAACCCAGGTCCACCCTCTAATCTGGATTCCAGCCCAAGGACCCTACAACATGCCGCCAAGGTCTGCTCAGTCCCCAACCTTGCTCCTTAATCCCTGGGCTGCTTCCTAGTCTGTGCTCCACAGGCTCTTTCTCCACTCTGCTCTCTTCAGGGTACATCCTTCCCTCAGGGTCAGGCCTGCAGGATCCGACTCTTTCCCTGGGTTCCCTCTAGGGCAGGGAAAGAGGGACTCTGTGGCACGCGGCTGGGCCGGGCCAGTTTGTTTTCCTGCCGCGTCCACAGGTTCGGCCTATTGCGGCTCCTATTGGCTGCCGTTCGCCACTCCTGGCCAATGGAGGTGGCAGGAAGCGGCGTGGGCCGAGGGATGTGCTGGCCATGGCTTCTCGCAGCCCCCATTGGCCTGGAGCGGCAAACCATGGCCAGTGGGAGCCGCGATTGGCCGAACCTGCGGACACAGCAGGTAAACAAACCGGCCCAGCCCACCAGGGTGCTTACCCTGGCGAGCTGCGTGCCAAAGGTTGTCGACCTCTGCTTTAGGGTGACCATCTAGCAAGTGTGAAAAATCAGGACACTTTTATTTAGGGGGGGAGTGGTTATAGTTGCCTATATAAGACAAAGCCCCTAATATCAGGACATCTGGTCACCCTAGTTCCCTCCTTTTCTCTCTACTAAAAGAGTGTTACCACAAACTTCCTCCTGGCAGCCTTCATTGCATAACTAGCTGATTGGGCCTGCCTGGCCTACTCCAGCCCTTGCAGAACCAGTAGGGAAGTACACCCTATCACAGGTCTCAAGCTGGTTCTGTTTTGTAATATTGAGAGGAACCTCTAGATCGGGGTGGGCAAACTGCGGACCACGGGCCAGATCTGGCCTGCAAGACATTTTAAGCCAGCCCACTAGCTCCCGCTGGGGAGCGGGGTTGGGGGCTCCGGACCATGTGGCTCGGCCCCACTCCAGCTGGGGCACTGGGTCGGGGGCCACACCATGCAGCTCAGCCTAGCTCCAGCTGGGGCATTGGGTCGGGGGGCCACACCAAGCAGCTTCCACGACCTGGTCCTGCTCCAGCTCCTATGTGCTCCAATGGCCCCCCGCAGGGGCGGTGCCTGTGGATGGGGCAGCATGCAGAGTTGCCTGGCCACGCCTCCGCATAGGAGCTGGAGAAGGGACATGCCACTGCTTCCGGGAGCCGCTTGAGGTGAGCACTGCTCAGAGCCTGCATCCCTGAGCCTCTCCCCACACCCCAACCCTCTGCCCCAGCCCTGATCCCCCTCCTGCTCTCCAAACCCCTCAATCCCAGCCCAGAGCATCCTCCTGCACCCCAAACTCCTCATCCCCAGCCTCACCCCAGAGCCTGCACCCCCAACCAGAGCTCTCACCCCCTGCCACACCCCAACCCCAATTTTGTGAGCATTCATGGCCCACCATACAATTTCTGTTCCCTAATGTGGCCCTTGGGCCAAAAAGTTTGCCCACTCCTGCTCTAGATGCTGAACTCAGCCCTTGTTTCTGCTGACATCCCCAGGCAGAAGGATTACACACAACATGCAACTTCACTGTCATGAGAAATTAATTTATTCTGATCTTGTACTGGCAGAGCTCCTGTGATACATGGGGCGGGGGCCGGGAAGAGAGTAGCTCCCTTTGATGGACACCCAGCCAGCCAGTTAGCTGTAAAATCTCTCTTGGTCTGTTTTCTGCTTGCTTTACCTGTAAAGGGTTAACAAACCCTCCGGTAAGAGAAAAGGAGTGAGCACCTCAGTGATGAGCTGCCAAAATCTTAGGAACCGGTTCCCTACTGGGTCTTCGGCAACATGGCTCCGGCGGCTGAAGGACCCACCACCGAAGACCCGGTAGGGAACCGCCCAGTGAGTACACCCCCCACCCACGTCCTGCCCCCCCTCAGAAACCACAACCCATACCCCCCCCTGCCCTGCTCCTTGTCCCCTGACCACTCCTTCCCAAGATCCTCAACCCTAACTCCCCCCAAGGACCCCACCCCCTGCCAAACTTGCCCCGCTCCCTGTCCCCTGACTGCCCCGACTCCATCCACCACCATCCCAACAGACCCCAGGAACTCCCACGCGGCGCCTACCCAACCCCCCCTTCCCTATCCCCTGTCTGCCCCCCCCAGAACCTCTGCCCGATCCAACCCCTCCTCCCCTGCTCCAGTCCCGTCCCTGGCCCTGGCCTCTTACCCCTGCCGGGGTCGGGGCCAGGGTCGGAGCCGCAGCCGCGGAGCCCGACTCCCCGGGCCGGCCGACACCGGGACCGGAGCCAGAGCCGCGGGGCCCGACTCCCCGGGCCAGCCCGACACCGGGGCCGGCGCCGCAGCCGCGGGGCCCAAGCTGGGCCGGGTCTGAGCCGTGCAGGCGGGACCAGCCCGAGCCGGGGGTGCTTGGCTGGGACCGCGCTGGGGCGCTCAGCCAGGACCAGGAGGAGCCGTCCCGCCCCCTCCCCCACACGCCCGGCTTACCTGCCTGCTCCTTTTTTCAGGCTTCCCGCGAACATTTGATTCGCGGGAAGCAGGGGAAGGGGAGGAGAAGGAGGGCGGAGCATTCAGGGGAGAGGGGGAGGTGAGCTGGGGCCGGGGCCGGGCAGACAGCTGCCCGAGCCTTTGTTAAATTTAAAAGCTTTTTAGAATCAGTTGTCCTGGAACAACCAGTTCTAAAAAGGCTTCTAAATTTAACAACCGGTTCGCGCGAACCGCTGCGAACCGGCTGGAGCTCACCACTGGAGCACCTGACCAAAAGAGCCAATGGGAAGGTAGAACTTTTTAAAAATTGGGCAAGAAATTTTCCCTTTATCTATTGTTCTCTGGGCTGCAGGGACATGGAGCAGTAAAGCTATAAGCAGCTTTAAACCAGGTATGATTATAGATTATCAATTCATATCTCGAACCTAATTATCTGGAGCCTCATACATGTAAGTAAAATTAGGGAATGTCTAAAAAGACACAATTAGGTTATTTCTTTTATTTCTTATTGGCTTGGGGACTTCTCTGTGCTAACCCCAGATGCTTTTGTTTGCTTGTAAACCTTTTAAGATGAACCCCCAAGAAAGCTATTTTGGGTGCTTGATTTTTGGGATTGTTCTTTTAAAATCTTGCGAAAGCCTAAGTTCCAGATGTATTTTCTTTCTAATAAAATTTAACCTTTTTTAAGAACAGAATTGGGTTTTTGGTGTCCTAAGAGGTTTGTCCATACGCTGTTTGATTAGATGGTGGCAACAGCTAATTTCCTTTGTTTTCTGTCATCTCTTCCCTGGAGGGGTGTGGGGGTGAAAGGGCTTGAGGGTACCCCACAGGGAGGAATTCCCAAGTGCTCCTTCCTGGGTCCAAGGGTTTTTTTGCATTTGGGGGGTTGCAGAGTTTACCAAGCCAAGGTCAGAGAAAAGCTGTAACCTTGGGAGCTGAATACAAGCCTGGAATGGGAAGTATTAATTTTTAGAATCCTTGCGGGTCCCCACCTTCTGCACTCGGAATGTCAGAGTGAGGATTCAGCCTTGACAGTTCCACTCAATTCAGTGGAATTATTCCTGATTTAGGATGTGATCCATCTCAGAGCAGACTTACTCTAGTGTAAGTGAGATCAATCAGACCCAAATACTGTGAACCCATTTCTCCAGGACTTGGTCTTATGGCAACATTTTAAAATGGGATGGGTATGTCATGACATTTAGTGATCACTAGCAAGAAAAAAGGACAATCAAATCTAATGTTTTGACATGAACTGATTATTGCATGGTATAGGGCAGTGTGTTTCAAAGTATGAATGTCAGGCACTGGGTCGCCTTGCTAATTCAAATTATAATGATCATTTCTGCGCAGCAGCTCTAAAGGGCTGCACAGCAGGGACCTGGAGAGGAGAGAGGTAGGAGATGGGCAGGAACTGGGGAGGGGAGCAAGTTGGGGCTTGCAGGGCTGCTGCAGGCCCCTGCCCCAGCCCTGGAGAGAGGGACCATCCCCCCGGAGCTCCATGCAGAGGAAAAGAGAGGTCCATCCCCCAGAGCTCTGTACTCCTTGCTGCCTGCCGGCAGGGAGAAACAAAAGTCCATCCCTGGCTCCACCCCAGAGCCTGCAGCCAGAGCCCTCACCCCCCCACACACACGCATCCCAACCCTCTGCCCACCCCTGAGCCGCCTCCTGCATCCTGAACCCCACCCCCCACCCTCTGCCCTACACTGGGCCATCTCCCACACTCCTTACCATAGGGCTTTCTAAGGCTAGTGTCTAGTGTTAGTTATGTAAAGTGGGTTAAGCTGGAATGTATTGCAATATCATGATTTTGTGAAAACTCTAGTCAAAATATATAATTTATATTAGGTCATGGCAGGGGTGAAAGTAACTGAGGACACTTATCAGTATGGGGGGTGGCTCTGGCCCCTGGAAGGGGCGGGGCCTCAGGCAGAGGGGGTGGGGCTGCGAGTCAGTATCCCCCAGCCAGCCCTTGGACCGTGCTGCCCGCAGCTCCCGTCTTGATTTAAAGTGCCCAGAGCTCCAGACACCGCTGCTGTGGTAGGGGCAGTGGTGTCCGGAGCCCCTGGCCCTTTTAAATCTCCAGCGCCAGGGCAGCTGCTCCCTTTGCCCCCGACCCTGCCCGTCAGCAGCCGGGGGCAGGAGGCAAAAAGGGCAGCGATGTTAAAGCGCTGCAGGGACCTTTGCTGCAGCAGCACTTTAACATTGCACACACAGCGCAGCAACATTAAAGCACTGCTGCAGCAAAGGACCATCCTTAAAGGCAGCACTTTAATGTCCCTGTCCCTTTTGCCTCCCCTGTCGGCGGCTTACGGACCCTACCGGCAGAGCCACTGACGGAGGGAAGGGGCAGCAATGTTAAAGCACTGCCGCAGCAGCTTTTTAAGGATGGTCCTTTACTGCGGCAGCGCTTTGAGAAGCCTTAAAGCCTTGCCGCAGCAAAGGACCATCCTTAAAGTGCTGCCACGGAAGCTATGAACGTTGCTACCCCTTCCCCCCTCCCCAATTGTCTGCGGTCTGCCGTTACGGAGGCCCCCAACAGGGAGGCAAAAGGGGCAGGGACACTTTCACCCCTGGGTCATGGGCATCAACAATTTTCTTCAGCTGGGTCACGAGAGGAAAAAATTTGAAAACCACTGATGTAGGGAAACTTG
Organism: Mauremys mutica; assembly: GCF_020497125.1. Taxonomy (NCBI): domain Eukaryota; kingdom Metazoa; phylum Chordata; order Testudines; family Geoemydidae; genus Mauremys; species Mauremys mutica. The sequence goes on along the minus strand of NC_059073.1, from coordinate 184,669,784 downwards.
TTATTGGCCACTTCTGCAGGTAGAGGCTGGAGTAGATGGGCTAATAGTATGACAAATCCAATATAAGGAATTAAAACTAGAAATTAGAGTTAATAGCCACTATGATTGCCAAGGAAAACCCCTACTACTGGAGAGGCAATTCTATTCTATTTGTTTTTTTAATAGTTGAAATTCTACCTGATTTCATTTTTCTTACTAAACTGGGATGTATGAATGAGTTTATCAGCAGAGATGAACTTAGTAAATCTTTTTTCAAGCAGGACTTTTGAAAATTATGATATTGTAAGGACTTGTGGCTACAGAGCAGGTGCTAGCCCATTTGGGGCCCTCACCAGGACTATTTTGGGACAATGCCCGCCCCCCCAAACACACAGTAATAGTTAATGGGGGTGGGACTTGAGCTGCTTGGGGCTCTAAGCAATTGCTTAGTCTGCTTATGCCTAGCGCCGGCTCTGACAAAATCATCACTACTTCAGCAATTACATTTACTTCCCGTATCTCTTTCATATCACCAAAGTCCAGTCTTCTGAAACTTAAAAAAGGACAGATTTCTTGACCTGAGCTATGCCAACATTTAAAAAAAGAATGAATAATTCAACAAAGATGAGGTAAGCCTAACTAGGAAAGGAAAAGCATCTTTTTAAATAATTCCCACTAGATTATCTTCACAGAAATAAAGAGAAAACATGGGTACTTTTCAATTAACTTTGCATCACACTTACCACCATGTAGTAAAGTACATGGTAAAAGAAACCACTTAAGATTTCATCATAATGAAAAATGCGATGGCATCAAAATTTCTACAGCAATGGACTCACCCTAGATCAGAGGTTCTCAAACTGGTGGTTGTGAGGTTACTACATGGAGGGTTGCGAGCTGTCAGCCTCCACCCCCAAACTCCGCTTCACCTCCAGCATTTATAATAGTGTTAAAGTGTTTTTAATTTATAAGAGGGGCCACGCTCAGAGGCTTGCTCTATGAAAGGGGTCACTAATACAAAAGTTTGAGAACCACTGCCCTAGATTATGCAATGGGTGCATTCAGTAACTCGGATATATACTTTGAGCTTTAGCAAAGCATTGCCAAAACTAAATATATTACAGTACTGTCAAATCACAAGAGCTGCTACATATACAGCAAAGAAGTACCTTGTATCTTGTTTTTCAGTACCTTGGCCTTCGTTGTTTACTTCTAATACTAATGTACTATTACTTTTGTGATGCCTCTTCTAAAAATACTTAAAATCATGGCATTCTCAATATGTGATTTTAAAGAATTTTATTAGTGCATGACCTTTAGCACTGCACAGAAATTCACCCATGTCCAAAAAACAAGAATATGCAGCTTTAGAAAATCACTACATCCAAATTAATTCAGTTTAAATGTCAACTGGCTAATCAAAATCTTGACAGACACATTTTGATCACACAAAGATGTACACTGTAGGCATACATTTCAAAGATTTAATAAAAAAAGTCTCCCTCAAAATGTCAGTTTAAAATCATTTGTCCTCAACTTTTAAAATACTCATAGAAACCTCTTTTTTGCCTAACCTCTCATGCTTTCTCTAGGGTCCAGTGCTTCAAATTGCTGAGTGCCTTCTTCCAGGGGCTGAATGGCCTTAACTCCGCTAAAGTGAGTGGGAAATAAGTGCAAAATGCCTCACAGGATCCTGCCCACTCTATAACAGCCCTCAGAACTCACTTAATTGGTAAAGACAGTGTGTCACTGCTGATTAATGCACTTCCTTTCACTTTGAGCACCTGAGCTGAATCTAATCTACATGAATGACCAAAACTCAATCTAATCTGACAGTGGTGAAATTATTAGGCATTTTATGTGCATTCTCAGTTCCTTTGCTAGTGTATAGATCCCTTCCAAGCTTTCCAAAGTAGAGTTCAAACGATATTCACTTGTTCTTTAGCAAAATTATACAGAAAGCATTTGTAATAATAGGGTGAAAGGTGATGAAGCCAATTATATCTTCTGTGTTTATAATGGCATTTCGCTTAATTTTTGCTAGAGGAAATAATCTTATCATTGTGCCAAAAGTGTGCTGGAGGAAGGAAGGAATGGGGGGAGGGGAAGAATGTTTAGACTGTACCAAAAAAGACCTTCGCTGATCTTTAATAATAGGCTCCCTTTTGCTAAGTAGGTGTACAGTCCCGCTCACGCGATGAAATCATTTGCAGAAGTCCACATTTGTAAGGTGCTGCTGTGCATACAAAGCTAGTGCAAGTAAGCAGTTTCAGCTTCTCTCCCTCAGGCTGCTCTAACTTCACCAAGGAATTGGCCTTGCCCAGAGCAGCCTTTCAAGTCAAGGCAGCACTACTCTGACAAAGTTATCCTTTCTCTCCTCCCTGCTCAGCTTTGCTGAGTTATCGTCAGTCAGAGATGAAGATCTGGGACATTACCTTTATCCAGTATAAAGAAATGAGTATTTTGTCACACCACAACAATCCCAAATAGATATTACTCTTTCCACTAGTAATCTAAATATACAACACAACAGTATTTTGAAAGAGAAATAGTATTTACATAGATATACATTAATTACTCATATTGATCAGGTTCAAATGCAATGCTATTTGCATGTAATTGTACCATAAAATCAATCCTATCCCACTTTCTTATGAAACTACATGTACATCGTACCCATTAGAAGTACTTCACTGAAACTTCCAGTCAGATGATAAGTTATAAATACCAATTAATCTAACAGTATTCCTTTAAAAAAAGTGCTTAGATAACTGAAGATCAGGTAATATAAACTGTTAAGAAGCCTTTCTCAGAGGATCAGCAGGGGGCCACAATATCATGGCTCCCTGAAGCCTGAGCTCTGGGTGGATAGCAAAGCAATCTGCTTCCATCAACCCCAAAAACTTACTAAACACCCCAAAACAACAGAGCACAGTCTTGCAGAGGATGGGTTCTCCAAGCAAATCTGGAAATTAAAAAAGATACCTCACTGAGAAGAATGCTTCTGGCTCACAGTGTGAAGAAACCTCTCAGAGTCCAAGTGAGCACATGGCAGGCAAATCAGACAGGGATGCCAAAGCTGAAGTAGATGACCTCTGAGTTTAAGGCCATGAGAGATGATCTGATGACCAAGCTTCTCACAGTACAGAAGGAAGTTGCTGACTTGGAAGACAGTGTCACGATGCTAGAGACTGGCCTAAGAGAAGCAAGTGATCAATAAACAGATCTGCAGAGCTGCATGGTACTGATGGAGCAGAGAGAGAGAGAAATGCATCTTAAACTGGATGACACAGAAAACAGATCAGGAAGAAACATCATCAGAATTAAGGAGCTGCCTGAAAATGCTTAAGGAGGAAAACCAATGTGGTATGTAAAACCTGTAATTGTGGAGTTGCTAAAGCTGAGCTCTCTGGAAGAGGTAAAAGTGGAGAGAGCACATAGAGCGCTGCTCCCCCAACCTGGGCCTCATAATAATAAACCCAGAGACCTAATTGTAAAACTACATGATTATCAACAGAAAAAAAATGTAATTATGAAAAAAAGCCAGAGAGCATTCAGAGCTCGTACTCAAAGGCCACAAGCTGCCAATTTTCCATGACCCCTCTGCCCTAACTTTTAAAAAAAGAGGGCAGATATCCTCTACAGATGGGGATTCCCATTTAAACTCTCATTCAGCTTTCAAAATCAGTATTACACAATAAGAGACTGTAAACAAGGGAAAAATACACTCCTGTCACTTGGGCTAGAAATCCAAATCCCAGATGTACAAGACAACTCTCCAGAGGTAGTAACTAGAGATAAGCTGTTGAAAAACTGCTGGCAAATGGTGAAACCCAAGAAAAAAGAAGACGGGAAAAGAAAAGACAAAGACTCTAGAAACCGTACTGGCAATGGCAGAGGTGAAGCTGACCAAGAGAACTCAGATACCTGAGTAGTAATCCAAATACAGGCGAGTCTCATCTTACGCGCATTTAACATGCGCGAATTCAGCTTTGCGCAGTCGGCAAAAACAAAACAACAAAAAAAGAGAGAGAAATAACAATTTAAATACTGTACCTGTAGTGCGGGCAATTGCGCCCGCCATTGCACTCAATGTAAGTTTGATTATACACGATTTTCGCTTTACGCGCTGACAGCGGAACGTAACCCCAGCGTAAGATGAGACTCACCTGTACTAATCAGAAGGGACTTCTTGGGAGTCACCTGGAATGAACAACTAGACAGTAGTATGACCTTTTCTGTAATTGGGGTGATCATTAAGCTATGTTCTGTATTTTAAAACCTAGAGGAAATCAAGGACTATAAGTGGAGTGGGGGAATGATTTCAAGGTTGGAGGGGACTGGAGAAGGAGAGGAAGGAGCATTTAGGGTGTCTGTGTAAGCCCTCCCTATAACTCAAATGACCAGATGGCAATCCATCCCTTAGGGCAGTGTTTCCCAAACTCGGGACGCCACTTTTATAGGGAAAGCCCCAGGCAGGCCGGGCCAGTTTGTTTACCTGCCATGTCTGCAGGTCCGGCCGATCGCGGCTCCCACTGGCCACGGTTCGCTGCTCCAGGCCAATGGAGACCGCTGGAAGCAGCGGCCAGTACGTCCCGCGGATGCGGCAGGTAAACAAACTGGCCCAGACTGCCAGGGGCTTTCCCTACACAAGCGGCGTCCCAAGTTTGGGAAACACTGCCTTAGAGGGAGGGTCAAGGTCCCATAGGTAGAGAACATATTTCCTTTGGATTGCAAGAAAAGCAGTCCAAGTGCTTATGGGGAGAAAACAAGGGTTTAGAGTTCAGCAGAGTTTTTTGGGTACTCTTTTACGTGTTATGTTAGTACTTCATTTGTGGAGTTAGAACAAGGGGAATGCAGAAGAGTGGAGGAAACTGGGGAGGCAGGGGTAAAATAACACAAGTAGCAGCTATGGAAGTTTACAAACAGAAACCAGCCATATTCATGCACGCATAGTGCATGCCACATAATTAGAAACAAGAGAGACAAGGGCAACACAAGGATTCATGTAATCAAACATCTAAAGAATCACAATAATTTCAGGTTTTTCAATAAGTTAAATAGTTTCTCTGAATGTCTCTTCCTTTAAAAGTAATACCTTTGAATGTCAAAGGGCTAAATAATGTCATCAAAAGGGAAAAAAAATCCCTGGTAGAATTTTAAAAAAAACAACCATTCCCAGATTATTCTACTTCACAAAACTCATTTTCAGCAGGGGCAAATTATGGACATGAAAGGTAACTGCTTTCAACAGACATATTTTGCTTCAGTAAAAGAAAAGAGGAGTGGGCATAGTATTTGCAAAGCATGAACCTTTTCAGATTAAAGGTCAAATTAAGGATGAGGACGATTTAAATTGCTGAAAGGCACAATTTCTGGTTTACTAATAAAAGTGAGACCAATGTATGCTTGTAACTCAAAGCAAAAAAACCCCACTTTTTTAAAGGAATTCTTTAAAACACTGCAACACTTTGGGGAAAGGGAAATTATACTTGGAGGAGACTTCAGTTGCACACCAACTCCTTATGGGGACAGATCTGATAAAGACAAGGGCTATAAGGAAGCAGGCACAGCATTGACTTCCTGTGCCAACAATTCAGTCTTTCAGATTGCTGGAGAAAATGGCACACAGGGGAAAGAGATTACATATTTTATTCACACCCTCATCAGTTATATACTAGAATAGATTTACTGTTAATCTCTGAATCCTTAATGAAGCAGACAAGATCTGCAGAAATTGGCAACATTATGCACCACTGGAAATATTTGATGACTGGGTTGAGTCCCAAAGATTATTTTATTGGAAAATGAACTGCTTGCTTCACCAAGATCCGGTCGCAGCAATTAAAGACATTGTTCAAATAAATGATACAGACAATATAAAAAGAGGTCTTCTCTGGGAGGCAGGTAAAGTAGTATTTAGGGGTCAGTTGATAAGCAAAGCCTTCAATTGGAAAAGAAAAAAGAGCTCAAGAAAAAAACAAGACTAGAACAGGAGACAAAAAGATTACAAGACATTCATAAAACACAGGTTCAGAAAAAATATAACAGTTAACTAGTATTAGAGGGAAGTTGAATATGTTGATGACAGATGCCACTGAAAAAGATAAACAAAGCAAAAGTTTTATGAAAAAGCAAATAAAAGTGATAGGATATTGGCTCAAAAGCTTAAAGGGATTCAAGAGCAACATATTATTCAGCAAAAGGTAGTTACGCACCCTCATGAAATATGTGCTACTTTTTCTGCTTCTTATAAAAATCTTTGGCAATATTAACTTGTTTAAAGTTCTACACTAGTTGCAATAAAAATACCACAATCATAATATGGAAGCAATTGACAAAGTAGTGTAATGATAGCAGAATCCATGTAACAAGTAACGCTGGGAGAATTACTCAAGCGAACAATTTATTCAGTAAATGTAACCGTTTTTCTGTTAGGGAACTATCTAAGGGCAGGTCCATACTCACCGCGCGGGTCGACGCGGTGAGTTTGACTTCTCCGAGTTCGAACTATCGCGTCTAATCAAGATGCAATAGTTCGAACTCCCCGCGCGCTGCGGTCGACTCCGGAACTCCACCACCGCGAACGGCGGTGGCGGAGTCGACCTTGGAGCCGCGGAGTTCGACCCCGCCGCGTCTGGACGGGTAAGTAAGTCGAACTAGGGTACTTCGAGTTCAGCTACGCTATTCGCGTAGCTGAACTTGCGTACCCTAGTTCGACCCCCGCCCTTAGTGTAGACCAGGCCTAAGAACATTTAGTTTTTTATTAATTTATTCCTTATTCAGAATTATTCAACAATTGGTTTATATGAACATTTCAGTGTATGGATTGCTTGCAAAGTATTCACGATCACTTAAAGAATCTGATGTTCATAATTTGCAGAGTGTGACTGGTTAGCTACTTTATTTTTTTCCCCTCACAAACTCACAGAACTTTCACAGTGGCTATATAAACATGTCTAGCATGAGAAAATGAATAGCACAACACTTCTTTCTACAAAATAATTTGCAACTAAATATTTGTTTGTATGAATGTTTGCAGAAAGCAAATTCATAGTTATTGAATGCAGATAAAATTCTAGATGGGGAATAGAAAATCTTAGCTTATGAGAAAGTTTAAATGATTATATAGACTTTCCATATTAAATTGACCAGTAAATAATTTATTTAATATAGGGTTCCACGAGGGCAGTGGCAGGGAGGTAGCTGCATCATTACCCAGTATGTATTAGACATGCATCTCATTTAAGATGACATTTTACCCTTACACTTTTATTTTTTAAGTAAGGGAGAAACTCAATTTCTTTTTAACAGATTTTAATTTTTTTATGTATTTTAAATGTAGTTTAATTTTGTTGACATAGTATTTTGGTGAAACTTGCTGGGCATACTGTCCATACAATTTCTACAATCAAAAGGCAACCGTTACAGAACATTTTCAATAACTGTATTGATAAAGAGGAAATATGGCTAAACCTTCTTAGTCAGAAAAGTAAAGTCACAACTTTAGTAGGTTAATAGTAGACAAGTAATTCACAAGTAACCACTACATAGTATCTACATAGAACAAGCTTTTTGAATTCTTTCTTGTTAGTCAACTTTGATGTGCCAAAGTTGTCAAATTTTAAAATACATTCAAAATAGGACATAGACTACCATGAAAATGGTACAAAAAGCTTTTCTAGTGAACTCGTTTTCTATACTATTTTTTCTAAAAGTCTAGAGATGGAGTTTTCAAACTTATAACATGAAGCTTGCATTGAAAAGTAGATATTATGTGGATGTACTTTTATAATATTAAAGGCATTTCAGTAGTCATCTATAAGCCAAAATTCAAATACCTATTTTAAAAGTACTTGTCACTATACTTAAACAAAGGTACTACAATGCCTGCAGCGAACAAATTGCAGGAGTTTGCACTGCCAGCTCAGCAAAGTAATCAAAGCCACTAAGTATTTGTAAGGAATGATGTACAAAATACCACAAGATCTCACAAGCTGCACTGCAGGAATCCAATGCCTTTTAGGTGATAGTGCTGTAACGCTACGAACTTCAATCTTTTCTCCTTTTGCAGAGCCCATATAAAAATGTGTTGAATATTGTAGTCTAACCATATATACATTTAAAAGAAAAAGCATGTTTAGCATTTTATATCTTGCACCATCCCATTAAAAAACACAACAGTACATCCTATTTCAGCATGGTATCAGGGATTGACAAATTAATGAAAATTAGTTGTTTGATGCCAGCTCCAGTAAATTGTAGATGTGAAATAACTACATATAGTTATGATTTCTTTTATAGGCATTCCTATGGTATTCATCACTTTAAATTCTGAACATGTCATCTAGTGAATTAGTGCAACAAAACCCCTATTAGGCCTGGTCTACACTAGGACTTTAATTCGAATTTAGCAGCGTTAATTCGAACTAACCGCTCAACCGTCCACACCAGGAAGCCATTTAATTCGAACTAGAGGGCTCTTTAGTTCGAATTTGGTACTCCACCCCGGCAGGTGGAGTAACGCTAAATTCGACATGGCTAGCTCGAATTAGGCTAGGTGTGGATGCAAATCGAACTTAGTAGCTCCGGGAGCTATCCCACAGTGCACCACTCTGTTGACGCTCTGGACAGCAGTCGGAGCTTGGATTCTCTGACCAGCCACACAGGAAATGACCCGGGAAAATTTGAATTCATTTTCCTGTCTGGGCACTTTGAATCTGACGTCCTGGCTGGACATCGGGGCGAGCTCCGCAGCACCTGCCACGATGCAGAGCTCTCCAGCAGAGGAGTCCGGGCAATCCAAGAATAGAAAGAGGTCCCCAGCATGGACAGACCGGGAAGTCCTGGATCTGATCGCTGTGTGGGGCGAGGAGTCTGTGCTCTCGGAGCTGCGCTCCAGCAAGCGGAATGCAAAGACCTTCGAGAAGGTCTCGAAAGCCATGAAAGACAAAGGATACAGCCGGGATGCGATGCAGTGCCGCGTGAAAGTCAAGGACCTAAGACAAGGGTATCAAAAAGTCAGAGCGGCAAACGGACGCTCCGGAGCCAAGCCCCAGACATGCCGCTTCTACGAGGCACTGCATGCCATTCTAGGTGGGTCTGCCACCACTGCCCCACCAGTGACGGTGGACTCCGAGGACGGAATAGTGTACCGGGACAGTTCCTCCTCGATGTTCGCCGATGGGGAAGATGAGGAATGGTCTTTGGAGGACGGCGCAGGCGACAGCGAACCCACTCCCGCTTTCCCTGACAGCCAGGATCTCTTCATCACCCTCACAGAGATCCCCTACCAACCCTCCCCGGCCGTTAACCCGGACTCAGAATCAGGGGAAGGATCAGGCGGTAAGTGCTATAGATGTGTAAACATTTATTTTTTATAAAATATGTATATAAAAAATAGAAACACTATATAAAAATTGTAAATATTAAACTATACGAAAAGTAGGTCCACACAAAGAGGGATTGAAAAAAAATCCTCTAGCGACAATTCAATGAAGGTGTCATACAGTTCCTCGAAAAGCCTCCGCAGGAGGTTTCTTGGGAGAGGTGCCTTGTTGGGCGCTCCGTTGAAGCAAACTCTTCCTTGCCAGGACATCCGGATATACAGAGGGATCATCGCCTCCACGAGCATTGCTGCATATGGTCCTGGTCGGTGCAGCGCTTCCCTTAGCATCCTCTCTTTCTGGGCACGGGTGACCCGCCTCAGGGTGATCTCGTTCTGGAAATACTGCATCTAAGTAGGGCAATTAGTGTATTGTTACTATTGTTAATGGTTTAAAATTAGGTTGCATAACAATGACCCTCGCCTAACAGCCACGTGCTAGAGGCCACAGAGAACAAGCATACATTGATCTTTCCCGTGCACTGGCGGGAGGGGCTGCAAAAGGCTCATCCTTTCTGCTTTCCACATTGCCTTTAGCAGGAGAGCACAGCTATCCACTACCTGATAAGCATTATCTACTGTAAGGCTTACCAGGACTGTCTGCAAGACGGATTCAGCTGTCTCTCCCGCTTGTCCGCTCTCCTGTGCAATGGCGCCGCCAATGAGAGCGTACTCCGAAATCTCGAACTAGTTCTGAGATCTCGCGAGACTTGGTGCCCTGTATAGTCTTGCTCTCTTAAACTGACTTGACTGTGTTCACTGTCCGCAAACCTGTATTTGGTCAAGGAAATCACTTACTTTTTCGCATCACACAGCTTCGGCTCTTTCCCGGACTGCCCCGGCATCCCCCTCGCAGAGGCTGGCTCAGATTAGACGGCGAAAGAAAAAGACTAGGGACGAGATGTTCCAGGAACTGATGGCCAGCTCCAGAGCAGAGGAGGCAGAGCAGAGACAGTGGAGGGAGACCCTGTGTCAGCAGCATCGCACACACATCGAACAGGAGGATAGGTGGCGGCAGGAAGACCAGCAGGCGACTCAAACGCTGCTTGGTCTAATGAGGGAGCAAACGGACACGCTCCGCGAGGAGTTGACAACGGCCATAAGTGCAGCGATGATCGCAGCGGGCTCCATGCTCGCAGTGCTGTGGCGTCCGCGCTGTAACCGACCAGAGAAGGGCGCGATCAGATTTCCCGCCGGCGCTTTCAGGGAGGGAGGGTATGATTGACGGTTCAATGACGACAGTATCCCAAAACCGCCCTCGACACATTTTTTCCCCCAGCAGGCATTGCGAGCTCTACCCAGCATTCCAATGGGCAGCGGGGACTGCGGGAACTGTGGGATAGCTTCCCACAGTGCACCGCTTCGAAAGTCGACGCCGGCCCCGTTAATGTAGACTCAGAAGTTCGAATTAGTGTATTTAGTGTGGATACACAAATTCGACTTCATAAGGTCGAATCCACAAATTCGAACTAAGTTGATTCGAAATAGTCTTGTAGTGTAGACAAGGCCTTAGATAGGGAAATGTTATCCCTATTTAAAAGATATGGAAACAAAGGCAGAAAGATGTTGGGGTTATAGTCACAGCTCCCAGTCAAGCACCCGCTCTTGGCCAGTCACCAGACTGCTGTGAGGGAATCCAGCTGTTGGATCTAGTGTGTTTAACCTCCAGAGTCTGAACAGAGTCTATACACTATCCCTACCTTGGGGCCTTTAGGCACACTCTTGGGGTGCAGATTCTCTGTCTAGCACCCCATACAGAGTTGCAACCATGCAGCTCACTGCCCAGCCCCTAGAACTAGTGGTGACTCTCCCCAGAGTTTAAATACTCCCTTGCCAGAACTCCAGCCAAGTGAGTACTCTGGGCCCAGAGTTTACCTCTGGGGCACATGGTAGTTGTAATACATGGAATGCACAGACACTTTGCACAGGATTCTAGCACTGCTGCTCTTAACTTAATCATACAAGAAACACACAATCTATATAAAATAATAAACCCTATATGCACTTCCCTGCCTCAGTTTCTTTACCACTCTAGAACATTCTTTGAGCTGGGGTGAGGGTCCTCTGGGGCCATCCAACGACCTTCTGCTGAAGTGCATGGATTGTGTTCTAAAACATTGAGCCATCTCTGAGCTTAGCTGGTCCATCCCCGCTCCTGCCCAAAACTTTCTGCATAGCTCTCTGTGTTCCACCATAAGTCTTTTGTTAACTCCTAGTCTGTCATCACCTCTGCCCAGTTTGGGAATTTTCCACCCTTTTCACTTCCCTCCTTCCAGCAGACAAGTTGAGGGAAGTATCTTCTCCAGGCTCCAGCCAACCCATTGTTATTCTGGTATTTCCACCTGAAAATTGAACAAGTGGCCACTGTGTTCTAAAACCCCACCACTGTCCTTGGTCTGCAGGGATGTGACTTGCCAGAAGTGGTAGGATACACAGACCTGGAAGCATTCCATGAAATGGCAATTTTCATAGTAACAATGGAATGTCATAATAATCATCAGAGTTCATACGTTGTACAGTCAGGTGCCCCAAATCATCACAGTTATAAAGCCAGAAACAGAACAAGAGCTCCTGAATACAGTCCAGGACCTTAACCACAAAAGCTGCTCTTTCATCATTTGTGGCAAATTTGTAAAGATGTAACACCAATAAATATGTTGAAAGTGCGTAACTAAGGCCTTGTCTAAACACAAAAATTGTTCCAAAACTGTTTTACTAAAACAATTAAAAAAATCAACTTAAACAGGTGGAAATTCCCTTGTGGTCACATTACATCAGTTTATCACATTACACCTGGTTTATCAATTAGACTTAATTCAGTAATCAATACCAAAACCAATCAACTGCTCAGAGGCACCACTGAATGTTGCAACGCTGGCCCATCAGGAAGAGTGTTGTGTGAATGCTAAATGCCAGTTCATAAACAAATTATCATCTACTAGATAGAGGTGATCTGCTACTGCCAAAACAGCTGAGGCACCAATAAAGAGCCAACAGAAGACTTCCTCCTTCTGGGAGTAGCAGGTAACAGGAGTTAATGGAACTAAGCTCCACTTATAATGTCTCAACTGTATAGTGTGGCTTGATCTTTGGGAGGATGTATACCACTTGATGCCAATGAAGGAGTCCTGGAGGTGCTCCAGTCATTGGAGGTTGCAATACTCATGTCTACAAGGATTTCTGCCCTGTCACATGCAGATTGCTGGCAGCAGAGGGAGAAGCTACAGGGCAGGGAAAACAAAATTATGTGGGGCTATTTCTGTTCTGCTCCACAGAGCGGTTGCACATAGGATTGTCTGCACGTGCTTCTTGTAACCTTCAGCCCCCAAAGTTCATGTAGCATATATATGGAGAATGTACACAGCAGGGACTACAGGCTTCTGTGGGTTTATTTCAGATCAGATGCACATGCTTCCTCTGACACTGCTTTCCATCTAGCAAGAAGTACTTAAGGATCACCTCCAAGCCTGGTGGTAGTGGACAACAGGTAGGAGGAGAAAGAGTTTTGAGCCTGTAAATTGGTTATCTGAGCCTGTTTAGTTTGTGTATTCTAAGCCCGAGGCTTTGTCTACACTACCAAGTTTTGTTGCCAAAAACTGCCTTTTGGCAACAAAACAGTGAGGGGCATACACACTGCAATGCGACTTTTGTCGGAAAAATGCCCAGTTTCAGCAACAAAAAACATCCACCCCATGAGAGCCTTTTTTCTTTTCCCCTCCCTTTATTGTTGTCAAAGAGCCAGTGTAGACACTGCTGTTTGTTTTGTCGACAGAACTGGCTTCCGCCAGTATCCCACAATGCCTGCCCTGAGTGCTCTGCTCAGTGTTTTGATCTCTGCTGTCCTACAGGCATGTGCCCCTCCCCTTTCAAAGCTCCAGGAAGTATCTGACAACTGAGTGTGCTGCTCCATTTGAGGAACAAAGAGCAAATACTTAGGCTATGGCTACACTTGCACTTCAAAGCGCTGCCACGGCAGCGCTTTGAAGCGCTAAGTGTAGTCAAAGTGCCAACGCTGGGAGAGAGCTCTCCCAGCGCTGTCTGTACTCCACCTCCCTGTGGGGAATAACGTACAGCGCTGGGGCTTTGACCACACTGGCGCTTTGCAGTGCCGCAATTTGCAGCGCTGGAGAGGGTGTGTTTTCACACCCTGCTGCAGCGCTGCAAATTTGCAAATGTAGCCATGGCCTTAGAATGCTCCTGTTCTGCCCTGCACTAGGAACACAGCGGCAGGCAGACTGCTGTGGCAGGGAGGCGGGAGGAGAGACTGCTGCGCTGCTTTGACATTCCTCAGCACGGGGAACTACTCATGATGCCACTCCTGGCAGCTGAGGAGGCTGTGGGAAAACTCGAAGGGAATCCTGCCATGATGCGCAGCGATCAACTCTGCCTTCCCACCACTCTGCACTGTGGGATACGTACCCACAGTGCATTGCTTACACTGCCGATGATGGTGCCCACAATGTGGACATGATCTGTTGACAGAGGGAGCAAGTGTGAACACCCTTTGGCAATTTTTGTTTTGTCGGCTTTTGGGTGTCGACATAAGTTTTCTCGACAAAACTTGGTAGTGTAGACAAAGCCGCAGAGTGCTGGGTGCAAGAGGGTTCATAGCTATCTGTATGTAGAGAGGTGGTTCTGAGCTTTGGAGAGGTTAAGTAGCAAGGGGGAAGCAGGACTCGCCTTACCATGAGACAAACTGAGGACCCAGAGTGTAGAAAATTGTGTCTGCTGCTGGTGCATATGTATTCTCTCTGCTCTAGATACACGGAGATGGTGGAGTGCTGTGCTGGAGGAAGGAGGGCACAAGAGATGTAACAGGCAGACAGGAGAAAAGGTGAAAGGGAATAACAGAAAGGAGCAGGAGCTGCAGGGAGAGAGGGGAGGAGGAGCCTCTTATGTACCTCTCTAGCACCCCAGGAGCCTGGACTGATTAACATCAGCTTCTCAGGGAGCTTCCTGTTTCCTGCTGCTTTCCTGAACCCATTTGAGAACAGGCAGTCGACTGAAGCAGTAGGAGCCAGTTAGGCCCTTAAGACACTGATATCTTCCCTCACTCAGGCCCTGCTACCAGCCTGCTTATTTGTTCCCTTCAACTGAGTGTTGAGAGCCGCTATTGCTGGCACAGAACAGCAGTCATAAGTGAAAGAAGAAAATGCCCCTCTGGGGCAGCATTCAGAAAAAAGAAAGAAAGCAAAGGAAACTTTTCTATCTAACCAGGAAGGAGCTCTCCTGAGATACATAGACACAAATGTTCATGGTGAGCCTTCTGGCCCCACTGAGGATGTGAGTGGTGAGGAGATGCCTGATCTTCCAGTTAGTCAGAGTGCAGGTGACCTGGCAGCTGCTGCAGCATCCATATCTCCATCTCAAATGGATGTAACCATGCACATTCCTGAAGAAAAGTGTAGATCAGAGAAGAGTGTGGTGGAGGCACAAGAAACAGCTGCTGCTGAGTTTAGTTCCTTAAGTCTAGATGATCCACGACTGTGGACCCACTTGAGCTGTAGCCTGAGGGACTTCCTTGTACTGCACAGGCCACAGCAAGTGAAACACTTCATGTTCTCCAAAGACAATGAAGAAGTTTCCATCCAACACATTACTGGTGTGAAATCCCCAATGGTGACAAAGTGGAGAGGCCATGGCTTATGTACTCAAAAACCCAGACTCTTGCCTACTGTTTTTGTTGCAAACTCTTCCAGTCTAATGTTCCATCCACATTGGATTCTACAGGAACAAAGGACTTGAAAAACCTGGCTAGAAATCTGGCATGCCATGAGAAGGCACCAATCACCAGCGAGCATTCCACAGGTGGAAAGAGCTTGAGATGAGACTAAGGTTAAAGGCCACCATAGATGATCAGCATCAAGAGAATATTGCATCAGAGTCTCTTTACTAGCAAAATGTTCTGAAAAGGCTCATTGCCATTGTGAGAATGCTTGCTACCCAAAACCTAGCACTGCATGGCACTTCAGAGCAGCTGTATGTGCCAAACAATGGAAATAAATAAAATTGTGGAGCTGATGGCTGAGTTTGATGCTGTACTCCAGAAGCATCTAAGAAGAGTCACCACCCAAGAAATGTACACACACCACTACCTTGGAAAAACAAATCAAAATGAGATCATACAGTTACCGGCAACAAAAGTCAAACAGAAGATTGTGGCAGATCTGAAGTCTGCAAGATATTACTCTGTTATTCTGGACTGCATACCTGACATCAGCTATACGGAACAAATGACTTTAATGGTGCGTTTTCTAACAACAACAGAACATAGTGAAAATGTCCCTGCAATGGTGACTGTCAAAGAGCATTTTCTAGAATGTATTGACATTGATGGTACTACAGGAGCTGGTATGACAAATGTGCTTCTTAAAAAGCTGGAAGATACGGGAATTGCGATAGCTGGCAGTGAGAGGTCAGGGCTACAATAATGGTGCCAACATGGGAGGAAAGAACAGAGGAGTGCAGACACGGATCTGCAGTTCGCCGCTCTAGGCCAAAGGGGGCTGCAGGAAGCGGTGTGGGCTGGGGGACATACTGGCCGCCCTTCCTACAGCCCCCATTGGCCTGGAGCAGCAAACCGCTGCCAGTGGGAGCCACGATTGGCCAAACCTGCGGATGCGGCAGGTAAACAAACCAGCCCAGCCCACCAGGGGTTTTCCCTGAACGAGCGGCGGCCCTAGTTTGAGAACCACTGATTTAGGTGATAAACTGAAAGCCCTTTCAAAATACATTTCAGCAGGATCAACTCCAAAGGCTGTTCTGGAATATATATGCACAAATAAGATGACCGCCCTCTTTCCAAATGCTTTTGTTGCTCTGCGCATACTTCTAACACTTCCTGTAACAGTTTCCATGGAGAACACAGCTTCTCCAAGATGAAGTTAATAAAAACACATCTACGCTCCACAATGACACAGGAAAGGCTGGTTGGCCTTGCAACCATCTCAGCAGAGCATAATATGGCCCAGACTATGGACCTTCAGGAAGCGGTTCAAATCTTTGCAACCAAGAAGGCATGGAAAGCACCACTTTGATTATTCAAACAGATAAAAATGCCAGTGTTTACGATGCAGACAAGAAAAGTTACATTTGCTGTTCAGGCGTTTGAAAGTTAAGTGTAACTTAAATTTTTTGAACAAGGCATTTTAAGTTGTTAGTTCTCCTTTATTGGAGCAGGTAGCAGAGCAGTACCATGAGAGGAGCAGAACAGGAAGAAGGTAGAATTGAGACCTTTCAAAGTTTTGGCCCAAGCAATGGGGCATAGGGGTGTCATTTGAGCTCCTCGCCTCAGGTGCCAAAATGTTGTGAGCCAGCCCTGGGGGGAAGCCTCAGCATGCAGGAAGAATGAGTGTGAGAAGGGATTTCTGAGCCAATGGGGGTTGGTTTGAGCTGAGGGGGCCTGAAGAATTTCTGAGCTGGAAGAGGGTTGGGTTGAATTGGCAGGGTTGAGTAACGGAGGAAAGGAATTGAATAGACTAGTGAATGAGAGTGAGAATGAGACAACAAGGAGAGATGGTAGGATAAAGCCGGATTGGATGGGGAGAGTTTGTACCTAGCAGTGTACAGTGAAGGGGTGACAGAGATAAATATTGTTTTCCCTCACCCTGCCTTTTACTCTAAACTCTCCCATTTTTTTCTTCTGAAAAAAAGTGGGAGAGAGAAGCAGCACTCCTATTCTTCATGGCAGAGCTAGAGTTTGAATGTAGGTAGTTTTAGTGTCTAAGGCCTTGTCTACACTAGCAAGTTTCTGCACAGTAAAGCATCTTTCTGCGCTGTAACTCCCAAGGTGTATACACTGCCAAGCCACTTAGTGCATAGAAACTGCGCAGTTGTAGTGCTGTAAAAAAACCCACCCCAATGAGAGGCGTACAGCTTTCTGCACCAGGGCTACAGCGCTGCAGGACCAGTGCAGACACGGTGGCGATTACAGCACTGCGATTGGCCTCCGGGAGGTGTCCCACAATGCCTGTTCTCACCTCTCTGGTCATTGATTTCAACTCTACTGCCCTGCCCTCAGGTGACCAACCGTCATCCCCACCCCGTACATTCCTTTGCAGATTTGAAAGTCCCCTTCCTGTTTGCTCGGTGATGCGTGCAGTGGTCTCAGTGCATCTTTCCAGGTGGCCATGCCTGCTCCACACACCAGGCGATCCTCCACTTGGAGCAATGCTGGGCTGCTGGACCTCATCAGAATTTGGGGAGAGGAGGCTGTGCAGTCCCAGCTGTGCCCCAGCCATAGGAATTATGACACCTATGGACAGATTTCATGATGCATGACAGAAAGGGGCCATGCATTGTAGAGAAAAAGTGAAGGAGCTGTGAAACCCCTATCACAAGGTGTGGGAGGCAAACCACCACTCCAGTGCTGCGCCCACAAGCTACTGGTTCTACAAAGAGCTGGACACAATACTCGGTGGCGACCCCACCTCCATTGCAAAGGCCCCTGTGGATATTTCATTGTCTCATGTGCCAGTTGAGAGTGGGCCGAGCCAAGCAGAGGAAATCTTAGATGAGGATGTGGAGGGGAACCCAGAGGCAGAAGATGACTCGGAGGCCAGAGATGCATGCAGCCAGGAGCTCTTTTCTACTCCAGAAGAGCCTACCCAGTCACAGCAGTCGGATCTTGGTAAAGCGCAAACATGAGAGGAGGCCCCTGGTAAGTGGATCTGATTTGGGGAATTTCTGAAGCGAGTTGTTGGGGGCAGGAAGGTTGCAGAAAGCAGGCTTGTCTCCCACCACACCCCTAGTCTGAGCGGCGGAACAGGCTGTTGATAGACTCCCTCACTTCATGGGAATCTCCCTCAGAGATCTCCAGGAAACACTCGTGGAGATACTGGGCAATCCGCTGCCGCAGTTTCCTCGGCAGAGCTGCTTTGTTTCTTGCCCGATTAATGGTAACTTTCCTGCACCACTGTGCTGTCACGGGGGGAAGAAGGGGAACGGACCATTTCTGCACACAGGCAAGCCACATAGGGGCCGGGGAGGAAGCCATAGGCTTGGAGAAGACCCTACCTTGATTCCCTGCTCACTCTCAGCAGCGAGATATCTTCCATAAGATCACATCCTGTGGGAAGTGTGGGGACAGGAATGATTATCAGGCCCCCACTACAGTGCTGGCTCTCCCCAAGAGCCACGTGCCCAGTGTACAGCAGGGTCAGGGAAGAGTGATTTACCCTGCCCCTGCGGCTACTCACCATTTTGGGCATCTTGTGGCTCATGTGTGCTTGCCTGGGGTCAGCCAGTTAGTGACAGATGTGAGAGTACTGGCTGTGTTTTAAAGCACTGACTCAGTGTTGTCTGTGTTGCAAACAATACTGCTTCTATAAAATGTTGCATTTAAACTTCACAGAGATGACCTTGGGAGTCCAGCCTCCCTCTTTGTTACAGGCGGCACAACGGCTGCGCAGAATTAGAAAGCAGCCAAGAAGAACAAAGGAGGACTTTCTCCATGAGGTTATGGTGCACTCCGCCACTGAGAAACAGGAATTGAAGGAGTAGCAGGACAGCAAGAAGAGGGCCTGAAAGGAGAACGCAGCACACCAGAAAGAAACCAGGGAGCGGCTCTTAAATGTTATGGAGTGCCAAGTGCACACGCTCCAGGCAATACTAGCTCTTCAAACCGAGCAGCTCCACGCCCGCCCTCACCTGCAGCTGCTGTTGCAAAACTCTTTCCCATGCACCCCCCACACACCGCCAACACACTTATCAGCTTCCTGGCTCCACTCTCTACCTGCAGCATTCCACTCCTCCCTCCTCACAGTTCAGCACTGTGGACTCCCACTGCACTCAACACCCATCCCTCTGCAGTTTGGCCCTGCTGAAGTACAGCACCCGCAACACTACTCCAAAGGAGAAGGCTGGATATGATCCCTGGACATACACAAATCTGTAACCATCCCAGGACCCCTCCTCCTCTTGAGACCTTCCCTTTCCCCGTCCCCCTCTCTGCTGATGTATTTTTTCGTTTGACTCTCTCCTCCAGTTGTTGTCTTTTAATAAAAGAATTGTGTTGGTTTGAAAGCAATCTTTATTCTATTAAGTGAAAGCAAAAAGAGCACTGCAAAGCAACATAATGTTAAGCCCCCTTCTTACATCATGTGCACAAATCACCTCCTAGCATTACAAGCACTGCAATCCCGAGCATAGCAACAAATATTAGCAACTTTCAGCTTCAAATTGCTGCCTTAAGGCATCCCTGATCATTATGGCCCCGCCCTGTGCCCTTCTAATAGCCCTGGTCTCTGGCTGTTCAAACTCAGCATCTAGGCACTGAGCCTCTGTGGTCCAGCCCTGAGTGAAGCTTTCACCCTTCCCTTCACAAATATTATGGCGTGTACAGCACGCAGCTATAAGCATAGGAATATTGTCATCGGCCAGGTCCAGCTTCCTATAGAGCCATCGCCAGCGGGCTTTTAAACGGCGAAATACACACTCCATAGTCATTCTGTACTTGCTCAGCCTGTTGTTGAAGAGCTCCATGCTGCTGTAAAGTTGCCCCGTGTATGGCTTCATAAGCCATGGCATTAAGGGGTAGGCGGGGTCTCCGAGGATCACAATGGACATTTCAACTTCCCCTACAGCAGGCCTGCACAACTTGTAAAGCGGCGAGGGCCACATTCCTCCAAAGAAAACAGCTGAGGGCCGAAACCTCCCAGCCCAAGGAAACACCTCGCCCCAGGGCCGCCCAGCCCTGCGGAAACAAACCCTCCTTCCCCAGCGCTGCCCCACCAAAACAGCTGTGGGCCAAAAAGGAAGGTTGGGGGTGGGGAGGTGATACTTTATTTTAAATCAACCAGGGGCTCCCAGCTAAAGAGGTGGCTGGGAACCCTCAGGGTCAAATTAAAGGGCCCGGGGCTCCGGCAGCTGGGGGAACCCGGCAGGGCCGGCTCTAGGTTTTTTGCTACCCCAAGCAAAAAAAAATTTGGCTGTCCCCCTTCCCAGCCCTGGGCTCCCCCCTGTACCCTCCTGCTGCCCCAGTCCTGGGCTCTCCCCCCACCCACACACACCCCCTGCCGCCCCAGCGCTGGGCTTCCCCCTTTCCTCCCCACCAGTGCCCTCCCTCCACCCTGCTGCTGCCCCAGCCCTGGGCTCCCCCCCCAACAGTGCCCCCCCCCACCTCCTGCCGCCCCAGCCCTGGGTTACTGGTAACTCGCTCCCAGGGCGGGTCATTCAGCCGGAATTTTGGATGTGCTCAAAACACAGACAGGATTGGTTCCCATATGGTTACAGAGCTGCAGTAAAGTGGAACAATTTTCAGCTTGTGTGGTTGGAGGATATCTGGATGCATATTATAAGACTGTCCTCCATAAATGAGGAAAAGTTGAGGTGCCTTTATTATTCTTTTGTTCCACTCTTTCTTTCTATGGGGAATTTGCCAATGCAATATCACTGTCTTCCTTTCAAACAAACAAAAAGGCAATGGCAGTTGAAAATAGCAATTCCACTCCTAATAAGCATTTCTTGCTCAATTTTATCCTACTTTTTCTACAGCAAGTTACAGTGGATCAGTATATTTGATTTGAGAGAAATGAAGTAAAAGCTGCCCAAACCGAGCTTAAGCACTCCTGAATTTTGAGGTGTTCAAATCTGGAAGGCAGGTGCTGGGGGTGGGAGAGAGCTGTGGGCTCCATGGGGGAGCATGGCAACAACTGTCTGGAGCTGCACGGAGCCAGACATGCTGGCACAGTAAGCGGTTTGGAGGTTGGAGAAGGGGTAGGGAGTTCCAGTGGGCAGTCAAGGGACAGGGAGGGTTGGATGGGGCAGAGGTTCGGCGGGGCAGTCAGGGGACAGGCAGCAATTGGATAGGCATGGGAGTCCCAGAGGTTTATCAGGGGACAGGTAGGGGGTGGGGCCCTGGGGGGAAGTTGGGTGTGGTCTCAGGAGGGGGCAGTTGGGGACAAGGAGAAGGGAGACTTAGATAGGGGCTGGAGTCCCAAGGGGCAGTTAGGGGCAGGGGTCTTGGGAGGGGGTAATCGGGGGACAAGGACCAGTGGTGCTTAGATAGGGGGTGGGGGTCCTGGGGGGCAGTTGGGGCAGGGGTCCGGGGAGGGGGCAATCAGCGGCCACGGGCTGGGATTCAAAGGGCTCTGGGCTGCTGGCAGCCGCAGGGAGCCCTGAGCCCTTTAAATCCCAGCCGCGGCCGGGATTTAAGGGGCTCTGGGCTCCCTGCCCCTGCGGGCAGCGCAGAGCCCTCTGATTCCCGGCCGCGGCTGGGATTTAAAGGGCTGTGGGCTCCCCGCGGCTGCCGGCAGCCCAGAGCCCTCTGACTCCCAGCCGCGGCTGGGATTTAAAGGGCTCTGGGCTCCCCGCGGCTGCCGGCAGCCCAGAGCCCTCTGATTCCCGGCCGCGGCTGGGATTTAAAGAGCTCTGGGCTCCCCGCCGCAGCGGGCAGCGCAGAGCCCTTTGAATCCCGGCCCCGGCTGAGATTTAAAGGGCTCTGGGCTCCCTGCCCCTGCAGGCAGCCCAGAGCCCTTTGATTCCCTGCTGCGGCTGGGATTCAAAGGGCTCTGGGCTGCCCGCAGAGCGCCGTGTGTGGGGGATTTAGAATCCCCCTGCGGGCCGCACAGTGAGGCTCCGCGGGACACATGTTGTGCAGGCCTGCCCTACAGTGATCTTCTGGTCCGGGAAGAAATTCCCTGCTTGCAGCTTCTTGAACAGGCAGAGTTCCAAAAGATGCACGCATCATGCACCTTTCCAGACCAGCCCGCGTTAATGTCTGTGAAATGCTCACGGTTATCCACAAGCACCTGGAGAACCATTGAGAAATACCCCTTGCGATTAATGTACTTGGGGGCTAGGTGGTCTGGTGCCAGAACTGGAATGTGCATGCCAGCTATTGCCCCTCCGCAGTTAGGGAAGCCCACTTGTGCAAAGCAATCCACAATGTCACGCACATTGCCCAGAGCCACAGTCTTTTGGGGCAGGATGCAATTAATGGTCCTGCACACTTCCATCAACGCGACTCCAACAGTCGACTTTCCCACTCTGAACTGGTTAGCGACCGATCAGTAGCAGTCTGGACTAGCCAGCTTCCACAGTGCAATCACCACGTGCTTCTCCAGCGATAGGGCGGCTCTCATTCTCATGTCTTTGCACCGCAGGGCTGGGGCGAGCTCATCATACAGTCCCATGAATGTAGCTTTCCTCATGCAAAAGTTCTGCAGCCACTGCTTGTCATCTCAGACGTCCATCACAATGTGATTCCACCACTCAGTGCTTGTTTCCTGAGCCCAAAAGCAGTGTTCCACCGTCAGCACCTCCGTGAATGCCACAAGCAATCTTGTGTCATAGCTACTACATGTGGTGAGATCAATGTCGCACTTGTTTTAACTTTGTAGTGTAAGGAATAACTCCACTGCCACTCATGACATGTTGGTCAGAGCGAGCAGCGTACTGGTCAGCAGTTCGGGATCCATTCCTCCAGCCCGAAAGACGCAATACACAAACTGTTGAAAGATGGCACCAAATGTGGACGGAAGCACAGGGATTGCTGGGATGTGAAGCAATACATCACAGGGCATTGGGACAGGACCCAGGTTGCCCCACGACCCCCTCCGCCTTCCTACAAGTCTCAGCAGCAAAAGAGAAAGAGGTGCTCTCTGGGATAGCTGCCCAGAGTGCACCGCTCCGAATACCACTGCAAGTGCGACTACGCTATTGCACAGGCAGCTGTTAGTGTGAACACACACTGTGGTTTTCCTTCTATGCTCTCTGAGCAGCGCTGTAACTGCCGGTGCTGTAACTTCGAGCTAGTCTACACTGGCAACACTAAAGTGCTACCGTGGCAGCACTTTAATGTGGCTTGTGTGGTCGCAGCACTGGGAGAGCTGACCACCTCCACGAGGGGCACAGCTCCCAGCACTGGTGCACTGTCTACACTGGTGCTTTACAGTGCTGAAACTTGCTGCGCTTGGGGGTGTTTTTTCACACAGTGCTGTAAATTGCCAATGTAGATCAGCCCTTTGTCAGTGTAGAGTGCTCTTAATCACAAAACCACCCAACCTCTCAAATTAAATCAACATCAGGGGCCACGTGAGGTCTTGTCAAGGTTAGGTAAATTTACATTGGTGTTATTGCACTGATATGCAAATTAATAATCTAGAGAAGCCCTTAATTAACCACCTATTGCGCTGAATGGGGCAACTCGAACCTTCTAGAGCTTGTTTCAGTGTCCCTGGAAACGAAGGCAGATATTGCTGCATCAATTATACCTGGATCAGATTATGAAAGCTTTCTTTACGATCATAACAGAAGGCTTTCACTTAAAAGAGAGAAATTGTGGAAAACAAGATGGCAGTACCTGGTAGCCAAAACAGCATGACTTTGCTCAAATTAAGTCCTGACTAGACCATTCTGCTTCCTCAGGTTTGCAAACAAAAGATTTTTAACCTAATCTTATTGCTCTTTTCATTTAAAGTTTTGACACAGAACAAATTTCCTGTACAGCCATTTCATACTAGATTAACTAGAAATTCATCCTAAAGAATTTCAGGGTTTTTAAATGAGACAAGATGGGTGATGAGGTAATATCTGCTAATGGGCCAACTTCTGTGATGAAAGAGACAAGCTTCCTAGCTTACCCATGTATGAGCTGAAGAGGAGAAAGCTTGTCTCTTCCACCAACAGAAGTTGGTCCAATGAATATTACCTCACCCATCTTGTCTCTCCAATACCCTGGGCTGGGCCCAATTCAGCTACAACTCCACTGCAAATAAGGTTTTAAATCACAGTTGGAGCCAGATTTTATTTTCCTTTACTTCCAGTGCAATTCCACTGAATATACAGGGTTATGCAGCTGTTTGTGTAGCATCTGGCCCCTGATACACCAACAATTCAGTATTTGCTTCTGATAGGTGAACACAGGACTGGGCATATTTTGTGGATACCTCCTACCCCTAAAACAGTCCTCCTGGACTAGGAGTGAAATACCAAGGCCAGGTCTAAGTTTACATTGGTATAATTAGGTCACTCAGGGGTGTGAAAAATCCACACCCTGATTGAGGCAGTTATACCAACCTAACCCCCAGTGCAGACAGCACTATGTTGAGGGAAGGGCTTCTCCCACAGACATAGCTACTGCTGCTCATGGAGGTGCATTAAAGACACTGATGGGAGACACTCTCTTGGCCACAAAGTAGCCGCTTCTCTGAAGTGCTTCAGCAGCATTTTAAGCGTAGACCAGCCCAGAGGCCACCAGGTACATGTCAAAGGGCTCCCAGGGCCTTGCATTTCCTCCCCCAGACCTCTGGTCCCGCCCCCATCACAGGCTAGTCCCAGCGCGCCCCGGGGACCTGCAGGAAGGAGGCTCCCCCAACATTCCAACCGCACGTGCCGCTGCGCCTGCCCAGCCCCCACGGACGGCGGAAAGGGCAGGAGGAAGCCGCGCATGCGCAGCGGCTAGACTGGGCCCTGGAGCCGCCGCAAGGGAGCGAAACCGGCCCGCAGCCCGGCGGCCGCACTGCGCATGCCCGCGGGGAGGGGCGGGCAGCCGGAGCCGGAGCCGGCCTAGTGGAGGGGCGGGGATGGCCAGTCTGGTGCCAGGGGCAGCGGCTCTCGCCGCCCCGGGAGCGGCCCGCAGCAAGAAGCGTCCGGCGAGCCCGGGCAACGGCAGCGGCCCCAGCAAGAAGAAGAAGGTGCCGGCGGCGCCGAGCGGCCCCCAGCTAGCGGTGAGTGCGCATGTGCAGCGGGACGGGGGGGGGAACGGACGGGAGGAGTGCGCATGTGCGAGAGATCATACACCCCCCCCTCCCCCCCGCGGACCCCGTTCCCCAGCCTGCCTCTCCCAGTGCCCTGACCCGCCTCCCACCCCACTGGTGCCCTTGAGCCCCATAAGCCTGCGTGGCCTCGCGGGCAGAGCACTGGATCAGGACCCTAGAGCTAGTTCTGTTCCTGCCTCTGCCACCAGCCTCCTGGGTAAGTGTGGCACCTTTGTGCCTCCATTTCCCCATTTGTGAAATGGGGGTAATGACACTGACCTCCTTTGTACAGCACTTTGAGACCTATTCTCATACAGTCCTAGAGCATCTCAGCACAAAAAAATCAAGGGATATGTCCCCCAATATACATGGGTGAGTGCAGAAATGGGGGACACAGTAATGCAAATAGGGCTTTGCAATGGAAATGCTCCCACCTGAGCTAGGCTAAGCCAGATCCCAATCACCTGGGTTAACTGTGTATTGTAGCCATAGCTTAAGGGATGTAACCTCACATAGGTGCAATAAAGGCATGTTTAAAACCAATTTATATGTATCTAGGTCACTAAAAGGTGGTGTAATCATGTTAGAACTTCCAATCAGACCCTGCTTTGGAGAAGTTAGGTTTAAGCATGATTGCTGCAAACCCAGAATCCTGTACTATGCTCAAGGACTTGTCTTCAGCCCAATGTAATTCAAATAATTGGCCCTTCCTTGAATCCCACCACATACAAATCTCTTAACTCAAGTGTGATGGTGCTTTTAACTCAAGGTAGCCTGTTGGGATACATGTTGAATTAGCACAACTCATCAGTTGCTAATACAATTGCTCTTTGCATCTTGAGTGTTATTTCACAGTGTGGGCTGCTCTCGCTTGAATTAAACTAGCACAGA
Organism: Mauremys mutica; assembly: GCF_020497125.1. Lineage (NCBI taxonomy): Eukaryota > Metazoa > Chordata > Testudines > Geoemydidae > Mauremys > Mauremys mutica. Next base: position 184,643,831 of record NC_059073.1, on the reverse strand, counting down.
GGAGTTAACTCTGCAGTGAAGATGCATGATACTACACCACTATGTAATAGGCATCTCTTGAGCTATGCCTACCAAATGAGGAGTAAGGCCAAAGGAGCATACAAGTCTTTACATGTGAATGTTGAAAAGTTGAGTCTCTGTAGGCTTTGTGTGTATATAGTGTATATCCTCAATGATTTCTATTCCTTTTTCAGGAAGCATAAGTGTCTAGACCTAGTAAAAAAACAGGAAAAGTTTCCATGACAAAAGTTGGTTCTTATTTTTCATAGAAAAGTATCTACTTTCACACTTCTTTGATTAGCTCTAGTGGTATCACAGCTTCTAAGTGAGCATTACTGACAATAAGGTTGCTTATTTTCACAAAAGCCATGAGCTCAATGGGGATATCTCTTGAATTCCCAGCAAATCCTCTGACCCTGTAACTTGAAGATCACCATCCTTGTGGCATTTATAGATCTTCCTTTCCCCTTCTGTGGTATTATCAATAAGTAGAGAGTTATTTGGCCCGCTGTTATTTGTAACACTGGCTATTAGCTAAAACAATGTTAAAAATGAGTGCCAACCATTATCACATTTGACAACCATTTTCAAGAGCTGTTGTGGCTAGCAATCTGGATGTTCAAGGATGGTAAGGGCTAAGTGTATATTTTATATGTTGATAACTTGTTTATAAGAAACAATCTATTTTTATGTTTGAGATATATTCTGTGTCAATAGACAGCTGCTAGTAAAGTGAAAGAATCCTTCATTTCCTGCCCTAAATTGGGTTGTAGTATTTTGTGCTAAACACCTTTTGCATTCCTCCCTTGAGGTGGCTGCATTGCGCTGGTGGATGAAGTAATTTCTCTACACAGCATATGAAGTACTATATATAAAAGTATGCTATTGACTTCAGTGGTGCAGGGTTTGTTCCAAAAAGTCACAACTGAGCTCAGGAGCTTAGGCTCTGCCAAAAGCATGCTTAACCCCTTGGAATGAAGAAAATCTGCTGTCAGTCTACTGGTCGTCTGGCCATCAAACATCCACATGGAGTTGACTAGCTGTGGACAATGCCACATTCTTTGTACCTTAGACAGAAGAAGAGACACCCTGATGCAGGGCTTTTAAAACAGAAATAAAGTTGGTCTGTGTATTTTAGAGCGTTAGAAACACTCATCATATGGCATGTTCTTCAGCAATAACTTTTTCTACCCATACCCCATACATTTCTACAATTTTTAGTTACACAGCTACCAAAGTATTCATGCATAAACTGATTTATGACAGGATGAAACACTTAATAAATCCAGTCTCTAATCTAATCATAATGAAGCCAGTCATCAACCGGCTCTCACTCTACTTCATGAGTATCCCTCTGATTAAGTAGCTCAACCAGTCAGCGACTAGTTTATCCACAAACATTGTAAACCTTTCTGTACTTTTCATGAATAAGTTGCTTGCTGACTAGCTGGTAATTGTGGGACTTTTTAAAAACTTAACTGAATTAAATTCATCTGTCCCAACAGTCTGATATGTAGCTACACCTTTTATACAATCCAGTTTTAAAACAAGTTTTGTGTGAATGCTTAGTACTCTTCATACCCTTCACTTTCCAAGTTAACCTCTTTGACCTTATTTTTTAAAACTTTGCATGCTAAGCATATCACTAGTCATATGTCTCAATATGGAATTTTTTTCTTGTAAAGAAATAGACACTATGAAACAGATGGAGGAAAATAGACTTAACATTCCATAGTTTAAATCAGCAAATTATAGTCAATAATACACACATTACACACTTATGTAAAAGTCTGCAAGGTTGGGGCTCTAGATTGCCAGCTCTTAGGGTAGGGAAGTGCCTTCTTATATCTTTTTAAAGCACCTAGCACACTTTTGCGAATTGTGTAAATAATTATTGATGCACAGGACCTTGTGCATGGCCCTTGTCACCGTAAATGTATTTCACATGTAGTGCTTAGTCTTCACTTTTTCCTACATCTGTGGGTCAGTCTCCATGAAGTTCAACAAAAACTGTTTTTGTGGTGCCCCACAAGACTTATTTTCCCTTTGCGTGTTTTAGAGTAGTAGCTTCTACAGTGCTTGAACTGGGAAGAACGTTGGTATGGTTGAAGTATAGATTTCAAACAAAAAAAGGGAGTAAGGAAAGCAGTGAGAGCAAATGAAGTTTTGTTTATAAAATTTTTTATCAACTTCGCCTGGTAAAATAATTGGTTAATGGGAAAGTAGATTTGTATGCTCTTGTGCATCCTGAAAGAAGGACCAGGTTTCTTGCTACGTATCAATGCAGCTCTTTACTGGACTTGGACTATATTTACCCAACCCCATAACCTAGTGTATACATTGAGAACTTACCTTTAATTCATCTATGTCTCACAAACATGAACAACAAAATATTGTTCACTGTTTGTGAAAGGTATTGAGTCATGTTTGTTTTGGAAGGCCACAGCACATAATGCTCTTCAGTCATGTCTGCAATAAGAGACACAGCCCTTTTGAAAATAATGCCTGTATTTACCAAATGCAGAATTAAAAATGAATTTACAGGAGAGCATGATTGCAGTTTGATTACATCACTTTTATTAGTCTTACACAATTATTCCGCCCATACTGTTGTTCCATTGAAAAATACTTCAATCTTGCTGGAGTTCAGTATTTCCAATATTGAGGATTAATGTGCGTATGAAGTAGTGATGGAAACCAGTAGAAAATAGTTGCTTTTATTATTGATTGATATAGCACCATTCGTTTAGGGATTGTCTACAAAAGGATTTTTTTGTTGTTTGGTTTTTTTGCTAAAATGATTTCCACTGTTGCTCCAGTTGTTTCAGCTCCATCAGAACCAATGGGAGCCCTAGTGTGCTCTGAGCAGCTAGTGTCTTTTTTAAGCGTTGTGGCCTGGATACATAAAGGTACTTAAGTGTTGCAACACCTAAGTTTTAGGCATCTGGAAAATTACTGGGATTCACAAAGCCTGAGTTAGGCTTCATACAATGCCTGGGGACAAATAAGCACCTTGGAATGAAATCCTCAAAAGCTAGTGTGCTAGGCATGGAGCAACCTAAGCGAACCAAGTGGAGATGCTAATTAGAGGGGTGTATCTTAAGCCACATACTTTCACAGAATTTGGCACCTAAGTGTGGAGTGCAGGTAGGTGCCTAGCTCTGTTTGCAATCTGCAGCCAGGAACCCTCTCCTGGAGCTAGGCAGTTTAGGTGCCTGCCTAACTGCACACAAAACAGCCTATAGGAGGAGGTCTCCCTAACCTGAGAGATGATAGATCAATGTTCAAATCCCTGCTCATCAGGTAGAGCAGGGGATTTGAACTGGGGTCTCCCACATCTCCGGTGAGTACTGTAACCACTGGGCTAAAGGTTATAAGGGAGGGCCTCCTTCCTTCCTTGGCCATCTTGTGTGGAGTTAGGTGGCCTTTGAGTATGCCTAGTGGATTAGACCCCGCACATGATTTAGGTGGAGTTGTGCTGGGGATTAAGTGAGAGGTAAGCATCTGGACATCCAGAGTGAGGCAGCAGTGTACATGCTCAGAAGCAGAAACATAGGTGACTAGGGAATTTTTACTGAAAAAGCTTAGGTGCTGAGTGAATTTAGTCACCTGCAGGGTTGGGCGGCCGCCGAATAGGCGTTTTTTAGATCACAGTTGCACCTAAAAATGGGACTTAGAAGTCTATCCCCCAGACTTAGGGGCCTAAGTCTGTTGTACACAAAAGTACATGCTGCATTGTACAGCAGGATGTATTTGCTAATCAGAAAACAAAGAACAGAATGCCTGCCTTGAAGAGCTAACAAGCTAAAAGGCAAAATGTGACAGTGCAGGTACCTGAGGGACAGGAAAAACATTATCTGTAGGTTTGTCAGAAGACATTTGCACATGATTGACAGAAGACGGAAAGTGCTATTTAAGTACTAAATATCATCACATGGAAGGGTTGAGGTGCACCATTAGTTCAAAGGCTGCTCCAGGCATAGTAACATACAATAAGGTGGGTTTTAAATAAATGCTTCGCTTTGAAAATACCACAGTTTGTCCTATGCTTTGGATACATAGAAAACCCTTCATAACATTTCATGGCAGAGCTTTCCTGCACTTTTTTCTCTATGCATTAGCATATGTAGTTTCTCTTCCTATTTTTAATGTTGTTGTAAGTCTTGATATAGTTTATTTTAATCTTCATTTTGCAAACAGTTTTCTCCAGTGTCTCAATGGCATTTAAGAATTGGTTACATAAATGACTTGATATGACGTTTGTCTCAAACAGTGAATGTAGTTAAGGGGAAACTCCTTGTTTTTATATAATTAGCATGTAATAAACACTTTATTTTATTATGTCAAGTGCCTAAAACAAAAGTAACTAGGAGTCATACAATAGTATTAAAACATATACAAGTCAAAACGACAATATAATTCCCTTACTACAGGGTTATCTCACCCAAACAATCAAACAATGAGATTAATCCCCAAGATAAACACAAAATATTGTTCATGTTAAAACATGACTGAACAAAGATGATCATGAAATTAGGTATCTGATACAGTCATATTTTCTAAACCTCAATATCAGGGCCTTTACAAATACATGTATATGAATTACCATTATGTACCAAGAGCCTGTTCCATTGTGACCGCTTTCCCTCTGACTTCAATGGAACAGAATTGGACTCTAAACCATTCACCAAATATAATAATAAATAAATGCTGTTTTCTCAAAGTCATAAAAATACCCTCACTGTAAATAGGAAACTATCAAATAAATTTTAATGTAATTTTGTTTTAAAAAAATTCATGTTCAAGCTAACTTTAATTCCCTGAAAAATAAGATTATAGAGGAAAAGTTGAACTATCCTTAACTACAGAAGTAGTGAGTGCCACCATAGCTATCATATTGTGGTTGAGTACCCTTTACACAGCAGGGGCAGGCAAATTTTTTGGCCTGAGGGCTGCATCGGGTTTCGTAAATTGTATGGAGGGCCGGTTAGGAGAGTGGTTCGTGGCCCGGCCCCCACCTCCTATCTGCCCCCCCCGGACTCCTGCCCCAACCCCCCCGTTCCCTGACAGCCCTCTGGGACTCCTGCCCCATCCACACACCCTCACTCCCTGTCCGCTGACTGCCCCCGGACCTCTGCCGCCCCTTCCAACCCCCCTTCCTTCCTGACTTCCCCCCAGGACCCCTGTTTCCACCCCCAACCATCATCCACACCCCCACCCCCCCGACCACCATCCTGAACTCCACTGCCCTCTATCCAACCCCCCTTCCCCCTTACCGTGCTGCCTAGAGCACCAGTGGCTGGTGGCAGGGCAGCCGCGCCGCCCGGCTGGAGCTGGGCCATGCTGCCGCCACCACGCAGCACAGAGCACTGCCCCAGGAGCTCACAGCCCTGCCGCCCAGAGCATTGTGCCGGCAGCAGAGCAAGTGAGCTGAGGCTGCGGGCGAGAGGGAACAGCAGGAGAGGGGCCAGGGGCAAACCTCCCAGGCCAGGAGCTCGGGGGCTAGGCAGGACAGTTTCGCAGGCAGAATGTGGCCCATGGGCTGGTAGTTTGTCCACTTCTGCTTTACAGCATGCTGCATTGTAATGAGTTCCCACTAGGCAACTAAAAATTAATCACTCATTTAAATTAAATGAACTAAAAAAAGTGAAGGTTTCCAAACTTATTCTAATTAGTGTAACATTGTCTTCTGTAAGTTTTGTTGTGGCAAAAATAATAGTTCTCTATAGTTGGACATTTAAAAAAACAACAACAAAGCATGTTTCTGAACAACCCGTTGCCATGATAGTGATTAGGGAACCAGAAATGATGCAATCATGAGTGTGTGTAAATAATTATGTAGTTGTTGATTTTAAAAAAACCTGTCGTATCATTATGCTCTAGAGCCTAACTTTCATTTTCTGCCCTGAAGGTTGCTAAGATAACTGTAAAAATGTGAATTTAATGTAACTGATGAACCAATGTCTGTCAGGCCTGGTCTATGCTAATAAGCTAGGTCAACCCAGCTGTGTCACAAGGGTGTGAAAAATCCCCACCCCTGAACTACATAGTTAAGCTGACCTAAGTCCCTGTGTAGATAGCACTAGGTCCATGGAAGAATTCTCCTGCTGACCTAGCTACCATCTCATTGCAGGCAGTTTCTACACTGAAGCGCTACAATGGCGTAGCTGCAGCTGTGCCACTGTATTGTTTCAAATGTAGACAAGCCCTAAATCTGCAGGCAGCCTGAAGCAATACCTTTTGGAAGATATGAAGTGTTCCCATGGGATGTTAACTCAAATCTACTTAAGTCAATTTAAGTATCTGTCTTGCTGGATGTAGTGGCGATATTGGGGATATTGGTTAGCTAGTTACTGCTATGGGCTGCTGGGATGAGGAATTCAATTTCCCTCTCTCAAATTCAATCACATTCACATCTGTCCATAAGGAAGGAAGTATGGAGGAGATGCATCACCTCATTAGTACCAAAAGCCTCAAGGACCTTTTGAAGTAAAGCCTATGCTTTCACTGGGCTTTAACTCAACCAGTTTAGCACAAATTACCTTGTTTTAGCTAGAGTTTTAGACAATATTAGTTAGATTGAGCTAGCTTACATACTCTATCATCACACCTTTAAATTCTAGTCAAGTCAAGGCCCTGGAACGCCTTGCAAAGTTAGGCGTTGCAACAAAGCAGACAGCGAACAACTAAATATTAAATATGAGTATTAAATACCAGCAAGTTCTTTTATTGCTCTCCCAAAGATTAGCTTTATTTCCTAGGGGTCCAGAAATGAGAACCAGGACTGTTCTTAGATATTTGTTGATGTATAATCCATCCAATTTCTTAAAGAACCAGCATCCCTCCACATCCTTGGTGAAAGGAAAATTATGTTTATAACACACAATTAACAAACACTTCTCAGTAATGTTTATAATATCATCTGGCCAAGATAATAATATAGATGTTTTAATTCAGCTTTATAAAAGGAGAATAATTTTTAAAACTCATAATTTAAAAGATAGACTATTACGGCTGGGAGGTCTAAAAATTGAATTTGTTTGACGTTTGTCACATATTGAAGGGTTTAGAGTATCTGTAATCACAAAAGTATGTGTATTTCCAAATCAACCTACGCCAATCCCAGAGAAATGCTACCCCCCGCCCCCAGTGTGATTTGATTTGAGATTCAGAGTAAACACAGATGTGCTCCCACCCTTCTTTCTACATCATAGCACATGTGTATTGATTTTACTATGGATCTCAGTAAATTGGTGTCAGATTTTTCACCCTCTTTCTTCTCCCCTTCTCCCAGCATAAGGTTTAAAATAATTTACTTTAGCTAATGGGCATGCAACATCTTTTAAAAATCTATGCAGGATCTAGCAACTGCTGCACTTCATTTCATGATATATAACAAAAATAAAAGAGACTCAGAAAAGGACAAGGAGAATGATTGGATGTTTCTGTCAGAAGGAGATAATACTGTCCTACGATTATTTGATTTTGAAAGAGAAGTGTAAGAGGAGATATGACAGTGATACAGTATAGAAAATTTGATTCAGACACTTCACACATTAGCAAGATAGCTCACCTAAGATGTGATGCTCATAAAAATAGTCATGTTAGAATCAAATTAGCCGTTTAAAATGGTCAAGGTAAACAAGACTCAATTAGGAATAACGTGACTATTTATCTAGATACTGTAGCTTTATGCATCTGAACTGCTCTTCTAAACACACTACAGTACATGTTACAAGCTTGCACTGGATAGCATTTCAGTTTTTGCTTCAGAAAAGTGATAGACATTATATACACATGTTAATGTTAGGGTACAGAATTTAATAGAAAATTTAATTTTGCAGTTTAACAGGGTTTTAAACTTAATTGTTTTGTATTAATAAGTAAGCAAAGCAGAGACTTGTCCATCGGGCTATTCATTTTGTGATTACATTCCATGTATATTTACAGGTGCTAAATTATCTGCAGGAGTGGCTCTCTCTTTGTTCTCTGGAGATAGAGAATTATTGGACAATTAGAAGGAAAAACTAATAATAAACTGAATATAAAGGACAGAGTTTTTAAAAAACGGTGACAAAATTATAAGCTAATAATATACTGGAGACCAGTTAGTCACTCCCATTTCTATTGTCCCATAATAAAAAGGAAACATTCTGTTAAATAGAAATTTAGAACAGATAAAAATAAATAATTTTTCTGAATAATTGATAAGTACGCAGTGGCAGAAAGGTCCACATAGTCTATCATTTTAGGAAGACCAAATATCTGTAGTTACATTGCTATGAACATTTTTACAAAGGCTTTCTCTCCTCATGTTTCAGGGCATAAACTGTCAGCTGCATTCAGGAAGAAATTTTCTCCCCACTTGCCTTAGTATTGTACAATGGATGGGAAACATTTTGTGGATCTTTTTAAATCTTCCTCTGAGGCATTATAGGCCAGAGACAGGATCCCAAACTAGCTGAATCATTGGTTTCTTTCAGTATTGCAAATCCTATGTATCTATGCCTTCATATTAATTTTGGGGCGGGGGGGAGAAGAGACTGTTTGGTCTCTTATATGTGCATCATATTTCAGCAGTTTTCATCCAACAGAGAAAATTTTATGCAGAGAATTCCCCAAGCTCCCACATGCACACCGTCCTGATGCATGAATTATGTAAAAATCTTGAGTTTTGTTTAAATGTCATCACTTAAAAAATATCTGCAGTTCTGAGGGATAAATTTTTAAATGTGGGACAATTTCAAGTTAGATAAATTTTGTAGATTTCCCGCCTTGATAATGATTGTCTACTTATGGCACTAACTATGGGGCCAGCAGGGTGCTAATCACATATCTCTAACACTACTGAACAGTTGGGGAAACCGCTTATTCAGAGTTTCCCTTTCTTTCAGGAAGTGAAACCATGGGAAGAAGTTAACATAGTTTTGGAAGGGGGAGAAATGACAGAAGGGGCACCAGGTCCTCAGACAGCTCTCTGAAAGTCCCTGCAGAGACTAGCACAGTAATTAATACACTGCATGGTAGTCATACAGTTTATATCAAACTGCTCAGGCCAAACAGTAATATCCTCAATTTTAAAACATGTTGGTTTCTAACAATATGTAACAGCTTCCATATGTATTGCCATAGCTGCTTCTAACTGTAGTGAGTTGGATAGCGTCCTCACAGCACAATAAACTAAAAATTAACAAACTGGGATGGATGAAAACAATTAGATATCTAGACACTCAAAATGTTCAGGCCCCAAATTTAGCTCATCTTTTAAAGTTAGAGCTAGAAATGTTCTGCGTCTACCAAGGTGTGTCTTCAGTTGATAGTTCTGGACTGAATAAATGAAGATAAACTGTTAGTTTAGCTCTCAATTGTAAATTAATTATCCTCAAGTAAATTAAACATCCTGATGGGGAGTCTGGGTTGAAGTTGAAAGACAAAGTGATATACTCTCCTGTCAAACTTCATTTGCTGCATCCACAATTGCCTGCCCTTCTGTCCCCCTTTACCCATACTCCTCCTATCCACTCTTTAAAAAGGAGGGCAGTGGTGAATTGGTTTGCACTTGGTAGTGAGCCATGACCCAATTCTCTCCTCCTCCAGGTAAGTCTGGCCTGCGTGGATCCAGGTTACACAATGTCAGGTGGTACAGTGTCCTTTATCACTGCATAACATAAGCTTTAGCCATAAGCTTAATAACTATGTATTCACAAAAGGAGTTGGCCGATTCATATTTCTGCCACATCAAATCAGTTTGGGATTTACCAGTTCTGTTTTTTTTTTAACTCAAAATTGGTCTCAATCCCCAAAATAGTGTACTGTATTACATAAAAAAGAACAGACTTTGAAGTTGCCACTATTTTTATATAGTATACAACAGCTAGGAATGACAACATGTTTTAAAAGGTCCCAGTTTGGGGGCTGTCTAGCTCCATAGTCTTTATAGCTGTAAATGCTCTAATTCACAATCTGAGCACATCCTCACTTTTAAAAAAAAAAATTTGCCATGCTAAATATTTTATTGTGGGAGCTTTCTTACAAGAGCCCATAAAACCTCTCACAAAATCCCTTGTTTTTTTCTCACCTGCACTCTTGAAACTGGTGCGAATACTTCACTAATTCTGATGCAATGGAACAGCCAGTCTTTTCACAGCTATCTTTTATTTTATGTCCTGCAAAAGAGGCAATCAGGATGCAAAATATATTTAAAATAAAAACAGGACTGTCTAGCTGTCTTCAGGATATGTGGCAATTCTTTAAACTCAACCAAAAATATTGAGGTGCATTTTATTGCTACTCATGCCTTACATCTCATTAAAGCAGCATATACCAATCTCCTAGAACTGGAAGGGACCTCGAAAGGTCATCGAGTCCAGCCCCCTGCCTTCACTAGCAGGACCAATTTTTGCCCCAGATCCCTAAGTGGCCCCCTCAAGGATTGAACTCACAACCCTGGGTTACACCTCAAAGTGGCATTTGATTGTATAAAGGAAGCAAAGTAGTTCACAACAGATGCTCGTGTGATTCGGTTCTTTTCTAAACTAGAATTTGCCTGGTGTCTATTTCTGTTCACTTAGCAACTTACTCGTTATCCTGGAAAATGTAGGTCTCCTGAAGGTATTGCACCCACAGGTTTGCTGAGTACAGTCTCCATGCTACTCGGAGAAGAGAAGCCTCCCAGATTAAGGCCTACTTTCCTCTTTGGGTTTGTGAGTTTACAAGGTGAGGGAGGGGAGGTTACAATATTTGGTGAATGTACAAAAAGACTCTCCCTCCCAATAACACGAGCTTTCTTTACATAATCTCTAGCCCTAGGATTAGAAAATATAAAAATGGATGTGTAGTTACTTTTATTGTCCTCTTGCAAGTATCTTTTGGGTATCTGGTGGGGTTATTCATCCCTGATGTGGTGCACCTTTGGCAAGCTCTTCTGAAGCTTGTGTTACTTGTCAGTCAGAAGAATTAGTATATGATGTGGAACTCAAGGGCAGCACTGTTTTTGTTTAGTTTTGTTTTTCTGTAAATTGCTTTAAGAATGAAATGCTTCATATGTCACAATTGATTTTGGGGTGGTGGGAATGGTGGAGGATGTTTTGGGCATCTTATGGGTGTTGCAGAGTTTGTTCCTGTGCAAGAATGATGGAATCTACTGCTTAGGGTACTTTTAAACTGCAAAAAATCCACCGCAATATTGAGTTTCAGAGCCCAGATCAGCTGACTCAGGCCCATGCTACAGGGCTAAAAATAGCTTGGGCTAGAACTCGGGCTCTGAGAGCCACCCCCCTCACTGGGTTTCAGAACCTGGACTCCAGCCTGAGCGGGAACATCTACACTGATATTTTTAGCCTCATAGCACAAGCCCATGTCAGTTGATCCAGGTTCTGAGACTCATTGCCGTGTGTTTGTTTGTTTGTCGGTGTTTTTGCAATGTAGACATATGCTAAATTACCCTAGGACAGGGGCAGGCAAACTTTTTGGCATGAGGGCCACATTGGGTTTCCAAAATTGTATGGAGGGCCGGTTAGTGAAGGTTGTGCCTCCCCAAACAGCCAAGCGTGGCCCGGCCCTGCCCCCTATCCGACCCCTCCTGCTTCTCGCCCCCTGACGCGCCCCCCCCCCCCCCAGGACACCTGCCCTGTCCAACCCCCCTGTCCCCTGACCACCCCTGGAACCCCTGCCCCTGACTTCCCCTGACTGCCCCCCGCTGCCCCATCCAACCCCCCCTCTCATTCCTTACTGCTCCCCCGGGACCTCTGTCCCCATTCAACTCCCCTGTTCCCTGCCCTCTGACCGCCCCGACCCCTAACTACCACCCCGAACTCCCTTGCCCTCTATCCAACCCTGCCCTGCTCCCTGTCCCCTTACCGCACTGCCTGGAGCACCAGTGGCTGGCGGCACTACAGCCATGCCACCTGGCTGGAGCCAGCCATGCCACTGCACACCACAGAGCACTGGGTCACGCCAGGCTCTGCAGCTGTGCTGTCCCAGGAGCGCTCAGCCCCGCTGCCCAGAGCATTGCACCGGCGGTGGAGCGAGCTGAGGCTGCAGGGGAGGGGGAACCGCAGGGGAGGGGCTGGGGGTGAGTCTCCTGGGGCAGGAGGGTCCCACGGGCTGTAGTTTGCCCACCTCTGCCCTAGGATATGCTGCTAAAACTCTGCATTAAGACTCACTGGTTCATGCTGGCAGGGGGTACAGTTAGCCAGGGGGGAGGGATAGCTCAGTGGTTTGAGCATTGGCCTGCTAAACCCAGGGTTGTGAGTTCAATCCTTGAGGAGGCCACTTAGGGATCTGGGGCAAAAAAAAAAATTTGTCCTGCTAGTGAAGGCAGGGGGCTGGACTCAATGACCTTTCAAGGTCCCTTCCAGTTCTAGGAGATTGGTATATCTCCAATTATTACCTTAGCTCCCATCAGGACAGGAAAGTGGTGGGGGTGTCTGTCTTACTAGAGTGAAAAGGCAGCTAGGACAGAAGGAAAGCCTAAAAAACAGGTAAGGTAGGAAAGGGCCTGTGGATCATGTTATTTTATTGTAATTGAATTACTAGTTAAGCTAAAATCATGGAAGAGGTTAAGTTTGGACACTAGCTCAAGGTCCCTGGGTCCATGTGCTCTCATAGGAATTTGGTAAGACGTATATAGCAGTTACTACTGGAGACTAATTGGTTGCTGATTTCAGGAAGGGTATAATCAAGAGAACTGGTTGAAAAAATTAACTATTTTTCTGTCAAAAAATATGATTTAGTTGAAACAAATGTTTTGGGGAAAATCTTGGTTTTGACCAAATATTTGTTGGGAAGGTTTCTTAGGTCCAGGAGGAAAGCTGGGGGTGTGGGGGGAGGAGGGAGGAGGGGAGAGAGAGAATGAGCACCATCTGAGAATATCCAAATAGGTGATTAGGGCTCTCTACCTGATTTGGAGCAGGAACTCCCACATTCCAGGTAAGTGCCCTAGTCACCTGGCTATTGGCTACTTTGAAGTGGCTCGCATTCTTCATGAAACATTTCGACACAGGTCTCATTTTCATTCTGCATTGGAACTAAAGATATGTCTCAACCTCAGATTTTCATGACATTGATTTTTTTGTTTGTTTTGTTTTCTAGCCAGTCCTAATAATCAATACTCTTCTGCTTTCTCTTTCCTTATCTCTCTACTGCTATCTTACATAAAGCTTTTTAGTGGGCAGATGGACTATATTAGAGTTAGTGTTCTCTCTCTTCTCTTTCCTTGGTTGCAATCCATTATTTGATATCCCCTCTGAGAAATGTTATGACATTGAGGGCACATCAACAATTTGTGAGCCTCCTTTTCTTCCTGTACCTTGTTTCCTTAAAAGAACTGCAATATGTAAAATGATAGAGGCTAAATTCCGTAATAAAACTGTTTAAATCTAAGTCCTTGATTAGACTAGAACAATGAAAGTTGTCTTATGTTCACAGAAACATACGGTCAGATATATTCAGTCCTAATTTATTAATTGAATAACTTTTAATCACTAAGATGACTCCTTTATGCTTTTATTTTTAAAATGTAACAGTTCAGGAGAAATTATATTTTCTTCAAAGAACCCTAACTATTCTCTGTTTACTGGGCTCAGTCTTACTCCTGCTAATGTATGTCATAACATATACTTTACTTTTTTCATTCTACACATCCCAAGTTTCCTAACTGCAGAGCTTCTTTAGTATGCTATTCAGCTCCTGCATTTGCCACTGAGTTACAATTTTCGTAATAAAGAAAACTGTCAAATGTTATAAACAAGAAATAGTCCCAACCCACCAAATGAAATCTAAAAGTCAGAGATCTTTTGCAGTCATTTAAGCTGAAGGGAGGTTTGTGGCAAATGCAAATTGAATCAAGCTTTCCTGGCATTGTGGGAAGCTATCCACAGTTGCTTCCCAATTACATTTTATTGAGGCTTTTCCCTCCTAGAAAATGGTGTTTTCTTAAAATATCTGTAGGTTATAAGAACTTTGTTCAGCATAGTGCTTGAGTTTTTAAATGGAAAAATACGTTTTGACATCTGAAATCTATTGAGAAGAAACCAAAGCTTTTATTAAAGCTTGTCAGTCTGTTTCTGTGTTTGAAAGTTTAATAATTTAAAAAAAAAAGTAAATTCAAGTTTTTTCTTTTTTCAAATAAGCTGTACCAGTGAAAAGGGATTTCTTGTGTCATGAAATTGTTGGCTCTTTTGCCTTTAGGTTTTGTGAGATTGAGGACTAGAAATGTAATTAAAATCTTATTCTCTCTTTGGCTGCATTTTTAATTTTAAATTCAAACCCTTATGCAGTTTAATAGACCTTTTGTTTTATGGTATTTTATACCTATATCTAAGTGACTAAAGTAATTTAGTATTTTATACATGTTGGTCAAGTATTTTGTGACTGAAAGCACAAGTGTAGTTGAATGGTAGTGATTTGAAGCTCAGTCAGTGATGGGACACTAAATGAGTATGTCGCCCTTTAATCAAGAGCACTTGGAGTCTATGGTGTTCAGATGCTCTATGGAGAGCATAGAAAAGCTATCCATCACTTTGTGACAGTTCAGTCTTTTAGTGGATGAATAACATTTTAGTCTGTCTTTCTCAGGCAGATGGAATATGAGATGTTTCAAGCCATTTCAAAACAGAAAAGTTTGAAGGAATACGGTACAGATCGTTTTCTCTACAGTGTGTAACCTTTTTTCACTTTATTTATTTAGATTGCAATTTAACTGTTTTTCATGCCATGGTCCAAACAAGAAAATGCTTTTTACAGCAAGCTAAATTACTTCTCAACTCCAGTCACCTTTTTCTGAGTTAATTTGCATAGAGCAGTGGTCCCCAACCTTTTTGTGGCCAGTAGCACATTCATGTTTTCAGAAGAGTATGGCGGGTGCCAGTAATTTTTCAAGGCTTATTTTGTATTTGTACATTAAATAATATAAAAAACATCATATTTAATATTCTTCCCACTCTGGGTTGATCTAATACGTATGTTGTCTCTTATTTGAACCACTCATTTTGGAGCAAAATATTAACAAAATAATAAATTGCAAAGCACAAGAAAACAGCAGTATCAGTGCAGGATGAATACTCATATACATGGCTGGCTCCAGGCACCAGTGGAGCAAGCAGGTGCCTGTGTCAGCACATGCTACGGGGCAGCATTTGGTCCATTCCACAGAGGCGGAGCAGTTTGGTTTTGGGTTTCTTTTTGTTGTGGGGTTTGTTTTTTTTTGCAGCAGTTCTGGGTAGTGCAGGGAGAAGCCTGAGAGAAGCTGCGCAGCCTGCAACCCCAGAGTACTCTTTCCTCAGCAGGCGGAAGGCCCTGGCATCTCTTTCCTGCTGGGTGCTAGGCGGGCCCCACGCCTGCCAGGGACAGAGAACACCGGCACCTGCAGCCCTGGAGTTCTCTGTGGCCAGCAAGCATGGGGACGCGGCTTCTCTTCTTGAAGCCGGAGAGAAGCTGCAGCCCCGCGCCTGCCGTGGACAGAGACCACTGGCGCCCACAGCCCTGGAGTTCTCTGTCCCTGGCAGATGTGGGGCCGCAGCTTCTCTCCGGCTAAGCCACGGCCCCACGCCTGTTGGGGACAGAGAGCACCGGCGCCCGCAGCCCTGGAGTTCTGTCCCCAGCAACCACAGGGCCGTGGCTTCTTTCCCCTGCTGAGCACTAGGCAGGCGCACATAAATGCAACGGCGGGCGCCATGGCGCCCGCAGGCACCGCATGGGGGACCACTGGCATAGAGTAACACTTCATATTCAGCTGAGCCATTCAGCTGTTTGGCGGCAGGGGAAGGACAGATTTTTTTCCCATTCTTTTTCAAGGCTTTTATAAATATATTCAGGCATCATCAATGAAAAATATGTTAAGCTTTTTTCCCTCCATAAATGAAGCATCCACTTCTATATTTTAGCCTCCTGGTAACTTTGGCTTGGAAAAATGGTTTGGCTTGAATATTGCCGTATTTCTCTGAAGGCAAAGGAGATTGACCAATTTCCTCCAGATTTTCTATAAACAAACTGCTTTTCGGTTATAGGTCACTTAGAAAACTAATCTAGTTTGTCTCCTTGTTAATACCCCTTCATCTTTCCTTTCTAACTTGTGCACGGCTGCATTTGAAGAAAATAGCTTGTAATTAAGCAAGAGTATCATTTTTTGTTGTGAGTTTTTGGGGCACACTTCTACTCCTAATGAAATTTTTGCCTTTAATGTCAATCAATGGGAGTATGATCAGGCAGTGTGAGCCCTGAGTCTCCATCTTATTTACGCTGAGGTGGCAACAGTGACACTCCATTAACTTAAATGGATTTACTCCTCATTTATACTGTATGCACGAGCATATTGCCCATAATACTGGCTGGTTGCAGTTTATAAGAATATTATTCGGCCATGTACTTAGTACCCATGCCAGCCTCACTGCTATCCACATTTGAGGTTCTTTATTAATTTAGTATATGATGTTCTTCAGTCTCCTTCAGAACAAAACTTGCTGTATAAATGCAGTATTTTCTCCTGGTATGTGAACAGTCTCAAGCCAAGATCTCTGGTTCTCGGTTCTTTTCCTCACCCAAAATAAGCACATGAAAGCCTTTGATCCTCTTGAATGGAGAGTGCTCTTAAAAAGCCAATATATGCCAGAAGTCTGAAAAAGAAAAGGTTGGGGGAATTGCATCAGGTTTCCTTTTCCAATAGGGAGGAAGGAGAAATGTTTTCCGCCGAATCCAAGAACCAGTAACTTTCAACCAGGTTGGGAAGACTTGTGCTGTCTGTGCATTATTATTTATTATTTGTATTACTGTAGTACCTAAGAGCCCTAGTAATGGACCAGGACCCCATGCTACTGAATAAATCTTTATAGTTATCCCCTTTTCTGTCACAAAAATGAATATCTGGTGTTAATCTTGACTCTCAGAAGGGAGTGCTACTATCCCATCCTGATGCTGTTACTGAGACTTCAGTGCATTTGTTTTGGGGAATCCACTATTCTAAATTTTCCTACCACCAATATTGCAAAGCTATCATTTTATCTAAGAATAAAGCCCATCTAATTGTGACAAATTCGCCCCCACATCATCTCCAGTGATCTATAGTGCTAATTTTCCTCTTCTGGAGTATTGGTGCTCAGCTTCTCAGTATCTGCAGTCGCTTCACCACTTAGAGTTAAAGGAATTAAATATTCAGAAAGCAAAAAACCTGTAGGAAGCTTGTTATAAAGTGAGAGCTAATATATTAAAACAGCTTAATAAATGTTACAGTATGATTAGTATTAGTTGGTATTCGGGGAAATATCTGACATTCAAAGTCTATTCCCTGTTTTGAGAAGTCCGCTGCTATTGTTGCTATCACCCAGTGGCATTCTTTGGTGAATTTCAATATGCATTTTTCAGTTACCTTAATTTGCTACCAGTGAAAATACAGATTTAACCCATTCCTCAGTTTTTAAATACCATGTTACTCCCTGGCCAGTTGCTACATCATTATACTGTAATCAGGATGTCACAGGATGTTATGCAATCCTGTAAAGATGTGACAAGTTGAGTATCACAGCTTTGAAGTGTAACCTATACTCCAAAGATGCTATAGGTAATCATATGGCTCACAGGAAGTGGACATTATCGAGTTAAGAATTCCAATGTAGAATTTCCTGATTGAAAGAAGTATTAGGAGTCAGCTATCTAAAGACTACTGTAATAACCAAAGAGACAAGATGGGTGAGGTAATATCTCTTATTGGACCAACTTCTGTTGATGAGAGAGACAAGCTTTCGAGCCATAGGGTGGTTTATCTCTCTTGCCAACAAAAGTTGGTCCAGTAAAAGATATTACCTCACCCACCTTGTCTCTCTAATATCCTGGGACTGACACGACTACAGCTATACTGCATACAGATTATCAGCCCTTCATTATACAGAGGTCAGAGACAAGTCTGCCCTCTTCAGGCCCAATCATGCGCTCACTGAAGTCGGTGGCAATTTTGCTATTGATTTCTAGGGCCTGATCAAGCATCAAAGCTCCTTTACTGTTCACACTGGTTGTCTACATGAGGCAAAACCACAATACTAAAAGTATTACACAATAAGAGCTATTATGAAAACAAAAATACGACATAGAAGATTATCTTTATTTATAACTGAAGTACTCAACATAAGATCTATGGTAAAAATTGGCTAAAAATAATATTTTTTACTTCATAAACAGTTCCCATCTTTCTTTTTCTTATAGAGTTTAATATCAGGTCACAGTTTCACAAACAAAACTTTGATTTGGAATTTTTATCCTCAAGTACTCCCATTTGGAATTGCAGTTTTTGAGGTACTGTTTGGAACAGCCAGCAGAAGGGGGGATAAGATCAGATAAATTTCCTACAATAGTGTATACATGCAGTTTCTTTCCAATCCATATCACCATTGTCCTTGTGTCAGCAGTAGGATGCCAGCATTGTATGGGTCTGATAGCTGTTGCTGTAAAAAACAAACACACCTTTAAATATTTTTTTCACAAAATACTACAATGAAGTTGAAACCAAATTATAAAATACAATACACAAACTAAATGTAGTCCAAATGGATTGGGAAATGACATCGTCAGCATAAATCAGTTATTCCAATATGGAATTTTCATCCCCTTTTTAAAAGTTAGAGAATTACGTAGTTTCACTGAAGAAATACTTAAAATGCAGACAAGCAATTTCAAAGCAAACTAATTAGACTTGGAACTCAGTCCCCCCAAAAACCCACATTGCTGATTCCACTTCAAAACAGCCAAAACAAAGAGTTCTGCTTCCATGTTCTACAAGTTTCTGCTGTCCTCTCCCAAAATTAAACCAGATGGATGAAGAAATCTTTGGGGATGAGATGTGAAATATAATACATCAGAGGCAGGGAATCTGGAACAAAATATGTAGAAAAATGAATAAATCTATCAAAACCTAGGACTGAAACTAATGTGCAAGTAGGCAGCTTTCCCAGCCTGCTCTACCAGTACAATCCAGATGTTATCTAGAGTCCAAACTAGACTCATTCCTGGGGTTTGGCTTTATTAACAAAGAAACCAACATTAAGGTAGCAAAACTCAGCTCAGATCTGCTCCCCAGACTTGTCTGCTTCTGTGGCCCATTTGTTGGGAGTGCTCTGCCTAAGCCAGAGGCCCTCTTCCTCCAGACTCTTACCTCTCCTTTATCCAAGAGGGGTAGTTATTCATCTCCCTCACTGGGCAGCAGTCCATCCCTATTCATCAAAACACTCAAGCCATAATTAAGCCCTACCAAATAGGGATGGATTTAAGCATGTGCTTAAATGCTCTGCTGAACTGGGGCCCAAGTCAGAAAAACGTACCTAATCCTTTCCCAGCAGGATTAACATCTGCTGCTAATGTAGGTTGTTTCAGGCAAACACTGTCAGCCTATTACAATATTATTTTTTATTATATTTATGACAAAGTACTTGCTATTTTTAGGTTATTATCCAAATGCTGGGTGAATTGTGAAGTAAACTGGGGAGGAGGTATGAATTTAGCAGGAATTTAGCCACTGGGTGATATAGGGTTAGCAGCACACATTGAGCAGGATATCTCTCTTTAAGATATATACTTCCTCATTGTGCTGCTGAAAAGCTGACTATTTAATAAAACTGAGACTGAAAGGAGCTTTGAGAACCAAGCCCACTCTTAATTCTGGTTTTACTAAGATTAGAAAGTGAGCAATTAATTTCTTTACTGCCAAACTCTAAATCCAAGCAGAGCTATACCACGGGGAGACTTGTTTCACTAATGTTAGAATGGGAGAGGATACCTTTACTGAGCACTAATTATCCTTTGACGTCTTTCAGGTTCTTAGCAGTGGTTTGTTCTTGTTTATCGTTATATTATTCAATTTCAAGTTGTATGGGTATTATAATAGAAAAACAGGATCATATTAGTTAAAATTAATTTGAATGTTTATTTTGCCTCTTGAAACTTAAAAAAATAGTCTGAAACAATAAGTGATGTTTGTGATTTAAATCACTGGCATTTTGAAGCACATTTTGAAACAATTTTTAGAATTGTTGAAAATATTTGACTTCGTAATTAAAATGTTGAGGATTTTAATTCAGAATTTATACTGAAAAGGGAGCTGAAAGGCTTTCTAGTTAGAGGAACTCAGGAGATAGCAGTGTAGGCAATTTTTCTAAGAACGGAACCTATTCTGGAAACAGTGTTTCAATGAAACTCTTTTACATTCTTCCAAAAAGACAAGAACATTAAATTAAATATCCCTCTTCCATCTCAGTACTACAGTAAGTTAAAGTTTTAATACAAGCAGTGATGACTGTTCATTGTATGAGATGGTCATGTCTTGTAAGCATGTTTTTATCTCAGTTACCAGGACTTTAGGTTTTGACCATCATTCTCAGTCTAGCTTGATATAGCAGTAGTTAGTCTTATACTAAGAACCTGTAATTTCTTAAGAGTTTGATCTTGCAAAAGCTGGGTGTTGTATTTGCAACTGAGTGTGAAAATCCCATTTATGTCAACCACTAGACCCGATACTGTTTGTAATATTGGGCCCAATTCCCTGATTCTGCAATTGAATTCAAGCAGGTGAACCCCCATGTCCATGTAGAGAGCCCCACTGAATCCAATGGGGCTCTGCATAGATCTGGTTGCAGAATCAGGGCTTATGTTTGTAGTAATACCCTCTTTCCTCCATCTGATGTCCTCTGAATATTTTTAATTGCTTTGACTTTAAATATTGGACCAGTGCTTATTATGTTTTGATTATAGTCTTCAAAATAACTGTTTGTTTCCTTTGATTTTATTTTTAAACATAGTTAAATGCTCCAAATTGAAAGTGTTTCACTTGACCTAAAACAATTTTTTGAGATTTTCAGATATGCCAGCAACTGAAACATCAATTATTTATGCAGCTCTAACTATAATCCACTAACAAAAACATACAAAATTGAAAGAAAACAGGGGTTTGTTAAGAGTGCTGACTCCTTCAGTTAAAGACTCTGCAGTGACACAAAAAGACAGCTAAAAGATGCTGTTGCAGGATATTATTTATTAATCAAAAATCATTTTGTATCTTCAGTCCCAGCTTTCTGAAGAAAAACTCTAGAGTAATGCTTGCTCCTTAAACCTGAAATACTAGCTTCTAAAATTATGTGATGAGAGTATAAATATTTGTAAGAATATAGCATTGTTTTTGGCCAAGGTAGGAAAGAGGTTCAGACCTAGCAACTCACTAGCATTACCAATTAAGGACTGAGAGGAGTGGGACTCATTCTCTTCACTGCTCCATAAATACACACAAAAGCTTGTGCTTTTCTCTTCTGTTTCTGGATTAATTCCTCTCCAATGACAGAGTCCTAGTCTATTAGTGGTTCTACTTGCACTGTCCTTAGTCGGGGCAGAACTGGGTTTAGGCCATGGACTTTAATGGAAGTAGGATTGACATTGTAATGATAATGTATCCAGTTGTACAGGTTCAACTGAGATCTTGTGTAATTTTGAAAAATAAAATGTCATCACTGTTGAATTTTTAATTTCATTTCAGTATTTGACAGAATATTTAATTTCAGTGTTACTTGTTGAATGCATTTTTACTCAACATGCTCAGATTTTTCTTTCATGAATCTGTTTGATTGATTAGTTAAATAGACTAAAGACGCAGGTTCCTAACTCTTAAAAACTTACATTGGGTCTGTGTCATATTACAGCTGTGGAAAATAGACATTCGAACAATCAGTAATAAAGATATTGCAATCCTTTGATTTATGTTGTTATAGAAGAATTCTGGAGATATCATGGATTGACTGAGTAACCAACAAAAAAGCATGGGACATGATTGGAACTCAGAAAACAGTAGTCAAAATCTTAGATTTGCACGGCACATTTTAAGAGGTTCTGCTGGCAAAGCGTGTTTATGGGCAATGGAAGGGCAAGTTGATGGCAGAAAAACATAAGGCAAAAAAAAAAAGATCTTGGACGAATGATGTGGTATCCTGGGTGGATAAAAGGGATTATTCATCCACAAAGAGATTAGCAGATCATTGTACAGAATGGGCTACCATGTTGCAAACCTCCAGGAAAGGAGATGCCACATAAGAAGCAGGGAAAGAAAAGGAAAAAAAAATTCCATCACTGAGTGATATATTTCCCCAAATAAGTGTGCCATTTGCAGAGTTAGGTCGTAAGCTTGTAATTGCTTATGCATGTGGTTGTCTTCGTAATTACATGCATAAAGATATGCTGTATCACAGGCTGATATATATCATTTTCTAGGTGCATTTGTGTAATTCACTAATACTAATGAGCCTTGCATACTATCTAAAAGAACATGTATCAACATGGAATGTCTTGCAATGTACGTCTTCTATGGAAAGAGTTTTTATAATCTGAGCACAATAAGCATATGGGCAGGATATGGAAATAATTGTCAGCCTGTTCTGTAAGTGCTGTTAGCTTTTTACCTAGTCCCTTTGGTCTTCAAGAAAGAAGAGTTAGGGAGTGAAATGCTGGGACCATTAAAGCTAGTAGCAAAATTCCCACTGATTTCAATATGTCCAGAATTTCACCTAGGAATTTTTGTGTATTTATTATTTGCTATATTTCAGTCACTTGTGATACAGACTGAATAGAAACTTAACAGGGCACTGTCAAGATTAAAAAAAAAAAAGCTATGTTCACTTTCTTTTAAACATATTCGGATTAACAAATAAGCAATGAGAGTGTGTTTGTTTTGCAGAGTGTAGGTGCAGAGACCATGAATGAGAATAAATTTATGAGTGTGGATCCCAATACCGGGCCAATGGAAGCCGCCATCAAACCGTTGCCATTTAAGGATCCAAACTTCATTGTAAGTATTTTAACAATTAGAAATTCTCAAACTTTAAATGAAATAGTAACTAAGCTTCTATATTACTACATTGCTAATATTCCTACTAACAGAGTAAGATTAGGAGCCACGTCAAGGGTCCACATCATACCATCAATTTTAAAGAAATTCAGCTTCAAAATCCATGCCAGGATATGGCTGAAGTGTGCATTAAATTACAGAACATGAAAATGACACTAGTCCGGAGGCAACACTTATATTCAGTCCTGACCCAAGTCCAAAAAAGCACTGCTGCTAGATCAAGGTACCTGTAATAGTTTTATGATCTGGTATCTCGCAAACCACTAAGGCTGGAAGTGAACAATTTATACCATGGTAAATCTGGGAATCCAGTCCATTCAAGTGCATGAGGCATTTGTTCCTAAGCCCAGTCAGGTTGCAAAATAATGGGACTGTAGTGGGGTGGTCACCCGCTCCTGCCCTGAAGGGCTTAAAACAGCCCTTGGCGAGGGCTAGAGTAGGGGAAACCTGGGCTGCTTGGGGAAGTAGCCACAGCTGGGCCATGCCCCAATCAGGCTGCAGCTGGCCCTATAAAAAGGCTGTGAGCCAGGAGCTCAGGAGACTCTCTAGCCTTTGAGAGGGAGGGGCCTGGCTGCTGGGGAGCGTACCTGAGGGGGAGCAGGGCTGGGGGAAGGCCAGAGGAGCTGGGGAGCTCCGGTCTGGAAACCCCCCAGGCTGCAGGCTTAGTATAAGGCCGAATAGGTATTGGGATTGCAGGGGACAGCCCAAGGGCAGAGGAAGGCAGCAGGCCCAAAGCCTCCTTGCCAGTGATGAGTGGCTTATACTGCAGTCTGCCCCAGGGAATGGGGGCTAGTTGGTGACTGGCAGTAGCCTACAACTGAGGTGAGGTGAGGTGGGGATGGGGGGCATCACCCAGAGAAAGGGTCATCCGGGATCTGGGCGCTCCAAGGCTGGCAGAGCTAATTCCCGGAAGAGACCAGCAGGAGGCACCGCAGGGGTGAGACCCCTACAGGGACTAAAAATAAATCATGTCATTAGTGATTGCCATTATGTTCCCCCTCAATAATTTTGTTTCCAACATAATGTTAGAAGCCATTCTCTCAATGATTAGAGCTAGAAACAAATACTACTCTCTAAAATCTTGGCATTCCAGCTTTCAAGTGGTAGAAACTCTAGCAATTTGTGAAGTATAGGCTGCTAAAATAACATCAGAATTAAATTGTGGATAGAGGCATAGCAAGATGATGTCATTGTGGTAGGGTTTTTGTTTGTTTTAATATCTGCTATCTTGCTACTTGCCGGGGCTCAGACCCTGTTGGCAGACTCTACCAAATGTTCTTTGGACCAGTAACCTTTTCAGAGTGCTAGTTCGAAGCCATTGCTCAAAAAGAAAGATTTGATCCCTGTAATTTAATTCTGTATGAATCAGATGCAACCATCCCACAGAATAAAGCCTGAATGCTCAGGCTTTGTGTAGTTTGCTGAGCAGGGGGTTGACAGGGGTGTGAAATTTGCCCCGGAGTCTCAGGCTCTGCATTTAGACCACTACTTCCTTGCTCCTCTGAACTCTCCTCTAAGCACCAGCCTCTTTGGATTGCATGGTTTATGCAGAAGCTGCTCACATGCCCAGAGCCTCTCCACATAGCTTGAGTACAGGATTTGGGTAGTGCAGATGCATTGGGCTGGCCCTCCATGTCTCAGGTGAATTTCACCATATCTGAATTGAAACTGCTGATATCCACAGGCATGAAATCTGAGGTGGGTACAGAATCTAGTACCACTGTTGCAGAATTAGTTGTAAAATTGTACCGAAAACTACCACAAAATTGTCTCACACTTGACACAAATTAATCAGAGGGAAATTCTAGGAGTTTATTCTGAACCCTCATTTCCATGAGCTGCGATTAACAATTCTGTTGACTTTTTTTTAAAATAATTTTATTTTAATTTAATCTCATTGCGAAGAAAATAGTCAAATAACTTAACTTTTAAAAGTATGCCAAAAACCGAGAAAGTGTTAGTTTGCTGCACAAGAGAGAATTTTTGGTTGCAAATTTAAAAATAAAAAGCAGGAAGGAAGAAGTTGCCCGTTAATTGTTAATCCCAAAATATATTGATTTAAGGCCTGATGCTGCAAGGTGCTGTGCACCTGCTGGCAACTGAATAGATCAAAGGGTTGATAATGGGATCTAGAGCCTTTCTCCCATAAGTCACCAGCTCATATGCAGCTGAGTTCATTTGCACTTGAGAGTTGTTGCCATTTGATTGCTATCATATAAGATGAGACTCACTCCAGGTCCTAGCAGACATAAATTCATATCAGTTTAGTTATTGGCAGTCTCAGTAGGAAGATCCAGGATAGAGAATGCTTTTCTGTATCACTCATTCAAACTGCTAGAGGTGATCCCTCCAGAACAGATTGGAGGCACATTCATAGAACAGTACAGAGAGCCTTGTACTACCTCTACCACTACTGTACCTTTCCTGTCAATAAAGCTATCAGTCCAATACCTTTTACAAGAAATACACAAGTGCATTAGGCCCAAATCCTGTGTTTGGGTCTCTGTGGGTAGGCCTAGGAAGAAAACCCTGTCAATTTCCAAGGCACCCCATGCAGGCATAAAGATCCATCTGTATAGATCCACAGGCAGGATCAGGGCCTTCTCAAGCATATAGCACTGAAATTATGCTGATCTTGCTTATGTAAATCCAATTTATAGCACTTTCTGGCTATTTAAAGTAAAGTATAATCAGCAAGTGTCATTGTTACACCACCCATCCCCGTTGGTATTTTTAAACATTTGAAAACACTGTCAGTCCCGTTCTCAATCCCTCGATCTGTTCAGATGCCAGAAGGTGCAGAGCACCTTGCAACATCAGGCCTTAAATCCAGATATTTAAATCTTGCTTTAGTGGATTTAAAAGCAAAATATACCATAAAAAAATTATAGCTTCTGATTTTTCTTCCTTTTATTAAAGCAAAACCAAACATTCTTCACAGTGTAATAATTAGTATATTTCCAGTTTGGCTGAGTCTTGCCACTGGCTTTAGATCACGTCATAAGTGCCAGCAATAGGCCAAATAACATGATGAGGTAGGGGAAAAATCCATGAAATGAATCTGAATTACAAATGTGTTGGGATGGAAATGACTGTGGTATCTGTCAATAGTCTCTCTTTCAGTGCTATCTAGGTTACCAGGGTGTTACTCATAGAGCTAAATGTTCCATCTACTTTCCGTTTTGGATATTCATTGCCAAAAAAAAAAAAGTTGATGCATCACTAGTTCATGAGCATCCTCCCCGAATACAGTATCTTACAGTCACCTCCATGGAAAAATCTTTTCACAGTGAATCCTATTCATCTACTTTACCATTCTCACCACCTCCCATTCTCAAGCACTTTACACACCAATTTATAAAAATACAGCCAAAATGTGTTTGCAGAATTTTGTGAGAGTTTTGATAAGGCTGACATGGTAGGTAGTAATTATTAACAGAGAGAACACTTCTGGCTATAAGAAAATGTTCGTTTTTGAAGTAAAACTAGGGGTACGTCTACACTACGGGATTATTCCGAATTTACATAAACCGGTTTAGCAAAACAGATTGTATAAAATAGAGTGCGCGCGGCCACACTAAACACATTAAATCGGTGGTGTGCGTCCACGGTCCGAGGCTAGCGTCGATTTCTGGAGCGTTGCACTGTGGGTAGCTATTCTGTAGCTATCCCATAGTTCCCGCAGCCTCCCCCACCCCTTGGAATTTCTGGGTTGAGATCCCAGTGCCTGATGGGGCAAAAATCATTGTCGCGGGTGGTTCTGGATAAATGTCGTCAGTCACTCCTTCCTCTGGGAAAGCAACGGCAGACAAGCAATATGGGGCAAGTGTACTAGGGAACCAGTGTATCATAGAACCAGAGAGCACAGCTGATCTGTGTCAGATCCCGCAGAAATTATGAGCTGTATGCTATTCACAGGGGGTCCTCCTGCAACAACCCCACCTGTTGATTCCGTTCTCCCCCAGCCTTCCTGGGCTACCGTAGCAGTGTCCCCCCACTTGTGTGATGAAGTAATAAAGAATGCAGGAATAAGACACAGTGACTTGTTAGTGAGAAATGAGTGGAAGGCAGCCTCCAGCTGCTATGATAGTCCAGACAGGACATTAAGCAGTGTGGAGGAGAGGAGCCCAGCATCCCGCTGCTAGTCCAGGGGCAATTGAATCTTTTCTTTACACATGAAGGGTTGCTATGATGAAGACGGTTACCAGCTATATTGCACCATCTACCATAAAAAATCAAGAGTTTTTTACACAGGCGCCCATGGTCGACCTCACTGGATGCTAGTCAGCATGGTTACCAGTCCTTTTGCACTGCCCCATGTGCCAAAAGGCTGATGATGACGATGGATATCAGCCATATTGCACCATCAGCCACCCATGGCGGGCGGGGGGGGAGTGAGGATGTTGGTGTTGACTGCTGCAGCATCGCGTCTATCTGCAGCATTCAGTAAAGATAGGGTGACATGTAAAAGAGTCGAGAGGATTGTTTTCCCTTTCACTTCTGGGGGTGGATGCGGGGGAGGGGGGGGCGTAAATTGCCGAGCTATGCCCTGAACCACCGCGGACACTGTGTTAGACCCTAGAAGCATTTGGAGCTCAGCCAGGAATGCAAATGCTTTTCGGAGACTGCAGGAACTGTGGGATAGCTTGAGTCCTCCAGTCCCCGCTCCCTCCCTCCATGAGCGTCCATTTGATTCTTTGGCTTTCCGTTATGCTTGTCACGCAGCAGTGTGCTGAGTCCCTGCTATGGCGTCTGTGTGGAGAATTTTTAAAAATGATTTTGAATTTCGTCTTCTGTAACGGAGCGCTGATAGAACACATTTGCCTGCCCTTACAGCGATCACATCCGCATGGTCCATGCTGGAGCTTTTTTTTTATTTTGATTTTTAACTGCATCGCCACACGTGCTGATCGGAGCTCCATGCTGGGCAAACAGGAAATATTCAAAAGTTAGCGGGGCTTTTCCTGTCTACCTGGCCACTGCATCCGAGTTCAGATTGCTGTCCAGAGCGGTCAGTGGTGCACTGTGGGATACCACCCAGAGGCCAATACCGTCAATCTGCGGCCACACTAACCCTAATCTGATATGGTAATTCCGATACTAGCGCTATTCCTCTCATTAGGGAGGAGTACAGAAATCGATTGAAAGAGCCCTTTATTTCGATATAAAGGGCCTCTTAGTGTGGACGGGTGTGGCGTTAAATCGGTTTTACGCTCCTTAAACCGGTT
This sequence comes from Mauremys mutica, assembly GCF_020497125.1. Lineage (NCBI taxonomy): Eukaryota > Metazoa > Chordata > Testudines > Geoemydidae > Mauremys > Mauremys mutica. The sequence goes on along the minus strand of NC_059073.1, from coordinate 184,615,736 downwards.
TAAACGTGTAGTGTAGACCAGGCCTGAGAAGCTGAGTCCTTTCATCATTTAGAAGTAGTACGGTATGTTGTATATGGTCTTCCTCTTGAGGGACATAAATAAATTACTCCACAGCAATCACATTTGATAACTGAAATTACTGTTATAATAACTATAGCAAGGCTTCCTTTAGTATAGCTTTCAAAATGCAAAATAATCTTTCCAGTACAACATTCTATTACTCCTTTTCTATTCTGCTGTCTTGTTTCATTTGAAAGAAAAATAAGATTTCCACAAGGCTTCTTATAGCATTGATTACATTTTACAGGATCAGTTGTATTTTTGCACAATCACTTTTCACTTATTGGAGGTACAGCTGCACCTGTAATTTTGTATATGCCATGCAAAAGAGAATTTAGACATATAATCACAATTTAGCTACAACCCCATAGTAAACAGTTTTAATATGATGGGAAGTGCATACAAGTGCTGAATCCTGTAATCTCAGACTAACCCTAACCAGACTGATTTTCTATTTCCATGTAAAAAGATTTTAATTTCCTTCTGTTAATCCTAAACATACTAGTTTTGACACAATTCAAAAAAATCTGTTTTTCTTGCAACTGAAATTAAAGTGTACAGTGTGTTAGACTGTTGATTAAATAAGTGAGCATGATAAATGGTTCATGACAAGATGAGGCATATCGTAAAGGCTATGAAATAAAAATGTCTGTCATATTTTGAAATAGTCATCTTTATTTTTTCTTAAACACTATGTTTTAATTCTAGCACTCTGGCATTGGTGGAGCAGCAGCTGGCAAGAAGAACAGAACTTGGAAGAACCTAAAACAAATTCTTGCTTCTGAAAGGGCATTGCCATGGCAACTCAATGATCCTAGTTGTAAGCTGCTTAGATGCTTTGCATGTATTTATAAATAATAAAATCCACACAAATTACTTTCTTTAAAATGAACCTAAATTTTATCTATGCATGCAGTATTCTGATTGAACAAATTCCAGTGATATATTTAAGAACAGCTTGACCCCACAACCAAATGGAGACGAACATGGAGCATGTAATTGGGAGTGGTGTTAGAAAGTTTGTGCCTGTTTGAGAGAGAGAAGTTTGTGAGGAAAATAAATCTACTAGAACCAAGTCCTGAGTTGCTTACTCAGGTCAAGATTCTGTCACTTTTATTCATGTTGAGTGGTACTCTGAGTAGCCCCATGTCTGCCTTGATCTACTTATGGGGTGAAGAATTGCTCAACATGAATAAGAGAGGCAGAATCTACCCCTCCGTTTTTATCTGGGCAGGCTACAAGAAATCAAAAAGCACCACAGGAATTGAGTATGTTTGCATTTTTTAATATTTTATTTGTTAGCCTGTCAGGGTATATCTACACTGCAAAGAAACCCCTGTGGCAACAAGTCTTAGAGCCTGGTCAACTGACTCGGGCTTGCGCCATGGGGCTGAAAATAGCAGTGTAGATGTTCCTGCTTAGATTGGAGTCTGGGCTTTGAAACCCCACAAGAGGGGTGGGTCTCAGAGCCTGGGCTCCAGCCTGAAAAGGAATGTCTACACTGCTATTTTAGATCCGTAGCGCAAGCCCAAGTTACTTGATCCAGCCTCTGAGACTTTTTTGGTAGTTTTTTGTCCAAAAATAACTTGCCATTTTTAAAAGGGTTTTCGAGACTACTATTGTAGAAAAATGCAGACTACTGTGTGTTCCTGGCTATTATAACTGACAATCTGCTGATGTTGCTATTTTCAACTACATTCTATTTGTAAAAGTAAATGTCAACATTTAAAAAAAATGTAATTGCATATTTTAAAACAGCTGCCTATGGCATTAATATCTTTTGAATTATTGCCTTATAGTGCACATGATGATTAAAGGATCTGATCTGCTAAATTGGAATCCTTCATCCATAAAATCTGAATCAGATGCATGTGGAGGGAAAAGCTAGCCATGTACAAGATATTTTTGTACATATCAATACTTTGTCAAGTTACCGTTTTGTTTTTTTAAACTAATGAAACATACCGAGATGTGTCTGAATAAATGTTTGCATACAAGAGCAATGCTATTACTGTCTAAGGGACACCAAAAAAATAGCAATTTCTATCATTTCATTTAAGTATTCAGACAATTTTCTAGGTCATTGCCCAGGCTTAAAGTGGCACATGCTTAAAGATTTATCTGATTTAAAAGATTAGTTTGCTTTTCTGGATTACAGTATTTCAAAGCTTCAGTCTCGAGCAACGTTTGGTGGTCTTAACGTACAGCAGGCGTAGTGACTATTCTTGCAGATATAATATTTCCGACTGTAGAGGAAATATTGTCATTAAGACTTACATGAATCCATGGTGTTTGTAATGCAGTACAAATAGCTCTCTTGCATTTTTCTTCCTTGAGGGGTCAATCCTGCTCACCTTACCCCTGTCAGTAAGGCAAACAGGATGAGGGCCTTAGTGTATAAAAGCAGCAAAGAGTCCACTACATGCATCCGACGAAGTGGGTATTCACCCACGAAAGCTCATGCTCCAATACGTCTGTTAGTCTATAAGGGGCCACAGGACTCTTTGCTGCTTTTACAGATCCAGACTAACACGGCTACTCCTCTGATACTTAGTGTATAAAGAAAGCAAGCTAAATGTTTTCAGCTAATTCTGTTTCATGTTTCTTTGCCTCACTGTTGCTAGTCAATAGAAATTTCTTTTAGTAAAATAATTGTTTTTCAACAATTGTTTATCTTTTCAACTGTTATTTTTATTTTAAAAAACCACAAATGTGACCCTGAAAAGATAAAATGCAGAAGTTAATATCTTCCTTTCTCTCTTTGACATACTTTTAGACTTTAATATCGAAGCTCCTCCTTCCTTTAAACCAGCCAAGAAATACTCTGATATTTCAGGACTTCCTGTAAGTATTTTTTTTTTTGAAAACTTATCTAAATTGGCATCTCATTTCTTGTGGGAACTTGGCAGATGGGAATGTGAGAAGCTGAAGTGTTTAGGCTTTAAGGACGGGCTAATTAGGCTGTGAGCTGTGTAGTGAGATGCTGGCCTTGGGCTGGTTCTCATCTGCCAGTAGGCAGTAAACAGGATAATAAACTAGAAAGTTGTACAGGATGACAATTACCCTATGAAGTTATAGCTGTGCTTGTGTGTATTTTATTAACCAATTAGCAATTGCTTGATTGCCTGCCATAATTGTATATAAGAGCATGCTGGAGAGAAATAAATGACTTTGCTACCAATCACATTAACTGCTGAGCTTTGTCCGTGCCCGCCTGAGAGGCACCGAGACGCAACAATTTCTCACAACACAAAATTAGAAAAAATAAATAATTTAAATAATTGGAGATATACCTATCTTATAGAACTGGAAGGGAACTTGAAAGGTCATTGAGTCCAGCCCCCTGCCTTCACTAGCAGGACCAAGTACTGATTTTGCCCCAGATTGCTAAGGCCCCGTCAAGGATTGAGCTCACAACCCTGGGTTTAGCAGGCCAATGCTCAAATCACTGAGCTATCCCCCCTGTGTATTCAGGTAGGTCCCACCTCAGCAATGTACTTAAACATGTCCCATTGATTTAGAGATGGGGCGGGCAAACTTTTTGGCCTGAGGGCCGCATTGGGTTTCGTAAATTCTATGGAGGGCTGGTTAGGGGAGGGGGTTGTGGCCCGGCCCCCACCTCCTATCTGCCCCCCTGGACCCCTGCCCCATCCACACACATCCGCTCCCTGTCCCCTGGCTGCCCCTGACCGCTGCTGCCCCATCCAACCCCTCCTCTCATTCCTGATGGGCCCCCCACGGGACCCCTGCCCCATCCTGCCATTCCTTCTCCCTGCCCCCTGACTGTCCCCTGCCGCCCCATCCAACCACCCCCCTTCTGATTGCCCTCCCGTGACCCCTGCCCCCATTCAACCCCATTTCCCCCCCAACTCCTATCTACACCCCTGCCTTCTGACCAGCACCCTGAACTCTATCCAACCCCCCTGTTCCATGCCCCCTTACCGCGCTGCCTGGAGCACCAGTGGCTGGCGGTGCTACAGCTGCGCCGCCTGGGTGGAGCCGGGCCACGCTGCCGCCACCACCACACAGCTCAGAGCACCGAGCCAGGCTGGGCTCTGCAGCTGCGCTGCCCCAGGAGCTCACAGCCCTGCTGCCCAGAGCATTGCACTGGCGGCGGAGCGAGCGAGCTGAGGCTGCGGGTGATGGGGGACAGCGGGGGAGAGGCTTGGGCCGAGCATCCCAGGCCAGGAGCTTGGGGGCCGGGCAGGACGGTCCCGCGGGCTGTAGTTTGCCCAATTCTGATTTAAAGCCAAACCCTGAGCTAAACTGCCTCTGTATCACATAGCTCCCAAAACCTAGGTGGACTCCATGGCTAAGGAGCCAAAGCAGATTAAAGGTCTTGCCCCTTGAGATAGCTGCACAAGTCCCCCTACCCTGCCTCTTCCCAGGGGTAGAGTCTGGGTCCCCTCACCCACACACACTATAGGTGGAGCTGGTAGCTCACATTTGCCATTACAGGAAAGGAGGACCCTGTTTTCAGTTGCTTATAATTTTTCCAAACTTCACTATTCAGACTAAAACTTTCTATGTCCAGTGTCTGTCGCCAGCTCATTATTCTTAGTCTTATTTGGAAAAATGATTCAACAGTTGCAGAGAATAAGATTAGGGAAAAATATGTTGTTTGGCTCACTTTCAAAAAAATTCTTACAACTGTTTCATTGAGAAGCTCTAATGCCCCTATGATTTGGAGTAGTAAGTAACTTGAAATTTGGCAGTGTGGTAGTCTTTGTGTCAGGGATATACCTTTTGCTGCTGTTATGAAAAAAACACCCACATTTGGCCAAATTATAAGACTTTAAAAAAATGTCAGTTCACATATGTTCAGTAGAGACTTGTTAGAATTTAGCAGCTAAATTCTCCATCTGCCCTGAACATAGTTAATGCAGTTGCATGCTGTCCTGGGGAACTGGATTTTACTTTTGCCTCTGCTACAGATTTCCTATGTGATATTAGTCAAGTCACTTAAATTATATTTTTAAATTAACTGTGTGGTTCCTCAATTTCTGGGAACCCAACTTTAAGCATGTAGGGTCTGATTTGCGGAATTGCTGAGCTGAGTGCAGAAAAACTGCAACTGAAGTCAACAGAAATTTCGCTTTGAACGTGGAAAGTGCCATATAATACTAAATACTCTGAAAAATCAGATCCTGGGCATCTCAAACTGGGAACCCAAAATTGATGGACGCTTTTTATCTTAATATCTGTGCCTCAGTTTCCCATCCCTAAAGCTAGGCTAGTAATACTTCGCTACCTCGCAAAGATGTTGTGAACATAAATTCATTGTTTGTGAATCACTCAGACACTGTAGTGGTGAGTGTCATAGAAGAGTGCATGGGGAAATTAATAATTCTGTGTTCAGAACAGGGTTAGAGTAGTGTGCGGTAAACAAGATGGAAGGCCACACACTGAACAATGAGGAGAAAACAAAGCATTGAATAGTTGCTCATGAAGTGAGCACCATCTATTCTGGGCACTGAATGCCGCAGGAATGTTGAGATAAAAATAGAACGTGATCATGTAACTAAAGATTGTATCATAATGCACACACACAAGGGAGCTGGAATTAAGCTTGTATGAACAACATTAATTTGGGCATTTCCTAACTTTTGGGAGCTTTACTTTGCAACGTTAATTTTCTTTTAACATCATTTTTTTGATTTTATATAAAGGCAGTTGGTGGATGACATCAGAGGAGACAATACGTCTCCCATGGGATCCTTCATCTGAGTGATACCTGCCACTTGGATCTCAGCTGGCAACTCCTAAATCTAGAGGGTCGATCGGACCACTGATTCAAACACATGCCTTTCTCCCCTGTCATTTGGGACATAGCTCGCCCACTCCCCTCCAGCCAGTTTGTTTTTAAACCAGAGTATTATCTATATTATGGTAGTACCCAGGATCCCCCAGGAATGATCAGGGTTCAGTTGTACTAAGTGCCACATAAACAAGTAATCCAGAAGTCTCTCATTCTATAGGAAAGACAGGGCGCAACAGGTGGATGAAATAGACAAATGGGGGGTTGTTTGTATTATTGTTACCTCACCCTCCCAAACAGATTTTAGCGGAAAAAAAGAGGATGCAACTAGTGTCTTCATCCCCCTCTGTCTTTTTCCCATCCCCCTCCCCTTACAGTTGCTTTGCAGGTGTTAACAGTAGCCCTAATTGGGGTTACTTGGGGTGCAGTAACCCAGGCCTAGCACAGGGGAGGGCTGCTGAGAGAGCTTAATTGCATAAGCCTTTTCCACTTCCACCTCCCAAAGCAGCTCTATAATTCCCTTCCACACTGGCCTTGACCCTCTTCAGAATTGGTCAGTTAGCCTCTCTAATCCATGTGCTCACTACTATTTCCCACTGCTACATAAAGATGTGTCAGAATTTGGCTTTTAATTAGCCAGAGGAGACCAAATTTAGCCTGGGGAAGCCTGTAGGTTTCCTACAGACTTCAGCAGGCTCGTCCCTTCTTTTTTCCCATCCCCCACTGTCAATGAGCTATGTAAATGTAACTACTCTAGCATGATCCAAATAATCTCTCTGACTGCATTCAGCGCTGCTTTTTTTCTTTTCTCTTTTGGCTTTTTCAATTTTTCATCTTCTGAATTCATCTTGGGACAAAGTTCCTATTTTGCTATGGCTGGAAGGTTTCTCTTGACTGATAAAAATATCCTGCTTAACAACTGATGTGTCCTGTAAATTGCTGAGTCAGAATTGGTTCATAAGAAGTAGAACCTTTATTCTTAAAATCACTTCCTAATGGGAAGATACAGTACGTAAGGGAATATTTTAGAAGTCTAGTCCAAAAAATGTCCCCCTGTTCTCTGTGAGAAATCTGATAGCATTTGTGTGAGAACATTTCCTGTGAGGAGTGCAGGATTCCCCAAGAAATGCTATGTGCAATAAATTCTTTGGCATTACTCATGCAAGGAAGTATTAAATGGTCTGTCTTATATAAAATGAGGAGTGTATTAAAACTTTCCCATCAGTACATCAGCAGTTATGTTAAACACCACAACTGAATTCTGTTGATTCTTGTCTCTTTCGATGGAATTATATTCCTTAATGGTCTAATAAGGCAGCCAATTTATAGTTTTAATGCAGCATATGCTAAAAGTTCAAAAAGAATTCTATTTATGGATTGCATTTGCATTTTTAGACACAAGCTCTTCTGTTGAAACTTAGAAGGTAGGCCTTTGGTCATAATAACATATAGAACAAAGTAATCTAATCTAACAGAAAAAATTACTCAAATGCTTGAACTTCTGCCTTTTCTGAAAATGGATCATCTTTGGTGCTGTAGAAACAGACTAAGATAATTACATACTTCAAAACATGATAAAGTATCTGTGGCCTTTGACTTAGTTTACAAAATGTGGAGGGCTTTTTCCATGCAGAATTGTATTTCTCTGCTTTTTATCTGGTTTAATTATTGCAGAAATATGTGAAAAAGTTTTACTCAGATTGCTTCTAACATAATTTATCTGAAAATCAGATGGTAATTACATCTACTATATAGTAATATTTTGACCTCCAGTGTGAAGTGTAAGACTGGTAGAGGATCCTCTCAGGATCACAATTTTTTAACATGTATCAGAGGAGTAGCCGTGTTAGTCTGGATCTGTAAAAGCAGCAAAGAGTCCTGTGGCACCTTATAGACTAACAGACGTATTGGAACATGAGCTTTCGTGGGTGAATACATGCATCCGATGAAGTGGGTATTCACCCACGAAAGCTCATGCTCCAATACGTCTGTTAGTCTATAAGGTGCCACAGGACACTCTGCTAATTTTTTAACAAACATTTAATGAAATGCAATAAATAAGTAGCTATTATTTAGCTGAAAAACCTATTGCTATTGTCCGTTAAAAATCAACATGTTTGCTTAGATTTTTTTACACACCTTGACCCAAACTCATAGAACTTTGGTGTACCTACAAATATACACCCAGAATAACTCTGACTACATCAGGGATGATATTGGCCCTTCATTAAGTCTTACATTTGCTATTTTCTGAAAGCTAAAATATTTTCCATGTTAAGTTAATGTTTTGTGGTGTTGTAAAAAATAAAATAAAATGCTATATGGCAATAGTCCTCAATATACTCTGCTACATAACTATTACCAGCCCTGGCAGTTGACTACTTTATAGCCACGTACCGAGTTTTCACTTTAGAGTGCCCTCCAAATTTTTCCCACCATGGGGAACATTTCCTTCCCACCATGGACCTGGCAGGGGGTTCAACACTACACCCTGAATCTGGGGGGACCTACAGAGCCTGTGCTCTTCTGCAGTGCTACCTGTCCCCTGGCTCCTTTGGTGGTATGCTTCTTAAGGCAAGCAAGCTTCCACTGCCTGAGCCTTCCACCATCCCAAACCCCTTGTCAGGGAGAGCAAGGAAGGAAGGTCTCCAATCACTGGCGGGTACAACATAAGATAATACGAACAGGGTCAACAGTTATTTCAGATGGGCCTAGGACGGAGAGAACAATACCATGGAGATTAGCTTTTCTCTTGGTTCTACCCAATGTGCTGAGCCGGATGGCTAACATATGCTCAAGCTTTCTAGGGCAACAGGGAGGGAGGGATGATGGGATGGAGCTGGAACCTCACCTAGGAAGCCCTAATCCAAATGTAGCAGAAATGGAGGATACAAGCTAGACTAGGGGTGGGCAGACTTTTTGGCCTGAGGGCTGCATCTGAGTATGGAAATTGCATGGCAGGCCATGAATGCCCGGTGGGGGAGGGGGACACTGTGGGGTGTATAATGGGGGTCTCTATAAGGGATGTTACCGAGGTGAAGGCAGAAGGGGCTCTACAGGGGACTCTTAAGGACCCTGCTGGCAGGGACACCAAGGCAGCTGTACCAGGCACTGCCATGGGCGGAGGCACCCTAGCTAGGATAGGTGGTTTCGAGGCTCTCGAGGGTGGGGCCATAGAAGACCAGGAGGAAATTGGTCGCGATGCCGTATGGAAGGCAGGGAAAGGGTATGTGTGTTTCCAATCCCGGAAACAGCATGGTGAAGCCGTGCCTGTGCAGTGTGGCTCTGCATGCCGGAAGATGGTGCTCATCAAGGGAATTGTAAATCGGGGGCTGGGGAGCACCAGACAGAGCAGAGCAAGCCCCCGACCCTGCTCCCCAGCGGGAGCTCGAGGGCTGGATAAAAAGTCTGACAGGCCGAAAGCAGCTCCCGGGCTGTAGTTTGCCCACCCCTGAGCTAGACCAATGTTAGTTGTGTCACTCAGCTACATTATGGTGCTGAAAGCAGCAATCTGGAGTAATGCAAAACACTGAGGTCAAATTTCTTATCAGTTCAGTCACAGATCCAAAAGCTTTTTCTTTACAAAAATCTTTGCCATTTTAAAGAAAACTAAAGCTACAAACAATCCAACACAAGCAGGGAAATCAAGCCAAAGCTCTCAGACCACCCATAATTCAGCCTCTTTGTTGGTAATATATTGGCAACAACCCCATTCTTTGGAGAACTACCTTGTAAAGGACTGTACCAGACACACAGTTGCTAGGGTGATGTTAGAGAGCTGTGGTAGGTTTTTTTTTCTGCTGGGTAGATTTATATGTGAAGCTATTTTAGCCCTATTATGTTTAATGCATTTTTTGATGTAAAAGCTTTTTCAGGAAACAGTTTAGTTCTCATAAAAGTTTTGACATGTGAGGGAAGAAAGAGGAAACTACTTTTTGTCACATGGTAACATCTTATAAATTTCTTAGTTGTTACACACATTAATATGGACTCAAATGTTTTGTTTTGACATTTTTACTGAGATTCTCTCTGAATGGTATCTCTGCCATTGTTTCTTTTCCAGGCAAATTATACAGACCCACAGAGCAAGCTGAGATTCAGTAGCATTGAAGAATTTGCTTATATTCGGATGCTTCCTTCAGACGTTGTTACAGGTTACCTGGCGTTAAGAAAAGCAACGAGTATAGTTCCCTAAGACTTGCAAAATGCCTTTGAGTGACTAGCCGTGGATTGGAATAACATTCAGTGTTTTAAATAAAACTCTGCTTGTAGCATTGAGATTATTGGGGGAGGTTGTTACAAATTAATATTCATATTTATGTCTGAAAGTGGCTGGATTGAAATGTGCATGCGAAAGAATATTTAGTTTTAATTTTGATACGTCTGTATATTTGTTAGCTTGCTGACTCTTAAGAATCCTGTTATAGTCAACAAAAGATCCTGAATGTTTAGGGTGCAGTCCTGGCCCTACTGAAAAAAGTCTGAGTTTTGCCATTTACTTCAATGAGGCCAGGATTTCACCCTTGCTATTGTTAAGTGCACTGATATTTGTCTCAGACGAAGGAGTGATCTGAGCCCAGGATTAGTGACCAAGAACTCCTGAGTTCTAAACCTGCCTTGCATATGGAGAAGTCAAACTCTTTGCTTCAGTTTGCCCCCCCCGTAAAATACTTCTCTGAATACTGTTGTGGGGATTAGTTGGTTAATGTCCATTAAGTGTATTGAAAATGAAGATGTCTATTCAAGTGCTAATATGCTAATATTTATATTGCAAATTAATTATCCTAATACAGGGCAGGGCGCTGGGTGCGGAAACAGATACTGAATAACTTGGGATATTTTTTTAGTCTTCAGATAATCAAGAGAACTGTCAGTGGAATTAAAATTATACACACAAACTATGATACAAGACTCAATCCTAATGAATAAGGAAAAGAGGGGTGAATTAAGGTTGCATAAATTCTGGTATTTTCTTAACTTTTGAGTACTTGACTTTGCAACCCTAGTAATGTTCTTTTCAATGTGTTTTTTGTATGAAATTTCCTATTTAAAAAAAAAAAAACTGAAAGAATAGACATTCCTTCATTAGCATCATAGAAACCCCCCCCCATGGTTCATCAACAGGGTTGGAATCGTCTGATTCGCCACACTGACCTCTGTTGTAGGAACTAGTGGAGTAACTGATAGCAATAGTGGGTTGGTATCTGCTCTGTGGACCAGCATTAGAGGGGTGTTAGATGTGTTGCCAACTGATTTCACAGATATTTGTTCACAGGAGAGGAATGATGAGACTCGGGAATCTTGGATTCCAGTGCAGATTTTAGAGGGGAGTGTGATCTAGTGGGCACAGTCTGTTCTGCCTGAAGTATGATCCCCTCTGCCTTTTCCCCTCCAAGCTCTCTCTGTCCTATCTCTTCCCCATGCCTAGCTCCCTGTCCCAGCCTCCTTGCCCCACAAGTCCTCGTCTCACCCTTTCAGGCATCCAATCCCAGTCTCTCTCCTCCCCCTAAATCCCTTTGGTCAGTTATCCCCAGGCCCCCATCTCACTCTCAGCTCCCTGTCTTGTCTACGTGCCCAGTGAGTCCCCGTTCCCTCTCTCCTGGCTCCTCAGCCAGTCGTTCTTTCCCTAGCCCTGGCTTCCAGTCTCTCTCTCTCTCTCTCTCACACACACACACACACACACACACACACACACACACACACGTTCCCAGTCCTAATCTCCCTCCCCAAGCTACTTGGCTAGTCTGGGTCTCCTCTGCCCCTGGCTCCCTCTCCCAGTCTCTGCCCAGCTAGTCCCAGTTGTCCCCCTACACCCGATCTGTCTCCTCCGTCTCGCCGCCCCACTGGTTCTTAGTCCCATAGTCTTTTATTGAATTTTAATGGCCTGTTTAGGGAGGAACGGAATTGTTGTGATCTTGTGGAATGAGCCTGGGCTCGTGGTAGCAGAGCTCTGCCCCTGACTCACTATGTTACCTTGAGCAAATCGCTTCATTTCTGTCTGTTTCCTCATTTGTGAAACGGGACTAATGGTACTTAGGAGTCTAATCTCCCATTAATGAATGTCTGTACTGTGTTTTGCACACACAGCCCTATGGAAGTGCTAATTATTATTATAGATTTTTCTTTACTCAGGGATGTATACACAGAGTACTGTCAACACTGGCTTACTTCCAAGCCCTAAACAGGAAGGTTAATTAATGGGAAATTTCAAATTTACAGGCTGTATCTGGGATTTAAATGCCCATTTTTTATGATCCAATACTTACAAAACAAAGTCAATAAAAAAATCTTTTTGACGTACTTACAACAGGTCGCTCAAATCCTTGGATATTGGATAATGCCCCAACTATATCCCAGAACACAAAATAATAAGACCGTATATCTCACTTGATGCCAGTGAACATCAAGGCCAGATTCACTTCGCGTATGTGTTTTAAAAGGGATGTTTTCTCCTTACTTTTTGTACTGAAGAGGTGTTTAAGATAAGCTTAACTCTGATATGAAAAGAAATCTTGTAGTACTACTGTTACTGCTGTAAGATAAGTATTGCTTTGACTAAGCAGACAGCAGCTCAGAACATTGGATTTCAGCCCAATTCATTGGCTCCCACAAATACATTTAAAATTCTTTTGGTACAAATCCACATAGGAATGCTTTTAGAGTCCACCGTTTTCCCCAGGTTTGTTATAGCCATGTTGGTCTCAGGATATATGAGAGACCAGCTGGTGGAGATAATAAAATTTATTGGACCAATTTCTGGTGGTGGAAGGGACAAGCTATTGAGCTTCCTAGAACTCTTTAAAGTCCCTAGCAGGAGCGCTGTTGGGGCAAAACTGTAGGGGATCATACAGTGTCACTGTGTAACCAGACTTGCTTAAAAGTTTCTACTGTACAATATATATATTTATTTCTGTATATATATTAAATATCACGTTTGAAAACCTGAGTCTGTGTCATGCTCAATGAGATCATAATTATTAGAGGCATATAAGGTTCAGGTCTGCATTTTAAAATAACAAAATTTGGTGGCCCATCTCTTAGTGACTGTTGGGGTCCCTTTTTCTTCTCCCCTCTTCCTTGTTAGCTATTGCTTCCCTTTTTTGTCATCCCAAGTGGCTCACTTATACTCATTAAGCTGTGGAGTAGTCATGATAGGAGGTGAAAGAAGCAATTCACTTGGGACATTTAATATTAAACTGAACAAAATCAGTTTGCTATGTGGAATAATCAAAATATACTTGAATTGGTAGAAAGTTGAACTATAGCTCTTTTCCAACATCCGATTGTCATTCACTCTGTCTTTTTGTGTGTAGAGTGTATGGACCTGCTACTGTGTCACTGGTTTCAGTGAGAGCAGGATTATTTTTGTAATTACATACAGATTGAAAGTTGAACAAACCAAGAGCTAATACATGCTATTGAGAAGTGGTTTTTTAAATATATATTTTCGGGCAGCTTAAGCAGAGGTGAAGACTGAAAAGAACATATAACCTTATACATTTTCTTTAAATGGTAATGAGAATAGAGAAAGGAAGATATTTTGAAATGGCAAACTTTTTTCGGAGGGAGCACCTTATTCAGAGAACGGATTTTGACTATTAATGCATCCCCATGTGCGGCATTGTCTGCTCATGATCCTGGAAGGGGTTAACTATTAAATGGAAAGACATCATTGTCTATAAGTTGTCACCCATTGATACAGAGCACAATTTATTTTAGTCTTAAATGTGTTTCTATGAATAAGCTCTATTCTATTCATGAATGATTTAGCCGCCAATTATAGTACCCCATTTTCCCCTACATAATTATGCCTCTATAAGGACCTGATCCACAGACGTGCTTAGCACCTCAAGTCCCATTGCATTTAGGATGTCCAACAGTTTGCAGGACTGGGCCCTGTGTGGAGGAATTTGTTTTCAACTTTCAAAGCTTTCTTCTTTGAGGGGGGAGGGTGGTCCCCTTAATTCAACACCCCAAAGAGGACCAGGACTTCTGTATCTAAACTCAAAGATCTCAGACGGCCTAGTCCCCCCATTCTGCCAAGTGTCTACTGTTGTCCTGGAAACACCTTTGGGATGTGGTTCCACCTGCTCAGTTTATTATAATCTTTGTTTGTAATAACTCGTGTCGTTTTACACCTTAGGGCCCTGTTGAAGGGTACCATGGAAATAAGTCACCCTCAGAGCCCAACAGTTCCTCACTTTCTCCCATTGAGGAATCTGCATCCTCATGGAGCTCCCACCTAAGGGTATTCACAGAATCTAGAAGAAGCAAAGGAATATGGTGGGGAGCTGCCTTTTTCTCCAGGTTTGCAAAGGGGAATATTTGCGTTTCTTCACTGTTAAAGGAACAGTGAACAAGTTGGCCACAACTTTAAAACAAGTTTCATAAATTATTCTATGGAGATAAATGCTCAAACATCACATGAAATCCATTCTCTTAAAGAGAAATGAATTAGTAGTAAAGTGAAGACAGTTTATCAGTTGAGAATTTATGAACTGGTTTCAAGAGTTCTTAGAATCTGTAACTTTTTTTTTTGTGGCTTACATATGCGCAGACTAGCATGTAATTTTCCTTTCTGAGATACAGTGGGAAGGAGAAAAGTTCAGATTTGATAATTAGATTCTGAAAAGGTCACATGTAAAGTCCTTTTTAAAGAGACCCAGCCAAGCAATATCTGTGTTACTGCAGAACACTTCAATCACTCAGAGAAGATGATGATCCCATAAATACTAGACGAATTCATAAAAATGCCTGCGTATTTTTTTCATTTTAGCCTGTGTGTTCTGATTACAAACCACTTTTCTTTGCCTGCTGAAAGGCGGGTGGTATGTAATACAGTAATACATTTTCTTGTAAGAAAAAACATTTTGTTTAAGTCCACTTGGCATCACCATGCATTGCTTGACTTGGTTTTCTATTATCTGAGGAGCTTAACAAATCCAGTAGTTTCAGATGACTACCCTATTGTAAATCACAGTCTACAGAATGCAATAGGAGTAATCTCTTGAGATACCTAATAATAACTAATAAACTGTGTTTAAAGTACTGGTAAGTATTGCTTGTGTAATTGAATAAGGTTTATGACCTATGAGATCACAGGTTTTAAGTGTAGAACATCGCTTTCCCTGCTGCTTAGCCTGAAAAACAATAAGTACTACATATAAAGTGTAATACTAGTGGACTAGATAATACGATTTTTATATTTTAAACTTACTGTTGCCTGCACCTCGCCTCTGGGGTCGATTTTTCTCTCAGTTACTTGACTGCAGGGACTCAGTTATTTGACTCTGTTAAACTTGACAATTTAACAGAATAGGCTCTGGTCCCGGGAATTTCAAAAGTCTTCCTCAATGTATTATACCTGGGACTCTCTAACCGTCACTTTGCACAAAATGCCACCAAGTGAAAGGAACGAAAAAACTATCTCACCAATGCAGGCTACCTGTATCGCACAAAGCATGCGAGACAGACCATTTTTTCCATGTAACAAATTTTACTTGAATGTAAAACTTTTTTTTATTAAACAAGGGGGAACAATCCTCTAGTGCACAGATTTGCGACCACAGATAAAGTATTATCAGCATTAAAGTGAAGAATGTTGTTTCGTAGTAGAAATGTTGGGCCAAATTAGTCTGGCATATGTGTGTCCAACTCCCCTGATTTCAGTGAACTCTCACACACTGATGCAAGCAGTGGATATGGCCAGCTCTCTCCTTTAAGTTCTTACTGTCTATAATTGGGTAACATACACTGGCAGCCATATTCTCTGTAACCCTGGACGATTACCTCCAAGAGATTAAATTCCTTTGGTAGTGTACTTTTAATATTTCTTAAGCAGCACTGTACACCTGTCAATGTAAATTATGTCGCTCGGGGAGGGTGAGTGAAAAAAAATCACTCCCTGAGTAATGTAGCTTACATCAACCTAAGGCAGTGTCTACAACATGCTACGTTGCTGGGATATGCTCACAGGGAGGTGGAGTACTGAAATCAATGGGAGAGCACTCTGTTGTCGACTTATCGCCTCGTCACCAGACCCACTAAATCAATGCCACTGAATCGATCTCAGTAGCGCCAATTTAGCATGTCAGTGTAGACAAGCCCTTACTGTTGCAGCGTCACCAGAATAGCAATGATTAGCCTAGAGAAGACTTCATTTGCAAACTGTCATTTAAATGCCATGCACCTTATCTAAGGTCCATTGAAGACTATGGAAAATCTGTCATTAACTTTATGGGGTTTTGAATCATTATGGCCCATGTCATCCAACCCTATTCAGAAGAGGTCTGAACAATACTGGGTTTGAAACAACAGTGTCCACGAAACACCTTGTGTCCACTAGGACTTCCACTATTGTTACCAGTGTTGGAGCTGAACAGGTGGTAGCAAAAGAGGGAAATTTTAAGGGAAAAAAAATGCTAGTGTAGACAAGGCCATAAAACTTTGTCTTTGGAATGGTGACAATCTCTCCCTAGCTAAATCTGTTTTTAGTTTGCCGTTATCAACCCAATTTTGTCATCTCCCCTGTCAACTTTTCCAAAATTGAGTCTAGAAATGTCACACAAATTATTATTTTTAAGTTTGAGATAAACTGGTCAAGTCATCATCAAAGATGAGGGCTTAAAACTCCCAAGTTTAAAATACATTTCTCCAAAATTGTGTTTTTGGTTTTGTCTCAGGAAGAACAGTAATAATGGGTGTCCTTAAAGACCCACACACCGATTGGTCAAATACCACCTCAGGATAAGGGTTAGAGAAGGAATTTCTTGACACCTTAAAAATTATGTCTGCATGGGGAAGCCAGTTTCAGAGCACACAAAAGGAGAAGTTATTCTAGACTCAGTCCTAAAAAACCCATGAGTTAGCTCAAGTAGTAATTATAACTGAGTCACTAAGTAATAGTCACCAAAATATAATTAGAGTCAACTTCATCCCATGTGACACTAAACTCCTAACAAATGGGGAATTTCAGTACAAAATGAGTGCTAGTCAAAAGAGACCCTAATTCAAACAAGGAAATTGAAGGATGTAGATAGGCATGCAAGCTACTTAAGCAAATCATTATAGAGCCACAGAAG
The DNA here is from genome assembly GCF_020497125.1 of Mauremys mutica. Taxonomy (NCBI): domain Eukaryota; kingdom Metazoa; phylum Chordata; order Testudines; family Geoemydidae; genus Mauremys; species Mauremys mutica. Next base: position 184,598,837 of record NC_059073.1, on the reverse strand, counting down.
GCATGCCTAAGTAAACAAAAAAGGAAGCAGGAAAGCTAGGAAGAAAATAGCATAGCTACCTGGCAGGGTTCAAGAGGTAATTTTTCTCTCACAGCTAGTCTTCAGCAAATGGCAATCCAAACCTTAGTGAAGCCAATGGGGGGTGGGGGGGGAGGGAAGGAGCATAAACAATGGCAGTCCATCTATAAGAAGGGCCATTGAAGGGAACCTTAAAAGAAAATAATTTTAACAGAAAGCAAAATGGTTCATGATCAGTTAAATGCATATATTGAATAGTTTAACACAAGGAAACACATTTTTGTTTCCTCAGTTACCCAAATCTAAATATTCACTATTTATTTGAGAAACTTGACCAAAAAACAAAATACCTGAAGACAAAACTCTTTCAGGCTTTGCTCAGCTCCTCTCATGATCAGATACACTGGCACTTTCCCCAAGTCTTAACCATCTCTTTTCCCTCAGAACGTCTCTAGACTAGGGAAATTTGCCCCGGTATAACATCAATGTAAATACATTGCATGGCGCAATTTACCCTAATAACAAAACAAGTTGGCATTAGGGGTTTGCACTGGTGAAACTACACCAATGTCGTTCCGCCAGTGCAAATTTCCATCATCTGGATCAGACCTAGACATAGTAGCACAAATGGTACCTGTCACCGCACATTGATCTCAGACTCCTGCAATAACTAGAAACAGCAGGGTAGGTGAAAGACAGAGTGGCAGTTAGGCCAGGTCTATGCTTCAGACCTTTATCAGTAGAACTAAGTTGCCCAGGAGTGTGACAAATCCACACCCCTCAGCAATGTAGTTATACCGCCCTAACCACAGTGTGTAGACAGTGCTATGTTGCCGGGAGAACTTCTCCCGCTGCTCAGGGAGGTGGGATTAACTACACCGATGGGAAAAGCTTGGGTGCAGCTACAGCGTTTTCAGTGTAGACCAACCCATAGAGTAACAGTTTTAGCTTTGAAATTCCCTTTTTGGCTGAGTCATTTAAAATGAAGCTTTAAGGCCCTTTGCGCTAGATTAACAAAGGAATTTAAGCGTGGTGATACTCAGCATTGCCTCACCTAATTTTTAGGCACCTAGGTTCCCTATACAATGACTGGGAAGAAATTGGTTCCTAAGAATGGGTTTCACAAATGCCAGCACACTGGGCAGCTCCCCACCGAAACTAGCCAACGGAAGATGCCAAGGCAAGGGAGGCTTCCTAAACCCTGCCTCCCTCAGGGACTTCACTGCCTAAGTCTGGGCTGGAGAGAGGCGCCTCCATCTGCGTGGAATTCTCTGCTGCAAAGCCGCCTTTGGCCTTAGGCACCTATACCATTTTTGCAAGGAGACCCTTTAGCCCAGTGGATGGGGTACTCAGCTAGGTTGTGGGGGGGTCCCTGGTTTAAGTCTCCCCCTCCACCTGTTAGGGAGAAGGGATCTGCACATAGATTTGCCACCACACAGATGATCGCACTACTAGCGAGCATGGGATATGCTGATGTGGGGATCCCTCAGACTTGCAGTTCCACTGTGGATAAATAGCGAAAGAATCAGTGAGACAGCGTGCGCACGACAATGACTCTGTAGCCTGGGGGTTAGAGCACTCACCTGAGAGGTAGGAGACCCAGGTGCAATCCCACTGCTCCAATGACTATTTATCCACAGTGGAACAGCTTCAACGGAGAGACTGAGGGAGTTGCACTACAAACAGCCCATAGCCCAGTAGTTAGGGCACTCATTTGAGAGATGGCAGATCCTTGTTCAACTCCTTTCTCCCCCTCAGGTGGAGGGGGAACTTGAATCAGGGATCTCCCACATCCCAGGTGAACCCCTAGCCCACAGGCCTAAAGTTATTAGGGAAATTCTCCTCCTCTCCCTTTCCCCAGCCAGTTCATGTAAGCTCACCTATAGGTGCCCGATCTGATAAATGACCTCAGAGCTCACCTTCTGGATCAGGCCCCACAGGTAAGTTAGGCAGAGGAGCACCTGTTTTCCCCCCTGTTCGTGCAGCACCCTGGCGCTAAGGCATGCGGATGCCTAGAATGAAGCTGCAGTGCACAGGGAACTTTTACTGCAAAAGCATAGGCGTCAAGTGAGTTTAAGTGCCTACAGGATTCGGCAGCAACTGAGCAGTGGTTTTTCCCAGTGTGGGTTGATTCTGGGATTCAAGTGCCCGAAATGGCATTTAGGCACCTGCATCCTTTTGTGAACCTAGCCTTTTACAATACCGTATAAAAAAAGCACAACTGCAACTCTATCTATAAATGCCTTATAAATAAAAGTACAGTAGTTAGGTAAAATCTAGCAGATAAATCATGATTAAACTTGCCAAAATATAGAGTTTAACAATGCTATGAACAGATAGGAGCTATTCTATAGGCCAGGCTATTAAAGTAAAACTCTGCAGGTGACTTGTAGATGCTTCATTGATGTACTGATCCGGATATTTGGGTGGGGAGACAGATCTGATATTTTTACAAGTTTCATGAGGTTTTGAAAAATCCAGACATCTGCATTTTAATCTTTGGAAATTCCTGAGATCAGCAAGACTATTGTCTGCAGTATTTAACCACAAGTTAGACCCACCTCTTAGAAAGTATATAAGTCTTATGATGGCTGAAAAAGAATTCCTTTCTACATAATGATGGGGTTGTGCTTTAAAACATTTATCTTTCAATGAGAGGTTAAGTTCATGATAATTCATGGTTTTGCTATAAGTGAGTTACTGTATGTGTCCTACTCTGACTAATTTAGATAAGTACAGCTTTCACCTTCTTTCATTGTCTGGTATATTTATATTGCAGCTGTGGGTGTCATACTATTGATAAAACCAAGTGATAAAAACAGCACTGTTGCAATAAATTGATAAAAATCAAGCAATAAAAACAGCATCACTGAAATAGCTTTGCACAATATCTGTTGTCAACAAATCTCCAATCTGAGATTAAATAACTCCTACAAACTACAGGTCTGATCCCAAGTGCAGGTGAGCATGTGTAACTCCAACAGACTTCGAGATACAGCCTGAGCCTGCAGTACTTACTCAAGCAAAATTTGCATTTAACTCAGTGAGGTTTGCCAGACTTTAGTCAAACAAAATGTTGAAAAGAGAAGTCAGATTTTGTCCACCTGTGAGGAAAATTCTGAAAGTGTCCATGGCTTTGTCTCAGGATTTATGTGACTTTCTGCATGAAATGTGACTCCTAAGTAACCGTCAATACCCATATATACCAATGATCAAATCCTATCTTGGAACACATCATTAAGAAAATATACATACCTCTGTGGCATTGTGCCAGATATGCTGAAAGAACTCAAATGTGAAGTTGCGGAACTATTAACTAAGGTTTGTAACCTGTCCTTTAAATCGGCTTCGGTACCCAATGACTGGAAGTTAGCTAATGTAACTCCAATATTTAAAAAGGGCTCTAGGGGTGATCCCGGCAATTACAGACCGGTAAGTCTAACGTCGGTACCGGGCAAATTAGTTGAAACAATAGTAAAGAATAAAATTGTCAGACACATAGAAAAACATAAACTCTTGAGCAATAGTCAACATGGTTTCTGTAAAGGGAAATCGTGTCTTACTAATCTATTAGAGTTCTTTGAAGGGGTCAACAAACATGTGGACAAGGGGGATCCCGGTGGACATAGTGTACTTAGATTTCCAGAAAGCCTTTGACAAGGTCCCTCACCAAAGGCTCTTACGTAAATTAAGCTGTCATGGGATAAGAGGGAAGGTCCTTTCATGGATTGAGAACTGGTTAAAGGACAGGGAACAAAGGGTAGGAATTAATGGTAAATTCTCAGAATGGAGAGGGGTAACTAGTGGTGTTCCCCAAGGGTCAGTCCTAGGACCAATCCTCTTCAATTTATTCATAAATGATCTGGAGAAAGGGGTAAACAGTGAGGTGGCAAAGTTTGCAGATGATACTAAACTGCTCAAGATAGTTAAGACCAAAGCAGATTGTGAAGAACTTCAAAAAGATCTCACAAAACTAAGTGATTGGGCAACAAAATGGCAAATGAAATTTAATGTGGATAAATGTAAAGTAATGCACACTGGAAAAAATAACCCCAACTATACATACAACATGATGGGGGCTAATTTAGCTACAACGAGTCAGGAAAAAGATCTTGGAGTTATCGTGGATAGTTCTCTGAAGATGTCCACGCAGTGTGCAGAGGCGGTCAAAAAAGCAAACAGGATGTTAGGAATCATTAAAAAGGGGATAGAGAATAAGACTGAGAATATATTATTGCCCTTATATAAATCCATGGTATGCCCACATCTCGAATACTGTGTACAGATGTGGTCTCCTCACCTCAGAAAAGATATTCTAGCACTAGAAAAGGTTCAGAAAAGAGCAACTAAAATGATTAGGGGTTTAGAGAGGGTCCCATACGAGGAAAGATTAAAGAGGCTAGGACTCTTCAGTTTGGAAAAGAGAAGACTAAGGGGGGACATGATAGAGGTATATAAAATCATGAGTGATGTTGAGAAAGTGGATAAGGAAAAGTTATTTACTTATTCCCATAATACAAGAACTAGGGGTCACCAAATGAAATTAATAGGCAGCAGGTTTAAAACAAATAAAAGGAAGTTCTTCTTCACGCAGCGCACAGTCAACTTGTGGAACTCCTTACCTGAGGAGGTTGTGAAGGCTAGGACTATAACAATGTTTAAAAGGGGACTGGATAAATTCATGGTGGCTAAGTCCATAAATGGCTATTAGCCAGGATGGGTAAGAATGGTGTCCCTAGCCTCTGTTCGTCAGAGGACGGAGATGGATGGCAGGAGAGAGATCACTTGATCATTGCCTGTTAGGTTCACTCCCTCAGGGGCACCTGGCATTGGCCACTGTCGGTAGACAGATACTGGGCTAGATGGACCTTTGGTCTGACCCGGTACGGCCTTTCTTATGTTCTTATGCTTAAGTGAGCAGTGAGCCACATGGCGCAATAGATAGAACACTGACTGTGGGTTGATAAGACCTGAATTCCACTGATAGCTCTTTCATTTTATTTACTCTGAAACCTTGGGCTTGATTCTTAGGTAGTGATTCACTGGGGGTTTGGTCCTGCACCATTCAAATCAAGGGGCGTTTTCCCCCTTACCCCTGCTATGTTTCAATTTGCCCCTATAAAACAGGGGTAATGATATTTACCCAGCTTTGTAAACCACGAAGAGCCTCTGATGAAAAGTGCTAAGTGTTATTAAATGACTCCATCCACTCTAGGTTCTGCTCCTAGAAGCTCATTTTAAAAAGCTATTACAATAGTTTGCATTTAAAAAGGAAAACGGGACAATTTTTAAAAAGGGCTGATTGTTCCAGTTTCTGTCTGGAGATGTTGCACTCCATACAGGGGTGGCTCTAGCCATTTTGCTGCCCCAAGCACGGAGGGTCCGCTGGTCCTGTGGCTTCGGCAGACCTCCCGCAGGTGTGCCTGCAGGAGGTCCACCAAAGCCACAGGACCAGTGGACCCTCTGCAGGCAAGCTGCCGAAGGCATCCTGCCTGCCGCCCTAGCGGTGACCGGCAGAGCGCCCCCCGCGGCTTGCCGCCCCAGGCACGTGCTTGGAGCGCTGGTGCCTGGAGCCGCCCCGACTCCATATTATATTTCATCATGCCATGGCACACCACATCCCATCCAGTCTCGCATGTGACACAATAGAAGCTGCTCTAGGACTAAATCCTGCAAACTCACTTGAGTTCTTGACTTCATTTAGGCCACTCCTGAATGCTGATGACTATTTACATGAATAAGACTCACTGGGCAGCATCATTCAGGACCACTCCTCGGAGCTGATCCTGCACCTACAGATGTCAAAGGGTGTTTTGCCATTGATTCCAAAAAGGGCAGGCACAAGCCTATACATTGCAACATATAGGAAATGACAGCTATTATTCACACACAGTATTATGACTAGAGATGGATTTAGATCAAAATCCCAGGTCTGAAAGCACCTGAGCTTTGGAGGTATTTGAAATCCAAGTTTTGTAAATATCACCTAGCTTTATGCTGATCCTAACCAAAACTTTGTTTCCAAAGGCTCTCAAACTTTTTGTAACATACAAAAATCTGATCAGATTATTTCAGCATGAGGCCATAATGATTTAATATGGGGGTTTTTGTTGTTTGTTTTGTTTTTGTGCACAGCTTTGTTCTGTTTATACCTAGTGAGGGGAAGGCAGTATTGGGCTGTCCAGTGGAGTATTCTGGATTAACTTTTAGTCCACCTAAGGAGAGAAGTATTTCATTTTATTACTTGTAGGCCATGATTGTTTAACAAGGTTAAGTGGCTCAGGTGTGGTCTTCCTGCTTTTCATCCAGTCCTTTTATTCTGACTACCATTGCTTCCAGCTAGTGAGTGGGAATTTTATAATTATTGGCATTTGGTCAATTGGTCTTATATATATTTATATTTATATATATATATATTTATATATAGACATACGGGGGTGTTGATGGAAGTATTTGACTAAATTTAAGTATACTTTATTCTATTGTTTATTACTACCATGTTTGCAGGACACCAGGATCTAGAGGGAAGCTCTAGTATAAAATATAGTAATTTAACGTTTACTAAAAGGACAGAGAAATACACCAAGTTGTACGATCAGACTCGCCGCACTCTGTCTTATCTACAGTGTATTTTTTCAAGTTTATGCTGGCTTCTTAGGCTCCCAGCAGAAAAGAACTGACCCATAGTTTTTCACTAGATGACCTGCTGTTTTGCACGTCTCAAGGAGCTCAGTGACACACCCATCATTAGGAAAATGACACCAAGGGTGGTGTACACCCAATGGAAAAACTTTGTTAAAGTCTCGGCTGGTAAACTAATAAACGAAAACAGATGGATCATGATAGCAAGTGTCTTGGAGGTAGGACTGTAAGATTGTAGTGTTCTATAGATAATTTACTGCACTTGTTTCCAACTAATGTATTTTGAACAAAGAAATCTTATTTTAATGTATATTTCTCTTTCTGCTTCTAGAATGGGCAGATTATATTATTTTTGCACCTACGGAGTCCACCAGGGAAACAATTTTAAACCAGGAATATTCAAGCCGAGCTTTGTAGGGGCAAGACAGGCTGAGGCAACACTGTTCATATATTCTGAAAGAGCTTATCCCGCAGTAAGCTAGAATTGGGAAAGGAGAGGAGAGGGAGGGATAGGGTTGTAAAATCCAGCCCCTCTAGCCTAGGGCCAGCACAGTCCATTATAGCTGCTCAAGCTAGAGTGGCACGATAGTACCTTCACGCTAGGTGGAACAACAGGGTCACTGGATGCATACCGGGTCACTATATACACCCTGCCCTGTCCCATCATTGCCTTCCACCCGGGCTTATGTTGGCTCAAGTGCAGAGCATCTCCCCTACAGCAGAGTGATTTGTATTTTGTAGGCCCCCTCCTGCATGGCTGCTGTGCCAGCTGATCCCCAACACAGGACTTCAGTGATGCAGGCAGTCTTGTGTTGGCCCCCTGCAGAAAGCTGGATTTCACCCTATAGGAAATGTGTGCGCTGCTGAAAGCACATGGTAGGGAAAACACAATCTCATTCAGGTTTGCAATACACACCTATTTACTATAGTCATTATAATATTTTCCTGTTGGGGTGTATGTTCTACTAGCAAGACCTTAATTAATGTCAATGAAAGAAACTACAGACCCCTGGGGGAAAATAGCTAAAAAAACAGATTTCTACATTTTGCAGTAGACTCTCTTGTTAATGGTGGTTTCCTCCCAAACCAGCAGGCCAATTCAATGACAGACTCAGCAGTGGCGCACACAGCTGTACTTCCCAGGACATTCAGATGTTTGACTTTATATTCGCTAGACAGACAGATTTCCAGGGAAAAACTCACCCACTGTTGTCACACACAGGAAAGACCAACCTTCTGTCATTAGCTCACACAACCAGCTGAGTGCTTGAGTCAGAGCCAGACACACTATGTTCTCTCCTCAGCACCATCCTATTTCCCCTCCAAGCTCTGAGTCACTGTTACATTCTTCCTGAGTGGAAATACATTATTTTCATTGGACATAAACAGGCACAGGTGGTTCCACCTACTGCAAGTTAGTGTAGAATCTACAACACATTGTCCTTTGACTTTTTCAACAGTTTTCTTAGTAGCAGAGAAAGAGGGAGGAACAGTAGGACCAATGGTGGTGTTAAATGCTATTAAAGCTGCTTTTCCCAGCAAATACAGTGGGTGCACTGTCTGTATGGTTTTGACCTATATTTTCATTCACTGAGTCTCTTTTTCCTCTCGTGTTGATTTATGGTTAAACACCCCCCCCACACACACACACATTTTATTCTGTTTGATCCACGGGAGCCTTCCAACTTTTGTTCTGATGTTATTTTGCTCACTTGGGCCTCCAGGCTCAATCATTCTCTAAACTATAAGGGATCTTTCTTTTTATAAACTCTTTATATAAGTTTTAGCACAATTAACTATATTAAACAGGAACCTGAAATCTAGAAGTTTCCCTTTCGTTAGATTTTGCGTAAGATCAGCTATGGAGCCTAACTCTATAATGGGCCTGAGCTAGAACCCTGAATCGAAATACCCTCCAACTTGGGGGGAGTTGAAGTCCAAAACCAACTCTGATCTAAATTTGAAAAATCGCCTCTTTTCAATGAACTAAATCAAAAGTCTGGATCTGAACATCCCCCTGAACTTTTGCAAATCAGATGCAGATCTTATCTGTGCAAAAGGCCAGAACCAGAACCTTGATCCCAAACCGAGTTTATGGCTTGTGCCGTCTATAATTTCATGCAAAGAGTTGTATTCTAATAGAATACAGAATCCAACTCTACTATGCCCTACTCATGGGTCAGCAGTGTAAAAGGACACAAACGTCTGCATTTGCCATTCACTTCTTTTTAGTGGAGAGTGCTCCACGTGCTCTTACCATGTCTGCTCTGCTTCCAGGCTATCACTCAGCCTGCCCAGAACAGCCCAGGATACACTCCTAAAAACATACGTGAGGCAGAAGCAAAGGCAAAAACGTGACTGTGATGACAGAAAAGCTACTATGTGGATGTAAACTGAGCAATGTATCTTGCACCCACTTAAACTGAATACGCCCTTGAAGTCATTTAAAGCTGAGCTTTCTGTTATTCGCATTTTGTAGTTACAACATCACAGTTCAAGCTGTTGTCTGCAAAGGGCCTAACTGACGTGATGGACGTCACAAATACTCCAGTGCTAGTGGGAGTAAGCTGCATAGAAGCTCTTGATCACATACAATTATTCCCCTTTGTTTATTATACTTCTTTATCTGGATTCTCAGGTTACACTGATTACAGATATACAATTATTTATTTCTATTACATTAGCACTAGGAGTCATCAATCAGAATTGGGTCCTTTTGCTGTTGATACTGTCTGAACATTTAGTAAAAGATAGTCCTTCTCCCAAGAGCTCACACCCTACTTACAGAAATTCGGAATTCTCACTTCTGCTTGTCTGGTCTCAGGTATAACATTCACTAAGTACCCAAATGGGGGGGGGGCGGGAATTTAGAATGACTTTAAATTTTTGCTTGAGGCTCACGGGTTTGCTACTCCCCCTTAATAGTGTTAGATACAATCATGAGAATAAGTCTCCAAGAGAAGAAAGCACGGTCAGGTCCTAATGCTTTTGGCAGGAAAGTTCTTAGTAATAAACTGTGATGGTCTCCTCCCTTCTCTTTCTCTCAAGAACTTGAATGCTATTTGGTTAAGGATAAAAATGATTCATGGTTTGGAGTGAATGTTATGTTCACTTCCCCCTCCCCTCTGTTTCTCTCGCAGAGTCACCAGTCTAGCACTGGGCTTGCCTCCCACAAGATACAAAAGCCAAAGCCTGCTCAGACTGTAGCTGTGACGCGATGAGAGCTTTCATTCTGAACATCTCCTCAGCTGCCGTACTGGCTCCCGCACTTGGGGGCTGTCTGAATTTCCCACTAGCTTGGTGACATGAATGTCAATTATATGAGACTCACACTTCAATTCAAGCCCAATAGCCACACTTAATCTTGCAATGGAGAGTGAGCTTTAAATGACTTGTCTGAATTTCTGACAAACATTGCAGTTCTAGTCTGAAGTCAAAGCAACTATTTACTAATAAGTAGAGAGAACTAATCAAGCTATTCATTATGAATAATTTGTCATATTTGGTCCTTTTTCTGGTCACAAACGTGATTTTTACAGTCTTTATTTGTAATTCAGAACTCAAAATTCATGCTATGTTATTGGTCACCTGAGTCACATGGTATGGTTTCTGTTTCCTGATTGTTTTAGTTTTTATAAAGAGTAGCAGTTCCTGAAGAAATCATGAAGGCATTGACTGGAGTTCTCAGGAAGATGGTGGGAAAACACTATGGTAAGAGAGAGGCAGACCCACAACATTTTTGAATCTCCTTGTCTCTTGCACAAGAACGTGTATATATGGAACCCAGATTGTAAAGCCGCTGGGTTCCTTCCTGAAGGAGAAAGATGTTAACCAGATATCTTGAGTGTCTAGAAGACATTACATTACATTTTCTCTCACCACATTCACTCCAAGTTATTTTGAGTGCATGTGTTTCTTTAGTCCTCATTGTAAGGTTTGGGCCAGATCCTAGTTTGTCTCACTTAATTGCCTTAGCATCAGGGTTCTGACCAGAAGGCTCAGGAAGAAACTGTCCATTCCCACAACTAATATATAGCATCATACATTATATTCAAACACCTGCCAGTTGAATGGCTCAATTCACTCGATTTTCTATCATAGTATTGCCAGCCATTTATTACAGTCATTCGTCATGTACACAAGGGCAGTGGTCACCTCCCTTTGTTCATGTCATTTGATTGTCACGGTGCCAGACTGGCTCAACAAGAGTTTGGAGAACTTCCTGCTTAGATGTGTCTTCTAGCAATATTTCACATACCTACCAACTGCATTTACTTATCTCCCATTTTTTGTCATCATGAACAGTCATCGCTGGACAGAAACAACAAAGGGCTTTTGACTTTGTGCCAACTGGTAAATCTCAAAACTAGCCATAGGACCAAACAGGTAGCCCTTTACTGTGTAAAGGTTATTCTCTGGGACATTGATCCCCCGCCTCAGTAGCTGGCCACCAAAGAAAATTTGTTCTGTGTTCTGGTGATGGAACAAGTGCCAAGTGTCTTCAGATGAAGGACCTCTCTCTGCTGCTCAGGCATCACACCTCCTATTCCCTTATCTTCTGCTCTCCTACTTTCTGTTGCTTATGCTGAGGTATTTTAAAAACATTCTCCTAGGATGTGTTTACATTAGTAAAATTAGAGCCTGTATTTCACTGATGGTGAAGCTGCACTGAAGCTAAGCCACATACAGGATTACACACTTTTACCAGGTCATGAAAACTCAGAGCAGACTGCTCATGGTCTGCAGATTGCAGCTTGGGAAATACTGCATTATATTTTACACTGTAATCATTGACAAATAATTTATAATGATAGAGAAACAATGTTGGTATTTTCAATGCTGAGTAAGAGATTTAAATACACAACTTCCATTAATGTAAGTGGTATTTCTAAATCCTCTAGTCAGCTTTAAAAATCTCAATTCATATTATCAGGGATAAGAACTTAAATCCACATTTCTTGACAAGTGCTTGAATTCTTAACCATAATTCTGCATTAATGCTTGGTATTTGCATAGAACTGAAGTTGGCATGTAAGAGCATTTAAAAAATATAGCAAACTTTAAAACATACTAGTTGCTAAGGAGAACTTGCATGTACCAGCCATTACATATCTGATATTTTAATAGCTCTAGATGTAATTGTTGACTGATTACAGGTAACAGGTGCCAGTGGTAGCTGTGTTAGTCTGTATCAGCAAAAAAACCAAAGAGTCCTTGTGGCACCTTAGAGACTAACAAATTTAGAAAGCTTATGTCCAAATAAATTTGTTAGACTCTAAGGTGCCACAAGGACTCCTTGTTTTTTTTTGCTGATTACAGGTAGTAATTTCCCAACCTGAAGTCAGCACTGACACAATTCTATATTAAATTAAATATGTAATTAAAAAATTAACCTAAGTGGAATTTTAAAAAAATCTCAATGTTTTTATTGGTGGTTTTTTCATCTTTATAAGGTCAATGAAAACATTTTTATATTTTCGATAGGAATTTTTCTCAAAAGTATTGCACATTACAGTGCATCAATAATAAAAATATGATGTAACTAATCAGAATGAGACAAAAACAGATGCCAAAATATGCAGTGCAATGTGTCAAGTACTGCAAAATGTAACCTCACCAAACCGTTGCTCAGGTAACCAGCAATCTGAGAGCCTTTGATATTTTGAAAAGAGATTGTTTAACTGAAGTTTAACCCTGGTTGCCTATGCTACTGATTTAGGTAGTCATCTGAAGGGACAGAAAAGGGACAGAAGGGCAGGTAAAGGGTATAGCCATTCTGACACTGTATCAGGAAAACTCTTGTACTGCAAATGAGGAACTGTTAAAAGAATGCCTTTTCTGGGTATCAGGCCATAGATTATATAATGAAACTCTTTAAAAACTAACTTCTGAAGGAAGGAGACTATTAAAGGAGTGCATTATCTGTACAACAAATTCAATAGCAATTCAAAGTGTAAAATGAATAAAACTATTAGCAAAATACATTTACTGGGCACCAAACCAGAAAATATGTAATCATATGCTGGAACCAACTTAAATAAATAACTGTAAAAGAATAAAACCACTTATGAGGAGACTTGTGTGTGTGTAATGAGGCTACGTATTTTACAATTTCGCTTTGTAGCGGTATTTTAAATAGGTCACATTTATGCCTGTTAAGATGACATTTTACACCCTATTTATAGAATCTCATTATAATGTCTGCCTTGTCTCATTTCAATTAAATTTTGACTTTGAAATGGGATGGAAGGATGGAAGAGGACAGACACTCCAGTGGACGATAATGACGATCTATTAAAAGTTTATGTTGCATTCTGAATGGCAGGGAGGATCAGGAGGAAAATGCGGGCACAGAAACATTTTCTTGAGAAACTGAACAGATATGCAAGAAGATTGAAACAGCTCCTGGGGCTTCTTAACTTCTTTGTGCACTTGCTTTCTGTATGGAACGATTCCTAACCTTGATTTACCTTGAACCTTCTTTGGATTGGGCTTCTCTGACCCAATAAAGGGGATGTCTCCCTCTCAGTCATGTTGACAGACCTAGCTGTCTTCTCAGACTCGCACTAGCCCTGCAATTCATTCCATTTCCTTTTTAATTTCCCATGTCAGGATTCCTGCCCTCAACTCACTTATACTCTCCATTCACACTCATATACTGCTGGGCTTCCCAGGGACACCACGATGAACTGCTCCTCGCATGGTCCAGTTGGGAACTGGACCTCCCAATTTAACTTTCCATTGAGCAAACAAACCACTCCAATGAACGTTATGCTTCTAGCACTTGACAATTACTCCAGAACACCATCAGTGCCAATGCCACAGCCCTGCATTGACAAGCAGATCAAGAGCCAACTCAGAGAACTGCTGCCCAGAGCTGTAAAAATGTGGAACTAACCCTGAAGCTAGAGTGGCAAGGTGCAGATTAACATTACTGTCAACACCAAGCATTCAAAAATCATGAGTTGGACTATAAATCACAACTGGATTAAAAAAATCATGAGGTATTTGAAGAAATAATGAATTGACTCTCAGTTTCCTGCCCCCTTATGTTTATCTTTCCCCCATGTTTTCTCTTACTATCATGTACCTCTCATATTCTTCTCAGCACCCTCTACAGTCTCCCACCTTTCTACCCTGTATTACCCCTACAGCCCCTGAAGTCTTGCTTCCCGCACCCCAAGTTTCCTTGTCACTCTCAGTCTGCCCCATTCTACACACACTGTTTGCCTTCTGCCTCCCCATATTCCCCTGCATTGTAGTAGCTTTCCCTTCCGCTTCCCACATGCCCCTGTCTCTAGAACTGGTCAACATTTTTTTGTCAATAAAAATGTTTAATGAAAATAGGCTTTAAAAAGGTTTGAGTGAATTTCTGACTCTTTTTGGAATTCTCCAGTCACAATCAAAAACTGAAAACATCAAAAACTTTATTTTTAATTTCTTTTGAAAATTTTCTCAGAAAATACCATTTTCTGATCAGCTCTAGCTGGGCTTCCTCCATTTTCACATCCAGATGCCCCAGCAGGCAGTCATGTTCCCTAAAAGAAACCTGGCTTCAGCCCACTTAAAAACAATGGGAGATGCTGATTATCTTTACTAGGAGCAGTCTCAATTCCACATGCAAAGGCTGTATTGAAAAGTTGTCTGTCTTGGCTCAGAGCAGCCTGTAATTCAGTCTCACTGAAAAGAATGGGAAATGACAGCCATTTTGTAAAAGGGAAAAATTTACCAGAAAGCTGCCAGACAAGAAGGTAAAACACTGCAAAAATCACAAGCCTTATGATAAAATTGCAAGACTTGACAACTCTGAATTACCTGCTGTTGGAGCTCATTACACTATTGTATAACACTGTGGAATGAAGTTACAGTTTAAAACATGTTTTTAATTAGGTAACTGTTCTGGTAACCAAAACCAAGGTCACCAAGGTTTTGTATCTTCCTCTGTTTATTATTGTTTGTAAGAATGTGATTACAAGCAGTCCCAACATCAACCAACGTGTACATGGATGAATTACTAAAACGTGGCACTATATAAATCCAGTTTGCTGAGTTTGAGTTAAATAAAATATAGTTCTTTCCCCACAGGTTGTAAGCTACATTCCTCTCTTCAAAGAGACTGTGTTCTGGGTCCCCCCTCCTGGCGCACAGTGAAAAAAATCTGTTATTGTTGGAGCTGGGCCTATTTTAAATAGGCCATGATACTTGGAGAGTGGCCTTTGAAAGCCAGCCCACCTGCGGGCCAGTGGAATCCCCCTTCCTGCTGTCTGGTCTTGGGATTTGAAGCACAGACTTTCCAAAGCCCACTGTCTGACTCCCTTGTGTTACCGCCTCCCTGATTTTCTGAAGCTTACTTACGTCCCCTTCACCCTGTGAAAAACTGGAGCCAAACCACAGCACATCCCACATTGGTACAGACTGAGGGTTAGTGATTTGAAATGCAGTAGTTGGTAGCCAGCCTGACTGTGTGAATGATTCATGATCACATGGACTTAATATTACCTGTTATGCCATTATTTCTAATGGCTAGTGAACCTAGCATTTCCCCATCTCTTGGCCTCCCTTGTCTGCCATGCTCCCATTCCACAGACATCTAAAAAATTCATTTAAAAATGTACTGTAAAAGAAGAAGTACACACGGTAACCTATTTCTCCTAAATGGAGGGGTTTCTGGTGGCATTCATGTATCTTATATCAATCTTCAAAACACTATACTGCACCTTCAGCTCAGACATTGATTAGTGGAACTGAGATGGAAGGAAAACGACAGTAGAACCTGGCTTGCACCAGTTGCCCCAATAACTAGAAGACTCACTGTGAATTTGCAAGGAAAGCCAACATCCAGTGTCTTCTTCTGGGTAGAGATTCCCCAGGCCTGGTTCTGCTGCATAAGAGTGGAAAGGTAGGGACTAGATAGTGGGAGGCAGTGGCCTGTACAGTGGTTAGCTATGCAAGGCCCTCCCTCCGCTTTAATACATGTAAGACAGAAAAAAGAGGAGGCAGGGGAAGGGCTGTGGGGATCCACTGCTGTGCAAATCCCCTCATGCTCCTAGGGTGACCAGACAGCAAGTATGAAAAATCAGGACAGGGGATGGGGGGTAATAGGAGCCTATATTAGAAAAAGACCCAAAATTCAGGACTGTCCCTATAAAATCGGGACATCTGGCCACCCTACATGCTCCCCATGTTGAAGGGCTGCATAAAGATTCCCAGAACCTAGTCCTGATAAAGGGCTCTAAGAGCAGATTCCTCTCTGCTGCTCTCCTCAACATCTGTCAATTGCATGGGCTGACAGTGGCCTCTGGCTTTAGTTTAGGTGAACAAAGCATGAAATAGCAAAGAAAATATACCACAAAATATACCAGCTCCTCAAGCATAGGAAAAGGGAAGTTAAGAGTAAGTAAATAACTCAGCAAGAATTAAGAGTACTCACCAGCTGGATGAGGAGATCCAGGAAGCAGCAGCCAGTTACAAAATGGATACTTTAGGGCTGCAACTGCTCCTCTCTTCCACATTTAAAGGGCCAGCCCCACAGTGATGCCACGGAGGCAGCTATAACCTGAACAGGCCCCAAGAGTTACACCTGGAGTCCCAGCACAGCCCAAGATTGTAAAAGTGACTTAAAGCCACCTTACTCTACACTCCCCCGTGACTGCGAATTCTCTACTGTGCCTTTTAAAAGTTCAGCACAGAATCTCATCTTGGTGTTTTAAGTCCTATCTTTAGAGTTTCCTTTATTCCCATTACAGCCACAGCTTGTCTGCTATGTAGAATCTTAAAGGTCTGAAATTCAAGATCTTATTGAAATTGCCTCTGCAGATCCCCTCTTTAGGTGACACATGTCATGCTTCATGATTCAGAGGGAAAATATAGCTCCTAATATGGAGATCTGCAGAGACAATGTATTCAGTTACAGTTACTAGTAAGTAAACCCTGTTTCTTTAACCGTAGAATATTAATACTCTGCCCACATTAGGTTAAAAGGAGGGGAAAAGAAAAGCATTAACTGAAATGCCTTGAGCTTACAATGTTTGTTTGATGCGCTATGTTCATGTACAACAGTCAAGCCATTGTAAGCATTTTTCAAGTGTTGCTCACACCTGGCTGAACCAGTGCAATGTACCAGCAATGAATCTTTGAACCTGCACTAGTTCTGTCAGTCAACATAACTCCATGCCACAATACAGGGCTTTGTACCTGTAAGCTACTCACAAGTTCTTTCCCCCAGTAACAATCCTGTGCACTAAGGATTAGGTTCTTAAGAAGTACCACAGTGCACTGGTATGGTTATAGTTTTACGATATGGGCATGCCAAAACAGTTGCATCAAACACAATGATGCTGCATGGATATGCTAAATTGTTCCAAGCCCTGGCTATGCAACAGACATTTCATTGCACAATGGCCTGGATCCACAAAGGGACTTAGGCATTATGATAGGATCCACAAAGCCGAGTTAGGTAGCTAGACTCTCTATGCAATGCATGGAGAGAGACAGGTGCCTAAGAATGTGATTCACAAAAACTAGTATGACAAGCGAAGAGCTGCCTAAGCCAGCTAATTGGAGATGCTGATAGAAGGGGTGTGTCCTAAGCCCCACCCCCTCACCGAGTTTGGTGCCTAAATCTAAGCTGCAAGGATGTGCCTATCTTTGCTTGGGATCCACACCTGGGAACCCTCTCCTGAAGTCAGGTGGCTTAGGAGAATGAGCTAGGGGCCTGCTTAACTCCATACAAAACTTCCACAGGAGGAGGTGGTGGTGGTACTACCACCAACACCAATGCCACTCTTCTAGCTGTGTGCTTAGGGCTGGGATATGGGAGACCTTGGTTCAAGTTCCCCTTCTGGCTCAGAGGAATAAAGGATTTTAAATAGGGGTCTCTTACTGTTTAGGGGAGTGCTCTAATGCAGTGCTTCTCAAGAAGCAGTACATGTACCCAGAGGTGGTCTTTGCTTAGTTTTATAAAAAGCTCTAGCAAAGTCAGTACAAACTAAACTTTCATACAATGACTTGTTTATACTGTTCTATATACTATACACTGAAATGTAAGTACAATATTTATATTCCAATATATTTATTTTATAATTATATGGTAAAAATGAGAAACTCAGCAATTTTTCAGTAATAGTGTGCTGTGATACTCTTGTATGTTTATGTCTGATTTGGTAAGCAAGTCATTTTTAAGTGAGGTGAAACTTGGGGGTACTCAAGACAAATCAGACTCTTGAAAGGGGTACAGTAGTCTGGAAAGTTTGTAAGTCACTGCTCTGACCACAGGCTATGAGATATTTTGATATATCTCCCCACTGGACAGAAGCCCATACTCCACCACCCCACCGCAAGGCACAAGTCCTGAGCTCTCCCCTGCCCCAAATCTCGAAGGTGGAGAATTGGAGGGGAGATCATGGGGGATTCTGTGAGCCACACTTTACTGGTAAAAGAGCCACATGCAGCTTGCGAGCCATGGTTTGGGCACCCCTAATATAGAGTATAACCAGCTCTCCAGGGTATGCATTGGGTAAGAGAAGGCTGGGGAGAGGAGTGAACTGAGTTTGAGCATATCTGTTAGTCAGAGGTTTCAAGCTTATGCTTGCTAGTGAGCCAAACTTTAATATTCTTAATTTAGAGGAGAAACAAACTGTGATATTGACCTTTCCATATATTGGCACACTATTCTTTCACACTGCACGGCATAGCTTGGTCTTTTACTATTTAAAATGGAGTTCACTGCATCTTTTCTACTGAGTTAACAAAAAAAAAAAGCATGGTGGGGTTTTAGGATTCTGAAGCCAAGTGGAGGGACAAATTAACCAGCACAGAGCAGTGCAAAATAACAAAACACATGGAAGTACAATTACTGAGAGGAGGTTAGCTTTTAGTTAAATCTAGATCATGTACAAGGAGAGTGCAAAGCCCACTGTCACAGCTCCATCTGCACAGGTTTACTGTAGGACGTGAAATAATTTGATAAGAATAGATCATTCCTAAAAAAACCACATAGAGATCTACAACAAAAGGGAATGTAAATATGATGATCTCCATCATTGGAGGATTTTGCCATTAATCCTCCCATTACCGGTAGCAGCTATCACCATTCCAGCAACTTCAGCTGGGGCTTTCTAGATTCTGTAAGTAAACGGTTTGAAGTTACTGCAATTCGGGGATAAGCTGCTTTAAGAGAAAAGCTGGCACTTCAGAATTTCCAAAAACTGAAGCCAAGTACCGAGCAACAAAGACTTTAAAACTTGCCAGCACTGCAGATTTATGTATAAAGAGGGGCTGGCTTTTCCTCAAGCTGTGGCAATATCGGAAATGGCATTCTCCACTCCCAGGGTGCAGAAAGCAGTAACCCTGTGCTTTTATAGTCAGTTTAAAAAAAAACACTGACTATAATTGCAAAAGCAAATATGAGAGTGTTTTGGATGACTAAAAAGTTGATTGGCATCATTTTAAACTAATTACCATGAAATGTGGCAACCAGATACATACAACCTCCTAGAATGAGTAATCTTAATGTTGTACACAGTGTTGTAGCCATTTGGTCCCAGAATATTAGAGAGACTACAGGGGTGTTAATGAGCCACTTCACCTTGATTGGTCCCTTAGAATATGTGCTGATTACTTAGGCTAAACTGTCTGTTCAATCATGTATTCAGCTGTGGCACTGAGTACTTTCCCCAGACCTGAAGCAAAGCTCTGTGTGGCTCGAAAGCTTGTCTCTCACCAACAGCAGCTGGTCCAATAAAAGTATTACCTCACCCACCTTGCCTCGCTGAGAAATCTTAGTTTAGGCCTGGTCTACACTAAAGCGTTCGGTTGATGTAAATTGCCTTACGTTGACCTAATTATGTCAATGTACACACTACAGCCTTGCTCCTGCCAAAGTAAGTGCCCTACTACACTGAGACAACTCCGCCACCTCCATAAGAGGCATAGGTAGCTAGGGTGATGTAAGTAATGGAGTGGCTACAGGGACACTGCATCTATTGGCTGCCATTCTCATCAATTTCATGACTCCACTGGAGCCATGAAATTGACAAGAAAGCCAGCTCCTCAGCCAGGCTGCTGACCAGCCTCCACTCCAAGCCAGGCTGCCACCCAGGTTCCCACCCAGCCAGTAGCCCTGCTGCCTCTCTGGGGTCCTAGGTCCCCGCTCCCACCCTGGCTGCTGTCCAGGCTCTCAGCTCCCCACTGGGAGCATGGCTGTGTCCAGTGGGGAGCTCCACGCGCTTAGTCCATTTGGCTTCCCTGCCCCCAGTGGGGAATGGAGAACCGAGAAGCCAGTGTGGCTGCCTTATTCCCAGTGGGGAGCAGAAAGCCAAGGGGTGGTGGCAGCCGGGCTACCACCAGGGAGCAGGACACAGAGCTGAGATCCCTCGCTCTCAGCCCCCCACACTCAGGGCCAGCGCTTCCATTAGGTGACCCTAGGCAGTCGCCTAGGGCGCCAGGATTCGGGGGGCGGCATGTTGTGTGCTCCCCATGGAGCGTGTGGGAGCTTCGGGTTCCTCTCCCGTCGTGCCGCCGAAGAGGGACCTTCTGCCGACGTGCCGCGGAAAACTGCGGCAGGCAATTGAGCAGCTCAATGACTGCCGCTGTCGCCTGCGGCATTTCGGCGGAGGGGCCTTCTTCAGCGGCGTGATGGGAGCGGAACCAGAAGCTCCCGCGCGCCCCGTGGGGAGCTCACAAAATGCCGCCCCCCGAATTCTGCCTAGAGTGCCAGAAACCCTGGCACCGCTCCTGCCCACACTGCCCCTCTTAAGTGGGTGGAAGTGCTCCTGATGAGGACGCGGACCACCGACAGAAGAAGAGCAGCATGGACATGAAAAATAGGCATATCAAACAGTAAGGAAAAGAACTGGGAAAGGAAGTTGCAGTTATTCAGGGCATGTCTACACTATAAACTTAAGTTGACATATGTTAGGTCGACTTACAGCCACTGCTGTACTGTCCCAGTTCTTTTCCTTACTGTTTGATATGCCTATTTTTCATGTCCACTGGGCAGGAGCGGCGCCAGGGTTTCTGGCGCCCTAGGCAGAATTCGGTGGGTGGCATTTTGTGAGCTCCCCATGGGGCGCACGGGAGCTTCCGGTTCCGCTCCCATCGCGCCGCCGAAGAAGGACCATCCACCGAAATGCTGCAGGCGACAGCGGCAGTCATTGAGCTGCTCAATTGCCTGCCGCTGTTTTCTGCGGCACGTCGGCAGAAGGTCCCTCTTCGGTGGCAAGACGGGAGCGGAATCGGAAGCTCCCGTGCGCCCCGTGGGGAGTGCACAAAATGCCGCCCCCTGAATCCTGGCGCCCTAGGCGACTGCCTAGGGTCGCCTAATGGAAGTGCCGGCCCTGCCACTGGGTAGTGTCCATGTGTATTGATATGTGATGTAAGGCATCTAAGCATGCTTTTGGGTGCTGTAAAAACAATAAGGCATTGTGTTTAGCCTTTGTGGAGTCAACTTTCATTTTATTTCATTTTTTTAATTTGGCTTGTCTGTGTATTTTTTCCTGTTCATGGTCTTGATTCAGTGTGAGACTAATAAGAGTTGGATGTTGCCCCAAATATTTTACACACAGATTCCTTTGGTAAGGATCCATTTCTGTTATAAAATGCTTCCTGATGCATTGTCTGAAAATTTCCACAGTGCATATAAATGCAATTAGAGTGCTTAGTTATTGCCAGCGGCAATAATAGTGTAATGTTGCAAGTGAAATTCAGTTTATGCAACAATAGCATTGTAACTGTGCTAGGAAACGAATCAGTTATTGATTAAAAAAATAGTAACTTATTATATATAATTGCTTTCCATTTATATCTCCTCATGTGCTTTGCATACTGCTTAGTTCTCACTAAACTTTTGGTGAGTTATATCTGTGTTACTATATCATCTTACAGAAGAGGAAACTGAGACAGAGGCCGGGGTATTTTGTTTTGAACTCCATGGATTTAGGGAAAAAAATACTTAAACAGCACATCAACTTCAGCACTGAACAATAGAATAATAGACTAGAGTATTACATATGCTATACAGTAAAAGTTAACAACCCCGTGCTCTTTAGATTAAGTGCCCTTCTCTCAGAAAGCACCCCCTGAAGGACTCACTAACAACATTTTTATCATCTATCTAGGTGTTTATATGGTTCCCATCACTGCAGTATCAGATTTTATTGTAGATATGAAATATAGAATCATAGAATTCTAATATAGAATCAAAACCATGAAAACAATGTTTGCTTATATTCTGTGTAAGCCAACAAAGGAAACAGAATGAGAATTGCAGTAAGTTCCAATTAATTTTTACAACACTGGGTCATTCAAGGTGTATGTAACATCTAATTTATCAGCATCACACTGCTATTATTAAAATAAGTTTTAAACAAATACTTACATATTGCAAAACCTACTAGAGACCAAGACCCATCCCTTAGAGGAAAGATACTGCTTTACCTAGGAGACTGTGTTATTTTGCATCATAAAGAAGCACAATAGGGTGCAATCCCCATTTCCTCTTTTTGGCAGGTCACCTTTAAGAAATCAAAAAAACAGAGCATTTTTCCCATTAACAAAAAAACAACAAGATTGAAAGTATCTGACTAATCTTTAATTTAAATATTGGAAAACAAGAGAGAACAAATGTAAAGTCGCCCTTGCAGAGCAGTGTGCACACGCCTCTTCTGTTACAAGCTTCAGCAATAGTCAGAACAAAATTGCTGTTCTTTGTACTCAGGCAAAGTTTTCTGTAATTCTGCACTTGTGTAGCCACCTACACCTGTGTGAACCAGGTGTAAGACACAGTTAATAGAATTCAACACCCATGTTTCACTTTCTGCACAGGAGTAACTGAATACACAGGGTGGAAGACAGTGGAAAAGCAAGGCTTGCAGAATTCTTAGATATTTAAAGAAGCAGTGCACAAAGTTTTTCAGCATTTCATAGATATCTGCACCAAGCAGATTAGCAAAGTCTTCAGCTGGCTTCAGGTATCAGCCTAGTGCTAGAGGCAGCATGCCTCTGGGGGAGGTGGATTAACTATGCCAACAACGGGAGAGCTCTCTCCCCTCAGGCCATGGCTACACTTGCAAATTTGCAGCGCTGCAGCAGGATGTGAAAACACACCCTCTCCAGCGCTGCAAATTGCGGCGCTGCAAAGCGCCAGTGTGGTCAAAGCCAGCGCAGTGTGGCTCCCAGCGCTGTACGTTATTCCCCACAGGGAGGTGGAGTACAGACAATGCAGGGAGAGCTCTCTCTCAGCGCTGGTGCTTTGACTACACTTAGTGCTTCAAAGCGCTGCCGCGGCAGCGCTTTGAAGTGCAAGTGTAGCCATAGCCTCAGTGTAGAGCAGGGGATTGGCAACCTTTCAGAAGTGCTGTGCTGAGTCTTCATTTATTCACTCTAATTTAAGGTTTCGCGTGCCAGTAATACATTTTAATGTTTTTAGAAGGTCTCTTTCTATAAGTCTATAATATATAACTAAACTATAGTTGTATGTAAAGTAAATAAGGTTTTTAAAACGTTTAAGAAGTTTCATTTAAAATTAAATTAAAATGCAGAGCCCCCTGGACCGGTGGCCAGGACCCGGGCAGTGTGAGTGCCACTGAAAATCAGCTCGTGTGCCACCTTTGGCATGCATGCCATAGGTTGCCTACCCCTGGTGTAGAGCATCTTCATTAAAGTGCTATAGCAGCGCAGCCCAGGAGCTTTTGGATGAATATTGTTTTGGGTAGAGGAGTGTGTGTGTATCTATCTATCTATCTATTTATATAGAGAGAGAACAT
Source organism: Mauremys mutica (assembly GCF_020497125.1). Classification (NCBI taxonomy): domain Eukaryota; kingdom Metazoa; phylum Chordata; order Testudines; family Geoemydidae; genus Mauremys; species Mauremys mutica. Next base: position 184,575,414 of record NC_059073.1, on the reverse strand, counting down.
ACAGAAACGGAGAACAGACATGGACCGAGAGAGAGGAGAGGCAAAAAGCCTGTGAAGAATGTGACCCTGGATGAAGCTAGAAAGAGAGAGCTTTTGAGTCAGTGCACGAATTAGCCCAAACAGGAGGGTTTCTCGATGTCTCAAAGGGTTATCTGGTGGGTGACTGGCCCTGACAAAATGAGTGACCCATTTGTGGACTCCACTAATTTGGGGGTAGGGAGGCTTATGCTGGGTGGGTGTCTTGTGTGCTCAGGTGAATGCCAGATCTATGAAATTGCCTGAGGCACCTGAGCCCACCAGCACCTCTGGGTTGAGTCAGGCACCAAAGGGTGCCAGAGCCAGAGAGGGGGAATTGGAGATGCGTTGGTGTGGGCTGCTGGGGAAAGGGGAAGGGCACCAAACCAGCTCTGATCCCACGATTAGAGTTAGGGTTTCATGCTTACTGACCAGGGCACAGATTGGACCTTGGCAGGGCAGCTTGATGCAAAGCTTTGTTTTGCCCTGCAGTATAGGCATAAGCCTGATGCCTGGTGTTCATTCTTCTCTGACCATGTCAGAGAGGCGGGATGAGACCTGATCAACTTGACTGGGTTTCAGCAACTGAGAAGGGACTGGTGATGGGGGGTTGGGGGGTGGATGGACAGACAACACAGAGCCAGCTGGGCTGGGGGAAGTTGGCAGAAACATCTTTTTCCTTGGCGGTGTTTGGTCAGGCAGCCAGTGATCTTGATGCATCAGTCAACTGAGGCGACCAGGCCAGGTGGGGATTCCACCCATGCCAGTTCATCATTAGTATCAGCTAGTATCAGCGTTAAAGCTGAGCCGCAAATGATAATGCTGGGCAGCCTCATTCCATTCAGTATCTACTCCTACGCGCTGGCACTCTGCTGCATATTTAGCAACCGGCCGGCATCCCTGCCACAACACATGAAGTGCAGTTTTGGCCACATGCATTGAAGATCATAACCGTAGCTTGAACAAAGTCGTCAAATTATCCCAGAAGTGGGCCTGATTTTCCTGGAGTGGAGCCACCTGAGCAAGGGCCTTCCGAGCAAGCAAGCTGATAATCAATCCTGCTGAGGCTTGGTCAGCGAGATATGACTGCGGGTGTAGCAGAAATAGGAGCCAACACTGATTTAGGAACCCGGGAAATTTGTCTCGATTGCCGTTGAACTGGTCAGGTCAGAGGAGCAGGGGTTGGAGATGAAGGTGATATGGCGTAAGCTTGCAGGACTACATTAGAGAAGGAGTCATGCCCAGGGGTTAGAGCAGGAGTTGGTAGTCGGGAATGGTGCCCAGGGTCAGAGCCGGACTCAGAGGCGAGATGTCAGAGCCAGAAGTCAGGAATCAGAACCAAGGGTCAGAGCTGAGTTACCTGGTGTGAGGCAAGGCAGGGGCAGGGCTGGGAACAAACAAGGGCAGGAGCTACAACTGTAGATGAATTCTTTGAGCAGCTGCTGAACAGCTGCTGGGCTTTAGAGTTGGTCTGCTGATTCTGCCAACAACCAGGTGACGTAGTCAGTCTGGCAGTCTACTACAGGTCAGCTGTGATCGTTAGGGTGCCCGGAGACTGGCTCTGCCACAGGCACTGATTCCTAACAGTTCTTGGTTCCTCCTGTGGTCAGAGAAGTATTTACAAGGAATGTACAAAGTCCTAATCAAGACTGCATCAAAGAAAATACCAGACTCCATCAATTTCTGCTTCCAGCTGGAACATCCTCATGCCCTGAACTTAGATTAGTCGCTCAGGTCGACAAGGGTCAACATTATAAAAATAAGTTGTGATACTGGTGTAATTACATCTGACCCTAGTACAAAGGAGATCTCCCTGCCATAACTTTATACTGGAGGAAGAGTGAGTGTCATTGGAAAGAATGTTATAGTTGTGTCTAAGTCAGGGATCGGCAACCTTTGGCACACGGCCCACCGGGTAAGTACCCTGGCGGGGGCCGCTTTCTTTACCTGTCACGTCCACAGGTTTGGCCAATTGTGGCTCCCACTGGTCGTGGTTCACCGCTCCAGGTCAAAGGGGGCGGCGGGAAGCGGGGCCAGCACATCCCTCGGCCCATGCCGCTTCCCCCAGCCCCCGTTGGCCTGGAGCGGTGAACTGCGGCCAGTGGGAGCTGCGATCGGCTGAACCTGCAGATGCGGCAGGTAAACAAACCGGCCTGGGCCAGCTTGCCCGGATGCTTATCCTGGCAGGCTGCATGCCAAAGGTTGCCAATCCCTGATCTAAATTTATTAAAACAAATCTGTTTGTTTCCCCCTGCAAATGACTTCTTTTCATTTGAAACAAATGGAACCATTTTAATTTGCTGCTAATGGAGAAAGACATAACACTTCTTCAGTGAGTTTGATGAAAGTATTGCTGTGCAACAAATTGTAAACTAAACTGTATAACAATCTACTAATCAGAAATGTGAATGTTTTTCCCCACGAGTTGGAGTTTCACTAAATAAACATTCAGTGTATGATTAATTGATTCAGGATGGCTTCTGTTGAATAATTATGTTCAATAATAGTCTGGATACAACTTGTTATCAATTGTCACTTTAAATCAAGTATAATAGGTTTCAGCTGCACATACTGTATAAACTGAATATCCAGGAAAAAACAACAACCAACCAACCAACCAGCTGATTTCCAGACAGCTTTGCTGCCCATGGCTAAGTGCTAATGGTGGATTTCAAAGGGACACTTCTTGTGGGGGGTAGTTCCAGTATCTCTGCACACTACTTTGAGAGTGGAATAACTAACCTGGGCTGAGGAGAGCTACTTTCCTATTGCCCCACAGTGGGATTCACACTGTATGTACTGAGGTTAATGGCAATTAAGAGTAACTTATCTTTCTATATACACATGTAGGATTAGACACTTAGCACTTCCTCATCAGGTGATGGGTTGCAGATAACAACCAGCTTTTATCCTGTACGCTGAGAATTTCACAGCATCATGGGTTGGTGAATCATGACTCAGCATGATGGTGCAACAGATCATTGCTGCTGTCAAGGCAATTCATTTAATCAACTTTATATAGATCTAACTTTTTAAAAGATGAATCTTTTGTTTTTACCAGATGATACTTCTCCTCTGAGTCCCCTTGTGAGAACTCTCACAGGTATACTGGTGCTCTCTTAAAGAATCACTATGGCTTGCCATCGTTTGCCTCTACTCCAATATGGAATGCCACCACCGAAGTTGGATACAATATTGGGTTTGATTCTCCTCGCCCTTTCACCATTTCTGACTTACATTAGTGCAGGAGAGGAGAACCAAGTCTATCTAAGGTAGCTCTCTGGCCCCAATGTTGTATTTGTCCTTACAACAACTATATGAAGTAGGGAAATATTATTAGCACCATTTTACAAACAAGGAGAAAGCCTCAGTGACTTGCCCAAGATCACAGGGGAAACCTGTGAGCAGCAAACTGAAGGCTGGTATTCCAAGTCACAAGCTTTCTAGCTACTATGCCATCCTTGCTCTTGAATGTTTTATACATGTGTAGAGACTTTCACCTGAGGTGAATTTGGGCTGGCACAAAGCAGCTTGATAAACTGGTTCCCTTTTTTGTGGGGGTGGGGAGACTATCATTTCTTGTTCCAGAATCTAAGATTTTTTTTTTGTCTAAGTAAGTGTCTAGTCCTTATAGTTTGAAATGAACCTTCAAAATCATAAACATGTGTAGCTGATGCAGTGATGTCTTCAGACACTGGCAGGCATCACATATTGAAGTGATAGCTGAGAGGTATGAGCTGTCCCATTCATCTGAATACGATGTTCACTCTGAAGCCTAATTATGATTATTTAAATGTCAACATTGCTAAATATTTCACTGACAATCAAAGCATGCATGCAAGAATGAAGCACAACCTGTCATTAATCTCTGTTAATTCACTGATGGCTTTGCCTACATTTCTGAATAGATAATATTGTGTTTCTGGTCCACATTTACTTCATACACTGAGGATAAGCATTAAAAAGTTAAACTGTTACTTCATGTATTCTGCAGATCTGGGAAATTTGTAGTAGGATGGTTTTCTATAAGAACATCACATACTTTTCTCTCCTCGCCACTCATAGCCATCTATGGTGTTATATGCTGAGGGGCTATGTATGGTGCTGATGGAATTATGGATAGTCTAATCCATGTGATATATAAAGACAATTCCTGTTATTTATCTCTAGTTAATCTTTCTTCTTTCTGGCTAAAGTAAATTGGAAAAAAGTGTTATAATAGTTGCATCTCTTTCATTCTTCCCTTACTGTTTAATTCAAAGTGAGAACCTACTATTTCTGACTATTAAGGCTGATGTTATTGCCTTAACTTTAAGGGTGTGGTGCTGTAACAATGAAATGAGAAGGCTGTCAGCTGTTGCTGCTTCCAAAAGAATACAGATTTAGGTATATTGCAGTGCAGTGCCATTTAAAAATGATGCAAGGAAAGCAATGCTCCTAGTTACATCGAATGGAACCCTAATTCCAGGCATCCAAGCTGACACGATGTATCATGTATCATGATGGTGGAGCAATATCTTTTAGGATTCAGCCTCAGCACATTGAGCCAGTGGATCAGCTAGTAGATGGGTGTGAACCCTCCTGTCTAGGAAAGAACACCATGATATCAGTGGGAAGGTGGCAGCTCAAGGCTAGGCCCATAGCCCAGAGAAAACTTGTCTCTTGAACAGCCTACGACACGCCCCTCTTATTATCCATGAAAATAGTAGCTCACTATTTTCACAGAAGCTTTCATGAGTTATTATAACTTTCTTCTCTTTCCCGTTTGTTTGCAGAAGAAGAAAAGTTTAAACAAACAAACAAAAAGCCTACCTGCAACTGTCATTGTAAATAACAGTAATATTGCAGTAGTGTCTAGAAATCCCAACTAAGATCAGGGCCTCATTGTGCTAGGCACCGCATAAAGACAAACCGTCTGTGTACACATACTCCTCTGAGCTCTCATTGAGCTAGGGCCAGTATCAATAGCAGTGTAGCTGCAGCAGCCTGGGTAGCAGCAGCGGAGGCCTGGCTGAGCCATGCCAAGTACGTACCCACCAGGGCTGGATTAACTTTCTGTGGGCCCAGCGCCAAACATATTTGTGGGCCCTCATTGGGGAAATAGGGCATGTGATGGGGGGCGGTCTGCAGAGTGCGGGGCCGGTTGGGGGCAATAAGGCACAGCGCAGCGGGAGTGGCCCCACTCAGCCCAGCACAAGGATTCTGTTTACAAACCCACAACTGGTAGATGCACACTGGCCTGCCCAGCCCTGCGCTGCCAGTGCCTGCCTCAAAGAACTGGCAATCAAATAGACAATACAGACAACTGTTGGGGAGAAGGGATAGAATATACAAGCAGAGTGAATTGAAACATAGGCTTCAGGGAATGGGCTATATAATTTTAATTGCTAACAGCAAGATCCCCAGAGTTTTGTCCAAAGTTGTTTTTGTTTGTTCATTTGAGAGCCCAGCTGATTCATGTAGCCAGACATGCTGGGCCCAATTAATCCCACAGTTAAATGGTATGACTTCAGAGATGAATATAACTCACTATTGCCTTGTTCTGGAAAACAGCATCATAGACTAAATAAAATAGTGGAAATGACACCTAGCAGATGTAGCAGTTTCTGAAGTACAGATCACTAGTAGTTATAGAACAAGGAGAAATGTGACCAGAACTGATCATCTTTCTGTGGGTACGTCTACACTACGGGATTATTCCGAATTTACATAAACCGGTTTAACAAAACAGATTGTATAAAATCGAGTGTGCGCGGCTACACTAAACACATTAAATCGGTGGTGTGCATCCACGGTCCGAGGCTAGCGTCGATTTCTGGAGCATTGCACTGTGGGTAGCTATTCTGTAGCTATTCCATAGTTCCCGCAGCCTCCCCCGCCCCTTTGAATTTCCGGATTGAGATCCCAGTGCCTGATGCGGCAAAAATCATTGTCGCGGGTGGTTCTGGGTAAATGTCGTCAGTCACTCCTTCCGCTGGGAAAGCAACGGCAGACAAGCATTTCATGCCTTTTTTCCCTGGATTGCCCTGGAAGATGCCATAGCATGGCAATCATGGAGCCTGTTTCGCCTTTTGTGACTGTCACCGTATGTGTACTAGATGCCGCTCACAGAGGCGATTCAGCAGCGCTACACAGCAGCATGCTTTTGCTTTTGCATGATAGCAGAGATGGTTATCAGCCATATTGTACCATCTACCATACCATAAATTGGTAATAAGATGATCGTGGCTACCAGTCCTTTTGCACTGTTCCATTTGCTGCTGTCATAAGTGCCCCTGGCTGCTCTTAGCCAGGGGCGCAAAAGCCAAAATTGGGAATGACTCCCTGAGTCAATCCCTTCTTTTTGGTATCTAAAAATAGAATCAGTCCTGCCTAGAATATGGGCAAGTGTACTAGAGAACCACTGTATCAGAGAACCAGAGAGCACAGCTGCTCTGTGTCAGATCCTGCAGAAATTATGAGCTGTATTCTATTCACAGGGGGTGCTCCTGCAACAACCCCACCTGTTGATTCCGTTCTTCCCCCAGCCTTCCTGGGCTACCATAGCATTGTCCCCCCACTTGTGTGATGAAGTAATAAAGAATGCAGGAATAAGACACAGTGACTTGTTAGTGAGATATGAGTGGAAGGCAGCCTCCAGCTGCTATGATAGTCCAGACAGGACAGTAAGGAGTGTGTAGGAGAGGAGCCCAGCATCCCTCTGCTAGTTCAGGGGCAATTGAATCTTTTCTTTACACATGAAGGGTGGGGGCTGATGGAGCTCAGCCCCCTGTTGCTATGATGACGATGGTTATCAGCCATACTGTACCATCTACCAGGAAAAATTAGGACCAGGCGCCCTTGATCGACCTAACAGATGCTAGTCAGCATGGTTACCAGTCATTTTGCACTGCCCCATGTGCCAGTAGGCTGATGATGAGGACGGATACCAGTCGTATTGTACCATCAGCCATCCATAGCGTGGGGGGAGCAAGGATGTTGGTGTTGAGTGCTGCACCATCGCGTCTATCTGCAGCATTCAGTAAAGATAGGGTGGCATGTAAAAGAATCAAGAGAGGATTGTTTTCCCTTTCACTTCTGGGGGTGGGTGGGGGGGTGCGTAAATTGCCTAGCTATGCCCTGACCCACCGCGGACACTGTTTTTGACCCTAGAAGCATTTGGAGCTCAGCCAAGAATGCAAATGCTTTTCAGAGACTGCAGGAACTGTGGGATAGCTTGAGTCCTCCAGTCCATGAGCATCCATTTGATTCTTTGGCTTTCCGTTATGCTTGTCACACAGCAGTGCGCTGAGTCCCTGCTATGGCATCTGTCTGGAGATATTTAAAAAATGATTTTGAATTTCGTCTTCTGTAACGGAGTGCTGATAGAACAGATTTGCCTGCCCTTACAGCGATCACGTCCGCATCGTCCATGCGGGAGCTCTTTCTTTATTTTGATTTTTAACTGCATCACCACCCGTGCTGATCGGAGCTCCATGCTGGGCAAACAGGAAATATTCAAAAGTTCGCGGGGCTTTTCCTGTCTACCTGGCCACTGCATCCGAGTTCAGATTGCTGTCCAGAGCGGTCAGTGGTGCACTGTGGGATACCGCCAATACTGTCGATCTGCGGCCACACTAACCCCAATCCGATATGGTAATACCGATATTAGCGCTACTCCTCTCGTTAGGGAGGAGTACAGAAACTGGTTTAAAGAGCCCTTTATACCGATATAAAGGGCCTCTTAGTGTGGACGGGTGTGGCGTTAAATCGGTTTTACGCTCCTAAAACCGGTTTAAACGCGTAGTGTAGACCAGGCTTGGGACTCCCTTGTATCTCAACAGCAAACAGATCTCTATTTATAGGAACTGCCAGTGTCTTGTGAAATAAATATTTTTTTTACTAAGAAATTTCTATTAATGTAGCTTATTCCCCAAGTTCTTATACACTGATCCAGCCACACACTAATCTACATGCTCCAACATTTTGCCTACAAGAATGAATACTGTAATGTTGATTTTACAATGCTATTTATGGGGAAAATGGAAGTAACCTGATCCCAGACTGAACAGTCCCTTGAATATACCCTCAAACTCCAACTCAAGTTGGACCCCCGCTTAAAAATCAAAAACTGTGATCTACAGTAACATATGATAACTTACCACTTGATAGGTGTTTATCTCAATGGGCGTCAACCTGGAAGGGCTGAGTTCTAAGTGAAGCAGAATTGAAGATTAAGTGAATAAACTGTTCCTTTTCATAACCAGAAAAAGCACTGAACTGTACTTGCTTGAGAACTGAGCCTCTTCCCATTAACTGGATACTGTACCTATAAACAGGACTTCTTTTGGGCAAAGAATTAAGAGACCCTTTCTTGAAATATCTGCATTTTCCATTTATTTCAACTATGCTTACACTGATCCTTTAATAGTTTGTGCAAGATGCACTACTAAATTTGTGTTCCTGATTATTCTGTTATCTGATGTATGGAAAAGGGACAGTTTTCAGCCAAAGACAAAACCAAGCAATGGCTCAGATGATTTTGGGCACTGTGAATCATGCAGAATGTAGAGTATAATTATTAGGGGACTAACACCAGTTCACTATTTGAACACTGTGCTGACAACAGGTTAATAATATGCCACTTTCCCTGTGCTGTCAAAATCTTTGTCATGGTAATAACCCATTTTCTCTTCTTGTTAATCTCTCTGTCTTGAGGATGAAGTGTCAGAATTAAACACTACAATGGTGAATTACAGCATTGTGCTGGTGATGCTGCCGTATTCTGTATTTTGATTAACTGGACATTCCTCTAAAATTTGTATTAAATTATTTTTTGACTGAACAATTGTGCTGATGAAGGAGGATAGGATGGCAGTGATGGGACTGAAAACTCACTGCTTCTTAACAATTTTAAATCAACCAGATACATTCAGACAGCTGCTGTTTGAATTTCCCCTAACTGCCTTGTAAAAATTAACTAGGAGAAGCTGCCATTATCCATGAGCGTCATTTCAAGTTACAGCTCACCTCAGTTTTCTGGATTGCTTCCGAGCTGAGACTGTTAATCAAATCTAAATTGTATGGTGTATTTCACCTGACACCAACAAGTCTTACAGGTTCTTTGGAAATAGTTCAGGGAACAAACTTCTCATCAGTCTTTGTTTCTGCTCATTTTAACTCTAATTAAAAATATGTCACACCTGTAAGCAGGTATTGAAATTATGTGCTAATTTAGATCCCCATCTGCCACCTAGTCTGGTCACACAGAATCTCATTGATGTCAATGAGGTTGCACCTGTAGGTTGCACCTTTAATGAGAGCAGGATTCCTATCAAAGTCAATGGGAGTTTTGTTATTGATTTGGTAACAAATTTCAATGGGAGTAGCATTAGGCCCTTAGCTTTTGTTGGCAATCCCATGAAAACATGTCATGTGAGCAAAAGAAGACTTCACATTGCACCTTTAATTGAATTAAGCAACACCAATTACCACTGGTTAATGAAGACATTGGGCTCCTGGAAGCTGTATTTTTGTTTCCTAAGGAGCCACATAACTGAGACAAGGGTTGCAGTTTCAGGAATTCCAGTTCAGCCATTAAACAGATAGTTCATAGGAGAGGCCCCAGTGCAACTGGAGAGAGTCTAAATACCTTGGCTCATTTCTTCCTTCCCTCACTGCACAGTGGGAGTAATAAGATACCATGTCTGAATGGCAGCATTTTGCATGAGTGTAAATGACTAAACAAGGTGCAAGGCAGTTAAGAATCAGTCCCACAGCGGGTATGACTACACTGCCTGTGCCAGCTGACTCGGGCTCATGGGACTCAGGAGAAGGGGCTGTTCAATTGCAGTGTAGACACTCAGGCTTAGGCTTAAGCTGTAGCCTGGGCCCTAGGTCCCTGCGAGTTGGAGGCAGCAGTGTAGACATACCCAGCATTTCATCATTGCCTTCAATTGTTTGTATTTTCACTGTGGGACAAGAGTCAGCTGCAGAAAGTTTGTGTATTCCAAAAATGTTCTCTTTTCTGCTTGGAATTCTTTGGCAAAACACTTCCACTAAATACAATACATGTCATTCCAAAGTGGTCCCCTTATATTTACAGGCTGTGCAATCCTCTGCATCTTGTTAGTGAAATGTTTAACTTTCCTAATACTTATAAACTCACTCTCATAAATGAGTTTGATCTTGCAACCATTTCCACAACGTCCTCAAACTGCTTCCTCTGAGCTGGTTTGACATTTCACTCTCCACATTATTTACAGTGCTATCAAAACGGTTTACTTATTAATGGCCAAATCTGAAGTGTCTGTGTGGTGGTTAGTTACATCTCTTCTTCTCCCTGCATTAGAGCACATTTGTGGAATTTACAATGGAATTGGTCATCATACTGGATGTTTAACATAAGACAGGAAACACTGGAGATAAAAGGAAACTGACTACACATATGGATCACGCTCATTGTCAATAAGCACCTATCTCATTGTACCCAAGATAGCATCCTACTGTCACCCAAGCAATTCTCTATACATTTTTTTCATTCCACTGTGGTCAATCATCTAATACATCTGGGTGCAGAGAATTCTCAACATTGATTATATCTTATAATTTTGCAGCCCATAACTTGAGAGGTTTGGTTTTTTGTCCATCAGTTTTCCTGTGACTGCTTAATTCAAACAGATTGATAACAAAGTGTTCCTGAATCAAAATAAATATTCCAAATCCAGGCACTTAGCTGAAATGAACTGCTGAACTTTCTGAGGTTTAAAGAACAACAAATACCGGCAAGGAACTGTAAAGCAGGATGCCAGCTGTATGAGCTATTGAACTGCAGGGTCTCTTACTAGTATAATGAGGCATACATACTGACTTATACAGGCACATGCATAGGAAATCTAGCAATTGACTGATAAAATGACACTGGGCTTCTTTTAGTTGAATCTTTATAGTAAGTCTTGCAAACCACAGCCCACCAACCATCTAAGTCAGGGGTCGGCAACCTTTCAGAAGTGGTGTGCCGAGTCTTCATTTATTCACTCTAAATTAAGGTTTTGCGTGCCAGTAATACATTTTAATGTTTTTAGAAGGTCTCTTTCTAGAAGTCTATAATATATAACTAAACTATTGTTGTATGTAAAATAAGGTTTTTAAAATGTTTAAGACATTTCATTTAAAATTAAATTAAAATGCAGAGCCCCCCGGACTGGTGTCCAGGACCCAGGCAGCGTGAGTGCCGCCTTTGGCACACGTACCATAGGTTGCCTACCCCTGATCTAATTGAAGAGAAGTCAGGAGAGACTCCAGTGATGTAAAAGATATACATGATGAAAGGGGGTGGAAGGAAAGGAAAAGGGAATCATTTGAAGGAATAAGAAAAAAACAACAGTAATAATGCTTAAAATCTGGAAGAGAGATGATTGACGACTGATTGAGATATTGGTATAATAGAGGGCTGAACTATTGAATTAATCACAGCCAAAGCAAATGGAGGAAAGAGATAAATGATCAGAAATGAGGAAATGTTTTTAAAAAAATGTAGGCTCAAAGTGCTTGGGAAGAGGAGATAAAGAGGTGGGAAGAGGATGAAAAATATTTAAAAAGGAAACACTCTTGGCCATGTGAGTGGATAATAAGTGTATATGGAATTCAATATTTTATTACCATAAAACAATCCATGAACTGTTGCTAACAGCACCTAGTTAGCATGGTTGGAGCAGAGAATTCAACTATCTTTTGGCTCAGTGGGAAAGCCACCATGTGGCATGTTTTGTTAGGCTGTTGCAATACTCTGCTTGCGTAGGGCCACCAGGGATATTAAAAGGATGGGCAGGCTTTTTAGATTAAAAAAACCATGCCTGAGTCAGCAGAGAATTAGAAACAAAACCTGTGTTTGTCACGACTATAGAGATTAGAAGTGTAGGAAGGAAGGAACCCATGCAGGGAATTTACACAATAGCAGCAGCTTTGGAAATTCCATTTTGTCCAAACAGGCTGCTTTCAGGAGACAATGCCAGCATTGCTCTGAGAAGAGAGACTGGCTTTGGGGTCCAACAAGAGGTTTTTATTAAAGAACTGACTGCCCCTTTGGGAGACCAGAAGTGGCACATCTCCAGGAAGGACATGTGGTCTAGGGGACTGCCTCTGCCAATAAGACTGAAACTGCAGAAATAGCCTGGCAGTGCTTGGTGTTGGTAAATAGAAACAGAACCCAACTGGAAGTAGCAAAGACTAGCAATGGAGTCAGGGGTGATAAGCAGCAGGTCTAGACCATGAGCCTTAAACAAAATGATGGGCATGATTCTCCTCTCATACTTTTTTTTGACACCATTGTGTTCAAAGCAGTCCCTCTGACTTACACCAAAGTATGTGAGGAGAATTAGATCCTATGAACTTAGACCCTTTAGTAGGATATGCAGTCTCACTGAAATCAACTGCAGGAGGTAGGGTGACCAGATGTCCCGATTTTATAGGGACAGTCCCAATATTTGGGACTTTTTTTTATATGGGGTCCTATTACCTCCCACCCCCTGTCCCGATTTTTCACACTTGCTATCTGGTCACCCTAGCAGGAGGGCAAGTAAAACAAAATGATAGTGAAGAGAAAGAGCTAGAATACATTTTGAGAAGAGGTAAATAAGGAAACAGACTCACACAGTACTGACTGTGTAGGAATATAATTTCTGGGAATAGAGATCCAGAGGAGAGACTGGAGTCTGTCTCCTCCCTGTTTCATGGCAGCCAAAGTTTCAATGGTCTCTGCCCATGTGGCCCAGCTCTATCACCTCTGGACTTCCTGTGGGAAGCCTATAGAAGGCCCTAGCTCCAAAGGAAGGAGCACACTGCCACCTTCAGCCACCAGGAACTGGACTGCCAATGGAGTCTGCACAGCAGCCCACTGATTTGTTCATCCACCCACTTTACTTGAATGTCACATTTCACCTCAGCTCCATTGCTCATCTTCTTTATGCACATTGTGTCTGTATATTGGGTATGAGTTTATCTGCAAAATGTTTGCCATTTTAACCAGATATTATACTCTAATTGCATACTGCTTCTCATGGTGACCTGTCTCCCATATCTCTTCCTACTACATTTCTGCTCTGACTCTATGATATTCTCCAGCCTTCTAATTCTCCACCATGCTGCCTTTTTCATTTACATGGATAGATAAGACCTTAGCACAGAACATCAATAACATCCTCGAAAAAACTCAGTATCACAATGATTTGTCCCAGTCCATGGTCTGTCTGGATTTTGGTTTTGCTTCTCTGGGGATGCAGTGACCCCAGGTGGTGCAGGCAGTTGCATCTTGTCTCCTTTATATCAGCAGGCTTGAAGCAACCCTAGGGAGACAATCTGTTGTGCCAGATGTTGCTATATTTGCTCCGTTGCTTTTCTGAGCATTACCACACTAGAAATATTTCCATTTACATGTACACAATCTTCATGATCTTCATAAACTTGTATTGAAATCATTCTATTGGCCCTGTATCACTCACCCAGTGAACACAGCAGTACATTCAAACCCAGAAGATGACAGATGAACTTGGATAATGTGATTCCTGGATGTTGAGATGGGATCCATAAATGCCTTTGCAGAGAGAATTGGGTGGCTGAGTGTCTCAAACGTTCTGCAGTTAAGATGAAACCATTATGCAACTAGAACTGGTTTAAAAAAGTTACATAATCTTTTCTTTCCTCTTTATTACAAAAATCTTTGAAAATCTGTGGGATTCTTCAGAGACAATTTCTAAGCTAAGTGTAAGAGAATTCTGGAGTGTTTTTTATGTATTTTTGCACATTTTGCTGACTTTGAGGCTATGATAACGTGTATCTACTAAATTCTAGGTGCCCTGGCTTATTTACAGTTCCATTATCTCAAGTCCACAGAATTTAATCCTTTAAGCATACTTTTTTGTGTGTGTGTATTCCAAGAATGAACACATGGTATTAGACAAGGAGATAAAGGTCCTGAGAGACTTATGTGACACTAAAGGTTGATTTCTGTCCTTTGAAGCATAGCTGTGAGGCATGAGTTGCCATGAAACACATTTTTTCCTTTTCTACAAATTAGAAATACTACATTTTAAAGGTGTGACCCCGCCCCTGACTTGCCTCTGGTACTCCTGTGAAAGTAACTTTTTGCAGGCAGGCACCTTATGTAGATGATTTGTATATCTTGTGGACAAACTTTTTCAGGAAGGGATCCTTCTACTTGGATCACACAGAAAAGGATAGAAAATTTACAGCAAGAGGTTTTTGAGCAGCGGGCTGAAGTCCATAAGGAGGAAGTGCAAATGTCCAAAGTTGAAAAACTTAAAACTTTTAGAAAATGAATCCTGTGCTCAAGCTTCATTACACCGGGGAACGGTCCTCAGGCTGTGTTATGCTAGTGTTGTGGGAAGCAACCTGCGACCTACACTCATCTTTGGTAGTTTTGTCTCAGTTATGTAACTGTGAAGGACTGGAAGCAAGCCAGGGGCATATCAGTTCTGGAATGGTGTGATAACTCTATATAGTTTAAAAACTTAGTTTTCAAAACCATGGCTTTACAGAGCCCATTCCCTGGAGCAGCCTTATTGGCTCTGATACTGTCAATGTGAATATGAAACTGGAAATGTTTCTGGAATATGAGCTCTTGAAGGCATAGTTTTGACTTAATAAAGCTGCCCACAAGGTCATAGATCTTGGTCTCTGGGTGTTTATCAATTGATTTTTTTCTAATAACAGAGACTGGGTCATCAGCAACATCCTAGAATTGTGGCGTTAGCTTTTGGAAATCCTAGCCTTTTGGAGATGTCTCAATAAGAGTGAATTATTGAATGAAGGTCTCCAACGGGTCATAGACAGAATAAAAAAAAAAACCCAGCCCCAAAATTCGATTGGCCAGTCATGCATTTCAGTTTAACTACTGTGAACCTAAATGGATCAGAACAGCAAAACAATCCACTTAGCGGAATCAGAGGGTTTATAAAGACCACCGAGCTCTATTACTTTCTTGGGGTTAGTCATCAACCAACTTGCTGAAACTTCTTTCTACTGACCATCCTTTCAAAGTCTGCATCCAGAGTTTCCTGGGTCTTAAAAGGTGTGGTAAGCACACACATGCTTCTTAAAGTTCCACTCATCACGCTCCTAAACTTGAAGTATGTTACAAAATCACCTGCTTTACATTCCCTCCTCAAGCTACACCAGGGAGAGGACCCGGGAGCAGCTTTTTAAAACATGCTTTGTTATACTATTTAAACCGCAATCAAGCCTATTGACAGTGGGTAAGGAAACCTTGATGAACCTATGGTAGCACCATTCTTAAAAACAGTTCTAATTAGTGTGGTTAGCCTCCTAGTACAGAAAGGCCTATATGATTACATGACAGCTGCTATCACTCATTACAGCAGGCATCAGATCTGTCAGTCTGAGCAGACACTGTAACCAGTATCCCTTGCTGGAAATGGAACTACCAGCTCCTGGAGCCAGCTTAGAAATCTCTCCCTTCCCCATGACTGCCTTTTACCACATCTGTGTAAAGGATTCTGCAGCTGATTGAAAATTAGAACCACCAAATTACTTTCACCAGTTTTTCCTCTTTTCAAAATGAATTTGCTGGAGAAGAACTCACCAGGAACTACTGATTGGCAGTGGCAGGGACATTGTGGTACGGGCATCCACCCGAGCAAAGGCAAGGTTCCAGCCACAGTAAATGGGGCTAATAAGAAAGGCTGCCCTAATCTGTTTGTAGTAAAAAGTACAAATACTTATACTGAAGCCAGAATGTTAAAATCAAACAAGGGAAGCTGGAATGTTTTGCTTTAGCGAGAGGGGTCGATATAGTTGGTGTTTCAGAAACGATGTACACAATGGGAAATGGTGATCTCTGGTCTCAGAATCTAGGCTAGCTCCTAGGAAGTTGCCCTACACACAAAAGAGACCATAACATAATATAGAATGTTCATTTCATGGGTGAGATGACCAGGGAGTGGAATGGTCTTATCACGGGTGAAAGAAATACAGACAGGTACAAAGATGGACTGAAGGCCCCTAAAACAGCACACATGAGAACATAGTGGGCCAGATTCTATAGTCTGGCCAAGCTGTGTTGGATGTGGAAATGTGGCTTTATGCCATCTGTGTGGCTATCTTGATCCTGGGTGGAGGATGCTCTAGATCAGTGTTTCTCAACCTTTTTTGATGCCAGGGACCAGCTTGCTGCCTTCCTAAACTGTGTCAGGGAGATCTCAGGGACTGGTGCTGGTCCACAGACCGGTCGTTGAGAAACACTGCTCTAGGTAGCACCTTGCTGCTTACAGATACAAAGGGCTGCTCTAGCAGCTGTGCTCCAGCCACATGTTCTTTTCCCCAGCCATGTCCTGTAAGCCAGAGGCAGGAAAAAGGGTGGCAGAGAATCCCTATACTGGCTCTCATCACCAGGGGAACTCCCCCCTTCTCAAGGGACCATAAGCACAGAGTGGTGCAAAGGGCCAAAGTGGTACTGAGAACCTGGCCTGGTATGTTAACAGACAAAAGAAATGGTGAAACCTGCCCTTTCAACTTTGTTCTGTGTTTGCACAGCACCTAGAACTTGGTCCATGACTAGGGCTCCTAGGTGCCACAATAATACAAATAAATAATAATAATATAGAACGATTTTCACTTGCTGTCTGACCCAATTAATATTTAATTATTCAATTATTTAATTAAAATGGAAGGGCTTTAATAAAAGAGATTGAAAGTGTCCTATTCCAGCATGTCCCATAGTCCAGCAGTTGGGGCACTCTGCTGAGAGATGGGAGATCTGTGTTCAAATCCCTTCTCCTCATCAAGCAGAGTGAGGAACTGAACCAGTATCTCCCACATCCAGGGAACCATGAAGAAAAGATTATAAGGGAGTTGTCCTGCTCACAACAGTGTGTGTAGAGTTAGGTGCCTGACTAATTCATTCTTGCAAGAAACAGTTTAGTCTCCTCAACTGCCTGACGGCTGGAGAGGGTTCCTGGCGGTGGATTGCAGAGTTAGGTGCCTCCTAGCAGACTGGATTCAGGCACCTAACTGGGAGAGGGGAAGGGTTTAGAACACTCCCTTCTTGTTGAAATCTCCCATTGGCAAGTTTAGGCAGCTCCCTGCCTAGCAGGTTTATGGAGCCAAGGTGCCTAACCCAGGCATTGTGGATCACAGTATTTTTCCTAGGTGCCTAAGGTGCTGGAGTAGGGGAGTCATCACCATGCAATTAGTTTTGATATTGCAGTGGGGTGCGGCTTGAGGGATAAGAGAGTGGTGACGTTTAGTGGGGCAGTGTTTGAAACAGTGAGGAAAATGGCTACATGCAGGCTCAGCAATTATGCCATCAAAGAATCTGTTGGAATGAATTAGGAGGATGCCAGGTCACTTGCCTGTGCAGTCTGCTCCCGGAGCTTTCCATCACTCAATCCTGACTCCTCCGTCACTCCCGTCCTCCTACTCATTTCTGCCCTCCTAGTCCTATGCAAACAATTTTCTCTTACCTACAGCCACCCCATTCATTAATTTCTGGCCACGCTGCTATTCCCTCCTTCCTCTCTTCTGGCCCTCCCCACAAAAGGCCAACACTCATTCCTGGCTTCCCCTTTCACTTCTGCCTTCCTCTGCCCAGCTTTACACTCTCAACACATGCCCCACCTTGTCAGACACCACCCTGCCCACCACCCGCTTGCTTTGAGAGGATCAGGACGGGAGGTGCTCACGGATGGGAGCCAGAGGTATATTCTACATGTCTTCCCAGGGGCCTAGATGTGGGGGAGCCACATGGATCTTTCCTCCCACCCCTCTCAACCACAAGCCTAGAAAACTAAAGATAATAGGAGCAAAGAAGCAAATAGGCATGAACCCCTGCAAGGAGAACTGATGGCTCTTGTCCAGCTCCAATAGCAGTTACAGGGCTTCTTTAGGTGAAAAAGTAAATCAGCTTTTTTTCCAAAATCCTATTTATTAAAGTTTAGTTTAATTTTAAATTATGCTTTTATAAATTTAAAAAAAAGCTGGCCTCAAAATAACCCATTTACAGCTTCTGGCAGTGCTGGTATACACTGGATGCCCCCCAAAGCAAAGTTCACACAAAGTGTCTTTCCACCCCCAGGTTTTGAGTCTTTCCCTCTCTCAGGCCAATCGCTAACTCAGAATAACACCACTACTGCTTTTCTGGCTGACAGAGCTGAAAATTAAACTCACTTTTCAGCTCTAGCAGGTTACACACCTGACTCCAAAGCTATCTGTCAAGGTTTTATATTCTTTTCATTGGGAAAAGAAATTCCTAATAGTGACTTTTAAGGCCATTAAATATACGACTGGCATCATCATGCTGGGTTCTCAGGCTTTAAACACTGTGGGATTAACTGTTACTGTGATCATAGATGGCAAAATATACCCACAAAGGTATCCAGTTTCCGCTCACAAAAGCACATTTTTAAGTACAGATGGGAGCAGGGAGGTCAGGAATGGTGGGATAAATGCCAGTTGTAGACCTAAGAGCCTTAGAGGTCTGCCTATGAAATATTTCCTCTCTCAAAGGATAGTTTGGATTGGACAGAGCCTCTCGATATTTGTGAAGGCTGGGCCATTGATAGACATGTCCTTCTTCCATGTTCAGCAGCGAGTCAGGGGAAGGATTGTAGCCCTATAGCAAATGAATTTTCCAGCACATGAAACTCCAGAAGAGTCAATTAGCTAGAGTGGTTACCTACAAAAAGGATAGAAAACCTCAAAAGAAAGTACTGAGTGAACTTGTTCAATTGCCGCTAACCACAAAGCAGGATTACTTCTTATTCTTTTATTGGCAAACAGTTTCCCAAACCTTCCCTACATCACTGTACTGCTTTCCCCACAATCCCCTAGAAAAATGGATAAATAGATTATTGGAGTACCCTATTTATTTATTTATAAGATGCTTAGGCAGTTTACTGGAACAGCATCTGTAAATTACGTCAGCTGATCAAAACCACAATTGGGGGACCCAGCCCGTATTAAAACAGAGGAAAATTCTAGAGGATGGTGGTTTTGGTGAGTTATAGATTTCCATTGGCCATTTCTTTCGAGGCAGACAAAGAGCTACAGTTTTAGCTGAAACAGCTCCAATTAATGCTACCTCATGTCTGAAAGATTTTGGCTTAGCAGTGAGAATCACAAGTATGACCTATTGTGGCTTTTACCTCATGTAAGTTGACCCAGTGCAATTGTTTCTTTCCAATAAGCTTTCCATCTGTATCCACATCTCACCATTCACATCAGTCCTTGTTTTGTACTATTTAAATCAAACTCAAAACCCACACACGAAGTCTAAGCAATGCAGATTTGTTACTTGAAGAAACTATTTCTCCTTGCTGCCTTTAATGGATTTATTCACTAAACAAATTTCTACAAGTCCAGAACACCTTAATATATACCCCTCTCAGTGCTCTGAATGAAGTCTGGGAAGAGGATCCTGAGTTATATCTTTTAGTCTGAGCTTAAAAATTAAATACTTCAGCAAGTGAAAGAATGGCATGCCACTTTGATTGATACCAGCCATATTAACAGTTGTGAAGCTTTGGGACTTAGCTGGGGAAGGATGGGCTGCAGTCTGTTAGTTTTTTATTTGTCTATTCATAGTTGCTAAGGATTTAATGGCTATTTAAATGATTTTCAGATAATGTTGGAGTACTGAATAATAGCTTGATTGAAAGTAGCTATTCAATGTCAACAGGATAATTGTGCAGTGGATGATTTAGAAGTGAGAAGAAATTCACACCACACACTATAACACAGGGAGTAAAGTGCTTTCTTTACCTCTCACATTTTTCCTCTCCACGCCCAACTTTTCTGCTTGTTTCTGACTCTGAAAAATGCTCATTTAACAAGTACATTGTTGTTGTTGTTGGGCACAAGAGCAAACTATCCCACTGCGTAGGAAAGATAGGAAGTACAGCAAAAGACCACCCTGGCTTAACCAGGAGATTTTTAATGACCTGAAACTCAAAAAAGAGTTCTACAAAAAGAGGAAACTAGGTCAAATTACAAAAGATGATATAAAGAAACAACACAAGTATGTGGGGACAAAATTAGAAACGCCAAGGAACAAAATGAGATTAAACTAGCTAGAGACATAAAGGGTAACAAGGAAACATTCTACAAATACATTAGAAGCAAGAGAAAGACCAAGGACAGGGTAGGCCTGTGACTCAATGAGGGGAGGGAGGAGAACAATAATGGAAAATGTGGAAATGGCAGAGGTGCTTAATGACGTCTTTGTTTTGGTTTTCACCAAGAAGGTTGGTGGTGATTGAACGTCTAACATAGTGAATACCAGTGAAAATGAGATAGGATCAGAGGCTAAAATAGGGAAAGAACAAGTTAAAAATTACTTAGACAAGTTAGATGGTCTTCAAGTCAGCAGGACCTGATGAAGTACATCATAGAACACTCAAGGAGCTGACTGAGGAAATCTCTGCGCTAATAGCGATTATCTTCGAAAAGTCATGGAAGACAGGAGAGATTGCAGAAGACTGGAAAAGGGCAAATATAGTGCCCATCTATAAAAAGGGAAATAAGGGCAACCCGGGGAATTACAGACTAGTCAGCTTAACTTCTATACCCGGAAAGATAATGGAGTAAATAATTAAGCAATCAATTTGCAAACATCTAGAACAGGGGTTCTCAAACTTCATTGCACAATGACCCCCCTTCTGACAACAAAAATTACTGCACGACCCCAGACGGGGGGGACCGAAGCCTGAGCCCACCAGAGCCCCACTGCTCAAGCCAAAGCCAAAGCCCCACTGCCACTGGCAAGGGGTCAAAGCTGAAGCCCAAGGTCTTCAGCTTCAGGCAGGGGGCCTGTAACCTGAGGCCCTAGCAAGTCTAATAGGGACACAACCCACTTTGGGGTCCCAACCCACAATTTGGGAAGCCCTGATCTAGAAGATAATAAAGTGATAAGTAACAGTTAGCATGAATTTGTCAAGAACAAACCGTGTCAAACCAACCTGATAGCTTTCTTTAACAGCGTAACAAGCTTTGTGGATAGGAGGGAAGTTGTAGACGTGGTAGATCTTGCCTTAAATAAAGCTTTTGATACTGTCTCGCATGACTGTCTCATAAACAAATTAGGGAAATACAACCTAGATGGAGCCACTATAAGGTGGGTGCATAACTGATTTGAAAATCATTCCCAGAGAGTAGTTATCAGTGGTTCTTGGTCAAGCTGGAAGGGCATATTGAGTGGGGTCCTGCAGGGATCAGTTCTGGGTTTGGTTCTGTTCAATATCTTCATCAGTGATTTAGATAATGGCATAGAGAGTACACTTAAAAAGTTTGTGGACAATACCAAGCTGGGAGGGGTTGCAAGTACTTTGGAGGAGAGGATTAAAATTCAAAATGACCTGGACAAACTGGAAAAATGGTCTGAAGTAAATAGGATGAAATTCAAAAAGGACAAATGCAAAGTACTCCAGTTAGGAAGGAACAACCAGTTGCAAACATACAAAATGGGAAATGACTGCCTAAGAAGGAGTACTGTGGAAATGGATCTGGGGGTCATAGTGGATCACAGGCTAGATATAAGTCAACAGTGTAACACTGTTGTAAAAAAAAAAAAAGCAAACATTCTGGGATGTATCAGCAGGAGTGCTGTAAGCAAGACACGAGAAGTAATTCTTCCGCTCTACTCTGTGCTGATTAGGCCTCAACTGGAGTATTGTGTCCAGTTCTTGGTGCCACATTTCAGGAAAGATATGGACAAATTGGAGAAAGCCCAGAGAAGAGCAACAAAAATGAGTAAAGGAAACATGACCTGTGAGGGAAGATTGAAAAAAAAATTTTTTTTTTAGTCTGGAGAAGAGGAGACTGAGAGGGGACATGATAACAGTTTTCAAGTACATAAAAGGTTGTTACAAGCAGGAGAGAGAAAAATTGTTCTCTTTAGCCTCCGAGGCACAGGCACTGACTTCCCCTCTGCCCTGTGGATGCTCGACCCCCCCCATACCTCTGACCCCAGCCCCGCACCACCCTCACCCCATGGGAGCACCCATGGAAAAAAATTGGTGGGTGCTGAGCACCCACTGGCAGCTCCCCATGGCCCCGCCCCACCTCCCTGCTCCAACTCGCCTCTGCTTCTGCTGCGAGTTTGCTGCTACATCCTGCTTCTCCTCCCTCCCAGCCCTTGAGCCATGACACAGCTGATTCTCGGGGCAGGGAGGGAGGGGGAAGGAGGGGGAACGCCATGCGCTGTGGGAAGAGGCAGGGCCGGGGTGGGGATTTGGGGAAGGGATCCAATGGGGGCGGAGTTAGGGTGGGGACTTTGGGGATGGAATGGGGGTGGGGCCTGGGGTGGGGATGGGGTGGAGTCGAGGCGGGGCCAGAGGGCGTGGGCACCCACCGGTGCCGGAGAAAGTTGGTGCCGCTGGTCTAGATAATATTTAGTCCTGCCATAAGCGCAGGGGACTGGACTAGATGACCTCTTGAGGTCCCTTCCAGCCCTATGATTCTATGAATAAATCAGACTCAAATTCCCTTTTTGTTCAGCGAAAGGTAGCCACCTGGTAGTATGTCTGATTCTTCAACACAGTCTATTGCTATAAAAATGCCTGGCAACTGCTGAACCTCTCTGGTCCTTCACAGCATATACTGTGAGCTGGCATAGTAAGTAGTCTTGATCTACTAAAGCTGTTATTGTTTGTTAGTGATATGCTTTTTCAGGAACTGGAAAAGAATACTACTGAGAAGTAGGGCCAGATTGGTCGCTGTGCATGTGGAGTGATGGTACAAAGAGCTCTGGCCCTGTGAAAAGGTCAAGGGCCATGTCAGGTCCTGCATGCAGCGAAGTGTAGACTTTGCATGCCCAGGATGCAAATCACCCCAAAAGGCTCAGGGAGGAGGTGGTTGGGTGTGGAGACAGAGCAGACTGCACTGTACCAAACTGACTGTATAACCTGGGCATTCCCTCTGCACACTGGGAAGCTTGGCGAGGGAGTGCACTTCCTGAAGGACAGTCCCTCTGGTGAACTCCTCCCCCCACCCCACCCCACCCCACCCCACTCTTGCACCGTGTGACTGCATCTCCTCCAAATTCAGGCCAGTGCTTAAGTGCCACGATCCAGCCCTTAGTGGGAACTGTTTTCAAAGAACACATTTACTGGCCAGATTGGCAAAAAGCACACTGGGACTAATCCATTATTCCTTCCACACAAAAACTTCTCATTGACTTCCACAGGAATGTAGGGTTGGGCCTCATAACCCTGGTGACCTGCATTTGAAGAGGTTACGTGGCTGAAGTACCAGAACAGGAGGATAGTGAAGCATTAGGTTTGTCTCTATTCAAGAGCTGAACCTTGTATATAAAACCAATTCACGCAGAAATGGTTTAACAAGCCCTGCTGAATCAGTGCAAGTTTTGCCACATGCCCACACCAGTACTCCCCTGAACAGATCTGGTGGCAGTGCCCTATGGGTAATTATCTAGTTCCCAGAAAGCATTGCTTTCTGGGAGATTGTGCGAGGCCACAGAGCAGCAGTGAGAGGACAAGTTGAACCATTTCAGCTTGTCAGTGTCCTCAGTGGCACTGAACTGGTTACATTTCTAAGAGCTTATTAAATGTACTGAAAAAGTATTTTGTCCTAATTGGCTATTAGGGCATTTGGGTGTTGGCATGTGGATGGAACATGTTTTGCTTCTCTAACACAGACCGCGCCTCAGTGAGAAAATGACACACATTATTAAAATAAGACTTTTTTAAAAAAAAGGTACAACCAAAAGGCTCCAAACCATCCGGGGGGAGCGGGGGGAAGAGGAGAACCCCACTTCCAATCATTTGTAACATCCTTCCCTGCGGTTCATAGCACAGGAGGGGTTCTCTGACTAAAACACGCAAAAACAAGGTCCCCTCCCCTCTCTTTCCCTTATGAGAGTGGGGACTCTGTATGGAAACAAAGGCAAAGGTGGCCTGGTTATCAGGCAGTCTTCCTGGATTCTTCCCTTTGAGCTTAATCTATCAGCGCGTTTATTGTCTTTAATGGGGTCTACCTCCAGCCCCTCCTCTTGGGGCATATTGCGGTGCAGCTGGGCCGTGCGCTTCCGAAGCAGTGAGGCCTGCTGCTCTCTCCCTCTCTGCTGGCCTGTCTCTGCTGTCAGCAGTCTCTGAGGCAGAGCAGTCCTTCTCCTCACCTGTGGCAGGTTTTCCTGTTTTAAGCCCCCCGGCAGAACAAGCCTTGCACATGCTCCTCGTTAGAGCTGAACAGGCCCTGAAGAGCTCGTTAGTCTCCTCTCCACCAGTCCACCAGAGCAAGGGCATGCCCCTTCACACCTCCCCACAACACAGGGGTGGAATCAAATGTGACATTGTAGACAATGGAATTTACAGAAGTAAAAACCACATTTGGAAAAAGTCTCAGCCAGAGACGACTCAAACCTGCTGATACTGAGGGGGAGCACCACGTAGAGGGGGAGACACATGTCACCTCTGGGAGGAACTTCCAGCCCCACCTCCCTGGGCCAGGGCAACCAATCCCCCAGCTCCTGGGGGGCTGGGGTCACAGCCTAGGGAGACTCACAGCACCACAGTGTCTCCTTGGAGCTCCCATGCCCTTGTGGACACCATACAGGCGCAGGCAATGCCCCTAGCTCTGGCTGAGAACAGGCACCTTGCCCGGTGACACCCCACCCTGTCCAGGGCTGCTGCGCTGTCCCTGCCAGTTACCTGTGTGTGTAGGGGGTGGCTCTGTCCTTCTGCTGCACCTCCCCCCATCACATTTCCGATCCCTGTCCCTGGCAGCCAGGCCCAAGCGCGGAGCAGAGGGGGCAGGTCACCGCCTCCCCAGCCAGGTTCTCACAGGGGGCCACCGCGCTGCACAGAGCAGTAACCCTGAGCGGCCACCCTCAGCTAGCATGAGAAATGGCTCTGTCCTGTCTGGAGCTGAACATGCCGGGGGGAGGCGCAGTGGAAGAAGGACAGAGCCCCTCTCCCTTCTTCCCCCCCTCCCCACCTAGCAGGCCAAGCAGAGCAAGTGCTTGCAGAAATCCGGGGGGGGGGTGCACTTGACTCTGCATGATCCCTCCCCTACGCGTTGCCTCTCTTAGCATAATAAAAGTTGCTCAGTTTAGATACTGACAAGGCAAAGCTGTAATAACAACAACAAAAAAATAATAAAAAACCCTCCTGCTCCCCCCTTCAGACTTTCATTGGACATGTTCCAGTCCCAGGGTGGAGGTGGTAATTTTGCAAATAAGCATGACAGTGCTCTGCTCAGAGACATTTGGACAGCACCAATGGCAAAGGAAACAAGACCAGACTATATTTCATGCTGAAAAGCGAAAGGCAAACAAACACAACCCTCTTTCATGGCAATAGCCCTGGTCAGCTGTGTAACTGAACAGCAAAAACATTCCTCTGTTCTTCAGAGACCCTTGGAAGGAATCCAGAATTATATTTACTTAGCCTATTTTCTCTTATTAATGAAACCACATTTATGTATTACCTTACTGGGTCCTCTCACTTTTTCCCTATTTGTTTGCCCACTCTTTCCCTCCAACTGGATGGGATCCTGAGGGAATAGTAAAGAAACCTATTAAAATAATGGCCCAGTTAATTCTCAGTCACAATGGAAGTATCAGAGAAAATATGTATGGCATTCACATTAATAGCAGATGGGTTCTTCCTGAGTATTGTAGTGCATCGTTCAAAAGCACCCCAGACTGCAATAAACTAATCAAAACAATTTGACCAGTCATCTGTATTCAGTGATCTAAGAAATGCTCTCTGTGATCAATGCATATGTGCTTCTCCAGCATTGTAGAACCACACCCAGAATGCCTGCTGTTTGGTTAGCTAAGTTATTGCTTTAGTATGAATAGAAAAAATACCCCCAAATCCTAAACACCTGCCCCAAAGAGGTCTCTCTCTCTCTATTATTTGTGAAAATGGTTATGTATAATCACTACTGAGTATGTTGTGCTTTTTATTTCTATTGGCCACATTCAGTGATGTTGCCACTGATGCTTGGGGTGATTAGGTTTAGTGAATGAGATGAATCAATTACTCCTATCACAACACTTTTGACTGGGACAGACAGGAGAGCTTTAAACACAGCAGATGATTTTTCTGTAGTGTTTTCTAACTTAACCTCTGAGGGCTTGTCTTCACATAAAGTGGTGCAGCTGTCCCCCCAGAGTGTTCTAGTGAAGATGTTACTACATTTACGGGAGAACTTTTCCTTTGGCATGGTTAATCCACTTCCTCAAAAAGCTCTCCCATCATCATAGAACTGTCTACATGGGGCGGGGGAGGAGGGTAGGGAGAGGGGTTAGGCAGTATAATTACATGACTCAGGGTGTGGATTTTCACACCCTTGAGCGATATAGTTATACGAATATAGGTCTGTAGTGTAGACTTGGCCTGAGACACGTTAGTTACTGAGACTGAATTATAAGGATATCTTATTGCTGTAGGTCAACCGGGAGAAAGTGACTGTAATTTCCAGATGCTGTTTAAAAAAAACCTGAGTGAGTAAGACAGGGATTCTCGAACAGGGGTCGCCGCTTGTGTAGGGAAAACCGCTGGTGGGCTCGTCCGGCATGTTTACCTGGCCCTTCCACAGGTCCGGCCGATCGCAGCTCCCACTGGCCACGGATGGCTGCTCTGGGCCAATGGGAGCTGCTGGAAGCAGCGCGGGCCGAGGGACTTACTGGCCGCCGCTTCCAGCAGCTCCCATTGGCCTGGAGCAGCTTCTCCTTTTCACTCCTCGCTGGCTTAGGCAGCTCCCCGCTCTGCTTGTTGGCTTCTGAGACTCCCTTTCTTAGGCACCTAACTCTCTCCATGCATTGTATGGGAAGCCTGGGCACCTCACTCAAGGCAAAGAATTCCATGGAGCCTAGGAGTTAGGCATTGCAATGACCAAGTCCCCTTTGTGAATCTAGCCCTAAGTGACTTAGGAGCCTACATTTCTTTTTTTTTTAAAGTGACTTTGAAAAATTAGACTTAGGCTTCTAAGCCCCAAAGACCAAGTTGCCAATACTTGATGTTTCAGAGGGAGGTGATCCCTGCTCCAACCAAAAAAGCTCTTGTCAAATTATGCAATGTTAATGAAGACATTTTCCTTACTGTCCTTCATAGAAGAAAAATTTATGACCCAGAACTTGATGTTTGATTTTCCTTGTATAATTGCTGCAAAAGTTATTAATGGTGATAAAATGATCTAATACTTTAAATCTTGCAAATTATGCCCTTGATATCTTGCTACAGCACTGGAGTCTGCAGAATTATTTCCTTTAATTTGTTTTTACTGCTTTTCCAGTTCACAGTGTATATACTATAGCCTTCATTATGTTGCATACCTGAAGCAAATCTTTATTTCTCCCCGTTTTTTTTCCTGACTGAAGCACATCAGGCAGCAATCTTCAATGAGCTACCAGCAATTACTCCTAGATCTTTTCCCTTTGAGAAAACTGCTTGTTCAGACACATCAGCATATATGAGAAGCTTAAATTATTCTCCTTCCCTTATATTACCCTGCATTTATCCAAGTTAAATTGCACCTGTCATTTGGCTTGTTTAATTAGGTCCTTGTGGATTTTCTTATGTGCCTCCTTCACTTTTTACTAAATTCAATATTAGTGTGTCATGGCCAAATTTCATCAAGTTGCTATCTATTGTCTTGAAGTCACTAATAAATATTGTCCAAAAGTGGTTTCAGTACTGATCTCTGCACCTTAAGTTGTCTACACTTTGGTAAACAGCCATTAATTACAACTCTGTCTCTTGGTGTTTAGCCAGTTTTTTATTGGCAACAGAATTTTACTCCTGTACTATAATATAAAATTCCTTCTGGCAAAGGGACCTCCTCAAAACCTTGCAAAAATTTATATACAAGAAGCAGAACCTGGATTGCTGGTTTGACCACATTATTGTATTTCCAAATCGAAAGGTATTTTTCTGACTACTCTGAATCAGTTTCCCTGCATCTGTGGTATTAATTATTCACCTGTAATCCCCAAGGTCACTTTTGGCTCTATTTTGGAAAACAGGCACCAAGGCAGTGATTTCTACTAGCCAGGAAAAGTTGCTCTTTTAAGGCATTCGGCACATATGTTTGTCAGTAGCACTGGTACCTTGGAGTTTAGACCTTGCACAACTCTCAGATGAACATCATCCGGTCCTAGTGATTTACTGTAATTAAGTTTGTCAAGTTACTCCATAATCTCTTCCTTAGAGATTTCTCCCTCTGTTATCACCACAGCAAGATTTCCCAGGAAGAGTTCTCTTGGGTTGGGGATTCCCCCCATCATCATTTGTAGTGAGGATTGCTTCTAATAATTCATTTAGTTTTCCAGCAACCTTGTCATCCTCCTCCTTTTAACTGCCTTCTCCCTTTGATCCCTCTGTGTTTAGAAGGTTCATGGACACAAGTGTGGTCCGCTTGCTTCAAATGCATGTAAATGTTTCTTGTTCAACACTGATCTTTGGTTATTTGTTTGTTACAATTTAGTATGGAACATTTGTACTGTATATAGAACCATAGGTGTGGATGTAACTTTACCCAGGGATTGGATGCATTAGGGATTTTTCCACCAGTGTAGTTGCACAGGTACAAATGCATGGGCAAAGATTGGGGGGGTATTGTAGGGGTGTTCCACCCTCCCGCCCCGACTTCATACATTGATTTTTTTCAGTACTTTACAATTCCAATTAAAAAACCCCCATTTTCTATGTACTCGCGATTCTGAATGTGAGGGGCAAAGCCAACTGCAACCCAACAACTTCTCTGATTGCTGCCCCTTAGAGCAGGTATTGTGGTATTTGCAGAGAGTGATACAACAATATTCAACTAGGGTTGCCAACCCTCCAGGATTGCCCTGGCGTCTCCAGGAATTAAAGATTACTCTTTAAGTAAAGCTTATGTCATTTAATGAAACCCTCAGGAATACATCTAACCAAAATTTGGCAACACTATAAACTGCATCCTTAGACTTAACCAGAGGCAATAGGTAACTGTTGATAGTGGGGGAGGGGCACAACTTAAAGCCAACCCCCAAACAGCTCGAGTCGCAGCCCCCTGGGCAACTTCCACCTCTTATCCTCAGTCTCCCCTCCCAGAAAACAGTGGCCTCTCCCTGCAGCACCCAGATGTCGCTCCTGCCTCTCCCTGTGGGGCTCCGCTTGCAGCTAACCCAGCCTCCAAGGTCACTTGAATGGCTCGGCTCCGCCAGCTGCCACACAGGGAGGATGCATCATGTGACCAACTGGGACCAGCTCTGAGTCAACAGGAAACCCATGCGCAGGGATAGGGCAGTCTCAGCCCAACCCCGAGCTGCTGATGGCTTCTAAGGTCCCCCTGGCTGGGAGGACCTGCATGTTAGCCACCTCATGGTTCTCGTTAAATCCCCACTGACTCCCTGTGCAAGACTGGAACAAACTACAAGACAGGCACCTGGCCCCCTGCTGGGCCTAGCCCTGGAAATCTCGGGAAGGCTAGGGTTGCCAACCATCCAGGAGTGTCCTGGAGTCTCCAGGATTTAAAGATTAAGCTTTAATTAAAGATTATGTCATGTGAGGAAATCTCCAGGAATTTGTTCAACCAACGTTGGCAACCCTAGGGCAGGCACAGAATTTGCTCTCCACCTGTGGCCCAGTTGGCTGGGTTGGAGGATCGCTGTGGGTCAGTGCCGGCATGAACTGGGCTTGCAAAGAGAGCGGATAAAAGGGGGCAGCTTGTTATTGCTGTCATCTGTTTTGAAATAAACTACATTAAGGTAAATACAGTATTTCTGTATTAAGACAATGTTTATGCATCTCTAAAACCAGGGACACACGATTAATAGTTGCATGTAAATGCTTGGTTCTGTTTATTCAAGAATTTGTTTTTATGCTAATGTTGATTTTTAAGTGGTAGCTGGTAAACATGTCAAATAAGTTAAAACAAAAAATTAAGATTGATTAAATAATGAATGTAAACTGTATTTGTGATTTCAAGTACACTGTAATTTAAGTACCACTAACAAGCAGCAAATCTGGACGTTAGACCTATACCTATTATTAATAGTAAAGCCCTCTGCCCTCTCACCCCCAAACTTATTCTTGTTTGGACATTTAAGGTCATATAAGGACATTTCAGGCACAGGAGGAAGCATAGCCAAATGGATGGGAGAAGGAAGCAAAGAGGAGGGAGGCAGAACGTGAAGAGTGTAGCTCTCTCAAAGAGGAGAGCGATGGCTGACCAGAGATGCTGTATCATAGGCAGGGACAAAGGCGTGGAGGACTTCCATAGTGAGGTCAATGAGTGTGAGATTTCTGTGGATGGGGACGCAAAGCCAGGGAAGGGAGTCATAAAAGAGGAGGTGGGGAGAAGATGAGTTTGGAATTGGTATTTTAGCTTGATTAGGGGTGAGCAAAGTGGAGGATGGGAAAGCCAGAAAGATCTTCCAGACGGCTTCTTAGCATATGTGCAATGTGCCTCAGATGGCACATGACCCAGATCCATCATTGAATTTGGTCTGCTGGTTGGCTTATTAGTGGAGGGAGATTATCAAGGCATAGACAAGGGCATTGGCACTGAGGATGGGAAGGAAGGGGCAGATGTATTGGCAATGTTACAAAATAAGCAGCGAGATTTAGCTGCACTGACCGGTGCAGGGTCACAGGGAAAAAATATACTGAGTACTTTTCAAAAGATGGGGCAAACTTGGACAAATACTTTATGGGAGTGCAGGGGAGTTTTCCCTGGGGAAAGTACTTACTTTGGTGTAATCTGGTTTGCCTTCTCCCATTGGAGACACTGGATATGTTTCCACTGGCTCCAGTGGAAACAGGACTGGTCCCACAGTGCTCCTGAGGCTCTGACCATTACAGCAGGGCAGCCTGGAAATGTGATTTTGTTGCTCATAGGGAAATATGCCAGTCACCAGCTCTGCCTGCTTGTTGAGAGTGGGGGAAAGAATGGAATGAGATGGCCCTCATTTCCATCCTATCCCCTTTTCCTTCCTGGAAGACAAGAGGTAGAATTAGGTAGTTGGCCTATCTTCCCTTAGCAACAGGGAGCCGGGGGCCATGTTTATAGGCTCCTAGGGCTGAGCTCAATTCAGACACAGATGTGCAGAGGTGACTGCAGGGTCATAGACCCTGGAATGAATTTGCAGAACATCTCAAAGGCTGGGCTCCTATCTCAGAAGCATATATCTGGGTGCCATACGTCACTATGCAAGTTTATCAAGTCTCATTCTTTTCATCCTTTTTCTTTTGTCATGCACAAAGCTAAAAATAATTTCAAAAGTTACTGAATTAAATGCACAGTCCCTAGTGCTCCACACTGTGATACAGAAATTAGAGGCAGGCTGATAAAAATCAAATACACATGGCCAAGGTGCAAAGAGCGCTCTGTATGAAAGCATGTTTGAATAAAGAAAGCCTTCCAGAAGAAAGGTAAATGGCTCTTCTAATATCTGATGTTCCTTTCTGCTCTCTAGTTATTCTTCAGTACACCAGAATTAAATTCACGTACAGAACAAACACCTCTTTCCTTTGTTTGAACTCCACTGGGACAAAGCACTAAGCAGCTCTGACTTGCACTTCACATGTGCTACTGCCAGAGTGCCATGCATTTCCCAGCAAGACCTATGAAAACTTGCA
The DNA here is from genome assembly GCF_020497125.1 of Mauremys mutica. Classification (NCBI taxonomy): domain Eukaryota; kingdom Metazoa; phylum Chordata; order Testudines; family Geoemydidae; genus Mauremys; species Mauremys mutica. Next base: position 184,543,801 of record NC_059073.1, on the reverse strand, counting down.
TACGATTTGCCATCCTAGGATATTCAAGGGCCTTACAAACAGCATTTAATTTAATCTTGCAACATCTGTTAGACAAAAGATTGAGAGACACATTTTAAAAGGTGGGCACTATACAGGATGCATTAATATTTGATTTTAAACACCCAGTGCATAGTTTCCAGAGGTGTTGAGTATTTACAGTCAATAGTGACTTCCAGTGGAGTTGTGGGTGCGAAATAACTCTGAAAACCAGGTCTCAAGCATCTGAAGTTGGACACCAACCAAAATTAGGGGTCATTTTCAAACATGTGGCCCTAAAAGACCTACCAAAGGACGCAAAGGCAGTTTTCAGCAGCATAGGGAATAGAATGCAGAGCTGCTGATTCTCACGTGTAACAGTCACAGCCCAAGTAGCTGCTGTGGACGGGTTCTGGCTCTTAGAAGCAGAAAACTCTTCAATGCAGATAAGATTGAGGACTCCAGATGTTGCTTTGAGGGGATGTCATGACAACAGCCTTTCTGCCATTGCTCCTCTGTGCCCCAGTGGTTGCCAGCACAAACTCCTCCTTACTGCCACACCTCTTTGCTTCAGCTGCAATGCACCACTTCCTAATGATTTGGTGTTTTGGCTGATGTGGCTCTCCTAAGTGCTTCAGAGCTCTGGCACGATTCCTTGCAGTTCCTCTTATTTTGGAAGACCCCAGTGCTATTTCAATATAACTGCTCTCCTGTTCTATAGCCTTGAATAGTTGCTGATCACATTTCAGGTGACAATCACCTTCACAATGAGTGCTTTAGGCATCAGTTGGCTCCTGCCTCTAGAAGCTGTGAACTCCAAGTCACAAAATCTGAATTTCAGCCCCCACCAAACCCGCAAATGCAGGGTGCTCAAAAAGGGGTTGGTTTTGTCAATTATAGAGACAGGGGCTAGTCATGACATTTGGAAGCAGATCTGAATTCTGAACCCCCTAAGATACAAGACTATTCGGATGTGGGGTTTTGGTTTGTGGTCTCTCAGCTTAAAATCTGGTTTCAGTTAACAGGCAAAGAAATATGAGAATCAAGTTATAGACAAGATATACTAGTTGCTCCTAAAGCCATTGGTAGCCATTTCTTATCATTTCCCTCTGACTAATGGAGTTTGAGGCAGATATATAATTCTGGTGGCTTTGCCCCACATTTTATGTTCAAAGTGGCCTATTTTAGCTTTAAGCAATTCATTTTGTCTAAATAGGCCATTTAGTGCATTACCTTTATCTCCTACTGCTACTCATACATTAGTGATTTTCCCATCTGATCATCCATTGAGAGTCCAGTTGTTGAAATATTTGATCAAAACCTGAAACAGTTACTTCCAAGGTATCAAATCTCTGAGTCATCCAGTCATTCCTTTAAGCAATCATTTCAGTGAGTCTCAGAAATCAAACTCTGTAGTGGCTGCTGGAATGGATGCACTTTCCTTTCAAGCAAAAGGTGTACCTGGAGCAGTTTGTTGTTTAAGCACGTCACTTTCCCTTTGGGCAGTTTCTAGTCTCACAATATATTTTTCTTTCTACATGAAAAAAATTTAGGCCAGATTCTCCATCTTGGTTACACTGGACTCATTGAAATCACACCTGTGTAAAAACTGGTGTAACAGAGTGGGTATTGTGGCCATAAACACACTGCAGTTTCAAACAAGACATTTTAGTCACAAGAGAACATGGCATTGAGCCAGTGAATGCTTGTTCTTAGATGCTCTTTCACACCAATTTCAATTATTTTTGGTCATTTATTTCAAAATACATTTCAGCAAGTATGTCTGTAACAATACAGACAAGAAAAAACAGTCAGGATTTTTTTTTTTTTACAAATAGATTCCTCACTAGGAATACCAAACTCTGAACTTAATACAGAACTCTGAGTAATAATTCATTTAAACTACAATACAGAACCATATTTCCTGTACCTCTCAGAAGCATTGCAAAGGCTTAGGGGAGTCAGGGGCAATGGAAGAGCTAAGGGAGACGGAAGTAATTGCTGGGAAGGATCCTGGGTGTGAACTTGGAGGGTTGTTGGATATGGGTGGGAAAAGTATGGAACAGTTTTTTGGGGAGCTGAGGGGGTGGGGAGGGATTGTTAGGGAGCTTCCCCTGTGCAGACCCTGTTTGACCCATAGCCTCTGCCATTCAGTCAGGCACACCTGCCCCTGTCCCCATGTGTTCCTGTATCCCCATGTGTGCTTGCACCCCTTGTCCATATGTGTCCCTCCACCCCCACTCAGACATCCACTCCCCCCATGCCCATGTGCCCCTGAACCCCTCCCCCTGTCCCCATGTGTCTCTGTGCCCCCACTCTACCACCCCCTGTCCCCATGTGGCCCTGCACCTCCACTCCCATTCAGCCCCTGCCCCAGTCTGTTCTCCCCAACTAGCCCGTATGAGCCCCTCTCTGAACTTCGCAGCAGCCCCACACTGCCTGTCTCTCCATATCTCCTGTCTCCTGACCTGGCCCAACAGACATTGTGAAGAAGGCAGACTCTTTCTCTTCCTTAGCTGGCCGGGAACTGTTGCTCTGTTTTATTGCCACAGTGCCCTCTGCAAAAGTCAGAACTGCAGCAACTTTCTGGCAAAAACTTTCTTCTACGCAAAAAATTAACAATATGCCCAGCTCATTAATTATGCATATGCGCAGTGGCGCAGAATTCCCCCAGGAGTAATATTACCAGTGTGAGCTATAAGAGTTGACAAAAATGGCAATAATGTGGGTTATTTAGTGTCAGGTCACAGATAAATACATTAGCACAAATACATTTTTAGATAATAAAAAAGGATCACCTACAACTTGTCAGAAGATTTCGGCCAGCAGGTCCAAAATTAGATTAACATAAGAACGGCCATACTGGGTCAGACCAAAGGTTCATCTAGCCCAGTATCCTGTCTTCCAACAGTGGCCAATGCCAGGTGCCCCAGAGGGAATGAACAGAACAGGTAATCATCAAGTGATCCATCCCCTGTCACCCATTCCCAGCTTCTGGCAAACAGGCTAGAAGCCGCCTGGCAGAACCCACTGAGCCCCTGACCCCAGCCCCGGCAGAAGTTCCTGGGTGGGGGAAGCCCCAGCACCCGCCCATCCCAGGCAGAAGCTGCAGGGTGGCAGGGGAAGCCTCCCACGCTCGACCCCGCTCTCCAGCAGAAGCAGCAGGTGGACGGGGTGGGAGAAGCCCCAGCGCCCCGACCCTGGTCCCCTGCTAAAGCATGGGGGGTGGCAGAGGAAGCCCCAGGTAAAGCCCCAGCACCTGGACCCCTGCTGCAGCCCCAGGCCTGGAGGTCTGTGGCACGGGGACAGAGCTTCTCTGGTCTTGGGGCTGCAGTGGTGGGGGAGGCAGAAAGGAGTAAAAGGTGTTGCGCGGCTGCAGTGGGGGGCGAAATTGGAGGGAGCCTGGGTGGAAGAGGGGCAGACCCTGGAGAAGGGGCAGAAAGGGGTGGGGCTATGGGCGGGGCCACTGGTGGAAGGGGTGGAACGGGGGCAGGGCTGCAGGTGGAAGGTGGGGAGGGGCCCCAGCAAACCTTAATCCACCTCTGCTGAATAGTGTTAACATGAGATAAAGCTGCAGGAAAAGAGAAAGTTTGATTGGATGCTATTTCCCTGCAGAATTAAAATAGCATCCATAAAAAGCACGTCTTGTTAAAACAAACACCAGACCTTCATCAGGCAAAACGAACACCAGATACATTGTCAGATTCAGTTACACAACATGGGCTTGATTTTTCAGAGGTGTTGAGAACCTTCTGCCCCCACTGACTTCAACTGGACACGTGGATGTTCAGCACCTCTGAAAATCAGACCCTGAGGAATTGAACACTCCCGAGGATAAACAGAATGGGCTAGATATTGCTCTGGATTCCCACCAGAGTTACACTGGTGTCAGTGAGAGCAGAATTTTGCCTGAAGTCTACAAAATAAAATAGTGCATCATAAGACCTTTTCGCCTTATGTACAAGCAAAGGGAAAGGAGGGGTAAAAACTGTCTTCTACTACTTATTTTCATAGATGTAATGACTTTAAATCTAGGACATCTTCTTGGGGAATAAACAGCCAGCTATAGTTAATGGCTTGAGCTATTATTGCTTTTTATACTTAGCTACTGCACAGAAAGCTAAATTAGTTAAAATAGTTGGAAATGCTACGAACCTTGACTAGTGGCAGATAGAAAGATCTGGGGCAAAAAAGGTGAAATAACCTCTTTTATATCCCCTTGGCCTTGTATATTCTATGATATCTGCAGTCCTGTCGGAACCACAGGGCCGGCTCCAGAGCCCAGCGGGGCAAGCACCCGCCTGGGGCAGCCCTTTCCCGGGGGGGCGGCAGGCTGGGCCGGCGGACCTGCCGCAGTCATGCCTGCGGGAGGTCCACCGGAGCCCCGGGAGCAGCGGACCTGCCGCAGGCATGACTGCGGAGGGGACGCTCGGCCGGCGGCTCCAGTGGACCTCCCGCAGGCATGACTGCGGACGGTTCGCTGGTCCCGCGGCTCGGCTGGACCTCCCGCAGGCACGCCTCCGGCAGCTCCAGCAGAGCCGCCGGACCAGCGAACCGCCCGCAGCTGCGGGAGGTCCAGCTGAGCCGCGCGACCAGCGGACCCTCCGCAGTCATGCCCGTGGGAGGTCCGCTGCTCCCGCGGCTCGGGGGCGCCTCCCGGGCATGACTGCTTGGGGCGGCCAAATTTGTAGAGCCGCCCCTGCGGAACCAGCTACACAAACTCCTTCTCTTGTACTTTTCTTGTCAGGAGCGCTGCCAGCTTTTTTGCCACCCTAGGTGGCGGAAGGTCCCGCACCCGACAGAGACAGGGGAAGGTCCAGTCGCCGCCCCCCAAATGTTAGTGCCCTAGTCGATCGCCTAGGGAAGGAAGAGACAGGGGAAGGTCCAGTCGCCGCCCCCCAAATGTTAGTGCCCTAGTCGATCGCCTAGGTTGCCTAATGGGTTGCGCCGGCCCTGCCTCTTGTACAGGTCAGAGCTATCTGTCACCCATCCCACCATAGCTGAGACATTAACATTTTCATTTACATTTTCACATTTACCCTATACATACAGTCCACAGAAAATGAGCCTCCCCAAATAGCTGTGTGTGCCCCCGTTCATGCTCCAGCCCGCCTTATCCCCCTCCTGCCTCCCAGCGCTCTGCTGGGGGCAGCTCTTCCCCCATGGCTGGAGCCCTGGGCTAGGGCTAATGGGGGCCAGCCTGTGGCCAGGGACTTGCCCGGTGGTCCAGGGATGGGGGGTCTGGGGGCTGTTCCACCCACCAGGTGATCTGGGGCTGGGGCCACACCACCTTCCTGATGCTCTGAGACTGTGGGGAAGGGCCACACCACCTGCCCTCCCAGTGCTCCGGAGCTGGGGGCGCTCAGGCAGCCTAGGGTGGGAGGCTCTGATGGGAGGGTCAGGGATGGCTGGGATGGGGGCTAGCCTCCCTAAGCCCAGGGTTCTCCTGGTGCCCATGGCTGCAATCCATTCTAGCTCCTCTATGCTTTTTATATAAGCTAGAAATACCACTCTATCTTAATCACCTTCTCAGTGTGAGTCAGTTACTCTACCAGGCAGAGATCCGCTTTGACAATGACATCTCTACAAATACAAAGTATATCTCACTTGTTCCCCCAAATAGACTGGACAATGTATGCACTTACTCATTTCAGAAGGAGGACAGAGGGTAGCTGACAAGCACATACAGTGTATTACTTTAACTATTAACAGTTTGAAATTATGGAAAAAACCCAATTCTGACATTTATCTACATTACATGATGGTGGACAATGTGGTCGGATAGGAGGAAGAGTTAAGACTGGTGGAAGAGATTTTTCTGAATATCTTTTTTTTTTAACTACAACATTCTAATAATGTTCTTTTGAAATTACTGTATTTCCAACATTAACTTTACCTTAAGTTTGTTGTATGGGGACTGGAATGTGCAAGACAAAATGAATCTTAAAGATGGGACATAAAAAATTCAGCCAGAGATTTGGTTGAATGTTTGACTCCGTTTTTGTTGTGTGTATCTTGACTTCTTCATGCTGTGCACTAGTCTTCACCAGATAACCACATAATCTTATTGATGTTGCTTCTATCTTATACTGACACCCATTGCTGTAGTATCAGGGTGCTCTTCCATGTAAAATAAATTCACCTGATCTCCTCTGGAAGTTTGTTCCATAACCAGATCCTTTTGACCAAGAACACTTTGCCCCCAGCTCATAGTCCAACCTGGGCTTTGTGATCTCCCTTGTCCCAGAGGAGTGCAGTCGTTCATAGCCTGAAATTTGGTCTTTTGATGTAGCTGGGGTTTGATTGCTTTGAAATGCTTTGCTTTGCGCTCATCCTTCCTTCCTTCTTTCCTTCCTTCCTTATCTCTTCTTTACTTGTTACCTCTCTCATTGTTATGTTTGAAATTAAAACATAGTCCCACAAAAACATCTGTATGTGCAAACCCTTGCACCTGCACAAGCCATGTGCAGGATGAGAGCCTTAGTTTGTAAGTTTTTCAGGGCAGGGATCATGCAATCTTTTCTGCATTGTGATTCACCTACCACACTTGGACAGAGCAAGAGCATAATACATTTCAATTTGTTCCCCCATCCGTGCTAGAATCAAAAGGGTGTTAGGATATCAGAGTTTTGCCAAAAATAAACCCTCGCTGCACAAAACACAAAAAACTTAGCCCTAGTCACATGGCAGATAAGACTGTTTTGTGTTAGTTTTCTTATTCATTTTCACACATTTAACTTTATGCATACCTGAAATGTGTTAGATAGTCTTTTTGGTCATCCTGTGGCTATCACGGGATTCAGTGTGCACTCTTGTAACTCAGCAGTTATTTCAAATATTTTTGCACTTCTGTTTTTCCTATTTCTTACCTATACAGATTTCATGGTTTAGTCTAACAAGAAACAAAACAATGTTAAAAGTATTTGTATATTTATGCTTCTGCCTCTGGCCCATATAGTAACAAATCATTTCTTGTTTAATTTCTCTGGAGCATTTCTATTTCTGCAATATCCTAATTACATTTAGTTGTATTGGTGTAAAATAGCTGGAAGTAGCCAGAAATGTGGTGTAGGATGTTTGCAATATTTTCCCCTACACCCTTTTAGCACTCACTCATTTGCAGTCTCTGTGCGTTGATGGGACATCCATGTTCAATGAACAATGTCTATTTTGGGTAATTGCCACCTAGTCTCCAAGGGAACAAGAGAGAACCTTCCATTTTCTTCTCCCATATAAAGTAAAGAAATGGCACTAGAGAATCATTGAAAAATAATCCTTCTGTTGAAGGGCCTGATTTACATGAGTGCTAAGAGGATGTAAAAATACAAATCAGAATGAGAGCATTATCCACTTACTTTGTCTAAACTCTAATGGCTGCACAAGGCGCAAGGCAGTGGAGAATCAGGTCCTTATTTAAAAAATAAAATAAAATCTTTATTTGATTTCTCGAGTATATAATATACGTATTTTTCAAACCACCTAAAATTCAAGAAATCCATCAAATCCATCCATTCATCCCCCCGCCCAGCAACATTATTCCCTTAATTTGAGTCAGAGGACAATGTGTTTATTTGCTAAACAGTGAAAAGTTAATCACTTTTGCTGTCATTATGCTGTCACGGTACTAGATTGGAATCATTACAAAATGAGTATTTAGAGGTAATGTGCTTTTCTGTTAGATATTAGTGGCTTAAAATATTCTGCACTTGTCCAGTTTAAGTATGTCACAGAGATCCCACTAATTCCAAGTGATACTTGCCAAATTGGTTTTTGCCTTGCTGATAACTTGCTCATTGGAGCTTTGTCTCCTTCAGTCTTAATGTTAAAAATGATAATGACTTAGATTTGTACAATGTCTCTCCTGCAAACTTAGGGGCAAATCCTCTTTCCCTAGGCAACTATGATTATGTCAGCTCGGTGCAGAGGTACTTGGTGCAGAGGTGGTTAATAGATGGGGACAAGAGAGTAATATTCCCTCTGTGTTGGGGCATAACCATGGGTGGGCCGCAGCCCACCCACTTAGCATCCAGGCCCACCCAAATTGGGGCTAGAGACCCCCAAAGCCACAGGCTGGGACTCCCAGACCCTGCTTGGTGTCCCACAGTGTCCTTCTCCTGCTGTTGCCTCAATCTCCGGCCCCAGCTGGGGATGTGCTTCGTGGAGTAGGGTCTGGGCCAATGGTGGATTAGCCACCTGGATAGTGAGGCCATGCCCAGGGGCCCAGGCCAATTGGGGGGCCCAGTAAAATAGGCACTCCCAGACCCCACTCCTGCTTCCCAGCAGGAGTGGCAGGGGGAGGGGTGGGACTGCAGATGGAAGGGGTGGGGAGGGGCCCCACTTGTCCTGGACCAGAGCCCCATATAACTTTTATCCACTTCTGGCACCAGGGTAGGAAATGGCTGCCTTTCCTCATCCCCCCGTCATTGCCCACCCACCCAAAAGCCGGGGCCCACACAGTTTTCCTCTCCTAGCTATGCCACTGACCTCTGTGTGGCATTCTGTCCTTCCAGCCCAACACAGTGTGAGCATACTGGTTTCACATCCAGGACTAAGTGGAGAAGGGAGCAGGATGTCTCCAATTAATCCATCAGCTGCACAGGGTATTAAAGGGTAAATCTTTCTCCCTTTTACCAGTTTTTTACACTCTGGACTACAGGATACTACAGTAGTACAGAGGGACATGGGCAAAAGAACACTAGGGGTTGAGAAAAGATACATGCCCCAGATCCACCTAACTTCCCTCTGCAAATGTGTTTCTGTTACTGGGGGTTCAGAAGTGGGTAACTTTGAATTAAAGTGGAGGTGAGATTTTAAATTTGAATCTCATGTTTGTGGCTTTCTTTTGGGATTAGATACCAGACTGGAATGAGTCTGCTTTCTAGTGAATGAGATACTTTCCCTCGCCACCTTTAAGGTGGAACACTCTGAAACATATCTAGGCCTTTTGTGGGTTATGTTGGGATCAGTGGCAAGGAAGGCTTTTCAGTCTCAAGGAGTGGCACGTTTTCAATGACAATGTGTAATTAAAGGTGGGATTGATTTCAAAAGGTCGAACATCTAGACTGGATGTTAATGCTGTCCACGTAGACCATTGCCCAAGATGAACAGACCAAGACATCTTAGGCCACGTCTATACTTACCCGCCGGGTCGACGCGGCGAGTTCGACTTCTCGGAGTTCGAACTATCGCGTCTGATCTAGACGCGATAGTTCGAACTCCGGAAGCGCCGCGGTCGACTCCGGTACTCCACCGTGGCAGGAGGAGTTGCCGGAGTCGACCTTGGAGCCGCGGAGTTCGCTTCCGCGGCGTCTGGACGGTAAGTCATTCGAACTAGGGTAGTTCGAATTCAGCTACGTTATTCACGTAGCTGAATTCGCGTACCCTAGTTCGAACCAGGGGCTGTGTGTAGACCAGGGCTTAGATGATCAGACCAACTTATCTATCATAGTTGTAGCACAGGGGAAAGGAGGCGTCTTAAGGTCCCGACTCTTCCATGCTCAAGTGTAAGTTTCATGCAAAAAGTCAACTGAAATGGAAACAGAATGTTCCTTTAAGACTTACCCAAAATACCATAAGTGTATCACTCTGTTAGGGGGAAAAAGCCTCCAAGGGATGCCTTGAGACAAAGCCCCCACAAAGGAAAATGACTCTGGGGAACAAATGACTCTTGAGAAAACCCCTACTAGAGTATCTCTCTCTCTCAGCTCCCAAAGTGATGCAAGCGGAACCCTAACCGCCCATATGGGAACTAAGCACTGTTGTTACTCCACCCCATATGGCCTAAGGAGATTCCCTCATAGAACTGGACTCAACTGTTCTCTCAGGATCATGGCTATTCTGGCAGACTCACAGATGAAAAGTATTACTACTAGCATCACAGATCACATGTGGCACTAAGGAAAAATATTACCCCATGGTGTAATAGTGCACAGTTAGGGCATTCTTTCCTCTGACATACCCTGCACTGACTATGAGATTTGGGTACCAAAAGGAATGCATTTCCATTACCTTGGTAGCCATTACTTTGTATCAGATGGCAATTCCTGTGTTTTCTTGTGAAGTGCCAGACGAGTTACAAGGGCAAAATGTTTCATTTTCTTTTAAAACAACGTTAGCAACAGATTCTGTCAATATATGCGCTCAAAGCAAAGCTATATGCAATATTTTAGAATATTTAAGCAAGCTTTTGGGGAGATGGAGATGCCACCCAAAGCCAAGGTTAAACTTACAATACGTCCTTTTTTTAAATGAAAGAGGACTGACCAGGAGTGGAGTCAAGCATGAGATGAACACAAATCCTTCCACCTAAAATGTCAAACATCAATGTCAAAGTTTTCTTTCAACTTCTTAGACAAAGATGACCTGATTTTTCAGAGGTGCTGAGTGAGAGATGCATGGTACATGGACATGGGATCTTAGAAAAGCCAGGCTATCCTGGTTCAAAAGCTGTTTCAAAATATGGCAAATAAATAAACCTAAAATGCTCAGTTTTGAGTGAATATGAATTTTAAAATAATACATTTTACCATACTGAGTCTACAACCTTTGCATACATGATTCTCCTGAGTTAATAAAAGGAACCAGACAATTGAACATGGGCCACTGCCACAATAAACACTATTCCAGTGGGGACTAATTGGCATTCTTGCTGGCAGCATCAGTATAGAGGTCAAGGATGAAAAAGTTCTGGAGACTGAACTACTCCTCCCCCCCCGCCTAGATATGATTTCTGAAGGTTAGTTTAGAGACTCTTTGGCAGGTAAGCATGGGGAAGCTTGCAGGGCTTCTGCCTGTGATACAGACAATTTCAGGCTGCATGCCAGCACTTTTCACAGGCACTAAAGTCACCCGCCAAGCAATGTGCCACTACATTCATTTGTAGATTATTCCTTGTAATACTTTGCACACAGCTCCTTAATGAGCGAGTAAACAATTTTGTCACATTAACGGCACTTTTACAGCACACTCAGCTTGTAAAAGCACTTGTGCAGAGGGAAACAGCTTTCTATCAATTCACTGCTTTCAACAAAACCCGGCCCTGTGGATTTATTAGAAGGATTTGTGGCACATTATCTAAGTATTGCTAATTACAAACTAAGCTCTAGAGACATGAATCAAAACTTCCCTGCTACGATTTCCAATAACGGTATTAAACAAATTAGGCTTTTTGACCAAGCTTACTAGTGCATGCTGCAGCCAGGTGTAAGGCAAGACTTCCCTAACAAATGGAGATCAGGATCTTAATTATAGAGGAGCAATACTGATTGGCTTGTGACCTTCATTACATATGTACATTTCTGTTGCTCCCATTAGTTCCAGTCAGTTTGGATTGTAAATTAAAGGTCCCATCCTGCTCCTGTTTCAATCAATATTAATTATGGTAGTTTTTCTTATGCCCTGTGGAAAGAGGACACTTGTCCATTGGGAGCTGGACAGAGGCCTCATGTCACAGTTTCATACCATCTGTATTCTGCCTCGCTTGTCCAGCAAGGATACTGTGACAGTCTATCCTATTATGGTCACCACTTTTACAAGACTATGATCAATTTTGTACAAAGTATGTCTTGTGAGGATCATTTGAAAAGTCATAATCTGCTGAGTATTATTATCCTGGTAAAATGTGTGTATCAGTATTGTATGTAAAGTTATAAATTTCTAGTATGTATCATTGTTATAACATGCTCCAAGGTTAAGACAAGAAGGCCTGAGCCAGTTTTTCAGAGACAAAGACACACTAGCCCCTCGCTGTCGACTATCCATTGATACAAGGATGATGTTTGCCAGGGGGAAAGTCATTGATGAGACTTAAGATGGCTGAGGAGTTGAATTCATGCTTTAGAGGTCTTTCCACATATGCGACAGGGGGTTGCTTGGAAAGAGCACAATTGCTGGCCAGGATGCTGTACACTTTCCTTCCTCCTGTGCTGTTTCTCAGCCTCTTGAGCAAGGTGATTCTCTTCAAAACAGGCTGAGACTTGATGTATGCTGTGATGCCATTGCACTCTATTGCCGGTCAGCAATGCCTCCCTTCTTAAGATATACTTTCAGGGTGTCCTGGTAGCATTTCCTCTGTCCCCTGAGAGTCCTTCTGTCATGACTAAGTTGAGAAAAGAGGACACACTTTGGAAAACGAGTATCAGCCATCTGCACACAATGACCAGCCCAGGGAAGTTGATGTTTTATAATCTTTGCCTCAACATTGGTGATCTTTGCTGCAGAGAGAACGCTGGCATCAGTGCGACAGTCTTCCCATCTGATATGGAGAATCTTCCTAAGGCAGTGCTGGTGGTACCACTCCAGATGCTTAAAATGGCTTTGGTATGTCACCCACATCTTGCACCCATAAAGAAGAGTCGGGATGACTACTGCATTGCAGACCATGATCTTAGTTTCCCTCCATAGATCTCTGTCAATAAAGACATGATGGAGCAGCTTTCTGAAGGATACACTGGCACAATGGATCTTGTGTTTGATCTTCACATCAATATTGGCTGTCTGGGAGAAGTGGCTACCAAGGTAATGGAAATGCTCAGCGGTTTCCAAGAGTTCACCACTGATGACAAATTGTGGGAGGAGGGGGCAACTTGTGTTGGGGCAGGCTGGTGGAGCACCTTAGTCTTCCCAACATTGAGGGAAAGTCCCAGGCTATGACAGGCACCTGAGAAGAGATCTAGGGTGGATTGCAGGTCAGCCTCAGTATGAGTGACGATAGCACAGTTGTCAGCATAATGAAGGTTGGTAATATCAGTCCTGGTGACTTCAATTTTAGAATGAAGACGTTGAAGATTGAAGAGCTGGCTGTTCATGTGATACTCAATCCCAGTTCCAGAAGAAAGGCTGTCATGAATAAGAATCATGATTACGGCAAGATAGATGGAAAAAAGGGTTGGGGCAATAACACAGCCCTGCTTAACACCAGTGCAAATGGTGAACGGGTCTGGCTCCAACCCATTACAGAGAATGGTGGTGGTCATCATGAATTAGCCTGAGAACATGAATGAACTTCAATGGACAACCAAACCTACACAGCATCTTCCATAATGCTTCCTGATAGATGTGAGCAAGGATCTTCCCAGCAATGGAGAGGAGGGCAATACCTTGGTAATTCCCACACATTGATGTGTCCCCTTTCTTAAAAATGGTCACAATATTGGCACTCTAAGTTGGGTGGAATTTCCTTATTAACCAAAATTCTAACAAGAAGTTGATGAAGTTTTTGCACGAGTACTATTCCCTCAGCTTTGAAGACCTCCACAGGGATGCCATATGGGCCTAGTACCTTATTGTTTCTAGTCTGAGTGATGGCTCACCAAACTGCCTCAGAAACAGGGAGTCAGCAAGTGCCACCACTGATTCTTGATGTTATGCAGCTTCCTTTGAACTACAGCTTTAAGCCAATGAGAAGACTCTCATTTTTGCTGATTTGATGGTTCATTTTACCAACTGCAAAATGTGCTTCTCTTCCAATGAATAAGTGCTAGGATTTCCTTGTTCTCATCAAACCAATCCTGATGGTGGTGAATGTAAAATTCAATTGATTCAGCACATGCCTTGTGAATAAGGCTAAGATTTCGTCATGGATATTTTTAGTAAAAGTCATGGACAGGTAACCTGTCCGTGACTTTTACTAAAAAATCCATGACAAAATGGGGAGCTCAGCTGTCCCCACATCAGCTGCAGTGGCCAGGCCACTGCAGGGGCCCGCTCGAAGCTATGGGGCTCCCACTGCCTATGGGTGATTGGAGATCCAGGGTCCCCTTGCCATCCATGGGGACTGGGAGCTGTGGAAGGCCCGGGGTACCCACACCACCCATGGTGTCTGGGAGCTCCAGGGGGCCCCGGTGCAACAAGCTGAATTCATGGAGGTTGCTGGAATCACGGATTCTGTGACTTCCACTACCTCCATGAAAAAATCATAGCCTTACTTGTGAATAATGGTCTTGAATTCCTCCCAACGTGTTTGGATGTCATTGATGTCAGGTAGGTCAGAGACCTCTCAATGAGGCATTGCTGAAGAGTTTTGTGACTAGTGTGATTTTGAAGTGCCTTGATGTTAAATTTCCTCTGCATTCCTTTTGGTTGTTTACACTGTTGTGGTGCAAGCCACATGTTCATGATTGATCTGACTAAACAATGGCACCATGGGGAAAGAAGGGGTGGGTAACGTTAATTCTAACGGCATCCTTCTCCTCAGCAAATGTGTGGAGCATGATTTGCTTATCACAATTACCATCGTTAGACAGAGGGAGAAATGTAAGGCCATTTGGAAACACGCATGTTTAGAAGACTGGCATCTTCTTGATTATGTCATTGTCACAGCCTGTGATTATACTGATGTCCATATTATACGAGCCATGAGAGGTACGGATGATTGCTGGACTAGCCCCCCAGGCAGGTGTTAAAGACGGTCTCTGGCTTAAGCAGCCATTCTTCAGCAATGGGAAGGTGTAAACAAGAAATTTACATTTCATCACAGGGACGATTCAAAGCTCATGTTCATAATGGACTGCTTGTCACTGTGTCTCATCAAGGATGTTTCTAGTGCAAGAAATTGAGTTATAAAGGGGGAGGAAAACACTTAATTTCACCTTTCCTCCTCCCATCTCTTTGCTAATGACATCAGCGATTCAAAGAACTGAATTAGGGGGGAGTGGTCCCAGGCTAGAAGGAGATCCAGCATGTGAAATTTACTACAGCATATGGTGAGACAAACCTTTGCTTTTATGCTCACTTAGCTTGTTAAGTTAGTAATATGCAAGCTAATACTTTTTATTTCTTTTGTAACCAGTCTTGACTTTTATGCATCATCACTTGTAATCACTTTAAATCTATCTTTCTTTAGTTAATAAACTTATTGTTTTATCTTAACCAGTAAGTTTGGATGAAAGTGTGTGGGAAACTCCATTTGGGATAACAAGGCTAGTGCATATATCATTTTGCCTAGGTGCAATGACAGACTTTCTATGAGCTTGCATTGTTCAGTAATGTACTGGACAGGACAAGATGCAGATTTATGGGGGAAGTCTGGGACTAGGAATTTGTGGGTGTCACCTTATATGTAATTCATGAGTGACTGGAAGTGAATTTGAATGCTGAAGGCTGTGTGAGAGCAGACCAGGAGTGGCTGTTCTGACAGTGTAAAAGGCACCCCAGGCTAGAGAGTTAAGGGGACACCACTGTTGAACAGTCCAGATTGTACCTTGGGGAATGTCACAGATATCCACTCTCAGGATTCCAGCTCCCCAGCCATTGCCTTTCTTGGGTGTAGGCCTGTGTCCCACTCCCTTCTGAACAGGGTATTTTCAGGATGCAGAGTTTCCTGCCTTCACTGTGTTGTTCCCAGCAGATGCAGGCTGTCGAAGCACACCTGCTTGCTTTCTCTTTACAGACAGTTAACAGGTGTAATTGCTACAGTAATAAGTTACCCTCACAGCACTTCTTCTGCAAGCCTATTTTAGTCTTAAGATAAAAGCACTACAGAGAAAATATATTGAGAAACCATAACAGAACCTACACACATGGTAATAAGCTTATCAGATATCACCCCAACCCTACCATGGGCTCTGGCAGGAGCAGTCCTTCAACACCCCACCCACGTGGTTTCCTTTGTGGTCAGCAATTCATCACAGCTTCAGTTCAGAACAAGCATATTCATAAAATGTTTAAGTCCAGACTTTATACAGCTCAGGGGTCTTTAGAACATAAGAACATAAAAATGGTCATACTGGTAAAGACCAATGGTCCATATAGCTCAGTATCCTATCTCTGTCCAGTGGCAGATGCTTCAGAGGGAACAAACTGAACAGGGCAATTATAGAGTGATCCATCCCATAGTTCAGTCCCAGCTTTTGCCCGTTGGAGGTTTAGAGACACCCAGGATATGGAGTTGCATCCCTGAGTGTCTTGGCTATTAGCCATGGATAGACCTATCCTCCATGAATTGATCTAATTCTTTTTTTAAACCCACTTATACTTTTGGCCTTTATGACATGAGTTCCACAGGTTCCATGAATTTCAGGGCTTTGATCTCAAGTAATTAGTACACAATGGGTGTCTCTTCCCAGGATGTAGATTCATAAGGTTGACTTCAGAGGGGAGAATTTGCATTTCCCTCACCTCTAGGTACTTCCTAGGAAATCCACTTCACACATATTATTCCAAAAAGCCTTTTGAAGTTCCTAATACCTTGCAGAGATTGCATTAGTCTTGTTTTCCTACTAAAGAAGTGCCATACAATCTCACAGGAGTCCATAAACATTAATATTTTTAATACGATGAACTCAAAATATATTCAACAATTCAGTGAAGTATAACTCAATTTAATGAAGTTAATTCAGAATATTGCTGGATATTGTCAGTCTGTCACACCTCAATTATACAAGCAGATCCACAGAGGTGTCCTCCCATATGGTTCTCCTTTGAAGTCAGTGGGGCTGTGTGTGGGTGCAAGGGGCTGCTTGCATGGATCAGCTTGTAGGACTAGAGCCATAGTCTGCAATAAAGATATAACAGAGGAGAGCTAAAACTGTCCTATAATTCTTGGCCCAGTCATGTGTCAGGGGCCAGGACCAGGGTTAACACTTGTCACATGACAGAGATCAGAATTCACAGACTCATTACATCTTCCTTTCTTTTAAATCAAATTCAAATAAAACAACTGCAAACTAATACAGTCAATGACTATAAAGTCGTGGATGAAGGTCATAGTGCACCCGGTTTGTTATTTTTTTCCCCAGTACTGTCAGATAAAGTATTTACTGTCCTGATCTTAAATACCGTATTAAAATGTCACAGAAACACCTACATGAAACTAAAGACCTGGGGCTAAATTCTGCCCTTTGACTTCTGTGGGGCTGCCCGGGTGTGACTGAAAGATGAATTTATCCCAGCTGAGATTCAAATCCATATCTAGAATAAATCAAACCACCCATTGAGGCTAGGATTTTTTCTTCTTGTTTTCATTATGCTTCTCTTTCCTTCTAGCGACAACAGCTATTTGTACATTACTTTAAATCTCTGCCTTTTTATAAGGTACTTTACTTTTGACAGCATTAGGGTGGAAAAGTCTAGCGTTCCCTTCTAAATTTAGTAGAGAAAAAACCGACTCCCCCCCCAAAGACCCCCACCCACTCCAACCCAGATTGTTTGCTGCTGGTCTCTTTTCTTACTATTGTTCCGTTCAAAACTATTATTCATAAGTTCCTGTCTATCGCCTTTTGTAAATAACATCTGGTTTTCAAATGTTCAGTGTATGTTAATTAGTTTGGATCCTTTGTAAAAGTACTGCATTTATTTAGAAAAATACAAATCAAATGCTAATGGATAGTAACTAAACTCCCCACTTGGTCTATAGTTCCATCAATCTCCACATTACCATATGGTCTACAGGCAATCAGTGCAGCTTCACTCTCTCTCTCCTCTCACATGCTTATCCTGTCATGCTCTCCTTGTTGCGTCTTTAGAACACAAGGGGCATCCTCCTCTCAGATGTGTTCAAGATTCTGTATTCATAACTGGAAGTTCATCTAGGGACAAATCTTAGTCCTTATTCAGTTCTTACATGGGCAAACTCTTATAAGAAAGTGCCATAGAATGCAATTGAATATCATATCCCTGCTATAGAATTCTATGGTTTGCGGGGTGGGGAACGTATCTTGCTCTGTAGTCTAAATTCAGGCTGCATTGGCCCAAATAAACTGGGTGGGAGACTAGACACACCTTGGCAAGTGTCAGCCTGACTTCACACCTAGAGTTTCTTGATGCACTAGGCTGTGGGTCAGTCTAATATCCACAATACCACTGCTTAGCCAACATGGGGCATGGTAATTGGGTACCCTGACCATAGGGTACTTCTGCCAGCAGAAGGCACTATGTGGAGCATATGCTACTATCCTCAAAGATACCTGAAAGAGAAGTATTGCTGAGTGTGCTGCCCCAGCACTCCTGAGTTATTCTGCCTTGTATCTGCTTCAAGGTGGGTGAGGTAATACCTTTTATTGGAACAACTGTGGTGAAAGAGACAAGCTTTTGAGCTATACACAGCTCTTCTTCAGGAAGACAGAATAGCCCCCAGAACCTCCACTTGGTGGCTCCTCTAAGCGCACCACTGGCAACTAAGCCAGAATCTAGTCCATAGTTTGTCAAATGTCGCCTACATTTACAGTGCTGTATAAATGATTAATAATAACACTTTTCCTTATTAGACAAAGAAAGAACCAGGTAGTTGTGTGTGCTGTGATGTATTAAGTAGTAGTAATGGATTTCAATTACATGAAAGACCTCTAATTAATTCCTATATTGGTTATGCTTGAGTTGACAGGTTACTGATGAGATTAATTCCTATTCCCATAGAATTGCTGAGTCTTTCAGTGGCAATTTCCATGAGCCAAACAATGTTACAGGTATCTAAAAAACCCTTTAAAGCCATCCAACAAACAAAATCATATCTCAAATAGCATTTTTCATCTCCATCCAGCTCTTCTGTTTGCTATTTCCCACATTGATCAGAGATACCGTAATGAGGAAGCCTAATGGAAGAGAAAAAATTTAATATCCAAAAGAAGCAGTTCTCTGTCTAAGGCAGGGGTCTCAAACATGCGGCCCGCGGGCCGCATGCGGCCCTCGGAGCTCTTCCCTGCGGCCCGCGGAGCTCCCCCAGTTACTTCCCGTCGCCGCCAAACTCCCCTCACCCCCGCCCCCCTCCCCGAGTTATTTTCTGTGCCTAAGCTCCCCGCGCGCTGCTCCCCAATGTTTGGGGCCGGGTCTCTCCCCTGGCCCCACCTGCCGCCCCCACGCGCCTCCCCCCAGTGTCTCCCGGCCCCCACTTGCTGCCCCCTCACCGCCCAGGAGCCTGCCCGGGAGCTCACGCTGACTCCACTCCTCCTCCGCTATGCCGGCTTCCGGCATCACCTGCTGCCGCAGGGTCCTAGCGCCCCCCTGCACTAGGGCCAGGGCAGGCTGCCCTTCCCCTAGTCCTGAGACTCTCCAATGCCCCGAGCCTCTCCAATGCCTCAAACCCCTCACCCTCAGCCCCACAGCCCTCACTCCTGCACCCCCTCCTATCCCCAAACTCCGTCCCAAAGCCTGCACCCCCACCCCCTGCCGCAGCCTGGAGCCTGCACCGAGCACAGAGCCTGCACTCCAGACCCCCTCTCCCACCGAAACTCCCTCCCAGAGCCTTAGGCAGTAAATCTAAGTGCGTGTTTTGTCCTTTGAGTGAGGTGCATTACTGAGTGTATATATTTATTAAAACTGCTTGGAAATGACTTCGTCAAAAAAAAGAACACTCATGGAAGAAAAGAGAGTTTTCCAAGACAAATGGGAGAATTTATATTTTTTCACAGAGGTAAAAGATAAAATTCAATGCCTTATTTGTCAGCAAACGATTGCTGTTCCCAAGGAGTATAACGTGCGTCGGCACTATGACACGATGCACCGTGAAAAATATGATGCATTCACCGGAAAAATCCGAGAGGAAAAAGTTCAGCAACTTAAAGCAGCATTTGCCAAGCAAAGAAATTTATTTTCAGGGATTAACAAGTCTAGCGAAGATTCAGTAAGAGCAAGTTTTGTGATAAGCGAAATGATAGCTAAATCATCGCGACCTTTTACAGAAGGCTTATTCATAAAAGAATGTCTTATGAAGGCCAGTGAAATTTTATGTCCTGATAGGAAGAAAGTTTTTGAAGGCATAAGCTTGTCTGCAAATACAGTTGCCTGCAGGATAACGGATTTAGCTGATAATGTGCAAAAACAATTGATTCAAATGGCAAAAGACTTTGAAGTATTTTCAATTGCTCTTGATGAGAGTACAGATGTATCAGATACCGCACAGTGTGCAGTGTTCATTAGAGGTGTGGACTGCAATTTGAATATAACTGAAGAATTGCTAGACTTAATGCCACTGAAGGGTATCACAACGGGACGTGACATATTTCAAGGATTGGAAGAGTGCATTGAAAAAGCTGTTGGTGGCGCTTAGCACTTTCCAGGAGGGAGGGGGGAGGAGCGGGGAGCCGCGCGCTTAGGGGAGGAGGTGGAGAAGAGACAGGGCAGGGGCGGGGCCTCATGGAAGGGGTGGATTGGGGATGGGGCCAGGGGCAGCAAGGGGGCGTGTCAGTGATGCGGCCCTCGGGCCAATGCACTAGTCCTCATGCGGCCCTCGGGGTCATTTGAGTTTGAGACCCCTGGTCTAAGGCAACAGTCCTTATCTACTTAAAATGCTTTTCTCTGCAGCCCCGCAACCCTTCCTCTTCTTCAGCTCTTTCGCTCTGAATTTCTTTCTGAATCATTCTCCTCTGCTGCTGTCTGTCACTGCCTGAAGAATTTTAACTCAGACCCTTCTCTCTATCTCTGGTCCTTTTGATATTTTCCTTTGTCTAAAATCTACTTTTCCTCTAACTTTCTCTAAAAATCTAATGTATTGATGATGGCCAAGTCTGGAATCAATCACAGCTTGTACGACAATCTTTTCATTCTGTGACACATAGACCCACCAATGACAGGGGAAGCTGCTTTAATTTACATATATTTTTAAAAACAAGCCCATACTATGTTTTTTTGTATATATATTGTATAAGCACCAACACTGTAATTTTCCAACAACTGCTGAAACCCTTAGTCATAAAAATTGTTTTGACAACATGCTCCTTTTATTTTTCATATCCCTAATTCTGCTTACTTAACTGTTGGGAATTTTTAAAGCTTTTGTCCAAATGTCATTAGTTACTTTCTGTAGTATCTAAAATTGAAGTCTGCAATCTCACCGAGACCCAAGAAATCTGTCTAGATAAGCAATGGAATATTGAGATTTAACAGCCGCATAGCTAATCAAAACAGATAGACTTAGGCCTGGTCTACACTAGGAGTTTAATTCCTTTTCCTGTCTGGCCTGTTTGAATCTCATTTCCTGTTTGGACATCGGGGCGAGCTCAGCAGCACTGGCAGCGATGCAGAGCTCTCCTGCAGAGGTGTCCATTCAATCTCAGACTAGAAAGAGGGCCCCAGCATTGACTGACCGGGAAGTCTTGGATCTGATCACTGTGTGGGGCATGAGTCTGTGCTTTCGGAGCTGTGCTCCAAAAAACGGAATGCAAAGACCTACGAGAAGGTCTCCAAAGCCATGGCAGACAGAGGATACAGCCGGGATACAACGCAGTGCCGCGTGAAAATCAAGGAGCTGAGACAAGGCTACCAAAAAATCAAAGCGGCAAACGGATGCTCCGGATCCCAGCCCCAGACAGGCCGCTTCTATGAGGCACTGCATGCCATTCTCGGTGGGTCTGCCACCACTGCCCCACCAGCGTGCGTGGACTCTGACGATGGGATAGTGTCGACGGTCGGTTCCTCGGAGATGTTCGCAGACGGGGAAGATGAGGAAGATGAGGAGGACGAGGCAGTCGACAGCGCTTACAGCGCTGATTTCCCCGACAGCCAGGATCTCTTCATCACCCTCACAGAGATCCCCTACCAACCCTCCCCGGCCGTTAACCCGGACCCTGAATCAGGGGAAGGATCAGTCGGTAAGTGCTTTAAACATGTAAACATTTATTTCTAACAGACCAGGAATATTAACTATGTGAAAAGAAGGTCAATATATAGGGGGATAGAACAGAAATCCTCTTCGGAGATCTCCGAGAAGCTCTCCTGGAGGTAATCGAAAAGCCTCTGCATGAGGTTCCAGGGGAGAGCGGCCTTATTGTGTCCTCCTTGGTAGCTCACTTTTCCGCGCCAGGCTATCCTCAGGTACTCTGGGATCATTGCCTCGCAGAGCATGGCGGCATAGGGCCCCGGTTTTTGCTGGCTTTCACGCAGCATGCGGGCTTTCTCTGTGTCACTGATCCCCCGCAGGGTGATGTCGCTCATGGTCTCCTGCTTTGAAGTAGGGGAATGTTAGTATTGGGACTGCTTGCCTGTTCCTTTACATAACTGTAACTGGCGGTTTACAGCCATGCGGTGGAGGCGGGACAGGGGCAGCATACAGGGAACTTTCCCGGGGACAGCCGCGAGGGGGTGGGACAGGGGCAGAGTCCATGCTTTCAGGATTGCAGTTTTAAGCAGACAAAAGTCTATGGCTTACCATGTCTGCCCGCTACACGAATTCGGCTGTCCTGCCCCGCTTCTCTGGTCTTCACTGCAAGACCCCAGGCAATGTATGCGAAGGCAGAAAAGTCGACCTTGTCCTGAGTGCGCATGAGATAGGTGCTGTGCATGGTCTTGTTCACAGAGACAGACTAGACTATGTTCATTGTTCGCAAAAATGTATCTTTGTAAGGAATTCACTCCCTTTTTCCCATCACACAGCTGCGACTGTCACCCGACCTACCCCGGCATCCCCCTCACGGAGGCTGGCGCAGATTAGGCGGCGAAAGAAAAAGACACAGGACAAGATGCTCTCTGAACTCATGGGCTGCTCCCGAGCCGAGGCGGCCCAGCAGACCCAGTGGAGGGAGAACATGTCGCAGTACCAGCGTTCACACAGCGAATGGGAGGACAGGCGGCGTCAGGAAGACCAGCAGGTGACTCAAACGCTGCTTGGACTAATGAGGGAGCAAACGGACACGCTCCGGCGCCTAGTCGATGTTCTGCAGGACCGCAGGCAGGAGGACAGAGCCCCCCTGCAGTGTATCTGTAACCGCCCTCCCCCGCCACAAAGTCCCATACCCCTCTCACCCAAAGTAACAAGAAGGAGGGGCACCAGGGGTCGTGAAAACTGTCACTCCGCCCCTGCAGAGTGCTCAATTGCAAGAAGTCTCTCATTCCCAAAATTTTAATAAGTCCTTTCCTTCCAGCCTCACCGAAGCCCCACTCCCAGTTTCATCCCCTAACTGTCTAGTTGATTATTAAAAATACTTTTCTGTTAATTACTGTTTCCGTCATGTTCTTGTAGAGAAGACTGTGTTTGAAGGGGGGGAAGGGGGTTAGTAATTGCACAGGACAGTCACCTTTACCAGGGTACAGACACGGGGACAGGATCAGCAGCAGGTCACACACACAGTCCAGTCAGTAGGCACCCTGGTCGGTCTGGGAGGTGGTTTTCATGTTCTGTGTGTGTGTGTGTGGGGGGGGCTACGTGACTTTGTGGCAGGGGAGGGCAGTTACAGATCTTATGCAGCGGTCCTTGTCCACGCAACAGGGGAATCTGTAACCGTCCCCCCCCGCCACAAGGTCACATAGCCCCCGCACACAGAGTCCCAAAAAGGAGGGGTGGCAGGCTCTGTTGAAACAACCAGTCCGGCACTGCGGACCGCTCTATGAGCAGGAGCCTGTCATTCCTCGAGTTTAGCATCTTTACATCACTACACACCCTACCCACCACAGGCTGCGTCCCAGTTTCAACCCTTTACCGCGAAGTCATTAATAAAGAAAACGGTTTTAATTAACAAAGTTCCATGTATTTTATTTTTAACTGTGTGTTGGAAGGGGGTGAACGGGGTATGTAACTGCAGAGGATAGTCAACAGTAACTGGGTAAAGAAACAGGGGCAGGTTCAGCTTCTCTGTAAAGAAACAGAACAGTCACAGGTCACGCTGATCGTTGAGGAACCTAGCTTTCAAAGCCTCCCGGATGCACAGCGCTTCCCGCTGGGCTCTTCTAATGGCACGGCTGTCTGGCTGAGCGTAATCAGCAGCCAGGCGATTTGCCTCAACCTCCCATCCCGCCATAAAGGTCTCCCCCTTGCTCTCACAGAGATTGTGGAGCACACAGCAAGCTGCAATAACAATGGGGATATTGGTTTTGCTGAGATCCGAGCGAGTCAGTAAGCTCCTCCATCTCCCCTTGAGACATCCAAAAGCACACTACACCACCATTCTGCACTTGCTCAGCCGGTAGTTGAAGAGTTCCTTGTCACTGTCCAGTGCGCCTGTATAGGGCTTCATGAGCCAGGGCATTAGCGGGTAGGCTGGGTCCCCGAGGATCACTATAGGCATCTCCACATCCCCAACAGTTATTTTGTGGTCCGGGAAGAAACTACCTTCCTGCAGGCGTCTAAACAGACCAGAGTTCCTGAAAACACGTGCGTCATGAACCTTGCCCGGCCACCCGACGTTGATGTTGGTAAAGCGTCCCCTATGGTCCACCAGTGCTTGAAACACCATTGAAAAGTAGCCCTTTCTGTTAATATACTGGCTGGCCTGGTGGTCCGGTCCCAGGATAGGGATATGAGTTCCATCTATAGCCCCACCGCAGTTTGGGAATCCCATTGCGGCGAAGCCATCTATGATGACCTGAACATTTCCCAGGGTCACTACCTTTGAGAGCAGTAGCTCGACGATTGCGTTGGCTGCTTGCATCACAGCAACCCCCACGGTAGATTTGCCCACACCAAAGTGGTTCGCTACTGACCGGTAGCTGTCTGGCGTGGCAAGTTTCCAGAGGGCTATGGCCACTCGCTTCTGCACCGTCAGGGCTGCTCGCATCCGGGTGTCCTTGCGCTTCAGGGCAGGGGACAGCAACTCACACAGTTCAAGGAAAGTCCCCTTATGCATGCGAAAGTTTCGCAGCCACTGTGATTCATCCCAGACCTGCAGCACTATGCGGTCCCACCAGTCCGTGCTTGTTTCCCGGGCCCAGAATCTCCGTTCCACAGCATGAACTTGACCCATTGCCACCATGATCTCCACGGCGCGGCGTACCGTGCTTTATGAGAGGTCTGTGCCACTCTCTGACTTCATGTCCTCACCGCGCTGCCGTTGCCTCCTCGCCCGATTTCTCAGCATCTGACTGTGGAAAAGGTGGACGATAAGGTGTGAGGAGTTGACAACTGCCATAACTGCAGCGATGATCGCAGCGGGCTCCATGGTCGCAGTGCTGTGGCGTCCGCGCTATCGCTAACCAGAAAAGAGCGCGAACTGATTGCCCGCCAGCGCTTTCAGGGAGGGAGGGCGGGAGTGATGGTTGAATGACAACAGTTACCCGAAACCACCCTCAACACATTTTTTTCCCCCAGTAGGCATTGTGGGCTAGACCCAGAATTCCAATGGGCAGCAGGAACTGCGGGAACTGTGGGATAGCTGCCCACAGTGCACCGCTTCCAAAGTCGACGCTTGCCCCGTTAGTGTGGACTCACAAAGTCGAATTAGTGTCCTTAGTGTGGTTACACAAATTCGACTTTGTAAGGTCGGTTCCATAAATTCGAATTAAGTAGAATCGAACTACTCTGGTATGTAGACATACCCTTAGAGGAGGCTCAATTTCTCTCGCTTCTAGCAGAACCTTAGACATTACTAAGAAGGCCCAACCCTGATGCCATGGGATGTTTCTTATATGAAGACTCCGCTAGCTCTTGCCTTGTCCTTTGGATATTTATGGTATCTTATAAAGATCTGTCTTTAGAAGGGTGTGAAGGGAGCTATGGTGTATAAGTGGATATGAAACCATCATAATGGGGGAGGGGCTAAATATATTTAATACTAATGGGGAATAAATAAGCGGAACCCAGGGAAACAGCAAGTTGCCAATAAGTGAAGTGTGAGACAGGCAACTGGGGTTAGATGCTTGTCATGAGGGGTGCATGAGGCTTTTTGGAAGTGGTGAGGATTGGGTCGTGGGGACCTGTCAGTGGTAGTCAGTGGGACACAGTAATCCCCGGGTACAAAATATATAGGAATAACAGAGTGGGTTGCAGTGGTGGGGGAGTGGCACTATATGTGAAAGAAAGCATAGAGCAGGGGTCGGCAACCTTTCAGAAGCGGTGTGCCGAGTCTTCATTTATTCACTCTAATTTAAGGTTTCGCGTGCCGGTAATACATTTTAACATTTTTAGAAGGTCTCTTTCTATAAGTCTATAATATATAATTAAAGTATTGTTGTATGTAAAGTAAATAAGGTTTTTAAAATGTTTAAGAAGCTTCATTTAAAATTAAATTAAAATGCAAAGCCCCCTGGACCGGTGGCCAGGACCTGGGCAGTGTGAGTGCCACTGAAAATCAGCTCGCGTGCTGAAGGCGGCAAGCGTGCCATAGGTTGCCTGCCCCTGGCATAGAGTCAAATAGAGTAAAACTCTTAAATGAATCAAACCATCCCACAGAATCTATATGGATAGAAATTCCATATTTGAATAAGAGTATAGTAGTAGGAATATATTACCAACCACCAGCCCATGTGTGAAATGCCGTGGGAGCTTAGAAAGGCTACAAAAAAAGAAAACCCAGTAATAATGGGAGATTTCAACTTCTCCCTATATTGATTGGCTACATGTCACCTCAGGATGGAATGCAGAGATAAAATTTCAGACACCATTAATGACTCCTTCTTGGAGCAGCTAATCCTGGAACTCACAAGGGGAGAGGCAATTCTTGATTTAGTACTAAGTGCCACACAGAATCTGGTCCAAGAGGTGAATCTAGCTGAACCACTCTGTAATAGCAACCATAATGAAATTAAATTTAACATTCGTATAGGGGGGAAATACCAAAGAAACCCACCACAGTAGCATTTAATTTCTAAAAGGGGAAGTGCACAAAAATGAGGAGGTTAGTTAAACCAAAATTAAAAACTAAAAGTCACAAGGCCGAATGGAAACTTAAACCCCCCCACCATAATAGAAGGTCAAATAAAAAGAAGTAAGAGGACCAAAAAAAAAAAAAAAAAGCACCATCGTGGCTAAACAGCAGAATACAAGATGCAGGTAGAGGAAAAAAAGACATCTTTTAAAAATTGGAAGTGAAATCCTAATAAGGAAAATAGAAAAGAACAAACTCTGGCAAGTCAAGTGTAAAAGGACAATTAGGCATGAGAAAAAAGAACGTGAAGAGCAACACAAAAATGAAAAGCAATTTTTTTTAAAGTAGGTCATAAGCAGGAAACCTGCCAAATAATCAGTGGGGCCACTGGATGATCAAGATGCTAAAAGAGCACTCAAGGGAGACCAGGCTGTTGCGGAGGAGCTAAATGAATTCTTTGCCATGGGCGGCAGGTTATATATTTGTGTGGGGCCCGGGCCCCAGCAATATTCAGGGCTGGGCGCCCTGCTCCAGCAATAGTTGGAGCTGGGTCTCTTCCCGCCCCCCCGGTCCTGCCTGGATCGGCCCCGGCCACCGTAGGTCTCCCCCTGCCGCCGCGACCCTGCCTGGAGCAGGTCCCAGCCCCCGCCTGCCACCCCCCCTCCGTGTGTTCCCCCCCCTCCGCCGCGTTGTGTTGCGTCCCTGCCTGACAGAACGCAGCGCGCCTCTCCCCTGCCAGCTGCCCGGAGGGCTCCCAGCAGATTTGCTGTCTGCTGCCGCAGGGTCCTAGTGCCTGCCCTTCACCACTACTGGCAAGGCAGGCTGCCCTTACCCTGAGCCTCTCCAACCCCAAACCCTCAGCCCCAGCCAGAGCCCTCATTCCCCCCGCACCCTAATCCTCAGCCCCAGCCCTGAGCACCCCCACATCATGAACCCCTCATCCCCTGCACCCTAATCCTCAGCCCCAGCCAGAGCCCTCATCCCCCTGCACCCTAATCCTCAGCCCCAGCCCTGAGCACCTCCACAGCATGAACCCCTCATCCCCTGCACCCTAATCTTCAGCCCCAGCCCTGAGCGCCCCCACATCATGAACCCCTCATCCCCAGCCCCACAGCCCTCACCCCACACTCCAAACCTCTGCCCTAGCCCTGAGCCCCCTCCTGCATCATGAACCCCTCATCCACAGCCCTCACCCCACAGCCCAACCCTCTTCCCTAGCCCTGAGCCCCCCCGCATCATGAACCCCTCATCCACAGCCCTCACCCCACAGCCCAACCCTCTTCCCTAGCCCTGAGCCCCCTCCTGCATCATGTACCCCTCATCCTCAGCCCCACAGTCCTCACCCTGCACTCCCTCCTATCCCCAAACTCCCTCCCACTTCCCACACACCCCTTCCCAACCCCAAACTCCATCCCAAAGCCTGCACCCTTCACCTCCTCCTGCACAACCACCCCCTGCCCCAGCCCAGAGCCTGCACCCAGCACCCTTCCTGCACCCTAATCCCCAGCCCAGGATCTGCACCCCAGACCTCCCCCGCCGAGCCCCCTCCCAGAGCCTTAGGCAGGTGGGGGCAGAGTTGGGGGGGGGCGGAGTTGGGGGCGGGTTCTGGGCCCCACCAAAATTTTTACAAACTTGCCACCCATGTTCTTTGCATCGGTCTTTGCTGCAGAGGGTGTGAGGGAGATTCCCACACCTGAGCCATTCTTTTTAGGTGACACATCTGAGGAACCATTCTAGATTGAGGTGTCAATTTTGGAGCAAACTGATAAATTAAACAGTAATAAATCACCAGCACTACACAGTATTCATCCAAGAGTTCTGAAGGAACTCAAATATGAAATTGTAGAACTACTAACTGAGGTATGTAACCTATTGCTTAAATCAGCCTTTGTACCAGATGATTGGCGGATAAGTAATGTAACTCTGATTTTTAAAAAAGGCTCCAGAGGCAATCCTGGCAATTACAGGCCAGTAAGCCTAACTTCAGTACCAGGCAAATTGGTTGAAACTATAGTAAGGAACAGAATTATCAGACAAATAGATGAACTTGATATGTTGGGGGCAGAGTCAACATGACTTTTGTAAAGGGGAATCAAGCCTCATCAATTTATTAGAATTCATTGAGGAGGGTCAACAAATATGGTGACAAGGGTGATCTGGTAGATATAGTGTACTTGGACTTTAAGAGATCCTTTGACAAGGTCCCTCACCACAGGCTCTTAGCCAAAGTAGGCGGTCATGGGATAAGAGGGATGGTCCTTCTATGTATCAGTAACTGCTTAAGAGATAGGAAACAAAGGATAGGAACAAACAGTTTTCACAGTGAAGAGAGGTAAGTATCAGAGTTCCCCAAAGATCTGTACTGGGACCAGTGCTGCTGTTCAACATATTCATAAGTGATCTGGAAAAAGAGGTAAACAATGAGTTGGCAAAGTTTGCAGATGATACAAAAAATTCCTCAAGATTGCGGTTATCTTTGGATTTAGCTAAGTTACAAAAGGATCTCACTAAACTGAGCGACTGGGCAACAAAATGGCAGATGAAATTCAGCGCTGATAAATGCAAAGTAATGCACATTGGAAAACATAATCCCAACTATACACACAAAATGTGGTCTAAATTAGTTGTTACCACTCAAGGAAGAGATCTTGGAGTCATTATGGATAGTTCTATGAAAACATCTTCTTAATGTGTGACAGTCAAAAGCGCCAACAATGTTAGGAACCATTAGGAAAGCAATAGATAATAAGAGAAAAAATATCATAACACTGCTATATAAATCCATGGTAATCCCACACCTTGAATACTGTGTGCAATTCTGGTCACTCCATCTCAAAAAAGGTATTAGAAATGGTAAAAAATATGAGAAGGGCAACAGAAATGATTAGGGGGATGGAGGAGCTTCCATATGAGGAGCAATTAAAAAGACAACTTGGAAAAGCAATGATTGAGGGGGGTAATGATAGAGGTCTATAAAATCATGGCTGGTGTGGAGAAAATGAATAAGGAAGTGTTATTTACCTCTTCACATAACACAAACCAGGGATCACCCAATGAAATTAATAGGCAGCAGGTTTAAAACCAACATACAGAAGTAATTCTCTATACAATGCACAGTCAACCTGTGGAGCTCATTGCCAGGAAGTGGGTTAAAAAAAGAATTAGATACATTCATGGAGGATAGGTCTATCAATGGCTATTAGCAAGACGGTGAGGGATGCAACCCCATGCTCTGGGTGTTCCTAAACCTCTGACTAGCAGAAGCTGGGACTGGATGACAGGAGATGGATCACTTGATGATTGCCCTATTCTGTTCATTCCCTCAGAAGCACCAGGTATTGGCCTCTGTCAGATGACAGGATACCAGCTAGATGGCCCATGGTCATACTGGGTCAGACCATTTTTAGGTTCTTATCATCCTCCAGTTCAGTGACATGGAAAAGGCATAGAGATGAAGAAGTGAGAGATGGAGGAGGAGGAGGAGGAACTACTGGGGGAATAGATAGTGAACTATCGGGTATAAACAAGAGAAGGCGGTTACTTAAAAAACTGCCCAATAAATGTTCAGATCTTGGTATATCTGTAGGAAGTAAACAAGTGTAGATAGTTGCTTGAGAATTATTTTGGGCCAATTTGAAGTTCCTGATCCTCTAAACACTCCCAAACATAATGCTTATTAGTATGAGCAGTCCCACTAGGACTGATGGCATGGCTGTTGGCAGGAAGCATTATGCAATAAGAAGCTTACAGGTCTGGCCTCCATGTTCATGCCTCACTAGGAAAACAGCACTCTTTTGAGACAAGGAAATTTGACATGCCAATTTTTTAGGACTTAAATACACAAACAATTAGACCACATCAAATTGGGGTCTGAATCTACCTGACCCAGTCTGGAGTGGTCTGCCCATGTGAACCCCGCTGATAAGCATTAACAGTTCATTAGAGTGCTTTGATTTAGTCCTTTCTGCAGGGGCGGCTCTACGCATTTTGCCACCCCAAGCACAGCAGGCAGGCTGCCTTTGGTGGCTTGCCTGTGGGAGGTCCCCGGTCCCGTGAATTTGGCGAACCTCCCGCAGGCTCCTGCGGGAGGTTTGCCGAAGCTGCGGGACCAGCGGCCCCTCCGCCGGCAAGCCACCGAAGGCAGCCTGCCTGCCGCCTTGGGGGCGACCGGCAGAACGCTCCCCGCGGCTTGCTGCCCCAAGCACGCGCTTGGCATGCTGGGGCCTGGAGCCGCCCCTGCCTCTCTGAAACAAGACTAGCTCAAAACTCATCAATTAATTATTCATGAGAATCAACAAGTTGCACATGGATGGTTAAACTGCAGCAGGCTAGTGCAGAATAGATTCAGACCCCATCTTATTATGGTCTAATTGTTCATACAGACAAGCTGTGAGTTTCAGAAATTTTTTATTTTCAGGAGCTGGAGGTAAGGTATCCTTGTTACTGGATCCTAGATTGTGGCACACTCTGCAGAAAGAGACCTAGTCAGATTATTTTCAGAGTAGACTACAGAACCCAGCTTTTCAGAGATGCTTGTCTGCAATAAGACCTGGGGAGGGGAACCATACTTAAACAGCTGAGTCCTACAAAAGCAAAAAAGAGTCCATTTTAGTGATTTCTTTAGGCTTCATGTAGTTTTTGGCCTAGAGACTACATAGACATACTGCCTATAAAACCATGGATGGACAGACAGAAGTGAGAGTAGACACTATTGAAAATGGACATTTACTGCACCACAGGATTTACCCTGACCCCAGTATTTCATGCATCCGACGAAGTGGGTATTCACCCACGAAAGCTCATGCTCCAATACGTCTGTTAGTCTATAAGGGGCCACAGGACTCTTTGCTGCTTTTACAGATCCAGACTAACACGGCTACCCCTCTGATACCAGTATTTCTAGTAAGCCTTGTACTTAGTATGAGAAATACTGAGATGAATTTAAATACCATACAAGGTTAAAGTCCAGTATCAATGGGGCCTACAACCTCTATTTTGGAATCATAAAAATGTAGGACTGGAAGAGACCCCAAGAGATAATCTATTCCAACTCCCCAAACTGAACCAAGACCAAAGACTTTGCCTAGCCAGCTATTCCCAATTTTTTAAATTGTGCATCTGATTTTACTTTGCTTAGTGTAGTACAGGGATTCTCAAACTGGGGGTCAGGACCTCTCAGGGAGTTATGAGGTCATTACATGGGGGGGTCGTGAGCTGTCAATCTCCACCCCAAACCCTGCTTGTCTCCAGTATTTATAATGGTGTTAAATATATTAAAAAGTGTGTTTAATTTATTAGGGGGGGGTCACACTCAGAGGCATGTGATGCGAAAGGGGTTGCCAGTAAAAAAGTTTGAGACCCACTGGTGTAGTACTTTTCACTTCACTTTTCTCCAATTTGTCAGGGTCATTTTGAATTCCAATCCTGTCCTCCAAAGTGCTTGCAACCCTTTGCAGCTTGGTGTGATCCACAGATTTTATAAACACACTCTCTACTCTATAATCCAAGTCATTAATGAAAATGTTGAATAGTACTGGATGCAGAACAGACTCCTGCAGGTGTCCCACTAGATAAGTCTTCCCAGTTTGACAGTGAACCACTGAGTACAGTCTTTCAACCAGTATTATGCATCCACCTTCCAGTAATTTAATCTAAACCACCTTTCCCTATTTGTTTATGAGAATGTCATGTGGGATGGCATCAAAAGCCTGACTAAAATCAAGGTATATCACATCTACTGATTCTGCCTATCTACTAGGCCAGTTACCCTGTCAAAGGAAGGAATTAGGTTGGTATGGTATAATGTATTCTTGACGAATCTAAGCCGGCTATTATATGTCACCCTATTATTATCCTGCTTAAAATTGATTGTTTAATAATTTGTTTCAGTATCTTTCCAGGTATCAAAGTTAAGTTGGCTGGTCGATAATTCCCTGGATCCTCTCTGATCCATCTTTTAAGGATAGGTACTCTGTTTGCTCTTCTCCAATCTTCTGGAACCTCACCCATCACCCATGAGTTCCTGAAGATAATCACTAATGATTCCAAGAGTGCTTCAGCTAGTTCCCTAAGTACCCAAGGGTGTATTTTGGCCAGCCCTGCCAACTTGAATAAGTCTAACTTATCTAAGTATTCTTTAACCTGTTCTTTCTGTATGTTGGCTTGCATTCCTTCCCTCTTGTTGTTAATATTAATTGTACTAGGCATCTAGTCACAAGTAACCTTTTCAGTGAAAACTGAGGCAAAATAAGTATTAAACACCTCAGCCTTCTTGACGGCATCCATTATTAGCTCTCCTTTCCCCACTACCTTATGGAACTACATCTTCCTTCATCCTTCTCTTGCTCCCAATGTATTTTATTGCCTTTTATGTCCCTTGCTAGGTATAACTTACTTCGTATTTTAGCCTTTTTGATTTTTGTCCCCACATGCTTGTGCTATTCCTTTGTAGTCATCTTTAGCAATTTGTCTATGTTTCCACTTTTTCTAGGAAAATTGTTTTGATTTTCAGGTTATTAAAGAGCTCCTGATGGAGCCATATTGGCCTCTTATTACTTTCCTCTCTTTCCTTCGCTCCAGGATGGTTTGCAGTTGTGCTTTTAATATTGTCTCCTTGAGAAACTGCCATCTCTCCTGAACTCCTTTTTTCCTTAGATTTTCTTCCTATGGGACCTTGCCTACCAGTTCTCTGAGTTTGTTAAAGTCTGCTTTTTTGAAGTCCATTGTTCTTATTCTGTTTTTCTCATTCCTTCCTTTCCTTGAAATTATAAATGTCATGATTCTATGATCACTTTCATCCAAATTGCCTTCTATCTTCAGATTTGCAACCAATTCCCCTGTGTTAGTCAGAATCAAGTCTAAAATGATTCTTCTCTGGTTACTTCCTCCACCTTCTGAAACAAGAAGCTGACTGCCACACATTCCAAGAATTTATTGGACATATTGTGTTTTGCCGTATTTCTTTTCCAGTCATGAGATTTATCCCACCAAGTCTCAGTGATACCAAGTTATAATTTAACTTGTGTACTAAGACTTCTAGTTCTTCCTGTGTATTTCCCATTCTCCTTGCATTTGTGTATAGACAACTAAGATGTTGAGCAGATTCGCCTAGTGTTTCCCTCATGTTGCTTTTATCGCCCTATTGTAATTTTCCGTTTCCATCCCAACACCTAGACCTCTGTTTAGGTTACCTTTTTTATATACCTACCCATGGCCTTTTGTCACCTGCCCCCTTTGAAACTACTTTAAAGCCACCCTCACTACACTGGCGAGTTAGTGTCCAAAGATGCTCTTCCCCGACTTAAGCTATATCTACACTAGAGCCCATATGGCAGCACAGCTGTACCAGTGCAGCTGGAAGGCCTCTCGTGTAGCCATTCTATGCCAACAGGAGAGAGGGCTCCCATCGACATAATTAAACCACCCCCAGCGGTGGTAACTATGTCAGCGGGAAAAGCTTTCCTGCTGACATAGCGCTATACGTACTACCACTTATGCCGGCAAAATTTATGTGGCTCAGAGGTGTGTTTTTTTCACACCCCTGAGCCAAATAAATGTTGCTGATATAAGTGGCAAGGTAGACCTGGCCTTATAGTCACATGCACCTCAATCTCTTCCCAGGGTCTCCTCTTTACACACAGAGAATACTGTTCATGGATGTGCATGTATACATCTGTGCATGCACATTCCTTCCTTTTCCCCACACAGGCAGTGGGTGCTATTAAAATCTAGATTCACACATTTATTATATGTTAGTGGTGTTTCTAAAATTATTCTTGTTTTGGATCTTACGGAAACCTTTATCAAGAGGCAGATTTAGATTTAAAATGGACGTAAAAGCTGTGTTAGTCATTCTAAAGTTTGATTCTTCTGAGGACAGAAAAGGGATAGCTTTGTACCTCTTCTAGCCAAGTCTGAGTTTTTTGAAGATCAGTCGGGAGTGTGGTTTGGAAATGAACATTTTGGGGAAAATATTTCCCAAGGCAGACTTAAGAATTAGAAAATCTCACTCTGCTTAGCTTGTTCTTAGAACTTGGGTGTTTGAGGCAGTATAGTTAGAGTTCTTCCTAGGTTATGTGAGCTTCTCTCCTTTTATGTTTTAATCCCACTTTGATTTGGCTGCCTTAGGTATTATAAAAACTATTGACTTGAAAGTCAACTTGAGGCCAAGCTTCAATGACAGCTGTGTATATATAAAAAATGAAAGAGTAACAAAACCATGTGTTATGAATCCAGGAGATGTAAATGGAGGGGTTATATGATCATGCTCCTTTCCTTCATGAATCTTTGGGGGCTAAAAAGGGGCAGGACCTGGCAGCGTGCAGATCACAGATGGGGAATATTTCCTTCTTGGATTCAGATTCAGAGTTGATGAGGACACAATGGAGAGACTAAAGCATATAAGGTAATAAGTGATATTAAATAGTTTATCAAAGACCTGTAATTTAATTCCAAAAGTGATGCGATTATTTCCTCATCAAAACTAATAAAATAAAGATTTTAAGACAAACTGAATAGACATTTCTTTCCCTGCACACTATTAGAAAACAAGCCAGATCCATTGGTCAGGAAATAGTTAATGCTTTATCAGAGTATTTTGACCCCAGGACACACTAATCATTTACAGAGATGATTGAGAAAAAAAATGATGACTACCAAACTCTCTTTCCATAGCCCCTTCTGAGGAAATATGTCATGATTAAAACATTTTTTTCTTGTGTTTGGAGCTGAAGAGCATCAGCAGCATAGTCTAAAATTATTTTTTTGAAAAGTCTCTCGGAAGCATTTTCAGACACATTCAAACACTATAGAAGCAGTGGTCTTTTTGTCACAATTGGGCAAAATTCCTGAACAACATTTTTAACTTGAAATGATTCTTAGTAGTTCTCAAGCTATTATACTTCTCTCAAATCAGAACTGCTCTCTGTCTAATGAGTTACAGCCACTTAAAAAAGGCCTTATGATTTTTCTCTCCAAACTAAGGCAAAATGCAACTGAAGTAGAGAAATTTCACCCTCCAAGTTTCTGAAAAGTCTTGTGACTTGGTAGCCTCTGGAGAGTTAACTTTTTTAAACAATGTTTTTAATGGTTTGGGAGGGGCATTGGAGCCACTTTTCTTTGCTGAATCCACAATCTTCCACAGTGTAAAGGTGCCATCAGCATCTGAGTGTGACTTAGGATAGAGCAAATTCAGCCTTTGCATATGTAGCTGCAGCTTTTGTACAAGTCATTGGGAGTTACAGTGGCTTATGACAGCAATAAGTTTGGACCTATGTATTATATCTAGAAATTCTTCTGGATTAGACTTTCAGGAATTTAGATGCATATTCTGAGGCAACAATCAATGCTCTGAGGTCATAGGGACCATGTATGGAAAGGTCTGAGGTTTGAGACCTTCCTACTTCAGGAGATGAACCCTTTAAGGAGTTTATATATAACTTATGAAGCCAGCAGGTTTATGTAATGCTTATCTTATTTAAATTCTGAAGGCACAATTTATTACCAGAATCCTTCTTTCCATGTTCTTTTTCTCCTCCCAAGAGCAGACACGAGAATGTCTCTATAGATGGGAGTGGTTCAGAAGGGTTCAGTGCTCACCAGAGGATCGCAAACTGGTAAATGGGCCAGTTGGTGGTGGTCCTCAGAGCTGGCTGGTTACATAGTGCTGGCTGTCTCCCCTCATTTGCAGTTGCCATAAGGGCATTAAAAGACAGCAAACTGTCTCCTAAGACAGATCCTCCCCAGGTTACGCAAATCCACACTTATGGAAAAAGTTCTGTAAATTCCATAAGGTTTTTTTTTTTTGGCATAATTGTCGGGCATATGTTCCCGATTTATGCAAAATTTGACTTACGCAAGGAGTTCCGGAACAGAATGCTTGTGTAAGTCGGGGAGTGTCTGTACTCTTCCATGTAGAAATTGTTCTAACTAACATGGGGAATATATGCAAGTGGAAGGGGGCATGGTCTGCACTATCATGAATTGGAAGGGAAGATGTGGTCTGTCCTATGAAATTTTGAGAAGTCTAGGCATAAGCAAATCTTGTTTTATCTAAGGATTAACTATTTTCTCACATTTAAAGATGAGACCACCACTGTTATTGACATTTTATATTGATGGTAGGACACTTCTTTCTAATATCTGACTATGCAATGGTACAGGCTATTTACTCAACAGGATAGGATGCTTTCAGCATCCCAAGCAAACTGTTCTACCCCATTTCATAAATTTAAGATCTAAACACAACCCCAAGATCATAATTAGCAATGCTTAAGGGTCCATACCATCTTAATAACTTCATACTTTACTCTGTTCATCTCCATAACTGTCTGCATAGCCACAAGCTTTGGATATAACATTACATACATTTCATATTTGTCAGAAGAGATATCCAGTTCCTTAGCGTCCTCTTTACTGATATTCTGCGCTACAAATGTTTCTGCTTTTTTCCTCACTAAGCCAGAGTAGTAATATCCACAGGACCAGATTCTGTTCTCATTTAGACTGATGCAATCACCATTAACTTCACTAAGTGTAATTGAGAGCAATGGAGTCAGTCTGTTCCGACTCCATGTAAATTTTTATGTCTTCTTTAAGCACACATTTTATCACTCGGACTCTCTTATTTCCATCTGCTCATACTGACTCTCCCAAAAACTCTCTCTTCAGGGCATTCTGTAAACAAACTCATGAGATGAATACAAAGTACAGCAGCTCATTCTGTCACAGCATGTTCAGTACATGGGGGTACTTCCATAGAAGGGCTGTGCAGAGTAACAGTGTTTTCAGATGAGGGCTGCAAATTTGTGGATTCAAATAAAACAAATTCCAAATTTTCTCAGTAAGTTGCATCAATTAATGGTGGTGTTTGCTATAAACAGGAAACAGCTTAAAATATTTTAAAAATAGTTAATGGAGTCACAATTAGGCTTGGGACTAAGTGACTGAAATTCTACTACTAGTTTGAACCTTAGACAATACTGAGTAGTCTCTTTCAACGGACATATTTCAAGATGGCATGGCCTATGCTATTGAATCAGTGTCACTGTTACAATCTGATACACGCAGGCTGTGAGCATGCTTTTATGTGTCAGTTTTGTCTATCCACTTTCAGAGGTCATTGCCTCTACTGGTCTTTCTAATACCAGTATTAAAGCCTTTGACTGAGATTGTAATTACAGTGTGACCTTCTGTTCAAAATCAGGTTCAATCCACTTGAATATTCATTTGTAAGGACTGAACTGTATGAAACGAGTGGACCCAGAGCTGTTGGAAAGGAAGCTCAGAAAATCTTGACAGTAAGGACTTTCTTCGGTGTGTTTTTTCCACGGATAAATATAAATTCACATGGATGATGATAACATTTCATTTTTCTGGCAATTTGCCCTGACTCAATCTCCTATATTGCGTTGTCCATATTTCTTAAGAGTGGAGCCACATGTGCTACCAGAACCTGCTTACCAGTTTGTAGTTCCTTTTCTTATTGTAAAGACACCTTTATATTTTTATGCATACATTTTATCTAGCAGATTCTCTATTGGTAGAGTTTTTAAATTGTAGGCAAGTGGGTGAGTTTCTATAGACTGGCAGCTGCTTTAAGCTTTTAACTTTCCCTTTTTATAAACTTCGATAGCAAAAATTGACAAAAAGAACAGGTAATCCAACTAATTGAATCCCTTTTTGGAAGCAAAATGCCAGCAGCTAAAACTTTTTACAAGCCATGTGCTCTCAGCAAGCCAGACACTCCACTTTCGATCTTTAGGGTCCTTTCTTTCCTCTACTGTAAGCCAGAATTCATGCAGTGCTGGAATTAATTATCTCCACATTGGATATTTGTCAAAGCACTCTTGTTTCTATGGAAGCCCAGGATGAAAAGTTATAGAGTAAATCTAAATGAAAACTGCACCCGTTGGACTCAGTCAAACAGCCAAAAAGCTCACAGGTAAGATACGCTTGTCAACATGAATAAACTAAAATGTTTTGTTCAAAAAAGGATTCAGTTACAACTGACATCTCTGAGACACAGCTGATGCTGCCCATCTTGATGATAGGCATAACTATAAGGGCACTTTTCCCACTCACGCACTGACTTTAATGTGTCATAAGCAAATGCCCAAGTTCTTTGCTGACTCAGGGCCTGCAAGAGAATGGGGTCTTATGGGAAGAACAAAAGTGGGGAATCCTGGCCCACTGATGTCAGTAGGAATGTTGCCATTGACTTTAATGTGGCCTGGATTTTACCCAGGATATCTGTAGCAGTATCAAACTACAAGGAGGAACAACTATCCGTATGTCTCACAATTCTAAGAGCTCTAATCCTGAACGATCCATACCATTAAGGGAGCTATACCTGTGGTTTCGTTCTCTTTTTCATACCACAAGATGAAGGACACAGTAGTCATAGTTAAAAAGTCAATATTTACCAAGAAGTTGAAACTTCTGAGCTACAGCAGCACTTCGAATAGGAAATGAAGGCACAATGGCACTAAAGGCCTGAGTACCAATTGCAGGATCATGCCATGTTTCTCTTTTTTACACAGTGTGGCAGAGCTCTGACCTTGCTCCTGTGAGTCCCGCGCTTCTAGGCAGTTTATGCTAGCCTCAGTGGCTCACTGTGACCCTCCTCTCTCTAGGGCCAGGGTTACAGTCTACTGAGCCCTTTTCATCTTAGGCCAGCAAGGAGGTTGGTGAGAGAACTCCCACAGTTTCTGTTGTCCCTGGGGGCTTATTTCAGAACAGTTTAGCCTCCTGTCCTGACAGGGGCCTGACTTCCCATCCCAGGAGATGTTCCTGTAGTGGTGGGTTGGGGGGAACCCGGGCCCACCCTCTACTCCGGGTTCCGTCCCAGGGACCCTAATCGTAGCAGCTGTTGGCAGCCAACCTTTCACTGCCAGAGTTGCCACATTTCCCTGGGCCACTTCCCCACAGCTCTCCTGCTTCTCCCTTCTTCACCCTTACCTTAGGGCTCCCTTAACAATGGTTTGAGGGTGTCTTCATTAACCAGCCCTTCAGCCGCACTTCCTCTCCTCTAGCTCCCTAGCTCTCCTCTGCCTGCCTGGAGTGAGCCCTCTTTATAGTATCAGTGGGGCCATAATTAGAGTCAGGTGGTCACATTAGCTTAACGGCTTCACCTGACTCTTTGCAGGTTAATTAGAGTCAGGTGTTCTCATTAGCCTGGAGCAGCCCCTGCTCTGGTCAGTCAGGGAACAGAAAACTGTTAATCCAGTGGCCAGTATATCTGCCTTTTGCTATTCTGCTGCACTCAACTGGCCTGGGTCTATCACAACAGGTAATTCCATTCATTTCAGTGCCATTTCTTCTGATTGACCCCAGTGTGAAGTGAGAATATTGAACCCCTAGATTCAGAGGACCTGGGTTTTGTAAATGGGCTTTCAACTGTATGCTTATCTTGCACTTAGAGATTTCATTTGTGCGTGCAAATCAGGTGTACACACAATCACTAATCATATATATAAATGGCCATTTTTGTTTTGTTACCTTATTTATATACAAAATTGGGTAAATATACTTGCAAATTATGCACGGAGTCATACAGACATTTCTGAAACTAGCCCATATTTTTATCAATGTTTTAATGCAGTATAGAAATCAGATCTTTAATTATTCCAGTCCCTTTTTCGTCTTTCAAATCCTTCTAGACACTATGGATTTTTGCATATTTTTGTCTAACAGTACTTAGAGAGAGAACTAAATACAGACTTGTACCAAGCTCTTTCCAGTTCTACTACAAATGGGAAGCTTTTTATATAATACAATGTTGGCACAGACAATTACACAATTAAAGGTCTAATTTCTGCAACTGACTGTGCAGGAATGCACCTTAATCCAGCATGCAACAGTCAAGTGAAGAATCAGGGCCTGACACTAACATTTGTTACTGTGCATGCACAAATCCCCTTTTATGAAGTATTTTATTATAATTAAAATTCCCCTCCTGTCCTCTGCATGCTTCCGCTCAGATACTATTCTTCAGTGAGGTGTACATGAGAAGTCTGAAGATCAGCTGTTTGAATCTAACTTTTTTCTGCTTATAAAAACATACTTTCCTGCTCTCAGAACTCAAACAGTTAAATGGATGTAGCCCAGACTGTTTATTTCTTTAACTCACTATTGAGTCAAGACCAAACATGGAAAGTTTCAGAGCAAAAGAAACATTCTGAAGAAAGATGAGTCAGTAAACACAAAGGTTAGTAGTCTTCGTATCCTCTTACAAGATAGTCGCTATCTTTAGTTCTATAATACCGCTTAAATAGAATAACAGTCAGAACAATAATTTTAACATGTAATAGTTAAACAGTGTTTAATAGCTACATAGTAAAGATCAAGTGTCCACTCACTTTGGCTGTCCATCCTGGCACGTAGGACCTGGGTTCAGATCCACAAAGAGACTAAGACCATGTCTACGCTACCATGTAGGTGGGCAAAACTTATGTTGCTCAGGGGTGTGAAAAAATCACCCCCATGAGTGACATAAGTTTCGCTGGCATAAGTGGTAGCATGCACAGCGCTATGTCGGCAGGAGAGCTTCTCCTGCCAACATAGCTAGCGTGGTTTGTTGAGGTGGTTTTATTATGTTGACTGGAGAATTTTTTAAGTTCTGATTTTGATGCTGACCCAAAAGCTTGGCCACCGTAACTGATCTGATTAAGATTCTGTATACTATCAACACTGTTTTCTTATCCTCACCCCAAAGCAATCCCAGTAAGACTTTTAAGCAGGTTAATTTTTCCTGTACATTTATGTTTAACGTAGTTTATATGATCGTTTCAAAGTAATTTAGTATCAAATATTGCTTCTAGGAATGTAAACCTTCTAACTATATCTATTTGTTCTCAATACATATACAGTTTACATTCCTTTGTAAAGCCTTCTATTTTTGTAAAGATCAGTCCTTCAGTTGGGCATTGGAGAACCTGAAACCTCAAGCATTTCCCCAGTCAGAGCTCTCTTGTAATACTTTGTTGATTCTCTTTTCTCAGTATTTCTGTCCCTAACCACAGTGCACAATGATCTGTGAATAGAGTGACCCCCTACCCTGACACTTATTTGTTTGGGAGATCATTTATCATATTATTAAATAAGGTCGGGCTGATAACACGTCCCTATAGTTACCATTTTTTATATTATATTCAGCATAACTTTCCCAGCTCTGATGTGCATGGTCCTGTTACTCAAAAAGTCTTTAATTCACCCATATAGACTTACCCTTATCACTAGTGCACCTTCTTCGTACAACAAACCTTCCCTCCATAGCATGTCATATACCTCTTCATTGCCTAGCAAGACAACTATCATAAAAACCTGTGTGCCTCATATTTTTCTCTAACTTGCCAACATGATCAACGGTGCATCTTCCCCTTGTAAAACGTTATCTATAATGCCTTTGTTTCCCAAATAGGCAATCAACTTTAATTCACCATTCTCTCCATAATTTTATCCACAAAGGACAGAAGGGCAACAGGTCTATAAGTATCCGCTTTTGTGGATAGTTTGACTGGTTTTCATATTGGAATTACTACTATATAGTATTATATAATTCCAAGAGATGCCTCAGGCTGCTTTCAGAGAGATAGTTAAACATTGTGTTATATGTATTATCTTTACCTGGGATGTATTCTTGGTGATGTCAACACCTTTCTCAAGTTCCCACATACAAAATCATTTATTCAGTATAATATCTTCATGTTTACTGGACCTACACTATAGTTCATGATTTTCTTCAGTGAATAGACTGGCAGAAAAGTACACTTCAGTTTTCATCATTACTCACCCCTTTGAAAGTTTCTGCTAAAACTTCTGCTTTCTGATTATCAGAACTTCTAACTATTTTTGTCAATCCCAATAAGACATTGGATGCGACTACTCTTAGTCTGAATTCCATTCGTTCTTCTAATTTGCCTATTTATTTTAATGTCTTGGTATCTTTATTTATCTGCTGCAGTACTTTCTCCATCTCTCTTTTTTTCTTTTTATAATTCTTTGTGCTATTGCCTTATTTCTTTTATACTTCATTAGATCTTTACTAGTCATTGTATTTTTCACTTTTTATAAGGTTTGTCCTTTCTTTCATTGCCATTGTGCACTCCTCATTCTACCATGGAAGTGAGGTTTAGTTTTAGAGTACTTCAGTATCTTAGGTATGGCTACTGTAGCTGCTGCTATTAATCCTTTTATTACATTGCCATTGAAATTCTCTACCACCTCACACCTTCTATGGGCCATCTTAATTATCACTTCAAAAAGTTTTTTTCCTCCTGCTGACGATAGCTCATCTCAATTGATTAGACTCTTCCTGTTGGTATGCATACTTCCACCTTTTCATGTTCTCTGTATGTATACATTTCTCCTGTCTGTGTGTTCCATTCTATGCATCCGAAGAAGTGAGCTGCAGCTCACGAAAGCTCATGCTAAAATAAATTTGTTAGTCTTTAAGGTGCCACAAATACTCCTGTTCTTTATTCACAAATTCAGTACACTTGTAAATAGCTCCAAGTTAGCTTTCTTAAAATTCCTGGTGGGTACTTTTCTATTACCTTCAACCTTACCTTGCCCTTAAAAAGTAATAAGTATAGGAAAATGATCACTCCCCAATCGGTCTTCCTTATATATTTCCCAGTTGCATCAACTTGCAGTATCTGCTGTTATATTTCCTAGATCTAAGCAAGAAAAATTACTATCTCCTGCATTAAATCTAGTCGGGTTGCCATAGTTTAAAACCACTTTTCTAACAATACACGATTGTTAATCAGTTGTCTTACTACCCCACAGTTTATTATGACTATTTAGGTTGCCACATACACTATATGGTCTTTTAGCATTCTTCACTATTTCTTGTAACTCCAAGCTTTCTAGTTTCCTACACGGGTTATAGATATTATAAATCCTTAAAGAAAGATTTCTCTTCTGTGTTGAGATCTCAACAACATGATATTCGAGACTTTCTTCTTTGTTCCCTCCTGCTATGTAGTGTAATCTCTCCCTTATGAAAGTACAAACGCCTCCTCCTTTTTCCTAGTTTTTTATTTTGCCTAAAGGCAATATTCCCTGGAATTTTAAAAGTAAGCTTTTTATCCAGCCATGTTTCCTGGATACATATGACACCTGTTTCAGTTTTCTTTTCCAGGATATTTTCTTTTAGTTCTCGACCATGTGCTATCAAACTTTGTGCATTCTAGCAATGATCGTGCTTCCCATTCTTGTCATATTTCACCATTAACCTAATTCAAAATCACATAAATATGGTCCACTGGCAGACTGCTAACATACAAGTATTTTTCCATTGTCCTTGCTATAATTTTTGTTTTTTCTGATTTTTAACCTATGTGATGTGCAATATCCCACTTCTATCATAAATGCAATACATCTTTCTTTTTTCACTATTAGTTTATCATCACCTGTTCCTTTCTGTGTGTTTTTATTATAGAATGAGGCTGTGTCCGCAGTTCCCCATTTCCTGTGCTGATTTTCTCTTCCTTCTCTGTCTGATGTTCTAACTCCTTCAAAAACCCCAGCCATCTTCACCCTGTCAGCTTCTTGACTTTACAGTGCCAGCCTAGCCCTTCCCCAGCTGGACAAGACTCCTATTTAATCATGGCCCTCCTTCTGTCAGGTGGTGCCACATGACCTAACTAGCCTCTCAGGCCCTCATCAACCCTGTCAGAGCTAGTGTGGGGGGCACACCTTTTGAAAAATGTAGTTCTAAATACTGTCTTACTTTTAAAACAGTTTTTAAAGAGGGTACTAACTAGTTAACAGTCTTTTGCATTGAGTCCTTTCACTTGGCCAATGC
Source organism: Mauremys mutica (assembly GCF_020497125.1). Lineage (NCBI taxonomy): Eukaryota > Metazoa > Chordata > Testudines > Geoemydidae > Mauremys > Mauremys mutica. Next base: position 184,499,551 of record NC_059073.1, on the reverse strand, counting down.
TACCAGAAGGCTGAAATGCCAATTTTAAATTATTTTTGTTCCAAACACATTGCCCCCTTTTATTGATGGCACTTGTCTCGTGGTTCCAAAATTAAATATATATTGCTGTATGTGATACTAAGAAACGTGTCTTGGAGCTTGTGTACTCGGTAATGGATTTGCTGCCCTCAAACACATGCTTGGCCAGGCTTGCTTGGCAGCAGCAGGCATGACACTGCTGGAAGGAGCCCTAGCAAATTATATTAGTGAGTCAACACAGATAATTACCAAACAAATGTAGCATTTCACCATATCTGAAAGCACTTTCAAATTCTGGATTTTAAAAGTCTGTATTAAAATGGATTTCTTCTTTTTTAAATGTAGTGTGCTATAATAAACTTTTATTCTAAAATACCCCCAAAACATAAGCCTTTTATTGAATGGATCTTATTGGTATTTTAAAAGGTATTCCACTCTTTTACTCCCCAACAGATTAAGACTATGTTTACCCTACAGCCTATTGGCAAAACTTATGTCGTTCAGGGGGGTGAATATTCCATCCCGTTGAGCGACATAAGTTACACCGACATAAGCATTCATGTGCACAGTGCTATGTTGGTAGGACAGCATATGCTGCTTGCAGAGATGGTATTTTTTATGCCGATAGGAGAGCTCTCTCCCATTGGCATAGAGTGTCTTCGCCAGATTGGTACAGTTGTGCTGCTGCAGCACGGTGCATATAGACATACCCTAAATGGAATTCACTGCTGTGAATGAAATGATTCTGGTGAACTGGTTGTTTCTAGTGACTAGATGGGAGAGGGGGATGGCAACACACAGTTCATAATACAGTACAATCAGCATGCAAATTCCAATGCAATTGTCAGTTTATTGTCTATAGAGATATACTAGTTCTGAATGGAAGTCTTTTGTAAATCTGAACTGCTAATGAATTGGTAATGTACTGACAAGGATTTAGAAATTGGCTGCTAATGAGTTTTTTTTCAAACAGCTGTGGTGATGAAGTGTGAATAATGCATGAGACTTCAGAAAAATCTGAATAATTTATCTAGGACTTTAGTATGTTCCCTGTTTACATCCTCACACCTGCAATTTAACCTATTCCATACTACACAACACAACTAACGGACCTGCTCCAGATTCTTTTTTTGTACAGGTCCAGACACAATGTTACTCTATTTCTGACTATGGATTTGGGACACTACTATAATGCTAATTGAAATCAGTGGCAAAATTTCCACTGACTTCAAGTCCAAAGTCACACTTTACATATCACTGCAAACAACAAAGCCATCTTGTATAAGGATATGATGTACCACATGTCTTCTGGACTTTACAAATTTGCCTTTCTTGGTCATAATTCATAAACCCACTGGACCTAGAAGTAGACAAAGGCCTGGTCTGCACCAGGAAATTAGGTCAGTATAACTGTGTTGCCCAGGGGTGTGAAAAATCCACACCTCCGAGCAACACAGTTAAACCTACCTAATCCCTGGTGTAAACAGCACTAGGTCTATGGGAGAATTTTCCTGTCAATCTATCTACTACTTCTTGGGGTGGTGGATTACTTACACCGATGGGAGAAGCCCTCCCATTGGCATAGGTAGTGTCTTCACTGAAGCACTAGTGTGGTGCAAGTTGCATCACTGCAGCGTATTAAGAGTAGACAAACCCTAAGAAGGCAACATTGGGATGCGTATTAGGTTTAGATTAGGATTTGGATTTTAGGACACCAACATTTCATGATATGTTATTGTTATACTTTGGCTCAAAGTGACAAAGCTCTTAGAATCTGGTGATATCATGAGAAACCTGCCATTCATGATGGCTGAAATCGTTTGAGATTAGCCATTCGTGGGAAATTTCAGCCACATCTGACACAGAACGGGACAACATATCCCTTCCAGTTTTGGATTTGACCCAGCACTAAAACAGGAGAGCTAGAGTCTGATCTGGGCATTCCAATCTGAGCACACTCAACTTCTAAGGGGTTCAAATTTAAGGTTTTCGTTTTGGGACCATCTCTAGATTTTATTAAGGATATGCAAGTATAACCAGTTTTTAGAAGGGTTGCAAATGGCAAGACCAGAGCTGTTCCATAAACTTAACAGGTTAAAAAAGGCGAATGGAAAAACAATGCCATTGACACAGTGACAGGCCCAGAACCGGAATATACTTTTTTCCCGTGCCTACCACTACCCAAATCAACTGAGAGGACTTTGCATTCTTTGTTAAACCAATGCCTTTGACCTGTACTTGGTTTTTGTAATAATATCTGTCATTTTCTTCACCACAGATGTAGAACGAATGCAAATGGTGAAAAAGAAGCCAAGGGATAACATATACTTATGAAAGAAATGCTTGACTTTTGTAGTGACACTAGATAACGATATTCCTTTTTTGAGTGATGGCACACAGGGCAAGTGGGTGGGAAATAACTGCAAAGAAGAGTTTGCTCCTCTAATGTGCTCTGATGAAGAGCATCGCACAACTGGATCTTTTTCTTCCTGCTGTTGATATGGAATGAATGCACCTATGAAACTCGCTATGGAATCCACCCTAAATAAAAAGAAGCAACCTACTACCTATGTAAGCTGGTGGAAAGCACGGGAGCAGAGAGTGAGACTCGTCCTTAGAGAATGTGTTCATGTGGGTTTCATGCCATTCTTTATAAGTATCAGTAGGAGTTGAGGGGGAGAAGTAGATAGGGAATGTAGGGCTCTGGTCAGCATCTTAAAGTGTTTAGTGTCTTTTCAAAAAATGTATGTGGGTGGGACCCTTGTTTTAAATTAAACATTGAGTTCTACTTGAGTCCAGCTAAATGTATTTGAGAGCTCACAAACTAAGATAAAGGAACATTTTAAGGCTTTTGTTTTCTTATAGAGCAGGCAGGTAGAGAGTGCCTGCACATGTGACTCAGATACAGAGCTAAGCTTTGGAACCCACATTGCGACAGGCCACACTTATTTAGACTCATAGAAATGAAAGGGCTTATCTTAAGTTGTTTAAGTCCCATACAGATGCATTCACACACACTCCATGGCTGATTCCTGATTTATTGAGATTATTATTCTTTGCCAAAGTCTTTCAATGCTGAAAAGCATGCAGTGATTCCAGCCGAAGCAGTAAATGGCTGGGGAGGGTGCTGAAAATATCACCCCCAGTTTTTATACAAAATGATTTAAGTTTAGAAGTGTCTCAACTACTCAGCCCCCCGTCTTGTTAGGATTTGGGGGAGGGCTGAGGCTGGTCCTGGGCACACTGGAATGATCCTCTGAAAAGGAGTCTGTTACCTTGAGGCAAGGAATTGTTCTCCAGTTCCACTTAAAGTGCTAAAGCCAACTCTACTCAAAGCTAATTGTAATACAAGGGAAAACCCCAAATGAAAGTTGGCCAAAGATCCCACTATGAGTCTGTCCCACTTCCACAGATTTGGCAGCTCTTGTAACATGAATGTTGAACTATATGCCATTTCAGCTGCCTCTGATTCCAAAGTTGACAGGTAACTGTCCAGCCAGAGTAGCAGACATGTGTGATGAAACCTCTCGCATATCCTTTGGAAAGATATCCCAAAAGATAACATCTGCTATGTAGAAATTTACCACCATTTCCTCTAGCGATATGAAGCTGGTGTTGTGATTCACAGTGTATTTCTTCTTAATGGAGTCTTTCATACAATGTATTAGGTCTACCCCAGTCCTATTTTTATAGGAAAGTTGCATTGTCAAGGTCGATTACCACATATTTTACAAGTTGAAGTTTCACATTTGGTGCTGTGCTCAAACAAGAGACAAGGTCTTTGCTTTCAAGAACTTCCTACACTTGGCAAAGCTTTTCAAGCTTAAATTCTTAAAAAGCTTACATTTGTAAAGTCAACCCAATTGGTGTCAGGGAAATCAAGACTTTTGTTAATGTGAAATGAAAGACAATTATGGTGTAATAATTTACTTGGTGGTGTGGGTTTTTCACATTAGCAAAATTGCAATCAGCAGTGCTCTAGCCCTTTAAATATCAGGATTCTGTGAGTGAATTTTTAGCACTAACCTTGCAATGATGGCATATCTGCCCGCCTCAAATATTTATAAGACAATGGACAACCCTCATATATCCACCCCAAAGACATCACCAAATTCATCCATTCCATCCTCACCCATAACAATTTTGCATTCAACAACAAACACTTTGTCCAAACCATGGACTCACCATGGGTACTAGGATGGCTCCACAATACACCATCCTCTTCATGGGCCACCTTGAAGAAGAATTTCTGGAAAAATGCCCCACAAAACCAATGATATACCTGAGATACACTGATGATATTTTCATCTTCTGGACAGATGACTTAAACTCCATCATAGATTTCCACCACAACTTCAACCATCACCATTAAACTGTCTCTCGAACACTCTCACACTAGCATCAACTTCCTGGACACAACGATCAGCTTTGACAATGGACTCCTAAAATTAACTATATACAAGAAACTCACGGATCATATCACCTACCTTCATAGATCCAGTAACCACTCCAAACACACCAAGAAATCTGTTATCTACAGCCAAGCTCTCAGATACCACAGAATATGCTCCATAGGGAAAGTCCAGGATATACACCTTAACACACCCAAAACCACTTTCACCAAACAAGGTCACTCCTCCAGAGAAATCATGGAACGGATCACCCAAATACCCTGAGAGAACCTGCTTCAATGCAGAAATAAAGCCTCCTCCAACTGTATGCCGCTAGTTGTGACCTACCACCCCACACTGGAACCAGTACAGGGTATCATCAAACAATTGCAACCCATATTCAGTGGGAAACCCCATCCTGAAAGAAATCTTTTCTGCACCCCCATTTCTGGCCTTCTCCAAGCTCATCATCAGAATCAAGCTTCCCACAGACCAAACACACCAACTCAAAGTGGCTCCAAGAGGTACCAGACCCTGCCAGAACAACAAATGCAAAACCTTCAGTCATATATCCACTGCTACAATGATCATCACCCCCCACAATACATCTTTCATGATCCATGGTTCCTACACGTACCTATCACAACATGTAGTGCACCTCACCCAGTGCACTAAATGCCCCAACAACAACTTTGTGGGTGAAACCAGACAATCACTACAAGCTCAAATGGCCACACAGGAAAATGATAAAAGACAAAAATACCGTATCACCTATGGGTGGACACTTTCCACAAAGCGATCACTCCATATCTGACCTCTTAGTCCTCGTCCTCAAAGTAAACCTGCAGAACACTTTCAAAAGACTAGCCTGAGGGAGCTTAAATTCATAACTTTGCTAGACACTAAAATCATGGACTGAATGGAGACACTGGATTTATGGCTTTATTACAACAATCTATAACCCACTAGCAAGCCCCTCCCTGCTGCCTTCCCCCATCTTTCTTTCCCCCCCGTGATTGGAGGGATGTTAATGGGCCACTTCACTTTGAATGGTCCCTTGAAATGTGTGTTAACTACTTATGTTAAACAGTCTGTTCCACCTGGTATTTAGCTGTGACACTGAGTATGTTTCCCAGACCTGAAGAAGGGCTGTGTGAAAGCTCAAAAGTTCGTCTGAGGGCAGGTCTACATGTAAAACACTTCACTGGTGCAGCTGCACCACTGTAGTGCTTCATTGAAGATGCTTCTATGCCAACGGGAGAGCTTCTCTGTGAGTGGCGGTAGCTATATCGATGGAAGAACTTCTTCCGGCCACATAGCGCTATCTACACCAGGGTTTAGGTCAGTATAACTACATCACTCAGGTTTGTGGATTTTTCACACCTTGGAGCAATGTCATTATTATACCAATATAAATCTGTAGTGTAGACTTGGCCTCTCTCACCAACAGAAGTTTGTCCAATAAAATATATTACCTCACTCACCTTTCCTCTTTGCCATGATTCTAGTAACCTAGTTGCTTACTGCTCTTGGCTGAGCACTTTTAAAAATGCTTTTTCCTGGTACATTATATATAATCTAATAATTAGTTAAGTATTTCCCAGGCCATTTCCCTCTCCCACCACATGTTCAGAAACATGGGGCAGCAGTGAAGTGTTTTAGGCCAAATTCTGGTTGACTTTTGCATACATATGCAAAGGAGGGCTGGGGAGAAAAGAAGGGTGGAAAAACTCCTCCCCACTCCCTTGGCATCCCCATCCCGACATAGGAAACAGCAACAACTGCAGGCCTTGCCCAGTCCTGAGCTTGTCTGTTCTCAGCTTGTTTAGCCTGGGGTACAATCCTCGCCCCCAAATGAGTGGGGCTATGCTCCAGGTTATACAAGCTGAGAACAGTAATCAGCCATAGTGTTGGACTATAGGCAGGTGATGCAGCAGGCACATTTCCTGACTATGTGCCATGAAGTTGTGGGTGGCACTGTGAGTTATCATGAGTATTGACAAAAGATGCTACTGACTTGTGAAATTAATCCATTTCAGTGAGAATGAACACCAGTCTAGTACCCAAACAGCGAGTCCATATTCACTTATTTTTTCCTTGCAAAGTTTTCTGATGGGACTAATGGGGAAAATTACATGAATTTAGGTGGTAGTGGTCAAAATTATTTAGCAAAGCAGAAGCTTTCAGATAGGTATATGTCGGCTCCTAGGACTTAAAAACCTGTAGGGGCAATATATCTTAATAAATAAATAAATAAAACCATTGCCCTCCTATAGCATTTTGCAAACAAGGATCTCAAAGCGGCTTCAAAACATGGAGTGAATTGATCCTCAACTTCATTGCAAAGTACTTTTCAGATGGGGAAAGTGGGGCACAGAAAGACCCATAGACACACAAGAAGCCTGTGTCAGAGGTAGTGGAAACCCCTATCCCCACTCACCCAGATCTTATGACTCTTTAATTGTGTTTTAACCATGAGAACATGCTTCTTCTGCATTCTTCCATGCAATACACTGCGTGGGGAAACAGATGTAGGACATAGGATAAGAAGGGACCTCCTGGACCATTAAGTCTGGCCCTCTGCTACTGCAGGCAACCCCATCACATGATCCAATTCATAATGTAGCAAACTCCATCTTAGAATTAGGTTGTTTGCCCCCATTACTGCAATTGAGATGCTCTTCCAGAGCCTCACTCCTCTGATGGTTAAAAACAGTCTTCTAATTTCCAGCCTACATTGATTCATGGCCAATTTATACCCATTTGTTTTTGTAACAACACTGTCCTTTAGCTTTAGCCTTCTTTTTGCTAGACTAAACAAGCTAGTCTTTTTAAGTCTCCTCTCATAAGATAGGCTCTCCACAATGAAGACTTACATTAACTTAACATGGTCTCTACACTGTACTATGTCAGTGGGAGAGCATCTCCTTTGCCTCTTGTTGAGGTGGATTAATTACGTACACAGGAGAGTGCGATTCTGTCAACGTAGCGCATCGTCATCAGACATGCTGAATTGATGCTGCTGCATCAATCACGCGCAGTAATGAAGACAAGTTCTTTGTCAAGGATGTTCAGAAGTTAGCCAGTTGTTACAAATATCTCTAGAATACTGTTCATGGCTTTGGTTTAGAAAAATGCATTTATATGATAAGCGAACGATGACACTCCTCCTTTCCCTTCTCTTTGGCACATAATTCTTCTTCTAGGACCACGTGGAGTTCATCACCTCCATGAAGCCATTAAGGTATGCAGAAACCACATTAAAGAATTAATTAATTCTGCTAACATGTCCTCCAAAAGAAATCAAAGGAACCATACTTTGCCAAGGACTAACAGATTAAAACAAAATTGGAGTTTCTTGGACAAATCATTTTGTAGTTATAATGAGCCAAAAGATGTAAGAAAAATATTAAAAAACTGAGATCACCTCATTTTTTTTAACCTTTGTACATTCTAAAAGCCTTGTCCAATTTGCCTCAAAATTGTTGTAAATTTTCATGTGGATTTATTTTTGGTTTGCTGAAATTAGTGTATGTATCTCTGTAGGGTCAAAGTTAGTCTTACAGTGGAAGGGGTGTTGCAAGCTAACTATGAAGAAACTAATATGTTTAACAATATATATCATACTACACTGTAGTACTAAATGTGTTTAAGTACAGGTGTCAGAGACAATAAAATACCAGTCCTCTCAAAATTAGAGTGCAGAAATGGTACAGCAAAACACAGATGTCTAATAAATCTAAATTTGTGTAATTTTTAATATATATATAATATCTGTGTGCATATATAATTTGGAGTATTCAAATATTCATGAGTGGATTGAAGAATTTGTGTGCACTATACAAAGTACCTAGAGTCAAGAAACATTAAACTTTATTTATGTTTGTGCTCCTTTCACTTGGCAGCAGACTATGCCATTCCATTTTAAGAGGGGATGTCTAACAGTCTATATTACTACCTTTTGAAGCTCTGTTCTCCATTCACCATTTCCAAGGTTCTTTGAGCTTGTATATACTTGAAAGTAAATTCGGAATAAGATAGGGTGTGAATTTAAAATGCAATAGCTATTCCTGAATAACTCTATGTGTGGACACATCCTGGAATGAAGACTGTCTTGTTTCAGTTTATCTTAATCCACTTTCAGAGCAAAGCACTCTTATTCTGGAATAAGTGTCCACACGGGCAGTTATTCAGAAATATCTGTTCTGGAATAACTCATTGTAAACAAGCCCTTACTTATCTGGCAGTGGCTAATATATTTCTTCCACTGTAAGGACACTGACATGCAGTTTAAAACCGTTGCCAAAGCAAATTCTTCTCCTAAAGCTAAGTATTTATGTTTAGTGACAAGTATTTTGTTATCTGAGTACTCATACATCACAAGTATGCCCACAAGATCACACCTCTGCATGGAAACAAAAACAAGGGAAGATTGTGCATCATCCAGAGTGATATTTCCTCTCTCAAGTTTGGTTTATCCTGTACCACTTCAGGCAAAGACCTACACTACGAGGACTATAACGGCATAGTGATGGCACTCTAGGTAGGGCATCATAACCCTTTAGTATAGACACAGACCACAGTGATAGAAAGGGTTTTTTATTGCCATAGGAACACCACTGTGACGTGACACTCCATATAATTTATAGAAATATGCTTATGATATGAATATGGCATAACTAAGATATATTTTAAGCAAAATGGCTGATGTAAGATATCATTGGAGAGGTTATAATTTAATGAATGTGATTATCCAATTTGTATGCATGTATCATTTCTGTATCGGGAGTTAGGAATAGTGACTACGTAACAATTACAACTGTGATTATGCTTGGAGACACCCACCAGACAGTAAGCAATCAGCCCTAATGGGCCATTAGGAAAAAGACAATGAGTCTTCAAAGATGTGGATCCCCCATCTTCCAGGATTTCCTTCCTGTGGACATTGCAAATAAACCTGGTTTCATGGTTGCTTTGACACTGCAAGGTCAGGTGATAATGTCACGTAGTAAAAAGTACCACCTTGGACACTGCTGGTACTTTTCCATTGGAAACAAATGCTTCCCACCTTATGTAAATTCTGTTTAAGGCTGGGGAGTAAGGCAAACAGGACTCTTCTCCATTGCCTTTCTGTCCAAGAAGAAAGACAGCTGAAAGTACCTGAAGAGACAAAGGAACTGAGCTGAGGGAAAGGCAAGGGTTGAGTCCAGACTAAGAAAAGGAGTCTAGTCTGTAAAGAGAAATAACTGGAACTCTATGCTACAGAAACTCTGCAACTTGCCTAAAACAACGTTGAGGGTGAGAAATTACATTTGTAACCTGTTTCTTGAGTGTATTAAGCCTAGTTTGCGAGCTTTGTTTTATTTGCTCAGTAATCTGCTTTGTTCTCTTTGCAATCCTTTGTAATCACTTAAAATTGACCTTTTATAGTTAATAAACTTATTTCTTGTTTATAATATAACCCAATTTGTGCAATTCATAACTGCAGGGGGCAAGAAGCTGTGCATATCTCTCTCCACATTGAGGGAGATGGCAATTTTTATGACTTTGTGCTGTGCAGATCTTTCTATACAGAGCAAGACATTATTATTTTGGGTTTACTCCCCAAAAGGGATGTGCACATGACTGCTGGGTGAACCTCCAAGATGCTTACTCCTACACAGAGCTGAATTCAGTCTAGGTGTGGCCTTACCTGTGTGTGTGCCAGAAAAGCCTTGAGGGCCTGGCACAGCCAAGACAGGGTGAGGAAACCCAGGCTAGTGGAACGGGCGGAACCAGTGGGACCCCAGCACATCGGATGGCATCCCAGATGGGGCAGGGCGGGGGGGAAGAGTCCAACCTGTCACAACCACCTCTGCAAGCAATGGCGGCTGGTTCATGGAAGCATTCTTCAACTGACCTAGCTGCGTCTACACTGGGGATTAGGTCAGTATAGCTATGGTGCTCAGGAATGTGGATTTTTCCACTCCGGAGCACCTTAGCTAAGTCAACCTAAACCTTAAGTGTTGACCAGACCTTGAAGTGAGCGGAGTAACCTGAGGTTGCTGACTAACAACGTTCTCCCCCTCCCGCGCAGCTGCGACGCCACCCCCCTCAGAAAAAAGAAATCTCTGAGTTAGGTTGGAGGTGGTTGGTCCATGTGAATGTAGTGATTGGTGAAATCTGGAACAAATTTCCTTTTGCCATATGGAAAAAGCACCATCAGCTATCCCCCTTCACAATGAGGCTAGCTCCAGTAGAATCACAGTGCACAGGTATGTGTGTATTGGGAATTGGTTTTGCAGGCATTTCAGGTTGCAATTCTCACATGTTGAGTTTAGTTTTGGGATCCTTAGTTTGACAATACTGCCAAGTCAGCCTCTGGTGCATCACTACTCTGAGGTTTAACCTGGCGAATCTCATTAGTGCTCTGATGAAACTACATAAGAATTTCCAACTGAAAATTTTTAACCATTTTATCTTAGTATCCACCTTGCTTCTGCTGCCCACTATTTTTGCCCAACTCAAATGAAGCAATATGATTAGAAAAGCATTCAAACAAGCTGTGATAATATTTTGTTGCAAACCAATGAAATTCCATCGCCAGGTAATAATAGGATGCAGCTTCATTTTCAGACCACTTGAAACCCTCCATGAATCCAACCCTGAATTGTACATCAGTAAGAGGCACAAAAATCCCACAACCATTTAGCAATAAAGCAATGGGATAGTGGTCCCTTTAAATTCTTAGCCTATTTCTGTGAATGTTAACAGTTCTACATAATACACATGAAACTGCAATTTAGCTATGAGTCAGTAAGCCAATATTCTCTTTATATATGATGAGAACAATAGCTGAGACCTAAACACCTTTTATTTCCTTAGCACCTTGTGATGGCATCTATCAGGCCTTCTCTGCCCCCTGCTGGAGGCATCAGTGCTCTGACAGCCTCTGCGCAGGCCAGGCTACCAACAAGACTGGGGGCATGTCTGCAAAATTAAGTTGACCTAACTTACATCAGCATACAGCCACCGCAGTAATTACATCGCTTGTACGTGTCTACACTTTGCTCCTTGTATCAGCGGTGCGCATCCTTGTCAGGAGCACTTGCACCGATTGTACTGTCAGTGTGGGGCATTTTGGGATGGCTTCTGAAAGCCCGTAACAGTCCATGTGTCCATGTAAGCAACACAGCGCCTACACTGACACTGAATCGACCTAACTACATCAGCATTGACTCCATGCCTCTTGTGGATGTGGAGTTATTAAGTTGGCGTAGTGGGGGCAGTTACATCAGTGGGAGCAAAATTTTATTGTAGACACCTACAGAGTTAGGTCAACGTAAGCTGTCTTGCGCCGACCTAACTCTGTAGTGTAGACCAGGCCCTAGTCCTTCAGAAGCTTGGAAGGGCCAGGAGACACTGACCGACTGGGAGCCAGCAGGCCAGTTAAGAAGGCTTGCCTGCTTCTTCTCAGGAGCAGTGCTGTGTGACACTGGGACAGAGGAGGAGCTCCTCAGAACTAGCCCAGAATATTCCAGGGCCAGGTCAGAACCTTGCCTTCAAGCATTGCAAGTAAGCATTTGCCTTTTGTTTGTTTATTTAAAGGTGCAAACTGTGAAATTCTGAGTTTGTTATTTTTTATTTAACTGAGTAGACCAGGGATCAGCAACCTTTGAGAAGTGGTGTGCCAAGTCTTCATTAATTTAAGGTTTCGCATGCCAGTAATACATTTTACATTTACAGGAGCCTGCAGATGGAACCCCAAACTGGCAGAGGGCTGAGTGGGGCTGGCAGATGGAACCCCAGACTGGCAGCAGGCTGAGTGGCTCAGCCCACTGCCGGTCTGGGGTTCCATCCACCGGCCCCTGCCAGCCAGGGTCCTGGCTGCTGGCCCCGCTCAACCTGCTGCTGGCCTGGGGTTCTGTTCATCCAGGCAGGCCGCAGGCTGAGCAGGACCGGCGTCCGGGACCCCGGCTGGCTGGAGAGTGCCACTAAAAATCAACTTGTGTGCTGCCTTTGGCACGCGTGCCGCAGGTTGCCAAGCCCTGGAGTAGATACTGACTCTAAACTTATGGCCCAGGCCACCCTGCTCCCAACAGGCAGCCAAAACTTGTAGACTAAGGCCAGGAGCCCCTGCAGTACCACACTGGACCCTGCTAAGGGTGCTACAGAGCAGTTCTACCTGCCATATACCCTAAAGAAAAAATCCAAAGTCCTTTAAAAAGAAAGTACATCTAATCCACCACTGAAATGTAGTCACCTCTGGGGTGGAATAGGGTAACTCTTGCAATGCTCTAGCACTACATAATAGTTCTGGGAAAGGAAGACAGGAGGAATAACTTATCCAGGTGAAACTGCAAAGTGAGTTAGGTAGGGTAAGTGTACTTACCAACGTAGGAATTTGACCAGGACACTGGAAGTTATTGCACTCTAGAATTGGAACTTTAAGGACCACAGATGCTTAAGAGTTGAGTTTTGCATCATGCCAGTCAAGTGGCACTTCCACCAGCACTTTACCCACAAGCAGTATGCTGGGGTATTTGTTCAGTAAAGATTCAAATTGCCACCAGTGAATCAGCAATGTGCTCACCATTTAAAATTCAAATCTACTTAGAAAACACGCAATTGGCAGAGTATTAATTCTAGGAGCTCCGAATGTAGACAAACTGATCTTATTTCGAACATGAACCATTACCAGTCCCATATTTCCGCTGAACTCAGTTCCATATTTATCACTTCCAAAATAGTCACCACCCAGTGGAACATAGGAAATGACACATTGGGGCATGCAATAGGCCCAACGTCCCACCTTTGATGGTGATCTATATTAGTGCTTCACAGGACAGGAAAGAAAAACTGCAGTTCTAATGCTTCTGGCCAACTCTGCAATCTCTGGTATACGAGGTAAAAAAATCCCTTCCTCTCGGTTTATGCCCTGAAGTGAAAGGCTTGCTATAACCCCTGTAATTTTCAGTCTAGCTAGTATTGCTACAAATGTTATTATTCATATAAATGTCTAATCCTTTTTTTACTCTGGCTGAACTGTTCGCCTCACTAATACCCTCCGGCACAGAATTCCACAAGTTGATTATATGCTACTTTAAAAAGCATTTATTTTATTCCATTTCAAAACATTTTGCTTTTTATACCACTTGTCAACTTTCTGGTCTCACCCACTTTTTCATTCTGTTCTCCCAGACACTGCACTTTCCTCTTTGTTCTAGACCAAGTCCTTTACACAGGGAGAAAATGACACATCAGCAATCTGTGTCTCTCTTCTCACATAGTGCACGTTTTCATTAGCATAGACTCAGCTCAGGAAAACAACCCAAGGTTCTTACCAGCCTAAGTGCCAAGAGTAATACCTAGGAACTCCAGAAGAGTGAATTATCTAAACACCAGGTATGCATCACCAAGAGTCCAAAACAAGAGGCAATAAGAAATTAATTCTAAAATGACAAAAGTGACTTAGTGAAAGTAACTGCAGTCACTCACCTAAATTGTGGGAGAATGAAATGCATATTTCCCATATTTGCTATGATGAATGATACCTCATATTTGGGGCACAATCCTACTGCTGAGTGCCATCAACACACATTGACACCTGGGTTCTATTCCCAGCTCTGCCACAGTTATCTTGAGCAAGTCACTTAATCTCTCTGCGCCTCATATTCCTATCTGTAAATTGGGAAACTTCTCCAACTCACTGGAGGATTCTGATGCTAAATGTACCGTATTGTTCCGAGTATAGGCCGCTCCTGATTATAAGCCACACCCTTAAAGTTTGGTGCTATTTTAAAAAAATTAAAATTTTAACTTTTTTTAACGTAAAGAAAATCTCAGCCGCGGCCGGGACTCAGAGGGCTCTGGGCTGTCTGCCGCGGCGGGGAGCCCAGAGCCCTTTAAATCCCAGCCGCGGCGGGGAATCAGAGGGCTCTAGGCTGCGGCCGGGACTCAGCGGGCTCTAGGCTGCCCGCTCCGGCGGGGAGCCCAGAGCTCTTTAAATCCCAGCCGCGGCGGGGAATCAGAGGGCTCCGGGCTGCCCGCCGCGGCGGGCAGCCCAGAGCGCTCTGATTCCCCCCCGCGGCTGGGATTGAAAGTATTTTTATTGGTTTTTTTTTGGCAAGATCCCGCTTATAGGCCGCACCCCTAGTTTAAAGACTTAAATTAGGGGAAAAAAGTGCGGCCTATACTCGGGACAATACGGTATAAAGTAAGAGCTTCTAGTGGAAAGTCCTGTATAAATACAACGTGTTAATTTCATGTAGCCATTGCTGACATGATTGGTTTTTAAATTAGTATTAAAATGCAGAAAGTAGAACCATTACACAGAAAGCTGTTGCAACCTGGTCCTAGGCTTGGAGCTGGATTTTGCCCTCTAACTTCCATGAACTTTAGCTGCATAAAGCACAATTATTCAGACTTTAAGCAAGTAAAGAGAATTTCACCCCCAAATAATAGCTTTTTAATACCTTTGAGGCTCATCAAGTGCACACTTGGATAGCTACTTAGCTTGATCCTGCTCTCTTAAATCAAAGGGAAATCTTACATAGACTTTAATGGGAGTGGGATGTGTCCCTATAATGCTATTCCCCTCCCCTCCTTCACTTAAATTTGAGATGCTATTGTGATGACTCAATACTTTATTATAGTGATTGGAATTAGGGTTAGGTAAGGATATTTATATTTACTTACTTTTTCTCCTGGCAAAAGTTCAGTATACCAAACTACAATATTGCTTTCTTTATCTGCTTTTAGATAGATTCTCTTCAAGCAGTTCAGAAATGCCTTCCCCTTCGCAGGATTTCTTCAAATCTTGGCAAGCTAGAAGATGTTTCTGCCTTCAGTGTGTCTCTTTCCTTAAGATAGTGGAAGATTACATACTTGTTCTTGTACAAAGAACAAAGACATGAGTTAAAACAGAGCATCTGAGATGTAGCTAGAGGAGAAATGTGTTTGAAGAGAACCAATGAATTCTGGAGGTTATGGCAGAGAGGGAAACAGAACATGGATTCCTGATTTATGAACTCATTCTTAATACAAATGGAAACCAGTCAGTCCTTTACTGTCAACCTGATCAATGTAGCAAAATTCCTCCAAGTATTTTAATTTATATATATATAAAAATTAAGTTTCCATACTGTATGTGTAGTCACTGTTCTGGATTAATCTTAAACTGCCTACACATCTTTCTTTCCCAGAAACCTGTTTTTAATAATTATTTGGCATTGACCTTTAAACATTAAACACTTACACTTTTAACTAAGTTTGCCTCATATGGATTCATTTCAATACAGATATGTTGGTGATCAAGTTTGAATCTTTGCGTTTACACATTTAAATCAATATTGCTTTAGGGCCAACCTGAGCCATTAGACTCAGCCCTGAATATGAACTCAGTGGGATACCATGAGAACAGAAATGTCTACCTGAGCACATCTGATCTCACTGGATAAAATAACTAAACTCAGAGTATTTCCAGAAGTAGAGACTAGCTCCTTCATAGGAACACAAAACAAAACACACAAGTAAAACTAGTCTTGAAAACATTGGGTTAGGATTGCAGTGAATTGACAAATCTTGGGCAGAGAAGTGACACACATTTGCTTAGCTGTCAAGTTCATTGTATTTAATTGTACTAGTGGGAAAAAGAGAGAAGTACAGCATACTGAGAGATGCATGTGTCATTCCAGATGATGAAGGACCAGATCTTTTTTTTCCTCAGTTTTTTACAGAAACTACTACCTGCAGAAAAGTATCTAAAGTACTTTTAATGACTAAGCCCTTTCTGGTACTTCAGGATGGACAAGGTTCTTAATTCCACTTCTGCAGAGGTGTTTGTCTAGGAATGATTAAGCTTGAAATAAACCAATGAGGTGGCACCAGGCATCCCCAAATGAACCTAGCAGGGAAGGCATCACCCTACTGCTGTCTAGGTCCTGTGAGGAAAGGGGAGAAGGAAGAATCAAAGGGAGAACAAGAGGAGAACAAGAGGGAATGATCTCACACACACTCTGGAAGAAGTGGTGAGTAGCACAGCTAGAGCAGAGACTCAAAGCAATGCCATTAAGACACTATGTGGTGCTTTGAAGAATGAATTTGTCGAACCATATTTTATCATTTGCCTAATGATCCACGTTATTAACCAAATGAGCCGATGAATCACCCACTACATGCTTTAGATCTCTTTGATATTTTATCCTGTGTGAATTTGCCCTTAACGTAGCTACCATATAGAAAAGAGGTGGCCAAACTGTGGCTCGCGAGCCACATGCGGCTCTTTTACCATTAAAGTGCATCTCGCAAGCCCCATCACCCACCCCTATTCTCCATCAACCACATGTGTGTGGGGTGGTGATGGAGCTCAGGACCTGTGTTGCAGTGGGGTGGTGGGGCTTCTGCCCAGTGGGGAGGGGATCTCAGGGCTTCAGCCCTGCGGGATGCACCTGCCAGGACTTGGGGCTTCAGCAGGAGTGGGGCTGAATCCCCAAACCCCAGCTCCAGGCAGGTGTGCCCCAGCTCTCGAACTTCTGAAGATTGTCGTAGGTGGCTCAGAGGGCCAGTACGTTTGGCCACCCCTGATATAGAAGATCATATCTTTCAAATAATGATAACTGAATATCCACTGCCCTTAAAGTTCAGAGGAACAAATTTAAGTTCGTCCTGAATTTGTACTCCTCCTGTCCAATTGCTCTGGACTGAATTGCTTCCCATTAAGCACTGCAGGAATGGTATCTGAACAAGGGTCCTGCCTGGTTCACTGTGCAGTTAAGTTATTTACAACTATGCAAAGGGAGTACAAAATGCTAACAGGTCAGAATGGTAATGTTTTACACACACACTGTGTGCAGGTTCACGTGTCTTCACCAGGTGCCAGGCAATGGAAAATCAGGCCCACATGCCTGGAGGAGGCCAACTATAACAAATTATTTACATTCCAGTCCCAGCCAAGACCTACTCTTTGCCACTGCAGCAGATGACTATTCCACCACACAACTCCGACTGGCAATTGAGTAATAGTTCATTAAGATTCTCAAATAAAGATCCCTTTTGATAGAATAATAATGAAATGTGATTAGTAAACTAAGTCACTGTTCTCCACAAGGAAAAGTGTTAACGGTCTCTTGCCATCTTTTAAATAGCTTTAATGGCACACATCTAGATCCTTACACTTTTCCCACAGTTTAACTCCTCACATCCCAAACCTCTGTTGGGTCTCTTTTTCTTGGTGGCAAGTCTGGAACCAGCAACATAAAATAGATGATTGTAGGTCTTTGCTAAAAGGCAAAAATATGCTATTGAACATTAGCAACAGATGCCTACTCCTCCTTTCTTCCTCTCCATTTCTAAGAGATAAAATGTCAAAAGACCAAGAGGAGCTTCTGTAAACACAGTAAGAACTAAAGAACCTGCAAGTGGCCATGAGAATTCTAAATTCACTTACTTCCCTGTTAACTAGATTTCTAGTTGTGAAACAGAAGAGACTCCAAAAAGAGTAAATGAGTTCAGGAGCTCTAGCTCAGTCAGACTGTTGTGGAAGATGTTTTTATTAGTGCTGTGAGACTATTTTTCCTCTATGCAGCAATTGTTGATAGATCTGATTGTTACTAACTATAGTAGATAGTCAGTATAAAGCTGCGTGAATGCATGCCAGATATACAAAACTTTATGTGCCATATCAGATTGGGGGCAGCAGAGGGATAAAGGGCAAATTAATTTGTTCAAAATGTAATACAGATGACATCCCTATGTCAAAAATAAACATATAGTTGTCTTTTGGATATACCGGTAGTTGGATAATATGTCTAGTTTGTTAATCTATACACACATAGAATTGTTGTATGCATATATACATTCAGACACAGATCTATGTGGAGATATCTATGTGATAGATATTTTTATTGTATAACCTTTGACTACTATGGGGCAAGCAGTGGATGTCATTTATCTCAACTTTAGTAAGGCTTTTGATATTGTCTCATATGGCTGTCTCATAAACAAACTAAAGAAATACAGCCTAGATGAATCTACCATAAGATGGGTGCACAACTGGCTGGAAAACCATACTCAAAGAGTAATCATCAATGGTTCGCAGTCAAGCTGGAAGGGAATATTGAGTGAGGTCCTGCAGGAATCTGGCCTAGGTCTGGTTCTATTCAATATCTTCACAAATGATTTGGATAATGGCACAGACAACGCACTTATAAAGTTTGCAGATAACAAGCTGAGAGAGGATGTGGAAGCCTTGGAGGACATGATTAGAATTCAAAATGATCTTGGCAAACTGGAGAAATGGTCTGAATTAAATAGGATGAAATTCAATAAGGACAAAATTCAATAATGCAAAGTCCTTAAGAAGGAATAATTAATTGCACAAATACAAAATGGAAAATGACTGTCTAGGAAGGAAGGACTGTAGAAAAGGACATGGGAGTCATAGTGCATCACAAACTAAATCTGATGTCAACAATATGATATTGTTACAAAAAAAGCAAACATCATTCTGGGATGTATTGGCAGGAGTATTGTAAGCAAGACACAAGAAGTAATTCTTCCACTCTACTCAGCACTGATAAGGCCTCAACTGGAGTATTGGGCACCACAGTTCAGGAAAGATGTGGACAAAGTGGAGAAAGTCCAGAGGAGAACAACAAAAACGATTGGAAAACATTACCTACAAGAAAAGAGTGAAAAAATTGGGTTTGTTTAGTCTGGAGAGAAGACTGAGGGGGAGATAGGATAACAGTCTTCAAGTATGTAAAAGGTTGTTATAAAAAGGAGAGTTAAGTTGTTCTCCTTAACCACTGAAGACAGAACAAGAAGTAATGGGCTTAAATTGCAGCAAGGGAGATTTAGGTTAGACATTAGGAAAAACTTTAATTGTCAGGGAAATTACGCATTGGAACAAATTACCTAGGGAGACTGTGGAATCTCTGTCATTGAAGGTATTTAAGGATAGGTTAGACAAACACCTGTTGCAGGGGACTGGACTTGATGACCTATTGAGGTCCCTTCCAGTCCTACATTTCTCTGATTCTACTTCACCTGCTCTCAGACCATTAATTCAGCTCCTTTATATTAACATTCCAACCCCCTGAGCAGTCTCAAACAGCTGCTATTTTGTTTGGCTAGAGCAATGTTTCCTTCTTTCCTCCAAGACAAGAATTCCCCCCCTACTCACTGAAAGAAATCTACTGGCTTAATGCAGAGGACAGGCAATATATGCTCTAACTGTGCACCAGTTACAGTGTTCAATATCCAATATCTCACAACCTGCCAGAACAGACTTGCTGCTAGTCCTGCATTGTGTGGAGAACCTTCAAATCACTTCTGTATAACAAGACTTTGAGAGGCTTCTAAAATTTACTAGTTAGAATTTCTCCCATCCTTTTGTGGCTTGTGCAGTTACACTATGGTATCAACAGAGCCTGGATTTACAGGGGAGGGGCTTAAAAATAACTCCCTCAAAAATTTCTAAAATAACATCGATCTTTAAGATGTTAGTGATATGAAGAATACACAATGATGTGGCATAAAGTTTTTTTTATCAGCACTCATTTGAGAAGGCCAGGATAATTCCTTTAAAGCTTTGTCACTCGTGAGTAGCATGCCCATCCCAAACACTTGCCAATAAGAACAGGTTGAACGTTTTCTGATAGAACAGTTTTCCATCAGAAAATGCTGATTTAACTAAATCATAAAAGTTTTGTTGAAATTTTCACAGGAAATTATTGTTTTGTCTAGGTCAAAATGTTTCATTTAGACTGTTGTATCATCTTTTATGTTCTACTATAATATAAAAGTTGAATTGATAATGCTGAAATGAAACATTTTGATAAAGTCCAAACAAAATATTTTGTTTCATGAAAAATTCCAAGAGTTCAAGTTTTTGTCCTGAATTAGGATGAAACCAAATTTTGAAATCTTGGAATTTCCAGCAGGATGGAAATTCCTAATTTCAACCAGCTCTACTTGCCAATATAACCTTCATATCTCAAACACACCATATAATTCCCTCACATCACACTCTTCTTACATATGATTTACACACACACATTTATATCTCATAGAGGCATATAAAAATATCTAATTCATATGTTATATATTCATACCTACATTGTGCTCAGGCTCTTTGCAGATTCCACAATGGTGGGCTGGATGCCTACCAGGGAGGCTTGGAAGAAGGCAGGCTAGTTCCTCTTCAGAATTCTCCCCCAACCTTCTAGACCCCACAAAATTCACTCTTAGGACTCTCTGGAGATCCAGATCCATGGCTTAAAGAAAGGGTAGGGAGGGTGGGGCAACCACATGTATTTATTCTGCAATGAGGAGCCAGGGGGCGGGGAGGGGATAGTTATCTGTTGGGAGAGTTCCTGGCAGGATGGTTGCTGCAGGGGCTGTGATAACAAATGGGCTGCAGAAAGCGTATGTCTGTGTTTTCCCATGGGGCTAATTCACACACAGAAAAAAGGGAAATTTCACACTGAATTTGGAAACCACACAATCTCTCTGGAATTCTTTCACTGGGTGGATTCACAGCCTCACAGAAGAAATCAAAGCGCCAGCTCCTAGAATTATGGACCATATACTCATGGTTTTGGGGAGATTCTGATTAGAGACAAGAGTTCGCTGGTGCACTTTTGCCCAGAACCTCCCAGCAGAGTGGTATTATCACCCTTCAATAACACTACTATTGGAACTGACAAAGTACTTCTAGTGGGCAGAACTGGGTTGTTCAGCCTTAACCTTTTATTGAACAGTACATATAGTCTTGCCTTTAGCGGCTAGAGGATCTGCACAGGGAATATAATTGTTAGCACTAGTGTCAGTTATTAGAGACTCTTCTTTATCCCAGCTTAAGGAATTACTGATTTTTGGATTCAAGGATTTCCAGTTCAAATCTCAGCAGGAGCAAATCTCTCTCACACTGAAAAGAACTTCATTAGCTTAAAGAGATTGGTATTATACCCCTGTGCTTACCTCCAGTATGCAGTGAGGCGGTTCAGTCTGCTTCGGAGGACTAATGATGTGCTGTGAAGGGATTTTTGAGGTGTGTACCAGGACTTGACTTTTACTTTAAAAAGTGGCTTTTTGATCAGACTTATTTAGTGCTACTCAAATTGCTTTATAGCTGCTTGTTTTGTGCATTCCATTTGGAGTGGTCTTTCATTCTAGAACCTCTTTGGGGTTGTAACTAGACATGGAAAGAACTGCATTTGTACTGATGAGGAGGTTGTACCTGTTGACTATGAACAGCTAAATTTTTAGATAATCCCTCAGATTTGTGTATTTTCAGTGATTTGCCTCTTACAGGTAAAATTATGCAATCATCCATTTCCAAAAAACAAAAACAAAAAATACAAGTCTGAGCTACTGTATTGATGTTGGGAAATCAGGTACGAGGACATATTTCACTAGGCTTTTCTATGGATTGGTTGTGTGTTTGAGTCACATCAGAGAGAAATATCCTTATTCGGAGTCAGCTTTGGGATCTGAGAAACCCACAGCCAAAGCAGTGGGGCAATTATAGAACAATGTCAAATGTAACATGCCACAGAGTCTGCTGCTGTTTAAGGACCCAATCCCATGATCTGCTGAGTGGCTCCTGAGAGCCCTCAACTCACACTAGTTTCACTCAGCATCTTACAGGATCAGGTTCTAAGTCCATTGACTGGCACTCTGCTAGCTTTGCCTAGTCTTAGTTGGGGCAGTGCTGCAGTCTCATGGGGCAGCCTGCTGCTTGTATTGCTTGCAGGGCCCACTTTGCACTCAGCAAAGTTGTGTTTGTTCTTGTCATTGAATTTTTTTGTTGAAAATGATCATTTACTTGAAAAAGCAAGGGCTCCCCGAAACATCTGAAACAGTTTTAGTGTTAAATTCCACTTGAACACCACAAAACTTATTTGGAAGTTTTCACACAACCCTGCTCCAAAGTTCATAAACCACCTCATTTCACATTTTTAGGCTTTCATGTTCTCTGAGCACAAGTTCTATTTTTTTCTCCCTTTACTTTAATTAAATTCACTCAAGGCCCATAAGCCTGGAGAACTTGGATGACTTTTTCCCTCCATATTATTATATATAAAATGAAAAGCTGGCTTGCCAAGAGTCTTTTCTGCACTCGTCCTTTTCTAATATACCTGTACAAACATCATTAGTAAATGCTGCCAAATTGTTGCATTGGGCTTCATTTTTATACACTTTGACAGATTTTGAAGATTTGTTTTCTTTAAAAAATTACCTCACAGTGTATTCAAAACAAGTTTTGAAAGAGAGTTGCCACTTTAGTGCCAAAAGCACAGAAACTCTGCTGTAGGACAAAAGGTCTCTTTACATTTTTTGCCATTTGCTCTCCTGCAAGTGTATTTCTTGGGTGGAACATTACAGTTGGACTATGCATGTGAATAACCAGATTACTTGTGAAGTTAAGCAATGACTCAGTTGTCATTTTAATATTTTTTCCCCTCACCACCAAGGATGAAAAATTGCTGGGTTTAGATTCCACAACCCAACAGCGAAACATGTAAATGATTAAACTAGAAGGGAACATTAAGTCTCTCTCTCTCTCTCCCCCTTCCCTTCCAATCCCCATGTGGAAAACTTTAGAGAGACTCAAATGACTTTTCTCATCAAAAGACATGTGATTTAAAGTACAGGAGCCCAATTTGCCACCCTCAGCAGATATGAGTAACTCCCACTGACTTCAAAGAGAGATACAGTTCTCCAGTATGGGACAATAGGGACCAAGATGTTCTGTGCAGCCTACAAATCTACATCCCAGAATTTTGTTAGTCTGCCTTGAAATAACAAACTGAGGTGTCTGTGTAACTGTAACCATTTTGCCAAAAAAAAAATGAACCTCTCATATTCTCTTCCAACTTACTTGACAAGCTCTTTACCATCCAAGTTTTATTTTAATGTTTTTCACCACTACTTAGCTAAAGTTTTCATTGAGGGTTTTTCAAATCTTATAACTACTCAAAGAACTGATGAAACAACCTTACATATCACAGTATTGTAGAGTATTCCAAAAGAATGCAGAAGGCTCCTGAGAAAAAAGGACAACGATATGATTGAAAATGCCTAGCCTGTTACCTTTTAAGTAGTTAAAATCCTCACCTATGTAGACTGAACACAGTTTTCTATAGAACAGAAATACAGTTGTACAGCAATAAGATGAAATTTCTGCTTTCCTAGGTACATTTTTTCCTAAGTAGGAAAAGTGAATTGAACAAGTGCTGGAGCTGAGAAGGGAGTTAGGGAAGAATAAGCCGTATGTTATCACCTTGTCAGCAAGGAGAGGATTTAAACCTGCCAAGAAGCTGTGGTTCCAGAAGAACAGTCATGTTTCAAGCACAACTACTGAGGCCACATAGAGCACAACCCACCACGAGAACAGCAGATTTGCAAGGCTGGGCTCGTAGGTGGAAGCATCCCAGGCAATGTCTTTTGAGAAGTCCAGGAAATATTTAATTGCAGAGAAGTCTAGGGAAAATTTTTGAAAATACATGCCATTTGATGCATTACAAAGGAAAATATAACCAGACAGCATATACGCGTACTGTTAATTTATTGTTGACATACTGGCAATCAACTTTCTATAAAATCCCATATCTTATATGTAGAACTACATCTCTCTTGCTTTTATTATACCTTCTTCCTCTTCCTTCCTACTACTTTCTCTCACCTTTCTTTCCTAGCATATATCATGGTGTATATTTTTCTGAATTCTTCTTGCTGGCTGTTGCTCCTTCTCTCTCCCTCATCCACCTACTTCCTTTTGCTTCCTTTACATTGTGTCTCCTCTTTGCTCCACTTTCAGAGCTCACTCCTTCCAAATCCTATGCTTCTCTTTCCTAATTTAGCCTCTCAATCTCTCCCCCTTTCTCCACTCTGACACCCTCTCCCTCACTCCTGTTTACCCCATACAACCATGTACACACACACACACACACACACACACACACACACACACACACACACACACACACACACACACACACTCCACCTTTCAGACTCACCCTACCAACTCGTCACCCTCTGCTCTTCTGAGTCAAGAGAACTGTTACTTTGTGGACCTAGAGCCTCTTTACTTCTGTTTCCTCATCCCTCCAGCAAAACATCTAGATGCTCTCTGACTGCAGTTCATTTCATACCCAGCTGTGAATGTTAATGGCTGAGGATTGGGTGTATTGTTTTGCTAAAAATGTCATAAAAATGATATTGGCCACTTTGTATTCATTCCTATGTATGAATAGAAACCTATTACTACCTGGGGTGTTATTGTTTCCTCCTCAGACTTGTCTCTATCCACTTAAAATATGCTAGAGCCCCAGGCTTGATACTGCACATGCTGGGGCTGAAAATAAAATTGCCTGGAAACCTCCACATACTCTCCAGTCCTCTTTGAAGGTCCATGGTGATATTTGACTTCCTGAGATGGAGCAGACAGCAGCTTCCAGGCAGCCAGTGGGGCAGACTTCACCATCAAATCATCTCTCCCATTAGACAGCTATACAGCATTGGTATAATTGGTATAGGGAAAAGCACGCTGCATATTCTAACAGGCTGCACCACTTCCTTTCAGACAAGGACCCGTGCCTTTGTAAGCTTTAGGCTAGATTATTGCTACAGCACTTTCCTAGGACTGTCCATGAAAGCTTTTCTGCACACTGGAACAGGGTGTTAATAACATCTCATGTTAGAACACAGAGCCTCAAAATGGTGGCTTCACTTCAAGAGTTAGTCCTTGTGGTGTATTGAAAATTGTATGAAAATTATAAGCTATCACCTTAAATGCTAAGGAGGTTTTCCTACTCCTGTTTATAGACTAGGTGGCTCTGTGAGGATATGTGCAATCTGAGCCTACCGGTCAGTCAGTCATCAGCCAGTCAGCCTGGAGTAAGGTGGGGTGAATTGTACCTCTGTGTTTTAGGGAGCAGCCTGCTTTGTCTCTCTCTGCTTTCGGGTTGTGTGTGTTACTGTTCTGAATCCCAAGAAATAAAGTAGTGTTACTTTATAACTTTCCAGCAAGAGTATGTTATGTTTTCATCTAATTTCTCTCTGTGTGCCATGAAACATAATAGCCCTCATCTTCAAAATTTTCAATAGACTAGAGCTCAAGGGCCACCTCTTTCTCTGCCCCACTAAAAATACAGCATTATACTGGAATGCTGATTAATAGATCCCAGGGTGATACTCATGGCAGCAGGATGTTTTGGCAGAGGGCCCTTGGCTATATAGCTACCTAGCAATGAAGACTGAGCTCAAGTCCTCCAGAACACAATATAAAACACAGGTCTTTGCAAAGATCCTTCTCATTAAAAAAAAAAAAGGTACAAAATGTTTGGTGAGAGGGTTTTTTCCTCTAAAGTATATGACCGAAGGGACAACCATAAAATTTTCTCTGTTACTGAACAGAAACAGATGATCTCTTAATGGTTATATTTGGCACCCAGATACTATGAGGAAGGTATACTTAAACAGTATTTAAATAGTTAAATCTATTTAGGATCAAAGCTTGATCAAAGTTGATGATGGAAACTTATAGTCAACTCTTTCCTCCTTGTCTTTCCACCTCCCTGTGGCTCACTCCCCTTATAGTGTTCCTCTTTCCATAATGCGAGTCTCCCTTCTCCCAGTCCCCTCCATCACTTCCTCCTGTCTTTGTGCACTTTGCTCCCACTCAGTGTTTTTCTCTACTTCTCTCCATTTTAATTTCTACATCTCTCTCCTTCTGCTGTCTGCATCCCCTCTCCCTCCAACAAAGTGAAGAGAGATGGGTTTTCTCAGGTCTCTCAGAGCCAGACATGCAGAAAAAAGTCATTCTCTAACATAGACAGCTACTCTAATCTGTATATAGACTTTCACTACCTCTTCCAATGAAAAATGGCACCGTTTTGCCATGCAGAAGGGGTTCCAGTGAAGACTGATGGTAATTCTCCCCGCAGTGCTCTTTAATGCTGTAGGGAGCTTTCATTAATGATCACAGGTAAGATGAGTAGACTGATTCCCCTGAAGACCAAGTGATTCTCACACTCACATGCATGACACTGATAGATACTGAATATGCAGCTGGCAGTCCTGCCAATTCTTCCCTCTGGGCCCTGTGGAGAAGTCTAGGATTCCTTGCTTTGATTACCCACAGTGACAGGTGAGGCCTGGGACGGAGAAAGACTGCAAAGCTGTTCTGTGTTACTGAGCAGCAGCAGAAGCTAAAAGAAACACAGACGTGCTGCATAATGAATATTGAGGATTTAAATATATACATTCATTCCTAGTCTAAGAGTGCAGAGAGGTAAAACTTTGGAAGGCTGGACTCTCCAGATAATATAAAATCATTGCTTTCATTAGAAGCATGGTTTTAGTAGTAGGAAACTAAAGAAGACAGAGTTCCAACCAGTGTCGCTTTAAGGCCAAGCAATGTCACAGAGCCGCAGGTAGAATATCCAATAGCTGTGAATATGAGCCAGGGGTTCTGGAGAGATGAGTCCCCCAAAATACCCATTTTCAAAAAGTTTCTAGTGTTGTTTTTTTTAAACTCTCAGAGCTAGAGATCAAACCGTTGATGAACAATCTGTTGAGTGTCACCCCAAGGCAGTGTATGGCAGCCACTAAATCTTTGGGGGACCCAAATTGTGAATGGTATGTAAGGAAATGTACATTTTTTATACTGCACGTGTGCCAATGCAGAAAAATGGCTAGACAGTTTCCATTCAATTATATGCTTTAAAATGCCGTAAAATCTGAATTGCTTTGAAATGTAGTGCAGGGTAGTGTTACTGCTCCAAATGTGGGGTCATTTGACCACGGGGCTCCTGAATTACAACCACACCCCAAAACAGTTTCCCTTCCTTCCGCTGCCTTGCACTGTTCAACTGAGAGGTATGATTGACTCACTGGATGAATCACAGACCTCTTGATGGCTGTGAATTTACTCTGCAATTAACACAACTAAGGATAAATTAATTACAACTCCCCCACACATACACCTAAGACAAAATAATTTTGGATGACATGGCTGAAAGTTCCTTAATGGGTAGCAGGTTTTTTTTTTTGAGTGGTGTGTGTGTGAATGTAGTGAAAGTCTTTGGGCAGAGGGGACACATGGGTGCGTGGGGGGGTTGGCCAGGGTACCCCCCCCTGATTTGCTGCTTGGCTTGTACTGACCATGCTCACATGGACTGAGCATGCTTAGTAACATTGCTGAAGCCAGCTGCCCTCTGCACTCTCCCTCCTCCCCATTGGCACGGGTCACCTCTGTCTTTGGGAGAAAAAATTAGATATGTGAATACTTCTTGGGAGGGAGTGGTATTAGGGGATGGAGGAATGGGGAAATAAGGGAAGAGGGGTTTGAGGCTGCAGATTGGGGAAGAGAATATGGGGAAAGGGACAACTAGGGATGGATGGTAGGGGAAGGGAGAGAGGTTGGGGGCTCAGATGAGGGAGGCATAGCACTCCCCTCTACCAGTGCACCTGAACCTCCTGAATTCTCCCAGCTCTGCCACTGCACCTCAATTCCCTTGTGCCACTCATCTCTGCCATTACATCCCAACCTCCTGGAGCCCCAGCACTGCCTATGCACCCTAGCCTCCATGCACTCGAAAGCTCTACCAGAACAACCCAACCATTCTGCACCTCACAGCTCTGCCAGTGCACCTCAATCCAGCTGGATCCTCACCTCTGCCAGTGCTCCCCAGCCACCCTACACCCAAACTTCCTGCACCTCCACTCACCAATGAACCCCCTGCACTCACAGCTCTGCCAGTGCACCCCCATCTGCCGGCATCCCACAGCTCTGATGTTTCACCCCAGACCTCTGCACCCATAGGTCTGTCATCGCACCCCAACCTCCCTGCAACCTGCAGCTCTGCCAGTGGACCCCAACCACCCTGCACTCCAGCCTTCCTGCACCCCAACATTATTCCACTGTAACAGAGTTGTCCTTTGCTCTAGACACTGCATGTGAACTGAGTTATAGAAGCAGGGAAGTAAATGCAATAGAAACATTTGTGTACCAGAAAGTGAATACTTCAGGGAGATGTGTTCCTTGCTTGCAGTGCAGAGGCCTAGGTGCAGTACTGGGTAGGGGGCCACTGGAGTGGTGAATGCTTTGAATGGGTCAGGACAGGAGCACAGCTGGTAGGGCATAGCTGATGTGTACGTGTGTGTGTGTGTGTGGGGTCACTGGATAAATACGTTAATTGGGGGACATGATATGTACAGCTGCCTAAATGACTACCGATTCCTGCAAATAACATATCTTTTCCTGTTTAAAAAACCCAAACACCTAGGAAATTCAATGGCGAAAAACTACATTAATGCAGAATTTAGGTTGCTTGGTGGCCTATTGTCCCCTTACAGAACACTGAGTTGAGCAAAACTCAAGCTTCTGAAAACCAGGAAACGCGCAATTAAGGTTGCCCAGGCAATTTTAACTCTGCCCTCTTTCAGCAATGCCCCATAAACATGCATACCTTTCCTCTGCCAACCCCACATTTGCTGAAATGTAAAAGCTCTTCACCTCCTGTTGCAACCCATTTTCCCTCACCCACAGGATTCCAGATGACTTTATTAAAGGACAAAAGAAGAAAAGAAAAGGTTGCCCATGCTACCTTCCCTCTGTTTCTCTGGAGCTAGCAGTAGTCAATGAGAACTGTTCCAGGTGCAGTGAAGGGGTCAGGCATGCTAAATGGGGGAGAGGGGAGCAGTAGTTGGGCCTGGTTGGTCAAGGTGTGTTAGTGATACAAGGACACGTGTAGATTACTTTGAGACGTGTGACAGCTGTGATTATCTATGTTTTGCACCCACCAGCATCTGTGAGCAAAAGGAAGAGCTGCATATGTACTTTCCAGCTCCAGTGGCATCATTTCAGTGCAGAGTTGTGTATGCTGTACAATTAGCAGGGCCCAAGGGGGTTATTACAAAGGGTATTATCAGTGGCGAACTGGGTGGTGAGAACAATCTAAGCATTATCTGCATGCACTCCCAAGTAAAGTGGGTGTGCCCAGAGTCAGGTGTAGCTGTACTGAATGGTGGAAGCAGTAGTTAGCTGTGCTTGGTAGGAGTGTGTTACCAAGATCTGTGGATTACGCTGAGGTGTGTGACAGAGCTGTGACTGCGATAGGAGGAGATCTGTTTTCCACCCTCTCATGTATGAGGAAAGGGAAGAGGTGCATGTGCATCTTCAGGATGTAGTATCCTGAAGTATCTATGCAGTATCTATGCAGAATCGCATAAGTTATGTTGGTGATGGCATATGGCTTTTATTATAAGGATACTGTGAGCAGTGAGGTGGAATATGAGTAGGCTTTAAAAATGGTTAAGTGAAAATGAGATGGTATCCTGTGAGTAAGTGTAAGGCTGTGAAGTGGTTATTAAATTGTACACGTGTGTTATTCTTTCTGTAGAGTTGGCTGAGTGCATGAGTGTATTCCAGGCTCTGGAAAGTCTTGAATCTAATAGTGCCATGGGCCGGTCTAAGTATGTGCTATGTGAATATTGAGGCATTGCTCAAAAAAGGGTAGAGGGAAGGTGGCGGGGGCAACCTTTTCCCCCCTCTAATAGTGTTAGGTGGAATCGTCTGGGAGAAAATGATGAGTTGCAAAAGGAGGTGAAGAGCTTATACATTTCAGCAAGTGTCAGGTTGGCAGAGTAAACATACGTGTGTTAATGGGGCATATTGGAGCATTGCTGAAAGAGGGCAGAGTTAAGTTTACATGGGCAAATTTCTTGTTTTTCGGAAGTTTGCATTTTGCTCAGCTGAATGTTCTGCAAGAGGATGACAAACTGCCAAGCAACTGAACTCTACATTAATGTTGTTTTTCGCCATTGAATATAATCTATTTGCTGATACAGGATTGGGGAAGCTCCCAAAGGAAGCTTCCAATGTTTGATAAAATATTGTTTAATTATAAATGTGTGTGAACTGTAGAATGATTCACAGGCACATAAGTGGACAGTTGTACCTCCCACAATCAAAGAAAGACAATGCAAATTTACAACCACCAGTGAGTGCAATAAATATAAACACAAACTGCAGCCACAAATGGAGGCCATCTTTAAAAAAATGTACTTTTTTTTTACGTATTATAAATGTATACAGGATATCATAGAACTTATCCAACGGCCTAGAGTCTAGCAGGCAGGCAATGAAGATCCACATCTCAAATCACTTTCAAAGAAATAGGGGGAGAGACACAGAAAGCAGCAGGAAAAAATGGGGAGACAGAAAAATGAATCCAAAAAGTAGCAGAAGATGGAGTTTAAAAAATACCTAAACAACAGAAAGCAGAAATTATAATAGGGATTGTCCAAAAAAAATCTACCTCCATCTATTAAAACACAAAACAAACCTACAACATTTTGGAAAAAAAACCCCTATCAACAATGCTTCAATTTTTTTTTTCCCTATAATAAGTGTTTTTGCCTTTCATTCCTCTTTTTGTTTCTTTTATTCTCTCTCTCCTTTCTTTCTGTTCCTCTTTTCCACAACTTGTGTTTTCCATCTTACCAGAGTGTGTTGGGAATGGCTAAAGAAATCAGTTAGCCAGGAAACAGAATTGTAATAGGAGATCTGCTTAGCAGAAACTAAAGGCTTCAGATTTTGGCATGGATGGAAGTGAAGTCTGACGCTATTTGGCAAGAACTAGGTTGAAATAAATTAGTTTTCTGATCAAACAAAAATTTTCAGGCAAAGAGTCTGCTTTCCTCAAAAACTTTCAATTTATTGTCAATAACTGAAAGCCCAAAAGCTGAATATTTTTGGTAGAAAACTAGACATTTTCAGGTTTTCTGAATATTTTTTTTGTTTTTTTGAAGAAAAATTGAAAATTTCAGCAGGAATTTCCCCCTCTGAGTATCTTGTAGCAATATCCCCAAAACCCCTGACTTCCAAGGCAATTGTTCCAAAATGTTACTAGTTGTAGAGTCTAACTCTAACTCTCACTTTCAGCAAATTTACTATTCTAAATTAAAAGTGGAAATATGGTGTGCATTTTAAACAAGTATATTAACCACAGGAACGGATTACCAATGGGTGTGGTGGATTCTCCAGCACCAGAGGTCTTTAAATCAGAGTTGGATGGCTTCCTAAAATATATGCTCTAGTTCCACCATTTGTTATTGAGGTTGATGAAGGAATTATTAGGTGAAGTTCTTTTGCCTGTAGTATGCAAGAGTTCAGACTAGATAGTTATAACGGTCCCTTCTGGCCTTAAAGTCTATGGGCACCCATCAGCAATTTAAGGACATCTTCCAGTCTTTTAAGAGTCCCATTTGTATTTG
Source organism: Mauremys mutica (assembly GCF_020497125.1). NCBI lineage: Eukaryota > Metazoa > Chordata > Testudines > Geoemydidae > Mauremys > Mauremys mutica. Next base: position 184,467,875 of record NC_059073.1, on the reverse strand, counting down.
GGATGCTCTTGAGACAGCGGGGTTGTGTGTGAGAAGAAAAACCTTTTAACCACACAGTCTGCCAAGTGAAATGAACAGGAAGAGCTAGTGGCATCCACTCTTAAAGCACATGCTTTTTGGAAAAAAATACAGGTTGAAGTCTGTTTCTCATATTACCATTTGGGTGCTCTGATCCACTACACCTCTCAAGTAAGAACAGGACCAAAACCAATCCCTGCATGTCCTGACCCGAGCCACATATCACCACACTTCTGCTTTTATTGTTTTATTCATACTCCTGCGAGCTCTCATAGCCGCTGTTAGCAGCTGGCTGTGCTTTTAACAACTGCTGGGCCTTTCCCAGATCACTAACAGGCCACAAATCGCTTTTAAATATTAAGCGAATTAAACAGAAATAAGGCTGGCACATAGTGTAGCCCTCAAACAAAATACACATCTGGGTATTTCCAGCTTTGTAAAAGACTGCAGCAAACTGTTTAACACATGCCTTGCAGACTCTACCTCAGCTCTGCTGTCCTGCGGGGAGAGGCTAAGATGGCTTTAAACCACCTTTGCATGTTCCTGATCCTGGGCTGCTCCATGGGACAGTCTGCCCCCTGGCATAATTATGGGTGGCAGGTCATCCTTTGCTGCCTATGCATGGCAGTGCCAGCCAGCATCAATGCAGTGATATGGACTGTGGCCCTACCTTCTCCCACCCTGACCCACCCATCACACTCCCAGCTTGCCCCACAACCCAGTGCATGGAAGCAGTGATGAGCTGGAGCTGGTTCCCACAGGTTCCCAAGAACCAGTTGCTAAAATTAGACCTCCGTGGAGAACCGGTTGTTAAAGGGCCAGAGGGTGGGCAAAGAACCCCAGTCCGCGGGCCAGACCATCCAGTTGCTCCCAGGATTCCCAGCTGGGGAGGCTGAGGCTCCCCGGGCCCCTCCCCTGCTCCACCCCAGCTGCAGCGTGGCCAGCCGCCGGCACCAGCTGGGCAGCTCAGCTGAGCTCGGGAGTCATCCTGTTGCCGCTTTTTGAGTGGCCCGGCAAGGTCGGGGGGGCTGCTGCAAGCTCCAGGGCTGGCCAGAGGGGAGGGGAGGGGGTAAGTGGGGCAATTGGCCCAGGACCTGCAGGGGCCCCCGGCCCCACGAGTATGTCTCCCCCCTGCTCCGGCCCCTCCCCCCCCTTAAATCAGAACTTTGTATAGGGAACAGGTTGTTAAGATTTTGGCAGCTCATCACTGCATGGAAGGGGTCTTGCATGGCCGTGTTATGCAGTGCCTGCACCAGGGGAACGCTCCCTTGGCCACCTAAGAGGCTTTCCCAGTGCCTTAGCACTGCTTCAGCACTGTACAGTGCCTGAGCAGGGGAGAATCTCCCCTCAGGAATAAGGACTGAACACTGATTTCCTCCCCCCACCTCTGGTTATATTTCCTTAGAGAGCCAATACTGCCAGCTCTCTTTTTCTGGGCTATAAACACAGTTAGCTGGTTTCAGTGTCCTTATCGATCAAGTCAATAAAATGTGCACCAAAAAGTATTAAAAGTAAAATGTAAAATAAAATATATGTATCAAACTGCAATTTAGAAAAATCTATTATTCTTGTCATACGGAACACAAAACACGTAATCATACCATACAGGAGAATGAAAAAATTGTTCTCTTTAAGGAATACAAAAGCCAAAAGGAGATAAGACTTATGACATAGGAAAAGTACATTTCTTATCATTTATTCTGTTACTTACAACTGGTGATTTTTTTTTTTAATTCTACATCAGAAAGCAATATGTGGCATGGTTTTAAGTTCTCAATTTCCATTGGCTCAAGAACCAAATAATGAACATTACAGAATATATTTAATGTCAATGAAGAAATATATTTACTAAAATCAGTAGAATAGTGGAGCCAAAATGGCCCAGAACACTGTTCTGGTGCTATTTCAAAGTTGCAAAAATAGCAGTCCACACGTGCTGCACAGAGGAAGCCATTTTGCAGAGTGCACTGCTCACGTCACACTAGCAAGGGCGGGGAGCTCTGCAAAATGTCATCCGTCACAGCAGCAGGGATGGTTCTACACTATTCCTATACCCTTGAGATTTAGGGCTTACATCAATGACTAAAATACAAACATTTCTAAGGGATGGTAGCTAGTTTTTAAAAAGTCACGAACCTCTAAATATGCCTAATGAAATTTGCACAAGAGACCATTGTTAGGAAATCTGTCTTAAGAGTCCACCCCATAGCATCCCCATACTGAGTACAATTCTGCTCCACCTTTATTAAAATCTTTAGCATCTTGCACCTATATAAAATACTTACCTGTACGGACCCGGCTTAACTAGTGAGTTGAGTTGTGTCAAGGTAAGAATGGTCTTCAAACTGATATAGCTCCTGTAGAATGAAAGGATTTGGAGGCTCCTGATTTGCTACCTCGTGCTCCAAAGGAATGAGAGAGACTGACAGCTCCAACAGCAGCACAGAAAAGTCTGAATCTCAGATTTAGAGAGGGAAAGAAAGGACTAAAAGGCCCAAACTGGGTGCCTTGCTGTATAAAATGTAATTGATGTTCCTAAATGTTTTTCGAGTCAGGTGATAACTTACATTTATCTCATACCTTTGAGTACTCCACCTACAATCTTACCACAAACTCATCTCCACTTGACCTGTCAGCCACCCTCAACAAGTCCCAACAAAATAACTCCTGTGCTCACCTGAGGCCCAGGATGGGCTACATTCAATCCCAGATCAGTGATAGGTTCAAGATCCTAAATCTTTCAGCCATTCAAGGCTAGCAGTGGGAGTTCTGTACCACTGGAAAGGGGAAGGATCCCAGCTTCCCAATAGGATGCACAATACTTGATTCTACATATGAAAGTCTTGAAATACTGAAATTCAAGGCCATACATGTTTTGAAAAAGTACAATATTTTTTGAGATTTAAAAAAAATATATTAATTATGGGTCAAAAATCCTATCTCTACATGGTAATACCTGCACAGGGTGCAGGAAACTCTGAAAGGTTCCCCTTTTTGGCTCACCTGGGAATTGTCCCATTGGAGGGACATAATTGGTATCTAGTCCATAAACCCTACAGAAGTTTCTGTGGGAGCACCAGACCACACACAGAGAAACCTTGCAACTCCATGCAGGCTCTGGGTCTTCTTAGGCCTCTAGTGCCCAGCATGGTTCCATTCCACTCCTAGCCAGTGCCTGCCCCTAGGACCACACCTCTGACAGTGTTAACTTATCTCAGGATTGTCTGCTGAGTGTGTGCACATGTGGGACAACCCACATCCCTACTCTGCACTGCTCCAGCTCACATAACTCCCTCCCCTGAGTCAGCGCACTGCCTGCAGGCTGCACCATCCCTACACTCAGATCCCTGGAGCTATGAAGAGCACATCCCTCCAGGATGGGATCCAGGGGAAGGGGTACTGAAATAGAGGCAGCTGACCCCTCCACTTTTTGTATGGGTGTGGGAGAGCTCTGTACAGACCCAAAGGGTGCAATCTGTCTCTCTCTCTCTCTCTCTCTCTCTCAGAGGTCTTTACTGTAGGACTCCTGGTGCTAAAGGGAGTCTGGCTTTGCCAGAGGAAGAATATGAAAAATAGACCCAAGAAAACAAACAACTCCCAAATATTTCTAAAATAGTTTTCCTGTAAAATATGGCCCATACAGAATGGGTGGGGCATGATAGAAAGATCCTAGTGATGCTCATTTAGGATGATTTGCATAGCTCACGCTGACTTCATTCACTCACAAAGTAATGCAGCTATCCCAAACGCAGGCTGATAAAACCTTTAAACCATCATGTATTCTCTCTCTGTGTGTATATTACGTACAAATCTAGAATGGGATTACAATGCTAGTGTGTCCCTGGAACCAATTCGATTCCCTCCTGTGGATTTCAATCCTCCTCTTGTTTCACTGGCGGGAAACTAATAATTCTTAGGCTTGCCAACCCTCACTCATTTGGAATGAAGTTTATTTATTCTGGCTTCAGTTTTATGGTCTTCTTTTCATACCTCCATATTACTCCCAGAGAGGGGAGGTTTACAGTGCATTTTAATGGCAATTTTAGAGGTTTTTGCAGACTCCAAAAGGAGAATTATGCATATATAAAAAGGCAAAGCCAAGCTGCTGGGTGCTGGAGGGGATGTCTCTTTTGTGTGCATGCCAAAGAACGCAAGAAGAACAATGTTTATCATGGTGACTTGCCATATAGAGCTACAGTTTGTTGGACAGTTGTCAATTGTATGGGAAACAAAAGCAACTGGTTGCCCATTCCTTAATTGTACTGTAATATGACTATATTTTTATACCTCTAGCCCCTTTCATTTCCTTATCAAATATTAACCCATGAAGAAACAAAACTGAGTAGCTCAATGTATTTCAGCTGTGACAGAAAAAGAACAAACTACTTCACTACTTGTATCATGCAGGTAGCCTGGCCATCTGAAATGTAAACTGACCGTTTAAGCCTCTCAAGATCTGCAAAGACTCCAGACACCTGCTACTGCTCAGCAGCTGGGCAACACTGGAGTCAAAATGGGACATTGGTGTTAGAAGAAGGGGCATCATAGCCATCCAGGGAAATAGATTAGTCATGAGAGATTGCTTTTCTCTTTGTGAGATGCCACAGCAGATGAAATCAGATAAGACATCTGAGCTAAGTCCTCCATCATCAGGGGCCACAGGGAATTTGAGAGGTTCATGATTGTTCCTTTTGGTTTGCCAAAGCCTGAATTTGTTGACCTTTCGGGTCCCATCTGCTCGCCTAGGCTTTTGCATGCAGTGAGGGAGTAGTAAGTGGGCAACAGTAGTGGAAGTTGCAGGAATTTGGTATGGTCTTTGGTTTAGGACTATTGGGTTCTATTTATTAAATGATATGTTATAATGATTGCATATGCCCTGTGGGAACTGTTATAAACTGCAACAAACAAAGTCTCCTTTGGTGTCAGTTATGACTAAGGCTCCGTGTTTGTCATGGAAATCAGCAATTCCGTGACTTTCTGTGACCTCCGTGACTTCTGCAGCAAACCGTGCAGCTGGCCTGGGAGCCGCCTGAACAGCTCAGGCGGCCCTTGGGCCAGTCACACTGGCTGCTGCTGGGGCAGTGTCAGGCCCCCCCCAGCAGCAGGAGTTTGGGTGTGTGTGTGTGGGGCGCTCAGGGTTGCTGTGCGGGGCGGTGCTTACCTGGGGGGGGGGTGGCTCCCCAAAAGGAAGCCAATGGGAGCTGCAGAACCGGGGCTTGGAGTGGAGCAGATGCAGCTCGTGGAGCTAGGAGCTGTAGGTTGTTGCTTCCCAGGAGCCAGGTAGGGAACCTGCCCTAGCCCTGCCAACCCGCCCCTGCCAGTACCCGCGGTGCCTGGCCCCCAGCACCTGCACCTGCACCCCCAGTATTCCCCTACAAGCTACCCCCCCCCAAGTTTTAGTCAGGGGTATATAGTAAAAGTCATGGACAAGTCACGTGCCGTGAATTTTTGTTTACTGCCCGTGACCTGTCCACGACTTTTATTAAAAATACCCATGACTAAAACATACCCTTAATTATATCTAACCTAGTGATAGGGTGACCAGACAGCAAATGTGAAAAATCGGGACAAGGGGTGGTGGGTAATAGGAGGCTATCTAAGAAAAAGGCCCAAAAATCAGGACTGTCCCTATAAAATCGGGACATCTGGTCACCCTACCTAGTGACCTGTCCTGATCTGGAGTCTTAAATCCAAACTTTTGCAGTTTGGGTTCTGGGTTAGAAGTAAAATCAGAAGAAAACTAATTTTTAAATCTAGTTTTATGTGGCTAAAGAAGGCAAATCCCACGAAAACAGCTGATCTTGCAAGATTTTGGCTATTTTGTGCCAGTATTTTACAAGGATATCTCATCCACACTCTGTGATATAGACCTGGTTCAAACTTGTATCCAAACTCTAATCTAACCCTAATCCAGATCTACACTTCTTAGTGTCATCTCTAGTCCTAACTAACCTAATTTGAACACTTTTCCATTACTGTATGTCATGCAGGTGTTAATGCATGAGATACTGTTGATGCATGGCCTTCAACTTTTAATCCAGTGGTCATTTTTTACTCCCTTTTGGCTACTTTTTTACTGGAATAGGAATCAAGCTTCCTGGTGCACACATTTCCTCCTATTGTATTCACACTCCAGTTAGAAGAAATAAATTATTTTCTGTATTGAACACAACAGCACTCCAATGCTCACTAGATAGGTATGACCTAACACTTGGCTGGTGGCCTTTATACAGGGATCACAACTAACTTGTTTTCTTAGCTGGTCTAACACCAGCTATAAACTTGCTAACGTCCTTTCCTCTGCAGACCTCCTCTGACACTTTATCCAGGCTCGGGAGTTCATCTTTGTCATGGAACTCACATAAACCATTTCTCTAGCTACTCGTGCTGCTGTCATTCTTTTTCTCTTCTAACATTGACATTTTTGTACATTCTGTCTTTGCTTTTTACCATTGTCCTGTTCCCTTGTGGCCCCTCATAACATTGTACATCCAGCCAATCCCATCCACAGTGCAGTTCAAGCCCCCTGGGCCTTAAAACTGAGTTACTGTTTCGGGGTGCTTTACCTAGCCTCCAAAATGTTGTCAGCTTTAAAAGAGAAACCTCTTGGTTGTCTTCTCCACTCCAGCTCTTTCTCCCACAGTCCTCAGGAAATCAAGCATGACTCATTAATGTGACTGTGAGATTTTAGGAGCTGCTGAGGGTGGGGTTGCAAGTTCCTCCCTGCTAGAGCCTGGTAAGGTGACAATGTGTTCAGGTGTACTGGGAGAGTCCCTCCCCTATTTTCTCATCTAGACTTATAGACTTTAGGGTCAGAAGGAACCATCATGATTATCTAGTCTGACCTCCTGCACATTGCAGGTCACAGAATCTTACCCACCCACTCCTGTAATAAACCCCTAACCTCTGGCTGAGTTACTGAAGTCCTCAAATCATGGTTTAAAGAATTCAAATTACAGAGAATCCACCATTTATACTAGTTTAAATCTTCAAGTGACCCATGCCCCATGCTGCAGAGGAAAGCAACCCAACCCCCCTCCCCCAAAGTCTCTGCTAGTCTGAGCCGAGGGAATATTCCTTCCTGAACCCAAATATGGTAATCAGTTAAACCCTGAGCATGTGGTCAAGACCCACCAGCCAAACACCTGGGAATAATTCTCTCTAGTAACTCAGAGCCCTCCCCATCTAGTGTCCCATCACCAGTGATTGGAGATATTTGCTACTAGCAGTCACAGATCAGCTACATGCTATTGCAGGCAGTCTCATCATATCATTCCCTCCATAAACTTATCAAGCTCAGTCTTCAAGCCAGTTAGTTTTTTGCCCCCACTTCTCCCCTTGGAAGGCTGTTTCAGAACTTCACTTCTCTGATGGCTAGAAACTTTTGCCTAATTTTGAGCCTAAATTTTCTTATGGCCAGTTTATAGCCATTTGTTCTTGTGTCCACATTGATACTTAACTTAAATAACTCCTCTCTCTCCCTGGTATTTATCCCTCTGATGTATTTATAGAGAGCAATCATATCTCCCCCAAGCCTTCTTTTGGTTAGGCTAAACAAGCCAAACTCTTTGAGTCTCCTATCATAAGGTAGGTCAGTGTTTTCCAAACTTGGGATGCCGCTTGTGTAGGGAAAGCCCCTGGCGGGCCGGGCCAGTTTGTGTACCTGCTGTGTCCACAGGTCCGGCCAATCGCGGCTCCCACTGGCTGCGGTTTGCTGCTCCAGGCCAATGGGAGCTGCAGGTACACAAACCGGCCCGGCCCGCCAGGGGCTTTCCCTACACAAGCGGCGTCCCAAGTTTGGAAAACACTGAGGTAGGTTTTCCATTCCTCTGATCATCCTACTAGTCCTTTTCTGCACCCTTCCAGTTTGAATTCATCTTTCTTAAACATGGAAGACCAGAACTGCACACAGTATTACAAATGAGGTCTCATCAGGGCCTTGTATAACGGTACTAACACTTCCCTATCTCTACTGGAAATACCTCACCTAGGACGGCATTGGCTCATGGTCATCCTGTGATCAACCAACACACCAAGGTCTTTCTCCTTCTCTGTCACTTCCAACTGACAAGTCCCTAGCTTATAGCAAAAATTCTTCTTGTTAGTTCCTACATGACCTTGTACTTTGCACTATTAAATTTCATCCCCTTTCTATTACTCCAGTTTACAAGGTCATCCAGATCTTCTTGTATGACAATCCGGTCCTCCTCTGAATTGACAATACTTCCCAACTTTGTGTCATCTGCAGATTTTATTAACACACACTCACTATTTTGTGCCAAGGTCAGTAATAAAAATGTTAAATAAGATTGGTCCCAAGACTGAACTGGTGGCAGTGGTTTCAAGATGGCACTTTTGCCTGAGAAGAAAGTTACTGGGCATGCAGATGAGACTGGAATCGGTGAGTAATTGACAGACTTTGAGGTGTTGCTCTCTGTGAATGAGTGGATTGATGAGAAAGCAGCATAGTACCTAGCAATGTTTTTGGATGGTGATGCCAAAGCATTTTACTAGCAGCTTCTTATCGCTGGTTATGCAAACACTTAAATGACTACTATGATGGGGGATTGGCCCTTTGAAATACCAGAAGGAATGGCAAACCAGGAGGTGGCCGGAAGGGGAACCCCTGCATCGTTATTTGTATACATTAAGGAGACTGTTGATAGGGCTTTCCCTGTACCATCCTGGTTCGAGTGAAGTAGAACCTGCTGCGCTGAATCTGGAATTGGCAATGCAAAGAGGGGCATATCAGTGATCTGAGGACAGCTTTCCAGAAGGTGATGGAACAGATGAGCTGGACCCGGGGTGTTCTCGGGACCTCAACATATTGCTGTCCATAACAGATAGGCCTGACCTAGAAGATATGAACCCTCCACTATCTAGATCCAACCATGAGCGAAGTGTCCATGACTGAATACAGGACTCAAGAGTGCAGACTAACACAGAAACCTGCATGGATGGCAGACTGCTTGGATTCCTAGGTGTTACCATTAAATTCTTACTTAACTAGATGGGAGAAAGTTGTAATGTTTATTGTGGACAGCAAATACATGGTGCTATATCCTTATGTTAGTGTTAAGTTATTGTTTGCAGTGTTGTTGTAGTTGTGTTGGTCCCAGGATACGTTAAGCTGTTGTCCTGTATGTTACTATGTTGTTGATCTGAACTGGGCGGTTAGCAGGAAGTTGAGCCCTACCTGTGTGTACTCGAATTGGAACTTACAGTGTCCCAATAAATCTCTGATTCTATAAGTGAGTATTACAGTATATATATATATACACATATTTTTGTAATAACTAAGGTTAAGATTTTGTCATGGCTATTTTTAGTAAAAGTCATGGACAGGTCACGGGCAATAAACCTAGGGGCTGAAGCAGAAAATGTCATGGAGGTCTCTGAAAGTCATGACTTCCGTGATCTCTGTGACATAAATGTAGCCTTAGAAATACCTACAATACATTTGTTCGTGGGAGATGTATTTTGGCCAGGGAGCTTTGCCCATAGGGACGAATGAGGGCATAAAGCACCTGAATTACAACTCCAATGAAGCACTTTGGCAACTTAGGCAGATGCAGTATTGCACTCAGCTCTATTGAAGACATATTGCTGTAATGTGTTGAATTTACTCTGCATTTACTAGACGCAAACAGTCCAGAGGGACAACTGTTAAGGGTGATGTAGTGTTTGGAGAGGAGAGGAAGATCAAGTATGTGTAGACAAAAATCAGACCTCCCTCATTTGCTCAATTTAAATGTTAACAGCACATTTTCAGTGTTTCCCGATAAACACTTTTCAGAACAGGAAGTTATTGGAAAAAATCCTCCACTTAGAAACATACACATGTCACCATTGAGTCAGAAGCTGGCAGTAGTGACAACAACTCACATTTATAAAACAAAAAGATTTCTCTTTTGTAGGAGTATTTTGAAGCCCTACAAAATATCACCATAAAATTATCCTTTTTATAAATTTTGAATTATGATCACCTCACTGAGTAGAGTCTCTTCACAGATCAAATTTAATGTTATCTGAAATAATAAAAAGTTAATTGGAAAGGAAATAGATTCAAGAGCCTCCTTTTGTTCAAGAAGCAATACAAACTATAAAGGGCCTGAAACGCTACAGCCCTACACATCATGTATGCTCATTTACTCCTACTTTCCAGACATGTAAAACAATACAAAATTAGAATTCACCATGCATTTAAACTAATAATAGGAATTTACAACCACTTTAAAATGGAGTAAATGACCACCCAAAGAGGAAAGCAATGAAGAATTGGGTCCAAAGCTTTAGTTTTCATGCTATGTGGCATGCATATAGAACTTGTTATGAACCTGAGAACATCCTTTATTTGAACTTTGTATCTTTTCTATCATTCTTTGTAAAGCTCATTATCACAATCCATTATATTCATGGAACAAGGAGAGACCTATTACAGCTAATTTAAGACCTGTGAGTTCCCATAGATACCAGATATTTCCTCAAGGCAAATATAGATTAATCTTACCACTCTTGTAAAGGAGAAAAATAGCTGATCCAGAACTTTTTGCATATAACAAAACTGTGAAGTTAGAGAAAGAGCAGTCCATCCATATACAGATATAATAGCAAGAAAACTTGCGATTTTACAAATCTTTAAATGAAAATCAAGTCAAACAAACCAAATAATACCAACCTCTCTGTGACACAGAGGCCCATTTGTAATTCACTACTCTGTGTTGGCAACTCTTGTCAGGCCTGACATACTCACTACATCTCACACACTGGTGTCATATTTATTTAAAAGGTGACATATAACATTATATGGTTTGAAATCTAATATCACACTAGTCATTAATGTCACAGGGAAATGTTTGTAACAACTCTGGAAGTGAAACTATGGATATTCTTTGATGTTATGTCCTGGAGACGGGAAACACAAAAAGGTGACTAAACAGGTTTCTTCTATATAAAGGGGAATGAAAATATGTGGTATATGTCCTGTCCAGGAAACAGGGATCTGGCTTGTTCCCTCGAGGTCAGTCACTGGCTTGCCCTCCTGCAGCTTTGCTGCCTGCCGTGTCACCCTAAGACTATCCCAGTGCCAGAGGGCAAGGAGCTGACTAGTATCAAGTAATGAGTTTCAGCTAGTCAGTGTACCCCAACTCACTATAGTTATAATCTGTATTTAAAAAGGTGTCATGTAATATGTCATTGGAAAACTATAACTCACTGATCATTAATATTCTTGAGTGATGTATGCCTGCGGTGTATATTAAGAGATATGGATACATGCTGGAATCTAAACTGGTGATGACTAAAACGTGTTTAAGCGAGACATGTCAGGAGGAGTTCGTAAATAGGTCTGCCCTAGACAAAGGAATGTGTATTTGATCCTCCAACCAGCCTGGTCTTCAGGAAAAGACAATGAAGGCAAATTTTTACATATAAACATAAAAAGGACCATCCAGACAGCAGTGGGAGGAGACTGTAGGAAGAGGTGGTTACTCACCTTGTGCAGTAACTGAGGTTCTTTGAGATGTGTGTCCCTGTGGGTGCTCCACTTTAGATGTTTGTGCGCCCCTGTGCTCATACTTGGAGACTTTTGGTAGCAGTGCCTGGTTGGGTCACACATGTGTGGTCCCCATCTCATGCTGCTTCAGGTAGTTAACTGGTGCTGTGCAACCAACCCCCACTTTGTTCCTTCTCTACTGCAGAGGCTGAGTAAGAAACTCCAAAGTAGAGGGGAGGAGTGTGGGTAGTGGAGCACCCACAGGGACACATGTCGCGAAGGATCTCAGTTACTACAAAAGGTGAGTGACCTTTTCTTCTTCTTTGAGTGAGGTCTCTGTGGGTACTCCATTTTAGGTAACTTCAGAGCAGTGCCCTCTGGTGGAAGGAGGGGGCTTCAGAGTTGAAGTCATGACAGATGACAGTACAGATTCTGAATGAGGTATCAGATGTTGCCTGTTGCTCCAATGCATAGTGCTGTGTAAAAGTATGGGCTGAGGCCCAGGTAGCAGCTCTACAAATGTCCGGGAGGGGTACATTGTTCAGGAAAGCCACGGAGGCTGATAGGGCTCTGGTGGAATGCGTGCGAATCCCCTTGGGAGGTTGGTGGGCGCACTGATGATTGCATAGTTTTATGCAATCGGCGCTCCACTTGGAGAGTCTTTGTTTAGATATGGCACTTCCTTTGGAACGTTTGGTGATGGATACAAACAGTCTGGGTGATTTACAAAATGGTTTTGTTCTGCTTATGTAAAAGGCCAGTGCCCTCTGTACATAGAGAGTATGAAGCGTGGACTGCTTTCTATCTGTGTGGGGCTTGGGGTTGAATGTTGGTAGGTAAATGGGTTGGTTACGGTGGAAAACTGAGACGACGTTCAGTAAAAACTTAGGGTGCAGTCTCAGGGATACTTTATCTTTAAAAAAGGCTGTGTATGGGGGATCTACCATGAACTCTCCTACATGTCTGGCTGATGTAATTGCGACAAGGAATGCCACTTTCATGGAAAGATGTAGTATTGAGCATGTCACCATGGGTTCAAATGGAGAACGGGTGAGGACCTAAAGGACCAGGTTGAGGTCCCATGGTGTAGTAGTTTCGCGTTGTTTTGGGTAGATGTTGTTGAGTCCTTTGAGTTTGGTTAGTGGGTAAGCAAAAATAGAATGTTGATTCACCTTGGGGTGAAAAGCTGTGATGGTGGATAGGTGAACTTTTATTGAACTCATAAAGAGGCCTGACCATTTAAGCGCTAATAGGTAATCTAATATATCGAGGGTAATGAGACTGAGATGGATGCCATCTATTTTTGTTGGCACCATGCTTCAAATCATTGTCACTTGAGCATGTACGTGCGACGGGTAGTTGCTCTACGACTATTTAATAACATGTTTTGTACCTCTTCCGAGCAGGTCATCTCAGATCCTGTGAGCCATGGAGGACCCATGCTCTGAGATGGAGTTTTTGCGGGTCCAGATGCAGGACATGACCTGAGTCCTGGGACATCAGATGAGGCCGAAGTGGGAGTATAATTGATGGATGCACAGCCATCCTGAAGAGTAAGGATACCAGGTTTGGCGAGACCACGTGGGGGTTATTAGGATTATGGCCCCGTCCTGCGTGGATCACTCAGGTAAGGATAGGGATTGGAGGAAAGGCATATAGGAGGGGAGCATTCAACTCAAGGAGTAATGTGTTGCTTAAGGACTGTATGATGAGACCTGCCCTAGAGAAAAATTGGGGGCATTTGGTATTTTGTGCAGTTGCAAAGAGGTCTATTGTTGGGAACCCCTGCTGTTGAAATATGTGTAGAAGTAATCTGTTGTTGACCTCCCACTTGTGGTCCTGAGAAAAATGCCTGCTTAGGGCATTCACTGTGATGTTTTGGCATCCAGGTAGGTGAGACGTGGAGATGTGGCTATTGTGTCTGATGCACCATTGCCAGAGTCTCATGGCTTCCACGCATGTTTATATAAAACATACAGGCTATGTTGTCTGTAAGGATCTGAATGGCCTTCTCTTTGATGAGTGGTAGGAAGCAGGAGCAGACGTTGCGGATGGCTCGTAGTTGTAATAGATTTACATGTAGAAGGGATTCTGCAGGAGACCAGCAGCCCTGGATAGAATGTGGGTGCATGTGTGCCCCCAATCCCAAGAGTGAGGCATCTGTAGTGATGGTTAATGTCGGCATCTTCTGAAGGAAGGGCACTGTAAGCTGGTGGTCGGGGCTCAACCCTCCAGCTGGCGGGAGGGAAGCCACACCGACTCGCTCCTTGTCCCCTCTAACTGGTGGGCGGCAAGAAGTCAAGGTTAGCACCGTCTCAGGAGTCAGGCCCTCTGGATCAGGGGGGCTGACCAACAATCAGTCTCAGCGCCTTCAGGCCCCCTAGATCAGGGGGGCTGAACAACAATCAGTCTCAGATTCTCACAGCGATCAGTCTCATGAAGGTTCACAGGTGCAGACCCTCAGGCAGGGGCTGACCACAAGGCACACAGTCGATTAGTGTAAGCCCAGGCCCTCGGTCAGGGCGGGGCAACAGCAGTTCAATATAAACCCCGGCCCTCTGGAGCAGGGGCAGGGCCACAGCAGTTCAATATAAGTCCTGGCCCTCTGGAGCAGGGGCTGGGCAACAGCAATCAGTCTCAACGCCTTCAGGTTCAGATCCTCAGGCAGGGGCAGAACACCAGGCACACAGTCCATTAGTGTAAGCCCAGGCCCTCAATCAGGGCGGGGCAGCACAATAGCAGTTCTATATAAGCCCAGGCCCTCTGGAGCAGGGGGCTGGGCAACAGCAGTTTATATAAGCCCAGGCCCTCCGGAGCAGGGGGCTGGGCAACAGCAGTTTATATAGGCCCAGGCCCTCTGGAGCAGGGGGCTGGGCAACAGCAGTTTATATAAGCCCAGGCCCTCTGGAGCAGGGGGCTGGGCAACAGCAGTTCAGTTTAGGGCTCAGGTCCTTGCCTCAGGAGCTGAGCAACTACAAAGTCAGTAAGCCCAGACCCTCTGGTCAGGGCGGGGCAACAAACCATAGTCCACAGGACTCAAGTCCTGGTGTCAGGAGCTGGGCAATGACAGCAACTCAGCTTAGTGCAGGCGTCTCTGTCTGCACTGGGGTGAGGGGGAGACTGCCACCCGTGAGTGGGGTGGCAGGGGGGACACAGGCCCACCCACTCCACTGTGTCCCAGCCCGGGGCCCTATTAGCGGCTAGCACTGCCGCTGGTCAGTGGGGTCCTGACCGAAACACACTGACATGGGCACCTCGGTGCCTATAGCCTGACAGGGGTCGGCTATCCCCGGGCTACATTCCATATACCCCTCTATAGGTACCTGCTCCTCGGTCACCATGGGTTCGGGCCAGTCCACCGGCATGGGGTCTGCAGGACCAGGGCTTGGGGGCAAGTCAGGCAACTCCTGCTGGCAGTCCGGCCAGGCTGGCTCCGGTGGTTCCTCCGGATAACAGCAGGGCGGAAGCGGCGGCGGCGGCTCCTCCTCGTACCGGGCTTGGGGAAGTCCTAACGGCTGCTCCGGGATCCGATCCCGGGGAAGTTCCGCGGGTTCCTCATCGTACCGGGCGCGGGGTAGTGGGGGCCAGTCCGGATCGCCGCCTCGGGTCCTAGAGGGCTCCCAGTCTGGAGCCCCCGCCGGCACGTCTGCTCCCGGCGGTGGCTGGCCCCTGACTGAGCTTTGGCGTCCTCCTTTTCTACTTCCTGTCCCGCCCCTTGACTTCCGGGGGGCGGGGACAGGAAGTGGTGGCTCAGCCCAGCTGGGCTTCTGGGAGGGGGCGCCCTCTGCTGGGCAGGAGGGAAGCCACACCGACTCGCTACAGGCTCCCTGTGCATACATTGGCTGGTTGTGTCCACCAGAGTAGGGAGTCCTTTATTTTGTCCGGCATCGTAAGACTCTTGTTTATGCTGTGTCTGTGTGGGACATCATTCATATGGAGCCATCCTTTCAGGCAACACATGTTTAATCTGGCGTGTCTGATGACAAAGGTTCTGACTGCTATGTGACCAAGAAGATATAGCAAGTCCTGGCTGATATCTGTGGATTGTTTTGTGCCGTGGATGTGAGGCTGGTGAGAGTGAGAAACTGTTGCCTTGGTAGAGAGGCTATGGCCTTGGTACAATTGAGATGGGCCTCAATGAACTCCAACCCTTGCACTAGTGTTAGGGTAGACTTTTCGGTATTTATTTGGAGGCCCAATCTTGTGAAGAGGGTTACCATCTGTTCGGTGGCTTTTATTGCTGCCTGCTGTGTTGACGCTTTTAGCAGGCAGTCATCCAAATACAGGAATATCATAATTGCATTTCTGTGCAGGTATGCTGCAACCATGGCCAGTACCTTCTAAAATACTCGAGGGGCAGTAGTGAGGCCAAAGGGAAGGACCTTGTATTGGAAGTGGTCGTGTCCAATGGTAAAACAGAGAAATCTGCGATGAGAGGGATGTATTGTTACAAAAAAACACGTATCCCGGAGGTCAAGGGCCAAGAACAAATCCCCTCTTTCTAGAGCTGGGATTATGGTGCCTAGTGTTACCATCTTGAATGGTTGTGTTTTGACAAACTTGTTGCATCATCATAGATCGAGTATTGGTCTCCACTCATCAGACTTTTTCCATCATGAGAAAATAGTGGGAATAAAATCCTCTCCCTCTGTGTTCTGTTGGAACGGGTTCTACTTCTCCTAGCTGCATGAGGTGGCTTACCTCCTGGCACAGAAGAGACTTGTGAGAGGGATCCCTGAAGAGGGACAAGGAGGGAGGGTGGGTAGGGGGTTTGGAAAAAATGGGGAGGGAGTAACCAGTTTGTACGATTTCTAGCACCCATTTGTCAGATGTGATGGTCTTCTAGATTGGATAAAATGGAACTAGACGATCTCTGAATTGTCAGGAGATAGATGATGTCACCAGCACAAATAGACCAGGGGTTCTTGTGCCCTCGACCAAGACTTCAAATTTGTTGTCTGGAGGTTGATGGTTTGAATGCAGCTACTGAAGAAGTAGATTGGTGTCTCCTCGGGGGCCTGTGTTTGCAGCCCTACGACTCAAATAGCTGTTGTTGCGAATACATGGTCTGGCGGTAGCGTTGGGGTACATAATAATTCCTCTGTTTTTTCTTGGGTTTGAGTGTATAGATTCCCAAAGATTGGAGTGTTGCTTGTGAATCATTGAGCAAGTGGAGTCATCTCTCTTCTCAGCGAAGTGTTTGGGACCCTCAAATGGCAAGTCTTCAACCATGGATTGCACCTCCTTATGGAAGCCAGAGAGATGGAGCCATGAGACCCTTCTCATCATGAGTCTATGAGAGCCATTGCCACTGATCTTGCAGCTGTGTCCGCAGAATCAAGGGTGGCTTGCAGGGCTGATTTGGAGATGAGTTGTCCCTCTGATACAAGTGCTGTGAATTGTTCTCTCTCGTCCTCAGAAATAAAATCAGTCAATTCAGACATTTTTGGGTGGTTAATAGTCATATTTCACCAGTAATGCCTCATAGTTGGTTATGTGGAGGTGTAGTGTAGCCAAGGAATAAGCCTTGTGGCCGAAAAAATCAAGTCTTTTCCACTCTGTTGTGAGGTGTGGTTTTGGGCTGTTGTTGCCCACCATGTTCCTGGACTGCGTCCACCACTAGGAAATTGGGCACTGGATGTTAAAAGAGGAACTGTGTGCCTTTGGCTGGTACAGAATACTTTTTGTCAGACTTCTTGCAGGTTGGAGGAGTAGTTGCAGGGGTCTGCCAAATGGTTTTGACAGGGTCCATCAGCGAATCGTTCATGGGCAGAGGGATTTTGGACAAAGCAGATGTGCGCAAAATGTTCACTAGTTTGTGCTGTGTCACTTGAACCTCTTCAATGGAGATGTCCAGGGAGTTAGCCATCCTTTTAAATAGATCCTGGAATAGTCTGAAATCATCCCGTATATTAGGGGGAGGAGGCATACGGTGTCATCTGTGGATAGTGATGGCAAATGGGTAGGTGGTACCCATTCCAGGACTGGGGGTTCTTCCTCCTCTTCCCCTGCCACCATCAAAGGTCCAGGTTCTGATGTTGCAGGTGACTGCTGTGTGCTGGGTCTGGATGTGGCGGGCATTCCCAGTTGTGTGGGGTTATGCCGCCCATGGGTTCCAGTATGCCAACTGGGGTGAGGGAGGCATGGGGGCCCCCCAGGGCTGGCCATACCACTGAAAATACTTGGGATCAGTGTAATATGTCCCTTGAGGGGGTCCTGAGTTAGTAGGTTTATGGTAGAGAGGAGATTGTGGAGGGAGATCACCTTGTCCTTCCTTGCACTCCTCCTCACTCAAATAGGGAGGCACGCATTGTATTGGAGACTCGAGAAGACTCAATGCAGAGCGTGACATGTTCGCAACGGTGCTGATGATAGGGGAGTCGGGGCAGAGTCAACTAAGAGATCCTTTTGTCTGAGAAACTGCTGCGGTGCCTGTTTGATTGGCCCCTGTGGCTGTATCATTGTCTGTGCTGGGAGCTGCTGTGTATAAGCCGGCACTGAAGGCTGTGCTGCTGTGTGCACAAAGTGTGCCATTGAAGGGGCCACTGTCTGTCCTGGTGCTGCACCGCTGTGTGTGGGTTGCAGCTTTGGTATTGGCGGTGCCGAGGCCTGGGGTTTAGATTTCCCCTTAGTGCCTCTGTCAGAGCTGGCTCTTTTAGAGTCCCTGGGTCCAGCAGTACTGGCAGTGCCGGGTGGTCCCGCTGTGTCAGCTACTGGTGCTGACAGTGCAGTCGGTGCCGCTGTTGAGTGTCCACTTGTGAAACGGCACTTCTTGGACGATTCCTGCCTTGGGGACATAGGTGCCTGCCTTTTTGACATGTTTTTTGGCAAGTTGCTCAGACGCATGGGTTGAGGGAGATGTCCAGGACTCCTATCAGAAGCTGTAGTCAGCAAAATTTGACCGGGGAAGGGGTCCCGGCTCCAGGCTCAGATGCAGGTCTGAGAGACTTCTCCATAAGGAGGAGCTTTAACTGCAAATCTCTAGCTCTTCTTGTCCTGGCAGTGAGCTTGCGGCAGTGCTGGCACTTCTGAGTTATGTGTGTTTTGCCAAGGCAGCAAACACACTGATCATGGCCATCTGTGACAGGTATTTCAAGTTTGCAGTTAAGACAGTGTTTAAAGCCCAAGAAACTGGGCATTCCTGGGGCAGGGCTTTCACTCTCAGAGCAGCTGTGTATGCAGAGGGTCTACTGAAACTTCTCCCCAGCTGGTAGGTTAAAAGGAATTTTTTTTAAACTAGGTGACCGGGATAAAAGAAAAAGAAAAACAATGTAAATATCTGCTAAGGAGGAAACCAAGTAACTAACTGTTAAACTACTTAACTACTAAGTAGGGAGGCACTGCTGATTGCTCCAACTCATAGCCGAGGGCGGTAGAGAAGGAACTGAGTAGGGGCTGGTCATAGAATCATAGAATATCAGGGTTGGAAGGGACCTCAGGAGGTCATCTAGTCCAACCCCCTGCTCAAAGCAGGACCAATCCCCAACTAAATCATCCCAGCCAGGGCTTAACAGCGTCAGTTAACTGCCTGAAGCAGCATGAGATGGGGACCACGCATGTGTGACCCAACTGGGCACTGCTAATCAAAAGTCTCTGATTACGAGTGCAGGGGCACATGAACACCTAAAGTGGAGCATCCACAGGGACAGCACTTGAAGAAGAAACAGAATATTTTGCATTTCAGCAAATTCCAGCAGGAGTAAGGGGGTGGGGGGAACAGTATGGGGAAACTCCTTCACCACCAGACTCCATGTCACCTTCCTCACAGTTTGAATAAACTTTACTTTGAAGGATAACCTTCAGAAGAATACGTTTCAATGGATTACTGGTCTATAAAGACAGGGGGCTGGCTGAACCCTGAATGATAAGCAATTGGATCTACTGATTGCATGCAATATTACTGTATTATAAAAGTGTGAGGTCTTTTATGAACACCTATGCCAGGCTCGTGATTAATATAATTGTGACTTGTATGTATTAATCCTACATGAAGAATTATGGATACTAATTGATATTAGATTTTCCAGTCTGTGATCAAACAAAGGGAGAAACAGGCTTTTCCCCAGAGATGTGGGAAGGCAGCTACCTACCTGTCTCCAGGGAAATTAAGCAAGGTGTGACCAGAAACAATGGAAGATCCATTTACATAGAAATCAGGAGGTGGATGAGAAGACCACAGGAAATCAAAAATAGCTTGAGGTCATCCTGCCTTTTGAAGCAAAGTCATTGAGCTTTGGAAGAATAAGCAAGGATAGAAGCTGTCTTTGGCATCTTTCACTAGACAGACACATGAGAACAGAGCCCTTGGAAGCTGAGATAGATAGGCCCTTCAGCCAAGAGGGGTTGAAGTCTCTGGAACTGAACATACATGAGAAACCTACCTAGGCAAAGATCTTTCACCTAGGAAGACAAGGGAAACCAACCCCTTGTGCTTTTGTGGAATGTGCCAACAGAGAAAGTCAGCCATGGCTGGGAAAAAAGAAGATTGGTGAGAGAAAACATGTTGAACAAATACTATACTTTGCTAGATTATGTTTTAGATTTTAGATGAGTGTTTAAACTTTTAACTGCTTGTAACCCTTTCTAACTTTAGTCCTTTTACTTCGCATTACATAACCTATGACCTGTTGTTAGTAAATTTGTTTTATTTTTACTATAAACCAACTCAGTGCTGTGTTTAAGGGAAGGTGTATTTACTGCAGTTCAATTAATAAACTGTGATGTGTTTTTGTGTCTTTAGAGGAATAAACAAACCTTTATTTCTCTGAACTGTCCAGGCAAGGGCTGGCATTACAGAGCACATGATTTTGGGAAAATTTGGGACTGGGAGTGTTTTAAGGTCACCCTGCAAGTAGTAACCAAGGCTGGTGGAAGCCAGAGTGGGTCTATAGACAGGCTGCTGGGTCAGAGCTGCTGAACCAGGGCTGTCTCGTGCAGAGACTCTGAGGGTGTGATCTGCATGCTTGTAAGCCAGTTGTTAGTTTCCAGGTTGCAAGGCAAGTGGTGATAACTCCTCACTGCTCTGGATTGCAACCTAGATCATCACACTCTCTCTCCACCTTCCCAGGACGCTTCTCCTGTAGGCTAACTTTTTATTTGATGTCATTTTGCATTTAGAAAAAAATAAATAGTGCAATTTATAGTGGGAATGAGAGGTGATGGAATGGAATGTGACAGGGAAGAAATGGCTCCATGCTATAAAGCTTATGGTATTTTTTAAAACTCATTTAAGAAGTTCTGAGCTTGGGAATTGTGTCTGTACAAAGTGTTGGCCACATAGTACACCAAAGTATTGAGAACACCAGGGGAAAATAGCCAACGAATAGACAAGGGAAGGATTAGACCCAGCAGTAGAGGCTCTGTGTTAAACTGGTTTAGGATCAAAGGGGCAGAATACTGATGCTGAAACAGATGATTTGACTGGTGTGTGAGGTGCTCCTGGAAACACATGACCCAAAGACTTTGCCTGTTTAAAAGCTTCTTCAGAGCAGTCGACAGAGTTACTTCTTTTTCAACAGGAAGGAGGAGGCTGGAAATCTACTATCATTCATATGTGTGGCGCTTCACAGACATGTATGATGACAAGGTCCCTGCCACAGAGAGTTTTTGGGCCCAGTCTTACAAGCCCTTCTCATGTAGAACTCCTATTGACCTCAGTGCAATTCCATGCAATTAGTCTGTGCAGGATTAGGCTCTAAATTGGAGACTAAAACAAGCAAAGGGGAGGAAAAAGAATGTACATGGGACCCCCACAATGAGCCGGTGCTAAGAGCATGCGGAGTCGGTCGACGCTACGCCCAGCTCATGAGACAGTTCATGGTGTCCAACACCATCGGGTGGTCCAGAGACATCTACACGGAACACATCATAGGATACTGTCAGAACCAAGTCGAATAATCAAGACTGCCAACCCGGGAAATAACCCACTTCTTTCCCTGACGAACCAAGGGATGCACCCCACCCAGGTACTTATGCACTATACCACTATTGACTTGGAGACTCTAAATACATTCCATGGGTGGTGTACCCGAGCCTACTTATCCACTGACGTTTTAAAAACTCCCGCACCCCAATCTGGGTCTATGCTGGTTATGTGCTATGTATATATCTCGTGAACCTTGTAATCAATACTTGTAATCCCTCATAACCCAAGCCTGACCTCAGATGTACAGTACCTTCCCTCTTAACTTGTGTAAATTTGACTTTAAACATTAACTTTAATAAAAGTAATACAACTGTGCTATTTATGGCATGCATCTTGCTAGTTCCAAGTTTTAATTTGTTTTTGAACTGTAATTGATCTGTGATTGTAGATAAAACTCCCTGGGAGTAAGCCAGGATTCTGCTGGCCCAGTGGTTGACATCCTCACCCACTCTGGACCCTCTCATATTGCCTTGCCTTTAATAAAGACACTTACTGAGACCACAAAGACTTTGTGGCAGACCCCAGCCTCTCTGCCCCCTACAACCTAGAGAAACGAGAGGCAGTACTTTGTCCCTTCAAAGGGATATGAGCACCTATACACCCAACTAACCCTGATTCCCTCATGGTTGATGCAGTGAACCAGCATGAATGGGTCTCTCTGCAGGACTTCACCGGCACAGTACTCTTTTTCGGGATCGAGACTGGAATCTCTTTTTTCTGTCCAGCAGGTGAAAAGCTACAACTGCGCTGACTCTTGCAGCACTGCCTCCCTGAAATACTTTAAATAAATTGTAAAGGGAGGAATTGAAACTCATAAACCCCCAAAGAGTATCAATCCCAAGACAAATGGACTCTGAAAGGACTCTCAGTCCTTTCTGTGCCTACAGAACTTCACTAACAAAATTAAAGTCTGGCATTATCAAAGAAGATAAAAATAACGTTAGAACACCATAGAATTTTTCCATCTTTCAGAATTACTCAGGGAGCTTCAAAGGAAAGATTTTCAGCAGGTTCAAATGGAAATTTAAAGGGATGAGGAGCTTAAATACATCTTCATGTATCTGGCAGTCTTGAAGGTTTTCTAGAAGAACTCTGTAATCTAGTTTTAAGGCCAAGCAAGTAGAGTAACTGAAATAAATTAAGCCTTCATATGAAGCGATGCCCTACAGAGACGAATTTTGCACTCACTGAACTGTGAGATTTATTAAGATCATTCACATAAGGTTTCTTGTGGGTTAATATGGTAATTGTTTACTTACAATATGAATAACTAAAATCTATATACCATCAGTAAGTCCATAAAAGAACACAAAGCATTCCTGAGTCTCTAAAGGAAAAAGTGTCCCAGGGCACATTCCCTTAGTCGGTGCTCACCAGGGATTCATTCCTGCTGCATTTAATTGCTGTGAAAAGATTCCCTACATAGAATGAAGTCTGAAATTATGTAAATAATTTTATGAACATTCATGTCTCTGTTTTAGCCAGTCACAATGAAGTGAGGGAGGACAGACCATAGCTAAAGCACAGGATTAGCACTCAGATGGGCTAAGTTTTCCCTCCCTCACCTTTTGTGAGACTTGTGTGTCCCCTTGGGTAAGTCACTGTACCTCTCCACTACTTCCAGTTTTTCCCATCTGTATAATGAAGATAAATACTGGTAATACTAGATAATTACTAGATAATCACAGAGGGGTTGGTCAGACTTAATTAATGCTGTGAAGTGCTCAGAGATCTTCAGATGGAAAGTTCTATAGAACTCTAAACTACTTCTGTTTTTTTTAATTTTTAAAACCCATTCTATAGTATACTTCTAATTACATTGGGCTAATGTAAAGTGAATTGGTATGGCTACATTACTTCAAGAAAATTGGTCCACAACTTTCCAGATAGGTGGTCACATGATATTCTGTACACCATGAGATTCAAATCATTAAGCACACATTCCTAAACTTAGCAACCATGTAATCTTATGCATGTAACCCTTATCCTTCCTCATTACCCCCAGTCATTACATCGTGTTTATAAATAGATTGTAAGCTCTAAGGGGCATGGACAGACTCTTTCAATTTGTCCTAAAAGTGTCTCATAGACATCTGGGAGCTATAAAATGATGATGATAGTAGTAATAATGTGAGATCAGGGACTTTAACTAGAAATGGGATATTCACAATTTGTCTTAACAGGTCACACACATATTAATCTTAATTCATGAGGGTTAGCTTGCACCTCAAGAGTTTCACTTTCAGCTCTGTATTTGAGTAACTTGATAACCTTCAAGCAAAAGTCAGTCAAAATAACTGAATTTCACTTAGTTTGTCATTCAAAAACGTGGTTTGGAAGAAAAATTTTACACTGGATTTGCTTGGCAGATTTGTGAACATTTCACCGGACTAGGCCTATGTTTTAGGAAACCAAGAGCTCTTTTTCCCCTTCTTATTTCAGGTTTCATTGGAACTATTTCCACTTCTAACTGCCACAACTGGGCTGAAAGTGGTCAGAGCACGAGTTGGGTACCAGGAAGTCAGAGCCTCAAATAGGCCTTTAGCGAGGTGGTGGGATACCCCACAGCCCCGCTGAGGGACGAACCTCCCCTAACACCAGCGTGGGCGGAGTCACTGAGTCCTGCGCTCGCCCCTCAGAGGTCATGGCACAGACCTGGAAGTATAAAAGCTCACCGGCAGAGCTCAGTTGGGAACCAGCTGCCGGAGAGGCCAGACGTCTACGACCGAGCTCCCTCTGGGGAGACAGCAGAAGGCCGCGGCCGAGCCTACCCCTCGCTCGGTACCCCGAGGACTGGCCGAGCCTACCCCGCTCCAGCTACCCCGAGGAGGAGCCGAGCCTGCCGCTTGCCTGCTACCCCAAGGAGCAGCTGAGCCTACCATCCGCTACTTACCCAGAGGAACCAATGGTGTTTGAGGTCACTGGTGACGCTACGACAACTCAGGTACCCTACGAGGGGGAATGTGGAAGTAGCCCGGGGGCAGCTGACCCCAGTCTGGCTGCAGCACTGCCAGAACCTATGTCAGTGTGTTGTGGCCAGGATCCCCACTGACAGCAGCGAGTTTCTGCCACTGCTAGGGCCCTGGGATGGGACGCAGTGGAGTGGGAGGGCCTGCGTCCCCCCTGCCACCCACTCCTTGGGTGACAGACTCCCCCTTTTCCCTGGCCTGGAGAGGCTAGGACCTCCTGCTATGGAACTACTGACTCAGTCCCTGCGTAAAGGCCTGAGTCCTTGACTATTTGCTTGCCGCCCCGCCCTGACCTAGGGCCTGGGCTGCTAACTAACTACTGACTCAGCCCCTGCCTGAGGGCCTGAGTTTCTGACTATTTGTTTGCTGCCCTGCCCTGACCTAGGGCCCGAGCTGCTATTGAACTGCTGACTCAGCCCCTGCCTAAGGGTCTGGGTCTCTGACTATTTGCTTGCTGCCCCGCCCTGCTCTAGGGCCTGGGCGGCTATCTGAACTATTGGCTCAGCCCCCCCACCCTGCTTAAAGGTCTGAGCCCCTGACCATGTGCTGGCCGTCCCACACTGCCGCAGAGCCCGGACTGCCGGCGGACTAGAGTGAGGCGGTGGGATACCCCACAGCCCCGCTGAGGGACGCACCGCGGCACTACACAGCCAAATGGCAAACCAAGAGTCAGGCAGTGGCAGGTCACCAGGAGATCGGGGTTGGGCACCAGGTTACAAACAGCAAACAAAGAGCAAAGTCAAGGACAAAACCGGGTGGGAAGCCAGAGTCTAGAGTCTATCGCAAGCAGAGACAGGCAGAGAGTCTGCACTGTTGCTCGGACAGCTCTCCTTCATGGCTTCCTGGTTAAGTACTGGCGGCCAATCAGTGGGCTGTGAGGGACTGCCATTCAGGTCCTGCTGGGTGGTACTTGCTGCTGAGCCCAGCCTCACAAAGACCTCCCGTGGGAGCCTAGCCTAAGCATCCAGTGGTAATGCGTCAACGTCAGCAGTCCAGAACCCCCATGGTCCTCATTTCCAGCCCTGCAGGTTCTTACACTAACTCCAAAATGTAATGATGGAGGGAAAGTACAGGGATGTCGCAGTGGAAGATACCTAGCCAGATGGACACAACAGGCCTAGAAGCAAACTGAACATATGTGAACCAGCAAAGACAAGAAAATGAACAAAGTGGCAACACGGTTTACTATGCATGTTGAGGGGAAAGACTAATCCAGGAAATTAATAGAAAAAATAGGCATATTAATTTGATCAAAGGATAGCAACACAGAAATATATGAAACAGAGTTCAAGAAGTTGCTTGAGATGAACTACTGACTAGACACACAGAGCTGATTTAATCTGGAATAAAGGGTAGAATAATCATTTGTAGAAGACCTGAAGTCTTTACTTGAGTAAAAAATACCACGAGAGGCCATTATCCTGCCGTTATAGGCTCCCCAAATTCCCAGGAAAGTCAAGTCAGGATTAGGCTGTGTGAGTTTTGTCTGAGGAAGGATTGTAGGATCATACACTATCATGTGAGGATTGAGTCAAATGGGACAGTGAATAAAAACCCTAAAGTTTAGTAGATGTGGAAGGCACAGAGAGATATACACATGTGGGGTCAGCTTCTGACTTCAGTTACATGAGGATAACACCATAGTGTCTTCAAAGATTTAAATGGAGTTACTATGCTGTAACCAAGATCAGAATTGGTTTAATCAGATTTAAATACCTCAAAGAGCAGGAATGATCAGAAAGGAAACAAAATACAGTAGATGGAGAGCAAGGTAAGAATGATTTATAAGGAAGATTGGTACCTAATTATTCTGATTGAGATAGATGTAAATGTACGACACACACAAATGTAATACAGTATAGTACTGACAGGACAATATGCTTATTTGGAATGAATGACCTGGCAGCGTTTTTTGCTCCCACAGGCAGAGCATCAAGATGCAATGCTGATCTGAACAGGGTTATAGGTTTTTCAATCACCATATGATTAAAGGCTTGTATGATTTTCCCCTTTGATTTCTTCTCAGTGTAACTCACACTTGGAGTTTGCCCACACCTGGAGCTCCAGACTGAACTTCTAGGGGTCCCTACCTAGAGTGTCTACCCGAGGCCCCTGACACCATTTCCCAGCATGCTTGGAGTCAGGGGGACAGAGACAGAAAGAACTAGAAAACCCTGCTGAGGACAATAAGGGAGACTTCTCTATGGTGTGATATGGACAAGCATGCTGGACGAGTGATAGACTAGTGCTGCACAGACCCCAGCAAGCTGATAGCCTGACTTTACACAAAAGAGAGAATTTAGATTTAGTTTGGAAGCTGGGAGAGAGACAGCACAGCTCAGGAGAATCCCTGCTAAATTCCACTCCTTCCAAAAGGGAATACTTGCACTGGTGTGAGAGCATGAACCAGGCAGTTCCCAGCACTGCAGTGACTAGCATCCACCAGAGAGAGATCCAGCCTGCCCCTGGCTACCAGGAGGCAGCCAAAATCCAAGGAGAATTCCAGACAAGGGAAAAGTGAGCCCAGTTGGAGTCAGGAGTAGATATTCTCTCACTCGGGGGACTTTTTTTTTAAGCCAGCCAACACCACAGCGTTGCACCAGTCTGTCTTCAGATACTCAACCTCAGCATACAATCTGCCTTGAGAAGGAGCCAGGGACGGGGCTAGGGTTTGGTGAATGTTAAGAAGTGGGGAATTGTTTATTTATCAATGTTTATCAATTAGTAGTTAATAATATCCTGTTCCTTCCCCAGACCCTTATTTCCTGTTCTCAATAAAGTCAAACCCCTTTGCTTACTGTTACTATTATTGGTATCTCATTCCTTTCCTGAGGTTGGTTTTATTTATTTTATTGTTCCCTGTGTAATGGATGTTACCATCCTTGCCAGCTAGTAGTAGTCTTAATTTTGTCAAGGGACAACACCCCCTATGTACATGGCATGGGTGGAGGCACCAGGCACCACAAAAGAACCCAGAACATGAGCTAGAGTTGCCAACTTTCTAATTTCTGAAAACTAGACACTACAGCAGCAGTGCCAGAATCTCCCTCCACCCTCTGCTCTACCTCTTTCCCCCAAGGCCCCATGCTTGCTCGCTCCTCTTCCCCCACCCCCACGGCTCTCCCCTCTTCCCCTTCCTTGTCCCTTGATCCTCTCCACCTCCCTCCACCCCACCCAGTTGGGCTCCCTTTGCTCTGGGGCTGTCCTGATACAGAGCCTGCCCACCAATGAGATGCAGGTAGGATATGGCTCCAGCTAAGCAGGGGCTGGCGCAGTAACTGGACTTTTGGTGTCCAGTCAGTACATCTGACGGGCACTGTACAGGTCCCCTTTCTGGTAAAAAACTGGACAATTGACAACCTTAGACCTGACCCATGCAATGAAAGAGGAGAAGTGGCAAATATTGGTCATAGCAAACACTAGGGCCAGAAAAGGGAGTCAGCTTGAGCCAGACCTCAGGGGAGGGGTTATACCAGCAACGTTTCCCACCTTTGAGTCTTCTCCTCCATCATTAGAGGCTTGGAATTAGATACTGGAATGTTCTTAATAAAACACAAAAATCTCCTGGTTTCAGTTTCATTATGAGCTTGAAACACAGACCATTCAAGACTACACAGAGGAAAGCATCCATCTGTCTAAGCAGAAGATGGAGAAACTCCTTATTTGTGCATAATTATTTACTCACCCAAACTCAAGTAGGTGGCAGTGCTGAAAGCAAGCAGCACCCACACAGCTGTCTTCTCTTTGACTAGTTTATAGTTAGTGATCAAGGATCTATCTGCATTATCCTCATTACTGGAATCCTCCTTTCTTCTTCCTCACTTGTGCACAGCTCAGAGACCTCCTATTGAATGTAGGAATAAGCACTTGTTCATTTTTCTGAATACATTCTTCATCATGGCTAGAGAGGCAGAAGTTGGGGCAATTGACAATGGTTTAAAGTGCACTAGAGAAACATTTTCGGCCCAAGCATACAGCTAACAGACTATTGAAAATATATTATTGTTGTGCTGTATTCTCTTTTTCTACTGCCCATAGAGCAGAAACTCGTGTGCAATGAGCCTGGCCTACAGAAGCAACAAAAAATCCATGACCCTCTAGAAATTATAGGAGACAACATGGTGTGCTAAAGGTTGGTGCAGTAGCAGTGGGCTCAGTTACGCTGATGCAACGCCACTGGTTTCAATGGAGTTTCACCAGTATAACAGAGCAGAATTTGGTCCCCAGTACTGGCCAAGGAGGAACCTAGATGAGCTATTATTTATATTCTATATGATTTGGAAGCTATGTTCAGAAAAATGCTTTTGTCTCTTTTCTGAGTGCATATCACAAATAGCTCAGCAGATTGGGGTCAGAAAGACACTCTCATTCTGTTACGGCAGCAATCACCACCTGCTAGTAACAGGTTTAATTATAAGCTGTACATTATATCACTCAGGTCATTCATTAAGCAAATTGTGCTCTGCTTCCAAACAGCCTGCACTTTGATACTTTCTGATTGTTTGCTATGATTAGAAAATACATATGAATGATTATGACGTATCCTGGTCAGGATATTATTGCATATTGCATATGTATATTTCCCTTTTGGCTTTACAGAACAAAGAAAGAAAGAAAAATGTCCTAACAACAAACCTTACTACATGCAAAAGCAGCATGTAGGATATATTTGCTGCTTTTACAGATCCAGACTAACATGGCTACCCCTCTGATACTTACTACATGCAGTTTCTCGGAACTGCATAGAAGAGAATAGTGGCGGTTAAGCAGGGAAGGAAGTCTAGTCTGTTTGCGGGGATTTTGGGGAGAGGTTGTGGGGTGGAATTTGGAGAAAGGGGTGCAGGAAGGCTGGCAGAGTTAAGGTAGTGGTGCATTCTCTGTGATGTACAGTGGGTGTGTCAGTCATGAAGGATGTGGCTCTGGGTGGAGACGAGGGTATGTAACGTTGCTTGACTTAAACATTTCCTTGCTATTTAGGTTTTATGCTAGGTCTGCTTTCTGCAGACTAATCCTACCTGACACACAATGCAGAGTTCATGTATCTTAATTAACACTAACACAGGAGTTTACCACCTCAAGAAGAGTATGGGAAGCCAATATTGTGCCTGTCATATCACCTTTTTTTTGGTAAAAATGTGGACGTTTCAATAATTTGCGTGTAAAACAATGGAACCAAAAAAATCAAGAAATATCAGAGGAAACTAACAAGTAAGCCCAGATATCATCCTTCCGTCTTCATATTGTACGACTCCTGCAGTTTATCTGGCAGAACAAGATGTATAATTGTAACTGGTGCTGTGTACTCATTGGAATATCTGTTACAAGTTGCTCAGTGGCCCCAGCTTCCAACCATTATTATGATCAGCATCTTCCATGTTAGGTGGAAAAATATTCAGCATGGAACAGATTCTCCAGCTTCTGCTGAGGGCAGCCAGGAAGCCAGCTGCGGCTCCCTGATTCTTTGCCCCAGTCCCAGCTGCTCTGGACTGTTCGCTGCATATGGTCTGATTGATTTGTCACAAGAAGGTATGTAGCATTACACCAGGACTGAACCAGTGTTTTCAGAAGCCCACAGATACAGCAGGGGGTCTTATTAAATTTCAGAGAATCCTTCTGAACAGGATGGGCACTACAGAGTTGCTCAGCCTTTCCTGTACATTAGTGAAACACAAGCACCTGTCACATGAACTAAAGGGGTCACTTTACTACCTGGATGTAAGTAGCAGGCTTTTGTCTTTGACACAAGACAGTTATTAGAGGGAGACACGGTCACACAGCTAGACAGTGTTTAATTACTTTATATTACACAGATGCCACCTCTTATGATGGGACTGGCAAAGTAAGACTCTTGCATTTCTTAATTAGGAATTGTGTTGTACTTTATTATATGGCAGACCTGTTCTGTTCTCTTGGGTTCTTTCTTACCCTACCTGTCCTGTTAGTCAAGTGGGAACTCCACTATAGGCTGTAATTAAATTACTGTCAAATAAATTAAAAGCATCACTGTACAACAGTAATCCAGAAGCTGGTGTAAATAACTGTTACAGCAAAAGGTGCTAATGGCTCACTGTTTGGGGGTGTCACAGGGTCCGCCCTGTGCCCAGGCTGGTAAAATAAGAGTTCTCGTGCTTTCTTCTAGTGTTTCACCCTTGTGCTTTATTTCACAGTGCCACTGTGCAGTCCCCTTTATCCCTCAACAGTTATCCCCTTTCCAACCCGCTCCAGGGTCTCTTGGTCCTTGAGGCTCCCTCCCTGTGGTGAGGAGACAGAGCTGTAACCTCCTGTCCCCTCCCAGGCTAGTCTTCTAACTGAGTGTGGTTCAGGGCTTTTATAGCCCTCCCAGCCTTCAGCCCAGCTTAGGGTGACCAGATGTCCCGATTTTACAGGGACAGTCCTGATTTTTAGGTTTTTTTCTTATATAGGCTCCTATTACTCCCCACCCCCATCCCGATTTTTCACACTTGCTGTCTGGTCACCCTAGCCCAGCTGTTGCTGCTTAGGTCAGTCTATTGCAGTGAGCCAGCCCTCGTTAGGGCCCGCAGCTGGGCTCCCTGCTGGCTGCTTTGCACCTCTGCCCCAGCCTCTCTGCCCGAAAGCAGGGCTTAGCCAGCCTTTTAGCAGGGCATTCAAGGGGTTTCACCCCTGCCCTGCCACAGGGGGGCATTGATGTGTGAGCACCCAGAGTAAAATTCTCCATAGAAACAGTTAGTTCTGTCCTACAGTAAATTCACCCACAGAGCCATTAACGCGGTGGTTCTCAAACTGCATTGCACCCCTTTCTAACAACAAAAATTACTACGTGACTTCAAGGTGGGGAACTGAAGCCTGAGCCTGCCTGACCCCCCCAACCCCATGGGAGGGCAAAAGCAGAAGCCCAAGGAATTCAGCCCCAGGTGGGGGAAGGGCCTGTAATCTGAGCCCACTGCCCAGGGCTGAAGCCAAAGACCGAGGGGCTGCCAGGGAGTGAGGCTCAGGCTTCGGGTTTGGACCCATGCCCCAGCAAGTCTAACGCCAGCCCTGGCAACCCCATTAAAACGGAGTCACTCACAACCCACTTTGGGGTCCCGAATGCTGCATTAAAGGATATTGGGTGGGTTAAAGTGCTCAGTCTTTACCTGGGCCATCAGACCTTTCCCAGCTTCCTTGTATTGCAAAGCAGTTGCACAAAAGGAAGTTAGATGCTCAGGCTCACTTCTCCAGGCCACATGTTCTTCATGAGCAGTCCTGGACTGGGGGTTTCCCAGGTGACAGTAGAGCTGTCTGAGGCTACATCTATACTACAAAGTTAAGTCACTTAAGTTATGTCGATGTACAGCCACCACTGTTATTAAATCGCTGATGCATTGCTGTGTGCCTGGGGTTGTTGGAGCACATCCCCAGTAGCAGCTCTTGCATCAACACAGAGCAGTGCATCATGGGGGCACTCAGCTATCTCACCGTTCAACTGGCTGCAGGGCATTTTGGGAGGGGTTTGCAATGCCTCATGGGGGCAGGTTCAGAATCACATGATGCAGGTTTCTCAATCTCATCATTTCATGAGCATCCTACTAGGTTTCCAGCAGCTTTTCAACTGTCCTGGTAACCTGCAAGCCAGTGATCTCTGACCGAAAGCATTGGTCCTGCACTGCTCTTCAGTACTATGCTGTGCATAATGAATGCAAGGCTATAAGACCCCTGCCTCCACCTTCCCCCCACAGCCCTCACCGTGACTGCTCCCCCGACCAGCCCCCCACCCATATATGACCACCCTGACCCCAGCCCCCTCCTTGTAGAAGTGGCATGTCTGTGGTTCCGCACCAGAGCGACTATTTGCCTCCCTTGCTTTCTGCTATGCATGCTGCAGCTCTTTGATTTTTTACACAGCACTGCTGCATGTCCCTATCATTGCCCCGAACAAGTTCCTGCAGCTGGAGTGGAGTGGAGCTGCGCCTGCACAGCCTCCTTTCCCCACAAACCCAGAACATCCACCACCTCCCGTGTACTCCAGGCAGGCGTGTGTTTACTGCGTGGAGCCGGCATGCTCAGATGGGCAGATGCTATGTGAGTTCTCCATGCCAAGCGAACAGGAAGAGCCATTTCAAAACACCCTGGGGCTTTAAAAGGGGAGAGGCACATACCTGTGTACCTGACTGGGCAGTGGAGTTCAAAACGGTGGCCATAGGGGTCAGGGTGGGCATTGTGGGACACCTCCTAGAGGCTACTTGTGGTGTAAGAAACACAGTATCGATACTGACACTGTGTACCTCTAACTATGTCACCCCACGTGCTACACCTCTTGTTGAAGTGGTTTTGTTATGTTGGTGTAGCAGGAGAGTTTAACTGACAGAAGCATTGCCGTGTGTACAAATCCACGGTTAGGTCGATGTAAGCTGCCTTATGTTAACTTAACTTTGTAGTGCAGACAAGCCCTGAAACTCGAGGTTCTCAGTTCAAGAGAAGTTTAGTTATTTCAGAATTTGAATCTGTTCCAAATTGGAATGAAAGCAAATATGCCAAAATTTCTTAGCAAACCAGAGATCCCCGAAAATTTAGTTTCAGAAATACCGAAACGGTGTCCCTGACCCAAAATATATGAAACTGACAAGCATGTCAATTCACACAGCTGCTCTGCAGCAGGGAGCCTGTAGCCCAGGGATCCCTGGCTGGAGTCAGGACTCACAGGGCTGGTAACCTACCTGCTCAAACTGGGGCTTTGCGGGGGCCCAGAGTCCCTGCTGCATGGCTTGGAACCTGGAAATACTAATAAGACAGTCTCCTATGGTTTGTGGCTCTGGGGCAGTCTCACCAGTCCATGCGGATTGCTCCAGGTCTTCCAGGCTCTCCGCCTACCAGCCCCATGAAACCTGGCTCCGGCCATGGCTCCCAGGCTCTCTGCTGTGGAGCTGTGGACCCTGGAACACCAGCAGATTCCAGTGGAAACCTGCCTCTGCTTTGGCAAGAGTTTCCCCAAATCTAACACGTTTGAAACATTTTGCTCCAGCAAATTGGCATTTTCTGACAAAACAAAGTTGCAGTGGAAAATTTCCAAGCAGTTCTAGTGATGAGGGATGGAAAGGGGGCACAGAGTTTGCTGAGAGATGAGACTGTGTGAGACTTTGGAGAAAGAGAAAGGCATAAGACATTTGGTTTTGGGGACAGGGCAGAGATGCCTGATCTTAGGTTTCTGCATGAGGGATTTGCCTGTGTGCTTTGTCTCCAACCCTTGCTCAGGAAAACAGGACTTGTGTACATTTTGTAAACAAACAAAAATTACATTAAGAAAGTACCTGATGATGCATCATCCATTTCTGCTCCAAAGGTGAATCTGCCCTGGCAAGCCCTAAATTCTGCTACTACTCAGCAAAGGGGCAATATGACATTACCTGTTTAAGATCATTGCATTCTAAAGGACTATTCCAGATGGCAGACAACAGTGATAACTGTCTCTGTGCAAAGTGAATTCCTAGAGATAGTTCTTCAGGGACACCTGAGCGTGAAGAAGTGTAAAAGATTGGTTCATGAACCTACTATACAGTTACCCATGGCACCCATCCAGTATTTTCTCCTAGGCCTGATTACTTAGAGCTTTCCCCCCCGCCCTAAACCAGAAATAGAAAGGCCATTTTTTTCAGCTGGCTGTCTCCCAGAGACCTGAATGCTGTATCTAGGTTCCAATTCCCCACTGCTGTTCATTGTGTATTGAACAATCACAACACTAAGCATTCACTCTGCATACGTGTCCATTTTTTTAAAGGGAAGAGGGTTGATCTCTTGCAAAGTCAGGGAGGAGATACCATCCCCTTCCTTCCAGAGCCTGGTACATTGAGATTTTTTGCTATAAACAGTCAAACTCTCTTGAAATAATGGATTGAAAATCCTGCACAGCAGAGAGCAAAACTTTCTCCTCTTTTCCATTCTTCTCCCTCTTCCTCACCCCAGTTGCACTGCACAGAGGCCCTCTACTGACCCTACCCACCTCACAGGATCTTAGAGCCCAGGCTTCAACCTAAGCCCACCGTCTACACTGCAGTTAAACCTCCCCTTAGCCCATGCCCTGCGAGCTTGAGTGAGCTGGCATGGGCCAGCCATGAGTTTTTAACTGCAGTGTAAATATGCCCTAGGAGACACCAGACTGCTGAAAGAACAGGGAATTTTAGACTCTTCCATCCGGTGATATCCATGTGGAGCACCACTGTGGAAAAAATGTGAGGGTCTAAGGTCCTATCAGAGCCACTAGTTGGAAGCAAAGATCACAGATTTGCACTACTGAGGGAGTAGGCAATGCTCAGTTATCTTACGGAGTAAAGTTATATGGGCATGTTGCAGTGAAGTAAGTGACCAGATCCTAGGACTAACGAGGGCCACTAACTAGACAAGCAACAAGACTGATTAGACTAAACAATTAGCCAAATAACAGTCGGATGAGTGGGGACTTTCTTTACATGTCGATTTTAAGAAATAACAGTGGTGGAGGAGACTAAAAACCTCATAATTTGGCCAGGAAGTCTGTATTTAATTCTATTAAAATTCTTCACTGACTAAACTGAACTGTGAGTAAACTGTTTAAACAAGGCTTTTCTCCATATAACAAGAGCTGGCAATGTCAAACCAATGACTTTGTACAACTCAGGGCTTGTCTACTCTGGCACTTCACAGCGCTGCAACTTTCTCGCTCAAGAGAGTGAAAAAACACCCCCCTGAGCGCTGCAAGCTGCGTTCCCAGTGCTAATAGCTATTCCCCTCATGGAAATGGGCTTTTTAGAGCACTGGAAGAGCTCTCGCCCAGCGCTGCGCCGCGACCACACAAGCCACGTTAAAGTGCTCCCGCAGCAGCGCTTTAACGTTGCCAGTGTAGACTAGCCCTTCGTCTGCCATTATATGACTATCTGATCTAAGTATTTGCATATCTTCCCACCTCCAAACAAGCTATTCGTTACTTTAGCAATACAGTATGTGAGAAGAGTGTTGCTGCATTAACTGCAACATTCACATCCACCCCTGATTACAGATTAGGCGCTTTACATGATGGAGATAGCACCTTCTGAGGAGCTAATATGCCGGCTGACTGATAATTTGGAAAGGTAACAAGAAGTTTGGAAGATTTCTTTCTAATTAACAGCACTGCAAGTGCTGGAAGAGATTAAATCAGAGTCCCTAATTACAAAAAGGGTGATGTGTCCAAATAGCCATTATTTTAACATTCGCTCCTTTTCTTTTCTGTTACTCACCTTCCTTCTTCCTCTTCCTTCTGACTTCAGTGGTTTTATAATGGGATTAAAAGACAGTGGGCAAAATTCTACACTTATTTATCCTGATCTAAACCTAGGTATAATGTGCATCAACTGAGTTACATCAGGGCAAATCTGGTGAATGAGGACCGATCTGACCCAGAAGGGATTAAGTACTTTAAATGCATATATCTTTCCTATGGTAAGTATCGGCCTGGATCCACAAAGGGATTTAGGCTTTGCAATGCTGAACGCATAACTTTTTAGGCACTTAGAAATTCACAGCAATAACAATGGGATCCACAAAACCTGAGTTGACACCTAGGCTCCATATGCAATGAATGGGGAGATAGAGATGCTTTAGAATGTTATCCACAAAAACTAGCATGCTAGCTGGGACCTAAACTAGTCAATGGAGATGTGGGAGGCCACCACACACCCTTTAAACCGTGGTCAGAGCACTCACCTGGGCAGTGGGAAATCCAGGTTCAATGCCCACCTCGGCCTGAGGAGAACGGATTTGACGGGGGAGCCTCCTACCTC
This sequence comes from Mauremys mutica, assembly GCF_020497125.1. Classification (NCBI taxonomy): domain Eukaryota; kingdom Metazoa; phylum Chordata; order Testudines; family Geoemydidae; genus Mauremys; species Mauremys mutica. The sequence continues at coordinate 184,431,719 of NC_059073.1, read as the reverse complement.
TCAGGAGCATGTCCTAAGCATTGGGCTATTAGATAGTTTGACAGGGCGGGTTGGAGTAGTTTCTGTCAATCTCTCCTGTCAAAACTCTTCCACTGTGTATAAATTAAAAGTAGTTGGAACAGAAGACCAGACCCAGAGTCTCCCACCTTCCTAGTGATAGGTCTAATCACCAGGCTATAGAGCAGCAGTTCTCAACCCATGGCCCAATTAGCACACAGCTGTGTGCAGCTGTGTGCTAAAGGCGCAGCAGGTTTGGGTCACCAGCCGGCCCTGGGTCGTGGGGTCCGGGGCAGCCCTGTAGGATCTGGGGCTGCTTGCCTGGCCGGCCCCACAAAGGGTCTGGTGGGGTATGGGGCTGCCCTGCCACCTGGCCCCACAGAGGGTCCGGGGTTGGCTTTGGGGCTGTGAGCTGGCCCTGGGGTTGGGGTCCAGGATGCCGACTGGCTGCCTAGCAACCCGACCCGAATGGCTGGGTCTAGTGTCGGGGCTGCTGCCAGGCCCCCGCCCAAGGCTCCACTCCTGGCCCCACTCTGTGGAGGGGTCTCTGGGCAGGAGGCGCTGGGCGTAGGGGTTTGGTGGGAGGGTATGAGGGAGGGGCGTGCTGTGGTTCTCAACCTGAGGCCCAGGTAACACATTGTGGGCCACATATGCAGCCCACAATCATAAATAGGTTGAGAACCACTGCTATGGAGTCACTCTCTCTCTAGGTCAATGACTAAGTATTTATTCAAAGTGGAATGGCTCTAAGAGGAGTGATTGAAGGAGCCCCACATCAGAATATCCCAGAACCCAGTGTTAGGGCACTCACCTGAGAGGTGAGAGACCTCAAATCCTCTCACTCCATCAGATAGAGGAGGGAATTGAACTTGGGTCTCCCATATCCCAGCTGAGGGCTTGTCTATAGTTGTCTATAGTTATAGAGCTGCCGTGCCATAGTGTAGATGATTCCTACAGCAATGTAAGGGGTTTCCCCATCTCTGTAGGTAATCCACTTATCTGAGTGGCAGTAGCTCGGTGGATGGAAGCATTCTTCCATTGACCTCCTAGTGTCTACACCGGGGGTGAGGGCAGCACAGCTACAGAGCTCAGGGTTGTGAAATTTTCACAGCACTGAATGATGAAGCGATATTGCTCTAAATTTTGAGTGCAGACCAGGCCTTAGTGCTCTTGCCATTGGGCTAAAAGTTATAATGGTGGGCACCACTACTACCACCACCTCCTCCAGCCCAATCTCATTCTGATTTTCAATCAGATTGAGCCCTTCAGGCAATATAGGCAGACAAACACCTATTATCCCCCAGTTCATGGATTGCACTGGAGTTAGGGCAGGAGATAGGTGCTTGGGGCGGGGGTGGGGAGCACTGGGGATGATCAGAGGCAGAAAATTAGACCTCTGGGTAACTTTTGCAGTGGAAATTTAGGCAACAAGTGAATTTAGGTGACAGCTGAGAGGGGTTTTTGTGGATCAGAGTGGTGCCTAAAACTGGGGTTTAAGTACCTAAGTTTGTGGATCTGAGCCCATATGTCTGGTGTCTTTTAGTTTATGTTATCGATGGACATAGCTGCCACAGGAATAGGAATTATGTTTTCCAAATTTGTCAAAAAAAATTGATACGTTGTTGTAATAGTTGTTGTTTTTGCATACAGAATGTGAAGATATTCTATAATATTACATACAATACATTTTGATTTAAATGTTACGGGTCACATTTTTTAAATGGACACCCATTCATGTATGTGCATAATCGATGATGCCCAAAATACATAATAAACTTCACGTGTATGAACCCCACTTCTGCTCTCTTTCCACAGGTATGTACAACTACCAGAATTTCTATATGCACAAGTGATGGTGCATAAAGATTGTGCATGTGCAAAGCTATTTCCTTTCCTCCCTCCGCCCCAAGAGTGAACACCACAAGCTAGTTTCTTGCTGTAAACACAGTCTGTTCTGCCTCTTCCACTTGTGCTTTCTCATCTAATACACAGCTTCCAAAGGCTAAGCTCCCTGGAGAGATCCAGTGCTATTGTCTAGGTAGATTTATCTCGGAGTTAACCAGTTAAAAATATGTATTGGAATATCTGTGCAAGGTTGGCATTGCAGTGTTACCACTTTCCAAACATTCCTGCCTGGCTGAATGCAGTTTTCTGGATTCTTATCTACACATGTTCTACTCTATGCATCTTTATAAGAAGATTCCAGGATTGTCACTTCTGTGTGTCACTCTGAAGCCTAAAATGTCTGTTGAGTCAGTGTGGAAACAACAAGAAGCATGGATGTGAGCTCAGAATATCATCAGATTTAATCACCACTGGGATTCAATCTGTTACCATCCTATTTTTAAGTTCTCAGCCATTTTGCCTTTACGAATCACACCACAAGGCATACATCTATGCCATGCCAAGAGTCCTACACCATTACAATATCAGAGGTAACTTGATCAATCACCACCCTTAGCCTACAGCTAATTTTTATGCAACGATTTCATTGGTCCAATACGTAAGACTGCACAGATGGTGCATCACTTGGCCCACCTGCCACATGGGTGTGACAGCATGGGCTTTCAGCTACTAGTTAATCAATACCATGGGGAAAGAAGTTTTTGTATTTTATTTTTAAATGAGAGATCTGAAAGGCAATTTTATCAAAGAACTTGGAGTATTTATAATATAGTATTTAGTTGAAGTGTGCCTTAGAAATTATTTTTTCTTAGATTTTCTTCTTCTAGTGGATTTTTTATTCCAATATCTATCTCGCAAGTGTTATTTTTTTTTAAACAAATCAGAAAGACAAGCTGTAAGTAGGAACCATCTCATCTCCCTTGGGAGGTCTTTAGAATGATTCTGTACAGTGCTTACAAAGTTCTTAATAAATTCATGACCTGACCAAGTACAATGGGGGACAGATTCTGCAAAATTTTTATAGTAAAGGAGGGATCTATTTTAGTGAACCTATCCAAATGCAAAGATAGCACCCTACCGACACTGGAGTGCACTTAAATTAAGGATAAAGGAGTACATCTTTAATTTGCTGCAATAAAAAATGCCCCTCCATTTCTTGCCATCATCTAGCAACTTGTTATATTGCTTGAATATACACAGTCCATTTTGCAGCCTCCCTCTGAGATTCTTCCTTTCTTCAGAGACTAAACTATTTGATTTTTAAGGTCTTGATATAACAAGTACACAGGTAGCTCTTCCGAGTTCACAAGCACACAAACTACAATCTCTGGCCTAAACAAAAGGCAACATCCTGTTCTGTAACAAACTAGCTCAAATATTCCTCTAATCTGATCAGCTACTTTCTCCAGGTCTGAATTTCTGCTTGGAGTTTGCAGTCATAACTCTGCAAGGATTGAAAAGATCAGGGCTGTTCAATTTTCACTTTCTGATCAGACAATGGCTGTTCCATGAAAATAAAAGTGCCAGCATTGTGATGGATCTCGTATAACTGCAGCAGAAAGCACACCCTCTATGTACGATTTTATAATACAGCTTTGCTTCCCAATATTTAGCTTGGAAGCTATTCAATATTTTTCCCCATTCACCTTCTGCAGTCTTCACTGAAATACATTCTTTACTATTCTGATTTTAAAATTAAATCCTGTCCCACACTGTGGCTTAATGTTACTATTCCAACAGAATTTATCCCCAGGTTTTACCCTCTTCCATCTTTTAGCTGAAATGTGTCATAGTTACAGATAATCTCTCTTCAGAGGGGGACCAGACCTTTATGACTATGCTGCTGAAGGGGCTTTTATCCAACTCGAGAACTGTCAGCCCCTCACAGGGTTAGGCTTGAAGTAAGAGGCTGGATCACTATGGGACTCTCCAAAGGTCACTGTAAAGATTACAAAGGGGTAGCCGTGTTAGTCTGTGTCAGCAAGAACAACGAGGAGTCCTTGTGGCACCTTAGAGACTAACGCGTTTACTTGGGCATAAGCTTTCGTGGGCTATAGCCCACTTCATCAGCTGCATGGAGTGAAAAAAGTAGGCAGGTATAATTATACGGCACATGAAAAGATGGGAGTTGCCTTACCAAGTGATGGGTCAGTGCTAACGAAGCCAATTCAATTAGGGTGGATGTGGCCCAACAATTGACAAGAAGGGAAAATTATTTTTTGTAGTGACTCAGTCCCTCCCAGTCTTTATTCAGGCCTAATTTGATGGTGTCAAGTTTGCAAATTAATTCCAGTTCTACAGTTTCTTGTTGCAGTCTGTTTTTGAAGTTTTTCTGTTGAAGAATGGCCACTTTTAAGTCTCTTATTGAGCGTCCAGGGAGATTGAAGTTCTCTCCTACTGGTTTTTAAATGTTACAATTCTTGATGTCTGATTTGTGTCCATTTATCTTTTGCACAGAGACTGTCTGGTTTGGCCAATGTACATGGCAGAGGGGCACTGCTGACATATGATGGCATATATCACATTGGTAGATGTGCAGGTGAATGAGCCCCTGGTGGTGTGGCTGATGTGGTTAGGTCCTATGATGGAGTAACCTTGAATAGATATGTGGACAGAGCTGACAACTGGGTTTGTTGCAGGGATTGATTCCTGGGTTAGTGTTTCTGTTGTGTGGTGTGTAGTTGCTGGTGAGTATTTGCTTGAGGTTGGGGGGCTGTCTGTGAGGACTGGCCTGTCTCCCAAGGTCTGTGAGAGTGAGGGATCATCCTTCTGGCTCTGTCGATCTGTTTCTTCACTTCCTCAGGTAGGTACTGTAGTTTTAAGAACTCTTGACAGAGATCCTGTAGGTATTTGTCTCTGTCTGAGGGACTGGAGCAAATGCAGTTGTATCTTAGGGCTTGGCTGTAGACAATGGATTGTGTGATGTGGTCTGGATGAAAGCTGGAGGCATGTAGGTAAGTATAGCGGTCAGTAGGTTTCCGGTATAGGGTGGTGTTTATGTGACCATCGCTTATTTGCACTGTAGTAATGAATGGCAAAGCCCAAAGTTTTATGCCCCTTGAGCCTATTCTTGACCAAACCACTTCTCAAAAGCAACACTGAAAGTCACTAACCCAAGCCAACTTTGATCAAATAAGAAATCAGCTGAAATCTTTATCTCAAACCCAAACCAAACCTTTGACAAAGAAGTTGCTCAACTCACTTTTTTGGTGTTCAGTACATTTTGTGCACCTCTGAACTTCCTGAGTCCAGAATCTATTGTGACAAGGTCAGGCCAGATAGCTACAAGAGAGTGGTCAAAGGTAGATACATTAGTTCCAGTTAAGCAGGTCCCTTTTCCCTGGGCAAGATAACAGGGACTATTCCAGAACACTAAGGAACTTTCTAGAACTAGTTAAGGCAGGCAGGCTAATTAGGACACCTGTAGCCAATTGGGAAGCTACTAGAATTAATTAAGGCTAATCAGGACACCTGGTTTAAAAAGGCTCTCACTCCACTTAGTGAGGTGTGTGTAAGGAGCTGGGAATGAGAGGATGTGCTACTGGAGGACTGAGAAGTACAAGCGTTAACAGACATCAGGAGGCAGGTCCTGTGGTGAAGACAAAGAAGGTGTTGGGAGGAGGCCATGGGGAAGTAGCCCAGGGAGTTGTAGCTGTCGTGCAACTGTTCCAGGAGGCACTCTAGACAGCTGCAGTCCACAGGGCCCTGGGCTGGAACCCGGGGTAAAGGGTGGGCCTGGGTTCCCCCCAAACCTCCTAACTCCTGATCAGACACAGGAGGCTGAACCAGAGGGGAAGGTCTCTGGGCTGTTCCCTGACTGACATGGTGGATCAGCAAAAACTGCAAGGATCATTCTTACTCTTTTTTCCCCATACTGGCCTGTGAGGAGGATATCTGAGTGAACAGCAGATTTGAGCCATGGAAGTGGCCAAACTGAGGGCTACTGTGAATCTCTGAGGCAAGCAAAATCTGCCAATAAGCACAGGACCCACCAAGGTAGAGGAGAAACTTTGTCACACTATTTTAAAAAGAAGAAATGTTGTTCCTGGGGTATTTGTGTGTGTTCATTTATGTATGCAACTCATCTTTAAAGGCAATCAAATGAAAACAAAAGTAACCAATTATTGGAGCATAGATGGTAAATTCAACCTCTGAATTTGAGGTTTTCCCATTACTGGTGGTAATCAGTTAATTAATAGCTAAACACTGAGGTCAACATACTCAGAAATAGGTGCCTAAAGTTAGGCACCTTAATCCAATGATTCTCAAGTGTGGCCACATGCAGCTCCCAGCCATGGCCACCAGCTATGCTCCCTACACCAGCTCAAGGTTGGCTCAGCAGCATTTCGTTGTAGTGCAACAGAGCTTCTGCCTCTGGCTGTGGGAGGGAATCAGCCCCCTATTCCCACCCCCTTTGCCTCAATTATATAGTTAGTAATAACTATGTACCCTTTGTGGTACTATTTGTAGTACATATTATTCTTTATATTGAAAAGATTTATTATTTTTAGTTTCATGACACATCCAAATAAATGTGTGACTAGACTGTCTCTAGACTAGTATATTTTAACAATCAAAACTGTGGCCACTGTAAATTTGCTGCAGCAGCACATGCAGCAACACAAGAACCCATTTGAGAACCAGCTAAATAGATGATCTGATTTTCAGAGATGTTAAGCACCCACAACTCCTACCAAATTTAAATCCTGCCTGTCCAGGAGTACAGGCGGCTTTGGCTATAGGATAATTTAGCTGGTTAATTGTTGAGATATTTAGGCTACACAGTATGCTTTGCCCTAAGGATTACATTCACAGAAATTAGAACTGGAAGAAATCTAGCAGGCCAGATTCATTCTTGATATAATTCTACTGAAATCAATGGGATTATACTAGGGATTATTTTGGTCCAGGGCTTCACTGCGCGTATCTACGAATGGTGAGTATTCCATAGTGTAACAGATAGGAAGGTTTTTCTGCTGTTCAGTTTAAGTGTCCCATTTCGTAATTTCATGCTACTGCTCCTAATCATATACTTCTTGTAGCACCATCAACAATTCCTCTCCACCATGTTTGTTAGTCTCTTCATGTACTTAGAGTGTTATCCTGACCACCTTAGTTACTGAAAAAGGTGATCTTTGTATTAGGGCAGGTCTTAATTATTTACCTCCTTCTTTGATGTAGTAGCATTTTTATTACACAACTCAGTTTCCCAACAATCAAAGTCCAGTACTGATGATGATGTTAAATTCATGTCCAGTATGTCAAGCGCTGTACAGATGAGTGAAACACACGTATGCAGTTCCAGGCAAAACACACAAGTGTCATTAGTTTTCACAAAATGTTTCCTACTCCATCTATAACATTTTCCATTTTCATTCATGATATTAACACAACTCAGATGCTAACTTGCCTCGGAACTGGGAGCTTTTTGAAGTTCCTTTCTGTGCCACAGGACGCACTGCCAATCTGTCAGGATATCTCTCCTGCTGCTGCATTTCCAAGTGTCTGTTCTGGTTTGAAACTCTATAGCTGGAGTTAGCGACACAAAGAAATCAATTTGCAGCTGGTAGTTAGAGCTGCAGGAGATTGCACAGCAAAACCAGAATGTGGCTGTGTGCCAACACATCCACATAAGGATCTACATGATAATTTCAGTTTATTCTTCAGCCACCTTGATGATCTCTCAACCCGCTTTTCTTCTTTACCACTGCTCAATGAGACAGTGAATGAGGAACAGGCCTCCTCCCCCTCCGCCCCTGCAAAGTGTGGTTATGCAGCTGCACAAATGACTGCATAATTCACCATTCCAAGAACCCATGAAGATTTGTATCACAAACTTTTTTTTTTAATTGCCATTTTATTTCCATCTTTCAGCTCCTCAGATTCGTTCACCTGACACTTTAGGAGCTCCGCAACAGGAACAATATGAAGCATACCTCAGTAAGAGGGAGAAAAGGAGCTTAAGCACTTTCTGGGAAAGAAGTGGCTGCCATCCCTGAAGGAAAGGAACCTTTTTATGAAGCTCAAGAGCCTAGATGGTAGGTGCCTTCACAAGCTGCGTAGACACTGAGGTGTTCAGAAGTGGAGCTTAGGAGCCCTGTATGGCAGCCACCTTTTCCTGCTATTCTCCCTGAGACAGTGTGGCATCCCCTTCTGCTACTGCCTGCCTCTTTCCTTCCCAGTTTAGCAGCTGGGCACTATATTGAATGATTGTCTACATCAATGATACTCAGACCTCTGTGGTTCAGGAGCCAAATTAGCGATCAGCATTACCCAAAAGAGCCATAGGAGTGTGAATTCATTATTTACTATTTATATATACACCTCTACCTGGATATAACGTGACCCAATATAACACACATTTGGATAGAATGCGGTAAAGCGGGGGTGGGTGGGGGGGACTGCATGCTCTGGTGGATCAAAGCATGTTCGATATAACATGGTTTCACCTATAACGTGGTAAGATTTTTTTTGGCTCCTGAGGACAGTGTTATATGGGGGTAGAAGTGTATTTATAATTCTCACAGCAAAATGACTGACCAAGTATTATTATTTTATCAACTACCGTTGTTTAATAACATAGTAAAAGCATCCTGATGGTTAATAAGTTAGATTGGTTAATAAACAACTCACTCAGTTTTAACATCATGCGCTGCAAAGAGCTGCAAGAGACACGTTAATGAGCCACTTGCAGCTCTCGAGACTTAGTCAGAGTATCACTGTCTGCACAATCAACATTCCTACTTAATGCTGCTAAATTCAATGCAGCTTTTCGGGATAAAGAGTGTGTGTGAGGGATTGCCTCATCATTTAGATGCAAAGTGATGCACTAACCAACAGGGGCCTTGACTGGGGGTGACAGATTTGAACTCGATGTCATAGGTCACTTGACAGAGTGATAATCCTGTTGGACTGAAAAATGGCATGTTGTAGGCTCCTACTGGAGCCAGGAAAACCTGTCCAATTGGCGAATGGCTTTTGCAGTTGGGACAATCCCAGACACTGGGAACAGGTATCTTATTTAAAAAGCAAGACAATACTAAGATCTATGTCACTAAAGTCTTGTTGGAGTAAGGCCCTAGGACACGACCTGAAAAACATTCCTAAACTCCTTCTGGTCTGCCCAGTCAGAAGTTCCCACAGCAGCCACCTTGGAATTGTTGGCATAGCAGGATTTTGCAACGTGGACTTCTGTCTTACAGAAACTGGCGATGCACAAGAAAGTGATACATTGCTGGGTGACACAGCTCCAATACCATGGTGATGAGTGCAGTATAAAAACCTAGAGGGGATAGACCAGACCATTCTCCTTCACTATTGCTGGGAGTCAGTGCATCCTGGATATAAATTAATGTACATCAGTACACATGTGGTGCAGGGCAATTTTTAGAGAACTGGAATAGTATTTACTAATTAACAAATTGCCTTTATTACATGAAATTTGGCTTGAATTAATTTTAATGGACATGTGCAGGCCACATATCACCCCCTCACTGCAGGGGTATTTGAGATATGTACTTTATTTCCTAGCATGTGTGCAAGGGGCTGTTTGTACCCTCTGCTCCTATGGGGCAGCTGCATCCAAATGGAGACTCAAGCCCAGTGGAGGTCAGGCGGTGGTAGCAGCTTCAGTCTCCTTTAGGGTACGGCAGCTTTAAAATGCCTCCTTGCATTTCTTGGCTGCCTTAGCATCACCCCCTTCCTAAATCGCCCTGCCCCTTCATGAGCTGTACTAGCTGGCAGCAGTAGCTCCCCACTGCCCTGATGGAGGAGGACAAGGATATGGGCAGTTCCCCCCCCCCAACCCTTTTTTCATTGGAGTTAGCAGACTTCACAACTAATCCAGGCCCAGTGTCCATCACGTCCTGCCCAATCAAGTGAGACACAGAAGCCCAAATCTGCCTGAAACTGAGGAGCTAATGAATTCTCTCTAGGGCCTGGTCTACACTAGGACTTTAAATCGAATTTAGCAGCGTTAATTCAAACTAACCGCTCAACCGTCCACACCAGGAAGCCATTTAATTCGAACTAGAGGGCTCTTTAGTTCGAATTTGGTACTCCACCCCGACAGGTGGAGTAACGCTAAATTCGACATGGCTAGCTCGAATTAGGCTAGGTGTGGATGCAAATCGAACTTAGTAGCTCCGGGAGCTATCCCACAGTGCACCACTCTGTTGACGCTCTGGACAGCAGTCCGAGCTTCGATGCTCTGAGCAGCCACACAGGAAACAACCCGGGAAAATTTGAATTCCTTTTCCTTTCTGGACAGTTAGAATCTCATTTCGTGGTTGGACATCGGGGCGAGCTCAGCAGCACCGGCAGCAATGCAGAGCTCTCCAGCAGAGGAGTTCATGTAATCTCTGAATAGAAAGAGGGACCCGGCATAGACTGACCGGGAACTCTTGGATCTGATCGGTGTGTGGGGCGAGGAGTCTGTGCTTTCGAAGCTGTGCTCCAACAAACGGAATGCAAAGACCTACGAGAAGGTCTCCAAAGCCATGATCCAGACAGAGGATACAGCCGTCATGCAACGCATCGCCGCGTGAAAATCAAGGACCCCAGACAAGGCTACCAAAAAATCAAAGCGGCAAACGGACGCTACGGAGCCTGCCACCACTGCCCCACCAGTGACCATGGACTCTGATGATGGGACAGTGTCGACGGACAGTTCCTCGACGATGTTCACGGACGGGGAAGATGAGGAAGTGTTTGTGGAGGACGAGGCAGGCGAGAGCGCTTACAACGCTGGTTTCCCCGACAGCCAGGATCTATTCATCACCGTCACGGAGATCCCCTACCAACCCTCCCCAGCCATGAACCCGGATCCTGAATCAGGGGAAGGAGCAGTCGGTAAGTGCTTTAACCATGTTAACTTTTATTCTTAATATAACAGGAATCTGAAGTGTGTGAGAAGGAGGTCTCTCTATATATGGTGATAGAACAGAAATCCTCCTGGGAGATCTCCACGAAGCTCTCCTTCCGTTAATCGATAAGCATCAGCAGGAGGTTCCTGGGGAGAGCTGCCTTATTGGGTGCTCCGTGATAGCACCCTTTTCCGCGCGAGGTTTTCATGCGGTATTCAGGGAGCATTGCCTCCCCGAGCACGGCTGCATCGGTCCGTGGTTCATGATAGATTTCACGCAGCATGTGCTCTCTATCTCCTTCAGTGCCCGTCCTCACGGTGATCTCGCTAGGAGACTCATGCATCTAAGTAGTGGAATTACTGTTATGATGCGCCTGGTCCAAAGTATTTGTAATAAATCCACGGACAGATGGCATAGCACAGACTCAGCACGCAGCTGCGTGACGAGCGTAACGGAAAGCCAAAGAATATAATGGACGCTCATGGAGGGAGGGGGGAATGAGGACGCAAGGTATCCCACAGTTCCTGCTGTCTCCGAAAAGTATTTGCATTCTTGGATGAGCTCCAAATGCTTCTAGGGTCAAACACAGTGTCTGCGGTGGGTCAGGGCATAGTTCGGCAATTTGCGCACACACCCCACCCACCACCAGAAGTGAAAGGGAAAACAATCCTCTCTTGACTCTTTTACATGTCACCCTATCTTTACTGAATGCTGCAGATAGACGCGATGGTGCAGCACTCAACACCAACATCCTTGCTCCCCCCACGCTATGGATGGCTGATGGTGCAATATGGCTGGTATCCGTCCTCATCATCAGCCTATTGGCACATGGGGCAGTGCAAAAGGACTGGTAACCATGCGTACTAGCATCTGTGAGGTCGATCAAGGGCGCCTGGCCCTAATTTTTCATGGTAGATGGTGCAGTATGGCTGGTAACCATCCTCATCATTGCAACAGGGGGCTGAGCTCCATCAGCCCCCACCCTTCCTGTGTAAAGAAAAGATTGAATTGCCCCTGGACTAGCAGAGGGATGAGGGGCTCCTTCATCCACAGTAATTAATGTCCTGCCTGGACTATCATTGCAGCTGGAGGCTTCCTTCCACTCATTTCTCACAAAGAAGTCACTGTGTCTTATTCCTGCATTCTTTATTACTTCATCACACAAGTGGTGGGACAATGGTATGGTAGCCCAGGAAGGCTGTGGGAAGGCCGGAATGAACAGGTGGTGTTGTTGCAGGAGCACCCCCTGTGAATAGCATACAGCTCCAAATTTATGCAGGATCGGACACAGAGCAGCTGTGCTATCTGGTTCTATGATACAGTGGTTCTCTAGTACACTTGCCCATAATCTAGGCAGGACTGATTCTATTTTTAGATACCAAAAAGGAGGGATTGACTCAGGGAGTCATTCCCAATTTTTGCTTTTGCGCCCCTGGCTGCTCGGCCAGGGGCACTTATGACAGCACCAAATGGTGCAGTGCAAAAGGACAGGTAACCATGCCCATCTTATTACCATCTTATTACCAATTTATGGTATGGTAGATGGTACAATATGGCTGGTAACCATCTCTGCTGTCATGCAAAAGCAAAAGCATGCTGCTGTGTAGCGCTGCTGGACCGCCTCTGTCAGCGGCATCTAGTACACATACGGTGACATACACAAAAGGCAAAACAGTGTCCATGGTTGCCACGCTATGGCGTATGCCAGGGCAATTCTGGGAAAACGGGCTTGAAATGATTGTCTGCCGTTGCTTTCCCGGGGGAAGGAATGACTGGCGACATTTACCCAGAATCCACCGCGAAAATTATTTGTGCCCCAGCAGGCACAGGGGTCTCAACCCAGAATTCACAGAGACAGCCTAGACTCAGTTAATTGTTCGCAAAAATGTATCTTTGCAAGGAATTCACTCCCTGTTTCCCATCTCACAGCTTCCACTGTCTCCAGACCTGCCACAGCATCCCCCTCGCAGAGGCTGGCAAAGATTAGGCGGAGAAAGAAAAAGACAAGGGACAAGATGTTCGATGAACGTATGGGCTGCTACCTAGCCGAGGCGGACCAGCAGAGCCAGTGGAGGGAGACCGTCTCTCTGTACCAGCGCTCACACAGCGAACGGGAGGAGAGGTGGCGTGAGGAAGACAAGCAGGCGACTCAAACAATGTTTGGACTAGTGAGGGAGCAAACGGACACGCTCAGGCGCCTTGTGGATGTTCTGCAGGACCGCAGGAGGACAGAGCCCCCCTGCAGTGTATCTGCAACCGCCTTCCCCCGCCACAAAGTCCCATACCCCCTCACCCAAAATAACCAGAAGGAGGGGCACCAGAGGCCGTGTAAACTGTCACTGCACCCCAGCAGAGTGCTCAAGTACCCAAAAGCTCTCATACCCTACATTTGCAGAAGTCGTTCCCTTCCGGACTCACACAAGTCCCAATCCCAGTTCCATCCCCTAAGTGTCTACTTAAGTAATAAAAATACTTTGCTGTTAATTACTGTTTCCGTCATGTTTTTTCAAAGAAGACTGTGTTTGAATGGGGGGCGTGGGGAAGGGGGTTGTTAATTGCATAGGACAGTCACCTTTCCCAGGGTACAGACACGGCGGCAGGATCAGCAGCGGGTCACACACACAGTGCAGTCAGTAGGCACCATGGTCGGTATGGGAGGTGGTTTCCAGGTTCTGTGTGGGCGGGGGGGATGTGACTTTGTAGCGGGGGAGGGCGGTTACAGATCTTATACAGCGGTCCTTGTCCTGGACCACTGAGTCACGCAGCAGAGGAATCTGTATCCGTACTCCTCCGCCACAAGGTCATATATCCCCCCGCACACAGAATTTGAAAAAGAGGGATGGCAGGCTCCGTTGAAAGAAGCATTCCGGCACTGCGGACCGCTCTAGGAGCAGGAGCCTGTCATTCGTTGAGTTTAGAGGTGGTCTTTACATCACTGCACACCCTACCCAGCACAGTCTGCCTCCCAGTTTCAACCCTTTAACGCAAAGTCATGAATAAAGAAACCTTTCTTCAGTAACAATGGGACATGTATTTTATTTTTACACGTGTCTTGGAAGTGGGGGAAACGGGGTGAACGGGGTATGTAACCGAAGAGGAGAGTCAACAGTCAGTGGGTAAAGAAACAGGGGCAGGTTCAGCTTCTCTGTAAAGAAAATGAACAGTCACAGGTCACGCTGCTCGCTGGTATTTGAAGAGTTCCTTGTCGCTGTCCCAGGCGCCTGTATAGGGCTTCATGAGCAAGTGCATTAGTGGGCAGGCTGGGTCCCCGAGGATGACTTTAGGAATCTGCTCATCCACAACAGTTATTTCGTGGTCCGGGAAGAAACTACCTTCCTGCAGGCGTCTGAGCAGCCCACAGTTCCTGAAAACACACGCATCATGAACCTTGCCCGGCCACCCGACGTTGATGTTTGCAAAACGTCCCCTATGGTCCCCCAGTGCTTGCAGCACCATTGAAAAGTAGCCCAATTTCTCAGCAGCTGACTGTGGAAGAGGTGGACGATAAAGTGCGAGGAGGAGAAAACGGCGATGATCGCAGCGGGCTCCATGCTTGCAGTGCTGTGGCGTCCGCGCTGTCACTGACCAGAAAAGTGCACGAACAGATTGCCCGCAGGCGCTTTCAAGGAGGGAGGGAGGGAGGTTGTGATTGACGGTTCAATGACGACACTTACCCAAAACCACCCTCGACACATTTCTCCCCCCAGCAGGCATTGGGGGCTCTACCCAGCATTCCAATGGGCAGCGGGGACTGCGGGAACTGTGGGATAGCTTCCCACAGTGCACCGCTTCCAAAGTCGACGCTGGCCCCGTGAATGTGGACTCAGAAATTCGAATTAGTGTATTTAGTATGGATACACAAATTCGACTTCATAAGGTCGAATCCACAAATTCGAACTAAGTTGATTCGAAATAGTCTTGTAGTGTAGACAAGGCCTAGGATTTCATTTTGCTTAGACTGAGCTGTCGGTTCTCTGATATTACTCCTCCTAGTGTTAGCTCATTCTGGAATGGATTGTGTTACTTGTGTTAACCACAGGGCCGCTCATGCTGTAAATTAAAGATCCCTTTCTGTAGCTCTGCAGCTTGTGCTCTTTGTGTCGCAAATCTCTCCAGCTGTGTTGTTAATATACCAAGCACTTGGCAAACACTGTACCTAGAAACATATTTCCACAGCTTTAGCTGTGTCCATAGCTAACTCGCTGTCACAGCTTGTGTCTATAATCCTGTATGCTCTTTTACCGCTAGCCCAGGATTGTCAAATGCCTGATTGCCTAACATATTCCTTCCTCTGCCTGGCACTACAACAAACAGCTAAGCACATTTTTTTTTGCTTTTGGGCTACACAATCTACACACTTTTTGTTCCTGCTGTCTGGCCACTATATCTCCTGCAGTCCCTGGCATCTGAAATATCGGACCATAGCTACTAGTTGATTTATGTATATTGTGCCAATATCCTGTATGCCTGTTTGTTCTCATACATCACCCCCAGATTCACAGGGGCTGCCCCAATTCTTTTTTTCACTTCAGAGGGAGGGCTGTGACCAGTGCTTCCACCTTGAGCAGTGAAATAACTTTCCCGCTATTGGCAGTAAAGCTGGAAGCTTGATTACTTCCCTCTCAGCACTGAAGTCTTATCTCTTCTGGTGTTGCACCTCTGTCATTGCCTTTTTGATTTCTGTCAGTACTTTTGGTGCCATGAGAGATGAATGATATCAGTTAGAACAGCCTCGTTAGACAGAGTCGTAGAGACTCTGTGCTTAACTTTTATTCAGCAAGAATGCGGTCATGTTACAGCATGAAGCTCTTTCAGCATACTGCAACATAACACTGAGGTCACAGGTAAGCAACTTGTTTAGGACTTCACTCTTCTACAAAATAGCAGCACTGAATCCTTCAGTTCAATCCAATCCTCACTGCCATATCAGATATCACTATTACACATGCAAGACTAATGCTTGCACAGAGATCGCACAGAGCAGGTTTGTACTTCTGACAAGGCACCCGTTTCTTATGGGCCATAGAATTTCCTTACAGGCTGGGTATGTTTCTTTGTGGGCTCTGGGTAATAGCTCCAACTCAGAGCATTTAAATTGTGTTGTGTTTTAACCCCTTCAAATTCCCCAGAGACTCCTGTAGAGATGAAGCTGGCTAAGATCACATGTTGTCAAGTGTGGTCATAGCATGTAACATATCTTAACAGAGAGACATAGGCGGCAGGTTTGTATAATTTTTGGTGGGGCCCAAAATGGTGGTGCCCCCCCGCTCCCGCCCTGTAAGCCGATATAAAATGAAGCTACAACGCGTCAGCGCCACAAGATTACAAGGGTCAATTAAAAGTGGAAAGTCAGAAGCAGCACTTGCCTACTTCAATATACAGTATTATATTTTGTTGTACCTGTTGTGATGAAGTGGGAATGTTCTTAATATTTTCTCTGAATACTGTGTGGGTGCCTCAGTTTCCCCTGCAAGATGCCAACTGAAGGTGTTGGGGACAAAGAGATCAGGTGGCCTCCTTGTCCGGAAGAGACACAGAGGCCAGAGGAGGGAGTGTCAGTTTGGAGCTGGCTGGGGAAATGGGGAGAGACTCAGAACTTGGTTCTGGGCTCCCCACCCCCCAAGATGGACCTGACCGAGGGGTTCTGTTTTCTGTACCTACAAGCTCTGTTTAAACTGTGTTCCCATCATCTAATAAACCTTCTGTTTTACAGTCTGGCTGAGAGTCACATCTGACTGCCGAGTTGGGGTGCAGGGACCTCTGGCTGCCCCAGGACCCCCGCCTGGGCAGACTCACTGCGGAAAGTGCATGGTGTGGAAGGGCATGCTGAATGCTCTGAGGTCAGACCCAGGAAGGTGTAAGCTTCTTGCCCTGGAGACAGTCTGCTCAGAGAGGAGGCTCCCCCAGAGTCCTGACTGGCTTTGAAGGAGTGGTTCCAGAGCATCCCAGCATCTCCTTCCACCCCATGCACTTCTCAGAAGTCCACACAGGCACTAACACTCCCTCCTCTGGCCTTTGTCAAGAAGGCTAACATCATTTTGGGCTGTATAAGTAGGGGCATTGCCAGCAGATCGAGGGACATGATCATTCTCCTCTATTCGCAGTTTTGGGCCCCACATTGCAAGAAGGATGTGGAAAAATTGGAAAATCCAGTGGAGGGCAACAAAAATGATTAGGGGGCTGGAGCACATGACTTCTGAGGAGAGGCTGAGGGAACTGGGATGGTTTAGTCTGCAGAAGAGAAGAATAAGGGAGGATTTGATAGCTGCTTTCAACTACCTGATAGGGGGTTACAAAGAGGATGGATCTAGACTGTTCTCAGTGGTAGCAGAGGACAGAACAAGGAGTAATGATCTCAAGTTGCAGTGGGGGAGGTTTAGGTTGGATATTAAGAGAAACTTTTTCACTAGGAGGGTGGTGAAACACTGGAATGGGTTACCTAGGGAGGTGGTGGAATCTCCTTCCTTAGAGGTTTTTAAGGCCCGGCTTGACAAAGCCCTGGCTGGGATGATTTAGTTGGGAATTGGTCCTGCTTTGAGCATGAGGTTGGACCTTATGACCTCCTGAGGCCCCTTCCAACCCTGATATTCTATGATACTCTAAACTGACCACCAAATTTAAGTTGCGTGTTTTTCCGGTCAGGTGAGGACTCTGGGGCAGGGCTGGGGATAAGGAACTTGGGGTACAGACAGGCTGCCCCAGGGCTAGGGCCAAAGAGGACTCCCCTCCACCCTCCCTGGCAGCAGCAAGCTCCAGGGGAGGGACCCCTCCTCTCCCCCGCAGTTCACTGCACATGCTCCTAGGGTCCCTCTCAGGTCCAGAAAGCCCACTCGGCTCCCCTATGGTGGGTACCGAGGGGGGAGGTTGCCATCACGTATGGCCTCCCCTGCTGCCACCCCTCACCATAGCCTCACTGAGGATGGGGCTGCCCCTTGCCCAGCATGGTGCAGGAGTGAGGACTGCAGGGTGGTAGCTGGGAAGGGGCACAGTATCACAAAATTCACCTAAGCCCCAGCTGCACAGGTCTAGGAAGCTCCCCTCCCCAGTGGTGTAGCCAGGTTCTAACATCAGGGGGAGCAAACATATCCAATTACTAAAAAAGATGCCAGCCAACATATCCAATTACTAATCAGGTAGTTCTATAACAGGCTGCCCTGACCCCATCACCCCCTGAAGCACAAGGTAGGGGTAGGCACCACCATGTTGTGCAACAAACACTTGACAAAATTACTGGACTTAGTGACGGACAATGCAGGCAGGTGGGTATTATGTCATTCAATCATTCAACCCATAAAATTGCACACATTTTGCCTCAGTGAAATTAAATATCCAGAGAATTACTGGGCCTGTGATGATGATGATGACCAGGGCTTGCTCACCTGTGGCTCCCCCTCCCTGTGCTGTGGAGGCACAGCCAGGCAGGTCTGCATCTGCAGGCAGGCACCCTGCCTCAGGTGCAGCTCCCATGGGCCCTGCTAGCTACTAGACTGGGAGCCTCCCGGCCAATGGAATGGGCTGGGCTGGGCTGGGGGGCGGAAGGCAAAGGGGGAGATTGTAGGGAGCTTTGGAGGAGGGGAGTGGGCTGGCACAAAGGGGAGGGCTCTTTGGAGAGGAGTGACAGGGGCACAGGGGTCATTGGGAGTCTCTCGAGGGGGCAGAGGGTTGTGTGGGTCTCTGTGGGGCAGGGGGCTGTGATGGGCGGAGCCAGCTGCAACCTGGGTCTGCTCTGTGGGGGGTGTTGCTATAGTCCCCTCAGGAAGCCCCCCCCCTCCTGTGTATTTTATACCAGCCCCGGGGTGCCCATTGCTGCTCCTTTCCCCACCCACGGCTCCATCTGTCTGTCCCCACAACTCCCCCGGCTGTGTCCGTCTGTCTGTCCCACAACCCCCTGGCTGTGTCCTTGTGTCGGTCTGTCCCACAACCCCCGGCTGTGTGTGTCTGGCTGCCCCCACCACCCCCGGCTGTGTGTGTCTGTCCCCCTTCCCCCCCGCTGTGTGTGTCTGTCCCACAACCCCCTGGCTGTGTCCTTGTGTCTGTCTGTCCCACAACCCCCGGCTGTGTCTGTCTGTCTGTCTGCCCCCCACTGTGTGTGTCTGTCCCACAACCCCCAACCCCCTGGCTGTGTCTGTTTGTCCCCACCAACCCCCCCCCCGGCTGTGTCTGTCTGTCTGTCTGCTCCCCGCTGTGTGTGTCTGTCCCCCAACCCCCAACCCCCTGGCTGTGTCTGTTTCTCCCCACCAACCCCCCCCAGCTGTGTCTGTCTGTCTGTCTGACCCCCGCTGTGTGTGTCTGTCCCACAACCCCCAAGCTGTGTGTGTTTGTCCCCACCAACCCCCCCCTCCCCGGCTGTGTGTGTGTGTCTGGCTGCCCCCACAGCTCACAGGCTGTGTCGGCTGTGTGTGTGTCTGGCTGCCCCCACAGCTCACAGGCTGTGTCTGTCTGTCTGTCTGTCTGTCCCACAACCCCCTGGCTGTGTGTGTTTGTCCCCACCAACCCCCCCTCCCCGGCTGTGTGTGTCTGGCTGCCCACAGCTCACTGTCTGTGTCTGTCTGCTGCCCACAATGCCCAGGGCTCAGCCGCTGCCTGTGGCTCGCTCCCCCTCCCTGCTGTGGAGGCGTGGCCAGGCAGCTCCAGCACTGCCCCCGGCAGCTCCCATTGGCTGGGGTTCCCAGCCAATGGGCTGGGAGTCCAGTCGCTCCTGAGGCCCCTCCCGGGAGCTGCCGCTGCGGTGAGTGAGAGCGCCGGGTGTTGCAACGTGGGGACCCCCAGCACAGGGCCTGGGGCCCCAACATTGGTGGGGGCTGAGCCCAGCTCCTAGATTATTGGTGGGGCCTGGGCCCCACGGGCCCATATAACTCGCCGCCCCTGCAGAGAGATTGTTTCATGGGCACCTTCCTTCACAATCAGCCTGAGTAGCTTTCCCCTCATCATTACTATGTGGGCTACCTCTCAGCCTATTCACAGTCAAGTAACATCTTTGTGGCAACTACGGCACTTGCTTACAAGGAACAGGTGTTTTGCGACGTCTTTAGTGTGAGCTGTGTTTTGCTGTTTGTGAAGAAGGAAGTAGCCTGGGTTTACTTTTGCTCTGCATTTTATCACCCCCTTCCACAGGCACATCCACTGTGTCGCTCTCTCTCACCTGGAAGCCAGTAGAAAAGCCAGCATCAAGTGACAAGACAGCTCTCCAAGAGCCACTTCATATACATTGGTTAAACAGCAAGCAGGAGCCACAAGGAGACCAATATAGTCCAGTTAAAAAAACAAAAGGAAGCACTGTAAAGGTTAAGGGAGGCCTGTTTTTATTCATAGGCTAATTTAGCTTTCAATGTTATCCTCTGTATCTGGGAAAATCAAGAGGGAAAGGGTTGGGAAGGATTCCTCAAGCACTGCCAGGTGTGGTTACCATAGAAACATACCTGTTACAAGGGGGTCAACAGAAAAGCCTCTACAGCCAGAATATTTTTCCTCATGATTTCCTTATTTTCAATAATAGATAAGAGCCGAAGTGGTGGAGTTGTGATATGTCACTGTGTGAAAAACCGAAGAGAGATGGTACATTCATTAACTGTTGCTAGTCAAACCATAGCTAAACAGAACCCATCACATGTGAAGGATCATGTGAGGTAACTGACAAGGGGTAGGGATGCATGTGCCCTTGCCCTATACCTCATAAATAGCCTCTCTGAAAACCCTTCAGCAGAGATTAGAGTGGTGTAGACAAATAATTGTCTAAAGTACTCCATTCTCCCCAGCATTAGTCACAAGCCCAAAATCAATCAACTCCCCACAGTGCTGTTGAGATATTCAGCCAAACACTCACTGATGACATTGCAAAGTATGGCTCTTCAGAAAGATAATGAGTTAGGGGTGGGATGATCACCAATTAGTGAAAAATTATTTGTTGACTTAAAAACGCTTATTGATTGATTTTTTTTCTGCTGCAGAATTGAGGCTCCCTGATCTCTCTGTCTGTTGCAGTGATAAGTCACTTACCAATTGCTGGTACTGAGATGATATGATGCAAATGGTCTAGGGAAAGATTTTAAGTTAATTTCTGCAAGTCCATCTCTCTTTTCAATCTGTGCTCAGTGAGACTTGAGAATTCCTTCCCTTTCTCCTCACTAGTAATTGATTCAAAATTTAATTCCTGAAGGGGAGGAGAAAGTAATTCTGCAGTCTCAGTCAGAGAACAAATGTTAATTCAATAACCATGTGAATTTAATTATTGCCTATAAGGTGATGGAATGGGCCAGCCCAGCCCAGCACCAATAAAATGTTCTTTGCAAGAAGGGTTTATGCCCAGTTTTAAGTGGTCATTCACATAAATAAACACGCAGAGAGCGTATTAACACCCCACTACACAGGCACCATCTTTTACATAAAAGAAAAGGGCCTCTTCAGACTACTGCCCAGCACTTTCGCTATTGAATTTGGAGCGCTTCCTACTCAGACAGACGTTCTGTCTTTCTGACTGCCAAGGAGCCATTTTTTAAAGAATTCCCATTCTAACTGTGAGCATCTGCTTGGGTTTAATGAGTCAATCACTAGCCCTGCCTGTCTACTCCACCCCTCCCCAGAGGCAGGCAATTAACTCTTCCTCTGCTGTGGCTCAGTCAGGGCACCTTAGAATAGAATGTCAGAAGCCCAGTGAAGTGCAGGGCTGCTCTGGAACCATTTCCCAGAGGGATGAAGTTAGTCACACGGCTGATAGAAGGCCCTTAAGAAATCTTCATCTTTGCAGATATAAATTATTTCTGTAGCTTTAGATTCACCAAGACAAATACTTTCTGCCACAAACACAATCTCAGTGCTGCACCATTAGCTTCCTAAATGATCACTGGGATGGCAATGCTTAAAAATGTATGAACGGACAGAGGCTAGAATGGGAGGGAGTGAATGCTCAGACTATCTTGAGGCAATAGAAAGCATTAGGGTGCATAAACAACAGGATACACATTAATATTGAGACTGTGATAATGTTATTGCATAAATCATAGATTATATATGCCCTTACCTGCTCTGCCACAGACTTCCTGTCTGACTATGGGCAAGTCACTCAGCCTCTCTCTGCACCTCAGTTCCCATTTGTAAAATAGGGATAATAATATTTTCCTATTTCACCAGAGTGTTGTGAGGATAACTGCATTAAAGATTGTGGGGAGCTCAGACACTACAGTGATGGGGAACAATTTAAGAACCTTTGATAGATAGCCCCTAAATAGATATGGTAACTGCCTCAGGAAAAAAAAATACCAGAGGCAAAAAAGGACTTCAAAGACTGGTATTATGATAGGCATGGAAAGTTTTATGAGGCAAGTGAAAAGATTATTGTTACTTGTCTCTTGTGAACAGGGACATTACAAAAGTATGCCAAATAAGTAGTATAGAAAGAGTATAATCTTGTCCTATTTGCCTTCTTATAAGCGAAGAACAAGGGGACTGCAAACGAAATGAAAGGTAACAGATTTAACACTGATGAAAGGAAATACTTTTTTTAAATGAATGAACTGTGGACATCCCTGCTGCAGGATTGGAGAGGCTGGTTACTTAGCGGGATTTAGATATTTATATAGCGAATGAGAACATCCAAAGTTATAGTGCATACAGGTTATAAACCTTCATTGTTTCAGGGCATAAGCCCATGACTAACTGATGGCAGTTAGGCTGACATATTCCATACTGGCAGATTATTCCATTGTGGAGTTTCTAGCACCTTCTTCTAAAACATTTGGTAGTGGCCACTGTTCAAGATAAAAAACTGGAATTAGTTGGACCATAGGTCTGATCTGATATAGAAATTCTTATATTCCTATGTAAAATGAGAGACTTGGACAATGTGAATTTCACAAGAGGCTATTGCTTTTCTCCTGAGAAATAATTTCAAGTCTTTAATAAGATAATACAATCAAGAGCAAGAGTCTGGTGATGAGCGTACAATGTCATTTAAAAGACCCATCCTACTTTAGACAACTACTCAATCTTACACATGAGCAGGCAACCATAGTCACTGTTGTAAATCATATAGTTGTAAATCATATAGTTGCAAATCATATCAACAGCAGGGTGGAAGCGGCAGTGTGGGTACAACAGGTACTTTCCAGAAAGACAAGAAGTCGTTGTAATTAGATTTTTAATTTAAGAAATCAGATGGCGAGAAAATCAAGGTATTTAATTAACCATATGCTTTATTGAGTGTTAAAAATCTTTTGACAAAATCATATGCAAAAGAAGGATGTCAATCCCATGCCAATCACTTAGTGGTTTAATCACTGGTTTAACAAGAAACTTCAGCAGCAGTTAGAAGGTTTGCACTTTAAACAGAGCATCTGAGTCAGACAGAGTTTGGGGGGAAGGACAATATGAAGCTGTATAAACACTACCATGCTGTGTTTGAGTCAGATGAACTGGACCTGAACTTTACAGGCCAAAGTCAGAACTTGGCAAAAGCAGATTCAGCTCTCCTGGCAGCTTGCTTTTCCAGTGCTGGATCTGGATGCATGAGTTCAAATCTGAAAGCCTGGCACTATGAGTCTGTAGTGTCTAGTAATTGGGTAGTATCCCTTTAAATAGATTGGACCTTTCTATGACCCATAAGAACCTCAATGCCAACTGGCAAAGGATTCACTGTTCTATAACAACTCCTATCAGGCCTGATAAACTCACTACACCTAACACAATGCTTTCATTAGTATTTATCCATAAAGAATGTCATGCGAGATCTTAAATGAAATCCAGTATCACACTGGTGATTTATATCATTGTAAAATGTATGTACTAACACTTTGTAAGGAGTTATGTCTACATGCTGGAAAACATGTTTTTAAAGTCAGAAGCAAGGCACAGCTGATGAAAAAGTTTCTGCCAAAAGACGTATATTCCCATCTACCTTGGTTCACACGTAAATTGAACATTGTAACCCAACATAATGGTCATCCTGACTCTTGACAAACAATGAATTTTAGGGGATAAAAGGAAAAGTAAGGAGACACCCCTTTATCCTTCACCAAGGAAGCATAAGGACAGCACTTTTGGATGCACAAAAGGAGGGATCCCAGCTGCGCTGGTTGGAGATGCTGGGAGATTGCTTTAGGTGAGATAAACTGCTTTAGACTAGGATGTAGCCTTTTAAAGTTAAGTTTAATCTCTAGAAAGCGTGTTATGATTTTTTTTAATATGTAACCATTTCTGTATCCATTTTCCTTACTCACTCTTTCTGAATTCTTAGCTTTTGATAATAATCTTGATTTTTTTCACTTTAAATACATCTCCGTACTGTGATATTACGAAGGAGCTGATCCTGAGCGGTAACATTCAGGCTGTGTATACTGTTCCCTTGGGGATCTGGTAATTTCTGTGTGTGTCCAGTGGACAAAGGGCTGGACCCTACAAGAAACTCTCTGAGGACTTAGAGGTTGGCATATGCCTATCTCTAGCTTGTGCAGAGAAAGAGAGCAAGGTCTCCCGAGACCTAGAAGGCACTGTTTAGCCAGAGACTACTGGCTTCAGGGAGCTGAGCTATAGCAGGCACAGACAAGACTGCTTCACACTAAGGGCAGGTAGTGGTGAGGTGCCTCACAACCCTGGGACTATCCCATAGGTCTCCCTGTGTTTTATTATGAAAGCCACCAGGGCCATGCCAGAGTAGCAGT
Source organism: Mauremys mutica (assembly GCF_020497125.1). Taxonomy (NCBI): domain Eukaryota; kingdom Metazoa; phylum Chordata; order Testudines; family Geoemydidae; genus Mauremys; species Mauremys mutica. Next base: position 184,407,301 of record NC_059073.1, on the reverse strand, counting down.
GTATATATGTACCTTGGCCTTATATGTTTGTTTCTTTATGTGTAAAGAGCAAAGACAGACCCTAAATCTTCATGGAGCAAGCTATCTCATGTGTGTGGTCTGTTCCTGACACCTGCTTTCCTTCCCTGAAGAGTGAGCTCTACCAGGTTAGCCTTATTACATGATTCATCTCAATGTCCCGTGCTGCAAATATTTAGTCAGGTTCCAGATTTGACAAAGTTTGTGGCTGAAACCTAGTCTTTTCCTTAGACAACACTGGATTTGGCTTTCAGTAATACTGCTCTTAATTAATTCCCCACCGCCCAGTTATATGGGGTATTAGCAGGTAGTGTGTGCCAAAGGTCTAAAAAAATAGGGATAAAGTACAAAGACTGGAAAGACCTTGAGTGGTTATAAAATTTGCAGGCAAAGTGATTTTCACCACAGAAGACAGCCCACAGACGCATGACAGATTAATCAATGCTATTGTCTAGCTTCTGGCTTCTCAGTAGGTCTATGACCAATTTTCTCCTCAGACATTCTCCTGCACTTGATTGCAACTATAGAAGAAAGCGAATGTGTCCCTTTTGTCTTTCCATTGTAGGGAGATATTGAAAAGTTACCACATTAAATAATAATAGTAAGGAAAAGAGGGAGGTGTGAAGCCATCCAATATTTATGCTGGTGGTGGTTATGACTATGTGCATTCCTGTAATCTGTAAATTGAGGCAGAGGTACTCAGTTGTATTACTGTAGCTAGAGGTTATGGCTCCAAGCTACTTTACCTCTTACGCTATATATAGTTTTGTTTTACCGCTCTTTCTGATTCTCTCGCTCTCTTCTCATTTATGATTTTTTTCTAGAATTTAATTACACGGTAAAAGGTATTAAAGATAACACTGAGGTCTCAGATGTAATTCTAAGGGCTAGACCCGGAATTTCAACATACCTTACTCAATTGCACATACATCCAAAGGTGTATAGGCAAGTGATAATTCTATTTTTTGTATATCCAAGCACACGGGGAATGAGACTTGTGCTTTTTTTGTATCTTGTCTTTAGTAGCATTGCTGAAGTGCAACCACAACTGGGTGGAGCTGTTATAGCAGGGGGAAGGAGAGAGATTTGGCAGGAGAGACTGGTATTTGTGCTCCCCAGGAGCATAAAGATTCCAATACGCAATCTATTTCTGCATTGCAAAGAGTCTAAAGCAAAAGCTTTTTTTATGATGAAAACTTTCTATCAGAGATTAGAATGACAGAGAAATAGAGCCCAATCCTGCTGAGTGTCTCTTGCAAGAGGCTGAGTTGGGAGCAATCAGTGCCTTACCAAAAAAAAAAAAGCCCTTTGCAGTGTTGCCAACTCACGATTTTATCATAAGTCTTACAATGCTTGGTGCTTTTCTTCTAATTCCAGCAGCTGAGGCTTTAAGAGATTGCATGAGAATCTCAGCTTTCATAAAGACAAAGATTTTAGCCCTCGTGGTTGTAGAGAAAAAGCTCCAAGATATAAAACAACCACGCCCTAAAGGCCTAGAAACAAGAGGGCAAATACTGCCCCCCCCCAATTAAAAAGAATAATCTAATGATTTTTAAGCCAATCAAAGGAGAGGATGGGTGAGAGGTGTGAATCACACCTGATAGACCTTAGTCTTGTCACTTAGTGCACTACTGGAAGTTACAGATACTATGGTGATGAAGGCAGAATAAGAATATATAGAGAGTAGAATCTCATGATTTTTTGTGGCCTAACTCATGATATCTGAATGTTTGAAATGATAAGTGCAGGTGTTGCACTCTCAACAGAAGGGAGAGCTGGGAGGAATACACAGGCACAAATGCTCAATAAGCTGAACGGAGCATTAGTGCAATAAGGCTGAAAGTCACTTGCAGTTAGTTCCCCAGGTCAAAACCATCTTATCTGTACAAGGCTTTTCTGAAGTGCAACTTGCCCTGAACCTCCCAGGAATTCTCTGAAGGCCTTTCTGCTCAACAGCGTAGCCAACAAAGGGTAAAGGTCCCTCAATCATATTGACAGTGTGATTTGTCCTTACACCACAAAGGAAATGTAGAGAGTAGTGAAGATATGAGTCATATTTCCTCTCAGAGTGGCATCTGCAGCATGGAAACCACATAAAACAACTCCCCCAGTGGTCAAGTTTGGACTGTTTTGGCCATTTTTACATTTGTCTAGGAACAAAACTCAATTAAAGATTGTTTTAACGTGTTTTAAAATCTAAAGGTGACTCTACTGTGTATAAACAAACACCAATGCCAAAAATGTGGCCTCATTCTTCCTTGCACAAAAATTTTTAAAGCATTTTCCAAACCCCCAACCCCATGTAAATTGAAAGAAAAGTCTACTCAGGCAATTTTAGCTAATGAACATTTCACATTTTAAATGAGTAATTTTGAAGTTGCATGAACACATGCAAAGTTCATGTTAATGTTTTCTTACAATTGAATATGTTTCTTTTTCACCCCCTCACAAAGCGCAAGAAACCGGTGAAGGAATTTTGTTCAAACTTTCCAGAAAAAAGTTAAATGAGAGCTAAAACAAGGCAAAAAATATTTTTGCCCCGAAGAACTTTTCAGACAGTTGTGAACAGGAGAAAATGGAGTTAGCATAACAATTTCAGTGCAACTTTTTATTGGAGGTGCCAACAAGCTCCTGCTGTAACTAACTAAGGCAAAATACAACATAAAAATAAATCCAGTATAACCAACACCAAACAAACCCCAGACAATCAGGGGAAAATTGGAAATGCTCCACTCCCCACACCCCGCCACTCTTCCCTCTGTCACAAACCTACAGTATAATTTACATTCTAATCCCCTTGGAATGTCTATATCCTCTACCCTATAAAAAGCAGATGAACTCTGACCATAATGAATTAAATTCATCTAAGTTATATACTAGGCATTCATGTGAGGCCAGTTCAGTCATTTCCAGATTCCAGCCTTTAATAACTAGAACATTGACGTTTCCCTCTCAGAATCAATCGCTTTGCACAAGAAAGAGCAATGGCCACCCATTTTTAAGAGATTTTAGTTGCACTCTGAAACATGGAAAAATCATTTAGAAGAGATAGTTCCAGCAAAGGTGGCAATTTATATTCATAGATTCCATGTATCACATAAACTACCTCACACCAATTAAATTTAGGACATGAGCAAATAATATGGATAAGCTTCCTCCTCATTTATCACATTGCTAAACATATATCACACCTTTAACCCTATTTAAAGCAGATGAAGGAACCCAGCACATCCTATGTACTATTTTAAACTGCAACATCTTCCGTTCTGTCTCCTTTGCTATTCTGTTAGTGCAGTCTAAAAGCCTTAAACAATGACGGCTATTAAAAATGCAGATTAGAGTGAGAAGCAGAATTTGGATATGATAGTTCCAGTGATAAGGAGTAGGTTTTGAAACTAAAGGACATTGTGAAGGGCTTTTGCATGAACACGTCTATGTGGGATTAATTTGAGCTTTTTTCACATCATGGTCTCTCCCTTTACTGTTCTTCCCTTTAAGAAAGTATTGGGTTTGAGCCAACTTCCACTGACTTCAATGGGGAAGGATCAGGCTCATGTTTCACAAGTTTTCAACTAAAACCAGATCATCCCACAGCCAGAAATCCTTTCCTTATCTAATGCAGCCTCCGAACCTGCTGCTGCTGCCTTGGTTTCCCCTCTATTGGGCTTCCCAATAACTGTTTCTCATATGAGAGAAACAACACCCATTCTGGTCTGTGAAAACAACAGCGCAGTGCAAATGTCAACTTAAATCAAAACACTTTTTTCTGAGACCCTACAGTTTGTCAGCCCCATGCTGGGCTCAGCTATTCCTTCCCAAACCTGGTGCCTGGTGTTTTCTCAAGCCTCCCTCTCTTACGGTTTCTGCCCCCTTGCTGCAGGTAACACCAATCAGCCCTTTTCTTTTGTCTGATGTGGAGAGCTATTTCTCCTCTCCTCCCCTCCTCCCCTCAGCTCAGCTGAGCACTCCCTTTTATCTGCCTCAAAGCCCATCACTGTGGGAGGCAGGCAGCTAACAAAGCACAAACTGACTGGGCTGAGCTCAGCTCCCTTAAAAAGGCCAATCCACCCTGTGACACCTTAGGACTCAGTTGGTGCCTTCTCTTCAATCTCTCCCCACTCCACTTCATTTTTTTAAGTTCTGCATGTTACCAAAAAGAAGCTTGAGAGGATTCTTGGAAGGGAATTCAGATTTCTACATTATTCTGTATTGTTATTGGTTGGGTTGAACCTTGTTAAAACTGGTAAGTGTAGCAGCCACCCTTCATTTGGGAGAAATGTACAAAATATTAAGGGCCTCAACCCAAAAAATAGGCACATGTCATTGGCCAAAATAGAGGCACATGTCAGTCTGCTCAGGAATTTGCATCATGTGGAAGGAAGGTTTTTGCTGGGTAGTGTCTGATGGAGGTATGTGTGTCTGTGTATGAGAGAGAAGCAGCAAAAAACCCACCACAGAAGCAAGGAAAAAGCAGCAACGAAGCCCTAGACAAAGCCTGAACAAACACTGAGTGTGTCATCCTGAGAATAGCCTAGGGAGAGTGCTTTTGGGGTAGGGTTGCCAACAGTCCTTTATTACAAGGGACGTCCCTTACTTTTTCATCTCTGTACAACAAGATCTGGAGTTGCTGAATGCTACAAAAAGCAGCAAGAAATATCCCTGGCGAATGTAGGTGAGTACTGCTTATTATTAATAAATTATAATAAACAATAATAATAATAATCAATAGGAGGGGTGGGATGGAGGTGCTCAGAAAACAGTCCCCTATCTTTGAAATACAATATTGGCAACCCTGTTTTGACTAAAAGAGGATTGGAGCCATGAACAAAAAACCTGTTTCTTGTTTGATTCCTGGAGCGTCCAGGGGAACAGGACTTTGTGCAGTCTTTGTAAATGTACAGAACTGCATCAGAGATACTTGACTCCATCATCAATTTCTCCTCTTAACAGAAACAACCTGCAGGGCCCAAACTTTGCTAGCTGCTCAGATGAAAAGTAGCAGCAGTAATATTGGGGTTTTCCAGTGTTTGATGAGGAGAATTTAACTCATTTCGAAAGGAAAAGGTGTACATCAAATTGGATAAAACGACTCTTGTTAACTTCACATTCATGTTGGGGGCTTAGCCTCACTCCTAAAGAAAGGGGATGTCTGAATCAGACAGAACCACTCATCAGAGTTCCATATATAGGAAACCCCAGTCTTCCCTGTATTTAGTGAGACAAGTCTTTTAAGTCTTGGCTGTTTTTTAAAAATCCCATATGAAGGTTGCAATTATATTGTCTAGGTTAATTATAACTTTCTGTTTCAAGGTTACTATACTCTGTTGATTGACAGCAGTGTAGATAGGGTATTGTTTTAAGATTTTGTACAGGACCTAGATGCAATGGCAACAAGAACCTAATACAACTACATATTTTAAGGGCCAGAACATGGAGAGAATTTTGTTCAAGACAAGTACCATACCTTTCCTCTTTTCCTCTTGCCAAAAATCATTCATACAATCCCATCCCCCCAACAGGCCCTCTGATACCACTCCATTATATCCAATGCTATCTTCAGAGTCAAAAACAAAGATTTATTGACATGATTAAAACAATCTTGTGATGCCCCCCCTTTTTTTCTGAGTGGGAGGAGGTGCCCCATGATTTCTGAGGCTAGCAACACTAAGCATTATCTCTACAGCTGGAGATGGAACAGTGGATAGGGTGGGCCAGTGTTCTGAGGTGGCAACAAGCGTTGTCTCTCTTGGGTGCATAGCTGGCTAGTTCTTGCTCCCATGCTCAGGGTCTAACTGACCGCTCTATGCGAGATTGGGAAGGAAATTTACCCCAGGTCAAATTGGCAGTGACCTAGAGGGGGGCAGAGAGGATGGTTTTTTTCCTTCCTCTACACAGGGCCAGCTCCATGTTTTCTGCTGCCCCAAGCGGGGGGAGAAAAAAAAGCCACAGCAGTGCAATCGCACTGCTCCACTCTTCGGTGGCAGGTCCTTCACTCCGAGAGGGCCTGAGGGACCCGCCGCCAAATTGCCACCGAAGACCCGGACATGCTGCCCCAATAGTGGCCGGAGGGCCGCCCCTTGGTATTGGCCGCCCCAAGCACCTGCTTCTTTAGCTGGTGCCTGGAGCCAGCCCTGCCTCTACAGCATGTGGGTGCAGGTCACTTATTTGAGTATATTTCACTTAATCAATTCCCTCAAGTGGCAGGGGCCTTGGGCACTGTTGCACCTCAGTCTCTCCTATTCTCTGTCTCTGGCACATAATAGTTTAGTGGGCTGCAATATTTTGATGCAGTTTTGGTTGTTGGATTTAGCGTGCGGGTGGTTTTGGGGCTCTGTGATATACAGGAGATCAGACTGGATGATCTGGTGGTTCCTTTTGGTAGAGTGACCATATTTTCCCAAAGGGAAAACAGGACACCCCTAGGCTGTCTGTGCCTCCCGCCCATGCGGGGCCAGGCTGAGGTCCTCCTCCCACCCAGGGCTGGCCCCAGCCCCCCTGCCACCCCCACATTTATCCATCCTTAAGATACATGTGTAGGGTAGAAAAGTAAATATCTCCTGATACAGAAGAATAAACTGAGGCAGAGAGAGACTTGCTGAAGACCACAGAGGGAATCAATGATATAGACAAGTTTAGGGCGTAGGAGTTGTTAGCTCACAGTTCTGTGCTCTGACTACTAGGTGTCCCTGCCTTCTTTCTAGCATCAGGGGCAGATTTAAGGATAAAATCTACTCAGTAAATTAATTGGAAGGATCAACAATAGAGCCAGGCTGGGGTTTTGGAAGATTATCTATCATAAAATGCCTGATGCAGAAGACAGCATAGATCTTGGGCTGAGTTTAGCCCCCGTTGTACATCTCTTGTGGGTAAGTATGATAAGCTTGCTTGACAGACAAGATAACAGACAATAGAGCTCAAGTAAATAGGCAGCCATCAGCTAGCAACTATAGTAATAAAAGAACATATAGCATTTAGAAATATTCTTTTCAAATATGTTTTTCCAGTGCAATATGAAAAATGAGGCTAAGTGCCAATTCTAAATTGCAAATGGTACTCCAGCAACCCAGAGGGAATGAGTAAGAGGGCTGGATGGAAAATAAGGGTGTGGACCAATATGATCATTCAGATAATAGGAATAAATTGCTCCAATCATAAAGACATCCATTTAGTGGTTAATATTACAGGAATAAATTTTACATTGCTCTTCCAAAATACAGCAATGATAAACAGTTCAGGGGATTTTAGTCAACTATTATTCAATATTTTTATTAACAATTATTTTGTAACATTTAAAATTGTACCTTTAAGTTTTAAACATATACCACTAGTGATCACATGAACATATTGTCTAATACAGGAACAAATTTAGGCTGATACCTTAGTAGTGTATATGAGACTGTATGGTTTAGTGACTAGAGAAAGGACTTGGGAGTTAAGACTTCTGAGTTCTTATCCTGACCTGGCACTAATTTGCTGTGTAACAGATTGTTTAAAGTATATAGATTCATTATACCTGTGCAAGTCTCTGACCCTCAATGTACCCATCTGTAAAATGGGTGTAATGCCACTCACCTACTTTTCCAGTACATTTTGCAGTTAAATATATTAATGTTGATAAAATGCTTTGAGACACTTAACTGAACAGCAGTACACAAGCACTAAGTATTATTACTTGTAAGATCCATGTCTTTTCCATGCACTCTCATTCCTTTCATAGGAACACTTTACTAAAACAACAGCTTTGCAAGTAAGTGGATAATAGCCTTACATACAGGATAAAAAGTACTGAGAGTATAGACCAGTTTTTATTCTAGGTTATATTATTTCCTGGTTTCCAAACCCAATCTGAAGTTGCTGTCAGGGTCATGTTCAATTTTAGATAGGGTGACCAGACAGCAAGTGTGAAAAATCAGGACAGGGGGTGGGGGGTAATAAGAGCCTATATAAGAAAAAGACCCCAAAATCGGGACTGTCCCTATAAAATCGGGATATCTGGTCACCCTAGTTTTAGAACCCTCCCTCCCTCCCCCGGCTCTACTGGAGAAAAGTTGGAAGTCACCAGTCATTTCTTTTCCTGCCAAACTTGTCAGCAGTCCAAAATAAACATGCTGCAGCTGGTTGGCAGTACCATGCAACATGCCTTAGAGTAAGGGAAATGATAGCAACGGCCTAGCTGATGAGAGATGGTGATAGGGGGATGATGAATAATAATTAGTATGATAGAACAGATGCAGAGGAAGGCTTGTAGTTTGGTTTGGACACCCACCCTTTGCATGTAAAAATGACGCATGCAGCTGGTATATCAAAGAATACATATTCAATCCAGATTAAGATTTCTTGCAACAAACTCTCATTATCATGTTTAAACCTACGTCACTGCCAAATTTTAGAAGGAAAATCCAGTGTTTTGGGGATTTAATACTGTCAGTTATTAGCATTGTGTGTGTATATAATGGATATACCAAAGTTCCCAGTGCTAGTTAGTGGGAGAAAGTCAGATTTCACAACTATGATGTGACCAAAAGGCAAGATTTCACAGCTGTGAAGTCAGCTCTATGAAATATAACTTATACAGATGAGCTTTACTGCATTTTATAATTCTTACCCATTGTAGTGAGGCGGACAGGCCTCCCTCCTCCAGGGTGAGTTAGGGAGTGTTACATGCCCCTTGGAGGGTGGAGCCTAGGCCACCCCGCCCCGCTTGCCAGAAGGACAGGAGCGTGGCCTGCAGTATAAAAGGACCCGCAGCCCATTCAGGGGGAAGGACGTCCTGCCAGTTCTGTAGCAGATTCCCCACCTGGCTCGGCCCATGCCACGGACGACAACTGGCCCAGAGTGCCTGCTGCCGCTTACCAGAGGAGCTGGGCGACAACTGGACATCAGAGGTACCCACCCCAGGGGAGGCAGGAAGTGGCCCGGGGCAGCTGCCATTGGGCTGGCTGCAAAGCCCAGAACCCCAGCGTTGGCATGTTGCGGCTGGATCCCCGCTGACCCCGGAGCTGCTGATTCTACCCCTGCTAGGGCCCTGGGATGGGACGCGGTGGAGTAGAGAGGGCCCGCATCCCTCTGCCCCCTTCCCCCGGGTGGCTGACCCTCGGTTCTCTGCAAGGGGGTCTCACTCTGAAGAGTGGCCCCAGCCCCTTAAGACTGTTGTTCGCTGGCTGCTGGATCCCAGGCAAGCCCAGGCCCCAGTTAAACTGAGACAAGCTTGGAAGTGGGCTACTGCCAGCCCTTCAGTGACCTCCCTCCTCTGGGGTGAGTGAGGGAGTGTTACACCCATATATGGAAATTTTCATCCACAGATCTCTGGGAGCCTTAGCAAGGAGAGGATCATTATTCCTATTTTACAGATGGGGGAAACTGAGGAGTGGGGAGGCAAATTTGTTCTGTGTAATTAATTTCTATTACTAGAAGGGATAAAGGACATGGATTCTTTTCTGTCATTTTATATGATAGTTTATAAAAGTTATAGGTCATTTTCTAAAATCAGTCAATTCACCTCCCTGTCAGGATAGGATTTATCCTTTTCATTTGTTTACTAGTGTTTTACCAGTCTGGTTGATTAACTGAAGCAAAAGGTATTTCACAACTTCCCTCTGGAGTTGTTTGGAGATGTTTCTACCAGAACATGCTATGCACCTACAGAGATCCCATGTATCTTGCATAGTAAATGCCACATTCTCCCATAGTCCTCTTGCAAAGGAATCCGGTGCAATCCCACCTTTCCTTTGTAAAGGTCCCACGTTGTCTAGAGAGATCTGCCCACATGCTAAAACGCCTTTCCTGTAGACACTTTCACTTCCCTCCTGAATCTCTTTTTAGAGACATGTGAGGACTTCTGCACCCCTCCTCTAGGCTCTGTCTGCGCTATGAGCTAAGGGTGTGATTCTCCTGCTTGCGCAAGTATAAATAGCAGTGTAACCATGGTAGCATGAGGAAAAGGAAGGGCATGGCTGAGCTGTGCCGAGTACATACCCACTGGCTGCAGGTGGGTTTGTATTTGGCATGGCTAAGTCATTCCTCCGCTGCTGCTGCCTATGCTATCGTGGCTACACTACTATTTATACTCACACTAGCTCTCATTGAGCTAGCACGACTATTTGTATACGAGCAAGGGAATCGCTCAGTGTAGATAGAGCCACAGAAACCACTAATGTGCTCCGACACCCCTTGTAGAGACCTGGGTAGTGCTCTAGTTTTATTAGATATCAGTTATACCAGCTAGTGCCTAAAGACTGCAACCAGGTTCCATCGAAGGTACTTCTTTGGCCCCCATTAAATAGAATCTGAGCACCACACCGTCCTGAATTTATTTATCCTCACAGCATCCGTCTGATGTGGGGAAATACTATTGTCCCCATTTTACCCAGGGGGGAGCGAAGCACTGAGAAACTAAGCCCCAGATCCTCAAAGGCATTTAGGGCAGCAAGTACCTATTGATTTCAATGGGAGCTAGGCACCTAATTATCTTTGAGGATCTGGGCCCAAGTGACTTGCCTAATGTCCCACCGGAAGTATGAAGCAGGAGAGGGAACTGAACTTAGGTTTCCCAGATACCATGCTAGCTCCCTAACCACTGGACCATCCTTCCTCTCTCTGAGGTTGGTCCCCATAGTGCTAGGCACTGTACAAATATTACACATGACAAATATTACATATTACACAGTCCCTGCCACAAAGAGTTTAGCAGCTTTCCTGTGAAACTCTTGCTGTATGTTCCCTCATTTGCCTAGACGACAACATATCCATTTCTGCTCTGCTTATCGTACAGGAATCTCTCCCTTCAATCTGCAGAGATTTCTTATTCCAGCCGTTTATCTATATCAACTTAATTCATTAATAATGGTAGTGATTAATAGCTTTTTCTTTCCTGTGTTCAGGGGCTGGAAAAGGTTAGACAGTATTTGTGCTGCTATTCATCAGTTTTAGACTGTTTTTTAAGAAGGAAAGCAAACATGGTGAGAAAGGTCTCGTTGGAGGTGACACAATGTATAAAGTGCTGAACTGCTATGCAGTCTCCATTTTATATTCATCTTTATTGCCATGCTGGGACAGTTATGCTACAATAGTCTGGATACACAGCCTGCTGACTGCTTATCTGGGACAGACAAATAACTGTCATAATCAAAGCTGAGATCTGAGGAGTAAAAAGCAACTGGAGATGGCTGGAGGGGCCTGAGATATTGTTAAATACTCACAGGAGAGCAATTAGAATGGTCAGCTTTTCTTAAGCGGTTTGGGACTGGCTGTGCCTTTGTGTGTTTGTTGACTGTACAGCAGTGTGGAGATTGAATCCTGATTGAAGCTGTAATATATGAGGTAAACAATACTACTACTAATCAGGCTAACAGACCAAGACTATTTCATTATCCTATTCCAGGGGTGGCCAACCTGTGGCTCCGGAGCCACATGCAGCTCTTCAGAAGTTAATATGTGGCTCCTTATATAGGCACCGACTTGGGGGCTGGAGCTACAGGCACCAACTTTCCAATGTGCCAGAGGGTGCTCATTGCTCAACCCCCCTGTTTCTGCCACAGACCCTGTCCCCACTCCATCCCTTTCCGCCCCCTCCCGAGCCTGCCGTGCCCTCACTCCTCTCCCTCCCCCCCCAGAGCCTCCTGCACACCACAAAACAGCTGATCAGGTGGTGTGGGGAGGGAGAGGAGGCGCTGAGGGGGAGGGCTGCCAGTGGGCGGGAGGCGCTGAGAGAGGGTGCTGACTTATTACTGGGGCTCTTTGGCAATGTACATTGGTAAATTCTCTCCCCTTCTCAGGCTCAGGTTGGCCACCTCTGTCCTATTCACTCTCACAAAGCCCAATGATTGTCCATTTCTAGATAAAGACAGCATGATGAGGAGCTGCTGATTGTTCTGATTTTTAATTCCATCTGAAATCAGGTATTTGCAAAGATGTAAAATGAATATTGTGGGCCCCAATCACCTGCAGTTCATCCCTCACCTTAAGTCACTGGGGGAAGATTGGTGGTGGAAGGGTGTACCAGGGAGAGAGGGGGGATGGCTAGGGTGTTCTTATTCCACTGCTACAAAAAGTCCCATAGGGGCTATGGCAGCCAGAGTATATGTTTGGACAACCCCAAAAGGCCACAGATTAAGAGAAATGCAAGCCCCTTCCCCTCGGTCCCCTGCATTCTGTACCTCTGCAGGGCCCAGTTTTATTCTCAGCTACATCAGTGTGCATCTGGATTAACTCCACTCTATTGACTTTAGTGGAGTTACTATGGATTTACACAGATGTAATCAAGGACAGGACTTGGCTCTGGGTTTATAAACAAATAGGAATGCATTACAATGGCCATGGATAAAATCCAGCCCTACCATTTACCTCTGATGTCAAATCTGTGATTAAATTTTCAGTGGCTATGAATATTTATAACAGGCTATCAACATGTTTTTGACCACATCCCTTAAACAGATTGTTATGCTCCCTGCATTTTCAAGGTGATTTCTCACTTGCAGAACAGGGTCAGAAACATTCCTTGATGCTACATTCAAAGAAGATTTAAGCAGTTATGAAATCTATCAATGAGCGCAGACAGCACGCTCCTGAATTATTAGTGCCTTTCAGGTGAAGAAGTATAAGATATAAATTGTTAATTATGCCAAATCAAATCTGTCGGGAATGTGACTTGACCATATAAAGGTATCATTATGGTCTTTAAAACATAAGATAGAGAAAGGAATAAACGGAAATAATAGATAAAACTGAAGAGAATTGTGTGCTAGATTCCTTTTTAATCCCCTCCTTTTTGTCTTGCTACAAAGTTATAAATGTTAATTCTAGTGTGGGGGCTACCAAAGCCTCTAATCTCATTGTCACTTTTTCTTTCTCCAACAGCAATGAAAATTATCAGTTTGGATGGGGATGCATCACCATGAAGAATTTCAGTGTAACCTATCCCACTTTGAGTTATACTGGGAGGATAAAACCCAGTGAAACTCAAATTAAATGCAGACATTAAATGCAGATGGTAACATGAAAAAACTGAGGATTTGTCCCAGCCATTCAACTGTCAGTATTGTTTCACTCTAATAGAACTGAGAGTAGGATCTGGTCCACAAAATATACTTTAACATATCATCATCTACATTTTCCATAGGCTTCATTAGTTGGTGTATGACATAACTATTTCATCCTGTGCTGTACATATATGCTTTTCCAATATGCCCATCACCATGCTATTTTGGAGCAATAGACATATCAAGCAACAGTTGAATAAAATAATATCTATTTATCTGAACGCCGTATTGAAATAGATTCTAGGTTAATGCAGTATCATTTCATCTTTAGAATCCAAGGTTCAAAGCATGTTTAAGTCATGTGTGAAAGATGAGTGGGTTTAGTCTCGTCCTTTTTAGTATTTTGTCCTCATTGCAACATTAACATGTTGATTCACAGAGTTAACTCAAAGCAGCCCAGGTTTTGAATAGTAGCAGGAGGAGTTGCAGGTAAGGTTAAAGTAAGAGCTGGTCAAAAAAAATCCATCAGAGAAACCCTTTTCATCAAAATCAAAACTTACCACACGATCATACTGATTTCAAAGAAGTTTCCTTCAAGATTCCCCTCCCCCCCCCCGAGCATTTCTGTTTTAATCTTATGGAAACAGAACTTTTGGATTTTTCATTTAGAAATGACTTTTCAATTCAAAATGTATTTTATATTACCGGTATATTATATTGTAAGTTATAATATAGTATAAAATATTCAAAACTGAAATGAAACATTTTGATTTGTATCGGGGGGGAGCCGTGTTAGTCTGGATCTGTAAAAACAGCAAAGAGAACTGTGGCACCTTATAGAATAGGCTAACAGATGTATTGGAACATGAGCTTTCATGGGTGAATACCCACTTCGTCGGATGCAAGTAGTGGAAATTCCCAGGGGCAGGTATATATATGCAAGCAAGAAGCAAGCTAGAGATAACAAGGTTAGTTCAATCAGGGAGGATGAGGCCCTCTTCTAGCAGCTGAGGTGTGAAAACCAAGGGAGGAGAAACTGCTTTTGTAGTTGGCAAGCCATTCACAGTCTTTGTTTAATCCTGAGCTGATGGTGTCAAATTTGCATATGAACTGGAGCTCAGCAGTTTCTCTTTGATTTGGAATTGAAAAATTGTGAAATGTCAAAATTTCCCATGAAATGGAAATTTTGAGTTTCAAGCAGCTGTAGTGAATATACATGGGCAAATCTCTGAGGAGAAGCTTCCTGGGTACATGCTTATCCCTCATACAGAAAGCAAATGGTTGCCTTCATTTTGTGCATAAAACATTTCTTAAATCTTTTTTTATTCTTTGATTGGTTATTACAGTCTTCCCTTTAGTTAGCAGAAAAGGGAAGTCATGAAAGCTCTTATTTGGCTCTTGACAAAAGGTGGTCAAAATTTTTCATGTGGAAACTTTTCCTGACCGAAAATACAGTTTCATCTAAACCAAACATTTTCACAGAAAAAATATCAATCCTGCTGAGAAATTCCAGTTTTCCCACATGCAGTTTTGAAATTGAATTGTTTTGAATTCATATTTCTGAAGGAAATGAAAATTTTCATTTAAAATCAGTTCAAAACTTCCCTTGGGAAAACCAAACAAAGATTTTTTTTTCCCATTCAAAATTTCTCATGGGAAATTTTTTGTTTTTTCAGCCAGCTCTTCTTTTGAATTGGGAAAATAAAATTGTGATAACTTCTAAATGCTACATACATATGTTTCAGGTGGCCACATTAACTAGATTTTGCCACTGCAGTGTGATATATACAAACGTGGGATAGACCTTGTGTAATAAAGGCCTGATCTGCAGACCATTAAATCAATGTAAAGACTCTCATTGACTTAAATGGGCTTCGGATCAGAATCACAAATATATTACATTTGGTATCCAACTTTCTCTTTTTTCACTCTGATAAGTAGTGCATGTGGAAGGACTGGATTGTTAAAGCAACACTTATGGTCTCATATGACCTTAGTTTACACTATTTTTTATGAAAGACTTCTCATCCTTCTTAAAGTAGACTCTGTGTACCTGCAACATTATGTTGGAAAAAGCGACTTTGGTATATTTCTATGGAGACAAATATAAAACTGTTTTGTGATGTTTTAAATATATTAAATATTTAAATATATTAAATATTAACACCAAGGGAAAACCATTTAGTGCAAAGTCATTTCTTTAAACAAATATACACTGATATATTTTTAATTTGGCAAATAACAAGGATTAAAATGTAGTCCTGTATTCCTAGCAACATTTTTCTTCTTTCGTTGTAAATGAAGTAGCCCTAATGCCTCTGAAGTCACATAAATATATTAAAAATAGGCATGTACCAAATGGATGTGTAATTTCATGGTAACCAAGAGGATGAAACTGTGCTTCAGCACGTTCTGTGTATATTTCCTTGTAACTTTTTGTTTGCAGTTAAAAAATTATTTTGGACCAACATAGTGTATTTTTTTTAAATAACTATTGAAAATATAGTGAATGGATCTAAATAGGTATACCTATCAAACTATATCCCCCATCCCCACCCTGCAAGTCATGAAATATTTCTCCTTGCCCCTGAGAACAAGGTTCCTTCAACTCCATACTACTGCTTTCGGGACTAAATTCAGCCCTGGAGTGAACAGGTGAAACTGCATTTATCTCAATGGAGTTGTGCCCACTTATGCTCTAAGAGTGGAATTTGGCTGACTGATGCAACTATCAACAGGCTGGAAAGGAGATTTTCCTGGTGGGGACATCTTCAGGTAATGAAATATAAGGTCTATTTGCTCTGGATATAAATAGGCTCCACCCCCATATTTTTTTAGCCAAATGCAAAGCTAGATTTTGGTTGTCTTAAAAACCACCTAAGGACTTGGAGAGGTAACAGCCATGTCAAGTGACAGCCTCAAACTGACAGTGTTAACTGCCAGTTTCACAAAGTCAGTCACCAGCTTATACCTCCCTCCTCTCAAAAAAAATTTTGGGCTGATACAAAGTCAAGATACTGTGTCATGACATACTGTTTCACTTTCATCTGCTTTCTCTACTAGATATCTCACACCACAGTTATTCTTCAACTACATAGGCCTGTAGAAAGTCTACATGGATTCTAAGGATTCCATCTATTCCAGGTTTGCAGATGTCATGAATATAGGGGGAAAGGTAGCAACCTTTATGTATGCCAGCCATTCAGTAGCATAAAATCCCTCCCTGGCAGCTGTACTGGATTGCCTTACCTGTAAAGGGTTAAACAGTTCAAATAACCTAGTTGGCACCTGACCAGAAGGACCAATGAGGAAAGAAGATACTTTCAAATCTGGTGGGGCAGGATTTGTTTTGTTTTTCTCTCTCTGGATGGAGGGAAAAGCCAGCAGGTACACTATCTCCCCAAAACCATACCTGGAATAATCCAGCTAAAACCACAGAAACTGTAAGTAGGGCAAGGAAATGTGTTAGGTTATCTCTTACTTTGGCTTGTAAATTTCCCTGTTCTACAGCAGTAGTTTCATTCCTGTTTTTATAACTGTGAAGCTGAGTCCAGAGGGGAATCCTCTGTGTTTTAAAACTTTTTATTACCCTGAAAAGTAACCTTCCATCTTGATTTTGCAGGTATAATTCTTTTACTTTTTTCTTTATAATAAAAGTTCTTCTTTTAAGAACCTAATTGATTTTAGTGTCCTAAAGACAAAGGGTCTGGTTGAGCTCACGTTGCTAAGGCAACTGGTTGGTATTTTATTCTCAAGCTTCCCCAGGAAAGGGGGTGAAGGGACTTGGGGGGATATATTGGAGGAGGAAAGGGATTCCAAGTGACCCTTCCCTGAATTTTTGTGTAAATCACTTGGTGGTGGGAGCAATATACTGTCCAAGGACAAGAAAATAAATTTGTGCCTTGGAGAAGTTTTAACCTAAGCTGGTAAAATATAAGCATAGGGGGTCTTTCTTGTGGGTCCCCACATCTGTACCCCAGAGTTCAGAGTGTGTGGGGGTCCCTGACAGCAGAATTGGTCTGTTTTATATTGGGATAATTGTAGGTTGCTAACAAGTTACAGAATGTGACATAGCATTATTTGGACATAACTTGAATGAGAAATGGTCAGAGATAAGATGCCCTCAAGTGGGGCAAGTGTAAATGAGAATCAGGCCCAGTGTCATCATAACACATCACATCATCATAGTATCATAACACACAAGTTCATCCCAGTGGCCACACTCCAATAAGTGGCAATGCTAATAGTGTCCCGATAAAAGGTAGAATGCCCCTCACATACAGTTTTAAAGTTGTTGCCTCCTACAATTAACTTTTACTGTTTCTAGTGGTGTCCATCTCACCTTCCTGGATTACACCTACTACCTATGGTAACCACTTCAGCATCCCTCTATCACATTCCAGTGCATCTGAGACTGTCACTTGGATTTTGCCCACCACTGCTAATTTGACTCAATTTCAGCTCTCCCCATCTCTGACACAGTCACTGTTAACTTTCTAATGTCGTCATGATTTTTAAAATACAGAGCCGATGACATGCTGTCAGGGTGCTTTTATCATTTTGGGCTAATCAAATCACCAATTTCTAATAAGGAAAAATCTATTTAAAATATTCTGTTCAATAGTATTTCCTATTTTGGATGAGATGTAAAATGACAAGACACTCAAAAGGTGATGTGTGTTCAGAAGCCAAAACTAAACCCAGTCCTGCAAGGCACTGAGCACCCGTATTCCCACTGATGTCTCAATGCTTGATGTTAGAAATCCTGACATCTACTTAGCAGTCCAGGAATGTTCAGGTATAGGGACGGAGTTGTTTCACTGATATGTTCCTACAGTGCTCAGCACTGCCATGTATCTTCTCACAGAGTAGTTATGGGTCCAAAAAAGCTCCCAGTTCTAGAAGAAAACTGATTTAGAGAAAATTGTACTAAATATTTAATAGCAGTGCTTTCCTATGAGTGGATCAAATTTAATTGCAAAATCATTTGCTTAAAGAAAAAAAGGTCCAGACTTGGTCGTACAGCAAGGGTCATAAGCATAGCAAGCCCACAGCTTTTTGTATTTCTACTAGAAAAATCCTACTCACCTTTCCAACCTCTAGCCAATCATAATGTGATGAAAGTACCATTTCTAGTCTTTGCCAATAACAAAAGGCTTCTGACACAAGTTCTCTGCCCAGCCTCACTTTCTTTTGGGAAGCTTCTGTCAAGTTTAAAAGAAATGAAACCTACCCCCATGCTGAGGACAGAAATCTCCTTGAACTAGAATACACAGAGGCTGCCATCTTCTGTCAAAAGCAGTAATTAAGGAAGTGATACAGTGGAGATTACTTCAGAGATAAGGGGGGGGGAGGGCACCTCATGAGATTCCATCTATTTTAACCCCTTTCTTCTTGTCAGATGTTATGATTAACTAGAGCCATTAGACAATCTCACATTTCTGTAGTATTTTTCCCCTGAAAGGTCCCACAGTTTCTACAAAGTAATATATAAAACATACAGAGATCATTTCTTCCACCACACAAACAACAGCTGGTTAGCAGCTCACAAAAACATGCCATTTTAGGACAGCACATTAAGGACAATACCTACAAAGGACTCAGAGATAGTCACATTTGTGAGTCATGTAAAGAGAGACAGTCAGGAATGCTGTGGTTCAGGCTCTCTTGGACAAAATCAGAGAAGTTGCAGCGCTGTTCCAGAGCAAAAATGAAGTCCCATCACTTTTGCTTTGCCTTCTCACACTAACAGAACCAGAATGATCCAGTGACATCCCCAGGAAAAAGTAAAATTCTTATTAACTTTTACTGGTATAATGCATTACCCAAGACTGAATTTAGCCAGGACACGGGGAATAACACCCTTCTCTTATGAAAACTGCACACTGATCCAATGTCCAGTGAAGTTAATTTTAAAAAGTCTCATTTAGTTCAATGGGTTTTGGATTGGGCCTTCACCAGTGCTGGGAAGTCATGGCAGAGGACAACATGGCTGCCATCTTTGGCAAATCACTATTTTTCCTATTTAAGATAAACATTAGAAATGGTATTCCCATGTGATCACCAGCAAATGCAAAGCTGCAGACTGAACTCAAACAAACATGTGGACAGTTAGTCCAAGAAATGATCAGCCCCACATTACGACAGATCGTAAGTATGTGCATTTTGCTCATTTTTCACACCCATTCCAAATGGAGGCCTCTCAGCATACAGTGTCTTTAAATACCAACTGTCCAATCACAGCACTCAGCTATGGGCAACACAAAATGTATGACATTCTCTGTAATGATCAAGAAGATCAAAGGCAACATCAACAGGAAAGGATCCCACAAGAAAATGTGTAGGCATTCAATATTTTTATCTCTTTGAGAAGCACTGCTCAAAATAAGTTCAAATAACTCAAATCCCTGGGTTTGTGTACAAATCAAAATACATATACTGTAATTTCAACAGGAAGGAAAGCCCTCAGCTTTACTTCTCATCTGAAAGATAGCACCATGCTGTGGCATCAGATCCATTCCGACTCAGAGGGAAAATGACATTCAATAAACTACCTTTTCAGTAGGTGACCCTGCCAAATGCTAGTGCAAATTGATCAGAGACACAAGGTGGGTGAGGTAATATCTTTTATTCGACCAACTTCTGTTGCGAGAAAGACAAACTTTAGAGCTTACACAGAGCTCTTTTTCTGGTCTGGGAAACATTCACTTTTCCCAGACCTGAAGAAGAGCTCTGTGTAAGCTCAAAAGTTTGTCTCTCTTACGAACAAAGCTGGTCCAATAAAATATATTACCTCACGCACCTTGTCTCTCCAATATCCTGGGGCCAACGTGGCTTCAACAATAGGGCATAATGCAAGTTGATGATAAAATGCAAAGATTAATACCTACAGCAGGGGTAGGCAACCTATGGCACGCGTGCCGAAGGTGGCACGGGAGCTGATTTTCAGTGGCACTCACACTGCCCGGGTCCTGGCCACCGGTCCAGGGAGCCCTGCATTTTAATTTAATTTTAAATGAAGCTTCTTATACATTTAAAAAAACCTTATTTACTTTACATACAAGAATAGTTTAGTTACATATTATAGACTTATAGAAAGAGACCTTCTAAAAACGTTAAACTATATTACTGGCACGCAAAACCTTAAATTAGAGTAAATAAATGAAGACTTGGCACACCACTTCTGAAAGGTTGCCGACCCCTGACCTACAGTAACACTATGGTGTTAGATTGATTTGCTAAAACCTTCTTTAAAGGTTCATTTCAAATCCTCAAATAGTAAGGGAAAAACTGAAGCATGAAAGAAAATGGAAAGATAGGTAGGGAGAAAGAGTGAGATGAATTACGTAAGATTCAGTTAAGACTAGCTGACTTACATCCAGGCTGGGTGTATGAAGGAGGCATTACCACTGGGCCCAATATCAGGTCACAAACTAGATGTTATTGGAATCTGCAGCTCATAACATCACATCAAGATCTACTTGACATATACATCTAGATATGGGTGCCAATTGGCATTGTGACCATTCCTAGATATGTGGATATCCAAAGGTGGTAATATTAAAAAATAAGAACATACATGAGTACCAATTATGTCTAGATACTAACATGACTAGCACACTTCTTTTACCCAAAGTCTAAAGGTGTTTGGAGGAAAAGAAAGAGTTTGGCACAACCAAGTGCCCATAAATTGGTGAACTGGCCTGTGTATGGAATTCGTCTAGGGCTGCACCACTTAAGTACAACTGACTGCATGCAGAGTGCCTGCCATTCCTTATCTATGGGTCCTGTGTGACTGTAATCCTAGTGGCCCATGGCAAAATTTGAATGATCCTCTTTGCATGGACAGCTGTACTTTGGTACATTTCCCGACTTCTCTGTCCAGATGTCAGATTGCCTCCTATAAAGATAAGGACCAAGATTACCACAGGCTGAGAGGGCCAGTCACTGGTAAAAGGGTAGACCCAATGGCACTCCAGGCAAGGAGGGTCTTCAGTGTGCCCGCCCCCCATTTGTTAAACTTTTGAATACCTTGTGTTTTATTGCATTTATAGGCCATTTCATGACTTTAATGCATGATTTGCATGCATGATAAATTTGCATGCTAGGATCTGTAAATCTGTATTTATTCATGCCAAATATAAGCAAATGAAAATGGTTTCCTCTAAGTTTATGGAAACTTTTTAATTTTAAGAATAACTGAAATGTACTAACATCAAGAAATTGAACTGTGCACTAACCTCGGGAGGACCAGTATTAAACAGTGTTACAGTAAGCCACAGCCTTAGAATGTTAACCCTAGTTCTTTAGTTCAGAAGATCACTTTTCCCACCTTTGCCCTGGTGAACTGAAGCACAGCATCAGAGAGATCCAAAGACTGTCCTTCAGTTCTGCATCATGAATGATTTGGAGAACTTGGAGTGGCGAGTGAGGGCTTCCTAGCTGGCAAAATGTGATTGTTGTTGTCCAATTCAACAGAGAGGTCTTTATCATTGATGTCTGAACAGTCTCCATGTGTCAGGATGGCCACCTGCAGCAAAAAAACTTCAGGACCAGACTTCAAAGAGAATCTGCTGAGCTTCAGTTCATCTGCAAATTTGACACCATCAGCTCAGGATTAAACAAAGACTGTGAATGGCTTGCCAACTACAGAACCAGTTTCTCCTCCCTTGGTTTTCACACCTCAACTGCTAGAACAGGGCCTCATCCTCCCTGACTGAACTAACCTCGTTATCTCTAGCTTGCTTCTTGCTTGCATATATATACCTGCCCCTGGAAATTTCCACTACTTGCATCCGACAAAGTGGGTATTCACCCATGAAAGCTCATGCTGCAAAACGTCTGTTAGTCTATAAGGTGCCACAGGATTCTTTGCTGCTTCCACCTGATAGTTGATGCTGAAAACAGGACATATATCCTCTGAAGTACTCTGAAGAGAGATACTGAATCTAAAGATGACGATGCTGCATCTGACATAACCAGGTTGAGGAAATGGCAGCCACAAGGCATGAAGAAAGCTCTTACAGTCAGTGCAGGGATCCTTGCCTGGACACCACTGTTTCTTCCCTTCATGTTCATGCCATTGTCATAGCCTTGGTGGTGGCAGTCCTGACATTTTATTTTATTCTCATTCAAAAACATTCATAAACAGTTCTGTTAGGCCTTTTACAATAAAGTTGTCCACAGACCGGAAACAGATAAAGTGTTCCTTCATTTAGATACAACCATCCTCCTCATCAACAAATCTACTGTAAATGACATCTTTTTGCTGTGACTAATGTCAGAAGTGCAGACCATTATTACAGCACAGTACTTCACTTTGCTGAGCCACATCAACATGTTATCAAGCACTTTGCCATAAGGTCAATCAATTTGTTTTGAATTCTCTTGCTGCAGTAATGATCCATAGCTTCTTTACGAACTACTCAACGTAGGTCCTCACACATTCTCGAGCACTCTTTCGCAGTGTGACTTTGAGAAGCGTCGCCTCTGCTCATTTACTGGAAAATGTCATATCCTCAATTTTGCCCAGTCCATTCAAAAACTGCCATTTCTGTTATCATGTGAAGCGGATTCTTCTTTATTGTTTCTCTCCTTTTCATGTAAACCAGATTTTTCTTTACCATTACTCTCCTTTTCATGTGAGCCCCACATTCTTAATCATAACTCTTCTTTATGCCACCAAGAAAACTGGATGATTCTCCATCACTTCCTCACATTTCCATTCATTTTCTTCAGGTAAATCAGCAAATTCTTTTGTAACAGGACTTCCATCATTTATACTTCACTCCTCAATTTCTTCTACACTGAGATGATTGCTACTGCCTAAAGCCCGGTCTATGTTGTTGTTCTGTTTCAGATATTTTCCCATCAAATTTGCTCCTTGCTTCAAACTATATTGCAATTGAGCTTTTCACTTCCTATATTGAGCTCCCAAAGGCTTCTTCAGGGGCATCTTTTACTTTCTACAGGGGAAAATGGACTGTATTAGGGAGAGCAAAAATCTATGTTCTGCAGTCTTAGAAAGTCATCAAACATTATGTATAAAGCATGGCAAAAATAGTAACAGTATTTCTTTTATATTGTTGCATAGATAGGGGTTCGATAGATATCTTTGGCATCTCATTAAATATGTCCTTTATTAGTTACAACTTACACTCTTTAAGTCTTAAAACACAAGTATACTTTCATAATTACACAATAAAACAAGGTTCACAATATTGCAGCTGGGCTGTCACTTCACTTCATTCTTATATCTCACTGACTGACTGGCAATGCCCCGCATCTTATATAACCTTCCAGAGTATGGCTGAGAACATTCTAGGAGGTTCAAGGAAAATGTAGTTTTCAGAAAGTCTGGAAGGTTCCACAAGATTCTGCAAAGGTACAGGACATTCTAGGAGGTTAGTGAAAAATGAAGCCATATACAGAATATCCGAAACATGTTATTTCAAACATTCTATTTTCTCTTTTGTCGCTAACAACAAAAAACAGTGCCCTGAGCTCAGTGTCCCTGACAGATCGCCTGGGCCACCTGCCCATAAATCCAGCCCTGATCAGGAGTATGTACAGGGAGGGGGAACTCAGTCATAAAAGAGGGGGAAGCTGGATGGGGCAAGGCTCCGCATGCAGGAGCCTACACAGTGTAGAGCCATTTCTGAATTCAGGACATCTCTAGCCAAAATAATTATTTAAAAGCAGCAGGGAGGAAAAAAACTCGAAATAAAATAGGAAATGATTGTCTATTGTTATGCTGGAAGGTGCTAATGGCTGCCATCAAGCGAGTCTTTGATTCAAAGACAATCACAGATCTTGTTGAAGTCAGTGGGTGTGCTAAAGCACTGCGTCAGGCTCAGTGGAAGGTAAAATTAAGCCCCTTTTTATGTAGTGAGGCAACTGGAAACAACAAAGGCTACTGCCCAAAGTACCAGGAGAGGCCTGATCAGAACTAAACTATGGCCTGAGGGACTTGCTGGTTGCAATTGTGGGCATGTGTTAGAAGCAGAAAGCCTGAGATGAAGCAGAGACTTGTAGGTTTGTATATACAATTGTCTGACTAGGGTTGATTCATGATATAGGATTGACTGAACATTATCTTTGTAAAAGTTAAATGTGTTGTAGTGATATGTATTTGAAGTCCTAATTTATCAAAAAATATTTTCACCTATCAGAAATACTTTGTGCTTATGATAAATAATTTTCCTATGGAGACCTTGATAGGCAATAATTTTAAACAAGCTCCCCAAAACACTAGCCAACAAAAGGAGAAATTAGAAAGAACATTTCATACAGCAGAAGCCCTGGAAGCAACTGACTCTTAGATCTGGTTAAACATTGCGATTTGTTACATTCCCTGCAGAATTTTAATCTTTTTTAAAAAAAGTAAAGAGTATCTGGGTTAAGTTTTATGTATTATGCTATTTAGCACAGCATATGTGAATGATGAGTTGCAAGAAGTTCTTAAGAGCACTATTAGAACTTTTTATTCTGAAGCCAAGAGGAGACATGGAAAATTGCAACAATTACAAGCTTATTTCAATGATTCATGCCAAGTACAAAATATTAGCAAAAAATATTGGCAATGAGGCTTAAATATTTTATCTGATAATATTCTTGTCAAAACTGGGGTTTTCAAAATGAGATCCTCAAATAATAATTTCAGATTCTTTATTGGAGTAATACATTTTGTGTAAAAAATTAAATTTAAAAATGATCAGATGTCTGTCATCACTGAGAAAGCAGACACTCAGGTTTACCCTCTCTCACACCCTTGCTAAATTGGGATTTAGCAATAGTTGGTGCAGATAAGATTTGGAGACTTTGGCTATTGCTAAGGGTCTATTACTCAAGCTTTTTTCAATTCATAAAGGAAGATATCACAGGTGCCCTATCTCTCCCCTGTTGTTTGACTTTGCTATAAAATCCATTATCTCTAATACTGGGATCAATTGATAAAATCAAATGAATCAAATGGGAGGATGAAGAGTTTACAGAGCTAAATGCAGATGATGCTGTATTTTTTGCAGCATCATCCACAAAAAAATACCAGAGATAACGCTGATTCCTTAAATTCAGCTATTTATTATTGTTAGTATTATATGGATTGCACCAGCAAGGTGATAGGCATTTGAAGATAAAATCTCAAATACTTTAGTTCTAATGATAAAATAATCTGGAGCAAACAGAAGCCCATCAACCTGTTGATGGATAAGGCACATTTCTAGTAATGGGATTTTAATTAGGCCAAAACAAGATAAAATGTTTGGCTAGGTATCACTAGTAATTTGAAAGGTCTTGTAAAGAGATATGGATTAAATAATACATTCTGGGTGGGTGATTACTAGGGTGGAAGCAACTTCACTGCCACTGGGATGGAAGGGAACATAATATGAACATATGCCCCTCGTATATTATATTATATATATATTCTGAATATTATCCCAGTGAATGGCCAGTTACTATTCAGAGAGAAAACAAAAAAAAACAAAAAAAGTTTTTTCCCCAGAATTAGGTGGGAAAAAGGGGGCTAAAAACTATAATATACTATAGATGAACTTTAATTTCCATGGTACTGTTGAGCTATAAACTCATGGATTAGAAAAAAATCCCAAACTTGATCATTTAGTGAGAGACCAAGTGCTCTTCTGTACATATCTTTCTTTATTCTCCCAGCTGCATAGAGTGCCCACCATTTCTTTTGGTCTTGTGCTGCTCTGTTCTGAGTGTCATGTTGATGGACTGGTCTTCTTTCTCTCTTATTCTATGTAATGTTTCTCTGACTCTCTTTCCAGGTGGTATCCATATTATCACTTGACATGGAAGTGGCATTGGTGGCATTCTTAAAGCGTTTCCCTAAATGCGTTCATCTCCTTTTTAGTATGTCTGATGCTTTAGGTTGGTTTGCCCTAGTTAGAATTTCTGAGGGTGCAATAAACTCTTTCTAATGGACTGTTAAGATCTTCCACAGACATTTATTTTGGAAGGAATTGATCTTCTTGGCCATTTCTGATGTAGATTTCCATGACTTTGCTCCATAAAGGAGGGCAGACATGACTCCAGTGTTAAAAATTCATATTTTTGTATCCATGCCAGTAATGCTGCTTCTCCAAATCTTTTTGAGTTTATGAAATGCTTACTAGTGATAGCAATTTACAAGTTAGACTTATTTCCTCTGTGAACCACGAATGCCGGGGATGAGGCCTTCAATTAGGGAAAGGAAGGTTATTTACTTTTAGACATGAACTTGGCAAATTTTGCAAATTATAGTCTCTCAAGGAAAAATACAAAAGCTGCAGGTCAGCAACAATCTCTTCCATTGAGTTTTTCTACAGAGAGTAGATCTGAAAAATTATGCATTGGCAGCAGCTATTGTAAAATCTATTATTTCAAAACCTAGTCTATTCAAAGTCACACAAAACAGCAGCTACTTTCCTCTGTCCCTCTCCCATCCCTCATCATTCCCTTGTTCCCAATCCTAGGACTACCCTGTTCTCTCTCAGTCTTTGATTCTTGCAACTCCCTTGTACCCGTGTTTCTTTCTTCCTCTTCCTATCTTCCCCTTCTCCTCCTCCTATTATTTTACCCTGCCCTCTCGGCACTCTACCAGTTTAGAGTCAGCCGGTCCAAAGTGGAGCTCCTGGCTTTTTCTCCTCATTTCTCTACTTCTTCTCTTCTCTACTAGTGCAATCTCAGAGTCTACTCTTCTACTCCCACTTCCACTATTTTTTGCTGTATTATATCACTAAAATCCATCCTATTCTATTTCCCACTACTAAACCTCTTGTCAATAGGTTTTTCTAGATCTCTCCCCTTGACTACTCTAAGCTTCCTCTGTCCAATATCCCAGTTCTCCTTTCTCCAGTTTGGCTGGGATTTCCAAAGGAGCGTAAAAAAGCAGGGCACCCAACACCCTTGTGTCCTGTGAAAGTTCCAGCCTTTATCTACATTGCTACTGTTAAAGTCATCTTCTTCCACCATTTCACTCATGTCACCTCCGGTCGCCCTTGAATCCCATCATTGACTTACTGACCTTTACAACACCAAAGTCATTCTCCTCTTCCTGACCTCACAGGCCCTTTGTGCTCTTGCCTTAGCCTACATCTTTTTTCTCTCATTTTCTCCTATTCAAACTTTTACTCCCAACCCCCCTCATTTGGAGAGTATTCAACCAATAGTGTGAAGAGCAGAGTGGTGGTTTGCCCTCACCCACTCTCAACTATGTGTCATTGCTGCCTCCTACAGTTAAAACAGCCTCACAATTTTTGTTTGGCCAACACCACTTCTATCCCCCTCCCAATTTCTTCTTACATCCACCTTCCTACGTCCTTCACCACTGATCTTGCTACACCCTCCCTCAGTTGAATTGCTGTCCCATATTGTGTCAGATTGTAAATTCTTTGAGGAGGGACCATATCCCATTGTATATTTTGTGAAGCAGCATGTTCATATGTGGTACTACAGTATAACAATGCTTAATAAGTATTTTAAACAGGAAAAGATGAACATTTCCTCTTTGTTTTAGATTTGTTCTGTAGAAAAAATGTAGATAAGTTAATGCTCTGTAGGTTTATATTTTACTGTGTGCAGTGGGAATGACGTTACCACCCCTGAGAGGCTCCAACAAGATATATTCTTGATACATTGGGTCCCATGGGCAGTTCTAACACACAAATGAGGCAATAATGCAGCCCAATTACCTGCACTTCCCTATACCCAAAATACAGTTCCCTTAAACTAAGTTTTCACAAAATCATTTTTACAGTTCTCCCTAGTGATGCTTAAGCCAAGTCAGAGGAATCAAGCTACTTCGGGGACTCATAACCAAAAGTGAACAGTGAAAGTGATTCATGCTGTGAAAGAAAGGACATCAGGATTGAAGGAGAGTGTTCATTTTGGTAGTAAAATGATTTGTAGGATGGGTTGCTCCAGAGGAAAATAGAATTTTATGCCATCATCTAGCTGATATGTTTGCACACTGAAACATGTTTCAAAACAAGCTTAGGAAAGGTTTGCCAAGTGTTCTATTATATGGCTTGGAAACTTCCATTATGCTGTACATCTGTTTATGAAGTTATTTACTGTGTGCAGTAGGTATTCACTCTGTGCATATAATGTTTTGATTGCAATTTGTATTATCCTTTAAAGTATACCTTCCCTGTCTAGTTTATGTATGAGTTACAGGATAACCCAACAAATGTTTATTTGCAGCCTGTCCGTGATTTCATTGTGATCCAAACCATTCAGTTTTAATTATAGATAGTGGACAAAACTAGGATGTTTGATGTAAATCCATGCAAGATTCAAACATGTTAACCATTGGTATTAAGAATTCAGATTATGGCTTGAGTTTTTAAATACTAAATGTAACTAACCTAGAGTTGTGTGATAGGGGCACATCAGAAATTAAATAATTAAAAACAAAGCAGACCCTAAGAATTTTAGGAGGTACACATTAGGGAGGTCTCCTCCAAACATCAAATCCCATGTCCCTCCTCAGTCCCATATTTAGTTACCTAAAAAGCAAAAGAATTTCCTACAACACCACTTTGTTAGAGCAGTGGTAAGGTTGCACACAGCAGAAGTTTGAGTGTGTACTTCCTTTCAAGAAGAATAAGGTTGGTGTGACACTGCACACCATATTCTTCATAGTGATATTATATATATATATATAATGATATGATTATGGCATAATTATAATATATGTTATGAAAGACAGGTCACATGAGAGGTCATTGAAAAGGTTATGATTTGCTGAAGATGATTTTCCTATTTATATTCATGTATCCTTTTTGTATCTGAAGTTATAAATACTGACTATATATCTATACTTCAAATGTCGTTACACCTGGGTAATGCCCAATAGACAAGATGCTTTCAGTCTAGATAGCTGGTTGGGAAGGACCTATTCAGGGCAATGAGCCATTAGGGAAAACAATAGGCCTTAGCAGAAGTTTATCTCCCACCTGGTGAGCCTTCCTGAGTACGCTACAGCCAGCCTGTGAGTGATGGCTGCTACGACTCTACAAGGACATGTGACCAGGCCACATGATGCTGGACTCCATCTTGGGATGTCAGAATTTTTCCACAGACTGGTCTGGGGACCAAGCTTTGGAACAAAGGGTTCCTGCCCTATGCAAAAACTATATAACATAGGGAGTGACATCATCTGTGGTTCTTCACTCCCCACACAAGAAGACTCCTAAAAACACCTGAAGAACAAAGACTGAACTGGAGGAAGTGCTGGACCCAAGCTAAAGGGGTTTCTAGCCTGTGTATGAAATACCTGGGGTTCTAAGCTGTAAAGCAAGTGCAGCTTGCCCTTTAAGAATCTGCAGCCTGCTTGTATCACTTATCAGGGTGAGAATCTGCTTATTCATATCCAAACCTATTAGTATATTAAGATTAGTTTGCAGTTTTTGTTCATTTACTAGGTAATCAGCTTTGATCTGTTTGCTATCACTTACAGTCTATCTTTTGTAGTTAATAAACTTGTGTTTGTTTTAATCTAAACTGGAGTGCTTGGGGAAAAATCTCTGCTCGGTTACCACAAGTGCGCATTGTTCTCTTCACATTGAAGGACAGGCGGACAAGGTATTAAGCCCATATACTGGCCAGATTTGACCAGGGCAGGACGGTACTACTCTGGGGTCCCAGACTGGGAAGCTGGTGGTTAGATAGCCTGTCTGTAACTGCAGCTGGGTGTGTCCCTGCCTGTATGAATGCTGGAGCAAGTGCAGGCTGGAGGGCTTTGTACTGCTGTGATAAACTGCAGTGTGAGAGGGAGCCCAGGTCAGTGGTTCAGGGGGACTCAGTGGTACCCCAGTTCCAGGTGGCACTCTAGGGGGAACCCATCACAGTTGGTTGTTTTTTTTTAACAACCAACTATCAGAAGCCCAGAAAATGAAATGTTAGAGTTGTACTTCTTGAACAAGGCACCTACAGTAACTTAGTTATGTCCCATAGGAATAACATCAGGAAATCAAAAACTCATACTACCTTATCCCATCCATAACACAAGCAATTTCATTTTATCAGTGATGACCAAAACTGGGATATTTAATCATAATTGGAAATTTCACTACTTGCTTTAGTGCCATCCACAGTAAACACGGAAGAATGTTAAATCCCTGAGTAGAGTCACAGGGCTAGATTCACAAAGAAGTCTTAAGTATCTAACTGCTCTTTTAGGTTCCCAAGTCCAACATTTGGGCAGTACTGGCCTTCACAAACCAATGCTCAACTGCAGCCTAATCCTATAGGCACCTACAGTTTTGCTGGTGCACATGCACAAAGTCACCTCAGTTCTGATGCCACCGACCTACTCGGTGCCTCCCTCATGCCTAAGCCCTGGTGGGATTCACTAGGCATAGGTATGCTCAGAGGCTGCCTTAGAGTATGCCGCCCTACTGGATTGGGCCCTGTACAAGACATCGCTATTGTGGTAGTGCCCACTTAGGGTATGTCTGCACTACAAAATGAAGTCTACTTTACTTAGATCAGCATACAGCCACCACAGTTATTAAATTACTTGTGTGCACGCAC
This sequence comes from Mauremys mutica, assembly GCF_020497125.1. Classification (NCBI taxonomy): domain Eukaryota; kingdom Metazoa; phylum Chordata; order Testudines; family Geoemydidae; genus Mauremys; species Mauremys mutica. The sequence continues at coordinate 184,376,765 of NC_059073.1, read as the reverse complement.
ACTTGGCTCCTTGTGTTGGCAGTGTGCATCCTCACCAGGAGTGCTTGTATTGATTGTACTGTCAGTGTGGGACAGCTCCTGAAAGCCAGTAACAGTCAATGTAAGCAACACAGCGCCTATACTGACACTGCATCGACCTAATTACATTGACTGTGACTCTACACCACTCAGGGAGGTGCTGTTACTAAATCTGCGTAGAAAGGCACTTACGTCAGTGGGAACCAAATTTATGTGCAGACACTTCCACAGCTAGGTTGACGCAAGGCCCTGTACAAAATAAGGCCTTAGACAAAATAAGTTCTATAGTTAGAGTCACCCCTTTGCCTGATGTGGAGCAGGGACTTGAACCCAGGTCACCTACCTCCCATGAGTGCCCTAATCACTGGGCTATTGAGTCATTCTTGCACCATCTCTGGCCCAGTGAATATTTAATTAGCTCATACAAAGTGGAACAGCTTTGACAGGAGAGATGGAGAGACCCACTCCAGAATCTCATAGCTTGGTGCTTAATGGACCTCTCTGAAGGGCAAAGTTAAGGTAGTTTATGGTGTTCTTAAGATAAATCCCAAAGATAAGGAAGCACTTATATATTTTAAATTTTAAACATTGAAATGTAAAATGCACTCAGACCACCGATACGTGTCTGAAACCACCTTAATGAATACATGTGAATGTAAATTTAGATTATAATTTACCTCTCTCTTGATTGGAATATACCAGCTCTTGCTTCCGCAGTGTTTATTGAAACTATCTCACATGGGCTTTCTCCAGCTATTTACAGGCTTTACTGCAGCCTCCGTTGGGAACTATAGAACCTATTAACCTCTTCAAACAAGGTTGCATGGTACAAACAAAGGGCAAGTATGGGACGTTCCTGTGCTCATCTCATCTTAGAGTTTCAAAAGATGTTGAAATTAATATTCTTTGTTTGTGGTTTATTTATGCTGAATTGTGCATGGTAGGAAGAAAGATCTTGTATTTAAGGCACAGGACAGGAAGTCAGGACAACTCTGGGTTCTAGTCTCAGCTGTCCCTCAGACTTTTTACTTTGCGCTTACCCGCAAGGTACTGAATCACTGTGTTTCATGGGTCTTATTTCTAAAACAGGGATAATACTTGCTTAGCATACACGGGTGCTGAGGGTCTAAATGAATCAACATCTGTAAGTGTTTGTACAGAAGAGTCTATCCAACTTCAAAGTATCACTATTGTATTTTGAAATTTAAACATGATGGGCTGAGGAAAATGATGGTTCCCTTGAAAACACTATGAATTATGTAGGAGCAGAATAATCTACCCATATTTGTCATGATTAAAATACTTTAATTTTGCTAGAAGTAGACGAGAAAGGAATGGAGAAGCTGAGTAGGTGATACATAAATACATGTAACTAAACATTAAAAAATTAACCAAAGAGATTATATGTGCTAAAGAGAGTATTGTGTTTGAACACAAAGATGGGCAACGGTAAGATAGTAGAGGGCCACAAAAATCGACAAAAATCCTTTGATGGGCCCTTCAGAATTTAAGATTGAGCAAGGTCACAGTCTTTTAGAACAGCTGCTGCTGCCAGTCATACTGATCCACTTGGCTCCGCTTTCCCATGAACCCAGGCTCCGACTCCGCCCAACACCACCTAGCTCCAGTTAGTGCCTCTCCAAAAATTGATGTCAGAGGTCGATGGTCTGTGAGAAGAGTAAATTCGCCCAAACAGGTACTGATGAAATTCCAAAAACAATTCCTAATGCCTCACCGATTTGGGCGTAGTTAGTTTCTGCTTCCGCTCCCACTCCATAAGGGGAAGCATCGCAGGCCAATTGCAGGGGTAAGGATGGATCAAAGTGCGTTAGAACTTCAGAATTTAGCAATGCATCCTTAGCTTTGTTAAACGCAACATCACAGGCTTCAGTCCACTTCCAGGCCTTGTTCTGCCCAAGGAGCTCATGAAGTGGTTTTAGCAGTGTGGCTAACTGTGAGATGAACTTCCCATAATAGTTCAGGAGTCCTAGAAACGAGCGCAGCTGGCTTACATTTCGAGGTGGGGGAGCCTCCACAATAGCTTTAACTTTTGCAGGGGCCTTATGAAGACCCGCAGAATCAATGATGTGTCCCAAATATTCAACAGAGGGCTTGAAGAATTCACACTTGTCTTTGCGAACTCGTAGGCCATACTCTTCCAGTCTTTGTAGGGTAGCCTCTAAATTCTTTAAGTGATCCTCTTCATTTCTTCCAGTGACCAGGATATCATCCAGATAGCACTGAACTCCTGACAAGCCACACAAGATCTGGTCCATAGCCCTCTGGAACAGGGCGGGAGCAGATGTTATTCCGAAGGGTAGGCGACAGTATCGATAAAGCCCCTTATGAGTCACAATAGTCAACAGCTCTTGGGACTTTTCATCGACGTGCATCTGTAAATATGCTTGACTCAGATCAATCTTACTGAACTTTTGTCCCCCAGCCAGGCCTGCGAAGAGGTCATCGATGCGGGGAAGCGGGTATTGCTCTGCACACAACACTGGGTTGACAGTGACTTTAAAATCACCGCAAATCCGGAGAGAGCCATCTTTCTTCACGATTGGAACGATAGGAGTGGCCCATGAGCTATGGGTAACTGGTATTAGGACTCCATTGGTGACCAGGCGCTCCAGGTCTGCTTCAACTTTTGGCCTGATGGCATATGGCACAGTTCGGGCTTTCAGATATTTTGGTGGACTGTCAGGTTTAATGTTCAATGTCACAGTGATTCCCTTCATACTTCCCAAATCATCTCCAAAAACAGCAGCATGTTTCCTTAGTATAGGGGTTAGACTGGTTTCTTCTTTAGTCATCCGGTGCACTTCTGCCCAGTTCAGCTGAATCTTCCCAAGCCAAGACCTACCCATTAAGGCTGGGTAGTTACCTCTCACCACAAACAGTGGCAATTTAGCCGCCTGTCCATTGAGCTCCACCTTAACATCAATAGTGCCCAACATGGGCACAGCTTCACCTGTATACGTCTTCAGAACAGTTTTTGTTGCCTTAAGCGGAAGATGCTGTAGCTTTTCCTTATACACAGTCTCAGGAACCAGCGAGACAGCTGCACCGGTGTCTAGTTCCATGCGTATAGGTTTGCCCTCCAATAAGGGGGTTACCCAGTAGTCATGTGAGCCCGCTGCCAAAGACAAAACATGCAGTGGCACTTCCTCTTGTGATGAGGTGTCTCCTTGATCATCCTGGGTCTGCTCTAGAGTATGCAAGGTTCCTCTTTTTGTCGGCCAGACCACAGGCCTCTTTTTCTTTTGTTTACAGGCATACTCAATGTGTCCCTTTTTGCCACAGTGTCGACACACCAGGTCCTTACACCAGCATTCTGATGCCTGGTGTCCTGGCTTATCACAGCGGTAACATTCTTGACTCTGCACAGTTTTGTGGGTCGGTTCTTGTGACACTTTTTGCACCCTAGGGGGTGCACCGATGTATTGTGCCTCCCTTGTAGCCAGTTCCATGGAGACAGCAATATCAACAGCCTTCTGTAAGGTAAGCTGAGCCTCTGTCAGTAGGCGCTTCCGTATAGCTTCACTGTACAGGCCACACACTAACCTGTCACGCAGGGCATCATTTAACATTTCTTTAAATTCACAGTGTTCTGCTAGCTTTTTTAGAATGGCTACAAATTGTACAACTGTTTCATCTTCCTTTTGGTCTCTTTTGTGGAACCTATATCTTTCAGCAATTACCAGTGGTTTTGGGGAGAAATGAGACCCCAGGATTTCCACAATGTCACTGTAAGATTTAGTCTCAGGCTTAACAGGGTGTAGTAAGCTGCGTAGCAGAGAGTAGGTTTTAGCCCCTACAACAGTTAAGAATATTGGCACCTTCTTCGCTTCTGTAATGTCATTTGCAATACCAAAAAGCTCAAAACGCTCAGTATACACATGCCACTGCTCTGTATTCTCATCAAAAGGCTCCAGGGGCCTGGTCAGAGTAGCCATGATTTTAGTTTCACTTTCACAGTCAGTGCAAACAAGCAGCTTTTTTTGTTTGTTTGTTCTTTACCTTAACTTCTACTTCCTTCTGTTACTGGAGCAGCACCGGAATCCCATCCTCGTCGCCAGTGTTATGTCCTTGGGGCAGCCGGTGTAGAAAGCAATCACTTGAGGCCAGAGAGCAGACAGCTAACCAAAACCTCCATTTTATTTACAGAGACAGAGAGCTCACCCAGCCGGTTGAAACCGGCTGAGCTAACCCATAATAATCTAACTCAGTTGCCATAGCAACAAAAACCATGACAACCAAATACACAACAGCCTCCCCATTGGGAGCTGAGAGCCAATCAGGTTCTGGCCAGGCCATCCATCAGTGGGATGAACTGGGCACACCTCTGCCAATGGGAAGGAAGTAACTAGAGCTGGGTGGCATGGGACGGAGCGGAGCCTATGTTGATGGGAAGCCAGGCACATGGGTTCCCCATGGGACAGAGTCTGTATAAATGGCTGAGCAGGGCAGAGGCAGAGACTGGCAGCACCATATCTGGATGATATGGTCCAGCTGACCCTCTGTCATGCCAGCAGGGAGGGAGCTCTTCTGTTACACCCCTCAGCCCTGGCTACTGTCCTCACATTGGCAGAGATGTGCCCTAGCCCATCCATGGCATGGTGGGAGAGAGGAGGGATGGGCTGACCACAATCAGTTGGCTGTGAGAGCTGGGAGGAACGGGACATCAATAACTAGAGCTGGGTGGCATGGGGTGGAACCCCTTCCTTGTGTGAGTGATAGAGAGATGGCTGGGCTAATGAGTGGCGTTGTGGCCTGGCATATGGGATCCTGCTCCCAGTCCTGGGCTCCACTCCATAGCCCTGGTGATGCCCCTCACTTTAAGCACTGTGCCTGATACTCAGATTTGGGTAGGCCTGCGTGCTACAGCCCACCCAGCCCCACCCATTGCTATGGCCCTGCTCAGCTCCACCAAAGAATATTTTCACCAGCTGGCTACGGGAAGGCCAGATAAAATGACCTGGGAGGCCAGATGCAACCCCCAGGCTGCCAGCTGTCCATTTCTGATTTAACATAGTAATGATACAGCTGCAGAAATCAGGACCAAATCCCATCCAAACCATCTTCCTATTTTGCAAACATGAAATCCTCTCTAAATTCTCCAGAGCATTCATATCATTATATCAATCAGCCGTTTAATCCAGATGCAGTCTTCCACTCATGCAATATGCCTTATAAGAAGATGCTCTTAAGAATGGTTTCCACAGTTTAAAGACAAGATGCTTTCCTCATCTTTTAATGCTCAAAATTGTTATTAAGCGTAGTATTGCGCTCTATGCAAACGTATTCCCAAGAGCTCTGAATATCAAACACTGCCCAAAACCTCAAATCCCCATAGTTCCAAGACAAGCTAGCGCTCTAGTCCTAGATCTTGGCATCCTGCTGGACATTTAATATGTGCTGGAAATGACTTTCTTGTGAATTAAATCAAGCCCCATATCCTATACTGACCTTGTCGTGGTCTGATTTATCCTCAGCCAATTTATATTATCAGTTTGATAGCCTGTGCCTCTACAGTACTTCACTCTCCATTGATCTGCTTAACACATGGTAGATTATACAAATAATTATAAGTAATATATACTGAGCTTCTAGCTTGCAGCAGAAAATAAATGTAATATATGGAAACTGGGTCAGTTTATTGCCACCTTATTAGTCAATCATTTCAGCAACACTTATTTGCAATTATTCCCACTTATACAGTTTATTCAACTGAAAACTACACAAATAAAAGAATCAAACAACTGACAGGAAAATATAATCCCCTTCTCACTCAGGACAGTCCATAGGTGGGTTTCTTCCCTCTGTTGTAAGGATCAAGTTATCCCATAGGCCTGCAACCCATTGTGTGACTTCCTACAGCTAGATTTCTCTGGGCATGCTTGTTATTAACTGGTGGTATTTTGTATTACATAATTGTCTACAGTGAGCTGCAGGCAGAGGCCCTGAGTTAATATAGCCTTGTTCCAAGCCCCTGTAATAATTCTGAATGGAACAAGAATTTTCCAGGGCTTACACTCAATAACATTATGTGAATTTGGGTTAGTATTTCACTGGGATCTATACACTAATGTTATGCTTTGTTATACTAGATAGATTTTCACAAAAAGGAGGAGAGGGGAGTGTGTTGTTGACCTGCTATTACAAGGCCTCATCCAATGCCTATTGAAGTCAATGGAAAGACTCTCTTTACTTCTGAGTTGTATAGATTTTAATGCCAGAAGGGATCATCATCTAGTCAGACCTCCTCAATAACACAGGGCATAGAATTCCACCCAGTAATTTCTGCATCAAACCCATAACTTCTGTCTGAGCTAGCAGGGGTGGCAGCTTATATGGGTTCGAGGTGCTTAAGCACCAAGAATATTCAAGGCTGAGGACTCTGCTCCACCAATATTTGGAGCTAGGTTTCTCCCCTGCCCCCGCCTCGGAGCTTCCCTGCCTGAAAGAAAACAGCCAGTGCCGCTCTCCTTTGTTTGTGCTGCTTCTGCCTAAAGCTATAGAGATCAGCGGTCAGCAGCCTCTTGGAGCACCGGGGGAGGGGAAGAGGGAAAGAGGAGGAGGAAGGAGGCACACAGGTGCTTGGGAGCTCTCTCCCCGTCCCCACCTCCGGCACCCAGGGGGAGCAGCAGGGGTGGGGAAGCCACACATGATGGCAACCCCCCGCCCCGGTGTGACGAACTGGGAATGTTCTTAATGTTTTCTCTTAATACTGTGTTGGTGCCTCAGTGTCCCCTATGCAGTTCTTAAGTATCTAGGTGGTGGCTCAGGGTGTGTGATTGCTACAGAGCAAAGGGCCAGTGCACATAAATGCCTGGCACTCTATCTCCTAGCAACTGATGGCCTGGAAAGGTGCCAGCTGAAGGTGTTGGAGACAAAGAGGTCAGGTGACCTCCTGTCCCGGGAAAGGAACTGAGCAGAGAGGAGTGGGGGCTGGAGGGGGTTTGGGAGTCTGGAGCTGGCTGAGGACGAGGAGTGAAGTGCAGACGGGGGTCTGGCTCACTGCCCCCAGAATGGACCTGGCCGAGGGGTCCAGTTCACTGTACGTACAAGCTCTGTTTTAGACTGTGTTCCTGTCATCGGATAAACCTGTTTTACTGGCTGGCTGAGAGTCACGTCTGACTGCAAAGTGGGGGGGGGGCAGGACCCTGTGGCTTCCCCAGGACCACGCCAGGGCGGGCTCGCTGTAGGAAGAACATGGAAGGGCAGAGGATGCTGACATAGGCGGCAGGTTTGTATAATTTTTGGTGGGGCCCAAAATGGTGATGCCCCCCCCGCCCCCCGCTCCCGCCCTATAAGCCGATATAAAATGAAGCTACAACGCGTCAGTGCCACAAGATTACAAGGGTCAATTAAAAGTGGAAAGTCAGAAGCAGCACTTGCCTACTTCAATATACAGTATTATATTTTGTTGCACCTGTTGTGATGAAGTGGGAATGTTCTTAATATTTTCTCTGAATACTGTGTGGGTGCCTTAGTTTCCCCTGCAAGATGCCAACTGAAGGTGTTGGGGACAAAGAGATCAGGTGGCCTCCTTGTCCAGAAGAGACACAAAGGCCAGAGGAGGGAGTGTCAGTTTGGAGCTGGCTGGGGAAATGGGGAGAGACCCAGAACTTGGTTCTGGGCTCCCCACCCCCCAAGATGGACCTGACAGAGGGGTTCTGTTTTCTGTACCAACAAGCTCTGTTTAAACTGTGTTCCCATCATCTAATAAACCTTCTGTTTTACTGTCTGGCTGAGAGTCACATCTGACTGCGGAGTTGGGGTGCAGGGACCTCTGGTTGCCCCAGGACCCGCCTGGGCAGACTCGCTGTGGAAAGTGCATGATGTGGAAGGGCATGCTGAATGCTCTGAGGTCAGACCCAGGAAGGTGTAAGCTTCTTTCCCTGGAGACAGTATGCTCCAAGAGAGGAAGGTTAGGGGTGGGGGGTGATACCTTATTTTAAATCAACTGGGGTCTCCCAGCTGAAGAGGTGGCTGGGAGCACTCAGGGTCAAATTAAAGGGCTCGGGCGGCTGGGGGAACCCGGCAGTATCAGCTCTAGGTTTTTTGCTGCCCCAAGCAAAAAAAAAAATTGTCTGCCCCCCGTCCCAGCCCTGGGCTCCCCCCTGTACCCCCCCTGCTGCCCCAATCCTGGGCTCTCCCCCCACTGACCCACACCTCCTGCCGCCCCAGCGCTGGGCTTCCCCCTTTCCTCCCCACCAGTGCCCCAGCCCTGGTCTCCCCCCCCACACACACCTCCTGCCTCCCCAGCCCTGGGTCACTGGTAACGCTCCCAGGGCAGGTCATTCAGCAGGAATTTTGTATGTGCACAGAACACAGACAGGATTGGTTCCCATATGGTTACAGAGGTGCAGTAAAGTGGAACAATTTTCAGCTTGTGTGATTGGAGGATATCTGGATGCATATTATAAGACTGTCCTCCATAAATGAGGAAAAGTTGAGGTGCCTTTATTATTCTTTTGTTCCACTCTTTCTTTCTATGGGGAATTTGCCAATGCAATATCACTGTCTTCCTTAAACAAACAAAAAGGCAATGGCTGTTGAAAATAGCAATTCCAGTGCTAATAAGCATTTCTTGCTCAATTTTATCCTGCTTTTTCTACAGCAAGTTACAGTGGATCAGTATATTTGATTTGGGAGAAATGAAGTAACAGCTGCCCAAACTGAGCTTGAGCACTCCTGAATTTTGAGGTGTTCAAATCTGGAAGGCAGGTGCTGGGGTGGGGGTGGGGCTGTAGGGGAGCACAGCAGGATGTATGCAGCAGCGTGTCTGGAGCTGCATGGAGCCAGACACGCTGGTCTGAGTGGCACAGTAAGGGGGCTGGGGGTCGGAGAAGGGGTAGGGAGTTCCAAGGGGCAATCAAGGGACAAGGAGCAGGGGTGGTTGGATAGGGCAGAGGTTCAGGGGGGCAGTCCGGGGACAGTCAGCAGTTGGATAGGCATGGGAGTCCCAGGGGTTTATCAGGGGACAGGTAAGGGGTGGGGTCCTGGGGGAAAGCTGGGGGGGGGTCTCAGGAGGGGGCAGTTGGAGACAAGGAGAAGGGAGGCTTAGATAGGGGATGGGGTCCCAAGGGGCAGTTGGAGCAGGGGTCTTGGGAGGGAACAATCAGGGGACAAGGAGCAGCAGCATTTAGATAGGGGGTGGGGTCCTGGGGGGGCAGTTGGGGCAGAGGTCTGGGGAGGGGGCAAACAGAGGCTGCATGCCGGGATTGAAACAGCGCTGGGCTGCTGGCAGCCGCGAGGAGCCATGAACCCTTTAAATCCCAGCCAGGGCTCGGAATCTCTGCGGGCAGCCCAGAGCCCTCTGACTCCCGGCCGCGGCTGGGATTTAAAGGGCTCTAGGTTCCCCGCGGCTGCAGACAGCCCAGAGCCCTCTGACTCCCAGCCGCGGCTGGGATTTAAAGGGCTCTAGGTTCCCCGCGGCTGCAGACAGCCCAGAGCCCTCTGACTCCCAGCCGCGGCTGAGATTTAAAGGGCTCTAGGTTCCCCGCGGCTGCGGGCAGCCCAGAGCCCTCTGACTCCCGGCCGCAGCTGAGATTTAAAGGGCTCTGGCCTCCCCGCGGCTGCGGGCAACCCAGAGCCCTCTGACTCCCGGCCGCAGCTGAGATTTAAAGGGCTCTGGGCTCCCCGCGGCTGCGGGCAACCCAGAGCCTTTAAATTCCCCGCTGCGGCTGGGATTTAAAGGGCTCTACGCTCCCCGCCTCTGCAGGCAGCCCAGAGCCCTCTGACTCCCGACCGCGGCTGGGATTTAAAGGGCTCTGGGCTCCCCGCGGCTCCAAATATTGGTGGAGCAGAGCCCCTGACTTTGAATATTCCTGGGGCTTTAGCCCCTGGAGCCCATATAAGTTGGCGCCCATGGTACTGAATGCTCCAAGGAGAGACCCAGAAGGTGAAGACGTGTGAGCTTCTTGCCCTGAAAAAGTCTGCTCCAAGGGAGAGAAGGCTCCCCAAAGTCCTGACTGGCTTTGTGAGGAGCAGTTCCAGAGCAGCGCCCATGGACTCCGTGACACCCGGTACCCACCACAGGGGAGGCGAGTGAGCTTTCTGGACCTGAGGGAGCCCCTAGGAGCATGTGCAGTGACTATGGTGCAGAGTGAGTGTGCTGGGGTGCGGGGGGGGGGGGAGGAGGGGTCCCTTCCCTGGAGCTTGCTGCTGCTGGTAACGGGGTGGGGGGGGGTCCTCTCTGGCCCTAGCCCTGGGGCAGCCTGTCTGCATCCCAAGTTCCTTATCGCCAGCCCTGCCCCACCCCAGAGCCTGCACTCCCAGCACCCCAACCCTGAGCACCCTCCTCCACTGTGAACCCCTCATCCCCAGCCCTACCCCAGAGCCCTAACCTGAGGGGAAAAACATGCAACTTAAATTTGGTGGTCAGTTTGGAGTATCATTGCGTTTAGCACAATACTTGATTATTTTACACCCCTTTAAAGTATATAACTAGTCATATACAGGTGTTACAAAGTGGGAATGTTCTTAATGTTTTCTCTGAATACTGTATGGGTGCCTCAGTTTCCCCTATGCATTTCTCAAGGATCTAGATGGTGGGATAAGGGGGTGTGATTGTTGTAGAGCCCTAGAGGGACAGTGTGAGCTGTCTGCACAGAGAATGGCCGAAACCCTGTCTCTGGGCAACTGATGGCCTGGGCTGCTCTCCTGCAAGCTGCCAACTGAAGGTGTTGGAGAATAAAGAGATCAGGTGGCCTCCTAATTCCTGGAAAAGAGACAAAGGCCAGAGGAGGGAGTGTCAGTGCCTGTGCAGACTTCCGGGAAGTGCATGGTGTGGAAGGGGATGCTGGGATGCTTTGGAACTACTCCATACAAAGCCAGTCAGGACTCTGGGGGAGCCTCCTCTCTCTGAGCGTACTGTCTCCAGGGCAAGAAGCTTACACCTTCCTGGGCCTGACCTCGGAGCATTCAGCATGCCCTTCCACATCATGCGCTTTCTGCAGCGAGTGTGCCCAGGGAGGTCCTGGGGCAACCAGAGGTCCCTGCACCCCAACTCTGCAGTCAAACGTGCCTCTCAGCCAGCTGGTAAAAACAGAAGGTTTATTAGACGACAGGATCACAGTCTAAAACAGAGCTTGTAGGTACAGAAAACAGGACCCCTCAGTCAGGTCCATCTTGGGGGGTGGGGAGCCTAGACCCAAGTTCTGGGCCTCTCCCCATTTCCCCAGCCAGCTCCAAACTGACACTCCCTCCTCTAGCCTTTGTGTCTCTTCTGGACAAGGAGGCCACCTGATCTCTTTGTCCCCAACACCTTCAGTTGGCACCTTGCAGGGGAAACTGAGGCACCCACACAGTATTCAGAGAAAACATTAAGAACATTCCCACTTTGTCACAACAGGTGCAACAAAATTTAATACTGTATATTGAAGCAGGCAAGTGCTGCTTCTGACTTTCCACTTTTAATTGACCCTTGTAATCTTGTGGTGCCGACGCTTTATAGCTTCATTTTATATTGGCTTACAGGGCGAGAGCGGACCACCATTTTGGGCACCACCAAAAATTATACAAACCTGCCACCTATCTGAGCTAGAGCATATTTAAGGATTCTGATTTTCAGTTTTAATCAATAAACACCTCAATAAATAAAATTAAAAAAAATCAATTCTTATCCAATAAACAGCAGAAAAATATCAGAAATAGTGACTTAGTCTAAGGCAATGGTTCCCAAACTGGGGTTCTTGAAATGTTACAAGGGGTTCTCAGGAAAAAATTCCTGAATGGCTGACAGAGCTGTCCCTAGGAACCCTGGGCAGCACGGGGCCGGCAGCCCGGAGCCCCTGGACTTCCAAGAACTAAGCAGATCAAAGCAAGCATATCTATCACACTGAGGAGATTTAAACTTCAAGACTCCTTATAAGAAATGGAAGGGGAGGTTGATATTTTTTGCTGTTTTTTAAAATTAAATAGGCAGCTAAGCTTTGTTGTAACATGCGTTGTTTGCCTGGACTGCTCAAGACTTGAATGCTTGTGTAGGAGGAACTCTGAGCTGGCTTCTTAAATATCTTCATGCTGTTTTACATCTGATACTCCTTGATGAAACATAGGAGCCTTGTCTTGTATCACTTTGAATAAGCCTGTTATAAGCTACAAAAGTGAGATCTTGGAAGAGTGTTGCCGTTTTCATAATGTAATAAAAATACTGTAATGATAAATAATTAATAATCAAGTGTGTAATAAGCATGTTATAAAAACAATTTTTATATTTCCAAAATCACTGCTTTTATAATTTATACTCAGGTAAAGGAGAAAATCCCTCTAAATATTCCTTTTTAGGAGGGGGTTTTAGTGAAAGGGGTTCACAGGTTGCTAAAGTTTGGGAGCCACTGGTCTAAGGGTTTGTTTACACAAGCAATAATGCAGTCTACAGGATTATGATTTCTAAAGCACACTAACATGTTACATATTAATTGGTCCATGTAGACCTTGCTGGTGTGCACTAAAAGTTCCCAAAGCTCTTTAACGTACTGCTGGTTGAAAGGATACTAAGTTAAAACACACAAGGGAACATTTCAAAGAGATTATTTATTACAGTATATACATGGGAAAACCCCTCAACCACCCCTCCCACTTGATTTAAGGACACCTACATAAAACTAAAAAATTATTAAAAAATAAAACCTTGAAAAAATGAAATTAAACCCTGAAAAACAGAAGCCCTAAGCATATCAATCTTTTAGAAAGACATCCAATCTTGATTTAAAGATTTCAATTGATGGATAATCCACCATATCCCTTGGGAAGTTGTTCCACTGGTTAATTACTCACTGTTAAAAATATACACCTGTACATGTTTAACATATGGAATAAGCTGAGAGTCTGAAATGGACTTTCTATAAGTGGCTTCAGACAGTAGATATGCCACATGTACTGCTTATTGTCGGAGTTGAACTGTCCTTTTCTGACATCATCCCCTTTAGGCCAAACATTTCAGAAACAATTATGGGTTCTTATTATTTATATTCCAGAAATGCCTAGAATCTCCAGTTGAGGTCAAAGCCCCATTGTACTAGGCACTGTACATGTGTGTTATTATACAATCTCTGCCCCGAAGACCTGACAATCTAAATAGATAAGATAGGCAAAGGATTGGAGGAGAAACAAGGATATGCTTTGAGTCATCCCTTCTTTTCAGTTGTATCATATTGTTGCCCTTCTTGCTTTCTCTCTTCTGCTTATGTTTCTCTTTCTATCATTGGAGGGACAGGGATGTGGCCTCCAGTGAGGGCCTCTCAGGCCTTCCTTACTATTTTCAACATCATCAAGAAGGGCTTCAATATAAAACATGGTTTAAATGAACCACATATTTTAAAAAGTGCAGTCAAAAGTTACCAAAGTTGTGAGAGGGAGCAGCTCTGCTCCAGAGCGGAAATATCAGGTTTGCCAGCCTTCCCTTTCAGATGTTACATGCTCTCACTGTTGATCGCATTCTCTCTCTCTCACACCCTGGGATTCATAGCCTCAGATTACAAGATCAATACAATGAATCCAGTGTGTGATGGTGTTTTTGTCCATCTATTGTCATAGTCTACCTTGCTTTCCAAACATGTAAATCCTTAAAAATTACATTTATCATTTTAAAAAGTAGACCACTTCTGCTAATTTTGCATGCTCAGGATTTCAAGTAATTGAACAAAATAACCAGACCCCCAAAATGTGTCTGTTACCAAATCACCTGAAACAGAATGTAAAAAAAAAAGTGATAATCACTCTCAGCCCCTTGGCATGGCTCTAGTGCCAATACCGAGTGTGTGTGCACACAGACAGACACAGACACACCTTTATTAGTAAGCCCACTTTATGCTTGGCTAATTTAAAAAATAGATGGTAAAAGGACATGAAAGTTCAGTGACTTAAAAAATAAATGCCCCCAAATCACATATCTACTGTAGGCTGAAAAAAGAAACGTTTGTCTTTGCAGACTTTATTAAAACAAATCAAATTATATTATGAACAACATTAGGAACAAAAGGAAAGCCAGGGTGATGTAAAGGTTTAACTGAATATTAAAATTCAGGATATGGCATTAAATGCTATGAAATAAAGCCATAAAATATATTGACATGAGCTGCCAGCCCTCCTTCAAAGTTCCAGTAATCACAGAATAATTAAATGAAGACCCGTCAATGTCAATCTTCATAAAAATGGGCATTAAAGGGGGAAAAAAAATCACTCACATTAGTGCAGGCTTGAAAAGGAGAAGGGAGTATGTGAGAATATTTAATTATTAAAGGGATGTTTGAAACTGATGATGTATCTTATTTCTTCAATGAAAAATGTATCATGAAGGGGTACTTGGCCAGAGTAGAGCTGTGTTAATTATCTATTCATGGATCTGAGATAACAAAGTGGGCTTAATGTTGAAATCTTTAAAAATAAATAATAATTAAAAAAAAAAACCCTGCTTGAGCATTACATGCATTGAGCTATCTCAGGCCATGAGCTTTTGTAGGTCACCTACACTGTGACAAATCAAAGAAGTATTTGTGATACAGCCATAGGGCCATATGCCTCTCCACCACCTTGCAAATCAATCATCTTCAACCTCACCTAATATAAACACAAAGCATGATAAATATAATGCATTTGTACACAGAGCGCCAAAATACTACACTATACAACTCAGTTTTCCTTTTGGGAAGAAAATGAAAGAGACAATTTCACATTACTTAATACATGACTGGAAAGCAGGGCCGGCTTTAGGCCAATTCCCCAGAAGCAGGCCCCGCCTAAGAGGGCCCCACGCCTTAGGTGCCTTTTTAAAATGGCAATTTTTTTTTTTTTTTTTTTTACATACCCAGCGGCGGTCTGGGTCTTCGGCGGCACTTCGGCAGCGGCAGGTCCTTCTCTCGCTTCGGGTCTTTGGTGGTGGGGGTTCTGGAGCAAGTGAAGGACCCCTTGCCGCCAAAGTGCCACTGAAGACCCGGACCACCGCCGGGTATTCAAATCGGGCCCCGCAGTTCCTAAAGCCGGCCCTGCTAGAAAGTGCTCAGATATGAGGATAGTACAAGAACCTCTGTACAACTGAATTATGAAGCTGCTTGCTTTTTGGTTTTTTCAAATGACAAAAAGGCATGGAAATAGTTAAAGCTCATGGGATTAAAAGAAAAGAAATCAGCAAAGCTGGAGACTCAGACTTTAAGGTTAGAAGGGACCATTATGATCATCTAGTCTGACCTCCTGCACAATGCAGGCCACAGAATCTCACTCACCCACTCCTGTAAAAAAAACCCTAACCTATGTCTGAGTTATTGAAGTCCTCAAATCGTGGTTTAAAGACCTCAAGGTGCAGAGAATCCTCCAGCAAGTGACCCGAGTCCCACGCTGCAGAGGAAGGTGAAAAACCTCCAAGGCCTCTGCCAATCTTCTCTGGAGGAAAATTCCTTCCCGACCCCAAATATGGTGATCAATTAAACCTTGAGCATGTGGGCAAGACTCACCAGCCAGCACCCAGGAAAGAATTATCTGTAGAACTCAGATCCCATCCCATCTAACATCCCATCACAGACCATTGGGCATATTTATCTGCTAATAATCAAAGATGAATTAATTGCCAAAATTAGGCTATCCCATCATACCATCCCCTCCATAAACTTATCAAGCTTCGTCTTGAAGCCAGATATGTCTTTTGCTCCCACTACTCCCCTTGGAAGGCTGTTCCAGAACTTCACTCCTCTAATGGTTAGAAACCTTCGTCTAATTTCAACTCTAAACTTCCTAGTGTCCAGTTTATATCCATTTGTTCTTGTGTCCACATTGGTACTAAGCTTAAATAATTCCACTCCCTCCCTGATATTTATCCCTCTGATATATATATGAAGAGCAATCATCTCTCCCCTCAGCCTTCTTTTGGTTAGGCTAAACAAGCCAAGCTCTTTGAGTCTCCTTTCATAAGACAGGTTTTCCATTCCTCGGATCATCCCAGTAGCCCTTCTCTGTACCTGTTCCAGTTTGAATTCATCCTTCTTAAACAAGGGAGACCAGAACTGCACACAGTACTCCAGATGAGGTCTCACCAGTGCCTTGTATAACGGTACTAACACCTCCTTATCTTTATTGGAAATACCTTGCCTGATGCATCCCAAGACCGCATTAGCTTTTTTCCCAGCCATATCACATTGGCGGCTCATAGTCATCCTGTGATCAACCAATACTCCGAGATCCTTCTCCTCCTCCATTACTTCCAACTGATGTGTCCCCAATTTATAACCAAAATTCTTGTCATTAATCCCTACATGCATGACCTTGCACTTTTCGCTATTAAATTTCATCCTACTACTATTACTCCAGTTTACAAAGTCATCCAGATCTTCTCGTATGATATCCCGGTCCTTCTCTGTGTTAGCAATACCTCCCAGTTTTGTGTCATCCGCAAACTTTATTAGCACATTGCCACTTTTTGTGCCAAGGTCAGTAATAAAAAGATTAAATAAGACTGGTCCCAAAACCGATCCCTAAGGAACTCCACTAGTAACTTCCTTCCAGCCTGACAGTTCATCTTTCAGTATGACCCATTGTCATCTCCCCTTTAACCAGTTCCTTATCCATCTTTCAATTTTCATACTGATCCCCATCTTTTCCAATTTAACTAATAATTCCCCATGTGGAACCATATCAAATGCTTTACTGAAATCGAGGTAAATTAGTTCCACTACATTTCCTTTGTCTAAAAAATTGGTTACCTTCTCAAAGAAGGAGATCAGGTTGGTTTGGCACGATCTACCTTTTGTAAAACCATGTTGTATTTTGTCCCAATTACCATTGACCTCAATGTCCTTAACTACTTTCTCCTTCAGAATTTTTTCCAAGACCTTGCATACTACAGATGTCAAACTAACAGGCCTATAATTACTCGGATATCTTTTTTTCCCCTTTCTTAAAAATAGGAACTATGGTAGCAATTCTCCAGTCGGACAGTACAACCCCTGAGTTTACTGATTCATTAAAAATTCTTGCTAATGGGCTTGCAATTTCATGTGCCAGTTCCTTTAATATTCTTGGATGAAGATTATCTGGGCCCTCCAATTTAGTCTCATTAAGCTGTTTGAGTTTGGCTTCTACCTTGGATATGGTAATATCTACCACCATATCCTCATTCCCATTTGTCATCCTACCACTATCCCTAAGCTCCTCATTAGCCTCATTAAAGACTGAGGCAAAGTATTTGTTCAGATATTAGGCCATACCTAGATTATCCTTAACCTCCACTCCATCCTCAGTGTTTAGCGGTCCCACTTTTGTTTTCTTCTTATTTATATGGCTATAGAACCTTTTACTATTGGTTTTCATTCCCTTTGCAAGGTCCAACTCTACATGGCTTTTGGCCTTTCTCACTTTATCCCTACATGTTCTGACCTCAATAAGGTAGCTTTCCTTGCTAATCCCGCCCATCTTCTACTCCTTGTAGGCCTGATGCTTTTTCTTAATCACCTCTCTGAGATGCTTGCTCATCCAGCTTGGTCTACAATTCCTGCCTATGATTTTTTCCCCCCTTTCTTGGGATGCAGGCTTTTGATCGTTTCTGCAGCTTTGACTTGAAGTAATTCCAGGCCTCCTCCACCTTTAGATCCACAAATTCTTCAATCTAATCCACTTCCATACCTAATTTCCTTAATTCTTTAAAGTTAGTCCTTTTGAAATCAAAAACCCTAGTCCCAGATCTATTTTTGTTTATCCTTCCATCTAGTTTGAACTGAATTAGCTCATGATCACTCAAACCAAGGTTGACCCCTGCATCCATTTCTTCTAGGAGGTCCTCACTACTCACCAAAACCAAATCTAAAATGGCATCCCCTCTTGTTGGTTCTTCAACTACTTGGTGAAGGAATCCATCAGCTATCGCATCCAGAAAAATCTGAGCCCTATTATTATTGTTACTAGCACTTGTCCTCCAGTCTATATCTGGGAAGTTAAAGTCTCCCATGATCACACAATTCCCATTAGTGTTTACTTCATTAAAAACATTAAAGAGGTCTCTATCCATATCCAAATCAGATCCCAGCGGTCTGTAGCACACCCCAAGCACTAGTAGCTTTCTTTCCCCATGTGATTTTTGCCCAGACAGACTGTATTATCCATTCCATCACTTCTTATTTCTTTACAGTTTACCTCATCACTGATATACAATGCTACTCCACCACCTTTGCCTTTATTTCTGTCTTTCCTAAACAGCACATAGCCTTCAATACCTGTACTCCAGTCATGACTACTATTCCACCATGTTTCTGTTATCTCTATAATATCCGGTTTCACTTCTTGCACCAGTAGCTCTAGTTCCTCCATTTTGTTACTTAGGCTCCTCGCATTAGTGTACAAACATCTTAATTTTTGTCGTTTGGCTTCACTGTCATTCTCTACACGATTAGGCACAGACATTCTACCACCAGTATCACTTATTAGACTGGTATCTACAGTACCCTTCCTCCTTGCGTCCATTCTCCTGCCCATGGCTGTATCTTTTTTACTTTGTTTTCTTCCCTCTCAATGTTAAATTCTGGCATGGAGATTACCTGGACATCTCCCAACCATCTCCCCCAAATTCCTAGTTTAAAGCTTTCTTAATCAGTTGTGCCAGCCTCCATCCTAGAAGTCTATTTCCCTCCTTACTCAGGTGAAGTCCATCCCGAGAGAACAGTCCTCTGTCCATGAATGCTTCCCAGTGGCCATACATCCCAAAGCCCTCCTTATAGCACCACTGCCTGAGCCATCTGTTGATTTCCATAATCCTTTCACACCTTTGTTGCCCTTCTCTAGGAACAGACAGAATCCCACTGAACATAACCTGAGCTTCGATTTCCTTAAGCATCTTCCCCAGCCTGGCATAGTCTCCCTTGATATGTTCCAGCGAGAATCTAGCCGTATCATTCGTTCCCATGTGAAGGACAATCAGCGGATTCTTCCCCGCTCCCATTAGGATCCTTTTCAGCCTCAGGTCCACATCCCGTATCTTAGCACCTGGCAGACAGCACACCCTTCTGTTCTCCGGATCAGCTCTAGTTACAGGCCTGTCTATTCTTCTCAGTAAGGAGTCCCCAATCACATAGACCTGCATTTTCCTGGTGATGGTGCGATTCTCCAGTCTATCCCCTGTTCCCTCTGACTGCAAGTCCTCTCAATTTCTATTGTCCCTTGCAATCCTCAGCAACCCATCCCGTATCCTTCTGGGGCTCATATTTAGTGTTATCTCCATTGACTCTTCCTCTCTTCCTATAGGCCTAGCTGCTCTTCTCTTCTTCCTTGCCCTCTCACTCTGTCAGCGACCACCTGCTCTTCCTCTTCTTTATTTTCCAACTCTGCAAACCTGTTCCTGAACTCTATTTCTCCTTCACTGGCCCATCTTTTCCTCTGCCTGGTTCTCTTAGTCACATGCTTCCACTGTCCACTTTCCTCACCCAGCAGTCTCCCCTCAGAATTCTTTGGTCCTGCCTCCATCTGCAAGCCTGAGCTTTTCCCTTCAGCCTCCTCATGTCTTTGCTCCATCTGCTCAAACCCCCTTCTAAACTCAACCAGAGTTTCCACTTGCATCTCCAATCCTTGGATCTTTTCTTCCATCAGCTCTATCAGGCGGCACTTCATGCAGACAAAACTCTTTTCACGTACCCCCTCCAGGATCACGTACATGCCGCAGCTTCCACATCCAGTCATCCTCATTGTGTCTTTCACTGCTGCCTCTGTATTCATCATAGCCTTCCCACCTAAGACCTGTTAGTCCAGGAAACACAAACCAAAGCAAACCACCACCACCTACAGCAAAACAAACCCCCAGCGGGTACCAGAATACCTGCAGAACACCACCCACTCCCTTCACTAGCTTGTCAACTCCTCTGCCTAGGTCTCCCCAAGAAAGCACCCCTTGCAAACTCCCACTGAAACTCCCCTGTTTACAGCTCTGTTTGCTGGCTCCTGTGCCACTGCAGCTATCGATCCTCTACTGTATGCTGCTCTTTTGGCATGTCAGCCAGCTGTTGAAACATGCTTGCCACACATTAAAAGTATTCATTTTAAAAGAACTGTGAATAAACAAGAACACTATATGCATTAGTCGTTTATCTGACTAATCTTCACAATACTTGTTGCCATGGCACTTTAAAAAGATGAACACAAATCACCAACACAAAATGGCAAAAATATACAATTAAAAACTAAGCAAAATGAGCCAATCAATTGGCAAACACACTCTGCCTCACCAGAGGGTCCCCAAGTAGTCTCTAAAGTCCGACTCTGCTAGGCTTTTAAGGGGAGGCAATTCCCAAAGCAGGGACTTTAATATGAGAAATCTCTTCTAGACACGTAGGGCCCAGTTATTTTAAACCAGTGTAAGACTGAGACTAACTCCACTCAAGTCAATGAAATGTCACGAGTAAAATGGGAAGGTTTCCCAGCATGACCATGATAGGTTCACATTTTTGCATGATTGTGAAGAAAATCTTCAGCCTCAACCACCTGTTCATCAACTGCTCCCTTGACCACATCTGTGCTTTCTTCCTTACGGCCCTTTGTGTACGGAACAGCATTCCTCAGCTCAGCTGCTTCTCTTTCTTCGAACCACTCCTCAGGGCCCATTTCTGCTGCAATGCCTGCAGCAAATGCTAAGTGGAGGGACTGGAGGGCATAGCCAATAATGACTTTGCATTTTTGAAAAAATAAAAAGATGTATAAATAGGTAAATGTCTCTCTCTATATAAACATTGTGGGTGAAATGCTGGACCCACTGAAATCAATGATAAATCTCCCATTGACTTCAATGGAGTCCGGATTTCACCTTAACCTGTGAATAATGGGGGAAAGGGAAACATTTTTCTTCTAAGCTCTTCAGGGCTTTGCGTGTTAATACAATGGCTAGTGCAGTGGTCCTGGTTCTGATTGGGGTCTTTGGTGGAATAGAGCTGGGCGTGGTAGAATTCAGGTTTTATTTTTTATATAATTTTGATGGATAATATCAATGTTTATTTTAAAGCTTTTTTCATTTTTTTTCTATTTACATTTTCAAAGTTGTAGGAAGTTATGAGGGGAGTGAAATGGGGGTGTCAGATAATTATTTAATGACAAGACAGATTAAAAAAAGCTTTATAACCACTAAAAATGCAAATTATCAACATCACATGTCAATATATACAAAGTAAATATCCTTAAATCAAACTCCAATAAGTTCTCAAGCAGCATTTTTCTTACTTTGCCTATATGTAAATTTTGATCATCATGAATGGAAATTTTTTTTGGTTTGTATGGGTATGGTGAAATGGACACATCAACATTTTACTGATTATCATCTATATTTAAGCTTGGGAGAATTAGATTTTTAAGTACTTTAACAATAAGATTTTTTCAATTCAACTGAGATTCTTATTCAATTGAATTACCTTGAAAGCTGTCATTTTTACCATGTGAATTCTCAACAGCCAAGATCAGATGAAATACAATAATTTTCTGGTTTTCAGTTTTTTTATTCACACATCAGTAGTGGTAGGACAGCATTTTTACTCAAATTCAGAACTTCTTCATGGTGAATACTTTAGGGGAAAGGTTTTCCTGCCAGCAGGCCAATCTCTCCTCTCAACTCAGACCACACGACTGGAAATTGATATTATATATTAGAGAGAGAATAAATGAAGATAAATTAATAAAAACAATCAACTTTTCACCTTTAGGAAACATTGAATTTTTATCTTTATTTTCCTCGCTCAAGCAGTCTGATTTTATATCAGAAGTTTTAACATTGCACATCTTAATTATTTACAATGTAATGTATTTAATTATGCATTGCATTCTTTACTTGGAGTAATATAGCTGTAGCATTAGAAGGCAGCAAGCCATGCAATAAAATTATTAGGAATATATAGACAGCTTAAAAAACTTCCCTGGTTTAACTCAAGTCATTGATCGTGGCCCTGCAATCTTCCAAGACTGAATGGCTGCCTTGAAGGGATTTTTAAAAACTTTCTGAAAAACCTCAAACTTAACTGAATTGAAAAACAGAAAGAACACAAGTCACCTACAGTATTTCACATTTAACAAGTTTATTATACCAGCAACTCTTGAGGGTTGCTTTTGCATAAGCAAACATTCAGCATAAGTAAACATTCAGCTAACTGAAAACAAAGCCTTTTGGCTAAAAAAAGTGTATAGATTTCATTGTACTATATACCAATAATATGATGACTTTTCTATTAGTTTTCCCCTTTGGTAGTATGGATTTATATGCATTATTTCAAAAGGATTTACTTGTAGTGACCCTGAGAGACTTCTCTTTAATTATATATTACTGTAATAATGAAGTGCAAAACTACAGAAATGCAATATTAAATTCCAACACACACTTACAAAAACTTGGTAAAGCTAGCATTTACATTGCAAATATTTATTAGGAACTCAAGGGGAAAATGCCCTAAAGTTGTGTGGCTAAAAAAAAAAAGAGATAGGCAGGAAATTCCTAATTAAAAATCATACTTTAAAAAGGGACAAAACATTTGAAATCTCCTCTGACTCTGACCTCTCTTAAATCCTTGTTGAGCACTGATGTACAGGGAGTATATCCAGAACTAGTTTCTATGGCACACAGCAGATACACATTCAGTGTGTCACCTCTCCAAATCTTGCCTCCTTTCGTACAGCAGAATTGCATTAATTTTCATTAAAAAGTGTTCCCTCCCCACAACCACAAATTATGGAGGAAAGGTTTGTACTACCAAAATCTCCTAAACTAGCCAAAGGCACAAGCCCTCAATTGAGGCCAACAGAATTAATTGTGATTTTGGCTACATGCCCAAGCAGAAGAGTAAGAATCCCCCATCTTGTGTGCGCCAAATGGGCAATCCAGACCTTGGATCCAGATGCAGAGGAATACAGGTGCTGGGTAGTGGGTGGGGAGAGGAGACGAATGGAATTTTAGTTCCAACCTCCCCCCAGCTCATAAGAATGGCCATACTGGGTCAGCCAATAACCCATCTAGCCCTTCCAACAGTGGCCAATGCCAGGTGCTTCAGAGGGAATGAACAGAACGGTTAATCAAGTGATCCATCCCCTGTTGCCCATTCCCAGCTTCTGGCAAACAGAGGCTAGGGACACCATCCCTGCTCATGCTGGACCTATCCTCCATCAATTTATCTAGTTCTTTTTTTGAACCCTGTTATAGTCTTGGCCTTCACAACATCTCCTGGCAAAGAGTTCCACAGGTTGACTGTGCGTTGTGTGAAGAAATACTTCCTTTTGTTCGTTTTAAACTTGCTGCCTACTAATTTCATTTAGTGACCTCTTATTCTTGTGTTATGAGTAAATAACATTTATTTTCTCCACACCAGATATGATTTTATAAACCTCTATCATATCCTCCCTTAGTCGTCTTTTCCAAGCTGAAAAGTCCGTCTTAATCTCTTCTCATCTGAAAAGCTGTTCTATACCCCTAATAATTTTTGTTGCCCTTTTCAGTACCTTTTCCAATTTTAATATATCTTTTGTGAGATGGGGCGACCCAATCTGTATGCAATTGGATTTATATAGAGCCAATATATTTTCTGTCTTATCTATTCCTTTCCTAATGATTCCCAACAATCTGCTAGCTTTTTTGACTGCCACTTCACATTGAGTGGATGTTTTCAGAGAACTATCTACAATAACTCCAAGATCTCTTTCTTGAGTGGTAACAGCCAATTTAGATCCCATCATTTTATATGTATAGTTGGGACTATGTTTTCCAATGTGCATTACTTTACATTCATCAACAATGAATTTCATCTGACATTTTGTTGCCCAGTCACTCAGTTTTGAGAGACTCATCTTCCAGTAGAGCTGAGTTTGTGTGTAGGTTGTTGTAATTTGCAGCAACTACAGAGAAAGAGATACGCAGAAAGGGAGTAGTGTCTCAGAGACACCATCTAGCTGTTTGCAAACTTGGAGTTTCTAGGCCAAGTCTTGAGTTACAATTTTGATAAGCCAAGGAAATGATAGGAAACTATTCAAAAAGTGAAAAGCTATGTACTTAATCATCATGTCTCAGAAATGCCTTTTCTGGTTTTTACTTTTTCCCAGACCCAAAGAAGAGCTCTGTGGAGCTTGAAAGCTTGTCTCTTTCACCCGTGGAAGTTGGTTCAATAAAAGATATTACCTCACCCACCTTGTGTCTCTGATATCCTGGGACTAGCACAGTTATGACACTGCAAACAATTATCTGATATGTCTTATGCTTTCAAAAAACAAACAGCAAAAGGCAATTCTGGGATTAGAATTTGCATAGAGAATTTCAGATGGCTTAATTTATTTTTGCTGAAGGTATGGCTATAAACATGTTTATAATGGAGACCTATTTTCAATCTTAAATGACGAGAAAGACTAGCCTTTCAATAAATATTTAAAATATCGAAGTCAATCAATCTAGAAGATTAACTAATAGCCACAACAGTATATTACTTAATGTATTTTTAAATCAATGCTGTAGAAATTCTTGCTTTCACAAAATTGTTTTAAATTAACCAAAAACCCCCCAAAACCAAACCAAACCCACCGATAGCAATATGTGGACTTCGAAGGTATTTACAGATTGAGCATATCCTCCTCTGTTCTAGGTGATAAGAGATAGCATAAGGTAGAAGTCACAGCATAAAACAAACATTTAGCTCACTGGAAAATACTGTATTGAAATCAAGGATGAAATCCGGGCTCGACTGAAATGAATAGCAAAACTGAAAACTAAAACTAAAACTAAGAGAAGGTGAATAGTTATATGAGAGACCAGAGGGAGGTGAAAAGAGTAAGGTCCTGATCCAAGTCACTGAGAGTCTTTCCATTGGCTGAAATTGGCTTTAGATTAGACCATAACACCTTAAAAAGCAGCAGCAGCAGCAGGCAGAAACCTTTACGAGAAGAAGTGGAAATACAGCTAGAGAAATTCTGGGGCCAAGAGAAGTGAAACGAAACCAAGAAGGAAAGAAACAAACTACTCAAAGAGCTGTGAGCTGAGAAGAAAATATAAGATCAATAGCAGCAAAAAACCCAAACGCAGTGGATTGCATTCAATTTTATTTGCCATTTATAAGTTTTCTAATGGTCAAAAATGTGTTTTATGCAAAGCTTGAAGTGTTCCAATCTCATAAAGAGATATGCAAATTCATGCCCCGGTAAAAATCCTGCTGGAAAAAAGAAAAAAGAGAATAGTAATATTTTGAGAAAAAATTAAAAGGAGGTAATTATGCCTGAATTTAAAGTATTTATGAGCAGCATGCCAAATAAAGAGTTTTGAATGTAGAAACTGAATGAGACTCTTAGATTATATCTTTCAGGTCTGTGATGTCTTTTCATATTAAAGGAAATACAAGAGTTCTTTACAGAACTTTAGAGCCACATGCAGTGGCTTTGAAGACACAGCCTGCACTGGAGTGCTATACATGTGAACTCTCATAGTGAGAGCTCACAAAGAAACAATGTCTTAGGGGGTTCTGCAAGCATTGCCACTACCCCACCCTTTGCCCAGGCTCACTGTGGGCTCCCCTTCATGCAGTTCAGCAGAGAAAGACAAGGAATTAGCTTTGCAGAGTCATTCCATAAAGGGCTTTAATATATCATTATAAAAGGAAAACAGAATTGTCAAAGTAATATTGATATCTGACACAGATCCTCAGTCTTGTGTCCCACACAACCCACTAGAATTTCAAGCTAATCTATTATGCTACCTGATGGCAGACAGGTGAGTCTCAGCATTTGTGCCAAGGAGAGGTTGTGTTGTTTTGCTATACTTGAAGTCATCCCAAACCAAAAGTATCTGCCTTAAAACTATTAGCCTAGTGACTCTGCAAGGTCTGCATCAAATATGGAAGGAACAATCCTGTTAACTGAACAGCCAAGTATCTTTTCGTCTGTTTACCTTTACATGTCTTTCTAGAGCAGGGGTGGGCAAACTACATCCCACAGGCTGGATCCGTCCCAAGAGCTGTTTTAAGCCGGCCTGTGAGCTACCGCTGGGGAGTGGGAGCAGGGCCGCACCACGGGGCTCGGTCCCGCTCTGGTACTTCTGCCGGGGCACTGGGTTGGGGGCCAGACCACGTGGCACGGCCCCGCTCCAGCACTCCGGTCTGGGCACTGGGTTGGGGGCTGCACCACACGGCTTGGCCCCGCTCTGGCATGTTCCAATGGCCCCCACCAGTGCTCTAATGGGAGCTGCAGGGGTAGTGCCTCTGGATGGGGCAGCGTGCAGAGCCACCTGGCCATGCTCCACATAGGAGCCGGAGAAGGGACATGCCCACTGCTTCCAGGAGCCGCTTGCGGTAACCACCACTCGGATCCTGCACCCCTCTGAGGCTTTCCCCTCACCCCAACCCCCTGCCCCAGCCCTGATCCCCCTCCTGCTCTCCAAACCCCTCGATCCCCACCCGGAGCACCCTGCTACACCCCAAACCTCTGATCCATCCCCAGCCCCACCCCAGAGCCCTCACCCCCTAACCCCAATTTCATGAGCATTCATGGCCCACCATACAATTTCTATTCCCCGATGTGGCCCTCAGGCCAAAAAAAGTTTGCCCACCCCTCTTCTAGAGCCAAGTGTATCTTGTAAAATTACCATTTTGGATTTCAAATTTACTTTGCATCTGTTCTCAAACTTATGGAGGCCCCTGATATTAAATGGACTGAATGTCACTATTTTGACATTGGTGTGATTTATTATTATTTTCATTACTATATTTGCAATAAATGGTTTGCTTTTTTGAACTGCATTCTTGCCCCTCATCCCATCCATCTCAGCTTCACTTCTGAAATTTTGTTCAGCATGCACCTGAGCAATATATTGCGTTGCTTTGTACCTTTGTGAAGTGGACAATGAATCAAAGATTTAAGCAAAGTTACAAGGAGAAAAAATGAATGATATTCGGAACCTTTAAAACAATTTGCTTTTCATGTGTCACTTTGAGCTCAGTGCAGAGGCTACCCTTTCATAGTCAATCGCCACCAGCCATCTCTCAATATATTGCAAACAAGATTAAGCTTTTGTTACTTGCCTCAAAGTCAATCAGGGTCATCTGCAGCAGACAAGGATTGAAGGTGTTTCTTAACTTGCTCCTTATTCTTCAGTGATAAAGGTTTGTTCCTTTTCAAATACTTTCCAAGTTGTGAGAAAAATAATCTCTCAGCTCTTTTCACACTTTGGAGAAGGCTCATCATCAATTCCCATTCACTTCAATTAGAGTTTTGCCTGAGTAAGGCTTGCAGAATTTTGAGCCTGCTATTATTTTTTTTTACAATAGTAATTGATCTGGCTCATTAGGGTTACTTTAATTCATCCGTATTTACCTCTTGCATTTCTAGAGGTTGACCCTTTTCTTTCTGCTATGACATGGATATTAGAACTCCTGTTTGTGACAGCTTTGATTTCCCTCTTAGATATAAAACTTTTTTTTCTGTCACCTATATGCTCCTTAGATTCTATATATAATCAATCTGCCTGTTAATATATACCTATAGAATCCACATTAATAATGGAACTGGTTAAATATTGCAGGGACAGTGGGTGGGATCCACGAAGGGACTTAGGCCTAACATTTAGGCACCTAGAAAAAAATCACTTTAACACCACTGGGATCAAGCCTGCGGACGGAGGGAGGGAAAGGCGGGGAAGGGGGCAATTGTCCAGGGGACTGGGCCCTTTTAAATCACCCAGGCGGGCTGCATGGTGCCTAGGTGTGTGAGACTGCTCTGGGCCCCTGCTTTGGGGCACCCCCCCATGGGCCAGCATGGGCAGTCCCAGAAGTGACGGATTCATCACTTCTGCCCCCAGGCCCCACCGCCCCAGGGATGGCCCTGGCCCTGGCATTTCTGTTGGTAGGCCTGACTGGGATCCACAAAGCCAGAGTTAGATGCCTGGGCTCCCTATACAATGAATGGGGAGAGACAGGCCTTAGACTGCAATCCACAGAGCCCACAGAGATAGGCAGGGAGTCACCTAAACTAGCCAATGGGATATGTTGACCAGAGTGAGGTTGTGATGAGTTCCCCCTTGGGTGCCACCTGGAACTGGGGTACCACTGAGACCCCGTCTCACCAGCGTGGGCTCCCTTTACACTGTACTGCTCCAGCCTGCACTTTTACCAGCACATATACAGGTAGGGACACCCCGAGCTGCAGTTACATACAGATGCTGTGATCAGCTCTGCATGGGGAGGCTCATGAAATTTGCCCCCTCCCCACAGCTTTCTGCCCCAAGTTTTGATTTCCACACACACTTGTTTTAGACAAAGCAAAAACAAGTTTATTAACTACAAAAGATAAAATGTAAGTCATTATAAGGGATAGCAGTCAGATCAAAGCAGGTTACCTAGCAAATACACAAAACATGCAAACTAAGCTTAATATGCTACATAGATCAGATATGAACAGCAAATTCTCACCCTAAATAATGATACAAGCAGGCTGCAGGTTCTTAAGGGGCAAGCTGTGCTGGCTTACAGCTTAGAAATCCCAGGTATACCATTCACAGGCTAAAAATTCCTTTAGCCTGGGTCCAGCACTTCCTTCAGTTCAGTCTTTGTTCCTCAGGTATTTCCAGGAGTCTCTTTGGGTGGGGAGTCAGTGACAAACCACAATAATGTCACTACCATGCTTTAAACAGCTTTTACATATGGTGGGAACCCATTGTCTCAAAGCTTGGTTCCAACGCCAGCCAGTGGAGTCCAGCACCACGTCACCAGGTCACATGTCCCTGTAATGTCACAGTGGCCATAACTTGGATGCTGTCTGTCACGTCCTCTGGAAGGATCCCTGGAAGAAGGTTATCCCCCACCAAGGCCTATTGTTTTCTTCTAATTGCTCTTCAGTCTGAAAGGACCCTTCCCAGCTGGTCATCTAGACAGAGTTTTTTGACTAGTGGGCATTCTCCAGATGTAAACACATTTGTAATACAGATATATAGTCAATATTCCTAACTTCAGAGACCAAAAATGATACATGCATGCAAATAGGATAATTGTATGCAGTAAATACTAACCTTTCCAATGATCTCACATGACCCATCTTGCATAAAATAGGTCTTAGTTATGCCATAATCATATCATATATATAATAACTCTATGAAGAATATGGGGTGCAATGTCACGGAGGTGTGCTAAACCCTACCCCTCTTTTGGAGATAGGCGTCTAAGGCCAGACTGCAAAAAGGCACTTAGCTTTGCTAGTAATCCACCTACTGGGGAAGAGATAGGCATCTGGCTGCCTAAATTGTGTGCAGGACCCACAACACAACAGCAGGCGGGGAGTGGGAGGATGATCTCCCTTATAATCTTGAGTCTAATGGTTATGGTACTCAACCAGAATGTGGGCGACCCCCAGTTCAAGTCTCCCCTACTCCTGAGGTGGAGAACAGATTTGAACAGGGACCTGCCACTTTCCTAGGTGCATGCCCTAACCATTAGGTATAGTGTCCTTCTTATGCTCTCTCTCCCCCTCTCTGGCCCAAGTAATATTTAAGTATACCATTGGAACAACTTCAATAGGCAAGACTGAGGGAGACCATCATCAGAATATTCTATAGCCTAGTGGTGAGGGCACTCCTCTGAGAGGCAGTGAATCTCAGTTCAAATCACTTCTTCCCCTCAGACAGAGTGAGGACTTGAATCGGGGGTCTCTCACATCTCAGAGTACCCTAAGCACTGGACCAGGGGTTCCCAAACTTTGTTCGCGGCTTGTTCAGGGTAAGCCCCTGGCAGGTCATGAGATGCTTTGTTTAGAACCGCAGCCACTGAGAGCTGCGAGTGGCTGTACCTGTGGACACTCAGGTAAACAGCCTGCCAGGGGCTTATCCTGAACAAGCCATGAACCAAGTTTGGGAACCCCTGCACTGGACTAAAGGTTAAATGTGAGAGCCTGGTTCTCTTTCTCCTCTTCCCGACCCCCGCACCCAGCTGTTTTGTGTGAACTTGCCTGATGGGACCTATCCAGTAGGCATGCGTAGAGCCTGCCTACCAGATCCAGCTCCCATACACCAGTGGGACAGGCCGAATGCTTGCCTGTCCTGGTTTGTGAATTGTTCTGGAGCTTAGGTAAGACATAGGCACCTCGACATCTATGACAAGGGACTAGGGTGCATATGCTGAGGCAGGAGATAGGCACCCAGATGCCAAGAAGAGTGCAGTACTCATGCTCAAAGGAAAAAACTTAGATGCCAAGTGAGTTTAGATGCCTACAGAGTTAGATGGCAGCTGAGTGGGAGATTGTGGATCTCAGTGGTACCTAAAAACAGGATGTAGGCATTTAACTACTTTCATGAATCCCACCCTGTGTTCATAAAGCCTTTGTTTGAATTTCAAATGGCTGCTGGGTTTGACCATGTTCACCAGCCCCCCCCCCTCCCGTTTTTGGACAAAAGTTTGGGGAACAGTTTTTGGTTATACAAGAACCCACACTCACATGTGAACAAAGGGTATTCAGTCTGTTGCCGTATGCTACCTGCCCAGGTCTTGTGAGGCCACCCATACAGCTAGAATAGGGTCACTCAGGTAGGGCCAAAGCACACAACCCAGTTTTTCTTCCAGCATTTAGACTTTGATCCTGGTAAGACACCTACTTAATTTTGTGCTCTGCGACTAGTTCTATCGGCTTCAGTAGGACTACTCAATGCATAAAGTTAAGCACATGTGTAATTCTTTGGAGAACTGAGGCCTTAAAGTGCTGGATATAAAATGGAAGGAAGAACCAAGGAAGTGTCACTGGTAGTAGAGAAATACTGCTCTCAGTCTGTGAGGAGACTGAATGTCACAGCTTGACCACTGGAAACATTGTGTTTTACTTTTTTCTTCATACCATGGAAGAGGGAAAGACTTGGACAAAATTCAACCCCAGAAAGGGAAGAACTCTGTATTTCTGTTTGTTTGTCCATCTGGTTAGAATAAAAGTGAAAGAATGCATTATTCACTATTAGATATTTGGCTTTTCAAAACATTTGTCATCCAGTCAGGGTATGGAAGCAATACCATTTGATTTATGTAACCAAACGCACACTATTATTAGTCAAAACAAACAGCTCAGACAATTCAGAGGCTGAAATTGGCTTGCATAAATTGCATGAGCAATTATAAATAGCAAATACATTAATAAGAATCAAAATATGTTTGCAAGCAATTTGTGAATTGAAAATAGGCTAAAAGTAAACAGAATGTTTCTTGCAACAAATGATTTGACCAAATCTATGTATTAGTGCTCCCTCCATTGCTTACACTTTCATCCCTAAGGGTCAAGTTCCACCCTCAGTTACACCCAGGAAACCCAATAGACTTTAATAGGGGTGAATGGGTGAAAATGAGGACAGAATACATGACCCTTCCTCTCCCATTGTTTCAGCCAGGTTTCAGACATGGATATCAATTTGGACTTCAGTGATATTCCCTAAAAGCTTGCAGTTGGGCCAAGTCAGGGGCTGAGTAATCTGATGAAGCTGCTTCCCTGATTCTCTTTGCAGTCTCCACATCTGCTGATATAGCTCATGGCAGTTTTGGTTTCTGCTTCTTTTTTCCCCATCCCTCTGATATGTTTGAGTTTCCTCTGCCATTTTCAGCCGATGATTGCCTAATGATATAACCTGAACTCTTGAGCTAAAGCAAGTGTTAAAAAATTGTAATATTAAGTGCCTTTAAAAGAAAAGCCGTTTTCTAGCGAGTTGATATTTAGTATCCTCACCGTGCCATGCTGTCAGTATACTCACTTACGGGGTTATAATTTACCCTCTCAAAAAGAAAATAATTAAAATTAAACAATGGGATATTTCTTTGAGGAATCCACTGAATGCAGAAAAAACCCACCACCACAAGGCTTCTTTGTACTACTGCTTTGATGCAGGGCAAAGGAGATGCGCGTGCATCCCTTTTGCCTCCCTCTACCCCCCAAATGCCTCTACTGAGCTCCAGAGAAGTGCACTCTGAGTATAATAATGAATATCTGTGGAGAGACTCATCAGGTTTTCTAATGAAAAAGTTGCCTGGTTCAGCTGGCTGAGCCACAACAGCACAGGTTTAAGTCTCTTATCCGCTCTAGCACAGACTAGCTCATTTAACCCTGCACCAGGGCCTGAGCTTGGAACCCCCCCATGCATGGAATGAGTAATCAGTGTGGCTACAGGACTCATGGGCATAAGGGATACAGGCAAGATTAAGGAGGCAGCACTGAGCCTAGGAAATAAGGTTCACAAATGTCAGAGTTCTAGTCTACAACTGGAACTGCCACCATGTGTACAGCCCAGTCCTACCCCCGACAGAAGTCATTAGCAAAACTCCCACTGACTTTGGCAGGAGGAAGACGAGGCCCTTAATAGAAGACATGGAAACAAATTTCAAAGAGATGCAGACAAAATGGATCAAACCTAAGCTCTATATTCTGGGGGACTCCGACTTTCTATTCACCTCAGGCAGTCATTAGGCACTAGTGTGTTCATTCTCAGGCTGAAAAATGCTGTGTGCTAATTCAGAATTAGATGCCTTCATGATTTATCTGACAGCAGAAATACAGAATGAAAAATAAAAGAACAGAGCCCTTGTCTATATATTAAAATTCTACCTCTTTTCACTTTGGTCACCAACTGCCACTATGAAGTTTTACATAATTTAGCACAAGGGGAATCCACGGGTATTATCCTCTTTTACCTGGTTTCTGAAATAACTAAGACGACAGCTTTGAATACTGACAGAGAGAGAGAGAGTTGCCAACAGAAGTCTGATTAATTGCTCAGGGACATCCATCTTTACTCATTACTCTCCGAAATTGCCCTGTCAGTCAGAGCAACAAACGTTTCTTGCACAGAGGGTTTATAGAATCATACTGAGCTAGAACCAATGGGCTCTGTCTGCTCAATTTATGACTTGTATTATTTGCAAGGCTTTTCCTGCAAGGAACCAAAAAAATATATATATAAAAATCACTGTCAGAGACGAGGATAATGACAGGTTGCCAAACCTACTGTACTGATTAGAGGGAGGATGGAAGGGAGGGGGAAAGATAGGAATTGGATCTCCTGAAGATTTTTCACTGCTATGGAAATTCTACCCTCACAGCTGCTACACACAGATAAAAAGGCTCCTCATTTACTACTTCTATTAGAAACAGAAATCATTTGTAATTTCAAACAGTAATAATATAAACCAATCATTCTATCGCAGTATGTTCTGAAATATAGCCAGCATAAGAGGAATTAAAGGAGGACAATTTAACTCAAATGGAAAAAGCATTATATGGGGCTTTTCTATAATTCAGTGGGGGGGACACCTACATTTTCATTACATTTACTTAGACCTAAAACAGAGAAAAGTAGAGATCAGCCACTGGCTAACCCCTGCTCGCCTTAGGCCTGGTCTACACTGGGGAGTAGAAAATCAATCTAAGATATGCAACTTCAGCTACAAGAATAGCATAGCTGATGTCAACATATCGTAGATCGACTTCGATTGACTTACTTCGCGTCCTCATGGTGCGGGATCGACGGCCTCTGCCTCTCGCCCTGGTGGAGTTCCGGAGTCGATGGGGAGTGCGTTTGGGGATCGATGTATCGCGTCTAGATGAGATGGGATACAATCGATCACTATCCACCAATCTAGCAGGCAGTGTAGACATACCCTTGTCACCGGACAAGTCCCATTGGCTTCAATGGCTTGTGTCTATATGAAATTGTTTTGGGAAGTGTCCCAACTTTGTAGCTCCACTGGAGGTAGCAGCCTTGAGAGGGCAGGTGCTTCTGTCACAGTGTAACCTAATCCTGATCAGAACAGGTCTAGACAGCACAGGTATTGACACACCAGTGCATTGCTTACATTAGTGCTCTCACTATTGTGACCAGGAAGAGAAGTGTATCAGTATAGTGCAGTGCTAGGAGATTGCCCTAAGAATTCAAACACAGGCAAGGTGAGTGGGACCACTCGTCTGAGAAGTAAGATTTGGCCCTGCACGGATAAAGAAGCATTATACTGTTGTTGGATGTCATTTGAAATGTTTACAGAGAGAGAAAAAAAACACCTTACCTTTATTTCATGTTTTGTAATTCTTCATATGACTGTGCTCAGTTCGATTTAGAGTTTAAAAGTGTAAAATGAGGCTAATTCTTATAATTTTACAGAGAACCATCCCGCAATGTCTGACATTTAGGATTCAGTTCTCTGAGGAGCAAATCCTGATGGACACTTTACAACCTATGAAGGCTTCTTTTTTCTCCGCTCAAGCTTGTTTCTTTGAGCAGAGGCACCAGCTCAGAGAGGCATTCTGAGGAACAGCTGAAGCTTTGAAATGTTCCAGTCCTCACCCTGCTACCACACTGCTGTAACGGTGTCAAAAGGCCCGTCTCGCCTCACACTCATAAGGTCTTTGAAAACAATAAATATTAGTGCAATATTGAAATTGTGCATGTTCATGCCACCATTTTTAAATGAAGTCACTGTGTTTATTCTCTTTTCTTTAAGCAAAGAAAGTAATAAAAAAGTCTTCATTAAGGCCCACTGAATGGCCATTTAAAACAAAACAAGATAATGGTTTTTTTTAAAAAAAAAGCTCTGTAAGCGCATAACAGTCTGAAATGCCTAAGCCTGTCCCTCACTCAGGCAAATTTTCTACTGAAGTAAATGGAAGGCATGTGATTAAGGAGAGCAGCTCCAGAGCCCACATATAGTGGTAGTGTGGCCTCCTTTTCCGATTTCATACTGAAGATACATTAGGCTTAACTTAAAAAGGCAAGGCAGCCCTACCAAATGCAGTGACTGAGTAAGTCACTGTAGAAGGAACTACTGAGAACAAGAAGCAGCCTAGCAATCAGAAAAATATTGAGGTTCCCAGATGATAGTTACTGACAAACGTCCAATATGAGAGCCTCAAACCTAAAAGTCTCCATTTGTCTATTTTATTCATAAACTATTAATCTGGGGTTATTTTTGGTTGATTATGTTAGCTATGTTTGATACACATTCGATTTAAAAATAAATAAATAAAGTAGTAAGAATTGCTAGTGGAGTCAGTGGTTAGAACTGATCCTGACATTTGTACAGCCTTTTGGAACCCCGACCCTTGTTATAGGATTGTTGAGGCCAGGAAGTGAAGGTTTGTGTCCTATCAGCCACATCATATTTCTACAATATATAGATGAAATATAAAATATTAATTGCATTTACATATATTAAATAGTAATATAAAAATCAAAACAAGAAAGCGGAAGTGAAATACTCCACTTTGATTTGAGTCATTGTGTAATTTATTCATCAGAAATTCTGCTGAAATCAACACATTCCTGTGAAACACTTGCATTTCAGGAAAATGCCATTTTCCAACAGAAAACTGTTCTGTCAAAAAAAGTGTTTGATTAGGTTTGGCTGCAGAGTCCCCCAGGTCTGAGGATGTACAAAACGAAGGGGTGGTGTGTGGAGAGGTTAGGGATATTTTGTGGGAATTATGTGCTAAGAGGAAACAGACACAGGAAAGAGACTCCCCAAGAGAGGATGGAGAGAAATGTCAACTTAGAGCAAGGGGAGAGAAACAGACAGATGAGGGAGTGGGGAGGCAGAAATGGAAGGGGATAGGAAGAGTGTGAGCTAGGTGATCCAAGAAGATTGGGAAGAGCATAAAAGAAGAGGAGGAGACAGTTTGAGAGAGACTCGAGGGAGAGGGACCCAAGGAAGTAGAGGGAGACCTGGGAAAGGAAGAGAAAATGGGAGACAGATTCCATGAAGTAAGTGGAGAAAAGGGAGGGCATAAAGACCATTAGAGGTGGCAAATTCCAGAGACAACCAGGGGAATGGGGAAAATGAGGGACTGAACTGGAGAAGGAGATATGAAAGGATAAGAAGGGAAAGGGTAAATAAGGAAAAGAGGCAGAAAACAATAAAATCAAGGCCAACAAAACTATAATTATTTTACGCAAAGATGAGTGCCAAAGCACTACAAAAACCCACTCAGTCTGATTATATCTATATTTGGCAATGTCGGGAAATATAAATATGTAGGCTGACAGACCTGGCTGTGAATGAGAGCTGACAGGGAATAGCTTGACTTGGTTTAACAGTTTGGGGGCGGGGTTTGGCTTTGTTTTTCAGTGTTGTTTCTGCCTTTCATAGATTTATAAGCTCTGAAGCACTGCACTCTGGTGAGTAAGTGCAGAATTTGGCCCACTATGTTTCTATAGGAATCTGATAAAAGCATCTTGGGGGACAGTGATAGAATGCATCCCTGCATTCACACCCACCACACTTTTTTTATAATCTTTGTACAAGGTATGCCTTGTGGGGTATTATATGACAACTCATAACTTGTAATATCATGGCAAAATGTATATAGCAGCATTGTGTGTAAAGTTATAAACTGCCCCCGTATGATGTTAAAAATACATGTTCAGTCTCCCATATCACTTAACTGGTCAAACAGACCTGTCTTGAACAAAAGAGTGTGTGTTTGCCTTAATTTGCATTTAAGCAGTAAGCAGAGTCAAACAGAATGGAAGAAGAGAGGAAACAAAAGGAAATTTGCATGTGAGCTTAAACAGGTGAAAAACACAGCAGGGAACATCCTTCCACATAGATTCTTTGTCTTTTGGTTCTCAGATGAAAATGCTTTTCAAGATGGGGACAAAATATAAAAAGGAAGGGTGAACACCCAAGACAACCCCCCTCTTCCATGTCCATCTCACTCTTTGCACTTGAAAAGACAAGAAACAGCCACCATTGGACTCTGGGGGGTCCTGATTTCAAGAGTTTGATCAGCAATGCTGCTGGAAGCATGTGGTGAGAAATGTTGCTTGAATCTAATATAATTTGTTAAGCTAGGTACTAGAAAGCATTTTTCATCTTTATTTTTCTTGTTACCTGTAGCGAGCCAGTGGGATACCCCACAGCCCCGCTGAGGGATGAACCTCCCCTAACACCCATGTGGGCGGAGTCACTGGGTCCTGCGCCCACCCCTCAGAGGTCACGGCGCAGACCCAGAAGTATAAAAGCTCACCGGCAGAGCTCAGTTGGGAACCAGCCGCCGGAGAGACCAAACATTCGCGACCGAGCTCCCTCTGGGGAGACAGCAGAAGGCCGAGCCTGCCTCTTGCCAGCTACCCCGAGGAGGCGCCGAGCCTACCGTCTGTTACTTACCTGGAGGAACCGATGGTGTTCGAGGTCGCCAGCGACGCTACCCCAACTCAGGTACCCTACGAGGGGGAGTGTGGAAGTAGCCCAGGGGCAGCTGACCCCAGTCTGGCTGCAGCACCGCCAGAGCTTATGTCAGTGTGTTGCGGCCAGGATCCCCACTGACAGCAGCGAGTTTCTGCCGCTGCTAGGGCCCCGGGCTGGGACGCAGTGGAGTGGGAGGGCCTGCGTCCCCCCTGCCACCCACTCCTTGGGTGACAGACTCCCCCTTTTCCCTGGCCTGGAGAGGCTAGGACCTCCTGCTATTGAACTACTGACTCAGCCCCTGTTTAAAGGCCTGAGTCCTTGACTGTTTGCTTGCTGCCCCGCCCCGCCCCGCCCCAGGGCCTGGGCCATGCTTTGTTATTGAACTACTGACTCTGCCCCTGCCTAAGGGCCTGAGTTTGACTGTTCGCTGGCTGCCTCGCCCTGACCTAGGGCCTGGGCCACCATTTGACTATCGACTCAGCCCCGCTCCAAGGGCCTGAGCCCCTAACTGAGTGTGTGTTATTTCCCATGACTGTAGAGCCCACGGACAGCAAGCTAGAGCGAGGCGGTAGGATACCCCACAGCCCCACTGAGGGACGAACCGCGACAAAGCCGTACTACATTACCATTTTTGACTTTTATATCTCATTGCTTGTACTCATTTAAAAGCTCTTTGTAGTTAATAAACACAGTGGATTAGATAAAACCAGTTTAAGTGAAAGTTTCTGGGTAACTCATTTAAGATAAGCTAGTGTATATTAATTCCTTTAAGGAATTATGGACTTAATATATTCAGACTGTTCAGGAGAGGGCTGTGCAGTACAAGATATACATTTTTGGGGAAAATACAGGCCTGGGAGTGTATTGGGGTCCCCCCTGCAGAAGTAACCAAGGCTGGTAAAAGCCAGAGTGCAAACCAAGTATGGCTGGCAGGTTGCAGTTGCAGACAGACACTCAGGGTGTGGCTTGCCTGAGAGGCCTAGGTGGGCACTACTACATCAAAGCATTGTAAGGCACCCAAGATTGGAGTTCCCTCCTTTCCGCTGTCCACATTTTCTAACATCCTCCACACTTCAGAGTGGCCAGCTATTGGACTGATCATTTTACTTGCAAACTGAGCCCATTTAATCCAGAATTCAAGTCTAAAGAAAAACGTGGGGCCCCAGGAGGCCAATATTACACATTAGAATTGCACTTGAAGAGAAGCTATATTATTACACATTGCAACAAGTTGTGTGTTTTCCTAACACCTCATTAAGCAACTGAAAGGGAAGCGGTGAACTTTGAGCTGAACTAGCTGTCACTTACAAGATTAAAACGAGAAAGTATTCATATTACGTCCTTATTTTCAAAGGACCATTCAGTCTCCTGCCACCACTGTGTGAGATGCATATTCCTTTAATTGCAAAATGAAGACAAGAATGTAACCAGAGAAAATGCAAAAACTCAATGTTTTATTCTAGTACATTTCTTTTTTAAAATCCAGTTTCTCTGGATAAATAAAGCTCTTCTTGTTTAAGCTTTTATTATTATGGCTCTAATATAAGATGGTGGCTTGCCTGATTTAACAGAAACTCAATGTCCTTTGAAAGTGCTTGCACCCTTGGTGCCACATGAGCCAGGATTTCCTCAAGCACTGTGAATATGAAACAAAGTGGCACTCGCAGGAGGAGCTGGCAACATAAGAGCAAAACAGGTCATAGCTGATGCCACTGTATGATAGTTATTCAAAACAGTTATGGATGTGTACTATGGGATAGCAAACAGCTTGAGAACAGCCACTCTGGCAAACATCTAGATCTATTAATCTCTTTGGTGTTTGCAAATACATCAAAAAAAGATTGTTGTATTGCAGTTGCTTCTATGTGATGGGCACTATTTATCATTGTGAGACTGTCAAGGGGTTTAATACTCACTGCGGGGGTTCCTCCTTGTGGCTCATCTGGGGATTAGCTCTCCACCAGTCAGATGCCCCTCCTTTGGTTGTTTGCCCCATGGTCTCTCTCTGGACCCAGGTTGCTCCCTCTTCAAGGGCCAAGTCACTACAGTCCTCCCTTTCTGGGATAAGAAAGTCCCTCAGGACAAACTGTCCCAGGCAGTCCTCTGATCCACTGCCCAGGCTGTATCACTTTCCCCAGAGGCTGGTAGGGGACCCTGGGCCTGCCCACTACTGGGTTACAACCCAGCGACCCTATGCCCAGCAATCATGATCTGCTCAAGCTTGGACCTGGTTGCTATTTCCCTGGGCTCTTTTCTATCTCTTTCCTATTTTGTGCCCCCCCCAAGTTACCACTGGAGCTTCCTCTACTCCCTGGGGCTACTTCACCCCGTGGGTGCTTGGCCAGAGTCTGTAGTCCAAAGCAAGATCCTAGAGCTTAGTCTCCCCCTAGACCTCCTCTTTGTACCTAGCCAACTCCCCTCCTCTCCAGGGAATGACTGCAGAGCTATCCACTGCAGCCCTCCTCTTACCATCAACTTCCTCTCTTTGTAACCTATTGCCACAGGCTTCATCAACCATTAGGCCTTATCAGGTCTTGGCTCCCCTCCCTGTTCTGCCTGTAGGGGAATTGGCCTATTTTACCTGTTCAGGCCTTGTGTGGTGTAGACACCCCATCAGAGACATTCACGTAGGAACCAGACTCTTCTGCCAGGTCTAGACCTTAATAATAGAGCTAGTCAAATTTTTCCTCCAGATTATTTTAATCAAAACTGAAGGTTTTTTGCAGGAAAATGTTGATTCAGACAAAAAATTCTGATAAACATTGAAACAAAAATTGTAATTTCAAAACATTTCTAAATTAAATGCCAATGTTTTTGTTTTGACAAAAAAGCAAGGAAATATCGTTTTTGCTCACTTTGAAATGTTGGTTTAAAACAACAACAAGTTGTGTTTTATTTAGGCCAAAAGGCATTTGGATTTAAAAAAATTCTTATTCTAAATTTTTCAGAACTTGATTCTGTGATTTCCACACACCTCTCCCCCAACACCATATTAAGCTTTTCTGCACTGATACAGAACAGAAACTCAGTTTCAAAATGTCAAAAATTCCCAGCAATACCTAGAGTCCAACAGGTTTATTTAAAAATCAAGGAAGGGTTACAACGAGAGAGGATAAGAACACAGGCTCTCTTTGTTAGGGTTTAGTTATGCCAATACTACTGAAACCCACCAGTCAGTGTGTGTCATTCATCCCATACTGCTCCTGATCCACAGAAGAAGAAAGTATTAACCCCCCAGCTATTGAGCTTGACTCTTTAGCTCAAGAGCAGGAAACTCCTAACTTTAGAGTGCTGGGCTCCCAGTTCAATCCACAGCACTGGCCAAAATAGACCCTATCATACTAGCACCTCAGATTTCTCAGCCTCTGTGTCAACCTCCAGCCAGAGGGCTCCATGCCAGTACATAGGTTTCTTACCTGTCTTCTGTTGTACTGGAGACAGGACATAATCAAAGCTGGAGAAAACTGAAAACTCTGAGCTGAGGCGTATGAAGGTAGGCAACTTCCAGACAGGGGTTAGAGCACAGGTAGATGACATATTATGCAAGATTAGGTGCCCAGAGGGCTTGTGGGAAGGGATTGGTGAGCCATCATTAAGGTTAAGATTTTGTTACTGTGAATTTTAGTAGAAGTCATGGACAGGTCGCAGGCAATAAACAAAAATTCACAGCCTTGACCTGACTGTGACTTACTAAAAATCACTGGGGTGGGGTGGGTGAGAAGGGTTGAGCATGGGGAAGGGACTGGCAGCCAGATCCCTACTGTAGGGGGTGGGGAGACTGACATTCTGAGCCCCACGGCTGGGGGAGGGGGAGGCAGAGCCCGGGCTTCAGCCCCAGCCGCAGACACATGGCCCCGGCTCCGGCTGCAGCCACTGACAGCTAAAGCCGAAGAAGTCACAGCAGTCTGGTAGAGTCCTGGAATCCGTAACCTCCAAAGCTAAATCGTATCCTTCGCTATCATCTATAGACTGTTGTGACTGATCGTGGGTGTGCACATTCATCGCAGTCACAATGGGTTAGTAAACCATGAGATAAGCTAACTTGACATCCACCCTATCCCTCAGGGTATGGTAGCTTCCTTGCCATGCAGCAGGACTACAGCATGGCTGGGGGGTGTTAATGTGTGAACAAGCAGCACATGAAATAGAAAGCTCACAGCTGAGTTAGATCTCTAGTATGAAACCCTCAGTCTCTCTTGAAAAGCAGCCTCTCTCAGCCTCTGTCCACCTCTTCCCCAATATACAGTCCTCATGATCTCAGCCAGAATTGATTGGAAGCAAGACGTCGTCTCCTTCCTCCTGCATCTTTTATCCCCTTTCTTCACCTATCTAGGCCCATCCACTAGCAGTCTGCTCAATATTAATGGATCTTATTATTAAATCAACAGAATGTTTTAATTATTTACTGTAAAGTCCATACAACTGGATTGGTTTGAAATACTTCTGGATTCTAGCCAGATACTCATCCCAGCTGTAAACATTCCTACCGGTATGATGTTACAACATCCGAGAAAGCGAGAACTCCATGGTGACCGCTCATCATGTTATAGTGTTTCTCTCATAAATTCTACCTTCCAAAGATGGTACTTTGGGGCGTGGCAAAAAAGGATGGCAGTGTCCATGGTTGGCAGAGTGTTTAATTGGCAGTAAATTACTTGACCTATATGCTTGTGTGTGTCCAAATATCTGCCATGTGCAGCTGCTCCAACCAAGTATTTCTCTAATAGGGTATGTCCTAGGACTGGTTCATCAGGTCTTCATTTGATGGTTTCCAAAAAGAAATGAAAGATTCTTTGTTTTCCTGGTGAATTTCACCACTCACACTTTAAGACACAGTCAGGCTCTTACTTTCCAGTCAGTGGGTATCTTGTTTGTGCCCTGACAAAATAAATTATCAGCATTGTACATAATGTTCACTGTTATAATGTGCCTACTCAATAAAATCATGCTCAATTATATTATGTGACAGGCATGTTCCATTAGAACATCTCTATAATCAGATCCAATCCCCGCCCCCCCAGAAGGCACAATAAAAGTCAAAATGATCAAAACAAATGGTTACAGGTAATCTATCCACAAACAACCTCAGAGGATGTCAAAACATGCATTTAAAGCACAGTGGTGGCCAAAAACAATTATATCCTGAGTCTTGAATGAAAATATAAAGCTGATAGAGGTAATCCAGGGATCGTGAAACAGGGAAACTGAGTAATGGATTTTAATTGAGTTTAATTCTGGAGTAGACGGGAACCTTGACCCAGAAAGTCTTTTTTGGACTAAACGTTCAGAAACCCCTCTATATTTGAATCTGCAGGCAGGCACAGGCAATTTTGAAGGCCCAAGTAATAGGATTTAGATATCCAACTACCTGCTCTGAGAGAACATTTGTGCTGACAAATTAGTTAGCTAGCTAAATTTTAGTCATTAAGATCAGAGGCTGGTTTGAGACTCTTAAGAATGTGGCCCTGATTGTGTGCATGCCTCTGAATGAGACAGCTTGCAGTGTACTTGCCAAAAATGGGGAAAGCAGAGCTGTCAAATGGCTGAATAATGCCATCTCTCTTTTACCTTTCTATTTCTGGCTCTGACATTCCCAGTCCCACATTTAACACATCTGTTAGTTGCCTCCTTGATGCCTAAGCAAGCCTGTAAGGTGCAACCATCAGTTTTTTGGATTTTTGTTTTTGTTTCAATTATTAAAAAGCCAATCTGATGTCAACAAGTAAGCATAAGTCTTGTCAAAATAAATCCCTCTCACATGCACTCAAAGCAGGATGACAACTCATTGTCTTTGGCAACAGGGCATCATGTGTTGCAGAGCAGGTAGGTGGAATTCAGATTTGGCAGTGACTTCAGGACTTTTACTTGTTAAGGCAGCAAGGGCTCCTGGGTCATCTTGTTCCCATTACTAGTAGGTCACAGTGTCCTCTAGATGTGTTATAAATAAGCCATGGAAGAAGGAAAAGGGAGCCTGTGGAGAGAACAATATCCTATTCCTATGTTAAAAAAATCCAGGCATTTGCCGCTACCAAAAATAGACAATGCACT
This sequence comes from Mauremys mutica, assembly GCF_020497125.1. NCBI lineage: Eukaryota > Metazoa > Chordata > Testudines > Geoemydidae > Mauremys > Mauremys mutica. Next base: position 184,333,587 of record NC_059073.1, on the reverse strand, counting down.
GTGTGAAATGTGAAGAATAAATATTTGGGCCTTTGCGATAAAGTTCACAAGCTACAAAAGCCTAGTAAAAATCCCCAGTAAGACAGAAAAGTCAAAACTGAAGCTAAGATTATAAATCATGGATTCACATTGCTGTAAAACTCTACCATCCAAGAGCTAAAATGTTAAGAGGTGAAAATGGAGGCCCATATACACAACTTACCTCACACGCTTGTGCATGATTTTGCACATATTTCTGTGCACAAAGTTCTGCTTGCATGTGCAAATATCTGATGTAAGGGCATACAAGATGATTTGAGCACATACATTTAGACAAATGTTTTGTATGAGCAAGCAGGCTTCAATTTTTTACAAAATTTAGCCACTAATGAGCTCCAGCTTTTGGTGCTATGAGCTCAGAATCCTTTATAGACAGATAACTCCCTCAGACAAAAGACATTTCCTACATATTATTACACACACAGATTACTATGACAGAGAATATTAGAGTACTCCGAGTATGGCTAGTGAGTTTACATATCCCTCTGGTGAACAACCATCCTAAGATCAACCACTTTTTACTTATTCATTTCAAAGAGAAAATTGGCTGATATTCTAACATTGCAGTGTCTAAGGCTGAGAAGGCACTTCCATTCTAATCCCCTATTTTCAATCACTTCTGTGTTCCAGAAATGGCATCCTGTGAAGTGATGAATTAAAAGAGAAAATGCTGATGACTGAAGTTAATTTAATTTCACGCAGCCATTTTAATTTTTGCAGAATAATGATGAGACTCCTCATGTTTGGCTAACACTGCTGTATTAATTTCTCCCTATTTCCACTTTATGTTGAAGTAACTTTTATAGTGGGTTCTATTATGGTTCAGCAGCACATACTTCTTTATCCAAATGCAGGAGGGCAGTAACTAGTGTTTCAGGAAAATCCAGATTCCTCCATAATTGGTTCAGTAACTCCTGGCCTGAGGGTAACGTGAACAGTTTAATAGTCAATCCTTTTTATCTGGCTCCATGGGCATTACCACATTTGTTGTTATGCCCAGAAGTGACTCCCCATATAAATTACAAAGATGATGGAAACAATGACCACGGGGGGAGGGGGAGAAGGGAGGGAGGTCTTATAAATCAAAGATCCAAAACCAAACTGAGTGTGATGGGTGTGTCAGAATGCAAGCTAGATCTATTACAGATTTTTGCAGCTGAGCCTCTTTTTACTGAGCAGTGAGTCTACAATCAGATACAAATACCCTAGAAATTTGGGAGCGCTGAATTCAGATCCATTTCTAGCAGTAACATTCTAGGAATGTCTGTTCTCTAGGGACAGTACAAAATGGATGGGGTTTCACTCAGTTACAGAGAGTTCTCATCTGAAGAATAGACTATAAAAGGAATTATTTTCTCTAAACACATTGTCTGGAGACTTTAGAATACAAGTGGAAATGAAGGGCCTGATTATGATCTTACTTACACCAGTTCTACACTGGTTTAAATCCACTGAGACTTAGTGGAATTACTCATGATTTACACCAGTGTAAGTGAGATTAGAATGTGGCTCAAAATATCCATTATGAACCATTAGGAAGCCCAAAGTAAACTGTAATAGGGACATAGATTTTTCAATTATTGATGTAATGTAATGAAAGAGGCATGTTGTGCTGGGTCACATCAATTTATGTCAGGACTTGTGCCATAGCCCCTAATGTGAAGCAATACAATTCTAAACAGATTTGGTGACAAATGCAAAGAGAGAGATCCTGCTTTTTCCTAGTTGCTTATTTAATTACACACAAAAGCTGCTGAAAGAACTAGACTCCTCACTGTGTTGTAGACAGTTCCACAATTGCAAATGCCATAACACCTAACAGGAAGTTACTTCAGCATGTCTTTTTGGTCAACAGTACTTGAGAATTTGAACATTTTGTGCAGTACTTAGTACCAAGTGACTGATTATTTAAAAAAAAAAATCTTAAGTCAAGTTGATCTGATGTTGGCCTTCTGCAGTACTATGCTCGAAGGTCATCATCCTGATAGCTGTAGTGCTCCTCCAATGGCCAGGAATGCTTTAGGGAACTTGAGTGGGTGGAGATGGGGATAATTGATTCCATTGTGTTCCCTTATAGTAAGCCTTCTAGCTGAAAAAAGGAAGAAACACTTAAGACTTGGCTACATTTGCAAGTTACAGCGCATTAAAGGAGCCCAGGGCGCACTAGCTCACTGCCCGTCCACACTGGCCAGGCACGTAGAGCGCTCTGACTCCACGGCTAGAGCGCGCCTGGTACTCCACCTCAGCGAGTAGAATAATGTTTGATGCGCCCCCACTGGAGCGCCCCAGCATCAGTGTGAACGAGGTGTTGCATTACTGCGCTCTGATCGGCCTCCAGAAACATCCCATGATCCCCTTAAGTCAAGTGACCACTCTTGTCATTGTTTTGGATATGCCCTTTGAAAGCTCCATTTAACAGCCAGCATGCTTATCTGCTCCGAGACAAGCAACCATTACTGTGGAATGCGCTGTGTGTGTGTGTGCGTGTGTGCGCGAGAGAGAGAGGCGGGGGAGGAGGTGGTCTGCTGCTGTCTGAACTTACAAGACAGCATGCTGACATGCTCTCAGCCCCCCAAAACCCTCTCTCTCCACATACACACACCACACTCCGTCACACTCCACCCACTCCCCATTTGAAAAGCACATTGCAGCCACTTGCATGCTGGGATAGCTACCACAATGCACTGTTCTCTGTGGCCGTTGCAAGAGCTCCTAGTGTGGTCATGCCAGCGCACTGGCAACTGTCAGTGTTGACAGACTACAGCGCTTTCCCTACTGTGCTCTATGAAGGGTGGTTTAATTCAAAGTGCTGTACATCTGCAAGTGTAGCCATGCCCTTAGTCGAGTTCTGATCAAAATCCTGTAAAAAAGGGTGCCAAAAATTCAGAATGGGAACTGACCAAAAGAATTTAGTGTGAGCTAATGGACAAAATCTCTGGGACCAATAGAGATGCAGAAAACAACCAGGGGGTGGGAGTGAAAGAGCTGCTATGTAATGACAGCCAGGGGATGGGTGGGGAAACATCAGACCTGTGTTTCATGCAAAGATCTCAGTGTTTATAGCCATTCTTAGAGATGGGCCAAACCAAAATGGTTTCAGTTTCAGACTTGGTCAGTAGACCTTTGATTTTACAAAAAAAGCCAAGCTTTTGGATTAACCACCTATAGATATGTAGAATGACTGCATAGTATTAACATTGAAGGCAGCTGTTGGGGTCTAAAATTTAATCACAAATCTACATTACTGCCAATTTACCAATATCTTGGGAATTAATTTTCCCTTGTCCTCTTACTCTGTAGTTTTTCTATTTTTGCCTTCAAAGTGGATTTACTTGCCTGCAAGCTTTCCTAAAATTAGAGACTCTAGAGAGGGTAAGACCTATTATGTCATCTACTCCATCTCCATGCCAGTGCAAGGTTGTTCCATATTATGTTTACCAGTGCTTGGTCTAGACCAGTGTTCCTCAACCTTTTTGATACCAGAGACCAGTTTGCTGCCTTCCTAAACTGTGCCAGGGAGATCCCAGGCGTTGGTGCTGGTGCACGAACTGGTGGTTGAGAAACACTGGCCTGGACTACCTTTAGATGTGCCTACTGATGGGGCTTCCACCACTTCCTTTGTGAGATTATTCACAATCTACTGGAAATCACTTTCCCTGCTCTGGCGCCAACTAGTTGCACCCTTTTCCATGCAAATGGCAAATGTGGAGTGGCATCTGCAGCTATTAATTCCTTGAAATATTGCAAGATATACTTGTGATCTTTTTGTTCCAGAAATACTATAAACACTCTTCCTGCAGTGATTCACAGAAGAATGGAGGTGCATGGCTTAGCAGGCAGAACTCCTTCCTGGACCCAGTTCAGATTATAAACAGCTTAGAAAAGTCAAATTGAATTCAAACGAGGTCTAGCAGGGTAGGCCACCTCAAAATACTCCACTTCCAGCTCAGGAGATACCATAGGAATTCATCCTTGCAATTCTGGGACAGGAACACAGTAAGAACCTTTATTCTCTAGTAGTTCAGTACTTATGGTAGATTCTTATCACAGTCATAGGCACTTTAGCCAAAAAGTGTTGCATCCAACACTTGGGAATTCTATATTAGACCTCATCTTGATAGATAAAGAAGAACTGGTCACAGAACTAAAATTAATGGTAACTTAGGTACAAGTGATCATGACTTGATCATATTTCTAATACGCAAGCTGAATAAAGTCCAGACCAGTGAAACACATACACAAACAGTGCTTTAAGAGGGACAATTTCATAAAGCTGAAAACCATTATGAGCCAAATCAGCTGGGTGGAAGAATTTAAAGCAGAAAATATTTGTATGATAGCAAGGGATTGTTTAAGTCACACTCCCACAACTGAGGAAGACTTTTTATATTATAAATATATTATATACATTATATATAAACAAACGGAAGAAAGGAAAATTGATGGTAATGTGTGTAAAACAAAAGAAAGGAACGGTGTAAAATTGATAAGTGAAGCAAAGGGACAAAGGAGAAACCTATGGCCAGTAGAGTTAAGGACAATAAAAGATTTTTTTAAAGAATATTAGGAACAAAAAGAATCCCAACAATGGAAATGGTCCATTACTGGATGGAAATGCTAGAATTATCCATAATAATGCAGAAGAGGCAGAAGTTTTCAATAAATGTTCCTGTTCTGTATAATGGAAAAAACAGATGATATAGTCACATTATTTGTTGGTGGTAATACTTTCCATTCCACTAGTATCTCAAGAGGATGTTAAACAGCAGCTATTAAAGTTAGACATTTTAAAATCAGCAGGTCTGGATAACTCACATGCAAGAGTTTTAAAAGAGCTGACTGAGGAGCCCTCTATACCATTAATGTTGATTTTCAATAAATCTCAGAACACTGGGAAGTTTCAATAGACTAGAAGCAAGCTAATGTTCTGTCAATATTTTAAAAAGGTAAATAGGATGCCCCAGGTAATTATAGGCTTATCAGTCTGATGCTTATCCCAAGCAAGATAATGGAGCAGCTGATACAGAACTCAATAAAAACATTAGATAATATAATTAATGCCAATAGTATGGGTTTATGGAAAATAGATCTGTCAAACTGATTTGAGATTTAAAAAGAAATGAGATTACAAGTTTGGTTGCTAAATGTAATACTGTTGATTCATACTTGGACTTCTGTAAGGCATTTGACTTCCCACAAAACATTTTGATTAAGAACCTAGAAAGATATAGCATTAATGTGCCACACACTGAATGGACTAAAGCTGGCTACCTGGTGGGTATCAAAATGTAATTGTAAAGGCGGAATCACCACTAAATGGTTATGTTTCTAATGGGGCCCTGCAGGGATTGGTTCTTGGCTCTACCTTATTTAAGATTTTTATAAGTGACCTGAAAGTAAACAAAAATCACTGATAAAGTTTGCAGATCACATAAAAATTGGGTGAGCAGTAAATAATGAAGAGTACAGGCCACTGATAAAGAGTGGTCTGGATCACTAGGTAAATTGGGCACAAACAATGTGCATTTTAATATGCCTGAATGTAAATGTATAGATCTGGGAACAAAGAAGGCAAGACATACTTACAAGATGGGCAATTCAAACTTGGGATGCAATCACTCTGAAAAAGGTTTTGGTGGCTAATGCAATGCTGTGACCAAAAGGGCTAATACAATCCTTGGGTACATAAACAGAGGGGATCTCGAGAAATAGTAGATAAGTTATTTCACCTCTTTGGCAGTGGTGCAACCCTTGCTGGAATACTGTGTACAGCTGTGGTGTCCACAATTCAAGAAGAATGTTGATCAGTTAGAGAGGGTTCAGAGAAGAGCCATGAGAATGATTAAAGGTTTAGAAAACATTCCTTATAGTGATAAGATAACTAGATTGATCTCCTCAAGTGTAACAAAGAAGTTTAAGGAGTGACTTGATTACACTTTATCCCTACTTACACGGGAAACAAATATTTAATAATGGGTTCTTCAATCTATCAGAGAAAGATGCAATCAATGGCAAGAAGCTGAAAGTAGACAAATTTAGCCTGGAAATAAAGCCTAGATTAACTACTGGAACAATTTAACAGCTGTGGTGGATTCTCCATCATGGAAAATTTTTAAAACCGAGATTTGATGTTTTTCTAAAAGATATGCTTTAGGAATTATTTGGGGGGGGGGGGGGAGTTCTATGGCCTGTGTTATGCAGGAGGCCAAACTAGATGATTCCAATGGTCTCTTGTAGTTTGGAATCTAGAAATCTAGAAATACCCAAGATTGTTTTGTATCTTCTCCAAACCCTAGTATTTGGGGCCTCTGAGGGAGACACTGATTTCATGGCAGTTTTGAGTTCCTATGCATAGCCTGCCCTTCTCAGAAGCCATCAAGTACTTATTGCGATTGTTTATCTAAGGCATTGTTCTGATTCTTCCTACTTAACTCTGTTTTGCTTCTATTTGGTTTAGGATTGACTATATTTATATTTTTATTGCTTTATAATATTTTGCCTTTCCTGAGCTTCTTGACTGTGTCTGTTCCATTTGCATAAACATTTACAATTATAGTTCAGGCCTCCTGGTGTTTTATGTCCATAAGAGTCAGTCTTGAACTAGAAGAAAGAATCAGCATATGGAATTTTTTTACTTTTGCTGACTATTGATAATGATAATTTCTGCCCCCATCAGCATAACGTGTAGCTGGCAGATGTCATGGAGACATAATTATATGAAATTATTAAAAGGATACTTTTAAATCAGTCTGAAGATCAGTCAGCGTTAAATGACAGTTTCTTTGTCTTTTTTGGACTATTAACTTTATCAGAATAGTAATACCTGGAAACATAATTGACCGTAAGTGCTCATTATGATGGCAAGTTGTTACTTATTGAGGGAGACAGGGAGACTGTGTATAAATGGTTCCCATTTTTCATCCATAATGTATGTCTGATTTCTCATTTTAGTCATGACTGTGCAATTGTTATTTTGGCAGGGTGCAGGTTACCACACATACAGCAGGGGTAAGCCACCCAGACATTTTGTCAGAATAAACGGCCAACCTGGTTGATTCAATTCCTGGAAATGTAATTGTATTTAAATGTTGACTACAATAGTCGATTATTGAGCCAGCCTTACACAATGGGAAGGTGAAGGGGTTTGTAGTAATGTTTTGAGGGGTTGTTTTTCAATTATTTATCAGTTAGAGATGGCCCAGATTTTAACCCCAGGATTGAAATTTAGAAAATGTGGGCATAGATTCAAACCCAATATAAAATTCACAGCTAACCCTATATCTATACTGGGCTGAATCAAAACCCTATAGATGTTTGTCTGGATCCAAACTTTGGGGCCTGTGTATCGATACATGATGAATCCCATCATTGCCAGGTTGACTACAGTCTCCAGCCCCATGACAAGAGAGAGAATGTTCTGTATGACTCCAGGAAATGATCTAATCACAGAATATGAAGTGTATTTTCAGAAGTGGTGCATGGAATTTGAGTGCACCGATCCCATTATTGCTGTATTTTATAGTTGGCTGTAGTGTTGTGCCACAATGAAAATATACTTCAAATCACACACCCAAAGAGCCACTGAAGAGTAGAAGGAGAGGCAGTAAAGTGGATAAATGTTTACTCTACGGCTCTTCAAATGACTGCCTAGATGATGGGGGAAGGGAACCAGTCTAATAATGATGATTAGGAAACATACTATTTTGGAATAGTTTCACGTATGCAGTAAGTGAACATCTGTGACATGGCTGGCTAATACGGTTTTCTCAAGTAGCACTGATCTCTCTTTTCCTGTGCTATCAAACTGTCCATTTTATATTGTAGTGCTGTCTCTCCAGCTGAAAGGAAACTAACACTAAACAAGGGTCTGGGCTGGCACACTACAAAATCTCTGCCCACAGAACACCAGAAGTTAGGTATTTCCACTAATTGGGATTCAATCCTGCCAGGTGCTGAGTACTCTGACCCTGATTCAGCGGAGCACCTCAATACATACTTAACTTTAACACTCTGCCATCACTCTAGACCCACACATTGCTGGGACGTCTAGATCTTGCTGCTTCTTCCTGTGCAACATTTCTGAGAAGTAGCCAGTCAGTGACTGGGAACTCTAAGCACTGCCTCAATACAAATACATATTACTACTATAATGAGTAGGTGGTTTGATGTTAATGGGACTACTTGCATGTTTAAGAAATTAAGTACTTATTTAAGTGCTTCATTGGATTGAGATCAGGATGCTCAACAGCTCCCAGGGTTGAGACCTTGATTGGGTGTTAACCAATAAGCCCAACATCCACTGGAATGTTGACAAACTGTTCAGATGACTATACCTCTCAGAGCTATAATCTGTCTGTCTTTCTACAAACTCAGGGTATGGCTACACTTACGGTTTGCAGCGCTGGTAGTTTGCAGCGCTGGTCATCCAGCTGTCCAGGGCCAGCACTGGTTTGTGGCCACACTCACAGCTACCAGCGCTGGTGTGTGGCCACATTTGCAGTATTTGCAGCGCTGTTGGGAGTGATGCATTATGGGCAGCTATCCCAGCGTTCAAGTGGCCGCAACGTGCTTTTCAAAAGAGGGGGGTGGAGTGGGGTCTAGTGTGACAGGGAGCGGGGGGAAAGAGAGAGGGGATTTTTGGAGCCAACACTGTGTGTTTAGCTTCCTGCATTGAAAAATCAGAACATGTTTCTGACCCCTTAGTCTTAACTCTTAATTGCAAACAGCCTGCAGCCAACACGACTCCCCGCTGTTTCACTCCCTCCCTGCTTGCCTCTCATTTGATTGTTTACAGCCAGGTACAGATGATCACAGCAAACAGGAGCTCTGTTTGTTTTTTTATGCAGCCTCTCTTTGTTTTGTTATGAACGAACTCAGATCGGAGCTCCGTTGCTTACCTAAAAAACAAACAGAGCTCCTGTTTGCTGTGATCATCTGTACCTGGCAGTAAACAATCAAATGAGAGGCAAGCAGGGAGGGAGTGAAACAGAGGGGATTTTTGGATCGGAGCTCGTTCATAACAAAACAAAGAGAGGCTGCATAACAAAACAAAGAGTAATTTATAAAAGCATTCTGGGATACACCTTATACCCTGGAGGCCAATCACAGCGCTGGTGTGTGGCCACACTTGATGACCAGCGCTGCAGCACCAGTGCTGGAATCCTTATTCCCCATGCTGAGTGAGGTGTACGGCCAGCGCTGCAGCCAGGGAGTTGCAGCGCTGGAAGTGCCCTGCAGGTGTGGCCACTTACTAATTGCAGCGCTGGTGGAGGCTTTCCAGCGCTGCAACTCGCCAGTGTAGCCATACCCTCAGTGAAGCAGCCCTGCATCAATTTAAAGCAGACAGGTAAGAATTGCAACCTGAAGAGTTTTTTTTGTTTTTGTTTTTTTTTTAAAGTCAGTTTAAATTCTGCCAGAAAAGAATGGGGCCACTAAAGTAGCTCCAGTGTGGTGCGTTATCAACTATTCACTCAGATCAAGCAGGCAGAGCTGGCCTTTGAGAAAACAGTGCCCCGGGCAAACTTGTATTTTGGTGCCCCTGGCCCTCACTGCCTCCCAGTCCCCCCAGCCATACCCTGTAGCACCCCTGACCCCCGCTGCCTCCACATCTGGAAACCAGCTTTTTAACCAGCTAGTCATCTGGACCTTACAGAACTGGTAAGAAAAAAAAATGCCAGTGCCCCTGCCAGCCTCTTTATGTTAGCACTAGAGTTATGCTGGTGGAATTGCAACAGTGGGAGGTTTTTTTTAAAAAAATTGCGGGTGCAGACAAGGTTTTAGGATCTATGCAGACCAGGCAGATTGGCTGCTTTAGGGCAGGAGTGGCTGCTTTAAAAACCAATAAATATGCATTGTCAAGGAAGGCAGGTCCTTAATGGCACCCGTTGACGTATATGGCCCACAAAGTCAACCCATGGAAGAGATGGCAAAATCCCTGGGCAGTTTTGGTTGCCTCCAAGTGTTTTCTTGCTGCACGTGCCTGGGAAACTACAAAGCCACTTGAGCATCACATTGCAATGGGAAAGCACCGCCAGCAGGAAGTTTGTGAGAATACAAATCAGTCACACCAGGGAACAAATGGAACCACAAGAGACCCAATCAAGCATTGCTTAAGTCAGAGGTTGTGCACTAGAACCAAGCTCCGAGCAATGTCTACAACAAATCAATGAAAAAGTAGGCAATCTTCTTCAGCGTGTGGCAAGAAGTCTATGGGCTTGGCTACACTTGCAAGTTGCAGCGCTGGTGGAGGCTTTCCAGCGCTGCAATTATTCTCCATCCATACTTGCAAGGCACATCCAGCGCTGCAACTCTCTGGCTGCAGCGCTGGCTGTGCACCCGTTCGGGTTGGGGTATAAGGAATGCAGCGCTGGTGATCCAGCGCTGCTCATCAGGTGTGGACACACACCAGCGCTTTAATTGGCCTCCAGGGAATAAGGAGTTATCCCAGAATTCCTGTTCAGCCACTCTGCTCATCAGTTTGCACTCTACTGCTCTGGCCTCAGGTGACCTGCCCTTTAAGTGCCCCGGGAATTTTAAAAATCCCCTTCCTGTTTGCTGCAGCCAGGTGTGGAGTGCAATCAGTGAATCTTTCCAGGTGACCATGCCTCCACGTGGCAAACGAGCCCCAGCATGGAGCAATGGTGAGTTGCTGGACCTCATTAGTGTTTGGGGGGAGGAAGCTGTGCAGTCCCAGCTGCGCTCCAGCCGTAGGAATTATGATATCTTTGAGCAGGTATCAAGGTCCATGCTGGATAGGGGCCATGATCGGGATGCGCTGCAATGCAGGGTTAAAGTAAAGGAGCTGCGGAGTGCCTATTACAAAGCCCGCGAGGGGAACTGCCGGTCCGGCGCTGCCCCCATGACCTGCCGTTTTTACAGGGAGATGGACGCGATACTTGGGGGTGACCCCACTGCCAATCCGAGGACCACGATGGACACTTCTGAGCAGGGTGGGGGACAGGAGCAGCAGCAGCTGGAGGAGGAGGAGATGGCGGCGGCGGGGGTGGAAACCGTGAGTGAAGCTACTGGGATGGGGGAAGACACCCCAGAGTCCCAGGAGGCATGCAGCCAGGAGCTCTTCTCAAGCCAGGAGGAAGGAAGCCAATCGCAGCAGCCAGCAGTTGCTGAAGGACAAACAGAGGAGCGAGTTACCGGTAAGCAGCTTTTATTTTCAGGGTGGAAATGTTTCGGGAGAGGAGGGGGGGTTAGGGCTGCATACATGCATGCCTAGATGTGGAATAGCCCATTGATGTGGTCTATCACGTCGCGGTAATCGGCTGCAGTAATCTCCTCAAAAGTTTCAGCCAGAGTGTGGGCAATGTGCCTGCGCAGGTTTATAGGGAGAGCCACTGTGGTCCTTGTCCCAGTCAGGCTAACACGTCCACGCCACTGTGCCGCGAGGGGTAGGGGGACCATTGCTGCACATAGGCAAGCTGCATAGGGGCCAGGGCGGAATCCGCATTGCTGTAGAAGACCTTCCCGCTCTTCCCTTGTGACCCGCAGCAGGGAGATATCTTCCAGGAGTAACTCCTGTGGAAAATGTTGGGAGACTGTTTAGTGCAGATCCCCCCTGTAGCTGCTTGCTGTCCCCAACACACAGAAACCCCTGCACAGCCCTGAAGCAATCTCAGTACACCTTACTCACCATATCGTGTCTCCTGTTGTGTTATGTGTGGTCTTATTTGGTATGGGAAAAGAATGCTAAAGTGAACACTGAAAACTCCTTCAGTGTGTGGGAATTACGGCTTGGATGAGATAATTAACAATGCTACCCTGTTAAATGTTGCCATTTTTGCCTTCAAGAAGTGACCTTGACTGCTGGACTGCCCAGAACTACCACAGAACAGAGACTACAAAATCTGAGGAAAAAGCCGCGAAAAACCAAGGAAGACGTGCTGAAAACAGTTATTGATCACTCTGCTCGAGAGAGTAAACAGCTGCAGGAGTGGAGAGAAAGGGAAAGTATGATCCGCCAGAGGGAAAGCAGGATCCGCCAGAGACATTGGCGGAGAAACGCTGTGGCAAAGAGGAAAAGCACAGACCAGCTGCTAGGCATCCTGGCGCGCCAAGCAGACTCTCTCCAGGCACTCGTAGCCATGCAGGCAGACCAGTCCCGTGCTGCCCCACAGCCCCCTCCGTCCCAAATTTTATTCTCTTCTGCCCCAATGTTAGCTCCAAACCCCCTTCCCCAGCATCCAGGTTCTTACCACCACCAGCTGCCTCCAACACCTGTACATTCACCAACTAGCCCTGAGAACTACGACCCTTACCCTCTGTACTCAACCCCCATCACCATGCAGTATATGCATGTGAAATACGCAAAGTTTACTGTATGAGCTGTACTCAAACATCCTGAACACAATACCCCGCTCACGCTAGCTCACCCTTCAGTTGGGAGTGCAGGGTCCCTCCCATCAGACTCCTACAGCAGCTGCCCTCTCCCTGAGTAGCTGAAAATGGCCACTGACACCAAATAGAGCAGCTCCTGTCCTTTTATACCATTCCAGTCCTTGTCAGGTTACTCCCAGATTAGCCTCCTCAGGTGATCCTAGATTCTTAACAGGTGACTTAATTGCCAGGCAACCTCTCCCCTGACAAACCATTTGTCCTGGGTGGGAGGCAGTCTATTGTCTAGGCATTTGTATTTGACTAGAGGATCATCCCTCTATTGACCCTCTGTTGCCAGCCCTGTATCGCTACCCCTTGAAATTTCAGTCCAGCATGGAGATAAAAGCAAACAAAGACGACTTCAGACTGCACTTTCAAAATAGAATCTGCTGCTTGGTCAAGATACCAACAGAGCTCATTATCTCACACAGAATTCATAAATTGTACAGACAGATTTACCAAGTCATCACAGTAAAATTCTTAAATATTGCAGCAACGTCCTGGGATTCTAATCAGGATTGGGGCCCGTTGTGCCAGATCCTGTAAAAATGAAGGCACAGTCCCCATCTGTGTAAGATAGAGATGCTGCATGTAGAAAGAAGTTAGAACAGCTCTCTCAAAAGCCACATACAGAGCAGAGGTAGAAGTAATAGACCCACATTGCTGGGTGTGAATTTTAAGAGCCAGGTCCTGCACAGGTCTGTTAACAGAGCATCAGAGGACACCCTATAAACAAGAAATAGGATTCTCTTTCAGGGTGTTGGGTCACTGAAGGGTTTCTATTTTCAGCATGATATACTGTACATCTGACTCTCATCACTACTGACTACCATCTGTGTGTCATCTTAGCTGAAGTAGCATGGGTTGGTGCTAATCTCTGTGAAGGGTCAGGAGGAGAAAGTCTTTGCAACACCCAGAGCTCCAGCACAGAGGGGGCTGTGTAAGGAACCTATCAGGCCTGAATTTTTGTAGCTGATAAGCTGCAAAATCTCGTAAGCCTAAAATATCTATTGCTGGCTTTTTCCAGAATAAAGCTCTTTGATATTTCTGCTGCACACCAGAAGACAAAAGACATTGGCCTTTTTGTGATGAGAAATTAAAAAAAACAGACAGCATTCGTAGGCACTTTGCCAAAATAAATGTTGATTTTTTTTTAAAATCTAGCAGTGCAGTCACAGACCAGTATTTTCTATTAATCAGTTTTAAAATATTGTTATATTTAAGGTGTTTGAGAGCTTTCTTTGGGGAGGGGGAGATACATGGGGCAAGGGAAGAGAAGAAAACGTGTTTGAAAAACCAGCCTAACCCTCCAGTGTGCAACAAAGAACTCTACACTGGCATCAGACTTTGACAAGCAGCCAGATCCCACACAGCTGAACAGCTAGTTTCTTTAGGGCTCATCTAATCAACACAAACAGGAAGTATTCTGGCCTGTTAGTAAGTGTTAAGGTGGTGTCTCTACTGGTTTCTCTGTGATTTCCTATACCATTTCCTATGGAAATTTCCACTCTTTTCCAACAACTCTAATTCAAATAATAAATGATGATTTTATAACCAGACATAACTCACTCTGCAAAGTGTCATAAGCAGCAATTGCCTTGTTAAAAATGTTTAACTCTGCCCATTCTGATCTTTGGCAAGGTTTTGCCCCCTGGAACATGGAGTACCACAGTCTAGCTCTACATCTGCTAAGCATGACTAATCCTGAGCTCTGTCCCTGATCCCTTCCACCTGGAGTTCGAGGCAGAGACCCATACACAGCCGTAGGTGGTAATGTACCTCTATGGGAGAGATGGGTCTCCTTGAACTGACAACTGGAGAGAGACTGAAGATGAGCCTCTTTCCACCCAACTGACAGATGGGGAAGAGACCAAAAACTCATTTACATAAGGCACTGAAAAGCCATCAGATAGTACCTTGTAGTCTATATTGAGTTGGGGCACACCTGAAAATGCTTCATATACCCACACTACCACTCATGTGTGCCATTTAGTGCCCCACTAATGTCTGCTTAAATTATGAGCTATTTCAGCCAGTGCAAGCCTGCCAGAGCTCTTTAGAATACTGGTAGCTGGGAAAGGCTCTGCGAAGCCAGATAAGCAAACTATTCTGGCTAATGCCATATTTCCTCATGGTATTTCAGTGCATCATCCCCTTAAATATTATGCTTTTGTAAACTTGCTGGTAGCTACATGGAAAAAGTAACCATCACTACATGTTAACCGAATTAATATTATCTATCAGTTCATAAATATCCCGTGGTTAAAAAAAACCCTTAAAACTGGCCTATTGGGGAAAAATATGTTTATATTTTCTTCAAAGAATGAAGTCAGTGAACGATCTCGACCTGTTAACATTTGTACCAGAATCCTTGAATGAGCAGAAGAAAAATAGTAAACAGAAAATGATCAACATACAACAAATTTAAAAGCATCTGGTGAACAACAAGTTAATGAGAGGAGAAGTGAAAAGGATTATTGGTACATCAGCACCTATTAGCAAATTAGATGTCCAATACTCAGATACTAGAAAGTAAGCCAAGGGCTAGACAACAGACAAGATCAGCTGATTTGCTAACATTGGCCTTAGAAGGACTAAGAGAGGAAGTCACAGAAAGTGACATCATTGCCTGTAATGCCTGGTGCTGACATGCTTGGCTATAGGCCAACATGCTGTTGAGAAAGGTGGAATAATTATTCCTTCCCCATCAAGAATGAACAGCTGGGTTAATTTTTGCCTAGAAGGATATGGAACAAGAGTTTGGGGGAGAAACTACAATGTCATCAGGGAAGCATTAGGGGAGCACTCCAACTCCCAATGTCCAGTTGACTAATGAATATTTCTTGCCTAAGCACATGGATATGGAAAAAGGGATTATATGTAATTTGTAAATTGTTATTTTTAACTAGGCATAAAAATGAAACAAAGTGACAAAAAATGAAATCATATGCTTAAATAACCTTAAATTTAGAGAAGAGGCAACTAACTTAGGTATCAGAGGGGTAGCCGTGTTAGTCTGGTTCTGTAAAAGCAGCAAAGAATCCTGTGGCACCTTATAGACTAACAGACGTTTTGCAGCATGAGCTTTCGTGGGTGAATACCCACTTCTTTGGATGCAAGAAAATTTCCACTACTTGCATCCGAAGAAGTGGGTATTCACCCACGAAAGCTCATGCTGCAAAACGTCTGTTAGTCGATAAGGTGCCACAGGATTCTTTGCAACTAACTTAGGGAAATTCCAAGTTCAGGGATGGCAAAATTCAGACCCGTAGTACAGGACATGTGCAGCCCTGGTCTTTGAAAGATAAGTCTGAATGTCGTGCCTATTCATTCTGTTTTCTGGGAATTGAATCACATGATTTTCCTCCATGGAATTTGGTACAGAAATCCATTTCCTACTGCAGAAATGGGCAACAAAATCTAATGTAGTTTTAACAGCTCCCCCACACCACCACATTTCTAGCCTTTACTGTGATGAAAGCCTACTAACTGAATCAAGTGTAACTGATGTAGCAATGTCTGCTTGAGTCTGCAGCCGGCCCAAAACATTAGCTGTGATGCCTGACTGTCCCCATTCATTACAGGGGGAGCTAACTCTGAAGCCTAATGATTCTAGCACTGCCATATGTACTATCACTTATTTTACCAACATTGTTTTAGCAGAATCATGTTGCTACATCATACATTATTTATCATTACTGGAGCAGCAGCAAATTTGGGGATGCTATCAAGCATTGCTGAGATAGGGAAATTGGGAGTTTGCTTTAGTGGAGATGGCAATCTCCAATCCTTTCTAGCTCCCAAAAGTCCTACTATCCCCTACCCTGCTACTAAAGTCAGTAGCCTCCCACACTCTCCCCACAAAAAATAAAATAAAGTCCAGCAATACAAAGTTATGCACCACCAATACAATTGTTACTAAAATACATTGTTCTTAGTCTTCAATTGTTCAGTGTAAAATAAATGTAACTTAATATCACAGTAATCGACAAGGAAAACTCCCTGATTGCACAAGGTCAGTTCTCTCTCTAATCCAGCAGAGACTCCATTTAATAATTTATCTGGAAATGCTGTAATATTTTCAGACTGCAGAAACCAAGAGGCTGTGTCATAGAATCTAAGTGTTCTGCATGGAGGCCTGGCATAGTGGCACACAGCATTCACCACTTAAGTCAGAACTCTGAAATTCCAGCAGCGTCAGCAAGATAAGCTAAGGCTGGGCTCCCAGTCTAAATGCTAACTTGTTCTTGCGTGCTTGGTATCAGACCCAGGGTGTTAAGGAAGTATGCAAGAGCTGGCCTAAGGAATACATACAGTTTTGGTTTCTCTTTTTAACTGAAAGGCTGAATTATGGAAATATATAGTTATGGTGTTTTTTTTTTAAATGTAGATTATTGATCCCCTGTTTATGACTGCTTTGTAACTGATACAGAAGATGGAGTGTATCTAGATTTTTTTTTTTTAAAATACACACCTGCATTATAGATGCAAAGACAGTTACTTTTAATGCCAGAAGCTGGGAATGGATGACAGGGGCTGGATCACTTGATGATTACCTGTTTTGTTCATTCCCTCTGGGGCACCTGGCATTGGCCACTGTCAGAAGACAGGATACTGGGCTACATCTTTGGTCTGACCCAGTGTGGCCATTCTTAATGTGGAACCATTAAATATCTCCTTCATTTCATGTAACTCTCTTTTAGACCATCTTCCAAAGGGCATCTCTACTGCTGCAACTAGTGCAGAATGCAGCAGCATGCCTGCTCAGTGACTAGAACAGCCATGATTACATTACACTCCCCTTAATTCTTCACATTGGCTGATTTTATGCTTAATAGGGAGGGACTTTGCTCTGTCTGAGACCTCTTTCTCCCTGACCTTCCTTCGGATATGTAAGCGTGTGTCCCAAGACCACTATTTACAGTTTTCACCATTGAAAGGAAGGTTACTTGCTGATTAGGCTTTTGTTATGATTGCCTCTAAGCAGTGGAATTCATCCCCTTTAGACAGCTGCCTCATCACAGATTCAACTTGAAACCTTTTATAAGGCACTTCTGTTTTATGATTTCTTATTTCAGCTGTTTAACTTGTGTTTACATAAACTGTTACCCTATTATATAGTTATTTTATTTTAATAAATAAAGGAGTGGACTAGTCACCACCTCCTGCTGGTGACTCCTGGGAATTAGCTTGTTCCAGCTCTGGAGCGCCCTCTGCAGGCCAGTGATCCACCTGTTCTCTGGCCCCCTCGTGTCCCTCCCAGGACCTGGTGCCCTTTTACTGGGGTGCTGCCCCCTCACAGTACCCCCTCAGTCTTAGGGTCTCCCCTCCCTGGGGAACCCCCACCCACTATTCCCACCTTGCCTCAGTATACAGCTACTGCCAGCCATCGTCTAGCCCCCACGCCCTGGGGCAGACTGCAGTATCAGCCTACTCATCACTGGCAAGGTTGGGTTTGGGCCTGCTGCCTTGGCCTACCCCTGGGCTGCCCTCTGCAACCCCCCAGTACCAGTGGCGTAGCCAGGTTCTAACATCAGGGGGAGCGAACACAAAAAAGGCGCCACCCGACATATCATAAGAACATAACTAGTGGTGTTCCCCAAGGGTCAGTCCTAGGACCAATCCTATTCAATTTATTCATAAATGATCTGGAGAAAGGGGTAAACAGTGAGGTGGCAAAGTTTGCAGATGATACTAAACTACTCAAGATAGTTAAGACCAAAGCAGATTGTGAAGAACTTCAAAAAGATCTCACAAAACTAAGTGATTGGGCAACAAAATGGCAAATGAAATTTAATGCACATAAATGTAAAGTAATGCACATTGGAAAAAATAACCCCAACTATACATACAATATAATGGGGGCTAATTTAGCTATGAGCCAGGAAAGAGATCTTGGAGTCATCGTGGATAGTTCTCTGAAAATGTCCACGCAGCATGCAGAGGCGGTCAAAAAAGCAAACAGGATAGTAGGAATCATTAAAAAGGGGATAGAGAATAAGACTGAGAATATATTATTGCCCTTATATAAATCCATGGTACGCCCACACCTTGAATGCTGTGTACAGATGTGGTGGTCTCACCTCAAAAAAAGATATTCTAGCACTAGAAAAGGTTCAGAAAAGGGCAACTAAAATGATTAGGGGTTTGGAGAGAGTCCCATACGAGGAAAGATTAAAGAGGCTAGGACTCTTCAGCTTGGAAAAGAGGAGACTAAGGTGGGGGGATATGATAGAGGTATATAAAATCATGAGTGATGTGGAGAAAGTGGATAAGGAAAAGTTATTTACTTATTCCCATAATACAAGAACTAGGGGTCACCAAATGAAATTAATAGGCAGCAGGTTTAAAACAAATAAAAGGAAGTTCTTCTTCACACAGCACACAGTCAACTTGTGGAACTCCTTACCTGAGGAGGTTGTGAAGGCTAGGACTATAACAATGTTTAAAAGGGAACTGGATAAATTCATGGTGGCTAAGTCCATAAATGGCTATTAGCCAGGATGGGTAAGAATGGTGTCCCTAGCCTCTGTTCGTCAGAGGATGGAGATGGATGGCAGGAGAGAGATCACTTGATCATTGCCTGTTAGGTTCACTCTCTCTGGGGCACCTGGCATTGGCCACTGTCGGTAGACAGATACTGGGCTAGATGGACCTTTGGTCTGACCCGGTACGGCCATTCTTATGTTCTTATATCAAGTTACACCTCTACCTCGATATAACACAACCCAATATAACACAAATTCGGATATAACAGGGCAAAGCAGTGCTCCGGGGGGGGGGGCGCACACACCCGGTGGGACAGCCCCTCTCATTTCTCTTGCAATCTGTAGCCCCTGGAAGCAGTCAGCACACAGGAGGGGGGGCACAGTCCCAGGCATAAGAGACAATCGGACAGAGGTGGGCAGGGTCTGTTGGGGGTTTGCATGGGGGAGAGGGAGTGCGGGGCTGCACTGGGAGACTCTCCAATGCAGCACCTAGCCACGCTGGCTCTGTGCATCATGAGGCCACTTGGGAAAAGGAGGCAGCAAGAGAGAGAGGCCAAGGAGGAGTGCCCTTCCCCTCCCAGCTGGGTCTGTGAGTCCCTGATCTCAGAGTCTCAGCGCTGCAGGCACTCAGCCCCCAGGTACTGGGCTGCAGTGCAAGCTAGAGGGGCTGATACAGAGAAGTCAGGACCAATCAGAGCACTTCCCATGTCATCATGAAAACTCACTCCTGGAAAGCTGGGTGAGGTAATACGGGGCGGGGGGGGGGAGGGAGAGGATAATATATATCAAGGTGGGTGAGGTAATATTTTATTGCATCAGCTTCTGTTGGTGAGAGACACAAGCCTTTAAGCTTTCACAGAACTCTTCTTCAGGAAGAGGAAAGAACTCCATGAAAGCACCAAAGCTTGTCTCTCACCAAAAAAAAGTTGCTCCAATAAAAGATATTACCTCACCCACCTTGTGGCTCTAATTTCCTGGGAACAACAGGGCTACACCAACACAGCAAGACACTATTTTCACGATTCATCTTAGCATATCATCACACCAAGGAAGTAGCACTATCAGTGCAATGAGATAAATACAGTCATATGTGCATGCCAAAAATTCACAGTACAAGCACACTGGATCCACACAGCAGGATAGTAGTGTCAGTTTAGCTCTCAGTCTCTAAGTCCATCCCCACTAAACTAAGTCCAACGTTTCAGCTAAACACAAGGGCACCTGCAAATAGCTGTACTAACAGCAGGATCTACACTGGCACAATAGGAGGAGTTGCATGTCAGGGCACTAATTCCCAATCCCAGTGCAAGGCAATATGGGATCCAGGCACCAGGTCAAGAAACAAGGCATTGACCAAATGGCTGGGTGGATGTTAAACAACCATCACCAGCCATTGTATGCAGCAAGTGAATGACAATTAGTAACTTAATGACCACCATCACCAGAGAATTACTCAACCCCGGGACTCAGCAATGCCGCCCCCTCCTCCCAACATGATCACAAGCCCTTCCCTTAGGAGGCAATTCAGGTTTCCCCTCATAGGAGGGGGAAAATCAGGCTATTTCTCCCTGCCCCCCAACATGGTGCCTGGACTTGTGTTTTCCAGAGCACATGGACTAAACCAGGGGTAGGCAACCTTTGGCACTTGTGCCGAATACGGCACACAAGCTGATTTTCAGTGGCACTCACACTGCCAGGGTCCTGGCCACTGGTCTGGAGGGCTCTGCATTTTAATTTTAAAAACTTATTTATTTTACATACAACAATTATATAGTATAGAAACTTATAGAAAGAGACCTTCTAAAACTTAAAAATGTATTACTGGCATGTGAAACCTTAAATTAGAGTGAATAAATGAAGACTCTGCACACCACTTCTGAAAAGTTGCCGACCCCTGGACTAAACTAAACACATACTACAACAGCAGATAGTTCGTTCCAGCCTTCCCTTGGGAGACAATTCCATCCACCCCCCCAAAGCAGAGATTGTACTGCTATGAAGATTTCCCTTGATGTCACCCAGATGCCAGGGAGGTGGAACCAAGCACAACACATGACCACTGTCTCTGAAAGGCAGGCGTGTCTGCCTGGGCAGAGAGGGCAAGCAGGGACACCATACCCCACAGGAGACACACCTCTCCCCCACCCCCCCAATGCCAGTCCTGGTCCAGCTGCAGGGGATGTTTTTGGAGATGCTTCTGGCTGAGCCCCCTGCCTCTCACCATGCAGATGGCCATCCCACCAGCAGCCAGGTGCTGGCTCTCACAGCCACCTGGGGGGGTTTCCAGCCCCCACCCCCAGCCACCCTCTCCACAAGACAGACCCTCTTTGAAATACACTTACCAGCTGCTGCTACTGGCTGCCTTTAGTTGGGTGCACACCTGCCACAAGAAGCAGGTAGGAGAAGGAGGTGGGGTCTCAGCTGCTCAGCCCCTTGCTCCAGGAGCAGTTCCCCTCACTGATTGGCTGGTGGCCAAAAACAAGCTAAACAGCGAGCACTCGCACTCCCCTAGCTAGCTACCCTACTGCCTCCACCTCCACTGAACAGCTGATGGCTCATGGGCCCCCATGGGCCCCATAGACAGTTCACTGGTGGGTGGGTGCCCCTGCACCTTATAGGGGCATGCCCCGACCAACCCCCTTCTTCCCCAGGGCCCCAGCCTCTCCTCCTCCCCAGGAGCCCAGCTTGCAGGAGCTCAGTTCTTCCCCTCCCCATCACGTGATCAGCTGTCTCCCTCCTGCTGGGGGCGACAGCTGATCGGCAGGGGCAGGGTATGCAGCAAGCTGGGCAGGCCAAGCTTTAAAGCAGAGCATGGGCCCCACATCTGGCACCATGGTAACCTGGCCTAAGGCACCACTTTTTTGAAAATGTGCTGAGGGGAAGCAGCTGCTTCCCCTGCACCCTATTAGCTACGCTACTGCCCAGTACCCCTTGGCCTTCTGCTAGGCTGCAGCCTGGGGCTTTCCAGGCTAGAGCTCCCCTGCCTTTCCCCAGCCCTGCTTCACTCAGGTACCCTGTGTCCAGCTCCCTGCAGCCAGGCCCAGCTCCCTCTACAGCTAAAGAGAGAGTTCTAAGCTCCTGGCTCCCAGCCTCTTTATACAGGCCAACTGTGGCTTGATTGGGGCGTGGCCCAGCTGCAGCCACTTCCCAATCAGCCCAGCTTAGTAGCTCCCAGCCACAACCTTCTCCCAAGGCTGTTTTTAACCCCTTCAGGGCCGGAGAAGGGGTCCACCCAGCTACCGGGAGTGCTCTGTCTGCTTGGGCTGCTCTGTTGGCTGGAGCATTCCCCCCCTTCTCTGGCTGCCTTGCTGGCTGGAGCTCCTTCTCCCTTCCTGGGCTGCTGCTGCTGCTGGCTGGAGGACTCCTTCCCTGGACTGCTGCTGCTGAGCAAGTGAGTGCGGGGCCTTGCTGGCCAGCCCCCACTCCCGCATCTCTGGAGGAAGAAGCCAGGACCCCACCACCACCACCACTACAGCTACCACCTGTGGGGGGTCCTTCCTGCCTGGCCACCAGGGCTGCTGGAGGAGGAGTTGCTGCTGCTGCTGCTGCTGGAGCCTGGAGGAGGAAAGGGACTGAGAAAGCCATCGGCTGCTGGGGAGCGCACAGGACTCTGAAGACCACTGTGGAGGGGGCCATCAAAGACTGAGTGACTCTCTAACTGTGCTCTAGTGGTGGGGGTTTAGACTGTGTCTGTGGGGGCACAGGGGTGTGGCGTGGAGCCTGCCCCCTGGTCCATCTGTGTCCCCCCCTCCAACCCCCACCACTACCGCTGCCCCCTCCACCACCCCTGCAGGCCCCTTACCATCTGCCTCAGTTCCTGCCTCTGGGACTCAGCTGCTCGCCTGGCCTGCCACGCCCTATTGCCACCGTTTGGGCCTCTAGCAGCAGCCAGCCAGCCATTGACTGTGCACAAGTGCTTGTGGGTGCACGCACCCTCCCTTCCCCTGGACTGACCCCTTCCCCTCTGCAACAGGCCCCCTAGCTTTGCCCCTTGTTGCCAGCCCCATTCGCCCCTTGTAGCCTTCCCCCCCGCCCCACCCAGCTTCAATTTGTTTGCCAGCCCCACCCATCTCCCTTTGCAGCTTTGTTTGTCCTGCCCCAGCCCTAAAGCCAGCCCCTTGGTTCCTCTGCCCCACTCCCAGCCTGGTTGCTCCCCTCCCTCCGCGGCCCCTTGCCCTGATTAGCCCCTCCCCTCATGCACCCATAGCTCCATCAGTGCGCTTGTGCCTCTCCCCTGTTTAAGTTGCCCCTCTTGCACTGCACCCCCCATTGCTCTTGTTTCCCCTCCCCTCCCCTAGTGCAGCTAGAGGAGCCGGATTTCAATCCTCTGTCAGTACCTGACACCCCCCCCCCCCCAAGTCCTTGGTAGTCCCCGTATCTGCCCCCGCCCTGGCGTTTTGGCACCCTCCTCCCTGCCCACAGCCTAGCAGGGAGGAGTGGGTGACCTGTTCTTCCCCCCAGTCCCCTTTCTCCGGTGTTTGCCCTCCCTCCCGACTCAGCATGGCGGGAGACGCGGCAGGTGGGACCCCTGGGACAATGCCTGTCCCCCCTCCCCCGCCTGCTCCCCCCAAAAACCCCCCAGTCTCGACCTCAACCGCCGCTACCGGACCACCTGCCACCGCTCCTGCTGAGGCGCCGGCAGCGGCGACCAACGGGGTGCCCTCTGCTGCTGCCACATCCCTCGCCCCTTCCGCCTCTGGGGGAGCCCCCCCAGCCGGCGGAAAGGGCAAGGGCAAAAAGAAGGGAAAAGGCCCCACTAGGAAGACAAAGCCCTCCATGGCGGAGCCTGCCACCGCTGCCCCGCCACCGGCCGCGGCGTCCCTCCCCGCTGTCCCCTCCACCAGCTCTGCGGGTGCCCCTCCCTCGGCCCCCAGAGCATACGCCCAGGTGGCGGCGGCCCCCCCGCCCGCCGCTACGTCATCTCCCCCGACCGCCGCCTCCGCTACCATCTACAGCGGCCGGGGCCCCTTCCCCACCTTGACCCGGAAGCACGGCATCCGTTGCCTCCTGGTGCCCGCCTCGCCCCACGTGGAGACCTACGTGCGGGCGCTGGCGAGGGTGGTGGGGCCCACGGCCATCGTGGCGGCCTCCAAAATGTACGGCAAGGTGGTTTTCTTCCTTGCCTCGGAGGCCGGCGCCCGGGAGGCGGTGGAGAAGGGCCTGGCGGTGGGGGGCGTGTTCGTCCCCCTGGAGCCGCTGGAGGACCTGGGCGTCCGAGTGGTCCTGACCTCCGTCCCTCCCTTCCTGCCCAATGTCGCCCTGTTACCCGCCCTCTCTACTTTGGGGAAGCCCATCTCCGTGGTGAGCCCTCTCCCCTTGGGCTGCAAGGACCCCGCCCTCCGTCACATCCTTTCGTTCCGCCGGCAGGTGCAGCTTCAGCTGCCGCCGGCGGCACGTGGCGGAGAGGCGCTCGAGGGGTCCTTCCTGGTCCCCTATCAGGGGGCCCAGTACCGGGTGCATTACGCCACGGGGGAGGCCCGGTGCTTCCTCTGCCGGGCGACGGGGCACGTTCGGAGGGACTGCCCCTTGGCCCGGCACGGAGGAGCTCTCGGGACCCCCGAGCCCCAGCACGGTGCCGGGCCCCGCCATCGCCGGTGCCCCTGACCGCCCGGTACCCAGAGCCGCCCCTCCTCCCCCTCAGTCCGTCACTGCTCCCGCTCGGGCCTCAGGGGTACGTTCTCCGGGATGCCCAGATGAGCGGGAGAGCCCCGCCTCCGCTGCCTGCACTCTGGCGGGGCCTGTGGAGGAGGGTGCGGCAGGGGTACTGCCGGGCGTGGGAGAGGGCTCTCCCCAGGGGGACTCTTCCCTCTCTCCTGTTGTTCCACCAGTGCCTCTCCCAGCCCCCAAACTGTCTTCTCTACCCCCTGACCCACTCCTTGTTGACCAGCCCGCAGGCGATGCCATGGAGGGCTGGACCCGGGTGGAGGTTAAGCGGAAGGCTCGGGCTCCGCCCGTGCCACCTGAGGCGGAAGCCCCCCGTAAGACCAGACAGGGGGCCGCAGGCACCGAGCCTTCCGCCATGCCCACGGGGACAACCCATCTGCCGATGACGGCTAGGGAAGACGTGGCAGCGCCGGAGGGTACCACCATCCCTCCTCCGCAGTCCCTCCCTGCGGAGGCCCCCGATGCAGCCCCTCCTGTTCCCTTGCCACCTGAACCCCTTGTAATACCCGAGGTGAGCGTCGCCTCGGGTGCGAGTGGGGAGGACCCCGGGGTGGTGGAAGGTGAGCTCCCCTCCATCTTCGCGGAGATCGAGGCCCTGGGTCTGACCCCGGTCACCCCGGGGGAGGACGACCCTCTGCCCACGGGCCTCCACTTAGCCGACATCACCCCAGCTTCCCCTTCCCCGTGCTCCACCGACCCTCCCGCTGCGTCCGCTCCCGCCTCCGCGGGTCCCCTGGACTCCTCAGCCTGCCCGGCTGCAGACGGCACCCTGCTGCTGGCTGCCGAGCCTGCTGTGGCGACGGCCGGTGCCTCGTGGCAGGGAGATGGGCTACCAGGGGTGTCCCTCGGTGGTGCGGAGCAATCGAGTTCCTTCCCGGGTGGGGGCCCCCCTGAGGGTTCCACATCGCCCCGTGCCGAGGCTGCTCTGCCTGCCATTGAGCCCGAGCCCGGTGTCACTGGGGACCCCCTCCCTACCCCTCAAACCCCCGTGCCTGGCCGCGAGGAGCCGCTTACCGATGGTCCTGCTCCTGCGGCCCAGGGTCCCATCTCTGTCCTTCCCCCCAACACTGCTCCTGCCCCCAGCCCTGCCCCCTCCACCTCTTGTACTGTTATTGCCGCCCCTGGGGCTGTCTCCTTCCCTTTCCCGGAGGATGACTCCCAGGGAGCGGCCTTTGAGTTCCACAGTCCCGACTCACTAGGGGCAGCGCTCTTCCCTCCGCCCCCCCCCCATTGAGCCAAGGTCCGGGGCGGACCAGGTGGCGCCGGTCCATCGGGCGCCACGACGCGGGTCCGCCCCTTGTTTACCCATCCCAGCGGGCCACGGGGGTGCGCCAGAGGCCCCACCGGTGGACCCCCAGAGGCCAGCGACCCCGCCCCCCCATACGCTGCGAGAGGAGTTGCGGGAGTTCTTGGAGGACGTCCGGGGCTCCCGCAACAAGGTCGTGCTTGCTCTCCAGCGCTGGGGGGACTTCCACTGGATCCTCCTGGCCACGCGGGCCCTCATAGGGGAGGGCAAGGGGACCGGGAAGCAGAATGTCGCGGCTTACCACCGGGCGCGCGGCTTCCGTGACTCCCTGCTCGCCTTCGGGGTGGGCCACGGTTTGCTGCGCGGCCCAACGGGGGCCGTGAGCGCCCCTGCTGACGTGGATCCCCCCCAGCCCTCCTCATGGCAGTCATCACCTTTGCCACACTAAACACCCGGAGCTGTAGGGTGGGTTTCCGCAGGAGCCAGGTGCTCTCCTTCCTTCGGGAGGAGGGGTACTCCGTGGTTTTCCTGCAGGAGACCCACACGGATCCGGCCGCCGAAGCTAGCTGGCGGCTGGAGTGGGGCCATCTCACCACCCGTCAGGCTGGAGTGGCTACCCTGTTCTCCCCCGACCTACGGCCAGAGGTGCTGGGGGTCGCCGAGGCTGTGCCGGGCCGCCTGCTGCACCTCCGGGTCCGCATGGCGGGGCTTGTGGTCAACCTCATCAACGTCTATGCCCCGACATCGGCCCCGGAGCGGCTGCGGTTCTATCGGCAGGCGTCCGCCTTCCTCGGCTCCCTGGATCCTCGCGAGTGCCTGGTCCTGGGCGGGGACTTTAACACCGTCCTCGAGGAGCGGGACCGCTCGGGGACCGAGCAGAGCCCGGCCGCCGCGGACGTCCTCAGGGAGATCGTCGCCCATCACTCCCTGGTGGACGTCTGGCGCGACCACCACCCGGACGACGCCTCCACGTACACCTATGTCCGGGTGGAAGCCCATCGGTCGTGCCACTCCCGGTTGGACCGCCTCTATCTGTCCCGGTTCCATCTCTCACAGGCCCAGTCCTCCAGCATCCGGCCGGCCCCTTTTTCGGACCACCACCTCGTCACCGTGACGGCCTCTCTCTGCGCAGAGAGGCCGGGGCCGGCCTATTGGCACTTCAACAACAGCTTGCTGGAGGATGGGGGCTTCGTGGCGTCCTTCCGGGAGTTCTGGCTGGCCTGGCGAGGGCAGCGGCGCGCCTTTCCCTCGGCACGGCGGTGGTGGGATGTGGGGAAGGTGCGCGCCCGGCTCTTCTGCCGTGACTACACCCGGGGCGCCAGCCGACGGAGGGATGCGGCGATAGGGCAGTTGGAGCGGGAGGTCTTAGAGCTGGAGAGGCATCTGGCCGCCAGCCCCGAGGATCCATCCCTTTGCGGAGCGTGCCGGGAGAAGCGGGAGGAGCTCCGGGTCCTGGAAGACCATCGGGCCCGGGGCTCCTTTGTTCGATCCCGCCTCCGCCTCCTTCGGGAGATGGATCGCGGCTCCCGCTTCTTCTACGCCCTGGAGAAACGGAGGGGGGCCAAGAAGCACGTCACCTGCCTCCTGGCGGAGGACGGCTCCCCCCTCACGGATCTGGCGGAGATGTGCGAGAGGGCCCGGACCTTCTACGCGCGCCTTTTCTCCCCGGATCCGACCGATCCTGCCGCTTGCAAAGTGCTCTGGGACGGACTCCCGACGGTCAGCGCGGGCGACCGGGACCGGCTAGAGCTGCCTCTCACTCTGGCCGAGTTCTCAGAAGCCCTCCGTCGCATGCCCACCAATAAATCCCCGGGCATGGACAGGCTGACCGTGGAGTTCTACCGCGTGTATTGGGACGTCCTCGGCCCAGACCTAGTCACCGTCTGGGCCGAGTCCTTGCGGGGCGGGGTCCTCCCTCTTTCATGCAGGCGAGCCGTGCTCGCTTTATTGCCGAAGAGGGGGGACCTCCGCGATTTACGGAATTGGCGTCCCATCTCGCTCCTCAGCACGGACTGTAAAATCGTTGCGAAGGCCATTTCGATTCGGCTAGGGTCCGTGCTGGCGGACGTGGTCCACCCAGACCAGACCTACACCGTCCCGGGCCGCACGATCTTTGATAACTTGTATCTGGTCCGGGACCTTCTGGAATTAGGGTGTAGGGATGGTCTGTCGTTCGCCCTCTTGTCCCTGGATCAGGAGAAGGCGTTCGACAGGGTGGACCACAGGTATCTCCTGGGCACTCTGCAGGCGTTAGGCTTCGGGTCCCAGTTTGTGGGGTTTCTCCAGGTGCTGTACGCCTCCGCAGAGTGTCTGGTCAGGCTCAACTGGACCCTGACCGAGCCGGTCAGCTTCGGGCGGGGAGTGCGGCAGGGGTGCCCCCTCTCGGGCCAGCTGTACGCCCTGGCGATCGAGCCCTTCCTCTGTCTCCTCCGCAGGAGGCTGACGGGGTTGGTGCTTCGGGAGCCGGAGCTGCGGCTGGTCCTGTCGGCGTACGCCGACGATGTGCTCCTCGTGGTCCAGGACCCGGGCGACTTGGCGCGGGTGGAGGCCTGCCAGGCCGTGTACTCGGCGGCCTCCTCCGCCCGGGTCAACTGGGCCAAGAGCTCTGGCCTGGTGGTCGGGGACGGGTGGCAGGCGAGCTCCCTCCCACCCGCGCTTCAGGCCATCCGGTGGAGCGCGGGTCCGCTGCTCTATCTCGGCGTTTACCTTTCTGCCACGCATCCCTCTCCGCCGGAGAACTGGCACGGTTTACAGGGCAGGGTGGCGGAGCGGCTCCGGAAATGGACAGGACTCCTCCGGTGCCTTTCCCTCCGTGGGAGGGCACTGGTGCTCAATCAACTGGTCCTGTCCATGCTCTGGTACCGGCTCAACACCCTGGTCCCGGCCCTGGTGTTCCTGACCGACCTCCGGAGGGTGGTGCTGGAGTTCTTTTGGCCAGGACTGCACTGGGTCCCTGCAGGGGTACTCCACCTGCCCCTGGAGGAGGGAGGGCAGGGCCTGAAGTGCCTCCGCACTCAGGTCCACGTCTTCCGCCTCCAGGCACTGCAGAGGCTCCTTTATGGTGCGGGTAGTCCGGTTTGGAGAGCCCTGGCGCACGCCTTCCTGCGCCGCTTCCGAGGGCTCCGATACGACCGGCAGCTCCTTTATCTCGATCTGAGGGGTCTTCCGCGAGACCTCTCCGGGCTGCCGGTCTTCTACCAGGACCTCCTCCGGACCTGGAAGCTGTTCTCTGCGACCAGGTCCGTGGCGGCCACCGAGGGGGCAGATCTCCTCGCGGAGCCCCTGCTACACAACCCCCAGCTCCGTGTGCAGGTGGCGGAGTCCCCCGCGGTGCGCCAGAGGTTGGTCCTGGCGGAAGCTACCAGGGTCGGAGACCTCCTGGACTACGACCAGGGAGACTGGCTGGATCCCCTGACGCTCGCTCGGCGGATGGGGCTCTCCAGACCGTGTACTCCCCGGCGCGTACTTCAGGAGGTGAGGGCCACTTTGCCGCCCGCTGCTCGGGCCTACCTCGACCGGGTCCTGCGTGAGGGCTCGCCCCGCCCACCCCCCTCCCCGAGCCCTCCGGACCTTTTCATCGGGCCCCTGCCCCGTAGACCCGACCGACCCTTCTCCGCAAGCCGGCTGCACGATCTGCAGCCGGTCCGTTTCCAAACCGCGCCAAGGAAGCAGCTCTACGTGCTCGTGCTCCACACCGTTCACTTCCTCACCCTCGTGTCCCGCCCCGACACCAAGCGGCGGGACCTCTTGCCACCTGTGGAGGGTGAGGAGCCCCGGTGGGCCAGCCTGTACTCCACTCTGGTCCCGAGGCCCACCGGGGATATCAGCTGGCGGCTCCTTCACGGGGCCGTGAGCACGGGCGTGTACTTGGCGCGGTTCACCCCTGTCCCGGACACCTGCCCCTTCTGCAGCGTGAGGGAGACCCTGGCGCATGTTTACCTAGAGTGCGCCAGGTTGCAGCCCCTATACCGGCTCCTCACCGACATTCTGTTACATTTCTGGCTGCACTTTTCCCCTCACCTCCTTATCCATGCACTCTCTATCCGTGGCCCCACAAAGTCGCGGGACCTCTTGGTCAACCTCCTCCTCGCCCTGGCTAAAAAGGCCATCCACGCGACCAGGGAGAGGAGGATGGCCGACAGAGACTCCTGCGACTGTGGGGCTTGTTTCCGGTCCCTCGTCCGCTCACGTCTCCGGGCGGAGTTCCTCTGGGTGGCGTCCGCTGGCTCCCTTGACGCCTTCGAGGAGCAGTGGGCGCGGTCCGGGGTTCTCTGCTCGGTGTCCCCATCAGGCTCCCTCCTTATGACCCTTTGACCTCACTCCTGTCCCTGTTCTTTTATTAGTTGTCCCCCGCACTTAGTGGGTTTCCGTGGCCCTGTGGAACCTCCCCTTAGGCTGGGGCGGGGGATCCGTTAGCATGGGGCGGGCTTCCGCCCGCCCTCTCTCCCGGATAACCCAATAGATACCGGGAGCGCTCTGCCTGCTTGGGCTGCTCCGCTGGCTGGAGCTTCTTCTCCCTTCCTGGGCTGCTGCTGCTGGCTGGAGGGCTCCTTTTCTGGACTGCTGCTGCCACTACTGCTGAGCAAGTGAGTGAGGGGTGGGGGGGGCCTTGCTGGCCAGCCCCCACTCCGCCATCTCTGGAGGGAGAAGCCAGGACCCCACCACCACCACCACCACCACTACAGTTACCACCTGTGGGGGGTCCTTCCAGCCTGGCCCCCAGGGCTGCTGGGGAAGGAGGAGCTGCTGCTGCTGGAGCTGTGTTTGTCCTGGGGAGCTGCTGGAGCCTGGAGGAGGAAGAGGACTGAGAAGCCCACCGGCTGCTGGGGAGCGCACAGAACTCCGAAGACCTCTGTGGAGGGGGCCACCAAAGACTGAGTAACTCTTTAACTGTGCTCTAGTGGTGGGGGTTTAGACTGTGTTTGTGGGGACATGGGGTGTGGCGTGGAGCCTGCCTCCTGGTCCATCTGTGTCCCCCCCCAACCCCCACCACCATCGCTGCCCCCTCCACCACCCCTGCAGTCCCTTACCATCTGCCTCTGCTCCTGCCTCTGGGACTCAGCTGCTCGCCTGGCTTGCCATGCCCTATTGCCACCGTTTGGGCCTCTAGCAGCAGCCAGCCAGCCATTGACTGTGCACAAGTGCTTGTGGGTGCACGCACACCCCCCTTCCCCTGGACTGACCGCTTCCCCTCTGCAACAGGCCCCCTAGCTTTGCCCCTTGTTGCCTGCCCCGTTCGCCCCTTGTGCCCCACCCCCGGCACCCAGCTTCAGTTTGTTTTGCCTGCCCCGCCCATCTCCCTTTGCAGCTTTGTTTGTCCTGCCCCAGCCCTGAAGCCAGCCCCTTGGTCCCTCTGCCCCACTCCCAGCCTGGTTGCTCCCCTCCCTCCGTGGCCCCTCGCCCTGATTAGCCCCTCCCCTCGTGCGCCCATAGCTCCATCAGTGCGCTTGTGCCTCTCCCTTGTTTAAGTTGCCCCTCTTGCACTGCACCCCCCATTGCTCTTGTTTCCCCTCCCCTCCCCTAGTGCAGCTAGAGGAGCCGGGTTTCAATCCTCTGTCGGTACTTGATACCCCCCCCCAAGTCCTTGGTAGTCCCCGTATCTGCCCCCCCCCCCCGCGTTTTGGCACCCTCCTCCCTGCCCACAGCCTAGCAGGGAGGAGTGGGTGACCTGTTCTTCCCCCCCGCCCCCTTTCTCCGGTGTTTGCCCCCCCTCCCGACTCAGCATGGAGGGAGACGCGGCAGGTGGGACCCCTGGGACAACGCCTGTCCCCCCTCCCCCGCCTGCTCTCCCCAAAACCCCCCCAGTCTCGACCTCACCCGCCGCTGCCGGACCACCTGCCACCGCTCCCGCTGAGGCGCCGGCAGCGACGACCGACGGGGTGCCCTCTGCTGCTGCCACGTCCCTCGCCCCTTCCGCCTCTGGGGGAGCCCCCCCAGCCGGCGGAAAGGGCCAGGGCAAAAAGAAGGGAAAAGGCCCCGCTAGGAAGACAAAGCCCTCCATGGCGGAGCCTGCCACCGCTGCCGCGGCCCCGCCACCGGCCGCGGCGTCCCTCCCCGCTGTCCCCTCCACCAGCTCTGCGGGTGCCCCTCCCTCGGCCCCCAGAGCATACGCCCAGGTGGCGGCTGCCCCCCCGCCCGCCGCTACGTCATTTCCCCCGACCGCCGCCTCCACTACCATCTACAGCGGCCGGGGCCCCTTCCCCACCTTGACCCGGAAGCACGGCGTCCGTTGCCTCCTGGTGCCCGCCTCGCCCCACGTGGAGACCTACGTGCGGGTGCTGGCGAGGGTGGTGGGGCCCACGGCCATCGTGGCGGCCTCCAAAAATGTACGGCAAGGTGGTTTTCTTCCTTGCCTCGGAGGCCGCCGCCCAGGAGGCGGTGGAGAAGGGCCTGGCGGTGGGGGGCGTGTTCGTCCCCCTGGAGCCGTTGGAGGACCTGGGGGTCCGTGTCGTCCTGACCTCCGTCCCTCCCTTCCTGCCCAATGCCGCCCTGTTACCCGCCCTCTCTACTTTGGGGAAGCCCCTTTCCGTTGTGAGCCCTCTCCCCTTGGGCTGCAAAGACCCCGCCCTCCGTCACGTCCTCTCGTTCCGCCGGCAGGTGCAGCTTCAACTGCCGCCGGCGGCGCGTGGCGGAGAGGCGCTCGAGGGGTCTTTCCTAGTCCCCTATCAGGGGGTCCAGTACCGGGTGCACTACTCCACGGGGGAGGCCCGGTGTTACCTCTGCCGGGCGACGGGGCACGTTCGGAGGGACTGCCCCCTGGCCTGGCACGGAGGAGCGCCCGGGACCCCCGAGCCCCGGCAGAGCGCCGGCCCTGTCATCGCTGGCGCCCTCGGCCACCCGGTGCCCAGAGCCACCCCTCCTCCTCCTCAGCCCATCACTGCTCCCGCTTGGGCCTCAGGGGGCCGTCCTCCAGGGCGCCCAGACGAGCGGGAGTGCCCTACCTCTGCTGCCTGCACTCTGGCAGGGCCTGTGGAGGAGGGTGCGGCAGGGGTACTGCCGGGCGTGGGAGGGGGCTCTCCCCAGGGGGGCTCTTCCCTCCCTCCTGCTGTCCCACCAGTGACTCTCCAAGCCCCCATGCTGTCATCCCTGCCCCCTGACCCACTCTCTGTCGACCAGCCCGCAGGCGATGCCATGGAGGGCTGGACCCGGGTACAGGGTAAGCAGGGCAAGCGGAAGGCACGGGCTCCGCCCGTGCCACCTGAGGCGGAAGCCCCCCGTAAGACCAGAAAGGGGGCCGCCGACACCGAGCCCTCCGCCGTGCCCCAGGGGTTGACCCATCTGCCAATGACGGCTAGGGCAGATGTGGCAGCACCGGGGGGTACCACCATCCCTCCTCCGCCGTCCCCCCCGTGGAGACCTCCGCTGCGGCCCCTCCTGTTCCCTTGCCACCTGTACCCCCTGCAATACCCGAGGTGAGCGTCGCCTCGGGCGCGAGTAGGGAGGACCCCAGGGTGGTGGGAGGTGAGCTCCCCTCCATCTTTGCGGAGATCGAGGCCCTGGGTCTGACCCCGGTCACCCCGGGGGAGGACGACCCTCTGCCCACGGGCCTCGATCTAACCGACCTCACCCCAGCTTCCCCTTCCTCGTGCTCCACCGACCCTCCAGCTGCGTCTGCTCCCGCCCCTGAGGGTCCCCTGGACCCCTCGACCTGCCCGGCCGCGGATGGCACCCTGCTGATGGCCGCCGAGCCAGTTGCGGCGACGGCCGGTGCCTCGTGGCTGGGAGACGAGCTATCAGAGGTGTCCCTCGGTGGGGCGGGGCAGCCGAGTTCCTTCCCGGGCGGGGACCCCCCTGAGGGTTCTGCACTTCTCACCTGCCGTTGAGCCCGAGCCCGGCGTCACTAGGGACCCCCTCCCTACCCCTCACACCCCCGTGCCTGGCCGCGAGGAGCCGCTTACTGATGGTTCAGCTCCTGCGGCCCAGGGTCCCGTCTCTGTCCCTCCCCCCACCCCTGCTCCTGACCTCGTCCCTGCCCCCTCCACCTCCCGTGATGTTATTGCCGCCCCTTGAGCTGTCTCCTTCCCTTTCCCGGAGGATGACTCCCAGGGAGCGGCCTTTGAGTTCCACAGTCCCGACCCACTAGGGGCTGCACTCTTCCCTCCGCGGCCCCCCACTGAGCCAGGGTCCGCCCCTTGCTTGCCCGTCCCAGTAGGCCACGGGGCTGCACCAGAGGCCCCACCCCCCCATACACTGAGAGAGGAATTGCCGAAGTTCTTGGAGGACGTCCGGGGCTCCCGCAACAAGATCCCACTTGCTCTCCAGCACTGGGGGGACTTCCACCTGATCCTCCGGGCCGTGAGGGCCCTCCCTGGGGGAGGGCAAAAGGACCGGGAAGCAGGGTGCCGCGGCTTACCATCGGGTACGCAAATTCCGTGACTCCTTGCTCACCTTCGGGGAGGGCCACGGCTTGCTGCGCGGCCCACCGGGGGCCATGAGCGCCCCTGCCGACGAGAATCCATCCAAGCCCTCCTCATGGCACTCGTCACCTTTGCCACACTGAACACCCGGAACTGTAGGGTGGGTTTCCGCAGGAGCCAGGTGCTCTCCTTCCTTCGGGAGGGGGGGTACTCTGTGGTTTTCCTGCAGGAGACCCACACGGATCCGGCCGCCGAAGCTAGCTGGCGGCTGGAGTGGGGGGACGGGGTCTACTTCAGCCATCTCACGACCCGTCGGGCTGGAGTGGCTACCCTGTTCTCCCCCGACCTACGGCCTGAGGTGCTGGGGGTCGCCGAGGCTGTGCCGGGCCGCCTGCCGCACCTCCGGGTCCGCATGGAGGGGCTCGTGGTCAACCTCGTCAATGTCTGTGCCCCGACATCGGCCCTGGAGCGGCTGCAGTTCTATCAGCAGGCATCCGCCTTCCTCGGCTCCTTGGAGCCTCGCGAGTGCCTGGTCCTGGGCGGGGACTTCAACACCGTCCTAGAGGAGCGGGACCGCTCAGGGACCGAGCAGAGCCCGGCCGCCGCGGACGTCCTCCGGGAGATTGTCACCTATCACTCCCTGGTGGACGTCTGGAGCAACCACCACCCGGACAATGTCTCCACGTTCACCTATGTCCGGGTGGAAGCCCATCGGTCATGCCGCTCCCGGTTGGACCGCATCTATTTGTCACGTTTCCATCTCTCACGGGCCCAGTCCTCCAGCATCCGGCTGGCCCCTTTTTCGGACCACCACCTCGTCACTGTGACGGCCTCTCTCAGTGCGGAGAGGCCGGGGCCGGCCTACTGGCACTTCAACAACAGCTTGCTGGAGGATGGGGGCTTCGTGGCATCCTTCCGGGAGTTCTGGCTGGCCTGGCGAGGGCAGCGGCATGCCTTTCCCTCGGCGCGGCGGTGGTGGGATGTGGGGAAGGTGCGCGCCCGGCTCTTCTGCCGTGACTACACCCGGGGCTCCAGCCGACGGAGGGATGCGGCGATAGGGCAGTTGGAGCGGGAGGTCTTAGAGCTGGAGAGGCGTCTGGCCGCCAGCCCCGAGGATCCATCCCTTTGCTGGGCGTGCCGGGAGAAGCGGGAGGAGCTCCGGGTCCTCGAGGGCCCAGGGCGCCTTTGTTCGATCCCGCATCCGCCTCCTTCGGGAGATGGATCACGGCTCCCGCTTCTTCTACGCCCTGGAGAAACGGAGGGGGGCCATGAAGCACGTCACCTGCCTTCTGGCAGAGGGCGGCTCCCCCCTCACGGATCCGGTGGAGATGTGCGAGAGGGCCCGGACCTTCTACGCGCGCCTTTTCTCCCCGGATCCAACCGATCCTGCCGCTTGCAGAGTGCTCTGGGACGGGCTCCCGACGGTCAGCGCAGGTGACCGGGACCGGCTAGAGCTGCCTCTCTCTCTGGCCGAGTTCTTGGAAGCCCTCCGCCGCATGCCCACCAACAAGTCTCCGGGCATGGATGGGCTGACCGTGGAGTTCTACCGCGTGTTCTGGGACGTCCTCGGCCTGGACCTGGTCAGCGTCTGGGCCGAGTCCTTGCGGAGCGGGGTCCTCCCTCTCTCGTGCAGGTGAGCCGTGCTCGCCTTACTGCCGAAGAAGGGGGACCTCCGCGACTTATGGAATTGGCGTCCCGTCTCGCTCCTCAGCGCAGACTACAAGATCGTAGCCATGGCCATCTCGCTGCGGCTGGGGGCCGTGCTGGAGGACGTGATCCACCCAGACCAGACCTACACCATCCCGGGCCGTAGCATCTTCGACAACCTGTATCTGGTCCGGGATCTCTTGGAGCTTGGGTGCAGGGATGGTCTGTCGTTCGCCCTCCTGTCCCTGGATCAGGAGAAGGCGTTCGACATGGTGCACCATGGGTATCTTCTGGGCACTCTGGAGGCGTTCGGCTTCGGGTCCCAGTTTGTGGGTTTTCTCCAGGTGCTGTACGCTTCCGCAGAGTGTCTGGTCAGGCTCAACTGGACCCTGACCGAGCTGGTCAGCTTCAGGCGGGCAGTGTGGCAGAGGTGCCCCCCCTCGGGCCAGCTGTACGCCCTGGCAATCGAGCCCTTCCTCTGTCTCCTCCGCAGGAGGTTGACGGGGTTGGTGCTTCGGGAGCCGGAGCTGCGGCTGGTCCTGTCGGCGTACGCCGACGATGTGCTCCTCATGGTCCAGGACCCGGGCGACTTGGCATGGGTGGAGGCCTGCCAGGCTGTGTACTCCACGGCCTCCTCCGCCCGGGTCAACTGGGTCAAGAGCTCTGGCCTGGTGGTCGGGGACGGGTGGCAGGCGAGCTCCCTCCCACCCGCGCTTCAGGCCATCCGGTGGAGCGCGGGTCCGCTGCTCTATCTCGGCGTTTACCTTTCTGCCACGCATCCCTCTCCGCCGGAGAACTGGCAAGGTTTGCAGGGCAGCGTGGCGGAGCGGCTCCGGAAATGGACAGGACTCCTCCGGTGCCTTTCCCTCCGAGGGAGGGCACTGGTGCTCAATCAACTGGTCCTGTCCATGCTCTGGTACCGGCTCAACACCCTGGTCCCGGTGTTCCTGACCGACCTCCGGAGGGTGGTTCTGGAGTTCTTTTGGCCAGGACTGCACTGGGTCCCTGCAGGGGTGCTCCACCTGCCCCTGGAGGAGGGAGGGCAGGGCCTGAAGTGCCTGCGCACTCAGGTCCACGTCTTCCGCCTCCAGGCACTGCAGAGGCTCCTTTATGGTGCGGGTAGTCCGGCGTGGAGAGCCCTGGTGCATGCCTTCCTGCACCGCTTCCGAGGGCTCCGATACGACTGGCAGCTCCTTCATCTCGATCCGAGGGGTCTTCCGCGAGACCTCTCCAGGCTGCCAGTCTTCTACCAGGACCTCCTCCGGACCTGGAAGCTGTTCTCTGCGACCAGGTCCATGGCGGCCACCGAGGGGGCGGACCTCCTCGCGGAGCCCCTGGTACACAACCCCCAGCTCCGTGTGCAGGTGGCGGAGTCCCCCGCGGTGCACCAGAGGTTGGTCCTGGCGGAAGCCACCAGGGTCGGAGACCTCCTGGACTACGACCGGGGAGACTGGCTGGATCCCCTGACGCTTCCTTGGCGTATGGGGCTCTCCAGACCTTGCACTCCCCGGCGCATACTACAAGAGGTGAAGGCCGCTTTGCCGCCCGCTGCTCGGGCCTACCTCGACCGGGTCCTGTGTGAGGGCACGCCCCGCCCAGCCCCCACCCCGAGCCCTCCGGACCTCTTCATCAGGACTCTGCCCGTGGACCCGACCGGGCCACCCGCCCCTTCTCCGCAAGCCGGCTGCACGATCTGCAGTCGGTCCATTTCCAAACCGCGCCAAGGAAGCATCTCTACGCGCTCGTGCTCCACACCCTTCACTTCCTCACCCTCATGTCACCCAACACCAAGTGGCTGGACCTCCTGCCACCTCTGGAGGGTGAGGAGCCCCGGTGGGCCAGCCTGTACTCCACCCTGGTCCCAAGGCCCATCGGGGATATCAGTTGGCGGCTCCTCCATGGGGCTGTGAGCACGGGCATGTACTTGGCGCGGTTTACCCCTGTACCAGACACCTGCCCCTTCTGCAGCGTGAGGGAGACCCTGGCGCACGTTTACGTAGAGTGCGCCAGGCTGCAGCCCCTATACCGGCTCCTCACCAATATCCTATTGCGTTTCTGGCTGCACTTTTCCCCTCACCTCCTTCTCCATGCACTCCCTATCCATGGCCCCACAAAGTCGCGGGACCTCCTGGTCAACCTCCTCTTCGCCCTGGCTAAGATGGCCATCTACGCGACCAGGGAGAGGCGGTTGGCCAATGGAGACTCCTGCAACTGTGGAGCTTGTTTGCGGTCCTTAGTCCGTTCACGTATCCGGCAGAGTTCCTCTGGGCGGCATCCACTGGCTCCCTTGACGCCTTCGAGGAGCAGTGGGCGCTGTCCGGGGTTCTCTGCTCGGTGTCCCCGGCAGGCTCCCTTTTTATGACCCTTTGACCGCACTCCTGTCCCTGTTCTTTTATTAGTTGTCCCCTGAAATTAGTGGGTTTCTGAGGTCCTGTAGATCCTCCCCTTAGGCTGGTCGGGGGGGATCCTTTAGCATTGGGCGGGCTTCTGCCCGCCCAGTTTCCCGGAAACCCAATAGATACAGTATGTATGGAATACAGGTAACAATATAGTCTGAATTCATGTATTTTAATACAATATTTAGATACACTAAAGAAAACAAAACATTAAATCAAAATTTGACTAGGTTTAGGTGTACTTAGTTTTAAAACAAGAGCGTAAGTGTTGCTGACAGAAATAACCCTCTTTCAGCCTGTTCATGATTCAGAGCCTCGGTTTTCACTGCTTTGTATGTAGTGCAAAGAACATGCAAAACAGAGAAACCAAGACACAAGGCTCAGAGTTGCTAGCAGCAAGATAACAAGCCCATTTGTCTCAGCACATTTTGAGAAGTTCACATGTTAAGAAGCATCTGTCCCCATGCATCATCTCTCAATTTGATAGAAATCAGTAATTACTGTTGGGCACTCTTGTGCTGACCCAATGACTTAGTTACAGCACAACACAACACCGTCCATAAAATGAAATGCAAATTCCGGTGATCTGCTTCAGTACTGGTAAGAACTGGAAGGGTTTAAGAGGCAGTTAGGAGACAAAGTGGCCTTCTGGCAGGTTTCTAGCACAACCCTGTGGCAGACTCATTGACCAACATCAATGAACTCTGCAAGGATCTGTATCCAGTCCTCCACTGGCACAGGGAGGGTCACTGCAGCGGAGGAAGGCAGTTAAAAAATAAAAAACAGGCCTTGATGGCAACTGTCTTGCTACAAAATGACATAACTGGACACCAGCAGTATGAGTCACTGTCAGGGATCATACACACTCATTTCTGTTCTGCTATTATAATCAATCAGAAAAGTTCTTTACTGTTTAAACTATATATATTTTATGTACGTTTGCAGTGTTGTTGTAGCCATGTGGATACAGGATATTAGAGAGACAAGGTGGGTGAGGTAATATCTTTTTTTCTGGACCAACTCCATTGGTGGCAGAGAGAAACTTTTGAGCTACACAGAGCTCTTCTTCAAGGTTCTATGTAGCTCTAAAGCTTGTCTCTGTCACCAACAGAAGTTGGTTCAATAAAAGCTATTACCTCATCCACCTTGTCTCAATTTTTTTTTTTACTTAAATATTATTAAGCAGCTGTTTTTTTCAGTAGTGATCAAAGGCAGAGTTTCTTCTGTTAGAGACTGTTAAGAGGTTAGAGAATAGAATAATGGTCCCTTATGAGGGACAGTCTTCATTTTGGGTCTAATTTAACTTTGGTACTACCTCAGTCTTGGTGGTTTTTTAAAAATATATATATAGCTGTAACTTGCTTATATTAGAAATGGTGAACCATGAAGCTATGATTATGGAGAATTTAATAGTATTTATGTTACTGACATGTCACCTCTTTCCCTCTGTGTTTGTTTGTTTGTTGTTTTTTAAACAGTTGTGATTTTAGAGATTTTCAAAGGCACAAATGGCAGTGAGGCCCCGAACTCCCATGGAATTTCAATGAGCGCTAGACACCTAACTGCCATTTGTACCTTTGAAAAAAATCTCCCTTTTAGTGGATTTTGAAGGTACTTCACTGATATCCTGAGGAAGTAGAGTTCGCTTTCTCTACAGAACAGGTACAGAAATGCTGGAGGGAGAGTGGCCCAATGCAAAGTGCTAGTCTGTGACTCAGGAGACTTGGAGTCAATTCCCTTCTCTGTCTCAGACTTCTTTGTTGACCTTGAGAAAGTCACTCAGACCTGGTCTACACTAGGAAAGTTACTTTGGTGTAGTTATATCAGAAGGGCAGTGATATTTTTATTAATACTAATTATGTTAGTATAAACATTAGTGTGGATGCAGTTATACTGGAATAAAAACGCCTGATGTTGGTATAGCTTATTTTGGTTCTTGTTGATACCTGTATAGCTCTGCACTAGGCAGGGTATACTATACTAGTAATGTAGACAAGCCCTTAGTCTCTCTGTCTTGGTTCCCCATCTGTAAAATGGGGACAGTAGCAATTCCCTAACTCTGGGTGGTTTGAGGACAAATACATTAAGATTGTGAGGGGCTCAGACACTACGGTGATGGAGGCCATAAAAGAATGCTACAGCGACAGACAGTGCAGGCTTCCTTATGCGGTCTCACCAATGTGCCTCAACCCTGCGTCACAGTAGAGCTGGCTATTCTCCTTCTATTTTATGACCAATTCTACTTTGCAGCACCGTTCCAGAATCAACTCCAGCCAGTGGCTCAGGGTTACAGCTTGCCAGCATTACTTCTTCATATGTAATCTTCACTCTTCAGTTATACGCTCTTCTTTTCCCCAGTGCTGATGTCGGCCATCACAAATGAATCCTGCTTAATGTCAGTGATATCTACTCATTAACACTGAGTCAAAGAACATATTCAGCACTGAACAAGTTCTCTTCTTAATGTACCTGGACATTTGAATAGATAATTTAATCAGGATAGATTCGTTTCATCCAAACTATACCAAAGTCCCCATCTCTTTCCTTCTGGTATTAGAAAGTAAGAAGTGTCAATAACGTGTGCCAACAGGCCCCTTTGAGATACAGAATTGCTCCTCTAGACCTTCTCCCCTAATCTTCTTTACCACATTCATCATTAGCTTCTCCTTTACATTTTTAATGAGTCTAAACAACATCTCGAGGCAAGGTTTGATTAGCATGTTAACGAGGCAGTTCCCAACAGGCAGTTTGGAGTGATAGCTCAATTCCAAACACCAACAGCAAAAATGTTATTCAGATAAACGTAGCCATTAGAATGAAACTCAGGACAAGCTGGACTCACTTGTCACAACCTGATAAATGGTTAGGCCTTTTTCTGCATGTAGCATAATTGTAGCCATGTCAGTTCCAGGATATTAGCGAGACAAGATGGGTGAGGTAATATCTTTTATTGGACCAAATTCTGCTTTACCACGTTATATCCGAATTCGTGTTATATTGGGTAGTGTTATATTGAGGTAGAGGTGTACTTAGCATTGTGCAAGAGAATTTTATAAAGAGAATCTGATGTTTGGCACTTATTCCAGCTGTATTTTTTCTCTAATCAATAGAGAATTTACAGTGTGGTATAGTCTCACTATCTCTGCTTCAATCACTTATGGAGAGCTCTGAGAAAATATATATTTTTCATTTCACAGGCATTGCAAAATAAAAAACTTATTTTGTGAGTTCACAAATTTGTGCACGAAACATTGCCATTTCTGAACACAAACACAGCTTTTTATGACAAAATGTTACTCATGACCAGCATAAATATTAAATGAAATCCTCAGTTTGGGGATGTTTA
The DNA here is from genome assembly GCF_020497125.1 of Mauremys mutica. Taxonomy (NCBI): domain Eukaryota; kingdom Metazoa; phylum Chordata; order Testudines; family Geoemydidae; genus Mauremys; species Mauremys mutica. Next base: position 184,292,017 of record NC_059073.1, on the reverse strand, counting down.
TGAGCCATGAACCCCATGTCCCAAGGCAAATTTAAACGAATAAAATGACCGAAGTACAAAACACACACACACACACACCCTCCAGCTCAGCCAAGGCTGTGTCAGTCAACCTCTGGGCTTCATCTGGGAGCCCCAAATCACCATGAGATTAATTAAAGATGAAATGGCTGATGGACATTGCAGTATAAATCTCTCACAAGCAGGTGACAGTCTGGAAGAGTGACACTCAACATCTCCAGAGCAGAGCTGTGAGGATAATGGATTTTTTGGCTCTCTAGCAATTCCAAAAACCCCAAAATAAAAGTGTTTTGTGTTAACCCCAAATTGAAATTTTTCACAATTTTAAGCAAATTGAAAAGTCAGGAAAAAAATCATTTCAGGTTCAATAAAATGTTTCATTTTGACTTCAATCATTTTAAAACAATTTTTTAAAAATAAAAGATGTTTTGAAATGAAAAAAGTTTTTATTTTTTGATTTGAAATGACTGTTTAGAAAATGTCAAAACTAAACATTTAGCTTTTTCTGAAAAAATGTTAAGGTTTTTCTTTTCTTTTTGGCCTAAAGAACTTGACAAAACCAACCAAACTGATAAAATGTTTCTCTGTCACCAAATCTGCATTTTTAATAAAAAAAAGTTTCCATCAAAAAACTTCACTTAGCTCTGCTCAGGAGCATCCTTCATGGGTAATTCAGAATCATGGGGTGGCAGAACCAGAAGGCGTTGTTGTAACTGTGTTGGTCCTAGGATATTAGAGGGACAAGGTGGGTGAGGTAATATCTTCTATTGGACCAACTTCTGTTGGTGAAAGAGAGAGACAAGTTTTCAAGCTTATATAGAGCTTTTCTCCAGACCTGAAGAGCAGCTCTGTGTAAGCTACTGAAAACTTGTCTCTCTCACCAAAAGAAGCTGGTCCAATAAAAGATATTGCCTCACCCACCGTTTCTCTTTGAGCTGAAGAAGGCAGTTCTCTGTGAGGGGGGAGAAAAAGGCTTTTTTTTTTTTTTAAATTGAGGCAATGTAAGTGTAACACACAAGAGTGTTTTGTTTTTTCACAAATCTGTGAAAAGTATATTTTGCTGACCACAGATCTATGCACAAGAGCTGCAAACTCTCCTCTCTCCTACTTAAGCCTCTCACAGCAGTTTGTATGCAGCAATTCTATTTAGCTGGCAAACTCCCAGCGAGACTTTTCCCAGCCCTGAAACTGTCCCCTCCTCTGCCCCCTGCTACCTGCCAACCTTGCTTCCTGCACACATTTTTTCCTGATACCACTTTCTCCCATTACTTGCCTTCCTGTTTTGTCTCTTACTTGCTGCCTTTTTATTTTTGGCTGACTAAGGAAAGATTTTAACTGTCGCCGCTACGCAGATCCCATGGTGAATAGTAATTATAAATACAGAGATTATATAGATATTTATTTATCTTTCTTCCAATCGCCCCTAAAGAATCAACTTTCAAACCAATTCTAAGTCACCATTTTCTGTACCACTCATTTTAAACCCAGTCATATTTTCAAAGCCACTTATAAAGCACATATTCCCAAGCAAAATGAGCTTCTTATCTCACCTGTGATGGATGAGACTGGCCTCTTTGCAAAAGATGTCTGATGAGCACAGGCCTGTCTGTGAGAAACCATTATGATGATCCCTGGGTACACACATTACATGCCCAGGCATTCTGATTCTCAGCACCTAGCCACATCATGCAGCATCAAGAACAGACCTCAGGCCCAGAAGCATAAACCATCTTAGATCCAGTGAGCCAAGGGAACCATGACTAACTCGGCTAGTAAAGGGAGTCAAGAAGTCTGGCATACTCTATCTAGCCAAAGGCAGTTGTACCCCTACACACACACCAGTCAGGGATTTGAACAGAAGTAACATGAGGGTTTTGCTGCCCTATATAAGCTGGAAGATGTGTGCATCTCATTGCTCACGGTCACGTTTACAATATTCATTCACGAAACATTAACTGCCTCTAGTGAAGTGGTGCTCTTCACAAATCTTCTGCCTATTTGGTATCACTTCATGGCCCTGTGCCTGAGCTGGACTGACTGCTAGAGACAATGGAGTTTACCACCTAACCTGAAAGAAGTGATTGTGGAAGAGCCTGTCTGCTTTCTTATAGGGATCTCTGGAAGCCAGTGCCTCTCCAAAGATGTGTGAGCACTTTAGCTGCACAGAGTGGATGCAACACTGTTGTACTGAGGGCATCTGTTTCTTGGGGAGATTAACTGAAATCTAATTCATTTATAAAGTGTCATGATACCTAATGCACCCATGAAACACTCGTTGATTTCTAAATAAGAATAGAATTTGATACATTTTGTGCCTGGGGATAGAAGAGTCAGTAGGGTAATGTGTTTCACTCAGGAAGTGGAACAGAAACCCACAGAACAAATATACTGAAGAAAGGACCAAAGCATCTATTGTCATTGTAGGTGCTTACTGAGGTACTTGGATAAAAGTATCCCCAGGATTAAATGAAGAGACAATTACGCATAACAAATTGATTATTTAAATTCATAGCCTCCAGATGGGTGGGCACATAAATCTGTAGGGAAAGATTCTGGTGGGGTAGATCATTTGTAACTGAGGTGAATCATCATCAGAATCTGGGAAGATCCTGATTACAGAGCACTAGAGAAAGGAAAGTGAGTGAAAAATAATATGAATTGTGTATATTCATATTGAGCAATTATGTAATTCGGCATTACTAATTGAGTCAAAAGAATAGAGTCAAAAGAGAGGGTTGAGATCTGAGCCTTTAATTAGACCAACCTAGGTTCAATTATGTATGTTCATAACCTACTGTAACTCAAGATGGCATACTGTATCTCAAAATCCTCATCCAAGATATGTGCTGCTGTGAAATGACCAATACAATTTTTCAACTAATTTAAATGTGTATACCTTTTTATCTTTGAAAACTAAGTAAAGCAATGGAATTCAAAATTGTTGTTATGTTAGTGTACATATATTTTCCTGACCCATGGACATCAGGGGGATGCTGTACTGGTACACAGATCCTGATCCTCTATAGAAGTGTAGGATCAGGGTTTAAAACAACATTTAGGTCTTTAGTACTTCACAGTCTTGTTTTTACAGACAATGCCTTGTCTAGTTTTGTTTGCTGTTTCTCTAATGTCTGTTACTTATGTCTGTGATGTTTGGTCAACTATTATGGTGTGTACACACACACACGCTCTCACTTTGTGTGCGTGCAAGGAGCACAAACCATCTCAATGCTAATGAGGGGTTGGTTTCCTGGTGAGATTTTTCTGGCCATCATATTATTTGCTATTTTCCGAATGTTGACAGCTTTGGCTTCTGACATGTCCAGACAGACAAGTTATTAATTTATTAATATTAACGTAACATCTCAACTATTCTTTCCCCCTGGACAATTGGCCCAGCTACAGTAAAGTTTATGGCCTAACTTTCAGAAATGCACCTAAGAAACAGCATTATTTATATCCATTGATCTGGTTGTGTATTTTTTGTTTTGCTGATGTACTTGGCACTGCAGCTGCTGCAACATAAAGATAGCTGTCAATATATATGGTCCAACTTGTCCTTCAGTTTCTTAGCAAGTCATTTAGGCACACACTCACATGTGCCTGGTTTCAGGTCATTCCAATGAAATATTTATTTGTATATTTCATTGATTCTCACTACCTAAGCAATATGTCCCACAGTTGCTCATCGATTTTCCTTTGGTTGTAATTAGGAGAGTGCTTATCTTATTATCATCAGTAGGGATATCCAGAGAATTTCAATTAACCGGTAGTAGATTTTCCTAGCTCTGTTTATCAATTTCCAGACCAAAAATAAATTCTTAAATGAGTGTTAAGGGGAAATAACCTTTTAAAATATTACATTTTTAGGAAAAAAAGGTATTGAAAAGTTTGGGAAACTTTAAATTAAGGTAAAACTTTTTTTAAAAATTCAAAAGGTTAGAAAGCAAGAGATGCAGCCCTAAGCTCCCTCATACAACTTTAATTTTGCCCTGTATCCCAATCCAACCTGCACTCAGATTCTTGAAATAAACTTATGCTGGCACACAGCCTATATTCAATACATATCCCTACTCTATTGTGCTATACTCTACTAAACATAATGCCTCAGATAATCAGATTGTATAGACTAACAGACGTATTGGAGCATAAGCTTTCGTGGGTCACAGAGCTCAGCAACCAGTTGTGCTGTGGCATCATCAGGGATACTGTTCCTGACAGCTTGTATTCCATCTGTGTGTGGGACGTTTGTATAGAGAGCCTCCACATCCAATCAACAGAGCCAGACGTGTACCCAGAAGCCTCCTGCTGCAAGACAAGCCCAAGAAAAACCAACAGAACTCCACTGGCCAGCACCTAAAGTCCTCAGCTAAAACCTCTCCAACGCATCATCAGTGATCTACAACCCATCCTGGACAACGATCCCCCGCTTTCACAGGCCTTGGGAGGCAGGCCAATCCTCGCCCACAGACAACCTGCCAACTGTAAACATATTCTCACCAGCAACCACACACCGCACCATTGTAACTCTAACTCAGGAACAAATTGTCAAGGTTCCTTCCCCACTCTGAACTTTAGGGTACAGATGCGGGGACCTGCATGGACACTTCTAAGCTTAATTACCAGCTTAGATCTGGTATCGCTGCCACCATTCACAAGCACTCCCTTCTTTGGGTAGCCTTGAGAAACTTCACCAATTTCCTGGTGGACACAGATCCAAACCCCTTGGATCTTAAAACAAGGAGAAATTAACCATCCCCCCTCCTTTCTCCCACCAACTCTTGGTGGATCCAGATCCAACCCCCTTGGATCTAAAAACAAGGAAAAAAATAAATCAGGTATTAAGAAAAAAGGCTTTTAATTAAAGAAAAGAAAGGTAAAAGAAAACCCTCTGGGAGAGATTAGCATACCAGCTACTCTCACAGACAACAGATTCAAAACACAGAGAATGTTCCCCTGGGCAAAAACTTAGTACACCAATGAAAATACCCCAATATCCAATTTGATTCTACCTCTAATTGCACAAGACAGGTTACAAAGAAATAAACATAAACCTATTTATTCCTTTCTAAAATTTACTACTCTGATAAGAGGTTGGTTCCTTGATCTTTTTCACTCCGGCTGAAACTGAAACTCTAAACAAAGGAAAACTTCCCTCCTTCCTTTTGAAACATCTTGTTCCCCCATTGGTTCCTCTGGTCAGGTGTCAGCTAGACTAGGTGAACCCTTAACCCTTTACAGGTAAAAGAGGCATTAACCCTTAGCTATCTTAACCCTTTACAGGTAAAAGAGGCATTAACCCTTAGCTATCTGTTTATGACACCAATCCATGCAACAAACCTCGATGCCAACTCTGCCCACATATTTACACCAGCGACACCATCACAGGACCTAACCATATCAGCCACAACATCTCCGGTTCATTCACCTGCACATCCACCAATGTAATATACACCATCATGTGCCAGCAATGCCCCTCTGCTATGTACATCGGCCAAACTGGACAATCCCTATGTAAAAGGATAAATGGACACAAGTCAGATATTAGGAATGGCAATATACAAAAACCTGTAGGCGAACACTTCAACCTTCCTGGCCACACAATAGCAGATTTTAAGGTGGCCATCCTGCAGCAAAAGAACTTCAGGACCAGACTTCAAAGAGAAACTGCTGAGCTTCAGTTCATTTGCAAATTTGACACCATCAGCTCAGGATTAAACAAAGACTGTGAATGGCTTGCCAACTACAAAAGCAGTTTCTCCTCCCTTGGTGTTCACACCTCAACTGCTAGAGGAGGGCCTCATCCTCCCTGAATCAGTCTCTAGACTGATTCTTGCCTGCATATTTATACCTGCCTCTGGAAATTTCCACTACATGCGTCTGATGAATTGGGTATTCACCCACGAAAGCTCATCCTCCAGTTCATCAGTTAATCCTGTGGCACCTTATAGACTCTTCGTTGCTTTTTACAGATCCAGACGAACATGGATACCCCTCTGATACTTGACAGATTGTATGTGCCACTTTCACAATCATATACTGTCCCATAATTCACCTTCCATTGGAAAGGCAGCAACATTAACATCTCACCACTTCATATGCACAAACACATAACATATTCAGTTCACATCCAGTCTTAATATTTATATTATTGTAGGATAAAGATGCTGCAATCAGATGCCATACAATCAAATAAAGATATAGAATCTCTAGGTCAGGGGCTGTAATCTGAGGAGATGTGTGATATACAACAGGTGTAGAGAGAGGAATATAATCAAACACTTCCCTACATCTGCAATTGTTCTTCATTCTTATAAATACACCGTAAGTTTCAACTCTTTTTGTGTGACTCTTAGCCTAGCCATCACTATCTGTCTACTTTCTTAAAGGTGTCACAGCAAAGGAAGGTCTCGAGGAGAGCATCTTACAGGTCAGTTCAGGGAAGGCACTACCTGTGTAAGGGGCAGCATAGAAAAAAAGCACTGAGACATTTTTGTGAGATACTGACAATTAAGTGGACGAGACTGGCAATAAATGTACCAATATAGTTACCTCAGGCTAATCAATGGAAGTTTTACTAGCATATTAGCCTCTTACTATTCACAATGGAGAGACTCCCTTGTGCACATCTTAAAACTCTGCATATTCACAATTCAGCTACACCTATTCTGCAACAGAAATGATCTTGGACATTGTTAAAGGGTCCTCAGGTGCCGGCTGCAGACTTCTTAAGATCCATAGGCAAACCACCAAAGTATATGAGGTTTAAGATGCCCTTAGCCACCAATGTTAGTAGCCAAGTCACCAAGGCACATACAAGAGTTTGAGATGCCAACTAACTCTAGTATTTATCATATACTTGCATCTACCTTATGTAGAGAATGCACAGAGTGGCAGGGATATAGGACAGAGTTAAAGTTACTTGAGTATCTTAACTCTCTACTTCTATACTTGCAAGGCTTGAGGAATTCTGAATTGTAACCATAACTTAAGTTTCTAGGTGTAAACATTATGCCAAGTCTTTCAGACTCCTGTATTTCAGACAGCTTTTCCCATTTTCTTCATAATATTCTCCTCTGATCACAGACCAGGATGTTTGACATTTTACATTTGACATAGATAAGACCATTCCTGAGCATTGTACGTGGAATGGGGGCAAAGACTGGGCTTCTAATGGAAAGCTGATTAAAACTGAAACTATGAAGAAAATGTCACCTGCTCCATATTAACAGAGGGTCACTTTTGAAAATTTTACTTATGAGCCTGACTCCTATTTTCAAAAGTGGCAGTCACCTTGTCATTTATGAAAATGGGAGCTAGGCACTTTTGAAACTTTTACCCTATGTTTCCATTTGCTCAGACTTATTGTTCTAACAGCATTCCTTGTAGCTAACCACACTTTCAATCTGAATGAATCAACTATACGAGTTGCATATATTGGTCTTCTCTGCAGACAATAGACCATTCTATTGCTCAGTCCATTTATCTAATGAGAAGAATGTCTAGCAACATTATTATTTTCCAAATGATAAGGGGATTTGACATGACATTCCCCATTAAATGTACTGTTAACTTAAAAACAAAATCTTTACTCATGCAAGAAATCTCTACTTACTGAAGGAGATTCATTAACTTTGGTGAAACTACTTACACAGGTAAGAGATTCTAATAACGGACCCTATGCGAAAACAACCCTAAGGCTGGGGTTTTAATCAAAGACAAGACACAGAGAACCAAATTTGTTAAAACATGCATGGATGGGTGCAAATCAATAACTGCCCAGGTAAAATGTCTGCATGCAGCTGCACACACAGATCCTGTTCTGGCTCTGTGCCTGTGTATCTTCCCCCAGGACAGAACCGTTGTGATTCTGTTGAGCAAGGGGGAGGGGGGACACAAGATTTGGGGGGGGTTGCTCAGGCCCCATGTGGAGTGAAGTCTGGCTCTGCAAGGGCTCCCTCAGTAGAATATTTAGGAGGCAAGTAAAGCAGGCTGAGGAAGGAGGGCAGACCAGGGACCTCACAGTACTCCACCCCAAGGCAGGATGTGGAAGGAGCTGCAGCGGGGTGGTCACCCCGCTCCAGCCCTGAAGAGGTTAAAGCAGCCCTGGAGAGGGCTGTAGCTGGAAAAAGCTGAGCTGATTGGAGAAGCAGCCACAGCTGGGGCCATGGCTGGCCCTATAAGAGGGCTGAGGGCCAGAGGCTGAGGAGGATTCTCCCTCCAGCTTCAGAGGGAGAAGGACCTAGCTGCCTGGGAGCCGAGGGTGGAGGCAACAGAGCAGGTCTGGGAAAAGGCAAGAGTAGCTGTGGAGCTCCCGCCTGGCAACTCCCCAGGCTGCTGGCCCTGTGCAAGGCCAAACCAGGTACTGGGGTTGCAGAAGCTGCTACCCAGGGGTTAGGCAAAGGCAGCAGGTCCAAACCCCACTTTGCCAATGATGAATGGCTTGTACACTGCAGTCTGCCCCAGTGAGCGGGGGCTAGATGGAGACTGGCAGTAGCCGTAGACTGAGACAAGGTGGGGAGAGAGGGTGGGGGTTCCCCAGGGAGGGGAGATCTGTGGGGATTACTTCAGGGGCAGCACCCAAGGTAAAGGGGCACCAGAGTCCAGGAGGGACACGGCGGTGAGCGACAGGCGGGACACTGGCAGGCAGAGGGTGCTAATTCCCTGGATGACCAGCAGAAGGCGCTGTGCCGGTGAGCCGTCGCCCCGCCAAAGGAGCACAGAGGAATTTGTCAATCAATTAGCTGGACTAGCTGCTGCAAAGTTGTTTCCAAGCATTGAGAAACTGATGGTGGTCAGATTTCCTTTTGCTCCAGTATTTGTACATTGCATTTAACTGCTTTGCAAACTCTTGCTCTACATGCACAACTGCATGTTTTCTACACGGAATTCAGTGATTGCTTATGCCCCCCCCAGCCCCCAACTCACGTTTTTCAGGTGAAATTTAAAGCACCAGCCTTTGAAACTGAGCCCTCTGCAGAGACTTTCATTGTAGGTTAATATGTAAAAAATATTAAATGCTGCGAGTACATCTACATTTACAGAAACAGTGAATCTCCATTGTGTATTGTATTATATTATTTGCTAAACAGTATGCTACACTGCCTAGTTGAGTGAGTTCAAAATATAAGACCCTGTTGTAATGCATGTTTGCAAGCAGAAGGCATTAATGCTGCTGTGGGAACCTGACTTGTGTGAATTAATTTTCACCTCCACTGTACATTTAGAGCTGTGTGAAAGTTTCCCAGTGAAACCTGAAGCCCCACAAATCTCACCTGGCTTCATGTTTTATTAAAAACATGAAAGATCAGATTTGTCAAAAGATTCAATAAGGTTCACTGACCTTCTAAGCAGACCTGGTGCTGCTTAAAAATAAAACACTGAAGAACAGAACTGTTTGTAAAAGTACATAGTTTAAAATCCTTAGTCTGGTCTTAAGAGACTCGTCTATTGGGGAAGGCAGGGCCTCAGTCTCCACTGTAACATCATTACAATGATGGAATTGTATAATCTACACAGCAGAACACATTGGGTCCTGACTGACACTATCCACAAGAGTCCTGGGGAGGGGGAGCGCTGAGAGGGAGGAATATTTTTGTGGTTCCCCTGGCAGAATTTCCTCTGAGTTGGCATTGGGGTGGGACTGCCCTTCTCCCATTGGAGAAGCAATTCGGGGGCTGAATCCATTCCTCAAAGCTAAGAGAATCCACAGGAAGACTGGACAACTTACATCGGTGCTACACTGACAGGGACTGCCCGTGGCTGCCCTTGAAACTCATCAAAACCCTTTAAAGGGGGTGGCCTAGGGACAGGGGGCTCTGCAGAAGAGTTATTATAATCCAAGGCTATAATCATTTTGCTCAGTGTTTCTCTCAGTGGTGCAGGGGACTATGCATATCTGCCAAATATTGGCCCTGGCCTGCACCCTCTCTACACACAACTCTCAGACTGTAGAGTCCCAAGCAAATGAGGACTGTGATTTTGAGGCAGTGATTCCTCTTTTCCCCCTGGAAGTAAAGAGGTCCTCATGTAGATCCCTATAGGCCATCTGTTCCTTTGTTGTCCAGCTGTCACCATCTTTAGCCAGCAAATGCATCTCTCTTTAAGGTCCTGATTCCCATACTCATTGAAGTCAATGGGGGTCTTTCCATTGACTTCAACGGGCTTTGTACTGGGCCCTGAATATTGACATTTTTCCCTTGCTCAATAATGTATCCATCTCTTGCCAGATCAAAAGCATGTAGGACAGCATCCGTCTTTCATGCCCCCAGATTTATCTGATAGCTCTAAGGAGAAGGCAATTGGGACTCTTGATGGCTCCGCTGTGAAATTTAAGTGTGTCTATTGTGATTATAATTATTATGAACTCTAGCAGAAAATAATTTCTGTGCCTCATTTATTTTAAACTGACCCACTTCTGTCATGTGAGAACTCTCGGGTAAGGTCTGTGAAGAAACATTAATCTTCTCTATGTCTCTAACCTGTCAATGTCCTCTCTGAAGATTCCCACTCTTCCTCCAAAAACTCTGGCTTCCACCGGCAAGGTAAGTAGAGGGAGGCACCTTACATATCCATGCAGAGAGGGAGCATAGTACAAAGCTCATGCACTCTCACGTCAGACTGTGAGGATGCTCCTCATTTTGCAGAAGAGCAGGAACTTGAAACTCAAAGGCAAAATACATGTCATTAGTAAACATCTCCTCCAGGAAAGAAGTGCCCTCTGTAACCCTGATTAGCACCTCTTGCTGGCATGCTGAGATAACACTGAATGTTTTCTGAGGCCATAACCCTATGATTTTCCAGTGACGCACTCCTCTCTGATCATCATTGCTAGTTTGCTGAATAGTGCTATTTAGGAGACAATTCCCTGCCACACCAAAAACTACATTTAGCCCAGTTTTTAAAGAGGCCTCTGATTTTAACCATTGCATTCAGCTGGAGTTGTGGGTGCTCAGCACTTCCAAAAGCAGGTCCTAAAATGGTGACATAAGAGTCCTAGTGATGGAGTAATTGGCTTGCACTCCTCAGGAATCAAACCTAATGAGCTGGTCTCCTAGCATGTATTACACATTACATCTAGAGAAAAGGAAGCCTTTTAATCCCACTTGATGTTTGGAAAGTTACATCCCTGAAGTAGACAAAATATTATTTATCATTTTTTATAATTAATTGGACAGATTGTCTCCAGTTGTGTGATGGATGAATGGATTTCTATTCCAGCACAAATGATGACCATATTATATTATCAGTTAATAAATACAGTAATATGAAAAACAGAATTTTACTTTAAAAATACTCCAAGTATACTTATAATATTTCCTAACATGGTTTCCCTATGTTTGGAGAATAAAATGCATTTTTACGTTTTATGTTAGTGTGCAAATACATCACTAAATGATGTCAATGGAATCATCATGTCTTTGGCATTTGAAACAGACTGAGCTGGTAAACAATTCCATTCAGAGCATGGAAATAACATTTTGAAATGGCCAAGTTATCCAGACATTTAATAAAAATGAATGAGACCAATCCTGCCTTTAGACTTGTGGATTTAAATAAGCTTGTCAGCTATGTAGTTCATTCCCATGATAAACCAGTGTTTTCAAACAAGCATTTTTAAAAGGCTATAAAAAAGATAGCTTGAAGAAAAAATTCTAAAAAATTTGTGTGAGCACACAAAGTTGTATTTGGTTAAAGAACCAAATTTTTCAGGCATATTTTTCTGCTGTGTAGACTATAGGCAGAAACAGAATGAGGACACTGGCTAAGAAACCCAGTGCAGTGGCTTTCAGCATTTCAATTAGTGCTTGGAATAAAGCTACAGTACAGCTCCTGCTGCAGAGGGTCAGTGCACTTGTATTGGAAGTGAAGCTGGCTCCTGCAAAATTTATAACTGGCTTATTCGGGTGTGCCCTAAAACTAGCAGTTCTCCAAGGTCTGGTCTGAGCAGTCCCCCCTGGGTTTATGATCCTTGTGAATAATGCTGGCAAAAGTGAGGCAAGATGTGTGTGTGTGTGTGTGTGTGTGTGTGTGTGTGTGTGTGTGTGTGTGTGTGTGTGTGTGTGTGTGTGTGTGTGTGTGTGTAAGGTGCAGATTAGAATCAAGAGAAAGAAATCCCAATTATATATGCAGATGTAAGAAAATAAGACGATATGGGCAAATTCCTGAGGCTAAGACAGTGGGAAAATATTTTAAAAACGGAAAGTCTCTCCCATCGGTTCAGTGAATTACTATAGAACACGTCTTAGTGCCATGTACTAATAAATTATATAGTAATCCATCAAACTGTAACCATCTCCTGTAGTTCTTAGGCATACAGAACAGTCACGTGAAGCCTTTGAGAATGAAATGGGCACAAAGATTGTTGGATTGGGCCCTTAATTACTGCTGATTTTATGAGAGCAGTTATTGTATAAATTACAGCATAATTACTATTTATTCTTAGACATTATTTGTGTGTGAAGTATGTTTAAGCATCAGTCATGCAATCTGTTAAGCACCAGCTGTGAGATATTGAGCCCTTCAGCTCCCACTGATGTCACTGGGATTTTCAGGGGCTCAGCTTTTACAGGATTGGGCCTTTAGGCCAGAATTTCCAGAAGCGGATGCTCAACCTGGTACCTTGTGGACCAATGTGACTAAGAGCATCCCAATGCCAGAGGGCAAAAGGTTCTGGTATCAGATAGTGCATTTCAGCTGGCCTCACTAGTTCAGTGTATTCCAATTCACTTATGTCATAAGCTGTATCTAATAGGTGTTGAATCATTAGAAAACCAACAACACACTGATCATTAATATTCCTGAGTGTTATGTGTATGGTAACCCCCCAAAGGACTTTGCACAGCTGTGAAGGAAATAGGGACTAAAAGGTATTTGAACCAGATAAGTATGGGGAGTGGGTAACCAGGTTTTTTCTAGACAAAGGAAAGGCCAAACACTTCCATCCAGGTGCAGTCACAGACAATTGGCCATCATAGTCAAGTGGCCATTCATTGGCATGTCAGAGGCTGAAGGGACAGAACAATTTGTATTGTAGGAAGCACTGGGGAGAAGAAACGGACATGGGACCTTTTCCATCAGACTCCATAGCACCTTTCCTCACAGCAGGAGCACTGAACTTTGAGAAGGATACATTTCAAAGGCACGCTGGACAATACAAGAGTGGGGCAAAGAACCTCAGCACAAAGGTACTTTGTACTCTGTGGGAGATCTTGAGCAAAGGGATGGAAGGAAGTATAGCAAGACTCTTAAGTTAAACCAAGAGCATAGTTTTGCTAAGTCACGACAAAGCATTTTTCATTTTTATTTCCTTGTCATCGTTTCTGACTCTCTCTCTTATACTTGGACTCACTCACAACCTCTCACTTTTAGATTAAACAAACTTGTTTTTCTTTTATTCTAAATCAAACCAGTACTAGGTCTGACAAAGTGATTATTAACTCAAGTTAAAGCAATAAGCTGCTGTGCTTTTTTCCTCTGTAAAGGCGTAATGGACCTCATTATTCCTCTTGATACTCAGGAGAGTGCCGAACATTTCAGGGCAGAAGGTCTGGGAGAAATTCAGGACTGGGGATGTGTTGTGGGGGGATGGTTACTTAGCTAGTAGTAACCAAGGCTGGTGGAGACCTCAGTGTGACTGGGGTGCAACAAGCAGGCTGCTAAACCAGGGCTGCTCACCACACCAGCATTCAGTGCATGTTTGTACACTGGCTGGGAGCCTCCACATAGGGAGCTACAGCAGCAGAGCATTTTAAGGCACTCAGCGTTACAGGACAAGTGGTGACAACCTCTCACTGGTCCAAATTGCATCCCAGAACATGACAAGCTGATTTTCAGTAGGGCTCAGCACCAGCTACCAGCAATGCTGTAGATTAGTGGTGAGCAACCTGCGGCCCACAGGGACGTGCTGGCCGCCACTTCCCACAGCTCCCATTGGCCAGGAACGGCGAACCCCGGCCACTAAGAGCTACAGGCAGCGTGCAAATGTAAACAAACTGTGTGGCAGCCCGCCAGCGGATAACCCTGATGGGCCGCTTGTGGGCTGCACGTTGCCTACCACTCCTGTAGACCAAGCTTAAGATGTCTCAAAGCTAAGCTCCACAAATCATAGGCCATGTTGGAAAGTTGGGCAGTAAGGATACATCTACGCTGTGTTTTAACAGCCACATCAGTGAGTCTCAGGGCCCGGGTCTATAGACTCTGGCTCATGCTAGGGCACTAAAAACAGTGGTGTAGACATTTGGACTTGGAACTGGAGCTTGGGCTCTGAAGCCCAGGGAGGAGGGTAGGTTCCCGAGCCCAAGCCTCAACATCTGAAGAACTGTTTTTAGCACCCCAGTGCAAGCCCAAACCTGTAGATCTGGGCTCTGAGACTCACTGCTGCAGGTTTTAAAATGCAGCGTAAACATCCCCTTCATGTTTCCAGTTAGTCAAATGAGAGCGGGGGGTGAAGGAGAGAAAGATCGTAGCATGAGAAAAAACAGCAGATGACTGAAACTTTTCCTTCCAGATCACAACCATATGATTTTGCAAGGGGGTGGGGTCATTCTTTAAAAAACAAGCTGAAATGTTCTCCTTTTTCAAACCTGACATTATTTATTGCCAGCAGCACACCATAACTTTTGGAAGGTTTATTTACTGGGAAATGACACTTTTATGCTTCATAATTTTCCTGGTAGAATCCCCACTGTTACAAAACAAAGCCTTCTGTTGTAGGAGACAGTTAAGGCAGGCGGTAGCCAGGCCTTTGGAGCAAAGAAACAGCATTAGGAAAAACTTAATCTAGGGCAACATTTTCCAAAAAAGGACAGGAGACAAAGGGAGAGCCTTTTCTGTGGCAATATTTCTAAATCTTTTCGACTGACAAGTTGATTGTTTCAGGATTCAGCATTCTATTTTAAATGGGAAAAAATTTTATAATAATATACTTGCAGGAAGCCGAGTTGGTTGCAGATTTTCCAATGAGACTTTCAAAAAAGGCTGATTTAGTAGAACCAAAACCTTCTACAAGAGTATTTCAATTCCATCTAAACTTTTGATGGAAACCAAGGAGGCAGGCAAGATGACCAGCCAGTTTGCCTCCCCACCTCCCTGGAGTCCTGCCAACTAGCTGCCAGTGGACTGCTTCGCTCCCTGGGCTGCCCACCCAGCAGCTCTCTGGCTCCCCGTCTGGTAAGCTCCCAGGGCTCTCTGGCTGCCTTCTGAGAGTGGGGTCCTCAGGCTCCACAGCTGCCTCCCTAGCTAGTTGCCAGGCTTTCAGTCTCTCTGGCACTCAGTGGAACCAACTACCAGGGGACCAAGTCAAAACATTCCAATTTGGTTCTCTCTAAAGAGAGAATTTTTCACTAGTTGTCCTCCCACAATTGTATTCTGATTCAGGATGAATTCCCACTCCCTGCCTGGGCCCTCCCCCCCGCAAAAAAAATTCCCCTACCCCAGGCAGCTCTAGATGGAAGTAAAGTTAAAAAAAAGTGGAGAGGGCATAAGGGGATCTGCAGCAGAGCACTTAGTAGGTGGCTATAGCTAGAACATGAGACAAATGCTAATTCAGACACTTGTTAGAATTCTGTGTACTTTAAATTATAAAACGCAGTAAAAAGCAACAAGGAGAGATGGTCTAAAACCAGGAACGAGAAAAATTAATGTAGACATCAAGAAAAATATCTACCAGTCCAGTAAATTAGAGCTCCTGTGGAGCTGAAGACTTGCATCTGATTTGTTCATTTCAAAACACTACCGCTTTTTGGTATCTACAAGTTTATAAAACTTCATGAGGTATTTGGGCAAAAACACATTACTGTTAGCCTGCTAAATCAAGCCACTCCCCTTGCCAACAGCAGTGGGGAAATCTAAAGTTCAGATTTGTGAGCATGGCAGGTCATTAAAGGAGTTTTTATTCTTCCATGTGCAATGTTCAGACTTAATACTGCACAAAAGAATTCAGCCAGGAATAACTGGAAATCTCACACGGCTTGAGTCAAAATGTCCCATATGAGTCATGCTGATGCCATTTTTCTCTTGGTCTGTTAACTAAGATAAGGATTAAAGAAACATTTTGTAGTGAAACACTCTCAGAAGGTCACACAAGTTCTTGAACCTTGGAAAGGACTTGGGCCATCCAGCAATCAGCTCCAGACTGGCCTAAGATTCTATCTCCCCACACAAGATTTCTGGGACCTACCTTGCCCCACCTCCTACTGCACGGAAGACTGTGGTGTCTCAGAGCCAGGACACAGCAGTGGGAGTACTAGGAAGAAGACTACTTCCTGCCCTGCTTCTCTAGAACAGAGCTGGGACTGGAAAACCTTCTCAAAAGAACTTCAGTGGATCACTGGGCAGAAGACATACTCGTTTCTTCTGAGAAAACCACAGGATGAAGCAGGTTAGTCACCTGCCTTCAAAAGATCCCAGGTTCAGAAGAAAGTGCCTGATCAGAGGTGGGATCAAAGAAGTGATGTTAGGGTGGAGATGTGGGAGGTGTCATGTACTTCCTCTATGTGGTAGGTTGCAAGGCTGCTACTAGTAGGTCAGGCTTCTGTGTCAGATATAGACTGACTATAAGAACTTTTGATGTTCTGCCATGTCTGGGTAAGGTTAGCTTAAATAAGGTACAATAACTCCTCACTTAACATTGTAGTTACGTTCCTGAAAAATGCAACTTTAAGCGAAACGATGTTAAGTGAATCCAATTTCCCCGTAAGAATTAAAGTAAATGAGGGTTAGGTTCCAGGGAATTTTTTTTCCATCAGACAAAAAAAAAAAAGACACACACACACACACACACTATAAGTTTTAAACAATTTGATACTGGTACACAGTGATGATGATTGTGAAGCTTGGTTGAGGTAGAGGAGTCAGAAGCTTGGATTTTTCCAGGTAATGCCTTACTGCTAAATGATGAACTAGCAATTGGCTGAGCCCTCAAGGGTTAACTCTCTCAGTCTACAGGGCAGGAGGAGGAGGGAGGGGAGAGAGCATAGCAGACAGAGACAGAGACACATTGTGTGAGAGATGCGCATTTCCCCTTTAAGTACACTGCCTTGTTAATTAGATCAGCTTGCTGAGACTGTAGCTGCTGCTACCAGCAAGCTCCCTCTGTCCTGAGCTCTGTCGTGTGTCCCCCCTGCTCTATAGAAGATGGGGTAAGTGGGGTGCAGGAGCAGGCGGGAGGGGGACTCTGTGACATTAGCCCCTCTCTTCCTCCCCTACCCCTCGCACAGCAAGCAGGAGTCTCAGGGAGCAGCTCCAAGGCAGAGGGCAGGAGCAGCACATGGCAGTGGGGGGGAGGGACAGCTGCAATTGCTAGCCTGCTTGGCAGCTGCTACACAGGGAACTTAAGGGAGCAGGGAGCTGATAGGGGGGCTGCCAGTCCACCTTGGTTCCAAGCCCCCATCAGCCAGCTGTAACGGGCTCCTCTTCCTGCAAGCAGTGGACAAAGCAGGCGGCTGCCAAACAATGTTAAAAGGGAGCATGGCACAACTTTAAACAAGCATGTTCCCTAATTGATCAGCAATGTAACAACAAAACAACATTAACCGGGATGACTAAGTGAGGAGTTACTGTATTTTAGTCACATCACCACCTAGTGGTGGAACAGTAAAATACAATTTAGTATTCCGTTCCATCTCCCCTTGAAGTTCTACATTCCTACCATTTAGGAAATATACACCATCACACTCTCTTTGAAGTTCAGAATATATCAATCTGTCAAGTGTCTCTGAATCATACTGGCTTTTTAATTACACTTCCTGAATGCATAACCACTTTGTCATCTGGCTGTCCATTAGTTGCTGTGGTCAATTTGGAATTTCTGAGTGGTCATCTTGTTGTTCATCTATCATCTGTAGAGTTTGCTCTGCTGATTATTCTTTCTAAGGAACAAACTGTAGCTGTTGACAGTTCCTCGAACTCTCCGCTGTCAGTCTCAAATCATCTATGATCTGGGAGGTGAATTCTGTTTCTTTATGACAGCTAAAGTTGTCCATCCCTTTTCTCCATCCAATTTGACATAAACATAGTCATCAGGTTCTAGACCCAGCAGTTCTCTAACTGAAAGCGTTGTAAAAAGTTGTAAAAAGCGTTCGTAGGCTCTTTTTGCCTTTTTATCCAGTTTGGTTACTCTCTTCAAGTCTGGCCGCTTTGAGGATATATCCTTTTCCAAAGTTGGAACAACAGTTCTAAATTGTCCTCCCATCAAGAGTTCGGATGGATTATATCCAATAGATGCTATTAGTGTTGATTTTCAACTAAGAGCAAGGAATGGATCTTCCTGCTGTAGGATGTTTTTGGCTGTCTGTACAGATCTCTCAGCCTCTCCATTTGCTCATGTATAATGTTGGCTGCTAGTAATATGATCAAAATCATATTTCATTTGTAATGTATATTCTGCTGCAGTGAATTTTGGCCTGTTATCCGGCACTAGTTGTTCTGAAATACCAAAATGAGCAAAAGGGCACTTCAGTTTCTCAATAACACTGCAACATGTAGTGTCTTTCCAGTACATTATTTCTATATACTTGGAAAAGTAGAACACTACAACCAGGTAACAACATCCTCTAAATTTGCATAAATCAGGAGCTAGTCTCTTCCAAGATCTCTCTGGTAGGGGTGATTGCATTTTGTATGGTTCAGCATTGTCTCTTTAGTTGATTTGATATTGGACTATTTGAATGGAGATCCAGTACATCAATTCCTCTGAGTTCTTCCGCCTTTCTCACTAGGCCCATCATTGCTGCCACACTACAGCTGAGAAGGTTGTTAGTCTTTAAACTTTTGATCACATGCACTCTGAATGCATAGCTTGTATCTTTTTAAGTTGTTTGTGGTGAACTGGTCCATACAGTTCAGAATACCTCCAGGGTTAGTCAAAGCTGTGTCAGGTGACTTCAGCTCTGGAAGACTTTTAAAGCAATTGCAAGTCCCTTCTGATATGACTGTGATGTCAGCTCCTGAGTCAATTTTAAAGTCAATAGTGTTGCCATGAATATTCAGTTTCACTCTCCAGGAAGGCTGTGTCATCACAAGAGATAGATCACAGAAATGATGACTCCTAATTGTCTGTAATATTGTCCAACTTCCTGACTGACTTGGGGTGGCCAATAGCTGCAAAATGTCCATATTTAGTGCATTTATTACAACTTCTGTCTTTGGCTGGGCATGTATCATTTCTTGGGTTCTGACTTTTTCCACATCTTGTGCATGTAGGCTGGAATTTGTCCCTTTTAACCTGGGAATTCTCTCCCCTTCCCTCTGATGTTTTCTGATAATTACTTTTAGCAGTCAAGTGTCTCTTTATGGCTTCTAAGCTAGTTTCAGGATTTTCAATTTGTCCTTGCCTTTTGTTCTGTTTCACTAGTTCACATTGATTTGCTATATGCATAGCTGTAGTTAGGATTAAGTTGGTCTTCAGTTGTAGCTGCAATGAAAGATTTTTTAATAGGTTAGCCCAATGACCAGTCTGTCTCTGATATCACTGGTCTACAATTTTTGAGAAGTCGTCTGCTTCAGAGATAAAATGTGCTTTTATTATGTATTTTGATGTGCTGAATTCAAATATGATAATTAAAACAACTGATTGGCTACTGTTTCTAAGTTATGTAAGATTTTTCATTTTATGTCTATGTATATTGTGTAGATAGAGTTTTAATCATAAATTGTAAACCTAGGTCTTTTCATATGTTTATGGTTGCTTTACATGATAATATTTCACCTGTCCTGTTTATGTAACACTTTAAAAATCAGCAAAAGGGTTAACTAAAATTTATTATGAAACAAAAGGCAAAAAACTATTATGTACATAGTTTAGTCCTATTCAGTGTCTACTCGGCGCTTCTTGGCTTGTCTCTTGTATTCATTAAATGGAGCATCTCTTGTCACTGTCCAGCAATAGTCTGCAAGCATTGATGGGCTCCATTTGCCCTGATAGTGTTTCTCCATTGTTGCAATGTCCTGGTGAAATCGCTCGCCGTGCTCATCGCTCACTGCTCCGCAGTTCGGTGGAAAAAAAATCTAGATGAGAGTGCAAAAAAAGTATCTTTAGTGACATGTTGCAACCAAGGCTTTTGTATGCCTTGAGGAGGTTTTCCACCAACAACCTGTAGTTGTCTGCCTTGTTGTTTCCGAGAAAATTTATTACCACTAACTGGAAGGCTTTCCATGCCGTCTTTTCCTTGCCACGCAGTGCATGGTCAAATGCATCATCTCGAAGAAGTTCACGAATCTGAGGACCAACAAAGACACCTTCCTTTATCTTAGCTTCACTTAACCTTGGAAATTTTCCACAGAGGTACTTGAAAGCTGCTTGTGTTTTGTCAATGGCCTTGACAAAGTTCTTCATCAGACCCAGCTTGATGTGTAAGGGTGGTAACAAAATCGTCCTTGATTCAACAAGTGATGGATGCTGAACACTTTTCCTCCCAGGCTCCAAAGACTGTCGGAGTGGCCAATCTTTCTTGATGTAGTGGGAATCTCTTGCACGACTATCCCATTCGCAGAGAAAAACAGCAGTACTTTGTGTATCCAGTCTGCAGACCAAGCAAAAGAGCAACAACCTTCAAATCACCACAAAGCTGCCACTGATGTTGGTCATAGTTTATGCACCTCAAAAGTTGTTTCATGTTGTCATAGGTTTCCTTCATATGGACTGCATGACCAACTGGAATTGATGGCAAAACATTGACATTATGCAGTAAAACAGCTTTAAGACTCGTCTTCCATGAATCAATGAACAGTCTCCACTCATCTGGATCGTGAACGATGTTGAGGGCTGCCATCACACCATCGATGTTGTTGCAGGCTACAAGATCACCTTCCATGAAGAAGAATGGGACAAGATCCTTTTGACGGTCACAGAACATGGAAACCCTAACATCACCTGCCAGGAGATTCCAACAGCTCTGCCTTACTCTTGGGTAGTTCCAAATCCCTGACAAGGTCATTCAGTTCACCTTGTGTTATGAGGTGTGGTTCAGAGGAGGAGGATGGGAGAAAATGTGGGTCCTGTGACATTGATGGTTCAGGACCAGAAGTTTCATCCTCTTCCTCATCTGACTCAAGTGAGAATGATTCTGGTGCATCAGGAACCGGCAGTCCTTCTCCATGGGGTACTGGGCATATAGCTGATGGAATGTTTGGATAATGCACAGTCCACTTTTTCTTCTTTGACACACCTTTCCCAACTGGAGGCACCATGCAGAAGTAACAATTGCTGGTATGATCTGTTGGCTCTCTCCAAATCATTGGCACTGCAAAAGGCATAGATTTCCTTTTCCTGTTCAACCACTGGCGAAGATTTGTTGCACAAGTGTTGCAGCATATGCCCACCTCTTGTCCTGATCTCCAATTTTGCAGCCAAAATAAAGGTGATAGGCTTTCTTAACCATAGTGGTTATACTGTGCTTTTGTGATGCAAAAGTCACTTCACCACAAACATAGCAGAAGTTATCTGCACTGTTCACACAAGTACGAGGCATTTCTGCTCACTTTGGCTAAACAGAAATGTGTCCCTTTGCAAAATCAAACACTGACAAATAAGAGAGCACGACACTGTATGATTTCTAGCGCTGATATAGGGCAATTTGTTCAGCAGAGTGATGTAAGCTTCGTTATGATTGCATCATCCATGACTTCTAGGAATAACATGATGCAATTCATATCATGTATGACACAATACAAGCTTCAGATTGCATCATTCATTGTTTTGCCTAAAAAGCAAGTACTGTCCAAACCCAGTCATAGATTTATTCATAGATCCAGTCAAAGATGTATTTTAGTCATTTCTGGTTTAAATTGAGATCCCTTCCCTTTATAACTCACTTATCCTCCACTATTCCCAAGTCAAGGGTCGTATATACTGACCCAATAGCATAACTTGAAAACTAGAGCCAATCAACAATTTTAAGCATCATTTTCGTTCTCAGTGACCTAGAATTAGTAAAGTTTGACTACATTTATTTCAGAAGCATTTTGCCTGTAGAGCAGTGATATTTTCATGTTTTGCAGTTCCAAAATGACAGTTTTCATCCAATGTATACAGAGCTATAAAGCTATTATATAACATTCAACAATTTCCTCTGGTTCTTGAATTCTTTGGTGAAAACATTCTCTTTCATAAACCACATTTCTCTGAGATATAAAGTATGCATCAAACATAGCCAGAACCATAGTTATCTTTGTGCCTGTCTTCAGTAAAGTCAAAGGATTTAAATATATGATTTGCCTACTTCCCTAGAGCATAAATTAAAGGAGATACCTGAATATCTCCAGTTTCCTGATAGAGCTTTGTAGCAATTCAAGATTTTGCAAAACATTGTTTTCAGACTGTCCATTGTGAAGGTTTACTAAAGCTGAAGTTCTCTGGGGCATTGAAGAGTGGCATGTTGATGAGATCCTGCAACCTTTGTAGCTGTTTTCCTTCTGTTTGCAATCTCTGTTGCTGCATTTGTTCACTTCGTTCTTCCCTGGAACTAGTTTACTTCTGATCCTATGTCATGTATTTCTTGTACATGGTAGGTTGCAGGGCTGCTACTAGCAGGTCAGGCTTCTGTATCAGATATAAATTGACTATAGAGATTACTTCTTAGAGAGATACACACTACGTTCACTGTAAGACCCTTTAATGCTCTGCCAGGTCTGGCTAAGGTTAGTTTAAATAAGGTATTTTACACACAGGACCACTTAGTGGCTGGACAGTAAAATACAGTTTAGCATTCCATTACAGGAGGGGATGGAGTCAGAAAACTCACCAGTTTTGTTTCAAACGCTGTGTGTTTTTCTAGGCTTTGCTTGGAATTTTCAGATTCAAGCAAACCCTAAATTCCAAGTGAACATCTGAGGTCACAAACCCTTGTGAGCCCAAGTAACTCCTCGCTTAATGTTGTAGTTATGTTCCTGAAAAATGCGACTTTAAGCAAAACGATGTTAAGCAAATCCAATTTCCCCATAAGAATTAATGTAAATGGGGGGGGAGGGTAGGTTCCAGGGAAATTTTTTTCACTAGACATGTGGTGAATATATATATGTGTGTGTGTGTGTGTGTGTGTGTGTGTGTGTGTGTGTGTGTATACACACACACTAAGTTTTAAACAAACAATTTAATACTGTACACAGTGATGATTGTGAAGCTTGGTTGAGGTGGAGGAGTCAGATGGTGGGATATTTCCCAGGGAATGCCTTACTGCTAAATGATGAATTAGAATAGCTGAGCTCTCAAGGGTTAACACCTTGTTAATGTAGCCTGTGATGGGGCAGTCCCACCCCGCACTAGCCCCAGCAGCGTCAGACCAGTAGCTCTGATGGAGGAAGTCTCGTCCTGTTTGTACTGGGCATGCTCCAAATGCTCTAGGAGCATAAAAGGAGGGAACTCAGCTCAGTCTGGGCTGGCAGCCGCAGGGGAAGGACCCAAGCGGGAAGCTCCTGCGGTGGACCAGCCGACACTCTTGAAGCTGCTGGGAACGGAGGCTTCTACAGGCCAGCACGAACCCCTACTGCGGGAAGAGCCAGGGGAGGCGACGGACCCGGAGACCCACGGAGAGCCCTGGGATTTGTGGGAGGCACCCAACTCCCAGGCCGGTAGGAAGTGATCTGGGGGGAGGGAGGGTGACGGACTGGTACCTTCCCGCCCCCGCCCCCCCGAGCCTCAGCGTGTTTTGGGAGGACCCTGCCCCTGCTGAGCCAGTAGTAAGGTCCTACTGCCCTGCAATGAGGACTTATCCTATGGACTCTGGCCACTAGGCTGCGCTGCCCTGCAACGAGGGGCGTAAACCCTCACATAGCCTCACACTCTACAAGGCAGCACAAATGGAGGGAGGGGAGACAGCATGGCAGACAGAGACAGAGACTCTCACTTGTGTGTGTGAGAGAGATGCGCATTGCCCCTTTGAGTATGCTGACAGCACTCTAAGTACATTGCATTTTTAAGTAGATCAGCAAGTTGAGACAGCCCCTGCTGCCAGCAAGCTCCCTCCATCTTGAGCCCTGTCGTGTCTCCCTCCTGCTCTATGGAGATTGGGTAAGTGCGGGGCCAGAGCAGGGGGGAGGGGGACACCCTGCCATTAACCCTTCTCTCCCCCCCCCTTGTACAACAAACAGAAGGCTCCTGGGAGCAGCTCCAAGACAGAGGGCAGGAGCAGCACATGGCAGTGGGGGGAGGGACAGCTGAACTGCCGGCAATTGATAACCCGCTGGGAGGCTGCCGCTCAGGGAACTTAGGGGAGCGAGGAGCTGCTGGTCCACCCTGCTCTTTCTGCAAGCAGTGGAAAAAACAGGCAGCTGCCAAACAACATTATAAGGGAGCATTGCGCAACTTTAAATGAGCATGTTCTCTAATTGATCAGCAACATAACAAAACAACGTTAACCGGGGTTGACTTTAAGTGAGGAGTTACTGTACTTTGAGTTCATGTGGTTTTGGTGAATCCATCTATTACTTTAGAGAACTGCACCACATAAATTAAAGCTCTCAGCATCTTTGTGAGGTAGACAAGTACCAGCAGGTGGTACGATCAACATTTAACAAAGGAGAAACACCATAGAGGGTTAATGCCCAAAGGCCCACAACTAGTCTGGGCCAAAGCAAAGAATAGAACTCAAGAGGTGCTGGCTCTTAAATCTATACTCAATCGACTAGACCAGCAAGAGGTTCTGCTCACCTCTACTAAAGATCCACCCTTTGACTCCCTGACTCAAATGAATTCCATTTTGTTTCAGTCTATTTCTAAATACACACACACACACACACACACTTAAATGTAAAGTTACAAGGAAAATTCACAGCATGTCATGAGAGGTAATATCCACAGTTTCGGTGCACAAACTCTCATACTGGATTACAGTAGTTTTGATGTAACTTTACCACCTTGATTCTTGAATGTAAAAAGCTACTTTTGAAAACTCAGTTTAAAAGAATTATTAAAATAAAAACCTAACACACATAGGCTCCCATTAGATTTGTTTCTCGTGTTCAGAGTCATGATCTCTTCAGAATGTATTACAACAGCAAAAGCAGGTGGAGTTTTGGTTCTTGAAAAATGGGTGTTTGAAGTTTATAAGCCATATTGATTAATGTCTTATCTAGGTAGATGTAATTGTAATGAAGACTAGTGATACAGACAACACTTAAAGCTCCTATCTCCTAAACATCATGCTCTAGTTTCCAAAATGTAGCAAGATTACTGTGTTCTAGCAAGCACGTCCCCAAGTTCATAATGTCAGAGATATACAAAGCACTGCCTTCTTAGCATTCTTAGCCACCTACGTTACTGACGCACAAAATAGCCAGAACAGAATAACTCACGGGTCTCAACTGCATGCAGCAAATCATAAATATAATAAGTATAATCAATCAAGTTTAGAACAATCTCTCTATAAACTCCTGGTGCTATTGTTTCTATTCTGAAACAAAGGCAGCTTATTTTATTATTCGATGACAATGGAATGATTTTAGTAAATCAGAGCCTTGAAAACTTCAGGTTATTTTTTCACAAAATGACAATTCCTCATTAATGCTACAGGCTACATTTTCCATGGGTGAATTGTGAGGGTCCCAATCTCGCAGTTGATGAGTATTGAAGTAAATATACTCAGACTGCGTGAAGTTAATGAACTTCAGGGTGCTCAGCACCTTCCAGAATTGAGTCATAAATGCACAGTTAAGGACAATTAACCAAATTCATTACTGGTAGTATAAGTGGGTGCAACTCTACTGGAGTGGTGCTTTATACTAACAATGGCTTCAGCTTTGACTTATTGACATGAAAGCAAGTAAGTATAAAGAAAAGGATCTTTTCCTAAAGCGAAATTGAAGTGCTTAGCTCAACTGAAAACATGCTATTTCCTTACATGCACAGTGTAGGTTGTTGCCTCAATTCTGTGGTTATCAGATTTTGAAAAAAAAAAAAAAAGCATAGATGTAAGCAAGGCCACAATTTGACCTCAGGAAGATTTTATGCTTGCAACACCACACTGATTAATGACCTCTTGCTCATTAGTTCCCACTTCCACTATATAAATAGCCTCCAGAAACCTCTTCCCTCGCCTCATTGAAACAAACAATGTTTAGCCCAAGAAAGATGAATAATGAAGAAAGTTTTTAATACTGTTGCAACCAAATTATCTGACTCCTTCATTCCTTGATTTTATTCTATACTTCAGGGCAGTGGTGATGGGAAGCAACTGGGAGGCGGACAAGAGATGGGGGTTGGCGATCCTGAACAGTTGTGGGAGAGATGGAAAAACATCTGGGATCATGGGACAGATGTGGGGGAAATGAGGAAGGGTAGCTGAAGAGCAAAAGAAATAGCGAAGAGTCCGAGTGGGAGAGGCAGAAGCAAACAAGTAGACAGCACCAGGCAGTGGAGAGAGGGCAGAACAACTTGGGAAGTATGGAAAGGAGAAGGAGGAAGATAATTAGAGCTAGAGGGTGTACAGGGAAAAGGCAATTTTAATAGGAAGAGGACTTGTATGGCGAGAATCCCTGTTGGCCTGGAGATAGCAGGGCCAGGCAAAGAGGAACATGAAATGTGCTGCTGATGCAGGTGCTGAGTGTCAGCTGACAAGGAGACTGGGTGGGGAAGAAGAGTTGCCGGGGAGACTGAAGAGGGAAGGCAGGGGATGGTGCAGAGATCTGAGCCAGTCTTGAAGCTGGTCCCTTGCCAGCTTTCTATAATCAGAAAAATTTAGTGCTCTAGAAATGCTGCAAATCTTTTGCTCCAAGAATGGTGCGACTTTAGTCAACAGTGGCATGTTAGAAGCAAGGGGTTCACTTAAAATATGAACATTTGGTTTGTAAATATTTTTTTGCAGTCACACCATTTGAAGTAGGGATTGTATCAAATTTTACACAGTAAACAAGGCCAGGATGGGGGACCTCCAGGAAAAACCAGGTACTTCAATGAATTGGTGATAAAGGTGGTAGAACTCTCCCATCTGACCCAGTCAGTAACAGTGCTCCATTTTGATGCTAGAGGGCATTATGATGTTGACAGTGCTGTTTTTTGGTTGAGATGTACAACTGAGTTTCTGATCACTTGTGTTCAAAGATTCCACGCACTTTTCATAGGAGTAGTGGTATTAACTCAATTTTTCTGGCCAAATTCCTGTTTTGGATAGCTACATTCTGCCTACCTAAATTCCCACCTCAGTTTCAAGTGGATATGGCAGTCTTTCCATCTGTTCTATTCAGTTTAGTAGTTTTGCTGTGGCATAGTTTCCATATTTCATCCCATAGGTGACCATATTTCAGTGGTTGGTGGAATGATTTCTATGCATTTTATTTGTACAATTACTTGTTGGCGTTTGTAACAGTCTGTGCGACCTTGCAAATGAAAGGCACTATACAATTAAGACAGTTTTCATTTAAGTCCTCACAAATATTACTATTTTTCATATCTATTCTTCTGAAATATTCACTATTCTAAAAGAGTTTATCCATATACTCTATTAAAATAAAATGCCATCTCTCACTTTTTCAATACATATCCTGAAACATTAAATTATTGGGATCCATACAGACAGATTTGGCAGCCTTTTCATGCGTACTTGAACTGCCAAAGATAAATTGTGTATGTACATAGCCTTCACGGAATGAGTTATCTGAATAAATGTGTATTAGCAGAATTTGACTTCTTTTTTGTGTCTGATTCACTCACAGATAAAAACTCCCATTAAAGTCAATGGGGTTGCAAAACGTTTAACTGAACAGAATTTATCCTCAGGTTGTTTCTGTTATGTATGGTCACATTTGTCAGTTATTCTTTTAATTTGTTTTTCCACTTTCAAAACTTTATTAGGCTTTAATGCATTTTGTAATGGTCAGCTGTGGTTTTCCATGGTTTATTTTATAAAGCTTCGATACAAAGAAAATTAAAAAACCATCAGTGAAGTGAAACATTTTTTCTACATAAAGATCCATTGTATTTATAAACCTAGCAGCACTGCAGAGTGCTGTCTAATAACTCCTTAATTAGGAAAAGCCATCATTAAGTTTAGAAGGGCAGTTGGCTCCTAGACCCTTTAGAATATACAGATGGCCACCGTTGCGGCACCCATCCACTCAACTTTGCTCTCTCGCCTAGGAGCAGGACTGATTTTGAGTTCAGTGTTACCTTTCATAAAAATAAACTATGAGGGCAATGCTTGATCTACGCGTGCAAGTGGCTCATTTGTACACTTGCATCACAGGCCCATTGACTAAGGCTGGCCAGAAACAAAGAATTCTGTTTCACAGAAAATATTGGAGGTTTCAATATTTGTTTTCATTCTGCATTAAAAGAAAAAAAAAATCATACCTTTTAAGATTTTTCATGAAAGGAAAGGAGAGAGCACCACCCCAGAATAGCCAATAGTTAGGGAACTCACTTGGCATGTGAGAGAGACCCAGGTTCAAGTCCCTGTTCATCCTGATTTGGTCTAGGGACTTGAACCTGATCTCTCCCACATCCCAAGTGAGCGCCTTGACTACCAGGCTACTGGAAATTCTGGGCTCGCTCTCTGAACAGAAATTCCACCCTGGGCCTGAGAAACATTTTTGTCTAAACTGATACATTTCCATGAAAAGTCTCAGTTTCAACGAATCAGCATTTTCCAATGGAGGGGGGGAACAATAATTCCTGAACAGTTCTAACATCTATTTTAAATATCATTCTAAAGGGTGTCCAGTGATCCTATTTTAAATCCACCCTCAAACAATTATTCAGCTAAACCCTGCTCCTTAAAACAACTGCACTGGAAAGTGCTTTAAAACTAGCAATCGGGAGACCTGGTTTCCCCTCCTAGGCTGCCACTGTGTGACCTTGTGTGTGTGTGGGGTGGGGATCACAAATTTCTTTGTGTTTTAGTTTCTCCATGTCTTAAATGGAGATAAAGATTACCCCAATCTCTGTAAAAGACTGATCTCCAAAAATGAAAGGAGGGTTATGTAAGAGCTCAATAATACTATTAAAAGGAATTATGTTCATGAGCCTGTACTGGTCCTGATTTTTATTTCTATTTTTTTTTGAGACACAGGAAAATATGACCCATTATATTTATTTCATATATAGAAGTGTTAAGGCTCACAAGTGCTAAATTTTGCTGTGACACATAAATACCTCTTGAAGTTAATGGAAGTTGTGCACATCTTCACTGAAAAAACCTGAGGAGACTATTTCAGTGCTGAGTGAAAAGAGCAACATGTACCTTATTTCCAGCAGAGCTGAAGGAAAACAATTACATCTTTTCATTTGTCCAGAAGATGCCCCAAATATTCTACAAAAGGGAGGTATTGAATTTGGTTAATTTTCATCTAAGTATAGAGCTGGTTAGTCCTCTATTTTCATTTTAAATTTATGCCATGCAATTAATAAAGCAGTTTCCACTCATTTTTGACAAAGAGAGCTTGATGACTGAATCATGATTTTGTTGGGAGCTTTTTGCTGCAACTTTTCCACATCTATACTACCCACCGGATTGGCAGGTAGTGTTCGATGTATCGGGGATCAATTTATCGCATCTTGTCTGGACGCGATAAATTGATCCGCAAATTGACGCCCGTACTCCACCTGGGCAGGAGGATTAAGTGGAGTCGATGGGGGAACCACGGCAGTCGACTTGCTGCTGTGAGGACGGCCAGATAAGTTGAATTAAGATACTTCGACTTCAGCTGCACGAATAGTGGAGCTGAAGTTGCATATCTTAATTCGAACCCCTCCGCTAGTGTAGCCCAGGCCAAGTGACATTAAGGTGATTTCTATAAAAGAGTTGTGGTAGCAGGTAAGAAGAGATGCTTCAGGGCTCTACACTTCATGGTTTAAACCAGTCTCTGTTTGGGATTAAGGATGTGGGTGGAGGCACAGATTATTCCACATCAACCTACTATGAGGTTTTTACACCGTCATCTGAAATATATGGTACCAGCCCCTGCAGGGGCGGCTCTAGGCATTTTGCTGCCCAAAGCACGGCAGGCTGCCTTCGGCGGCTTGCCTGTGGAGTGTCCACCGAAGCCGCGGGACCAGCAGACCATCCGCAGGCAAGCCGCCGAAGGCAGCCTGCCTGCCGCCCTCACGGCACCGGCAGGCCGCCCCAAGCTCGCGCTTGGCATGCTGGGGCCTGGAGCCGCCCCTGAACCCCTGTCAGAGACAGGCTACTGAACTAGATGAGCCTTGGGTCTGATCCCAGTATGGCAATTCCTGTTTTCCTAGATGATTCTATGTGCTCTATTCTTTGGATGCAATATGAACCAATACAGAATTTGTTCAGTCTCTAGTATCTGGTAGATAATACAGACTGAAGTTATTTAGACATGGGCTGGCTGTTATTCTGATATTTTATAAGGATGCAGGTATAAAGGAATCCAGTGTGCTCCATTTTCATAGTACTGTATATGTGATTTTTACAGGTATCACTAGAAATTGGAAGGACCATGATTAAATAAACTGTTAGGATTGTCCAGGATCAGAGTAAGGAAAAAAGATAGCAGTGCTCTACTTGAGTTCTGCCCACTGTGCATGGGACTGAAAATTCTAAACTTCGCTCTGTCACCGATTCACTGGATGGCCTTGAGCAAGTCTCTTAGCCTGTCTGTCTCCGTTTCTATAAAAGGGAGATCACGATGCTTATCTAACTATCTCATAGGATTGAGATGAGTGTTGATTATCAAGTCTAAAGCATTCTGAACATGTAAAGTACTATTTAGAGCCAGTAATTAATAGTACGACAATACTGATAGGTAACTTGTGATTGTGATAATTAGGCTCCAGAAGTAACCAACCACTGAAATCAAATGAAGACAACTCACTCTTTCATAGCATGTCCTTTAAAAGTTTCCATCTGGAAACTCAGGAGCAAGGCATTGCATCTGCTTACTGTCAGAATGTTTTTCTTTGAAGCAATAAAGATTAGATACTTAAATAATAATAAAAAAATGAAAACTATTTGTATTACCATAGCACCCAGGAGCCCAAGTCATGGAATTTTAAATTAAATCTTAAATTCTGCAAAACTGAAGAGACACTAAAATATTGATAGAGTGCTAACTCAAATCAAATACCTGAAAGACTCAGCATCCACAACAGTACAATCAGTAATATGTCCACATTTGTTGCACTACTGCTTTAAACAGATGAACGTCATTCGTGTTTTAGAGAAATCTGTTAAAACTATTTTACAGAACTGGCAATAGGACAAACAGCATTTGTGAAACGAAGAAGAAAGTGCCACCCTGTGCAGTGAAGTCTCCTCTGGGCAGAGAGGAACTCCCATACTGGATTTCATATACATTATATTTAGCCTCTGCAGTAAGCTGGCTCTGAGTAAAGCATTACTTGTCAATTTCACCTATCCACTTTCAAATGCCAGCAGTCTCCACTGGCAGTACTGGCCTGGGAACAGGCCAGATGCAGATCTCCTACCAGAAGCTAGCAATCCCGCAGCCTGATGTTTCACAAATAAGAAAAGCCTGGAAACCTTTTACCCTTCCTCTGCCTCCACTTTTGAAGGTAGGAGGATCATAATTATTACTCCAAATGAGTCACCCTAGCAACATTCTCAGTGTACACTGACCCTTTGGAATTTAGGGTAGTTTTTTCTGGCACCCAATTATAGCTGTTAGCAGTCACGACAGCCAGCCTCTGGGCTCTAAATGATGGGGGCGGGGAGGTTCTGCAACACTGTTAAGAATGTTTTCTCTCACTTACATTTCTCAGTCTACATATGGTGGGCAGCAATATCAATGGTTTATTGAACATGATGCTCTAAAGCTATGAAGAGGCTAGCTGGTTCTCAAGTTGCTTAGTCTACAGGAGTAGAGACGTTATTTTACCTCTGTATTTAGCACTAGTGCAACCACTGCTGGAATACTGTGTCCAGGTCTGGTACCCACAATTCAAGAAGGATATTGATAAATTGGAGAGGGTTCAGAGATGAACCATGAGAATAATTAAAGGATCAGAAAACATCTTATAGTGATAGACTCAAGGAGCTTAATCTATTTAGCTTAATGAACAGAAGGCCAAGGGATGAGTTGATTATAGTATGTAAACTCCTACATGGGGAACATATTTAATAATGGGCTCTTCAATCTACCTGGGGGGAGGGATAGCTCAGTGGTTTGAGCATTGACCTGCTAAACCCAGGGTTGTGAGTTCAATCCTTGAGGGGGCCACTTAAGGATCTGGGGCAAAAATTGGTCCTGCTAGTGAAGGCAGGGGGCTGGACTCAATGGACCTTTCAAGGTCCCTTCCAGTTCTCAGAGATTGGTATATCTCCAATTATTACCCTATTACCTTACCAGAGAAAGGTGTAGCAATCCAATGACTGCAAATGGAAGCTAGATAAATTCAGAGTGGCAATAAGGTGTACATTTTTAACAGTGAGAGTAGCTAATCATTGGAACAATTTACCAAGAGTCATGGTAGATTTTCCACTGCTGACAATTTTTAAATCAAGATTGAATGTTTTTCTAAAAGATCTGCTCTAGGAATTATTTTGGTGAATTTCTGTGTCCTGCGTTATGCAGGAGGCCAGATGACATGATCACAGTGGTCCCTTCTGGCCTTGGAATCCATGAATTCTGTGAATACATAACATTTCTCCAGGAACTGAAGCTATCCTATTGTCCAAAGGACTAGACTTTTCATCTGGCAGTACATATCTCAGTTACATTTTTCCTGAGCTCCAGTTTTTGTAATACATGCGAGACTCCTGCTATACCCTGGCTGGGTGAAGTACAGAAGTTCAGGTACAGATCATACTGTGTGACTGAAGAGCCACATTTGGCAAAATAGAATTTGGCTCAAAGAGGCAATTTGGTCCAATAGAAAGGTGCATCCTATGGGGTTGCCCCAGAAATTCTATGGATGAGTTCAGGAAGGATTTTTAGAGCTAATTGTTGAGTATAAGAATGTCCTTAAAATCCCAGCTTCAGAAATAAGAATTTCTCAGCTACCTCTATTAAATTTGAGATATAGTACCCTTCAAAAACAATTAAACAAATGTCGTGAAGTTTGAGCCACATACACGCACTATCTAGGACAGAAAAGAATGTTGACTTCAAATCTCAACAATGTGATTCCAGTCTAGAAGACTTAATTTGGCATCTTTTCAAACAGTCCAGATCTAAATTTCCCCCTTTCCCAAATGACAGCTTCATTGACAAAAGACAATCACCGCCTACTAACTGCAAACACATATCTATTTTTACAAATGTCTAACAAATCTAGATTTATCAATCATAATGGAACACTTATTTCCTTAATTGCCACCCCCCAAACAATGAAAGATTTAAGTTAAAGAGCACGAGGCAGAGGCATGTTCTATATTCCAAGGATAGATGGGAGGTAGTTTACACTTTCCTTATTCAGGAGTTCCAGGACATGGTGCAGCCCCCAGTGCAGGTAAGGTAGCTCTGGAACTTGTATCCTCTGCTGCAATAACCTTTATGGAGCACTGTCTGGAGCAAACACTGAATCTGGCCCTGTGGGGCATGATAGACCACCACCACAATTTACGACTTCTTATACCTTTCTGTTACTTGCTGTTCCCCACCACCAGCCATCTCTCTTTTGGCCCCTTAGCATGTAAATCACACACACAAGCCACAACACTTATACCACTTTAAACATCTGTGAATGCAGTCCAATAATTTGATTGGCTTTAAGAGAAAATAGGCAAAGAGAAATGTCACAGCAAATATGGAAGAGCTGCCCAAACTAAACCAGATACAACTGTTGCCTTGCCAGTGAAGGCAGGATGAATAAAAAAGAAGGCAACTTTAATGATCTTGTTTAGATTTTCCGTTTCTGCTGAATGCTTTGTACTGTAATTGTACTCAGAATGAATAGAATAGTCTCTGATTAATGACCATTTAAATATAAAACCAAATCAAGTTTTCTTATTCCCAGGAAAAAAGATTAAATTGCCTGGCATATCATTTGAGGTGGGTGAACAAACTATTACATTAGTGGAAAGTAGTAAACTCTTAAGGGAAGATTTGTAAAGGTCCAGAAGATGCCAATCTGGGTCTCAAGAATTTAGCTCCTTTCCTGATAGGGATTTTTTAAAAAACAGTAAAAATTCTTCTCAATACCAATTTTGTTGTATTGGATATAAACGCAATACATGGTGTCAGGGTTCCCTCCCCACTCTGAACTCTGGGATACAGATGTGGGGACTCGCATGAAAGACCCCCTAAGATTATATTCCACCAGCTTAGGTTAAAAACTTCCCCAAGGCACAAATTCCTTTCTTTGTCCTTGGATGGTATTTCTGCCACCACCAAGTGATTTAAACAAACATTCAGGGAGGGGTCATTTGGAGCCCTATTCCCCCCAAAATATCCCCCCCAATCCCCTTCACCCCCTTAGCTGGGTGGCTTGAGAATAATATACCACCCAATAGGTTAACAAAGTGACCACAGACCAAATCCCTGTTTTTTAGGACACTGACAATCAATCAGGTTCTTAAAAGAAAAAAAATATTAAAAATAGAGTAAAAGAATCACACCTGCAAAATTAGGATGGAAGATAACTTTAAAGGGTAAATAAAAAGATTTAAAACACAGAGGATTTCCCTCTGACTCTGCTTCCCAGTTACAAAACAGGAATAAAATTACCTCTTAGCATAGGGAAAATTCACAAGCTAAAACAAAAGATAATCTAATGCATTTCCTTGCTATTACTTACAATTTCTGTAATTTTAGATGCATCCGTTTAGGATCTTTTTAGGAGCTAGGTTACCTGCTTAGTCTCTCTTTGTCCCAAGAGGGAACCAAACAAAAAGCACAAACAAAACCTTCCCCCACCCTCGCAGATTTGAAAGTATCTTCTTTCCCCATTGGTCCTTCTGGTCAGGTGCCAACTAAGTTAATTGAAATGATTAACCCCTTACAGGAAAGTGATCTGTACCTCTGGCCAGGAGGGATTTGATGTTACTGCATACATAAAGGTTGTTATGTATATTGGTGGGGAGATGTGTGGCTGGGCTGGGGACACACTGTTTTGGGGTTCTCACTCTTCTTCAGTGTTGTAGCAGTTAAGTGCCAGGCTCTGCTGAGCTGGCCTCATGCTCCAGCTCAAACACAGACCTCAGTCTGCGACCGGGGGGGGGGTTGTCCCCTCCTGCCTGCAGGAGTGCTGGCCTGGGCTCTCAGGCAGCCCCTCCCCAGCAGTCAGGGCAGCGTAGCTGGAGGAGACTGTGCTGGCACTGACCTTCCCCTCCCTTGCCAGGCCACCACTTATACAAACGGAACAAGAACCTGCCCCCGGAAGAGCAGATGATCTCGGCCTTACCCGACATCAAGGTGCTGACAATAAATGAGGAACACGACTTCATGGTTATCGCATGCGATGGAATCTGATGAGCACCAGAGGATCAGAAGCCCCAGCCTTCATTTCTCAATGTAATTTACAGGTATGAACTTAAATGATGTCACTCATTTAAACAAAAAGGTATTTTAACGGCCCATTGTGAAAAGAATTCAAGTCAAGGCCCATGGAGAAGACATGAGCAGAAGTGGGGCTTTATCTATTGGAAAAAAAATAAAAAGAGGTGGGAATTGACAGATAGGTGAAATTTGCTCACTGACAAAGCAATCAATCAATTAGCAGTACAAGTTATGCCTTGCAAATGGCCAGAATAATTTATATGTGCCAAAGGCATATTTTCCAACTTTACCTAGCAGTCATGAACAACTCTGTATAAAGTTGTAGAAATTCAGTTTGGACAATTGTCCATACCTTGAGGCTTAAAAAAGCCCTCCCACGAGACACAAAAGTTTGGCCGATGCAAGTGGCAGTGTGAATGCAGCTTTGTAGGCAGGAGCGCTTTCCTGCCAACAAAGTTAACGCTGCTTGCAGGGCTGGAAGCATTTTGTCGGCAAAAGTGCCAACAAAGAGTATTTACACACACTGACTTTTAGCGACAGGCTGTGTCAACACAGGTCTCCAATCCAATCTCAATATTTTAGTATTTCTGTATCTGGTTTGGGCAAAGCCTGCACATGTTCTATTATAATAATTTCCCCAACTTTTTCTAAACTGCAAAGTTTAAAAAGATGGGTGTGAGAAGTGGGTTAGTCCTTCTTAGAGATGAGCCTGAACCAAAGCCCTGGACCCAAAACCAGCCCCCACAATAAGTCAATGTGGACTGGTGTCGAGTTCCACTCTGGCTCTCAGCACTGTACGATCTGCCCCAACTGGTGGATAGTGACCCTTGCTGTGTGACAGAACTGTAACCTTTCTAACCCTGATCCATATCATGTGACTGAGGACTAGAATCACAGACACTCCTGCGTCTCATACTTCTATTATACCCATTGCATTTTCTACAGATGTTATCATTAGAGCTAGACCGAAAGTGTCTGGTAATGTTCTTTTGTGAAATGTCAGCAACTGAAAAAATTTTGAGTTTCCATCATGGGATTTTTTGGTTTTTAGAAGCAAGTTTTCAGTTTCTCCATCACAACACTAGAACAATTAGATAGAAATTACTTTTTTTTTTTGCAATAAAAGGAGTTTAGGAGGGGAGAGGAAGGCTTTTTTTTTTTTGGATTTAAAACACTTGAAGAAATCTTGACCACCTCTAATTTTCATCATTTAGACCTAACTAGAGAAAAATCTTGGTAGTTACATATCAGCTGATGGCAATATTCAGAAGGAGATATCTACCAGAATCGGTCTTGCAGCAAATGCATTCTATAGACTTCAGAATATTTGGAGGTCAACCATCTTGCAAATGAAAACCAAGGTAGAGATCTACAGGTCGAACGTCCGCTCTGTGTTGCTCTATGCGGCGGAAACATGGAGGACCAACAAGAAGATAGAAAGTCAACTTCGGGGCTTTGAAGGAAGGTGTCTTAGGCGAATTCTTA
The DNA here is from genome assembly GCF_020497125.1 of Mauremys mutica. Lineage (NCBI taxonomy): Eukaryota > Metazoa > Chordata > Testudines > Geoemydidae > Mauremys > Mauremys mutica. Next base: position 184,255,162 of record NC_059073.1, on the reverse strand, counting down.
ACATACATTGGCCGCAGCGTATCACCAATGTTGAAGTGAGCCGATTAACGGGCATCAACAATATAGTGGATGAAGCCAAACAACAAAGATGGAGGTGGCTGGGGCATGTGTTGAGAATGGATGCTGACAGACACCCTCGTATTGCCCTACGATGGACACCACAAGGAAGAAGGAGGAGAGGTAGACCATTGGGGACGTGGCGAAAGACCATTGAAGAGGAAATGAAAGGTATGGGAATGAAGTGGGATGAAATCTGCTGTCTCGCTCAAGAACAAAATGAATGGAGGAGAGTGGTTGGCGCCTTATGCTCCACAGGGAGTGAATAAGAAGAAGAAGAAGAAAAATCTGCATTGCTATAAAACAGTGAAACTGGAGGGATCTTTTCTCAGAAAGCATTTAAATACCTGATACAATATTCACAAGATCCTATCAAGGAGAGTATTCATACAAAAATCATTACATGCGTCTTTGGGAGAGGAAGCTAGTGTCAGTGTCTCCTCCCTACTCCCATTGGTGGGGATAGGGATCCCGTTGGGGAACAGAGCTTTAGCAGGAGAAGTGGATAAGGATTCTCAGCTAGAAACCATTCTTTCCTCCGATGCTGTTGCTGCTCCATCTACTGGTAGGATGGCTGGGAAGGGAACATCTGGAATTCCTAAAGCCAGGCGCCCGTTTCTCTGGCCGTTCCCCATATCGGATGCTTTTATCTGATGGGCTTTCACTTCCCCAACAAACATGAGCTCTATGCAATCAGTCCACTCCCAAGACAAAGAAAAGAAGAAAATAAGCTCTCTCTTCTCTTACTAGAGAAGAGCAAATAGTATTGTCCTGTAACCTCCTAACAACTTAAGAGAACCTTACCACCACAGAATGACAAGCAGCAGAGACGTTTAAATAAGATTCCAATTATATACTCTGTGCTCATGTGCTCTGCACTATGGTCCAACATCATGAAATCAGAATTAATCAGTTGTAAACAGAAAAGACAAATAACTTTAAAAATATTGTTATCCTTTTAATTAAAATATCTTGGAAAAAATTCATACTTTTAGCTATTTATAAATCAAAGCATTTGCTCTTCTCTGAACACAGATCAGTTTTCAGAGTTCTTTCTACAGGTTTGAAAATGTATTGCTCTTGTCTACCTCACTATATCATTGTTTTCAACAGGTCTCAGAACTTTCTATTCATTTTAGATAACTATGGGGAGACAAAGGAGTCTGGGGGAGGCAAGAGCTGAAGGAAAAATATAAGCATACTAAAAATGTTGCTTTGATATAAATACCAGAGAACTTTTTTGGTATTTTATTACACTCATGAATTTTTTTTTAAAGATGTATGGCACAACAAATATAATTCCCACCTGTCATAAACACCAGATAACAAATGGTCTATTAGGACATATTTTATTTTATTGTCCCAGGGTAAGAAGTTATTATAAGCATGTTGCCTGATTCTTTATCTGCCACAATGTATATCTGAACAGAACTAAAAAAAAAATTTTTTTCTATACAATCATATTTCAACTGAATGATTAGTGGCATTGAAGAAAACATTTGCACACCCTTAAGTATGTGATTGCTTTTATAAAATCATTATTTGCAAAAGTATTAAAAGAATATATATTAATGACCTCACTATTTTCTTAAATGTGTGTGTCACTTGGTACTGATCTTTAGAGAGGGAATTTACTGAACTTTAACAGAAAGTTTGCTGGTTTATAAAGAGTTAATTTCTGCGTAGGAACAAATGAGAAGGACTAAGTCAGGGAGCTAGAGGAAAGACGCAAGATTAAGATGTTCTGGAAAATATTTTTAATATCCTTTTCAGATTTGTTATTTCTTTTTGCTGGTCTAAAAAGGGTTTTTATTTAGATTTGGAAAGGTTTTGTATAGAGAAGATAAGAAAATAATTAAAAAACAAAACAAAATGTTTTTGCAACTGTTTTCTATTATGCCTTAATGGTTTTTAATTAATTAGCTCAGAAATATTAGTGTCTGGAGGTGGAGTGAGAAATGAGCTATAAAAAGATAGATAAAAACATTTCTAGATGCGTTTTCCTCTCATCTTTTTTTTTCTTCCAGGCAACAAGGAGATCAATGCCTATTTGGGATGCAGAGAGCCAAAGAGACAGACAATAAGGGTAGAAATACTGAATTTCCCTTTCATTGTATTTCAATGACTTTCTAAAGATAATGCTTCTGAAAGCCAAGAAATGTTTTAAATTAACAGAGAATTGTCATGCAATCAGCTAATTTCATGCTACTCTCTGACCCAGCAGCACTGACAGCGAGAAGGAGACCAACCCAAAGAGTGAGACATATAGCAGATAATTCTGAGTGCTGGCTCATTACTCTCTCATGCCCAGAGTCTGAATTCTACCAGTACTTATACACGTTAACTTTAAGCACACAAATAGTCCTTTTGTAGTTAATAGGACTATTCTTGTGTTTAGAGTTAAGTATGTGCATAAGTGTTGGCAGCAGCAGGGTTTAATTCAGTTTAAGAGAACAACAAAAATTATGGAAATGTTATAAAACAGTGGTTCTCAAACTAGGGCCGCCGCTTGTTCAGGGAAAGCCCCTGGCAGGCCGGGCTGGTTTGATTACCTGCCGTGTCCACAGATTCAGCCAATCGCGGCTCCCACTGGCCGCGGTTCACCGCTCCAGGCCAATGGGGGCTGCGGGAAGGGCAGCCAGCACGTCCCTCGGCCCACGCTGCTTCCTGCAGCCCCAATTGGCCTGGAGCAGCGAACCACGGCCAGTGGGAGCCGTGATCGGCCAAAACTGAGGACACGGCAGGTAAACAAACCGGCCTGGAGCTTTCCCTGAACAGCGGCGGCCCTAGTTTGAGAACCACTAATATAAAATCCATGAGATTTTAGCTTTGTTTCCTCTCCTCCTGAATTTTCCTGACTGCCTTGACAACTCTCATTTCACACACCACTCCCAGCCATTAGCCTTTTCAGCCCAGGAATACTTGAAATAATGAGAAACTGTAGTCAGGAAGAAAGGCAGGCTAGTCCTCACTTACAGACAGCCTCCCAACTTGAAGCAAATACTCACCAGCAACTACACACCACACCACAGAAACACTAACCCAGGAATGAATCCCTGTAACTAGCCTTGTTGCTTATTCTGTCCCCATATCTATTCTAGCGACACCATCCGAGGACCCAACCATATGATCCATGCCATCAGGGACTCATTCACCTGCACATCTGCTAATGTGATATATGCCATCATGTGCCAGCAATGCCCCTCTGCCATGTACATTGGCCAAACCTGACAGTCTCTATGTAAAAGAATAAACAGACACAAAATCGGACATCAGGAATGGTAACATACAAAAGCCAGTAGGAGAACACTTCAATCTCCCTGGATCCGGAAACAACACCCAACTATGTCAACCACCTATAACTGGGCAGGTCCAACTGGACCCCTCTCTCTTCCACTTCTGGGAGCCTGTGACAAATACATTTATTAGCAAATGGAACAAAGCATTAGAGAAAATAATTTCAAAACAGCTAACATGCATATTTAGTCTCATCTAGTCCTATACTGCTAGCTAAATTAGCTAGGCTTCCCTCTTGAGTCACTGGGAAAGAACAGACCCAAATTACATTATTTTAGGAAGCCCAGGAGCTCTTGGGACCCAGCCTCGTCTCTGTTTTCCTTCCACAAAGAGTGGTCCCTGCCCCCAGACTGCTCCCCCTTCTCTTTTTCCTCATAGCCCCACCATGCTTGTGTGTGAACCTAAGCCTAATTACCATATTGTTCAATGCCCTTTTCCCCTCCTCTGCCTGGCACAAGGCCAAGGTGTGAAGTCTCCCTTTTGCCTCAGACTTTTCACAGACACACCCAAGTCAGCCAGCCAGACCAGACTAAGGGTACGTCTATACTTACCGTCAGGGTCGGCGGCTAGCGTTAGACTTCTCGGAGTTCGATATATAATCTAGACGCGATATATCGAACTCTGAACGCACTTCCGTCGACTCCGGAACTCCACCACCGCGAACGGCGGTGGCGGAGTCGACGGGGGAGCCGCGGACTTCGATCCCGTGGCATCTGGACAGGTGAGTACTTCGAACTAAGGTAGTTCGAGTTCAGCTACGCTATTTGCATAGCTGAACTTGCGTAACTTAGTTTGACACCCCCCCCCCTTAGTGTAGACCAGGCCTAAGAGTGGCTTTCAACCAGAGGTCCGCGGCCCCCTGGTGGTCCCCAAGCACGTTTCTGGGGGTCCGCCAAAGTAAACCAGAGTGCAGGGATGGCATTACATGCACTGGAGCCCAGGGCTGAAGTGAAAGCCAAAGCCTGACAGCTGGAGGCTGAAGCTGAAGCCTGAGCAATTTAGCTTTGCGGGGCCCCCTGTGGTGTGGAGCCCCAGACAGCTGCCCTGGTTGCTGCCCCCTAATGCTGGCCCTGGCTTTTATATGCAGAAAAAGAGGTGTTGTGGCACAGGGGGCCGTGGAGTTTTTATATCATGCTGGGGGGCAGGCCTCAAGAAAGAAAAAGGTTGAGAACCCCTGATCTAAGACATGTTCCATTGTTTGGCAATTAGACCCAGTCAGCCTTAACAGCTTGCAATCACAGGCCTTGTGACTATGGGGGGGGGGGGGGAGTATGCTGAAACTGTCTGCTTCCCTGACATTCCCACCCACCACCTCAGAAATCCTATACATAAATCACATGGTGGGGTAGAGATCCATATTCTCCACTGAGCACCCCCACATTCATCACACCTACTAAATATATTTTCTCCTCTTTAGGCAAAGAAGTCTAATACAGGTATGTGAGGAAACAAACCTACTCAGGAATGGAGATGGGGCCCTTATAGTGTTGCTGCCCCCATTACTTGTCTTATAGAGTCATAGATTCTAGGACTGGAAGGGACGGCAAGAGGTCATCGAGTCCAGTCCCTTGCCCGAGGTCTTGCCAGTTTGAAGGTCTGTTCTCCAGACTCCCAGCTCAGGCTCCCAAATACATGGTGCTGAATTCCTTCCTGTCTGGCACACAAAAAAAGAAATGCAGCTACACTGTGAGGGCTGCTACTGAGTAGATGCCTTTTCCTTCTTTGCAGCCTCCACATGCTGTCCCCTTGCTGCACCATACCACTGAGAGGGAGCATATGCCTATGGATCTTTCAGGGCATAATGGACAATGAAGATATATTTGAAACAAGTGATTTCATTTTTTAGCTTGCCTTAGTCCTAGATCTACAAGTCCAAGTCTGTTTCACTTGAGCAAGGGAGAAACAACTAAGAACTGAAAACGCAACCAGAAGCTACATAATATCTAATGGTTATACATTTACCGCCTGGGGTATTTTTGTCCATCCAGTGTTTGGGGAGGAACAGATGTCTCACTTATGCCAGGAAGAGCAATTATAATGATCCAAAATACTATGCTCCACACATACATGGCACCTTGCTGCAGGGCAGATAACGTCCGGGGAGCAAAGAGTCTCATACATTTGTTTTCAGTAATTTTTTCTTCATTTAGCTAGAGTATAATCAAACTGTTTATTTGTACACTTCACAGAATTTCAGCAAAACAACCCAACCAAATAAAACACAATCTGCCTGATTTAGCCATATATCTGGCTTTCTGGCATTAGTTACTGTTCGGATATCCCAGGGCACGAGCAGATGTAAGGTCTGATAAAAGCTGTCCAAGAAGATGTAGGTCTTATTGTGTATGCACACAGCTTCACTGGATATAAAACTGGGGATTTTACACTCCAAAAAAGGCATTTTTAAGCTCCCTCAATTTGTTCTTTCCCTCTCATGTCTTCAGTCTGCTTAAATCTGAACATGTGATTACCATCTGCCTTTGGAATTCAGTGTCTTTGGCTAAAATAACTAAAGAATCCATTCTCACAGCAAGAAAGGGAAGTTCCTGTGAGAGAGTTTCAGGTGGTTATTGTATAACATATATTAATATGCACAGTGGGTCAAGCAGCACTGCTCTACGTGGGTGTTACTCAGTTGAAATCAACTGAATTGCACCTGCTTTCTCCAGGGCACAATCAAGCCCAGCAGTTATTTTCTAATAAGGAATCAGGTTGCAACATATCCAGGTTTTGTGGGCTTTAGAACTCTCAGTGTAGAATCTTGTTTTCTTTAAGGAACCAGATACTTTGGCAGCTATGTCTTTGCTGCAGTTAACCTAGGTGATGGGCGCCTGGATCTGAACACTCAAGTTAGCCTAGCCTATGTGTGAGCATCCCCACAGGAAAGCTCCCTCCACATTACTGCGACTTCTCTGTTACTGCTCTTACCAGCACTTGTCTGGGGGCATATCACTTTGCACTGAGCTGCTCCAGGTTTCTCTTCCAGTCAGCGGTGTCAATTGCAGTAGAACTTGTCTGTCCTTCAGAAGGAATTGTGGAAAGGGCACTGCAGCATATAATTGAATTTGCCGATGTCCTCACTGTAAACTGGTCAGGCCCAAGCCTGGGTAAAAGTGGAACCTGGGCTCTAACCCACATCCCCAGCTGGTTCAGCTAACCCGGGGTTAAAGCACCTCCAAACAGAGGTCAGAGATTGTCTGTGTGGATGGTAGGAGGAGTTTGGGCTAAAATGCAAGTAAAAGCCCATGTTAAATGTGCAGTGAAGACACATCCTCAGTTATAGAAGGATATCATGGTTACAGCTGGTTGAAATAAAAACAGAATCATCAGGATGTGCACATGACTAAGCTGAGTAACTGTGGGATTTCATTCATGAAGATGTTTGCACACCTCAAACATTTCATGGATTTTAGCATAATGTTTATTTGTTCAAAACTTATACTGGAAAATGCTGCATTTGCTATTCCCTAGTTTAGAAAATGTCACTCATCCCACCAGGGAGCAGACATGATACCAAGTGACTTTGGTAACCAAACATGCACTACAAATGCTGAAAAGCAAATAGAGTTAACAGTTTGCTAAGAATCAGCAGGCTGAAAACATTCACCCCAAGTGTTCACTGAATAATAAATATTTTCCAAGAAATCAGGATGGGTTTGTGATGCTGATACCAGCTCTGGTCAAAACTGTAGGTTCAGCTGAAAACTGAAACTCACAGCTGGAAGCCAGGCCAATTAAATTGTGTATTAGTACAGATCAAACCGATTGTTAAATGTATAAGAATGTATTCAGTGTTTAAACTTCATGAAAACTAATGGGATGCTGCATGCACTGTTGCCATTTATCTGTATTTTGTTATAATGCAAGATTATATATCGTATATATCCCTGTAACTAAATAACCCATCAAAGGAGAAGGAACCTCGTGTAATGCAAATGAAGAACTTTAACAGGAAAGTGCTAATTATTTTACATTTGAAGGCAAGTGGTCATTGTGTGTGATGATCAGAGATCAAAGACTCCAAATGTGCTCATCTCTCTTTGCCAATCAAAGAAAGAGCCCATGTGGGTGCTGACCCTGTCAGCTTGTTTTCTGTGAGGAGAAGCAGCAGTGATAAGTATGGATTCAGGGAAAGATCTTGCATCTTTGGACTGTTTGGATTCTTACAGGGCGGAATAACTAACAAGAAGATGGAGATCCCCAGAATTATTTTGGGGAACCCTGAGAGACTTTTGGGACACTGGCAGATTACTACATCTCGGCTACCATTTGGAATTATAGACTGTCACTCAGCCATACATATATTTTAACTGCTTTAACCTCTCAATATCTCATTTCTTTTTCTTAGCTAATAAACCTTTAGTTAGTTTATTATAGGATTGGCTACAGGCATTGTCGCTGGTGTAAGACCTAGGATACCAATTGATCTGCGGTAAGTGACTGGTTTCTTAGGACTTGGAAAATTGTGAGATTTTTGATGTGAGTAACCATTTATAGAGTCGGACTCAGACTCTCAGGTTAGAAGGGAACATCATGATCATCTAGTCTGACCACCTACAGCTTGCAGTCCACAGAACCTCACCACCCACTCCTGTAATCGACCCCTATCCTCCGACTGAGTTACTGAAGTCTTCAGTGACTTAAAGAATTCAAATTACAGAGAATCCACCATTTACACTAGTTTAAACTGGCAAGTGACCCATGCTGCAGAGGAAGGTGAAACCCCCCCAGCATAGGTGCTGACTTTTATTTTTCCCTGGAGTGCTCCACCCCAAGACCCTGCCCCTACTCTACACCTTCCCCTGAAGCCCTGCCCTTGCGCCATCTCTTCCTGCCCCTGCTCTGCCCCCTCTCCCAAAGCCCCACCCTCCCCTCACTGCTCTCCACCCTCCCCAAGCCCCCCTTCCAACTGCCAAAGAGCTGATTGGTGGCAGCGCCAAACAGCTGTGGCTGGTGGGTGCTGAACACCCACTATTTTTCCATGGGTGCTTTGAGCCAGGAGTGCCCATGGAGTTGGCACCTATGCCCCCCAAGTCCGCTGCCAATGTCACCTGGGTGACAAATCCTTCCCAACCTCAAATATGGTGATCAGTCAGACCCTGAGCATGTGGGCAAGACCCACCAGCCAGATACCTGGGAAAGAATGATCTCTAGTAACTCAGAGCCCTCCCCATCTAGTGTCCCATCACTGGTAATTGCAGATATTTGCTGCTGACACTTGAAGATCATCTACATGCCACTGCAGGCCGTCTCATCGTACCACCCCCTCCATAAAAGTTATCAAGCTCAGTCTTCAAGCCAGTTCGGTTTTTTGCCCCCACTGCTCCCCTTGGAAGGCCATTCCAGAACTTCACTCCTATGATGGTTAGAAACCTTAGTCCAGGGGTAGGCAACCTATAGCATGTGTGCCGAAGGCGGCACGGGAGCGGATTTTCAGTGGCACTCACACTGGCAGGGTCCTGGCCACCAGTCCGGGGGACTCTGCATTTTAATTTAATTTTAAATGAAGCTTCTTAAATATTTTAAAAACCTTATTTACTTTACATACAACAATAGTTTAGTTATATATTATAGACATAGAAAGAGACCTTCTAAAAACGTTAAAAAGTATTACCGGCACACAAAACCTTAAATTACAGTGAATAAATAAAGACTCGGCACAGCACTTCTGAAAGGTTGCTGATCCCTGCCTTAGTCCAATTTCAAGCCTAAACTTGTTGATGGTCAGTTTATACCCATTTGTTCTTATGTCCACATTGGTGCTTAACTTACTTAACTCCTCCTCCTCCTCCCTGGTATTTCAAGTCCAGTTTGCTTAAGTGGCCAGATGGATTGGACAGTCTAAGGGGACTTTTTGTGACTGCATGTTCAGACTGTTATACAGTGACCCAGAAGTTCACATTTATTACTGGCTTGTAAAATCTAATTATAGAACATAACACCAGTTTGAGGTAGCTGCCCTGTTTTTGACCGTCTGCCCTGAGGTAGGCAGTCATGGTCGTGAACCACTCCAAACAACACGACAGCGTTCACAAGCTATTTGCCAACTATAAAAACCAAACAAAGGGCTAAATTCACAAAGAATCATTCAATGAGCTCTAATTATGACCAAATGGCGTCAGAGCTACAAAACATTCAGAGCCCCCTACAGCACAACACTTGTATAAGGGTTCATTTGTTAAAGTCCACTCTGAGAAATTGAGTAGTCAGGATCACAGATCAGCCAGTGAACACTTCACCTGAAGATGTAATACCTTAATGCACTTGCTAATTTTGTGTGGGATAAATCTTGCTAAATCAGTCTTTCCTGCTTCCACCTCTTGTTGAATTAATTTCTCTTAATAAATAAATAATCTAATCTGCATCTGGACTCAAAGAATATTTATTTCTTAATGTATCTACTAAAAGGGACCTATGCATAGTGATTTTTTTAAACAAGTGTCTCAGACAAACTTCAGTAAAAATGCATGCCCGCTTTCTCAATCCCTCCCACCAAGTCACATGACAATTATTCCAAATCCCAGACACCTCCCAACCTTCCTGCCCCAATCCAGTGGGTTTCTCCACCACACATTAGCTGGAGCTCTTTCCTTCACCTAAAATACGTGCAACCACTAGGAATGTTGCATGTTGCCAAGTTCAGAAGTTCCCTCAGCACTCAGGACCCAGATGCTGAAAATCAGTTATGTGGTGACTATTTTTGCTTTTCAGCCTGATTTTACTGAACCATAGAAGATCAGGAAAACTCAGCTCTTAAGTGCCTTGTGAGCATAAGACAGGGAAAAAAAATACAAAACAGATGTTTACCCTCAGTCGGAGCGTTCCTGAAATACTGCTGCTCCCTTTGCTTCCAGACTCCCTCCCTTCAATAATTGCACTTTTTTATAATGTACAGTAAACTTGTCTATAGACTGTACTGTTTGGCCATTTCATTATAACCAGCCTATTTTGCATCAAACCACAACTGTAACAGCTGGCCATTCTAGAGCCAACCCAGAGATGCTGCACACAAGTAGCACACAGAGCCTTGGCATTTGAGATACCCAAATCAAGTTCAATAATAACATGAACCATATGTTGATAAGATGCCAAAGAGGGTCCCACCTGATTCCTACTGGTCTAGAATCGCAGCAAACCTTATGTCCATGCCTGTAACAATAAAAAAGCAGCATGTTCTGACTTGTAATGTGCAAATATAACAAAGTATTTTAAGTAAAAATATCTAATAGCATATTTCATGCATACTAAAAATTACCATTTAATTTTTAAGGTTGCCACCTGTTTCTAGATACTATTTTTTATTCCTATCAATGGTTTGCAACGCCCTCCTGAAATTACACATATACAGACAAAATGGTGGTTACAAAATCAAGTACTCAAAGGCTTAGGAAATGCCAGATTTAAGGTTGGCCACGCAACCTTAATTCTGCTCCTCTTGTGCATATGCATTATGATACAGCCGTCAATTACATGATCACATACAATTTCCAAAGGACTCTTGTCTCAGTGTATATGTACAGAGATCAATTTTCAATGTCCCTCCCATCCAGCATATGCTGACTCCATCTCCTCCATTCACCCCAGTCCCAATTTCCCCTCTGTGCCTTCCAGTCCCAGCCTTCTTGCCCAGCTAGTCCCAGCCCAACCTACCAGTCTTTCTTCCCAGTTCCTCTCTTTTCCCCTCCCACTCTTCCCTCGTCCTGGTGCCAATCTCAACAGGATCCTCCTCCAAGTCTACTCCTTTTCCTTGCCCCCAGTTTCACTCTTGCTCCCTCTGTATTTCAGCCAGGTAGCTTCCTTCTCCATGCTGCCAAGTGCCAGCAGGGAGGTCATTGACAGCACACTAGAGACAGATGCATGCACAGTCTGTTTACATGTAGAAGTTGTGAGGGTCTGGAGCATGGCCAGTGCAGACAGAATCTTCAGGCAATTAAGCTGCTAAACTCTAAGAAGTCTCAACGGAGCATGTGGGTGAATGAGATTTTTCAAAGCTTTATGGCTTGGATAAATTTGTGCAGATTTTCATAGAAAGAGCCAAAGGCACATCCTTGATACAAAGGCAGTCTCCTGCCATATTTCAAGTTCCTGCTCCAAAGCATGGGGGCTCTAGAACTTCTCAAAGAGAAGACCGCCAAAACATGTTTTTCCCTAACCTGGTTCTCAGAAATGGTTGACCCGTTGAATTTTCCCCAACAATTCAGCTTGATGCAGACCCTTGGCATAGAAAATTTCAGCCTAAACAGTTAAAGTTTGGCAACAGAATAAGCCATTGAAAACAGGGTCTCATAATGGGAAGTGCCAGGTAACTTAATAGACTGTGATACTCAACAGTATGGGCTGAAATGTCAGCATGAAGGGAGAATACCCACCTCAACATTTCCTTTACATCAAACAGACAGCACCAATTCCAGTGGCTGGGAGATATCAACATCTGGATGAAGAATTGTATCTTGAAGCTGAACAAAATGGAGTGCTACTGATGCTTTGAGGAATTTTGCTTCCTCCATTTTGCTCTCCAGAAAGGGTGTCTGCCTCTTAACTATCAAGGCTGTTACTTTCTAGGTCCTTCACAACTACTAGAAATGCCCTCTTCCACCTTTGGCTGTCCAGAAGACTATGCCCTGTTCAAATCAGACTCTGAATTGGCCATGGTGATCCACATACGTGACCTGCAGGCTTGATTATTTTGAAGTTCTGTTCCTAGGGAGCGAAGCCAGAGCCTATGGAAAAGTCTCCAGCTAGCTGAGAATGTAGCCCGGGGCGGCCAACCTGAGCCTGAGAAGGAGCCAGAATTTACCAAGGTACATTGCCAAAGAGCCAGAGTAATATGTCAGCAGCCCCCCATCAGTTTCCCCCCTGCTCCCAGTCCCGCTGATCAGCGCCCCCCTCACCCACCTCCTGATCAGCTGTTTTGTGGTGTGCAGGAGGCTCTTGGGGGAAGGAGGGAGGAGGGAGGGCACGGCAGGCTCAGGGGAGGGGTGGAGTGGGGGCAGGGCCTGTGAGGGATTGAGCAGTGAGCATCCCCCGGCACATTGGAAAGTTGGCACCTGTAGCTCCAGCCCTGGATCAGCCTATACAAGGAGCCGCATATTAACTTCCGAAGAATCGCATGTGGCTCCGGAGCCGCAGGTTGGCCACCCCCGATGTAGCTGCCTGCATGCTCAGCAATGCTTGCCACAAACATCACCTACCCCAGTGCACTGTTAACTCCACTGGCTTCCTCACTGTAAAGTCAAGTAAAATCTCTTATGATTTTCAAAGCCATCCACAGCATCAGCCCTTGGCCCCTGGGGGACTGACTCTTTCTGTCCCCCTGCCTGTAAGACCACGATGTCCCACAACAGTTATGTTCCAGTGGAACATTGTGACTGTCAACTTCTAGGGTAGGTCACAATTGCAGAAAACAGCTTTCCCAGCGTCAGGCTCCTATCATTGGAAAAATCTGGCCATGAAATTCTCTTATCTGCATGTCTTTAAAAAAAGTCTCTGATCAATACAGGAAAGAAAGAGAAAAAATAGCCATCTCTGAAATTCATAATATGGAATTCTGTCTGAGACGTATAAACTAACACTTCCTATTAATGTTGTCATTTTCCACATTGCAAGTTTTTCTCTGCTATGTTTCCAATGGTGATGAAGCTAACTTACTTAGAGAAGTAAAACAATTAGCTATCAGGCTCATCATTTAGATCAAGAAATGTGCCCAGTTCTGGAAATACTGGACCAAATCCTGTAATCATTATTAGTCCTTATTGAAGCAGAGCTCCCATTGATTTTAAACTGGAGCAGGTTCTTAAACATTAACACAAACAACAGTGCATACTGTACACCATAAATGTTACCACTATCAGCCTTAACAAAACAGAACCCAAGGGCTTGTCTACAAAGGGAAATGGCCTGGAATAGCTATTCAATACTAGCTCCCTGTATGGACACACCATCTGCCTTTTTGTCGATTAAGATAAACTGCAAAAAAGGTTCTTCGTGTAAAATAAGTGTCCACATGGAAAGATAGTGTTTTAAAATTCACACCCTCGCTTATTTCACAATAGCTTCCCTAGGTACACAAGCCTTCAATGCTAGCAGTTCTGCCCGCTGATATTCAGCCAGCCCAGTCTTGCAGGGATTTGGCAGTGATGAGCTAACAGATGGTAATTCAACAGCACTTTTCAGCAGAGGTCATTAATAATATCAGGCTCCTTTAATACTTCAATTATAGCTGTCCCTTTGAAAGAGCTGCTTACATTCACACATCTCCCATGATCAAGAAGCAGTAGATTTGAGCCATTCCTGCTCTCATAACTCTTGATACTTCCAAGAGTGGAGGACTCTGTGGAGAAATGACTCTAGTGTTCGCCTATCCACAAAGCAGGCTAAACAAAAGTCCCCAAAACTGTCAGAAAGGGGGAGAAGTGTCAGGACACTTAAGATGGGCCCAAATTAGATATGCAAGATCAGTACCTCTTCCAGTACTTGTCTTGGTATTACTGTAGGGTTTTCATATAAGCTTGTTATTTTTGTTCATCCATCCATGGCCATCATAAAATAATAATTTGCATAACAGCCTTCCATATGAGGTTCTCAAGGCACTTTATGAATGCTAAGACTCACAACAGGTTTGGAGCTAGGAAAGTAAACATTCACATTAGGGCCGACTGAAGAGTTTTCAACTGAAGCGTTTTTTGCTGAAGAATTCAATTTCTTCTAAATCGAAATGTTGTAGGAGAACGTGTCAATTTCAACAAAATTTTCCATTGAGAAGTTGAAAGAATGTTTCAGTTCATTTCTTTCTGACTTTTATATATTAAAATATTAATGTTATATTCATTTACATTATATAAATATAATGTTTATGTATCTTAAATATTAAGTCTAAACAAAACATTTCAATGGTCCCAATGAAATTTTTTCCGAATTTCCCTTTTGTTGGAAATTTCCAAATTTCCACTTTTTGTTCTGAATCAAACAAATATTTTCTATTTGAAATGTCGGAATTTCCCACAGAATGGGAATTCTTACTCCCAACCAGCCCTAGTCTACATTTTGCAACGGGTAAACTAAGGAACAGAGAGGTTTAGGGTTTTTTTTTAAATGTATCCACTCATTTTCAGTATCTTCATTTTTGGTTACTGAAGATGAGAAATTTGGGGTTAGATCATAAAGTGATGAGCAGCTCTGGTCTCAGATGTCAGACCTTCTGTGCCTCTAGTTGGGCAACCAAAAAACAAAGCACTCAAATTTAGTGGGAGGTTTTGAAAGTATTGGGTGTGTGACCTTGGGCAAATCACAAAGAGAATGTGACAGAGCTGGGAATATAATCCAGACCTCAGATGCCAAATCAATGCTTTAGCCAGAAAACAGTCCTTCCCCACTCAAAAGCCTTTTCTTGTTCTCTCGTTTATAGAACTTGTGTTGTGTCCAACCTTATCAGCTGCTGCTAAGATTAGCTACCCAAAGATTAGACTCAAAAGCTCCAGCTCCCTGGATGTTAGTCAGTAACTTAAGAAAAAGAAAAAAAGTTATATTTTAAAAAATGTGTTTGTTTCCAGGGGATAAATGGAATTTCCAGATTTGTTGGATTTGGAGTGAGTGAATTTTTATAGCTGCGTTTAACCCCTCTGAAAAAGGTGACAAGTCTATTGAACGGGTCTACCTGACCACACTACATAATGCACACAAACGGTATGATGGATTTGCATTGATGCATTTCTCAGCTAAACCGACTTCTGCTTAGATGTTAGGCGGGGAAAACAAGAACACTGTGTAAACATTTCTTATTGCCTTTTAACCGCTCATTCCAGTTTATACTGATGAATAATGACAGTGGGAGTTGTTTCAAATCCTCTTTACTGATAACTTTCTATCCATGAAAGGAGGATCATAATCTTTAATTTTTCTCAGTGCCTGGCAGGGTTTTGGTGGCGGGGGTGAGAAGGTCTAATAAACTATCTAATAATTTTTAAAAAATTTTTAAAAAATTGAGTACTGTATTATCAACATTTCTATTTGCTTTCCAGTAGAGCTGGATGGGTGTTATGGGGCCCCTGGGGTGCAACCTGGACTGTGGGACTGCTGACCCTCTGTCCCACCAACCTGGGCTGCCTCTCACATGCTGATGCTGATGTCAAGCTACAAACCTCTGATAGGTACTGTACTTACACACACACACACACACCCCACACACACACCCACACCCAGAGGCAGGGACACACCTAGTTACATGAACGATCTCCCAGCCACTCATGAACCATCAATAAAGATGCTCCAGTCTATTCCCTGCAGCTCCTCAGCCTTGCACCCCAGAACTGTCCTGTCTTGCAGTGGTCAGAAGCCTGGCCAGTGTAAACTCATTACCTGGTTCACCACTTTGACAAAAAGGTAGTGGATATGCAACATCCCTTATTAACCTGAGCTGAGATTTCCAAAACACTTCAACCAAAACAGATTTACTAACTAACTAACTACAGAAAAATAGATTGTGATTATAGGTGATAACTATCTCTGACATTTAAGTCTACCTTAAACAAATAAAAAATAAACCCACACATTCCAAATCATAAACTTTTAGTCTAAGCAAGAGTTGACAAACAGCTTTTGGTTACAGTTCCTCAATACACACAGGGCCGGCTTTAGTAAGTGCGGGGCCCGATTCGAATACCCGGCGGCGGTTATCCCGGCACTGAAGGACCCGCTGCTGAAATGCCGCTGAAGACCCGGAGCGAGTGAAGGACCCGCCGCCAAAGTGCTGCTGAAGACCCGGACTGCCACCGGGTGAGTAAAAAATTTAAAAAGGCACTTAAGTTAGGTGCTCTTCTTTAGGGCGCGGGGCCCTCTTAAGCACGGGGCCCGATTCAGGGGAATCAGCCTAAAGCTGGCCCTGAATACACAGATTCCCTTCTGGCCTGGGACCAAACTCCCTTCAAAGTCTTTGCCCTCCAGACATTCTTCCAGGTGTTGAGTTGGGGGTGGGTGGGAGGAGAGGCCAAGTGATGATCTCACTTCCCCTCTTTTATACTTTCTTCCAGCTTACTGGAAAGATCCTTGCTGGGATGTGGGGATCAGATAGTCCCCATTGATCAAGCAATCTCCACTGCATACCTGCCTTCTCTAAGGAGTCTCTGGGATAGTGGATTCTTTTCTTGATGGGTGTTGATGAGCCATTAACACTGTCTGGCTATTGATGACAACTCCTTTGTTGTAACAAAGGCTGGCTGTGGATGTTCCCAGCCTCACAACATATTTCAGTAGCAATATTTCATAACTTCACACATAATGATACCACATACAATCCAACAGGATATTAATGTTCAACAGATCAAGACTTTTAAAATACCTCACAAGGTATATGTTGTACATAACATATATCATGGTGAATATGGGGGTTCCAGGGTGCTACTTTGAGGTACAGAGTGTCACAATGGGAAATGCTTTTTTTCCTGTCCAGTGAAAATTTGAGATATCAAAGATTTTCCTGTAACGTGCCTGGGTAAAACAGACCTTTCAAATTCACACCCACACGCAACCTGCCTGGTGGTTAGGGTATTCCCTGTTAGATGGGATACCTGGAGGAGTCAAGTCCCCGCTCTGAATCTCTCTCTAGTTTTGACCAGAAATTCCCTCCTGGACCTGAGAAACCTTTCCAAAACATTCCTGAGAGTGATGTATTCTCACAGAAAGTTTCAGTTTTGACAAAAGGGCATTTTTGATGAAAAACCATTTCATTGAAAAGTTGCCAACCAGCTGTAGTATTCAATATGATTGACTGACTTATTACTACATAAGAGACCTTATCAAACTCCCATTAATCTTAAGAAAACCCAAGAACTTAATTTGATACGGATAAACAGGCATCTACTATACATGAAAAATATTCAGTTAGCTCAGAAAAGAATTAAAAGACGATTATTCTGTTCCCTTCCCTTACACTAGCTGTCATGTCCAATTCTTTTTTAAAAGACTTTTGGTTTTAGAAGTTACAGCTACTAAGGCCCTTGATACTGAAATCTCATAGGGCACATGCTAAAATTTACGATCACGAATAGTCTCGTTGACTACGGGTATGTCTACACAGCAGCTGGGAGGTGTAATTCCCATATATGTGCTATCTCTGCTCAAGATAGCACCTAAGAGTCACTTTGTGGCTGCAATGGCAGAGGCTAGCTGCCCACGTACAGTGCCACCTGACCCTCTGGGTACATACTCAGGTGGCTAGCTCAATCTGTCACCCATGTCACCATGGCCATACTGCTATTTTAGCATGCCAGCTTGAGCAGAGCTAGTGAGTTTATGTCTACTCATGCTGGGAATTACCGCTCCCAGCTGCTGTGTAGACACACCGTGTCTCTTTTGAACACACTCCCTTCTCTATACCGATGTCAGAACATTTTTTAAAGGAGAGTATAAGATTTGTCTCCAACTCCTTCCCATTGATTTCTCTTCTCTATGAAAAATTGCTTGACACTTTTGTTGAGTCTGAACTTTTCATGAGTTTAAACTTAATCCAGACTTGATGTCTCTGTCTGAAACTTTTAATCAAGGCTCTGACCTGCGAACTACTCCTGACACCTCCCCCCTCCCAATAAGTAGTCATATCCTCCTTTGTCTTTTCTAATTTACATTTTAACCTGTTTTATCCTGTAGAATCTTGATTGATTATGCATGACCATTATGATCTGTTAATCACTTTGTTTACTTCTGTGTATAAACATTGATGCTCACCCCTAATAAACTTGCCACACTTACTCCGAAGCTTTGCTCTTAAGCTAAGGATGGTGTGAGCCCGTTGATCAACGAATTATTGTCTGGTCTCTGACAGTTTTCTGAGCCCTATACCAACTCCGCACAAACTCGGGTGCTGGAGAGGTGAGTAGGACTTGCTTTTTACCTAACAATTTGGGGGCTCGTCCGGGATTCCTTCTGGTGCGGTGCCTCTGTCCAGTGGTCAGACCACTCATATACGAATTGGCAGGCGCCACGGGAGATTTCTCCCAGCCAATTCAATATTGAGGGGTCGTGTACTGGACAGCAGGATAAACGCCAGTTGGAGGGCTCCTGTCAGACACCATGGGTCAAGGGACTAGCGTGCCTCTTGAGAGTCCGCTGGGGATTGTAAATAAGTTATGGAATGAAGGGAAACTCCCAGTACAGACAGGAATGTCTAGGAGGAAGTTGTACACACTGTGTGTAAGGAATTGGACTGGGTATACCGCGGTATTGGCCGACCCGGAGATGAGGTGGCCTTCGTATGGCTCTTTCGAACAGGCTGCCTTAAGAGGAGTAAGGAGCCAGATCGAAAAAGACCATCCGGGACAGTTATGTTACTGGTTTTGTTGGGACACAGCAGCAGAGCTGTGGAAATCTTTAAAAATTATGGCAGTCAGGTATTCTTCCGAGAGTGAACCCCCTCCATGTTATTTCAATGAAGGGTGTAAACCACGGCGTGTTTTAACTCGTCAGTTGGTCCCCACTGCACCTGCCCCTATTCCTCAGCAAGGGGACTCTCTCCAGGGCGCAGAGGGGAATCTGCAGGACTCCAGATTGGAATCTCTGCAGAGGGATAAGGAGGAAATGGAGGGGCACACCTCGGGAGGAGTTTTGCATGGAAAAAAAAAAAAGGGAAAGTAGTAAAAAGAAAGAGAAAAAGGAAGAATATAAGTTAATGGCTTTAGCTTTTCGCGGTGGTATTCGAGGCAGAAGCCGTGGCCGTGGCAGGGGATTTCAGGGTGCTCGGGGAAGAGGGTCCTGGCAACCCCAGCCACCAGGAAATTGTTTTCAGTGCGGACAGCTCGGTCACTTTAAACGTGAGGCAACCCCAGCCACCAGGAAATTGTTTTCAGTGCGGACAACCCGGTCACTTTAAACATGAATGCCCCTGGGGACGCCCAGAGGGTCCGGTCGCATCCGCAGATACTTACACCAGGGACGAATACACTCCTGCACCACCAGCCCAGCCCGTTCCTCAGGCCTGGATCAACTACGGGCAACAGCAACAGCTGCAGCGAACTCAGCCTTCTCAATGACGGTACCCCGGGGGCGAAGGCAAACAATGTGATGGTCTTATTTCCTTAATGTCTTTAGCCGGCTCTTTCCTCACTTTCTCCCCTCCCAGCAAAGAGCCTCATCTAACCCTTTCAGTCCAGGGACTGCCTGTCTGTTTCCTCATTGATACTGGAGCTACTTTCTCTCTTTTAAATCATGCCCCCTCTCCCTGGCTATCCTCTGAGGTTAAAACTGCAACTGGGGTGGAAGGCAATCCACAGTCTCTGGGACTCACTTTGCCTCTAAATGTTATTTATGCTGATAAATGTTTTTCTCACCGTTTTCTTTTTTCCCCAGCTTGTCCGATCCCTTTGATGGGCCGGGATTTACTCTGTAAGCTTGAGGCTACTTTAACCTGCACTCCTGAAGGGGTAGGATTATTAATGACAGTGTTAGGAGATTCGGCCCTAACTCAGGGTAATTGGGAAACCCCCCCCTCTCTCTCCCCTGACCTCACTGACTTGCCTTCAACCCTCTGGGGAATTTCTGACACTGATGTTGGCCTGCTCCTTTCGGCAGAGCCAGTAAGGATTCAAGTGAAGCCCTCCTTAGCCCCCCCGTCAGTCCCCCAATACCCCCTGTCGCTGGAAGCCCGGGAAGGCATCCGCCCCATTGTCGAGGGATTCATTGCACAAAAGCTAGTCCGCCCTCAGCGCACTCCCTGTAATACCCCTATACTGCCTGTCAAAAAAGCCTCCTAAAAAGGACGGAGACCCTATTCGTTGGCGCTTTGTACAGGATCTACGGGTTATTAATCAGTATGTGGTCCCTCTTCATGCAGTAGTTCCTGATCCAGCTACTATCATCAGCCAAATCCCCTGGGATGCTGAGTGGTTCACTGTTATTGACTTAAAATCAGCCTTTTTCAGCATTCCTGTGCAACCTTCACCTGGGAGGGACAAAGTTATGTCTGGCAACGACTTCCTCAAGGCTACAGAGACAGCCCCACGATTTTCAGCCAATGCCTCCGCCACGACTTGGAAGGCTTCACCAGTCCGCAGGGATCCACGTTAGTCCTATACGTAGATGACATCCTACTAGGTAACCGCGAAGAAGCCGCCCTCCGCATCGATGGTAAGGCACTTTTATTATACCTACACACCAGAGGCCACAAGGTAGACCCTAACAAGATTCAGTGGGTCTCACAGAAGGTCCGATATCTGGGCTTCCTGTTAACCCCAGAGGGGAGACAAATGGACCCAGCCCGCATAAAGACTATCCAAAACTGCCCTCTGCCAAACACCAAGAAACAACTTCGAGGTTTCTTAGGATTAATTGGCTTCTGTCGACCTTGGTTGCCGTCCTGCGGGGAGTTGAGCAAACCGCTCCACCGACTGACTGCTAACCTTGCTCCTGACCCTTTGCAGTGGTCCCCAGACACGATTCAAGCCTTTCAGTTACTCAAGGACAGTGTGGCCTCCTCCATGTCTCTCCGCCCCCCCCAATTACAGCAAACCCTTTCACCTTTTTGTCCACGAGAGGGGCGGAATTGCTAGTGGCGTCCTTACCCAGCTGAGCGGGCCCCACCATTTCCCGCTTGCTTTTTACTCCCAGCAGATCGACCCTGTCGCTCAGGGAACCCCATCCTGCACCCGGACTCTGGCAGCAGCTGCCCTGCTGATCACAAAGGCAAAGAGCCTGACCCTGGGTCATTTTACCACGGTCTGGACCTCTCATGCCTTCTCAGCCCTTCTGCGTAGGGGCACGACCCAAGTCTTTTCGGCCCATCGTCAGCAGCAGCTAGAGGCCGAACTCCTAGAAGACACTAACCTAATTTTTGAAAGGTGTGGGCCCCTTAATCCAGCTACCTTGCTTCCTGACCTGCCAGTCCTCCAGGATCAGCACGATTGTGTGGAAGTAGTTCATAGCATCTTACAGATAAGGAACAACCTGTTTGACGTGCCACTGGACAACCCTGATTGCATCCTCTTCTCGGACGGAAGCTCCTTCTATGTTGATGGCAAGCGTTTCACCGGTTATGCAGTCACCTCTGAATGGGACATTCAAGAGGCCGCCTCACTGCCAGGCAACTGGGGAGCCCAAGCCGCCGAACTCTACGCCCTGGCCCGAGCTTGCCAGTTGGCCGCTGGTAAGACCGTTACCATTTTTACTGATAGCAAGTATGCTTTTACCCCGTACCAGTACCCGCTGAACTACAGTCGTGGGAGAGCCTCGGAGCCACTCTGGTCAAAGGGACCTGGCTTATGCCGGATGGCCGAGCCTGCCTCCCTCGCTCCACATACCCCGTGGCAGTTCGCTGGCACCATGATAAGGGGGGTCACTACGGCACACACGCCCTTGTGGACACCATCGCTCGCTTTTGGTATGCTCCAGGCATTCAACCCTACTGCCTGTCAATAGTGAAAGCATGCAGCACATGTCAGCGAAATGGACCTGCTCCACCTCTTAACAAAATTAAGGGTGGAAGACCGCCACCTGCTGCTCCATTTCAACATCTTCAAATTGACTTTGCAGATATGCCAAAGGCTTTTGGGAAAAAGCACCTCCTTGTTTTGGTTTGCCCTCTGACTTCATGGGTCGAAGCTTTTCCTACTGCTAATTGTACTGCTGCCACAGTGGCGAAGATCCTCCTTAGAGACATTGTACCCCGTTTTGGCATCCCTCTCATACTTGATTCAGATCGCGGACCCCACTTTACTGGTAATGTCCTTGGCCATTTAGAACAAGGACTGGGCATTTCACACTCCTTTCATACACCCTACCAACCCCAGTCTAGCGGGAAAGTTGAGCGTATGAATAGGGAGCTTAAGCTTACATTGGCTAAATACTGTCAGGAAACAGGGTTAAACTGGCCTCAGGTACTTCCCTTGGTCCTGTTTCACCTTCGCACTCGCCCAACCCGTGTATTGGGATTATCCCCCTTTGAACTGCTCTATGGACACCCCCCTTTCAAAGGCGGGGCGCTACCACGTGCTGATGTTTCACTATTGGGAGGGGATCATATGACCGCGTGCCAGTTTCTCTCCCTACAGGCTCGCCTCCGTACCCTTTGGAAAGCCTCACAGTTTTCCCAGACCGTGCCGCTGGAAGAACAGATCCACCCGTTCCAACCAGGGGACTTCGTCTGGGCCAAAAAGTTCGTTCGGGGCGACGCCCTCCAGCCGAGGTTTACTGGACCCCACCAGGTTCTTTTAACAACCCAGACTGCAGTGTTCCTGGAAGGACGCAAATCCTGGATCCACCACTCCCACGTCAAGCCAGCCGTAGTGGACCACAGTGACGGACCAGCAGCTCTTGCCACCACTAAGGATACTGCCTCTGACCAGTGGACCAGCTTACCTCTTTCAGACATCAGACTTAAATTGACTCGAAAAAAAAGAGAGGACCTTTTATTCTGACAACTGTATGTTTTTTATTATGCCTTTTTAGTTTATTTTCTGCTTATAAAGATAATGCTTTTATTAGATATTCCCACGAGGTTAAAACTCGTATTTTAGGAAATAGAAGTAATTGCTGGGTATGTACTCAATTTCCAGTAAATGCAGAACAGGGACTCCCCTTCACACCCATTCCCCTGACCACTGCTAATATGACTTGGATGCCACCGGCTAGAATAAAAGATCCAGTCCAACACAATCTTACATGGGACAAAACAGGAGTGCCAATTAACAGATATCTCAGGGTAACCAATCAGACAGGATCACTGTGTTTTGTTAAAGAAAAAGGGTCAACTTTTGTGGGAACCAGTAAATGCAACATGTATTTTAATGGCACCGCCTTTAGTAAAAACCTTGGCTTCAAGCCTTGTGCATCCCACTTATCCCATATGTAAATCCCCCACAAGCCTTCAGAGTCAGCTTTTAAGAAACCCTGCTCAGATCACGAGGGTGTCCAACTAATTGTTAAGGGATATACAATTGCCTTCTACAACTGCTCAAGCAGTACTACACTGCACTTTAAAAACACCACTACCAAATTGTGCCTCTGCGGTTCGCACAACGACCCCTCTGCGTTACCAGGGGAACAGTGGTCCAACGGGTGGTGGGTTACCTCCTACTTTGAGAAATGGAATACCCGAAACGCAATGTATGGAACACACCAGCCACCTTATGATTGGTGGGGAGCCTTATGGAATTGGCTGCCTGGATTTGAGTGGGTTAAAAAACTCTTGGTGGGTATTGTTGGGGCCATAGTAATCCTTATAATACTGTGTTGCTGCATCCAGTGTGTCCCCTCCCTCATAAACTCATGTGGGTCAGTTTATTCTTTTCCTACTTCAGCCAAAGGCCTTACTCTCTTTGAGTTGGCCCAGGCTGAAATTGCCAAGCGGCCCTTGGCTCCTTAAAATGGGGTGTAGCGTTTGGTAAATAATTATCCCAAAGCTACAAATGGAGGAATGTTGAGTCTGAACTTTTCATGAGTTTAAACTTAATCCAGACTTGATGTCTCTGTCTGAAACTTTTAATCAAGGCTCTGACCTGCGAACTACTCCTGACACCTCCCCCCTCCCAATAAGTAGTCATATCCTCCTTTGTCTTTTCTAATTTACATTTTAACCTGTTTTATCCTGTAGAATCTTGATTGATTATGCATGACCATTATGATCTGTTAATCACTTTGTTTACTTCTGTGTATAAACATTGATGCTCACCCCTAATAAACTTGCCACACTTACTCCGAAGCTTTGCTCTTAAGCTAAGGATGGTGTGAGCCCGTTGATCAACGAATTATTGTCTGGTCTCTGACAGTTTTCTGAGCCCTATACCAACTCCGCACAAACTCGGGTGCTGGAGAGGTGAGTAGGACTTGCTTTTTACCTAACAATTTGGTGAAAATGAAAACTTTTTCAGTTGTCACTCTTACCTTTTCAGCCTGGCCCCTCCACTTTATTTGTGGAAGACAAGTTTTTAACTCAGTAAAATACCTTTTTTTTAAAAAAGAAGATGACCACCCCATTAGTCCCTATTACTGCCAGGATCAAAGGTTATTTCCGGTATTAAAGATCATATTTATCCTCTTAACTATTTATAAATTCCCTCTCACCTGTTTACTCTGTAGTGCCGCCTCTTGGCTTGACCTTGCACAGCACAGGTGTAAAGTGATGTGCACTTAATAGGAAGGTAAAAAGAGGGAGAACCACCAATATTACATTAATGAGCAATGGGAATGTTTAGCTAAATTCCTTCTTAGCAAGAGGAGCACATGTAAAGCTAGATCTCCTCTTGCACTCTTGGGAGGGACAGACCTCAATATTGATGCAAACATTAATAAAAGTTGTAACCTTTTTGTAATGTTGGTCAATATAAAACTTGTTTGCCTCTTTACAGAATGTTAAAATATACCTACAAATTATGCTATAGCCAGGATGCTTGAAAACAATACCTGTGTATGGGTTAGTTATATTATATGTTCAAGCGAATTAAAGAAATTACAGAAGGCTTCTGCTTTCTGTCATCCAGAAACTGGCTAAGGGCCAGAAAGATAACACCTCCTCGACCATAAAAGGGTTTTTGACTCCCACGACTTCCGAGTAAGGGTCACCAGGCTGCAGCAGCTAACTGTGGGAGCCTGCAGGAAGGGTCAGAACAGGGATAGGAAGAGGTGAGGTGAACACTAAGGGAGGTGACCACTAAGACCCAGGGGTGCCCCACGCAGCCACCTACGCTGCATATGCCTAAGGACGGCCCTGCCTATCTAGACCAGGACACCTCCCTCTTGTAAAAATAAGTTTGGAATACATATAATTCCTTATCTCAAGAACAAAAAATCTGTAAAGAAAAGTGTTTAGGAAAGACCCGGTCCTGAAAAAGAATGTGAGGATGTTCTTTACGCAAATACCCCAAAAAGGAATGTGGGGGATTTGTTATCAGAATGATAAATCTAGGTTGTAAAGAGGGTATCTACCATAGGCGCTGACTCTGTGGGTGCTTTGGGGCTGTAGCACCCATGGGAAAAAAAATGGTGGATGCTGAGCACCCACCGGCAGCCCCCTACCAGAACCTCCCCCTCCCCCCAGTGCCTCCTGCCCTCTGTCAGGCCCTGCCGATCTGCACCTCCCGCTCCCTCCCAGTGTCTACTGCCTGCCACAGATCAACTGTTTTGCAGAGTCAGGAGGCGCTGGGAGGAAGGGGTCAGGAGAGAGGGCACACCGCACTCGGGGGAAAGGGCGGAACTCGGCAGAGCGGGGCGGGGGCAGGAAGAAGCAGCCTGGGGGCAGGGCCTGGGTGGAGCACCCCCCTCCCCTGGCAGATTAGAAACTCAGCGTCAATGGCCTCTACCAGCCCCGCTTTTCAAGAAAATTCTGCGCTCTTAAAACTTTAGAGAAAAATGTGTGTAGTAGGGAAATGTTTTGTTAAAAAACATTGATTATTTTTTAAATGTTGAAATGGCAAACCATTTTGAAAGGCATATTTGAAAGTATTTTAACTAAATGCAAGAAGAGTGTGTAGTTTCTTAATATCTCTGCTATGTAAGTGATAAAAGCCTTTATGTACCACCCTGAAATGTAATCTGAAGCACATATACTAAAATTGGAATGATACAGAGAAGATTAGCATGGCCCCTGCACAAGGATAACACCCACATTTGTGAAGCATTCCATCTAGTACAGCTGATTACTAATGTAAAAAGCCATTAAGTATAGAATAGTTATATTAATGCAGAATTAACTAATTACTGTCTGTGCTCCCGCAGCTCCCCTGCCCAGCTCAGGAAGACAAGAAGAATGATCTCTCCAAAAATTGTTATGAAGTATCAACAACTTCTTTAGCTTAAAGACTCTATGTAGTACTGATTTTTTTAAAAGACTGTTTTTAAAGCTAAAATTTTATAAAGAATGAGTGTTTTGCCTTTTTTTTTAAATTTCCCGTTGAATGCTAATAAAACCAAAGGAACATTTCCCAAAATGGACAGAATCAAAAGGAAATTCAAACAACTAAAAGTTATCTGAAACGTTCCCCAACAGGACACAGCCAATTAGAAGTGTGCTGCACATTCATTAAGCAGACTGCATATCAAAAGCTGAAAGTGTCAACAAAATCAACCCCTGAAGACATGGAACGGAGGAAAGAATGACAGTAGCCAACTTGAATCTAAACAAGCCTGGAAAAAGATAGTGTTTTCCTATAATTTCATGAACATAAGAAGAGTATAAAAAATTCTGAAGTGATCAGCCATGCCACTCAGCTACTGTACTCAAACAGCATGCACTCCTCAGCTCATCCTGTCCATCTCTGCAGGCCAACTATCACAGACAGCTAAGAAAAACAAAGACAACTCAAGAAGAAACCAACTCAAGGAAAACCTCTAAAATGTCCTCATGGATTGAGGAGAGGAAATTAATTGACACACTGGCAAGGGATTAGAATTAATAACTTGTAATAATTTTACTGGGCCATGGTAATGACATTGTAATAAACTATTAACAGTTTCTCCTGTTAATCACCAAATGGCTATACCATGTATTCCTGGAAAAGATACAGGGGCTAAACACTGGTAAACAAAGTAGCAGCAGGATTTAAGATTCTTAATATTCATTAACTGGCCGGTTTGAAGACAGCTCCTTAAATGGCTTCTAAGTAACTGATTTAAATATTTTCTTTCATTTCATGAGATTTAGCTGCACTGACAACCAATGCATTTACCTGAAGGCCAGTAAAACAGGAATACCTCACTAACAGAATCTGAATGCAGAGCCAAAATAACAGCTAGGTTGTTTCTTTATAATGGGGTAAAAAACCCCAAAAAACCTAATTCTGAGAACCCCAGATTTGTGAGGTGGGCATTTAAAGGTCTGGCTCTGTGTTAGTATTCAAAGGTGATGCCTCGATATAGTACACTAGAGCCGAACACTGCTCTTACAGCCATAAAAGCTCATTGATTTAAATGGTTTGCATGATTGTAACCAAGGGCCAGAATATCGCCTTTTGTCAGTAAAATAAGGTACCCCATCAATTTTTGTTTGAGGGAGTTTTGTGGCTAGCACAGGTGAGTAATTACGCTTTGTTGTGTGGGTTGGGTTATCATATCACCCACAGCATTTAGAAAGAAGTGGGTTTCTATGGAGGTCCAAGTATTTCTACTCCAGGCTCTCTCCAAAAGCTGTTACAGAGCTGTCTGCCGTTCTGTGAAATACGACTCATATTGTAATAAAAACCCTCATAAAACCATAGGATAAAATACCTTTGCCTTAAGGGCTGAATTACATTTTCAGCAGGTTTTTAGAACGAAAAAACAAAATAGAGTCAAACTGAAGTTACACTGCAGTGGCTATAATGAGATTTCCTTCGCTATCAGTGCTGGGAAGCAAAGGTCATGGTGTTAATATTCCATAAAAGTTTGCAGCATTTAAGACATTTTAAAAAGTCCGCAGACGATCTCAGCCTTTGCATAGATTTCTCTCCAAAATGCTTAACGACGTTGTCAGCATGAGGTGGTTAGTCAACATTCTAAAGTCTGAGCAAAGGTCAAGGCAAATAAAATATGCTGGAAAACTGAGCCCAAGGGTATGCTCTGAAATGTGGTTCTGAACACAATCCATCAATATGTACTCTCTGTTCTATTACTCACATGATCGCCAACCCTGTTTCACTGTAAATCTGTGGTTCAGAAGTGTTCAAAAATTTCATGGGTTTGGTCATCTGTGTCAGTTACCAGCATATGATTTATTAAGAAGTATATTTTAATAGATCATAATCCTAACAGATCATAATCCAAATGGCAGATTATAAATCAGATACCACTTGAAAATATAGTGTGATTATACCCAGGCTGGTAGCACAGCCGATTATTAAGGGTGCCTAACACTTCCTATCATAACACCCCTGTTTTCAGCTGCTTTATAAAACTTTGCTATACATTAACCATTCAGGCTGAAGTTTTCTATACCAGGTGTCTACCTTAGGCTGAACTTCTCTGGAAAATTTCAGACAAAAAAAATTCAGCTATTCCTGAAAACAGGAGTAGGGAAAAATATATTGTTTTGGCCATATTACATTCTAATGACCTTCTCTTTGAAAAGCTCTAGTGCCACACTGCTGTGCAGAAGAGACTTGAAATTTGGCGGGAGGTGCTTTTTACCATCCCGGTGAAAACCCGCCCAAGTTTGTGCAAGTTTTAAGCATCTGAAGAATTGCAGTTTGCCCATGTTCAGTACAAACTATTAGAGCTTCGCAGCTTAATCCCCTGAAGACTTCATCCGCAATGAGCATGCTCCAGTCTGGGACTGCAGAGGGCTGAGCAGGATTTTCCCTGCAATTGCAACACCCAGCTAGCTGCTCTAGGAGCTACCCCAGGTCCAAGCACCAGAACTAAGAGCAGGGCACCTGTCTCTCCTGTGCTCCTGCTGAATGTCAGGCAGTGAGGAGGAAGCTACCCGAATTGAAGGCAGAGAAGACAAGAGCTGGACCTTCTGAGGGGTGGGGAGATAAGGGAAGCTGGGGCTGGGAGGAGGAGATGGACTGGCTAGGCAAAGAAACTAGGGTTGAGAACCAATGGAGCAGAGAAGAAGGGAGACAGCTCTGATGGGAAGATGGTGTGTGAGATAACCTGGGACTGGCTGGTCTATGATTGGGACAAGGAAGTGGAGGGGATCACTGATATGGACAAGGATCCCAGAGAAGGAGATTGGAGCCAGTGGGGATGGGTATATGGAAAGTGAACAGGGGTGTGATTGGAAGCAGGGGGATGGAGGTGCAGGCACAGATCAGATAAAGGGGTGAATGGAGGGAAGGGAGACATCAGATAAGGAACTGAGAAGGAGTCTGTGATAAATGAACGAGGGGGGGAGCTCCCTTTTATGGGCACCCAGCTGGCCAGTAGCTATAAAAATCTCTTAGCTGTTCTCTACTTGCTTTACCTGTAAAGGGTTAAAAAGTCTCACTGCTGTACGTAGGTAAAAGGAAGTGAGTGGCCACCTGGCCAAAAGAGCCAATGGGAAGGCTAGAACTTTTTAAAATTGAGGAAAAAACTCCCCCTTTGTCCATCTGTGGGGGGTTCTACTGGCTAGAGAGGTGGCCAGGGCTGGATCTATGCTGTAAGAAGCTTGGGGCCAGGTATGAAAAATCCTCAGTATCATATCTAGAAACTACTCATTTGAAACCTCAGATATGTAAATAGATCAGGAAATGTCTAGGAAGACATGATTAGGCTTATCTCTTTTTATTTCTTTATGGCTTGTGGACTCCTCTGTGCTAACCCCAGGTGCTTTTGTTTTGCCTGTAGCCTTTAACTGGGACCTCAAGAAAACTATTCTTGGTGCTTAATCCTTGTAGTTACTTGTTTAAAATCTAGCAATAGCCTGAGTTCCCAGATGTTCTTTAAAAAAAAAAAAAAGGAAAATACAGGATTGGATTTGTGTGTCTTAAGAGGTTGTGCACATGTTTTTTTTAGTTAGCTGATGGCAACAACTGATTTCTTTTCTTTTCCCCCCCACCCTTTTCCTTTCTCAGCTCTTCCCCAAAGGAAGGAAGGGAGGGAGGGAGGGGGTGTGTGTGTGTGTGAGAGCAAGAGCTTGAGAGTACCCCACAGGATCCCAAGTGTGCCTTCCTGGGCTCTCAAAGGGGTTCTGCAATTGGGTTGTGGCAGCATCTTCCAATCCAAGATCAGAGAAAAGCTGTAACCTTGGGAGTTCAATACAAGCCTGGAGTGGACAGTATTAATTTTTGGAATCCTTGCAGGCCCCCACCTTCTGCACTTGGAGTGACAGAGTGGGAAATCAGCCTTGACAGGGACTCAGTCAATAAATGAGGCAGGGGTCCTATATACAACTGCCTTCTGCACTACAGGGCCAGCTCTACCATTTTTGCCGCTCTAAGCAAAAACAAACCCACTCGGATTGCAGCCTAAACTCTTGAAGCAAAAAAAAAAAAAAAAAAGCTGCCCAGACTGTGCCACCCCAAGAATGGACGGAATGCCACCCCTTAGCATGTGCTGCCCAGGCACATGCTTCCTCCGCTGGTGCCTGGAGCCAGCCCTGCAACCTGGGCGTCCCCAGAGCAGGACCCCTGTGTGCTGCAAGAGGCAGAGGTGTCAGAGCTCCAGTTCGGCTCCCCAATCAGCTGCCCACCAGATTCCTGTAAGGGAAGTCCAGCTTCTGGATCCCTAGGTGTTTTAAGCCTCCCAGAGCCTGAATGGAGTCTATGCACTGCCTCTGTCTTGCGGTCTCTAGGATCAATCTCAGGGAGCAGACCTAGACCCTGGGCTCGGGCAGTACCTCACAACACAATCTCTCCCAGAATCCCATCAAAGATGTGAGCCTTCTGAGTCAGATGGTACTTGTAAAGCAGGGAACACATTATTGCTCATTTACTTAACAGAAAAAGCAGACAGTACAGATCATTTAGAGAAAAAACCAATACAAACAAATTCTAAATACAGGGCCCCTCCCTTCCTTGGGAGACCTGGGACTATCTGGGCTCAGATAGAGAGGCAAGGGACTCTGCCTCATCAGGCATCAGCATGCTGGAGTGCTTCTCCCTCATCATGGCTGGTTGTCTCCATCTTGCCAAGACTTTTTGTCATGCCCCAAGTTCTCCTGTGTGATTGAGCCTGCTTATATACCCCCACTCCCACAATGCCTTGACTTTTGTTCTGTCTGGTAAATTTCTGCTGCTCTCCTCTTCCCCCCTCTCTTCAGGCAGAGAATGAAGTATCTTTTCCCATCTTGAGCAAACTCCTTTAGCATCTGTTGTCCATTCAAAGCATTGTAAGCACTGTAAGTATTCCCCATTGTCCCTGGTGGTTTGGG
Organism: Mauremys mutica; assembly: GCF_020497125.1. Classification (NCBI taxonomy): domain Eukaryota; kingdom Metazoa; phylum Chordata; order Testudines; family Geoemydidae; genus Mauremys; species Mauremys mutica. Next base: position 184,224,063 of record NC_059073.1, on the reverse strand, counting down.
AAAGACACGACGGAACCCTGCCAGCTCATGGTACATACACATACAGAGGCTTTCCATGATGCAGCCGTTTCATGATACAACTTCATGATATCAACTAGAATTCATGCAGTGCACAGAGAGCCCCTAAATCATCACAGGGGTCCTGTGGAAAAAAATAGGATGTGACCATGTAATTCAAGACTATCACAATGCATGCACCACACACACAAGGTGTGGGGTGGGCAGTGTGAATTAAGATTGTACAGGCCTCTCTCTGTAGCTAAAGTTCTGAGACTGGAAGCTTATTTTTTAAAACCGGGCGTTAGATGGAATGTGCAAGAGCAGTGGCACCTCATGGGTTTGGAGAGAAGCATGGGGGTGGAGGGATAGGGTGAGCGCCAGGAGTCTACTGCTGGAAGAAAGCAATAACAAAGACTGAAGAAGGCCCCCTTATTATGCCCACGGCGGTTTTCACACTTCTAAAAATACAGGAGATTGACATTATCCGCTACCACGTCTAACCTCAATGAGGTGATTTAAGGATACAAAAGTGAAGTAAGAGGGAACGAGAGTGATATAGAACAATGCACAGCCAAGCCCAGTCACCTGCTCCAGTTTATTTTGTCACAGACTATAAAAACCATGGGGTATCAGGATCATGGCCTCAATCTTGCTCCCATTGAGGGAGGAAGGTCAGGTCCTGTACAGTGACCTTGATTTGCTTGCCTGGGGAAGGTGCATGAACAGATTGTGGGCAGCGCATGAACCTCAAACTTAAAAAGCAACACTGAAAACTAAAGGAGGGAAATTCATTGTTCATTCACTATATTAACAACTGTGGAACTTATGGGTGCAGAACAGTAACACGACAAATAGCTAAATGAGCTATCAAAAAGGAAGCGAGGGGGGCATGGTCAGTATTGGTCTAACTCTACTCCTTTTGAAGTCAATGAACATTGGCTTTGATGAGAGCAGAGATAGGCCGGTGTTGAGCTCTTTCAAAAATCCCACCCTTGACACTTATAAGAACAGCACCTGCATTTACTGGATGTTAATAAAACTGGAAATATTACCAGTCCCAAAGCTCCAAGGCATAAACTGACCACGCGCTGGGGTCAAAGAAGAGGAGATGATTTGCAAGTTTTGTGAGTGTGTTTAATTTAGTGCTCAGAAAGGCATGGCAGATTAACAATTCTGGAGAATGAAGTCCATCCACAGAATAAGTACCCTAACAGAAGTGGGGAGTGGTAGAGGGAGGAGAGAATCACCTCTATGAGTTTTCAGATAGTTCAATCCTACATCTTGACTTCTGTGCTGATGCTGCCAACAATGGTAGTGTTTCATAATATGGGGACACATCCACCAAGAATTGGACAGAGACCAACAACTCATTTCACAATGGCTACCACATAGCCATCAGAGGGTAACAAACTTCTAGTTACTCACACAATTAGGCTGGATTAAAAGCCAGAACGTGAGAGGTGAAAGGAGCCATCCATAACCTATTGCAAAAGCCACCTGTCTACAAACTATATAAATTAAAAGTGCCTTAGTATTATGTGCTGAATGGCCTCAAAATAACCAGTACTAATACATCACATGGAGCTGGAGTCAGTGATCTGTGGCAGGTCTGGATGACTCATACCCGAAAAAGAAAACTAAAGGTAAGGTACATGACAAATGTGTTGAATGCCCCTTGTTCTCCCTGGATACTAAGGGCACTCAGCACATATTTCTAAAGGCCTCTGACTCCCCCCTCCCTCCAAACACACTTGCAGGTCACCTTTCACTGTAATTGATGGTGTCTGATTTACATTGGAGAAAGAACTGTAATTCTCTCACCTTTAAAGAGCAAGTCTGCAAAAGCCTCTCCTCCCCCTTAGGTAAGTAACATCTGAAAGATTCACTACCGTGGGGGGGATACACACACACACACACTCTAAAAATTAAAAATGAATCCATTAAATCCAACTTGGGGAACGAACAAAGTTAACTCACAACAAAATGGATTTGGCTTTTTGCCAAAATCTCCCGCTATGTGAACCTGGGGACAATCCAGCTTTCGCATAACGTGTGCCCAACCCAACCTCCCCAGCCGAAAGGCTGATGCAGATATTAAGGCAATGATGGACCATTCAAAATTAGCAATAGATGGATTCCAGGGAGAGAGCTAAACTTCAGCTCTATAGGAATGTCAGTGATGATACCTGCTCCCAAACTGGTCTTTAACTGGGCATTATTACAGGAGTTTGGGCAAAGATACATACCCCCTTGTGTTCCCCCTCCCCCCCCCCCAAAAAAAGGGAAAACTACTATATTGTGTTGATTAAAAGCAGTCTCTCCACATCTAGAATTTTCTTTGGTTCAGTAAGAGTATAGTTAATTTACAGCAATATGACTATGAGAGAAAGTCTCTTAGACCTGCAGTGGGCTTCTGGGCTGCCTTCTCTCAGGGCAATAAGATATTTCAAATGGCCTGTTTTCCTGAAAACATGTTGCTTGCCACACTCTTGGCAGAGCACACAGCAACATTCTCACTGACACAATTCATTCTTTAGTTTTGTTATCAACAGCAAGAGACTCGGAGAGATGGCTGTATTGTGGTTCAGGGGCTTTTTCTCCAAGCAGAACCAAGAGTGGACTCCACTGAAGGCAACATGCTGTCAGAGCCCCTCAGCACAGGGGGAAAGCTAATCCTGTTTAAAGAAACACCACTGAAATGACGACTGAAGTTGAAGAAATAGCCAATAGTTATATGAAAAATAACAATGAGTTCTAAGCAGTAGAGTGTAGTTTTGCACAGGGTAGAATTTCATCTGCAAAAAACACACCAAACAGAGAATATACTGTTCTGTTCCCTGGGGAAACAGAATAAATTTTCAGTAATCAGAGGACAGTTATAGATAGGTAGATATCTAACAGAGAGATGGGCATTGAAGGGCTCAACTACTTATCAAAAACATATTCTATTCTTTTCTGAGCACGTTGGGCATCTTTCCTTCCTCCCACATCATCTTCCCCTCCAGATCTTAGCCTAACTTGATCTGACTCTCCTCTCTATAATCACCAGATTTGTCTGATTCTTAAAATCACCAACTTTTGGCAATGATGTGGTTTCAGATGCTCTTCTGGGCTCTGGTCAACTATTTTATCCAATTTTGTTTATATTCCCAGGCTTCCCAAGTTGGGGGATTTAAGATACTTTACTTTCCTCCCTACACTCCATTCCTTTGCTAATACAATACCTAGCCCAATTTGCTGAAGTCAGATCTGTTGAAACCCTGAGATGGATTTAGGCAAAAACAAGGGGCTTGCTAAACATTGGGGAGAAGAAAGGCTGTACTGTTTAATCACTTTCCAGTTCTGTTTGTTGGGATATTTAGTCTGAGAGCAAATCAGAGGTCTTCCCCATCCCATCTACTAGAAGATTCCAATTGCTAATCATTTTTCCATTATCAAAATTGGTTATTTTTCAATTGTACAGTGCCAAGCGCTAGAGAGTAGCCATCTGGCTATTCCAGTCAGCATCATGGGTTGATTTTTACAATATTAAGAAAGGTATGTTTCTCTCAGTGGTGATTGCCAAGGCCAGTGACTTGCAGCACCCAAACTCTGTCAGCTATTTTTCTCAGAATTGTTTCTTTCCCTGCTAGCAGAAAATGTCTTCAATATTTCTTGTAATATTACCGAGAGTGTCTAGATGACAGTACTGAAGAATTATAGGCAATTATATCTTGAAGAAATGATTTTTGTCAGTTATTTTAGACACTACTATGTACAAATGTTTCCCTTATCTATACCTAAGAAATTCAGAGACACAAAGAGCCTGCCTCCATGTTATCCACACAAGCAAACAAAAATATTATTTTGTGTGAAAAAACATTGCACTTTCTATTAAAACTTTCCTTCTAAACACATTCCATACTTGCTGTACATTATTCACACTGTTCTTTCTCCATATATGTTCAGGCAATTGTGTTATTAAATCATCCTAATTTTTAGGCGTCAGACACAACAGGTTAATGAAAACAGTGTGAAGAGAACACTGAACATGCCTCGTTGAGATTTCTCACAGCTGCAGTAAACAGGGACAGCAGTAAATTAATCAAACTCAAGTTGTGCATTAAGAGCCTATGTAATCGCATGCTGTTATCTGTGTTACCTATACCCTCCCTTTGCTTCCTCCTTCATCTTGTTCCAAAGTTTGATTATAAACTCTTTGGGGTAGGAACCATGTTTTGCTATGTTTTTGTACAGCACCAAGGACAGCGAGGCCTCAATCCCAAATGGATGCCCTGGACACTAATACAAGTTAATAAATAATAAAATAATAATAGAGAGTGTGTAGAAATAGGAGATTTTCTACTTTCATTTCAGCCTGCCATGGGGTGAGGGATTGAGGAGTTGTACCTGACATGTCTGAAGCTTGCTGGCATCAAGGTGCCCTGACTTCTAGTAGTCCCAGAATGGAGCATATAAGCGTGGCAGACAGCCACCTTCATTTCTCCCCTCACTATCACTACAAGAGCTGATTTCGTGTGTAGCACATTCAGAACCAATAGTCAGGAAGAGAAATGGATGTGAACCAAAGAAGTGTTCTGCTTAGAGGACCTACATTTAAAAAGACTCATCACCCAGGCATTTTTGTACCACATCTTAAAGTAGCTTAGTGAACTAAATTGTAGCCTTTTGCATTATGGTTGGAAGTCTCTTTGGTGGGTATGAAGCATGAGTAACAACAGAAAAAAAAAAGCAAATGTAAGAGGGGGAAAAAAAAAAAGATGACTCACATGTTTCATTTATTTCTCGAAGTCTCCTGGGGAGATATTGTGCCTCTAACATGCTGGGTACTGCCTTATAAGTACCAAAAACCTCAATGAGCTACATGTTAATGCATACAAAGATGGACTATGAATGAGAGCATATTTAAAAATCTTTCCCCCAGAGGATCCCTAACTGAAGAAGTGAAACAAATCTAGATCTTTGTAGGGAAGAGTGAGCAGCAATCTGTTGGCACACTTATTCTATACTTGATATTCAATAGAAATTAATGCTCTTTTACATCATCTTAGACATCCTCCTTCCCCCAAAAGCTAACCAGTCAACCAAGGGCTAACTTCTACTCTTGCATGGAGATGCTACTACATTTGTCATTTGACAGGGTTAATCCAACATGCCTTTAATGTACTTTAGAATTACTACTTCTTCTCTATGTATTTGTGAGACCTACTATTAGAAGCCTTTAAGATTCAAATAAATCCAGGTCCTGCACTATCTTCTTTCTGGGGAGGAATATTAAAACTAATAATAAATTTCTTAATTAGACCTATCAGTTGTCAGAACAATATTATGCTTCTTGCTCAGCAATACAGCAGATCAGACGCTTTTAGCTGGCCTTTTAAAAAAAATCAAATTTTGTGAAAAAAATTGCAGATTCCTCAAAAAAAAAGTTTTTTTAAGCTTTCAACTAAACCTGGAAAATGTTAGCCTCTTTGTTTTGCACAACCAGTTTTGCTTTTCCTTTCCCCAACCCTTTTCATTTTACCACTGTGTAACATATGACGGGTCACCTTATTCCTTATCACCTTTCAATGTGGGAGTTTTCTTGTTTGGGTGAACATATATGTATCAGTGGAGCGTGGTCAGGTCATCTGAACTGCAGCTCACAGAGGCGAAACTGATGTTCTGATTGTCCAGGTCTTCATTGCAAACAAGGTGGGATTTTTTTTTTAGCTGTGGGATAACGACACTTTAAAATTCTAGCAGACACAAGACACCTGTAGTTTTCTCCAGGAGGTAGCTAGTTGTGGTCAATACTAGTCCCCACCCCTGCCAATGGTTGACCTCACCTAGTTTACCTCATAGCAGAGACTAGGCATTAGTTTTACTAGGTATTTACAGCATGGTAGGAGAAATGATTCAGTGGTGGGCATGTTAGCCTAGGATTTAGGAGACCCAGGTTTGGTTCCCTGCTCTACCATAGACCTTTTATTTACCCTGGGCAAGTCACTTAGCCTCTCTGTGACTCAGTTCAGCACTGGTAAAATGAGCATAATAGCACTTCCCTACCTCACAGGAGTATTGTAAGGATAAATACATTGAGATCATGAGGGGCTCAGATGCTGTGGTTCTTGGGGGTCATATAAGTACCCAAGACAAAGAGTGAACATTCATTAGTTATCCTACGGTAACATTTTTTGGCAGTGAAGACAAAATCTTAACTCTCACTAAGGCAATTATCCCTGTTTTCTGATGTAACCCTGCCTTTTCTGTCACTAGTATTTAGTGAGTGATAAAGAAAACACTAAGGTGGAACCAAATCATCAGAACCCACCATGCCAATTCATAGAAAGAAAAACAATGCTGCTCCTCAAACAGGCTGCACTGCCCCACAGAAAGTGGAAAGCAAAGGTATCACGTTTTGTGAGAACTTGGGAAAGGAAGACATGACTGAGGAAATTACTGACAGAGTAAATTGGTCAGATTCAGGCTCACCTTCAGTTTCCATTACAAACAGCCACTTGCTTTCCCCAGTTCAACAACTTGATGTCATTGCTCATCACTGACAAGCCCGCCCAAAATATCCACACACCCCCGGGGATATTTCCTGATGCGGTAAAGAGAAACATCAACTCAGGTCTGGGTACACTCGAAGCACCTTGTGCCAAATGCTGCTCCAAGGCCTTGCAGTCACCTGGTGATTCCTACTTGGGCAACTATTCCCAAAGGCTCAGCTCCTGCCCGTTTTATTACTGGGTTCCATGCTGATCGATCTTCGTCCCTAATTTCCCTGCAGCTGCAAAACACTCCCTGGAGAGAGTTCAGGGGGAACACATTCAATAGGGTGCTTACGGGACAACCTTGCTGTACTCTTGAGTAGACTAATCTTCATCCTGCCCAGTATTTGTCAAAGAGGAAGGTGAGGCACATTTATAGAGCACCAGCAGTCTCCTAATGAATTCAAGTACCCCATATTTCCTCCACACTATTCACAAATACTGAAAATAGACCTGATCAAATGCTTTGGATTGGCTCTAGAGCCAGTGTACCCCTTCCCACTGTGCCCCTTGCCCCAGAGTTTTTGCATTCTACAAAAGGGCCAATAAGTGGAACTGTCTGGCCTAGCACTGAATTAGGCAACTAAAATGCAGAAGCAGGTCTGCTATGTATCCCAGCCTCCTTCCATGCACTTGAGCCAAGATACTCATTGTTCAGCTGGATTATGGCCCTCCAATTGCAGACATCTGTTAAGTCCCCCTCTCTCGGCCAGCAACCCCAAAACATCTCATATGGAAATTGCCTCAAATTCCTCCTTGCACGGTATGGTGCTGAAAATGTCAGGGCCACAAGCTCTGTAAAAACAATTAACGGGCTGGGGTGAAGCTGCCTAGTCTAGAAGAAGCACAAGTCTCACTTTCCTGTTGGGCCAGTCAAAACCTCCTGGTTGTCTTTAGGAGCAGCTGAGGATATTCCCAGCCCAAGACAAGAAACTGCTTCTGGTCCTGACAAAGAATGTCCTGACCATGGAACATCTCAGGTATCTCAATGATGACCTGCATTTCTCCACTCTCTTTGGCTCCATGACTACTTGATTCATTCTGAAGGCCCAGAATATGCTGGACTATGCCTCTTCTGCCTCCTCTCTCTGCAGGCTATACAAATATCCAGAGGAGCTGATTCTCCTGTGACTTGATGCTCCATCTGAAACTGGTCCTCTTGAGACTTGTTTCACCAGAAGTGAGCCAGTTCCCACTTTACCTGCTTATACTCCCTGTCTACTCATTAGTTCCTCTGCCTGTTTGCCAATGTGAAAAACCCACTGGTGTCATTGCAGCACTGGACACTATTCAGAATCCTGGCTCTGAGTACGCCTGGATACCTGCTGGAAAAATCCCTATCACCGGTTTTAAAACTAGCTCCCATTCTACTTGAGTCACTTGCAAGCTTCCAAAGGCCTCTCTTCTCTGTAGCACCACCTCATCCTGCAGGCACCGACCACTGAACTTCCAATTGCCATTCCCATGCATGAGGGACTTGGAGACAGATTTTCAGCATGGCATGGTCAGAGCAAGCCACCAGCTCCACCCTGCAATGTGCAGCTACTATACTTTCCTTTATGTATGGTTTATACAGCTCCTTGCTCACCTTGGACAAAACCCTTAACACCCCTCTTCAGGGCCGCCCAGAGGATTCAGGGGGCCTGGGGTCTTTGGCTTGGAAGGAACCCCCGCTGCCGAATTGCCGCCGAAGACCCGGAGCGGAAGAAGCTCTGGGGGCCCGGGGCCCGTGAGAGTTTTCCGGGGCCCCCAGAGTGAGTGAAGCACCCCGCTCCAGGGGCCCCAAAAAACTCTCGTGGGGGCCCCTATGGGGCCTGTGGAAAGTCCTCCATGACTACAGTGAAGTCCAGCAGAAGGGAGCAGCACAGTCCAGAGATCCTTCCTCTGCCTCCTTTCATGATCTAAGCACTGTTATGCCTGTCACCTCAGACACATTCAGACTCACACCAATATTGCGCTCAAGCATCTCATTGAAATGCATCTTCGAGTCAGGCCAGTGGTATTAAGTGGGCAATTGAAGGATACTTTTATTTTCAACCACCAATGCAAGAACTTCTCCAAGATCTGAGGCTGGGGGACAATTTACTATAAAGTAACTCCTAAAGCAAAATGGATTTTGCGGCCATTGAATAGTAAGTGAAGCTAAAAACAAAAACAAAACAAAAAAAACGTGGAGCATATCTTTAACATATTGCTCCTGCATTTTTGTGGACACATTAAAATGATGGAGATTGAGGTGGTAAATGAATTATGACTTATCTGCTGTGTAATTTTTGTGCATTAATGAGCACACAAGTAATGTACAATATCCAAGTAGATCCTTCTCATTTTAATCCTTCTCGCTGACGTTCAAGTGAACAATCCTTAACAAAATTTCTTCAGTTAAAAATTAAATAAAAAATACATTGAAGATAATATTGTGTGTTTGAATAGCTAGCTAGAGGTATCAAGCTACTTGCCTGTGACTTTTGCATTACTCATGCATTTATCCATAAAAGAGAATATGTACAGCAAATTATTCTTGGTGGCTTAAAGGGGATATGACTATTGCAAGAATAAGATGTTCTTTTGGTAAGTTCATTTTTGTCACCACCATTCTATTTTATTTTCCACTGAGTATATCTGTATGGTTCCCCTAGCTCTTAGAGGCAAATGTGTGGTGTAGTCTACATACTTCCACACTTAAATATAATGAGCTAAATCAGGGATCGGCAACCTTTGGCACAAGACCTGCCAGGTAGGTTTGTTTACCTGCTGCATCTGCAGGTTCAGCCGATCGCGGCTCCCACTGGCTGCGGTTCGCCACTCCAGGCCAATGTGGGCTGCGGGAAGCAGTGACCAGCACATCCCTCGGCCCATGCTGCTTCCCACAGCCCCCATTGGCCTGGAGCGGCGAACCGCAGCCAGCAGGAGCCGCGATTGGCCAAACCTGCGGACACGGCAGGTAAACAAACTGGCCCAGCCCACCAGGGGGCTTACCCTGGCAGACCGCATGCCAAAGGTTGCCGATCCCTGGGCTAAATTCTCATTACATGACTATAACAGAAGAATTTGGTCCATTCACTTATCTCAAGTGTTACTAGTTACAGACAGTTCTTGCACCATTGAATTCTGCACCACAAAGATAATTTGAGCAAGTGGAACCCTCAAAGAGGGACTCCCATATAACCCCAGGGGTTGCCAGATGGTAGCCTGATTCTGTCCCTGCCTTTTGTCCAGGGGCGGCTCTAGGTATTTTGCCACCCCAGGCACGGCAGGCAGGCTGCCTTCGACGGCTTGCCTGCGGGAGGTCCCCGGTCCCGCAGATTCGGCGACATGCCTGTGGGAGGTCCGCCGAAGCCGCAGGACCAGCGGACCCGCCGCAGGCAAGCCGCCAAAGGCAACCTGCCTGCCGCCCTTGTGGAGATCAGCACAGCACCCCCTGTGGCTTGCCGCCCCAAGCACGTGATTGGAGTGCTAGTGCCTGGAGCCGCCCCTGCTTTTGTCAATACAGAGGGAGTAGGGATTTGGGAAGGATGTCAGGGAGGCCCCAAACACACCCAGAGAATTCCTAATTCCTCAGAGGTGGGGAAGAACTTCACAGCCATAAAACCACAGCTGCTATTCTCCATATCTGGATAGGGGTTGGAAATGGCACAGCTATCTCTGACCCTGTCACTTGCAGAGAAACTATTTGTTTATCTATTCCCAGTACAAGTTACCGCAGCTCAGGCCCAAAAGATATCAAGAGGGGAGCAGATATATGGTGATCCAGTAAGGGAGCAGTTTAAACTAGTCAGGAAGATCCCATTGCCAGCAGATTTCCCAGACACTTCCTGCCTCCACTAGGGAAATAGGATGACCAGATGTCCTGATTTTATAGGGACAGTGCTGATTTTTGAGTCTTTTTCTTATATAGGTGCCTATTATCTCTCACCCCCATCCTGATTTTTCAAATTTGCTGTCTGGTGACCCTATAAGGAAACCATGTTCCAAAGTCACAGGAATCAGTGCCCAAAGAAGGGGTTACCAGACAGCTGGATTGAAAGTGCAACCCCAAGAGACGTAACTAAAACTCCTGTTTAACACAGCGTAGGTTAATTGTGTCTCAGTTAATCAAGATTGCACTGTACATAGATTGTCTTCGAGTGATGATCTTCCTCTGAAGAGAAAATGGCATCAGAGCTGGAAAAAGGGTCCCGGTACATCAGTTTCTCTCCAGCATGTTTGCACTCTCTATATCCCTTTCCCCTACAAAAGACAGTTTTGCTGATACAAGATTTGCTCATGTTTCCTCTGTCCCTCTTGCTACTTCATTCCATCTCCTTGCATAGAGCCTGCAACTCAATTTTGACACTGTTTATAATACCAGACCTGTTCCTATTACGGTCCTTGGCAGTCTGTTCCACATGTTAACTACTTCCTGCGTAAATTCCAATTAAATCAGTTTAGCATTTGATCTGTTTTTCCCTTAAGTCCCATACCCCATTTTCTAGTATCTGACCTTTGCTTGATGTGGCAGACCAGGAAATATCTGCATTATTTTTTATTAATATGCTGCTGTGTTTGCTCACAAGTGGGTTACTTGCTATGGAGTTGGATCAAAGGGATTATTAAAAAGGAACTAAGGAGGAAAGGCAAAACAATGACATAGAAAAGTCCTGGAGAGAAAAATGAGGCTAATTGGAGAATACCCCCTACCTGGCTCCAGCCAGGCTAGAATGGTTTACTCATCCGCAGGCAAAAATCTAGGGAGAAACGGGGATACTAAGCATGAGGGGACCCCGCATCTTAGAAAGGGAGTAGGGGTTGAGTAAGTGGCCAGAGACTGCCCAAGAAGTGTCAGCGAGAGCTGACAAGCTGGCAAGGAGCAGCAGGGGCAGTCAGCTTCTGCCAGCACAGAGCCAGGGGTGAGTGGGCTAGCTAAAACAGGCATGTAGTCCTTTACTGTTTTTACCCTTCACTCTCTAAATGCTTAGCACCTTTGGGTGAATGAATAAATGGTGTGTGTTAAAGAAGCTGTTTTCGAGTTGCTTTAACCACCTCGCTTGCCAAAGATCCCCAGAGTGCTAGCTGATTTCTCCCTGCTTCCTCCTAGTGGAGGGGCGGGGGGCGGAGGGAGCGGTGATGCACAGATACTGCTTGCCCCCCTCCCCAGGGTTCCTTTGTGACCTCCTAGGGGCTGTGAGAGGGAGAGCAAGGAGCAGCACCAAGGGCTTTGTGCGTCCAGATCACTTTCCCCACCTGGGCTGGGCTGGGCTGTGAGAGGAGCATCAGGAGCTGCTGCTTTACTGCCCTCCCCTTACTAAGCCCAGGTGAGGAGAGGTGCCAGGGGCAATGCGGGGGGGGGGGGGGGAGAGAGACAAGTTCTCCCAGGGCATAATTTTCCCTAAGGGTGGCCCTGTTAAGAGTGGTTGGACCCACATGGTTCCACCCAGGGTGAGGTGCAGGAAGCCAGGCCTGTCCCCTAAGGAGTGCACTCGAGAGGGAACAAAGAGGCCTAAGGCCCATTTTACTCTCTAACCGTGACATTCTGTTATGTTTAATAGCCTCTGTTTCCTTTATTTCCTTCAGAATCCATCCATTCATAATTGCCTAGGGACTGAGCTGATTGGGCAAGACAAGCAGCAGTTCAAACTTTCACCCAGCCTCTATGTCTCTCTTTAGGTTTGAATAAATCCCCCTTCAAAAACAGATTCCTGACTCCCATCCATACCCTATAACTCCTGCCACCCCACCCAGTCCAACACAGATGGACCATTTTAGCTCTAGTACTAGGGAACCAGCAGAGCATACACTGTCTGGTTTGGTGAATGTACAGGTCAGAAGGGCATTGCTGGCACATGATGGCATATATGTGATATATGATAAAACGGACAATCTCTACATAAAAGAATAAGTGGACACAAATCGGACATCAGGAATGGTAACATACAAAAGCCAGTAGGAGAACACTTCAGTCTCCCTGGATATTCTATAACAGATTTAAAAGTAGCCATACTTTTGAACAAAAAGACTTCAGAAACAGACTTCAAAGAGAAACTGCAGAACTAAAATTCATTTGCAAATTTAACGCCATCAGTTTGGGCTTGAACAGGGACTGGGAGTGGCTGGCTCACTACAAAAGCAACTTTCCCTGTCCTGGAATTGACACCTCCTCATCAATTATTGGGAGTGGACTACATTCAACCTGATTGAATTGGCCCTGTCAGCACTGGTTCTCCACTTGTGAGGTAACTCCCTTTTCTTCATGTGTCAGTATAATAATGCCTGCAGCTGTAATTTTCACTCAATTTTCAATGCATCTGAAGAAGTGGGGTTTTTACCCATGAAAGCTTATGCCCAAATAAATCTGTTAATTTTTAAAATGCCACCAGACTCCTCCTTGTTTTTGTGGATACAGACTAACATGGCTATCCCCTGATACTTGACACCCTAACCTTTTATGTGAACAGGAAGACAAAATTTATATTTAGGAGAGAGTCTAGCCGTTTGGTTTTTTTAAATGGCAAGAAGATACCATTGCCTTTTCCAACACCCTACAGACTCCTGCCTTAAAATTTTATTCTTATATATATTTGAATATTTATTTTAACCACTCGTGCAATTGTCCTTGTACTCTCTGCCTTTGCTTTTGTTACCCTTTCCCGACCTCTTACCTTTTCTGTAATCTATGTCTGCTTCTGCAGATCATGGTTTATTGCTTACATGTTTCACTCTCATCATTAATTCCTCATTACAGTTCTTTGTTAATTCATACTGGCCTTTTAATTCCCAAAGTAGTTATTGCTAGACGGCATGAATAACCTGTGAGCAGCAAAGAATCCTGTGGCACCTTATAGACTAACAGATGTTTTGCTGTGAGCATACACTAGTTTATCCTTCTGTTCTGATTCCCCTCAGTGTCATTTGCTTCCCTGCTTCCCGCCAACCCCCCTGGATTTCACCCAGTACTTTTACATACTTCCACATTCTACTGAATCAACATCTTTATTTTTTCTAATAATTAGGTCAGAGTCTACGTCTCACAACCTCTAAATACCCCATAGTGTCAGCTGCACTATATTAGATAGCCGATATCAAGAATTACTCTTACCCTTTCCTTCTTTTACAGTCTGTACAAGGAAACTGGGCTGTCTAATTGGCACAGATTAATTGCGCAATATACTCCTGCTATTTGGGGCAATTTTCAATGCCGTTCATAGCAATATAGTCACATGACTCAATTTTAATTCAATGTTCATTTAGCAGCAGAAAACAGTTATCCCACAGGAGGGTTCTGGATTCTGTTGTGCAATGGTTCTGCCCACATTATGGTCGAACTGCATTCCTAGCGCATTTCTGCTCGCCTGCGTCTCAAATGGTATTTTGTTGCTAGCACAATAAACCTTAGCATAAATAGTGCTTATATAAGGGATAATTTTACATAGCAGAAGATCTTACATCGATTTGCAATGCCAATGCTTTTTTTGATCATAGTCATGTTTTTAAGAGAATGTCCCAGTTCCTTATATTCTTAGCCATCAACAGCAAGGATTAATTGCTTATCTACAAGATATCCAAACATTTTTGGTCACAGGATTTTAGGGCTATAAAAATCTATGGAAAATTTATATTAAGAAGCCACTAGCTGAATGTAGGTGTAGCAAGGAGAAGCAGCCTCCCATCCTGTCAGAAGGGGGAGACCCAAGATCACCCCCTGGTGGGCAGAATCTGCGGCCGCCCCGCCGGAAGCAGAGGGGCGGGACAGGAAGCTGGACTATAAAAGGCCAGCCTCCTAGCTCAGTAGGGGGAGAGGTGCCAGAGGAGCAGGATGTCTCTTCCTTGCTGCCGAGGCCCAGAGCTGAAGGAGACAGCTGCCCAACCAGTGGAATTACCTGAAGAGCTGGAGACCAGCAACACTGATGAACTGCTGGGGACTTCCAGTGGCTGTTTACCCTGGGGACAGGGGCGGCTCTAAGAATTCTGCCGCCCCAAGCAGAGCGGCACGCCGCGGGGCGCGCTCTGGAGGTCGCCGGTCCCGCGGCTCCGGGGGACCTCTTGCAGACGTGCCTGTGGAGGGTCCACTGGTCCCGCGGCTCTGGTGGACCTCCCGCAGGCATTTCTGCAGGAGGTCCACCGGAGCCGCGGGACCGGCGGACCCATCCGCAGTCATGCCTGCGGGAGGTCCACCGGAGCTGCCTGCTGCCAAAATGCCTCCCCAAGCACGCGCTTGGCGCGCTGGGGTCTGGAGCCGGCCCTGCCTGAGGAGACCGAGCATGACCCCAGAACCCAAGTACCCAGACTGGGGAGGGTAGAAAGGAGCCCAGCGATGCCAAATAAGGTTTGGCTGTGGAGTTATTGTGAACTGGCCAGCATGTTGCAGGCAGATCCCCGCTGACCTAGTGGTGCAATACCCCGCCACTAGAATAATAGAATATCAGGGTTGGAAGGGACCTCAGGATGTCATCTAGTCCAACCCCCTGCTCAAAGCAGGACCAATCCCCAGACAGATTTTTTTTTTAACCTCAGTTTCCTAAATGGCCCCCTCAAGGATTGAACTCACAACCCTGGGTTCAGCAGGCCAATGCTAGGGGATGCACTGGAGTGGGAGGGTCTGCATCCCCCTACCCCGGGTACCCCATCTGTGAAGGGTAGCCACCTCCCCACTAATAGGCCAGGACACCTGAATTGGTCTGGCACCCGCCGGAGCTAGGGTGCCAGGCGCATTTGCTGTCGCTCCCATTTGGGAGCTAATTCCCTACCCCAAACTGCTGGGGTATATCGCATGGACTCAGCCTGAGATATAAACTGTGAACTGCCCTATCTGAGGGACTGGGGCAGAAAGACTAATTAAGGCCTGGGCTGAGTATCAGCCAGGCCTGCTGATCGATTTGTCAGAAGGACTAACTGCTAATTGGACTCCCTAGCTGGGAGTTGTGCCCTGCTTGAGAAGCAGCGAGAGGGTGCAGCCTCCACCCTGTCAGAAGGGCAGAGACTTCCAAACCTCCTCATAGTAGGAGAAAGAAAAATGAGAATTTAAAATCTTGTCCATTTCTGATGCAAAGCAGGGACTAGATGAGATCTGCATTTTCCTCATCTAATGACTGATAAAGAATTGTTAAGTACCACTCAGTCTCCTTATTCATTGTCTTTGTGACCTATACAGTCACCAGGCATCCAGTTCACCTATTTTTGTTCAAGACTTTCACATTGGTACCCAGACATTAATAGTTCTTATTTTAGTTGACAGCATGTTTATTTAGCTACTTATTCTGACACAGACACTTTACCTATGTGCTCTGATACATCACCTCTGATCTCAATCTGTTCATCATTCAATTCAGCTGTAATTTCTGTTTTCTCCTTTACTGGATGTCCTTGTGTTATTGATGTCTTTGTACGACCTGAGTGCTCCTCAACACCTGTCAGCTTTCCTCCACTTCTAATTTGAATAACCCCCATAATCCTTGGGAGTTTTTTGTGCCAAGAGTTCAATTTTGGCTAAGATATAACCCATCCCAACTTGACAGGAGGGGAAAAAGTAGTACCTTGCAAATATATATTTATAAATATTTAAAGTACAAACACATGTTGCTAATGCATTTTGCTTTTCTTCCCTCAAAAACTCTTCCATTAGTTTTCAGAAAAACCAACTTTAGTACTCTAGATGGCCAGCATGAAACAAATAGGCATGCTGATTTTGCGGTTCAGTTCCTGATGCTAAAAGAGGAATTGTCACTTAAAGCTAAATAGGTTAGCAAAACATGTGTCCCAAAAGGACGTCACATTCTGTCTTAATAGGTTTATATAGGAAGACACCAATGATATTGGCCCAATGAAGGTTATCAGATGAGTCAGGAAACCTGTCTTATCATTGGCTCTTGATTGCTCAAGTGTGTGCCCTTGGAAAATCACCTGACTGATTCTCCCTTTCAATTTCTCCACTGATATAATACTAATTGGCAAGTTAATTTCTATGGATGAAGAGTTTTACAGAAGTGGGGAAGAATGGCGAGTATTAAGATTCCCTGGTTTTGTCTACCCCTGATTAAATGGAGTGTTACTGACTTTATTTAAGCATAACAACTATTTTAAAAAAGACAACTACAAATGCAAGGAACACAAATGTTTGTCTAGAAACACTAAAGGTAACAGGAACCCAGCACATACAGCAAAGTCAGCCTGATCAGAGTTAAGTAAATCAAGGACCCTAATTCTGCAGGTGCTGGGCACATCCTGAAGCCCCCTTGAAGACACCATAAGAGCACACAATTACACTGAAGTCAATGGGAATTGAGAGGACAGAGTACTTCAGCTAAGATCAGGCCACTAAGGAAGTATTTGTATAACCCATTGGATGAGAAGTTCTTAAAATATGATCCACATAGCTATTTATGGACCACCAGCAAAAGCTGAGTAGTCACAAAGAGCTGGCTTTCCTTGGCTGCAGCTGTTTCTACAGATGTCCAGGCTCTTCACTGCAAATTACCTGCTAGCATAGTTACCTGTGCTTAATAAGAGGATGAAAGGAAACTTACTTCATAAACCAGAGCCACCAGAGGGAAGGAAGCCACCAAGAGAAAAACATGCTGGAGAGAAACAAATGAGGTGTCTGGCAGTATGTTCAGGAGAGAAGACAATCAGGTAACTAGTTAACATGTCCAGGGAAGAACATTAGCAGGGAATCATGGGCTAACCTGGCAACAAGCCTATTAATCAATCTAGTTACTCTCTAACATGCAGTAGAGAAGGACCAAAACCACAAGTCAGAAGATCGTACCCCGTAGCGCTGGCCATAGAGATCCATTTATTTCTGAGCTTGATTCTTGCAACCACAGCGAGGAATGAAGCCAAACATCCTGAGAACAAAATCTGGTGCAAAATGCAACCACGCTATTGCTTAGTAGTACAGGCAGCCACGAATGCCTCATCCTGGTGCTCCACCCTCTCTATTCAATGGGAGCCACTGCAGCTCTCTGTACAGAGAGAGTCAAATCCCTCCATGGGCCTTGCCCCTAGTTAGTAGAGTGCGCTCACCTCTGCCTCCACAATCATGACCCCCTCCATAAAAGCTCTCTGCAATGCAATGGTCAACCAATAGAGCAAGGCTCATGAGCAAGGGAGGCCTGAATCGCTCATGAGCTGGCCTTTGACTAAGGAACTCACTGACACAGGAGAAGAGAATGACCCTGGAACTAATCTAAATTTCTTCATTTTACGTTTCCCTCCATGTTTTTACAGAGACCAAAAAAACCCCTCATCAAGATATTTCTCTGGCAGACTTAGAAATGACACATTGTTATTTCTAAGTTTCAGTACTTGGGAGAAGCTCAACGACTATAGTGATGATGGTCATATAAATACCGTATTTAGATTGACAGAGCTCCTTCATGTGGTTAAATGTCATGGCAATAGGAGGGAGAAAGATGATCAGCTGCTGAAGGAAGATAAGCCTTATTTATAATGGTTGCACATTTTTTAGCCAGGGGGTCTGTGAGCCTGTGGTTTTCTTCCCCAGTGCATACATTACAATTGTGCACATTTTTGAAGCACACTAATCCTTCATCCTATACTTCTACAAGTCAGTGATACCTCGGGCTGCCTCTACAGACTTGATACAATTCATGTATTAAAAAATGCTAGAATTTATTATTGATGAAGAGCTTTCATTGTTTTATTGGTAGCTGGAAGTTTCACCTGATAAATAAAATAAGGTGAACGAACTTATATTTGAATGTTTGCCTAGAGCAGTAGTGATCAAGATTCAGAATCTGGTTTTCTAGGTCTGTTTAAGGGCCACAGCATATGAAAAAATGTGCTATATCCAAAATGTATTTTGCTCACTTGTCAATTATTTGCTAACACTTACTTTAAATAAAAGCTTGATTTTTTTCTCCCGGATGAATTATATGCTGCAGAGAAGAGATTTAAAAATTTACTTTAAAAATATCCCCCACAGCAATATAATTATGGAAAATTACCTTGGTTCCTCATTCTGTATTCTTCCCATACAGCAGTGGCAGGTGGTGGTGTTTAATAGGTCAGCAGAAAAGAGCTCAACCATTTCTTGAGCTTTATTAAGGCATATGTGGTTTGATGCCATATGCTGCATGCAAAGTTCTATTTTCCAAACAAAGTACAGTGTCTTCTTATAGCACTGGATTTAGGTAAAAATCAAGATAAAAAAACTTTACACATGTTCATAGCTTATGAAAGAGCATCTTGAGTCCTGATCACATATTTATGTATCCATCTCATTGCATTCTCTCTCTTGCATTTCATTCCCTTCGAGCTGTCTGTTAGATAAGTGTCTAGCTGGAAAGGTACTTGAGTCCCCTTTCAGCAGCTGTAATGCTCTTCTGAACTTTCTGTATCCTCTCACTTCTAAAGTCTGAACATATCGCCTTGGAAATAAACTCAGCAGCCCAAGTGTCAAAAATCCTAGTGCATGTGTAACCTTGCAGCTCTCTTCAAATTGCTGTCAACTGAAATTCAGCAGTACGAATTAACCACAACAGTCTTTACATTTCTGAAACACAGAAGTATTGCCTAACCATGTGAGCCCTGGACTGGGAACCAGAAACTCACAAGCCCTAATTCTGGTTTTGACAGTTTCTCGCTGTAAAAGCAAGTCTCTTCACTTTATTTTAAAATAGGGATAGCAAATCTTGTTGATGATACATCATTCACAGTGTAATGAAAACTATACTCCCACCTATATATCAGCATACATCAGATATTATATAAACATATTATATGGGACACTAGCCAGTTGAAATAAAGGAGATGAACTGTTCTTTACACCTTTGAGCTCCACAAAATATTGACAATGAAAGTGCTAGTGCTTTGTGGGACTTCCCTAGCATGTCACTAAGCACCTGAAACTTTATTAACTTGAATACAAGTTTGTTACATGTCGATTATAGGTTTGGGCCCATAGTGCTTGTTTCCACCTCCACCTGGAAAATGTGTAAAGAAAGCACAAGTGGATTCAAGAATAGAAGGGAAGATCATGGTGCATCATGGGAGATTTAGTCTAACCAGTAAGCCTGTCATATAGAGGAGAATGGGAACATGAAAAACCTAACTACAATTCCCAGGAAGTACCATGATGGCATTTCCAAAATAAACTATAAAAGCTTTTGGCTGAACCATTTCAGTTTTTAATTTTTTACTGAGATGTCAAGATTTTCTGACCAGTTTAAAGTCAGCTCAATATTAGCTGAAAGATTCAAGAAAAACTCATCAGTGCTGCTGCTAATCTTCACTCAACCCAAATGCCTTATCACTATTAAGATTGTGGTTTATGTTTCACATCTGTTCAGCAAAGAATTGCAGAAAAATTGCTTTACATTTCCAAATGCTAACATAAAAATATATACTTCTATTACCTAAATAATTAATTCTAAAGCAAAGATATTATAGTCACACTAATGTCACATCTGCCTGGGGAAAAACATGCAACTTATTACGGCTTTGATGGTAATGTTCTTTCTAAATCTTCAGAGACTGGGAAGAGATGAGTCAGGAGTGATTACAAGGAAATCCTGGGTGCATACCATACAACAAGCAGGTGATGGGATCTCCTGTTGCTCTAAGCAAACTGAGGAAAGAGGCCTCCTAGTACCTGGAAGTCCATTTTTCACTCAAAATTGGTGCCAAAAAAGGTAGAGAGCACTGGGAATGAGATGTGAGATCTCTCCGAGAGGAGGTGGTGAAAATCTCGGTAGGAACCAGATTTTATAATCTATAAAAATCATCTTTACTTTAAAAAAATAGCTATAAAGGAATAGTTCAGCAATATATAAATCACAAGCCACTTCAAAACACAATTTAGGAATTCTCATATTTATTGTCTACTATACCATACAAGCTTCCCTGGGGACTACACCTTGACAGGGTGGAAAGGAGTGTGTGTTCCAATGACCCTGAGAGCTAGGTCAGTGTGAATTTTAATTCCTGGTAGGGCCACCCTAGCTGGACAGGTCAAAAGGTGGGGACCAGTCATAACACAGTTCACAGGTTTTCCAACACAAAAACTTAGAACCACCACTCAAATCTGGAACCAGGCTTTTGGTAATTCCCAAGTGCATGCCAGCAGCACCTAGTAACTACAGGGAGAAGCTCCTCAGCGTGCCTTCCTGCTATTCACCTTAGTTTATTTATACTGGAGGAGTCTGTCCATCAGCCCTCAGCTAAGAGTAATAAAACTTTTTATAATAATCCTCTCCCCCTCCCCCCGCCCCTCTCATTTCTGACACAAACTGGTAACTCATTATCCTATTTGAGTACATAGTTTTAAAGTGTCATTCCTTAGCCAAGTACAGACACCTGGAACAAAATGGCCAACTGACTCCTCAACTACCTTAAAAATGAGCAGGGGGTAGAGTCAGAATACACATTTCATTGCAGTCAGGACACACCACCATGGCAGGGTAATCCCACTGCAAGACATCCAGGGCAGGCACCAGAGTTCGTGTGTACACGCGCATGCACACACACACACCCCCACCCACCAAGCTCTACATCACTACAATGTTACCTTTTCAGTGTTGCAAAGTGTCATGAAACTCAACAACTTTCTTAAAGTTTCTGGATTGTGGTGAATAAGTGAAAATTCTTCATTTAAAAAAATTCCTTGCCTTCCTGCTTGTAGAGAAAAGCTTGAAAACACGACTCCCCTTCCCCGCATTCCCAGTGAACCTTAACGGCTCAAAAGCAATAAGGCAATTAATAAGAACCCAACATATATTATTTTTTACAAGCTCATTTTTAAGCCGGTACCATGATTATTTTGAGTTTGACTCATGATCTTTGAGTGTTATGGTTGGCAATACTGCCTTTCACAATCAAATACTTTGGGATATCCAGTATAATTGGCCTCAACTATTTAGTGTTTCCAAAGATAGTTTCTTAAAGTAATGTTCACACCCAAACATAGATAAAAGCATAAGACCCCTTTCTCTGCAATATACTCTTCAAGATTACACTAGCACAAAGGAATCAAGGGCAGGCCCCTTGGAGTTGTGAGTGTTCACAGTTCTATTGAAGTCAATAGACCTATGACAATTTACACCAGCTGAGGATTGGCTCCCAACTCTGCTAGACAGCAAAACTAAAAACTACCCATATCTGTTCATTGACATAACCCTGTACCCATACCAGCAGATGGCGGCATGCTACACCAGAGTCCTGGCTGGCTTCGAATGGAGTAGTTCCCAAGCATTGGCCTGGTGACTCCATGAGAATAACCATGGATGGACCTATCCTCCATAAACTTATCTAGTTCTTTTTCAAACCCTGCTATAGTCTTTGCCTTCACAACATCCTCTGGCAAGGAGTTCCATAGGTTGACTGTGCATTGTGTCAAAAAATATACTTTCATTTTTTTTTAAACCTGCTGCCTATTAATTTCATTTGGTGACCCCTAGTTCTTGTGTTTGAGAAGGAGTAAACAACATTTCCTTATTTACTTTCTCCACACCAGTCATGATTTTCCAAGCTGAGAAGTCCATGTCTTATTAATCTCTCCTCACATGGCAGCTGTTCCATACCCTTAATAATTTTTGTTGCCCTTTTCTGAACCTTTTCTAATTCCAATGTTTCTTTGAGATGGGGTGACCACATCTGCACACAGTATTCAAGATGTAGGCATACCATGGATTTATTCATACAACTGCAACATATACCTAATCCTGAACAAATACTACCCAACCAGCTATGTCAACACTCCTGTGCCTCACAATACCCAATCCAGTTTTAATCACCAAAGTTGAAAAGATCTCGGACAGCACTCAGCACCTGCTCAGCATTAATATACTTTATCCATTAAGCAATTCTGATGCCCACTTCAGCCAGCAAGTCTGCTTCCAAAAATGAACTATTTCTGTACTTCGTTACCCTGTCTTCCTTTCCCTTTCCATTTCTAAGAGGACCATGAACGCAGTGAGAATTTTGCAGAAGTTATTCAGATAGGTTTGATATTGTGAAAGTGCTTTAGTGGGGAAAAATTACATACATTTTGAAGTTTTTGTTCTAAAG
This sequence comes from Mauremys mutica, assembly GCF_020497125.1. Taxonomy (NCBI): domain Eukaryota; kingdom Metazoa; phylum Chordata; order Testudines; family Geoemydidae; genus Mauremys; species Mauremys mutica. Next base: position 184,201,525 of record NC_059073.1, on the reverse strand, counting down.
TAAAAGACTGCCCCTTTCTTAATGGATAAATTCTGAGCAATTCAGTTGAAAAAAAGATGATGATTTCACTAACAAAAACAGAACCACCAGGTTTTCACACTTCAAAGTGCAATCTCCTCCTAAAAGAAATCTTTGTTGATACAACAAGTTGGGGATGCTTTACACATCAAATTTTGCACGCATTTGATTACTGCTGGTATGCATCTGCAAATGCAAAGAAAGCAGTGGAGGATGAATGATTCTTAGCCTCTCTCTCTGAGTGCTGGTGAGTGACTGCCCCAGATGCAATATCAGTATGGTTGTATGAAGCAGATTAACAAAGGATGTGGAGACAATGTTCTACAGCAGTGATATCAGAGCTCCCTACTTCCATCTCTCCCGCAGGCTACGAATGCATCAATCCTCTAATCTACTTCCCCTCTACAGGTCTGCCAGCCAAAGTGTTTGGATGTGAGTCTCTGCTTCCAGTAGAAAAATACGGAGGTTGTTTAATATTAATGTGGGTGGGAGAAACTGTGTCTATAAACAATTTGTATTAGCCCCATGGGAAGACTTATAAAAGTCAAACATTAAGAACAAACTATGTGCAGTATGTCAAAAGTTCACACTTCAAAGGAGAGTAGCTAGCTCTGTATTTATAAAAAGAAACATTTTATTTTAAGTAAACACAGGATGACTCCCCACCACTTACAGTCCTCTTTTGTTCTTCTAAAAAAAGTAATTTAGACAATATGTTCAGTAATTTACCTTAACATTTCAGCATAGTCATTTATTGCATTGGTGGATACATTTTTATGCTTTTTTTGGTACTCGTTAAAATGGTTAGATAGATCTTATTTGTGTAAAAAGACACTACTGCTAAACTAAAAGAAGCCTTCAAAAGTGATTCTTCTCGGAAAAGGGACTATATCAAATAGCACCTTCTTACTCAGCATCTGCTCCCTGTGTGTGTTCAGCATCACATGACAGTTAACTTTAGGGGTAGAAGTGTTCATTGCTTTTTACTCCTCTTGCCACGGAATAGCTAACAAAGGTGAGAGAGAGAGTTCTATTATTTCTGAGGCACTATCAATAGAATTATTTGCTAAGGTAAACAGCATTGCATGGATGTCAACAAAGGTGTAGTCTGAAGGTGATGGGGCTGCACAAAGTCTAATATTTTGTTGTGTTTACACTGGATGGGATGTGAACTTTTAATATTGTCTGCTGGGTGATTTTTTACTACTTATCTTAACTGCTGTTGGGGCACCAAGAGTATATACAAAAACATTAGCTTTTTTTTTTTTAAAACCAAAGAATAAATTATATAGGTACCTAGTAACAACCCCTCTATTAAGATTATCCATCATTTTTCTTATAAGCCTCTATTTTCAGTGCCTTATCACCTTGACATACTTTAAGCATTCAGGGGCTGATTTTCCATTAATTTTTTGAATGTTCCAGCAAAAATAGTTCAGTCATTTTTGAGAATGAAGTTATGGAAATATACATGTATTTTTAACTGACAAAACTAAGTACCAATTTGTTCAGTAGTTTAATGCCTCCGAGGATTGGAGCAGGAATTTGAAAACTGGCAAAGGATTCACGCTGAGGTCAAACAGGTGCCTTTTGCAGTCCCCATGAAAGTCTCGCCAGATTTGACTATATTCCAAGCAATGTTGTCGACTCATAGTATTCTATTGAGACTTATATGATACTTGATGTTACACTTGAAGCTCCAGCTTCTGGAGACATATGATTATGTAAGAATCTAAGCTTCTGTAAAAAAGAGAAAAACATAAGTTTCAAGCTCTTGTGGTTGCGGACGTGGTGGGGGGGGAGGAAAACCGTAAACACTTGAAAATGTGACCTGAATGCAACCTAAATGCTCAAACAGAAAAAATAAAAAACCCAATTTTTACTTTTTTTTATTATTATTTAAACACAACTGTTTAAAGCTGGTCTCATGACTTTTCAAGGCTGACTCGATTTTTTTTAAATGTCTGGTGTTGGCAACACTGTATAAGCCAAAATTCTCTCACCACTTCTTGCACTGTCAAAAATTTTAAGTTTATGGAGGGGATGGTATAATGGGATAGCCTAATTTTGACAATTAATTAATCTATTATTAGCAATTTTCAACAACAGAAGTGAGGGGATTTCAGATTTGTAGGCAACACAGGTAACTTTGGGAATAAAATGAGAAACATCTCTTGACCTGATGGACACTTGAGAGGTCTATTTTTTTCATGCAAGCAATTGCTGAAGTTGCCATGAGGATGTTATGTGATTGCAAAAGGAAAGGTGTCCACCAGAGACTATTAAGTCACTGTCCACATTATGATAGAGTTGGAGAACCCCAAGTTCTAGCAGTGTTTTATGAGAGACTAAAATGGAGAAAAATTTTGCCAAACACAGTATGAAACAGAAACAAAAAGAATTTAAAATTGTAGGCTGTGGCACACACTTGGGCCTTTACTATGGCACCGTGCTCATTCCTAAGGGGCAATCAAAGCAGCACACCAGGATTTAGGAACTTTGCATTTATAACTGTACTGTAGGTTTTGCCAATTCATTTAAGTATTTCTGAAATTTGATTTATTTAAATAATGATGGCCTGGCTTGTGGAGAAGTCAGAATTTCACCTCTGTGCTCCAAGGTCTACAAGACACTACCCGCACTATTGGATTGAACGTCTCATGGCAAAAGACCAAAGGTCCAGAATCTCAGAGCTGGGCCATCATAACCCCTTATGCAGGTAGGGTTGAGCACTGTGGAGAGCATTGACGAGTCCATCTATGTAGGCTGAAAGCAGAGTTCAAATGGTCACAATAAATCAACATTCTTTGATGAATAGGTCTTGCCACCTCCTGCATGAAATCCATGTCTGGCGTATGGATGCAAAAACGTCTTTGGCGGAGACAAATTTCAGGATCTATCAAACCTCTGTTCTACCTGTACTGCTACATGGGTCAGAAACCTGGCCTCTCTTATAGGCAGACTTGGGGTGAATGGAGACATTGCTTATATTGTTATCATAAAGTGGTTTGACTTCGTGCAAAATGTCAATCTCACAGAGATCTGGCCTTCCTTCAATCACACATTATATCCAAAAGCTGTGTTGCATGCTCTTCAGCCATGTCATCAGGGTAGACAAAAACACCTCAGCACATGGTGCTCAGAACTCTCTATCAATGCGCAAAAGGGTGCATGCCTGGACCTTATCTGGTGCTGCCCAGGGTAACTTCACTACACAATGCTTGATGTGATGCCATCAACTGTGGTCACTCTGGCTAGTGCAACAGTGCTCAATAGAGTTGTTATATTTGATGATTAGGATATGGGGCAGAAGGGAGTGTTAAATTGAGGGCGTGCTGAGAAAATTGTCATTCAAGACTATTTTTTATAAGCAAGAAGAGACTCAATGAGGAATTGTAGTTATTAGAGATCCTGTGGCACTCTTCACAAGCATCAGAGTGCTAGCCACAGTGATATCCAATACAAACTCCAATTACATACCAGTTTCACCTGTGGTTTCAAATGGCTTCAGTACTCTTCACTTTCTGTCCTTAGTGACTCTTCACTGTTAAAAGCTGCTGTTTCATCCTGGAAGTGGCTACATTTCAACGTGGTACACGAAGTAACTTCACTATATGGTCAAATACTGTCATTCTTACCCATTTCTTATGACAGTTAATAGGCACTTTCTGTACATAGGCATTTTGCCTGAATAAACACTGCAGGATTTGGTCAGTAGCATATCAAATACTTTACTATAGGATTCTTCAGGACAAACACCACAATTGTATACTATACTAAGCAAGCTAGTAGTGTCAATATAAAACATAATATTTTAAGAGCATGTTTAATTTTTTTTTTTTATGACAAACTGACAAAAGGTCAGGAAGAAATTTAAAATGAAGGTGCATCATTAACTCCTTGGCACAGACACTATATGTTGCCATTACCGTGATGCATGCAGGTCAAGAGCATCTAACTCCTGGTGATCAAACAGTAAAGATTCTCCAGTGGAAACAATGAAAGAGCAGTGGGTGAACTTGTATTATAGCAAATAGGCTAAAACACCTACGTAAAACTCTGAGTAAAGTACACAGGGTCAGCTTTAACGCAACTTCCTGGCTCTTGTCTGTTTTCAGTAGAAATGGCTGATGAGTGAAATCTCTGCAGGGAGGAATTTGGGAGATTCCGCAGGAATGCCAGGAAATCTGTCCTACAGGACGTTGCTTCCTGCAGAGAGGGAGCTTACAGAACTTGCACAGAACTGGCATTCTTCAGCAGCTCCCACTGGTTAGAATACTACAGAGCTGCTATTAAAATAAAAAAATGTGTGCTTTAAAAGGCCCTTCTAGGACAAATTTCGGGAAAGATCTTCTCCAGGTGAGGCAAGCAGCACATTGCAGATAGGGAGGCAATTTGTTCCAACTAAAACTGGCATGAATGGTCAAGATTAAAACCTCATCTGCCCTTTCAGCAAAGTTCAGGTTTCTGGATCCAGATTTGAATTTGGGTCTTCCTAGTCTGAGCTGTTCTCAGTTGGGAGCAGGAGTTGGTGTGTAATGTATCATGCATTTACTTCTGCTGTAGTCCCACCTGGCCCCATGGCAGGGATGGGGGAAAAAAATCAAGTGTATCAGAGGGTGGGTAAACTACTCGATGATAATTTCCCCCATGTTGTGTTCCTCTATCTGTGAACACTAACAAATAAAATAATATAATAAAATAAATAATAATAATAAGAGTGTATTTGAATAGAGCAGAAGAGAAGTCAGAATGTGGTCTTAAGTCATAAATTGTATTTGATGTTGAACCATGGTCCATACTTTTTCAAGGTATTTTATTTCTTATTACAGGGAAGTGTTTCTCATTTGAAACACTTAGGAGATGAGGATTTCAATAACTGTAAGTAAAAGGAAAATACAAAAGGGTTTTGTGGAAATCTATGTAAGCGCCTCTTGATTTTTATATTTTTTTTTGCCTAGAGTTTGAGTTCGCTTTACAAACAAGCTTTCAAGAGTAGAGGCCAATTTTGATGTCATCTTTGATTTGATAAAAAAAGATCTGGGATAGCACTCAAACATATTTAGTTGCACAAGAACAGCCACCTGCAACTTATCTTTTGTGTAAAATGAAAATGATTCATTGTAGCTACTTAGGACTGACTAATGTCTAGAAAACCCTGATTCTCATGAATGAAATGAAGAAAAAAAAGAAATAAGGGTAGATGCAAATGAAAGGAAACAGTCACATGTTTTGATCCCAGTTTTGCCACCTGATATATCATTTGCATACTATAGAATGAGACTCTTCTAGTTTTCTTCAGTAAATCTCCTAATTTCAACAGAACATGCCGATATAAAAATACTATCAAAATTGTTATTGCAATACTAAAATTGACTGAAAAATTCATTGTAACTAATATTTCTTAGTTGAAAAAAAGGTGATGCTTTTTAAGGTCAACACATTTCCATTTCCACCATAGTTCTGTACAAGACTGAATCACTCAGTTTTTTTCCTAAGGCTACCCTACTGACAACCCAGTAAGTTATGCTTTTAAAAAAAAAAAAAAAAAAAAAAAAGACTAGCGGTACCATGTGTGAAAACTACAGTTCCCAGCATGCAATGCTCTGTCCAAGTTTGACTGGTATCCATGGTCCACATTTGGCATGTGAAATGCATTTTGGCTACCTTCTGCTCAACAAGACATAATAAATGCTAATCATCATTATAATATTGACTAGAACCAATGAGTACTTGACTGCTGCAATCAGTTAAAAAAATCTCAAATCCTTCACTGTATCACTGAAACAGAGACACTGAAGTGGTTCAATTTGCCCCTGTGGGAAAACAATAATTAGGCATCTTGACTAAGAAGGATCAAATTTTATTTAAAAGAAAGCATTTATTGTTTGAGGCAATTATCCGTTCAAGACCTGGGTTTCAGCACAACAAAGTGTTCAAAAGGAGAACTGATCAAGACAAGATCACATGCTTCTTTTGCAAGACTTTGTGTCACTAACCCTTAAAGATAAAGTAGGGAATGAAAGTAATAATAAATACTTTGTACTTCTACAATACCTTCCATTTGAGAGCCTCAAAGTCTTTACTGAACATTTCTGAATTTATCAACACAATAACCCCACGAGGTAGCAATGACAAACAGCTAGACAATTCATGTGCTCTCTCTGTCCATGACAACATTACATAATAATTAAGCCATAAGCAAGCAGCGGAACAGGTTATCCTAGGGAAATTGTGGAATCCTTGTCCTTGAAGGTTTTTTTAAGAACAGGGTAGACAATCATCTCAGGGATGCCTCATTGTGGGGGCATGGACTAGATGACCTCTTGTGGTCACTTCCAGTCCTACATTACTCTAATTCCATGATTCTATAATCAAAAGGATCCAAAACGGCCACTCCTTGAATACAGCATTATGATTTTGGGAAATCAAATGCAAGCAAACTAGGGAAAAATTGAAAGCCACTTCAAAGCTAACCCTCACAGGACGTGTTTATGACAAAAATATTCCTGCTGTACTTAAATGGCTATAGAGGCAGAGGAAAATCCAGTGTAGTACAAGACTTCTTTGCTCCAGTACGTGGTGGGAGAAAGAGTACTGGAGATTTAACACACATTCACCTTTAAGAATGAGTATTAAAGAAAACTTAGATGTGGCTTTACAGAAGTTTGATTAGTGCTATGGAAACAATATATGTAGAAGACTCCACAGTTCTTCATGGCACAGAGCTCTGTCTGAAAGAAGTTGGTCCTTTGCATCAGGGCTGAGCACTGCATAAAGCCCTCTGTATTAAAGAGCATCAGCACAAGCCATTATAGTAGATTGTGGATTATGCCCTAGTTCCACAATTTAAAGATTGGAGCACTTTCTTTATTTCAACTAATTTGCCCAATTAATGTATGCTGTGAACATATGTTAACATGCTATGTATGTCAAGCAAAAAAGAAAGTCACTGCTACTTCTTGTATCTTGTCTTATAAGAAGTAAGACCACAAAGAGAGAGAGAGAGATTAATACACAAAATAGAAAACTCACAGATTCCTAGATTTTAAAGTGAAAAGGGACCTTTATCATTTAGTCTAACTTCCTGCATAACAAGATAAATAATAGGGTGGTTTGTAGTACTAAATAACCCTAGTGTGAAGACATAATTGCTAAGAAGATCCACACAATGTTAATTAAAGCAGCAGATATCTGAAGAAGTTATTAAATTGCAAATAAAAACCATGATTAACCAGGAAAAAAATAAAGCGGCAGATGGTGTGGAAGTCATTAAAAAAGCCAGCTCCTTGAAAGAGTGCACTCCATTAAAGATTAGCAAAACCAGCGAGGCACAAGCAAAACCAAGGCCAAGCCTGGGGAGGATGTGGTAACAAATCAAGATCAATAACCAGCCGACAGTTGAAACCATGCCTCACTAGAAAGATGATCTCTAAACTTTCATACCCGAAAGTAATACCAACAGGTTTTGGTAAACTGAGATAGAAATGGACCATAAATCCTTATGAGCCTTGATTAGAACAGTGTTTCCCAGCCTAGGGCTGAAAGATAGAGATAGTGTCTGATAAAGCATTGTTTGTAGGGAATCTAGATCTGCTCTAGTTTACACATACACTGCAAACATGCTGCTATGGCTTCAGGTAGGGCAGTTGTGGCCCCATTGACACAGAATGGTGTTTGACTATTATTCCCAAACCTGCTCAGAAAAAAATAATCAATGCACCTGGGGTGTGTTTCAGCTCCCTTTGAAGCCCATATAAAGATTCCCTTTGTCTTCAGTGGGTATTGGATCAGGACCTGCACCTCATCCCTAATCTTTAACCAACAATGAATCTGTTCTAATGCTTTCCAGAGAAGTACTCATCATCCAGCAGGCTGCACTCACTGTTTCTGAAATCCATCTGGGAACCTCAACTTTCTCCATCTCTAATCCAAGATGGATGTCCAAATCTTGGGAGTTCTGGGCATTCCACATGTGGGGGGGAGGGAGAATTCATTTTGGGGCTCTGACCTGAGAGCACGCAAGATTTTGAAGATACTGTTGGCCTGCACTCAGGAGAAAAAAAACAAGTAATGGATCTGAGACAGCCCTTGCTGCACACGGAATATCACCGAGAAGCTGGTCATTTTATGACCTGTGTACACACCAGTATTTACAGTGTCAGTTATGAGGATCAAGTGTGTCATCTTGTTTGTGGGGACTGGACCAGACCGTGTTGTAGTTTTGGTGCTTTGCAAGGGTCTGTATCACCACCTACCCCATAATCCTGGATGCTTCTGTGCTGTGGAGCTTTGGCTCAGAGCCCAGGCACTGGCAGCCTGCTCACAGCACAAAGGCCTTATCCTGGCTCCCACCAGCCTGGGTGTCTCCTTGCAAGGTCCTTTTGAGCACCAGGATGTGGGCTCAGACAGCAGCTGGGGAGGACTGGAAGGTAATGAGAAGATTAGGTGACTGACCAGCTTGTCATTTCCTGTAGATTAGTGCCAAACATGGCCTTTAAGTACTTAATTATTTTTGATATAGTTAATTCAGGAGCTAAGATTTGTATATAGTACATAGTGTGTCACAATGTATCTAAGTGCAAAGGTACTAAATAAATGGCCTTCCTTAGCAGTAGCCAGTGAATCAAGTTACTTTCAAGAAATAGAGTTTTTTGGTACAATCAAGGGGCGGGGGGGAGGGGGGCGAGAGAAGAGAGAGACTAGGCCTTCAAAAAGCAAGTTACTATCACAGTGCTTAATTTGTAAAGAAAGAGGTGCCAGGGCTCAAGCAACAACAGTGTTCGCCACACAACGTGACCTCTCACACCATATGAGCAAGGTCTTGCCCTACACATCACTAACAGAAGGGGTGTTCAGCTGTGCCCTGGCATAAGAAGACATGCCAGAGCTGAGCCCCAGCACAAATTAAGATCTGCTTTAAAGTATATTGAAGGTTTCCAGTACTATTTAATTGTAACCTCAGTTCAAGGCCATCACTGCTAAGAATCTGATATTTGCAAGTCACTTAAGTAGTTGCCCAAGGCAGGTTCTAGGAGAAGAAAGATGGTGCTATGGTTGGGGAACTAGCCTAGGGCATGGGAGACCCAGGTTCAGTGCTACCCCTGACTTCCTGTGGGACCTTGGACAGATCACTTAGCTGCTGTTCCCATGTGCTTTTTTTTTTTTTTTTTTTTTAAAAAAGGTGTGGGGATAGCAGTACTATCCTACCTCACAGGGGTGTTGTGATGATAAACCACTTCACAATCTATAATGTATTTGAGATCTACTGATGAGAAAGTGCTATATAAAAGATTATAATATATCCTGCTGTAAAATGTTGTCATAGTGCTGTGTCTTTCAAATATTTTTCAAGTGGAAAAAAACCACAAGCATTCCTCACCCTCATAGAGGGGAGGGGAACACCCTAAAGTCTGAAAACATTTAAGTGATAATTGGGTCATCTCGTGTGAACCTGAATACACAGGGAACTTGCTTCTCACTATCATCAATATGGACTACCCAGATGCATGAATGCCCAAGCTTGTAATTAGTCTCAAAAAAGGACAGACGGTAGACAAAGCCATTTTTTCCCTTAATTAGTATGTTTGCTTCAGCTTTCTTAAGAGCTTTAAAATTACCTCTGTTTATGAGATCCCAAACACCCTTTAATAGATTGAAAGATGTTTTTGAAATAATGTAATAGATACAAAGATTGCGCTACCAATATGTCAATAGTGTAACACAATTCATTTTCAAATATATCCTTTTGATGTCCACCCTCATCAGACTCTTAATGTTTTCACAAAGTACTCATTACAAGACCTGCTCACAACTGAATTATTTCTGCCCCCCAGGACTGGAGTAATAGGTTAATGCAAAAACACCCCACCCCAAACAAACTATATTCCAGAGCAAGGAAGAAAGGTTTAATGATTAAAGCAATGTAGACTCAGAACCCTGGGTTTAGGGTTTTATTCCCAGTTCTACCGCAGTCTTTCTATAGAACCTTGAGCAAGTCATTTGATACATGCTTCAGTTTCCCAATATCAGTAAGATGTTACCTACCTTCCAGCTAGCACTAGCACCATTTTACAGATGGGGAACTAAAGTACAGGGTAGATTAAGCAGTTTTGTCAACTTTTCTGATAGTTGGGAGTTCATGAAGCCCTAGTTCCTAGAGTCATGCAATTTTATGAGAACCTCAAATTTTCTTTAAAAAAGAAAAAAGATTTTAGCCTTCATAGTTGCAGAGGAAAGCTGAAAAACAGTGAATCCCAAGGTCTGAAAAAAACAGAAGACATCAACCCTCCCTCCCCCCCCCCCCCACACACACACTTTAAAGAAAAAATCTCATGATTTGGGAGGACACAACACAACTCATGGTTTTTGAATGCTTAGGGGTTGGCAATGCTGATTAAATGACTTGCACAAGGTCAAACAGGAAGTTAACCCCAGTCTCTCAAGTTTCAATCCAGTGCATTATCTGGTAGGCCATCCTTTGAACCCTAAAGAACCCTCAGTCTCACCTGACTGAGAATTGATCCTGAATTATGGTGATGGGAGCTCCAAATCCTGACTACTGGGCCATTCGAGAGAAGAGAAGAGCGACTAAATTAGCTAAGTTTTGAGAGAAGCATCTTGCTGTTGTATGACAGGTCCATCCCAAAATACTACAGCTCTTTATAACTCTGTCTTCCACGTTGTTATACTATGTCTAGAGATAATCTAGTCAGACCTCCTGCACATTGCAGGCCACAGAATCTCACCCACCCACATATCTAAATAAATGTACCTTTGTCACAATTAAGTTTTCCATTCAGACTGCTTAGAAAGAGGAAAGTATTTTGGCATTTGAGAAAAAAAAGTCATAAAGGCACCAATATTAGAATATTTTGAGATTAAAGATCCTAAGATTTTGTCTGATGCATATTTACGATGGGCTGAAGACTGCGACATATGCTTCCACAGTACTGAACTAAGCCATTCAGACATGGCTCCAGATCAGTATTACAAGATGAATAATGTAGCTTAACTTCAGTTGACTATGTTATCAGTTAACTGTTCTCAGCATTGTCTGAGCATACCTATCATCAACTTTCTGGTCTACCATCTACATTTTTAGAAGAATTTCACAAATGTCTCTCAAGCTTCACTGTGGTTATATATTCACAATTCATTTTAAGCATGTATAATCACTCTTCTACCCTTGACCTCCCCCCCATTCCATATTTGATTTTTCACCTGGAGCAATGATTTACATAAGCTACTCACTTGGGCCACTCAGTGTCCATCTCCTAATTGAGCAACATTGTTAAATTGAGGCTCTTGTTAAATAAGCTTTAATTTTCTGATCATAGTTGGACATTTTAAGTTCATATTGTTTTACTTCAGATAGTTGTGGTCTGCTATTATTTTAAGGTTAGTGAAGATTACGTTGATCCTGAGTTTATGCATTTGTCTGATGTTAGTGGGCCATGTAATTAAATTAACCAATTTGTTAATCTGTGTAATAATTCATTAACTATAATATTAGATGGTAAATCTTCCAGGCAACTTAATAAAACAAATTAAAAAAACACCCCCCACCTTCTGGGCTCTCTCTTTTAGAATAGTTTACTCACCAGTTGGACAAACTTTGCAGAAATCTGTCTTTAGCTAAATTGATAAAGTACGTTCCTCATGATGGTAAACTGGAGTTCACTAAATTGTCTTTATACACTTCCCTAATTAAGGTAAATAGTCACAACTTTCAGCAGCTAGTTGATATTTTTTCTTTATTAGAAAGAGATCATTCACCCTCATTTCCTAGCTTGGGTTCATGCTTGAACCAGGAAGTCTTTGCGAATTTCCTGTAATAAAGTGATCCGTTCTCATGATGAATTGCCTAGCCATGAGATTTCTTATCCTGCTATGCCACCTGGAACAGTTGGCTCTCCCCCCCTCCCCCCCAAATCATTTGTTGACAAAAATCACCCTTTGGTTCTTAACTAAACCACCCACTTCTTGAGCTGGTCTTGTCCTTCCTGACGCTTGTACAACATATTGTTGGCCGTTGTTATGCACAGTTATTCCCCTCCCCCCATCTTTTAAGTAGCAGCATTGGAGTTGTTTAACTCGAGTCTTTACATAGCATTTTCTGTCTTTGTCACTTTCCTTTTAACCTTCCAAGCACATTGCCCTGAACCTATTCCTTCCCACATCTCCATCCTCAGTTCAAACCACTTCAAGCAGCCTGTGTAAACAACTTTGATTTTTTATTTTAAAACGTTTATAATGATCTTGCTGTAGCCTGCAGCTAATTCGGCCAAGTTGTCTTGAGTTCTGCTTTCATTAGCTCAATGGCATTTGATAATTTGGGTCACACAAACTGTTCTCAGCTGCCGTGACACCACCCAGTAAAAGAAGGAGGTCTGCTTGCTGATCCATAAGAGGTTGTCCTATGTAAGAGCTGAGCCGCAAGAAGTGGATGTTGATGACAGGAGCAGAAGAAGGGCATAAACAGAAGGGACCGAGTTTTGATTAGTGTTTATGAGCCACAAGGTGTGTTAATTCTTCCCTCCTCCCAAAACCAGCTACTTTTCAAGCTGACAGACTAAGTAATTCAGAAATTCATAACAAGTGACTTCAGTTGCAGGATCCTAAGACTACATCTGTGCCTACAACACAGGGGGTTGGAAGGGTGTGCACAGATGTGAAAAAGGATAATTTCTCCATCCCATCTGGATCATTTTCTTTTCACTTATCAGCATCTGGTGCACAAAAGTCATTGTCCTGAGTAATAGACTCAACTTGCATGGGGTTGGGGGGAGGAAGGAGGAGAGGTGAGATATCTGTCAGATCAGAGCCTAGCACCTACAGAAGTACAGTGTAATACATCCACACGGGTTCTTGAGACAGGAGATTAAATCCTGGAGTTAGCATCAGGATCCTCAGGAAAGTAGCCACAGAAAATAAATCCGAGAGGATGTTTCCTCACTTGACTAGCGACATCCCCTCACGGGGATGCAGACCTGGGAGAAGCAATAGTTGCAGTGACTGAACAAAAGACAGATTTTCAATAGGGACTAGCAAAACTTCTGCTCAGTCTAACAGACTAATAGAGCAGCAGACCCGTCAAAGTGTCAATGAATGAGGTGGGGAAAAATCCTAGCTGGACTAATCAGGGCCGCCGAGAGCGGGTTCGGGCGAAAAAATTTTGGGGGCCCCCCAGCAAGGGCGGACCAGCTAAACAGGGCCAACGAAGCCAGGCCTCAGGCCCCCTTCTGGATCTCCGGGCCCTGGTAATTTGTACCAGCTTCCTCCCCTCGTCAGCCCTGTGCCTAATGCGCCGTGGGAGCTTCCCGCCAAATATAACAAACACTGAATGCTGCAGTGGGATGCCATTCCCCAGCAACAGGATGTGTGCGTAGTGTCCAGGGCACACTCCCAGGGAGCTCTAGGAGACTAGGAGCCCCCCCCCAGGAAGTCAAACAAGAAGCTCCCCCCAAGCCAGCACCTCAGTGCTGTCAGAACCTGAAGAGGAAGATGTAGAATAGCCCTGTCAGAAATCGCCTGAGGCAAACCTTCCCTTGGGCCAGGCAATCAGTAGGCCGGGACTGGCGTTCCGCTTGGCTGAAGCCAGGCAGAGCAAACGGGCTCGGCTGCTGTTCGGTGCATTCTAAGACTGCCCGCCCGGGGGAAAGAAAACTCCCCGCCCAGAGCCAGGCAGCACCCCCAGTGCTCCACGGCAAGCACAACCCCCGTCCGGCAGCAGCCAGCCCTCTGCACAGCTCTGCCCACAGCACGTTTCAATGCAGAATTGCCAGAGAGAAAAAAGGCTGTTGGTGAACGGGACAATCTGTCCTACCCTCACAGTACCACACTATGCACGTACACCCGCACCCCTCGCACTGTTTTCCACTGCTCTCTTCTGCAGTTCTCTACCTGCCAAAATGGGGCCAGTGGGACAATGCACGACTACAAGTCATCAGAGAGAAGCTGGAGGCTTTGCCACCTGGGGAGGGATACATGGGAGACCGTTTGGCAGTCAAAACTCAATGCCTCTGCTAAAGTGACCCACAGTGCAAGAGTTAGCAATGTTGACCTCGATGTCATTTTCAATTTCCAATTCGACTACCAATCACTGACTGGGGCAGTACTCACCTATTCAGGGCCGGTGCAACCATTTAGGGGACCTAGGCAGTTGCCTAGAGCACTAGGATTTGTGGGGTGGCATTTTCTTTGGCAGCGACTGCCATGCCCGGATCTTCGGCCACCCCTGGGCGCTGCTGGCATTTAGGCGGAGGGAGCTGGGGCAGGGGGGCCACCTGCAGCAAGTAAGGGGGGGGCGGCACACAGGGGAACTCCCCACCTCAGCTCACCCCTGCCCCACCTCCTCCCCCAGCACGCCGTGGCTGCTTCACTTCTACCGCCTCCCAGGCTTGCGGCGCCTAAGCTGATTGGCGCCGCAAGCCTGGGAAGCGGGAGAAGTGAAGTGGCGACAGCATGCTTGGGGTGGAAGCGGAGCAGGGGTGGAGGGGGGTGGCCTCAGGGTGGGGAGCTCAGGGCGGGGGCTCAGGGACGGGGAGGGGGCACAAGGTGGAAGTTTCACCTAGGGCGCAAAACATCCTTGCACCGGCCCTGCACCTGTTGGTTCTGGCTGGCAGTAGACAGTATACCACTTTGCTCTGCATTCATATTTTCAAGGTGATTTTAGCAGCCATAAATGCTAGAAAGATTCTATATTGGGAAAGCAAGACCTTCCCTTCTGAACTCAGTTCTGCAATAAGAGGGGTAGATTCTGTAGCAAATTCTGCTCTGGGATATGCAAAAACCTGCTTAAAGGTGTTCAAGGATCTGTTTTTTGGCTTTTCTTTAAGCAAAATGCTGTGCTTTTTATGTTACTGACAATCTAGTACTTCATGGATTTTCAGTGAACAGGCCTTTCATATATTGCAGAGCCCCAAGCTGGTGCTATTTGTTAATTTACATGATTTGAAATGTGCATTTGGCTTCTGCAACTGCAATTTGGTTCTTGGCATCTTTTTTCACACTGCTGCAGAGCATGGGAAGCTCTCAGACAGTTTGAGTGGTGAAACACCTCTGTTTCTGCTAATCCTTGTATTCACAGGGTATAGGTCACACTCTGTAATGATGGAAATGGGCTGACACCCAGGAAAGAAGCTATGTTGGAGCTAAATTAAAATTCATATTCTCTCTCTCCAAAACAGCTAGGTGGCTTCTCCCCTCCTTCATTAGCAGCAAGACACCAAGATGGGAATATAATTATGCAACAGCAAATCTGAAGAGGTGGGAGTGAGGTGAATACAAGAGACCATTATAAAATGTGACTATAGGGAAAGCACCAGTATACCTCTCTCACATACGTATATTTGTCCTAAGGGAAACAAAAGTTCTACAGTAAAAGCATCTGTAGTTACAAAAATGCCTTTCAGAGCAAATACATACAGCAGAGATTATCACAACATTAACATGCCAGGCACCCCAAAGTAACAAGAAGAAAAATCCAGCATCAACCTTCACATTTAATTTAAACCACATCTAAGGGAAACCTGGGAAAATAGCTCCACTCACTGGGAATCCAAGACTGACAAAGAACATCAGGGAGCAATATTCCCCATGCAGTATTTATTAGTTGCCATCTAATGAGAATTTATTTATAATGAAAAAGATAGTTACCTTATATCATCAGAAATTACATTTTTTTGGAGAACTCTAGACATCTGGTAGTCCTGTGTTTTTTAAGGTGTCTCTTAAAAGGAAGGATGAGAGGTCAGTTGTTGAGAAAACAACAAACTGTTTTTACAGAAGAAAGGAATGTGCCCAATCTGTTTAGTCTTCAGCATTATATAAATGTTTCAAGGGGGTAGAAAGGTTAGGAAATCATGTTCCTTGGAATCCACTAAGAAACCAACATATCTGGCATTTAAGTTTCTCCTTGCTGGGTTTGTATCTCCAGCCTCTAGGGAACTCAGGTGCTGCTGACAATTAACTTTGATGAGCCAGCACCAGTTTCCTGAGGAGAAGGCTAATAGCTGGCAGCTGTGGGATTTCTGCAGGCATGAGACAGCGTTTTAACCCTAAGCTTGCCAGTCACTGCACAAGGGCCAGCCACTATCAACAGGAGTCTGGTTATAATGGATCCTCAAGCATTTTAAAAGGGGTAGAATATAAAAATTTAGCTAATAAAGAGGTTGTGGGGGCAGCCTTCCTTAAGTGAAAATCATGACTAAATAGTAAGGCCTACACTTCCTTCCAAGCAGTCACCCTCCCGTATGCTGATCCCTGGGAAAAGCATAATATTCTTCTGGGTGTGGTGGAAGGGATGGCTGGAGAAAAAGCTCTAAAAAGGAAATCAATCACTTTCTTACTTCCATCTGTCTAGGTACTTGCAAGGGGCCATTACTATAGTATCTCAGAGTGGCACAAACATTGATTTAGTCTCACCCTTGTGACATGGGGTAATATTATTGTCCCCATTTCATAGATTGGGAACTGAGGCACTAATAGATAACATGGCTTGCCAAAAATCACACAGGAAGGCTGTGGCAGAGCTAAGAACTGAACTTTGAGCTCTTAAGGCCCAGGCTTGCATCCTAAGCACAAGGCTATCATTCTTCATTGTACCTTAAGCCTGGAAAGACATCCACCCAAAACATTAATTTCTCACAATCATTGAAGAAGAGGTGTTCCACTGATACAGACTTGATAAACTGACAGTTTGTGATCTGTGCCAAGAATTACAATAGGATTTAGATTCAGACCAGGATGAATCATGTCCTGTCTACAGTTGTCAAGGTAACAGCAGCCTTAGGCTTCCTAGCTACAGAGGGGCATTACTCCAGACACGTCTCTTCAGGAGACACTTATTGCCTGGTTAATGCTTGCAATGATACACTTCACCAATGCTGTTCTGAGGATGTTCCTTGTGATTGATTTTTCACGGAAAAGCAGCACCACTTTAAACCAATTCACAGTATGTATTAAATGGCCCAATAGCCATAAATGTTGGAGCTATCAACTGCAGGCACATAGGAGCATGAACATGGAACAAGTGCATATCCCAGCAAGAAAGCCCTCTGATCCCTGCCTTTGCATGTGATGCACAATGCCAAGTGTCACATGTTAGCCGTTTTCATCAGGCTCCCTGGAGCATGCCATGATGTGTGCAGGCAAGCTCCTCTAGATCAGCTCCTTGGTTGGGTAGAATCACTGTGGATCAGAAGGCTAACAAGCAATTAACACATTTTCATATCCACTGTTTGGGTAATACCTAGCTGTTGATTACTATCTGTGGGGAATGGGACCTCTGTGTGTGTGATCGTATGGATTGTGAGAGTATTCTGTGCCCTACCACCTGAGCAGGGATTACAGAAGACCACACAGGCGGTCCCCAGCTACAGGAGATGGTGATGGTCATGTCCACACCACCTCAGATGGCCAAACAGCAGCAATGGAAATACCCCCTGCCCCGTCTGGTTGCATGAAGAATGCCCTTCCTTCCCCCTGCCTGAACAACAGCAGTGGTAGCCAGGTTTCCCCTTCCCTCAATATCACCTGGGATTATTAAAAGAAAAAGAGTTTGTATTTATTGTGTCTTCCTCATTTTGGACAATAAAAAACAATCAATTCACTTCCACTTTGGTTTCCGTTCACTTTCACTGTCAGATTCTCAATACTTCAGTATTTGGATGTTAAAGAGTGCAGGGGAATATTTATGTGTTTAAAAATAACTGTTTACACTGAATTTTTTCTATCAGGTTTAGCTTTTATACAAGATGTTAATGTTGGCCTAGATTTAAGTTGACAGTGTCTCTTTTATTTAAGGGTGGTTAATTCCACACTCTAATAAGCTTAAACATACCTATAAATGTGCAAACATATTCTCTCTCACAACAGTGTTAGTTTAACTCAGGAACCCCTGAGAAAAGGACAGTAAGTTCTGTCACAAAGTTGATACACTAAGGTATAAAGTAGATGCCATGCTAGTGACTGGAGCACATTCTGCATGGTATTTCACTGCTGTAATCAGGATTTATTGTGTTTCCAGATAATATTACTTTGAATAGTCCCTCCCCCCCAGTCAAAATGAGTGCTGTAATACTAATAATACATTTTCTAAACTGCATAATGAGATAACACCAGGAATCATATATCCAGAGAGAGAAAGCAATACAAGTATATTAGAGCTAGGGGGAAATGTTCGACTAGGCAGAAAGAGCTGCTGGATACAGTCCTTGTTGCTCAAAATCTGTCAGTATTTGATTACTGCACACAGGATGAACTGTTTGGGATAAATATCTTTACATATATTGCCATCGGTATTAATAACATCATCGAGTGCTCATCATCAGTAGATATTCACAAAGGAGATCACTATTGTTATAATCAGTGTTTTATAGAGGGGGAGACTGAGGCTCAGAGATGAAGTGATTTGTCTGAGATCACGCCAGAACCAGGAATAGTACCTAGTTCTCCTGAAGTCCTAGGCCAGTGCCCAATCCACTATGCCATACAGCAAGGCTTGAGCAGGGGTGGCAGGTTTGTAGAAATTTTGGTGGTGCCCAAACTCCGTCCCCCCCAACTCTGCCCCCCACCTGCCCAAGGCTCTGTGAGGGAGTTTGGGGGAGGGAGGGGTGCAGAGGGATGGGGTGCAGGGGTGAGGGCTGTGGGGTGTGGCTAGAGATGAGGGGTTTGGAGTGTGGGAGGGGCTCAGGGCGAGAGTAGGGGTGTAGGGGATGAGGGCTCTGTCTGGGGCAGTCAATGGAGGGGCTTGGGGTGTGGGGAGGCTCAGGGTGAGAGTAGGGGTGAGGGCTCTGGCTGGGACTGAGGATAAGGTGTTTGGGGTGCTGGAGGGGCTCAGGGCTTGGACAGATGGTTGAGGATGTGGTGGGGGTGAAAGCTCTGGCTGGGGTGTGGGCTCTGGGGTGGGGCAGGGCTGGGGATGAGTTTGGGGTGCAGGCAGGCTGCTCCGGGACAGGGGCCAGAGAGGCCTGCCCCCAGCCCTTCCCTGCCTGCAGCAGCAAGCTCTTCCTGCCCCCGCCGCCCCCCCCCCCAGCAGCACACTCACCCGGGGCAGCTCCAGGCACCAGCACACCAAGCACGTGCTTGGGGCAGCAAGCCACTGGGGGCGCTCTGCCAGTCGCCGCGAGGGTGGCAGGCAGGCTGCCTTCAGCAGCTTGCCTGCGGAGGGTCCACTGGTCCCGCGGCTTCAGTGGACCTCCCGCAGGCGCAGGACAAGCAGACCCTCCTCAGGCAAGCTGCCGAAGGCAGCATGCCTGCCGTGCTTGGGGCAGCAAAATACCTAGAGCCGCCCCTGCACTCACCCCCACTACTGTCACTACATGTGCTTCTAGGGCCTCTCTCAGGTCAGGGCCGGCTCTAGAGTTTTTGCCGCCCCAAGCAGCGCACTGAATTGCCGCCCTGGGCTGGGGGGGCAGTCCGTGCGCCCTTAGGGCGGCAGGCGTGTCTAAAGGGCTCCGGGCTGCCCGCTGCGGCGGGCAGCCCAGAGCCTTTTAACTCCCAGCCGCGGCGGGGAATCAGAAGGCTCTGGGCTCCCCGCCGCGGCGGGCAGCCCAGAGCCTTTTAACTCCCAGCCGTGGCCGGGAATCAGAGGGCTCCGGGCTCCCCGCCGCGGCGGGCAGCCCAGAGCCTTTTAACTCCCAGCCGCGGCTAGGATTTGCTGGGGCGGGGGCGGCGCTTTGGCGGTTGCGGGTCCACCGGAGCCATCTGCCGCCCTCCCCAGGATGCCGCCCCAAGCGGGCGCTTGGCCCGCTGGTGCCTAGAGCCGCCCCTGTCTCAGGTCCAGGAATCTCCCCCACCTCCCCTGTGGTGGGTGCCAGGGGGTGCTGCGTGCGCCTCCTCCCCTGCTGTTGCCCCTGACTGTAGCCTCACTGGGGCTGAAGGAGGGGGCTGCCTCCTTGCCCAGCATGGGGCAGGAGCAGTGACTGTGGGCCGGGTGGGTGGGGCTGTGCTGCTGGAGGGTCCTGTCGGAAAAGGGAAGGGTCTGAGGGGGAAGGGCAGGCTCAGAGTCAGTCTGCCCTGGCAGTGAGATGGGGGGGACTAGGACCCTGCGGCAGCAGTTGCTTCAGGTAGGCAACATGGAGCTGCCCTGAAGAGACAGTATGTCAGTGCCTCTCTGCTCTGGAGCCTGGGCAAGGCGAGCGGGGGGTGGGGGCAGCAAGTCGGGGCCCGGGGACACTCGGGGAAGGCGTGGGGGGGCCACAGGTGGGGCCGGTCTCCCCCCCCCGGCCCTAAATATTCGTGGAGCTGGGCCCCTAGGCTCTGAATATTGCTGGTGCCCGAGCACCACGTGGGTATGGAACTCGCCGCCTATGGGCTTGAGGGGAGAATGAGGGGGGAGGTTGAATAGGTTAAAAGCAGGGTTAGCCTCGTTTCCATCCAACTACATGGAAATTGGCAGGATCCTGCCTCTCCAGAGCAGCCTCGTAAAATTGCCAAGTAAACATTAAGATGTTGCCTTTGGTTAGACAGCCCTAAACAGCACAGGTATTGGCTCCCTTTGGGCTGGGCTATACTCAAACATATACTGAAAGCAGGTTGATTTCACATCTTTTGTAATTTCAGTCAGAGCATGGATGCTGTTGCTTTGGCTTAAGTGTTGTATTTTGATTTAGCTTTCCAAAAATAAGAGTATCCACATCCTTGTCCCTAACATGTTAGCTGAACCTTTGAGGCTGGTTCCTGTCTCCTTGACCCTTTCTACACTGAAAGGGATGCACTGAAAGTTTCCCAGATCTGAGAACAAATTGGAAGGGGCCAAGCTTTACAGTGTGACAGTTTCTTATTTGAGCCCACCAGCTCTCCCATCCCTGACTGTGTGTGACTCATCCTGTGTCCTTGCTCTGGGGTTCCAGCCCTCTTCAGCATTAGTGCAGAAGTGCTGGAGAGGTTCCAATCATTTACAGGAATTACATTTAAATTAAAATAAAAAGCTTTGATCAAGGAAGAAGTTAGGATATAAAGGAAAACAGAAACCAAGGGAATGGAGAGTGAGGAGAAAGGCAAGTCAAAATCATGTCCACTATGCACCGAGTGAGCTCCCTATGCCAGCACCACCTCCACATTAATACCCCTCTTAATATCTCATCTCTTCCACGGAGTTGGGAGTTAATAGAAAAAAATATTACTCCAGCCTGTGCTTTTCTCCTTGCATCCCATTTGTTCTCTGCTTTTTCAGTTACAACATGTCCTTTGCAGGAACTTTTTGGATAGGGTCAAGTACATTGTATAATAATTATGTGTAGTAAAAATATTGTTTCTCAGAGATTTGTGTAGTCTTGGTCTTTCTTTTATATCAGTGTTTTTATTTTTAACCATTTACAACTGAATGGTGCCAGTGAGAGAGACTTCAAATATCTTATTAAAAAACATACAGGACATATGCGAAATTAGAGGCAGCCTCTTTTTGAGGTTGCAGGATACATCATGCAGAAGCATTTGCCCAAGACTGGCAGTGTGCAGTCTTGCAAATATTTGCATGTTACCCCCCCCACACACTTATACACAGCAAATGCCATTACAGAACATGCTCCTCACATACAGTTACAAATACTGAGAAAAGGAAAGTTCTATTCTATACATGCTATCTGCATCCTTCTGGGAATTCCCATTGATATCAAGGTTGAGGGTGTCTCTTAGCTGAGTAAACAATTGATGACAGAAAAGTGCACAATAGCCATGGAGTGTGTTCTTTAATCATTCCGTGTATGTATATTGCATTTATTATCCAGGTAACTGAGCAAATGTCTGTTATCAGGGATGTGGTGCAATTTAATTTTTGCAGAGTGAGTTGGTGATTTGTAGAAAACTTTGGACAAGTATATCATCATTCTTTCTACTTTGAATAATATTCAAATAATAGGGGTCACTATAACCTCCATCCTTTAACCTAGAAGCTGTAAATGAGCATTACTTGCTCTCTCCAGAATCCTCTTTTTTTTAAATAAACAGAACCCCCCCCCCCAAACATACCATCAGCCACTGCTACTTCAATTAGGAGTGGAAGTAAAGCTTAGACAGAGCTTCTCAAATAGAAAATAAACAAGTAAGGGGCTTCATAGCCTGTCATGTTCTGTTTGTTACACTCTAAATTCAAATTTGACATTGAATCCAAACTATGCTTACCAAAAACTACTACATTTGTACATTAATACAATGCCAAAACCATGGCATTTCATGTGACCACCTCACTATTTTTAAAAATCAATTTCCTGGGGTTCTTTTGGAAAGGATATCTACTGTCCAAGCTTTACAAAAAACATTACTTGGTCAGTGCGGATAGTGTTCTTGAGGCTGTATAAGACACAAAAATGCCTCAAAACACAAAGCTCAGGGCAAAATATAATTGCAAGCTCCTAAATATGGTGAAAACTTACTAGCTGGTTTTGGGAGGTATTAAGAGTGTACAACACCTGTTGCGGTTCCCATTCTGGGAAGTATATACCAATAAAAATTGCTTATACTGCCAGTATAAATGAAGTCAATGGAGTTTCATATACTAGCCCTCCTTCGGAATCAGGCCTTTGGGTAACTTTAAAAAATATAAATTGGGGTAGCAGTGTCATTTACCCCCAAAAAAATTATATATAAGCCAAACCATGGAGTTTAAGGCAAGAGGGACCATTATATCATCTAGCCTGACCTCCTGTGTAATAAATGCTAAAGAATTGCATCCAGTTGCTCCAGTATTGAGTCAATAACTTGTCACTAGCTAAAGCAGTGGTCCCAAAACTGTGGGGCGCACCACTCTGCTCTGCCCCCTGCTCTTGCCCCCAGCCCAGTTCTGCCCTCATTCCCTCTTCACCCCCGGCCAGCTCCGCCTCTAGCCCCAACTCCTCCTCCTTCCCTAGTTCTACCCTTCAGCCAAAAGCTCCTCTGCTGAGCCAACTGTGCAGTGATGGAGGAGGGGCATGGACACATTCCATTAATGGTAAGGGGGAGACGTGAGGAAAAGTTCGGATACCACTGGGCACTGAGTCTGAATCTGAAAACTTCAAGAAGTGGAGACTCCACCTCTTCCCTTGGTAGTTTGTTCTAATTGTTTATCACTCTCACAGCTAAAAAATTGTGTCTTTTTTCTAATTTGAATACATCTGGCTTCAGCATGTAGCCATCGGTTCTTGTTATGCCTTTCTCTGCTAAATTAAAGAGCCATTGAGTATTCGGTGTTTTCTCTCCTGTTGGAATGTACTTCTACACTGTAGTCAAATCACCTTTCCATCATCTTTTTGATAAATTAATTAGATTGAGCTTCTTAAGACTGTCACTGTAAGACACAGTTGCCGGCCCTTTAATCATTTTTGTGGCTCTTCTCTGCACTCTCCATTTTTTCAACATCCTTTTTAAAGGGTGGATACCAGAACTGAACACAGTAATAAATGTGATATATAACAGCTAAATAGTATTAATCTTCTAAAGATATTAATCCTCCATAACAGATCTGTGATGTCAGTAAGCCATAGGCCCATTTTACAGGTGGAAAAACTGAGCCACTGAATTTAAGTGACTTGCCCAAGGTTACTGAGGAAGTATTAGATTAAAGATTCAATTTTAAGAATCCCTAGCTCCTAGCCCTGGTGCACAGACCAGTAGCCCATGCCTCATTCCTCATGCAGCTTTAAGGTAGATGAGATTCTATGACCAGACAGGGTATATAAGCAATCTACTGACTGGTAGAGCAATTTTCTATGTGGTAATTAATACAGTACTTATTAGATACACCTTATGGTGAGAAGCAAAGGAATTTTGGAGTTGGGTAACCCATGTCCTTCCCCTCCACTCCACCCCCAATTACCACTGAGCTGTCTGGCAGTAAAATACCCATTATCAGTGCTGGGCAAACCTCTTAGGGGTTGGAGTTTGGGTTCAATTCAGATCAGCATCCAAAAGGATGGTTGCTTGTCTGAGTCTTGACAGAAGTTCCTTTATCCCTCTCTCATTCTCCTCACAACCTCCTGCCCCAAACAGGCCCTGAATACCTCCTACCTGTTGATGGCCTCTTGGGTAGTGGCAGGGAGGCCAGTGGCTTATCCTCCTCCTTCAGATGTCTCCAAGGTGACTTGATGGACCTGATCTACATTTGGTCTGGAGGCATCTTGAAATATCACGAGAACAGATTGTCTTAATGGTGATGGTCCAAGTCCCACTGTTATCTGGATTTACACACAGTAGATGATAGGTTTTTCCCTAATTTAAAAACTAATTTGATTTAAAAATTCAGATAGAGAAAAATCCAGAAGGAGGGGGAAACCAGCCAAGATAAAAAATCTCATTCTTTCTACTTTTTCCATTATAGGCAGGGGTAAGCAGCCACAGCAGTAGTGCCAGGAGGATAACAGAGTTACGTCTTTGCTGTCTTCACAATGTTAAGGATATGAAGAAACTATACAGATAGAGTTAAGTTCCAAATAACCATGTTTATTAAATATATACAAACATACAAGGCTTAGCTATGTAACATCAATATACTGCTACTCTGTTAGGTTTCAGGGGCTTCTGCTATAGAACAGAGGGAAGCTCATAACTATTTAAAGGGATACTGCTCAATCCCTGTATGCTACACATACTGAGAGAATATAGCCTGCCATTGTTCTGACTCTCTCAACACATATGCAACTACTACTCTCACTGTACTTCCAACTTCCAGGGGAATGCAGGGCATTGTGACATTATTCTGAAAGAAAGAGCCACACTCTTCTCTATGTCTTTCCCTCGTGTTCATCTAGTGATTGTACATAGTAGCACCTCCTAGTGCATGCTACCCTTGATAACATACACTGTATTACTGTTCTCCTTCAAATTCCCATTTTCCTAAAAAAAATGCTTACACTGAACTTGAGAAGGTTTGCATTCAGGTCCTTGCATACCAATTATAATGTATTTATTCTTCAAGCTGAATAGCTCCAATTCTAATTTTTTTAACCTTGGCCAACTTTTCATTCCATGACTGCAGGAATAAGGATTTACATAACCTCTAGTTACTTATTCCTTTTCAGCTGTGGGCATTCAGATTTATATTGGTGATTGTGGCTGTGTTCCAGCAATTGCTCCTTCTGCTTGACAACCATCCAACTCTATAGATGTTTTATATTTAGTTTTCTTTCAGTTCACTCTGTCAGATTCCTTGTTCACTTTTATGGTAATTGCTGTGCAAATTCTACAGTAGATCGTTGTTTTCCTAGATGCATGCTCCCCTTCCTCCTCACAGAATCAAAGCATGGTTGAATCCCTCCATTTAGAAAGAAAAGAACATAAAATGGCCTTTTGCAGAAGGGCACAATGTTTTAAGAGAAACATTCAGAAAGTTATCATCTGCCCCACGCTGTGGAAGTCATAAGGTCACTACTAAAAATCTTGGGAGTAAGGTGCTAAAACCCAGGGACAGGTACAGTGCTCCAGGGCTGATGACAAGCCTGTGTCTGACACAAGAGACCAAGGGAATTCAAGCTTCAACCCAGAAGTACACATGAATACATTCTTTTATTTGAGTTTAGAGAACAAAATAATGCATAAAGAATGCCTATCCGAACTAGAAAAGCCCCACTGACTTCACACTCATAGTTGTCACCCACCACCTCACACTGGAACCCATACAAAGTATCAAACAATTACAACCCATATTTGATGGGGACCACATCCTGAAAGAAATCTTTCCCAAACTCCCTCCTTTAGCCCTCAAACAACCTCCCAACCTTGTCAAGCTCACAGCTGAGGCAAACTCCTCACAGACCAGGACACACCTACTCAAAATCGCACCAGTCTCTGCTACAACAACAGATGCAAAACCTGCAGACATATCTCCACTGCTACAATGATCAACACTGCCGCAACACACCTTTCCAGATTCATGTGTCCTACACATGCTTATCACAACATGCATATTTATGTGGTGTACATCATCCAAATACCCCCACAACAACTACATGGGTGAAGCCAGACAATCACTACTCTCTTGAATGAACACACAGAAAAATAATAAAAGACAAAACATTATATCAATTGTGGGTGAATACTGTTCATAAAGCAATCACTCCATATCTGATCTTTCAATACTTCTCCTCAAGGGAAATCTCCATAACACCTTCAAATGGTATCCCTGGGAACTTGGGCTTGATCTACACTGCCAACATATGTTGGGGTAATTATGTTATTTAGGGGTGTGGAAAATCCACACCCCTGAGCAGTGTTGTTATACAAATAGTGGTGTAGACAGCACTATGTCAATGGGAGGGCTTTGCTTATCAACATAGCTACTGCCTCTGGAGGAGGTGAAGTACCTACACTGACAGGAGAAGCTGTCCCATTGCCATAGGAAGCGTCTTCAGTAAGCACTACAGCAGTTCCGCTGCAGCACTGTAAGTGTAGACAATCCCCTAAACTCATAACCTCTGCTAGACACGAAAAGCCATGGACACTGTTTTTATGGCTTATTACAGCAATTTCTAAGACAGTACATTGCCTGCTACTCTTAATTACCCACTTCAAACACTTTATGCACAACTGTCTAATCCCCCACAAATGCTCATTTTATTTCAAGTGACCACCTCAAACGTGTATTACACCTTCTGCTTAACAATCTGATCCAATTTGTATTTAGCTCAGATACTTTGATTCTTTCCCCAGGACTGAAGAAGAGCTCCAGTTTAATCTCAAAAGCTTGTACCTTCCATCAACACAAGCTGGTCCAATAAAAAGATATTACCTCACCCACCTTGTCTCTAATAACTGCACCAGAGAATTTAGCCTTTACCTATCAACAGAAGATTGATTCAGAAATTACTAACATTTCCATAATGCTTGACCTTGTTCATATCCACAAGCCAATACTAGGATGCTACACATGTAGTTAGATTTTCATAAAACACTTGGATCTTTTTGCCCTTAATTCATTTGAAAGGTACAGTACTTGATTAAAAAGCTCCTTTACAAAAACAAGCAAAACAGCAAATCTACAAAGTATGCTTAAGACCCTCCATTTTCGATCTAGGTGAAGAGTCACTTGGCTGAAGGCCATGGATTCTTCTCAGCTATTCTACTGACTTGTGTAAACATTTCTGTGCAGTTCACGACAATTACACTGACCAAGACTTCTTACCCCCAACCCTAGAAGGCAGACAAGTATCATTCACCCACTTACAAATCAGTTAGCTGAAGAGTTGTGCACAGTCACTTAAACAGAGTTCGGAATTGAAACCAGACCTTTAATATGACAGACCCAAATGTCATCCATTTTGCTATACTCCTTTTCAGAATCAATGTGCTTGCAGACACTGTCTGTAATCAATTTTTCTAGCCAGGAGACAACACTTTGCCAGTGACTTAAGGAAATGTTTAGGACACCACAATGGAATGTCGGTTGTCAGCATTCCTGGCTCTTGGAGCAAAGTGTGTGTCACGTCCCCTGCTACAGGCTACTCTCCATAGAGGACAACCTACTGCAGCTGCTAGTTATTGCTTTAACTCAAGAGGTAGAGATCTGTGCTGTGGATCTGAAAGTCTGCTGTGGGCAGGTAAGAATAGTATGCAATCATATAATTACAGGCTGTTATGATGCATGTATATAGAAGGGGGCTAACTTGGGGTCTCAGAGGCAAACTTTATTGCAGCATTTTCTAGATTTCAGGTGGTAGACTTTAGAGTCTCAATGTTTTTTAACATAGCTTTTTTTAACATAGCTCCTACATGACACACTCATCATCACACTTTGCAATAATAGGCAGACTGAACAGAGAGGCCAAGAACTGATTGGGCCATGGAGACTAACTACTTAATACTTTTAGAGGAAGTCCCCCCCGAAAAACTCCTCACCAGATCAGGGTTGAGGTGTGCCTGCAGGGCAATGTAGGCGGGAAGCTTGCCCTGTCATAAACAAAACTTCTTCCACTGGAGCTGTCTCTCTTCAGTATTAAATCAACATTTTTAAAGCTGACGTTTATGACTATATGCAAATTAGCTAATTAAATATTTGTATATAATGTCACACATGGAGCTTCATTAAACTCAGGCTCTTAGCATTATTTCGGAGGCCTGAGGCTGATCAGCAATTTTCCTTAAGAATTCTGGAGGCCTCTCTGATGCCAGGTCTACACCCAAAGCTTTGTCAGCCTAGCTGTCTGTCCAGGGTGAGAAACACACACTCACAGCATCAAACATAAGCTATGCTGGTAAAACCCTCAGCATAGATGCAACTGTGTGGACAGAAGAGGGTTAAGTTGTTCAGGAAGGTGGCGTTAATACACCAGCAGAAAAACTCCTTTTGTTGGCATATACTGTGTCAACACCAAGGGGCTCTGCTGGTATAGTTGTACCACTGTAACTGTACCAGCAGAGCCTGGGTAGCGCAGACTAGCCCTGAGGTCAACAGGCAACAATGTAGAGGATTTCAAGAGGTCTATGGCTGACAGATTAGCCAGAAAACTACAACCAAAACAACGAGATCAGGAGGGAACCAAGTGAATGGAAGATACAATGTACAGTAAAGGTGAGCTTGGTTGGTGCAGCTTCCCACATCTTACCTGCAAAACCATTGCAACTGGATTATTTAAATGAATAAAGTACTGATAACATGGGCTTGACTAACAGCCTTAGAGACTAAAGCCCTCTATTTCCATAGGACAGAGAAGGCATAGGTGGCAGCACTGCACGCTTGCCCAAACCACTCCCCTTCATCCATCTGTCTCAAAAAAGCAGTGGCAATTTGAAAAAAAATTAAACTGTACAATTGTGAAGAACATTTTAAGCATCTGCCTAATTATAAGTTAGGCTACTTGCCACCCCACCTGTGATCTTTATTCAGGTTGAAATACAAAGCCTCCTGGGATCTATGGTGGTTGTTTTGTGTTTATTTTTTAATCCATCATTTTAAGCTGGTAAACCTCTGTGAAAGCAGAGTAGAAGTTACACTGGCATGTACATTCCTCAGAGGTACACATTGCTGAAGGATCTAGATACACAAAAGATATAATAAACATGGTTTCAAATAGTCAAAATTTAGAAATAGCATGAAGTTCACCCTCCCAGTTTGACTCTTAAAAATTAAAAATACATGTAATAAAAAATAGAAAATCTCTATTTTATGGTGTGGGGCATTTGGTTTACTAAAGTTTGAGGTAGTTAAATTTCAAAAACTCAGAATTAACTCAAATTTACACAGGATAATTGAAAAAGTAAACAATATTGATTTTAATTCAACAAGTTCTTTCCATCAAGGACAGAGAGAAACAAGTCTTGAATCTTTTTGATTGAATCAATTTCATGTAATTAGCCTTGAAACACATCTCTTTAGGCACAGATAGCATGGTAGGTTGGGAATGCAAGGCTGTAAACCCTAGACATATTTTAGTGAAAGGCACTTTTATAATGGTCATGCAACATAAAAATATATTTCCGTCATTATGGACGTCATCACCTCTGCATGTGTATTTAAACACATATAACCTTGATCTCTTCAAAGTCAGTCTTTTACATAAAACAGTACCATAAAAATACCTTCAGAAATTGTACAAAATATCTATAAAAAGCATTTAGGAAAACTTATGCCTACGACTGTCAAATTTGCTGAGTCTCAGAAACAAATGCTTCTGCACATCTCTTTAAATATGTAAGACTGGAATCCGTGTTGTCTCCTTCCGACCTTGAGAAGAGGACAGAAATGTCACAGAGCATTACTTACAAGGCAATTTAGGTTCACCAAAAAAATGTTTATTTATTTG
This sequence comes from Mauremys mutica, assembly GCF_020497125.1. Lineage (NCBI taxonomy): Eukaryota > Metazoa > Chordata > Testudines > Geoemydidae > Mauremys > Mauremys mutica. The sequence continues at coordinate 184,171,793 of NC_059073.1, read as the reverse complement.
GTGAGCAGTTAAAAAAAATCCAGCAAAAATAATAGACTATGTACAAAGAGCTTTAACGGGGGTGGGGGGGAGAGACTTTGAGCATAGCAAAAGTAAAGAATGATGCTTCCCTGTTCCAGTGAACTACATAGAAACCATTGAAGCAGTATACCACATCTCTGGGTTCTCATCATGTAGCAAAAATACAAACAAAAAGAACAAAACCAACAACTCCAAACAAAAGAAACTTTGTGAAGGTGACCTCATTTACTTGGACCTTAGAAAAGCTTTTGATAAGGTCTCTTATAAAAGACCATCAGGGAAAATAAACAAGTCAGGATACTTCCATTTACCTCATGGTCATGGATTAAAAATGATAAAGTGACAGGAAACAGAGTAGCAGGTGAATACCTAACACTTCAGAGGACAGAGAGGTTAATAACTAGGTGCCCGAGGGGTTAGTGTTCAGACAAGGGCTATTTCATATATTTATTAATGAATTGGAGGAGTAGTCAGCAAATTAATGAAACTTTCTGATGATACCAAGTATGTGGAACTGTGACAAAATTCAGCAAGATATGTTAAGGGATTGGGCAGCAGGATGACAGATGAAATTCAGCTTGGATACAATTACAGTAACACACGTGAGCAGAAACAGTCAAACGTCTCATACATGCTGATGAACTTGGGATTTTCAGAATCACCTGAAACAAGAGACTTGGAGTTAGTGTGATACTTAACATGCCTGATATTGAGTTCCCTGTTCAAATGGAGTTACAGATACTGAGCCACATGCTGGATTAGGTCCTAAACGAAGATTTCTTCCCAGCATGTGGTGGCAAATAAGATGCCTACATTAATTTAAGGTGGGACAGAAACCAATGTGATGATGTCTATAGTCAAAAGTAACGAGTAGCTCACTGTTATGCTTTCCCATAGCAGGAGAATAAGGGTGAATCAAGGAATATTACAGAATGAAATCTGATAGATCTATTCAAAGGCAACAAAAGTTTGAACCTAATGGGCTTTGAGGGTTTTAGAACCTATTTTGGGTTCACAAAATCAGATTGTGTTTCTAACCTTTTAATAATAAAACATACATCCCACCCACCCACACACACACAGGTACATCCGAAAGCTCTAGAATACAATTTACTGAAATACAAATTGATGGCCCCTCCATCACACCAACATTCTGCACCTCAGTTTACCCATCTGTAAAAGATGGAACTGCAAAAAGGCAACATTTGAAAGCCATTTCAAGACTGCCAAAACAATCACATTCTAATATTAATGGGGGCTGGGTTGCCATCTCTTGTAATTTGACTGCACATTTGCTGTATTTGGTGTTTTTCTTAACTCTCCAGCTTTCATTAAAAAAAGGTTTCTAGCCATCAGGGTAGGGTGACCAGATGTCCAAATTTTATAGAGACAGTCCCAATATTTGGGGCTTTTTCTTATATAGATGCCTATTGCCCTCCACTCCCAGCCTGATTTTTCACACTTGCTATTTGGTAACCCTACCTCCGGGATATGGAAAAAAGCCTGAAAATGCTATCTCAGGGCATCCTAATGGCTCAGAAACCAGCCAAGGGAAAACAACCCAAAATTTATTACTAAAAAAACCTAAACTCATGATTTTTAAGCCAGCCAGTCACATAATTTTGATGGCTTGAGGGCAAGATGGCAAGCACTAGCCTGGGATTCAGGAGACCTAGGCTCTAGGGGCACTGCCAGGTCTGTGCCATGCTCAGCTCCCGCCTTCCAGCCCGGCTGAGAGGGGAGTGGAGTGATACTGGGCAGATGCCTGGGTAGGGGCAGGGGCGGCTCTAGGTATTTTGCTGCCCCAAGCATGGCAGGCAGGCTGCCTTCGGTGACTTGCCTGTGGGAGGTCCCCAGTCCCACGGATTCGGCAGCATGCCTGCGGGAGGTCCACCGAAGCCATGGGACCAGCGGACCCTCCGCAGGCATGGCGCCGAAGGCAACCTGCCTGCTGCCCTCGCTGCGACCGGCAGAGCGCCCCCCGTGGCTTGCCGTTCTAGGCACGTGCTTGGCGTGTTGGTGCCTGGAGCCGCCCCTGCGTAGGGGTGGGTGGAGGGGAGTCCTGTTGCAGGATCCAGCCCCACAGCAGAGTTGAGGAGCAACAGCACTGGCTGACACTCAGGTTTGACTCCCCAAGTCACTCCATCATGGTGGGTGGGGGGAGAGGGGAAGCCAAAATTAAGTGAGTAGCTGAGAAACATGGTGCATGAGAATCACAGAACCATTCAGGTGTGGCCCCATGGCCCCCCCATCACACCAACATTCTGCACCTCAGTTTACCCATCTGTAAAAGGCTAATTATGTTGACCTGCATCTACTGATGAAAAGCAGTATCTAAGAGCTAGGTATTATTATTATTAGCATTAATGCTGAGTGGGATTTATCAACAGTGCTCAGAACTGACCTAGCTCAATTCCTGTTGAAGTCAAGGTTGAAATTCCCATCGACTTCAATGGAGCAGAGTTTGGCTAATCCTGAGCACTTGTGAAAAGCTCATCTTTTCTAATGTATAATGGAGCCAATTTATGTTCCCTCATCATTTAAAGCTATATATTTTAATGGGAGCCTACGTTATTTATTAGAGATTCAAGACACATACGCCCCAAATTAGGCTGGCACACTGGGTACCCTATATATGGTGCATAAATGAACAAATTGTAATTTAGTAGAATCTCTCTGTATTCCTTTTTTCAGCCTTCATTTGGTTTTCATGCTCAGTTTCAGTTTTCACTTTATATTTATTGGATTTTGCCCTGTAGTCATTTTAAAAAATAATTTCTCCTATCCAGAACATGATCCTTGTCATGTGAAAGAGCAAACAAAACTTTTGAACCTAAAACCCATAAGCAATTTTGAAAGTAGGCAAAACAAGTTGGCCTATTCCAACCCCATCTCCTAATAAGCCCCCTCACATAAACAACAGGAACCACAAAGTTCAGGAAGACACCAGTAATATCTGATCATTTATTGAGCCTAGACTGTGACCTCCTCAAAATATTTCTACATGGCATATAAACAAAATACCTTAAAGAAATTAAACATTTTATTCTGAAGGAGTTAATATACGCCCCAACAAACATCACATCTCATCTTCCATGTTTCTCACATCATTGGTGTAAGAGTCTATAAATGTTTGGCATTGCAAAATTCATCCTTTCCCTTTCCTCTCCATTTCCATCGCTAAAACTGTTGTCCATGACTTACTTCCCTCTCACCTTTTTACCATTTCTATTATCATAGCATCTAGGAGCCCCAGCCATGGACCAAGACCCCATTGTGCTAGGTGCTGTACAAACAAACAGAACAAAAAGATGGTCCCTGCCCCAAGGAGTTTACAATCTAAGTATAAGACAAGAGGCAACAGGTGGGTACAGACCAATGGTATGGTGTCAGCACGGCAGGCAGTAGCCTCAGCATACCTGCAGCTCAATCAGTGTCACTTTTTTTGTAAGGCATCACAACAAAGGAGAGTTTTGAGGAGGGTTTGAACATGGATAATTAGGTAGTTTGTGGGATGTTTCTGTGTGAGGGGGAGCATGGGAGAAATCATAAAGGTGCTCGTGACTACTATGTTGACTGCTGCATCATCATCATCCTCCACCTCACGTCTCTTCCCCATGTCTCCTCTCCCTGTCCAATCTGTCTGAAATGTTGATTTGAAAGTTATTGTACTCTTCTGCCCAAAGGCTATGTCATTCTGCCCCTTGAAACGCTTCAGTTGCTCTTTCTTCTTCCGCACTACATTCAAACCTTTCATCATCGTCTTCAAGACTCTGCACAGTGATGCTATGGCTACATCAAAATTAATCTTCTAGAACTCCTCCTGCACCCCCACCTGTATTCATCCTCTACTTCCTCCTCGCACTTATGCCTTGTCTCGTGCCATGCCTCCTTCCTTCAAATCCGTACGTGCACTGACTTTCACCAGTAATTTATGTTTGAGCCTTTCCTTTTACCACATCTATCATACTCATGATAGGTTTATAAAATAAAACAAAAGCAAGAAACCAGGAAGTTAACACAGCAGTGCAATTGAGCAATACAAAGACATCATGTATTAAAAGAATGATCCCTCAAGACCTTACCTCCTCTATCCTTTATCCTCCCTGCTCTGCCCCAATAGATCATTATTTTCACTTGCATTAGCTGCATAAATTAGACTGTAAGGGCCTCAGGGGGAGATCCTTATCGTAGACAGAAAAAGTTCCATGAACACCTGTGGCACTGTGTAAATTAATTACAATATTGCCTTCAAAAATATGTAGTTTTTTTCATTCATAATTTCAATTTTGCAAGGAAATCTGCTACAGAAGTCCAAATAAAGACTTTAATAAGGGGGTTAAATTTAAACAAACTTCTACTGATCATTTGTTTCTTTCCCCATTTGCTAATCTCCCGCTCTCTATCCCCTAATCAGGTATTTCAACCATGCCCATCATCTTAATATCTTGGCAGGAACTCAGCACAAGCAATGCTATTTCCAAAAGTGCTCAGCACTGATTAAAGACTGCTCCCAAAGCCAATGGGAAAACTCCATTGGCTTTAATGGAAACAAAGTTAGGCTAACACTGACTGCATCTGAAAATCCTACCTTAAGGTTCACAGCAGGTTTCAGATTCACAGATTCCAACGCCAAGAGGGACCATTATCATCATCTAGTCTGATTTTCTGTATAACACAGACTATAGGACTTCCCTAAATTAATTCCTATTTGAACTAGATCATACCTTTTAAAAAAAAATCCAGTCTTGACTGATCAGTAGTGATTTTATGTTACCTTCCAGGTCACTGATAAAAATAGGCTAAGAACCAGTTCCTGCACGACCCCCAAAAGGCGCACACCCTCTCAATGATGTGTAAGCAGAGTCAGGATGGGCTCTGCCCTGACATCTGGTGGTGAATTGTGGGGAGTGTGGAAGGGAATTTCAGGTATTTGCATTGGCACACCCACCCCGCCTGGCGTGGTCTACGGCAGCCTGAGATGGTTGTTTTGACAGCTCTGGGATCCCCAGTTTCTTTGTTGTTGGGGTGGGAGAGTGGAGTGTTGTCGCCCTGGTTGTGTGGATGAGGAACTGTGGGACTGCTTTGTGACAGAGATGTCTCACCATCAGGTGGGTGGTGCTTGCTAGCCAAGGGACATGGGTGCCAAAACCTAGTGAATTGAGAGAGTTTGGGGCCTGGTTTGAGGCCCTGGAATACCAATTGCACATCCTCCTTTCTCCACTGTTAAAGAGCAGAGCTAATGTTGAATCCATTAGGAGTCCATCTAGAGGCTGCTGAGCTGAATTCATGTTGGGCCAATGGTGCACCAGCACCTAGGCTCCCCTACTACAAGCTGAAATCACTAAAAGAACCAAGCTTACTGAGCTGAGATCACTGAGTGCTGTGTTAACTAGTGGGGGAGCCTGATGTTCTATCGCTAAGTGGCTGGCAGAGCAGAGCACTTGGCAGCACATTGGAGCAGCCCACGGAACAGTGAGCGGAGCAGCTCATGGGTCGGCTGGAGGAGTGGCACAGCTGGTGGAATGGAGTGGAGCTGGTCATGGTGAAGGCTGCAGCAGAACTCCATGGAGAGGCGGAGCAGTTAGCCCTGGCCCATGTAAGGTGCTCCTTAACACCCTGTGTGTGCCCCCACCCCATTTCCACCCAGGCTGGGGGGAGTAAAACTCTGCAGATAAGCTTTTGAACGCTAGGTGGCACTGACCAGAGACTTGTTGGACTTTGGGGTGATTGGACTTAAGACCCTAAGGGGGAAAGGACATTGCCAAACATACTTGGAGGTGGGTTTTTTGCTTATGGTTTGTGTTATAATCCTGTTTGTGGTGTTTCTCCAACGTGATGCCACATTGTTTCCCTCCTTTATTAAAAGGATTTTGCAATACTCGGACTCCATGCTTGCGAGTGGGGAAGTATTGCCTCCTAGAGGCGCCCAGGGGGAGGTGGTATGTAATTGTCCCAGGTCACTGGGGGGGTGCTCAAGCCGGTTTTGCATTGTGTTATTGAAACGGAACACCTGGATACTGAACCCGGCCCTTGTTGCTGCCAACTCAGAGGGGCAGAAGGGTTACAGCTGATTCACTGTTTACAATTACATTTTGAGACCAATAGTTAGCCACTTTTAATCTATTTAATGTGTGTCATGTTAATTTTATATCATTCTAGTTTTTTAATCAAAATGTTGTGCAGTACCAAGTCAAATGCCTTACAGGAGTCCAAGTATACTACCTCAATACTATTACCTGTAACAACCAAACCTGTAATCTCATTAAAATAAAAAGATATCAAGTTAGTTTGACAGGATATATTTTCCATAAGCCCATGTTGATTGGCATTAATTATATTGCCCTCCTTTAATTCTTGCTAATCCACCACAAGTAGGCCTACTTCTTGCCAGACTGTAGATTCTACTCCATTTTCTTGTCTCGACATTAAGGACAGTACTTTCAAAAGAGATTAGCTGCCAGCTGTCCTTTTTATTCTTTTTGGAACTCTGGTCACTTACTCAGGTGTCTAAATGGGAGCTGAGCTCTTTAGAAAAGCTGTGTGTTTGTACAAGGGTTAACTCATCTCCAGCACCTTTTCTCAACTTGCGCTTGTGAAGAAATCAGGATGGCGAATTTGGAAACATGCCCAGTAAACAAACACAGAAGAAGAAGCTGGGCTGTGAGGCTACTAGCGCTTAACTCAAATACATAAACTGTAGCAAAGGGAATGAAGAAAATGACTGATCATGTCCATAGCTTTTTGTTTAGATAGTCTCTTTATTCAAGTTAGCTCCAGTGTAAACTCCTCCCTGTTCCTCCCTTCTCTTCCCCACTTTAGCTCTTTTATCAAGTATGCCCCTAAGGAAAGATTTCTTTATTATCTAAATCAATATTCATTGAAGTGGACTTAACAATGTAACAGGCCTGGATGTCTACTATTAATATTAGATAAGATAGCTATTCTGTTAGACATGTTTTCATTGGTTATTTGTTTGCAAAGGTTTGTATTAGATTGATACAATAAAAGCCATACCAACTCTAACGAGACTAATCAATTAAGGTGGGCTTTTATCAGCAGGAGAAAAAAAAACTTTTGTAGTGATAATCAGGATGGCCCATTTAAACAGTTGACAAGAAGGTGTGAGTAACAGTAGGGGAAAAATTAGCATGGGGAAATAGTTTTTAGTTTGTGTAATGACTCATCTACTCCCAGCCTTTATTCAAGCCTAATTTAATGGTGTCCAGTTTGCAAATTAATTCCAATACTCTAGTTTCTCATTGGAGTCTGTTTTTGAAGTTGAAGAATTGCAACTTTTAGGACAGGACAGTCTCTATGCAAAAGAATAAATGGACACAAATCAGACGTCAAGAATTATAACATTCAAAAACCAGTTGGAGAACACTTCAACCTCTCTGGACACTCAATTACAGACCTAAAAGTCACAATTCTTCAATAAAAAAAATACCTTCAAAAACAGACTCCAACGAAAAACTCAACCCCCTGCCCCGAGCCCCCTCCCACACTCGAGCTCCTTCCCTTCATTGGTAAGTATAACTCTTAGTTAACTGAAATTTTTAACTAACCGGCACCCTGCATTTCCCCAACATGCCGGATAACAAAGCTTTTACTGTACCTAGATGAATTTATTTTTCTGGCAGGTTTATTCCATAATACCATCAGCTACCTAGCAAGCTTCACTGGACTGCAGCCCTGTGGGACAGAAAATTGCTTTATTTAGTTAGTAATTAGTGTTTGTTTTCTTAAGAGTCTCCTTCCAAACTCTATCCTTAGCCCGAAACTGATCTTTGCTTCTGAGAGTTTGGCCCAAATAGATGTAAACCACAACTGCTCATTACATCAACCTGAACTTATTTGAACTTGAGAAACAAATTAAGGGGAAAATCGCAATGGGACTTAGGTTTTATTAAAATGTCACTTCCCCCCCCCATCTCAGATAAAGAAAAAAAACTTATCACAGACTTATGAAACTGTATATCTGCTTCCAGGTTTTTATGAAAGGTTCCTGTTCATAGTTATTAAATTTGGCTAGTCTCATTGCATTTTGCTTAGAACATATGAATGGATGGAAAGCTATAAGTGGTTTTAGCGCATCTGTTGCTAATACTAATAAATTATCAGAGAAATAATTTGTTAAAGCAAGAACCAATAATAAAATGAAACACCTAGCTCTTACATACAGCCATATAATATTACACAACAGTAAACATCTGAATAAAGAGAATGAGCTTTCAAGATGCTGAGAACTATTAGCTCTCACTGCTGTCAATGGAATGCACAGGATTGCAGGATTGTATAGAGCCTTCTGGGAGAGTGGGTATTTTTTGACAGTTATATAATAAAATGACCCAGTGTACAGTGAGGAATCAAAGACAGGATATTCACAAACACACAATTTTGGGCTATTCTACCTCTCTGAGTAAGAACCCTCTTTAAATAATAATAAAGAATGTATTTACTGCTGTAGCCCTGAGGCACACGTTCGCAGTTCCAGAGGGACAGAAAAGATGGAGAATCATTGTAAAGCTTCTTGAACAATTTCTGTTTTGTTACAAGGGCAAAGCGAGGTTAGTTCCATGGCAGAAGGAGGATATTGACTAATTTGCACAGAGCACATCATTTGTATTTGTACATAGCCATGCATAATGTTATACCAAATAGCAGGTTTCCTGCTCCAGATGGCTTTCTTGTGTGAGAGGCCCAAGTGAGCACAGTACAATACAGAAATGGCACGGCCCTGTAGTTGACATGCATCACAGAACAGGTGGGCATCGAGGAGGAAGATTAAAAATAGTGAGATTTTACCAAGATAGCTGAATATGAGGGAAAAGTCTAAGAGAGCAGGGTGATGGAGAGGGGATGAGGAAGAAAATGGTTAAAAGGGAGGTTATTATATGGTTCTTCCCAGTCCTCTTTACCCACTGAGCCACCTTTTGGAGATGTCATCACAGGAACGTTTTTTCTGTACGGATGTCCTTCATGGCTCCTGCCTGTTGTCTGGGCATTTGTCAGCATTTTCTCAAAAAGTTTTTTTTTAAATAGTATGAGGAAAAAGTTACCGCTATACTAAGAATGTGTAATTAAGAATATAAGAACATTAGAAGGGCCATATTGGGTCAGACCAAAGGTTCATCTAGCCCAGTATCCTGTCTTCCAACAGTGGCCAATGCCAGGTGTCCCAGAGGGAATGAACAGAACAGGGAATCATCAAGTGATCCATCCCCTGTTGCCCATTCCCCGCTTCTGGCAAACAGAGGTGAGGGACACCATTCCTGCCCTTCCTGGCTAATAGCCATTGATGGACCTATCCTCCATGAACTTATCTAGTTCTTTTTTTAACCCTATTATAGTCTTGGCCTTCACAACATCATCTGGCAAAGAGTTCCATGAGTTGGCTGTTCCTTAGAAGCACTAGTCGGGCCTTCATCCTGAGAACACATGTGTCTAAATTATGGGAGTAGGCCCATTGAGGTGAATGGGATTATTCATGTGAATAAATTTACACACATGGCAGGATCAAGGCCTTAACGTATACATTTTTGATAGCCATCAGATCTGTTTAATCTACTCAAAGAAAAACATTAATGGAAAAAAAACTAATCAAAACCAAATCTTGCTCCCTTCTTGGCCACAAAAACTTGTAGTTTGAGTCATTTGTTTCAGAGTCAGTTTTCGAGGTTAGAATTGTTTAATGACTAGATTAAAATTACGATTTGGTAATGATGCAATATTTATGAGGCTTTCTTTAGAATGCTAGTTTGGTATACCCTTTAAATTAATAGTAGCTTATTCAAGGCAAAGAGGGTAAAGCCATAGCTTTCTGCCTCCTTGACTTAGGTTTAAAATTAGTCACAGAATGTGCTAAAAACCAAAAGGTTATTGGGCCTGTTTGAAGAATTTCTTAGGGAAAAATTTGATTTGTCACAGAACGTGCCAAGGACTTTATCTTTAACTTCCCTTTTCATGCTGTTGTACAACAAGAAATATGTAGGGGGAAAATGTATAGTTTAAAATTGGCTGGGTGGCCATACATGGACCTAGTGGTCTGTCGAATTGGTTCTGAGTGACTCATGACCAGAGAGCGAAACTTCAGCCACTCCTTGAGGCAGAGACTGAACTCTGAAATTCAACAATGGTGGGGGTGCGGGAGGAAGGGGAAAGACTGCTGAACTGGTACATAAGCTCACTGAAGCCTTTAGGAGGGCTCTGCCTGGGCACAGCAATTATCCTGTAGGCGTGAGGGCTATGCTTTTCTCCCATTCTTTTTCCATGTAATTCATTGTAATATTTATAAATTGTGGCCTTTGCAGTACTGTTAATGTGAAGTATTCAAAAATCATGTGTCCAGCCCCCAGAATCAAGAGATTAATTAGGAAATTGTAAGATTTAAAAAAAATACATTTGGGGGCCTTTTTATTTGCGTTCTGTTTTTAAATCTTTAGAGGTCACATTGTTAAGCTTTTCTCTGCAGCCACAAGGGCTAGCAATTGTTTTTTAAAAGGAAAGCTGACATTCTCATGGAATCCCATGACTCCAGAAGCTCAGGCTGCAAGAGAAACCCCAACTATCATGAGACTCCTGATTAAATTGAAAGTGTTGGCATCACTGACTGTTTTATAGAAAATATTCTGTGAGGTGTCTTTCTGCAGGTTTGTCCTGGGCAGTTGGTGTACAAAGAGCAATATTTTACCAACTATCCTGTGTGTTCTTTGAGACCAAATAATGTGTATTTTGAAGTTTGATTAAGGTGGAAGATTGCTTGTTTTTAAACTTTTAAAATTTCTTAAGTTATTCTTAATGAGAGATGAAGTGCTTAATGAGTTTGATCTTCACAAAAATTCTTGTATTCCAAATTTTCACATAGAATTCTTATTTTACAACTTCTTCCATATTGAATATTGTTGTTGTGGAATGTGCTTATTATATCCCATGACAGAGTTCCTAACTGTCTAAAAAAAAATGTATGATTCTCCCCCCCGTTTTTTTTTTAAAAATATGACTAACCTCTTTATGTCTGGCTATTTTTATGCAGTCTTATCTTTAATTATAAAATAGCTGTAAAGAAACAGTTAGCAATTTCTTCACTGGCTATTTTCTCAATACAAATGTCATCATTTAAGGTAATAAGTTGAAAGTGTTGAAACTATCTTGATTTACTCTATCCTGAGCGTGTAGAAAATGAATGCATGCTATTCATCTCAGAAATTTAACTTTTAGTGAAAGACACATTGCACACTTTTCCATGGCAGCCCACACAAAACCATTCTCTTTTCAAGATTTCAAATGGTTCTTGTCCTTGACTGTAATTTTAAAATCCTTTAGAACATCTCTGTGCTGTGTTTTAGAATGCAGTGCTGAACTATGGACTCTGAAAGGTTCATAATGCCCTTTAAATATCAGTGTCTACGATGTAACCCCAAACTTCACAGCAGCAAAGATGAACTACTTACTTTATGAATTTATGTAGCTTGGTGATAGGTAAGTTGCAATATGTAGTTTGATGATGGAACTCAGGATATATTGCTATGTACCTGGTTTCATACACTTATTTCGGCAGTAACAGAAAGAGGGGAATACAAGCCAAAGTCTGTCTTGTAACATTATTTGTTAATCTGCTGCTTTACTATGCTTCCTAGACTTGGAAGCACAAATTTGCTAGTTTTATTTTCCCTATGACTGGACACGATCTTAAATTCATATCTGCTTCATCTGTGATGCTCTGCAACACTGTGATTAGAGCATAATGAAAACAAGCTTTCACACAACCTAACCAATGCAGAATCACTTACTGTAACTAGTTTTTCTATTACTTAGGGCTGGTCTACACTGGGGAGGGGAGGGGGGAAATCGATCTAAGATGCGCAACTTTGAAGTCGTCGAAGTATCTTAGTTCGACTTACCTGGCTGTCCTCATGGCGGCAAGTCAACCGCCGCGGCTCCCCCGTAGACTTTGCTTACTCCTCCTGCTGAGGTGGAGTATGGGCAGCGATTCGGGGATCGATTTATCACGTCTGGCCGAGACACGATAAATCAATCCCCGATAGATCGATTACTACCCGCTGATCCAGCACGTAGTGTAGATGTGGCCTTACTGAAAACTGATTATAGCAATTGGCTAAGAGCCCTCTAACTGCAGTCATGACCAGAAAAAAATTAAGACAACTGAACCTCATCGTGGAAGGAAAGTTGCTGAGTAGGGAATTTTTTTTAATGCAATATTAGCAAATTATAGTGAAAGTAGCTAATAGTTAGTGTGTAAGTAACATGCAGCTTTAGAAGTAAGATTCCATAGTAATGGAGATCAGCTACCTGGGTAGGAGGAAAGAAGTCTGAGAGAGGTAGGTGAGTATGTGCCTGCATGTAATAGAAATGACTACAATTTGTGGCACAATATAAAAATTACAATAAGCCGCGCAAGAGAGATCATGAACTACAGCAATACTAGAAACACCCCTATAATTCTTACTATTTTTCTCTAACCAGTTCCATTACAAAACACATTTCTCAGAGGTTTATAACTCAGCCATAAAATTTTGCTCCAGGCTAAAGGTTGGAAAGCTTAACTCCAAAGCAAATTTCATTAACTAAATTCGGTTTGAACAATTTAAAGTTAGAAAGGCAGAAACATCTTATTGTTTTTAAATGCTTTGCTGCACTTCCACACCTCAGAAATAGTTTCTGATAAAACATGAGCTATGCTATTTACCATCTGGCAGCAGGGTGAGACACAAAGCATGAGGGGTGTGTAGGCTTGTGAGGATTGGGTTCACTCCTTACAAGGAAGGTAGAGTTCCCAAAGCAGGAGAGAAGTTCTGGAGAAATCCTCAAAGCTTTTCTCCCACAGAGAAGAGAAAGGAAATGTAGACACTTATGCACCAGTATAACCTACTGTACAGCAGGGCCAAATCTGAAGACCACTGTAGTGGACAGTTCTGGGATTCTGGGATTCCAAGGATCTTCATATCAACAGAGAAGACTGCAAGCATCTGTGGTTAGATGTTTGGCTGCATACGCGCGTGTGTATTTTTCCTGTATGCTGCCCCAGCTTTGTACAGACAGACAGCATAGCAGACCTCAATCAAACCTCCCAATGACCACAAGATCCATTAAGGTACGAAGGTGCAGGGCCAAGTTTGTCGACATAGCACAGTATACCACCTGTCAGACTCTACACGGATACTAAGACATGTATGCCCATGACAATGGCTGCAGCTCAGTGAATGGCGGGACTTTCCATTCCCTCCTTGGCTAGACAAAGATACTCCCTCTGAGATACATCTTTATACCCTGACACAAACAAGTTATGTACTGCTTCTGACATAGCTAGTTACTGCCCCCTGATGAGGCTAGTTATTATCTTTTATATGTTGGTTCAGTTGTTCCCAAACTGGGGTTCGCAAAATATTACAGGGTGTTCTCGGGAAAAAAATTCCCTAATGGCTGACAGAGCTGTCCCTAGGGATCCCGGATAGCATGGGGCCAGAAGGTCGGTGCCCCTGAACTTCTGAGAGCAAGCATCTCTATCACACTGAGGAGATTTAAACTTCAAGACTCTAAGAAATGGAAAGGGAGATGGATATTTTTTGCTGTTTTTAAAATTAAATAGACATTTAATATTGTTTTTTAAATTATTATGAAGAACAAGTTTAAACTTTGTTGCAACGTGTGTTGTTTGTCTGAACTGCTCAAGACCTGAATGCTTTTGTAGGAGGAATGACTTGAGTTGGCTTGATATTCTTAAATACCTTCATGCTGTTTCACATCTGATACTCCTTGATGAAACATAGGAGCTTTTTCTTATAACAAGCTTATTCAAAGTGATACAAGCTACGAAAGTGAGATCTTGGAAGAGTGTTACAGTATTTTTATTACATTATGAAAACGGCAATGATAAATAATTAATAATAAATAGTGTGTAATAAGCATTGTGACAGATTTTCGTTACCAATCTGCCTGGTTCATCAGGTGATTAGGCTGACGCCGCAGGACCGTTTGGGGAGGAGATGATGTAATACACCAAGTGTTTAAATTTTAAAGCTTTATTAATAAAATACAGCACAGAGTGCTGAGAATGCTCCCACGTCACTCATGGGAAGAAAGAAAGCATTAGAGCTCCAAGCCCTAACCCACTTTCATACTCACACGTGCACTACCCAAAGCTGGCCAGGCTTGGGTGTAACATAAAAAGAAGAGGGGAAGGAGAGGACAGGAGTTCTTGCCCTGGGCCCAGGTCATCCAGGGAATCCACTGTAATCTCCAAATTGCTCCAGCTCTTGGAAGGGTTTTAAGTCCTGGGTTCTTTTGGGGGTGTTGTTGTCCAGGGCCCTCTGTGCCTGGTGCTCTTTGTACCAGTTCCAATCGGCTTGCTGTAGCCTTCTCGGCTGCCCAAAACACACCAGCTCTGGTGAATTTGTTTTCACTTCTGTTGGCCTTCACCGTCGCCGCCTCATTCACTTTGTTTTCGCTGCTATCTTTGCAGTTCTGTGTCTCAGTGTATTTTTTCTCTTCTCATGGCTGGCTGAAAACTGAGTTAGACGCAGCTGCAGATTTCTCGTCTCGTGCCGTGACCTTGGGCCAGCATCTTATCTTCAGACTCAGCTTGCTAGCTGCAGTGTTGAGTTAACCCGTTCTCTGCCCTTCTTCTTTCTCCCCCCCTCGGCCTCTGCAAAGGAAACTTCCACTCTCCACTCACACACTTTTGACCCTCCCCAAAATGCTTTGCGATGCTTGCGTTAGCTACATACAATGCAGATCTGCCTTCCCCGGGAGCTCCCTGAGGGAGGGGGTCATTGGGGTGTCACAGCATGTCATAAAAACTAATTTTATATTTCCATGATCACTGCTTTTATAATTTATACTCAGGGAAAGGAGAAAATCCCTGGAAATATTCATTTTTAGGAGTGGGTTCACAAGATGACATTTTAGTGAAAGGGGTTCACAGGTTGTTTAAGTTTGGGAACCACTCTGTTGGTTCAATCAAAACATTTTTATTACGTACTGTTATCCTGACCTGCTCTCTTAGGAAGGGTTCAATGTATTCCTATTATCCTTGGTCAATGTTTTTGTACCATGCTTAATATCGGGATGTTCTGGTACCACTTGATATCAAAATATGTTTGTGTAAGTACTCTGCTTAGCACTTCCTAGGAATGTGTCTTTTTGCAATACCAGCCCAGTTCTTGCCAGATTCTGTGAGCAGGTTCTGCCTCATACCAGGCCTCTAATACAAGGGCTTATGTCTGAGGCTCTCTTCCTACTACAACATCCAGTGATTAAAGGCAGCATCTCTTAAGCCTGAACCATTTTATTTAAAATGCTTGATAAAATGGTTGGATACAGTTGTAGTTTGATATTTTTTGGCTGCTGCGGAAGTAGTCTGAATTCTCTCTCCGTGCAATACAGACAGAGTTATGAGCTGGCTATGATGTTCCATGGACTGTTCCCTCCAACTGTTGTGTATGTTTTTTCTGATGCAAAAGGCGATCCATTTTGTTAGATTAGTACTTGCCTATTCTCTCCCTTTAAACAAAGCAAAATCATCATCTGTTAAGATAACTGAAAACCCAGTGAACCACTCAACAATTGGAATGTACAGGTATCAAGAGAATAGCTTTGTTCTTATTAAAAAATATGAAGAGTAGACTGAAGAGCTGCTACCTCCAATAATTACACACGAGTAATCATAGAGTGATAGTTGATCCTAAAATAATACCATCTTTCAAGATAAAAATTCAAAAAAGAAAGAATGGGATTCAAGCGGATGATAGCATTGCCTATGAAAAGCCATGGATACCAGTGAGGTTTACATTTTAGGTTTTAATTCTGCATTTCACCCCTTAGACAGTCCAGTTGGTGAAACTTTGAAGACTCACTGCTGAGCCACAAGATATTTTTCAGTGATAACAGCTTGACTTTATGTCAGTGTAAGACTGTTGCCCATATTGTGCAATGAATACTAGACCTACCCCTTTGGAACAAACATCCTTTCTTCATCCAAAGAAGTGAGCTTTAGCCCACAAAAGCTTATGCTGAAATAAATGTGTTAGTCTCTAAGGTGCCACAAGTACTCCTATCCTTTCTTCAGTACTGTCTGCTTAAGAGCTAAACCATTAATACCACTGGGTGCATGTCTGGGCACACAAATGGTCCCTGAATGACTATATCTGCTGACATTGGAGATAATGATAGTATTATGGTTATTTATTGAACATCAATGGTGTAACTGCTGTAAAATATGCAAAACACAAGACTTCTACCCAAGGGGTATAAAGCCTGGTGTAACACGAGGAAATTAGGTCAGTATAACTATGTCACTCAGTGATGTGAAAAAGCCACACCCCTGGGCCCTTACCAATGCAGCTAAACTGACCTATCTGCCAGTGTAGACAGCAGTAGGTCAATAGGGGAATTCTCCCATTCACCTGGCTACTGCCTCGGGCAGGTGGATTTCCTATGCCGACAGACTGCTTCTGTCAGCATCTTCACTGAAGCACTACAGTGAAGCGGCAGTGTTTTAAATTTAGATGATAGTCACATAATGCATTGCCTGACCATATAAAAGTCTAATCTCAAGTCAGTGCACTTTTTCAGGAGCTATCCTGGGTCAAAAAAACCAGAATTATCATTTGTGAGGCCCTTTCTATACCCACCTTTTATAATAGCTTTTGGATCAGGGGACTAGAGTGAAAACAGCTTGGCCGGAGAGTCCCATTTATAGATAGTTCATCTATTAGGAGCACACATTTTATCCAAACTAGCCCTTTTTTCTGTTTGCAAGTTATCTACAAAAAGGCTGATTTGCAGCAATGTTCTACTAGCACTTTATGTGAACATATTTCAGCCTATGGATTGTTCACAAGCTATTTATTGTTGTACAGACAAAACTACACAGGATTTTTTCAGGGGGCAAGACAAAGATGCCACATTTATTATGATGATAATTTGATTTATGACCAATAACTAATATCTTAATCCTTATACACACACACACATTATACCTAATACCTATATACACACACACATCCATCAGATGTTCTGCAGCTGCTGCATAGTTACCAGTCCTGGACATAGCTTGAGTTTGTGGCTTGATTTTGAAGCTTGGGTTCGTAGCTTGTGGCGGCTAACTGGACAGGAAAGCCGGGCACAAGGACGAGCTGAGTCTCTGTTGGGCATGCACAGATGCCCTTCCATGTTGTCAGCAGAATGTTACCCTCCAAAGTCTTCCATCTCACCCATCCTTTTTGTAGGCTTTAGCTTGAATCCAGAGTCTATAGGTCTTGCTGTGTCACGCTGCCTCTGGGTTCAGTGTGATTGATCACCCATCAATTGCAGACATGACTTTCAGCCTCGGAGCTGGCTTTGATCTACCTTCTATTGTACCTTTTCTTTTTAGGGTGGACTCTTCTTACTTTGTTAGGGCTCTTGTCTGCATCTTCAGCCGGTGATGTTTGAACTCTATTTCATCAGGACAGGCTGGGGCTGGAGGTTAATTCCATCATCCATACATACCTCATTCACACATCTAAACTAAACTAATAAGAGTACAGCAGGGTTTGCAAAAATGAAGGTTGGAGGAAGCTTTTACAAAATGGAGTGAGCGTTTTAAAATGAGGTTTGAATTACAATATGGCAAACAGTGAACAGAAGTTACAATATAGACAAGTGTAGTGGATGGTGAACAGAAGTTACAACACTAAAACAGTGCAAGTCTCAGTGATCCAAGCAGGAATTGGACTGATAGCGAAACCTACAAGGGCAGCTGACTGAACAGCTATGGCTCTTAACAAGCATCTTCATTGTTAATTAGCCAGTTCTTGGGGCAACCTGTTTTATGAATGAATGTTGTTTCATCCATAAAACTCCACCTATGAAGCTACACTAACAAAGTGAACAATTAAAAACAATTTCATTTATCAGTTCTACATTGTCCCCCTTTTGACCCTTCAATCCAGGGGTATTGAATGGGTCACACTTTATGTAATTGTTTTAAGGCAGAACCAACATAACAGTTAGGATTACTAACAGGACAATGATGGGATGAAAAATTATATTTAGAACTGCTGACCAGGTGGGCTGCTCCTACAACACTCTGCCCCTTGATTTATGATTATTACAGTAGTTGTTGTCATTGTAGGGCACAGGTGATCTGTTGCAAACAAACCAAAAAGACGGTTACTCACCGTTGTAACTGTTGTTCTTCGAGATGTGTTGCTCCTATCCATTCCAGTTAGGTGTGTGCGCGCTGCGTGCACGTTCGTCGGAAGATTTTTACCCTAGCAACACACGGTGGGTCGGCTGGGCGCCCCCTGGAGTGGCGCCGCTATAGCGCAGGATATATACACCAGCCGACCCATCCGCCCCTCAGTTCCTTCTTGCCGGCTACTCCGACAGTGGGGAAGGAGGGCGGGTCTGGAATGGATAGGAGCAACACATCTCGAAGAACAATAGTTACAACGGTGAGTAACCGTCTTTTCTTCTTCGAGTGATTGCTCCTATGCATTCCAGTTAGGTGATTCCCAAGCCTTACGTAGGCGGTGGGGTTGGAGTTAGATGTTGCAGAATGCAAAACTGCTGAGCCAAAGGCTGCATCATGTCTGGACTCTTGGACCAATGAGACAAAGATGTGGACCGAGGACCAGGTAGTTGCACGCCACATCCCCTGAAAAGGTATGTGAGCCAGGAAGGCAGCAGAGAAGTCTGAGCCCTGGTGGAATGTGCAATAAGGTGGCTCTATGGAACATGGGCCAAAACACGGGAGGTGCGGATGCACAACGTCATTGAAGATGAAATCCTCTAGGAGGAGACAGGTATGCCCTTCGTCCGGTATACCGGTACGACGAAGGTTTGGGGGCGTTACGAAAGGGCTTTATCCGCTCGATATAGATTGCGGACGCCCTCCGGACGTCTAGGGAGGGCAATTGTTGCTCTCCTTGCGATGAGTGTGGCTTTGGAAAGAAGACCGGAAGGAAGATACCCTGGTTGATATGAGAGGCCGACACCCCCTTAGGGAGGAAGGTCGGACGTGGTAACAACTGCTCTGGTCCTTGAGGAACACAGTATACCGTGGGTCCATCGTGAGAGCCTGAAGCTCGGAGACTCGTCTGGCCGATGGAAAGGCTACAAGGAAAACTGTCTTCCAGGACAGGTATATCAACGAGCATGTCGTCATGGGCTCGGATAGGGCAGCCATAAAACTGGCTAGAACCAGGTTGAAGACCCAGGTTTGGCAGGGCCCAACTGGGGGGGGTATAAACGCTCCAACCCCTGAGGAACCTAGAAACCACAAGGTATAAGAATACGGAGCGGCCAGTCTCCGCTCGGTGGAAGGTAGAGAGGGCTGCCAAGTGTACCCTTAATGATGATTGCGCATGGCTGCTGTTTGAGAGACCGGAGGTAGTCCAAGATGGAATGGCCCGGGACCTGGGCGGGAGAAACATTGTGCATTTCGTAGCAGCAGGAGGCATGCTTCCACTTGGCCAGATACGTTAACCGAGTGGAAGATTTCCTACCACCCAGGAGAATCCTGTAGAACCGAGGCAGAACAACGTAACTCGGATCGGTTTAGCCACGCAGCAGCCATGCTGTGAGGCGCAGGGATTACAAGTCCGGGTGGTGAAACTTGCCGTGATCCCGCGTTATGGGTCTGGGCAAAGAGACAGGGGAATAGGGTTGGCTACCGACAGGTGTAGCAACCTGGTGTACCAGTGCTGCCTGGGTTACGCTGGAGCGAACATGATCAGGTGCGCTCTGTCCCTGCGGAGCGTTAGCAGGACCCTGTGAACCAGTGGGAACAGTGTAACAGCGTACAGCAGATGGCTCATACGTGGCCTCAGAAAAACCTCCAAGACCGAGCCTGGGGAGAGGCCTTGGAATGAGGAAAACTTCTCCCTCTTTTCGTTCTTGCGAGAGCGAAGAGGGCTACGCGGGGAAAGTCCCACTTCCGGAAAACGGAATGGATAATTTCAGGAGGAAACGACCACTTGTGAGACAGGAAGGATCTGCTGAGGCGATCTGCCAGCTGAAACGCCTGGTATACAAGGCAGACTGCTCTCAGCTCTCGGACATTGATGTGTAAGGCCAGCTCTTGAGCCGACCGAAGGCCGTGAGTGCGAAACTGACCCAGGTGAGCACCCAGCCGAGAGATGGGGTGTCTGTCATGAGGGACCCCGAGGGGTGAATGGAACAGCATCCCCGGATACACCAGGGAGGGCCCTGACTCCCGGTTGAGGGAGCCTAGGATGCTCAGGAGGAACGAGACGACCATGAGTATGCTCTCTCTCCCCGGGTGGTACACCAAGGTGAGCCACGATTGAAGTGGACGGAGGCGAAGCCTGGCATGTTTCCGGGAAGGTCCGAAGACCTTGTACAATTGTTACCATCGCATGAAACTGAGGCTGAGGTAAGCAGGCTCTGGCGAGACTGGAGTCCAGGATGGCCCCAATGAATTCTATTCCCTGAGTGGGAATCAGAGTGGATCTTTCTATTGACCATCAGGCCTAGACACAGGCATAGATCTGTGTCGATGCCCACATGACTGGTAACTTGGGCCCGGTGGTCCCTCGAATGAGCCAATCGTCTAGATACGGAGAACGTGTATCCGACGGTAGGGAAGGGGGGCGGTGACTACAGCCATGCACTTTGAATACCTTCTGTGTGGAAGAGAAATGGCGACGTGAAAATACGCGCCCCTCATATCGAGGGCGGCATACCAGTCTCCTGGATCCAAGGATGGGATGACGGTCCCCATGGGTACCATGCGGAACTTATCTGCATCGTGAACTTGTTGAGTTCCCGCAGGTCTAGGATAGGTCAGACCTCCCTTCGCCTAGGGGATTAGGTTTCGTCCTTAGGTACTTCCTTTATAGCTCCGATGGAGAGGAGCGTCCGCACCCCTTGCAAGGGGAATCGCTCGTGAGAGGGGTCCCAAAGAGGGACGAGGATGGGTAGGCTTTTGCCTCATTGGTGGTTAGACGGACCCTAATTTTGGCTCCCTTGGGGTCCTGATTGACGCCTACGACCGCGTAAGCGACGCCTGCTGGCAAAGTCCTGTCTTTGTCTAGGCGCAGGGTAAGAGCGGTGAGGCTGGGGATGGAAAGGTCGGCGCTGAAGCCCCGGCGTGTGCATGCCGAGAGAGAGCGCAGAGTGACCCTGCTGCCCTTTAGGCTTAGCAGCCTAGGGCCAGTTTTTTTACAGAGAACAAGCCTTTGCCATTGAAGGGCAAGTCCTATATAGTGTGCAGCAGGTGCGAGGGAAGGCTCGATAACGGGAGCCAGGAGATGTGCTCCGTGGCAACACCCGAGGCCAGAGTCGTGGCAGCGGAGTCAGCTGCATCCAACGAGGCCTGGAGGGAAGCTCTCGCCAGCTTCTTCCTTTGTTCCAGGAGGACATCGAACTCTTGACGGGAGTTCTGAAGGACCGACTCTGTAAATTTGCCCACCGCCACCCATAGTAGCAGCTAAGCAGGGCTTGCTAGTTTGCTACACAAAGTTGCAGGGCTCCCGCCGAGTACATCTTACGGCCCAGTAAGACCATTCGCCGAGCCTCCTTGGATTTAGGGGCTGGTGCCTGCAGGCCATGGCGTTCCGTCCCATTGAGGGTCCGGACGCCAAGGGAGCGGGGGGGGGGGGAGATGTACATATAGGTACTCGTACCCCCTGGAAGATACCATGTTGCTTAGAGGAAGGCCCGAGGAGTATGTTCCTGTCTCCGCCTCATCTGGGGAGGAGGAAGAAGAAAGGCCAGATACAAGCGGGTCCTGTGTGGGCTTGCGCTCCTGGACGACCTCCTGATCCGGTGGGATCTGGGAGCCCAGCGGCTGAACCGGGGCTTGCTCTGTACCGGTCGGAAGGGAATGGCTAATTGACGCCTCTGGCACCCAGAGCTCCGACGGCACGGAGCGAGATGGGACCACCGGTACGCCTCTGGCGTGGTAATACACCCACGGTGACTAGAAAGACCATCAATAGGTCTCCTGGAAGACTCTGGAGGGTACATCTGAAACAGAGAACTGCACATATGAAGTGTCTGCCCGGGACAACACTGATGCATGGCTGGATGGCCCTGGAGGAGCTGAAAAGCCCTTGGT
Organism: Mauremys mutica; assembly: GCF_020497125.1. Classification (NCBI taxonomy): domain Eukaryota; kingdom Metazoa; phylum Chordata; order Testudines; family Geoemydidae; genus Mauremys; species Mauremys mutica. The sequence goes on along the minus strand of NC_059073.1, from coordinate 184,149,685 downwards.
AGAGTCTCCCTCTCCAACTGACGTCGCTCGACGCGGCATCGGGGATTGGTACCAGGAGACATACCGGTACCGAGAACAGGACCTGCCACCGGAGTCGTGCTGGGTGGTCGACCGAGAGCGCGAGGCTCGATGTTCAGGAGCGGCTACGGGAGTCCCGGCATCCAGGGCGGTGCCGGGAGCTGGATCGGTGCTGAGTGTACCGGGCCGGCGAACGAGACGCTGGCCGGTGCCGCGAGTACTACTGGCACCGAAATGGAGAACGGTGCCGAGAGTGTGAGCGGCGTCGGGACCTCAATCGGTGATGGGACCGAGAACATCTGCGGGACCGCGATCGTGAACGGTGCCACTCTGCGGTGCCGACGCAGGGTGGCGGGAGCAAGACAGGCTCGCTGATAGATAATATAACCCGCACCGGTGGTGCCGGGGGTTAAGCAGCGCAGGCTCTGCCCTTGCCATCAACTCCCTCGCTGTGGAAATGTTTCCAGCATAGAGGGAATAGTGCGCTCGACCACAGCTCGCACCGGGGAGCGTTTAGGCGCTGGACTCGACGGCTCTTGCGTGGCCGGAGTCTACGGTGCTGATACTGCTGGTGCCGCAGCAGGTACAGGTGCCGGGCAGTGCGACTGAGCATAGCGCTCGGCTGCGGAGCAGGCGGCTCGGACGCAGCTTCATAGCGAGCTCGACCACGGTCCGTACCGGGGAGCTTTCCAGCACCGGACTCGACGGCTCTTGCCTGGCCGGAGTTAATGGTGCGGATACTGTCGGTGCCGAGGCAGACATCGGTGCCGGGCGATCCGACTGAGCATAGCGCTCGGCTGCAGAGTCGGCGGCTCAGACGCCGCAAGGATATTGTGCCTCTTCATCCTCCAGGAGAGGGATCCGTGCCGAGAGGACGCCGGTGCCGGCGACGGCCGGTGCCGGGAGGCCTTGGTGGTACCGGTGATCCGGTGCCGAGGGAGCGCTTCTTGAAGACTTACCAGTGCTCGGCGCTGAGAGCGGAGGAGCAAGAGCTGCCTCCCTCAGGAGCTGTTGAGACGAAAGTCCCGCTCCCCTTTGTTCTCGGATGAAAGGCCTCACAAATGCGGTACTTATCTGTGAGGAGAGATCCCTCGAGGCACTTAGGAGAGGATCTCTTGGCGGCATCGGCTTGTGGCCGGCCGAGCATTATAAAACCCTGTGGACCGGGCATCGGGCACGGCACCGGGTGAAGGGAAGGGGATAAACCCCGAACCCCTGTGAAATAAATACACTGTACTAAACTACAAACAAATAAAGTGAACTACAACTATAAACTTAACGAGAGAAACTATGAGTAGCTAGGGACGTGGAGGTCAGCTAAGCCGCGCTCCACTGTTCCAACGACCGACACGGGCGGTAAGAAGGAACTGAGGGGCGGATGGGTCGGCTGGTGTATATATCCTGCGCTATAGCGGCGCCACTCCAGGGGGCGCCCAGCCGACCCACCGAGTGTTGCTAGGGTAAAAATCTTCCGACGAACGTGCACGCGGCGCGCACACACCTAACTGGAATGCATAGGAGCAATCACTCGAAGAAGAACAATAATAACTAGGTGAATACAACTAAAACCATTACAATTGACTAAACACCAGATATAACCTAAACACAAATGCAAACAATTATAGTTATAATACTTGGGAATACAATAAAACCATAACCATTACAATAATTGGGTACATTGACAAACAAAATGAGGCCCAAGTTTGATGCTGCAATAGCCATCAAACAATTAAAGATACTGAGGTCAGGACCTTCTTAAGCACACACAACAAATAAGATTTTGTAGGAGGACCACAGTTGTCATGCAAGGTTAAGCTGATTTGGACTTTAACTAACATTTAGTTGCTAAAATGTTGCAGAATCCCCTATTTTTAACAGTTGTTGTCAAGAGGTTTCTGGGGACCTGAAAGATGGGGCCCTACAATTATGGGCCAAGGTGTTACAGGTTATGGGGGCCCAAGAACTACCCTTCAGGGCTTGGGGAAGTAGAACCAGGGCGCATAGAGGAAAGTGTGGAATTAACAATACAAGCAAATGTAACTAACAATACAAATGTATCAATAACAAAAATTAACAACAAAATGACTATTAGAGAACCTAACAAAAAATAAACTTGATGCACTGGGGACCAAAGACTTTTGGACACAAATGGTGATTGATACGTTGGATGGACATGGGGGAAGTAGAGAGAGGAAAAGACATTTGTCCTGTCTAGTGTAGTATTCCTCTTTTTCTGGACCCAATGCTAGCACAGGACACCACTAGAGACAGACACAGAACATGCAACACAGAACACTGAACACAGACTTGGTCGCGACACTATAACCATGGTATTTTATAACTCTTCAGCTGGTACCAGCTCTCCTCGTGTTCTGGTTTAGAGCCTGAAAGATAGAAGCTTAGAAACAAATTAGCACAGTGCTTCCACATGGCAGACCCTGCTTAGTCTCTGCCACAGTGTGTTTGGTACTTGGGGCTGCACAAATGCTAATTAAGTGGTGCATTTCTTTGTGAGTTTAAATTTTTTCCATTTTAAAATTCCCAGCCACTTTGCCATGGCCTGGAGGTCTGAGGCAGAAGCAGGCACTGTTGTTACTGTTGCAATGGCATTTTGGCCCTGGGAGGAGGAATCTACCCAAATATGCCCCTTCCCAATCTCCAGAGGGGTCTCAGAAGTCTGCCCCTTCTGGGGTCTGAAATGTTCCTTTTTTTTTTATGTTACTGCTGCTGTAAGATTTGAGAGTGCTGTTTTAACTCTCTGTACCCAACCTTAAGGGCATATAACTGGGTTTGGGTACTACATACATTTTTATTTCTTTGCTTTTGCAGCAGAGGCTTGTAAATCTTGGTGCAGTTTTTTTTATTTTTACATTTAGTGGTGGAGACAGTAAATTAAAATATGGTTAAGATATGGAATGTATGTTGATGAATGCTTTATGTACATGAATGGTTAGGGAGGTGCCAGCCTAGAAAGGGAGTATCCATCGGCCAAAGAATGTGTCAAGTGGACCATCAGACAACCCCCCGGAGGGTAAACTGGGATCCACCCCATCACCTGGAAGGATGAGAAACACAAACTTTGGACAGTGTGGAGCCACCAGGAATGTGCCATCTGCTGATTGAGTCAGCAACAGCAGGATGAAACAGCTCCCATAGACTAACATAGCAATTAATTCCTATAAGAATGGACTCTAAAGACTGAGGACTTTGAGTCTCTGGTTCTGCTGCCAACCTCCAGGAGCATCTGACACAGACTCGGCTCCATCCTCATGATCAAGATATCTGGCCAGTAACTTGGCATGAGCGACTTCTAGGCTGGTAACTATAACACCTATACAGAACATGAATGAATGATTGTGTGAAAATATATATATTTCTGTCAAGGGAATGTCAAAATGAAAAATAAAATTGTTTCAATTTGGCTTCCCAGCCTGAAAGACTAAAAGGACATTTGACGTTAATGTTATTTGAAAAGAATTTTAATTTCATTTTGATTGACTTTTTTTTAAATCATATATACATATATACGTGTGTGTGTGTGTGTGTGTGTAAGGAATAAGTAGTGATAGGAATAAGTAGTCAAACAATGTTGTTTACTTTTATCTTTTGCTTTATTATTATATTTACAATAAATGTGGCATCTTTGCCTTACCCCTCTTAAGATCCTGCTGGTTTTTATTCTATTGGTATAACATTTATTACTTAGCGGGTATGGTATAAATTAAGATCAACTTATATCAGCCAAAACTTCTGTGTCCTTTCTTTTGAAGGAAAGTCTTTACCTTTTTCTGTGTTCAGACCTGCCGCCAATGTGAGGCCTATGATGAACTATTGGCAAAAACAGTATAGCAAATGTAGACAGACACTTTTGAAATTCCCTTTCTGCTTCTCATGTTACTTTCATTGGACAGTCATCTAAATATGAAATAGAGATCTTCTACTTTCTGAGATGGGCAGCAGCTGCTACCAAATCCCTAAGGCTAATAATGATGTCACTCCATGGAGCTTATGACAAAATTGCTGGTACTGAGCTGATATAGGGACATGCAGATAAGCATGTGCAAGACCTACAGAAACAGCATCTGTTTACCAGGTCTAGTAAACTCTTCCTTATTAGAGAATAGCTTTTCAGAGTAGGACCATGCTTTAAGTTTTTGATTACCTTGCTTCAGAAAGTGACAAGTCTTCTAATATACACATTTTTGGATGTTTGTCCTGAGTGACAGGCTTATTGGTACCGAGGGCTTGTCTACACTTAAAATGCAACTGAGAGGCAGTAGCTAGGTATTCCACCTCCCTGAGACGCATTAGCTAGGTCGACAGGACAATTCACCCATTGACCTACTGCCGTCTACATCAGGGGTTAGGACAGTGTAACTGAGTCACTCAAGAGTGTGGATTTTTCACACCCCTGAGCAACAGTTATACTGGTCTAATTTCCTAGCGTAGATCAAGTCTGACTCAAAATTTTATCTTGAGTGCTTTACAAAAGTCTGGCAATGGGAAAAAATATGTTTTGTTTGCCAATATAACTAGGTTATGATGGATTATCTGCCAAACTGAGATTTCACCAACACTTTGTTTCTAGTAGAGTTGGTCAAAACATTTTTTGCATAGAAAGTTTTCCTGCCAAAAACTACAGTTTTGCTGAAACTGAAATTTTTCATATGAAAATGTTGATTCCAACCAAAAAAAAAAGATTTTCTGGTCAAAGGAATGTCAAAATGAAAAATAAAATTGGTTCATTTTGGCTTCCCAGCATGAAACACTAAAAGGACATTTGACGTTAATGTTATTTGAAAAGAATTTTAATTTCATTTTGATTGAAAAAAATTTTTTAAATCATTTTAACATTTCTGATGGAAAATTTTTACAATAATCATTCTGTGAAATTTTTCAAGATTCCAACCTTCTGATTCAAAACAAACTAATTTTGAAATAGCAAAGTTTCCTTTCAGTTAAAAATTCTATTTTTCCAAACAGCTCTAGTTCCTAGCGAGAGCATGATTCCCAACACTGCCTAACTGGCAATACCCTGAGCCTACCTCATGCATCTTAGACTTGGATTTGCCAAAAAATCCAAGTATGGGGCATGAAAAATCCACATCTCTGAGCAGGTTGGCTTAACTATGCTAACTCCCCGTGTAGACAGTGCTAAACTGACAGAAGAATTCTTCCATTGACCTCGGTACCGCCTCTCAGGGAGGTGGATTACCTACACTGATGGGAGAACCCTTCCTATTGGTGTAGGTAGTGCCTACACTGAAGTGCTACAGCTATGCCTCTAATGTTTTAAATGTGGACAAGCCACCAGTCTCTGCTGTCCCATACATCTAAGAAATGGGATTCTCTTCTCACTCAGGACATAACAGACCACTTGTTCTTGGCAGCAGAGTGACTCCGTTCATAGAGTACTTCTTTGCAATAGCATTTGCTCCCTTTTATTTTTCACAGCAAAATATTTTGATTCACTCTGCTTTTAGCTTGCTTTGAGTTTTCATCACTTTTATCTCAGCAGCAAATCTCCTGCCTGTCTTCCTGCATTAAAGTTAAAGAAAGAACCTGAAGAACAAAGAGCCTGAAAGCACAGGGCAGAGCTAAATTCAGCCCTGGCATAAGCTATTGTAAGTTCATTAACGATAATGGAAAAGGATGGTCCAGTGTTGGGGCATTAGCCTAGGACTTGGAAACCAGAGTTCAATAACCTTCTCTGCCACAGACGTCCTGTGTGACCTTGGGCAAGTTAATTTCAAATGACTGAGAACTAAGGCATCTTGGTGCATTAGAAAGGGCAATTTCGCAAAGCTGAAAACAATTATGAGCCAAATCAGTTGGGAGAAAGAATTTAAACAGCAAAATGTGAATGATAATTGGGAACGGTTTAAGAATATTTCACTAGATACCCAGAAAGGCACAATCCCACAATGGAGGAGAAAAAGGGCACAACCTAGCTTAGAGGGGAAATGAAAGCAGCAACTAACAAAACGAAACAAGAAACCACGCCACCATAGAGAACAAATGGAAGGAAGGGGAAAGTGAGAGCAATTAATATAAAACAGAATCTAGGCACTGTAGAAAATTGACAAGGGTAGCAATAGGGTAAGGAGAAGTCTATGGCCAGCAGGGTTAAGAACAAGAAGAAGCTTTTTAAGCATGTCAGGAACAAAAGGAACCCAAACAACTGTATTGGTCCATTACTAGATGAAAACAATAGAACCATCAATAATTCAGAAAAGGCAGAAGTCTTCTGTAATTATTTCTGTTTGGTACTTGGGAGAAAACCAGATGACAGTCACATCATGATGATGATGAAATACTTTCTATTCCAACAGTAAGTAAGGAGAATGTTAAACAGCAGCTATTAAAGTCAGACATTTTTAAATCAGGAAGTCCAGCTAACTTGCATCCAAGAGTTTTAAAATGAGCTTGCCAAGGTGCTCTCTGGACTGTTAAGGTTGATTTTAAATAAGCCATGCAGAGGGTGGGAAGAAAGCTAATATTGTGCAAATATTTTAAAAGGGTAAACACCATAACCATGGCAATTATAGGCTTGTCATTCTGACATAGATCCCAGGCAAAATAATGGAGCAGCTGATATGAGACACTTAATAAAGAATTAAAGGAAGTTAATACAATTAATTCCAATCAACATGGGTTTATGGAAAATAGATCTAGCCAAACTAACTTGATATCTTTTTTTTTTAATGAGATTACAAATTACAATCTATTACAAACAATAGATGTTTCAACACAGCCAAATGCAAAGTCATACATCTAAGAACAAAGAATTCAGGCCTTCCCTAGGAGGGCGGGGGTATATGCTGGAAAGCAGTGACTGAAAAGGATTTGGGGGTTGTGGTGGATAATCAGAGCTCCCCTAGTGTGACTCTGTGGCCAAAAGGACTAATAGAATTCTTGGATGAATAAACACGAGAATCTTGAGTAGGAGCAGAGATGTTACTTTGCCTCTGTATTTGACATAGCGCAGCAGCTGCTGGAATACTGTGTTCTGGTGCCAACAATTCGAGGATGTTGATAAACTGGAGAGTTCAGAGAAGAGTCACGACAAGAAGGATTACAGGATTGGAAAACGGGCTTATAGTGATAGACTCAAGGAGCTCAATTTATTTAGTTTAACAATGAGAAGGTTGAGGGGTGACAATTAGAGTCTCAAAGTACCTACTGTGGAGAACTGGGAAATATTTGTATTTTTTTCATAAATGACATATGCCCCTCAGTGTATCTGTGTAATATTACCCTGCCTGAAGGGATAGTTATCTCAAAAAGGTGTCAAATAAACGATGCAGGACAGGTAAAACAATGCCCCAGAGAAGAAGCCTCCCTTCAAACAAAATAGCCAGGTTTATAGCTGTGAAGAGGGACTCCTCAGTTAGTATTCAGGTGACACAGCTGTTTGGCCAAGGCTGAGACGAAAGATCAAGATATTCCTCTGCTAAAAGGTGCAGACAGGGAGCAGGGGAAGAGGTCACCTATCCTATGGCTGACGCACACAGAGAGCATGATGTAGGCTGACACACAATGACTGAAAACCCAGCTCTGCAGCAAGCAAGCTACAACTTGGTTCCCAAGATAAAATGTCATGTCCTACCTACGGGCTCAAGGGGAATACTAAGCATGTGTAAAACAATATACGTGTAGGTCTCTTATTTTAAATCTACTTCTCTAAGTGCTGTGCACCTTTTGGCAAAATACATCAGACTTTGTTTTGGAGAAGCTGCTTCTGGGTTACTGCATAGTGTTATTGACTAGAGGGAAACTTGCGCAGATGTCAAGCCTATTGGGCTTGCTGAGGATCAATATTGGCAACCAGTTGGTGCAACCTGAAGACCCAGCTGGGGAGTGGTTGGTCCACATGGCCCCATGCCAAAAAAAAAAAAAGATGTAGGCAAAGGCCTGGACCTGAGATGGTGCACTGTGGGGACTGGAAAAGGGGTTTCTGCAGAGGCAGCCAATGAGGTCCCATTTTAGACTAGACAGCTCTTCAGTCCAGCAGACGAAGGTACAGCAAAGATCCAATGGCTGGAATTTGACGCTAGACAAATTCACACTAGAAAGAAGGTGCAGATTTTTAATAGTGTAGGTAATTTACCATTGGGTCAACTTACCGAGGGTATGGTGAATTCTTCATCACTGAACATTTTAAAATCAAGATTAGACATTTGTCTAAAAGAAATGTTCTAGTTCAAATAGGAATTATTTCAGGGAAGTCTTATGACCTGTGTTATACAAGAGTAATTGATCACAATGATCCCTTCCGGCCTTAAAAAAAATTGTGACTCTCCTGTTTGTGATGTCACTTCAAGTTCACTCTTGAAAAGCAGCTGCTCCTAGATAGTGCTTTCTGCTCCCACAAACACACAATCTTTAGAGACAATGGAGCATCTTCAAATGAGGCTAGGTTTTCATAACCATAGACAAATGTGATATGAAAGAACAAAAAATATTTTGATTTAGTATCCACGAAGTTGTCCTCTAATATATTGCCCCTTATTGTAAAGTGCTCACTCTACCTCATAGGCCATGTAGAACATAGTACTTTATGGCACCAAGAACAGAAGAAAAGTCTGCACTATGAACAACAGACACTTGATTCAAGAAAATCACCAGAGACAGAAAAAGTCACCATGCCTCCATAAGCGTAAAACTGGATAATCTTCATTTAAGATCTAGGAAGTACAGGGGGCATGTTGCCAGCACAGTTAAGATTAAATGTGGAAATGAGAGGATCAGGCAACACCCTCTTTTAGAAGCACTAACATAGTTCTAACTAGAATTGGGTTTCAAGGGTGTATTAGAGAGTTTGAAGAGCCTTATCCATTGAAACAAGATTTTTTTGTAAAAAAAAAAGTCCAAATTGTTTAATGGGAGCTCAGTAGACATCATTGTACAGCTCCTGGTCCATCCCCAGCTCCATCAATATCTTGGTACAAGTCATGTACGGTGAGACTTTCAAAAGCCCTTAGGACTGACCTAACTGTTCCCATTGACACTGATGGTAAAACTCCCATTGACCACAGTGAAAGTGGGTCAATATTGAGTGCTTTTAATAATCCCATCCATAACTTCTCTGTGCCTAATTTTTCCATATTTTATATATATATATGGCACAGAGGTACTAAATTTTTATATATATATATATATATATATATATATATATATATATATATATATATATATATATATATGGAAATATTAGGCATGTGTGTGTACACACACACACACACACAATGAGTATAAGACATAGTTGTCTCACATGGATACATTGAGGCTTCAGTAATAAATGTTTGCAAGTTACACAGAGATCCTTATATGAAAGATGAGGATGACAAAGGAGAATTATTTTTGGCAACTATATTGTCCAGAACACAGCTGGCCTAAGTGATAATTTGTAAGCTTTTTCCAGGCAAGGCCATATGGGCACCTGAAGCAAAAAGCTTGCTGTTAACCTAATGAAAGATTTGGATTATAAATTGACTGTATAAGAGACAAGTTACTTTTAAAATCAAAATTAATATTAGCACATCCAGTCTTGCTTCCAGATTTATACAAGTAGCAGATGGAGACTCATTTATTCAACAAAAATAACACATCTGTAATGAAGATGTTGCAAGAGTGTTCTTTGCCTTTTTTTTTTTAAACTGAGCTTCATTCTAAAAATATTGGTACCAGTGGAACTCTCCTATGCTTTTTATCCACTTGTGAAGTTACAATGTCATTCAGGTGCATCATAGATTTGCTGTTTCCTCCACTAAAGAGCAATTAATACCATGGGGAATATGTGGACACTCCGAATGCACCTCATTAATTTTCATTTTATCATTCTAGGGAAGAAGACACTGACCAAGCGAAGAAAATACACAATGGCATGTGCTTAAACCAACCAGCAAGATTAGAATAGTTATCCACAACCAGGTAGGTGTGTGTGTGTGTGTGTGTGTGTGTGTGTGTGTGTGAGAGAGAGAGAGAGAGAGAGAGAGAGAGAATTTTCTTGAAAATAAGTTCAAGTTACTTTTATAAAAAATACTCTATTTAAATCAACATCACTTCTACTGCTTTGGGGAAGAAGAAAGTCAACAGCCAGTAAGTAAAAGCAAAACCATTTTTAGTTGGAAGTTTCTGCTAGTTACACCAAGACTTGTGGGCCTATTATGCCTAAAATCTCTAGCCAAATGCAACTGAAATGGCGTGGTTGAATAAGGAGCAATATAAAGATACACTAAAAGGATACTTTAAATGTGATAGATCCCTGAGCTGGCATGTTAGAAGTTGTAATGTAAACTGGCTGCAACTGGATCCGAGCTGGCAGGTGCAGAGATCCACCCTCATGAAGACATTTACACAATCAAGATCTACATAAAACAATGACATACATTATAGAATCATAGATTTTAAAGCCAAAGGAACCATTATGATCTATTCTGACCTCCTGCATAATATCGGCCATAGAATTTCACCCAATAATGCTTGCGTCAAGCCCCTAACTTCTGTTTGAGATACACTTCTATTCTTCCAGTGACATCTTTCATATGGAGATTGTTGACCACCACTTCTGTCTTTTTAGTCATGACAGAGTTGTAAAACTTTCATCCTCATTTGGATACCAGTCAATTTCTGACATTTCTTCCTCTTCACAGTTTGCCTGTTATCATGCCCAGATAGTACGAGTGCAAGAACTGAGTCACTCTGCAATCAGTCATGTGTCCACAGGAATAGGTTATTCTTACCAAGGGTCTCAAGAAATTATGCTCTTAAAATTCATCCTTTTCATCATCTCATTGTTCGTAGTTTTAGTTACCCAGCTAATGTTTAACATTCTTCTGTAATACTGAAACTTGAACTTTGAGTTGTCTCTCAATGTCTTTCCTAAATGTCCAGCTCTCACATCCATACGGGAGGAGCTGACAACATGTAGCACTTCAGCAATCTAGTGTGGATGTGTTGTTATAACTTCCAGAAACACGGAAATCTTTGGAAGTTGTTCAATGCATTTTTTTTATAAGCTGTTTCCTTCTCTTGACTTTTTCATTGCCTCTTCCGTCTGATTATTAGAAACTATTTACTTGCTTCACCTCTTGAGTGTCAAGATATAGTTGCCTACTTTGTGCATTACTGTGTTTACCTAGTTTGAAATGTAGTATACCTTTTGGAAAGATATCCAGTCTTGATTTAAAGACTTCAAGTAACAGAATCTATCATATCCCTTGATAAATTGTTCCAATGGTTAATTACCCTTACGGTTCAAAATTGCACCCCAGTTCTAATTTAATTTGTCTAGTTTTAGCTTCCATCTTTTGGATCTTCTTAGGCCTTTCCCCCCGCTGCTATGTTAAAGGGCCCTCTATCACCAGAAAGCTCTTCTTCACGTAGGTAGAGATACCATGATCAAGTCATCTTAACTTTTTCTTGGATAAACTGAATAGATTGAACAACTTTTTTACCTCTATTTCAGTAAAGGCATTTGACATGGTTCCACATGGGGAATTATTAGACTAAGCTTGATAAGTTTATGGAGGGGATGGTATCATGGGATAGCCTAATTTTGGCAATTAATTCATCTTTGACTATTAGCGGTAAATATGCCCAGTGGCCTGTGATGGGATGTTACACGGCGTGGGATCTGAGTTACTACAGAGAATTCTTTCCTGGGTGTCTGGCTGGTGAGTCTTGCCTACATGCTCAGGGTTTAGCTGATTGCCATATTTGGGGTCGGGAAGGAATTTTCTTCCAGGGCAAATTGGCAGAGGCCCTGCAGTTTTTCACCTTCCTCTGCAGAGCGGGTCACGGGTCACTTGCTGGAGGAGTCTCTGCACCTTGAAGTCTTTAAACCATGATTTGAGGACTTCAATAGCTCAGACATAGGTCAGGGGTTTGATACAGGATTGGGTGGGTGAGATTCTGTGGCCTGCATTGTGCAGGTGGTCAGACTAGACAATCATAATGTTCCCTTCTGACCTTAAAGTCTATGATTCTAGTCTCTCGTAAGTAAAATTTGCTAAACCTTGAATTATTCTTGTACTTCATTTCTGAATCTTTTACACTATGTCAACGTGCTTTTTAATGTGAGGACACCAGAATTGGACACATTATTCTTGTAGTGGTCTCACTAATGCCATATGCAGCAGTAATGCCACCTCTCTACTCCTACTCGATATTACTCTTTATATACGCAACAATCACATTTGCTTTCTTAACCACTACTTTACACTGCAAATTCATGTTCAGATGCTTACGCACCATGACCCCTAAATCTCTTTCAGTCACTGCGTTCCAAAATAGAGTTCCTCATCATCTGAGTGCGACCTATGTTCTTTGTTCATAGATATATATTTCATTTGACTGTACTAAAGTGCATGTTGTTCAAATAAGACCAGCTCACCAAGCAATCCAAAGGGCTCAGTAGAACCAACCTGTCCTTATAATTATTTATCTCCACCAAAGTGCTCTATCTGAAAACTTTACCAGTAATGAATTTATATTTTCTTCCAGATCACTGATAAAGATATTGAATAGTATTGGGCCAAGAACAGAGTTCTGTGGATCCCCACTAGAAATATTCCCTTGGGATAAGGTTTCTACATTTACAATTATGTACTCAGAGCAATCAGTTAGCCCATTTTTAATCCATTTACTGTGTGGCATTGATTTTGCACGGTGCTTTTTTTTTAATCCAAATGTTATGTGATACCAATTCAAAATCTTACAGACTTCTAAATATGTTATGTCAACACAATTCTCTATCAACCAAACCAGAAAATATGTAAACTTGCTATATGTTAGTATACAGTAGACAAAGTATTAAAGAAACTGATTTAAAGGACATGAAGACACATTATGTTTTATTTCAATCTGATTCATACTTGATCAGATTTGTATGTTTCATCAAAGTCTGGTGCTGAGGTAGGGCTGGGTTTGTTGAGGACTTCTTTGCCCATCTATTTTTCTGTTCTACCCAAGTTGTAAGCATTTTTCCATCTTTGATTTATATTGGGCCCATTTCCTGTTTTGAAGTTTCCCCATAGGATTTTAGTCACTCCGTGAATAGCTCTATGCTTTCCCATCATAGCAGCAGCTTCAGTTACTAGATCTTCAACATATCTCCATTTATCTTACCTTGAGTTGCTTTTCACTACATGCTACTTTGTCTGCTTTCATGTAATCCTCCTTTGGTTTTTCCCATACTTCATTGGTCTTATTCAGGAGTTTTCGTTTCAGTATTTTTCCTCCTTCAGTGAGACACCACATCTCTTTGCTTATCTAGTTTACTTGCTCCATCTATGTTGACATCCAACTGATTGCTGCAGCTTGAATCACATAGTCTCTATGCAATGCCCACTTTTCTTCAGATCCAGCCTGTGTGTCAGTCCTTTGGCATTGCTTCAGACCTGTTCCTTAATTCAAGTTGGAATTTCTCACAGTACTCTTGTTTTCAGTTCTGAACTGGTGATTTTCTGGTTCTCTCTCACTAAAGCTGATCTTCCTCAGTTTTAATTTCAGTTTAGCAATGCAAAGATTGTGGTCTCTGCAACATATTACTACACAGGACAAAAGAAGCAGTGGATGCAGAGATTAGAGTAGAACAGGCTGGATTCAGGCCCAAGAGATCCTGTGTAGATGAGATTCACATTACAGATCACCACAAAAAAAATGTAAAGAATGATCCAAGTCTGCAGGGAAAAGATGGTTACTCACCTGTAGTAACTGTTGTTCTTCGAGATGTGTTGCTCCTATCCATTCCAGTTAGGTGTGCGCGCCGCGCGTGCACGGCATCTCGGAACTTTTTTACCCTAGCAACACCGGCGGGCCGGCTGGCGCCCCCTGGAGTGGCGCCGCTATGGCGCGAGTTATATACCCCAGCCGGCCCGTCCGCTCCTCAGTTCCTTCTTGCCGGCTACTCTGACAGTGGGGAAGGAGGGCGGGTCTGGAATGGATAGGAGCAACACATCTCGAAGAACAACAGTTACTACAGGTGAGTAACCGTCTTTTCTTCTTCGAGTGATTGCTCCTATGCATTCCAGTTAGGTGAATCCCAAGCCTTACCTAGGCGGTGGGGTCGGAGTGAGACGTGGCGGAGTGTAATACCGCGGAGCCGAAGGCTGCGTCGTCTCGAGACTGTTGCACCAACGCGTAGTGGGAGGCGAAGGTGTGGACCGAAAACCAGGTGGCCGCTCGACAGATGTCCTGGATCGGAACATTGGCCAGGAAGGCAGCAGATGAGGCGTGCACCCTCGTCGAGTGTGCGGTGAGGCGGCATGGCGGTACGCGAGCCCGCTCATAGCAGGTCCGGATACACGCAGTTACCCAGGAGGAAATCCGCTGGGAGGATATTGGCTCTCCCTTCATGCGGTCAGCAACCGCTACGAACAGCTGGGGCGAACGCCGGAAGGGCTTAGTCCACTCGATGTAGAAAGCGAGCGCTCTGCGGACGTCGAGAGTATGCAGCTGCTGTTCCCGAGGCGAGGCATGTGGCTTCGGGAAGAACACCGGGAGGAAGATCTCCTGGTTGAGATGGAAAGCTGACACTACCTTCGGGAGGAAGGCCGGATGAGGGCGAAGCTGCACCTTGTCCCCATGGAAGACAGTGTATGGCGGGTTAACCGTCAGAGCGCGAAGCTCAGAAACTCGTCTCGCTGATGTAATGGCGACGAGGAAGGCCGTCTTCCAAGAGAGGTAGAGCAGAGAGCACGTAGCTAAGGGCTCGAACGGAGGACCCATCAGCTTGGCCAACACGAGGTTCAAGTCCCAGGTCGGGGCAGGACGCCGCACTGGCGGGTACAAGCGGTCCAGGCCCTTGAGGAAGCGGGAAACCATCTGGTTCGAGAAGATGGACCAACCTTCCACGGAGGGACGAAAGGCGGACACCGCTGCAAGGTGAACTCTCAAGGAGGAGACCGCAAGACCTTGCTCCTTAAGGTGCCAGAGGTAGTCCAGGATGGTAGGGACCAGGACCAGGAATGGATTAAGACCTCGATGATCACACCAGAGTGCAAACCTCTTCCACTTCGCCAGGTAAGTGGAGCGAGTGGAAGGCTTTCTGCTCTCAAGCAGGACTTGCTGAACCGCTGTAGAACAGCCCCTCTCCGCGTGGGTCAACCACTCAGGTACCAAGCTGTAAGATGGAGGGACTGCAGGTTCGGATGGCGGAGTCTGCCAAAGTCCTGGGTGATGAGGTCCGGCCACAACGGAAGGGGGATGGGTTCCCGAACGGAGAGCTCGAGCAGCAGGGTGTACCAGTGCTGCCTCGGCCAGGCCGGCGCTACGAGTATGACTTGGGCTCTGTCCCTCCGAAGCTTCAGGAGCACTCGGTGCACGAGCGGGAACGGAGGGAAGGCGTAGAGGAGGCGATCCGTCCAGGGGTAAAGGAAGGCGTCCGACAGGGAGCCTGGCGAGCAACCCTGGTATGAGCAAAACAGGTGGCACTTCCTGTTCTCCCTGGAGGCGAATAGGTCTACTTGGGGAAACCCCCAGCTCCGGAAGATTGTGTGGATGACATCTGGACGGAGGGACCACTCGTGGGAGAGGAACGACCTGCTGAGATGGTCGGCCAGCGTGTTCTGCACTCCCGGAAGAAAGGACGCTTCCAGGTGAATTGAGTGGGTTACGCAGAAGTCCCACAGGAGCATCGCTTCCTTGCAGAGGGGGGAGGAGCGGGCTCCGCCCTGCTTGTTCACGTAGAACATTGCGGTGGTGTTGTCCGTGAACACTGTCACACAGCGGCCTTGCAGGTGGGTGCAGAAGGTGCGACAGGCCAGGCGGATCGTGCGCAGCTCGCGGACATTGATGTGCAGGACGAGCTCCTGGGGCGACCACAGGCCTTGCGTGTGGAGGTCGCCCAGGTGAGCTCCCCAACCGAGTGCTGAGGCATCCGTGGTCAGAGTGGCCGACGGAGGAGGAGGACGGAATGGGACTCCGGCACACACGACCTCCGGGTCGAGCCACCAGTTGAGGGACTCGAGGGTCGGCCTGGTGACCGTGATCACCATGTCGATAGGATCCCGATGCGGTCGATACACCGACGCCAGCCAAGACTGGAGCGGACGGAGGCGGAGCCGTGCGTACGCGGTAACATACGTGCACGAAGCCATGTGGCCCAGAAGGCGGAGACAGGAGCGCACTGTCGTGGTCGGGAAGGTGATGAGGTCTCGGATGATGGAGACCATCGTCTGATGTCGAGCACGAGGGAGACAGGCCCTGGCCACCGTGGAGTCGAGGACCGCTCCGATAAACTCCACTCGCTGTGCCAGAATCAACGTGGACTTCTCGGCGTTGATGAGAAGACCGAGACGCTGAAAGAGAGACAGAATTTCTGTCATCTGGTCCATGACGAGTTGTCGGGACTGACCTCGAACCAGCCAGTCGTCGAGATACGGGTAGACGTGTATCTGATGACGTCGGAGGGCTGCGGCCACGACCGCCATGCATTTGGTAAATACCCTCGGGGCGGTGGAGAGTCCGAACGGCAATACGGCGAACTGGTAGTGGGTGTTGTTGACCACAAACCGGAGGTAACGACGATGGGGAGGATAGATTGCGACATGGAAGTAGGCATCCTTCATGTCGAGGGCGGCAAACCGATCTCCTGGATCCAATGAGGGAATGATGGTCCCCAAGGTGACCATGCGAAACTTGGGCTTGAGCAGGTACTTGTTCAGCTCGCGGAGGTCCAGGATAGGACGTAGCCTTCCTTTCGCTTTGGGGATGAGAAAATAACGGGAATAGAATCCCCTGCCCCGCCTGTCTTGAGGCACTGCTTCTATGGCACCCACGCTCAATAGAGTCTGAACCTCTTGTAAGAGGACTTGCTCGTGAGAGGGGTCCCTGAAGAGGGACGGGGAGGGTGGGTGGGAAGGTGGGGGCGAAACAAATTGCAGGCGGTATCCCGACTGGACTGTTTGGAGCACCCAGTTGTCTGATGTTACTTGGGACCACGCCGAAAAGAAATAGGAAAGGCGGTTGTAAAATAACGGGGAAGGATCCGGTAGGGAGAGTGATGGGCCGTCCTCGAGCGTCCCATCAAAAGGCCTGCTTGGCCCCCTGAGGGGCCTTGGAAGCGGCCTGGCCCTGGTTGCGGCGGTTGCCGGAAGGACGACGGCGATTCTGGGCCGGTCGCCGGCTATTGTAAGGCCGATATCGAGACTGATAGACGGGCCGGGAGGGCTGCTGCCGGAAGGACCTGCGTTGCGTCGCCGGCGTGTGCATGCTGAGAGTACGTATCGCAATACGGCCGTCCTTCAAGGTTTGGATTCGAGAATCCGTCTTTTCGGAGAAAAGACCCTTTGTGTCAAAGGGTAGGTCCTGTAGCGTGTATTGGACCTCCGGCGGCAGGGTGGAAGACTGCAGCCAAGCGATGCGCCGCATCGTCACGCCGGAGGCCAAGGTCCTAGCACCTGAGTCCGCAGCGTCGAGGGCGGCCGTGATGGAGGATCTAGACGACCTCCTTCCCTCCTCCAACATCGCCGCGAACTCTTGGTGGGAGGCTGTTGGCAGGAGCTCCGTAAATTTCGCCAGGGACGTCATGATATCGAAGACGTACCTGGCGAGGAGGACCATCTGATTGGCTATCCGCATCTGTAGACCGCCAGCGGAATAGACCTTTCGGCCTAGCAGGTCCATACGCCACGCATCCCTCGATTTGGGTGCAGGGGCCGGTTGGCCGTGCCGCTCCCTATCATTAACCGATTGGACCACCAGGGAGTCCGGGGTCAGGTGCGTGTACAGATATTCATAGCCCGTGGGAGGGACAGAGTATTTGCGTTCAACCCCATGGGCTGTAGGAGGTACGGACGCAGGCGTCTGCCAGAGAGTGGTGGCATTCTTTTGCACTGTCCGCACGAAAGGCAGTGCAACTCGCACTGGCACCTCTGCCCCAACTACATTTGTGATGGGGTTCTCGTCCTCCTGTACCTCCGCTATCGGGAGAGCCATAGCCGTGGCCACGCGGCGAAGGAGGTCTTGGTGCGCTTTTAAGTCCATGGGCGGAGGCTCCTTCGTTGACGCTCCGGCCACCGCTTCATCAGGCGAGGACGAGGAGGACGAGGAGGACAAGCCCTGGATGACCGCCTCCGAAGCGGGATCCGCCGCGTGCTCGTCGGGTGGGTCGGGCTGCGCGTGCCCCTGGGGTGCAGGTGATAGAGCATCCGCAGCAGGCGGCGTAGGGGCCGGTCGGCTGATTGTCGCCTCTGGAACCCTGCGCTCGGACGCGAGGGATCTTGGAGGGAAGGGCACCCCCTGCGCCTCATACTGGGCCCATGGAACCCAGAAGCCCCACGGCTGTGCCCCTTGAGGATGGCCCTGCGGGGTGGGTGGCAGGAGTCCGTAGGCCTCCGTCCCAGAAGCGACCGATGCAGGACGGGATGGCCATGGAGGTGCCGAGGCGCTGACGGAGTGCGCTGCGGAGTGAGGTAGTCCGTCCCCGGATGGCAGCGAAGAGCGATGCTGGTCCGCTCGGTACCGGGATGGCGACCGGGAGTGACGTCCGTCACGGTGCCGGGAGCTCGACCGGTGCCGGGAGCTCGACCGGGATTGAGACCTCCGGTGCTGGGACGGCGACCTCTGGCGGTGCCGACGCGATGGCGACCTGGACCTCGTGCGGCGCCGGGAGTACGACCGGTACCGCGATGACGAGCGGTACCGGGACTGCGACCGACGTTTCGACGGCGATCGGTACCGCGATGGCGAGCGGTGCCGAGATCGCGAGCGACGGGACGGAGATCTGCCATGGGACCGGGAACATGACCGGGACTGGGTGTGCCGTCCATGTCGCCTGTCCAGAGAGGGCGGCCGGGTCATTCTGGCCGGCTTTCCCGCCGACACGACAGCCCGCACTGGTGGTGCCGGGGGCTCGGTGCCTCTATGAGCTGAATCAGCTCCCGCGCGGAAGAGAATGTCTCCGGCGTTGATGGCAGCCGGGGCTCAACCACGGACGGTACCGGGGAGCGTGGCGGCGCCGGACTCGACGGGCCTTGCGGCGCCGGAGTCAAAGGTCCGGTGCACGGCTTGTGCACGGTCACCGCGGGGGCCGCAGGTGGCGCAACCGCTTTCGCCAAGTCCTCAGCGCGAGCCTGCGCCAGTGCCTTCGCCAGCCTATGTTTCTTCGAAGGCGAAAGCGAGCGGTGCCGAGACTTCGTAGCCGCTTTCTGAGGCTGTGGTGCTGCGGAGCCGGAGCGGCTCGGTGCCGCTGGTGCGCTCTGTACCGAGGAAGCTCGCGGTGCCGGCGCAGGCGGTGCCGGAGGCTGGAGCGACGCTTCCATCAAGAGCTGCTTCAAGCGGATATCCCGCTCTTTTCGAGTCCGCGGTTTAAATGTAGAACAGAGCGAACACTTATCTGTTCTATGCCCTTCCCCCAGGCAATGGAGGCAGGCGTCATGCGGGTCTCCGACGGGCATAGGCCTCTGGCACGCAGTGCAGGGCTTAAAGCCCGGTGCTTTGGGCATGAGCCCGCACCGGGTGAGGCAAAAGGGGAAAAAAAAACCCTTTTACCTTATCTATTAACACTAACTATCTAACTAACTAACCGTAAAACTAATCACTAAACTAACTATGTACAAACAAGAAGCGAGAGCTAGGGTCGTGGAGAACAAAGAGCACTCCACGGTTCCAACTGGCCGTCACGGGCGGTAAGAAGGAACTGAGGAGCGGACGGGCCGGCTGGGGTATATAACTCACGCCATAGCGGCGCCACTCCAGGGGGCGCCAGCCGGCCCGCCGGTGTTGCTAGGGTAAAAAAGTTCCGAGATGCCGTGCACACGCAGCGCGCGCACCTAACTGGAATGCATAGGAGCAATCACTCGAAGAAGAACTTCCAGCTCACTTCCAGCAGGCAGAGGAAATCTTGGAGACAGCTCCCTGGAGGGAAGCAGGGAAGAGGCTGGCAGAGGCAGCAACTATGCTTTGAGCAGGGGGCTGGACTAGATGACCTCCTAAGGTCTCTTCCAACCTAGTCTTCTATGATTCATCCAGTCAAACTGTGTCACTGCAACTGGAATTGGAGACAGATCTATTGATATATCAAGAGCAGCTACAGGTAGAAAGGGTTTCCCTCCAACCTGTTCTGTTCTTAAAAACCTTCATTGATAGGGATTCCACAAGCTTCCTTGGAAGCTTATTTCAGTACTTAACTGTCTTTATTGTTTGAAAGTTTTTCTTCATATGCTCCTCACATCCTGTTACCAGTACGGCATATTAGTTCTTCACCTCAATGAAGGGAGGAATTGGGAGAGGTGGGGTGAGGGGAAAGAGAAGCACTGTCTAGTGCCCAAGGTTGCCAGCAGCCAGTCTCCTCCCTGTAGAGCAGACAGTTCTCCTTCCTCCTCTGGTGCTGCTGTAGTCAGCTAGCATTCTCCATCTAAGAGGTTTCCACAGGCATCCTGTCAGTGAAATCCTCAGGCTCCCAGATGCTATGCAGATGAATCACCTCCTCCTGCAGTTCTCTAACCTCACATCAGGTGGCTCCCCGTGCCTGTTTATGTTGGCAGGGACATGCAGGCCACAATCTCAGAAAGTCAAGACCAGGGCCTGGGTGGAAGTCTCCAAGGTCAGGGTGCCTGTTGGAGGGAAGAAGGGGCAGCAAACAGGTGCAGGCAGAGGAAGAGCTAGCAGTGACATTGGTGATATGCCATTTTCCTCCCATTGTGGATTCTTCCTTGTAGAGCACCTGCAAGTTAAGGAAAGGAAAAAACAAAAACCCACCACCACTACACAATTCTACCTCCTTTCCTTCCACCGCAGGCAAGCTTCCTTAGTCTCCCAGTTGCATTCATTTCAACAGCCACATGTGTCATGACCATATTATATATGTTTATGCATAAAAGATTTGATATGATCCCAAGGCAAAATATTCTAAGCACTTAAAACCACTGACTTTTTGGGATGACAAGCAAGAAGCTGATGCTGAGTGTCTAGGAGGAATTTTCTGCCATCTCAATAGTCTTGCTGTAGGCAGCGGCATCCCTTTGCTTGAGATTTTCATGGTCAGCTAGGGGATTTATCCTTCACCTCCACTTAAAATTAATGGGATTTGTGTGGCTAAGTCAACCTATATTTATTGAATGAGCAAAGGTGGAGTAAGAGACAGTTACTTTTTCTGTAACTGGTGGTCTTCAAGATGTGTTGCTCATGTCTATTCCACAGTAGGTGTGCGTGCTCACCACGTGCACCGGTGCCAGAAGTTTTTCCCCTAGCAGTACCCGTAGGGGAGCGCCCCTAGTGACCCCTGGAGTGTGGCTTCTATGGCATGGTATAATGGGTGCTGGATGCTTCCCCCTCCCTCCCAGTTCCTTCTTGCCAGACAACTCTGACAGAGAGGAAGGAGGGCAGGATGTGGAATAGAGATGAGCAACACCAGTTACGGAAAGGTAACTGTCTTTTCTTCTTCGAGTGATTGCTCATGTGTATTCCACAATAGATGATTCCAAGCTATATCTGTTGGAGGTGGTAGCAGTTCACAAACTCTTGGGATGGAGCACAGCCCTGCTGAACCCGGCATCTTCCCTGGTCTGGGAGACGATCGCATAATGAGAGGTGAACATGTGAACTGAAGACCATGTGGCAGCCTGCAAACACCCTGAACGGGCACATGGGCTAAAAAGGCAGCTGACGAGGCTTGCGTCCTAGTCGAGTGTGCCCTACAATTGACGGCAGAGGGATTCCTGCCAGGTCATAACAGGTACAGATGCAGGTGGTGATCCAGTTGGAGAGCCGCTGAGTGGAGATCGGCCGACCCCTCATGAGTTCGGCCGAGGCGATGAACAGCTGTGAAGACTTCCTGAACGGCTTAGTCTGCTCCAGGTAAAAGGCCAGAGCCCATCTCACATCCAGCGTGTGGAGGCGGCGCTCCTCACTGGATGCGTGGGGTTTGGGGCAGAGCACCAGCAGGAAAATGTCCTGACCTATGTGGTAGGTGGAGACCACCTTCGGGAGGAATGAAGGATGTGGGCAGAGCTGAACCTTATTCTTATGGAACACCGTGTATGGGGGCTAGGAGGTCAGGGCCCTGAGTTCCGAAACCCGTCTAGCAGACGTCATCGCCACCAGGAAGGCTACCTTCCATCAGAGGTGCGACCAGGAGCATGTAGCTAATGCTCAAAGGGGGGGACCCGTTAACTGGGCCAGCACCAAGTTCAGGTCCCACTGCGGGACTGGGGGCCTAATGTATGGGAAGAGACGATCCAAACCCTTAAGGAATTGGCGAGTCATAGCATGGGAGAATACCGTGTGCCCCTGCACCGGCAGGTGGAAGGCCAATATTGCTGCCAAGTACACCTTGATGGATGAGGACGCCAGGCCTTGGGCTCTAAGGTGAAGGAGAAATGAGCTTGATCGGGGCAGCCACAGGGGAAACGCCCTGCTCATTCGCCCCTCTGGAAAACTGAGACCACTTTGCGAAATAGGCTAGACGCGTGGAGGGTCGCCTGCTTTCCAAGAAGACGTGCTGAACCCCTTTCCTTTCCTCCTGGCCTAACCATTGAGCAGCCCCGCTGTGAGGTGGAGTACCGCTAGGTTGGGGTGGAGAAGGTGGGAGAGCAGGTCCAGGCTCGTGAAGGTCCCATACCAATGTTGCCTGGGCCATGCCAGGGCAATCAGGAGGACCCAAGGCCTGTCCATCTTTATCTTTTCCAGGACCTTGCCGATCAGCGGGATCAGGGGGAAAGCGTAGAGAAGCTGGCCTGACCAGGATAGGAGGAAGGCATCGGATATAGCCCATTCACAGCCCCCCTGGAGCAGAACTGGGGACACCAGAGGTTCTGCCAAGTCATAAACAGGTCCACCTGGGGAGTTCCCCACTCTCGGAAAAGTCTGTGCACTACCTCTGAGTGTAGAGACCACTTGTGCTGAGAGGAGAAGTCTCCACTCAGGCAATCCGCCTGCGAGTTCAGGGCGCCCAGTAGGTGCTAGACCTGTAGGCAAATGTTGTGGGCTATACAGAAGTCCCACAGCCTGAGGACTTCCGAACAGAGGGCAGAAGAGTGGGCCCTGCCTTGCCTGTTGATGTAAAACATCGAGGCCGTGTTGTCCGTGAGAACCCTGACCACTCTACTCTCCAGGTACAAGCGGAAGGCCACGCATGCCAGCCAGACCACCCTGAATTCCTTGACATTTATATGCAGGGCAAGGTCCTGCACGGACCACAGACCTTGGGTCTGAACGTCCCTCACAGGGGCTCCCCACACCAGGTCTGAAGCATGTTCCCCAGGGAGGACCACCATTGTAGGGAGGCGATCTCCTGGCTCTGGCCTGGGAGAACACCAAGGCCAACCGGAGGTGGAGGGGCCTCATCCAGAGTCTGGCATGGCGAACCACATATGTGCAAGCCGACACGTGACCCAGAAGTTAGAGACACGCTCTGGCTGTTGTTACAGGAAACTTTGTGACTGCGTCGATGAGCCCTTTCAGGATCTCAAATTTGTCCGATGGGAGGGAGGCCCTGGCCGACATCACATCCAGGACTGCCCCGATAAACTCTATGCGCTGTACCGGGACTAACATGGACCTAGTGTTGTCCCAAACAGGCCCAGAGTGGCGCACGTGGACAGGAGGAGCGCCACATGATCCCGCACCTGTGACCAGGAGCTGCCCTTGTCATCCAGATAGGGGAAGATCTGGACCCCACGACGTCTGAATACCCTGGGAGCAGTGGACAGACCCAATGGGAGGACTGTAAATTGGTAGTGCTCCTGTCCAACTGTGAAACAGAGGAAGTGCCTGTGCCCCTCAAATATATGAATGGGGAAGCATGTGTCCTGCAGATAGAAGGCAGCGTACCAGTCCCCAGGATCCAGGGAGGGGATGATGGAGTCCAGAAAGACCATGCGAAACTTGAGCTTTACCATGTACTGGTTCAGGCCTTGCAGGTCCAGGATGGGTCTGATCCCCCGTTTGGCCTTTGGGATAAGGAAATAGCGGAGTAGAACCCCTTGCGTTTGAACTCCACTGGCACCACTTCCACCGCTCCTAAGCCAAGGAGCTGCCCCAGCTCCTGCTCAAGGAAGGCCTTGTGAGGGGGTCCCCCAGGAGGGATGGGGGTGGAGGGGCGAGGTAGAGGCAAATTGGAGAGTGTAGCCCCGGGAGATGGTGTTGAGAACCCATTGGTCCAAGGTCAGCCGTGACCACTCTGGGAGAAAAGCACACAACCAGTTGGAGAAGGAAAGCTTTATTGCGGGTGGATCCCTGGTGTGAACTGGTAGGTCACCCCCAGGCATCCTGTCAAAACTGACATTTCCTCACCTGTTTACCCTTGGAGGACCCAGGCTGCGGGGAAGACCAGGACTGCCTCTGTGGGCATTTCTTATAGTGCCACGACTTATTATAAAGGGGCTCAGATTTAGAGTGGGTGGTCAGGGTGGGAGCCTTCTGCGGCTTAAACTTAGGTCTAGCCAGAGCCAGAACACAGAGGCCAAGTGTCTTAACCGTAGTGCAGGAATTTTTCAGGCCACGCAGCTTCACATCCTTCTGTTTCGCAAACAGGGCCTTGCCATTAAACAGAAGGTCCTGAAAGGAGTTCTGCACCTCACTGGACAGCTCAGACAGCAGGAGCCACAATGTCCTCCTCAGACACGGTGGAGGCCATGGACCGTGCAGCTGTATCTGCCGCATTCGACACTGCCTGCAGGGTTGCCCTGGCAGCCACTGTACCCTCCTCCACCAGAACTTTGAACTCCTTCCTGTCATGCTCCTGCAGGGAGTCCTCCAATTTGGGTAGAGAGCCCCACAAATTGAACTCATACTGACTCAGAAGAGCCTGATGGTTTGCCACCCGTAACTGGAAACTCTAGGATGAATAAACCTCTCTAAGTCCAGCCTCCTTGAGTCTTTATTTTTTGGAGTAGGGGCTGGT
This sequence comes from Mauremys mutica, assembly GCF_020497125.1. Taxonomy (NCBI): domain Eukaryota; kingdom Metazoa; phylum Chordata; order Testudines; family Geoemydidae; genus Mauremys; species Mauremys mutica. The sequence continues at coordinate 184,124,817 of NC_059073.1, read as the reverse complement.
TGGCCCTGCTGCTCCCTGTGGTTGACCAACTCAACCACCAGGGAGTTGGGGGCAGGGTGGGTGTACAGGTATTCATGCCCCTTGGTGGGCTCAAAGTACTTCCATTCAGCCATCTTAGAGATGGGGGGCAAGGAAGATGGGGTTTGCCACAAGGCATTTGAAATTTTTGCCACACCTTTGTGTTGTGGGAGAGCCACCCTGCCCAGAACCAAGGCTGATAGGATGTTGAAGAGGGATTCTGAGGGTTCCTCCACCTCCTTGGCTTGAAGGTTGAGGCTTGATGCAACCCTTTTCAGTAGATCCTGGTGGGCTTTAGAGCCCTCTTGCGGGACATGGGGAGGAGGGGCCATAATCGCCTCATCAAGGGACGGTGAGGAGGTAGGCACGGTACTCTGCGTACCCACCGGTACCGGGGGTCCCACCACTTGGTCGCCCTCCGGGCATGGAACCATGTATGCACATCCCACCAACTCCTTCCTAGGAGGCTGGGAAAGAGAGACTGATGGCCATTCCAAGTCTCCAGCCACCAAGCAAGCTCCCACTAGGGGCTGCGTCAGGTGGCCATGGGGCCCATTGTACCACAGTGCCGGCCAAGGAGCCCAGTGCCACTGCCTCTGCTGTGGCAGGGTCCTGGAACAAGACGACGAATGGGAATGGCGTCAACGTCCGTGTCGCGATTGGCTACAGTAGCCCCTTGGAGATAAGGACCTTTGGTGCTGTCTGTCTCGGTCTCGACGGGGCCCACTCCTCGAGGTGGAGCAGTGCCTGGAGCCTGTCAGTCGGAACCCAGCCAGACAACCTGGTAGGGGTCAACGGTGACCGTCGTGGACTACGAACAGGGCGGTCACTGGTCGGCGAATGGCGTCAGGATCATTCCCTCAACCGCAAATGGTACCGAGTGGAGGGGGGCAACTGTGGAGGCCCCAGCAGTGGTACCGGCAGAATATAATGTCCCCGGATGCTTGCAGGGCCTCCAGTGTGGAGAGCATCCGGACATCTGGGGAAGCCTGCTCCAAATGGGCCGGCTACTCTGCTCGGAGGCTGAGTTGGAGGCCTGGAGGCTGATGGGGACCGAGGACTTCCCAACATGGGTCTAGCCTCTCCCCTGGTCTTGCTCCGGTTCTGCAGCGGTGAAGGCCTCTTAGCCTTCTTGGTGTGCCCTGCAGATGGGGAGTGGTGCCAACTGGTAGATGGTACCCAGGGATTGCCGTGCACTGACACCACGGTACTGTTCGCTGACACAGAGCAATTCACCAGAGTTGAGGTCAATGCTGACTCCATCAGGATAGTCCAGGGCCAAATGTCCCCTTCTCTCTTAGTCCAAGGCTTGAAAGACCTGCAAATCTTGCAGCGATTGCTGAGATGAGTTTTCCCCAGTGTCAACAGTCCGCGTGCAGCTCACTCACTGGCATCAGCCACTTACAAGTGTTGAACGACTTAAAGCCCGGGACACAGGGCATGCCCCGACCCGGGTGCACTAAACTGAACTAATCTAGCTACTTCAACTACAGGTACTACTACGATGAACGAACAAGAGTTCTAGAGGAAAGCTGCAGACAAGCTGGAGCAGAGCAGTTCCGAAGCACCTTAACTGGCGGCAAGAAGGAACTGAGGGTGGGGGGGGGAGCACACAGCACTCCTTATACTGCACCATAGAGGCGCCACCCCAGGTGTTGCTAGGGGCACTCCCCTACAGGTACTGCTAGGGGAAAAACTTCCAGCATCGGTATACGTGGTGAGCACACACACCTGTTGTGGAATACACATGAACAATCACTCGAAGAACTGATATTAACTATTACCATTTCAAAGGAAAAATGTAACTTCCCATGAATTAGGACCATTATGGCATCATTACTGACCTCAATTAATGACAACTGGCAACCAAAGTGAAAATTATGGACATTTTATCAAAGAAAATAAACCTAATTTAAAATGAGTTTCTATGTAAAATTGTATTTTTCTTGTTGTTTACAGTCAGTGGGCAAATATATCTTACATGAGTAGCAACTGAACACAACTGTAGTTATTACAAGAGAATAGCAACTACAGTCTAGCACCAGTTTTCCTCTTTAACTGACTTTTTTTAATAAGGAAAAAAATAATTGATTAAATTCCAGTCCTGGGCTATGTGGAACTACACACACGGAGTTATTTGATGTTGGCAATCTACTAATCTCTGGACTCTTCAGAAGCTTCCTACAGTTGTCCCAGTTCCTGAAAATCTCTGGCCAGAACACCACTTGATTCATGCCAATGACCCATACCAAGTTATGGAGCAGAGTCAGAGTTTGTCTCTAAAACAATAAAACAGAGCTATATAAAGCTGTAACTCAAGAGGGGCAAAAAAAAATCTGAGCAAACAATAAATCTGATGTCAGAGCTGTATCATGGTTCAATTCCTTTACCCAAACATTTCAACAGGAATTGAAGCTCTCTAAATTTAACTAGGTTAAATACTCAAGCCTCTTTTAAGAAAACCCAGTTATTGTTTCAGCACTTTTCTTTGTCAGGAATGCATCCAAAAAGTTTTCCTTAATAAACTTGGGATCCAAACTTTGCTCTAGAGTTTAAACAATTTTTATAGCAGGAGATTTTCTTTCAAACCCGTGTCCTACTTTCTCAAAACTCTGCCTCTAACACTTTTCTCACCAATTTACACTTTGCTCTCACTGCAACACAAACATCCTCGTTCAAAGCCTTGGGGATACAGTCCTTGACACGGAATTGGTTACATTTCTCTTGTGCTCCACTACCCACTGCAGACACAGACAATGGGAAGTCCCACCTCAAGGGGTCTGACAGGCATTAACCTCCTAATTGGCTCCCCGCCCTATATAAACCCAAGGGGCATTCCAGGAAGTGTCCAGGTAACAATGTGGCTCTTCTGTAGTTGCCATGACCATTCTTGCACTTGAACTCCTGGCTTCGACCTCATCTTGCTTTGGACCTTGCTTCCTAACCCCTGAAACCCAATTGAGATTCTGATCCTTAGCATCAACCCATCTGGAACTTGACTATAAACTCCATTGCTGCTTTCAACTCCAGGTTTGACACTATTCTGACTGTGATGGGTTCCCTCTGGGGTGCCACTTGGAACTGGGGTAACATTGAGCCCCCTGACCCAGCAGCCTGGGCTGCCGCTTACACTGTACTGCTGTGACAAGCTCCCAAACCCTCCAGGCTTGCACTTTCAGCCTACATACAGGAAGGGGTACCCAGCTGCAGTTATATGCAGGAGCTTTGACCAGCCCCTTCATAGGAAGGCAACAGCAAAGGCAACTCCCCAGGTACTCTCCCCCTCTGGAGTATAAACCCAAAATTACACCGTCTTGCGCTCCACCGGGAACAGCATAAGCTCATAAAATGTGCCCCCTCCCTCAATGTGGAGAGGAATATGCAACAGCTTTCTGCCAGAGTTATGATCCCCACACACTGGTTTAGATAAAGCAAAAACAAATTTATTAACCACAAAAAGATAGATTATAAGTGATGGCAAACAGATCAAAGCAGATTATCTAGCAAATCAACAAAAAACGCAAATTAAGCTTCATATACTAAACAGATTGGATAGAAGTAGCAAATTTTCACCCCCTAAGAGAGGATACAAGCAGGCTGCAGGTTCTTAAAGGGCAAGCTGCACTTGCTTACAGCTTGGAATCCCCAGGTGTTCCATTCACAGGCTAAAAACCCCTTTAGCCTGGGTCCAGCACTTCCCCCACTTCAGTCTTTGTTCCTCAGGTGTTTCCAGGAGTCGTCTTGTGTGGGGAGTGAAGAACCACCGATGTCACTTCCTGCCTTATATAGCTTTTGCATAGGGCGGAAACCCTTTTTTTCCAAAGCTTGGTTCCCAGACCAGTCTGTGGAAAAACACTGACATCCCAAGTTGGAATCTAGAGACACGTCTTTGTAGAGTCATAGCCTCCAAGTAATGGCTGCTATCTGTAGCATTCTCAGAAAGGCTCCCCAGGTGGGAGATAAGCTTCTTCTAAATGCCTATTTTCCTTATGGCCCATTCCCTATAATAGGCCCTTCCCCACCCAGGTATTGAGAATGAAAGCATCTTATATAGTGGCACTCCCCAGGTGTAACTACATTTTGAAATACAGATATATAGTCAATATTCACCACTTCAGATACAAAAATGATACATGCGTACAACTAGGATAACCATATTCAGCAAATCAACCTTGTCAATGAGATCTCACATGACCCCTCTTGCATAAAGTACATAATTATGTCATAATCATACCATAATATCACTGTCAAGAGTATGGGGTGCCGTGTCATACGGATCATCGGCTCTGACTGCCCTTTGTCAAGATCCTGCCCTTCCCTGCCCTGATTGCCTTTCCCGAAACACTCAAACATCTGAAAACCAGGGAACAAAGGGTAGGTCTATACTTACCTGCCGAGTCGACGCGTAGCGTTCGACTTCTCGGAGTTCGAACTATCGCGTCTAATCTAGACGCGATAGTTCGACCTCCGAACGCGCTCCCGACGACTCTGGAACTCCACCACCGCGAACGGCAGTGGCAGAGTCGACGGGGGAGCCACGGACTTCGATCCCGCGGCGTCTGGATAGGTAAGAAGTTCGAACTAAGGTAGTTCGACTTCAGCTACGCTATTCGCGTAGCTGAAGTCGCGTACCTTAGTTCGACCCCCCACCCTAGTGTAGACCAGGCCAAAGAGTTATAGTGATGCAACACACACACCAGATCCACCCTCATCTTTGCCAGGTCATGCCCATGATAAACGAGGAAAGGCTGTGATGTGGGAAAGTCATAGGACTCTGAGGAGCGTGTACACCAGGTCGAGGTAGGAAGGGGTAGGTGCATGGAGATACAGACGACTCATGCCAGATTTGGCCTAGTGTATGGGGAAGGGGCGCTATACAACCATCTGCAGCATTTAAGGTTCAGAGAAGTGGAATGCAATGTTCTGTGCTGAATAAGATCACCCCAGGCAAAAGAGTATAGCCTAAAACAATAGCTCTCAGGGGTGTGAACTGCTCCATTCAGTTCAGTGGGTGTTTTCTTTCGCCTCCTGTGATTTCAGTGTCTGCAAGGCTATGGAATGCATGGAACAGGCCAGTTCCCAGCTCCCCATCCTGGTCTCAGTGCTGTGGGACCAGGTTTTGAATGTGGGACAATAGTGGGGGGAATAGGATTGTAGGAAGTTTTGAGGGCAGAGCTGAAGCCCTTCCCTATATCCTCCACTGAACAACTCTGACCCCTTCCTTGCCTCCCAACATTCCCCTACACTCATCTAACCTCCCCTTTCCTCTAGAAGCAGAACCCCCCCCCACACCACCACCACAAGGCACAGCAAATTGCAAGACAATCTGAATAAGCAGGTGGATTTTAGAGCACCTAAAAAGTCAATGTTTTAAAAATAAGCAGCTCTAAATGTTAACTATAGCAGAGCTGCCGCTCAGTAGTGTAATTGTGGCCACCCAACATGTGACAGGCTATAATCTTTGCAGCTCTGACCATGGCCAGGTAACTCAAGCCAGGAAATACCTTTCTTTGGTGCAGGGACCATGTTCACCTGTGTGTTTGTAGTTTCTAGTGCAACGAGCCCTCAGACTCATGGGGGCATCTGGGCACTACCACAAAATAATTAAAATTACATTTTAATGTGTTCATTAAAATGTAGTCACATCACAATAAAAAGGACAGATTTATTATTACTAATGTGAAAACGGAACTCTTCAAAATAGCAATTTTGTATAGAACCGAGAACTCCAAATGACTACATTAATAAAATCAACCTTGAAGTCAGGAACAACAAAATTAAGGTTCAATGGGCAAACTTATTTCTTCCTCCTTAGTAATATAATTACATGAATACACTATTTCTAAAATGCATATTATGGTATAATAGGGTCAACTGCTTTCTGAGCACCCCTAGTAGTCAGGGCTGCCTCTGCAGTGCCCTGCCTCTCTTTTCCCCTTCTTCAGGGCTTCTTAAACTACACACATAGAATCATAGAATATCAGGGTTGGAAGGGACCTCAGGAGGTCATCTAGTCCAACCTCCTGCTCAAAGCAGGACCAATGCCCTTCATCAAGCCTGACCTTAAAAACCTCTAAGGAAGGAGATTCCACCACCTCCCTAGGTAACCCATTCCAGTGCTTCACCATCCTCTTAGTGAAAAAGATTTTCCTAATATCCAACCTAAACCTCCAGCACTGCAATTCGAGACCGTTACTCCTTGTTCTGTCATCTGCTACCACTAACAACAGTCTAGATCCATCTTCTTTGGAACCCCCTTTCAGGTAGTTGAAAGCAGCTATCAAATCTCCACACACACCCCCCAATTCTTCTCTTCTGCAGACTAAACAATCACAGTTCCCTCAGCCTCTCCTCATAAGTCGTGCTCCAGCCCCCTAAACATTTTTTTTGTTGCCCTCTGCTGGACTCTTTCCAATTTTTCCACATCCTTCTTGTAGAGTGGGGCCCAAAACTGGACACAGTACTCCAGATGAGGCTTCACCAGTGCCAAATAGAGGGGAATGATCACATCCCTCGATCTGTGGCAATGCTCCTACTTATACAGCCCAAAATGTCGTTAGCCTTCTTGGCAACAAGGGCACACTGTCGACTCATATCCAGCTTCTCGCCCACTGTAACCCCTAGGTCCTTTTCAGCAGAACTGCTTCCTAGCCATTTGGTCCCTAGTCTGTAGCAGTGCATGGGATTCTTCTGTCCTAAGTGCAGGACTCTGCACTTGTCCTTGTGGAACCTCATCAGATTTCTTTTGGCTCGATCCTCTAATTTATCTAGGTCCCTCTTTAGCCTATCCCTACCCTCCAGCATATCTACCACTCCTCCCAGCTCAGTGTCATCTGCAGTCTAAAGGAAAGAAGTTACTCACCTTGTGCAGCAACAATGGTTCTTCGAGAGATGTGTGTCCTGTGGGTGCTCCTCTGCATGTGTCTGCATCCCCGAGCTGCTGATCGGAGATCTTCTGTAGCAGTGTCTGTTGGGTCTGCACATGCGCTCTCTCTCCTTGTGTCGCACTACAAGGTTAGCCAGCACACGTGGGCTAACTCCTACCACAAAGTCATAGCAAGAACTCTGAAGTAGAGGGGAGGAGGGCAGGCAGTGGAGCACACATAGGGACACACATCTCGAAGAACCATTGTTACTGCACAAGCTAACTTCTTCTTTGAGTAGTGTCACGATGGGTGCTCCACTGTAGGTGACTCCCGAGCAGTAACCCCCTTGGAGGGCTGGGACTTCAGAGTTGGGTTGGTCACAGATGATAGTACTGTGGAACCAAAGATGGCATCAGAGGCAGAGTCCCCAGTGATCACATAATGTTCTGCAAAGGCATGGACTGATGCCCATGTCGCCACTCTGCTGATCTCTGAGATGGGGACATCCTTAGAGAAGTGACAGATGAGATCATTCTCATGGAATTTTGTTCTGATTTACACTTGATGCAACAATAACTTCAAAGGGATTGAGAATGGTGCAACTTGGGGCAAAAACTGCCCTACTACCTTCTTTAGGATCCACCTTCTCCAAGAAGCAGGGAGAAACATGTTTTGAAAGCTGCAATTTTTGTTTTTGTAGAAGCTGCCGCTAAAGCCATTAGACTTAGGAGTTGCTCCGCTTTAAAAATTTATTCTGACATTTACACTGAATGTTCAACTTTATTACACCCCAGTCTGTAGATAATTTCAAATGCAGACTGAATGAATGCAGTGCTGTGTGTGTGGACAGCCACTGTCAGTAGAAGACTTTTTAGGATTCTCAAGTGTTAGGTCCTTATATGGTAAGGGGTGGTGCCCAATAAGAACATACCAACTTAACTACTTGTATCTCTTAAAAAGATGATGTAGTTCAACAATAAGCTACATTTGGCACACTTTTACCATTTTTATTACATAATTTAGTTCAATGTTGTCAGCTCAAATAGCTTTTGGGTGAGATTTTCCTTGAGAATAATTTTTATTTTAAGTTAGAAATTGCAGCATGCAGAGCAAATACAAAAGATAGGCCATTGAAAAGAGATACGGTGCAAGATCTTCTGATGCACCAAATATTTTCAGCATTTGACAAATTCCTCAGAAGTAGGTATTCTTCTTGAAAATTTTGGTCACATGTATCCAGAGTTGATCATACTCCTTTGGCATCAAAAGGCTGGTTGTCAACTGGGCCGAATTAATCTGTGGTATAGTTTACTATAGTGTGAACTACTGAGTCACTAAATCCCTCTGGTTATATTAGCAAATTGCCCTCCAACCAGCAAAAAACACCTTGGGTTCATAGGTTGTGATCCACTTCCTATAGAACCTGGTTCCAAAATTTAATATAAATAAAGAGGTCTCACAATAGCATAGTATATTTTTGATTATTGAATACAAACATTTATTTGTACTGGTTCCTAATTAAAAGGAGACGGGTTAGCACTGATCATGGACACTTCCCTCGCATGGACACATAGGAGAAAATAATAGACAGGTTTTAGTCATCCGGAAAAATCATTTTAAGGTCTTCTCAGTAACTGAGCACACTACTCTGTTCACTGCATACTGTAATTTGGGAACCTTTTGAAGACAGCTTAATCGGAAGATGTTACATTTGCTAAAAAGGTCTGTATCAAATACATATAACCATACACTACTGGCCTTACCAAGCTGGAATATTGCAAGCTTGAACTTCAGCCTTCACATCTGTTTTAAAGATGAGAGCAACCGCAAAGGCTGTATTTGACCATTTCTGTTTTATGGTCATTTGAAATGCTCTAAAATTGTGCTTTGTGATACCAGATTACTATAATTTCTGTTCCCTATAAGAAATTGTACTGAAAACACCATTAGAGAGGGCATGAACTGCTGCTAAGCATCAACTATTAGTCTCCAGGGCATCCAGTAGTTATTGTACCTATTTGGACAATTACATCCAGGAATCCACTCAAATTTACCATAATCCTTATTCAGTTCAACTATGCTTTTATTCAACCATTAACAAAGACCCATACTTATTTTAAACATTCAGCACAGATTTTTATTTCAAAACATATTAAACATTATGTTTACAAAGGACTATGGCGTGCATACAATACTGTGTTAAAAGCTTTTAATAGCTGCTACAGGAAACCTATTTGCTAGGAAACAAAATGTTCTGAGTAGTCAAAAATAAATTACGTTTTTAAATAATTATTCAGTCTACTCAAGAGTTCTTACCAATAGCAACTGATATTTCTGTTGTTCCACCACAGACAGGCACAGGGATTATCTTTTCAAACTATTATACACGCAGTAACCATTACTATAAATTACCAGTTCAGGTATTATTACTTTAGCACGCAATTCTTATTCTGAAGATGTATCACATGTTAATTTACACACAAATTTGTCATGACAATGGGCAGTAGAAGTTACTTCTCCAAATCCCCACAAATAACTTGAAATTGGAATGCACACCTCAAGTCAGGCACAATAACCGATGCTTTGTAATTCAACACATCTGTGGTGACATTAACCAAACTAGTCTTAGAATCCAATATTATACAGTTTCTTTGGATTTATGTTTTCGACAAACTAACATATACAGAAAAGAAGCTATGCTGCTCTCCTACCAAAACACCAAATATTGGTGAGTACATATGGTAATTGCTTATCTCTTACTCAGTACAAAAACAAAAAAAAAGTCTTAACTTTCACTGAATGCTGCAGAGTAACATTTTATTACATTTTTAAAAAGGTGAACATTTGACTGAATTTAATGCATGTGAAATACATCAGATTGACGACACTGGAGACCGAAGACATCCATCCCCAGAGCAAGTCAGTCACGGGCAGTAAGAAAGCAATAATCTTCACTGACACTGCTTTGACAAGGGACTTCTAGAAGAGAGGTGCTCTGGGCTGAGACTAGCAGCAAAGAGTCAACTGTGGTGGTTTTATTTATTATTCCAGCACCAAGACCTGGATGTCAATTTGTTTTTTCATTGAACAGACTTTTGTTCTGATGTAACTCTGTATCATGCTATTACATTCTGTCAAAGCCTTGTGCAGGGAATGAAAATTACTTTTACTAGAAGTCAAAGACTTGTTATAGTTCACCCTCATCCAGTGACGAAAATAAAACAAAACACCAAAAACAAACCACACACACACACACAACCAAGACTGGACTGAGTAAAACAGTTTTAAATTCAACAGACTGAAAACCCATCCGAGCCATAAAATGAATGCTGTATTCCATTGGAAAGGTGTCAGATCTATTTTCCTCCCCCACCTGCTTTAATTCCAACATGATTCTAAATGCTGCCATCTTCAGTACTAGAATATAAGCACTTAAGCATGTGCTTAAGTCCATCACTATTTAGGGCAGCACTGAAACACACACATGGCTTTAATACAGACTTTAATGGGATTTGCTTAAATGTTGCCCTAGATAGAAATGCTTTCCTGAATCAGACCGACTGCTGTAGCAGCATACCCTCTGAATCTTGGAATCTATTTTACAAAAGGCATAAAGCAACAATTTCCAATTCTAGTAATTCATAAATACCAGATACTAAAATGTCATCCTATAAGTGGGGGAGAAAAAAAGAGTAACAACATTTGGGGATTTGAAAGCCTGATATTTCATGACCTATTAAGGCTAGAAGTGCTCTGGTGGACCAGTGCAATTACTGTCAGGACCAATAGGCTCTACATTCTGGTTCTTGAGCTGTTACTAGAAAGACTGGTGTTAACTAGTTTTGTACCGCTATTACATCAGAACAATTTATTTAGTCACCTGATCAGATATTTGCTAGTTTCTCCCCAGTCTCTTTACTTATTTATTGTATACCGTATATAGACAGTTCCAGAAAATGTTTATTTCTACTATATACACAGGCAACACAACATTTTATTCCTAGGAATCACAAAAGAAAGTTTGTCAGTTAAAAATAATTTGAAGAAAAAACAGACTATGTATACACTTAAAAAATACCCCGTAATGTGGAATCCTTGAATATGCTCATTACTTCTGATTTTTAAAAACACTTAGCTCATTTTTCACGCTTCATAAAATACCTGCTTTACCTTCACAGAATACCTGTACACATTCATCATAAAGCATGAAGGAACCTAACAAACTGACAGTAAGAAACAATGCCCAATTAAAGATCAAATACACATGACTTTACAAACTTTAGACCATTTTTTTCCCACAGAAAACTTGAGAATGAAAGGGGAATTGCATTGGTACATTCTGTAATTCACTGGAGTGCCCAAAGAGGAAGAGAAAATACTGTTTTTACTCTCATATAATAAACCAAATAAGAGAAGTGAGTTCTGGAGAAGATCCATCTGAAGGTTTAAGGCATGTCAACTGTAACTAGGAGAGTGGAAACCATTATTCTCTCTTTTAAGACTACAGGCTTCCCTGAAACTGTCTACAGAAAATTAAATGATGTTGTTGATGTTAACCATAAAGTCTTCTAACTTTAATTAAAAAAAAAAAATACACATCTTTAATGCAAATGCATTAAAAAAACCTATAGTTTATTTTCACAGTAGTGACCATGAGTCTAGCATTGTGCTCTGAAGTGAGGGTGTCTGCGCCTAAGCAGACACATCACACACACAACACAAACAGTCTATATATGTATGAAGGTGATGGTGGGCCATTCTGCCACGCGGGGACGTGAAGTGCCATCTTGGACACTTGTATCATGGTGTCCTTCCAGCCTCACTGTATTAAGTCTACTGGGGAGGCAGCCTTATAAGTAGTCTAATGACCCTAGAGCCAGGAATTAGCACTGCAGCAATATTTTTCTAAAGATGAAGAGTTTAACCTTAACTGTGGACCCAATTTTCTTACACATTTTTTACAAAGGTGTTATTGCTGAATTTAGGCTCGATCTTTTTAATAGAGGATTTAACATTTTTGCTGTATTAACTTTTTTTTTTTGGAAATTAAGATAAACATACTGAATGCTAACACTGGAGACAGCAGTTAAATTTTCTACAACTTTTTTTATTGCAGTCTGCAGTTTTGTAAGATATTACTGGTTTCATAATCCAATAATCATTAACTACAATTCACGTGCCTAAACACTCCAATTTAATAAAAAAGGAGGAAATAAATCTACTGAAATGTATGCTAAAAACCATTAGTACGATAGAGCTATTGATAACTTAGTACTTAAGATAAATCTAATGTGCTAGAAAAACCATGACAGCATCATGGCTGACACACCTTATGTTGTCATCATTATTTCACTGCTGAGTACCATCTCATGACAACCAATAAAAATAAGCATTCCTTTAACAACTCATTAAAATGACTGATTTTGTACTTGCACACAGAGTGTTTAATTTGACTATTATTCTAGAAACACTTTATTATGGTAATGCCAAGAAGATCCAGACTAAATCCTCATTGTGACAGAGGCTATAAATATGGAGTAGAGGGAGGGCCCTATTCAGAATGCCACTGCACAAAGAAGGGTCTATAAATCATATTTCCTGGGATCTATAACTGGGTTAAAAATTACTCAAAGATGTTTCTTTTCATACAAAGGATCATATTTAGAATTGTCCTCCCCCCCCCCTTTTTTTTTCTTTTTTAAAAGAATAACATGGATAAAATTAGTTTGGTAATTTTTAAGTTGCTGGAAAGTTGATTTTAAAAAAACCCAACACATTTCAGATGTATGTTTCCACAAATGAAAATGGATGTTAAAAATGAAAATGTGCAGGTCATTAGTTCCTGGTGACAATTTGTTTTTTGAACACTAACAGACATTATGTTAAAAACATATACTTTTCCATAAGGCATCTATATGTAAAGATTCTGATTTTTTACATTTGTTAAGCAAGCATGTGGGTGATTGAGTATTTTGACATGGTAATTTTAAAAGCAGAGTTTACTCATTATTATATTGTCATTGAGCCTCATGGCTCAAAGGGATATGGGACACAGCCTTTGTTTCTCAGATACAGACATGGCACAAAGTATGGGATCTTAAATCTAGGTTTACCATGCATTTATAGCTTTCCTATTGTGTTATTAATGGCAAATATTAGTTGAAGTTGGAGACTGGAAGCCTCAAGTATTCCTTTTAAAAAAATGCATACATAAAAACAAATAGACAATGCGTATCGTATCAATGCTAAACACACTGATGGATTTTTTTTCACATTGGGAAAGGAACATTTCAAAATAGCAACAACATGTCTTCTCAGTTTATTAATTTTTTTGCTATTATTGAAGATACTTGTGTTTGAAAAAGAACGCTCCTCATATCAGAGATTCTTCTCTGTGACTATAGTAAAGAAATCAACCTTTGTTTATGAGATCACTATCTGGTAGCATGGAAATGACTGACATCACAAATTCAGTAAGTCAGGGTTATGAAAGATCAGGTTAGATGTGAACATGCTATCTATGTAGAAAACACTTACCACAATCTTTAATAGTGAGCAAAAAGCAACAAGAGAAAAGTGTAAAAATATTAAAGCTTGTGGATTCTTGTTAGTTGTATACATTTTAAAGCATTTTTCTCTCAAGTGACAACCCTTTTCAAAAGTTGCCTGGGTACACAATGACTTGATTAACCAAAACAGATATGTAATGCTGCTCAGCATGGTAGCATACACTAATATAACAGAACGTAGCAATTTCCCCAAGAGCAATTATAGTCTATCATTAATATACTGGTCTGTATACTACAGGAATATATTGATACTCTTAGTGAGAGCCTGACTTTTTCCAAAATTGTCATTTATGAAACAAAATGATGTTGAATAATGTAAAGAGTCTAACTTTGTTCCACAGAAGCAAGGAAATTCAAAGTTAGGACAGTTACTCCATCCAGAACTACACATATTGTGCCCATGCATTGCAGCACACTGAACTGATCTCAAAACACTGCAATACATAGGGCACAAAGGATCCAATCTTAGAAATATTATCTATAAACAATGTATGGTCATGTCAAAAAACTAGTAGCTATCTATAACAACCTCTCTCACTTGGGTTGAACCAGATCCCTGGGACTGGGTATGGACAGATTTGTACTATAGCTGTTTTATAATGCAAGGAGAGATGAAGTGCATGACATGGCCTGTATTTTGTATAATCAGAAGAAGAAACCCTGCTATAAAGTCAAGGTAGAGTCACTCAGGAATGGAATGGTTTTGCTCTGGTATTAAAAAAAACAAAACAAACAAAAAAAACCATACCACCTACATAGCATCTTATTTGTATTGTACCTGGTGTCGGATGATCTGAGTGTATTCTTTGACCAAGTATTTGGGGTAAAAATTTTTGCTCACGTATTTGTCTTTTGAGTCTAAGAACTTACACAAAAAAGAATGTAATTACTTTTTGGTGCCAATAAACCACTATTTCAAACCTGCATCAATAACCAAGGTATGAAAAGCCTTCAGTGCCACTAAAACTGCAATTTAAGGTCAACTACAGTTTGGGGGGAAAAGAGAAAAAAATGCTCTAGTGTACTTCAATTTGATGCCCAGGACAAGAACACATTTTAGGAATTTGAGATCTCTGCTTGTCTTGTGCTTTCCCCCTCCCCCATCATCTCTCACCTTCTTGATTATTACTTCTCAATAAATGAGAATAAAAAAAAGTGTGTGAACATCAGCATCTTCCAAATACTGTAATTAGATATGGTAATCCAAGATTACTTCTGCCTGGAAATATTTAAGTCCTTTGGTTAAATTTGGCAAGAATCCATTGGGACTTTGTGTACATCATCTTACTGAAACCCGAGTGCATTAAATTAAGCTTTACCAATAAATCGAAACAGAATACTAAGTTTAACTGCAAAAGTGAACTCAAGGATTAAATTGTTTTTACAAATACTCCTATTCCACGTGAGGATAACCTACACTTAACACAATCTTCAAGTGGAAGCATCACTCCCTGACAGCATAAACACTATTAGTGTATACATAAATAAGCTTCAAGTGTTATTAATTGAATGGTGACTGTCACACCTCTCAAAAGAAATGTTTTGAGAAGCAGCAGATAATTATACTATATTTTCTTTTAATAGCAGGTGCTTCACACCTTTAAAAGTTTTAGCATCTCTACAAGTAAATACACCCTTTGATCAACTAAAGATTTCAGCAACAAAAGACTTGGGGATTTAACTTGTTTAAAATTACTAAAAGTCTAACAATGCAAACTTCCAAAGAAAAAAGCCAAGTTAGTCATTTCAGCAGATGGCATCCTTGATTCAGTTGGTATTACTTGTTCTTCTTGTATGAAGAAAAAAACTACACACAAGGCATCTGATCTTTAAGTCTGTGTGTTAATATGCAAAGTGATGGGAAGCAGACAGTCTCTCTTGCAAAGGCAAAGTGCTTAATAATGTAAGGCCAGCAGATGTGAGGGTTTATTTTAAACTGTGCTTCACTATGAGCTGTCACTAGGCACAGCTGGAAGAGGGACAGAAGGCCACGACTGTTCTGAACTCAATCCAGGTAGAAGAGAGTGACAACTTCATGTTGATCAGGTGCAAGATGGTGTAAATCTCACTCTGTGGCTATTTTCATCTCTTCAGGACTCTCTCTAGATGGCCTGAAAGAAAATATTCACTTACTGAGGGAGAGCAAACAAAGAAAGGGAAGATGATGATAAAATGCATCGTTGCAAGATTATCGTATATTGTGAGACTGCATAAACATGGAAAGCTTTAGAACATAACTGCAAAACTAGACAGAAATTTGCTATGGGACCTAATCTTTATTTTCTGTTCATGTGAGTGGCCACCATTGGAGATACTGGTATTATACATATGAGTAAAATGCAGGATCAAGCCCACAATTGCTAATCTTGCCCCGGTATGTTATTTATATCAATGGTTGCAGTCACATTCATTACACTGCTTTGGAAACCACAATCCACCCCCTAGTTTTTATTTCTAGAGTATTATAGAATAACAAGTTCTTCCTAAAACCCTTCCCCAAACCCACAATGAATAGATTCCTATTTATAATAAGTTTGTTTGTTCTTACACAGTCTGTGATTCACTCCGCATCACACTAATTTATTACTTACTGATATATCTGCAGAGGCCATGGTGTTTGTGATGGGGTGGGAACTGAATTTGTTGGACTCACTAACATGGCACTGTATATGTTAGAGGCAACCACCAGTATACAAAGCAGTATGGGTCCTATGATCGCTCCTTCCAATCCTAGGTAATATGCTCCACCAGCTACTGCGAGGCCTGTCAGGTAGGGATGGCCACCTCTGGAATTACAGCATAAGGAGAATAAATTACTATAGAGCAATATTTTATACCAGCAAATAATATCATTTATGGAAATGTAGATTGATTAGCAAATATTATTTAGCATATCAAGCTGATGGAACTAGAGATTGCTATAAATGTTGCGAGTACAAACATTCTAGTATTATTAATTAGTATTTGGTCTTGGTAATGTCCACAATGTAGTAGACACTTTCCACATATTGAAGAAGTCTCTGTTACAAGTAGTTGATTCTAGGTAGGCTTCAGATTTCAAAATGAAATGCTCAAGGCTAATCATAAAACACAATCTTTGTAAAGATTTTTGAATTACAATTTATAAGATGGCTGGCAACATGTGTCTTCATGTAACCTCTAATTACTAAATGATGACATGTCATGTGTGCTCTAAGCTGTACACACGCTAAAAAGAGTAGTTTGTAGATTCACAACATTTCATATTCTCTCTTTGGAATTAGTTTTTATTTGCAGAATGGTAATGGGTAAACCAATGAAAATATCTACAGACATTCAATTTTAGCTGTCTTGTAACGCATCATAAAGCCATCTAGGAAACACAGGCTTGGGAGCAGTCTAATAACAACTGCTCTCAAAGACTGTAGCAAGTATCTCAAAAATGATGACTTTATGTGTTAAGGCCTGACTATCACCCCATCACTGTTCTATACAGCAATACTAAAGCTGCCATTCTAAATACTGCCAATACTCAAGCCCTGCTTCACTAAGGAAATCCTACAGCAGAAGAAGCCAACACTACAAATAAAAGATGGCAAATAAGCCGCTTGCAGGGAGGTAACCACATAATTAAAGGCTTGGCATGATCCCAAACACAAATGCACGATGGAAAGGCATCCATGATTTGCTAATCAATCCACATTTCCATAGGGAAAAAGGAGGAATATCTGATTATTTTCAAAAAGTTTCCTTTTAAATTCAAAATTAAGCTGAAACTTGAAATTAAATCTTGCTCTATGGTTGTTTAAAAAGAGGAGGGGAAATGTCAAACATATCTAAAAACATCAGGGAAAAAATTATTCAAAATTTCAAAACTTTCTACCACTCCTAGTAAATACATACATACATACATAATAATAAAAGACACACACCCCCCTCGCCAGACCCCAACTAATTAATCTAGCCATCTGGAAACCACTCCTAAGTGATGTGTCCTAAAGAGATGATTAAAATTGGGTCAAAATGAGAATATTTTATTTGTACCTTCCACCACTGCCATACTTTAGCAGTTCAAATTAAATGGAACAGTTCCAAAGCACAAAACTAAAACCCAACCAACAGTATTATGCAAAAAACAAAACCTAGCCTGCTCCGCATACTTACAGCACATAAGCCAGCATACTGACAATAAATAAGGGATTGTGTGGAGAAGCTTGTAGTAAAATAAGTAGTACACATTTTGCGGCGTGGTTTTGGAACTGAATATAAGGGAATGAGAATTTTGGCTAGCCAGGCAGAGTTCTGGCAGTTGATGTCAAACTGCTACACAAAGCACCAAAGACCCACCACAGTCCCGACTTATGCCACCTGCACTATTGCTGTTCTGATCTTTGTCACTACTGCACAGAGTGGGAGCTCAAAACGTAACACACAACCCAGCTTCACTTGTGACATAAATCAGATCTAATACACAGCAGGGGCAGGAGTAGATAATTTGATTATGAGAGGGTGGGATTTAGACAGATCTTTTGTTACCCTCACTAAAAAAAGTGGACTTGTGACTGATTGCTGAATTCTTTAAGTCTTTGTAAATTTTTTCAACGGTTGTGTCAACTTTAATTTTTTTGGTCCAGGTGGTTAAATTACATAGGCAGCTGCTCCAACAAGTTGCTGATGAGATACAACTAATATCAGTTTATACATTTAAAAAACCCGGCATAATCCAATTATAGCTATTTCTAATGCACTTAATCTAATCTACAATGCAGCAGAGTGTTTTTGTTTTATTTAATGGGAACAGTAGTGTTTCTTCTCTGACCCTTGGTAAATTCATCTCTATCAGAGGCATTTTATAGGCAGTAAACAGAGCCATCTCATTGCAGCTGAAAAAATTCTAATGAATTAATGGAAGAATGAGGTGATTGGCTTTTTAATGACCACTGTTCCTACAAGCACAAATAATCTATCATTGGAGAAGAGTAGTAATTTATACTTCACTTACTGGAACAAATTCATAGAAAAGCAACCAGTGCAATAGTCTGAAGAAACTTAAGCCTATGTATATTTTCAAGGACCAGTTCTCTCTGCACAGTATCATTACGTGGCTCAGTTGGATGAGACCAAAAAATTTTAAGACTAAGGCAAATCTTGTCTTCTCACAGAATAGAAATAAACAGTCTACCTAATGCTTTGATTTGATAAACAACCCTAGGTGCATTATAATAAAAATTAAGCTGTTCCAGCATCTAGCTAAAATAATTTAAGAGTTCTACTAGATGTACAATTACTCCTAAAGGCAGAGACAGCAGCAGTGCCTAAGAGCACATTTTTATATCTGTACATCTCTACAAAGTTGGGACCATTCCTTGCAGATGTGGACCTCCACCAGAGTTTTTTTTGTCACCTCCAGACTAGATCACTGTAATGAGCTCAACTTGGAAAGCTGAAAGTTTCAGCTGCCTGCTTATTATTCTGGATGCAACTGTAGGGTCTGGAGTTTCTCTTCTCTCTCAACAGTTGAAATCAGAGGGAAGCTCAAGCTGTTAGGGCCACATTTTTAAAGGTATTTAGGTGCCTCAAGTTGCACATAGGTGCGTAGTGGGACTTCCAACAGCATTGGGGGGCTAGGTGCCTATCTGTATCTTTAGGAACCTAAATACCGTCAAAAATCTGACTTGTAGTCTCTAGATTTTTTACATCTGGTGGTTAGTGCCAGAACATTCTTAAGGAGAGCCCCAAACTCTGGTACTCCTACTTAAGAACATAAGAATGGCCATAATGGGTCAGACCAAAGGTCCATCCAGCCCAGAATCCTGTCCACCGACAGCGACCAATGCCAGGTGCCCCAGAGGGAGTGAACCCAACAGGCAATGATCAAGTGATCTCTCCCCTGCCATCCATCTCCACCCTCTGACAAACAGAGGCTAGAGACACCATTCCTTACCCATCTTGGCTAATAGCCATTAATGGATTTAATCTCCATGAATTTACCTAGTTCTCTTTTAAACCCTGTTATAGTCCTAGCCTTCACAACCTCCTCAGGCAAGGAGTTCCACAGGTTGACTGTGCACTGTGTGTAGAAGAACTTCCTTTTATTTGTTTTAAAACTGCTGCCCATTAAGAACTAGGGGCCACCAAATGAAATTATAATATGGGAACAAGTAAATAGCTTTTCCTTATTCACTTTCTCCACATTACTCATGATTTTATATACCTCTATAATATTCCCCATTAGTCTCCTCTATTCCAAGCTGAAAAGTCCTAGCCTCTTTAATCTCTCCTCAAATGGGACCCATTCCAAACCCCTAATCATTTTAGTTGCCCTTCTCTAAACCTTTTCTAATGACGGTATATCTTTTTTGAGATGAGCAGACACACGTGTATGCAGTACAGAACATAATTCAACCTCCACGTGAAGGGAGTTTGGAAGAAACAGTCACCTTGGACTGATTAATCCGTAGTTGCCTACTACTGGGTTTCTTGTGCCTTCCTCTGAAGCATCTGGTACTGGTCATTCTAGAGTGAAGGTACTGGACTAGATGGACCATTGGTCTGATACAGTATATATGGCAATTCCTATGCTCCTGTATTTGCTTCGATTCTTTCTCAAGCAAAGCCAGAGTTGGCTGACTTTCAGGGTATGATGTAAGACTTATACATGCAGACTGCTGCTCACTGGTTGGGTAGAGAGGAGAGTATTGTGGTAGTACTGACGTTCTGAAAAGTTAGATTATTATTATTACATGGTCTCAATAATCTGTTCATGTGCTTAAAACACTGAAAACACCGCTATAGTTTGGACAAAAGTTAATTAAGGCAAGAGTGTGATCCAACATAAAAAAAATAACATGCTTTGAGAGGTCTTCAGCGAGACACTTACCCTGATATATCTGAGTAGATTGCTGTGTCTACAAAGTACGTTGGCAACAGGTGAAAAACCAAAAGCAAAATGGCTTTGCATCCTTCTCCTTGGGTCAGCCACAGATCTAGAATTGCGGGTATCGCTGCCCAGTACGTTCCCAGAAATGGAACAGCTCCAAGGATTGCTGCCAATGCTAACATAATAGAGTACGCCGTAAGTCAGAAGTTAGGAAGGAGAGATCAGAGAACATATTTTACAAAAAATACTTCGGGTCAGATTCTGTCACCTTTACTGTGCAAATAGCCCCATTTAAATCAATGGGACCACTTGAAATAAGGAACAAAAAAAAAGTTGCAGATCAGGCCTTTGGAGTATACAGCTCTTCCTTTTTTTTTGGTTATTATACCTTCTCCAAAATTCTGATACCTAAATTCTTTCCATATCAAAAATGTTTGATTGTGACATAAAAATGGACGTGAATAAAAAAAACAAGCAGGGGTTGAAAAGACTGCTTCTCAAGGTAGAAACTTCTATTTTACTCCTGAGGGAATTCTGTGCCACTGCGCAATTCAGATTTTTGTAGAAATTAACATTGTGCACGCAGAATTTCCTTTCCCCCACAGAAATGGGCCGCAGCACTGCTGGCTACCACTAGGGGCCACTGGACCCAGCAGAGTCCAGCTCACACATAGAAGATACTGCTAGGGGAAGGGGGATGGAGCTAAAGGGTTCCTGACAGCTGCAGTTCCCAGCACACACTGAGGGACGGAAAAGGTAGTGCCTAGGAAACTCCATGCAAGCCTAGGACTGAGCATCAGACTGTTTCTCTCTCTGGATCCCTGAACTTGGGGGGAAGGGTATCTGGGCAAGGGGGGCCTCGTGGCTGGGCTCTGGGGGGGGGGGGAGGGAGAGGGTTCAGATGTATTGGCTTGGGGGGTACGGGCGCACAGCTGGGCTCTGGGCAGGGGAAGGGAGTAGAGAAACAGGAACTAGGTTGTCAGACGTTTCTTTAACTCTCTACTTCTAGGGGAATCTTTGTGTGTGTCTGTATTGTTACAGACATTCTTACTGACAGGTATTTTGAAAAAAATTACAAAAATAATTGAAATTGGCATGATTATGTAGTGTTATTTTGACAACTAGACATGATAGAATTGTGCAGAATTTTAAAATATTGGGCACAGAATTTAACTTTTTGGCACAGAATGCCCTCATGAGTGCTATTTATACACCAATACAGTTGTGATCAGCAATATGGAAATTAAAAAAAAATATTTATATTTTTATTATAGACAGGGCTCGTAAAGCTACCTGTTATTACGGTTGCCCAACACTTCCCTTTTTTAAAGGCCCTGTTTTCAGTTGCTTACAACTTTGCTAAACTTTAACCATTTCCACTGAAATTTTACATGTCATGCCATCTGCCTGTCTCAGGCAGGCCTTCTCTCCCCCCGTATAATAAAAGCTTCAGCATTTCCAAAAATGAGGCTAGGAAAAAATTCTTTGAACAGCTCTACCATCCCATGCTTTAGAGTAGGGACTGGAAATCTGTCAGGGATGTGGCTTTTGCTGTCCCCAGGACGTATGCCCAAATTTGACTGACCTATAAGTCTTTGAAAAGTAGAGATTTCAGAGAATGTAGGTGCTTTAAAAAAAAAAAATTCTGTCCTCACTGAGCATGCTCCAGACTCTTACCGCTGCTAATGTCAATCAGATAAGGCATGCGCCAACACAACAGAGTGAGTGAGCATGCTCATCCCCTCACAGCTTGTATGTGTGAGAGACAGACAGGCTTTTGCATATGCCATCCCCACAGACCACATGCTCTCTCTAGCACAGGGCTACAGGAGCAAAGACAGGCTTCCCCCATTGTGGCTGCTCCAGGCTGTTGTGGGGCCAGGCAATGATGCCGACACCAAAAAGCCTCCCTTCTCCTGTGCTCTTAATGACAACCCCCAAATGGCACTCTCAAAGCGTGGCAAAGGAAGCAGCCTGACCGCAGAAGGGACAAAAACTGGACTGTTGGAGGCAAAGGAGTAGATTAGGACAAGATGTCTCGTGAGCCTAGGACCGCACAACGAACCTTAGTTCTGGCATTTCCTTACTTCTGAGTGCTTGAATTTGAAATCTTAAAGTTCTTCTGGCATAGTTTGCATGTGTAAATTATTATTATTTCAAACAAAGATCTTTATACAGGCAATATTTAATCACTACTGCCACTGCACAATAAAAGGATACATAGCTACCATCTGTAAAATAAATAACATTTGTTTTGGTTCTTACCTGATGGTATGAAGACAATATTAATTCCAAATATGGTGTGAGTGAGCCAGGTGTACAGTCCATAGAACCCAGCCATTTTGAGAGAAGCATCAAACACACCTCTAGAATGATCAAAGAAACCCAATTAAACTACTGATTACAAAAGTGGAGGAAATATCAAAACACATGTCCAAGTGAATCATACTATTAGTGAAGTAAGTTACTTGGTTCAATTCTAATGATGTATAAATTATCCATTTATTCCCTATGCCAAAGGATGCGTTCAACTCAAAGTGGATTTTTTTTTTGATTTGCCAAAATTTTCACAATTGTCAGATTCTGTTAAACCCCAAATGACTCTCCCTGCCTTTTTTCTAAACTGCCTGCGAGCTGAAAATTCAGTTATTCACACAGCTCTACTTATTAGCTTTATGTGCCTTCCCTTGCTAATCATCATCTACATCATCTCTCCGCTGGGGCTTAAGAACCCAATGATTTTAACTTCCTCCTGCTATCCTCTCCCTGCTGCCACCTTACTCCCACCTTACTGTTTTTGTAGGAATTTATGTATATCTAGTAATTTAAAATGCACCTATGTGAAGCTGTGGGTATATATACAGAACTTATAAATTAGGACTAATGTCTCAAATATGAAATCCTCAAAGAGACCTAAACCAGAAGCTCGTTGTCAAACACAAAACATTCAGCCACTTGCCCAGAAAAGACATGGTGGAGAAAAAAAAAGTTTTGAACAGTGACCTGAAAGTTAACAAATTCAGATCAATATGGGTGATGGGGTGGGGAGAGAGTGGTTTGCAATGTTGTTGATGCTTCACTGAAAACACCCTGAGCTCTATAGCTGATCTCATTTGCCATAGTACCACATCGGGAAAGGATAGTCTGAAACAAAATACTTCGTGTCCTGGTTAATGCAAAATATACAATATATTTTAAGTTATGCTAGAAGGAAACAGCTCAAATCTTTACAAAGAAAAACAAATTACATTAAGCAAGCTAAATGTCAGAGCTTGTATAAAAACTTCAAAATATTAAGATACTATCATATTTCGATTAGATAAAACAATCAGCATTATTTCTGCACTCTCCTTTTCTATTACATTGAACGCAATATGCCAGTTCTCTACAAAAGTTTAAAGAATATAATTTTCTTGTAATGAAAGTCTGTTACAGAACTAGTTCTGTTTTTAATTACTTACACTATCAAAATAAATCATATCTGAAGTGTCAAAAAATATAAGTTCTGTTCTGATTAACTGAAATTCCTGTTCTTTTTACCCACTAGCTTCTCAAAACTAGCGTGGCAAGTGTCAGTTTAAACCCTGTATACAATTTTGTCTGTAGCTGGTTTCCATGTCCAAGATATTTAGGTTTTGGAGAGGAAAGCCTTCAGAGTTGCTCACAAAGATGAAATGCTACATATGTACCACCAAGCCTGGAAGGAAGTAATAAAAAACCATTTCAACTATACCTACTGAGGGCTCTCCTCCTGGTAACACTAAGAATTCGTCTCTTCCCTCCCATCTTCGCCTAATCCTTGCCCAAGTAGTTTCCTCCTCTGTCAGGCTCTTCTAGCACCTGAACCCATTCCAAGGCGTTCCCTTCTAATGATGGAGCAAACCCTTCTTCTTTATAAACAAGGAGAGGGGTCTGCAACCATTAAGTGAGGCCCCTAATTGGGGAAGTGAATTTTTTTTTTAATTGCTATATAACTTGTCAGGAGTCTTCAAAAATAAGAAAAATCATAATTAGGAGGATTCTGTTACGCTTTAATACTTAAACATTGGTTGTGGGAACCCAAGTTCCAGTATGGCTTAATATGAAACTTTTAAATCCTCAGGTTTATAATGTCCTTTGAAACTGAATATGAGCTGCTACACAAATAAAGTTGAGGTTAATATGTCTAGCCAAAAAAATCACTGAAAAGTATCCCCACAGTCTTTCTCTGCTTACTCTCTCTTAGAAGATGCTTGTATACTTTGCCAAAATTAGCATGATACATGGTCTCCAAAGAGATTTTTGAGAGTGGATGGATATTAGTTTTCAGTTTATGAGCTCTGGCTTGAGGCAGGTGTCTGAGGTACCAACCTCACTTGAAATTAAACTGTTCTATCTACAGCTACTTGAAAGAGATTTTTGGGTACTCAGTCACTGAACATTTCCCCATAGCCTATGATAAATGCAATAGTAAACAGAAACAACTCCATGAGCCAAAAAAACCCTTTGGATTTCTAAATATAACTTTGTGTATTAGAAAACAATTGCAAATCTGCTTTCGGCACACAGGAAAGCACTTGAAATAGAGGATCAAATTCATTTTAATAACCAAGTGAAATCTGTAAGAACTGCATCCACTTATGCCCTGCACTCAGAGCTTAAAATAAAGGCATTTCAGACATGTCTTTTATAATTAGCAATAGCTAGTATATTTTCTTAATATGCTAGTGTTTCAATGAGTATATAATCTGCACAGATCACTACATAGCTTTAGAGCTGTGTATTTACTTAGATAAGTTATTTTTGTTATTTACTTATTGATAATGCAGTAGGCAGAGCTTTTAAGTAAGTTTGATAGTGTTTACACTGATAAACCAGTCATTCATTATGCATATGCCATTAGAATAATAAAAACGAGGAAATTGACTGGACAGGCTTAAATTTGTTACACTCAAAACTTCTCAACATTTGGATCCAATTTCTGCTATCATAACCATGAAGCACATCTCTGAATGTGAGCCCAGTTAGTCATTTTAGTAACTGATATCAACATTATGCATTATCTCCTCCCATCTACGTGATGACAGACCCTCAGAGTGGTTTGTGCAAAAATCATAAAGTTCTATATTACCATAAAAAGAGGCAGACTTTTTGAGCCAATTTAGCAAGCTAATATTTTCACTTACACGGGAAGGATTAATTTGAGCTTTTGAAACTGCTCAGATGTGTAATCCAATAGGGAGGTGTGAATGTTCCTTAGTCTTTACATGTTTCAACAAAGTCAGAAAGCCAAATGCAAAATGTATCACTTAGGAACACCTTGTGGATGAAACATCACTTGGAAGAGCTATGGTCTGTAACTGGGATTACAGAAATTCAAGAACAGTGTATGGCATATCTTGATATTCTTGGTTTTACTTAACTGCAAAAGACACACACATGAGAAAACAAAAGAATAGTAAGAGTGCTCAC
This sequence comes from Mauremys mutica, assembly GCF_020497125.1. NCBI lineage: Eukaryota > Metazoa > Chordata > Testudines > Geoemydidae > Mauremys > Mauremys mutica. The sequence continues at coordinate 184,099,054 of NC_059073.1, read as the reverse complement.
CTTGTGCTATTCAAGCTCAAAATCTGGGGGTGGGGGAAATCATGCTGGATCCCCACATACTTCTGGATAGTTGCATAGCAGCAGTGACCAAAAATACATTTCTATCATTTCTACTTAGCCATAAAGTTGTAGATTCTAATATGGTGATTCCTGACTTTTTCCAGTTAGTACCAGATTAGAATCAATGCAGTGAGGCTAGAGCTCCCTGTTAATTTCTTAGTGAACTTTACGGTGATTTTCTCTAATTAGGCCTTAAATGAGTTGGCTCCTGGTTATCTCTCATTACCTTTCCCCCATGAGATACCTCTGAGATCACATGAGGCAAACAGCTGCTAGTCACACAAAGAAAGGATGGAAGGACGACATTTACAAGTGAGGGCTTCTGGACTGTGGAATCTACTTCATGCTTCAGACAAAAGTATTATTTTACTTCCAGGGCTCTCTACAAGGCCTATTTGTTTTCTAAAGTTCTTCCTGAGCACTGGGGAAAGAGGAGCAAGTGGACTGGGCTGGAGGGAGAGTTTTCATGTGAGGCAGTAGAGTGGACCTATGAGGGATCAATTTATTGGACACTATCCTAAACTACCAACATGTTTTTATACTAAGGGTACATGCTCTTTGAGCACTGGATGCAAATATAATTAAAAATTGGAAAAAAAAAATGATGTTCCAACAACTTGTAAAATATAGTACCGTGAATAGCATGTCAGAAGCCAGCTGGTGGTCTGCTACAGAGCAAAGGCCAGTTATCGTCACTGTAATAGGGATAAGGGAGCTCAGGCAACCTAGAATATTTGGTTTGCTTTTCGTCTCTCAGAGAGGTTCAGGAGATGCATAAAAGGAAGAGAAGTCAACTTTTCAGTCATCCCCCAGCCACCTGCTTTAGCAAAAATCCTCTGCCTTAGTTAAGTTGGCTACAAGACTGCAAACTAATGACAAAGCTGAAAATGCCGCTTTTATCAGAGTGGCACTTGGCAACAGCAGGACCCAGAGGAGAGGCAAAGTAAACCCACCACAGGCAGGTAACTTGCAGGAGTCAGTATACTGGGAGAACTGGTAGTAACCATAAATTATAAGTATGAAGTTAGGGAAAGGAGGAGAAAAAGCACATCTGGGGAGTAAAAAACTAAAATAAAAATGTCTTTTACTATCAGCTATCCTGTAGAGAATGAATAGACACATTATTTGAAACGGGGAACTCCAATATTCTGCCTCATACAAACCTACGAGAGACATGCTAACAAGAACAAGCTTTACACATTTTTGTTAGTCACTGAGGAAAACCTTACTACAATTAATACCCTGTACACTTGTTTAAATAATGGAACTTCTGGGGGGTGTTTATACTTTGTGCAACTTAATACTTAAAAGGGATAGCAACTGTTTAAACATTATGCATTACTTAAAACTTTATGTAATACACAAAACTAGCCACATTTGCAATTGTAATGGGGAGCATGGACACAGAAACTGCACAGGAACTGAGTAATTTAAACTGATGCTCTCATGCCCTAGATACCTATCAATTTCCAGCTCTGGATACATCTCTTAATTCTCCAAACAAGAGGGGTCAGGATAGATCTGGAGAGGCAATACATTCAGAAAAAAGTTACTGCTAGGTAACTTCTCTCCTTTATCACACTGCCTGAGCATGAAGCCTGCTGTAGGAAATGACTAGCTAGCCGTGAAAATTCTGAAGGAAAGCTGCTAATTGAAAAGACTGAAGCACTACTCTTCAAAACGGAACATCCGATCTAGACTGAGTATTGAGAGAATAATGTTTTGTACAAACAAGAAATGAGCTGCAAATAGCAGAACTGAAACAGCTTGTTTGTGGCTTTTCACAAAAAATCTAACCATCTTTTAGCCCTCTTAAAAAAGTTTGCCCTATCAAGATAAAAACTAATCATATTTCTTTATATATCCAATTCCACCATGAAGATGTGAAAGGAAAAATTATGATAAAGTAATTGATTGATTCAGTAAAATTCAAAGACCACTCTACTAAACAAAATGATAGGAGATCAACACTACTTTGGTCCTTAGGAGAAGGTGTAAACAGGATCAAGCGTGTGTGTCATCAGAGCCTGCTGTTGAAAAAAAAATCTCTTGGCTAATGTTACAGCCACAAAGAAAAACTGTGAACGTGCAATGTGAAGGAATAGGTAGATGAGTTTTCAAATTGTAGGAGACTTGTGAAAATTAAGTTTAAATACCACAAACTCATCCATTTACAAATCTAGGAATATACTTCTACCATATCCTTAAGAAGCCATTTTACTAGGTTAAGAGGGGGGAAAAAGACTTGGCCCCATCCCCTGCACAGTAAAAAGGTAAGAAGAGATAGTTATGTACACTTTAGCTGTAAATCAACAAAGGATTGTCTTTATGAGACATAAAATGTTCCAAAATAAGTCAGCCAATGGAACAGAATTGGACCAGCCTTAAGTTTAGACTCTATATCAACTTGAAAAGACTTCCTCCAACATGACTCCTTAGATTAGAAGATGTTTCCCATAATTTCAATAGCAAAGATGTGATTGACTAAAGAAACACAGGGTATATTTACACTGCAATTAGACCCCCAGTCAGCTGGCACTGGCCAGCCACAGGTCTCAGGTTAAGAGGCTTTTTAATTGAGGTGTAGACATTTGGGCTCAGGCTGCAGCCCAAGCTCTGGAACCCTCCCACCTCACTGCGTTCTAGAGTCCAGGGCTCCACCCCGAACATCTACACTGCAATTAAACAGCCCCTGAGCTCAAGTCAGCTGGCACGGGCCAGCAGCAGGTTTTTAATGGCAGTGTAGACATACCCACAGTGACCCCAGCTTCAACAGCCCAGCAACCACACTTTTAGGAGAGACTTGGGCTTGAAGAACAAAATGTAGGTTCCTGATGAGGGATAACATTTCCAAGAACTACATCTGTTGAAGTGAACAAGATCACTCAGGTCCTGTCCTGCCATTTCAATGTGTCTACATTCTCTGGCACAGAACACTGAACATTGTGTGTTCCAGTTTGTGACAAGCAAGTCTACATATGGATTAGTCCACTTAAAAAAACAAAACAAAAAATCCAACCACTGATTCCTTTGAAGACCACTCAGGCCTGTTCATAGTAGCAATTTAAGGTGGTTTTCACTCCTCCAGAAGTAGATGAGAAAGCACTGACCTTGTTCATGGTGCACCATTCCTGAGATTTACTGCATCTTGTCATAGCCAGACCAAGATCCTCCCTGCCTATTCAAGTAATAGTCTGCCATAATGTTACCAAACAATTAAAAAAAAGAGTAACACTAATCCTGTGCAGGGAGAAGGTTAGGATTGTGACTGCTCAGGCTGGTGAAGCGAGGAAATGAGGGATTGCTATCAGGTAGAGATTTTATTTTGCATCCAAGGAGCATGCACATGCATGACCCTGATAGTTTACTGCATTGAGAGGGGTGGTAATTTGTAAGACAGTGCTTGTTACTCCTAATATGTGGATCTGCAGAGGCGATATAATGAGGAGAAAGTTAAAGTTACATAGTTAATCTCTCAAAATGTCTGGAAATGCCATAGTTAAAGTTGCACATTCATTATATATATATATACACCCCACGCCCCGTGGATAGTTTTATAAAAGGTATAATTAAGCATCTTTATATTACATGGTATTTAAATATACTTGTATTTATTCATGTAATTTTAATATCTTTTACCTTGTACACAATTATACAATAGTCCTCATACAATTTCATACCTTAATTGTATGTAATTCTGTTTATATACACTTATAAACACATATACCATACAGATATATAAATATTATATATGTTTATTTACATACAATCCAGAGGAGAACTGGATGAGAATGGAAATACACAAACAACACTTTCTGGAAACCTGCTGTCTGGTGGGTAAAGAAATTTTAGCTTTTTAAATTACTGACCCCCATATAATGCTAGTCAATATGTCTGATTGAGCGATAACTAAAAGGTCAGGCACATGAGGCAGATGGTAACTACAAAAACAGAATGAACAACCTATGTTCATTACAATACTGATCGTGTTTGTGATAAAACAATATGGAAGCTCTTACACAACCAGCTAATGTTAGCTAAATACACCTCATTTCCCTAGTTTAGAGAGCCTAGAAGAGGATAATATTTTCTCAGACAAATGATTTTGTGCACTGAGAGTAGTACCGTATATTACTATGGTCTCATATGTTTTTTGCAGCTTGACCTAAACGCTGCACTGGAGTGTTGCAGAAGACTAGAAATTCTGTAGTAGCTCTGGATACATTAAAAAATAACTGGGAGGAGAGTTTGCAGAGTAAAATGAATGAATAAACTGAAATATGCCTTTTATTATTTAATTTCATATTAAAATTAAGTTTATATTCACCTGGAACATTAATTTTCAACAATAACTGGTTCTTATCTAATGCTTTTCATCAGTAGATCTCAAAGCTCTTTAGAAAGGAGATCAATATCATTACCCCATTTTACAGATGGAGAAACTGAGGCACAGAGAGGGGGAGGGGAAGTGACCTGCTAAGGTCAACCAGCAGGTCAGTGGCACAGCTGGGAATAAAACCCAGGTCTACTGAGTCTCAGTCCCTTGCTCTATCCTCTAGGCCACACTCAGAGAATGGTATTAGTCCAGCCGTTGCAGCCATTCGGGAAAAACTGGAGATTTGAAATAAATAAAGCAAGGGATAGTTTAGGATTTTGGAACACAGGAAGGTATGGGAGGCTATTTTAAGTTGTGAAATAAGCAAATTAGCTGGTTATTTCTGTTAAAGTTACTAGCAGTAATTAACCAACAGTTAATTATGACATTAGGTTTCAAAATTAACACTCCACTGTGATCATCAGGTAGTTCACCCTTTCCTTAGAGTTAGGGTCTGCCTCATTCTGCACACAACCTGAAACATCACTGAATTAATTTGGAATGTGAATCTGAAAGGTTTTCACCACCAAAGCCAAAGCATAGATTCTGGTACACAAATCTGATTCAAAAAGTGGATTCTATCCTGATTTCAGAAAAGCAAAAGGGGAAGGAAGGAAGGAAAATTTTGGAAATGCCATTTTTAACCTTCTACCCTCACCCTGTTCAAACATTATACTAACTGAAAGCAAATGAACACTATATACACACAAGCAAGAACTATAAATTGTGAAAATGTAATACACTTTTCCGCATTCTTGTGAGCCATAAGTCTCTGTAAAAGATACTTCTGGTACTGAAGGGACATATAGTGCATGCAGACTTCTTTCAAGACTTAATTTAGTAAACAAATGTTAACAAAAACTCACTCAATTAAAAAGGTATACTATTAACACTGCAGTCAAAAATCCACACATTCTAGCTTTCCTGGGCATATTATACACTTTTACTCTTAATATGCTGGAAGACAATTGTTTTCTCTGGGAACTGTATCACCATCTCATTTTCTTCACTATTTGACTATTCTGTGAAAGCAATAGCCTGGATATATTTAGGTGATTGATGCAGCTTTTGCATAACACAGCTCTCTACATCTTCTGAGGCCTGGTCTACACTACGAGTTTATCTCGAATTTAGCAGCGTTAAATCGAATTAACCCTGCACCTGTCCACACAACGAAGCCCTTTATTTCGATATAAAGGGCTCTTAATATAGATATCTGTACTCCTCCCTGACGAGGGGAGTAGCGCTGAAATCGATATTTCCATTTCGAATTAGGGTTAGTGTGGCCGCAGTTTGACTGTATTGGCCTCCGGGAGCTATCCCACAGTGCACCATTGTGACCACTCTGGACAGCAATCTGAACTTGGATGCACTGGCCAGGTAGACAGGAAAAGCCCCGCAAACTTTTGAATTTCATTTCCTGTTTGCCCAGCGTGGAGAGCTGATCAGCACAGGTGACCATGCAGTCCCAGAATCAAAAAAGAGCTCCAGCATGTACCGTACGGGAGATACTGAATCTGATCTCTGTATGGGGAGATGAATCTGTTTTATCAGAACTCCGTTCCAATAGACAAAATGACAAAACATTTGAAAAAAATCTCCAAGGCCATGATGGACAGAGGCCACAACAGGGACTCAACACAGGGCTGCGTGAAACTTAAGGAGCTGAGACAAGCGTACCAGAAAGCCAAAGAATCAAATGGACGCTCACGGAGGGAGGGGCGACTGACGCCTGTAGCTATCCCACAGTTTCTGCACTCTCCGAAAATCATTTGAATTCTTAGCTGAGCTCCCAAAGCCTGGAGGGTCAAAAACATTGTCGCGGGTGGTTCAAGGTATGTGTCGTCAGCCCCCCCGCCCCCCATGGGAGCAAAGGGAAAAAAATTGTTTCTCGCCTTTTTTCCAATGTCACCGTATGTCTACTGGATGCTGCTGGCAGACACGGTGCTGCAGCATCCCCTTGCCTTGCCTTATGGATGGCAGATGGTACAGTAGGACTGGTATCCGTCATCGTCATCCCGTGGGTGCTCCTGGCTGGCCTCGGTGAGGTTGGCCGGGGGCGCCTGAGCAAAAATGGGAATGACTCCAGGTCATTCTATTCTTTAAGCTTTGTCTAATGGAGATTCAGTCCTGCCTGGAATATCATGGCAGCTGGAGGCTTCTGCCTCAGGCTGCTCTCCCAAGTCAGCAGCACCATGTGGTCGTGCCCACGCCTTGCTATCAGGGCTCACAATCAGATACTTAGATCTCTACATTTTGCTGCAAATAAAAAAATTAAGCTGCCATCCCTAGAACTGTCCCCCAACATACATATCCTGGGACAACCAAAGGCCCACACACAAATGGAGATTCAGTCCTGCCTGTGCTTCTATCCTAGTGCTTGTCACAGATTCCCATTTTCAGCTATAGGCTGAGTAAGTGCAGAACGGTGGTTCACTCTACTTTGCTGTAAGCCAACCGCCCTCCCCTCCGCCCTTTGATCTCTGCTTGCAGAGGCAATAAAGTCAGTGGTGTTTCTTATTCATGCATGCTTTATTACTTCATCACACAAATAGGGGGATAACTGCCATGGTAGCCCAGGAGGGGTGGGGGAGGAGGGAAGCAACAGGTGGGGTTGTTGCAGGGGCACCCCCTAGAATGGCATGCAGCTCATCATTTCTGCGGGATATCTGGGGCTCTGACCCAGAGCGGCCATTTGCCTCTCTGGTTCTTTAGTAGGCTTGCCTGATATTCTAGGCAAGACTGACTCTCCATTAGACAAAGCTTAAAGAAGAGAATGACCTGGGGAGTCATTCCCATTTTTGTCCAGGCGCCCCCGACCGACCTCACCGAGGCTGGCCAGGAGCACCCATGACAGCAGCAGACGGTACATTAGGACTGGTAACTATCTTTGCTAACTTGCAAAAGGCAAGGAGATGCTGCTGTGTAGCACTGCAGTACCGCGTCTGTTAGCAACATCCAGTAGACATATGAAAAAAGGCTGAACGGGCTCCATGGTTGCCGTGCTATGGCGTCTGCCTGGGCAATCCAGAGAAAAGGATGCGAAATGATTGTCTGCAGTTGCTTTCATGGAGGGAGGACTGACTGACAACATTTACCCATAACCACCCGCAACAAATTTTTGGCCCCCATCAGGCATTGGGATCTCAACCCAGAATTCCAATGGGCGGGGGAGACTGCGGAAACTATGGTATAGCTATGGGATAGCACAGTGCAACGCTCCGGAAGTCGACGCTAGCCTCGGTACATGGACACAAGCCACCGAATTAGTGTGCTTAGTGTGGCCGCATGCTGTCAACTTTAAACAGTCTGTTTCCAAAAATCAGTTTCTGTAAAATCGGAATAATCCCATAGTGTAGACATTCCCTGAGTTACTACAATAAAAGCTGTTTTATCCGGCACTTCACTAACCCGAAACCTCTATAAACCGGCATTTCTGATCATTATTGAAATTCCGGTTGGTGCTGGGCCGGCAGCGTATTTTGCGTGGGATGAGGTATGGAGCGTGGGCTCTGGGAGGGAGTTTGGGCACGGGAGGGGATGTGAAGTGTCAGATCTGGGAGGCGCACACCTCGGGCGGCTTCCCACAAGTGGTGACCTGTCCCTGCTACTCTTAGGTGAAGGTGCGACAGGCGGCTCTGCGCATTGCCTCCGCCCCGCCCTAAGTGCTGCCTCCGCAGCTCCCACTGGCTGGGAAACGTAGCCAATGGGAGCTGCAGGGACGGCGCCTGCAGGCGGAGGCAGTGCACAGAGCTGTGCCTTCACCTAGGACCAGCCGCGACAGGTCGCTGCTTGTGGGAGCAGCCCGAAGTGAGTGCCCCCCCAAATCCGGCACCCCCCCACACTGCTGCGAGCCCCCTCCCACACGCAAACTCCCTCCCAAAGCCCATGCCCCAACCCTGCACTCCCTTCTTCACCCAACTCCCTCCCTCTTTGTTAACAGGCATTTTTCACTTACCAGCATCCCCCATTCCCTCAGCTACCAGATAAAACAGCTTTTACTGTAAATAAAAGTTCTCAAGTGTTAATAGAAACCCGACTGAACAATCAAGGCACTGTAGCTCTCTGCATCAAACATTGCCTTTTCACTTTTAGGCAACTTTGGTTCAGTCCCTTTCTTTGTTAGGAGAACCTTTTCTTTAAAATCTGGAGGACGCTTTTCCATTTGCTTTTTAGGAAAAACTATGATCATTTGGGAGAATTTTCTATAACCAACCAAGAATCTCAAGATTTTGAAATGTATTAAAATGGATGAAGAAAATAACGATAACACTTCTCAAATGGAAAACAAACACTACTCATCTTCCTGGTGTTACTAAATTTGAGCTTTTGCTAAGAAGAATGTTTCAAGAATCCAGTCAAAACACTGAACTGGTCTTATGACTTCTATAACACTGAAAGCTGCAGTAACTTTAAGCCACAGCCATACCCGTGTGCATGCACTCATGTGAAAATATCGCACACACTAAATTGCACTGAGGCCGTGACAACATGCAACTTAGTAATGTGCAATATCTCCACCAGAGCAAGCAGAATGGGAACTTCAGGGAAGAAGGGTATGGTGCATTCAGGAAGAGAACGACATGCTGCTAAGGGAAAGGAAAATGGTTCAGGCAAAGGTGCGCATGCTGCTACTAAAGAGATCCAGGAACTTGAGAATTACCACTTCATCCAATCAGAAATGAGGAGACAAAAGCATCATCCCTCTACTTTTAGGGATACATGAATCAAGGTGGTAATAGTCAATCAAAGACACGTGAAGTAGTTGGGTTATTATGAACTAACTTCATACAAAGGACTTTGACAGTCTCTAGTGCCCTGGGAAAGCAGTTATCTGGTAATTTACACCCCAGCCCTCAAAGTACTGCTTTATTTAAAAAAAAAAATTACATTCTGAGTATTTTCACTTACTGAAGTATTAATGGCTAATAGACACAAAAGTCCTGTAAAATCTAATAATTCTAGTTCATATCTGAAACAAGTTTTCTTGTTAGTCCTGAGTGAAAGCCTCAGCAAATATTTCCATCAACTCAAGGTAGTGTGTCATCAACCCCTTCTTTGGCCAACTAACGCTGTATGTTTCTTTTTCTGAAAATCACCTACACTGCTGCTAGCTAGGCCATGTAAAGTTCTTTATGGAACAATGGAAGGTATGTTTTCTTCTAGCCGTGGAGCATTTGCCTCTGCAACATCCCCAAGACCTCCTGGCCTAGGGAATGAGAAGTCTCAAGTGCTAGTGCAAAGCACTACCTAATGAATGACTGGGTCAGCCCAAAATAGTATTTTATTTATAATTTTGAATCATATCCCATATGCATAGAATTCAGTACAGGTGAGCACTTTAAACTAGGCAGGACAAGCTTCTTATATGAACAAAATTCACCAACATATTTTTAACAATAATATTAATTTAAATACATAATACTTCTAACTCTCTTGGGGGTACTCTGAAAACCAACACTAACTCCCAATAATTCTAATTTACTTGGATGTCATATGAATGAATTAAGGAAATAAACTAGTCTACAGATGTAGAATTGATTTGATTATATTCTCATTACTTCGATTAATTGTAAAATGTAAGCCCATGCAGCTTCAGTATCAAGACACAAGACAAATCTTGGTTTATTTCATTAAACAATTAAAGATTGGTCCCCTTGGTCTTATCTAATAAATGGAAATTTCAGTCACCGTAATTGGTAATAAATGATACAGATCACTGAATGGGTTCAGGAACAATGGTTGTTCTAGCATGCAAATGAATCCTGAAGAACTGTGTAAGTCTGCCAAATATACTATTTCATGGGAGATTAACAGCCCCTATTGCCCCTCTTCCACCATTGGATCTGGCTGAATTTTAAGAAACACACTTCACTACTGAAGTATCGTTCATTACACCCTTGGATTGCCAAACAATCCAGATGACTGATGTAGGTTCTTTCCTAATAATTCAAGCTAAGTTTAAGATGGATTAATGTTAGTTCTAACTACATCAACCTAAGCAATACGCCTCTTGTGCCGGTGGAGTTATTAGGTCGGTGTAGTGGGTGACTTACATCAGCACAAACAATGTTGTAGTGTAGATACTTACAGAGTTAGGTCAACGTAAGCTGTCAAGTATAAACCAAACCGGGGGATAAGAGAGAGTGTTGGAATTTATGGGGTGTGTGGAAAACAATTGTATTCGCAACACAGTAACTATTTGACCACTGGGGGGGATGAAGGAAGTTTGGGGGTGGGGGTGGGAAATCTCTGTAAGGAATAATTATTTATCTTGTTATTTGCAGGGTTTTACATTTGGGTCTTATGCCTACAGCGAGTACTTACTTAACATTTTTGACCTTCTAAAACACTCAAAACCTGGTTTAAGAGCTCTATCCTGCTTAGCATGCACCAATCTCAAGCACATCATAGGTCCCCGAACATGCCCAATCATCTCTTTTGAAGAGCAGAAAATAAGATTTTTCCTAATTTCTAATTACATTTTTAAAAGAATTAAAGGAAGGAATAATACCAGATACGAAAGGACAACAGATAAAAAAGCTGCCTTACAACTCTGAAGGAATCTTGCAAGTGATCTTGGTAAAGAATGAAAATCACAAGGTAAGTAAATATATCATCTTTGTGCCAGATTCTCAAATTTAGAGAGAATCTTGAGGAATGTCGCTAATTAAAGAGTATAATTACAAATGAAATAAGGGCTACTATCCATAGGTATGATTTATTTATTTTAAATAAAAGGTGGTAAGATACCTCACAAGGCACGAAACAATAAAAAAAACTTTCAGAACACGTCAACAAAAACCAAAACTTTGCATCAATGTCACTGATTTCCATTAAAGAACATTCTGAAAATCAATAACTCAAACAGGTGGGAGGAGCTGGTCTGATATAGAACAAGTATTTCAGAAACAGGTACTATAAGATAAGGGGACCATATAAGCAGTATTCTTCCTTAGAGACTGAATCTGTGCAAACTGTAAAAGTATTGAGCAAAACTAATAGGTTGCTTTGCATAGAGCCATGATTTAAACATTCCTGTGACTGACAAAGGAAGCTGTTCAGTGTTGGATAGAATAAATCTTCACCTGACTAACTGCAGGCCTGCCAGATCATAGCTGTGAGAAATAAAAATCAGTCATTTCAACACAATTCTTTAAGTTATGGTATTACCTAGGGAACCGGTATTAACAAAAACAAAGAAAACACTGGATGAATTTTCTAATGTCTTAAGTTCATTCCAAGTTCATCCCTAGGACTCAGGGCAGTTTACACTACAACTTAAGCCCAGGGTTCAAACTAAGGCTCAACTCTAACCCCCCTTCCATCTACACACAAACTGCGTTAACTCAGGGCTCAGATACAGGATCCCAGGACCTTGTGGGGTGGAGGGCCTGAGCCTGACCCAACTTGGACCCAGGGTTCAAGCCTTATTCCTTTGTAGAGTAGATGCTGTCCCAGTGGACTCGGGCTCTGGGAGTTTGCCAACAGTATTCCACAGTCCCATAGACTGACTCTCTTTATCCTCTGGAGTCAAGTTTGGTGGACATTCAAGTTTTCCCACAGTGCACCACAAACAAAGGGCTAGAGCAACTAAATTTTGGGGAGGGTGCTAGGAAGTCTGGGATATGGGTGATTGTACTCAAGTGTGCATAATGCACTCTAGATGCTGGAGCTCCAGGTTGCTAACTCAAATTCTACTAACCCTGGGTTTACATTGCAGTGAAGGCATATCCTCAGAGGCATGATTCAAAGAAGGATCCACGTGAATGTATGCTCCAAGTACTTAGAAGAATATTCTGTGGGCTGTTGCACTGCCCAGTTGTGGGTCTAGCTCCCTGCTACCATTCTCAAGTGCACCTCCACAATCTGAATTCATGAGACAGGAACAAGCAGGAGTGGAACACATGGCGCACAGCAGAGGGCCAACCTGAAATGGGCTTGTCCATACAAAGGCTCATAGCTCAATCAGTTCAGGGAGAAGGTGTCATCAACTTTGCAGATCTGGCATCAATGGAACACAGAAGAATAAAAACCACTACAGATTGTCCATGGGAGACCAAACTGCACTTGGAAAGTCTGTCAAACATGCCATTTCATGGGAGATTATTGCCCCTCTTCCACCATTGGAACCTTTGCTGAATGACTGCTGAAAGCCAACACACAAATTGGGCTACTGAAGCCTCTCACTGACGCAAAAAATTGAGGCAGAACCCTTAAAGCATGAATCTTTTTCGGTTGTACTTTCCCTGTTCCTATGAGTACATCTTACCTAGCATTTGGAAGTATTTCACACTTCTGGGCACCACCTCATTTTAAATAATAAATAGTAAACCAGCTGCATAGTTATGCCCTGTTGAAAAAACACCAACGTACCAACTAAAATTGTTGCTATTGATTGGAAATCGGACAAAGGATACTCTGAATCCTGTTTAAAGAACTATGAGCAATGGGAGCCATAGCTGAAGTTGAGAATCACTGGGTAACATTTATGAGGCAGCTTCTTCACTGAACACTATCAGAAAAGGACTGACTGAAATGTTCTGCAGCCTCAACTCAGGTGTCTGGAACATGCCCTGTCGGGTAGTATTTAGAGCAGTGGTTCTCAACCCGAGGCCCAGTCAACACACAGCTGTGACCCTATGCAACATGCTCAGGGCCATAGTTAGTATATATATTCTGTGGCTGCAGCCAACATACTACATAGAGAGCTGCATATGCGGCCCACAATGGTAAATAGGTTGAGAATCACTGGTTTAGAGGCATGAGCACCAAGAGTGAGAATTATGCACTCATGATACCTTTAGAGAAAATTATAAACTTCATCTCTAGTAGCTCCCATTACACTAATATCACTAAGTCATTTGGCATAGGTGGGTGCACAGAGATGTTTTGAGGCTGAATTAATGGTTGTAAAATGTTATGAGAGTCTAAGATGAAAGGAACTAGATGAGTGCCATTATGATGTTATAATTCATACCAGCAGAGTATCTTGATCCTATTACTGTACATCCCAGACTACTATTCATCAGCATGTGATTTAACTAAGGCTACAATTATGTCATGGCGGTCACCAGTGTCATGGAACCCCTGAATTTTGCCATTTATATGCTGCTCTGCTTTAACAGGTTTGTTAGTCTACTTTGATCAGCTGCCATGCACTAACAATTCGCTAGTTTGCTCTGATCTAATCACATTTCAAAAAGAGGACTAGATCAAAGCAAACTAACAAACTGTTAACATGCAGCAGCAGGGTCCACAAGGTTCCCATTATTATAGTGTGAAATTATCTATTTCTTACCAAGACTGTGCTATGAATTACAAACTGTTTTACCATGACAAAAATCATATCTATAGATTTAATATATAAGCCATATCAGATGCACATGCAGTTTTAGCTTATTATTCTCCTTCAAGGTCAGAATCTGGGAAGAACGGATTTTTTAAAAAAATAAAATATACTTGCTACACTGTGACAAACAAGCAATTTTCCTGCAGACAGCCTGATGAACTGACAGAATCATAATTATTTTCCAAATGGCATGAGATCTGACAAACAATGAACAATCATATATTATATATATATATATATATATATATATATATTTATATATATATATATATATATATATAAAACCACACTAACAGTAATAATTCAAGATAAGTCCTCACCATTAGTCTATTCTGACCATTAGTCCTCAAGAAATCAGTCATTAAGTTCATTATGGAAACTGGATTATCACAAAAAGAGTAAGTCCTTTCATTCTCCTTTCTGCTGCTCTACATAACCCACTGTATTTATTCCACCCGCAAAGCTGCAGCTAATGTATTGCATCTATTGATTCTAAGGCCAGAATGGACCATTGTGATCATCAAGACTGATCTGTATAACAGTCCATAGAACTGCCCCAAAGTTCCTAAAGCATATGTTTTAGCAAGAAGATCTCATATCAGGCCAAGTCTATACTGAAAAATTAGATTGACATAGCTATGTTGCTCAGGGCCATGGAAAATGTCATGCCCTGAGCACCGTAGTTAGGTCAACCTAACCCACCGTGTAGAGGCAGCTAAGACAATGGAAGAGTTCTTCTGCCAATCTAGCTACCGCCTTTTGGACAGGTGGATTAACAATATCGACAGAAAAAACCCTTCCATCAATATAAGCAGCAGCTACACTACAGCACTACACTGGCACAGCTGCAGTGCCATCACTGGACCACTGTAGCGTAGATATACGCTCAGTGTTATGGCAAATTCTGTAGATGTGTGTGCAACTTAACATTCAGGGTAGAATTTAGATTAACAGAGTGAGGGTAGGAAAAGAAAAGCATACAGGGATTAGGGAACAAGGGTAGACTAAAGGGACCCGATAGCACACACTTCTGCATATCTTTACATCTGCATTCTTTTAAAGCCAAATTTGACTTCTTGCATCTTCAAAATAAAGTCTCTGTCAGCAAGGCAGGCCAGCATCCCCTTATACTTCCCAATCGTTTGCTCTGCTTTATCTAGTGCTGATGCCTGTTGTCTCTCCTTCCCTACACCTTGCTTCTCTGGCTTTACTTCTCTCCTCCCTTAGTTTCCCATCCCCTCCAGTTCGTTGTTTTCCTATATACTGATCCAGTTCATTGCATTATCTGTGATATGGGCCTACAAAGTGAAACAAATTCTTTGGTGAATGGCACTTTGAAGCTAGGAGTATACACACAGCCCTAATCAACAAAACAATGAAGCTAGCCTCTGCCACTGTACAATTAAAGATGCTATATAAATGTATGGGGTCATGGAAAGACAACTTGGGAGAAACTGGCCAGGCACTAAAGCACAGAAGCACGATTGCAAACAGGATGAGTTTACTTAGTGCGGCTCTACTTAGTAATCTAGTGACATGCACACAGTCCAAATCAAAAAAGCAAAGAAGATAGTCTCTACCATTGTGGCTGCTCTGTTCCCTCATGCCATGGGATGAAAAGCAGATATAGTCAATCATACTAATGTCTGTAAGCTGCTACTGTAAGAGGATACCTAGAAACATCTTTATTTAGTTATCACAAAATAAGTAACTGTATAATTAAAAACAGTTGTATTATAAAATGTCTCAGTAAAAATAATGTATTTTTCAAAAGTTCTAAGAATTGGGGCGGGGAGGGTTCAGGAGGGGGAAGGGGGAGAGACAGAGGTGGCACATTTAGCGTGGAACAATCTGGATCAAGATTTTCTTCTCTGCCTCATCCCAACAAGGACACACTGGTCTATTATTAACATACTCTAAGTCCTTGAAATATGAGCAGCCACAACTGCATATCCTTAACACAAACAGCTAAAATTAAACTAAACTAAAATTATTCAATATTCATACAAAAAATATGCCAGTCTCACAAAGAAATTGTTTTCCACAGCTAGTGAGAAAGCAACAACATACCTTATGGCCTCTTCCACAGACTGGCCAACAATATTTGAGGATGCGCCTGGTTGAGACAAAGGTGTCAAGCTAATCACCCACTTCACTGGTTTGTAGTACTCATCACTGGAACTTAACAGATAAAACAATGTGGTCAGGAAAATCACCTGTAAAACAAATCACAATTTGAAAGAAAAAAATGCATTAAACACTATGCAGATAATAGAATGCAAATATGTTTCAGGTCATTTAACATAATTGTGAAACGCACAAAATACTATTGGACACACAGACTTAGAGAAATGCACTTCAGGTCATACAAATGGCACATCTGAAAGTAAATCTTGCCTTTGAAAAAGGGATTTGACAGTTACCTGAAAGAGTTCCAAGCAATCATTTTTAATTTTTTCCCCCCAGTACAGAGGCACCAGTCCTTTACTGCATTGAAGTTTGGAAGAGCTCCTAGAGAATCAGTCAGACTTTCCCTTTTAATCTTACTGGCATCTTTCTGTCACATATTACACCACTTATTTCTGTCCATTTGAGTGAGACATTTATTATCTTAGTTCTAATTTTGTCCTCTATTTCCCCATTTTCCAGGATTCTGGAACCCAGATACTTGAAACTGTGTGTTTTCTGTAACAGTCTGCCCATCTAGTTTCAAGAATAAGCCTTCAATGTTCACATCATATAAGTTGCATACCATATACTCTGTTTTTCCTCTGCTTATTTTGAGCTCATGTCTCTCCAACATCTCTCTCCAGTTATCAAAATCTTCTTCTAGACTACCTATCTTTCTCCTCACTGCACAGAATGGTATCTGCAACAGCATGCATCAAGATGCCTCCTTCTGTATATTCCTTGAGAGGGTATCCAGGACAAGGATAAACAAGGAAGAACTCAGTGTTGATCCCTGACACACTTCTACCTTTACCAAGAGTTTATCTGTTTCACCACCAGAAGTTCTGAATATTGACATAGCACCTACATATGTGGCTTGACCAATCCACACAAAGTTCTGGTACCATCTTCTCCCTCGTACACCGCCAGATGACTTGTCTCGGAACTCTGTCAAAGGTCTTTTCCAGATCAATAGCAACCACCTTTTTCCTTGTATCTTGGCACCAAGGTCCTTTTCCTCCACATGTTTAGTATCTTTTCCCATCACATGATGGAGCTGAACAAGAATGCCAGCAGAGGGATATCTTCTATTCCAAGCTTTTTCCATGCCTCAATAACGATTCTGTTTGGGCCTCAGCCTTATTTTACATTTCTTTTAGAGCATTTGCCACTTCATCTGGTCTGATAGAATGATGAACTTTGGTGTAGTAGAGCATAAAATAGCATTACTTTCTTCGATTTTATTCTTTTAAAAGCTGTTCAAAATGCCTTTTCCATCAATCCTTTATATGACTATCAACAATCAATACCATACCAACTTCATCTTTGATGAACCTCACTTCCTTTATATATCTTTGGTACTTCTGTCTTGTCCTTTCACCAGTCTATACATTCCCTTTCCCCCCCGCCTTTGTTCTAGGTCTTACATAAAATTTCTCCAAAACCTTTGCTTTCGCTTTTGTAACTACATTCCTGGGCAATTTCTTTACATACTACTATTCCTCCACCTCGTTTGCTCCTACTACCATAATTTCTCTCTCTCATCTTTTATCACTTCAACACCAAGTTGCTTTTTGAATAAAGGCTTTCTCTTTTGATTCACCCACAACTAGTTTAGCACTCTCCAATATATCTGTCATCATTGCTGGTACCAAGCCAGTACCAAGAAAAAGGAGGCGGGCTTGTGCCAGGTTAGCAGCCAGATGTAAAAATTTGCCATAAACTGACACTATGAGTCCTCAAATAAATCAAGACAATGGGAGAGTATTCTCAAGAAATGATGCACGGTGTCCCTGGCCAAGTGTTGTAGGTGAGGGCTACAGTGTAACTTCAGAAGCATGCAGTTAATGAAGTTAGTCCAGAAATTGAAGATCAGACTGGTACATTGGAATGATGGTCCAGTAACTGGCTGTAGCATGGGGCTAGGAAACACTGAAGAGGAGGAAGGTAGAATCATAGAAGATTAGGGTTGGAAGAGACCTCAGGAGGTCATCTAGTTCAATCCCCTGCTCAAAGCTGGACCGACATCAACTAAATCATCCCAGCCAGGGCTCTGTCAAGCTGGGCCTTAAAAACCTCTAAGGATGGAGATTTCACCACCTCCCTAGGTAACCCATTCCAGTGCTTCACCACCCTCCTAGTGAAATAGCGTTTCCTAATATCCAACCTAGACCTCCCCCATTGCAACTTGAGGCCATTGCTCCTTGTTCTGTCATCTGGTACCACTAAGAACAGCCGAACTCCATCCTTTTTGGAATCCCCATTCAGGTAGTTGAAGGCTGCTATCAAATCCCACCTCACTCTTCTCTTCTGCAGACTAAATAACCCCAGTTCCCTCAACCTCTCCTCATAAGTCGTCATGTGCCCCAGCCCTCTAATCATTTTCGATGCCCTCCACTGGACTCTCTCCAATTTGTCCACATCTCTTCTGTAGGGGGGGGGGGGCAAAACTGGACATAATACTACAGGTGTGGCCTCACCAATGCCCAATAGGAGGGGAATAATCACTTCCCTCGATTCGCTGGCAATGAGCCTATTTAATACAGCCCAATATGTCATTGCCCTTTCTGGCAACAAGGGCACTCTGCCGACTCATATCCAGCTTCTTGTCCACTGTAATCCCCAGGTCCTTGTCTGCAGAACTGCTGCTTAGTCAGTCAGTTCCCAGCCTGTAGCGGTGCATGGGATTCTTCTTTCTTAAGTGCAGGACTCTGCACTTGTCCTTGTTGAACCTCACCAGATTTCTTTTGGCCCAATCCTCTAATTTGTCTAGGACACTCCGGACCCTATCCCTACCCTCCAGCATCTCTACCTCTCCCCCGAGTTTAGTGTAATCTGCGAACTTGCTGAGGATGCAATTAATCCCATCATCCAGATCATTGATAAAGATGTTAAACAAAACCAGCGCCAGGATCGATCCCTGGGGAACTCCGCTTGATATTGGCTACCAACTAGACATTAAGCCGTTGATCACTACCCGTTGAGCCCAACAATCTAGCCAGCTTTCTATTCACTTTATAGTCCATTCATCCAAGCCATACTTTTTTAACTTGCTGGCAAGAACACTGTGGGAGACTGTATCAAAAGCTTTGCTAAAATCAAGATATATCACATCCATCGCTTTTCCCATATCCACAGAGCCCATTATCTCATCATAGAAGGCAATCAGGCAGAAGGTACAGACAGCATGTATCTGGGAAACAAAATGGAAAGTGGAAAAGGCAAAAGAGATTGGAGAAGAATACAAAATTATTTACTGTGGGGCCTTCAACTGAAGAAACAGAGTAGCCATATCTCAATAGTAAAATAAAGGAAAGAGTGGTGATAATAAATAGAATCCGTGAGAGGTTAACGATGGTCAAGCTGGCTTTTGAAGGTGGGTTACTAAATGCTTCCTAATCTGGCTGTGCTGAGGATGAGAAACCAACTCTCTGGAAGATGTCGGACAATGCTCTTCAGCAAGTTCCAGAAAATGAGGAAATAATTATTGGCACCAACTGAAATGGACATGCTGGAAGAGACAGGCATGGATATAGCAGACAACACAGTGGCCAGGGCTACAGAACTTTACATGACAAAAAAGAAAGCATATTGCACTTGATATAAGCTCATGACCTAGTAGTATCCAACACATTCTTTACAAAAAGAGATAAACAGCTTATTACCAACAAGAGTGGGAGCCAGACTGACTATTTTTCACGTTTCCTAGAAAAAAAACAAAAAAAGATATAAAGGACCGCAAGATGATTGCAGGAAAGTCTTACTCGTCAACATAGAACACTCACTTTAGATAGGCGTCTTAGAACATAAAGAGAAAATGAAAGAGGGTAACACCAAAAGATTAGGTGGCAAAAACTACAAGTTAAGGGTGAAGATTTATGGAGAAGATGAGGGCAGCACCACATGTGGAAGGAATGGATAAATTTGGGGATTTTTATGGTAGCAATAAGGTATTTTTTCCAGATCTCAAATAATTTGTGTGGCTCTTTTTTACACCGTCTCCAGTTTTTCAACATCCTTTTTCAAATGTGGACACCAGAACTGGGTGCAGTATTCCAGCATTGATATTACCAATACTATACTCAAAGATAAAATCAACTCCCCACTTCTCTTCACTATTCCTTCATTTATACATCCAAGGATCGCATTAGCCTTGTTTTGCCAGAGCATCACACTGGGAGGGCACCTCTTTCTGTGCTGCTTTCACCACATAAGCCACACTGCTACTCACAAAAGGGAGAGTCAGAAAGCTGGACAAGAGTTCTCCTGGATGATTAGGACTGCCCTTGCTTATTTCTGAAAGCGAGCCATGAGAATATAATAGGGCAGCACAGAGCTGAACTGATGAGCTGCCGGAAGAACTCCTTCCCACCTGGAACGCAAACTGTGCAGGACTGGATTACAGTCTGAAGCCCTAGGTGCACTATCACACAGGACAATTTTAGCCCAGTCTGCATAGCACCACACTCACACCATGGCCTCTTCCCCTATTTGGAATGGCAGCAGAAGCTTCCCTTTCCTAAGGAGCAACAATGCAGCAGCATTTGAGGACCCTATCCTACCTTGGAGAAGCAGGAGTGACAGAAGGGAGTTAGTTGAACTAAATGATACACAGACATACAGTTCATTTAATTAATATTAAGTGAAAATGCATGTCATTAGAGCATCATACTCCAACAATTCCATTTATAAGGAAGTGCAATTAAATTTTGAAAAAAGAGAACCTGTATTGTGCAAAGTAATGCCAGGAATCACAAGATAAATACTATATTCAATATAACTGACTTGCCCCCCTCCTCCCACAAACAGAATAGTTCCAACATTACATGCAACATCAAGACATGTGCTCCCCTTTGTCCATTAGTAGATCTTAAGTAAGCTTGAGCATTTGTTTTGGAAAATTTCAGAATCACCTTAGCCACTAGTTGGGAAAGCAATGTAAGGCTTCAATTGTGGGTCAACAAAAGAAGAGGGAGGCCACTGAAGACAACCTGTTAAGCCATTCTTTGCATTTTACAAGGCACTTAGTGATTTCTTAATTTAAAAATATGCAAAAATTAAACTTCTAAGGCCTGGGCTACACTAGTGGGGGGAGGGGGGGGTTCGAACTAAGATACACAACTTCAGCTATGCTATTTGAGTAGCTGAAGTCTAAGTATCTTAGTTCAACTTACCTGGCCGCCCTCCTGGCGGCGAGTCGACTGCCGCAGCTTCCCCGTCGACTCCGCTTACTCCTCCTGCCGAGGTGGAGTACAGGCATTGATTAGCAGATCGATTTATCGCGTCCAGATGAGACACAATAAATTGATCCCCGATGCATCGAACACTATCCGCTGATCCGGCGGGTAGTATAGATGTACCCTAAGTCATAACTGAGGCACCAAAGGACTGCATCTAAACAGAAAGTGACTGGTGAGAAAATTCTGTGCTAAAATATACAGCCTAGTACTATATATATTAATGTAGTTTAATTGTGTGCGAGACAGGTCTGTACATTGGGAAACATGTCTATCCCTGCTGTTCACTGAGTTATTTTCTGTCCAGAGACTTTACTGCTGACATACTAAAAAACGTGTTGAGAATTTCCATATTCCCCAACAGAACTGCAGGTCTCCTTCGGCCAAATAGCACTTTTATCTTCCCGTTCTGCAGTAAAAATATGAGCTGAACCAACTTTATTCACTGTTCATCTATAGAAAATGTGTAAATTCAATCCTACTTAAAACACTAACAAAACAGAGCTAGCTTGTGTCACTGATTACAGGGCCAGATTAACCCTAGGTTTAAGAGAATACAACTAAAGAAGAGCTGTTCCTCTTTGTGTTAGGTTGAATTGCTGAGACACCCAGAGGAATATCGAGTTAAGTGAAGACAACTGATCTATTTGGACACTTGAGGCTTTTATTTAAAATGAAGGTGTTATCTGACTTCCAGAGAGTTCTCTTGCAAAAACAAAAAAGTTTAAATGTTTGAGACAAAGAACTACAGTCTTGCTGAGACCTTAATACAGAGCTGCTTTGTTGGATTTCTGAAAGTGGTGTACTACATGTGAGTTACAAGATTCAAATCATTTTCATCATCTGTAAGAGTAAATATTTATTGATAAGTTGCCTTTGATATAGTGTTCTGGTCAACTCATTTCTGAAGTGATGATTGTTACTGAGAGCCATCTTCATAGAAAGATGCAACACAGAACAGGTAGCTGAGGGTTCAAATGGAGGACCCATTAACCCAGTGGCCTTCAAACTGTGGGGTGCCCCACCTGGAAGGCACAGAGGAACACGGGGGGGGAGGGGGCGCAATAGGGCCTGGCCAAGCTCCCACAGGGTGTGGGGAATGAGCCCCAGCTGCAGCCCTGCTCCAGCCCCAGTCACAGCCCCTCTGCTAAGCCAATTGTGCAGTAATGGGGGGGGGGGGAAAGGAGGCATGGACACATTCCATTACTGGTAAGAGAGGACGCAACAGGAAAAATGGCACCACTGCATTGATCCCTTGAGGACAATATTCCAGGGAGAGGTGGCTGGTTCCCCCAGTGGTGAAAATACATGAGTCAGAACTCTGAGAAACTTGACCACCGCTAGATGAGAAAAAAATGGTCTTGAATATGTGGATGACATGCAGATATTGCTGCCACGTGAATCTGGAGTTAACTGATTGAGAGATCTGAATCCTTAAATATAATTTGTACAGGAGCATATGAAGAAACAGTGTGAGTTGGAGACAAAATGCCCTGAGATGGCCAAACTTTTCCACTTAGCATAAATAGATCTTGTTGAACCTTTTCAACTTTGTATTAAGATATTCTGCACATCTCTAGAACAAGTCCTTTTCATGACAGTCAACCTGACAGCATCCACTGATGCAGGGATGCTGTATCTGGATGCAAAGTCTTCCTTTTATCCCGAGAGGCAGTGATAGTGTTATTGTTATTGGAGAACATATGGAAAGTGTTATCAGTTCCAGACCAGTATTGCCTAGGCCAGGCTGGACCTAAGAGGATTATCAGTGCTGATTCTTGCTTGATTTTCTTCAATGCTCCTGGAACAAGAGGAATTGGCAGGTACATAGACACAGATGCTTGTGGAATGCATCCACTCAAGATCTCTGACTCCACCCCCCTGTGGAACAGAAGTTTTTGAATTTCACATTCTCTTGGGTAGCAAACAAGTCAATATCTGGAAATCCCTACTGATTAGATGACAGGGTCTTTTACTGATCATTTGTGGTTCTGTGAAAACTGTTTGCTCAAGTGGTCTGCTAGCATATTCTGTAGCCCTGGTAGATGAAGGACTGAAATTGTCAATTTGATGTTGTACGCTCCAGTTCCACCAGATAATAGTTTCTTTGCAAAGTGGGAGTAGATTTGGCTCCTCCCCATTTGTTTATATACAGTAGAACTTCAGAGTTACCACCGCCTTGAAAAAGTTGTTCTTTCAAAAGTTTACAAGTGAACATTGGCTTAATACAACGTTGAAACTTTACTATGCAGAAGAAAACTGGTGCTTTTAACCATCTTAATTTAAATGAAACAAGCACAGAAACAGTTTCCTTACCTGGTTCATTTTTTTTTTAAAACTTTCCCTTTTTTTAGTAGTTTAATGTTTAACACAGTACTGTTCTGCAGTTGCTTTTTTGGTGTGTCTGCTGGTGCCTGATTGTGTAGTTCCAAATGAGGTGTGTGGTTGACAGTTCATAACTCTGGTATTCGTAACTGAGGTTCTACTGTAAAATATTACTGTGGTATCGTCTGTTATTACTTGGATTCTTGCTGTGGATGTAAGGAAGAAACCTCTCTGAGTTCTAGAATATTGATATGCAAAGCGAGTCTCCTTTTGGAATCATAAATCCTAAACTTGTCATTGGGATGGGGTGGGGGTCTGCACCTAGCCAAAACGGAGGCATTTGTCACTAGGGTCTTTGTTGGAGGAGGTAGAAAAAAGGAAATGCCCTGGTATACTTGATATGGGTTTTCCCACCAGTTTAAGAATAAAAGGATTTCTTGTGGAATCTGTGTTTCCATGTCTATATGATATCTATTCGGATCGGTAGAGTGGACTTCAACCATTCTTGTAAACAACAAACGCAAAGTCAGACAGACTTGGGTTTGCAGACTGTTAATGTGCCTTCCCAACTACAAAATGCAATTATGTCCTGTGTGCCGGGGGCGGGGATTGAGAGCTTCAAACCAGTCTAGAAGATCCAAGATATGGATTATTTTAGCCAGAGTCACCATTCTGAATATGCACTGACAGACAAATGTGCTCAGAGCTCTTAAGTTCAAAATGGAGCACCAACATGACTTCCTGGGAACTAATTTACTTGGGTTAGTTTCCCAGATGTGAAGAAGAGCTCCGTGAAGGCTCATCTGTCTCACCAACAGAAGTTGGTCCAAAAAAGTGGTGCCAAAGCGATCAGTACCAGAACCAACAGCCCTATCAGCATGAGAGCAAACCCATGAGGTGATACTTCAGACTCTATATCCAAGATAGTGATAGAATGACTTTGTCAGCATCAGAGGTCCAACTTCGGTGTCTTTGCGGACACCAGAGGGACCCTTGTTGAGGCTTTCAGCTGTCCTCTTTTCAAGTTGAAAGTGAAGATGTCTCTTTCAATTTAGATGGAGACCTGTGTCTATGCTGCTTGGATGAGAAGTGCTGAAATCTCCCCGTGTGGATGGGAGGAGGGAATGACAAAATGATCAGTAGAAGGCTTTGATTAAACAGGAGCCCTAGAAGCTGAGACACAGGCAGTTACTGTGGAGGCACTTTTTGCAAAGGACTGCTTGGACCCAGAAGGAGCCTGCTTTAAAGGGTCTTAGGCAGACCTTAGACTTATCTAGGAGAAAGAGCTTTAACAGATCATCTCTTGCTTTTAACAGCTGTTTTGAAAGCAAACAAAATAAATTTCTGGTTGATGTGCCCCTCACAGAGAGGAAATAAACTCTCAGTGTCCATCTGTCATAAATGAAGGGGGGGGGCGCTCCCTTTTATGGACACCCAGCCAGCCAGCTAGCTATAAAACCCCTCTTATTAGCTGTTTTCTACTTGCTTTACCTGTAAAGGGTTAAAAAGTCCATAGGTAAAAGCAAGGGAACGAGCACCTGACCAAAGGAGCCAATGGGCAGGCTAGAACTTTTAAAATTGGGAAAAAACCTTCCCCTTTGTCTGTCTGTTATTGTTCTCCCTGGAAGAGGGGGACAGAGCAGCAATGCTGTAAGAAGCTTTGGGCCAGGTATGGAAAAATCATCAGATCATACCTAGAAACTACTAATTTCAAACCCCAGATATGTAAGTAGATCAGAAAACGTCTAGAAAGATGAGGTGAGGTTTATTTCTTTTTATTTCTTTATGGTTTGTGGACTCCTCTGTGCTAACCCCAGGTGCTTTTGTTTTGCTTGTAACCTTTAAAGTGGACCTCAAGAAGCTATCTTGATCCTTAATCCTTGTAATTTTTTTTTTAAAAAACCTAGCAAAAATCCTAAATTCCAGATGCATTGTCTATCTTTTTTTTATTATTATTATTATTTGTATTAAATTTACCTTTTTTAAGAACAGGATTGGATTTTTGTGTCCCCAAGAGGTTTGTGCACATGTTTAATTAGCTGGTGGCAATAGCTGATTTCCTTTGTTTTCTTTCTCAGCTTTTCCCTGGAAGAGGGGTTGAAAGGGCTTGAGGGTACCCCACAGGAAGGAATTCCCAAGTGCACCTTCCTGGGCTTTCAAAGGGGTTTTTGCACTTGGATGGTGGCAGCATCTACCCATCCAAGGTCAGAGAAAAGCTGTATCCTTGACCCACCTGGTGTTTAAGGTAAGTTACCCTGTTTAGGCCTATTTGACATTTTTTGGCCTTAATGGTTAATCCTGCCTCCCTTATGCGCTGGAAGACAGCTTGGAAGTGTTCCAGGTGTTCTACTCATGAATCTGAGAATATAGCCACATCGTCAAGGTCAGCGACTGCAAATTCCCCAAATCCAGCCAGAAGGTCTCTGGAAGGTGCATTCAGCAGTCCGAAAGGGAACACATGAAATTCATACAGTCCTACATGGGTGAGGAAGGCTGACCTTTCCTTGGCTGGGTCATCTAGCAGCACTTGTCAGTACCTTTTAGTTAAGTCTAAGGTGGAGATGAATTGGGCATGTCCCAGTTTTTCCAACAGCTCATCCGTGCATGGCATTGGATAGTTTTGTGGGCGAGTTACAGCATTTAGTTTACGGTAGTCCACACAAAAGTGGATTTCCCCACCTGGTTTGGGAACCAGAACCACTGGAGATGCCCAAGCACTCTCAGAGGGGCGGATTACAGCCATCTGTAACATGTCCTTGATCTCCCTTTCTATTGCCGTTTTGGCTTGCGGAGCCATCTGGTAGGGTTGGGCTCTAATTGGGAGAGCATCACCTGTCAATGAAGTGGTACTCCTGTTCTGTCCGTCCTGGGGTGGCTGAAAACATTGGCGCGAAGCTGGTGCACAGCTCCTGGATTTGCTGTTGCTGCTTATGCCCAAGGGTCATGGAAAGGCTCACCTCTTCTACGTCACTATTTTTCCCTTCATGGCAGACTCCTTCAAGCCACTCAGCATCATTTCTTTCCTGGGCTGTAAACTGGAGAACCTTGATTTCTCAGGAATAAAAGGGATTTAGAGAATTAACATGGTATACTTCAGGTTTTAGGGTAGGGTCTAGGAATGCTATGAGGTAATTAACAGCTCCCAGGCGCTCTCGGACCATAAATGGCCCCTCCCATGATGCTTCCATCTTATTGGCCTGGAGCACTTTCTGGACCATAACTTGGTCACCCAAGTGACCTCTCCTCCTGTGCTTCCACCTCCAAGCGCTTAGTCTTTAGGAAAAAATTCCTTTCTTATGCAGTTAGAACTCAGCCTGGGTTAAGGGTGTCCCTCCATCCTGGCACCGGGATCTCAGGTTAAAGTAAATGCTATCCAAAATTGGCCTGTCCCGAAGTCAAAGAAGCAAGTCCAATCCTTCTTGGGTTTGGCCTGGTATTACTGACTATTCGTACCACACTACAGCCAAATTGCCACCCCACTAACAGACCTAATCAGAAAAAAAAAAAAAAAGCCAACAGCCAAATGCAATTCAGTGGACTGAAAAGTGTCAAAAAGCCGTTAGCCAGCTTAAGGCTGCCCTTACATCTGACCCTGTACTAAGAGCCCCGGACTTTGACCCACTGTTTGTCGTAACCACAGATGCGTCCGAGCATGGTGTAAGAGCAGCTTTAATGCAGGAACGACCAAATCAACAATTCCATCCTGTCGTGTCTCTCAGCAAAAAAAACTTTCTGAGAGGGAAAGCTACTGGTCAGTCTCAGAAAAAGAATGTTACGCCATTGTGTATGCTCTGGAGAAACTACGCCCATACATTTGGGGACAGCATTTCCACCTGCAGACTGACCATGCTGCATTGAAGTGCAAAAGGATTTGAGGGTACCCACAGGAAGGAATTCTCAAGTGCGCCTTCCTGGGTTTTCAAAGGGGTTTTTGCACTTGGATGGTGGCAGCATCTACCCATCCAAGGTCTGAGAAAAGCTGTAACCTTGGGAGTTTAATACATGCCTGGAGTGGCCAGTATTAACTTTTAGAATCCTTGTGGGCCCCCACCTTCCGCACTTGAAGTGCCAGAGTGGGGAATCAGCCTTGACACCATCACTGAGGGGAATAGCTGCCTCCGATGGCTAACTGTAGGGGTAAGCAGAAAATAGGAGGAAATAAGTGGAAAGCAGATGGCTCAGACATCTCAAGCCAGGGGTAGTAGCACAGTGCATTTGACAAAATGTTCATCTCTGAACCACTGGCTGAAGTGAAAAGGTATTCTGAATATTTTGGAAAGACATTATCTTGTCACTGCACATAAAATGGAATCTCTATAAAAATCTGTTTCCTTTCTAGGAAACAGTGAGTTTCTGTGAAGCTGTCAACCTTTGAATTTCAAGTGTTTCCACAAAAGGAGTAGAGAATAGGGCATACTAAATTTGAGCTTAATGAAATAAAGGAAACTGCAAAAGAGACATCCAAACTTGTAAAATTACTTACTAAAAACAATTTTATTGAAGAGAAAACTGAAAACTTTAGAGAACCAACTCAAGGTTCAACATATCCATAGCCATAGATTTCAGAATATAGATTCTGAGCCTCAGAAGTTACAGAAAAACCTCACACCTAATATTCACAAACAGGATATTCATATGACCTAATATACATGGAAAGAAGTTGTAAGGACTCCTCATGCAAGCCCAAGGAAGAGGAACTGAGGCAGGACTACTGATATCCTGTCTTATGTACATGATAGGGAATGAAACTTGAAAACTGCAAAAGCCGTAAGAGTTATCACTTACTAATGCCTTAATATATTGCACTTCTCAGACCTATTACATTAGAAAACGAGCATATGAAGAGACAAGCAGAAAGATTTACCTTATTCCCAGCAAAATTCCATGTTATTTTGAAAGAAAAATCATCCTCTGGATGGTAGTGCAGCTGATGTCTTGCTAGGAAAGATAATTTAAATCCAACAAAACCAGCTCTCCAGAGTTCTCAGAATGACAACTAACATGTTCATTTCAATAATTGTCCCAATGAACAGACTGTTTGGATCCCTGTATAGCAGGCTCAGAAGACATATTTACTCCTTATGCTAAGGATGCCCTTTTTCCTTTTAAAAAAAATATTTATGGTTATAAGATGTTTTTTATTGTGTATTTTACCATTAGTAGAACTTAAAGTTTGAGTTTAAATGAAACATTTGATCCACTATACCAAAAAGATTATGTTCCCCCTTTTGGGCAAGAATGTTTGTGAATGATTTACACAAATGAAAGCAAAGAAGATAGTAGAGGACTATCAGAAATACCTCCCTCTCCCTGGGGGTTGGGGGCGGAGAGGGGCAATGCCGGGATAGGGTGGGGATGTCGTCTTTAAGAACTGTGAAGACCTATTCATCAGGATCTTTTCATCTTTAAATATTTTTATTTCTAATATAATCTCACTAGCCTACAGAAACTGCTTTCAGTTGTTTCATCATGGGTGAAATATTAGACCCAGGAAGAAATATAAATAATTATATACACAAAATCTATTTTCTATGCTTTTCTCCCCCAGTTGAAGTAAGGGACAGCTGCAGAACAGCATAACTACAAATAGATGTAAAAGTCATTTCTCTGGAACTTAAGGAAGTAATTAAGCTAAGAAATCCTTATAGCCACTCTTATTTTTTACCCAAGTGTGATTGAGAACCCACACAATTGCCCTGAATTAGCATTTGATTTAAAGTTATGCAAACAAATGGGAAAAGATCTTGTTCTCCTCTTCTCACTGTCTCCATTAACTGCTGAAGTTAATCTGGCAGTAGGCCTCTATTTTCTCCCAATTATTCAAAACAGATATTTTGAAAAATACACAACAAAAACACCACCAGGATTTCAATCATGCTTCCAAGGTCAGTGTTTGTTTAGATTAAAAAAACCCACTCAGGCCAGAGTCCTTGACACAAGCTCACTCAGTGTCTGAGATCTAGGTGATCACAAGTCTCTGGCTCTATTCCGGCCATTAAGTTATTTAAAAAGTAGCAGCTGTCAACCCACAGCTGCAATGGAAAGAAAGAAATCACCTCTAACATTAGTAACTCCACACAGCTGTGGCTATCAGATTTAGAATCAAAAGAACCTTTAAAAAGCTAAGCACCCCCACCCTCCAAACAAAACAAAGCAATACCTTTCACTAAAAACAAGAGCTTTTTAAAAGTATGTATCAGACCACTATTTTAGTATGTGCATTAGTGTTAATAAAGACAAGTCTAAAAAGCATATTGTAATGAAAAAATCATTTTGGTAAATAAAACTAATTTATTGAAAATACTTCCTTAATGAATGCAATATAAAACAGAATTGTGTATTCAGCAGTTTTGCTTACAATTCCCTACAATAACTTTACCCTACTTAGAACAATGCCTTTGTTTGGAGATGTACTTTGGAAAAACTGACAACACTAGATTTTAGAAAGAACAGTAAGCAAAATAAGTGGACACACAGTCAGATCAAGTTTTTCAACAAGGTTAAAAGGATTCTGAAAGATTACAATCTATGCATATAAAAGTTGTTAGAGATACTCATTTAAAAATGTCCTACATAAAACATGCTTATGTAAGTAAATTGGGCTTCCTAAACTCATACCAATAAAACCTTTTCACATCACACTATCCACATACGTGGAGGTAATATAATAGAGTCAGACTGTATGGCTGGAAGGGATCTCCAGATGTCACCAAGTCTAGCCCCTGGAATCTGAGGCAGGACCAAGTATATTTAAACCAGTGGTCTCCAACCTTTTTAAGCACAAGATCACTTTTTGAATTTAAAGTACAACCCAAGATCTACCTCAAAGAAAATGTAGAAACAAACAACAGTAATCTCACAAACCCATACACCCTTGCCCCGCCCTTCTCCAAGGCCCCACCCACTCCATCTCTTGCTTTCCCCAATCCTCACCCAGGCTCAGACAGGTGATTGGGGTGCAGGAGGGTTTGCAGGCTCTGGGCTAGGGCCAAGGGGTTCAGAGTGTGGGAGGGGCTCCAGGCTGAGCCTGGGGCAGGGGGTTGGGGTGTAGGAGAAGGTTCAGGGTGTGGGCTATGGAAGGGAGTTGGGGTGCACGAGGGGGTTCAGGGTGCTGGCTCTGGGAGAGGGCTGGGGCAGGGGTGCGGGCTCTGGGAGGGGGTTTGGGTGCAGGAGGGGGTGCTGGGCTGGGGCAGGGGGTTGGAGTGCAGGAAGGGTTCTGACTCCGGCCAGGCATTGCAGGCACCACCCCTGCGGCTCCCATTGGCTGCAATTCCCCATTCTCGGCCAATGGGAGCTGGGGGGGCGGTGCCTGCAGGCAAGGGCAGCGTACATAGACCCCCCCGATCCCTCCCCTGAGGGGCTGCAGGAACATGCTGGCTGCTTTCGGGAGCGACGTGGAGCCAGGACAGGCAGGCATGGCTGCAGAAGGGTTGGCACCCTAGACTGAGATGGCAGTCGACTGTCAGAGGCTCCACGATCCACCAGTCGATCCCCACCTGCTAGTTGGTGACCACTGATCTAGACCATCCATGACAGGTATTTGTCTAACCATTTCTTAACCTCCAGTGATGGGGATTCCACAAACTCCCTTAGAAATCTAATCTGTTACATAACTACCCTTAAAGTTAGAAAGTTTTTCCTAATACGTAACGTAGATCTCTCTTGCTACAGAGATTAAGCTCATTACTTTTTGTCCTATCTTCACTGGACACGGAGAACAATTGGTCACAGAGCTCTTGATAACAGCCCTTAATCTATCTGAAGACTTATAAAGTCTCCTTGAGAAAAGACTGAACCCAGTTTTGTTAACCTTTCTTCATAGGACGGATTTTCTAACCCTTTTATCTGTAGGCCTCACCAGAGCTGAATAAAGCAGGACAGCTATCTCCTGTGTCTTATATATGAGGCAGTACTACCACGTAGCCAGTTATTCCCCATTTTGCAGCTGAGCATTTGATTTTTTCCTTTCTAAGGAAGTACTTTGCATAGATCTTGATATTAATGTTAAATTATATCTAGCATTAACTTTTCATTGCCAAACCTATACTCTGTCCACCATTCCAATCTGGGACGTATTCTAACTCCCTAATCATCTTCTAACATATGTGTTTTTTTAAAATTTATTATTATTTTTATTATTATTAAAGAAAAAGAGTCAGATAAGTGTTTCTTCCTTTTCCCCCAAATGGTAGAATTCCCACTCCTCTACCCGCAAACTATTCTGGCTCCAAGTTCAGGATAGGCAATATGAAAATATAAACCAGTGATAGGATTAAAGGTCTAACCTTTCAGGATTCTGCAGGTCTAGAAATAGGAGCTTTATAAAATGAGATTGGCAGTTTCCCCTATTTCCCAACTGGGTGGGGAGGGTGGGAGAGAAGAGAAGAACAAGAACTGTTTCTAAGCATAGAACAGGGGTGGGCAAACTACAGCCTGCGGGCCAGATCCGGTCCATCTGGGCTTTGGATCTGGCCCGTGGGATTGGCATCCCTGTGGCGCTGCGGGCCCCGCGCCGCTGCTGGAAGCGGCTAGCACCACATCCCTGCAGCCCCTGGGGGATGGGAGGAAGAGGGGTCCGTGCACTGCCCTCACCTCCAGGCACCACCCCCTGCAGTTCCCATTGGCCAGGAACGGGGAACTACAGCCAATGGGAGCCTCGGAGGAAGTATCTGCAGGGGAGGGCAGCATGCAGAGCCCTCTGCCTCCCCCTGCCCCCCCCGAGAGGCCGCAGGGACATGGTGCCAGCTGCTTCCAGGAGCGGCGCGGTGCAGGGCCAGGGCAGGTAGGGAGCCTGTCTTAGCCCTGCTGCGCACCACTACCACCCCAGAGCTGCTCCAGGTAAGTGGTGCCAGGCCTGAGCCTGCACCGCGAACCCCTCCTGCACCCCACACCCCAACCACCTCCCCTGAGCCCCCTTCTGCACCCTGCCCCTCTCCTGCACCCCAACCCCCTACTGCACCCCAAACTCCCTGCCCTGAGCCCCCTTGTACATCCCACACCCCTCCTGCACCCCAACCCCCTGCCCTGATGCCCCTCATACACTCTGCACCCCTCCTGTGCCCCATCCCCCTGCCCTACATTCATGACCCTGCATGCAATTTCCCCACCCAGATGTGTCCCTCAGGACAAAACGTTTGTCCACCCCTGGCCTAAAAGGTCCCAAAGTAACAGATTTAGAAGTCATGGCATTTTTATGAATTTTAAAAGCTATTTTAGATCATACTTAAAGGACTTTTAATATTCCTTTTGCTATAAACCTTGTACAGTAGTTGGACTCTTGTTAATGAAGATACACAGCTTTATAGGCAGCAGGACACAAATAATAGTTCCAGTGAAAGTTTCTGAAACTCTGAAAACTCTAAAATATTTTAAATATACGTGGCATATGCAGAATATATAATGATTTGAAATGAAAGATTTTGGATCCTTCTAACTGCTTTGCACCACTCTGCTGGCACAAAGCATCTGGAAAGCTGGATTAATCAGCTCCCTGATACACCCCTGTACAAGTAAAATTAAACTTTTCCCTTCTGACTCCCTAGCAGGGGGTACTTCTATGAGAGAGATTGATAAGGACATCCCTACACCCTACCATTATCCAGTTTCTATAATGGCCCCTTCAGTGTAATTGTCAGTAGCTTCCAAGTTATTTTAAGTAGTGCCAAGGACTGAACTGGCCCCACTCTATACCACTCTATCTCCATCCTTCCTCAGGTTGAGTATATTATAGCTGCAGTGGAGGATGTAGGCATTTATCATTGTGAGTATAGGATGACCTGCATTATTTATGAATGGGCAAAATCGTTATCCCAAAAACTCATGTTGATAAAACCTTTATGCTGTATCACACCATACCACACATCTATCCACATATGCACATATTCAAAAGAAAAGCACTTAGAAAAAATCCAGTCTGATTTGTTAACAAGAATTCACTAATATTTAATGTGTTCCTTTAAATCCTTCATTCTGTGGAAGATGAATTGATATCCCTAAAATCCTTGGTGAAAGCTCCTTGTTTATATCAACTTAGAGGGAAGTAAAATGAATAGTATTAACTGTCCAGTGCATGCTACTTACCAGTGAGAGCACAAAATTGAGAAGGGCTGTCCCACTATAGAAGAGGATTGTCACTAATGTTGTTACTGTGGTGAAGAGTAGGCTCACATTACGACTCATCACTATCCACAAGGACTCCAGAATCTGGAAAGGAAAAGAAAGTCACTACTTTGATTAAAATTATCTAAAATATAGATGTGGTCAGAGAAGATTTCTCCCTGCAACAAACCTGCAAAGAATAATTCTGTTTTAAACAAGACAGTTTTTAGTTTTGACAAAAATCTAAGATTTTTCATTTAAAACAATTTTTTTCATAAAAACATCCCTTTTGCCAAAAAGCTATTTTCCATCAAAAATGTTATAATGGATTTTTTTGACAACTCTAATAAAATAGCATAATTTTGATACAAAAGACTGTGTGAAGACATCAATTCTTACTAGGAAGGCAGTGTTATTTACTGTTTATTGCTGCTAGTTTTATTACAATCAGTGAACTTTGTGGAAAGAAAAAAAAATCTCATCCTTTCCTCAAAAGTAGGTATGGCAGTTAAGTCAGAAAACATGCTGCAGTAACATTACAAAGCTAAATTCAAATCAAATACTGTAATTTTCTTCAACACAGAGTTAAAAATAAGTTCCATATTAACTGGGGCTATTTAATTTTCTAACTTTTTCATTCAATTAACTCAATACAGAAGTAATGATTTTATGTAAAGGTACATTAATAAGTTAGATTAGGTGTGGACAGTAAACTACAGTCCATAACATAAAATCAGTAAGTGCTATTTTGGGATAAATGGCTGACTGCTTACTAGTTGCAGGTAGCATAGGATAGATTGGTTTTGAGATGGTTTAAAAAAAAAAATAAAGTGATAGACTTAGTATAAACAGGTTGTTCCAATTAGCTTGCTCAGTGGCAGAGAAGTCCAAAAAAGGATAGCACAGAAGGTAAAACTGAGCGAAAATAAACTTAGGTAGTAGTAAGAACTGCGACAAAGGTAGGAATTTTGAAGATAAGGACAGAAATTTTTCAGTTGACACTGAAGTTGGTAAGGATACAATGATGTATAGAGTGTGCATGCGTGCGCACGCACAGGGTATGGAAACACTAATACTCACATTTTAGATAAGGAGGTCCTAAAAAAGGAATTGCAGTAATCAAGGTAAGAACTTTCAAATGCAAGAATGAGCAGTGCTGAGATAGTGAGAGATGCAGGATATGCCACAAAGGCTAAAGAAAGCAGACTGAGTTTACCATAGTAAAGGTGCAAGTGAGTTTATACTGAAGGATTACTTCAACACTCAGAGGTAAATAGAATGTCAGAGTAAAGAATGTTAAAACACAGAAGCCATTCAACAAAGTAGCAGGCTAAGTCAAGAAAAGCACCCAGTTAACCTGGATTTGGTAATAGGAAATTTAGGTGGGAGGTCCATTTTTATTTAGGTCAGAGGCATTAGTCCATCAATGCAATCAGGGTATTTTTTTTTTTTTTAAGTGGACACCAGCAACTTGTCTAGCAAAACAGAAAATTAAATATCTTGTATTAAATAGAAATTTTTTGGTTGTCTTTGGCTGTTGGACAATGGCTTCTTTTGCCTTGCCTGCAATGAGGTCAGATTCTGGAAATTAGAGGAAGCGAGATAAGCAAAGGAGGACACTGGTGTAAAATGAAAAGGTCAAGAAGTGCAGAGTAGTGGCTGTGATACTATTGAAGACATTCACATTCTGATCCAAAATTGCATCAAACTCTTTGCAGTGCATGATGAAATTACAAGTCAGGTGAGGAAAGGAACTAATAGGGTTGAAAAACAGATTTTAAAACAAAAGTAATAGTTACTAGAAAATGTGTTTAGGGGTTTCAGCATTAATAATTTTCACTCACCTAGTCTATTGATTAGTCATAAAATGAAAAATTTAGCTACACAATTGGTCTGAGTCTCCATACTTATACACAGTACAAGAAGTTATTCACAACTTCGTCAACTCTTGACTGGACTACAACATAAGAACGGCCGTACTGGGTCAGACCAAAAGGTCCATCTAGCCCAGTATCCTGTCTACCAACAGTGGCCAATGACAGGTGTCCCAGAGGGAGTGAACCTAACAGGTAATGATCAAGTGATCTCTCTCCTGCCATCCATCTCCAACCTCTGACAAACAAACACAGTCTAGGGACACCATTCCTTACCCATCCTGGCTAATAGCCATTAATGGACTTAACCTCCATGAATTTATCCAGTTCTCTTGCATCTGAAGAAGTGGGTATTCACCCACGAAAGCTCATGCTGCAAAACGTCTGTTAGTCTATAAGGTGCCACAGGATTCTTTGTTGCTTTTACAGATCCAGACTAACACGGCTACCCCTCTGATAGTTCTCTTTTAAACGCTGTTATAGTCCTAGCCTTCACAACCTCCTCAGGCAAGGAGTTCCACAAGTTGACTGTGTGCTGTGTGAAGAAGAACTTCCTTTTATTTGTTTTAAACCTGCTGTCCATTAATTTCATCTGGTGACCCCTAGTTCTTGTATTATGGGAATAAGTATATAACTTTTCCTTATCTACTTTCTCCACATCGCTCATGATTTTATATACCTCTATCATATTCCCCCTTAGTCTCCTCTTTTCCAAGCTGAAAAGTCCTAGCCTCTTTAATCTCTCTTCATAGGAGACCCATTCCAAACCTCTAATCATTTTAGTTGCCCTTTTCTGAACCTTTTCTAGTGCCAGTATATCTTTTTTGAGATGAGGCGACCACATCTGTACGCAGTATTCGAGATGTAGGCGTACCATCGATTTATATAAGGGCAATAATATATTCTCCTCTTTATTCTCTATCCCCTTTTTAATGATTCCTAACATCCTGTTTGCTTTTTTGACCGCCTCTGCACTGCGTGGACATCTTCAGAGAACTATCCACGATGACTCCAAGATCTTTTTCCTGATTCGTTTTAGCTAAATTAGCCCCCATCATATTGTATGTATAGTTGGAGTTATTTTTTCCAATGTGCATTACTTTAATATAACACTTTAATATACCTGGGCATGAAGCCTTCAGAACAAGCTAACTGTTACACAGACTGTTGCAGAATGTCACTTCACCAACACTGGCTATTGTGAATACATCCTGTCTTCTGCTTCCTACACTGACTTCCCAGAGAGTATCAAATTAAGTTCAAGGTCTCAGTTCTTATCTGTAAGGTGTTCAACGGCTTGGGCCCAGGGTATCAAGATGAAGACCATGGTTGACAGCTTCATTCTGTCACAAGAGAACTTTCTACAATAAGCATAAAACTTGTCTGTGCAGAAGAACAGAGTGCTTTCTAAGACCAGCCCAAGATCATGGCATTAACTCCCACATGAACCATCACAAACCTCACCACCTTCTGCTCTAACTGCAAAGCACATTTCTTTGATCTTGCCTTCTCTAACATACTGCAACAGGTTGCTAAATATATTATATAAAAAATTCCAAAACAAATTACTCCACTGGGAAGAGAGAGAGTACAAACATGTGGTAGGTATTAGTCACATTTTATGCACTACTGGAAGGCTGTCACATACCATAGTGATGACCATGGCACAAAACCCTATATAAAAGCTTAAACAATGCATGCTATTAACTTAAAGAGAATTGCTATGCATGAATAATTTCTTCCCCAGGCAGGGACTAGTACACCAAGTCAGAATCCACTTTGTATATTCATAGTCAATTAATAAACTCCCAAAATTAGAGTTAGAGTTATTTAATTAGAGTTATTTAATAGGAATTCAACCCTCTCCCCCAAGCTATTTTACCTCACACTCTAAATTTAGAAATAATGGCAAAAAGAGGTTTATAGTAGAAACCAAGAGTTGGACTTTGTGAAAAATATTGGGTATAGATATATTATGCTGTAAATGAAATAAAAATGTAGAAGGAAAATGTAAAACTGCCCTGGCAAAAGTTGGGGACAGTAAGTCTACCAAATAAACCTGTGCTACTATAGTGACCATTTGTCTTGGGTGATAATAGTTCAATTCTGCAGGACTAAATAAGACTTCTTCCTTTAGGAAAGCCAGCTGACACCAGTAGAATTAAGACTTCCCTATTCTGCAAGGTCTGGACTGCTAACCCAAGGGTTTTGACAGTGAGACTTGGATTACTTTCATATCTCAATTGCTCTATTTAAATTTTGAGAAAAGCACAGACAATCTTCCAGCATCAGGTCCTTTGATAATTATGCTGGGAGAGGGACTGTTTTCCTCATTCTCAAACTTCAAAGTTATGCTGAAGGGCTGGTATCTAGCTTACCTCTCAAAAGGTGACATCCCTTAAAAAGAGATAAACATTAACTCACAGAAAAGTCACTTTACCATGTACAAACTGTAAAACTGGTCAATTCCTTAGCAACAGTTTTCAGGGCCACAACAGACACCAGGATATTTAACAACTTGAGGTGTCCTTTGGACAATTAGAATTGGATTGTACAGCCCAACTCAAGTTGGAATATATATACCACTCAGGTCCTTGAACTGCAAAAAACATAGCTAAAGAAACCAAAATAGGTGTGGCTTACTGAAAGTTTTAATGGAGAGTGCCCTCTGTCTTCCTGACCAGAGTATCTTCTTCAAAAATATTAACTGCTAGTGTAATGATGGATGACTTTGTGAAAGCAGCCACAGGATCGAATCTAAGGAGATATGAGCCAGGTCTCACATGTCACCTGGAAAGCTGCAAGTGTTTATTCATAGGTTTAGGAAGGGCCATTTTACTCTCAAGGATCCCAGCATGAATTTAAAAAAAATTAAATAAAAGAAGCAGACCAGGAGTGTCTCTTCTTTCTGAATAATTCAGACAAAGAATTGAGGATTTTCCTTTTTCAGAGGTTGAATCTTAACTATCTGGCTATATATTTCATAAGCAGAGACCATTTGTCTGACAAACTGTCTTAAAGAAATCAGGTACAGAATCTGAGGCAGGAATCAGAACCTCTCCCTTCTCCCTGTCCATATCAATGGTGGGAGGAGGTAGGACTACAGACAGCGATTTTTACTTACCTTACAACAAATGGATCACTGGAAAATGGGTCTGTGCTCCTACTTCTGCTTCTGAATACAGGGTACAGCTCAAGGTTGAAACACAATGGAAACTCAGGCTCTAAAGCACTTAAGCTGCTTTTGAAAAATGAGGCTTTGGCCATTTTGTAAATTTTATCTTTTATCTTAAACATTTTGGTAATATAGATTAAAGTAGCAAGTTCTCTCTTTAAAAAAAGAACCTTCTTTGTTCAATATTTAACAGCGTTCTATATTTAAAATGTAATAAACGCCTATAAAGGTCAAATTTTTAAGCCAAGCATATGAAATTTCAAGAAGTATACTAGTCCTTTAGAGCTACATTTAGTATTTTACTGCCATTTAGCTAACAAGTTGATGTTATACCAATGTGCATTATAAATAAAGAGGCATACTCAACTTCCAATTATAGTATCTCTCTTCCTCTGAATTGTACATTTTGGGGCCTATTATGGTAGTCTTCTCAGCAAGTAACAGAATGAGCTACAACTAATGCTCCTAAATCATTTACATACCCTATAACTGTCTTTTCTGCTTTTAGGGCTATTGTCCCTTCTCTTACCAAAGAGGATGAATACTCATTAAGACTCCAATGGGTGAGAAAGAAAGTTTACTTACTACTAAATAGAGTTTGACAACA
The DNA here is from genome assembly GCF_020497125.1 of Mauremys mutica. Taxonomy (NCBI): domain Eukaryota; kingdom Metazoa; phylum Chordata; order Testudines; family Geoemydidae; genus Mauremys; species Mauremys mutica. The sequence continues at coordinate 184,059,782 of NC_059073.1, read as the reverse complement.
TAGCATCTGCACATTCACACCTTTAGGATGTGCCCAGTCTTACCTGCAGAGCTTTGGGACCTTTTAGGGTACGTCTACATTGCAATTAAAAACCTGTGGCTGGCCCATGCCAGCTGACTTGGGCTTATGGGGTTTGGGCTCAGGGCTGATTAATTGTGGTGAACACACCTGGGACTCGGGCTGGAGCTTGGAAGCTAGTATCCTGTGAGAGTCCATCTACACTGTAATTAAACAGCCCTGGCCAGCTGTGGGTGTCTAACTGCAGCGTAGACATACCCATAGAAATCTGTTGGTTTTTTTTCTTCTTAAAATGGTTTGAATTATAAGAAGAATTATAGGTTTGTTGTTTAGGAATTTACTGTTACTTTTAGCATTAGTGCCCTACTGCACGCTTAAGAGTACCAGGTTAGTGCTGGCTTACCGTAAGTTTTCAAAGCTGGGCTGCAGCCTAAAAGTTTGAAAATGCAGAGAATCTCAAAGAAGAAAAAGTTTAAATTACAGCTGCTGCTCCTTGGCAATTAATTTAGTCTGCTAGCGAGTTCCTAGCTTCCCTATCATAACTCTTCTGCTACTGAATAATTAATCACCAGCTAAATAAAAGGCTTCCATTACCTGCCTCAAAAACTTTAATATCTCAAAAGTACTACTGCATACTAGGTTAAATCAACATCCTTACCTCAGCAATACTGGCATTAAGAAACAAAAATGTTTATTATGTCCAAGTATCAATGCTCTAGTGGCACACAATCACATTTTCATCTATTTTAATTTGCAACATCAGAGTGAATAATATTTATGCAAGGGGTCATGTACACAGGAGCCAGCAAGGGAATGCTGCCCAGAAAGGACACATTTAAAATTTACAGCATCACACTATGCTCAGTCTAATTTACATCATAAAGGACATGAGTGTGGAGAGAAGGGACAGGTGTTTCCTATAACAGGATAAATTGTGAGTCCATGGCTACAAACAGGAAAGCAAGTCAATTGTGGGGTTTTCTTTTTCCTACTGCAAAACCAAAACTAAAAAGAAAATAAATTGATGTAGCTGGAAACTGTGTGGCTGTTTTCTAAAAAACGTATTTTTAGGTTTCAGCCCTTGAAAATATTTATCCTCTTCTTCATTAAATTCATTATCATTCTATTTTATTCAGGTTACCCCCATCACCATGGTATCCAAGCACCTTCCAGCAATGCATTAAGTAACATGAGTAGCACCTTCAAGTGTGTTTCCTTCTCCACTTTTCTTGCTAGGTGGGAAATTGCACATGGATTTAAAAGAAAATTGTGCCATGCATTTTTATTTATGAAGGGCAAGGTCAAATAAATGTGCCTCATGCATGCATAAGTCAATTTAAGGAAAGGGTTAAACAAATCATTTCTGTAAAGTGAAGAAAAGGTTCACTGAAGTAACTTTGCCTTGAGTTACTTCATCCTGCTCCATATTCAGGAATCAAAACTGTAACATCTTTAGAAGCACAAGATATAAGGGACAAATACATACCTACCAGTCCATGGCAAGAGGTGCCTCAGGGGAAGTGTTAGTTTAAATTATCTCCACAAGAAATGCTGAAGGTTAGCAGAGAAAGTATTTTCGGAGATAAACAATAATGTAAAGATTTTTTGTTGTTGTTTTATAGTGATCAAGTCAAAAACTTAAAAAAAAAAGTGTCTGCACTGTAGTAGAGATTCTGTACGTTAACCATTCCTGACCTAATGCACCATTTGAGTGTAAGTCAGTTGCTTCAGTATGGACTGGTTTCAATGCCATATTTTTTTTTCTTCAAGGAGGTGAGAGGACCAGTGCATTAATTCAGGGAACCACACAGTGTAAAATATTAATTTCATTCTTCACAGAACTTTCACAAAGAAAGAACAAGCTGCTTTCAAAACAATGAATAATAATTTGGAAAAACGAGACCGAAGAACCTGCCTCTCAACTTCTTGATCGATATTTCCTTCAACTATGACCTAAATAGACTGAATTTTTAAACAAAAATTAGTTGCTTTGGGTCAAACATTAAATTGTTAATCTTATCAAAAACTTTTTAACTCTGTTTTTGCCACATTAGAATTTTTCAACTAAGCTAAAAATATTTAGTTTTGTAACTATACACATGATTTATTTCCTTGTTAGGAACTTGAAACAAAGATACAGGCCATTTTAATTCAACATCCTTGCTCTCTCCTCGGTGATAGGCAAGTGGTAAAATTTACTTCAAACAAAACTGTAGTGATCAAAAAAAGATAAGAAAGGAACTGTGCCATAGAAATGGAGCAGTATGAATTTATTGAAAAAGGTGGTGAAATCACATCTCGCCAAATAGAGATTCATATTAATTATCTCCAAGAAAGAGTGGAAAGATTAAGGTTTACAGAAACTAAAACATTTAAAACTAACCTGCAGACCACACAGTAATCTTGCAACAATGATATCTATTGGGAGGGGACAGGCTGAAGGTGGAAGAGATTGTATTAATATGGATACTGAGAGGAGGAGAGTATTTACTGATCATAATCCATTATGTTTGCCACTTTGCTGATGGGGAAGATTCACAACTGGTGTGACAACAGATCCTCAGATAATACTGGAATAGTTCCTTTTGCCTCTATAACATTTCATGCATTCTTGAGTACTGTTTCACCCTTCAAGATAAATCACATTAGATGTTCAGATCAGTTTATAAAGAAAGTATTAATGAATAGTTTAATTGATAAAAAGATACATACTGAAAGAAATGTCTCAATGTTCTCATGAACAAATGAAGCAATATCCTGCCAGTCCAGAATGTCACCTAGCCAGCTGTTCTGACGATTTATTTGCAGCTTGTGTCCTTTGTGTCTTCCAGAATGCGTTACATTCTGAAAAATAAAGCAACAGATTTAAGACAGAAATTAAATCTTAGCAATTTACATAGAAAAAGTAAGCTATTGGGACTTGATTTAGAGAGTGTATGTCCACTATGTGGCTTAGATCTATTTTCATTTGCACAAGACACTTCCACAAATATTTAAGTTTTTATATATTTGTTCCCCCTTATTAGTTGTTAAACATGTACCTTGAAAATCTAACCCAGAATGCTTTTTAATAATGAAAATTTAAATAATCTGTTACATTGTTCCTCCTAAACTTGAGTTCCTCCTATGGGAAAAATGGGTTTAACTGGACTGATTCTCAGTAGCTTGGCAAGACCGTCCTTTTCCCTGGAGTGCAATTCTTATGCTCCAGAATCTAAGCTTTCATCTAAAAAGTAAGTAACTGACTGAAAAGAGTAATATCTTCCAGAGGACAACCTCAAATAATTTGAGAAGTGTGAACTACACCCACTTATCTCAACCAGATGTTATCTGTTAAAGCCTAAGTATGATTCATTTTAGCTATTTTCTTGCTTCCTATTTTGCACATGAATACCTACACAATGTCATGCAAGCAGCATACTATTTTTTCCAATATAACCATGGGTGGAAAATGCAAGTGCAAGCTTAAATAATTGACCATTCCTCCCACCTTTGCTGGGGCATGCAATAAGTTTGCATGCTTTAGTTTGGTTATGCAATAGATTCTAGGGCAATGGTTTTCAAACTTTTTTCCTGGCGACCCAGCTGAAGAAAATTGTTGATGCCTGCACCCCAATAGAGCTGGGTATGAGGGGTTTGGGGGTGTGGGAGGGGGCTCTGGGTTTGAGGGGGGCTCAGGGCTGGGGCAGAGGGTGGGGGGTAGGGATCTGGGCTAAGGGTGCAGTCTCTGGGGTGGGGCCAAGGATGAGGGGTTTGGGGTGCAGAAAGGGTCTCCGGGTTTGAGGGGGTCTCAGGGGATTGGGGCATGGGCTTACCTCCGGCGGCTCCCAGTCAGTGGCGCAGCCAGGGTGCAGAGGCAGTCTTTCCACCTGTCCTGGCACCGCAGACCATGCCATGCCCCAGAAGTGGCCAGCAGCAGGTCCATCTCCTAGGCGGAGGCATGCAAATAGCTCTTGCCCACAGGCACTGCTCCCATTGGCCAGCTTCTGGCCAATGGGAGTGCGGAACTGGTGCTTGGGCAGCGCGTGGAGCCCCATACGCCCCCCCTTCCCCCACCAAGGAGCCAGACCTGCTGCTGGCTGGTTCCGGGGTGCAGCACGGTGTTGGAACAGGTAGGGACTAGCCTGCCTTAGCCGGGCAGCACAGATGATGAGACTTTTAATGCCCCAGTCGGCGGTGCTGACCAGAGCCGCCATGACCCTTATATTCCGCAACCTAGTACTGGGTCATGACCCCCAGTTTGAAAAATCACTGTCCTAGGGCACATAGGGACTGATCCAATGACTGCTGAAATCAGTTGAGTGCTTCCCATAGACTTTTGATGGTACTGAACTGGATCTTCAATTACCATCACTTCACAAAAATTAACTGTACACATTGCAAATAGAGCATACTGCATTTTGCACACCCAAATCGAATACAAATATTTGAAAATGCTGCTATTATACAATTTGTATACTTATGTGCACAAATTTAGCAATTCCAGGGTATACAGTTTGATATACATAATACTTATGGTATTAAGACCAAAGGAAACAGGTTCTATAAGCAGTAGCTAGATGAACTCCTTACAGAAATTTTAATCCAGTTACGGAACTGCGTAATTGTGATGGAGTAGGGGCTGTGTGTGGGGGTTGGGAGAGCCGGGGAGGACTTTAGGTGAGGGACAGGTATTCAGCCTGTAACCTGAGCTAGGCAGGGGGGAGGGGAGGTCAACACCTTTGCCCGGGGAGCTAGACAAAGGCTGAGAGCCGAGTAGAGAGGGTTGGGTCAGTTTCGGTTTGGGGCTGGGTGGTGGGAGTTCAGGGAATCCTATGCTGGGATCCAAGCACCCTGAACCCCCAGAAGGGCCAGATTGAGAGGTTCCCAGCTCTGACCACGAGCTCTGCTGTAGCCTGTGTTCCTGTTGTCCAATAACCCTTCTGTTTTACTGGCTGGCTGAGAGTCACTGTGAGTCCCAGGAAGAGGGGTGCAGGGCCGGACTCCCCCACACTCCATGACAGTAATGTTAGGAACCTATGAATTGTCCTACTGGGTCACACCTGAGGTCTATCTAATCTAGTATCTTGTCTCTGACAGTGGCCAGCACTTTCAGAGGAAGATGCAAGCACCCTGAATAAGGCAGATGTAGGACAATCAGCCTGCTATACTTAGTGTCATCTTGGCCTCAGCAACATTCTGTGACAATGAGTTCAGTCTAATTACATGCGTGAAGTAGTATTTCCTTTTACCGGTTTTGAATTTACCACCTTTCACTGAATGTTTTCTTGTTGTTTGAGACAGACAGGGAGCCTCTGCCCCCTACCTTCTCTATACCACTTATTGTTTAACATGTCACCTCTTATTTATCTCCATTTTAAGGTGAACAATCCCAATCTTCTCAATCTGTTTTCATGCAATCTTTTCAATCATTTATATTGACCTTCTCTGAACTTCCTCCAACCTTTTCTGATATGTAGTGACCACAAGTATTCCAAGTGAAGCATCAGCACTGATTCATATAATGGTATAATAATATTTTCTGTTATGTTTTCAATCCAGTAGCTTCAGCTTCCTAATATCTTATTTGCTTTTTGACTGTAGATGTACACCAAGCAGAGGTCTTCCTTGAACTGTTCACAGTTACACATGGGTCTCTTTCTTGAGTTGATACAGTTAATTTAGAGCCCTGGAAGATGTACGAGTAGTTTAATTTTTTTAATAATGTGCATTATTTAACATTTATTAAAAAATCAGTTTGCCATCTTCTTGCTCTTTCGTCTAATTTGGTTAGGTCTCTGAAATTCCTGCAAGTCCTCTCTGGTCATGACTAATTAAATGTTGCTATCTCCCTGCTCACTCACCATTCCAGATCACGAAGTGTAGCGATGCAGTAGCAACATTATAGTTAAGGTAGCATCACAATATCTGTTTAAATGTCAAGCTTTCTAAATTCTCTAAAATGGACATGCTTAGTCAAGAATCCTGTGGCACCTTATAGACTAACAGACGTTTTGCAGCATGAGCTTTCGTGGGTGAATACCCACTTCTTCGGATGCAAGTGGTGGAAATTTCCTGGGGCAGGTATATATAAGCAAGCAAGAAGCAAGCTAGAGATAACGAGGTTAGATCAATCAGGGTGGATGAGGCCCTGTTCTAGCAGTTGAGGTGTGAAAACCAAGGGAGGAGAAACTGGTTCTGTAATTGGCAAGCCATTCACAGTCTTTGTTTAGTCCTGAGCTGATGGTGTCAAATTTGCAGATGAACTGGAGCTCAGCAGTTTCTCTTCGAAGTCTGGTCCTAAAGTTTTTTTGCTGTAGGATGGCCACCTTAAGATCTGCTATTGTGTGGCCAGGGAGGTTGAAGTGTTCTCCTACAGGTTTTTGTATATTGCCATTCCTAATGTCTGATGTGTGTCCATTTATCCTTTTCCTTAGAGACTGTCCAGTTTGGCCGATGTACATAGCAGAGAGGCATTGCTGGCATATGATGGCATATATTACATTGGTGGAAGTGCAGGTGAATGAACCGGTGATGTTGTGGCTGATCTGGTTTGGTCCTGTGATGGTGTTGCTGGTGTAGATATGTGGGCAGAGTTGGCATCGAGGTTTGTTGCATGGATTGGTTCTTGAGCTAGAGTTACTATGGTGCGGTGTGCAGTTGCTGGTGAGAATATGCTTCAGGTTGGCAGGTTGTCTGTGGGCGAGGACTGGTCTGCCACCCAAGGCCTGTGAAAGTGTGGGATCATTGTCCAGGATGGGTTGTAGATCCCTGATGATGCGTTGTAGGGGTTTTAGCTGGGGACTGTATGTGATGGCCAGTGGAGTCCTGTTGGTTTCTTTCTTGGGTTTGTCTTTCAGTAGGAGGCTTCTGGGTACACGTCTGGCTCTGTTGATCTGTTTCCTTATTTCCTCGTGTGGGTACTGTAGTCTTGAGAATGCTTGGTGGAGATTTTCTAGGTGTTGGTCTCTGTCTGCGGGGTTAGAGCAGATACGGTTGTACCTCAGTGCTTGGCTGTAGACAATGGATCTTGTGGTGTGTCCGGGATGGAAGCTGGAGGCATGAAGGTAGGCATAGCGGTCGGTAGGTTTTCGGTATAGGGTGGTGTTGATGTGACCATCACTTATTTGCACCGTGGTGTCTAGGAAGTGGACCTCCCATGTAGATTGTTCCAGGCTGAGGTTGATGGAGGGGTGGAAGCTGTTGAAATCGTGGTGGAATTTTTCCAGAGTCTCCTTCCCATGGGTCCAGATGATGAAGATGTCATCGATGTAGCGTAGGTAGAGAAGGGGCGTGAGTGGACGGGAGCTGAGGAAGCGTTGTTCCAGGTCGGCCATAAAAATGTTGGCATATTGTGGGGCCATACGGGTGCCCATAGCGGTGCCACTGATCTGGTGATATATATTGTCAGCAAATTTGAAATAGTTGTGTGTGAGGATAAAGCCACAGAGCTCAGCAACCAGGTGTGCTGTGGCATCATCAGGGATACTGTTCCTGACAGCTTGTATTCCATCAGTATGTGGGATGTTTGTGTAGAGAGCCTCTACATCCATGGTGGCCAGGATGGTGTTTTCTGGAAGGTCACCAATGCATTATAGTTTCCTCAGGAAATCAGTGGTGTCACGGAGATAGCTGGGAGTGCTGGTAGCATAGGGTCTGAGTAGAGAGTCTACATATCCAGACAGTCCTTCAGTGAGAGTTCCAATGCCCGAGATGATGGGGCGTCCAGGATTTCCGGATTTGTGGATCTTGGGTAGTAGATAGAATAACCCTGGTCGGGGCTCTAAGGGTATGTTGATTAGTTCTGGTGTTAGTGTAGGGAGTGTCCTGAGTAGATGGTGCAGTTTCTTAGTGTATTCCTCAGTGGGATCTGAGGGAAGTAGCCTGTAAAATTTAGTATTGGAGAGTTGTCTGGCGGCCTCCTTTTGGTAGTCAGACCTGTTCATGACGACGACAACAGCACCTCCTTTATCAGCCTCTTTGATTATAATGTCAGGATGGTTTCTGAGGCTGTGGATGGCATTGCGTTCTGCACGACTTAGGTTGTGAGGCAAGCGATGTTTTTCCACAATTTCTGCCTGTGCACGTCGGCGGAAGCATTCAATGTATAGGTCCAGACTGTCATTTTGACCCTCAGGAGGAGTCCATGTGGAGTTCTTCTTCTTGTGCTGTTGGTGGGAGGGTAACTGTGTATCCGTGCGCTGTTCAGTGTTGTCCTGAAAGAATTCTTTGAGTCGGAGACGGCGAAAGTAGGCTTCCAGATCACCGCAGAACTGTATCATATTGGTGGGGGTGGCAGGGCAGAAAGTGTCCCCGAGATAGGACAGACTGTTCTTCTGGGCTGAGTGTGTGGTTGGATAGATTGACGATATTGCTGGGTGGGTTAGGGGTACCACGGTTGTGGCCCCATGTGGCAGGTAGGAGTTTAGACAGCTTACAGTCCTTTTTCCTTTGTAGAGAGGTGAAGTGAGTAATGTAGATCTCCTGTCTTATTTTAGTGAAGTCCGTTTGTATGGAAGTTTGGTTATTGATGAGAGTCTCCAGGTTGGAGAGCTCTTTTTTGATGTTTTCCTGTTTGCTGTATAGGATGCTGATCAGGTGGTTCCTCAGTTTCTTCGATAGAGTATGGCATAATCTCTCACTGTGGTCTGTGTAGTATGTAGATAGTAGTGGATTTTTTACCTTTAGTCCATTAGGTATGATGTCCATCCGTTTGCATTTGGAAAGGAAGATGATATCTGTCTGTATTTGTGCAAGTTTCTTCATGAGGTTGGTGGATTTCCACTTGTAAGCTGTTGGTCGGGGCTCAACTCTCCGGCTGGCGGGAGAGGAGCCACACCGACTCGCTCCTTGTCCCCTCTAACTGGTGGGACGGCAAGAAATCAGGGTTAGCACCGTCTCACGGGCAGGCCCTCTGGATCAGGGGGGCTGGATAACAATAGTTCAATATATGCCCAGGCCCTCTGGAGCAGGGGGCTGGGCAACAGCAACCCAGTTTAGGGCTCAGGTCCTTGCCTTAGGAGCTGAGCAACTACAAAATCAGTAAGCCCAGGTCCTCTGGAGCAGGGGGCTGGGTGACAGCAGTTCAGTATGAGCCCAGGCCCTCTGGAGCAGGGGGCTGGGTAACAGCAATTTACATGAGCCCAGGCCCTCTGGAGCAGGGGGCTGGGTGACAGCAGTTCAATATAAGCCCAGGCCCTCTGGGGCAGGGGGCTGGGTAACAGCAGTTCAGTATGAGCCTACGCCCTCTGGAGCAGGGGGCTGGGTAACAGCAATTTACGTGAGCCCAGGCCCTCTGGAGCAGGGGGCTGGGTAACAGCAGTTCAATATGAGCCCAGGCCCTCTGGAGCAGGGGGCTGGGCAACAGCAATTTACATGAGCCCAGGCCCTCTGGAGCAGGGGGCTGGGTAACAGCAATCAGTCTCAATAGAAGGTTCACAGGTTCAGACCCTCAGGCAGGGGCTGAACACAAGGCACCCAGTCAATTAGTGGAAGCCCAGGCCCTCAGTCAGGGCGGGGCAACAGCAGTTCAATAAGAGCCCAGGCCCTCTGGAGCAGGGGGCTGGGTAACAGCAATCAGTTTAGGGCTCAGGTCCTGGTGTCAGGAGCTGGGCAATGACAGCAACCCAGATTAGTGCAGGCAGCTCTGTCTGCGCTGGGGTGAGGGGGAGACTGCCACCCGTGAGTGGGGTGGCAGGGGGGACACAGGCCCACCCACTCCACTGTGTCCCAGCCCGGGGCCCTATTAGCGGCTAGTACTGCCGCTGGTCAGTGGGGTCCTGACCGCAACACACCGACATGGGCACCTCGGTGCCTATAGCCTGACAGGGGTCGGCTATCCCCGGGCTACATTCCATTTCCCCCTCTCCCGGTACCTGCTCCTTGGTCGCCGTGAGTTCGGACCAGTCCATCGGCATGGGGTCTGAAGGACCAGGGCTTGGGGGCAGGTCCGGCAACTCCTGCTGGAAGTCCGGCCAGGCTGCCTCCGATGGTTCCTCCGGATAACAGCAGGGCAGAAGCGGCGGCGGCGGCTCCTCCTCGTACCGGGCGGGAGGAAGTCCTAGCGGCTGCTCCGGGTTCCGATCCCGGGGAAGCTCCGCGGGTTCCTCGTCGTACCGGGCGCGGGGCAATGGGGGCCAGTCCTGATCGCCGCCTTGGGTCCTGGAGGGTTCCCAGTCTGGAGCTCCCGCCGGCACGTCTGCTCGCGGCGGTGGCTGGCTCCTGACTGAGCTCTGGCATTCTCCTTTTCTACTTCCTGCCCCGCCCCTTGACTTCCGGGGGGCGGGGACAGGACGTGATGACTCAGCCCACTTGGGCGTCTGGGAGGGAGCTCCCTCTGCTGGGCAGGAGGGGAGCCACACCGACTCGCTACACCACTCCATACGGCTAAATGCAGTGCCTTGCATGGTGTCAAGTATCAGAGGGGTAGCCGTGTTAGTCTGGTTCTGTAGAAGCAGCAAAGAATCCTGTGGCACCTTATAGACTTCACTAAAATAAGACAGGAGTTTTTTTGCTGCAGGATGGCCACCTTAAGATCTGCTATGGTGTGGCCAGGGAGGTTAAAGTGTTCTCCTACAGGTTTTTGTATATTGCCATTCCTAATATCTGATTTGTGTCCATTTATCCTTTTCCGTAGAGACTGTCCAGTTTGGCCGATGTACATAGCAGAGGGGCATTGATGGCATATATTACATTGGTGGACGTGCAGGTGAATGAACCGGTGATGGTGTGGCTGATCTGGTTAGAGAGTCCTTGGCACTGTGGAGAATGAGGGATCCTGGTACGGGAAAAGGGAAGAACAGAGGGCCACAGAAACCTGACAGGGAGATTGGGGGCACTGGCAAGGAGTCCCTGAAGCAGAGGAGGATGGCATACAGAAAGCTTGTGGGGTGCAACAGAAGAATGCAAGGAGCCCTGCTGCAAGCAATAAGCGCAGTCAACATACATTACAAAATGGGTAGCCTCCGAGCAATATTGTGATCCCAGGTATTAGTACTCTGTAATTCACTCCAACCAATCTGCCAGGCATAAAGGCAAGCCTTACTGTTCTTTAACAATCTGGATCATCCCTAGAGTCTCTTTAAAAATATATGTACATTTGTTACCCTCCAATCCTCTGAAGCACTAGCTGTTTTTAATGGAAGATTGCATATTTTTGTATACCATTTTATACTTAAGCTCCTTCAGAATACTTGAATGTATACCATGTGGGCCTGGTGACTTACTGCCCTTTGAATCAAGAATTTGTTCCTGTATCTCTTCTTATGGCACTTCAGTTACTAATAATGCTTTACCTTTTTTACCAGGTAAGCAGATATAGAATAGGTATCCCTAACATCACCTGTATTGAAGAGTGATGCAAAGAAATCACTTAGGAATAGAAGGACATAGTTTTCAAACTAACTGCTCCTTTTAACCTCTGGTGATCCAGCCAACCCACTGATTCTCCCACAGGCTTTCTATTTCTGATCTGATTAAAGACTATCTTGTTTAATTTTTACTCCTTTAGCTCTTGGTTATTCAAAATCTATTTTGGCCCTTACTTCCCTCTCACATATTACTTGCTGTAATTTATGCTCCTGTGTATTGGCGTCACTGGATTACCGTTTGGCTCAAATCTCTTGAATATTGCTATTACCCATATTGGTTTATTTCTTGCCTTCCTGGTTCCCTTTCTAAGTGAGCAGTATGCATATCTTCTAAAAGCCACTCACTGATTATTTTTTTTAAGTAGCATTATGATGCCGAGCCAGTTAGGGTTAAGGGGGGAGGGGGTCTGCGCACTCCGGTGGATCAAAGCAAGTTCGATAGACTGCGGTTTCACCTATAACATGGTAAGATGTTTTGGCTCCCGAGGACTGTGTTATATCGAGGTAGAGGTGTATCAGAGGAGTATTGAAATGGTAAACAGGGCCATTCCTTGTAGATAATTATCAAAGCCATGTTAAGTAATAGAATTCTGGACATGTAGGCCTGTATTGTTAGATAATTAAGAATAGATACTAATTAGATTTGTGTTTACCTACTGTGACACTGCACCTCAAAGTAGCACCTTGCAACCCCCATATTCACCACTGTCACATAATTGATATGTTTTGTACAAAGTACGTCTTGTGAGGTATCATTTAGTAAGTCTTGATTTGTTGACCAATATCCTGTTGGATTGTATGTAAAATTATGAGGTGTGTATATATGTTAGTGAAATATGTTGTGAGGTTGGGAACCTCCACAACCAGCCTTTCAGTTACAACAAATGAGTAGCCATCAATAGCCAGTCATTAATGGCTCATCAAACACACAACCCACTATCACAGAGGCGGAGGAGACAATGTACACAACAGAGACTGCTTGACCAATGGGAACTGCCTGACACCCCCTCCCCCAATGTCACAGCAAGGATCTTTCTAGCAGCTGGAAGAAAAAACAGACATTGGCATCATCACTTAGCTTCTCTTCCCCCTCATCTCAACATCTGGAAGCAGGTGTGAAAGACAAATACTTTGAACTGGAGAAGTTTGATCTCAGGCTGGAATTAAGTGCCAGCCTGTGTATTGAGGAACTGTAACCTGCTAGTATTGTCTGTCAGAGTGAGAAACACTGTTTGATTCAACTCTTGCTTAGACTAAAAGTTTAGGATTTAGAATGCATGTTTACTTTTTATTTTCATAATGTAACTATCTGGGACTTTTATGCCTACTACTTATCACTTAAAATTTCTCTAATCTGTTTTATATTTTACCTAAAACAGTGTGTTTTGGTTGAAGTGCTTGAGAAATCTCATCTCGGTTTAAGAACATAACATAGGAACGGCCGTACCGAGTCAGACCAAAGGTCCATCTAGCCCAGTATCTGTCTACCGACAGTGGCCAATGCCAGGTGCCCCAGAGAGAGTGAACCTAACAGGCAATGATCAAGTGATCTCTCTCCTGCCATCCATCACCATCCTCTGACAAACAGAGGCTAGGGACACCATTCCTTACCCATCCTGGCTAATAGCCATTTATGGACTTTACCACCATGGATTTACCCAGTTCTCTTTTAAACGCTGTTATAGTCCTAGCCTTCACAACCTCCTCAGGCAAGGAGTTCCACAAGTTGACTAAGCGCTGCGTGAAGAAGAACTTCCTTTTATTTGTTTAAAACCTGCTGCCTATTAATTTCATTTGGTGACCCCTAGTTCTTGTATTATGGGAATAAGTAAATAACTTTTCCTTATCCACTTTCTCCACATCACTCATGATTTTATATACCTCTATCATATCCCCCCTTAGTCTGCTCTTTTCCAAGCTGAAGAGTCCTAGCATCTTTAATCTTTCCTCGTATGGGACCCTCTCTAAACCCCTAATCATTTTAGTTGCCCTTTTCTGAACCTTTTATAGTGCCAGTATATCTTTTTTGAGGTGAGGAGACCACATCTGTACACAGTATTCGAGATGTGGGCGTATCATGGATTTATATAAGGGCAATAATATATTCTCAGTCTTATTCTCTATCCCCTTTTTAATGATTCCTAACATCCTGTTTGCTTTTTTGACTGCCTCTGCACACTGCGGGGACATCTTCAGAGAACTTTCCACGATGACTCCAAGATCTTTTTCCTGACTCGTCGTAGCTAAATTAGCCCCCATCATATTGTATGTATAGTTGTGGTTATTTTTTCCAATGTGCATTACTTTACATTTATCCACATTAAATTTCATTTGCCATTTTGTTGCCCAATCACTTAGTTTTGTGAGATCTTTTTGAAGTTCTTCACAGTCTGCTTTGGTCTTAACTATCTTGAGCAGTTTAGTATCGTCTGCAAACTTTGCCACCTCACTGTTTACCCCTTTCTCCACTGGTCCTAGGACTGACCCTTGGGGAACACCACTAGTTACCCATCTCCATTCTGAGAATTTACCATTAATTCCTACCCTTTGTTCCCTGTCTTTTAACCAGTTCTCAATCCATGAAAGGACCTTCCCTTTTATTAAAGGCTAGTGTGTGTTTACAAAGGCTAGTGTGTGTCCACTCCACACTGAGGGAGTAGCAAACTACTTAATGAACTTGCACTGCCCAAGGGAGCCTTGAGCAGTGTAAGACGATACAATTCTGGAGTATAGGGCTGGGGTTGGGTGGAACTGGCTGAAGCCTCTTTATTGTTGGCTCATGAGTGGCTGAGACATCATTAATGTAACTCAGTTGGGTGTGTTACGTATTCTTCATCCAAGAAATGCCTGCGGTGATCATTTGCTACAAAGAGGCTTACCCTACTGAACTTAAGCTATAATTTAAATAAAGTTTTGGACCTGATCCTTGCTATCTCAGATCTGCTTAAACTTTGACAGGGAAAGTCTAAGCCTGTAAGACTGAGGTCTCCAGGTCTACTCAGGATTAGCCTTGCGATTTCTCATAGAAGAGTTTGAACAAACTCTGCACAGACTGCCTATTGGACTATAACGGGGGTGGGCAAACTGTGGCCCACGAGCCACATCAGGCCCATCAGACCTTTTAACCTGGCCCTCGAGCTCCTGCGGGGAGCGGGGTTAGGGGCTTGCCCCGCTCCGCATGTGCAGTGGGCTTCAGGAAGGTGGGAGATCACACTACACCCCCCATGCCTGGGACGCAGACACAGTGGTGAGGTTGCACCCGACCCTGACACAGCACAAGGCCTGGGCCTGCCCCAGAAACACCTTGGGGCCCTGCCCCTCTGCGCCAGGTGTACCAGGTGTGGGGCAAGTAGGCTCAACCAGGCAAGATCCAAGTGTGGGGGGTATCCAAGTGTGGGGTGAGAGGATTCTGTGTGGGATAATCTGGGTGCAGGCAGCTCAGTGGGGAGATCTGGATGCACAGAGGCTCATTGGGGATGGTGGGGGGTTTCCAAGTGCAGGGGCAATGGGACTCTGCGGGGGCTCCACATGAAGGTGGGTGGGGCTCAGCGAGGGAGTCTGGGTGCTGGGGAAATGGGGGTCTGTGGCATGGGGGTCTGGATGTGGAGGCTCAGGGTGGTCAGGAGGTTGGGCATCAGAGTGGGGTTTGAGTGCAGGGAGTTCAGTGGGGGGTGGTCTGGGTGTGGGGATCCACAGGCATGGGATCTGGGTGCAGTGGGGTTCCAGATGCGGGGGTTGAGGTTCAGTGGGGTAGAGTTAGGGTATGAAGAGCTAGGGGATGTACCGGGTGAGGCTTGGCAGGGAGGTCCAGATGCACAATGGTTGGGTGGATGGGGGAGCAGCTCCCCATACAGTGACCCCTCCCCACACAGCTGAGGAGTGATGGGGCAGGAAGCAGGGGAGGATGCTGAGCTTCCTGCAGCTGGGGGAGGTTTCTGGGGATGGGTCTGACATAGCCCCAGCCACTCCTAGCAGGGGAAGAGGAAGTCCCATTCTCTCCTGCCTCCAGCCCAGCCAGGACTAGCAGCTGATCCTGGCTTAGGGTAGGAGCCACTGGCTAGGGTGTCCCCAGCCCTATGGTGATTTACCTCTCTACCGGCTGCTCTGGGTGCCTGACATGATGTATCTGAGCTGCTAGGGAGTGGTGCGTGACTGCTCTTGCAGCTTCCCTTTGCTTCCCTGTCAGAAAGTCATTTTTTGGCAGGGAAGCAAAGAAATCCGCGGGATACATTAATTCTGTGTACGTGCAGTGATGCAGAATTCCCCCAGGGGCATCTAATTATAGAATAAACCACCAGTTTGGGGGGGGATTTTCTGCCCTATTCTTTGCAAATTTCCCCAACTGAGAATTCTCAGAATAGCCCCTCCAGCGACCACAGCCACAAGCATCCATACCAGTTTCCACCTCTAAGGACTTCACTTCTTTTACTTGTGATTTTAGGACATTTTTGACAAGCCTTCTCATTTTATTGAAGTCTCACTTCTCTCATGTTTAGAGTATCTTACTTGCTGGTACCCTACTTACACAGCCATATTACCTCTCACTACATCACCTTGTCAAGAAAAGTAGCCTTGATTTTCTTTTTGATAGTTACACTAAGATAATATTGTTACCAGAAATACAGAGAGCTTCTTGGTAAGTTACAAACATTTTAAGAGTGTTTTGTTATAAATAAAAGGTTCTTCACACTGGAGTGTCATAGAACAGACAACTTAATTTCATGTACAATCAATACTGTTTTTACTTAAAAAAATAAGGAACGTAAAGAAAAATCCGTTAGATGATGTTATGATTCTCTGTATGTTTAAATTGCATACATTTAAAAATTACACTAACTTAGTAAAATTGCTCTTAATTTTGTTCTCTCTAGAGCCTCCCATAATATGAATGCTAACACATTCTTAAAGAATTCAGATTCAAAGTAACAGTGAAAATACACTAAACTAAAATTGCATTTTCACAAATTCAAATTAATATTTAATTCTGAAGTTGCACAAACATACATACAAATAGCTTTCATGTTACTTCCAAGGAATAAATATTCAGTGCAAAGGTCTGACATACTAAAAAACACACACTTATACTAAGCATACATTAAATAGCACATATAAAGATGCATATAACTACATATATGCAAAGGGACAGAAATCTGGATGAACTGGAAACCTAATTCTAGAGTGACCTGACTTGTGCATTTGAAGACTCAACTGACACTTCATTAATTTCTTTCACTAAACATTACAAGCTTTTAAAAACCTCTCTCTTAGAATGTATGTTTTTTAAATTTAACAGGAATCAGTAAAAACTAAAAAGTGATACATATAATAGGTATCAGTTACTCACCTTCACAAACCAAGAGTGATAAAGTCTGTCCCAGAGCTCTAGCACTTGCTTTTCAATCACAGCAGTGTTGTTCACTTTCTCTCCTAATATCTTATGGAGCTATAATATACAGAAACTGTGTTTATTATGTGAAGCAACTTGAAGCTAGCAGCTATGGCTGAACTCAAAGGCAGAACATCTACATTAGATTTTCACTGAAAGCTTGGCTCAGGTCCAAAAAAAAATCAAAAAAGTCAACAATGTCAAAGATCTGTCAGATCCTTGTATACAGTAAATACACTCAAAGAGATTTGAGAGGTGTGCTAGATGTCAAAATGCTTATGTGAGGACAATGCAAGATCCTGCCATCCTCCCAAGGAACACTGAACTCCCAATCTACAATGTACTCTGTACTTTAGAGGCTAGAACTTCAGAAGATCATAGGTTGGCCAAAAATGGTCATTTTCAGGACAATGCATTCTACCATCTGAAAAATGCTTAACTAAGGGCAGTTTCTGAAACAAATTACATTTTCTACAGAGTCTTCACATGGATAGTCACAAGGGAGATGGATAGATACTTCTATTTTCAAGCTCTTAAAAGCAAGCAGTTTCCAGCAGCCACGGGGGAGCAAGACTATTAAAATCATTCCCAAATATAGGCTTTACTCTGCTAAACAGCAGATTGGAACGAATAAATCTTCAGCAAAACATTTATAGGTAACTAAAGCAGCCCAAGAGATACCATTTGACATTACAAGAAGGAAAAAATGTATAGATCATTCTCTTATTTTGGAAAGGAACAAAAAGCAAAACACTAAAACTAATAAAAAAAATAAGGTGTTCTTACCTTGTGTGTAATCCATTCTCGGCCATACTGATACACATTGTTAGCAGCCGAATTGAGAGCTTTTTGAATGACCTGAGCTTCAGGGAGCCAGCTGATATTTTTAAGGAAGGAAAGTATAAATAAAATTATCTCCAATACTTCTGAACCATTTCACTACAGTGCCTGAAACACTAAAAGTAACAAATGGTTTCCAACCAACAGCACCTATAATTTAAATATGTACCAACTAACATCTTTGTTAAAACTAGAATACTTCCTTTTTCAAGACAGGATGAAGACTTTTTAACATACGAAGCATAACTCGATGTAGGATACAGATTACTATATTTACATTTCACTCTGAAACTTACTAAATTTACATTTAGAGATCTTGTCCATCTGTATGTATGTTATAATATAACTGTTTAGCCACTTGTGGGGTTCTTAGCTGCTGCTTTGTTAGAAATATAATTTGGAAACCTTATCTTTCAAGTTCATATGGTTGCAAAGATAACCTTCCAAATATGAACGGACTGTAAATTGATACAGTGTGGTCTTCCTGAACTTACAGACAGCCTAGAAATACAGAGCAATGTAAATCACCCAGTGCTCAAATCCTATTCCCAGTCAAGATGTGTGCTGGGGACTTTTTCCAGTACTGGGGAAGAATCTTCCCTTTCCCACTCTCAGGTTACTGTGAAGGAATGGAGCCACTCTGGAGGATGGTGTGGACTGCACCCTTAGCAAGTTTGCAGATGACACTAAACTGGGAGGAGTGGTTGATACGCTGGAGGGTAGGGCTAGGATACAGAGGGATCTAGACAAATTAGAGGATTGGGCCAAAAGAAATATGATGAGGTTCAACAAGGACAAGTGCAGAGTCCTGCACTTAGGACGGAAGAATCCCATGCACTGCTACAGACTAGGGACCGAATGGCTGGGCAGCAGTTCTGCAGAAAAGGACCTAGGGGTTTCAGTGGACAAAAAGCTGAATATGAGTCAACATTGTGCCCTTGTTGCCAAGAAGGCTAATGGCATTTTGGGTTGTATAAGTAGGGGCATTTCCAGCAGATCGAGGGATGTGATCATTCCCCTCTACTCAGCACTGGTGAGGCCTCATTTGGAGTACTGTGTCCAGTTTTGGGCCCCACACTACAAGAAGGATGTGGATAAATTGGAGAGAGTCCAGCGGAGGGCAACAAAAATGATTAGGGGGCTGGAGCACATGACTTATGAGGAGAGGCTGAGGGAACTAGGATTGTTTAGTCTGCAGAAGAGAAGAATGAGGGGGGATTTGATAGCTGCTTTCAACTACCTGAAAGGGGGTTCCAAAGAGGATGGATCTAGACTGTTCTCAGTGGTAGAAGATGACAGAACAAGGAGTAATGGTCTCAAGTTGCAGAGGGGGAGGTTTAGGCTGGATATTAGGAAAAACTTTTTCACTAGTAGGGTGGTGAAGAACTGGAATGGGTTACCTAGGGAGGTAGTGGAATCTCCTTCCTTAGAGGTTTTTAAGGTCAGGCTTGACAAAGCCCTGGCTGGGATGATTTAGTTGGGTTTGGTCCTGCTTTGAGCAGGGGGTTGGACTAGATGACCTCCTGAGGTCCCTTCCAACCCTGAGATTCTATGATTCTATGATTCACTCTATGGGCATCTATACAGAAATTGAACACCCGCAGCTAACCTCGGTCTGCTGTCAAATTGCTGTGCAGACATTGAGGCTCAGGCTCCAGAGCCCAGGCTCCAGAGCCCAAAGTATTTACACACAATTTTTAGCCCTGCAAGCCCTAGTCAGCTGACCAGGGCCAGCCATGGCCATGCAGCGGGTCTTTTATTCCAGTGTAGACATACCCCCTGTGGCCACTAGTCAAGCCTCAGTGTACCAGGGATATGTATCTCCTACATCAGCTTCGCAAATCTTGCAGAACAGAACCACACAGTTCTCCATAGATGCTGGGAGGAGAAGTGTTTGGGCCAAAAAGAGGTGTGAATTGCCTTCATTCATCTCAATGAGGTATTAACTGTGATGTTTCTGTCAGAGTTTGACCCCTCAAAAATCCTATATATCTGAAGCTTCCAAGAAATTTTAACTGCCTCTCTCTTGCCCAATTTGAAACGTATGTACACTTCAAGCTCTGAAAGCAAGTACTCCAATTGAAACTGTGATATCTAGCAATTCTACTATTTTTCAAACATTTTTATTCCTTGAGTAATCTATTTGGTCACAACAACTGCCAGTTTTTATTAGTCTTATTTTTGTCACATTTCTATTAGGGCTGTTGATTAATGGCAGTTAGCTCATACGATTAACTCAAAAATTAATACGCAGTTTTAATCACACTGTTAAACAGAATGCCAAATGAAATTAAATATTTTGGATGTTTTTCTACATTTTCATATCTATAAATTTCAGTACAGCATACAATACAAAGAGTGTATAATTTTTATTACAAATATTTGCACTGTAAAAATGATAAGAAAAATATTTTTCAATTCACCTCATACAAGTACTGCAGTGCAATCTTTGTCCTGAAAGTGCAACTTACAAATATTAGATTTTTTTTGTTACATAGCTGCACTTAAAAACAAAACAATGTAAAACTGTAGAGCCTACAAGTCCACTCAGTCCTTCCTTCTTGTTCAGCCAATTGCTCAAACAAACAAGTTTGTTTACATTTACAGGAGATAATGCTGCCCTCTTCTTATTTACAATGTCACCAGAAAGTGAGAACAGGCATTCACATAGCACTTTTGTAGCCGGCATTGCAAGGTATTTACTTGCCAGATATGCTAAACATTCGTATGCCCCTTCATGCTTTGGCCACCATTACAGAGGAAATGCTTCCATGCTGATGATGCTCGTTAAAAAAATGCGTTAATTAAATTTTTACTGAACTCCTTGGGGGAGAATAGTATGTCCCCTGCTCTGTTTTACCTGCATTCTGCCATATATTTTATGTTATATGAGTCTCAGATGATGACCCAGCACATGTTCCTTTTAAGAACACTTTCTCTGCAGATCTGACAAAACACAAAGAAGGTACCAATGTGAGATTTCTACAGATAGCTACAGCACTTGACCCAAGGTTTAAGAATGTGAAGTACCTTCCAAAAATCTGAGAGGGACGAGGTGTGGAGCATGCTTTCAGAAGTCTTAAAAGAGCAACATTCCAATGTGGTAACTACAGAACCTGAACCACCAAAAAAGAAAATCAACCTTCTGCTGGTGGCATCTAACTCAGATGATGAAAATGAACGTGTCGGTCTGCACTGCTTTGGATTGTTATCAAACAGAACCTGTCATCAGCATGGACGCATGTCCTCTGGAATGGTGGTTGAAGCATGAAAGGACATACAAATCTTTAACACATCTGGCACGTAAATATCTTGCGACACTGGCTACAACAGCGCCATGAGAACACCTGTTCTCATTTTCAGGTGACATTGTAAACAAAAAGCGGATAGCATTATCTCCTGCAAATGTAAACAACCTTGTTTGTCTGAGCGATTGGCTGAACAAGAAGTAGGACTGAGTGGACTTGCAGGCTCTAAAATCTTACATTGTTTTATTTTTGAATGCAGGTTTTTTGTACATAATTCTACATTTGTAAGTTCAATTTTCTTGATAAAAAGATTGCACTACAGTACTTGTATTAGGTGAACTGAAAAAATACTATTTCTTTTTTGTTTTTACAGTGCAAACACTTGTAATAAAAAATATAAAGTGAGCACTGTACACTTTGTATTGTGTTGTAATTGAAATCAATATATTTGAAAATGTAGACAACTTCCAAAAATATTTTAAAAAATGGTATTCTGTTATTTTTTAAAATCGCGTGATTAATTGTGATTAATTTTTTTAATTGCATGACAGCCCTAATTTCTACCTTCTCTGCAGAATGCAAGGGCTGAATCACACAATAGCTGCCAACAAGGGGCTTGTTTGTCTAAATGGGGTAATGTGCTATACGGAGGTGTGATTTCTAAATACAGCTATGTGTTACAAATTAATTGGTCTATGTAGACCCCGCTGGTACACTTTAATACACTATGTTAAATAGTACTACATTAAAGCACACTAGGGAACCTTCGGTGCACGACAGCAGGGTCTACAACAGTGATACTTAGACATCAGTGGTTCAGGAGCCAAATTAGCGATCAACATTACTGTGGCTCTTTTGGGTAGCGTGAATACATTAGTTTCATTTACTGTGGTACTATATATTCATATTTAAACAGTATGACGGGGAAATATTTAGTTTTATATACATTATTCTCACAGTAAAATTATTAAGTATTATTTTATCAACTATAACTGGTTAATAACATAGTAAAAACATTCTGATTAGTTAATAATTGAAATTACAGTGTTTTAGAATCATGTGCTGCAAAGAGCCACAGGAGACACATTTAAAGAGCCACTTTTCTGAATATCACTGGTCTACACAAATTGGGGATTAAAAAAAGTGTAACCAACATTCACTTGTTTAAATCAGCATAAAAGCAAGGGTGAAAAATACCTCTAACTGTACCACCTGAAAACCACTCCTCAGAATGATCTTTTCTACCCCTGCTATTCACACAATCCACTGTGAGCACTCCCTTCACATACTGGTCGATTCCCTCCCTTTCCCCCTAACTACCCCTTTTCATCTCTTTCTCTGCACTGATTTTCCCTGCATTTCCCTTCCACCATTCCCTTCCTATTTGTTCTCCTCATCATGCGTACTATTCCTTCCAATCTTCCCACTACCTCTCTCACACTTGCATACCTTTCATTTACATGTAGATACATGCTCCTCCCCCTTCCACTTATTCTCACTTCTAATTCCCCCCAAAAAGGAGGAGTTTTCCAGACCAATTCCTTTCTTTTTTCTAATCCACCGCAAAAAAGAGTTTCCCCCAATCTTACTATTCCCTCAAGAGAGTTTCCCAGCCAACACCCTATCCTTAAAGGGGCTAGCTCTGCCATCATTCCCTCAATCCTGTAAAAAGACTTTCCAGTTAATTTTCTGGTCCACACTATGTGGCTGATGCCTCTTTGCCCTCCTACAAATCTTGTCTGGGGAGACAAGCTCCGTCAAAACAGCTACCAGGAAGGAAGTTACACAACTCTCTGCCATGACTGGTCCACAATTAAACCACTAGGCTCAGCCCCCATCTGCCCTTTTAGCTCCAGGAGAGATCACTACTCCAGGGATGGCCTGGAAGGCAGCTTAGCACCAGATTTGTGGGAAGGGAAGCAGCAGCGTTCATGCACGTGCCTGAAATAGTCACCCTCATTTCTTAACACACAGGAGTCTTTTAAAAATATAAAAACTGTAGATAAGAGCACCTTGAAACTTGTTTATCTACTCTAGTCTCTTAATTTCAGCATTCTTACTTTGCCCACTCTGGGTGATTGGCTACAGTCTCATTGATCAAGCTGCTTGTGACTTGAATCAAGTGAACGCTCTCTTGATGTACCTGAGTTAAATACAGACAAAAGAAAGAATATGAAGTGTTATGTAATACAAACTAGCACCCACCCTAAATTAACAGAACAAGATATTTAAATCATAATTCTCAAGTATTTAGTATGAACACAAAACAGCAAAATACACTTCTGGAGGAATTCTGCACCAAAAAATTAAAATTCTGCAAAATTCTGCATATTTTATTTGTCAAAGTAACAATATCATTACACCAGTTTCAATTATTTTGATAATTTCAAAATACCTGTCAACAAGTATGTCTAACAATAGACAACAAAAAAGATTCAGGAAATGTTTTTTGACAAATAGATTTCCTTATAAGACATATTAATACAGAACTCTTAACAATAATTAATTTAAACTACAATACAGAATGCATTTATCGCACCACTCAGAAGCAGCGCCAAGGCTTGGGGGAGTCAGGCTAATGGAGGAGCTGAGGGAAAGGAAAGTAATTGCTGGGAAGGATCATGGGAGTGAACCTGGAGGGCTGTTGGGTGTGGGTGGGAGAAATATGAAACATGGGGGGGAAGAGAGGAGGGATTGTTACAGAGTTGGGGAGCCTTCCCTGGCTGACCCCTAGACTCTCTCATTCAGTCAGGCACATCTGCCCCTATCCCCATGTGTCCCTGAACCCCCACTCAGTCAGCCCCTGTCCCTCATCTCCCTGCACCCTCACTCCTCCATCCCCATGTGGCCCTGCACCCCCACTCCCATTCAGCCCTCGCACCAGTCTGTCCCCCACTAACCCTTCTGAACCCCTCTGTGACCCCCCACAGCAGCAGCCCCATGCACCCCATACTGTCTGTCCCCCACACATCCCATGCCTCCTCACCAGGCCCCATGAGCAGGGCACTGTGAGGAATTCAGCCTCTTCTCCTCCCTTTCCCCTTTTTGTGGCTGGCTATTCCTGACTGAGAGCAGCTGCCCTCAGTTTTGGCACCACAACAGCCCCTGGTGGGCAAAGGGTGTAACTGCAGTGTCTCTCTGGCAGAAAGTATTTTCTGCGGAGAAAAAAAATTCTGCAGCGCACATGAATTCTGCACATGTGCGGTGGCTCAGAATTCCCCAGGAGTTAAAAAAAAAGTTCACATTAAATGAGTGACCTCTATTGGGAAGAAAAAGTAGCTGCATAGTGAAAATCAGTTTGATAAAATCTGATCTTGAGAATGTGGTGTCATGAGATCAAAACTGACAGTTACATATGGGCATGTGTACCTACACACCGTACAAATATTTATGAGTGTGAGGTGCAGACACTCTCATAGAAATGTATGCTTTTCCCTTACTTCCACAGATTTATGCTGAAAATGATCTTCAGTGCATTCGAATACCATTCTTCCGATAAAACAACTGGTAAATATAGTTTCACAACATTCATATTCTACTGCAATAATTTACACCAGCATAACACTGATGCTAAGGAATCTGAGGTGTTCTCCTTTACTCACTGAAACCGAGCAGCTATAATAGGTTGCAAAATAATTCTAGTACTAGTACTATAAAAATATCATACGTCTCACAGTTCTCCTACTTCACAGTTTACTAGGGTAACACACTTTACATGTACACATTTTTTCTTCACCTATACATAGTATTAACAGGATAGATTGAAGAACATTTGATTACTACATATTTTTCAAAAGCATTTCTGCTCTATAGTGCAGCACAAACATCAGTAACATTTTCATTTAAAAAAGGGATTAAAAGAACAACTGATTATAATTCTTGGTGCACTGTACCTTTGCCGTAAGGAGCAGGGCTAGCAGAAGGGTTCCTATCACTAGCAAAAATATTATGAAAATGCTAATTATTTTATCAAGCATTTTCTCCAACCACACGATCATCTGTTCAGAAAAAAGAAAAACAAATCATGACATAAAAAAAATAATCAGTTTTTTCTTCAAGTGATACTGGCCCAGTCTGACAATTCTGGATTTCAACAGGAGTTTTCTTTACAAAAAGACTGAAAAAAATCAGACCCTAAGCAAGTATTATTTATGCCCAAGCTTAGATACGAACAATTAACAACCAATGTTTAACATGACAACTAAGGAAAATGTTACAATGCAAGTGATTTTGCAAATTAAATTTAAACATTACTGTGAATCACATAGCAAGCTCTCAGCAAAGCAATCAGTAATTTAATATTATTTTGTTATCAGACCCAAAGAAGCTACCACTCACTTTAATTCTGAATTTACATTCTGGATTAATTTCTTGTCTTCAAGCAACAGAGAAACCTATGGTCACTATCATCTGCACAAAATTTGGGAAGTTACCAGTGTGGATTATACAACCATGATTTGCAAACTTGGATGGCTGAAGTTACTCACCTAAATCTCTAATGAGATATCTAGATATTTTTAACGCTGCTAAGCAGACCTCAAGCCTTACCTGAACTCAGTGCAGATGGCCTGAACACACACATCACAACTAACCAGTAATCACACCACTTCAGGTTCATGAAGTTTTGTTGGCATCATTCAGGAGGGAAAAATCTTAACTACATGGCTGTGTGGAGAGCACTCTAGAAAAGAGTAAACTGCACTTAATCTAACATTAAAGGGGCCTGATTAAATAAAGATCTCACAACCTTATTGTGGGCAAATCTATTTTTTCCAGCTTTTGTAGCTAAAAAGTCAGAAAAAGCACTCGAGAAAAAAAAACTAGCAGGAGAAATCTAGCTGTGCTCTAAAATTTTACTTTAAAACAGAACTGAATTCAAAGGCAATATGCAGAAGGTTCAATATTTCCAAATGAGAAATGGCTATACGTTCAGTGGTTGTGCTGATAATTTTAGTTACTATTCTTTTCCTCGGTGTCATGTAATGTCAAAAGTTAAAGTAATAGGAGCTCTTTCTTTATTACTGATCCCTATCCCTGCATATGAACTTGGTTTATTGATCCATTACTGATTGTTATAATTTTTAAATCTCTAATTATATCTGGATCACCACCAGGGGATCTGAACACCTAATATACATGAATGATTTTACCCTCAGGCTCTGCTACAATTGACATCTTGTTTAACACACATTGTCACACGGCAGATAGTTGGCATTTCAAAGCAACCATTCAGAATACAGTGTGACACTCACTTTAGAGAAGTAACTGTTGAGTTCTGCAAGTTCCTGCATTATACACCTTTACCCCAATATAACGCTGTCCTTGGGAGCCAAAAAAATCTTACTGCATTATAGGTGAAACCGCGTTATATCGAATTTGCTTTGATCCACAGGAGTGCGCAGCCCCGCCCCCCCCAGAGCACTGCTTTACCGCGTTATAGCCGAATGTGTTATATTGGGTCACATATCAGGGTAGAGGTGTACTATGTTCTGCAAAAAGGAATCTCAAAGAACCTGCAGTACCCAGCAAAAATCTCAGAGAGAACATGGAAGTTTTCAGTGTTTGCCACCATACCCTGAAACACTTCAGCAATCATTCAAGTTCTCTCATTGGTAATAGTGGTGAAGTCAACTGCCAGCAGGGCAGTTATCTGAAAAATTCCAACTAGCTTGAACTCCCAGATATTTACTATCTAGGAAACTACAGAAAATCCTGTTCAGTTTTGCCCTTTCAGTGTTCTCATACATTTAGGGATTTTGATGACAGCGACAGAAAAAAACCCAACAGTTACCTTCTCCGTAACTGGTGTTCTTTGAGATGTGTTGCTCATATCCATCCCATATTAGGGGTGTGTCCTCGCACACATGCACTGATGCCGGAAGTTTTTACCTCAGCAGTATCTGTAGGGGACTGGCTCTGTTGCCCCTAGAGCGGCACGCACATACCACGGTATAAGGGGCACCGCGGGCTCCCCCCACCCTCAGTTCCTTCTTGCAGGAAACTCCGACAATGGGGAAGGAGGACAGGTCATGGAACAGACATGAGCAACATATCTTGAAAAACACCAGTTACGGAAAAGGTAACTGTCTTTTCTTCTTCGAGTGCTTGCTCATGTCCATTCCATGTTAGGTGACTCCAAAGCAGTACCCCTGGAGATGGGTAGGAGTTCAAGATGTGTAGATTGCAACACAGCTCTGCTGAACCCAGCGTTGTCCCTAGTCTGCTGAGTGATGGCATAATGAGCAGTGAACGTGTGGACAGAGGACCATGTTGCGGCTCTACAGATGTGCTGGATAGGGTTGTGTGCCAGGAAGGCTGACGACGCCTGAGCCCTAGTCGAGTGGGCTCTAACAGCTGGCGGTGGCGGAACCCCTGCCAGGTCATAACAGGTCTTTATGCATGAGGTAATCCAATTGGAAATCCTCTGTGAGGACACTGGCAGGCCCTTCATCTTATCCACTGTAGCAATGAAGAGCTGAGTTGATTTATGGAAAGGTTTGGTATGTGCTAAGTAAAAAGCCAAAGCCCTTCGGACATCCAGCATGTGAAGACGCCTCTCTTCACTGGTCTTGTGCGGTTTGGGACAGAACACCGGGAGGAAGATGTCCTGGCTCATATGTCCTGGACGGCCGGGTGGGCCTGCAGCTGAAGCTTGTCCTTGTAGAAGACCATGTACAGCAGTTCTGAGGTGAAGGCTTTAATTTCAGAGACTCGTCTCATCAACGTCACTGCCACCAGGAACACGACCTTCCATGACAGGTGGGAAAGGAAGCAGGAACACAGCGGCTCAAAAGGGGCCCGTAAGCCTAGAGAGGACCAAGTTAAGATCCCATTGCGGGACAGGAGTCTGTACCTACAGGAAGAGTCTCTTGAGCCCTCTCAAGAATCTGACCATCATGTCACGTCTGTCCTTGGATTGGCGGGTGAAAAGTGGAGATGGCCACGAGATGCATTCTAATGGAAGTGTGTGTCAGGCCCTGGTTCCTCAAATGAAGCAGATAGTCTGGGGCAGCCTGTATGAAAGAGCGTGAGGAGAGATGCCACCCTCAGATGCCCAGCAGGAAAACCTTGTCCACTTGGCCAGGTAAGTCAGTCTAGTTGAGGGCTTCCTACTTCCCAGAAGGAGCTGTTGGACCTCCTCCAAACAGGTTTGCTCCTCAGGGTTCAGCCACACAGCATCCACACTGAGAGGTAGAGGGACGCGAGGTTGGGGAGCAAGAGCCAACCCTGGTCCTGTGACAGCAGGTCCAGTTGATTGGGCAGGGGCCAGGGAGGGGCTGCTGACAGGTTCATGAGTGTACCGAACTAGCGCTGGCAAGGGCATCTGAGGCAATCATGATAACTCACTCTCTCTCTCTCTCTCTCTTTGCCAGAGTGGGATCGAGGGAAATGTGTACATCAGGCCCCCTGACCATGACAGGAGAAAGGCATCGGAGAGGGAGTCCTTGCCGAGAGCAAAATCGATGACATTTTCTGTTTTGCTTGGTGACAAACAGTTCCACTTGGGGAGTTCCATGTAGGCTATGTCCTAGTGGAGCAACCACTCGTGGTGAGAGGAGAAATCCCTACTGAGGTGATCCGCTAGCGTGTTCTTGAAGCCAGGGAGGCAACAAGCTTCCAGGTGGATCTCGTGGTCAATGCAGAAGCTCCAGATATGGAGTGCCTCTTGGCAGAGCGCCGACAAGCGCACTCCCCCTTGCCTTTTGATGTTGAACATTGAGGCTGTGTTGCCTGACAGCTGAGGTAGGAAGACGCCACACACTAATTGGACCACTTTGAGTTCTTTGACATTTAAGTGGAGCATCATCTCCTCTGGGAACCACATATCCTGGGTCTGGAGATCTCTGAGGTGCGCACCCCAGCCAAGGCATCCGACACCAACTCGATGGAGTGAGGTGGGTTATGTTGAATGGAACTCCCTCTAGGACCTTCTCTCAATTGGTCCACCATCGCAACAAGGTGAGTACTGCTTGGGAGATGCTCACAATGTTTTCCAGGTGATCCCTGGACTGGGAGTAGGCCATCAGCCATTCCTGCAGGGACCACACCCGGAGCCTGGCATGGTAGATAATGTATGTGCAGGGCGTCATGTGGCCCAGCAGGCGCAGGCAGACCCTGGGTGTAGTCAGGGGGAACGGGGACACCTCTGTGATGAGGTCTGTCAAGCCCCGAAACCTTTCTAGTGTCAGGAACGCTCTTGCGCAGGTCGAGTCAAGGACTGCTCCGATTAACTCTATCCTTTGCACTGGCACTAATGTTGACTTTGCATTTACCAGGACGCCCAGGGAGCAACACGTGGCTTGAAGCACTGCAAAATACCTTTGGATTTGAGACCTAGAACTGCCCTTGACCAGCCAGTCATCGAGGTACGGGTAGTTCTGGATACCTCGGCACCTGAGGTAAACCGCTACCACTGACATGCACTTGGTAAACACTCTCTGTGCTGTCACCAGGCCGAACAGGAGGACTGAAAACTGGTAGTGGTGGGGCCTCACCATAAACCAGAGGAAGTGTCTGTGTCCTTGAAAAAGCGCTATGTGGAAGTATGCATCCTTCAAGTCGAGAGTGGCATACCAGTCTCCCGGATCCAGGGAGGAGATGATAGAAACCAAGGAGACCATGCAGAACTTTAGCTTCTTCAGGTACTTGTTGAGGTGTCGCAGGTCCAGGATGAGCCATAGACTGCCTTTGGGATTAAAAAGTACCAGGAACAGAATCCCCTTGTTCCTGTACTTGAGAGGAACTTCTTCCACCACACCCAGCTGTAGTAACCCCTTTACCTCCTATGCAAGGAGACTCATGAGACGGGTCCCTGAAGAGGGACGTGGAAGGAGGGTGGGAAGTGGGGGTAGAAAGGAACTGGAGGGTATAACCCTGCTCCACTGTGTGGACCCAGGAGTCGGAAGTTATAGCTGTCCAAGCATGGAGATAGCAGAAACCATGATGCGGGCAGCTACATCAGCGACATCTGATGTAGTCTGGAGGGCCACCCTGGCCGCAGTCATTCTCTCATTGAGGATTGCTCAGAACTCCTTCTTGGAGGCCTCAGGGAGCAACCCTTTGAACTTGGCCACAGCTTGCCACATACTGAAGTCATATCGGCCAAGGAGGTCTTGGTGGTTGGCCACTCTCAGCTGAAGGACAAATAAACCTTACGTCCAAAGAGATACGGCCTCCTCCAGTCTTTATTTTTTGGGGGTGGCCCCGGGTTGTCCTTGCCTCTTCTTGTGGTTAACTGCCTTGGCCACAAGGGAATTGGGGGCTGGGTGGGAGTATAAGTACTCATGCCCTTTGACTGGCACAAAGTACTTGCATTCGGCCCTCTTAGAGATAGGGGCCAGGGAAGAGGTGGTCTGCCACAGGGCATTAGTGATTTTGGAAACCCCTTCATGAAGGGGAAGGGCCACCTTGCAGGGGCCGAGCAGCAGAGGACATCAAACAGAGTCCGAGGGCTCTTCCAATTTCTCTGCCTGAAACCCCAGGCTGGAAGCAACCCTCCTCAAAAGTTCCTGGTGCACTTTGGTGTCATCTTAAAGAACTGGGTGAGGGGGCCCCGTGATAGCCTCATCTGGCGACGACAAGGACGATGCTGGTGCTGCGGGAACCTCTACGTTTATTGGTGGTCCAGCATCTTGCCCCTCCTGGACTGTGGGGTCTTACCCCCGGAAGCTTCAAGCACCAGAAGGGGATGGGATATTGAGGCCGCTGCCCACTCCGACACTGACTGAGCAGCCTGGGAAGGTTGGGTGAACCCTCATGGGTACCATGGCACTAGTCACTGCACTTAAGGCCAGGGGACAGGTTTCGGTGCTGATGTGCAAGTACCGGGGCTTGTCCCACAGTCAGGGAACTTTGCTCCATGCCAGAGCTATAAGCAGAGCGGTCGGTACCTGGCGACCAGGATTGGACAGAGCGGTGGCTCTTGTCTGACCGGTGCCAGTCGCTGCGTCCCGAAGCCGACATGTCCGAGCAAGCTGGGCTATCTTGTCTGGGGTCTCAGGGACCAACAGCATTCGGTGGATCTGCATCGGACACATGGCGATCCATGCCTCACACTACTCGAGCGGTACATCGAATGGGACAGGGAGCTACTACTGGCTGGTTGCTGGGAGGATCTTTCTGAGTATGGCAACCTCCTTCTTGGAGATGGGCGATAAGGGCCTGGTGGTTTCGGATCCCCAATCGGTCCCGTGATCAGTACTGGGCCCTTGCAGACGGCTGAGGCTGGTCCCGGAGATCTTGTGGGGTGGTGCATGCCTCAGAGGCTGTGCCAGTCTACCAGCAAGGTATGCCTCGAGTCCACTGATCCTTGCTCCTAGTGCGGGGACCAAAGAGGGCTCCACTGAGCCTGCCTTTCTAGTCCTAAGGTGTGACGGCTTCAGGCGGGCAAGTGATGGCGGGACTCCCCTCTCAATGGGGAACGGTGCCGTTGAGGATGGGATACTCGTGTAGGTCCCAATGTGTGTTTTCCCCAAGTCCAGGGTACCGCAGGAGCCAGTGTGGGCAGCACTGGGAGCGTCAGGATCTCGAGCTGCTCAAAGATGGCACCTGAAGCTGGCTAAGGCCTGCACCGCTATCTGCAGTCATAGGCGAAGTATGGGATGGGTTGCACCGCTCAACTTGAGCTGGGGTCCGACTTCCCAAAGGGGGTGTTGAGCTGCCCAGCACACATCTTGGCTCGCTGCCAGCCCTCTCCTTTCCCTTCTGAGAGGTAGGACATCTTCCCCTCAGTGTTTTTCAGCTTCTTGACCGGAGCCGTGGAGGGAGACTGGTGCTGGCTTTAGGAGCACTTTTAGATGGATATCGCACTCCTTCTTTGTCCTAGGTTTGAAGGACTTGCAGATACAACACTTAACACTTATGTGCCCTACGCCTAAGCACCTAAGGCAGCTGGTATGTGGATCGCTGATGGGCATAGGCCATTTGAAGCGATTGCAAGGCTTAAAGCCTGGGGATCAGGGCATGCCCCGTCCCCCAGCTGAGTCCTGTTCGGAACTACGAGAACTTTAAAGCCTCCTACTAAGGGTAATTGTCAACAACTAAGATAATGTTTTCACCCCTCAGCCACGATACTACAAGTTCTACAGAGTTCGAGACAACACTAGCTGAAGCAGCAGACATTCAAGCAGCGTCACCGGTGGCAAAAAGGAACTGAGGGTGAGGGGGAGCTGGCAGCACCCCTTATACTGCATTATGTGCACGCTGCTCCAGGAGGCACCAGAGCTGGTCCCTTACGGATACTGCTGAGGGAAAAACTTCTGGCACCAGTGCATGTTGTGAGCACACACACCTAATATGGAATGGACATGAGGAAGCACTCTAAGAAGAATAAAAAGGATACAGTACCTTAAAAATACTGTGTTATAAATAAGTTAAATGTTCACTTTATCTTATGTAACTTTCCTTGCTATTTCTTTCTCAGTTTAAAAAAAGCTGTGGCTTCTACTCACAGGTCCAAATTCAGAGACAAGTGTAAGTGGATCTAAGAAAGTCTAAATTAATTTAATTTAGCTCTTATTTCAATTATCCTCCACTAGTATGCTAAACTTAGATTCAGTTTGTGAAAAATATATATCCACTTAACACATAAGCTTACATATCACCTTTGAATCTGACCCACTGGCTACTGAATTCATGGCCATATCTACATTAGGGAACTGTATGAGAGATTTCCACCAATGCCAGCTCTGATCCAACAGCACCACTGATAGCAACAAGTGTCTCAGCATAGACAAATCTAGAGGCTTTTGTTGTTTTACCACTGTGTAAACTGTTGGTTTGATCTGGAAGCCTCTAGAGTCTTAGAAGGTAGGTCTCCCACTGGAGCCCTTGAACCGATAGTACCATCAGTGTCCTTACTGTAGACAAGTTCTAAGAGTCTAATATTATGCTACTTGCAGTTAGGCCATCAGGGAAAGCTGAAAAGGGAAGAACAGAAGGGTGTAAAATAAGGTATAATTGAAAGCATGCTCTCCATAATAATAATTCACTTAAAGCCTCTTCTTAACTCTTGCTGTACCCCCTTCATCTGGCTGCTCAACATTAGCTTAGACTAGTTTATTGTCAGTAGGCCAAATACAAAGAATGAAAAAGGGGCTGTTGGTTACGTCACTGTAAATAAGTGAGAGATTAAGAGAGTCGTAAAGACTTGAAAAACATGGGTGCATAAAGACTTTCAAAACCTGGGTGGAAAACATGGCTGCTAAATACATATTTATTCACCTAATAAAAGTGGCCTGTTTTTCAAAAATGCTGAGCTCCAGCAGCTCCTATACATGCTTGACTATAATCTCCCATTTAAAAACAAAACCCTCAGTCTCACTGTTGGTTCAATTTTCATGCTGAGGCAGTAGGAAAAAAAAAGTATCAATTACACCAGTTGAAACTTACCACTGAATCTGGTCCGTATTTCTCTAGGTCATTCTTATAGACTTTCCTTTCTATGCCCTAACCCTAAATACACACACGCACAGAACACACACACACACACACTTTCTAAACACTAGTCAGCAACTATTCCGGTATTTTAAAGTTTTAGCTTCTAATTTAATTGTTAGTCAATAGCTACAAGCAAATGTTGCCATGACATCTAAGACAGCCAAGTAGTAGAAAGAAACAGGCTCCTAAGCTACAGAAGGTCATTCACTCATTAAAAAAAAAATTAAAAATATGGATTTCTGATATGCAGTCAATGAAAACTATCTTAAAATGTCAGGGTTTTGAAGGAAAGGGGATAAACTTATCTTTACATTTCAAAAATAAAGCAAATTACAAACAATTGAAATTATGCCTCAAAACTAAAGCAGGGTCAAAATACATACATTCATGAGTTCACTGGGAGAGATTTATTTGGAAGTAGTAATTGGGATGAACATTTTAATTGATTGTGGCTTTTTAAATCTACGGTTTGTACAAGGAACTAGCTTTGAAAAGAGACTGACTCATATCTAGATTTACTGGAATTGGGAGAGTGATTATGCCTTCTATATTTTATACTGCACTGTACATTATTCACAAATAAACATTTGTTTATTGATTTTTCATACAAGTTCCAAATAAACATTTAAATCAAGTCAACTCATCTTAAAAGAATACCTACATGTATCTCAGTGATCATTTTCTCATATATGTTTACATACTAAACTATATATTATACATGCAAAGTGTATATATTGACAAATCTCTGAATATATATCTATCTGTGGTAAAATACAACCAGTGTGAGTGTCTTTCTTCTTTTATGCAGTCACAGATGTTTCAGTGTCTATTTTAATTCTCTCCCCGCCCCCCCCAAATAAAGTAATAAATCAACTCAGTACTTGTCTACTGCAAGACAAACCCAAGAAAGAAACCAACAGGACTCCACTGGCCATCACATACAGTCCCCAGCTAAAACCCCTCCAACGCATCATCAGGGATCTACAACCCATCCTGGACAATGGTCCCACACTTTCACAGGCCTTGGGTGGCAGGCCAGTCCTCACCCACAACCTGAAGCATATTCTCACCAGTAACTGCACATTGCACCATAGTAACTAACTCAGGAACCAATCCATGAAACAAACCTCGATGCCAACTCTGCCCACATATCTACACCAGCGACACCATCACAGGACCTAACCAGATCAACCATACCATCACCGGTTCGTTCACCTGCACGTCCACCAATGTAATATACGCCATCATATGCCAGCAATGCCCCTCTGCTATGTACATCGGCCAAACTAGACAGTCTCTACGGAAAAGGATAAATGGACACAAATCAGATATTAGGAATGGCAATATACAAAAACCTGTAGGAGAACACTTCAACCTCCCTGGCCACACCATAGCAGATCTTAAGGTGGCCATCCTGCAGCAAAAAAACTTCAGGACCAGACTTCAAAGAGAAACTGCTGAGCTTCAGTTCCTCTGCAAATTTGAAACCATCAGCTCAGGATTAAACCAAGACTGTGAATGGCTTGCCAGCTACAAAACCAGTTTCTCCTCCCTTGGTTTTCACACCTCAGCTGCTAGAAGAGGGCCTCAGCCTCCCTGATTGAACTAACCTCGTTATCTCTAGCCTGCTTCTTGCTTGGTTATATAAACCTGCCCCTGGAGATTTCCACTACATGCATCCGACGAAGTGGGTATTCACCCACGAAAGCTCATGCTCCAAAACGTCTGTTAGTCTATAAGGTGCCACAAGACTCTTTGCTGCTTCTACAGTTCCCATGTTTCAGGCCAAAATGACCATATCTCATGCATTAATTATTCTCCACATATTTTCCACAGACGACCCCAACTATAATCTCAATTTTACTGTTACCCAAATTGTTCAAAAAATGCCTTTATATCTCCTCCTCCATCCACTGCTCCACTTTGGACTGGGTATACAACTCTATCCCTTTTTCTCTCTCACACACACACACACACACACACACCCCATCACGGGCCAAAGCCATCATATTCCAGGTACCTACTACAGTCTACAAGCGCAGCTGTAGGTTATGTGACTGATCAAAGAGACTATGTTACTATACTTTGTACAGGCAACAGTAAACACCGAGTTTCTATGCAGTGATAACTAGTTGGATTTTCTCGCCAATACTGAGATAAATGAGGATAGAAGTTGGTGCTAGAAGTTTAGCTGATTTCTAGTTATTATGGTTTTATTTGTTTTTTTAAAGACACAACCTTTTAACTTTACTGCCCTTCATACATTGTGTTTGAACATTTAATCATTTAAATCAATATGTATCTACAACCATTAGACTATCTTAATGCTTTTCTGTTGGGGAATTTTATGTTTGAGATTTGTATTTTAATACTTTTGATGCAAGATCTCCCACCTTGATTTTCATACAAGTTCCACTGGCAGCCCTCTCCATCTCTCTTACTGCTCCTGTGGAGGTGGTATGCTCTACCAGAGTCTAAGGCTTTGTCTAAAACGGGGATTTGCCCAGATTCCAGCCACTGTGGATGCACTAATGTAAATTCCTAGTATAGACAATAAACATTGCAATTTGTAGGAGCGTAGTAGCTTAATCCTGTTTAGAACTGAAGTAAATGAGTTGAAGAACCTCAGCAACACAGGGTGAGTTAAGGATGAAATTGTGTGTCACATGGATTACATGGCTATTTTTTTCTATGAACTTCATAGAGGGGAAATTATTTTCTTTTAAACTACAGTAGCAGTTTTAGACATTCCTCCCTTCCACTTGTTGCTGCTTTGGGTGCTCCTCATCTCCTTTAGTAATGATTCAATATGGAGTCATTTGGTGTTTTATATTTCCCTTAAGAAAAAGAATGTGTGGGTTAAGTTGGTGCTTTTGAAGGCAAAAGCCTAACAGCACAGACTAGAGCCACTCATAATGCAAGAGCTATGGAAGTTTCTACTCACATCTTTGTAAACTTACCCTAGTCCTGACCTTCAACACCCTTAAGTTCCTCTGAACAGAAAATGCCTACCAAGTCAAATTATATATTGGCTTTGTGATGTGTAGAGATGGGGATTAGTCAGAGATCAAAGTTTTCTTAAATCTTAAAATTATTTGAACCCAAGTCCACAAAGGAGAAAGGCTAATGCACTATCCTGCTGTACAATACATTTAACTAAATTCATTCATTTTATTAAAAAAAATATAGATCAGATGGTGTTATATGACCTCCAGTAGCTTAGATGGGGTGGGGGGGGTAGAGGGAAGACAACAATTGGGAGAGAGAACTAAAGAGCAAGACATGTTAAAAGCGTTCATGCTGCAAAAAGAACACAATCCTTTAGTTGGATTCACAATCTCTTTATTTACCTTCTTATTAAGCCAGTGCCACAGCTTGTGGGGGGAGGAGAGGGAAGGGAGACAGAGGAGAGAAAAAAAGACAAGAAGACAGTGGAAGATTATTGAAGAATGCAGTAATAATATGAATAGAAATGAAGGCAGACAGTCATCCACAGAATGAAAATTAAATAATTCCAGACCCAACAGTGAACTCCAGTAGGAAATAGTGAAATCTGTAATACAATAATCTAGGATTTACCAGGAAAATACATGGGCGTGGCAAAATTCACTTTATATAGCTATAAATATATAAATTTCAACAGATATCAATATTTTAAAGCTTTTTTCCTATTTTTCATCTTTTTACGATTTCATAATTGTGGGAAACTATGGGGAGGTAAAACAGTAATTATTTAATGACAGCAGACACAAATTCAAAAAGCGAAAGCTTTATAACCATTAAAACGCAAACTCAACATTACATGTCACAATATACAAAGCAAATATCTTTAAATCAAAAACTAATAAGTTCAAGTAACATTTTTCTTACTTTGCCTAAGAGTAAATTTTGATTATCGTCTATGGAAATACTCTTCTGTTGGCTTATATATGGTGAAATCAATATTTACTAACATTTTCCAATAATCTAATCCTTTTAAGACTAAATATGTGTAATATTTAGAAAGAGGAGTACGGTGAATGAATATAAACTTTATCATATTTTTCTAGCAAAAGTTAACACTAATAAGCCAGCTATTAATCAGCATCACTATGCCTTGAATAGTTACAGATTAACAGTAGCAAGCCAAAATTTTACAAATCAGTGCAACACTTGTGAAGGTTCTTTTCTCAGAACAGTATGATATTATTGTGATAAAGAATCAGCATCTCATCCACTAGTTTATTGCAATGAGGTCCCAACTTTGACCAAAGATATAGTTTCAAATATATGCGAAGTGTATTTTATGTTACCTATTGTGATACACATGAATTTTATTATCCTATTAGTATTACTGCATTCACACTCAATGAGAATCAGTATGAAAAGGAATATAAAATACATGCATATATTTATATGCATGATGTACAGACCAAGAGGTCATGGAACCAACACTTATTTACACGTGCTTGTCTGCAGTCAGATCATATTATAAATTCAGGTGGTAAGACCTTCTCTGACAAGCAAACATCTACTTTTGTACTGAGAGAAATATTACTCTCTAATTCTCACCCAAACTACTCAGAGAGAGACTCATTCTAAGCCCTACTCTTCAATGAGATTTTTCTTCAATTCCAGCCATTGGTGAGAAGTCACAAATACATCAATGCAAACCCCAAGCGTGGGCAGCTTGTACCAGTGAAGTTATAGATCAGTTATGTACGCCATGAAAGCGGCAGCTTGTACCAGTGAAGCTTGAAACCAGGATAAGCTCCATGTAGGATAAGTATAAAATTAAAGAATTAAAATTAGCTTAAATTTGGTTAAGAAAATGTGTGTGTGTTGTAAAGAAAGGTCCTGACTCTTAAGAAGACCTTGAAAATAATAAGCAATTCGGCCAGAAAGAATAAAGTAGAGAGGATATCTGTCTTAAAATGAGCCAACACAGCCTTTCCCCAACCCACACACCAGTGTTAAAGCCTACTTGAACCCAGGTGCAATGGGAAAACTGTTGGACAGCAGGAAGGAGGGGAGGAAATGCCTTTGGAAGAAAGGTGGTTGTAACTCTTATCTGGATTAAGACTGGAAATAAGAGTGAATTGTCTCAACTTGGTTTTTAACTGAAGCTAGTAATTTGCAATGACATCACTTGTTTGTAAAAGTAAACTCTTAAAGGGTCCATTGCTAATACTTGCCTGACCAAGCTAGAGCCTACCAATAGGAGTCTAAGCAACACTGGGTTTAATCCATTTATAAATATCTTGATCAAATCCTTATTAATGTTTTGTTACTGTTTGGATGTAGTATTCTGCTTATTGGTTAGGGTTTTGCGGCATGTTTAGAGCAACTGTATAAGTACCATTTGGCCTTTGGATTTAATAAAGGAATAGTGATTCCCATATTAATAATTCCAACAACCTATCAGAACAAAATGTGTTTTTTCTTGTCTACAGCTGGGGTTTGCACCAGTGGCTGGCCACCCATAGATGAAATTGGGACAAATTCCTCATGTAAACAAGAACTAAGAGATAATGTTTCAAATAAAACCAAAATTTCAGAATGTAAATTAAAGCATGATTAAGCGAGCAACAGGCTTACAATTAAACAGGCATTCAAAGATTTCAAATAAACAATACACAACAGAAGGTATGCAGTTATCCCATATACTTGTGTGGCTTAAATACACCTGTTCCTATGGAAACAAGGCATGGAAATGGAAAGGTGCAAAAGAGATTCAAAAGTCTCAGCCTTCAGCTTCTGATTTGTTTCCACTCACTCTTCCCAGGAAATGGGATATTGTATAAGTGAAAAATAAGGTAAGGGGTTTTATAGGTTTAACAAAAAAATCTTGCCTTATCTTACTTGCCTAGAAACTGGTAGAAAATTCCCATACGAATATAAGAATCTCTTCATCATTAAGTAGCAAGCAGTGTAAACAGGATATTCTGATCAGCTACTTTCCCCCCTTAATGGTTATAATAATATGACAAAGGGAAAATTATTGTCCTAGTTCTAGCCTAGGAAATTAACATGATACTAGCATAACCTCCCTCATTCAGATTCTCTCTCTTTTCTCTTCTCCATTCTAAAAGTAATACAACAAATGATAGATAGAATAGCTTGGAAACGGGACTTCCAGTTTTCAGCACTGATAGGGAGGAAAATGTCAATAGCGTTAAGTATATGTTCTACACTAAAACTCATTCCTTATTTCCCATTGTAATACTGACAAATGTACCCCAAAATGTTGTTGCTTCTACTCCAGCAATCAAGTTAGTTTTTAAAAAATATGGCCCTTTTTGGTTTAACCCAAATATTTGAGGAAGTAAAATTTAATAAAACTGCATTCACTTTCTCAGTACCTTTTAGGAAGCTCCTTATATTCATGCTGACATGGCTATACATATTTCCATAATCTGGTAGATGTTTCTGCTAAGATGTGTTTGAACTGTAAGACTAGTATGTTGCCTGATGTACACTAACACTTGACTCTGTATGGTAAAAGGGCTGCCCAATCTGTTTGTATCATTCACATCAAGTTCTCCTATACTCTATCAAGAATAGTTAAATGACTATATGCCTTTGAATACAATAAAAACAATCTTGGCTGCAGTTAATAAAAATACTCACTAGGAAAGGGAAACATCAGTACAATCCTGATTTATAGATGTCTGGAATGATCTGTGGAATCATTCAGTGGACAGGAAACACCATCTGGCGCCATTAAAGAGCTATCCTTATTAACCCCAACAGAAATAACACAAAACTATACAATCACCATTTTAAACATTAACTGAAACAAATGAATTTTTTTTAAAGTGTGTGTTAGGGTGAAGCAAACCACTGATTTTGGACTAATTACAAATGTGAGAGTAAAATATACACATATTTGTATAAATATTGTAGGGGCAGGGAGAGGAGAACACCTGGGATCTTTTTTTCCCCCTGGAAGTTCCCAACTTCTTCTGAGATGCTAGCAGCAGCAGGGATAGTGCCAGAAGGAGCAGAACTAGGTGACAGTAAAACCAACTTTGCTAAAAACATCTAATTTTCCTAATCAAATTAGGACCTATATGAAACGCACAAGTAGGTTTCATTGCTGCCTCCGGAGCCTCTCAGTTGTCCCTGGTTTATTATTTGTATTATCATAGTGCCTAGGAGCCAAAGTAATGGATCAAGACCTCTTGTGCTAGGCACAGAGAATAAGCAGCAATGCTTGTGTTCCCTTTTCCTCATGCAGTCCTTCTCTCAGGGTGGGGTATGCCCCCTCTTCCTTGTAGGAGAAAAAGAGGGCCTGAAGTAGGGGGAAAGCTGAACAGACTATTTTCTCACAGCTCCCACTTGGTAGATCAAAGGAATGCTTCAAGAGGGAGCTCAGTGCTGAAGACATTCTCAGCTCACTAGCAGCTCTCTCCCACGCCCTCTCTCAGTTGTTTATTAGTTTAACTTACGAAGGGAAAACAAAATATTCTTTCCGAGGCCCCTGCCTAGCCTTACAGATTCTCTTGGGTGGAATGGGACACCTTTCTGCTCAATGCATCTCTTGCTCTTGGTAGTGGGACAATTTCTTGGCCCCACCACGAGCCAGATTGTCAGAAGCAAGCATCACCACTATACATTTTAGACAGCTGTTTATATTAAAAAACAGCATAAGCTGCCTGTTTTCTTCACATTAGAGTCTCTGCTGCTTCCTGGTGCTGAAGCTCAGCCCCCTCCTCTTGCTAACAGAAAGTAGTGAGTATGGCTTTCAGGGAAAGCAGGCCTCCAAACTCTAAGATTAAAATTAAACATACTGCTAAACAGATTTAAAGTGGTTAATCACCTTGCTTTTACTTTTAAAGAAAATGAGGGTTTGCTATTCTTTTGTTCTATTATAGTACCATACTATCAAAAGTGTTAGAAATAGACTAACTTGCATCACATGCTTCCATTTTTTGAAACATTTATTCCTATATACCACCACAGAATCAACTGTTTCAATAGAATCATAAGACTGGACGAGATGTCGAGAGGTCATCTAGTCCAGTACCCTGCATTCATAGCAGGCATAAATATTATCTAGACCATACCTGACAGGTGTTTGTCTAACCTGCTCTTAAAAAAATCTCCAATGACAGATTCCACAACCTCGCTAAACAATTTATTCCAATGCTTAACCACCCTGACAGTTAGGAAGTTTTTCCTAATGTCCAACCTAAACCACCAATTTAAGCTTATTGCTTCTTGTCCTATCCTCAGAGGATAAGGAGAAACATTTTTCTCCCTCCTCCTTGTAACAACCTTTTATGTCCCTCCTCAGTCTTCTCAAGACAAAACAAACCAACTTTTTCAATCTTTTCTTGACCTTTAATCATTTTTGTTGCTCTCCTGTGGACTTTCTCCAATCTGTGCACATCATTCCTGAAATGTGGCACCCACTGATTTAGAAAACCAAAAGAATATAAGCAGTGCTGTATTCAGTAGCTTCCCAAGAGTACCCACCCTCACCCTACAGTTTTTTTTCCCAGTAAATACATTGGTCTGTTCTACACTATCAAACAGTTGTGTTTAACCATCATGCTTTTGCAGAATTTAAAGACAAATGTAGCTGAAGTAGCTTAGGTCCTATCTACACAATGAAAAAAGTTGCTTTTTAAAAAATGGTTAGCTCAACATGATCAGGATTCCCCTCCCAAACACCTATGTACCTTCAGTTTATCATCTTCACCATCAGTTGAAAGAACTGTAAAATAGGAAATCCTCATTAACATCCAAGTAGACAATCATGTTAAGCTAACAACTTTAAAGAGCTACTTTTTTTTAGTATGGAGACATCATCTTAGTGTCAAGGGAGCTAAACATTGTTATAACATGGTTTAAAAATGTCCTATAGCCTTCAAGAGAGCAAGCATAGTCAAGGCCTAAGATATACTTTTACATAAAGAACAATGTGCTTATGAGTGGCAGACACTTATTTTAGAGTTATAGCTTTCTAGAGCACAGTTTACAAAGAACAAAGAAAATTTTATTCAGAATTATGGCTTAAGAAAATAAATTGAAATACCTTACTGTCAAGTTTTAGCATGACCCTTCCAAGCCCTCTGATTGGCCGTGGAGCAAGAGCCTCCTGCCGCTCCTTCACAAAGTTTTCCAGAACATGCCACCAACTACTACAACGTTTTGCCATGAAGTTTACAACTCCAAAGTGGACCACAAGTTTTTTAACAACCCAAACTGTAATAAAAAAAAGAGGGAAAAAGGATTAGGATTTAAGAAGTGCACCACATCAGGATTTTTCACTCCACTGTGAGAGAGTGTTAGAAAAAAATCAAACAGTTTTAATTAAAACTCCTCACCACAAAACAGTACTAAACATCAACTTTTTAAAAACAGGTGGCCATTTACTTGCAGACAAACCATGTTCAGCCATCTTTCTTCTTAGGCAAAATAAAAGTGTACATCTATTTATACATATAATGTTTACAATAGGAACAACTATATGTAAGCTTGCAACCAAACTCATAACGATCCTGATTTCATTTGCTCTTAAATCTCTAAAAAAGAAGTTCTCCTTTGGAACTGAAACTGCGTATCAACTCAAAGAAGATTATGGGAACTTTCAGTAAAATCCATACACAGCTTGAATTAGGCAAATACAAGGAATACTTTTCGTTTATGGAAAAATACTAAATCAGTAAGAACATACTGTGCACACAGCTGATTGTAACATCAAATATGTCTCAAGACTACTAGGTAAATTAGAAAAAAATGTAAAGTTACAGTTCAGCAAAAAATGATCAGTTCAGGTGCAATAAAAAGATTTTGGTTAGGATTTTAATTAATTATGACTTGTACTACAGAGTTCTGTAACTCCATAGTGCCATGTTTTTCTTTTACAAAATTAATTTTAAAACTAAGAGTGGCAGGGGAAAAAACACACATACAATTCGACAACTCCAAAAAGAGTTTATAACTAAGCAAATCTTCAATATTTCTTTTACTCAA
Organism: Mauremys mutica; assembly: GCF_020497125.1. Taxonomy (NCBI): domain Eukaryota; kingdom Metazoa; phylum Chordata; order Testudines; family Geoemydidae; genus Mauremys; species Mauremys mutica. The sequence goes on along the minus strand of NC_059073.1, from coordinate 184,016,541 downwards.
TTACATCGTGTATCAGCTGCAACACCCTGTGTTTCTCTTCTAAAATAAGAGGAAGATTAAAAAAAGAGAAAGTTACTTACCTTGTGCAGTATCTGCAGTTTTTCAAGAGGTGTCCCCCTATGGGTGCTCCACCGTAAGTGTGGCAACATCCCCTGCACCTCAGATCGGAGATCTTCACCAGCAGTGCCTGTCGGACCACACATGCATACCTCCTGCATCTCATGCCACGAGCAGGACACACATACACACACGTCTCTCGCTGTGCGTCCGATCACCCGCCTAGTTCCTTCTCTGCTGCAGAGCTTATGTTTTGGCTCCAAAGCAGAGAGGAGGTGGATGGGTAGTGGAGCACATATATCTTGAAGAACCTCAGTTACTGCACAGGGTGAGTAAGCTTCCTCTTCAAGTGATGTCCCTAAGGGGGCTCCATTGTATACGATTAGAAAGCAGGGCCCCTAATTGTAACGCTGGAGCTTCAGAGTGGCATTTACTGCAGATGATAGGACAGTGTGTCCTAGTAGAGTATCTGCTGCGATGTCCTGAGTAATGGCATGGTGATAGCTAAAAGCATCCACTGATGCCCACGTGGCCACTTTGCAAATGTCAACATTACTGAGAAAGGCAATCAAGGTGACAAGCGAGTGGATGGAATATGCTCTAGTTCCAGGAGGAGGTTGTTGATTGTGTAATTGGTAGGACAGGTGTATATAATGCGAGATCAACTTGGAAAGGGGTTGCTTAGAGATGGCCACACCTTTATTTTTCAGCTGTTGAGAAGAATAAGCATGGTGATTTATGGAAAGATTTTGTTCTATGTAGAAAGCTAATGCTCGTCTGACATTCAGGGTGTGCAATGTTGCCTGTTCAGGGACCGCCACCTTGTTGTGGTGAAGGGACTTGAGTGTTGCAATAATCCTCAGAGCTATGTTGGTTGGGGGCTCCATGTTCCTGGTAGGGTCTCCAAAGGCAAGCAGGTCTGAAGTGAGGTCCCAGACAAAGCACTCTCCAATCCACCAAGTCCTCAACAGTGGATCAGGTGGAAGAGGGTCTTCAGATCTCAATGGTTGTGAAAGCAGATGAAGACTGAAGTTGGCAATCTCTAGTCAACACGGACTTTCCCTGCCACTAGGCCCCAGACCTCCAGCTTGTCATGATTGTGTGGTCGCTGTAGGTGCACCAGCTTCCCAACATTAAAAGAAATCACACGCATGCTTCTAACACAGGAAAAATCTCTTTCCAACCTTCCAAGCCCTTCAGCGACAGACTAGTGGTGACAGGGACAGCATTAGTGAATTGAGCAGTCCCTCACCACTAATCTTTACATAGGTGGTGGTAGCTGGATGGTTGTCTGCCACCTGGACTGAGACGTGTGTAATTTGGCAGTGGCTATCGCGACTGAGCAGTCCTCTTTAGGATCCCCTCTGCTAAACCTGCATGGGGAGAGGACTAGAAAGGGGGCCCTAAACCTAGGCTGTCTCACCACATCCAGTGGGATCACTCTGCCTGCAGTCAGAATTATAGAAAGACAGTGACTTTCACTACATGTAATGTTCGCACCCTGATAGATAACAAAGATAATGTATGACCGGAAAGAAGAAGAACTGCTATTGTCACCAGGGAACTTGTGAGCTATAACACTGACGTCACTGCCCTGAGTGAGACAAAATGCATGGATGAAGGTCAACTGAAAGGAGGTGGTGAAGGCTACACCTTTTTCTGGAATGAGAAATCTGCAGAGGACAGGGGCACTCATGGTGTCAGTTCTGCAATTAAGAATAAGTTTGTCAGTCAGCTTACAGAACTTCCTGTAGGACTCAATGAACCTCTTATGACTCTTCATCTTAAGCTCAGCAACAATGAGTCTGCTGCTGTCATCAGCACGTATGCTCCAATACTCAATGCTGACAAGTATATCGAACAATTCTATACAGATCTTGCCAACATTCCCCAGGAGAACAAGATCATTCTCCTCGAAGATTTTAATGCTAGAGTCGGGTATGAGTCAGATCTCTGGAATGGCACGATCAGAAAAGGAGGTGTAGGAAAGGCAAATCCAACAGCAAATCCTCCTGAGCAAATGCATAGAACATCGCCTGGTCATCACAAACACCATCTTTAGACAAAGTGAGAAGTATAAGACCACCTGGAGACACCCTCGGTCCAGACATTGGCACCTTCTTGATTATGTTATTGTCAGAGCTCGAGATCGGAAGGGTGTCTGCGCATCACGAGGGAGATGCATGGAATCAATGACTGTTGGACAGACGATGGCCTTGTTAGATCTATCATGAATTTCCAGATCGCTTCAAGGCATCGTAAGCAGGCAAAATCAGTATGAAAGAAATTCAATGTCAAGTCTCTTCAGGACATAGTGAGTCAGGACAAACTTCAGCAGAGCCTCCAAGAGAGGTTTGCCACTATTTCAACAGCTGATGACTATAATGAAAATTTCTGGAAGGGATTAAAGGCTGCCATTCTCTCAGCATGTGCTGAGACCATCAGCTATGTCACCTGCGATCACCAAGATTAGTTTGATGAGAATGATGCTAAGATTCAGGTCTTGCTTGACAGAAAAAGAAAAGCTCATCTCGTATGGCAAAAAGACATTACATCTGGAGAAGAAAGAGTCATACAAGCAACCAAGGCGAAAACCCAAAGGAAAACCTGCAACATCAAAAACAAGTGGTGGTAAGAAAAGACCAAGGAGCTTGAGCTGATAAAAACATGACAGGGGGATCTTTTTTCAGGCAATAACAGGCATTTACGGTCCATGCTCCCACACCACTGTTAGTCAAAGATGGGTTGACTTATTTTAAGGACAGTGAAGCCATCAAAGCCAGGTGGAAGGAGCATTTTGAGTCACTCCTGAGCCGTGAGTCAACTGTCTCTGATGCCACTATTGAATCTATACCTCAACAACATGAAAATCTCTTGCTGACCCCGCTGCCCTCAAAAAAGTAACACAAGCCATTATACAAACCAAGAAAAACGAGGCAGCAGTGCCAAATGGCATAACACCTGAAGTCTACAAGTTTGGAGGTGAAGAACTGGTGAGGAAGCTCCAGAAACTTTATCTTCATATCTGCTATAATGAGAAGATTCCAGAAGACTTGAGAAATACCAACACTCACAATCTTTAAGAAAGATAACGCGTCAATTTCCAAATTCTGACTTGCCTTGCTATCTACAGCAAGGAAAATTCTCACCCGTATCCTCTTAAACCGATGACTTTGCTTTGCTGAGGAAATATTGCCAGAATCTCTGCAGTTTTAGACCATCCCGTGGGACAACTGACATGATCTTCATTTCCCACAAAATCCAGGAAAAAGTCTCGGGAGTAAAATCAGGACCCATACGTGGCCTTCATCAATTTGACAAAGGCTTTCGACTCAGTCAATTTCAAAGCCTTGTGGAAGGTGCTGGCCAGATTTGGCTGTCCTCAAAAATTTATTAAGGAGGTAAGGCTTCTTCATGATCAGATGACTGCCACCATTCTCTGTAATGGCCTGGAGACAGACGCTTTTGTCATCAAAACTGAGATTAAGTAAGGATGCATTATTGCCCCAACCCTGTTCTCCATCGACTTAGCAGTCATTTTGGTCCTCATTAAAGATCTCCTCCCTAGTGGAGATGACATTCAATACGGAATGAATGGGCGGGTTTTTAAATCTTCGACGTCTCCGCTTGAAGTCTAAAGTCCCCAGGGCATCCGTTACTGACCTTCAGTATACTGATGACTGTGCCACCGTCGCATACACTGAAAATAACCTTCAGTCCACACTGGATATTTTTGCACAAGCTTAGTGAAGCCTAGGACTCCCTCTCAATATTGAGAGGACTGATGTTTTCCATCAGCCTGCTTCAGGCCTTGCACATGACCCACCACAAATCACTATTGAGGGACAGACTTTGGAAACAATAGAGTACTACTTCTACCTCGGTAGCCAACTTCCTCAAAATGCAAAAAACAGTGAACTCCAGCACAGGATCCAGTGTGCAAGTGCTTCTTTTAGGAAATTGCTCCGACGTGTTTTCATGAACCGTGACCTAGCGCAGGACACCAAGATCCAGGTCTATAAGACAACTGTTATTCCTACACTCCTTTATGGATACTAAACCTGGGTGACTTAACAGAACCTCAACAGTCGGAAAGGTACCACCAACGATGCCACCAGAAGATCCTTTGCATTGAGTGGTAAGATCACTGCACTAACGCCAGCATCCTCACTGAAACCAATGTCACCAACATTGAAGCAATGATCCTCATACATCAACTCTGCTGGGCTGGACATTGGGTGAGGATGCCAGACTCTCGCCTCCAAAACAAGTGCTCTACTCTCAGCTCACCCATGGTCAGAGATCCTGTGATGGTCAGAGGAAACACTATAGAGACACAAAGCGTATCTCAAGAAAACTTATGTGAACATCACAAGCTGGGACGAGCAAACCACCAACCAACCTCAATGGCGCCATATCCTCCATCAGGCAATGGTCCGCTGGAGGGAGGGAGAGAGAGAGAGAAGAAAGGAAGGGGGGAGTGGGGAGAAAGAACTCTCTCCCAGCAGGCAGCTGACTCACTAGGAAATGTTTGTACATACTGCAGGCAGACCTGTGGTTCCAGGATCAGACTCTTGAGTCATCTCAGGACCCCTATATAAATTTGTGGCAGAGATCATCCTTGAATCGAGAGATCACCGATGACGATGATGAAGCAATATTGCCACCGCTTGGTTGCTGTGCGGCTTTGGAAAGAAATTTAGATAGAAAGAGGATGGTACCTTGAGTAAAGATTTGGGATGAGGATGTAGCATAACCATGTCTTTATGAAAAAACTGTGAACAGGGGGTATACCATAAGAGCTCAAATTTCTCCAACCCGTCGAGCTGAGGTGCTAGCACCAAAAAATGCTGTTTACATAGATAAATGAACATAGGAGCATGCTGCCATTGGTTCAAAATGGAGGTCTAGTAGAGTATAGGACGAGGCCAGGGTCCCAAGCCAGGATTAGATCCTATACGTGAGGGTAAAGATTTTGCAAGTCCTTTAGGAAATGTTTCATGAGGAGGTGGGTGAAGGAGGAGTGTCTGTCTATCTGGTAGTGAAAGGTCATGATGGCTGACAGACACAAATGAAGCTCATGAATAACCCCAAGCGTTTTAAGAATGGGTTCATGAGAAGGGTCACTGAAGAGGGACGGAATATCCTTCCTTGATCTCTAGAATCTACTTGTCCAAAGTAATTAGCCCCCATGATGGAAAGAAAGGGTCTAAGTGGCCGCCAAACTGGTGGGATGTTGGAGATGGCTGATGTCACCAGAACAGGGGGAGGCTTCTTAGGGCCTCGAGCTCACCTTCAAAATTGTTTGGTTGAAGATGTAGTCCCTTGAGGAGTCTTGTGTCTGTGCTTGGTAGGGGACTTCTGGTGACAGCACTGAGTATCATAGTGCCAATCGAGAGTGTACTGTGAGCAACCCATCGCTCTCTCGGCATTTACACTCTAGTGCCGAAGAGACACCCAGGGAAATATCAACTTCCCCTGCAACCGTACCCACCACAATTCCTTAAGGGAGTGTAAGGATTCATCTGTATGCTTCACAAATAATTTGGGACCCTCATGGGCTAGGTCTTCGACAGTGGTTTGTACCTCCTTAGGAAGGCCAGAGAGGTGCAACCATAATGCCAATCTCATGACTATGGCAGTTACAATGGAACAGGCAGCAGTATCCGCAGAATCCAAAGACCAGGGGCAGCTCTAGGCATTTTGCCGCCCCAAGCATGGCAGGCAGGCTGCCTTCGGCGGCTTGCCTGCGGGAGGTCCCCAGTCCCGCGAATTCGGTGGCAGCCTGCGGGAGGTCCGCTGAAGCCATGGGACCAGCGGACCCTCCGCAGGCATGCCGCCGAAGGCAGCCTGCCTGCTGCCCTCGCAGCGACTGGCAGAGCGCCCCCCGCAGCTTGCCACCCCAAGCACGCGCTTGGCATGCTGGTGCCTGGAGACGCCCCTGCCAAAGACGGTTGTTCAGCTGTATGGGCCAAAAAGTGTCCTTCGGATACGAGCGCCTGGAATTGTTCTGTTTTTTGTTATCAGGAAGGTCTTGGCAGAGTTCCTGTAATTTAAAGTATTTGAGGTAATTGTACTTAGCCATGAGAGCCTCGTAACTGGATATTCAGAACTGAAGGCCACATAGATCCAATTGCTTCCAGTCTCTGCCATGACAGGTGAGTCGAGGTTGGTATTGGTGTCCTTTTTCTTGTATGGCATTGACAACTAAGGAATTTGAGGTGAGTTGAGAAAAAAAAATTTCCAAGACTTTTCTGGGAACATAATATTTTTGTCCACCCACTTGCACATTGGTGGGATGGACGCTGGGGTCTGCCAAAGCACTTTGGCAGGATCGAGAAGGGCCTCATTGACAGTGAGGGCTATTTAGGAGGAGGAAGATGTGTGCAGGATGCCAAGCAGCTTGTGTTTTGATCTTTCACCTGCTCCAAAGGAATCTAGAGGGATTCTATAGGGAATCCTATAAAACAACTCTTGGAAATGTTTGAAGTCAGCAGCAGTAGGAGATGGAGGCATGATAGCCTCATTGGGGAAAGAAGTAGTGGAATGGCGGTGGAATTTCCTCCTCCTATACTTCCTCCTTAGCTGCTACAGAGAGAGGGTCAACCTCTGGTGGTCGAGAGACCGTCAGAGAAGGCAAAAATGTAGGCCTCCAGCTTTGCTCTGTACATGGCCCAAGGATTCCAGTATGGCCAATGCTGAGGGAGCGGCACATGGGGTTGCATCCACAATGGACAATATCAGGGCCCTGGTCTGCTTATGGATAGTGAGGATGTGTAGAGGAAGTCTTTTGTGCCTATCTCAAGTATGAGGATGGGATGGAATACTCCTCATCCTCCTCTGCATTGCTCGGAAAGGGGGGTGCAGTCCTCGGAGGAGAAAGGGAAGAATGGTGAGACTCCAGAGAGAGGGACTGAAGTGGAGGAAGATCGTGCCTGAGCAGTGGTGACTCAGGCACACCAGAGATAGGTAGGTCCTTGGCATATCTGAACTCTTGGGGAGGAGGAAGGAGCATCGTTGGTACCGGCATGTAATCAGTGCTGAGGGAGAGGTGCATTCTCCTGAGCAGCCAGTAGATGTGTGGAAGGCTTGCTTGGTGAATAGGACTTGCTTGGCACTGAAATGGACATCATAGCAGTAGGGCTGTCAACGCCGCAATACCCACAGTTGGTTTGGTCGGGACGGTTGGCACTGTTCTTGAACGTCTTGTGTCTCTGTCCCCAGCACCGAGAGATGGTGCCGAGGGCTGCAGGTCTGTCCAGTTAGGGTCTTTAGAACTTTGCTTAGCTCTGGTACCTGAGGTACTTGGATGGGCCCTGGAGCTATGTCCCCTCTCCAGAGATGTCAAGGCAACTGACCTTGCAGGAAATAGTGTTCTGGCAGGCAATGTCTCAGACGGTGATGAGGGAGCTCATTTATTTCTCTTCAGAGCGGAAAAGAGAAGATTTTCTTTTAGAAGGGCGTGGCAAATGAGGATCGGTGGACAATCTAGTGGAGTGTGAGAGCCATGCAGGGAAAGCGTCCAGGTCAGCGTCAGATGCAGGACGCTGAGATTTCTCCATGAGAAGTCGCAACTGAATGTTCCAGTCTTTTCTGACCCTGACAGTGAGGTTGTGGCAGTGAGCACGCTTTTGCAGGACACATCCCTCTCTCCAGCAGCAAATGCCCTGTGGATGACCATCCATTACCAGGAAGGCAAACCAGCAGGAAACGCACCTCTTAAACCCGGGAGATACAGGCATAAGGGTGAGGGAAAAAACTTCCTGGTCGGGAAGCAGGAAACAAAAAGCTAAGCTACAAACTAACAGAGAGGGTAGGAAGGCATAAAAGCAATTTAAGAAAAAAAAGTAGAGGATGAAAAGGGAGGAAATAACTACTAAACTACACTAAAAAAGTAACAGGTAAGGCACTATCTAACTGGGCAAAAGGAGAAGCGAGCTCTGTTGTGGATTCCATCCCAGACCAAGGGCAGTAGAGAAGGAACTGGGGACGACAGTACTATTTTTTTTTATACTTTATATATCTATCTACATATACACAGCTCATGGTGTGAGATGGGGGAGATACACATGTGCAGTCCGACAGGCACTGATGATGATTTCCAATCCCAGGCCGCACCTACAGTGGAGCACATATAGGTACATGACTCAAAGAAGAATCAAAAAATCATGCAAGTACAATTTTAATTTGGCAATTTAAAATAATGCAAATCAAATTCACATTCCCACAGAATGTTAATTCACATTGTAGATAAAGTGATTTGTACTTAGTCTCTGCTTATATTAAATACTTTTAAAAATTATACCATGTGAGTTAACATTGATATGTGAATCTTAAAACTATTGCATTTCCTGATTAATTTACTTTGCAGCCTAAACACTGCATTAAACAGTTTTTTGCATTTAACACACCCCATCTAAAAACCCAACTCATTGCTGTGACTGATATTCAGGAACCATTAATTTAAAAAAATTGAAGTACAATTTTTTGTTTTTTAAATCAAGTCGTGAACAGAACCATGACCTGTGGATTATTTCTTATTGTAGATCAGTTTTGCCACAAAGCAGCAATGCTGAATGTCATAAATGGATCAATTAAAAGTGAATGCTAAGATTTATTTAAATTTGTTCACTTAATGCACCAAACCGAAATCCTTTCTGAGGTAAACAATGGTTGTGTTGAAATCAGTATCCTAAAGCAACACAGGCTCCTATGCAACATTAAAAACGTATTCACTGCAACAGTATAGACATTTGTTAGTCTAATAAATCATGTTAATATTTAATAAAACTCTTATGTTCATTCAAAAACTCCTCCAAATTAGATGCAGTATCTATTAACTACATGTAGTTAATTTACATGTACATCTATTAACTGCATGTAGATGCAGTATCTACAAAAAATAAACCCTCAACATGTCTTCTTTTGGAAATATCTAGATACACAAAATGTCATCGCCCTAAAGGTCAAACTTTAATGTCTACAGGGAGTTTATCAAAGTTCAACAAAAGACCTATCTGTAAACCTTTGCTGAAAGCTTACGCTCTTGCTCACAAATAGAGTAATTTATTTTTACAATTTTTCCAAGCTTTGCTTTTACTTACTATTGGCTCCACCATGTGGCAAACTTGTGTACTGCATTAACAATTAAGTATCTTGCTAGATTTAAGTACCAATAAATGTCCAAAAATAAAGAATATATTCCACACATTCCAAACCTCAACATTTTACCAAAAATTCCCAAGCATTAGTTCCTAAAACAGACAAAAGCATATCAGGAGGCTCTATGCATATTTGTGGTATAGTAGTCATATCTTTTTACTACAGAAAAGAGAAGTAAATCCAGTGAAAGCAGAAGAATCCTAATTAGGAAAAGAGGAAAAATAGCTACCCATAAGGTATAGCAAGAAAGTTAAAATAGAACAAAGGATGTGAACGTGAGCTGCAAAAGTGGTAGAATAAAAAGGGAAAAAAACAGAACAAGGGAAGAAATTAATAGAGGAGTCAACCTATTTTCACATGTATGCTGCACTTAATAAAAGTTTCAGATGTTTCACGACTGGTCTTCTGTTTAAATTTTAAACTAAAATTCTTCTTGCCCCTCTATGTTTTATAGAAAAAATTCCCACCACCCTGAACAAAGTAAATCTAAGAGAACATCATTCTTCTGAAGTGTAAGTGAACTGAATGGGAAGTGTTTACAGTACCAAGACATTTCGGAAACATGGAGTAGTATTTAGTCACAGCCCTCCCTATTCTGGGAAAATCAAACCCTCTCTATGCAAATATATTTTCCTATAACGCAAGAACTTTTTTTTCCCTTTCACAATGGTCCCTTCTAGCTTATCTTTTAGATTTATTGACTAAGTCATAAAGGGGCGGCGTAATTATAAACTGCACCAAATCTAGAACAGGGAATCATTAAGTTGTATAGGGTAAACTAGAACCACCACTGGGCTGTCAAAGGAGGGGTTTTAAAAAAACCCAAACAGAATAACTTTATATTGATTGGAAATACGAATGTTATAAAATAAAAATACTCTGTATCAGTGACCTGTCGGTCATCACTTATCATTCCCCCGATCTTTACTTTGTTTTCATCCATGTCATTGTTAAAAATCTTAAATAGCATAGGGTCAAAAATAAGAACATTTACAATTACACTGGATGTGATCTACCCATTCCTAAAAGGAATAACGTTCATACTTCAAAAGCTAGCCTTAGCTTACTTACAAGGGTTAGGAAAAAAATTCCTTCATGGGCAAGTTATTCCATAACTGTTCACTATGGAGTTTCTTAATGGTCTGGAAGATATCTGGTTTTGGATATTTTTCAGTCAGGAAACTATAAGCCACTTTTCTTCTCCAATCAAGGGTGAAACATTTTAGTGCTAAAGGAAGATCATTCTTGGTGGTAGGCCACGTTTCTGAAAGTGGCTATCCACAAAAATATGCTGAAACACAAACCTACTATTTTTAGAAAGAGTTGGAACAGGCACCTCTTTGCTCATACTTTGCCAACTGACTGAATTCTTAATTGAATTGTCTGATTAAGAGACAAAGGCAGCAGAGAAGCATGTTCTCTCTTCTAATTATTACTTTCATTTTTAAGATTTATCAAGTCAGCCAGCTACTACTACAGACATTCTGTAACTGCTTATAATTATAAATTAAGTGAATCTGTGCTACAACCACACATAGTATTTTCATAATAGTCTGAAGATAGGCAAATGAAGCATCCACATTTAAGTGCAGGATAAGTAAGAAGGTCTAAAAATCCAACAGTGTTGTAAGTAATATTTTAACTGGCATTACTAAGAACTAGACAATGACCTGCAACAGGAACTGGCAATAACTGCACAATCCAGAGATTCAGCCAGATTTGGACTACGACAATGGCCCATACAAGTGTAACAAAGTAGATATCACTGGTTTTCTTCTTTCTAAGAAAAGCTCCAATCTCAGGCCTGTGTCCGCCACCGGAAGTGGATGAAGAGGAGGAAAACGAAGAGGATGAGGCTTGAGGGGGTTGCTCACTTTCTGCTGTTTCTAGAAAAAAGAAGTAGTTATTGCATGAATTTCTACTGCTGAACTGAAAGAGGTTACCTAGTAGATCACCAACATTTACCCTAGAGTCTTAACAGCTAAATGCATAGCAGGTGCAATCCTACTTCACCAAAATAACCCAACAAAAATAGAGAATGTGTTAAGTTTTCCAGAGGAAAACAAAATCTAAGCTGTATACTATACTGTTAGCGATAAAATTAGAAGAATTTACTCTATTATTCTTATGGCAAAGATGAATAATGTAATGTATTTTGTCTATGAGTTCAATAAAATCCAAATGCATGCTCCAGGCTATTTTTTAATCAAAACCCTACACTTCAAAGCACACACACACTATACTTTGAAGTGAACACTTCCATCTTACAAATCATTTAAGTATAACGTGTGGCGTTCTTTTCAGTTATGATCGGACTATAATTATACAATATTTATGCTGTGATCTCAATGATATTACCTTGCATGTCATACTTTAATATCCTTAGAAACAATACCATAAAGAAAAACCAACAACTTTAAAAATTAGTAGATAACTAATATGTCATTGTATGACTAAGATGACACTAAATGTTTAATTAAGCTTCATCTTCACTAGTTTAAAAGTTAAAGATGAACACATTAAAAAATTTAAGTGCTGACTACTTAACCAGTGTGTAATATTTCATTCTAATCAAAAGCCCAGTTTACAGAAAATTATAATGCATTCCATTCCCCCCACTCCAAAGAGGCTTACTGTAAAGAGTTGTACTAATATTCTACAAAAGCATTTGTGTGGCTCGTTTTTGTTCTTTGACTTTTCGCACAGGTGTGAGCTGTAAACCCAAAATGGCTGAGAACTTAAAAAATCAGATGGTAACAGACCGTGAATCCCAGTGTTGATTGAATCTGGTAATATTCTGAACCAAAAAAAAAAAGCTCTCAACCATAACAACAGTATCCATCAATTCATGACGACACAAAAGACATTCTGATCTTCAGAGGGACAAATCTGGAATCTTGGTATTAGGAGTGCAGGTTTGTCAGAGTTGGAAAAAGGTCATGGATACTGTGATTTTCCCATTTGTCTGTGTGTCCATAATTTTATTAAACTCACTCCACTGTAGCGGTTTCTGCCCCACAAGGCTGGGCCCACCTCCCAACTCTGGTAGTTGAGACCTGGTGCAGGGGGACCCAGTGCTGTCAATGAAATGGTGGCTGGGCACTGCAACCCCCTGCACCAGGTCTCAACAACCAGGGTGGGGAGCTGGGCCAAGCCTCAGGAGGAGCGTGGAGTGGGCTTGCTCTCCAGCAGCCCTCCTCCTCATTTGTGTCAGTGTTTATTTTTTTAAATAAAAAACCCATAAAATCTGACTTTTACTAAGGTAAATAAAAATGCAACATGATTTTTGATAAAAATGCTGTGACAAATCTGCATCCCTACTTTATATAGACAGATACTACTGTCAGTGAAATTTGCAGGTGGCTCTTCTGGTTGTAGACATCTGCATAAGAGCCAGGCAACAAAACTGCATCCTACACTAGTCTACCCATTACATGGTTCTGTCTTCAACCCCCAACTCAGTGTTCAACAGAACCTAGCCTCAGAGGTGCTGGGAACCGATTTTATTAAGCTTTACTAGCATGAGGTGCCTGGTTTTAGTTGATGAAAAAAATACTAGCAGGGTTCTTGGTTATCTTCAAACCTGATTTTGCACATAACATCACTAACTGGGACTGACATTACTTGAAGAACACTTACGATCATACAGGAAGACCAGGCCCTAGTTCAGGGGTCGGCAACCGTTCAGAAGTGGTGTGCCGAGTCTTCATTTATTCACTCTAATTTAAGGTTTTGCGTGCCAGTAATACATTTTAACTTTTTAGATGGTCTCTTTCTATAAGTCTATAATATATAACTAAACTATTGTTGTATGTAAAGTAAAGAAGGTTTTTAAAATGTTTAAGAAGCTTCATTTAAAATTAAATTAAAATGCAGAGACCCCTGGACCGGTGGCCAGGACCCGGGCACCGTGCACCACTGAAAATCAGCTCACATGCTGCCTTCGGCACATGTGCCATAGGTTGCCTACCCCTGCCCTAGTTCATCTGAAAAGCTGTACCATGTTGAATAGTAAAAGACAGTTTCTGACTTTGTTACATAATGCATCACTCAGGCAAAGAATGCAACTCCGCTGCTGGATATTCTGTTAAATCATATTTATCACCATCAGGAGTTTAGCATCCAAAAAAGTTTTAGGAACTATATTATTTTATAGATTACTGCATGTACACAAATCCTTTTCCTCTTACTTTCATTCCCAAACACAATATGGTAAATCTAAGCTATTTTATAGTAGTGGGCAAAATTCCAAACATGTCAGTGAGAAGAAAGTGCTAAAGCAAATGGGAAAACAAAGGCAAGAGACTTGAGATGGTAGCTCCTATAAATCCTGCCACGTGGCTACTTAGCCTATCCATTTTTGCCCCAAACAATATGGCAGCATTTGCTCTCTCTAATTGGCAGTTATCACTTACCAGAAATTTTAGAAACACTTCATACCATTGGGAAGGACCCAGTACTATCATTGATGGAATAGAATTTCCACAATATTCAACCACAAAACAAGGGAAGCACAAACAAAGGTCTCTATAACCAAAGTGCCTTGTAGTATTGTAACAATTTTTTTTTAATTAACATTGTGGGTAAAGTACCAACACTAGCAGAAAGCTTGAAGCATTGTTCTTTGACCAGCTAATGAAAAGTAACAGTATCAAAATTCAGAAATCAATTTTTCTGCAACTAATAAACATCACTTAGCACCAGTAATTTATTTGCAGAGTAGGCACACAGGAGTCTTCATTCTGAAAACTGATGTATACCTGGTGGTTAAGCTTGAAGAATGACTGAAAACTTCTGTAGAATCTTACTACCAAAAGGAGTATAAAAAAGGAAAGTTGACTACAAAATCGACACTGAAAAATGGGGTTATAGTCCCAAAAAAGTTACCCGAAGCACATTTATAGAAAGTATACCTGCAGCACGTGCATGTATATTACTCACAGATATATAATCTCCAGTGAGAGGCATAGCTAAAGCTTTGAGAATAAAAATAATCTACCTTAAAGAAAATATATTTCCAAACCAGCTTCCAAGAAGAAATATCAGATTGGAGTGGAGGAATGTACTGCATTTATTGGCAATTGTTTGTCACATGACCAGCAGGCCACCCAAAGTCTAGCTAAATCACTTCTCTCATACATCCAGGCTTCATACATCTCTTTTTTCTTTTCTTTTTTTTTGGGGGGGGGGGGGACCACAAGGGGGTGAGCAAAGCAAAAGACACCACACCCCACACTCGAGGGAAACAGCCGCTCCAACCTGAAATTTCAAGAAATCTTTCGACATTTTTTTCAATGTATTCATGTGAAGAAGTGCTTATCTTTGAAATTTTAGCATGTTAATCTGAGTGAAGAGGTTAGTTTCACTTGGAACAGCATGAAACACTATGAGAGCAGAAAGATTGCCTTTATTTTAAAAATGAGTGTGTTGCTAAATGTTTCAAACCTAAATCTTTTTTGAGTACTATTTGCATTGGAACACTTAAATTAGTAAACGTGTATGTGAATACACTTGTGTATCCATCTCTCCCAGAGTAAGATATAGTTAGACTGCTGCACATCAGTTACTACCTGGCGGTGGAAGTAGCTTTTTAACTTCAATGAAGCCAATTTTTAGCTAGAAGAAATTTTATTAATGCCGTGTGCTTGAAATAACCTTACACTGATCTGTATGTCCCATCACATGGAGCACTATTTGTGTGTTGAAACCAAGATCATGTCTTTTAAACTCACTTATTTTTGCAGTAGCTTGAATTTTATTTTTATTTAGGATGTTCAACTTCAAGTTTGAGATTAAGGCACTCTAGTCCTGTCAGGTCACTGGGCCTGTTCTGACAGTTCATCCTCAGATGTTGATGGAATATTTTAGTTTCCAGAGAGTTCTGGAGGACTATTATTTTGTCAGCAAAACATTCCATCAAAGGCCTATTTAGTCTTTATAGTGATCTTTTGCCCATGACTAAAGAGGCTTTCCACCCCCAAATATACTTATTGAACCTTCATCTTCTCAAGCTGCTGTTTACAGATTACCTGCAACAGAAGCTAGATGTCTTTGAAACTGCATGCTGAATTAAACTAACTGCAAGAAAAAATGTTTAGTCTTGTGCCATGGTTGTGGAAGCTTTTTGCCTCCACAGTACTGTCCACAAAGTTTTGCATTACAAAGCATGTTCAAGGCTGCCTCCACTCATGCACGAAGCCTAACTTTTTCTTGCTACCATGAAGATATCAAGGGAAAGAAATAAGTACAGCAGGAAATACACCAAGAAAAAGCTCTTTTCACAGAACACTAATTATGAAAGAAAACTTCTCCCAGGCACAACTTCTGCATCTGCAGGTAACAGTTTAAATGACTAGGTCATAAAAATTATATTTAAAATAGTCATTTACATGTTAATACTGCTGTCTTTTGAACAACTTTTAAACCAGGAACACCAACTCCACAGAGATAAGTGTGGTAATTTGAGGGTCGGAGAATGTTTTAAAAATTTGTTTCTAGTTTCCCCTTGGTTCATGCTTTTAGAACAAATTCAAATATTTTCTTACAGAGTGTACAGTCACCTGAGGGTTGGGGTGAATGTTGCTCATTACTTGAATCATATCCTGTGACAGATATTGCCATGGCAATTGTAGAAGCAGCAATGGAAATCATTTGACCAGGAAGTTCTGTCCCTATAAAAATAAATACAGAAGTAAGTAAAGAATCAACCTCTTCCCAACTCTTATCACAATACTATTTATTTCTGTTGCTCAACATCCACTGAAATTGTACTTCAGTGAAACTGAAGTGGATAAATATTCACTTTAATAGTTACATATATTATGTAGACCCAGTATGATGATCTTGTGATGTTTCACTCCATACTCTTTATGAAAATATGCTTTGGATAGGAATATGACATAACTGAGCTATACTTTAAGCAAGATGGCTCATGTAAGAACCTTTCCAATGATATGATTTACTGAATGTGATTATCCAATTTGTATGCCAACTTCAGATACATAGTTAATATTCTTTGTTTCATTTCTGTATCTGTATTTCATATGGGTTACTTTGGGTGTCACCCCCAACTAGACCTTCAGATACAACAATGGAAAAGCAAGACAGGGCTAATGGCCCATTAGCAAAGACAATGGACTGTGAAAGAGCTTAGTCTTCCTGTGGACGCTCCAGACAGCTTACGAGTAATGGCTGCCACAGCCCTGCAAAGACATGGGTCTGAGTCACCTGGTACTGGACTCACCCCTTGGAATGCCAGTGTTCTTCCACTGGGAGACAAAGGTTCCTGCCACACACAAGAGCTATACAAGGCAGGGGAGTGACATCATTGTAGTTCTTCTCTGCCTCCTCATCCAAAGAGACACTGAAAAACACCTGGAAACAAGAACTGAAGGGCATCTAGCTTGTGAGTAATAATATCTGAGGTCTCAAGGTGGAGACCAGTGAAGCTGCATTTCAAGAATTTCTGTAACCTACTTGTGACAATATTTAGGGTGAGAAATTACTATTTGTAACCAATTTCTTTAGTGAAACAAGCTTAGTATGTTTGTTTTGTTTTATTTGCTTAGCAAACAGAATGAAGCAGATTACTAGCTCTTTAACCACTTATAATTCACCTTTTGTAGTTAATAAGTTTATTTCTTGTTTATAATATATCCCCATTTGTGCATTTCATAATGGGTAGGGTGTAAGAGGCTGTGCAAACCTTCCTCCGCATTGAGGGAGAACGTGGATTTCATAATATACCTTTGGGTCTGCACTCCAAGAGAGGTGGACACCTGAGTGCTGGGGCAAGTCCCTTAAGCCTAGGCTTCCCAAAGCTGATCTCATTATCTGTGTCATTCTGCAGTTGGGTGGGGCCCTGCCTGTGTGCGCGTGCGCTGGTGGAGGCTTGATAGCCTGGCTCAGCAAGACAGGTAAAAAGGGTGCCCTGGTTGGCAGAACAGGCAGGCTCAGTGATATCCTAACACATCAGGTGGCACCTCAAGGGGTCCAACCCATCACACATCTATCACTGAGAACTTATCAAAATTTAGTGTCTCAAGAAAACGTATGCATTTTATGCTCTGGCTGTGGTCTAGGATTCTCATGGGGGAATTCTGTACCACTGAAAAAATTCATGTTCCCTGCAGATTTTTTTTTCCCCCTCCACACAAAATAGTCTGCTTGAAAGGTGCTGCAATTACACCTTTCACCCACTAGGGGCTTCTGTGGCACCAGAACAGAGGGCAGCTACTCCCACTTTGGAGCAGCCAGTGACAGCAGGTGGAGATGGAGCAGAAGACACTGCATTCCTAAGAGCGCTCTGCCCATATGTCCAGATAAGGAGGCATAGAATATTGGGGGGGGAAGAGAGAGACAGACAGCATGGGGCACATAGGGCTGCTGGGGAGATCACAGACTAGGGTTCAGAAGGGCTAGTGTGGGGGACAGACTGGAGTAGGGGCTGAATGGAAGTGGGGGTACCAGGGTGGCTGAATGAGGGTGAAGGGCCAAATGTGGACAAGGGAGGGGGGTGCGGGGACACATGGAGACAGGGACAGATGTGCCAGACAGAGGATAGGGGTCAGCTGGAGTCTGCATGGGGGAGGAGCTCCAACAATCCCTCCATCTCCCTAAAAAACCTGTACCATACTTCTCCCATCCACATCTAAAAACCCTCCAGGTTCACTCCCTGCCTCCTTCCCAGCAATTACTTCCCTCTCCTTCAGCTCCTCCATTATCCCTGATTCGCACCTTTGCACTGCTTCTTAGGGGTGCAGGAAATATGCTTCTGTACAATAGTTTAAGTTACTAGTAAATCTATTTGCTAAAAAACATTTCATGAATCTTTTTTGTCGTCTGTATTCTTACAGACATACTTGCTGACAGGTATTCTGAAATAAATTACCAAAATAATTGAAACTGTTGATTATACTGCACTATTTTAACAAATAAAATATGCAGAATTTTAAAATATTGTGTGCAGAATTTAGTTTTTTGATACAGTATTCCCCCCAAGACTACCTAGGAAGAGATCTCTCTTCTTGTCAGCCATATCATCTGTGAATTCCAGCTCACCAAAACTGTTCCAAGTGGCAGGCAATCTGATTAACCTGAAACCTCTATGGTTAGTAATAAAGTTTAGTGATCAAGAAGAACAGTTTCAGGGAAAACTGAGTCAGAGGGTACTATAAATCCATATTCTAAGTGTTTTTTTAGGATTGCTTGAGTACTGACCACCAGCCAAATGTAAATTGGACCGTATACTTGATTAATCATTGAAGCCAACATGAGGAGCTCTCAGTTCCTAGAAACTAGGAACTATTTTGGTACAACTAGTATGCATGAGGGATGACTTCCAGCCAGTGGAATTCATAGTAGGAGAAAACAGTTTAATCTCAACTGACATCTACACTTAATGGAAAATGTTGAGTGGAAGAATTCTAAGCATTTGTGGTTACTAATGAGAAACTTAAGGATTGGTAAAATGGTCTCAATAAGTTACTGCACAGCAACACTTATTTCACTAGGAGGGTAGTGTAGCACTGGAATTGGTTATCTAGGGAGGTGGTGGAATCTCCATCCTTAGAGGTTTCTAAGGCCTGGCTTGACAAAGCCCTGGCTGGGATGATTTACTTGGTGCTGGTCCTGCTTTGAGCAGGGGATTGGATTAGATGACCTCCTGAGGTCTCTCCCAAACCTAATATTCTATGATTCTAACACAGAGTGTGACTCTATAGTACAGCAGTTTGCCACACAGCAACATCCTGTGTGGGCACTGCTACGGCACAGTACAAGAAGTTCTGGAGTGCAGCTTGGCAAGCTACTACTTAAAGCCACACAGGGACTTCCATTGTGCTGTAGCTTCATCCAGACGGCACATAACTTCACAGCAACCTGGTGTGCTGTAGATTCAAACCCTCAGAGAAGCCCTAGTCTCCCCACTGCCCACCTCCAACATGATTACAGGTGCAGTTAAAATTGTTGACATACTTTAACCGTGTATTCCATACCTTTAAGTGTGTTTCTTTTAAATTTAATCTTAACTGTGAATTTCCTGGGTTTCCAATGCTTCTTGCATACCCCAGACTAACTACACAAGTACTGAAATGTTTTAATCTTAATTTACCAATATGTAGCTCAACCTTAACTTCAGTTTAACAAAATTTTGGAATTTTCTTAGGTTCTTCAAATTATTTGAATTATGAATGCCCTGCTATGATTTTCTTTATTCCCTAGAGCAGTGATCTTCGAACAGCAGCTTTCAGGGGGTCTGCCAAGCAGGGCTAGTATTAGACTCGCTGGGGCCCAGGTCAGAAAGCTGAAGCCAGAGGCCTTGAGCCCCACCACCCAGGGCTGAGCAATTTAGCTTCATGAGGGCCCCTGTGTCATTGGGCCCCAGGCAATTGCCTTGCTTGCTACCCCCTAACACAGAACCCGGCTTTTCTATGCAGAAAACCAGTTGTTGTGCCACAGGTGGACCGTGGAGTTCTTACAGCATGTTGGGGGAGGCCTCAGAAAGAAGAAGGTTGAGAACCCCTGCTCTAGAGCACCCTGCTGAAGAGCAACAGGACATGATGGGAGTGCAGAATGAGTTCTTTACTCCCTGGGACATAATGCATACTTCCCGGGGACAACCAATTTGAGGGCAAGGATTCTTTTCTGGGATTCCCTCCATGGGGGTCAGGGTGCATTAAGAGGAGTGGAAAAGGGAAGTATTTTCTTTATTTCTCAAGATTCTTTTTCTTTCCTTCGTGTTCTCTTCCCCATCACAACTCAGGGAATTCTTCTCTCCTTTCCACCTTTCCTCTGCAAGCTTAAGTTCTCATCTTCAGTGCCCTACCTTTATCTTTGATCCTGGAAGATTTTTAGTCGCCTGGAATCAGAGCACAGGCACTAACATGTATGACACTGCCCAGTGTAATGAAACTGGTTTGTTCAGCCTGATCCCATCCCACACTCTCTGGCCTCAGTATAAGTATAAGGGCATGTCTACAGTTACCTCCGGAGCGATCAATCCAGCAGGGGTCTATTTATCGCAGCTAGTGAAGACGCGATAAACCGACCACCACGCACTCTTCCGTCGACTCCGGTACTCCACCGGAGCGAGCAGCATAGGTGGAGTCGACGGGGGAGCATCAGCAGTCAACCTACCACAGTTGTAAGCAGACCTAAGTACGATGACTTCAGCTACATTATTCACATAGCTGAAGTTGTGTAACTTAGATTTCCCCACCACCACCTAGTGTAGACCAGGCCTAAGACTCCTAAATAATACTTCCCTAGAAAGTCTCCTAGGATTTAAATCTACGCACTGACAAAATGCCTTTGTCCCATGACTGGAGCTCTGAAAATGAACATTTGTGCTGGGAAAACATTAAACTGGAGTATTTGAATTAGTAAGAAACAAGCATCTTTAATCCTGTATGGCCCCGGTTCTCAGAAAGTATTCTCCTCATGTCTTTGTATAAGCAACCCAGTCTGCAAGCATATTGGTCACACTAATGAGAAGTTAGAAGAGGAACAGAAATTGCAGTTTAGAACAACAGTCTGGATTCCATAGAGTCACTACAGAAACCTAACATTAGTATACTGCAAAACATTTTATTAGATAGAACCAATCAGACTTCAGTTTTAGGAAGCATAATCCATGATATTTTTAATTAGCAAAAACTACTACTTTCTCTATAAGAGAGAGTACACATACACAAGTCATATGATATTAAAATAAACTCATGAGTAACCCAAGCAGTTTTACAATTTCAAGTCCTCCATTTTCCATAAGTTTACCTTGGTTGACAGCAGAAGAAAAGTGACTTATTTCTTACCAGAAGACTCCTTTCCGCTCTGTTGCTCATGCAACATGCCCACTGTCATCAGAAAAACTATAACCAGAAATACTGGAATCCTCCAGGAGCCAGCCACAGAAGCTTGGAAAAAAAAAAAAAAGATTTTTCAGCAAAGTTTTTCAGAATTTAATAAAAAATGTTAGTGTAATGCAGCCATTCTGAAGAGGGCAGCCACAACTGGAATCTAGCAATTATAGATAGATATCAGTGCCTAATATTACAGAAGTGTGAGAAATGTTTCTACATCTACAAAATATTTAGACATTTTATGCATTTATTTCCATTCTTATGGGACATTTACATTTCTCAATATTCATTCTAATACCTAATACTCAGCACTCTTTTTATTCAAGTAGTATTACATTATATTGGATATATAATTTAAATTTTTTTAAAATAACTTACATTTCAGAATAACTAAAGAAACAACTTTCTTTTACTAGAACTTCTGTAGAATGAGACAGAGGAATTTTCTTGCTTGCTTTTTTTGGGGGGGGGGGAGAGGAAGGGAGGGCGGTCTAATGCTTCAGGATTTGAAGACCAATATTTGTTTGGCTGAAAACTATCCCACAAAGCTACTACATGAGATCTTAAACCACAAAATAGTGTACGTATGGGCAAGCATAAGAGATGCTGCCTCAGTAAGACATGAAGGAGTGAGCTATGAGCTCTTTCAAGAATATTAGCTTATTATTAATTATATTAATTAACTACTGTAATGGCTAGTGACCCCATACAGTTATGCTATTAGAAAGGCAGAAATAGAACACGATCTTAGTAAAAAAAAAAATTAAACATCCTTGATATCAATATGCTCAGACTGACTGTAGGAGGAAGAGTTTATTTTCATGTTAATTCTGCCATTTGTCTTTTAGGTCTTTAATCTTTGTTACTGAGATTCTCTCAAAAAAAAATAGTAAAAAGTTACAGATGAGGGGCCAAATTCTCTCCTGTGGCCAAGTTCTGCAGGAAAAAAAAAAGTGGTGTCAAGGAGCTGGTTCTGATCCTTGATTTTAAGGGCCAATCACCACCTGGCCCCCGTCAGCATTTAGAGCAGCCGCTCTAACTTACACCAGTGAAAAAAGGCAGGCAGTGCTGCAGAGTTCCTCCATATCCCCTCCCTGTTGACTACTCCAGGGGGATGGCAGCACAAAAGCTACATCCTGCAAACTTTACACCAGCGATGAGTTCTCCTGCACAAAGAGAAATTCTCTGCTGGATATTTGTAGTAAGAATCTGGATCTTTTTGCCACCTGAGGAGGGCAAAGGGGCTGGATCTCAGTTGAGAATTTAGCCCAAGGTTGTTCTTTGTTAGGCTTCCGAATAACATTTTATACACAAACACAATGATGTGTTACCCACCTAAGTGGAAGAGCAGCATTATCCAGACAGGAATGGAGATTGCTCTTAAATAACGTTCAGTGCTTGCATTCCACTTGAATGAAATGGTCAATAGATAACCAACAACCAAGGTCCATATCTTTAAAAGAAGAAGATATTTATGGGCATACATATGTACTACACATACATCAATATACACAGATCCATATTAATCAACAGTTAGGGTTTTTTTTATACGAAGTCCTGCACCTTTGAGGGCTGTCTATTGCAGAGGTCTCAAACAATGGTCCGCGGACCACCAATGGTCCGTGAGCTCCATTCAGGTGGTCTGCGGATAGTTCCCTCTAAGTTGCATGCCTGAGTGGCTGCACACAAGAGAATGAAGGGCCATCCACCTAATTAGTGGAGCTACGCAGGCATGGCTTCACTAATTAGGTGCCTGGACCCTGGAGAAGATGCACATGTAAGGTGAGGTGGTGGCCTTGGGGGGAAAATAGAGGATAGGTGGGAGGAGACTGGGCAATGAGAAAGGGGGCGGTGGGATTTGGGATGTGCAGGGCTGCAGTGGCTAGAGAAAGAGGTGACTTTCCCAAGCTCCAGGGCTGCGGCTGCCGGGGAGAAATGACCCTCCTTCCCAGCCTCAACTCTGTGGCTGCTGTGGCAGGGGAGAGACATCCCGCCTTTCCAGCCCCAGCTTGAGGGCTGCTGTGGTGGAGAAGAGAGGGAGAGACTCCTCCTCCTTCACAGCCCCAACTTGGGGGCTGCCATGGCAGGGGAGAGAGGGCACATCCATCGCATTGGAAAGGTAAGACTACTGATCTTAAAATGAGTTGTGTGCTTTTATTTGTAGAACAAAAAAAGTTTATTAAGGGTTTTTTTATATAGCGCTTTTATCCAAACCAATTTACAATAGTTAGCTAACAGTACAAACAACATTTGGAAAGATCATTAAGTGGTCCTCCGAGACCCTCAGCAATTTTCAAGTGGTCCATGGGAAAAAAAGTTTGAGAACCACTGGTTTACAGTATTAAGCCACACCTGGGGGAAAAAAGTGGATCAATCTTTAAATCAGAATATTTGCAACTATTAAATTTCTTCTTTCTATACCAAAAAATATTGGGTTGCCCACTATATACCTATTTCAAGTTTTTCTAAAGTTTAGGTCTAAACTCTGATATGGTTTAAATTTGTTTTATTTTGAAGGGGAAGCTCTCTAGTTCTAAATAACTATTCACATCTGTAGTGAGGCGGTCTGGCTCCCTGCCACCCCAGAGGGGGATGAGCCTCTCTGGACACCAAAGTGGGAAGAGCCAGCAAATCCTGTACCCGCCCCCTCAGTGGTCAGGGTGCAGGACAGGAAGTATAAAAGCCTGCCACCAGGGCTCACTTGGCTCTCAGCCACTGGAGCGACCAGACATTTGTGGCGTAGCTCCCGGTGAGGAGACCACGGCGGCCGACCTGAGGACTGGACAGACCAGACACCACCGGAAGCTAGCCCGAACCAAGAACAGCTGCCAAGCCTACCACTCACCAGCTATCCTGAGGAGCCCATGATGCTAGACCCCCCGGAGGACACCACTTGGACTCAGGTACCTCTAGAGGAGGAGGAAGGAAGTAGCCCGGGGGCAGCTGACTCTAGTCTGGCTGTAGCACTGCCAGAGCCCATGTCAGTGTGTTGCAGCCAGGATTCCCACTGATGCAGCAGCAGGTCTTCTGCCGCTGCTAGGGCCCTGGGCTGGGATGCAGTGGAGTGGGTGGGCCTGCATCCCCCCTGCCACCCAACTCATGGATGGCAGTCTCTCCCTCTCCCAGGCCTTTGGAGGCTTGGGCCTACTAGTGACCATTTGTTGCCCCGCCCTGACCCAGGGCCTGGGCCTGCTAATACTGACTGTTTGCTGCAGGACCATGCTAATTCCCCAACACACTTGACCAACGCAGCGAGGCGGTCTGGCTCCCCACCACCCCGGAGGGGGATGAGCCCCCGCCAACCAGCCTACACCATCATTCTTCATATTCTCCACTCCCTTTGCCAAAATAATCAGAACTAACTATCACTTGTGTAGCAAGACAAAAATGTGATCTTCTGTTAACTAAGATTTGCATATTTTCCTGGTAAAAATCATCTTTAATGTTGATGCACAGTTAAAGAGTTAGTAGTCCCATCCATTTCTTCTTTATGCACACAATGAAGTTTCTTCCCAAAATGGAGATGGTCAAAATTGACAGGGAAAGGAAAAAGTTAAGTTTTATCACCAAATTCAAACTGAAATGTAAGCCTTTAATAAAGAATGGTTCATGCATTTGACTATTAGCGGTAAATATGCCCAGTGGTCTGTGATGGGATGTTAGATGGGGTGGGATCTGAGTTACTACAGAGAATTCTTTCCTAGGTGTCTGGTTGGTGAGTCTTGCCCACATGCTCAGGGTTTAACTGATTGCCATATTTGGGGTCAGGAAGGAATTTTCCTCCAGGACAGACTGGCAGAGGCACTGGGGGTTTTTCGCCTTCCTCTGCAGCATGGGGCACGGGTCACTTGCTGGAGGATTCTCTGCAGTTTGAAGTCTTTAAGCCATGATTTGAGGACTTCAATAGCTCAGACATAGGTTAGGGGTTTATTACAGGCGTGGGTGGGCGAGATTCTGTGGCCTGCATTGTGCAGGAGGTCAGACTAGATGATCATAATGGTCCCTTCTGAACTTCAAGTCTATGAGTCATTGTACCACTTCGTTACCCATTTAAAATGCAATAGGAATGCACTG
The DNA here is from genome assembly GCF_020497125.1 of Mauremys mutica. Taxonomy (NCBI): domain Eukaryota; kingdom Metazoa; phylum Chordata; order Testudines; family Geoemydidae; genus Mauremys; species Mauremys mutica. Next base: position 183,991,390 of record NC_059073.1, on the reverse strand, counting down.
AGCAAATAGGAGCCTTTTTTGCAAGCTCTTTCAATTCTATTGTACTAACAGGTTGTAGTAGGCCAGAACTATCACATGGGATTCTTTTTGTCTGCTTAATTTTGTCTCTTGCAGCTCTACTTCTTGGATAACTGAAACAGAAAATAACTAAACAAATGTTTAAGCTCTACCGCTTTAACTGAACCACTAGACAGGAAAGAAGAATTTATTTGAGCATAAGCTTTCATGGGCTACAGCCCACTTCATCGGATTCACAGAATGGAAGATATAGTGAGGAGATATATAGACACATACAGAGAACATGAAAAGGTGGGAGTTCCCCTACCAACTCTAAGAGGCTAATTCCTCCCACCTTTTCATGGTCTCTGTATATGTCTGTACACATCTCCTCACTATATCTTCCATTCTGTGCATCCAATGAAGTGGGCAGTAGCCCACAAAAGCTTAAGCTCAAATAAATTTGTTAGTCTCTAAGCTGCCACAAGTACTCATGTTCTTTTTGCGGATATAGACTAACACGGCTGCTATTCTGAAACCTGTTTAAATACGGTGGTTGACTTCAGTAGAGCTAGGATTTCAATAGGAAAACTCCCATTAACTTCTGACGGACCAGGATTTAAAAATATTTCTTTATCAATGTTAATACGTATCAGATTATTAAAACTAAAAAACTACTTGGCTTTTCACTATTTTTGCTTTTTTTGTATTTTACTCAGATTTGACAACAAAATATTAGCCATTCAATTTCTTTGTAATCAGCTTCGCTTTTTCATTCTCATGCATTAATGAATGTTTAAGTCCAAGACCCATTTTTTAATTAGAAAATAATCATAGAAATTTCTGTTAACATTAAGTTTCCTATATTTAAACAGAACACACACCACAAACACACACACACCCTTAAAATTTGGACATAAACTACCTGAAAGTGTAACATCTGTAGGGCCAAACTGATTATCTTTATTAATGTTAAATATTACCTAACACTACAGGCAGCCCCAATAAGATACAGTGGAGTGGCTTGTGAAGTAAGATACTGCTCACCATGAGTAAAGGCATCAATCTAGCCCTTGACTTTAACCACGTATCAGATGCTGACTAGTACAGTATCTAATCAATTTTGCTCTTCAGCTTGTAAAACTGATGAGATCTTTAGATTTTTAGTATTTTAAAAAAAAATCCACCTTGTTAAAAAGAGCAGAGTGTTTCAAATACAGGTCTAACTTTTCATTAAAATATTTCTTGCCCTTGTTTTGTCAGCAGCAAATTGTTAGCAGGGCATAAGTAAGGCTGCAAGTCTGTCACAGAGGTCACAGCTTGCATGACTTCTGCAGCAACTGGTGCTGGCCCAGAGCTGCCCGAACTGGGCAGCCCCTAGGCCAGCTGCAGCAGTTCAGTGTGTGGGAGGGGGCTCAGAGCTAGGGGAAGAGGCTTGGGGGGGGTGCTTAACTGAAGCAGGGGGCCCCCCTGCAGCTCCTAGGCAGCGGAGGGGATCTCCGCACTGTGCGCTGCCCACCTGCAGGCCCTGCCCCCGCAGCTCCCATTGGCCAGGAAGTGCAGCCAATGGGAGCTGCAGCAGCTGGCACTTGTGGCAGGAGCAGCCCCTGCCCTGGTCCATGCCCCCGTCGCGTAGGAGCTGCCGAGACACAGATCCAAGTAGGGAGCCCCACCAACACTCCCTCTCCCAGCAAGGGTCCCAGATTACCTGCCCCAGCACCTCCATACCCTCCCTCTGCCAGCGAAAACCCACGCCACGCACCCAAGTTTTAGTCATGGTGGGTATTTTTAGTAAAAGTCATGGTCAGGTCATGGGCCATAAACAAAAATTCATGGTCCGTGACCTGTCCATGACTTTTACTAAAAATACACACTGTGACTAAAACGTAGCCTTAGGCATAGACTTGGATATCAGAGATAACATTAAAATAAAATATGCTCCACTGTTCAAGTAGTACATACAGCTCCCAAATCATAACACTTCAAGTTTTCAAATAATTTCAAACAAAACAAAAATATCTAAATATTTAGCATAGTTCAATCCTCATTTCCAAAAGTTTAACTGTTATAATTGGTTATAATAAATTGTTCATGAAATGAATGCATTTCATATTTGTGTGCTATCCAATCAGATTGAAATTCCTGTTTTAACAGGTGCCAGCAATCTTGTTTCAGAAACCAAATAAAGATATACCATTCCACAAGGCCATGGAAACCAGCTGTCAGTTGACTCCAGAGGTGTGAGGGATTCGATTCAAGTGAAATTATGGATTAACTGAATCTATGCTAATTTAGGTATTGGTGTTTGCTAATGAGCTGTACATTTGCAACATCTGAAATATGATGCAGAACATTTTTTTTTAAATTTGAGTGACCCACTTTAGAAGTTGTTAATATTGCTGAAAATTCTACTGACTAAACAAATTACTTGAAACTTAATATGGGCTGGTTCTGGATGATGAGAATCAAATCATAACTTGAAAATAATTTCCTACATTTATAAAATATACACACTAGATTGTTGAATGGCTTTCCATGGATTTCAGTGAGAACATTAGTGACTGCTGCACATTAGTTACTGATCATACAGATTACTGGTGTGCATCTCCACTGAACAGTTTGGAGATTATCGTTTGGTGGGAGGGTGATAAGGGACATACTTGGAAGAGGAAGATAGTCAATATCTGCTTTTGTGAAAATTCCAGTTCCAACGACTATTACTGTTCCAATCCTAGCATGGACACAAATTGCACACTATTCACATCCCTCAAGTGGGCTTCTGAAACCCACTTTAAACAAATTATCCTATATTATAATGTCTATTAATACCATGGGCCTGATTGACAAAGGTGTGTAGCTATAACTGGGTCAATCTATATACGTGTACGTTTCAGATCCTGGGGCACACATGCATACACTAATTAACAAGACTGTACCAGGTTGAGGGAAAACAGCTAAAGAATTTCCTTGGGCAAAGAAAGGAGAATAAGTCCTCATCCCTAACATGCCCTAAAAACAGGTTTTATTAAATGGAATACAGGCCAGAGGCCTCACTTCAGGAGCACATTTATTGTTCAGACATAATCAAGTATATTTATTATTCAAAATGAAAGTTTTCAATTCTGTAAATAAAAAAACAGACAAAAAGACAATCAAATCCCCAGTCTACCAGCTAGCAAAGTCTACTACGCTCTATCACCATTGACACCAATATGCTTATCACTTGAGCTTGCTTTTTTTCCTTTAATAAAACTTGAGTACCTACTCAAGGAAATTTTGGCCAAGCAAGTCTCAGTTTGTTCAAGTCACAATCAACTGATGCTGTGTTGCCTGGACAGGAGGGCAAGTCTTAGGAACTGTCAGTTTTTTAAATTTAAACTGCCCCATCTTCCATAATTATCTTTCTACCATTTTGATGCAACTCACTGTGACAATTTGCTTCAGACAGATTTTGAGAAGAAATCTGGATCTTCAGTTTTAAATACTGGAAGAGAAGTATCAGTCACAATTCCATACTAGCAGCCAAGTTTCAGTCTCTATTTCCTGTTCTGGGATTAAAAAGCATCTAAAATGACTTTGAAGCCCAAATCCCACTGACCTTCAGGAGCCCGAAGTCTCGTTAAGTGCCTAAATCTCTTCTGAAAATTGGACTAAAGCCCTTTTAAATATTTTACTCCTGGGCTCCATTTATCACCTTCATATCTGGAATCAGTCACGTTGGTTAAATAATGGATAAAATCAATAGCTTCTCTAAATTGTTTTTTGGTTTTGTTCTTTGGTATTTCCTTTGTTAATTATATCAAACCAGTTTTCATTTAGACTGCAACAATTGTTCCTCTGAAATCCTATTTCATTTAAAAAAAAAGTTTGGTGTGTTATGTAGAATCCTTCGTGTGAAATCCATGCTATATTTTGATCTACTCATACTCACTATAAATTACTGTGGTAGTTGCATGTAACAGAGACAATTTTCTCGAGTTTTTCCACTCAGTTTCATTGGGAAGATGAATCCTCAAGCCTTTTTTTTTTTTTCTCTATCAACCAACTTGATGGTAATTGCAGATGACTAAACTTCCATCCTCCTTTAGGATGTCATGTATTACTTCTTTCTCAGTGAGGTTTAAATAGTGAGCTGAATGCTTGTGTGTCAGAATTTTAGGATGGTTCCAACAGACAAGTTATCTTTCTTCCCCCATGTGACACTGCACCCCATATTCTTCATAAAAATATAGCTGTATATGAATATGGCATAACTAAGATGTTTTATGGGAGATGGGACATGTGATGCATCACTGGAAAGGTTATGATTTGCTGAATGTGATTATCAAATTTGCATGCATGTGTCAATTCTGTATTTGAAGTTAGGAATATTGACTATGTAACAATTACAATTGTGTATGTACCTGGGGAACGTTCACCAGAGTGTAGGCAATCAGCCTGAATGGGCCATTAGGATAGACAATAAAATAGGACTTTGAAGATGCTGATCTCTCATCTTCCTAGACTTCCTGTGGTCATTACAAATAAGCCTTGTCTCATGAAGGCTTTAACACTGCAAGATCATATGATGTCACCTAGTATGGAGTACCTCCTTGGACACTGCTGGTATTTTTCCACTGGAAACAAAGGATTCCCACCTTATGTAAATCCTATTTAAGGCTGGGAAGTGAGTCAATCAGGGCTCTTCTCCATGGCCTCCCTGACCAAGAAGGAAGAGGAAAAGGCACTAAACTAGGGAAAAGCAAGGGCTGAGTCCAGGCTGAGACAGGAGTCTAGCCTGTAAAGAGATAACTGGAACTCTGAGCTTCAGAAACTCTGCAGCCTGCTTAAAACAACATTCAGGGTGAGAAATTACTATTGGTAATCTGTTTCTTTAGTGTATTAAGCTTAGTTTGTGTGTTTTGCTCAGTAATCTGCTTTGTTCTCTCTGTTATCCCTTATAATCACTTAAAATTTACCTTTTGTATTTAATAAACTTATTTCTTGTTTATACCAAAACCCAGTTTGTGCAATTCATAACTGGGGGGGGGGGGGGAGCCGTGCATACCTCCCTCCACATAGAGGGTGGGGGCGATTTTTATGAGCTTACACTATCTAGATCTCTATATAGTGCAAGACAATATTATTTCGGGTTTATACTCCAGAGGGTGTGTGCACAGAAGAGCTGAGCATTCCCCTAGCTGAGCCATCCCACAGAGAGCAAATCGTAGACTCTGTGAGATTCTGCAGCTCGGTGTGTCCCTGCCTGCGTGTGTGCTGGAAAGAGACTTGAGAGCCTGTCACAGCAGCACGGAATAGTAAGGGAAACCCAGGCTGGTAGGACAGCAGGCTGAGTGGCACCCCAGCACATCCGGTGGTACCCCAAAAGGGGGGCCCAACCCATGACACCCCATTTATCTTCATTGTCTGAACAAATGACAAAGACCTCTTTTGCCATACTTCTCTCTGCATTCTTCGATAACACCTTCAGCAACTTGATCACAATGTGCTGTAGTTTTCTTGGAAGAAATAGAAAAATCCATTTTCCCCCACCCTCCACTGATACTTTAAGTACCCATCTCATGTTTCACCAATTGTTTTGCACTTATGTCGGTGCAAATTCTGTTAGCTGCACCATCTAGTAGTGAAACAGAGTTTAAATCTGTCGGAGGAAGCGTATTCAGCACAAGGTGCTTAATGATCTCTGCAAATTGCTGACTGAAGGCAATGTCAGCAAAAAGCTGTAACTTCGAGTTCAAGTCTTTGTTTTCAGTTGTTTTTATATTTACTCCTGGGGGAATTTTACCACCGCTGCGCATATGCAGAATTCATGTCCAGCGCAGAATTATTCCGCCCCCCCTCCAGAAAATAAATTTTGCCTGAGAAGTGCTGCAATTCTGCTTATCACCCACCAGAGGCCACGCTAGCATCAGGACAGTCAGCAGTCAGCTGTGTTCATCACAGCACTGTGCCTGCAGAGCTAGATTAAGATAGACAAAGTGGGGCACACGGGGCTGCTTGGGAGGGCGGGGGAGGGAGAGGGTCAGAGGCTGGAGTTCAGAAGTGCTAGTGGAGGGAGACAGACTGGGTTGCAGGCTCAGGAGCTAGTGGGGTAACAGCACTGAGCCAGAACTGAATGGGAGAAGGGCTGCAAAATGGAAGTACAAAGTAAAACGTGATAGAAGTTTAAACCTCGGTCTCAAGATATGGACAGTATGCTGTCCAAACAGCAGACTGAAAAAAAGACTTAATATCATGATTAATATTTAGACTTAAAGATAAGTGACTTTTACAAGAGAAATTCCAATGGAATGAAGAGGATGGAGGCCAGACTGAAGGGAAAGGAAATCAAGACATCATAAACAGATACTCCAGCTCAAGAAACTGAGATAAAAGGGAAAAAGAAGATTGGCTAAAAAGAAATGGAGTTGGCAAGTTGAGAAGTTTACCAACTTAACTTTGCTTTTTCCTGAGTTTTCACAGCACCATATTTACAACTTCAATGTTCTTATCCTGAGCAACTTAAGTTGATCAAAAATGAAATGGGGCTTGAAGCATGCACCTTCAGATTCCTCACTGAATTAAGCAGGGTCTTTCCCTTGGTTTACTGCAAATGCCCATTTTACATTTAAAACACAGAAGTTAATATGCATGAAAGCTCAAAGAAGTGCCTAAAGTGTATGTAGGTAAAATAATTTCATTCAAACTTGCGGACAGTGTGAAGCATTTTTCATCCAAATTTCAGCTTTAAAATGAAAGATTAGTTTCTGAAGTGCATAGTAATTTCCATGGTTGTATAATGTAATTATACATGAGTGCCCTAACTGTAATTTAGCCAAATCACAACCTATTTTAACTAGGACTCTAACCGTAAAATACTGAACTTAGAGACACTGTCCCAAATTTCAACTTTCTACCTCACGTTTCTAAGATGCTTCAGCTGTTTAAAACAAGTTTTTAGTTACAGCAAAAAGTATTTGAACTCCTTTCATTCAATAATTAACTATTTTTGTTCAAACAAAATAATTCACCCACGACCAGAGGCCAAACCTAGAAAATTTCAGGGAAAAGCATCTTAAGACTTCTGATCTTTCCCCTCCCACTAATACTTGTTAAAACATTTTAGCAAACATGGTTACAAGTGCTACTTAAGTTTATGCCCTGATAAGCCTGAGGTTAGGAAGAATATCTATCTATATGAAACAATAAATAATTGGGTAGGTGTGAATGGAGAAAGGCAGGTGGAGGAGAAGAGAACTATGGGTGTCATATTCCTCTGACGCTTCCAGTTTCATCCAGTGAAAGAGGCAGAATACTGGACTGATGAATCACTGTTTTTTCCTAGTATGGCAAATTCTAGGCTCCTATTACAGAGGCCTATATATTTGTAACAAACTCATGGATTATATTCACTAACAAAAAAGTTCATTAAAGGCAAGAGAAGAGATTATTCTATATTTTTTCTATATCTAACACAACATTCCCCACAAAAAGGGGAGAGAGGCGGGAAATGAAGGTATTCATACACTCAACTCCCTAAAACAAAATTCAGCTGTATGGGCCTGGTTTGCAATGATGCCTTCTCAGAACTCCATTGACTCTATGGGGACAACACCCACACAGATGCCATCACAGGACACAGGTCTAGATTTCCCTCAAAACGTGAATGCACAAAAGAAATGGCCTACTTCCTAACTCTTTGGATTGACGGTACAAAATATTTTGTAATAACTAATACCACCTTATATTTACAGTGCCTTTCTTCCCAAAGCACTTTACAGACTGACAGATCATAAAGATGCATGTAACTTCGTTCATGTGAGTAAAATTACATACATGCTTAAGTGTTTGCAGGATTGGGACACCTATATAAATTTATATTTAAAATAGTAAAAAGGGTGCCTATTAACATTCTAAGCACCTTTCATATAAATTACAAAAAACAGAGACAGAGGGATCACCTCTCCCAAACAAGTCTGGTAAAAATACCAAACCTTAAAAAAGAGCTCTCTGTAGCACAAAAGTTTTGTCTCTTTCACCAATAAAAGATATTACCTCACCCAGCTTGTCTCAGCGGTAAAAATAGACTGGGGTAGAACAGAGCAGCTATTTAAGATTATAGAGCATCTTTGTGCAACAGTTTAGAATTGGAAGAATAACTAAGCAGAAAGTAATAATTGAAATTGGTATATGGCTAAAATACCAGGATATAGCACATGTGCTAGTGCAACAAATCAGGGGTGCTGGACAATTTGTATAGTGGGGGACTGAGAGCCATTGAACCAAACTGTAAACCCTGTATATGATGGAAACCACTTCAAGCCCACACCCCCAGTTCCAGCACCTATACAACAAATGCTGAGGTTCAATCTCACATAAACTGTTAAATACCACACTCTTCAACCTCAAGTCAAACCTTTCAAGACATGTAATGTATTTGCTCTGAATGAGACTTTCAAAGTCACGTCCGCTCTAGGTGAGCACAAAAGATTCCATGGCATTCTGTTTAGCAGTAAAGTTTACTTCAGTGTCCCTAAAATTTTCTTTTCCTGCCAGTGTTGTGCAGCATACTCTGCAACATCTTAGAGTAAAAGCTGTGCACACATATTGGGAAGAGCTTTTGGGAAGGGCTTGCAGATTCTCTAAGATGAAAACCACCACATAAATTAAAGATTTCTGTCAATAAAGAATATTCTTTGTAGGGCAATATGATTTTTATTAAAAGCACCATGCTGTCCCTTAAGCATCCCACTACTCCCTACCACAATTCCCATCTAGCATCCAGGTAGCTAGAAGTGTGGTTAGCAGTGACTGCACAACATGATATTCCTGGGATGTTTAAGGTAGGTCTCTATCAACAAACCATCCTAATGTAGATGCCACTTAGCTAGGGCCATACCAAATTCATGGCCATGAAAAATGTGTCATGGACTGTGAAATCTTGTCTTGTGTGTTTTTACCCTATACTATACAGATTTCATGGAGGAGACAAGAGTTTCTCAAATTGGGGATTCTGACGCAAAAGGGAGATGTAGGAAGGTCACACAGTTATTTTAGGGGGTCACAGTATTGCCATCCTTAGTTCTGCTCTACCTTCAAAGCTGGGTGGCCAGAGAGAGGCAGCTGTTGGCTGGGCACCCAGCTCTGAAGGCAGCACCCTGCCAGCAGCAGCCCAGAAGTAAGGGTGACAATACCATACCATGCCATCCTTACTTCTGCGCTGCTGCTGGCTCTGCCTTCAGAGCTGGGCTCCAAGCCAGCAACCGCCACTCTCCAGCTGTCCAGTTATGAAGGCAGCACCACCGCCTGCAGCAGCACAGATATAAGGTAGTAGTACTACAACCCCCCTACAATAACCTTGTGACACCTCCCCACAACTCCTTTTTGTGTGAGCAACCTTACAATTACAACATGGTGAAATTTCAGATTTAGATAGCTGAAATCATGACATTTACAATTTTTAAAGTCCTATGACTATGAAATTTACCAAAATGGACCATGAAATTAGTAGGACCCTAGCTATAGCTTATACCACCAATTCAGTGAGCAAAATAAACTGGCAAAAGCACATTTATGTTGTTATAATTGCATCTAGACTAGGGCTTTTGCCAGTACAAAAATATTGCAAAAACAAAATCACACCACTAGAGTATATTGATCAGAAAAAGTTTCTAGTACAGACACAGGTGAAGTGAAAGCGATGCTAGCCTTCCCCATGTCTTTCCAAACAATACCAACAGTGATTTCATATTAAGGCTGGTTCTGGTCCTCTTTCAATTATTCGAGGTTGAGCTTTAAGGCTGGGAATCCACAAGTGTTTAGACTCCTAAATCCCCAATAAAAATCAATAGTATTATTTAGGCACCTGACTCCTACTGTACATCCTACCAAGGGACTTCCATACCTAACTCCCACTGATTTCACTGTTGTGAATCCCATCCTTGCTTATCAAGCCTGCTGAAAAGTGGTACAGCAACGGTTCTCAAACTTTTGTATTGGTGACCCCTTTCACATAACAAGCCTCTGAGTGCAACTTCCCCCCCCCCCCCACTTATAAATTAAAACACACTTGTTTGTATATTTAACACCATTATAAATGCTGGAGGCAAAGCAGGGTTTGGGGTAGAGGTTGACAGCTCACAACCCCCTGAGAGGTCCCAATGCCCCATTTGAGAGCCCCTGTGTTACACAGCACCAGGCTAAGCCTCTCCCTGCACAGGGATGCTGAGGAGGATACTGGCACCAAGCCCTCTAAAAGCCATGCATGGGAGCGACGGGGCGGGGCAGGGGAGAGGTGCTGAGCCACCTGGGTGATGCTCGGGGCAGACCGCGCCTCTCCGCACACATCTATGCGATCCCCACGGTGGCAGAGGCCACCCCAGCCCCCAGACTCACCCACAGGCTGCTGAAGAAGTCGAGCCCCCGGCAGATCAGGAGTCCGGTCTGGGCCAGCAGCACCTGGACTCCCAGGGAGCTGCCGAGGCAGTAGAGCCCGTAGAGCAGGGGGCCGCCAGCGCCCAGCAGCAGCAGGAGGCGCCGCCTGCGCAGCACCTGCTCGCCCAGCGCCTCGGCGCCGTAGTTGGCGAAGCAGATGGGCAGCAGCAGGGCGGCCAGCAGCACCGGGGTGCGGGAGCGGTGCAGGCGGCCGAGCCAGCGGCGGCCCAGCGCGGTGAGCGAGCTCTTGAAGGGGTGCAGGAAGGTGCCGCAGAGCACGGCCCAGAGCAGCGGCCGCAGGAAGGCCTCCAGGATGAAGTAGACCAGCACGGCGGCGCCGCAGCACAGCCCGGCGAAGAGCAGCGCCCCGGTGTTGTAGAAGGCCTGCTTGATGGGCTTCTCCAGCCGCGGCAGCGACGACACCGCCGCCGGCGGCAGCAGCAGCAGCCGCGGCGCCGCGCCCCCCGCCGCCCCGCGCTCGGGAGACTGGCTGGTGCTGCCGCCGCCGGCACCGGGAGCCGAGCAGGAGCCCGGCCGCCTTCGTCCCTGCAGCGGGGAGCCGGGAGGAGACGGGGCGCGGGGACTCGCCGCGGAGTCTCCGTTGTCAGCCATCGCTCCCGCCTCACGCCCGCTCCACGCCGTTAACCGCCGCTGTCGCCTGGGGCGAGCGGCACCGGCACAGGCGCCGCTGCACGTTACGTGGGCCGCCGGGGATTCTGGGAAATGTAGTCTGTCTGTCCTTGCCTCCCCACGGAAGAATGGCTCGAAGAGGATTCTGGGAAACGTAGTCTCTCTTCCTCCCCCTTCCCCAGGCGATTGTGATGCTGAGAGCGTAAGTTCGTCAGACGAGGGAGTGCAGAGGATGCCGGGAAATGCACGCGCTCGGGGCGGGCGGGGAGCCTGACGATCGTGCTTTCCTAACGGCGGTGATTGGTGAAGCAGGGGATGGTGGGAGATGTAGTTTCTTGTGCGTTTACAGCCCGGCGCATCAGTTCTCTCACACGGATTTAAAAGGTGAGCAACGCGGCATAGCCCGCAGGGGTGAATTTTTTGCTCCTTTATTATTAAATGCGGCTGGAAAAGTGGGGCGAGGCGTTAAGATTCTTTTATTTCTGTATACACGTGTAAAAGGCACAGGTCCTGTTTATTCAGGAAGACTCAACTAGAATTTTCAGGTCCTGAATCATCTGTAATTAAATTGGTTGAAGCAGAAACAGTTCAGTGTATCCACCCTAACTGATGTGATTTAAGTTTTGTTCCACATCTGCCCTAGTAGCACAGTCCTAACACATATTGATTGCATTCCCACAATTCCTGGGTACGTTTCCAGAAGCTGTCCCTTTTGCGGAGTTTCATATAGCCACTCAAACACTGGGAGACAGTAAGGGATGGACTAGCCTGCATTTCCTCTTGTCTGCATCCACTCTGGCACCACACTAGTTTGGAGTGAACTAATTAAGTATTCACTGTGTATTTAGCCTGATGTATTTAGTTTGTTCTACTTGGTTATTATACCATTTGCAATTTGGAGTGTTATTGTGTGTGGACAAAAATTATTCTACAACGGGTCTAGATACTGTAACTGGTTTAATATCCTTGGTGTAGCCCAGGCCTCTGTGTCTACACACAAAAGCACTTGTAATGTTTCACTAGTGTTCCAAGTACAGTATCTTTGGTACACTAGCTCTGAGTAAGTCTTATAAGGCTGCTGTCCACACCACTTCCATTCAAACTGTTTGATTCCTAGGTGGTGCACCTGCACTAATTCAGTTTGTCCCAGCAAAATCCCACAGTGCTTCAGCCCCATCAGGTGCCATAGCCATAAGTACTACAGCCATAAAAGTTACATGTGTTGAATACTGGTGAAAGAAGATGGGTGAGGTAATATCTTTTATTAGACCAATCTCTGTTGGTGAGAGAGACAAGCTTTCAAGCACAGAGATCTGAAGAGCTCTGTGTAAGCTCAAAACCTTGTCTCTCTCACCAACAGAAGTTGGTCCAATAAAAGATATTACCTCACCCACTCTGTCTCTCTAATATCCTGGGACCAACACGGCTACAACAATATTGAGTAGTGATAGCATTTTCAAAGCTCCATAGGTAAGACTGTTCAAATTTGTATTTAAAACAGAGATATTCTTTGATTTGGATGAAGTATATGTCTTCCCCAAAATTACAGCATAAGAACATAACATAAGATCAATGAAAGCTAGTGCAAGTACATCTACGCAAGCTGGGAATCACACCCCTAGCTCACAAGCAGAGGTGTAACCTGTGAGTGCTGGCTCACACCCCTAGCTCACAAGCAGAGGTGTACCCATGCTCTCCAGATGTCGGCTGGGTGCTCTGTTTAACAGATACCATTACCCAAGTCCTGCATAAAGATAATAGAGTATAGTTGCGGTCCCCTCTACACCATCATCCAGCTGCGTACATGCATTTGCCCCCAAACCTCCTTGCTTGCTACAGCTGGGCCTCTGCCAGTAACAGGTTGTTTCCCTGCCCATCTCTCAGACCCAGCTATCAGACTCTGTGCTACCAAGCCTTCCTGCCACAACCACAACCAACTTTCAGGCAGTTGTTTATATATATATAAACCTGCACTTACAGTGTGACTATCCATCTTCCTCCACTATCTGGACCGCAGACACTACAACCTCAATTTTACAAATATCTTTCTAATGAAGGACCAGTCCTAGGAACCATTTTTCTTAATGGGAAAAAAATCACATAATGAAAGTGATGTTTATAAAGAACAAATCAACATCCCTTTACATTCCAGTGCCTTCAGTGCCTTGGAGATCACTTTGCAGTGGTTTAAAGGACACAAAGAAAGTGTTGCAGTGCACCATACTATAATTTATACATCCTACCTACTGTAATTTTGAAAAGTTCAATTTTATGAACTATTCAATCCCCAATTAATAAAATAGGGGTTCTACTGTACATACACCTCTACCCCACTATAACACGGTCGTGGGGAGCCAAAAATCCCTACAGCGTTATAGCTGAAACCCCGTTATATCGGGGTAGGGTCGGCAGGGCTCTGGCGGTGATTTAAAGAGCTCTGGGTTCCAGCCACTGCGGGGAGCCCCAGTCCCTTTAAATCACCGGTGGAGCCCCACTGCCACAGCCCCGGGGTAGAGTGAATGAATGTTAGAGTTCAGGTTACAGCTTCTGTCTGTGGTTGGATTGCAGAACCAATTAATTTGGATTCTAACTTGAAACTCCCTGGGTTTGTTTTCAGAGATGCCAAGTACCCACACAATTCTCATAGACATCAGTGGTGATCAGCTCTTCTGAAAGGCCAAGATGTCTCAAGGTGTCCACCCCATGAGGCAGCCAAAATTAGGGTTATGCAAAGCATGATTCAAATGGTTCGTCTGGAAACCTGCCTGCACCCATCAGGAGCCCTTAAAGACCCTGTTTTTTTTTGTTTGTTTGGGGTTTTTTTTGGAAGGGGTGAGGAAGCATACTTTTTACTTCTCACTCATTTCATCCATCATGGGAGCTGCAGCAGCCTGGGGAGAGGCAGTGGTAGCAGCTCTGGAGCGGGTGGGAGAAACCTAGGTGCAGGGGTTGGGAGAAACTGCAGGATAAATGGACTCTCCCCCACCAGCCACCCAGCACCTTGTAGGGACAGGCTTCCAGTCAGGCCAGCAGGGAGGGATGGGTAGCAGTGGACTCAGGAGAGCAGAGGCAGCAGCTGTGGTACAGGTCCTAGGGATTCAGAGACACTGCCCCATAATCACTGTTACTCCACTTCCAGTTCCAGAGAGATCCCCCAATCCATTTGATTCCACACCCCACTGAATCTCACTGCACTCCCATCCCCAGAAAGACCTCCCCTGTTTTGGTGTGGGTATCAGTTACATTTACACAGCATTAAATGGGGCCCTGAACACACTGTTCAGGGCACTAAGCGAGGTCCTGAATCCACCATTGAGAGCACTAAATGGCATCCTGAATTCCATTTCAGTCACTAAACTTTGTCCTGAATACACTGTCTGGGGCACTGAATGGAGAAGGCTAGAGCCTCATGATGGATGAAATGAGCGAGAAGTAAAAAAAAGTATGCTCCCTCTTGCCCATGCAATTGGAACAGCAATTCACTGACCAAGGGTGCTAGAACCTTTGTAAAAGTGGGGAGACCAAGACCCAAGTGGCAAAGAAATCCCCCCATTGCCTCTGGGACCCACTGACTCCCGCCCATTGCCCCGAGCTCCCTTCCGTGGCCTCGCATCGCAGGCCCATCCCGCTCCTTGCCTCTTGACCACAGTGCCCACCTGTCCATGGCGTCCACCTGTAAGGCTGGCCCTGTGGTCACCTTATTTCCAAACTCCACTGCCTTCATGGATTCGCATGAGGATACACATGCTAAAATTAAAACTCCCAGGCTCAGAGTGGAGTAAGATCTAAACAGCAGGCTACTACCATTAAGATTTACACTCGTCCTCTAGTGGCAAGCTTCATGCTCTCAGTATATGGCACCCAACAGGGACATAATGACAGGATTCACATTAGAAAGACAAGATGGGTGATGTAATATATTTTATTGGAACAGCTTCTGTTGGTGAGAGAGACAAGCATTCAAACTTACAGATCTGAAGAAGAGCTCTCTGTAAGCTCGGAAGCTTACCTCTCTCACCAACAGAAGTTAAGAAGAACTCTGTGTGGCTCGAAAGTTTGTCTCTCTCACCAACAGAAGTTAGCCCAATAAAAGATATTACCTCACCCATCTTATCTCTCTAATATCCTGGGACCAACAGGGCTACAACAACACTGCATACAAAAATGGAGGGTTCACATTGACAGCCCAGAGTGACCATCACACCATGGCACTATTTTCAGGATTCATATTCCTAGCATAATGTCGTCATTACACAAGAGAACGAGCACTGCCAGCACAATGAAATAGATATAGCTGCATGTGCATGCCAAAAATTCACAGTGCAAGCACACTGGGATCCACACAGCAGGAAAGCAGTGTCAGAATGCACACTCTCACTATAGAGGGGATGCACTCAATCCCTCAGTGTCAGGGTTCAGCTAAACACAAGGGCACCTGCAAACAGCTGTACTAACAGTGGGATCTGCACTATTTGCCCACTAGGGGTAGCACATCAGGGCATTAATTCACAATCCCAGTGCAATGAGATCCAGGCACCAGGCCTTAATTCCAGAATTTGTCCTCCCAGAATAGTAAGATAGAATGATAGAAGTTAAAGGAGAAAAGCCCTCTGTGATCATCCCAGCTCAGTCTATCTCCCTGCCAATCCAGGGCTGATCCTTACAGCATGTTTTGTCCAGTCTCCTTTTAAAAATCCCAAGACTTGAGGTTTCTTCTAGCCCTTCTCTTAGAAGACTATTCCACAGCCTAAGGCAGAGATCGCACTGCCAGGAAGGTTTCCCCGATAGCTTTGAGTTTCTCCCTCCCTGCTCCAATCCTTTCACACACACACACAGCTCCCTTCATCTCCCGTCCCATTCCCTCATCCTCTTCTTTTCCCTCCACTACACCCTATCCCTTCCCTCTTCCCCACTGCCTCTTCCCTACTCCACCCCTGCAAGAGGCAGCAACCTGGATGCCAGGGTGAGGGACTGAGCAAGGCAGAAACCTGTGGAGGTGGGAGAAGAGGCACAGGACAGAAGCCCCCTGCACAGGCAGAGCAGCTCCGTGCTCACAGCAATTGGGGGGGGGGTTAGTGGCAGTGACTCTGCATGCACCCTACACACACCATGCCTTGCCTCTGTTTGTGGGGGGGCAATGCCCCCTACTGCCCCCCAAACTGTGCCCATGGACTCCCCTTCCCTTCTCCCAACACTGCAGCAGATTGCCCCACCCACCTCCAGCCAGGCCCCTCTGCCTGGAACTGGACTCACCTGTTGCCTGCAGAACCAGGCTGGGAACTGCAGCCACACATGGAGCCTGCCCATGAGATACAGGTAGAAAATGGGGCGACCCCAGGTGAGCTGATGGCATGACACCTCTGTGGAGCAGAGCAGGCCCAGCCCTTCCTGGCCTCGCCCATCCCATGGCGCTTTCTTTTGTTAAAAAGTGAGAGGGCATAGCCCTCCCACTTCCCACGCCCCTGCCCCCCACTAAGCACAGGATATACCTCTGAGCTCTAATATGATTTTTTACCTGATTTCTCTCAGAGTATCAGAGATATTAGCTCTTTCACTCACTACCACAGTTATTCCAAAGCTAGCAATTAATTCTGAAGAGCCTGTTGGGTGAATTTTTACAGTCAACCATAATTTCTGCCATGAATAACTAAATGAGTGGTGCTCAAAAGTGCAAGCTACAGATGGCTCTTGAAAAAGATCAGAAAATTGTGAGTGGCCTACAAAGTTTCTTGAAACGTGCAAAGTTTGACCATGTTCCTGGTGAACAATCTGCAGATGGTTCTGTTACTCATACGTCTGAGCCTTCCTTTGCTAGCGGGGATGTTGATTTGGGTTTATCTGGCTTGTTGGGTCCTGGAGTCTGATTCCAGGACAGAAAATTTCCTGTTGATTGCTGGTACAATTGTTATGCTTGTGGACACTGAAAGCAGTTTGATTATTGAAAGCCTGGGGCAGAATTTTGACTTTGATCAGGTAGATCCAGCTACTTGGCCACAAGTGACAGATTCTGTTCACTGTTTTTTGATAGAAAAATGGTCCCATTGTTAATTTAGAACAAGACTTTTTGCCTGGCAAATATAAAGGAAGACAAGCATTAAAATTGTGGGTCTTTGTCAACACTCCTAATGGGGAGTTATGCCAGCAATCCTGGTTGACGTACACTATGACTCTTGCCTCTTTGTTTTGTTTCACTTGTTTGCTTTTCCAGCCAAATTCCTCATCTTCCTTTATGAACTGTAAAACTGGGTTCACTAACTTTTTCCACTTCAGCGTGTGAGTATGCCAACACAAATATTCAAAGGAATGCCTGGAGGCGATTGCTCACTGGATGCAACGTGCAGAATGATTGGAACAGGGTCACACAATTGTCAAAGATATGGAAACCTGCTATCCGGTACAGACATGTGCTCTCTCTTGGATATTTTGCTGTACTTAGGTGAGAGGTGTTTACCTTTGAGAGGTTCAGATGAGAAATTAGACAGTCCTTGTAATGGTAATTTTTTGGGTTTACTTGAATTGCCTGCGAAGTACGATAGTGTGTTGTGTGATCATGAGGAAGCTAGTAAGATTGGCACTGCAAAGGTGACATACTTATCAAATCAAATTTGAAATGAATTTTTCCGTAGCACTGCAAGAAAAGTATGGCAAACTGTTTTCAACAAGGTTAGGAAAGCAAATACTTTTCTGTTATGTTTGATTGCACTCCAGATCTCTCCTGATGGAACAAATGTCTCAGGTGTAAGGTATATTCAGGTTTTGAAATATGGAGTGAAGGTTATTGAGAGCTTTGTATATTTCATTGATATCCACACCACAACAGGGGAAGGTATTCTGGAGGTTATTTTAGGGAAGCTGAAAAAAGATAAAACAACGAATCCTTGTGGCACCTTTGAGACTAACAAATTTATTTGGGCATAAGCTTTCGTGGGATATAACCCACTTCATCCCAGGAAAGCTTATGCCCAAATAAATTTGTTAGTGTCTAAGGCAGGGATCTCAAACTCAAATCACCATGAGGGCCACATGAGGACTAGTACATTCTGAGGCCCGCATCACTGAAATCTTTTCATACGATACAAAACTATAGTCAAAAATGAAAAAAAAGAAGTGTAATATAGTATGCTGTTAAAAGTCAATGTATTAACTTTTTAAAAACTGTAATGCAAAGAGGGGTTTTAAGGAATAGTTACAGGTGTTTATATTTATTTATGAGGTCAGTAACACATGATGATGATCTACACTAACAGTCTATCAACATAGCTGTAATGGCAGGAACTTTTTAAAGTAATTATTCATACAAAATACATTGCCACTTTTAACAAACATTCTTCCCAACTACTCACAGCAAAGAATCATACATGCTGAACTTCGTACCTCAGACTGCTCGTCTAGTCCATGAGGCTCCGCCCCTTCCCCATCCCTATTCCAACCCCTTCCCCAAAGTCCCTGCCCCAACTCCGGCTCCTCCCTGACCCTATTCCAACCCTTTCCCCAAATCCCCGCCCTGACCCCGCCATCTTTTCTGCCTCCTCCCCTGAGGGGGCCACATCCCCGCTCCTCCCCCCTCCCTCTTGGAAAGTCCTAAGTGCTGCCAAACACATTTGGTGGTGGGAAGCGCTGGGAGGTAGTTGGAGGAGCGGGGACGTGGCATGCTGAGGGGGAGAAAAGGGGGAGGTTGGGGGGATGAGGGGAGCTTGGCTGCCAGTGGAATCAGCGCGTATGGTGGGCCACAGGAAATAACTCCCTGAGTGTTTGAGACCTCTGTTCTAAGGTGCCACAAGGACTTCTCATTGTTTTTACTGATACAGACTAAAAAAGATAGACAGTTTGCAAGGGACAGAGCTAAGATAACGGAACTAACACGGCTGCAGCATACTGAGGTGTTCAAAATGGAATTCAGCAGGTCAGTCAATACACATCTTTTGTCCCCTGTGCAGCTCACTCACTGAATCTTGTTGGAGAAACTGCTGCAACGATTGTTCCCCAAGTTGTTCTTTTTTTTTTTAATTGTTAAAAGATTTTATGCCCTGTTTTCTGCTTCTACTAGTTGTTGGAATGCACTGAAAGAGCAAATTAGCATTACATTAAAATGCCAACGCACAACAAGATGGTCAGCAAGGGTAGAGGAAATCCATCCACTATGGAATCAGATTGAGGGTGTTTTTAACACATTAGATGAGATCAAGTCTTCACATGATCTTATGCCAGAACTTAAGTCGGAAGCTGATAGATTGCAAATGAACATTCAGAGTTTTTGTTTCTTGTTTTGGCCGAGATATGGTATACTATCTTATCAAAATTTAACATTGAGAGAAAAAATTGCAGAGTCCAGATCTTGACATTCAGACAGCTCACGGTTTACTTGGTGGCCTTCAAGATGCTTTATCAGAATTACAGTCTTCTGGGTTCATGGCGTGTAAAGAAGCTGCTGCTTCACAGGCTGAAACGTTGGGAAAAAGCTACACAGTTCAAAGAGAAATGATATTGAAAGAGAAAAAAAATGCAAAGGATGAAAGGTCATCAGATCCTAAAAAAAATTTTTTAAGTGGAAGGTTTTCAGCGCCATCTTAGATACAATATTAACACAATTAGACAATAGGATGCCTAAGTACAATGGAGCCGGAAAAAGTTTTGCTTTTTTGATATGTGAGAAACTGAAAAGTCTTGGCAGCAAAGACCTAAAGATGCATGCTTAAAACATATCAAGGACTTAAACCCTAAGAGTTTAGAGAATGAAATTGAGCTCTTTGCCAGGTTTTGCAAGAAAATCTTTAAGGATTACTTGGAAACAGACACCCATTTATCTTGTTAGCTGCATTCACAAAAGGTCTTTAGATGGTAGTTTCCCATACACAGAAACAGCACTATGAATTTTTTGCCATCTTCCTGTAAACATGAATGCTAATGAAAGAGGTTTCAGCATGCTAAAATTAACCAAGACCTACCTAATAATGTCCACAGGGCAGGAAAGGTTACATGCTCCAGCAGTTATTTCTATAGAGACCTAGGAAACAAGGTGGATAGACTGGAGAGCTAATTCATGAGGTTGCTTCAGCGAAGACTAGGAAAGGTCCCTTTCTTAGTTGGTGATTGTGGGTTTTGTTTGTTTTTGAAGCCAAGGTGGAGAGCTATAGGGGTGAGATAGCCCAAATTTGAGTCTTCAAACCAGGCCCATAGCATTCTTGGCCTGACACTGGTCAAAATCAGTGACACTTGAAAATGTTGGCCTTAGCAGCTTAGGGTACATCTATACTGAAATAAAAAACCCACAGCACCGAGTCTCAGAGCCTGGGTCAATTTATTCAGGTTCACGGGGCTCAGGCTGCGAGACTTAAAAGAGCAGAATAGCCATGGGGGCTCAGGCTGGAGCCCAGGATCTGAGACCCACTCCCTCATTTTTAGAGGGTCTGAGGTGGGCGAGGTTGTGGTGTCTCAGTAACAAAATGTGGTTGCAAGACTGAATTTATAGTTGCCAAATGTTAAAAAATGTGTCACTGGAGATCCATGTTGTGCATTTTGTTCAGAAGAGTTAAATGCCACTTGGATCCCCCAAACTGCCTCGTCAACTAATGGCTTCTGCCTCCTTCTCACTACTGGAAATGGAATGGGTTGTGGAGGAAAGATTAGAAGTTCCATTTTGGCCATATTAAAAGATCCAATAGCTGGATGCTGAAACTGGACAAATTCAGAGTGGAAATAGGGCACCAGTTATTTTAATAGAGAGGGCAATTAACCATCAGAACAGTTTACATAGAGATGGGGTGGAGTTTCCATCACTTTAAATCAAAATTGGAGGTCTTTATAAAAACACGTTCTGGCTCAAGCAGAAATTGTCAGCAGGAATCATTTGGTGAAATTCTGTGGTCTGTATTATGCAGAAGTTCAGACTAGATCATCATAATAGTCCCTTCTGGCCTTAAAATATCTGAATCTATTAATGAAAACTGATGATGAGACATCCAAGAGATGTCAAGGGCATAATTAGCTGTGACTTGCTGTAGATTATCAAACCATTTACAATACCACATTTCATGTCACAAATGTTAGCAATATCTTGTAATTGCTAAAGACAGATTTTGTGGCACATCAACTTTTGAGAGAGCAACAGATTTGAGAGAGGGAAGAATGAGAGATTAGAGAATGAGAAGATGGACATTGAAATGAAGGACCTTGATGAAATCAGACAGCGAAATGAGGGCTGATAGAGAATGAGAGAGAAAAGAACACAGAGAAACAGCATGAGGCAGAAGTGCCCTCTAGCAGCAGCTCCAGGAGAAAACAATGTGCTCTCCCAACTGCTCCTTTGTCAGGTTCAGCATTCCTTTCTACAGGTAGTAAAACTGCCATCTTCTTGCTCTTACTGTAACTTATTAAATGAGGTATTACTGGTGCAGTCATGCCAAAGACCGTATATCTTTCCTCTGTAATATGCGGTCTCTGCATATGCAGTCAAAACTCATCAAGTCTGTAACAGGGCCTCCTGGCTCCTGCCTCTGTCCAGGTCTATAAACTACTGAGAGATCCTTGTACTGGTCCAAAACTTGTGCAGTTTATTTGCAAATGGATTCCCACTACCTTCATCATCTATACAGCTCCTATAACAAGCTGCCTGCTGCCCCCTTTCCACTTCCTTCGTGTGCCTATTTGTGGACTCTGGCTAATGGCTTAATTAACCTTTCTGCCCTGCCCTACCCACAAATTAGCTTCATTCTGCTTTGCTTGATTGGAGCTGCTGTGAACAGAGTGCTGACTCCCTTTTTTGCCTACCACTCTGTCACAAGGTTCTTATATTTGGTGTATAAACAAGTATTGTTCCTATGTTTTATTAGATCTAAGATACTAGTAACAGCAGTGACAAGTAGCTGACTTATTTATATATTTTTGTACTTTATTAAACGTGGTAAAAGGATAGTGTGTCATAAGCAATACGGCAACACATTTTGAGAGAACTGGTCATCTGCTGAAGTGACCATGGACTGAAAGCAAGATTTAAGAAATGTCCAGTGGTTTAGGAGGGCTCCTATGTATTGTGCTGCACCAGTCAGAACATGATCCCTCACCAAAGGCTCTTACGTAAATTAAGCTGTCATGGGATAAAAGGAAAGGTCCTTTCATGGATTGAGAACTGGTTAAAGGACAGGGAACAAAGGGTAGGAATTAATGGTAAATTCTCAGAATGGAGAGGGGTAACTAGTGGTGTTCCCCAAGGGTCAGTCCTAGGACCAATCCTATTCAATTTATTCATAAATGATCTGGAGAAAGGGGTAAACAGTGAGGTGGCAAAGTTTGCAGATGATACTAAACTGCTCAAGATAGTTAAGACAAAAGCAGATTGTGAAGAACTTCAAAAAGATCTCACAAAACTAAGTGATTGGGCAACAAAATGGCAAATGAAATTTAATGTGGATAAATGTAAAGTAATGCACATTGGAAAAAATAACCCCAACTATACATACAACATGATGGGGGCTAATTTAGCTACAACGAGTCAGGAGAAAGATCTTGGAGTTATCGTGGATAGTTCTCTGAAGATGTCCACGCAGTGTGCAGAGGCGGTCAAAAAAGCAAACAGGATGTTAGGAATCATTAAAAAGGGGATAGAGAATAAGACTGAGAATATATTATTGCCCTTATATAAATCCATGGTACGCCCACATCTCGAATGCTGTGTACAGATGTGGTCTCCTCACCTCAAAAAAGATATTCTAGCACTAGAAAAGGTTCAGAAAAGAGCAACTAAAATGATTAGGGGTTTAGAGAGGGTCCCATATGAGGAAAGATTAAAGAGGCTAGGACTCTTCAGTTTGGAAAAGAGAAGACTAAGGGGGGACATGATAGAGGTATATAAAATCATGAGTGATGTTGAGAAAGTGGATAAGGAAAAGTTATTTACTTATTCCCATAATACAAGAACTAGGGGTCACCAAATGAAATTAATAGGCAGCAGGTTTAAAACAAATAAAAGGAAGTTCTTCTTCACGCAGCGCACAGTCATCTTGTGGAACTCCTTACCTGAGGAGGTTGTGAAGGCTAGGACTATAACAATGTTTAAAAGGGGACTGGATAAATTCATGGTGGCTAAGTCCATAAATGGCTATTAGCCAGGATGGGTAAGAATGGTGTCCCTAGCCTCTGTTCGTCAGAGGATGGAGATGGATGGCAGGAGAGAGATCACTTGATCATTGCCTGTTAGGTTCACTCCCTCAGGGGCACCTGGCATTGGCCACTGTCGGTAGACAGATACTGGGCTAGATGGACCTCTGGTCTGACCCGGTACGGCCTTTCTTATGTTCTTATATTAAAGCTGCTGAGAGTTACAGGAAGAAGACAGAGAAGATTCAGACATCTGAGGAGCAGGGTGAATGCGTGAATAAAAAGTCTGAGGTTCAGTGGAGGAAGTCTGTGCATATATATAGATATTTCTCCCTGAGCTAATATTGTTCAGATTTGTTCCTTGCTACTTTTTTGTTTAAATAAATAAATAAGACAGACATTCTCCAGTCTTAGTTGATTTTGTTCTTTTGCGTCACAATTTAAGCTTCTCCCTTAAAAGGGCTCATCTTGGGCCTCAAACACAAAGGGCTGGTCTACACTGGGGGTGGTATCGATCTAAGATACGCAACTTCAGCTATGTGAATAGCGTAGCTGAAGTCGAAGTATCTTAGATCGATTTACCTCGGGTCCTCACGGCATGGGATCGACGTCCGCGGCTCCCTGTGTCGACTCCGCTACCGCTGCTCGCTCCAGTGGAGTTCCGGAGTCGACGGGAGCGCATTCAGGGATCAATATATCGCGTCTAGATGAGACGCGATATATCAATCCCCGAAAAAATCGATCGCTACCCATATGGCGGGTAGTCTGGATGTACCCAAAGAGAAGGGAAACTGGCACAAGCAGACTTTAATTTTTTTTATTACTTCACTAAGACCCTTCAGAAAAGCTGAATTGATTCCACTTTTATTGTGGTTTACAAACCAGAAAGAATAATTCTGGGGTTCCAGAATATAAATGTTAAGGATCCTATGGAAATCAGATTACTTTTATCCAATATTACATGCAACTGATCTCTACCTGCAGGAGCCCTCTGTTGCAGCCAGTCTTGCTGCTGTGCCACATGCCCCAAGGAACAAGAATCCCCACTTCATTTCTGAAACTGGTTCTTCCATAGGGCAATGTAGTACACTGGAAGACTTTGTCTCATGCTCTTCTAATAGCACACGTCCTTACCTTGATTACCCTTGAAACAGAAATCTCCAACAATATGATTTTTTCTTTGCTATCATAAGAACATAGAACCTAAGAATGGCCATACTGGGTCCATCTAGCCCAGTATCCTGTCTTCTGTCAGTTGCCAATGCCAGGTACCCCAGAGGGAATGAACAGAACAGATCATCATCAAGTGATCCATCTCACCGCCCATTCCCAGCTTCTGGCAAACAGAGGCTAGGGACACTTCAGAGCATGGTTTTGTCTCTCTGCCCATCTTGGCTAACAGCTACTGATGGACCTATCCTCCGTGAACTTATCTAGTTCATTGTTGAACCACGTTATAGTCTTGGCCTTCACAACATCCTCTGGCAAAGAGTTCCACAGATAGACAGTATGTTGTGCAAAGATATACTACCTTTTGTTTTAAACCCGCTGCCTGTTAATTTCATTTGGTGACCACTAGTTCTTGTGTTATGAGAAGGCGTAAATAACAGTTCCTTATTTACTTTCTCCACACCAGTCATGATTTTATAGACCTCTATCATATCCCACCTTAGTCATTCTTTTTCCAAGCTGAAAAGTCCCATTCTTATTCATCTCTCCTCATATGGAAGCTCTTCCATACCCCTAATCATTTTTGTCGCCCTTTTCTGTACCTCTCCAATTCCAATATATCTTTCTTTGAGATGGGGTGAACAGATCTGCACGCAGTATTCAAGAAGTGGGAGTACTATGGATTTATATAGAGTCAATATATTTTCTGTCTTATTATCTATCCCTTTCCTAGTGATTCCCATCATTCTGTTAAATTGTCTGCTGTTGCACATTGAGTGGATGTTTTCAAAGAACTATCCACAAAGACTCCAAGATCTCTTTCTTGAGTGGTAACAGCTAATTTAGACCCCATCATTTTTATGTATAATTGGGATAATGTTTTCCAATGTGCATTACTTTGCATTTCTCAACATTGAATTTCATCTGCCATTTTGTTGCCCCATCACTCAGTTTTATGAGATCCCTTGTAACTCTTTGCAGTCTGCTTTGGATTTAACTATCTGGAGTAGTTTTGGATCTTCTGCAAATTTGCCACCTGTTTACCTTTTTTCAGCTCATTTATGAATATGTTGAACAGTATTGGCCCCAGTATAGACCTTTGGGGGGGATACCATTATTTACCTCTCTTCATTCTGAAAATTGACTATTTATTCCTACCCCTTTGTTTCTTATGTTTTAACCAGTTACTGATCCATGAGAGGACCTTCCCTCTTACGCCACGACAGCTTACTTTGTTTAAGAGCCTTGGTGATGGACATCGTCAAAGACTTTCTGAAAATCTGAGTGTGCTATATCCACTGGATTACCCTTGTCCACATGTTTGTTGACCCCCTCAAAGAATTCTAGTAGATTGGTGAGGTCTGATTTCCCTTTACAAAAAACATATTGACACTTCCCCAACAAATTGTGTCCATCTATGTGTCTGATAATTCTGGTCTTTACTATAGTTTCAACCAATTTGCCTGGTACTGAAGTCAGGTTTACCGGCCTATAATTACTAGGATTGTCTCTGGATCCTTTTTTAAAAATTGGCGTCACTTTAGCTATCCTCCAGTCACCTGGTACAGAAGCTGATTTAAATGATAGCTTACATACCACAGCTAGTAGTTCTGCAATTTCACATTTGAGTTCCTTCAGAACTCTTGGCATCAGAACAGTGAGAAGTAAATGAACAGATACTGTTAATCACATGGTAAAGATACACTTATATAGCACTGATTATAATGATTAGTATTGTCAAAGCATTTTCCTAAAAGGAGAGGTGGTCAATATTAGAGGTCCCATATTAGAGATGGGGAAACCAAAAACTCGAAGTGACTAAGCAGCACAACCAGCAACAGAATCCCTGAGATGGTGCCTGTGGAAGAGAAACTGTAAAAGCAATAGCCTCTCCCCCAGCCATCCCTGTGCTGCTCCAGCCTTTCTCTCCATATCCCATACAGAGGGGGCAGGGGATTAGGAGGTTACAAGCAGTAGGGAGAGCAAGGGAGGTGGGCAGGGGAAGAGTATACCCTGAAATAATGCAAGTCTATGGGACTTAAGTGCCTAAGTCTCTTTGGTGGTTCTGAACATTTTACCTAGGAACATATTGTTTGGCCAACTAAGGTGATCAGGTTTGACCACAGCATCCCACGTAAAGGTATACCATTGATTTATATAATTGCATTTTTGGTATTCTTTTCTATCCTAACCTTTATACATCCTAACTTTTATAGTTTCTGTACACCGGAGAGAGGCTTTCATTAAGTTTTCCACATTGACAGCCAGATCTTCTCCCTTTATTAATATAGTTGATATACACCCAGCAAATTTTGCATACTTTACATTATTGTCCCCAGGTGCATTAATTGCATTTTTAATATTGAATTTCATCTGCTATGCTGCCCATTCACTTAGCTTTATTAAATTTCTCTGTAATTCCTCAGTCTTCTAGAGTCTTGACTAGTCTGAAATGTTTTTGCATTGGATGTAAATTTTGTCATCTTGTTGTTTGCCTCACTTTCCAGATGATTAAAAAAGATTCCTGTATCGTTACTAGTACAGAACATTGGGATGCTTTACTATTAATCTTTTGGTATGCTGAAAATTGATCCTTTATTCCTGTTTTCTGTCTTTTGGACAGTATCTGATCCACTTTACCTTTCACCCCGTAATTACTAATTCTCCTTGATTTCCTCTTCTCAGAGGCTTTCTGAATATCCAAATAGATTAGCAGCTCACACTCCTTTATCTGCTCTTTTGCTGACAAACTCAAAGAATCCTAGTAGATGAAACATGTTATGTAGCCTATGTGAGGGGCACAACCCAACACAAATTCATGTAGACATTTTGTAATTCTAGTCTTAAGTATAATTTTACCTGATGTGCCTGGCTCTGAAGTAAGGCTCACTGCTTTGTATGGCACCTCTTTAAAAATGAGTATCATTCACACTCATCTCTGGGCACTTCTGAAAGGCCCCAGGTGATGAGTGTGATATTTGGCTGCCTCACTGTTTGGGTGGCCAGCTCTGACTTACCCTCTTTTCCAGGGCCCTTTGATGTTCAGAAGTACTACAACATGGGTACTCCAGGAACAGGTTACGCAGGAGACTCTGTCTAGCACCCGGTGATCGAAGATGCTGGTGGAGAATGTTGAGCAACTCAGCTCCAAGTCACATCAAATTAGCTCACCTCTTTAGAGCTGTATTCCTTCCAAAATGGCCACAGCTGGGTATCCTCTCTTAGCCCCACCTCCCTCTGTCTGTTCTTACACAGGAAAGAGGAGCACGGGGATAGGAATTACCTATTCCCTTCAGCAGAAAGGCAGTCTCACCTAGAGTCAGGGAATATGAGCAGGAGCATCATGGCTTTGACATCTGGGATTCTCACACATTACTTATCTAGTCGTACCATCTAACACTTCACTTCAATGACTATTCATGGTAGTAAAAGTTAAGCACATGACTAAGTGTTTGCAGGACTTGCACCTTAGAATGAAAGTGCTAACTTAATATAAAGATGTCATGTGATAAGGAAAGCTACTATCATTTTAGCTGTAAAGTCTATGATTTTTTTTATAAATGCCATACCACATAATTTCTTACAGTAAAAAGGCATTTATTATAACAGGTTTATAAATATTTGCATATATTATTATCAGACAATTACCCAAGTCCACTAGAACATCAACAATGCAATCAGTATAAAACAAATATTACAAAGCAATGTTTTAGGGCATGCACGGATTATAAAAGAGTCTTGTTGGTGAAAATAATTTCATTATTTGTTCAGTTTTATCTTTCTGCAAATTCCAATGCATTAATAAAAGTTTATTTTTAAGAACTTCTGTCCATGTATTTGACAACCAAACCTCAATGAGCCTATTCCTCCACTCTCATCAAAGTACTCAATGACTTCAAATGGGAGCTGGAAAGGAGTGGAGCACTGGGCTCAAGATAGAGAATGAAGAGCATGCTTAATATTAAATAATGTAGTTACATGTTTCATGTGAATATCAATTATTTAGACTAAAATTTCATTTTTAGCACAAACATTGTACAAAATTAAAATGTAATGCTGACATAAGATACATTCTTTACTGTTCATATAATACTGAACAAACTGGCAAGAGCTAGCATACTTTTTTACAGTCTTAATCACACAAAAAGGTTTAAACTAACCAGACCTCAGAATGCACTAACCAGAAATACTGAGTACAACCAGACATTTGTCCTAATCTAAACAGAACTGATGATACTTAATATATGGGAACAAAAATTTCCATCTTTAGTCAAGGCTGGAAACATCTTTAGGGTGTAATCCTGGCCCTACTGAAATCAATATGAATTTATATCAAGCCGATATAGTTGCTTAAAGAAATTAATTGTTGATAATATAAACTTTGATATTCCTAGATTTTAATGTGGCATCTACATTTCACCTCCAATTCTACTAATTTTATATATATCAATATTCTCTTATCCCCAAACTTCTTTTTTCCTTCACAGTGGAAAAAAAACCATTGAAAATGAGATAAAAAAGATAAAGAACTTGTGCTGCAAAGTTGTTTGTTTTACTGTACTCTCCAGAACATACTCCCAGTTACTTTTCATTCTAAAACCATCTTACTGGATTTTCTCATTTCTACAAAACCAAAAAGCCTAAAGCAAAATTACTTTATTTAAACATTCATTTTGATAGTGAAGTTGTTTTCATTTTTTATTTTTCTAACTTTTGTATAGAAGAGCATTACAATGAAAAGATGCAAGAATAGTTGTATTCTTTTCCACAGAATCAAAGACTTCTTTATCTATTCATTTAATGTTTCCATTTCCATCTGAAATACCTTGCATTATTGAACCTGAATGATCTAAAGATCTATGAAACTGCCTTAGGATTCACCCCTACACACAGTGATTACTGTGCATAATTTTTATTGTGAGTAGCCACTGAAGTCAAATGGGAGTTGCAGCTTCTCAGCGCTTTTGAAAAATCTGACTAATTTAGGAGTGTAAATATGGATTTGGGGGAGTAATTTTAGATTTCAAATTATAAAAAATTGGCTACTGTTAATAGCTAACTGCTGCTATAGCTCATTCTTAAAATATTCTTAACATCAGGTTAACAGATTTAGAATCCTAAAACCAAAAACATTCCTAACCAGCTAGTAGAAGTTTTAAGCTAAGCCAAATTTAGCCTTAAAAACCCAGCAGTGCCCCTTTTAAAGACGTTGTAAGGTCATGTTGAATACATACTGAACACCAAATTAGAAGAATACTCCCCTTCCCTTACTCTAGTAAAATAAGGGAAGGAACTATATTTCTGAAGGAGTGTAACATGAACCCAAAATAAAAACATTCCATACTATTTATTGTGCTGATTTGGTTGATATTTGTAACTCATTTTGGACTTCAAAAGAAAGTAGTGTTACTACATTTTCATACGGCGTCTTAACACCTATCATCCGCTCATTTTATATTGGTACTCTGGTCTGTTATGTGACTGGCAGTTTAGCAGTGGCTCAGTTTAGATCCATTAGACACAAGTACAATTATAGCTGATTTTACAAAGGTCTTAGAAGATATCCAAAAACTAATCTATGTAAAAACTGAATTTTTGCTTTTGATTTATTTAATGTGTGTTTTAGATATATTACCAATAACACAGAGATGTAGAGAAAATGGGTTCAGAAGAATTGGGGTTATCTATACCGTATTTGTGTGCAAAATCAGATACTTACGACATCTAAATTACACAAATAACTGTGAATGCAGAAACAGAGGGCAGGTTTTAAAAATCTGGCACATAATACACAATTATATAATCTTTATTTCCCTTGACTGCCTTCTACACTGGAAATTTGACAATATTTTAAAGCTTCCAGGACTATTCAGAAGTATCCACACAGAAGCTGGGCATATTTTAGTATTGTATCAGATCCTAATGCAACTCTGATACAACACAGCAGGAATGCCACTAACACAATGAGATTAAATTAGGGTAAATACATGATCTACAATGAAAGCTCTTGAGCATAGATACAGAACTGAGTTCCATCCTGATACTCAAGCATATAGAGCTGTGTTCCCTGTGAAATGACTAGTATGCTTCTCATGGCCAGTAGCTGATTTGTCAAGATCCTGTACCAGTGATGTGTTTCCGTATTTCAAAGGGCAGATTCAAGCCTTTAGGGTCAAATTCTGGATTTATGTGGATATGTATTTTAGCGAAGAATGTTGTCTTTAGTCTGCATCAGCCTGGATAGAATTTACATAAAAATTGAATTTTCTTTATGGTCAGATTCTGCCCTTCTCATACATATTGAGTAGTTTAATTAACGTGAGTAAGAGTGACACAATCCAGTCTTAAGTAAACACCTCAAACACTTAAGAGAAAGCAGTAAGCATAAGAAATAATTAACCTCCTCCTTATTGTTTAAACAATATCTAATGATTATACTAAATCAGTGGTTCTCAAACTGGGGGTTGTGACCCCTTGGGGGTCGCAAGGTTATGTGGGGGTCACTGTTAGCTTCCACCCCCAAATCATGCTTTGCCTATAGCATTTATATGTGTTAAACATAAAAAAAAGTGTTTTTAATTTATAAAGGGTCACACTTAGAGGTTTGCTGTGTGAAAGGGGTCACCAATGCAAAAGTTTGAGAACCACCATACTAAATAAATCAGTTTACCCATTTTATTCTAAAAATACTTACTGATGCTTGCATTCCGCAACGTGTAGCATGTGAGTAGACTGGTTGTCTATACATTATAAGATTGGGGTGTAAATGGATGTTGTTGATTGTATCCATGCAGAATGTATAAGTTTCTAATATTTAGGTTTTATTTAGTTAACTTTGTTTATTCCAGCTGTTCCAGGTTCTAGACCAGTGGTCCCCAACCTTTTCGTCTGGCGGGTGCCAGACGAAGGACCGTGGCAGCGGTGGAGCACCCGCCGAAATGCCCCCGAATTTCAGCGACATTTCGGCGGCGACGCCTCTCGATGACGTCACTTGTCGGTGGCAAGTGGCGTCATCAAGAGGCATCGCCGCTGAAATGCCGCAGAAATTCGGGGGCGACGCCTCTCGCTGACGCCACTTGTCAACGGCGTCAGCGGCAAGCGGCGTCATCGAGAGGCATCACCACCGAAATGCCATGGAAATTCAGCGGCATTTCAGCGGATGCTCCACCGCTGGCCAGGAATGCGCCCACGGGCACCGCGTTGGGGACCGCTGTTCTAGACTAATTATACAACCATTTCAATAATATTAGGACTCCCACAATGGATCTCTGTGAAAAAAATTAATGGTGCATTTCTGTAATTTTACAGTGCTATTTGCAACGCCCTTCTAGGGAAGGAAAAATTACATGGTTCCTTCTGACACATTTGCGGGCACAACCAGAACATTTGTTCTATTTTGGGAAATGATCTGGAGGTGACAAATAAGAGAGGATAGGAGAGAGAGAGAGATAAAATAATGAGTGGTATAGTCAGGCAGGAACTCCTGTTTACCCCATTTCATAGTAGCAAAATAGGGGGGTATCCAATGAGGTTAAAAGACAACATAATTTTTTTTAAAGTAGAGCTTTATTATAATCTTTTAGCTCTGTCCTGAATACGGGGAGGCGTACCTGCACCATCACTGGAAGGGATCTGAGGAGATGAGAGAGCTCTGAAAGGGACCCAGCTTACATTCTTCCTTGCACTCACCAACTCTGCTGTTTGGTACATTGCTTGGAAAGGGGGAGAGGAGGCACATTTGGCTCGCCCCACTTCCCCACAGTCTCTCCACTCACTTCCCTACAATGACTGGGAGCAGCATAAGAAGCACAAGGCTGAGGTCCAGCAAGGACTTCAAACCATGATCTGGGTAGCCTTAACATGACCATGCAGAGAGATACATGGTACTTGTTACCCACCCATTCCACCCCCATCTCCTTCACAGTCATGTCAGGGCTTCTGACAACCTTGCCTTTAGCCAACATAAAAGGAAGCCGTGGAATACACTGCAACAAGATATCAACAAAAAACACAGCGGGTTTCGAAAAAAGACTAGACATTTATATGAATAATACAGCTATCATCCACAGTTATGCAAAAGGAGGTGAAAATATCTAAGGGATACAAAAACCTTCATTCTTCAATATACAAGGCAACCACTAAACACCTAGGATGAGGAAAAAGATTCCCTAATGGATATGTTAATGCCATAATTGTTCATGATGGGCATTTCTTTCTTGGAAGCATCTGATGATGGCCACGATGAAACACAGGATACTGAACTAGAGGGACCATTGGTCTGATGTGGTACAACAATCCCCTTTTACATAAACAAATGCATTGTAATGTTATTAATCAGCCAAGTCTGTGCTAAATTTGCATTGGATTTATCACATAACAGCTATATTATCTGCTGCATCCAAATTATTCTGGGTGCTGTAGAAAGGTGGTTGCAGATCCTGATTCTTTGCTCAGTCTCAGCCCCAAGTTAGAGCAGCCTGGGAGCTTCTTTAACCTGCATCAGTTTGCAATGGTCTCAAAGAGATTAGCTGCTAGCACATCCTGCTCCATCCACTCCCCTCCCCCTCCACCAATGGTAGTCACTGTGGAGACGGTGACATAAGAGACAGCTCTGCTACATTTACATCAGTTGAGGACATCCTAAAGATAGGGATAACCACAGCCAGGGAGTTAAAAATGTCTCTTCTCCCTTTGTACCACTAGAGTGCAGCAAAGCAAGTATGGGGGTGGGGAGGCGGAGAGTTTTCCCCAACAGTTTCTTTCGAGTATGAAAACGGGGGGTAACTGAATTACCCTCTATTTAAATACTTCATAAAATCAGTTATACTGTTTAGCATGTAATGTTGTAATTTAGGTTTTATGAGCTTTTCTACTATAAACAAACTGCATGTTATTTGTCTTTATGAAAGTAAAGAGAGTCATAGAATCATAGAATCTCAGGGTTGGAAGGGACCTCAGGAGGTCATCTAGTCCAACCCCCTGCTCAAAGCAGGACCAAACCCAACTAAATCATCCCAGCCAGGGCTTTGTCAAGCCTGATCTTAAAAACCTCTAAGGAAGGAGATTCCACCACCTCCCTAGGTAACCCATTCCAGTTCTTCACCACCCTACTAGTGAAAAAGTTTTTCCTAATGTCCAACCTAAACCTCCCCCTCTGCAACTTGAGACCATTACTCCTTGTTCTGTCATCTTCTACCACTGAGAACAGTCTAGATCCATCCTCTTTGGAACCCCCTTTCAGGTAGTTGAAAGCAGCTATCAAATCCCCCCTCATTCTTCTCTTCTGCAGGCAAAACAATCTCAGTTCCCTCAGCCTCTCCTCATAAGTCATGTGCTCCAGCCCCCTAATCATTTTTGTTGCCCTCCGCTGGACTCTCTCCAATTTATCCACATCCTTCTTGTAGTGTGGGGCCCAAAACTGGACACAGTACTCCAAATGAGGCCTCACCAGTGCTGAATAGAGGGGAATGATCACATCCCTCGATCTGCTGGAAATGCCCCTACTTATACAACCCAAAATGCCATTAGCCTTCTTGGCAACAAGGGCACACTGTTGACTCATATTCAGCTTTTCGTCCACCGTAACCCCTAGGTCCTTTTCTGCAGAACTGCTGCCCAGCCATTCGATCCCTAGTCTGTAGCAGTGCATGGGATTCTTCCGTCCTAAGTGCAGGACTCTGCACTTGTCCTTGTTGAACCTCATCATATTTCTTTTGGCCCAATCCTCTAATTTGTCTAGGTCCCTCTGTATCCTATCCCTACCCTCCAGCGTATCAACCACTCCTCCTAGTTTAGTGTCATCTGCAAACTTGCTAAGGGTGCAGTCCACACCATCCTCCAGATCGTTAATGAAGATATTGAACAAAACCAGCCCCAGCACCGACCCTTGGGGCACTCCACTTGATACCGGCTGCCAACTAGACATGGAACCATTGATCACTACCCGTTGAGCCCGACCATCTAGCCAGTTTTCTATCCACCTTACCGTCCATTCATCCAGCCCATACTTCTTTAACTTGCTGGCAAGAATACTGTGGGAGACTGTATCAAAAGCTTTGCTAAAGTCCAGAAATAGCACATCCACTGCTTTCCCCTCATCCACATAGCCGGTTATCTCATCATAGAAGGCAATTAGGTTAGTCAGGCATGACTTGCCCTTAGTGAATCCATGCTGACTGTTCCTGATCACTTTCCCCTCCTTTAAGTGGTTCAGAATTGATTCCTTGAGGACCTGTTCCATGATTTTTCCAGGGACTGAGGTGAGACTGACTGGCCTGTAGTTCCCTGGATCTTCCTTCTTCCCTTTTTTAAAGATGGGCACTACATTAGCTTTTTTCCAGTCCTCCGGGACCTCCCCCGATCGCCAAGATTTTTCAAAGATAATGGCCAATGGCTCTGCAATCTCATCGGCCAAGTTCTTTAGCACCCTCGGATGCAGCGCATCCGGCCCCATGGACTTGTGCTCGTCCAGCTTTTCTAAATAGTCCCGAACTACTTCTTTCTCCACAGAGAGCTGGTTACCTCCTCCCCATACCGTGCTGCAGAGTGCAGCTGTCTGGGAGCTGACCTTGTCTGTGAAGACAGAGGCAAAAAAAGCATTGAGTACACTAGCTTTCTCCACATCCTCTGTCACTAGGTTCCCTCCCTCATTCAGCAAGGGGCCCACACTTTCCTTGACTTTCTTCTTGTTGCTAACATACCTGAAGAAACCCTTCTTGTTACTCCTAACATCTCCGGCTAGCTGCAACTCCAAGTGTGATTTGGCCTTCCTAATTTCACTCCTGCATGCCTGAGCAATACTTTTATACTCCTCCCTGGTTATTTGTCCAATCTTCTACTTCTTGTAAGCTGTTTTTTTGTGTTTAAGACGAGCAAGGATTTCACTGTTAAGCCAAGCTGGTCGCCTGCCATATTTACTTTTCTTCCTACACATCGGGATGGTTTGTTCCTGCAACCTCAATAAGGATTCTTTAAAATACAGCCAGCTTTCCTCGACTCCTTTCCCCGTCATGTTATTCTCCCAGGGGACCTTGCCCATCAGTTCCCTGAGGGAGTCGAAGTCCGCTTTTCTGAAGTCCAGGGTCTCTGTTCTACTGCTCTCCTTTCTTCCTTGTGTCAGGATCCTGAACTCGACCATCTCATGGTCACTGCCTCCCAGGTTCCCATCCACTATTGCTTCCTCTACTATTTCTTCCCTGTTTGTGAGTCTTCAGCTGTGTTTCCCTTCCAACTTCTTTTTCTCTCTCTTTCCTATCTCATTCTTTCTTTGTGGAAAAACAGGCCAAATTATTATTATATTTATTATTTGTCTTGTGATAGCATTTAGGGGCCCCAGTGGAGGATCAAGGTCCCATTGCACCAGGCACTGTACACATATAACAAAAATCTGATCCTTGCTCCAAGGAGCTTACAATCTATGTACAAAATGAGAGGCAACCAGTGAAGACAGACAAAGGGAGCACAAGATAACACTATGATTAACATAATAAGCAGAACTCACAGCTTTTTTTTTTTAACAGATACATGGCCCCTTTGTTGGTTATACAGATAATGTTGGAAAAGACCAATCAGGGCTATATTTCCAAAGGCCTCCTAATTGTGTACATGCAAAATTTCCATGCACGTTCCTGTGCCTGCATTTGTACATGTGTGCCAGGTAACTATGTACAATGTACAATTCACCTTGTACACAAAATGGAAGCCTTTTGAAACTGTTCTTTAATGGCCAATTCATTAGTAATCTCAGTAAGTAGGCTAAGAAATGATTTGGTATGGAGACTAAACTACCCTCTCCCTAGAGATGGACTCTCCTGGTCAGTGTTGATACATATTAGTTAGGGAGGTATGAAGAAGCATGCATTGCTGCGTACAGCTTCTGTGGCTCAGGAGGACTTTAGTTTCCAGTCTCCACAAGCAATAAAAAATGTAAAGCAAGTTTACAGTACTTCATCATATCGGGGACTAACTACTCCTTTTTAGTATTTAAAACAACAACATATAAGAAGCAGTTATGGGCCATGCTTCGTTACTAATAAAGAGGTATTATTTCAAGAGTCAAATTTCACTAAAGTCCAGACCCTTCCTCTCTGTTATAGTTAGGCTTGGCAGAATTCAATTTTTTATTATAAGTGACCGATAATATCGATGTTTATTTTGAAGTATTTTTTTCAATTTCTGTCTATTTCAATTTTCAGTTGTGCAAAATTATAGAGAAAGCATTTTTTCCCATTTTTATTTGATATAAATTTTCACAGTTTGGGGAAATTATGGGGAGCAGACAATTATTTAATGGCAGAAGAATTGGAAATTCAAAATGTTGAAGCTTTATAACCATTAGCAGAAATTGTCAACATCATCACTTCAAAATATACAAAGTACATATCCTTAAATCAAACTTTAATAAGTATTCAAGCTGAATTTTGCCTATCTGTAAATTTCACTTATCATCAGTGAAAATATTTTTTGTTGGTTTGGGTGTGTGTTGAAATCAATGTTTATTTACATTTACCGACAAAAATCTAATCCTTCCAAACTGAATTATAGAGTTGCTGCAGTTTCACCCTCTTCCTGTCCTCTCCAAATATTAGCAGCCCAAGCAACTTTACCTTCCTGGGTGAAAATTCTGAAACTGGGTTGCTTCTGATGTCTCATTTCCAACCTGGTGCTACTTTAACTACCACGTACCCAATTCTCACTTGAGGGAGGAGGGGTGATAGGCATTGCCAAAAAACTGTTATTCTAGGTCAGGGATCAGCAACCTTTGGCACGCGGCTCGCCAGGGGAAGCACCCTGGCGGGCCAGGCCGGTTTGCTTACCTGCCGCGTCCGCAGGTTCGGCCAATCGCGGCTCCCACTGGCAGCGGTTCGCCAATGAGGCGTCGGGAAGGGGTGGCCAGCACATCCCTTGGCTCGCGCTGCTTCCCGCAGCCCCCATTAGCCTGGAGCAGCGAACCGCAGCCAGTGGGAGCCATGATCGGCCAAACCTGCGGACGCGGCAGGTAAACAAACCGGCCCATCCCGCCAGGGTGCTTATCCTGGCGAGCCGCATGCCAAAGGTTGCTGATCCCTGTTCTAGGTAGAAGGAGACACCTTCTAAACATTTTAAAATGCATAATTTGTTTAGGAAGCAAGATTGCAGTGATGCTGCTTCTCGGCTCCTTGGAGCTAAGATCAATAGTGAAAAGGGGACTTTGCTGTAGATAATATCTTTCCAATACAGATTAAATATTAAGTTCCTAGCCTTATTTCTCTCTCACCTTTATTATCTCTGTTCCTGCTCTGTAGAGATGCTCATGGAAAAAGTCCCATGATCTTGCCAACTTTCTTCCCTATAGGCTTGTTCTTTCTTCTGCTCTGTTCTTGGCCAAGCAGTTCTACTTTTCCACTATTATCCATTCTCAAACATCTAATCCTCAATGGCTGTTTGCTGCTTTCTACTCTCTTTAAGCCCTCTTCCATTCCCCCTTTAATTTTAAATTCTTTGGGGCAGGGATTATGCCTTTTTAATGTCAGTAAAGTATGTAAAATTATGGTATACTGGAATGATTAATAAATACAAACTCAAACATCAACTGAAAAGCTAAAAAATGGTATCATTTCTCTCTCTCTCTCACTTTTTTTTGTAGACTTGCTGTATTTATCTCTATTATTAAGGAAGGCTAAATAGGGCCAGCTAATCACTTTGAGATCCTTGGACGGAAGGTGCTATAAAAGTGCAATCTGCTCCTAATATCTGGACAAAAGGAAAGTACAACAGAAAAAAAATACATTAATGTCAGGTAAAGGGTGAACCTTTAACTCACAAAAACAGAATCTGAAAGTGAAGGCAAACTTTTGCCTTAATGTACGGCATTGTCTCAGCCACCAGCCCTGAAAGCTCTGTAATCTGAAATAGTGTATATTCTCCACTTGCATGACACAAAGGAATACAATAAGTGCTAAGGTTTAGTAGCCTCAGCTCTGAATCTGTTTACTTTTGTAAGGTTGATTAAATCTCTCTTTGTACTTCAGTGTTATTTTTACTGTCTTTGTATATACTGACCTCAATTTTGAGGGCCAGCCAGGAGTCAAGTGGAGGCAGGAGAGCCAAAGGTACATTTGTGTTATGCTCCAGTAATCTATAGCTGCTGGAACAGCCCCTTGGGGGTTACTGCAAGTGCCTCTAAATTAGAGCAGGCCTGAGACTCTTAACTTATGCTGGTAGTAAAACTGGCCCTGGGCTGGGAGCTGAACAGGCTCCTTGCTGTAATTTAAGCAGCACATAGGACACACAGAAGAAAGCTCTGACCACATTCTTCTCTCCAGTGTTAGAGACTATGGCATAGAGCCAGCTACCCAGATCTATGCCATCAAAGGATTCTGCTATACCAGAAGAATCTCAGCTGTCTGCTTAGGACGCATTAAGGCTATGATTTGCTCCCAGAGTTCCACAAAGCAGACCTTATCAGGGACAAGGATCTGACCCACTACAACTATACTTTATCACGTATTTAATTAGTTGGTTAATCAGGTATAAAGGGATCACTTACTGAAATGCACTAAGATACAGTCACTATTTATGAAGCACTTTACACTTTAAACTTCTTTTCTAATTAATACTCCTTTTTTGAAACAAATGTTGCAATTTTAAATATGGAAAAAAGCTTGCTAGGGAGGCAAATAATCATTTAAACCAAAAACGTACATACTTTAAGCACACAGTTTTGAGGAATGCAAAGCCTTAAAAAAATCAGCCTTTAAATTTTACATTGAGTAATGATGCACAAATTACAAAACTCCAATTTTTTTTTCTTATTGCCTCACCATGCAGTAACTAAGATGAAAACATCATCTCTAAGACACTCTACAACAGTGGCTCTCAAACTTTTTTTTTTACTGGTGACCCCTTTCACATAGCAAACCTCTGAGTGAGACCCCCCCCCTTATAAATAAAAAACACTTTTTATATATTTAACACCATCATAAATGCTGGAGGCAAAGCAGGGTTTGGAGTGGAGGTTGACAGCTCATGACCCTCCATGTAATAACCTTGCAATCTCCAGTTTGAGAACCCTTGTTCTACAAGAACACAGAGCTAAAGAGTTCTCAAATATGCCAAGCCCTGTGTACTCTTGGTAAAACAGCCTAATACCATAGTATAAATTAGGGACTGAACCTGCAACCCCTTAAGCATGCAGAAGTCCCACTTGAGTGGATGGAAGATTTGTGCGTGTTATCTGCAAGATCAGGTATTTAAAGAGACAGCTGCTTCCCATCTTAAGGTAATCTTAAATTCCCTATCATGTAGACAGTGAAAATGTACAGCAACAACCCAAAACATTTTAGAATAAGTTGTGATCTATTTATCATTTGATACATTTCTGCAACTCCCATTTCCAATAACACTTAACTATTTTCTTTCCATTTTTGTAATACTTTTAAGGATAAAAAATTCAAATCTATTGTCATGCTTGAATTGTCCTTTTCCTCACTGGATAAATATGATTTTACCTATGGTTCTGATGGAACTGAAATTAAGGCTCTTTTTATTTATTCCCGTATTAGTACCAAAGATCATGTTTGCATTGCTCTGGGAACAATGAGCTGCTGCTGCTTCTCATCTTTAACATGAACGGGATGTAGGGCACATAGCAAGGTGAGAACAGACACCTTAGGGTTACTGCAAAACAGCTGTTTAAAAGACATTTACATCTAAGTAACATTTTTTCATAAAAAAAGAAACATACTTTGCCTATTGGAAGATGTCTTATGGCTTGCAGGGGCTTCTATATTTTTAGGAATTTTTCTGTATCATGAAGAATTTATACCAGCATTAATTTTCTTTATCCTTGTTTATTTACCATCATCTCTCATTAATAAAAAGCTTCTTAAGTATGGCTGTGTCTAAGAATTATTTTTATAGTACAGACAATTATTAGAATTCTGTAATGGAAAGTTTAATTTTGTTTGTACTGGGAACGTGAAGCATTTTCTGGTTTTGGAAAGCACCAGAACCATTTAGGCCTGTGAGTTGCTTTTGTCAAATTCGAAGTATTTTGGGAGATGAAAGCCCATTATCACAAAGCAGTCCTTATTAAACATCAGTGCTGTGACATTACCCTGACTCTGAGTTCAGAAACAGGTGTGCTATCTGCACCACAAGTATTTAACAGAAAATATTTCCCCAACTTTTATTTCTTGAAGGAAACTGTGTATTAAATAATTTGATTCTACATGTCCATTACTAAATTCCCCCCAACATACACACACACACACTTTACAAAAGTATTTTTCATTAAACAACTAGTAGTTACACTGGAAATGGTTTGTTACTTGCTCCTTGATTATTCTTAATTATTTGGCACACCTTTACTGCTCAAAGGAGAGGTTATCTCCTTGCTGAGAAGATGAAATTGTCAACAAAGCAGCTAGACGATGTGATATGAATTCCAACAGAAAATGCATCCATCCTGAGGAACTCTCACTAACAAATTCTCACAATCTTCCATATATATCCAGCTGTGATCATGGGGTTCCCATCAATAAATAAAAGGTCAGTGCAACAATAAGAAGCAAACAGAATGGAGAAGAAAAGGTTTGATAGGCAGCTGATGGCATAAAAATGTCTTCATACTTGTAAATACTGACAACACGCTCTGATACAGGCGGTGAGTCTATGTCATGCCGAGTTATAGAACCTTTAACAGACAAAGGATAGAAAAAGAGATGAGCATAGCATGTGAATTAAACCACTTCTGATTTCTCTTTCTTTTCTGCTAGATAACCTCACCTCCTCTTATTGCTAGTTACTATACGAAAAGAAGGATTTTCATAAGTTTAAAATGGTGTTTCTAGCCAAATGGGAAATCTTCACAAAAACACAGCATTACATCAACAGTTAACCTAGTGCCAGAAGGTAAAACTCTGAATAAATCATACGAAACCTGAACTTTGAACAATATCCTTCAGAAGAATCAGGAACTGGTAATTTTTGAAGCATCTACAATCAATTTTAGCTTTTGGGAGTAGAGATAATCAAAAAAAGTAGGTAAGGAAGTTTTATATGACGTGACACTGCCCCCTTAATTTACATATATACACACACTCCTATTGTAAACAGAAATCTGAACATCTTTTGCAAACTATTTTAATTCCTTTTACAATGATGGAATAGATTGAAGAACGCAGTGGTGGCCACATACCATGAACTTACCCTGAATTGCTGGACCCCAAGCAAACAAATAGTACCAGCTCAAGTGAAGATCTACAATAGTTTCATCTCTGGGAACATACACAGGACGTTTAAATCGACAAGTCACACGGTTATTTTCAAAAATCCCTTCTTCATCTCTAGCTGGATTTCGCTGGATCTCTTTAGCCCACTGACCAACATTATAAAAGTGCTGTATTCGGACCCTTCCATTATCATCATGAACACAAGCCATAACGTCATCTCCGCCCTACATGGTAAGAAAGAAACGAGTCAGAGTTCTTTTACTTTTAGAAAGAAAACTCAACAACATGCAATAATTTTTTTCATATCCATAAAAATATTCACATTACTTAATTTTCACTATGAAAGCTGACCATAATAAAGGCTCTAGTTCCCCCTCTCATTGTACAAATCGCTGGATACTTCCTCCTGCAGATTGTGCAGCAAAAAGTCAATGGTAGAAAAAGTAAATATTATCTGTTTATGGGTATGCAAGCCACTTTGATTTTCCCCAAGACGTATACTAAATCCTAGTAGGATGGCAACTCCCTGACATAATTTAAGTAACAAGAAAGAAAAAGTAACATTTTTTTATTGTTCATATTAGGCAAACTTCCCAGATATTGTACCACAACAAAAACAGAGGAAGAACAGAACTTTTGGGGTGCAAAGTTCATTACATTAAATGTTATATAATCTAATCAACAGCAGGAAACAAATCTAAAATATCTGAAGGGATAATTGCATAACTGCACAGAATCCACTTTAATTCAATAGTTTTTTTGTAATTCCTTCCCTTATTATGCATCACCTAAGTGCAAAGTAGGAATTCAGTTAAATGGCAAATTTGCTTCTGCACATATTGTAGGCGGTGACAAGAAACACAATCTAAGAAACAAACAAGTGGATGAAAAAAAAAAGTGTTATGACAATTACCTGTGCAGGCTATTCACAGAAGTACTATATTCCTAAAACAATTATTCAAAAACACTGTTGACGCAGAAAAGACACTGAACCATTCAGGGCACAATATTACTTCCAAAAGTATAGCCCTCCAGAAGCATTAGTATCAGGAATAAATCTTAAAGTTTTGTAGGTTGTTGGCAAGTAAAGACTGGGTTACTATCAGTGTTGTAGATGTTAGTACTGGCTAACAACATACCCCACAGCCATAGTACTAATGTCATCAATGTGTCACAGTGAAGGAGGGAATAATGTCTGCTGACTTTATCCTTAAGCAAGTCTGTTCTTTTATGCATGTTGCAAGAGATTCATAATTGTCTTTGCTCACCTAATCCTGGTATCACAAACTGCTTTTGGGGAACAAAATGGATATGGACAAAGTAAGGGGTGGCACATTAATTTAGCTGCCACTGCTGTGTAGATTCTTATAAAACTGCTGAAAAATGGAAGAATTAGGTAAGACATGAACTTGAAAAGCTCCAGGTGCTCAGTATTATTGTGGGAGAGGTGGTGACTGCTACAGTCGAGGTTATATAAGGGCTTCCATTCTAACCTCCTGTTTTCAGTCACAGTTTTCAAAAACTTTCAAGGTTTGATTTTTTTTTATAAGTTTGAGCAAAAATTCTTCACCTCTAAGGACAAGGAGAGGTTTTCGTTTTGTTTTTTTAAATAGCATCTTCCACATTAAAAAACCAAACACAAAACCAAGTTAAAATGTTGTTTTGAACTATTCTGTAGTCAAAATTGCAGTGTAGCTCCCTAACACATCAACCCAATCAATTTAAAAAAAAACATGGATTTTTAATTATTTTCCTTGCCTAGTTGTTCTTGCCATATCATCCTCATCTGGAATCTTTCTACTGGTTCTCCTTTACATGCCACATTGAATTTAAACTTCCTAGACCTTTGTTGGTAAGGTTCTGCAGAACTCCACTCTGCCCCACATCTTGGGTTTTTTTTCCTATCAGGTTCCCGCACCCCATAACTCTGCCAGTGATGCCAAACATGATGCCCTATTCAGTTCCTTCTTCTCCACCCGTCTCTGTGCATTTTTTCCTACAGTGCCCCCTTTGTATGGAATGACCTCTCAACCTCGGTTCACCATGAACTACTTTCTCCTCATTTAAATCCCTCCTAAATACTGACTTCTTGCATTACGCCTACAAAAAGTTAATTCATAATAGTTATAGGTGAAACAAACAAACAAAGCCCTACTAATTACCCCTACCTCTGGAGTTCTCGGTGAGTCCAACTTCTATGTCTTTTAGACTGTAAATGCTTCAAGACATGGACTGTACTTATTTCTGAGCATAGTACAGTGTCAAGCACATTGTTGGCAATGAATAAATAAGGGCCAGAGTCTGACACCTTTGCTCACAAAGGGTGGCAACACATTCCACGAGTGGTCCCATCCACTTCAACTGGACAAATAGTGGAGTAAAGTACTATTCAGCATGAACAAGTGTATCCGAATATGGTTCTGAGTCAACAAATAAAAATAATAAAATCTGAACCTAGAGTTAATAGAAAAGGAGTACAAAATCTTAACGAGAGAGCGCACAAAAATGGAATGAGCATTATGCTATTCAAGACAAAGAAAGAGCTGCACAGGGCAATGAAGAAATAATCCATCAAAGAATCAAGATTATTTTCTTCCCTGGACTGTGTCTGGCTGCTCAGGCCAGAAACTGGGACTGGATTCCACTAAGGCAGAATTTTGTTGATGAGGAATGAGTGCTGCAGCCCTGTTGCCACAAAGCTCAAAGTCATTTACAACAAGCCCTACATATTCTAGGACACTCGTTTGGCAGGGAAATTACTGGGAAAAATAGATGAAATTAACAGATACAATAAGCAATAAAGACTGAAATGACAAATGGCATTGTAGCCTGATTAAGTGATGTACAGCATCTCATACATAGCAGGTTTAAAACCCAAAGCATTCACTTTAAAATTATGATTGTGCAGGGGTGCCATCTACTGGATATATGATAAGGCTGCATGTTACCACTGTTAACCTGATATAGACTAGGGGCAGATTTTTAAAGGTGCAGACAGGTCCTGCCTGGGAGAGTTAAGTGCCTATGTACTTTTGAAAATCCCACTAAGTGCCTATCTGGATCTTGAGGCTCTTAAATACCTTTAAAAATGTGTCCCTACAACTATTTCTTAAGACTCCATGACACATACTGGAGGCAGACTGATTAATATCTTTTATTTCCAACATAATACCGTATACATGGGTAGGATGGTAATGCATCTCCCCTCACATTTTCTTTGTGCTCCTCATTTTGGGCCTGATCCAAAGTCAGTGGCTAATATCAGTGGGAGTCTTTCTATTGCTTCAGTGGGCTCTGATTAAGGACCATTAAACACTCTCTCATTTTCCAGTGTATAGAGTCCACATGCAACTTTATAATTACACTTGCCCTCTGACTTGGGATGTATTACCTAAACACTATTTTCAGTTGCAGATGGGGGATATGTTTCAATATGCAATCAATTATAGGTAGCATTATAAACTGTGTTCTG
Organism: Mauremys mutica; assembly: GCF_020497125.1. Lineage (NCBI taxonomy): Eukaryota > Metazoa > Chordata > Testudines > Geoemydidae > Mauremys > Mauremys mutica. The sequence continues at coordinate 183,946,402 of NC_059073.1, read as the reverse complement.
AGCTTAAATACGTTAATGAGAATCACTATTTGTATAACAGAATTATATTCCTCAATTCTTGCCTTCCTCTTAAAACCCCAATAAAAGCAATGCTCTGAAATATAAAAATCACAGAAACAAGTATAAATATGAGGCAACCCTGTTTAAAAACTTTTTTAAAAAGCAAAAGAACAAATTGAAATAGGCTTGCTTTATATAGCATATATATTTAAATTAGCAATAATAATTTTCTCTCTAAATTCACCTGGCTTTTCTGGAAATGTGGGGTGTTGGTGGAGGAAAGAGGCAGTGGGCATCTCCTTGAGAGTTTAATGGTTAAGACCAGATTTATACAGTGGGAAAATAATTGACTTATTTAAGAAAACTTTACCCTTCACTAATTTCTGATGTATACTTTGCTCCATTAAACACTGGTACAGAAGACTTAGAAGACAAACCTGTTATTCTTGAATGGTTTTTTAGAATTAAATGGTGCAAAGTCATTAACAGTCTTGCATTCAACAGCAGAAGCCAATGGTCACTGTAGTCCTTCATTCTAAAGGGAGGTGGGGCAGTCCAGTGGCTAGGGAACTTGACCAGGCATCAGCAGGCCTGGGTTCCATTTCCTGATCCGCTGTCTGATTTTCATTTCCTCTCTTTACAGCTCTGCTTCCCAATCTGTAAAACTGGGGTAAATAATACTCACCCCTCCTTTGTAAAGTGCCGTGCGAACTAGAGATGAAAAGCACTATGCAAGCATTGAAGTGTATCTTTCTCTACATCTGCCACATATTTTTCCAATCCAATATAAACTGTGCCTATTCTAATACATAAAAGCTTGTATACTTGTTAACATGAAACATTAAATGTTGTTGGTCTTACCATTTTCTTGTCTGAAGAAAATCCTACTGCCACCCAGCCATCAGTGTCAGCACTCAACTCGAACTCGACATCGGCTCCTATTCTACGATAACTGAGAAAGTAGTCACAAGTCTCGGCATTACATCCAGGTTTACCATACCTGAATGAAATAGGAAAACAGAACATGTACCTTTTTCTACCATTCAGAATATGAACAGCTTTTTTTGTTATAGCTTACCTGTGTTTCTACATCAAAAACTTAAAGACGGCATGATTTGTTGTTAATGGTGGTTATCGCATAAATAAAATGTTCAGATATTGGTAGAACTTATCATTTCTATACTATATTGTATTTTGTATACAATACTATAAATTACAGTGTTAACAATAATTATCCCTTTATGGTAAGCCAGGGTAATGTTGGCTCATTATGGTGAACACTTATTCAGAGATGCAGTCCATTGATCTCATTGGGACTATTTACGTAAATGCTCATCAAGTGTTGAACAACATAATCCCTCATCATGTTGAATATCTGCAGACAACAAATATTTAGTAAAATGAATGTGTGACATTTACTAGTATCCCTAGTGAAGTCAAGTAACGTTTATAAACTGAAAGATGTCTACATTTTTATTCTACACCAACCTAAAGCATCCCTTGGTTTTTCCACAATCATCCACTCTAATTTTTGCAAATGGATCCACAGGAGGAGCAGTAGGGAAAGGGTAACCTGTATAATCAGAATAAACCACCATTAAATAATGAATGCAGAGAAATACATCCAAATATTGCCATTGTTATTATTTATCTATATTAGAATAGTATCTAAGAGGCCCCAACCAAGATTAGACCTTCATTGTGCTAAGCACTGTACATAAATTTAGTAAGAGAG